>NC_082381.1:66594647-69013580 GCF_027477595.1 Haemorhous mexicanus
TGAAGCTGAACCTGAACTCCTGATGTCTTTGTGGTGCATGTGGATATTCATTGTGTAGAATGGGAGAGGCTAGAGACGTCCTGGAAGGCGGTCAAGTCCATCTGTCCCCCGAAATGAAACAAAGTTATGTTGCTGGGCAACAGAAAAGGACTGAAGCCTCTGCTTTTATCCCAGAAAGTGTAGTGAGACAAGACCACTCATTTAGATCCAATTCATTGAATTCAACAAAGCCTCCCTTTCCGCTCCCAGCTGGGGTTTTTAGGCACCAAAGGACGAAGTCCCAGTGTTATCTCATTGGCAGTAATGGAGACACCCCTTTGTAAGTCTCCTGCCAGCTGAGCAAGGGCAGGGCCTGTAGAGGGATTCATGTGCCCAGATTCTTCTCTCAGGGCAAGTGCCCTGTTTGCAACACCAAGCAAATGTAAGGAACATTTCTGGAGTGAGTTCATGAAGAGAAAAAGACAAAATGGAACCAACTTTGTTTTAATGATAAAGACAGCTTGTGTCTCAACAAAGGCAAATGACCAAGGACGGAGCATAGCGAACACAAATCCTCTTACATTTACTGCTAAATCTTATACTACTAATACATCTTCAAAATTACTACTGGATCTTAACTAATAAATTAAGAGATTCCTACCATGGAAACTAAGTAGAAAAATGACCAACCCTAAAGACTTAAAAACCAACCCTATTCCTATCTAGTCCACTTGACGCCTAACTCTTGCTAGCCCTGGAAAACTGCAGGCTTGTCTAATTTGGCCTTTTCTTCTTGCGGAGAGGCTCTGCTTCCTTCCGTGGGCGGTGTCTTCTCCTGTGTTTGTTCCTTTCCTTCACGGTTTCAAACACCCTGGAAGACAGGAAACAAACCGTCCATGGTCAATTTGATAGACACCATTAAAGCAAGCACGGAGATCTCCGTTTTAGTATGACTGCCTGTCTTTCCAGGCTGTGCCGCATTTGTAAACGGATCAGCCCTCTGATCTTTCTGCTTTCAATTCCTTGAAATGTCTTCCTCCTTTTGCTTCATCCTAGTTTCAATTTGATCAGCACCATCAAACCGAGCTTTTGATGAAATCAAAGCTCGGTTTGATGGCAGTGATCAAATTCCAAATTTCTACTTGTGTGAACTGCATCCTGTTGAGGCACGGCAAGGTTTCATTGGGAATGCCGGCTTTGAACTGAGCCGTTTGGGTTGAAGGGGGTTTGTAACCTTGACCAGGGCTGCGAGGGGCGATCCTGCAAGTGCCCTCAGCTTGCCCTGTGGTGCCTTTGGAAACGGTCAGGCTGTTTTAGTCCAAAGGCGCAGCTTGGAGCAGAGAGAGGAGGAAGTGGCGCACCGTTTGCACTGGCCGCACGGAAAGGGGCCTCCCGCCGAGTGCGGCGGCTGGCGCGGCTGGCAGCAGGGACACTCCGCGCTGCGAGCCCTCTTGCGGCTTCTCTTCCCTGTCTCCCCATCCTCCTTTCTGGGGGGGCTTTTGCTCCTCTCTGGTTGGCCCACAGCCTGGAAATCAAAGAATCCTTATCAATGTTTCCTTCCTCTCAGGAAGCGGGAAATCAGAGCGTCCAGCACAATATTCTATCGGCCAAAGCAAATTCTTCCAAACCCTGTAGAGCTGAGGACACGGCTGCCTTTATTTGGCAGTGGGCTGTGGCGGGCTGCCAAGCCAGCGCTTGGAGGAAAATACTCCTCCTCTTTTCTAAAGTCCAGAGGGGTAGGATAAGTGCGTGGCTATCTATAGTTCTACATTTCTTTCTCTGCCTGACATCTGCCTACCTCTCTGCCTAATATCTATTTCTCTCTGGTTTTCTTCCCCTAATGTCTAGGGAATGGGATTTAAATTTATTCAAATTAGTGAAGACACATTCTTCCCCATTTTCTACTACCCAAAATAATACTGCTCCCTCTCCCTCTCTCCGTATCATTGTGAACCAAATGGCTGCCGGTAAGGAAAGTTCTAGCGGAGCCACAGCACCCGCAGCTCCTTTTTGGGGAGTACGCTGGGATTCTAAAAAAGATCCCTGAAAGAGCGCAGCATCTCCTAGGAGGCAGCTGGGATTGCTGATGTTAGCAACAGTTGCGAATTAAGGGTGGGATTGGAATCAGCGAGGCTGCCAGCCCTTGAGAAAGCAATCTGTAGAGAGTCAAAGGCCATTTTGGTGGCGGTGCTGCCTTCTTGGGTCAAAGTTATGTTTTTAGGATTCCGTATTTCAGGGCAGCAGCACAATGAAGCCCTGGGCAGCATCTGCTGCGCCTTTCCCAGCGCATGGGACGATGTGATCCTGGCCAAGCGGCGTCTGGCATGGCTCATCAGCAGGTTTTGTCCCCTTCTCCCAGTTTCTTGACCCTCCTGGCATGTCTCAATTCTCTTGCCGCTCACCTGAGCAAGAGTGCTGGCAAATTGATGCTCTTTTTTCCAGGAGTAGTAGTATTCCACACACTGTGCCACGGTCTTACTCTGGATCTGTTGTGAAGAGAAAAAGCAAGAATCTCAAGTGGCCCTGCTGTAGGCTGCATTGGAGAAAAAGTAGAATATGGAGTAAAGGAGGAAGCAAAATCATGGGTTAAATGGAGTAGGGTGTCAAATGAAATCAATGTGCAGTAAGAGTAGCATCAGGCAGTGGAGTGAAGAGTGTATTATGCTACGTGGGACCACGTGGAATGCACAGATCAACAACCAATCCATCTAGCACAGTTCTTTTTCCGTGGCTCACCCCAGTTATTCCAGCACAAGGTGTTGTGGAAGGAGCAGCACACGTGTGAGACAAGCCTGACAGCATAAAGCTTCTTCTTGCAAGACAGCTTGGAGAAAAGGGCTGGAGAGGCAGGATCAGCATTTTCCCGCAGGCCTTGGATGCCCCCTTTTGTTACTACTTTAACATTTTTGGCACTTGAGAAGAGAGAGACTGAAGTCCCGTATTTGGTATCAGAAATAAGCAACCTTTCCTTCTGATGGTCTGCTAGGGTAAAGAAGGTGCTATGGCTTTACCTGCTTCTGGATGAGATGAAAATCCTTGCCGTAGGTGTGGAAAGCCTTTTGGAAGGACTCCTTCTCCTCAGGTGTCCATCTGTCAGAGCCTGGCCATAAAAAGCAGCAGGTAAATTGAAGCCTCCATCCACTTGAAGTAGATCCCACTGGCTGCCCAAACAAAATCGGCGCCAGCCATCGTTCACCCGTGTACATGTCTGCTCCCTCAGAAGGAGAAGGGCAGGCATTCCCCAGGGAAAAGGCATGGAAAACAAGTGAAGCTGAAAGAGGAGCTGCTGGTGCTTTCCCCGCCCCCGGAGAAGACCAGACCTTGTGCGGCTGTTCAGCACAATTTGTTTAAGCGGAAATGGCCGACACAGCAGTTAAGGGGCCGGCAGCATCTGCCAGTGAAGGAAGAAGCTCTGCTTTGGTTACCTGCGTAATGATAATCAGCCAAGGGATGGCCTTGAGGTGTTTTAGGCCCCCCCGAGAGCAGCATCTCCAGAGCCTCCTGCAAGATCCAAGGGGAAAAAGGCTTTAGCTGCCCCACAACAAAAACCAGAAGCCCAAAACCATAAATGCTGCCTTTCACCTACTTTGCCTCCTTAGGGATTGCGGCAACTGGCTCCCACATGGGCCAAAAATTGTGATTTGCTCACAGTCCCTCGCTTTGGCTGCCCAGCTCTTTGATCCTGGTCCCCAAGAGCGGCATTTGGCTCAGCAGCTCTGTGATTTTGCTGCTCCTGCACCCAGAATTGCCTCAGCTCACTGAGGCTTCTGGGAATCTCCCCTCCAAATGCCTTAGGGAACACAGATCTCCAGGCAATTTACAAGGCAGCAGGCTGCAGGAGCCTCCCCGCCGCTGCCTCCAGGAGAGATATTGTTCCTGCTCGAGCCATTTGGGCTCAGCCCTGGCACAGCTGGAGGAGACACAGCAGGCAGCAAGTGCTCTGGCCTTGCTGTTAAGTGCCCTCTTCAAAAGCAGCCAGGAACGGCTGTCCCAGTGCCCGGGCCCTCCGAATTCCCTGCCCACTCTTCTCTGCCCCCAAACAGCCGCTTCTTACCGGAACGCTGCCGCGGGCCTGGTGCAGGCAGTGCAGGGCGAGCTCCAGGTTAGCTGCTGGCCCGGCAATGCCACGGGAGCTGGCCATGTCCAACAGTTCTCTTACTGCAAGCACAACAGAGAGCCGCCAAAAGGCAGGCTTGAGCCGAGAAGGGCCAAAGGTTGCCATCCAAGGCAGAAGGAAAGCACAGGAGCTACAGACAGCAGCTTGGGGAGCATGGAAAGGAGAGCAACGACAGGGGCAGCTGAACCAAGGGCCCGCGCAGTGCTGGCTCTGCCTTCAAAGCAGCTTTTGTAATAAGAAATGGTGGCCAATCTCCCCCCTTCCAGTGGCAAATGCCCCTGGCCAATTTGGAGAGCAGGACGCTTGCTCTTTTTCCTGCTCTGCTACAAGCGCAGAGCGTTCTCCTTGCCTCTAACACTTCCACCTGGGAAGATGGACGAGAGAAGGAGAGAAGCAGAGCCTGCAAACAGCTGCCTTTTTACCCAAAAAGCAGCCTTTCACAAAGCCACGTATCTCAGGGGTGGAAGAAAAGCTTGAGAGCTACCTCTGTCAGGTTTTTCCATGTCAGAGTCATCTTCCCCCCAGGGCTTCCAGACCAGGGTTGCAGGCTCTTCATCCTCACTTGGTGGTGTGGTCGGCAGCTCTGGGAGCTCGGCCTGAAAGTCACTGCCAACATTGATGTGTCTAAAGGAAGAGGGAGGTGGACGTAAGAAAGGCAAGCGGTCAAGAGACAGCGCCCGTGGACCCAAAGCCTTGCACCAATCCCACCCTGACTCTGAAACAGCAGTTCTCCTCTCTGCCATTCCTCAAGCTTGCTGTCCTTTAACCCTGTGCCAAAACTCACGGCTGACTCTTGGCTCTTGCTTTCCTCTTCATTGTGCCCCTCCTTTGCACCTGAAAGAGATCCAAACAACGCTCCGGATAAAAATCCTTCTGCCGAGGTGTGTGGGTAGCCTTCCTTCTCATCCTCATCATTGCCAAGCACAAGCTCCTCTGTCCCAGCTCCCCTCAGTTTGGTGCCATTGCTGGGTTTTTCACTTGGAATTCCGGAGGCTGGAGCTCTAGCAGCCTGCAGCTTGCTCAAGAGGGGAAGCAGAAGGGCATGCACCACTCTCTTCAGTCTTGGGGCCAGGGAGAAGACCCAGGAGAATGGCAGGGAAGATTTGCCACGGCAGGCTTTGGTCGGATCTGAGGAAAATGCTCCTCACCCAGAGGGTGATTGGGCACTGGAACAGCCTCCCCAGGGAAGGGGTGACAGCAGCAAGCCTGACAGAGCTCCAAAAGTGTTTGGACACTGCCCTTGGACCCGGGGTGTGATTCCTGAGGCTTTCCTGGGCAGGCCCAGGATGTGGGCTAGATGATTTGGAGAATCCCTTCCAGCCCAGAAAGTTCTGTGATACTGTGACTGTGCTCTTCACCAGGACCACTCAAGACAGCATTTCATGGCTGCCTCTGACCATGAGGCAGAAACAGCCTTACGGACATTGAAAAACACAGACAAATCTACCCCAAACATCTCTATGAAAAAGAGATCCAAAAAACAAATCTCTTTAAAGATATGGAAATAGAATGTGTCTGTAAGTGTTGTAAGTATGTAAGTCTGTAAGTATTGCGGAGAAGAGATCATTTTTGAAGATGAAAGCCAGTATTGAAGAAGAAGCCCTGACAGAGGAGAAGTGCCATCATTCTGGTTTCTGAAGCTTTGGAGGAGATGTCAGCAGGGTCAGGGCGTAAGAGGATTTGTTGACAGTGAAGCCCTGAACTGCTAAGGAATGACCAATTTGTTTTGGGGTCAGCACAACTCAGTTTTGGGAGTGAAATGGGTGCCAAGAACTTTGAATCGGGTCATCAGTGGACGAGAATCTGCAAGTGCACCGTGACTTGCAGACCTCTACATCCTCTATGGAAAGGTCTGTGTTTTCCCTGGAGGCAGCATTATTCCTCGAGAAGCTGGAGCCCGCCTTCATGCAGAACCTGGTCTGGGGAAAGCGAGCCCACAGCCTGTCTGTGGTGGCTGGTGGGAGAGCCAGCTGGAGCCTCCTGCCCTTCTGTTAGTGCTTGGAGGGCAAACGGGGACTTTCTTACCTTTGACAGTGCCAAAGTGCTGTGCGGATGCCTGGCGGCAGACGAGGAGACGAGGGTGTCGATCCAGAGGCCAGGTCTGGCGCCGAGTGGTGCCAGAAGGTGGCTGGTCAGGGAGAGCCCAGGAGCAGATCCTGCAGCTGCTGCTCCACCGCTGGTCCACCAGTGTTCCACCAACGGCCGCAGGAGTAGGAGACAACGACAGTTGCTACGGGCAACATTCCATGCAGAACCCCCGGGGACCCAGGGCACAGGAACAGGGATGGGCCACCTTTGCCCCTTTTGCTTCTTCTGCTGCAAGTTTGCTCTGAGAGCCTTCCCACTGCTTCTCATCAGTCCTCTGATGAGACGGGCAAAAGCAGTGCAGGGCCAGCTCTGGGTCTTCTCTGTGCTTCTCTGTCAGGTGCCTGCAGCTGAACGTGCGCAGGAGCCTGGCTCTGTCCAAGGGCTCAGACCACATCTCCTGCCCCAGAGAACCAGAGGGACTGCCGCCGCTGGCTCTCCTCCGGCTCTGAGAGGAGCTAGAGGTTGCAAGTCGTTGAGTGGAGGACCAGCTCCAAAGCTTTCTCTCCAAGTGGAGGCATTCCTCCTGCCCCCTTGCTCACTTGTGCTATTGGTGCCCAGTAATGTGCCTTGATGTTTTGCCTCCTTTGGGCTACTGAGGTGGTCTCTCATCTCAACACTCCTTCCTTGATACTTGGAGAAATAGGATGTTTTTCATGGGAACTGATGGGGACACAGAGCGGGGCAGTCCCCCAGCATTTTTGTAGTCAATATGTAGTGCCAAATTCCTATGTCATTCTTCCAGCTGCCTTCCTTGAAGAAGGGAGAATGTTGGTCACTAATGCTCTGGGATTCCTCTAAGAAATAAACACTGACAGAATGACTTTTGCACAGTGATGCTCTTGATGTTTGTTTTAATACTTAGGTCCCAGATATGGCAAAGCCCAGCCACTTTTGCTGCTTTCCTGCCTAAGGTTAAGCAAAAGCAAATCTTGCTTCCTTGCCAGCCTGCACGTTCCACACGCGCCGCCAGCAAACTGAGGGGGCAGCTGGAACAAGGCCCACCGCAGTGCAGATACTTTGTATGCTCCAGATCCCACCTGCACTGCCTCTGTCAGACAAGGGCAAGCTTCCCTCAGCTTCCCAGAAGCAGCCTGGCAATTCCTCCCTCTCTGGCCCCCTCTCCATCCTGCCCAGCCCCTGCCACCAAAGCCTTGCTAGGCAGTGCCATTTGCCGGGCTAGATAAAAGAGTGACTTGGATTCTTCTTTGGCGCAAATAGCCAAGCTGGGAGAAGTGAGGGGATAGTGACCACACCCGCTCTGCTTTAGCTGAGGAGATTGCTGGAGGCCCAGAGCGGGAGCGTAATCCTTGAAATTTGAAGCTGAACCTGAACTCCTGATGTCTTTGTGGTGCATGTGGATATTCATTGTGTAGAATGGGAGAGGCTAGAGACGTCCTGGAAGGCGGTCAAGTCCATCTGTCCCCCGAAATGAAACAAAGTTATGTTGCTGGGCAACAGAAAAGGACTGAAGCCTCTGCTTTTATCCCAGAAAGTGTAGTGAGACAAGACCACTCATTTAGATCCAATTCATTGAATTCAACAAAGCCTCCCTTTCCACTCCCAGCTGGGGTTTTTAGGCACCAAAGGACGAAGTCCCAGTGTTATCTCATTGGCAGTAATGGAGACACCCCTTTGTAAGTCCTGCCAGCTGAGCAAGGGGCAGGGCCTGTAGAGGGATTCATGTGCCCAGATTCTTCTCTCAGGGCAAGTGCCCTGTTTGCAACACCAAGCAAATGTAAGGAACATTTCTGGAGTGAGTTCATGAAGAGAAAAAGACAAAATGGAACCAACTTTGTTTTAATGATAAAGACAGCTTGTGTCTCAACAAAGGCAAATGACCAAGGACGGAGCATAGCGAACACAAATCCTCTTACATTTACTGCTAAATCTTATACTACTAATACATCTTCAAAATTACTACTGGATCTTAACTAATAAATTAAGAGATTCCTACCATGGAAACTAAGTAGAAAAATGACCAACCCTAAAGACTTAAAAACCAACCCTATTCCTATCTAGTCCACTTGACGCCTAACTCTTGCTAGCCCTGGAAAACTGCAGGCTTGTCTAATTTGGCCTTTTCTTCTTGCGGAGAGGCTCTGCTTCCTTCCGTGGGCGGTGTCTTCTCCTGTGTTTGTTCCTTTCCTTCACGGTTTCAAACAGCCTGGAAGACAGGGAACAAACCGTCCATGGTCAATTTGATAGACACCATTAAAGCAAGCACGGAGATCTCCGTTTTAGTATGACTGCCTGTCTTTCCAGGCTGTGCCGCATTTGTAAACGGATCAGCCCTCTGATCTTTCTGCTTTCAATTCCTTGAAATGTCTTCCTCCTTTTGCTTCATCCTAGTTTCAATTTGATCAGCACCATCAAACCGAGCTTTTGATGAAATCAAAGCTCGGTTTGATGGCAGTGATCAAATTCCAAATTTCTACTTGTGTGAACTGCATCCTGTTGAGGCACGGCAAGGTTTCATTGGGAATGCCGGCTTTGAACTGAGCCGTTTGGGTTGAAGGGGGTTTGTAACCTTGACCAGGGCTGCGAGGGGCGATCCTGCAAGTGCCCTCAGCTTGCCCTGTGGTGCCTTTGGAAACGGTCAGGCTGTTTTAGTCCAAAGGCGCAGCTTGGAGCAGAGAGAGGAGGAAGTGGCGCACCGTTTGCACTGGCCGCACGGAAAGGGGCCTCCCGCCGAGTGGGGCGGCTGGCGCGGCTGGCAGCAGGGACACTCCGCGCTGCGAGCCCTCTTGCGGCTTCTCTTCCCTGTCTCCCCATCCTCCTTTCTGGGGGGGCTTTTGCTCCTCTCTGGTTGGCCCACAGCCTGGAAATCAAAGAATCCTTATCAATGTTTCCTTCCTCTCAGGAAGCGGGAAATCAGAGCGTCCAGCACAATATTCTATCGGCCAAAGCAAATTCTTCCAAACCCTGTAGAGCTGAGGACACGGCTGCCTTTATTTGGCAGTGGGCTGTGGCGGGCTGCCAAGCCAGCGCTTGGAGGAAAATACTCCTCCTCTTTTCTAAAGTCCAAAGGGGTAGGATAAGTGCGTGGCTATCTATAGTTCTACATTTCTTTCTCTGCCTGACATCTGCCTACCTCTCTGCCTAATATCTATTTCTCTCTGGTTTTCTTCCCCTAATGTCTAGGGAATGGGATTTAAATTTATTCAAATTAGTGAAGACACATTCTTCCCCATTTTCTACTACCCAAAATAATACTGCTCCCTCTCCCTCTCTCCGTATCATTGTGAACCAAATGGCTGCCGGTAAGGAAAGTTCTAGCGGAGCCACAGCACCCGCAGCTCCTTTTTGGGGAGTACGCTGGGATTCTAAAAAAGATCCCTGAAAGAGCGCAGCTTCTCCTAGGAGGCAGCTGGGATTGCTGATGTTAGCAACAGTTGCGAATTAAGGGTGGGATTGGAATCAGCGAGGCTGCCAGCCCTTGAGAAAGCAATCTGTAGAGAGTCAAAGGCCATTTTGGTGGCAGTGCTGCCTTCTTGGGTCAAAGTTATGTTTTTAGGATTCCGTATTTCAGGGCAGCAGCACAATGAAGCCCTGGGCAGCATCTGCTGCGCCTTTCCCAGCGCATGGGACGATGTGATCCTGGCCAAGCGGCGTCTGGCATGGCTCATCAGCAGGTTTTGTCCCCTTCTCCCAGTTTCTTGACCCTCCTGGCATGTCTCAATTCTCTTGCCGCTCACCTGAGCAAGAGTGCTGGCAAATTGATGCTCTTTTTTCCAGGAGTAGTAGTATTCCACACACTGTGCCACGGTCTTACTCTGGATCTGTTGTGAAGAGAAAAAGCAAGAATCTCAAGTGGCCCTGCTGTAGGCTGCATTGGAGAAAAAGTAGAATATGGAGTAAAGGAGGAAGCAAAATCATGGGTTAAATGGAGTAGGGTGTCAAATGAAATCAATGTGCAGTAAGAGTAGCATCAGGCAGTGGAGTGAAGAGTGTATTATGCTACGTGGGACCACGTGGAATGCACAGATCAACAACCAATCCATCTAGCACAGTTCTTTTTCCGTGGCTCACCCCAGTTATTCCAGCACAAGGTGTTGTGGAAGGAGCAGCACACGTGTGAGACAAGCCTGACAGCATAAAGCTTCTTCTTGCAAGACAGCTTGGAGAAAAGGGCTGGAGAGGCAGGATCAGCATTTTCCCGCAGGCCTTGGATGCCCCCTTTTGTTACTACTTTAACATTTTTGGCACTTGAGAAGAGAGAGACTGAAGTCCCGTATTTGGTATCAGAAATAAGCAACCTTTCCTTCTGATGGTCTGCTAGGGTAAAGAAGGTGCTATGGCTTTACCTGCTTCTGGATGAGATGAAAATCCTTGCCGTAAGTGTGGAAAGCCTTTTGGAAGGACTCCTTCTCCTCAGGTGTCCATCTGTTAGAGCCTGGCCATAAAAAGCAGCAGGTAAATTGAAGCCTCCATCCACTTGAAGTAGATCCCACTGGCTGCCCAAACAAAATCGGCGCCAGCCATCGTTCACCCGTGTACATGTCTGCTCCCTCAGAAGGAGAAGGGCAGGCATTCCCCAGGGAAAAGGCATGGAAAACAAGTAAAGATGAAGGAGGAGCTGCTGGTGCTTTCCCCGCCCCCGGAGAAGACCAGACCTTGTGCGGGTGTTCAGCACAATTTGTTTAAGCGGAAATGGCCGACACAGCAGTTAAGGGGCCGGCAGCATCTGCCAGTGAAGGAAGAAGCTCTGCTTTGGTTACCTGCGTAATGATAATCAGCCAAGGGATGGCCTTGAGGTGTTTTAGGCCCCCCCGAGAGCAGCATCTCCAGAGCCTCCTGCAAGATCCAAGGGGAAAAAGGCTTTAGCTGCCCCACAACAAAAACCAGAAGCCCAAAACCATAAATGCTGCCTTTCACCTACTTTGCCTCCTTAGGGATTGCGGCAACTGGCTCCCACATGGGCCAAAACTTGTGATTTGCTCACAGTCCCTCGCTTTGGCTGCCCAGCTCTTTGATCCTGGTCCCCAAGAGCGGCATTTGGCTCAGCAGCTCTGTGATTTTGCTGCTCCTGCACCCAGAATTGCCTCAGCTCACTGAGGCTTCTGGGAATCTCCTCTCCAAATGCCTTAGAGAACACAGATCTCCAGGCAATTTACAAGGCAGCAGGCTGCAGGAGCCTCCCCGCCGCTGCCTCCAGGAGAGATATTGTTCCTGCTCGAGCCATTTGGGCTCAGCCCTGGCACAGCTGGAGGAGACACAGCAGGCAGCAAGTGCTCTGGCCTTGCTGTTAAGTGCCCTCTTCAAAAACAGCCAGGAACGGCTGTCCCAGTGCCCGGGCCCTCCGAATTCCCTGCCCACTCTTCTCTGCCCCCAAACAGCTGCTTCTTACCGGAACGCTGCCGCGGGCCTGGTGCAGGCAGTGCAGGGCGAGCTCCAGGTTAGCTGCTGGCCCGGCAATGCCACGGGAGCTGGCCATGTCCAACAGTTCTCTTACTGCAAGCACAACAGAGAGCCGCCAAAAGGCAGGCTTGAGCCGAGAAGGGCCAAAGGTTGCCATCCAAGGCAGAAGGAAAGCACAGGAGCTACAGACAGCAGCTGGGGGAGCATGGAAAGGAGAGCAACGACAGGGGCAGCTGAACCAAGGGCCCGCGCAGTGCTGGCTCTGCCTTCAAAGCAGCTTTTGTAATAAGAAATGGTGGCCAATCTCCCCTCTTCCAGTGGCAAATGCCCCTGGCCAATTTGGAGAGCAGGACGCTTGCTCTTTTTCCTGCTCTGCTACAAGCGCAGAGCGTTCTCCTTGCCTCTAACACTTCCACCTGGGAAGATGGACGAGAGAAGGAGAGAAGCAGAGCCTGCAAACAGCTGCCTTTTTACCCAAAAAGCAGCCTTTCACAAAGCCACGTATCTCAGGGGTGGAAGAAAAGCTTGAGAGCTACCTCTGTCAGGTTTTTCCATGTCAGAGTCATCTTCCCCCCAGGGCTTCCAGACCAGGGTTGCAGGCTCTTCATCCTCACTTGGTGGTGTGGTCTGCAGCTCTGGGAGCTCGGCCTGAAAGTCACTGCCAACATTGATGTGTCTAAAGGAAGAGGGAGGTGGACGTAAGAAAGGCAAGCGGTCAAGAGACAGCGCCCGTGGACCCAAAGCCTTGCACCAATCCCACCCTGACTCTGAAACAGCAGTTCTCCTCTCTGCCATTCCTCAAGCTTGCTGTCCTTTAACCCTGTGCCAAAACTCACGGCTGACTCTTGGCTCTTGCTTTCCTCTTCATTGTGCCCCTCCTTTGCACCTGAAAGAGATCCAAACAATGCTCCGGATAAAAATCCTTCTGCCGAGATGTGTGGGTAGCCTTCTTTCTCATCCTCATCATTGCCAAGCACAAGCTCCTCTGTCCCAGCTCCCCTCAGTTTGGTGCCATTGCTGGGTTTTTCACTTGGAATTCCGGAGGCTGGAGCTCTAGCAGCCTGCAGCTTGCTCAAGAGGGGAAGCAGAAGGGCATGCACCACTCTCTTCAGTCTTGGGGCCAGGGAGAAGACCCAGGAGAATGGCAGGGAAGATTTGCCACGGCAGGCTTTGGTCGGATCTGAGGAAAATGCTCCTCACCCAGAGGGTGATTGGGCACTGGAACAGCCTCCCCAGGGAAGGGGTGACAGCAGCAAGCCTGACAGAGCTCCAAAAGTGTTTGGACACTGCCCTTGGACCCGGGGTGTGATTCCTGAGGCTTTCCTGGGCAGGCCCAGGATGTGGGCTAGATGATTTGGAGAATCCCTTCCAGCCCAGAAAGTTCTGTGATACTGTGACTGTGCTCTTCACCAGGACCACTCAAGACAGCATTTCATGGCTGCCTCTGACCATGAGGCAGAAACAGCCTTACGGACATTGAAAAACACAGACAAATCTACCCCAAACATCTCTATGAAAAAGAGATCCAAAAAACAAATCTCTTTAAAGATATGGAAATAGAATATGTCTGTAAGTGTTGTAAGTATGTAAGTCTGTAAGTATTGCGGAGAAGAGATCATTTTTGAAGATGAAAAGCCAGTATTGAAGAAGAAGCCCTCACAGGGGAGAAATGCCATCATTCTGGTTTCTGAAGCTTTGGAGGAGATGTCAGCAGGGTCAGGGCGTAAGAGGATTTGTTGACAGTGAAGCCCTGAACTCCTAAGGAATGACCAATTTGTTTTGGGGTCACCACAACTCAGTTTTGGGAGTGAAATGGGTGCCAAGAACTTTGAATCGGGTCATCAGTGGACGAGAATCTGCAAGTGCACCGTGACTTGCAGACCTCTACATCCTCTATGGAAAGGTCTGTGTTTTCCCTGGAGGCAGCATTATTCCTCGAGAAGCTGGAGCCCGCCTTCATGCGGAACCTGGTCTGGGGAAAGCGAGCCCACAGCCTGTCTGTGGTGGCTGGTGGAAGAGCCAGCTGGAGCCTCCTGCCCTTCTGTTAGTGCTTGGAGGGCAAACGGGGACTTTCTTACCTTTGACAGTGCCCAAGTGCTGTGCGGATGCCTGGCGGCAGACGAGGAGACGAGGGTGTTGATCCAGAGGCCAGGTCTGGCTCTGAGTGGTGCCAGAAGGTGGCTGGTCAGGGAGAGCCCAGGAGCAGATCCTGCAGCTGCTGCTCCACCGCTGGTCCACCAGTGTTCCACCAACGGCCGCAGGAGTAGGTGACAACAACAGTTGCTACGGGCAACATTCCATGCAGAACCCCCGGGGACCCAGGGCACAGGAACAGGGATGGGCCACCTTTGCCCCTTTTGCTTCTTCTGCTGCAAGTTTGCTCTGAGAACCTTCCCACTGCTTCTCATCAGTCCTCTGATGAGACGGGCAAAAGCAGTGCAGGGCCAGCTCTGGGTCTTCTCTGTGCTTCTCTGTCAGGTGCCTGCAGCTGAACGTGCGCAGGAGCCTGGCTCTGTCCAAGGGCCCAGACCACATCTCCTGCCCCAGAGAACCAGAGGGACTGCCGCCGCTGGCTCTCCTCTGGCTCTGAGAGGAGCTAGAGGTTGCAAGTCGTTGAGTGGAGAACCAGCTCCAAAGCTTTCTCTCAAAGTGGAGGCATTCCTCCTGCCCCCTTGCTCACTTGTGCTACTGGTGCCCAGTAATGTGCCTTGATGTTTTTCCTCCTTTGGGCTACTGAGGTGGTCTCTCATCTCAACACTCCTTCCTTGAAACTTGGAGAAATAGGATGTTTTTCATGGGAACTGATGGGGACACAGAGCGGGGCAGTCCCCCAACATTTTTGTAGTCAATATGTAGTGCCAAATTCCTATGTCATTCTTCCAGCTGCCTTCCTTGAAGAAGGGAGAATGTTGGTCTCTAATGCTCTGGGATTCCTCTAAGAAAGGAACACTGACAGAATGACTTTTGCACAGTGATGCTCTTGATGTTTGTTTTAATACTTAGGTCCCAGATATGGCAAAGCCCAGCCACTTTTGCTGCTTTCCTGCCTAAGATTAAGCAAAAGCAAATCTTGCTTCCTTGCCAGCCTGCACGTTCCACCCGCGCCGCCAGCAAACTGAGGGGACGCTAGTTTTAAAAATGGTTTACTGGAAAAGAATACATTGTCCGTTCTGGAAATTTCACCCTTTATGTGCCCAAATTCTGGGCTGGATAAAGAATATCCTTTTATGCAGTCCAGAGCTCTGAGCAGTGGAAAGAATGAAGAACCTCCATTGGATGAAGTGGCTTTTTCCTCTGGTATCCTCTTGTAGGCAATTGGAACACAGACCTGAAACTCTAGTATTTTCTGCCTGATTAGAAAACTGGAACAGTTTTGTGGTAGGACAAACCAGGACAACAGTGTCACAAAAAAGTTGGGAAAATAATTTCATTTATTGCTTATCAATCCAGAATGGCATAAAGAAAAAGAAACCAAATTTTTATTTTTTTATTTTTCCTTTCTTGCTTTGGGTGGCCCTCATTTCCTCCCCCCCCCCCCCCAATAGTTTTTAGTATGTTATCTCAGAAATGCTTCCAGCTTTGCTGATGGATTGGCCCTTGGCCAGGAGGGGGTTAATCTCGAAGTCAGCTGGAACCAGCTCCATCAAACATGGGGAAGCTTCTGGCAGGTTCTCACTGAAGCCACCCCTGTACTCCCCACATGAAATGCAGCCAGACGATTGTCAGCCCTTTTCTTTGCCCTAAGGAAGCCATGAGCTGTTTTCTTGAGAGCAAGAGCCATCACAGAAAACTGTCTGCAGGTATTTTTGTCAGAAAACTCTTAAAGAATTAAAATTATACATTTTTACATTGTCCTGTAATTTGCTAAATTGCTGAATAAAATCAAAACTTTTTCTACAGTATTGTAGCGGTTGGTGGACTTCCTGTGCCACTTTTCCTTACAGAATTTATGAGTTATATATTGCTGTTATTCCAATAAATTATTGTAAGCTTCGTTTTTTCTTATTTCACCTCTTTATCAATATGGAGCCTGGCACTCTCCCAAAGCCCATTAGTACTGCAGTAATTACAATCACATCACTGTTGTGTTATTTAAATATAGTGTGGGGAATCTGAGTATAATTTGGGGGATTTAATGGAGTCATAATATTAAGCTGTGGATTAAGTGGAGAAACTTACAGACTGTTGATCTATTAAAACACCTGAGGAACTTAACTGCCACCCACCTTGTTGCTGGCATGCAAGGGTGCTGCTGACCGCGGCCGGGAGACAGAGATCACCAGGAGAGCCGTGGTTCCATCCTTCGACAGACGCTCGGGGTTTGCAGGGGTGTTTTTTGTATCCCACTGTCTCCAGTGACACTCCTGAGTGTTAATGCTTCTCATGTCATATGCCATAACACAAAAAAGGGTGGGGGTGACTGGGCATTGGCCATCCAAGGACTTCAAAGTCCTTTGCAAACAATTCTTAAGTCCTTAGGATTTGTTTCCTTGTTGCATAAAATAAAAATGATAATATAAGCAACTACACTAAATTTCTCTGAGCACAATGTAATTCAGAGAGATCAGAGCAGGAATTCTCAGTGTAACAATTCCTTCTTTTTGTTTTTAAAAAAATTAAGCTTGCTGTTAGCTAAAACTATTTTTCACTCCTATTTCACAGCTAAAAGCTAGCAACAAAATCCAGAAACAGTAACATTATATGGAAGAAAAAGACATGGACATTTGTTATACTTAAAACATTTTTATTTAGAAAGCCATTTTGGGTAGTTGTGTGGGGACACAGAATAAGATGAAGGGATTTACCTACCAGAAGCAGCAATTAGATTTCCTTATATTTTTATGACTTTATGTTCATCATATAATATACATAATACATTTGGGAAGGATTATAGAATGTAGGCTTCTTTCAGCAATAAGCAAATTAATTAAAACACTCTAAGTCACATACAGCCTTGTTGTTTAAAAGAGTAAAGGATGGCAGATGTCTTCAGAATTGTATAGATAGTAGGTGTTTTGGCACTAATGTTACAAAGAATGAAGACCTATTTCAATGGTATATGGAATGGCAACTGCTTACTCTTTTGTAAGTGTGAAAATATTATTACCAGTGAGCATACCTGGTGAATTCTTCAACTTTAAATGCATAGTGGGACTTTAGCTCTTTTTTTTTTAATCTGTTAATCCACAGAATCTTGAGTAACTCTATAAAAATAATTTAACAATTCCTAAATGTTAATTTCTTTTTTAATTTCACACAAAATAGAACAACTGGAACAGTTTTGCGGTAGGACAAACCAGGACAACACTGTCACAAAACTCCTGTAGGAAACACTTTTTTAGAAACACTGATGGAATGGATTTTACTGACATCAATCTCATAATGTAGCTGGGTGAAAAATATTCCATTTATTTGCTCAACAATTATTGCAGGCATAAACAACCTCTAGAATTTAAAAGCACAAGTGATAGACTATGGCACATTGGGCAATATACAATTAATCAATATAAATACAAGGCATAGAAACATACACACATTGACATACACAGAGAGAAAGAGAGGGAAAAATGTTTTCCCTCAGCCTCAAATTAAACATTGCTCAAGTCTTAAAACAACAGTAAGTATTAATCTGTGGCATCCAACCTTGGGAAACATATTTTTAACAGACATATTTAAAGATAACTATCTGTGATAGGAATTTTTAAAAGCAGTCAGTTATAAAAAGTTTATAAATGCACTCAGTCATTACAAATCAAGCTGATAATTTACCTTATGACATGTCATACAGACATCTGTGTCTGTACATCTCTTGTACAACCTTCAAAGGCAATGGGAATTGTTTTGCTATGTATTATTTGAATGCTATGTTTTAAAAGGCAAAACTCAGTCTCTAAATGTATGGAGTATGGATTGCAAATGTGAACCAAAAAATTAGAATGAGATGATGCAGATCACAACTGTGACATCAAAATTGATCAAGCAACACGAATTCAGTACTGTTTCATGGAACATATTAATTTTTATAAAACTTGCCCGTACTATGTCCCATATGTCAATGTGAAATGTAAGATTAGACAGGCACCATTTTATAGAGGACGTATTGGAGAAGGGAGAGCTCATGTAGTGCTGTTAAACTGAAGTGGAAATGAATTTAGCAACAGCATTCTGGGAAGAGATGTGCAATGAAAAATGGATTAGTCAGGGAAAGGTTGTTACAGTAAATGAGACATGGAATGATGAAAGCCTTGCTGAAGGTTTTTAGGTGTTAGGGTGGATAAGAAAGGGGCCACTATGACTGTGCATTTCTAACATTTTTACTTCACTTTATGTTTCATAGCAAATGCTTGACAGAATCATTACCAAGCTTACCTTTTGGATGGGACATCTAAGTGAAGCTGGATTGCTTTTTAACATTTCCCAGGTAGTTACCAAGAGGATGGAGTACTTTTGTTATATTTTTCACATGAATTTTCATCTGAATTAAATACCAAATATATTATTTTGTTGTTTGCATTTTCTCAGCCTTTCTGTGATGTCTTTTCACAAAAATAGGAAGAATGTTATTTGGTTGCTAAATATTACTCTAATGTTAAGTGCATCTCACAGCGTGTGCACAAAACAGAAAGCAGAAAGTATACAGCATATTTAATCTGGTTTTATGAATACTGCAAATCAAAGAAGAAATTTTTTACAATGAAATCACCCTTTGGCATAGAAATTTCAATAGTATTTTTGATTCAAAATCCTGCACTTTGTGGTCTGCATCACTTTTGGGTTCTTTATTATTCATATTTTCACTGATTTTAAATATGGATTTTCTTCCAAATACAGTTATGGAAGTTAAACAGCATGAAAAAATAAGTGATTTTGAGTTACAGTCATAGTTTACACAAAAAAAATATTAACTGCTTTGAGTCCAAGAATAAACTTTTGTATACTTTTTCTAAGAGATGCTTAACAGGATGGTACTATATTTCAAAGTAAGTTTCTTTCCACCAAGTGGATCATACAGCTTCTGGTGACTTTTAGTTTAAATTAAGCTTAATAGAAGTGGCACCTTATATATGAAACCAGACACACCTACCAAAAGCTAACATAAAAAAAGGGAAAAGAGTTTAGGGCTTTCAAGGCAAATGTGTTCTGGATTTCTTTACCTATTCATTCAGATCATGTTAAAGTTTATCTATATAAAGATATTTTTGGGGTGTCATTTTTAATTATCTTATCATGGACATAAAAGGCTGCATGGTCAATAAAGACAATGGGTTGGAATGGAGAATAATGGACATCCTTAGCTAATTTTGCAATTTAATATAAACAGCATCTTTCAAAACTAGAGAAAAAGCATTTATTTATTTATTTTTAATGGGGGACAATAAATGTCACCCATTTATTTTTAATGGGTGACACTAATAAGAAAATCCTTCCTCATGAATTGCAGGGGTTTTGGCATGTAACCTCCTGAAGAATTTTAAACGTTTGAGCTAATAATGCATTTTTTCTTTCCTTCTATGTAATGCTTCAGAGAGACAGGCTTTTTTCCAAAGGCAGAAGAGGCATGGAGAGTTTTTCTCTGCTTTTGATATGCTTCCAGTGATGCTTCCAGCAACTATGTACAAATTAACCTTTGGTAACTTAACATTTTAAGGATTTTAATTAAAACACTGTTGTAAATAACTGATCAGAGTCACAATGGAGCAACTAATCTGGTTCCTGTGCTCTGTTTCTCTCCAGCAACTAAATTTAGTGATGCTTCTATGTACTTTGCTATCTTCCACATCCATTTTTTAAAAACAAATCTGTCCTAAGAAAGAACCAGTACAAAATCAAATCAATGTTGAAATCCTTTCCTCTAGAGATCTGTAACGCTTAAAAGAAACAATACTTTTTGTCTTGAAAGTATGCACTGAATGTCTGTTACTGAGAGAGCAATTACTGCATTTTTAACATTAAATAGACTCCTTTTCTAATTGACTTTAAACCTGAGCAGGCAAAAGTTTAACAAACAATTTATGTTTCTTCTTTTTCAGAGACAGCCTAATCTGCGTGCCGAAATGTTTCATTTTTCATACTCATAATTTGCCCTTTCTGAAAATAGCCTCTGAAATTAGTGAGTGGGTAGTTTTTTTTAGTTCTACCAAAATGCTTTTTCTTTTAAGGACCTGATTTACTACCTCTTATGTATGTCAAAGGGCAAATTCAGAGGGACAAGTTATTAATTAAAAAAAAGTAAGTTCTTTTATATGAGCCCTTGTGCAATAAATCTCTTCCATTTCAAACTATGCTGAATTTACAGCAGTGTACATGAAGAGCTATCAGAAACTGGAATTCCAAAGCTATTTTCTGTGTCCAATCCCACTGCTTGCTCAGTGCCTGCACACATTCAGAGTATGCAAGTAAGATACAATTGATTTTTCAAAAGTCAACTGTTAAATGAATGTGTGTCAGGGGTTGGTCAAATGTCAGTGCCCCCACAAAAATCACTCATTCTCCTCTGCTATAGTTAAGGGGAGGAGGGGGAAAGAAAACACTTTAATAGGATTCATGAGTTGAGGCAAGATGAGATTGGCAAGAAATATTTTAAGGGCAAAAGAGGCACAAAACTTAAAAGATATAAAGAAAAATTTATTAACAGAATTAAAAGAAGATGAGAACTAAAATAATAAACCTTTAGAACATCTTTAATCCCCCTCCCCCCCAGGCCCTTCTTTGTTTTTCACTGACAGAGCAGGGAGACAAAACATAGGATTTTTAGTCAAGCTTTTACTTCTAAAGATCTTTCTTCAGTTTGCTTGGGGAGAGAAGTCACCTTTGCTATGCCACAGGGTCTTTCCCATGGGAGACAGTTTTCTGTGAACATTTCCAATATAGTTCCAATTTTCATGAGCAGCAGTCCTGCCTGAAAACCAGCTGAAACACGAGTCCCTCCCACAGGCAAAAACAGTCTTCCCAAAACTGCTTTTTTCCACGGGTCATTAGGTTCATGGGGTTTTGTTTTTAAGGATGAGCTGTTCTAGTACACAAAAAAAAAGCAGTGGTCTTTATTTTTCTATCTCTGGAAGCAAGAATTGTCTCTCTCTCTGTTCAAGCCTCTCACCAGATCACAGTTTTTCAGCATCCACATGTTCCAGTGTAAGCACCTTTTCTGCATGGGCTGTGGGTGAATTCAACATCCCCACATGCACTTCATGAATTATAGAGAAATGGCTGGTTGTATTATAACCCTCACCATGGTTTCCAGAAGAATCTCAGCTCCAACGCTCAGAGCACCTCTCCTCCCCCTCCTTTCTCTGCACCGCCCTTAGAGTCGCCATGTTGTTCTCCTCACGTGTTTTCACATTTTCCTTTTCTCTGACTCAGAAGAGAATCAGTGTTTGTTGGTTCATTTGTTCTGAAGTTCCATCAAGTGGAACAGTTTTTACAGAGTTTTGTAGTGCTGAAAGGTTGATCTTGTCCAGGCTCCACACTGGGGAATTGCTTGCTGCGCTTCTCGCTGTTGGCCACGTGGTCTTTGTTGACACTGTGCAAGATGCGCTGGTTCCAGTCAGTGTCCCTCCTCATGTGAGGCGCTGAAAAAAAAAAAAAAGCTGCTGCTGTTTCTGACCTTTTATTTGCAGTGTGGCAGGTTAGAAGTGGCCATGCAGGCAAAGTCTATTGCTGGCCGTGACAAGATGGTGGAGGTCACATGTCTGCTTCTGGCCCCGGCCGCTCTCAGTCTCAGTCAGGGCTGCTGCTGGCATGGGCCACATGGCTGCTCGCAGCGCCGGGATGGCCCCTGCTGGCTTGGCTGCTCGGAAAGGGACCAGTGGGCTCCTCTGGGAAGGTGCCCAGCCAGTCTCCTCACCCCTCCTCACATGTGAAGAAGAAACAGAGCTTCCTGCGGTTTTGTCTTTCTTAAGTACGTTATCATAGAGGCGTTACCAGCTTTTCTTATAGGCTTAGTAGCATGTCTCTTCTCGGAGCCAGCCAGCAATCGGTTTTGCCAGGCATGGAGGAAGCTTTTAGCAGCTCCTCACAGAAAAAATCAGTTCCATGGATGGCTCCTTCACTCCTCACCAAAAACCAATTTATGCAAAACCAACACAATGTGCTTTCCTAAACCTTACAGAAA
Organism: Haemorhous mexicanus; assembly: GCF_027477595.1. Taxonomy (NCBI): domain Eukaryota; kingdom Metazoa; phylum Chordata; class Aves; order Passeriformes; family Fringillidae; genus Haemorhous; species Haemorhous mexicanus. Next base: position 66,616,301 of record NC_082381.1, read on the forward strand.
ACTCCCCTGAGAGCACCAACTACTGAAAAGGAGAACACAATACCCATATTTTATATATATATATATATATATATATATATATGCCATCAGCTGATTTTGTTCACAAAAAGACGACTGTAGAGATTTGTGGAGATTTTTGAAAGCTGTAGTTCCTAGGACTTGACTTATAAAATAGACTTGCCATGTAATAGAGTAGAAACCTTCTGTTTTATGTCATGTGCCTATTACATGTGATAGGAACGCTGTTTCCGGTTCTGTCATGGCCCTATAAAAAATTCCGAGGAATGAAGTTTGAGCAAAGAAAAACAAGAAAAATACTGTATGCTGTTAAAAAACATAGTTCTACCCAAACTGGGATATCTGGTTACCTAACTTGTGGTTTACTGTCATCTCTTCTCCTTCCACTTGTTAAAATTTCTGGAAATCATTCCTTTCACTGAACCAAAATCTGCATCATTTTCCTTCAACACTATATCTTTCCTATTTCATGTTTAAATTGTTTATTTATGTTACCTTTTGTCAGTTTCACTTCATGTCTGCTATAACAGCCTTCAGAATAACTAGACCACACTTGATCTTTCCAGCAGCGTGATAATCAGCAAGATGAATTTCAGTAGTTCCTTAGATTTAATAATTTTATTTTTTTATATCCATGACAGCTTCAAACTATATGTGACTGTCTTAAATTTCCCTTTTTGTCTAAAGCTGTTGTGGCACGCATGCAGTTGTGCACTGTCATGTTGCCTTGGAATGCAATCTGAGTCAGTTCTGATGGGAGGGCACATTTCCAACACTGTTGCTCAGTTAGCAAGAGTTATTAATGGAGATTTCTAGATGGTGAGAAGCCTGGTACTCTACTGCTTTGTGCGGAGCCATTCAATTGTTCATCACCTTTCCCTCTGGGACTCCTTGTGGACTGCACTCATTGGAAGAACTGGCCTTCTGTGTATCATACCAGTGTTCTGCATTACAGGCCAGAAGGAAACCTGTCCTTAAATCATTGCCTACATCCAGGACACCATTCAGCACTGCAGACACTACTTTTGCTTTTGATGGGGTAGTGACTGCAGCAGCAGAGGCACGGATTCCTGCCTGATGATAGATGAAGGTGTCCTGAAACAGCTGTATCAAGACTCTCTGTGAGACTTCTTGTTCGCTAACGGTCACATTCAGAAGGAACATACATCTGTAGATGGAATTACACCAGGCTACCTCAAGCCAAAAACTCACCATTTTTGTGCTTTGCGTAGAGAAACTACTTGCACCTGTGCAACAGAATCAGGAGGATCCAATTGTGAAAAATGCACTCTGAGCTATTTTACTCAAAATCCTAGATTAGTTCTACGAAACTGTATATTGTTGAATTGATACCAAAACACCTTTTGATTTTCATCTTTTATCCTTTTTTTTATTTGTTCAGAACTCCTGATATTCAAGGACTACAGTTTTGAATTATTTTTCATTGAAATTGAAATTGAAATTGAAAGCAATTATCAGAAAACACAAGTGATTAAAAGCAATGCCAAACATAAAATAAGCAAGAAAAGCACACAACTATTTATGTTCAATTACAAAAGCACAGTTTTAAAATTGAAAGGATGAAAGAGACACTAAAAAGTTCTCTCCCAGGATCATTTGGCTGGAAGAGATCATAGCACAAGTCATGCTACTGTCTAGGAAATTCCCACTGATGGATACCTGTGTGCTTCTTACTGAGTGGTGCAGATGTGAGGAGAGGCTGGGGAGGTATAGAAAAGAACCACAGAAGACAACATCTGCAGTATAATACAGAAAGAGAAAACACAGTAGTAGGAGAGACTGAGATCTTACTGGCTGAAACAGCTCTTTTATCACTTTCCTTAGCTTCTGTTTTTCTTCCCACTCTCAAGTTGGTAAATGGAACATATGCAAGCAGGACAGACTGCCAGTGTTATTTGGCTTCATTCCAAAGCTGCTTGGAATGCACTCCTCACTCCCAAACAGCATGTGTTTGCTTCATCACATCTTCCCTCATGACTGCAGCTTACTATTCACTGCACCCACACACTGCCTTTCATGACAGATTAGCCATACTCGTGAAGGTAGCATTTGTGGCAGTGTGCGGCTGCATCCACACCTGTCATGACTCTTAAGAAAGGAGGGGAAAATTACTACTGTTCTAGACAAATAACTAGGTGTTCTTCCAGCAGGAGTAACTTTTGTTACATGATAACATCCTGATGTTTTGGCCAGTGCCAGTGACTGCCAGACTCTTTCTTACCTTTACTGTCTGTGGGATGGGGCACAGGCAGACAAGTTCAGTCAGGGGGAAGAATGAAAACACCTTGTTAGTGACAGTTATGATGTGCCTGCACAATCCTTAAATACAGGCAATCCCTGTCATGGGAGAAGGGCTCTACTCCTTACATGAAAACAAGCAACTGCTCCACAGGGAAAAAAATAGAGGGGAAGGATGATTTGATGATGATTTACTTTTTGTCCCAGAACAGATAGACCACAATAGAACTAAAGGGAATAAGAATAGCAGCAGCATCTAAGGGGTCCACTGAGGACAGCTTTTACTTTTCATATACCTTTGTTTTGAAAACATGACATTGAGCAATGTCATTCTAAGCCAGCAAAACTGATTCTTTACAGAAGCCAAGACTAGCATGAGTTTGTAATACATAGCATGCCATTACAGCACCTGGACGTCAGTGAAATCAGTTACTTCGAGGAAAAAATACAAGTTAGTTCTCTGCTGTAAACTAAAGTTCAGTTCTGATCCTACTGAGGGGCACGAGAAACACTGTCTGCGTTCATATATTCTTACCTCAGTGTGGGTCTGGGGTGTGTACAGGGCAGCAAGAGCCACAGCAAGACTGGTGCAGAGCAATGAGCATGCTTGGCACGAGATCACTTGGCAGTGCTAGGCTGGCTTTTGGCAAAATGACTGCAGTCTGGCTGTGCACCACTTACCTGTTCCCTTCTGCAAATCAGCTATTGCCTTGGAAATCCTTCTTATCCTCCCAAAGAGGTGAGCTCTTTACAGAAGAATTCCAAATATCTTGCTACAACTCTGGAACATAGTGGGAAAATCTAAGTGTAGAGCTTCAGAAAGGAGTCAGGGTTCTCGTAAGAAGGGCAAGGTGCTCATCAGCTTGTGAGCATTCACTGTTGTCCCTGTTAGGTGACTCCAGGGGCTTGACTTGGTTATGCACTGTATGCCTCCTGTAAGTTGGCTAAGCTGGTTCTACTCAGAAAAGAGTGCTACTGTAACTTTGGACAGTAGAACTGGCAAAGCTGCCCCACTCCCAGAAAAAGGAGTGCTTCAACTAATGCTACAACTTCAGACTATTAAAACAGGCTTATATTAGTTCAACACTCTTTATGCTGGAAACAAAGAGATTTTGATTTAGTCATTGGCACAGTGAAACTAAAATTATTATCTTGTGGAATCAGGGCTTCCTTGATAATAAGAACAAGAGGTGAAATGGAAGTCTGCACATATAGTTCTGCATGCTACCATAATTTCTGACCTTTCTCCTATTTTTTCCATGCATTTTTCTTTTAAATTGATGTATAAGATTTTGGGAAATAATGCAGCTCATGATCTTCAAGTAATACAAGGAAATGCCTGTTTAACACACTTCTGTTCCTTCCCCTAAAGTTAAAATCTTTCCAAAATTTTGAAAGTAAATGTCTTTGCTGCAAAGCCTAGAAAAAATATCTTGCTACTTCAAATTATTCAATTTGGAGGAGCTACTATTGAATCACTCTTCTTTCATTAGTAGGAGCTACTATTGAATAACTCTTCACTTTAAGTTTTACCTAACAGACTAGGTGTTTTCTGCCTAAACTTTTGCAAGCCTTTACAAGTGGTATCTGCACATGATCTAATCTGAAGTTGTAACATGTACTTGTACTACCACAGAGTTCTATTCCTCGTTCCCGCTATGTAAGCTTCTAGGAGTCATCCAGTCTTCCATGCCAGTAATTCTGCTCAATGTCTGCAGTCTTAGCTATGTGCTTATGTGGCTCATGGACACTCATCATCCCTGCTTTCTTCTAACTATCATGCTAGCATTTGATGCTGGGAGGATTGCTCTGCTTTATGAGAGGAAACACTCTCTATAAGAGTTAAGGTTAAAGAGTTAAAAAGGTCTTTGTAACAGCTTGGTTTTATGATTTGAAGGTCCATTCTCTGTAAAACTGTGATCTATTTGATTGGAGCAGACTACTCAAGACAGACCACTTGATGGTCTATTCAGCTCTTGCACATTTTAGACTGAAAAAACCAGAACTCTATCAGGCTGTGACCACTTCCCTGGGGATCCTGTTCCAGTGCCCAACCACTCCTGCTGTGAAGAACTTTTTCCTGATGTCCAACCTAAACAGCCCCTGACTCAGCTTCATTATGTTACCCTGAGTCCTGTCACTAGTCACAATAAAGAAGAGATCAGTGTCTGCCCCTCCTCTTCCTCTCATGAGGAAGTTGCAGACTCTAATGAGGTCTCCCCTCAGTCTCTTCTTCTCCAGGCTAAACAGACCAAGTGACCTCAGCCTCTGCTCATACAGCTTTCCCTCCAGATCCTTAACCATTTTCACTGCCCTCCTTTGGATGCTCTCCAATAGGTTCATGTCTCTCTTACACTGTGGCACCCAGAACTGCCCCCAGCACTGGAGAGCAGAGCAGAACAGTTTCCTCTCTTGCCCAGCTGGCCATGCTGTCCCTGATGTCCCCCAGGACACGGCTGGCCCTCCTGGCTACCAGGGCACTGCTGACCATGTTCAACTTGCCATCAGCCAGGACCTCCAGCTCTCTTTCCACAGTGCTGCTCTCCAGCCTCTCATTCCGCAGTCTGTCCGTACATCCAGGGCTGCCCCATCCCAGGGCAGAATACGTTACTTGGCCTTGTAAAATTTTACATGATTGGTGATTGTCCATCTCTCTAATTTGTTTTGATCTCTCTGCAGGTTCTCTCTGCTCTCAAAGGAGTCAACAGCTCCTCCTAGTTTAATGTTCCCAGCAAACAGTATTCCTTCAAATCCTGTGTTCAGGTGAATGAGTATGTTGAAGAGGATAGAGCCCTGCAGAACCCCACTAGCTGACTGGATGCCAGCCTGATGTTTTTGTAAAATATGTGCTATTCTTTCCCAAGAAAACATCCCATTGCAGTTTCATAATTGCCTTGAAAGGCATACAAGAGATTATTCCTCTCTGTAACTGTGCACAGATTATTATCAGAGAAATGTCACAATGTCAAATGTGTGATTTGAAGCACCAGCAACCATACAGGAAAATACATTCTTTTCATCCAAACTTGCATGCATTCATATTTAGCTCAAAGAGAAGCAAATACACAGTTGTCAGTGCACACAGCATTTGGACTATCAACATATATTGAGCCATGATATATATGGCCATGGCTGAATATTGGAAAACAATATGACTTCATGTGCTGTCACCATAACTGAAATACATGTATGATTGGAAATAATACTGTAATGTACTTCTGTTGATTGTGCAACACTTGCCTTGTAAATTTTTAAAAAGTATTTTACTCTTCATAGCAACTAAGAAGTTGAAAATGTTTTGCTTAGAAGCTATGCTTTTATGATTTGTCCCATTTCCATACCATTTTATGTCTGACAGTATACTCACAGTACTTTGCAAAAACTGAGAAATGTCTGCATAAATCAGAGCAGGCCCTGAAGTAAGTATTGCTTTCTCTACAGATCCATGCAAAAATCAATTCTCATTTACATATAGTACCCTTCCTGACCTGTTGACTGAATGGCCTGAATGTAATGACTGTCAGTGCAAAGATCAGAGTAATGATACATGTAGAGCTATTAAAAATCATAGAAGCGCTAACACTAGTGTGCTTCACTGTCTACATTATTATGTGGGGGAAAAAAATACACATTTGAATAGCAAAAAATAACAGGTTTGCTGCCATAATCATTTCCCCTGACCTGCCTCAAACCTCTTTTTTATTTTTTTGGATTTAAATGAAACTTCAAATAATTTCTCTGAAAGCATATAAGGAAATTCAGGATTTGCTGGTTTTGAAAGTGCTTGCATCAATGTAGACTGTTTTGGTAGCACTGAATTTCACATTTCAACCATAGCTCTGAACCAAAGGTGCTCCTTTGCATTTATTTGTATCTTTTGGACAAGGCTTTTCAAACTGCACTATCAGCATTTCTGAGGAAGTATTTAAAAAGTCTTTTGAACTGTTGGAAATGCTTGAATATTTCCAAGAGGCCTTTTTAATACTTCCTCTCATGGAAGCGGGATTTTGTGACCGTGGTTCAAAGCCGAACCCTCCCTACTGTCCTTGCAGAACCTTTGTACGAGTCACCTGCGGCCACAAGCTGGGCCAACTATTTACCATGCCAACAGGAGGCGGGAACCAGAGAGTAAACGCATGTTTTTCCAAGTAGGGCTTTCTACCTTCCCACGTCCACTTCACCGCCCAAACCAGAGCGGCTGTCCCGACCCGCCCTGCCGGCTGTGGGAGCGGAGGGTCGGGGAGGCCGCATGGGCTGGGCGGGGGCCGGGACACCCGCGCACACACTGGGCCAGGCCGCCCCTGCCCGACCCAGGTCCGGCTACCCTCCGGAGAGCCCCGGGCCTCCTTCCCCCTGGCTCCCAGCCAGCGCTAACTACCGAAGCAGTAGCCATTGCGACAGAGGAGCAGCTGCGAACACGAGACCAGCCCATAACCGCAGGCCCTCCAACCAACAGCTCACACCCAACCCTCAGCCAGCCCTGGAACCGGCTCTTCCCGCACTCCGCCCCGCCTCGCCCCCGCCCAGCGCAGGCATGAGCTCTGCTCCCCCCCGCCTCGGGAGCAGCCGCTCCGCCCTCATCCCTTTCTCCCTCCCAGGGCCATCCCACCCGTAACTTCACTTCCGTGGCTGCCATTTTGGGCGGCCCGTGGCTGGTTGGTGCGGCGGGGCGGGCTCGGCCCGGGCCGCGGGGCTGTGACCGGGGCTGTGACAGGGGCTGTGACAGCCGCGGGGGGGGGGACACCTGCGCTGGGCACTGTCGCGGCGCCGCCGCAGGGGCAGAGCCGCCGGCCGGGGACCGCAGCGCCCGCCTGCCCCCGCCATGTCGGACTTCGACAGCAACCCCTTCGCCGACCCGGACCTCAACAACCCCTTCAAGGTGAGGGGGCCGTGAGGTTTCCTCGGGGTTTCCGCTAGAGGAAGCAAGGAAGGAGGGAAGGAAGGGAGGAAGGGAAGAAGGAGGGAAGGGCCCCGTGGCAGCTGCGGGCCGGGGTCTCTGCCCTGAGTGGGCTACGGAGACTCGGAGTGGGGGTGGGGGCAGGGCGCGGAGGATAGGCAGCATTTCACAACTTCAGAGCTCCGTGTTTCCTTCTGTAGCTACAATAATACAAGTCGTATTTCGGATGCGTTATTTCGGTGGAAGATAAGAGAAAAGTTTGAGGTTTTTTATTTTGATCCTAGCTTTGTGCTAGGGGTAATGCTACTACTGTCTTTTTTTTTTATTTTATTTCATCTGGTTGAGTTAAATAGGTAATGAATTAGAGAATTTACCGTCTTCTGTGCCCTTCTCCCGCTGCCTTTAAGCTTACTTGTTCCCTTACCTTTGAAGTAATCAGGGTACCAATGACTGGCATGAATTCTATGCTGCATCTCATACTGCTTTGTTGTAATGTGCTATAAAGCTTTTAGGTTTTGCTCTGTTGTCTTGTCATTCAGCTGTGAATTCTTTCTTCACTCACGGGCTTCAGTTGTCAAAACGAACTGACCCCTCTGGATGCTTCTCCTGTTTTTTTCTTTGTTGTTTGAATCCAGTTCATCTAACTTTTGAAGGTAGCTACGTTGATAATATTACTGGACTTTTTGCAGGCACTTTAAAGAATACAGATAGTATATGGCAGAGAGTTTAGAATGTTAGCTGGAATAATTAAGGTTTTTAAAAATTGAGCTGTCACATTTCAAGCCAAACATACTTCTTTCCACATAGATGCTGGAAGCATAATGTTCCTAACATTTGTTCATTAGAATTGGTCTTAATCATTAGTTTCATTTTTATGGTCATAAAACACAGGCAATAGCATTCATTAGGTTAGAATTCCTTAGGCTAAGATTTGTTTTCACTTGTTGTATGCAATGCAGTGATCTTCTAGGTGAGCACAAGTCCTGGTGTTGAGTCTGCTGCTGACAGTAGTTTGGGCTGGTACCAGAGATGGTGAGCACTGCTCTTTTTGGCACCAAACACTGAAAAGATGCCGTTCTAGAATGCATCTTTGGCAACAGAAATACATGGTGCTTTTCCTCCTAGTTTCATCCTTCTTGTAATAGTTAATCAAATGGCATCTAGCAAAATCCAGGGCAGTAAGAGTATTAGATGCAAACTTGCTGTCTCTGCAGTGCTCATCAGGCCGTGTAACTGGTCCTGCTCAGTGCTGTGAGACCTAAACTAGGCACACACCTGAATTATGCTTCCTCTTTGAAAATACTCCTTGAGTGCAAAAGGTTATTCCAGTTTCTCTGTAGGGAAAGACTTCTGTTGTAACTGTTGGGCAGAATCTATGCTCTGCTTCTCATCTGCAGTGCATAGTGATAAAAGGACAGCTTCTCTGTAACTTGAAGCTCTCTGTTTGGACTTCTTCATTTGCAGAAGATGGTTCAGGAAAGCTGTGTGCTTTTTCAGAGGCTTTTTTCCCTTCCTTCAGTTTTGCTAACCTCCATCACATTCTACTGCCCATAAAAGTTATCTTGCATGCCTTTACTTACCTGTGCATTTAAGTTGAAGGGGCAAAAGGCCTCATATATAAGCCAAAGCTTGATGGCCGTCTTGTTGGCAGAACAGCTTTGAAATTAGTGGGTATTAATGCATGTATGTATTTAAGTTTATGTGTTTTAAAATACTTTATGCATAGAACCTGTATTTCCAGATGGACCCCTACAGCCTAAGTCATATTGTCTAAACACTATCCTAATATACTCATATTTTTGTCTTCACTTGACAATTTTAGGTATGATGTGATTAGTTGTTTTCCTTGTTTTTGAATCTGCTTCCTGTGCTAATGTAATATCACAAAGTAGTATGGCTGAGAAGGGGTGGTGGGAAGGCATCAGGTGGAACAGCTGTTGCCAAGATCTAAAGATAGAGCCTTTTTTTTCTTAAACATTTTGGTTTTACTAGCTGTCTGTGATCTTCATGGGAGGTTTCCTGTAACTGTTCCTATGCCTTTTAATAAAAATATTAGAGCAGTGCTTCTTGCTTGATGTTGAATCCAATAAAAGTGTTCTCTGGAAAGATAAAGGTAAAGCATAAACACCTAGCGCTCAGTATTTTTTGCAGGTAATCCTTTTGGAAGTCTAAAAGTAAATTATCTGCTGGAAAAACTGAAATAAGCTTACCTGGCTTGATCATGAAGTGCTGTGGATTTTGAAACAAGTGACTACCTAACTTTTTGCATTCTTTTATTCTTTGTTGCTTTAGAAAAAGCAACAAACTGGAGCTCAATCCAGAGTCATATATGCTTTTGAAGTCATAGTTTCCCTCTCTAAATAAATGGGAATAGCATTCTGAATGCTATACCAACAAATCCAAAAGATGAGTTTTTTTGAAAGTCATAGGGTACTGAAATAAACAGATAAGTGGCAGGCTAACATTTACAGACTTTTGGTAGCATTAAAGTTGTGGAGAAGAAAATACATCTATGTACCATACAAATGAAGATGTGAGAATCCTTTTATAATATGATGTATCAGGAACATGAAGATGTACACAGTTGGTATAACCTCAGGTATCATGATTGGAAGCGAGTTAGTAATGAAATCTATTAATTTTGTTTATTAAGAAGCACTAGTCATAGCTTATGAGTGTGAATTCACACTTTGTAAAGTTCTCACTTATAAATGCTGCAGTCCCACAGCACCCAGACAGGGTGAGCAAAGCAGATGTGGTGATGGTACCTGCATTCAGTGCTAGGCAGATCTATAGAGAGGCGACAGATCTGAGCCCAGGTTAGAAAGTCAAGCCAGGGTCAGAATCATGTCCAGTGAAAGTAAACACTATCAGCCAACAGTCCTCTGATGATCAGGTAAGGTCTTAGTAAGTGGGGGTCTGACCACTTAAGAGGAGTTTGGGAATCCTCAGGGTCCTGACAGTCTGTCTTAAATAGGGCAAAGCAGCATGAAATAAATTTTGTATGACAAAAGCACATTTCTAATGTAGCTGTCTCCTTGTGTTCTTTTTTCTTTTTTTTTTTTTTTTTAATGTCATAGGATAGGTGATAGTTGTAGCCTTCTGTCTTGGGAGGTGATTCAGTTACAAAGGTTCTGAAACAGCAGTCTCAAAATTCGATGTTAGTATCATTTACTCTGGAACAATCAGCAGTTCATCTACAGTAAAAATTGTTGGTTCTGTGTTCTTGGTTTGATTTTTTTTTTTTTTTTTAAGTGAACAGTCCTCCTAGTCAGAGAAGTCTTTTTAAGTAGAGGTATGAATTTTATAGGCCTTGGATCTTGGCTGACAGACAGCAAAAGGTTTGAAAACTGACTGTTAACTATCCTAACATATGAAACACTTATTTTTTGGTGGCTGTAGAATGAGAAGTATAAAGACTGAGTTGTGTGATAAATTCTGTAAGGTCAGTTCAGCTGATGTGTTTAGCTCTGAGCAGATGCATGTATTTGACACCATAGAAATTATGATAGGCCTGAAAACTAAGATACATTTCTGTTCAAATGTGAATGGTGACCTTCAGGGAAATACCAAATCACTGTGTGATAGGAAGATTTTTCTTTTTTCTTCATCAAATTTAGTGTGGAGGGGCACAGTCAGAGCAGACCTCAAATGTATGTATTGTTAAGTATTTGAGTAGTTTCTTTAAGTGGGATTAGGCATCCAGACTGTGAGTTGATAGCTTTGAGTTGTTGCTCCAAAAAGACAGATCTTACGTAGTTCTGTCATGACTGACATTCTTGTTTGGATGGCTGAGGTACTCTGCCATACCCAGAAAAGGCACTGAATTGCTCCCACTGAGGTCACAGGATTACTTGAGTCACTAGAGCTAAGTACAGAAGTAATTCCAGTTATAAATTGGATGTTATGCCTAATCTTGGCTCACGAGTACAAATTAATCTCCTGATTTGGTGGGAAATACAACCCAGAGGTTTGATGCTGAGAGCAGTTGTGCAAATGACTGTTACCTTCTGTGGCAGCAGAATCTGTAGAGTTTATATTGTGGTTGCTGAGGTGAAACTAAAGTGATAGAAACTTAGAAGAAGAAAGAGAAGTCCTGATTTTTTTGAAGAATTGGTACCCTTATTACATAAAATGTTTGTGCAGCTTTAGAATGAAGCAGTTTTGTCACATGCCTATATGCATAACTGAGTTTTAATTCCTGTATCTGCCTATAAAATATACTGACTTAAGTTGTCTGTCTTAAAGTTAGTATAGGGCATAAAGTATAGGTATTTTTCTGACTTTTACTATCTGCTTTCCCTTCATGTCTTCAAAAATTATGAATACCCCTAAATCTTGCACAAATTCATGCTGAACATCATGGTAGTAGATTGTCCTTTAGCTGTTCTACATGGAAGTTGGTTTCCAAGAGTACACTTCATCAGTGCTGTAAGTGCACTGTAATCTGTTAAAACTGTGAAGCATTTTAATAGTTATTAAGTATCTTATAGCTGCATTTTCCCTCTAGATTTTCACTGAAGTGTTAGCACATATTGCCTAGGGTTATTATTGCACTATATACTGAGATTCAGCATTACAAAGAGGAACATACAGGTATCAGAGGCGGGAAAGGAGAGTGGTTTGAGAGCAGCTGTGAGATGGGGGTGATACTTTGTTAGGCATTCAGTACTCCATTGGAAGATGAGGCTGGTTCAAACTTTAGGACAAACTTGGCCTTGTCAACCTCTGAAGTTCTTCTGGGTTTCAGAGGTGGGGATCTTGCCTTGCTCAGTTGCTCAGAGCCCTTCACAGCTCTGCTTTCATGTGATGAATGTCATATATAACAGTCAGCATTTGATATGATGAACTTGAAAAACTTGGAATTATGAAATAACCGTTATGTGGATACTCGGGTATTTTTATTATTATAGTCCAGAATTTTTTACCAAATGTTTATTCAGCATGTATGAATTGCAATTTCAGAGGCTTCCACAAAACTTCAGGATGAATTCTTACTAAAATCTTACTTTCCAACTGTTTTTTTTGGTTCTGTGTAGCTTCAGTGATTTTTATTTGAAATTGTTTTCAATTGCTGATGTGTTGTAAAAGCATTATAATCTCTATCCAAATCAGTGTTTCGTTTTAATAAATTCAATTTCCTGACCTCTGCAATAAAATACTGCTTTTATTTCCTTGCTAGTCCTTGGGACTAAAGTGACAAAATGTTCTATGCAGAAAATGCTTTTGTCTTTTGGTAGAAGAGTAGGTATCCCTCAAAGTGAAAAGTTTTTTCAGCAATATGAATGACAGTTTGGATGGGCTGATTGCTAGTTCACTATATTCCCTTCACTTAAAATCACAGCTTAGAGTATAATCTTAGCTGATGCTGTTTTTCAGATTATGATTATATTATGTATTTTATAGAAGTCGTTTACTGGTGGTCGAACTATTCTGGACCCGTATCCAGTGAAGAGTAATTCTACCCATTGTTAGAGATGTATTTACTTCTTCAGTCTTTAATTTGGTAGTGTCTTCCGTGTTAGTGAAACTGGTAGCTGATGACTAGTTTTGGTCTCCTAGACAACAGAGGTCTATTCCCTTCAATTCTGTTTTTTAAAAAGCTGTAAAAGCTCACATAGAATGGATCATTCTGCTCTGTTTTCAGAGAATAATTCTTGTTTGTAGTTAATTGTGTTTGTACACCCTCTGTGATAACTGGGTATTCAGTTAATTTTATCTGTATCTGAGTGTTGTGAGCATAATTTGTTACCTTGGCACAGAAGATGCTTTTAATAGTTCTATAGGTGCTCTTGCCAGTATGAAATGTAAATGTGTTGTTTTTTCTGTGTTTTCTCAGTTTGTGTTACTGTTTGTTGTGGTATTTTTTATGACTTTTCCATTCTTGGCGTAAAAAATAGGTTGCTGCTTGTACCTGTCTTGTCAGGGTTTAAAGAAATGTGTTAATATTTTGTTTCAAGATTGATGGTACAGGAGAGAGATTGCAAGAAGCGGGTAAAAGAAAAAATTTAGCTGGAAAATGGCTAAATAAGCTGTGCTACTTTCCTAAAACTTCAGTCTCCTAAACTAATTCAGATCTTGAAAATATCATCTGAAATGACTGTGTGACTTAAATGCATCAGTAGCTACAATAGCTGGATATGAAAAATACTCTGTTTTTAATTCTGTTCTATGACTGTATGACTAATAGTTAAATAAAAATATCAGAAGCTCTGGGTTTGAACTGGCAGGAATTTGGGTGAGATAAGGCTGGGTGGAACATGAGATATGGAAAATAAATTATTACAACATAGATTCACTTATTCCTGTGGAATATTAGTTTTTACTGGCTTTAACCAGTAGAATATGCATGTTATGCAAAATAGAAATTTGATGGCATTCATTTAAAGGCCGCTTCTTCTGAGTATGTCATCCTTCACAGCATTTATTGGTTGTATTTGTTATTCAAACCCTGAACAATTTCTAAATTCAATGGTTTTTTTTTTTTTAATTCTGCAGCAGTGAGTATGAGTACTTCACAATTTTCATCACTGTGTTTAGATGAGTTGGCATTTGCTCCATTTTTAAAATGAGATGCAATGAGTGTAAGATAAATTATTCAAAACAATTCTTTGTGTTTTGTAGGATGTAATGTCTAATCTCTTCAAAAATATTGTAAGTAGTGTTTTGAAATACGAAGTGTAGCTCCTGTTGGTATCAGTCATTTGATGCATTGTAGGTGTTCAGAACAATTAGAACAGCACCTACACCTGGGCACCCTGACTGTGAAGAGCCGAGGATAGTTCTAGCAGTGAATGAGTTATAGGAGAGGTATGAATTTCCATACTGGTACTTGCCTCCTTCAGCTCTGGCATTCCTCTTTTCCTGTGATGGCTGGTTTACTTGAGTCTTTCTGTGTCACAAACTTGTATTGAAGTCTAGACTGTGTAATTCAAGTTTTGTGAATGCAGAATTTCAATGCTACTTGCAGTGGTGGAATTCAATTTGTGTATTTCAATACAACTGTAATTTTCTTCCTTTGCTGGGTAATGAAGCTTTACTTGAATAGAGCTATTATTAAATGTCCTCTGGGTCATTCAGTTTTTTTTTTTAGAGCTGCTGCTACTTTAGCAAACAATAGCAATATTTGGCAGAGGTGTAGCAGTTGTTGATTCAGGAGGCAGTGGACTTTTGATAAAGGGCTTCTTGCTCTAATCACTGCTTTTATTTAAGTGTTGAACTTATTTTTGAGTGCTAAGACTGTTGCTCTAGTACACCCTGTTGTCTTGGCATATGTTCTCTTTCATTGTTAGTGTCGGAATGTCACAGTAGATGTACAGGGAGATCTGAGGAGTTTTTGACCCTGGTCTTCTTGAAAACACTTGAAGAAAAAAAGGCTTTCTTTCATCAGATATTGATTTTTGTTTGTATGCTGTATTTCTGAATATAGGTTGCTCTTCTGAATTTGACTTGACTGTTGTTTCATGCTTTTTTGGAAATGGCTGCTGTTCAGTTGGTGTCTCATGAGTCTGATATTGTAGTTATTCAAATAATTGAATTTATGGTCTGCAGGCTCAGTTTGATTCAGTTATTTGGTTAGTACTCTGTGCATTCTTCAAACACAAGTTGAGTGTTGAAATATGCTTTTTAAGCAGCCAATTCAACCTAAAATCCTAAGTGCTATTCAAGTCATAGTAATTAGACCTGCCGTTTCACTGTGTGGCTGGTGGTTAGCAATCACAAGTTGCACATGTGTCCATACTTGGAACATTTTTCTGTGGAGGAGGGAATTATATGAGAGCATTCTTGAAAGGAGTATCACATTGAAAGCATGAACAAAGTGTTGTATACTCTGCTAATTGACGTTAATTTGGAAAGACTGGACTAAGTGTACTAGGCCTGACTAGGATGAAGTTAACTTTTTTCATAGCAGTCCCTGTTGTACCATGCTTCAGATTTGTGACCAAAACAGTGTTGGGAAGGCACTGATGTGTTTGCACATTGCTGTGCAGTGCTTGCACAGCACCAAGACCAACTTTGTTTCACACTCTCGCTGCCTCTCAGGGAACAGGCTTGGGCAGGAGGCTGGGAGGGGGCCCAGGCAGGACTGTTGACCCCAGCTGACCAGAGGGATCTTGCATGCTGCATAACATTGTGCTTGTCAGCAAGGCTGGTGGTGGTGGTAGTAAATGGGGGAGCTGTTCCAAGCAACCATTGCTGAGAAGCTGAATGGACTTGTTGTTGGGAGTTGGTGAGCAGTTGCCTTTGCTCGACTTCTGGGGTTTTGTTGCCTTTTTTTCTTTGCCTCTACCTTCCCCTCTCCCCTCTCACCTTTAAACTGTCTGTTTTCTTAACAACCACAAGTTGTATTTGCTTTTTTCTTTTTGGTTCTCTCCCATATGCCACTGCAGAGAGCTGTGAGTGAATAACTAGTTTCAGGGCTTTGCTGCTGGGTACAGTAGACATACCACAATAAGATAAAAGTTTTCAGCTGTATGCAAGTTTCTACTGCTCTATATATTGAATTTTGAAATTGTCTTATTTATATTAACTTTGTTTTAACTTCATCTTTTTTGATCCTGTACCGGTTAGTCTAGTAAACCAATGTATAATTCAAATATTATATTTAATTATTTACATATTTTTGTGTACTTTTCTGTTCAACATTTCAAGTAATTTCTGGGTCAATTTTGACAAGAAACATACGTCACCATGTTTTCCCTCTTTTTTGTGGTTCATCTGTTCAGTATCTTGTAATTGCATTTTAGAAAATAACGTAATAACAATTAATTAGTTTGCCAGTTTATGTAAGACCTGATGATATTTTAGTTGTAACAATTTATTTGATTCTAGTATGGTAACTATCGGAGTCTTTTGAGGGAGACTCACCAGTATGGCTATTTTGAAACAACTAATTAAAGATGAGTCAAATATAAGAAAGATGATACTGAATTCCTTTTTGCATTGTTTTGTATGCATCTTTAGAAAGGATGATTCTTGTTCAGTGACCATTGGAATACTGTTTTGAAGCTAAATGTACGCTTTAATGAAAAGTGGTTTGTGACCAGAAGGTGTTTTAATTATGCTTATATACATGAATTTGTTTAAAATAGACAACATACAATTTTTAAATTTTTGAGGCAATCATTTTTCTTAAGCTTTTTTGGAAGCAAACTTTTAAAATTGTCTTATATGAACAATTTTGTGAGTATAGCTGTTGGAATAAACGCACTTGTTCTCATTTGCTCTGTTCCTTCAAATTTTAGAAGTGATTGGTGTTCTGCCTTTTTTTTTTTTTCCCCTAGCTGTAAATAAGTTGACTGCAGCCATTAAGAAAGTCCTTTGCCTGCATCTGCAGATAAATTTCCTGCTAACAAGACTAAGCTAAGGCCATAATAGATGCTGATTCTAAGAAAGCAGTCTGCATTTAAACTTGATTTTTATTTTATTTAGCTGAATAATTTCTGTAATTACTTAACTGTAGATTAAGTCACTTTTTTAAAAAGTAAGTCACTTAAGTCACTTACTTTAAAAAAAAAAGTTATGTAATAGAATCATAGAACAGCTTAGGTGATAAGGGATCTTAAAGATCATCTAGTTCATCTCTCCAGCCATAGGCAGGGACATCTTCCCCTAGACCAGGTTGCCCAGAGCTCCATCCAGCCTGGCCTTGAGCACTTCTGGGGATGGGACATCCACAACTTCCTTGGGCAACCTGTTTTGGTGTCTCACCACCCTCACAGTAAAGAATTCCTTCACAACATCTAATCTAAACCCACTCTCTTTCAGTTTGAATCCATGCCCCTGTTCCTGTCACTACATGCTCTTGTAAAAAGTCTTTATCCATCTTTCTTGTAGGTTCCCTTCAGGTACTGGAAGGCCACAATTAGGTCACCCTGAAACCTTCTCTTTCCCAGGCTGAAAAACCCCAATTCTCTCAGCCTGTCTTCTAAGAGAGGTGTTCCATCTCTCTGAGCCTCCTCTGGACTCCCTCCAGCAGGTCCATGTCCTTCCTGTGCTGGGACCCCAGAGCTGATGCAGCACTGCAGCTGGGGTCTCAGCAGAGGGACAGAATCCCCTCCCTGCCCTGCTGCCCACACTGCTCTGGATGCAGCCCAGGACACGTGTGGCTCTCTGGGCTGTGAGTGCCCATGGCTGGGTCATGTCCAGCCTCTCAGCCAGCAGCACCCCCAAGCCCTTCTGGGCAGGGCTGCTGTGATCTGTGCATCCCCAGCCTGTGCTGGTACCAGGGCTGCTCTGAGCCAGGTGCAGCACCTTGCACTTGGTCTTGCTAAATAAACCTCATGAGAGTCCCATGGGTGCTCTCAAGAGTTTGTCCAGGTCTCTCTGGATGGCATGCCATCCTTCAGCTGTGTCAACTGCACTACTCATCTTGGGGTCATTTGCAGATTTGCTGAGAGTTCACTCAATCTGTCTACATCATTAATGAAGATACTAAATAACACTGGTCCCAATAGAGGTCTTTGAGGGACACTTGTTGCTGATGTCCTCAATCACCTGCCTTTCCTCCATGTGCCTTAGCACAGCTGCTGGGAGTATCTGTTCCATCATCTTCCCAGGCACAGATGCAAGGCTGACAAGTCAGTAGTTCCCAAGGTTCTCCTTTCTGCCCTTCTTAAAAATGGCTACCCTTATCCAGTCACCTGGGAACTTGCCCCGAGTGCCTTGACTTTTCAAATGTCATGGAGAGTGGCTTGGCACCTACATCAGGCAATTGCCTCAGGACTCAGGGATGCATCCTGTTAGGTCCAACAGACTTAGGTAAATTTTGGTCCCTCAGGTGATCATGAACCTGATCTTCTCCTTCAGTGGGTAGTACTTTGTTCTCCCAGTTCTCTTCCTGTCATCCCTCCACTTCACAGGTGTAGGAGGAGAGGCTGCCTGTGAAGACTGAGGCAAAAATGTTGAGTACCTCAACCTTCTCTTCCTTCATTGTTACCAGTTTTCCATTGTTACCAGCTGCATTATTGGGGGTAAACTTCTTTAACCTTCCTTTTCTGCTTAACATACCTGTAGAAGCCCTTATTGTTATCCTTTGCATCACATGTAAAGGTTTTAAATGTATCACCCTTCAAAGGGAATATGATTGTAAATATATATAACTATATATTTATTTTCTTCTCAGTCTTTATCAACTCCAGTTTTTTTTCTAATGTTGAACTAGACTGTTGGAAATGAGAAAATATCTGTATATATCTATATATCTAAACATCAGTTATAAAATAAGTAAATACTTACATATATAAGTATATATATAGCTCTTTTTTATGTTTGGTGTACATATAGAATATGGTACATTTGTACATTTAGGTAAATATGTAGCCAACAGTATTGAAAAAAATGGATGTACTAATTTTCAGGAAAGCCTGCCTTTTATCCATTGTTATATTCTGAAAATGCAAAAATTTTAAGGCATAGAAACAATGTGCTAGAACCAGGCATCACATGGAATAAGTACAGTTTTTTCAAACTGAGTTGGTGTGGTCCATTGTGGTGAGCTCTTCTGCAGAACAAAGCCTCCCTGTCAGTAGCACAGAGAAACGTTTAATTTCTGAAACTGTTTTCTCAAGCTAAATCTTGAGCAGTCTTTTTTGCTGTATAATTAATCAAAAGTAGAAAAAAATTAAACTTTTTCCTTCATTTTACTAGTTCAAGTAGAAGCTGAATCAGAAGCGCTTTTGGCATTATGGGACCCCGTTTCTTCAGCTTCATTTTTATGAAATGCTTTCTCTGTTCTTGACGGGGTTGGATGTTCTTCTGGGTAGGGAGGTCCAAGGGTTGCAGAAAGCTGTTTTCTTCTCTTGTACTCTTCAAGTGTATAGGCATGGAGTCCACGTCTGGTCAACATAGGATAGAGGTTTTTCCCTTCTCTCATGGGAGTTTTTTTTCCTTATAAATCATATATATGACAGATGGGGTTTCTGTTACACTGTGTTAATCTAGGTTTATAAAAAGCTCATAATAAACATAAATAATGTTAGTTTGGAGATAAAAGAGGTAGATGTTTTAGTGAAAACAGACTTTTTAGTGAAAACAGACCTCTTTTACTTTGAAAGAAAATCTGACTTTTATATGATATAATGATATGAATATCACCTTTTTGATTATATGCATGTGCACAGATTTACACAACTGTTTCCTCTTCTAGGATCCTTCTGTTACACAAGTGACAAGAAACGTTCCTCCAGGGCTTGATGAGTACAATCCGTTCTCTGATTCAAGAACAGTAAGCACGTTTATTTCTTAATCATGCTGTTAATATTTCATTTGTAAGGTTTTATTTTCAGAATTTGGACTGATGTTGTAGAATGGGCTGGCTACAAGTAGTGGAAAATGTGTAAGATCCATTAAGTATTTGGAGGATGCACTGGAAAGGTTGATCTCAGAGAGCTTTTTTAGGAAGACTGGCCCTCTGAAAGGGGACCAAAACAGAACTGAGTGTTTTTTTTTGTTTTTACTAACTTCTGATAGTTTTTACTAAATTATTTTTCCTGGTTTTACAGACTTCCGATAGTCTATCCTTGTGGTTTTCTGCATTTCATTAGCTTTGGAGCTTTTAAGTGTGACATGCTTACCCAGCATTTTGCTTTTGATTTCTGTTTCACTTTATGAAAACGCTGTTCAGAATAAGGAAAATATTGTGTTTAAATAACTGTCCACAGGCTTTGTGTGCAGTAGTGAAAGGGAAAATTTATGCCAGAGAAACAGTTGTTTTACATCTCTAATTTATATAGTTTCAATATACCTTGTGCTTTTTTTTCCATTGTGGGGAGGAATACAAGAAATACGATAGTAAATTCATACTGTAACCACATTTTTCAATGGCTGCTTTTGATAGTGAAGATCTTGTGCAAGATTATTAAATGCCTGGCTGGTTGTTGTCTGTCAATATAATTTATAAACATTTAAATACCGTATTTTTAAAATGCAGTTATATTTTTTATGACAAATCTGGTAGTGCTGTTAGGGAGTGTTCATATTTGAGTATTTGCAATGCCATGGATGGAACAATGGAATTCACTTGAGAGAGAGAAGGAGCTTATGTTGATATAAACCAGCATTTTAACAAAGTTGCATAGCACATGCAAATGTGGTGGTAAAGTGGTTTAGCAAGATTCGATAGTGAGGTACATTTGATTACTGCCCAGAGGGCATGATCAGAAAAAGTTGTCAAGAAGGCCTTCCTGTTTAATCATGAGGCTCAGAAAGGACCCCACTGCATTCTGGACTCCTTCCTGAAGGCAGGGGGTTTGGTATGTGTGGATCCAGACTTAGTCCCAGATTTTGTCAATGTTACACGACTAAAGGACTACATGTGCACAATCAGTCCTTTCTATCACTTAGCTGAGATTTCAGAGTTTAGTGTCAATTACTGAAAATCTGTTGTGGCAAGAATTTTTCTTGCTTGAGGAGTAGTGCTGAGTTGTATCCCTACTCAAGGGGAGGTCCTGGTGTGCAGCCCATTGCTGTGTGGGAGAGTTCCAGGGGCTCTGTGCTGTGCACTGTTTATGAAGTAAGATAATTATTTATGGTAATATTTGCATACCAATTACAGAAGTTAGCTTCTTCCAAACTTGGCCTGAGTCAAATCTTTATTAGCACTATGGTTAGGTGAGTGCCTTGCTCCCAGTAACAGTACTCAGATCAGCCCTTGGGTACTGTTTTCTGTTTCCCGCAAGACCTACTTAAGAGCTGGATGTAGTTTTCACAACCAGATGGATCCATTTCAACTGTCACTGGTTATAACTTGACCAAGATTGTGGGAAATAATGGGAGCAGAGAAGGCAGATTCTCATAGCAATGAAACAGTAAGGTTTCATACAGTTTTAAAATTCTGTGTGGAGGAAGCTTGGTTTTTGGTATGCCTTGGATCAGCTGTTTGAGGCAGAATATTTACAGCTAGCCCCAATGTTAAGTAAGTCTCCAAAATTATTTTCTCCTTGGTCACAATATCAGGAATTATGTTAAATTTCATTTATGAAGCTTGAAGACTTTCAAAATTGCTTTGTATTGATCATAAGTTGTTGCGGTGTGATGTCATAGTTTGTCTCAGGTATCCTGATCTTTCCCAGGTGCCAGTCACCTCTCCTTTCTCCCCACCCTGACCCCTGCTGAATGCTGTCTGTCAGACTTGGCATTCCAGAAGGGCATTGAGTGATTGGCAGAGTTCAAAAGATGCTTGGCATCCCTGGGGGGCCATTGGCCCATCCAGGTGTCCCTCGCACCTGAGACCTGCCTTGCCAGGCACCTGTTTGGTGGGATCCCTACCCCTTCCCTCCCCCTCTCCCTGGGGTTTAAAGAGCCAGCAACCACGCGGTTCAGGGGTTCTGTTAGAGCTGTTATGGGATCAGAAGCTTGCGGATTGGAATAAAACTCTGGATCGAAACCCTGTAGCAGAACCATTTTTTTTCCTTCACCTCGCCTTAAAGCATCTGCTCAGAGGTAAACTGGAGCTCTGCATGTCTGGACTTGTCTTTAGTGCCAGCTGCAGCATCCAGCATAGCCAGAGGTGTCTCTGAGGTGAAACCACCACGGTTGCCGCCTTTTGGTCAAGCAGCAGAGGCTAATCAAGCCTAGCCAAGTTCCATCTGCATATATTGGTAATTATTCCAATATATTGGCGCCCAGTGTTCAGCTGCTCCGATCCTGCAGCCCCAAAAAGACACTCCGGAGCTCCCAGAACGTCAAGGAGACCACACAGAGACTTTAAGGCAGCTTAGCATCCACTGGAAGAGTTTTGACGGCATAGCTCTCCAGCAGAGACTTTGGGACTTATCCCACAGAAGCCTTGAGGACGTTCTGCGCCTCTGGAAAGTGCAGCTCCTTTTTGGTGAGCAGTTTTCGAGAGGGGAGTAGCGTAGCTCCTCCTGCCTGAGGGGTCCTATTCAGGTTGAAGAAAAAAACCCCTGCCAGACCACAGTACCGACAGCACCGTTTTGGGGTGAGTATATCTGCTCCATAGAGGGGTAGAAGCTCAAATACAGGCTCTGCTGAGAGATCTGTTCTTTTTGTCTGTTATTGAGACCGAAAAGGCTGCGCAGCCCTGCGGGGCGAGAGTGAGAGCGTGTTAGGTATAGCCCACAGTGGCACGGCACTGTTGATTTTAGAACTCGCGTGGCAGCGGTTTTGCACTGTGGCGTCGGCTCAGAGGAGCGGGGGGGCTCTCCCTGCTAAGCACAGCACAAAAAGAAGTGTATTATCAGATTGTTGGAATTTTAGTTAGTGGAAATGTAACGTTTTCTAAGGGAAAATTGAAATGGTTTATAAAGTGGCTTTTTCTACACTTCCCACAAATTTCCCCTGAACAGGTCCATAGTATCCAATTCTGGGACGAAGTAGGGCATGAATTGATAACATTGGGAAAGTCCAGGAACACGTCCTCAGCTAAATTTGTATTTTGGAGTTTACAAGTTCGATCAGCCTTATTCAAACAAAGGGAAGTGGAGGAAAAGCCACATAATAAAAAATGTACCTCTGCTCTTCCTGTTTCTCCCCCCCTAACTCTAAACCCTTTACCCCCAAAACTTGGTATTTTAAAGAGAGCAGACTCTGCTCATGCCCAGGGAAGCCAGCTCCCTGAGCTCCTTAAAAGGCTTGAGTTCCACTGTCCACGGAGTCCTGGCCAGACCACGTGGAATTGTCCCCAAACCCCTGTGTCCCTTGCTCTGAAAGCCAGAGCATGTGTTAGCTGTTTGGAAAGCAGTGACCCCCAAAATGGCTCCCAGACCCCAGGGGGCCAAGAAAATGGAGGATGCCACGTGGCACCATGCCATACCTGGTCTCCTCCTTCCCATGATTCCCCTAAGCATCCCAAAAATCCTTCCCCATCCCCCCACCCCTCTTGATTCTCATGGCTCCTTCCCTCCCCCCACCTTACCTGCCACTCCTTCAGCTCTGCCCCTCTACACCTCCCTGGGGGCGTCACCATGTGTCCCTGCCCCTGCCAGCCCTCTGTCCCTGCCCCCTGTTCCCACAATATCCCCACCCCCTGCCTGGGTTCCCACGATTGGGGGCATGCCCACTGCTTGTCCCTGTAGCTGTGCCTGTGATCCCAGTGCTTCGATTCAAAGGATATGGGGCAGGGAACTGCAGACCCAATACAGGATCCCACTTTCTCATTTGCCCCTGGTACATATCAGCATGCAGGGCAAGGGGGAGGAGCCCCAGCTGCTGATTGGAAAGCTTTTGGACAAGAAATGATGAGAGAAATCTGCAAAGTACACAAAGAGTATGGCCTATATACCCCATGCTTCGGTGGCCTTTTAAATGCTGAACTGGGTAGGAGTGTAGTAGTCCCACATGATTTAAAAAAGCTTTTTTTGTGCCTAATGACCTCTACAGAGTTCAAATTGTGGGAATTGGCATGGAAACAGCTGCTAAAAGAGGCTCTCCCAGACTTGCATGCTGATCCAAACACAGCAAAAGATGCCAATGGCCTGCCAATTACTGTTGAGCATCTTTCCGGTGAGGGCCAATGGTCTTTAGCCCCAGTCCAAGCTGCAGTAATTCCTGTAAAAGCACTTGATAGAGTCAAAGATGCAGCTGAAAAAGCCTTCTTTGCCCTCCAACCTGAAGGCCCATTTGAGCCATGTAGTGAGATCAAGCAGCTACCATCAGAGCCTTTTTTGAAATTTGTCGAAAGGTTAACTAGAGCTATTGAAATCCAGGTTTAAAAAGTGAATGCAAGGGAAGAGGTTTTAGAGGAAATGGCATTTACAAATGCAAATGAACAGTGTTGAGCGGCAATTTTAAGCTTACCTGTAGAACCCCCCTCTCCACTAAAAGATATGCTTCTAGTTTGTATCAGGAAAGTGCCTCTGATGAATATAGCTGAAGACACCAGACCAAAGCTGCTGCCAAGACCACCACAGCGGTTTGCCATTGCCGCCCCTGCACCCGTTCCCTCAGCACAGCGGCTCTTTGGGCTGCATTGAAGACCAGCAATGGCTGACCCCACAAAGCCATGCCTGCTTTGCAATAACCTTGGGCACTGGAGTACCCAGTGCCCCCTGAAAAAGCAATTTCATGAATTTGCAGGAGAACTACAAGTGCTCCCAGGGGGTCAACAACAACAGAAAAACTGAATGGAGAGCGCCGGCCTGCCAGGCGCACAGAGACAAAAAGAGCAGGCCAAGGGAATGAGGGAAGCGAAAAAGACCAAGTGCGTGGTAACATCCCTTTTTGTCTAAGTGAAGCAGATGCTTTAAGGACCACTATTGCTGGTCCAGTACCAGATGTGACACCAAATAACCTTTGCTCTGACTTCAGCGAACCTGTTCTAACCCGTGTTTCTGTCAATGAGCCTTTCAGGTTGCAGCTGACGGATTCACTCCACCTGAAAGACACTGACTGGCATTTTGTCTCTGTCACCCCACAACAGCAGGGTACTTGGCACCAAAATCGCTGTGAGTACATCCTCACTGGGGACACCAAACACACACCACAAGAGATAGAAATTGCTCCGAGAATGACAACGTCAGATCCTGAGCAATTTGTTCTCGAGCTGCACTGTTTCCACCCACCCCTTTTTCTTCCCAAAGGACAAATTGTTGCACAAGCCATCACAGGGCCGAGTTTACCTGAAGGCAACTCAAGTTGCCTTGAAAAACAAGGGCCCACAGTCACCTGGGTCTAAGCTATTGGGAATGACAAACCCAAAATCTGGTGTAATGTCAGTGGGGGTGGGGAGTCAAAATGCATTGAGATGCTCATAGACACGGGTGCAGACTGCACAGTGATCCCAGCACAGGACTGGCCAGGACATTGGCCTTTGCAAAACGTTTAAGGTGTAGGGGGCATGCAATTGGCAAGGCAATCCAAGAGCATCGTCCAAGTTGAGAGGCCAAATGGACAGTTAGCAAATACACGTCCGTTTGTGTTAGATTATCCGGAACCATTTTTAGGGAGAGATTTCATGTCTCAGTGGGGAGTCACAATTGATATTCTAGACTCTCCACAGGGTTTTTGGGCAGCAGTCACTGAACAGCACCCAATTCAGGCAAAAACTGAATTGGAAGACAGACACACCAGTTTGGGTAGCACAGTGGCCGCTCAATAAACAAAAACTGAAGGTGCTCGAGGAGCTAGTGGAAGAGCAACTGAAAAAGGGTCACATTGTGGAGACCATGTCCCCGTGGAATTCTCCAGTGTTTGTCACCCAGAAGGCTGACAAACAGAGATGGCGGCTCCTCCATGACCTCCGACAAATTAATGATGTTATTGAAGATATGGGCTCTCTCCAACCTGATATGCCATCGCCAGCAATGCTTCCCCAAGATTGGAAATTGGCTGTTATTAATATAAAATACTGTTTTTCTCAAATTTTCCTACACCCTGACAATGCACCGCGTTTCACATTCTCTGTCCCCACCATCAGCATGGAAGCCCCGATGAAAAGGTACCATTGGAAAGTTCTTCCTCAGGCACTAAAGGTTTCGCCACCGGTCTGCCAGTGGTATGTCTCTTCCCTGCTTTCCCCAGTGTGTGCAGCTGCAGAAAAGGCCATCATCTATCATTATATAGATGCTATCCTTGTGTGTGCCCCCAGTGATGATTTACTCACACATGCGCTTGACCTAACAATCAATGCATTGATTGTTGCAGGGTTCGAGCTCCAGGAAAAGAAAATTCGAAAGATGCCACCTTGGAAGTATTTGGGCTTAGAAATTGGAAATAAGGCCGTTGTTCCTCAAAAATTAGAAATCAATACAAAGATCAAGACCCTTGCGGATGTCCACAAGTTGTGTGGGTCTTTAAATTGGGTAAAGCCCTGGCTGGGTCTGACTAATGAAGACCTTGCCCCTCTTTTTAATTTATTGAAAGGTGGAGAGGACCCAAGTGCTCCTAGGGCTGTTACCCCAGAGGCACAGAAAGCTCTAGAAAAAGTTCAGGCAGCAATGTCCACAAGAGAGGCCACCCGATGTTGGCCTGACCTGCCATTCAAATTTATCATCTCAGGTAAGTTGCCACACCTCCACGGAATCATTTTCCAGTGGGAGAAAAAACAAACAGCTAAGGCAGAGGAATCGCCTAAAAAGGGCCAGGAACAGAGGGACCCTTTCTTGATCATAGAATGGGTTTTCCTTAGTCACCAAAGGTCCAAGAGAATGACAATGCCCCAAGAGCTGGTAGCAGAACTGATCCGGAAAGCTAGGACCTTAATCAGGGAGCTGGCAGGATGTGACTTTGAGTGCATTCACATTCCAATAGAGTTAAAATCGGGCCAAAGTACTAAGAAAATATTGGAACAATTGCTTCAGGAAAATGAAGCATTGCAGTTTGCTCTAGATTCCTACTCAGGACAAATTTCCATCCATCGGCTCGCCCACAAAATTTTCGAACAAGAAGTTCGATTTTCTCTGAAATTGAGAAGTGTTCAAAGTAAGAGACCTTTAAAAAAGGCTCTGACCGTCTTTACAGATGCATCTGGGAGATCCCACAAATCGGTTATGACTTGGAAGCATCCTCAAACCCAGCGGTGGGAGATGGACATTGCTGAGGTGGAAGGTTCACCTCAGGTTGCTGAGTTGGCTGCAGTTGTTAGAGCCTTTGAAAGATTCTCAGAACCATTCAGTCTGATTACAGACTCTGCATACGTGGAAGGAGTAGTATCCAG
Source organism: Haemorhous mexicanus (assembly GCF_027477595.1). Lineage (NCBI taxonomy): Eukaryota > Metazoa > Chordata > Aves > Passeriformes > Fringillidae > Haemorhous > Haemorhous mexicanus. The sequence goes on from NC_082381.1 coordinate 66,643,090, forward strand.
AGCAGATCAAAAAATACTGCAAGAAGCGACTAACATCGCACTTTTTGAATTGCTCTCAAAACATGTAAACTTAAGTTTCCCACTGAGAGCAACCATTTTATGTGATGCACATCAGGTCACACACTGACTTGCCAGGGTTTATCGCTGAGGGCAACAGAAGGGCAGATGCCCTTGCTGTGCCTGCAGAGATGGCCACTCTCCCAAATGTTTTTGAACAGGCAAAAATCAGCCACCAGCTTTTCCACCAAAATACAGCTGGCCTAGTTCATCAGTTCACATGACTCGAGAACAGGCCAAAGCGATTGTGGCCACATGCCCCAGTTGCCAACAACATGCACTCCCTACAATGAGTGCGGGAGCAAACCCAAGGGGGCTCAACAATTGTGAACTGTGGCAAACAGATGTAACACACATACAGTCATTTGGCCAGCAAAAATATGTTCCTGTTAGTGTAGATACCTTTTCTGGAGCGGTCTATGCCTGTGCCCACACGGGAGAATCATCTTCTGATGCCGTAAAGCACCTCCTGTAGGCTTTTTCTTTCGTGGTATCCCCAAGGAGTTGAAAACTGATAACGGGCCCACTCACAAATCCAAAAAATTCAAGAGCTTCCTGCAGCAGTGGGGAGTAGAGCACAAGACTGACATCCCCTACTCCCCTACAGGTCAAGCTGAGTAGAAAGGACTCACGGTGATTTTAAAAGAGTCCTGGACCAGCAGCATCAGGTCTAGAAAGTGGAACCTCCCCACATCCGGTTGTCCAGGGCACTGTTCACGATCAATTTTCTAAACTGCTCTTTTGACAGCCTGAATCCGCCCAACCTACGTCACATTGGGGGAGCAGATATCAATGAAAGAAAAGCCTCCAGTCTTAGTAAAGGACCCTGAGATCTGGAAAACAGCGGGACCTTACAAATTGGTTACACGGGGATGTGGATATGCCTGTGTGTCCACCCCCTTGGGTTTAAAGTGGATTCCTTCCAAATGGGTAAGGCCCTATGTCCCCAAGGTCTCAGGGAAGTCTACAGAAGCGCCCCAGGTTGCTATTGCTGCCTGGAGAAGGAAACACCACACGTGTTCCCTGGAAGAAATTCCATTTAAGCCTCCAATCTGGACTAGTTTGTAATATACGTTTGTCTTAAGTTCCTTGTACCAGTTTAGATCCCGCTGTTTGTGTGCAGTCTTGAGACACCATGGCACTGAGTCTGTTCCTCGTCCTACTCACAATCATTTCACCAGCAATCTCCCGGATAGTCCATCAGCCCAAAGCAAGCCCATGGACCACCTTGAAATTACGACATCAAGAAAGAAACAGATGACTGGCTGAGAGCACTGTTCAAAAGCTGTGGACTGTCGGGCTGGTTGGGATCTATTCTGAAAACTGTGGTTTTAGTACTGTTAATTCTAGTTATTGTTCTTGTAGTTGTTAGCATTGTTTTTGGCCTGATCAAGTGCATAGTGTACAAGTTAATTTCAAGCTCATCTCCCCCTCCTGAAATCTACCATTTGGAAGCACTTAGTGCTCCAATGGATGACATAGAAGCCTCCGTAGAAAGCAGTGACCCTCCTGAAGAAGAGGAACCAATTTACCAACTGTGGTTTGGCAAGCATTCTGCGCCCCAAACCCAGCCCTCTTCATTTTAAACAAAACAAGGGGGAGATGTTGCAGTGTGATGTCATAGTTTGTCTCAGGTATCCCGATCTTTCCCAGGTGCCAGTCACCTCTCCTTTCCCCCAACCCTGACCCCTGCAGAGTGCTGTCTGTCAGACTTGGCATTCCAGAAGGGCATTGAGTGATTGGCAGAGTTCAAAAGATGCTCGGCATCCCTGGGGGGCCATTGGCCTGAGACCTGCCTGCCTGGCACCTGTTTGGTGGGATCCCTACCCCTTCCCTCTTCCTGGGGTTAAAAGAGCCAGCAACCACGCGGTTCAGGGTTCTGTTAGAGCTGTTATGGGATCAGAAGCTTGCAGATTGGAATGAAACTCTGGATCGAAACCCTGTAGCAGAACTGTCTCCTTTCCTTCACCTCGCCTTAAAGCATCTGCACAGAGGTAAACTGGAGCTCTGCATGTCTGGACTTGTCTTTAGTGCCAGCTGCAGCATCCAGCATAGCCAGAGGTGTCTCTGAGGTGAAACCACCACAGTTGCTGCCTTTTGGTCAAGCAGCAGAGGCTAATCAAGCCTAGCCAAGTTCCATCTGCATATATTGGTAATTATTGCAATAATAAGTCATGAAGAAAGTAGATCTTGTTTTACAAAAATATAATCTTGAGCTACTTTGACTTCTTATTTCTGTACTTATTTTAACATGCAGCTTTGTGGGAAAATGAGAACTGAAGCATAAGGCTATGTTTATCTGGCTTTGAACAGTCAGATCTGCTTGGATAAAAAAATCTAATTGTTCATTAAAGATGTTACTCAAAAAAGCTGGGATGATGAAAGAAATCTAAGTCAATGGTCAGATCTACAATGCACTGTGATTCAGTTAATAATCTGTGGCATGTTTACAGATTAATGAAAATTATCCACTGAATGAACACTTCTCTGCAGAGGTAAAGAACTTGCACACGTTTTCTTGACAAGAGCAAGACTGAAAAAATTAAGAGTGCGGTGATAATCAACCTGTATGTGTTACTCCCCTTCCTCTCTATCTTGTGAATGCTGAACATACAAGTATTTATTCTGTAATTATATGCATTTTAAGGAGTGTACCTAGGTACCTGAGGGTATACTCACAATTCCAAGCACTCAGCTCTGTTTTCCTGACAGCTTTGTATGCAAGAGAAGAGCATACTATGTGTGTATACCAAGAAATATGTGCAACAGGAATAATTGAAGAGACCCTGGAAGTGATGCCTTCATAGACTGGATAAACAGGTAGAATCAGGATCTGTGAATTTTGGACTTGGAGAAATACCCAAGGGTCTGTCAGTATCCCTGTCTGATGTCAATCAGATAGGTATAGAATCACTCTGTTTTGTGTGCTGCTCAGAGCAAAAGCATCCAAGTAGTTTTGGTGGGAGTCAGTTTCCAAATTTATAGTGGTTGTACCAAGATGATATATTGCTGACTCTAAAATTAACAAAGCATTCAGATTTGATCCTGGCTGTACATTAAAGATGTGGAGAGGCTGGAGAGTTTCCAGAGAAGGGCCGCAAAGGCCATCAAAGGCCTGGGAAGCCTAACATATGAGGAATGACTGAGGAAACTGTGTTTTTTCAGTTTTGAGAAAGAAAGTCTTAGGGAAGACCTTAAGTCCATATTCCAGCATCTAAAAGGTGGCTACAGAGAAGATCCAGACTCCACATTTACAAGTCACTTGCGAAAAATGAGAGGTGATGAGTAAAGGTTACTCTGGAGACATTCAGTTGCACACAAGAGCAAAATGTTTCACAATGAGAGCAACCTGATCAACAATTTACCTCGACTAATCTCCCCAGGGAAGTGTTGGATTCTGCAGCATTCACATTGAGCTGGACAGAGTGCTAAGCCATATTGTTTAGACTGTGCTTTTACTAAGAAAGGTTGGTCTAGATGGTCCTTGAGGTCTCCTTGCAGCCTGGTGTTTGTGATTCTTTCCCCATTCTCTCCAAATGGAGGTTAATGAAATATGCTAGAGTGTAAAAATATTTCTCCATTTCAAATCCAGATGGATTTCAATGGATGATTATTCTGTGAGAAAGTGATTTCAAATGGAATACTAATATTTGTTGCATTATCTCAGGTGTGCTCGCTTTGTCAAGTGAGGTGCCTCCTACCAGTCTTTCTTGGATACAGGATGGGACACAGGAAGAAAACCTGAATTCTACTTTTTCTCAGTATTACTTATTTTGTTTACTGGCTTCTGGTATTTTTGTGCCTTGACTTTTTTTCATCCTTCACCTTCAGTGGTAGGAAGGTAACATGTAAGACATATGGAGAAGAGCAAGTAGGCATGGGAGATTTTTGGTTGCATATGTCACCGCCTTAGTATCTAACATGAGAAATAATTTTTGCTAGGGTTTTTTTCCCCCTTTATGTTTATCAGATTTCAAAATCTGTCTTATTTTTGATTGCTAAACAAAAAAAAAAAAAAAAAAGAAAAAAAAGAAAAGAAAAGAAAAAGGGAATGGTGTAAATGTCATATTAAATATCCTTGGCTGATCTTCAGTGGTTTTGTCTCCAGCTCCAATAGTCACCATGGAGATGGCATTGTATCTTTTGTCATGTTTTTGAAGATCAGCAATGAAGATTAGATTATACAATTACTATTTTTGCTTCATCATTTAATGAAATTATGTTAATGAAAGCTTTTAATCTTTTTCTATCCATGTTCTGACCTTTTCGGAGCACTCTTTGTATATAGATAAACCTATACACCCATATATGCCTATATACCCATATATACCTATCTTGGTGTGAAAAGACAGATGTCTGCTAAGCAAGGCAGGAGCCTCCCCCAAAATGGGAAATTTAAAACCCCTCCCTCCGAGTTATTCTAATTTTGAAATTAAGGAGCTCTCAGGCAAAGATATGGGTGTAAGAATGACAGTTCTTTATTGGTGAGGAAAAAAACAAAATTAAAAATTGCAGTAATACAAAACAATACTGACAGATTCAGAATATGACCTGACACCCTGTTGGTCAGGGTATTGTCCCATTAAGTGGTGACTGCAGTTCTGGATGGCAGATGTGGTTCTGTTGGAGCAGTGATCCTGTAGAAGGGTGAAGTTTTGCTCTGAAGGTCCCGTGGTGGTGTAGATGGGCCTGGTCTTTCTCTTGGAATCCAGTGGAGAAGAAAACTGCTCCTCTGGGAATCCAGTGGGAAAAGGCTGCCTATGATGTTCCAAATATCAGATTATATCCAGGTTGGAATGCTTAACTCCTCCCCAGGCAGAGCATCTCATAACGGGATGATGTAATTTTATCAGTCATGCAGTGAGACTCAATGGCCCATTAACAAAAGATACCTCTCTGGAGGGAGGCTTGATTGTGGAAAAGATAAAGGTAACTGCCCAATTAACAGAAGATAACTGCCCCACCTCTAACAGATGCTGATAGAATATACACCCTCAGCTACATCTTCCAACCTAAGACAGTACCTACACATAATAATGCATATAGCAACCAATTTCAAATTGCTGCATTAGGAAATTGGGATAAAATCATTAGCAGAGTTGGATTTTCTGTTGTTGTTTCAAGAGTTGTATTTCAATGGACTTTTTTTTGTCCAGCAAATTCCTGGGTAGCTCCCTATCCTTCCACCTTGGATCTAAGCACAGCAGAAAAAACCACAGAAGTCTGTAAGAAATCAAACTGATCATCCACTCCTGACTTCTTCTGGAAGAAGAAGTCTTTTAACCTGTTCCAAATAAATAAACTTCACTTGTATGAGGAAATCAATTCAAGAGAGAACGTCTTTTGAAAACGTATTTCCAGTCAGCTGTTGAAAACAAGTTTAGTTAGATGAATTTTTTAAACTGTGTTCGGATTGTTTTTAAACCGACTATTGCTGAAACCTTAGGCTGCAAACTACAAACTTTCACTTTGGGAAGTTGAACTATTCTTTAACTGTTACCTAATTTTGTGAAGGGAACCTCTGATAAAAGTGCAGGCTAAATGATGAAGAAGCTGCAGCTGTCAACTGAGGCTGCACTCTGTCCAGATAAAAACAGGTGCACATAAAGAATTCCACAAAGAACTAATAGGCCCCACATCAAAAATCATATGGGACTAAAAGGTGTGTGCAGGGCACAGAAAGAATATGTGGAGAATGAGTCATGAGTAGTGAAGGTATAGAAGCCCAGGGACTTCTTTGTTCTAGGTTTCTCTTACGACGCAGCCAGCTTAAGCTGTCTTTCAGGTACTGGAAAGTTCTATAAGGCCTTCCCAGAGCCTTTTTCTCTCCAGGCTGAGCAAACCCAACTCTCAGCCTGTCCTCATAGGAGAGGAGAGGTGCCCCATTCCTCTGACCATCTTGGTATCCTTCCTCTGAACTCACCATGTCCATGGTCTTCTTAGACTGAGGGTCCCAGAGCTGGATGCCGTAATCTAGTTGGGGCATCACAAGAGGTGAGAGGAGGGACAGAATTGCTTCCACTGACATGGGCCACTTCTGGTTAAGCTTCTTTGGATGCAGCCCAGGTTGTGAGCACAATGCTAGACCTTGAGTGTACTGATACAACTTCAGTACTCCTCACTTCTAGGAAAAGCCCAGACTGAGCAGCTATGTTTTGCAGCATTTTTTGTTGATCATTATTTTGTGAGTGAAATGATTTTCCAAGGCATTTGAATACTTCTGTTTGTTTCATTGTAAGTAGCTATGGTATTCTTTTTGCTTCTCAACTTTGATTAGGGTTATAAAAATAAGTACTTTAGTTTGGCAGGAAGGCTTAGAGCAAACTGAGTTTAAAAAGCATGATGGTAATTTTTTAAAGAATCATCTTTTAAGAGTTCAAGAGCAAGCAATTTCAAAGTATTGTAATTCAAGGAAGTGAATCGGAAGGCCAACTTGGCTGAGCAGGGATCTTTTTATAGAATTTAAATAAAAGTGGGAGGTGTTTGAACATTGAAAACAAGGACAAATAACACTGGAGGGTTTGCAGAGATGCTGTTTGCCACTGCAGGAAAGGAGATTTGTGTGGTTAAAGCTTGATGAGCATCCAAACTGGACAGCACTGTGGTGGATGACAAAATGGCCTTTTAAAAAGATCAACAGCAAAAGGATGTTCAGAGACAATATTGGTCTATTACTTGATAAGGTCAGTCACCTCACAGTTAGGGTGTGGACAGAGAAGAGATGTTCAATGCCTTTTTTACCTCTATCTGTAACATCATTGATGGGCCCAGGGACCCTTGTAGTCATGTGACTCGAAGGCTTTGTAAACTTTGAAGTTGTTCAGGATTTACTGCTCCAACTGAATGCACGTAAGTCAGTGGGGCCTGATGCAATTCATCCCAGTGTACTGAAAGAGCTAGCTGATCATTATTGTGGGTCCTCTCCGTGTTATTTTTCAGTGGTCATGGGAGTCTGGAAAGGTACCAGTTGACTGAAAGCTGGCAAATGTTGTCCCAGTTTTCAGTAAGACTAAGAGGAAAGACTTTGGTAATTACAGGCCAATAAGTTTTACTCCAGTGCCTGGTAAAATTACAGAGAAGGTTATTGTGTGAGCAAGGGACAAACCCTTGAGAGACAATACAGTCATTAGTCAGAGCCACAGTTGGTCCCTGAGGGGAAAAGTCCTGCTTAACCAGCTTAAGCTGGGAGTTGGACTCCATGATCTTTATAGATTCCTTTCAACTAGAAATGCTCTATGATCATGATGCTTTCTTCACTAGGTTTTTCATCTATTGTAGATAACTTATAATATCTGTGCCTATTGTGCATAGCTGTGATCTTTGAGTAGTAACTTGGGAAAACACATTAAAGCCATATTGAACTTCAAGCATTTAAGATTGTTTTGATCACTACAACTTTGTTTCCCTGTGCACGCATTAGGGAGCTAAGTAAGTATGAAAACACTGTAGTATCAAAAATGTGTACTTTTTTGTGCTTAATGAAAGAAATACTACTGTATTTCAGCAACAGTCTGTATCCTCTAAATACAATGTCTGAAATGCAACACTTGCTAAAATGCTTATTTTGCTGGGATTATATTCTTAACACATGTATTAACCTAGCAGAAATTCTGGAGTGATAGCTAGCAAAAATTGGTGAAATAGTAAAGCAATAGATTATGGATCTTGAATTTGAAAGTTTCATATGTTACATTACTTCTCTAGTTAGCTGAATGATACAAGCCTTTGTTAAGTAGAAGGCTCTGGAAGACATTCAGAGTTAATAAATTACATTGTGTTTCAGAGTATGAATAGATGACTCTTAAATGCTTCTTCCTCTGAAACAGTTACTGGTTGTATTAATATTCATGTCTGAATGAAATCAAAATTCCATTTACTTTTACTGAATTCCTAAAATTCTTTGTGTGTTAATTAAAAGTAATGGAAGATAACCTGCATTACTGAACTTACCTGATGTCTTTTTTATAAAGATTGTAAATATTGAAAGCAGCATATTAAGTTTTCATTTTATTTCAGTAGCACTTCCTTTAAAACGTCTAAATTGGTTCTTACAGATATAGTGAAGTTTATTACAATAGGGAAATGTTTCTCTATAATTGTCTCTTGTTTTCTTAGCCTCCTCCAGGAAATGTGAAAATGCCGAATGTACCCAGTACCCAGCCAGCAATAATGAAACCAACAGAAGAACCATCTTCCTACACACAAATAGCAAAGGTTTGTCTACAACTTTTAGGCACTAGGTTCCTTTTAATAATTATTATTTAAATATGCTTCTGGAATAATATATTTTGTAAATAAGTATTGCTTTCCAAATTAAAATTAATACTGCCTTTAATTAATTGGAAATAAGTGAATTTGTGCTATATTGGGTCAGTCTTCATAAGTGGAGATGCTTAATAATAGTGAAAAGACTTGGAATATTTATACCATGTTCATACTTTTTGTCAATATCTGGTGATATTTGTTTTGTTCAGGAGCATGCCTTGGCCCAGGCAGAACTGCTAAAGCGTCAGGAAGAACTGGAAAGAAAAGCAGCTGAACTAGATCGCAGAGAAAGGGAAATGCAGAGTCTCAATCAGCAAGGGGGTATGCATGAAAAATATACTTTATATTTCTGAAATTTCACTTTTCCTTAGAAACTTTTAATTTTACAGTGACATTGTGAAGCAGATTGAAGAGGGATTTTTTTAATGTCTTCAGGAAAAGGAAGTTTATCTCCCTTGAGAAGATGAATACAGTGAATAAACTGCACTCTCCTTTCAGATTTTCAGTGGAAAAATTTTAAATTTTAAATGTGGCATCTGTAGCATGTAATTCTCTTTCTCTATTATTCTGTACTGTTTTTATTCTAGATTAGTATCTGAGTAACCCTACTGAATAAAAATGGAGCATTTTGAGATGAAGTATAACCAACTTCTCAAAATAACATCTCGGATTTCTCATTTGTCTGTTTTCAGCTGTATGAGAACTCTTCTGGTTTTCTTTTGCTGTGTTACAAACATAATTTTCTACACAAATAGCAGAAAGATCTATTCTATTATTAAATTTTTATTAGATCTTTTTATATGCCACAAACACTGTGCGGTGGAAAATCAATCGTTTTTTACCGCATTTCACACCTGTAAGGTTTACATCCTCTTAACTGAAGATGCTTTGCTACAAGTACATCTGTGGGAATATTCCTTTTCAAAAGGAAGAACTTCAGACTGAAGTTCAAAAGAACCCAAAACTCAACAAAGCAAACCATTGTGTGTAAGGTTGACTTTATCTGGTCATTTCACTTTTATGTACAGTTCTGTTTTATTTTCACACGTGCTGGTCTTTTTTTGAATATGCAATGTTACAATTTCAAATTGCTTAATTCCTTAGTAATTCAAGTGGTCAGGAGATTTTGTAGACTAGAACAAAATATTTTCAGTTGGAAGGGACATACAATGAATCACAGAATAGTGGTTGGAATAGAGTTGGAAGGGGACTCTGGAGGTAATCTCTTCCAAGGCAGGGTCACCTGGAGCAGGTGATACAGGAACAGAAATGCATCCAGGTGGGTTTTGACAGTCTCCAGAGAGGGACGCTCCACAAAGCCAGTTTCAGCACTCTCAATGTAAAGAAGTTCTTCCTCATGGTAAATGAAACTTCTTGTGTTTTAGTCATTGCCATTGCTTCTTGTCCAGTATCTGGGCACCTCTGAAAAGTCCGGCACCATCCTCTTGGCACCCACCTTTCAGATATTTATGTGTATTTATGAGATCCCCTCTCAGTCTTTTCTTCTCTAGACTAAAAAGGCCCAGCTCTCTCAGTCTCTCCTTATAAGAGAGATGCTCCAGACCCCTCATCATCTTTTGGACCCTCTCCAGAAGCTCCATTTCTTTCTTGTCTTGAGGAACCCAGAATTGGACACAGCACTCCAGATGTGGCCTCACCAGGGCCCAGTAGAGGGGCAGGATCAGCTCCCTTGACCTGCTGGCCACACTCTTCCCAGTGCAGCCCAGGATCCCACTGGGCCTCCTGGCCACAAGGGCACACTGCTGGCTCTTTGTCACCTTGGGATCCACCAAGGCTCCCAGGTGCTTCTCTGCAGAGCTGCTCTTTAGTGGGGCAGCCCCAGCCTGTGCTGGTACTTGGGGTTATTCCTCCCCAGGTGCAGGACCCTGCACTTGCCCTTGTGAACCTCATTAGGGTTCTCTCTGTCCAACTCTCCAGCCCATCAAGGCCCAGCCCAAAGGCAGCAGAGCCTTCAGGTGTGTCAGCCACAGCCAGTTTGGATCCTCAGCAAACCTGCTGAGGGTACCTTGGATCTCTTCATCCAGGCCAGTGATAAAGAAGTTGAGTGAGACTGCACCCAGTATTGATCCCTGGGGAGCACCAATGACTACAGGTCTCCATCTGGATTCTGCTGCCCTGATCCTGACTCTCTGAGCTCTGCCATTCAGCCAGTCCTTGGTCTACCCCACTGTCCATTCATAGAAACCACATTTCCTGTGCTTGCCTATGAGGATGTTATGGGAGATGGTGTCCAAAGCCTTGCTGAAGTGGAGGCAGACAACAACCACTGCTCTCCCCTCACTTACCCATCCTGCCCTGCCATCACAAGAGGCTGTCAGATTGGTCAAGCATGATTTCCCCTTGGGGAATCCCTGCTGACAGCTCCTGATGACCTTCTTTTCTTCTGTGTGCTTGGTGCTGACCTCCAGAATGTTCTGTTCCATCGCCTTTCCAGAGATAGAGGTGAGGCTGATTGGACAGTATTTTCCTGGATCCCCCTTCCTGCCAGTTTTGAAGATTGGGAGTAACACTGGCTTTCCTTCAGTCATCGGGCCCTGTTCCTGTTTCCTATGATTTTTCAAAGATGGTGGAGAGTGGCTTAGCTGCACAGCATCTGCCAGCTCCCCCAGCACCTGGTATGGGTGCATCTCATCAGGGCCTGGAGGTGTAGCTTGGAAGGAGAAAAATGGCAGCTGGCCCCTTTATCTCAGGGCAGGGGAAAAAGGAGTTCACACCACAACTCAGGCAAAACAAATGGGAACCTGTGGAAATTCTGGCATTGTTGTTGTCCTCGCAGCAGATGAAGCTAGTGGATTTTGGTGTCCTTTCTTTTGTTGGCTCAGCCTTTTTACCTGAGGTCTTGGGCTCAGAGTAGCCCCCTGCTGCTCCACCATCTCAGCAGTTTGGATCTCCAACCAAAAATGCAGCAGAAGCAATTCAAGAAAAAAGCCAAAATGCAGCTGAAAGGATTCTTGCTGCAGCCTCCAGGCCAGGGCAAAGGAAGGAAAAAAAAAAAAAAAGAAAAACCATGCTTAAGCTAGCAAAAACTAATCTAGTGAAAGCAAGAATGTGATGTCCTGGCCCATACCACAGCCGCACACTCCAGAGAGAAGCTTTGAATTAAACCCATGCAGGAGCCCAAGGCTCCCAGCCCCTCCCCATGATTTATCTTAAAGCTACAGCAGCTGTTTCTGGGAATAAGGCAGATGATTAAGGAATAGAATATCATTGAAAAATCACCCCATGACAATTGTCCAACAACACATCTTTGTTCATTGACTCTTATACCGCTTGCATCAAAAATTGTCTTCAGTGATCTTCAGGAATTTCCTGGTCTAAGTATGCTGGGCCGTGCTGTCCTGCAAATACCAGGATCGTTAAATCCCCAGGAAAACTGGGGCCTATGATGGTGAGGCTATTGCCAGCTGTCCATAGAAAGCCTCATCAACTTCCTCCTGCTCATCAGGTGGCCTACAAGTAAGCACCCACAACAGTATCACCCATATTAGCCTGTGCCTTAATTCTCACCCATAAACTGTCAACTCATTTGTCTACCCCTGAATGGAGCTTGATACAATTCCATTTCTTTCTTATATGAAGAACAACTCCGCCACCTTGTCTCTCTGACCTGTCCTTTCTAAAACATTCACTGCCATGCATGCAATTACTCCAGTCATGTGAGCTATCTTACCATATCTCTGTAATTGCAATGAGGTGGTGGCCTTGCAACTACCGCAGATTTCCAGTTCTTATTTATTCTCCATGCTGCTGTGTGTGTACAGGCAACTTCAGACATCCAGATTCCCTAGATAGGTAATCCAGCATCCAGATTCCCTAGATAGGGTGTAACAGGATTCATTGTAATCATGAACACCCTTGATGTCATTAGCCCTGTGATTCTCATCTTGAGAAGCAGTCAAGGAACATCTGTTGATGCGCTGGTTGACATGACTTCATCCCTAGAAGGAAGCAATAGAATGATCATAGCCACTTTGGACCCTACCCCCTGAGTACTGTAGCCTAAAGTCCATCTCACCAAATTGGCCAGCATGCTGCCAAAGATTCTCTTGCCGTTTTTTAAGCAGGTGGATCTCATTCCTCCCTAACAAGCCACAATCATTCAAGCAAAACCCATTGTTATAAAAGCCAAAACCTTGATGGTGGCCAGGAAGGCAGATGTTGAGCTGCACAGTGTGGCTGCTTGTGGCTGTCCCTGTTTCTGTGACCAGGAAGATATATGAGAAGATGACTTGGGCACCAGTGTTTGTCACTTGTCTTGCCACCGCTTTATAGTCTTCTGTGATCCTGCATATTTTTTGGCTTGTGGTATTATTTGTACCCATGTGAGAGAGGAATAGCAGGCCAGCTGTGATCCATGCTCTTGACAAGTTGGGCTACCCTCTTGACAGCATCCTGGATCTTAGTCCCTGGTAGGCAGCGTTACCTCTTGTAACTCTCGACTGGACTGGTAGATTGTGTCTTGGGGACCCTAAGATAGATGCCTGCCACAATTAGTCAGTGTTTCATCTTACAGTAGCAACTATGTGCTGCTGGTCCAGATGTTCCTTGTTGGACTTGCTAATGGACATCTAAAGCCTTTAAAACATCATATCTGTTCTGGTGTGGATGTCGGAGGGTAGAGGTTGGACTTGAGCTCTGTATTTGTGGGTTACCAGGATTTAAGGTGTCTCACACTCAGTGATGTCCATTGTAGGTGTATGGTTTTGAAGCAGTTTCTCTCTCTCTAGTCCCTCTAATACTGCACAGCCTGTTGCAATTTGTCCACCTTCTGCAGCAGTTCATCAAACTATGCACATTTCATGCAGGTGCAAGCCTTTTCTCCAGTAGAAGTATCTGTATATCCATTGCAAACTACCATCTGTACTCATGTCTCTTTCCTTATCAGTTCCCCCAGTGGATGTATCAGTCGGACTTCTCTGGGGCTGTCTCAGTAGACACACTTGTTTTGATCCTGAGACAAGTGCCCACCATTATGGCAGAGACCTAGAGCACTTAGCACTTACCTGAGGCATGGTCCTATCTGCACATTGCAGCACCCTCCCTGCTCACCCTGCAGCATCACATCTTTTTGATGCACCATGTTCTGGTCACTCATGCTCCCTAAAGCTGATTAAATCTCCCACACTGCTCCTCGCAGTGCTCACTCCACTCCTGACTGTTTAGTGAGAGCTTCTGGGTCCTCACAGGGCTTTGGACTGCTGTTCAGGTGTCTCTGAGCTCAAGAAACCTCTGGACAGCTTGATTTCACCCCCAAAACTTACCCCGAAAACCTTCTTTGGTTGCTGCTGCTGCTCTCCTGACTGACAATGGCCATATAGTCCCACTGCCTGTCCACTTCAGTACCAATAAGTTAAAGCATGTTATTAAGGGCATTGCTCATATGCCCTGAAACAGTGACAACCTGAGGATGTTGACCACTCCTCTAGGAAACCCATTCTAGTGTTTGAACATTTTATTGGTAAGGAAATGCTTCCTGATGTCTTTTGTGAACCTACTCTGGCACAACTTTGAATTTTTCCGTGAATTGCATTTCTGGATCCCAGGGACATGCACACTAATATGGACTCTTTTGAAAACACCATAGAGTGGTCTTGATTGGAGAACAGGGTCTTTTGGAATTCTCTAGCTATCTGCATTCATTTGCCTTAAGATGCCAGCTGCACATCTAGGACACTGTTGTCATATGTTGTCTAAATTTGCTACAGTGAAAGGTCTTTGAGCTGGTACGTCACCTCAGCTTGATGTCTTTGACCTTCTTGGCTCAGGTTCTGTGTGGCATTGCATTTGACGTAGTAAAAGTGTGCTGCTTCCTATTTCAACTGATTCGTTTGGTCACTTGGTGATTAATAAATCTCTTGCATTCAGAGTTTGAAATGCTATGGCAAAGGTTTGTTGCAGTGGTTGTCTCATCTTAATCTCTGAGTCTGTGCTTGGTATGACTTGTGTTCAAGAGAGTGTAAACTCTAGCCTGCAATCAGATAAGCATTCAGGAAATCCAAGTGTCTGATCCTGTGTCCTTTGCAGTATCCTCACTGTCACACAACTGTATCAAAATACAGCGATGCTGTAGGGCATATTCTTTTTAGAAAAAGGTACTTACAGACCATTTCAGTAACTGTCTTTCTTGACACTTGCTGCCTTTTAGGTAAGTTTTGACAGGAAACCATACTGGAAACTAGAGATAACTTTGACACTAAAAATACCAGGATTCTGAAAATGAAGAATGCTTTTCAGTCCCTTATCTTTGTGTTCAACATACTTTGTGAGTGTGGAAATACTCATTTAAAAGTCAAGGAATTATCAGAAATTGTTTCTCTGTCCATATCTGTTTTGTGAAAAATTCTCTTACTTTTTAGGAAATGTTAGATTCCTGCTCAGTCTTGTACTTTCCTTGTACTTTCCTTGAGCTGGCTATGCTTAATTGTATTTATTTTCTGAAGTTTATGTTGAGAATTGCTCTTAAAACTCTTGGGTTTTGGTAGCCCAAGTTATCCATCCACTTGAGAAACTCATGCATTAAACACTTCAATAAGTTCAAATATGTATCTATTTCAAGTGTACAGAGACTGAAACTACATTATAAACACTTTTTTTCCTTTATTTTCTGTTTTGCAGGTAGAAAAAATAACTGGCCACCTCTCCCTGAGAATTTTCCTGTAGGTCCTTGTTTTTACCAGGATTTTTCAGTAGACATTCCTGTAGAATTCCAGAAGACAGTAAAGATTATGTACTATTTGTGGATGTGTAAGTATTTCCTTTTTAGGAATAACAAAGTGCCTGGTCAAACTTGGTAATATATACCTGCTACTTTGGCTTTTGGAGCATCTGTAATGAATAATTATTTTAAATCCAGAAGCCAAATATTGAAGCAAAATTTTATGTTAACTTCAGTTTTAAAAGTATTGAATTACATCATAAAAGCTTCCACAGAAGAAAAAGAAGGATTATCCTAGGGCAATTTGGTTCTAATTTATTGCAGTTGTCTGGTTTAAGTTTCTCCAGTTATAAAATCAACTTTGACCATTTATTAACATAGAAATAATTTTACTGGTTTTAAAATCAGCTTATATGTTAAGGAATAAATCTCAGACTTAGTATTAATAGACTTTTGAGTTCAAGATGTATAATATCCATTTACTTTAATATACATAATTTTATATATTTTAATATGGCTTTAATCTATAGCAAAGGCTTAATATTGTTTTACCCGATTTTAAGAAATAGTGTCAATTATCTGAAGAATCAATCCATACTAAAACTATCCTTTGTAGGCAAAAAATGCTCTATACCATCTTTTTATGATTAATTTTGCCCTCACTGGGGGTCTGTGTTTTTACTGGAGAAATGCTGGATTAAAGAAGTGTGCAGATGCCATACTTGTTTCTTCTACCTTGTCCACTGTGATTGATACAAGCCTAGTAAATACTCTGACAAAAGTGCAAGATTTAGATACTTTAATGCCTTTAATATATTTTCAGCCTTCCTAAGAAAATGGGGATTTCAGATGTTTTCTGAACTTTTTTTCATAGCTTAAGATGTAGTTAGGAAATCTCCATAATTGTACACGTTACTCTGGTAATCTTATTGCTGTGATTGAACCACGTAATTGAAACACATGAAATGAGCAGACAGCACTGAATCAAATCAATTCCACTTCATCGTAATATGCAGCTTTCTATATTCGTTGCTAGATCGTTAATCTTCAGGTAAGCAACTATAGAGCGTATGACTGGTCACTCTCATAAAATTGACAGATAATTGAGATGTACATGAAATCTAAGGTGAAATACTCAAAATTTTAGGATGGTTACCAACTCTGGCCATTTGCAGGACTAAGTTCTGAAAGGGCATATCTTTCAAATGTGAGGTGAAGTTGGGCAGTTACAATTGGAATATTAATACTCTTCTTAATTTTCCTTTTTATGGCAACAAGTAAGAAGAAATATTATATTATTTCAAAATACATAGGAACTGTGCTTTTATACTGACATGACTATCTTCTAGGTAGACTGTGGTTTTAACCAAGTCTTCTTGCACTCTTTGTTCTTTAGCTGTAGTGCTCTCTGACTTACATGTATTACTTGGGAAGGCAGGAATAGGGCATAATAAAGGGAAAGAAAGACAAAATCTATTTCATGGTTAAAAAAAGAAAGATAAAAAAGATTTGATATAGAACCCTATCCCTTAGGGTCGGCTGTTGAATTGGGGGTCTTTTTATTCCTAGGATTGCATCTATGTGCTTTGTCTAATTTCTCATTGATTGCTTATCTTCTGAGGAGGTACTTATTCCCACAGTAGACCTGCTTCTGCTTGCCTCTTTTTATTTTTCCTCTTCCAGAACTTCCTGTGTCTTGTAAGGTCTAGGGCTTCTGTGAACATAATCACATTTGGATAAATCTAGTACTGCATTCTCAGCACTTTATAAAGCAGGTCCTTTTCCTTTGTAGTAGCCCTAGGAACAAACGTATTAGTTTAGCTTTCTGTCTTTCCACAGTTAGTATTAATTTGATATCATCATTCTTGGTTTTTATGTCTCTGAGGAAACTTCTTTACCTGTTTAAGATCCATATGCTCTTCCTTTCATGAGAAAACAACCCTGTTTGTATCCCTATTTCATTAACTCATCCCTCTTTTCTCCTTTTGTATCAGAAGTCAGAGTTTTCTAATTCTTTAATGTGTTTTATCTTTGCACATTTTTTCTCCAGGGGAGAAACTTTTTATTTTTTTACAGACTGAGTGCTCACATGTTTTTGTGAGCTATAATAATCAATTAGCTATGACTTTTCGCAGTTGCTATTGGAGCTTTTCTAGTCTATCTTGGCATTGTGGCCATTGGTGCTTTAAGAGCTTACACATGAAAGTGACAGTTTTCCTAGCTCATGAACACTGAGCACTGATGTTTAGATCTTTTTGTGCTATTACTGTGTCCAGTGTCAAGTACAATGTCCTTGACTTATGCTAACAGTCAAAAACAGACTCAAAAGCATGTTTTCAAGCTACTTTCCCCACAGGCTGAAAGCATGTGCAAAATAAACACCACTTTGATTTTCAAAGAATATTTCTTATTTGAAGTTACGAATGGAACAGATTCTGGTAGAAAATAGTACATCGAAGTGCCATCTTTTTTCTTTTTCTGTTCAGGAGAGTTTCATCTCATCCTCTGTCTGAGTATATGATAGACGGGGTGTGTGTGTGGGTGTGTGTCTGGGAGGGGGTGGGGGGGTGTGTGTGTGTATCAGTCTGTGTAGATGTTTGTTCTGCCTGTCCCTGAGAACCTCCAATGGCAGATGCTTTACAAACTCCCTCCAAGCCTGTTTTCTAATGTATTGCTGTCTTTTAGAATTAGAAGATGCTTCTTGGTATATTAATTTAATTCTCTCCTCCTGTATTTGATCTTTCATGTTCTATCCACTGTTGCTATGGAAAATACATTTATCCCCATTAGTCATCTCCTTTTGCCTTACTTAGCTTATTTCACTCAGCCTTTCCCGGTGGGTGATGTTTTCTCAAGGTTTGACTGCTTGCTGTCATAAAAATTCACTGTTAGTCCACTTCATATTATCATGTTTTTTAGTAGCATCAGGAAATTTTTAAATTGTACCTTCACATTTTAGATTGCACATGATAATGTGCTGATACAAGACTGTTTAATGCTTATGTTACCTGTTTTATAATCTATTTTTTCCCTATGGAAGATCTTCGTCTTTTTTGTAAGGCATGTTAGCACATCTCTACCAAGTAAGCAGACAGAACTAGAAACAAAAGCCTAAACAACATCTGAAGCTACTTGGTGCTCCAAGGTGATCAAACTTCACTAGCCCAGTCCTCACTTGTGAGTTGCCTTGTGGCTTCAAAACTCTCCATTCTATAGGCATCCTGTTTGCCTTTAGGCTGTTCCAATCCAGGGTGACAGTCATGTGTCCTGAGGTGGACTTAGGTTTCCTGAAAATATAATCAATGAAACATTACTGAAATTAAGCTTAGTCCAAAAATTTCTTTTCATATGGTCCCAAATGGAATAGCAAGATCATTTCAATAATGTACATGCCAAATATCTTGAGTGCAACTTGTGATCTTTATCTACAACTCACTTTCAGACATTTATGGATCATAAAAGTGTATTTAATTAAGAAAAGGAATATATCTAAATGAGAATTCTTCTGTTCAGGGAAGTTTATACCAAAAAAAAAAAAAAAGGGTAAAGTATTAATATTTATTAAACTAATGTATTTTCCCATTGTTGACTCTTATTCTGGCACGAACACCTTCCTTTTCAACTTCAGCTGCTTCCACAGACAAACTAGAAGGCTTTCTTCAATCACACAGAGTACTGTATTGTTATAGCTGTGAGGTTGTCATACAGAAATTGCATGTTGCAGGCTTCTGATGAAGCCCTAGGTGATTTCAGCTCCCAGGTGGTCATTATTTTCTAATAGCTTGTATTATGGTTTAATTTGCTGAGGCAGGTAGGTGGAAGGTACTTTACAAATGTTAGCCTGAACCTACAAACACGTCTGTTTATACAAGAGCTTAGGTTTTCCTACATCCCTTAGTGAACTTGTTGGCTCAAAGGATAAATGATTCTCTGTATCTTGCAGCAAGCAAGTGAAGGGCAAGCACAGTGAAGTGAGAATTGTCAGTCAAGTCTTCTGTCTTCCTCTATAGCATGCTCATACTTGTTTTTTACAGCCGTGTCTCTCTGTTACTGTAGTGAAGCAGACCCCTGTGTTGCTGGTTTTAGTATCAGTAGTGGGTGTGATGCTTCACCCTTTTCTGCACTGATGGTACTCTCTTAAAACTTGTCCTGTTAACCATAATTGCAGTTATTGAAAGAAAGTCATTTTGTAAAGATCAGTCTCCACCAGAATTTGAATGTTTCTAGTAACATAGGGGTCTCCATGTGTTCCACTACTGAGTAGAAAAAGAGAGAATACCCCTTTCTTGTACTTATCAAAGGAAGGCAGGAACTGGGATTTGTATAGTTTCAATTGCTTTATGAGGGATAAACACATGAATTCGGAAAGGAGTTGTTTTGCCTATCCCTATGGGGCAGTGCTAAGATATGTAGGTGCAGTAATTGCCTTTTATTTTAAAGAACAAAGTGTTTTGATTCTGGCAACTCTTACCAGAAAATATGATCTATCTGAGGAAATGTTTTCAGTTTCATCAGTCTTCCATGCAGTGATCTCTGCATCTTGCTTTTAAGAGTTTTTTTCCCCATTGTGTTGATTTAGAGCTCAAGTCATAATTAAGACATCAACAAAGAATTTCAGGATTCTCTTTTTCAGAATCTTTAGTATCTTGCCTGTTCTGTTAACCTTGCTGTCCAGGAGAATGACTAAAATGTTGCTCTGAACTTAAATAAAATGAAAGTCATTGCTGTCAGGAGCAGTTTGTGGAGTTATAAATACCTTACTTTATCCTGATCCACAAGGAAAGAAATTGTTCTCTGAGACAGCAAAATCCTTCCTGAATCACTGGTTATTGCTGAACAAAGAGAAAAATTCATGTTCATCTTTGAAGTCTAGCAGAACTAACTTCTGTGCCAGATAGCATGAAGGTAGTAGTTGTAATATTTCTTAATATTGCCTTATTCTGTTCTAAGAAGTAAACTTAATAATGCAAATGCATTTTTTTAGTAAAAATTGAATAGTTACTGTGTAACAAGGTCTGCCAATGAGAAAATTATAGTATTGAGCTAACAACATACCCCCAAAAAGGCAGATGTTCTAAGGAGCACCAGTGTTCTAAGAAATATTTGAATATACAAAATACATTAAAACATCTAGAACAGCTTCTTTCAGACGATGTTTTACTGAAGAAAGTGGAGTATTTGTTTTATTATATGGAGGACAAAGAGCTTTCTGTTGAAAGACTATTTGGGAAATTTTTGTTTTCAAATTTGAATGTGTACAGTGCCTATTCTGTGATGGACTTTGTAATTTTTAAGCTTTCTCTCAAAAAGTATTCAGTGGTCTTACAAATATTTGTATTCAGTTATTACCGTAGGAAAAAGATCAGTTATTGCAGCTGTAGAAACCTCTTTTTTCTCAATTTAATGTTTGAAAGTGTTTTATTTTTATGACAAGATATTTTCCATTGACAGGTAGCTGGTGGTACTTGAATTTTCATGTTGAGTGCTCTCACTTGTGAATACAGGGTTTACCTAAAATTTAGAAAACTATAAAAAATCAATTTATTACGGAAGGCCTTGAGATGGTATTGGTATTGTCTGCACGCTGATGTTTTGTTTAAAATGCTGTTTTCTTTAAATATTTAAAATGTTTAAAAGTTTGGGTATAACTTAAGCAGTTGTATGATTTATTGTTTAAATATAACTTAATTAAGATTATTTTACTTTTGCTTCTACAGTCCATACAGTGACACTGTTTCTTAATATCTTTGGATGTTTGGCCTGGTTTTACGTTGATGCTACACGAGGGGTTGATTTTGGATTGAGTATTCTCTGGTTCTTGCTTTTTACTCCTTGTTCTTTTGTCTGCTGGTACAGACCACTTTATGGAGCTTTCAGGTAACAATTTCAGCTTGACTTGGGATATTTAAGGACTTGTCAAAATGCATTAACATTCCAGAATTTGCTTTATTATCATGATGATAATCCTTTAAAGTGCTTTCATTAGAAACAAAGAGTATGTTTGCCATTAATTCAGATGTTGAATTTGAAATACAGATGCCAGTAGTTAGTAATATCATGGAATATCCTTTAAAAATATTTACTGTTTTTACTACAGACAAAATATTTGTCAGAAATTCTTAACTTTGTTGAAGTTAATAAGGGGCTGGTAACAGTTGCAAAGAACATTCTTATTAAATCTCTGTTTCTACACCTCAAGAATTTGAGTAGATTGGTAGTCAATAGTGTCTTAATTTTTTTGCTTCCTGAATGAACTTCATAAATAGCTACTCTTAAAATCTTGTATTTTTAAGTGATAGACACCTACAGTATCTGTAATTTAAATAGCCTGAGATTCTTACAAATTAGTAGAGCAGGTATATATTAAACAAACTAGTATTTTTCCTAGTCTTAGCAATCTTTGCAAACTTTAGAAGCATAAAGTGTGTGATTAAGAATAGAATGGTGTGTTTGCATGCAAAAATAAACTTTTTCTTTGTGAAGATGAGCATGTAGAGATTTCAAGTCCTGTACTCCTGAAGTTTTGGGTTAGGTTTTTTTTTTTTTTACGCTGAAATGATTCAGGATGTTCTCAGTTAAAATACCCTTATTCTTGCTTTAAAAGATTGATGGCCAGAAGTTGCAATTAGCTGTAACACTTAGACTACAGGAAGTGTTTCTTTTTGCTAACCAAGGAGGTATTGCTATACCCACAAATCTTCAAGGAATCAAATAGTTTTACTTGCATTTCTTGTCTAGTAAATCCACAGCTTTTCTTAGAGAAAATTGGTTAGTTGAGGAAGAAAAACTCTACTTGCATATTCAACTTTCAGTCAGTTGCTCAGCTGAAAATGAAATAGTTATTGAACTGAACTGGTTGTATAGGAATTACAAACTCCCTTCTGCAGGAAGAGCAGGAAGAGCTCTTAAAGACAAACTCTCTTTCTGTGACTTAACTAAATGATTTCTACTTTCTTAAGAACTCTAGCAGGAAGCACATCATATGGTCAATAGTTTTGACAGTATTAGTTTGAGTCTTATTGAAATTTTGCCTGTACATTTCTATTTGGCTGGGTTGTTTTTTCTTTTTTTTTTTTTTAATTTATTTTCAGTCTTTGTAAGGCTGGCATTTTAGTAATTTAACCAGGAAATGTATTTTGTACATTTTACTTTAAAATAGCAACTGCTTCAGTATTCTGGTAGGTTATGTGTTTCAGTAGTTCCATATGAGATCTTATTTCCTTTCACAAGTTAAATAGTCTCTTCCCATCTTGCTATCACTGTGAACTTCACTCTGAAAGTGGAGCAGAATATAAACTTAAAATTGTTAGTTGAAGGGCCCCTGCTCTGGGCTGAACAGAACTATTCTCACCTTTATTAGAGATGCAGGTGGCAAAATCACTATATTAAAGAAGAAAGAGCAGCTCTTGTAAATAAACGCTCTGAAAAACCAAGGAATTGCTGATACTTCATGTCACTTGATAAATGAAAGTATTTTTTGTCTAGTTAATGCAGTAAAAAGTTAGATTGGTACTACAGAATATGAATAAAAATAATTTCTTTTCTGGCTGCTTTAATCTTTTTTCCCCCACCTCTTTCAGGAGTGACAGTTCATTCAGGTTCTTTGTGTTCTTCTTTGTATATATCTGTCAGTTTGCTGTACATGTACTTCAAGCTGCAGGATTTCAAAGATGGGGAAACTGGTGAGTACTCCATTTGCCATGGTGTTGTACTGTCTGTAAGACAAACACTCTTACTTGAAGTACCAGTTGCAATACAGGCTGTGTTTTCAAAGGAGTAATCTTGTGTTCACTAGAATGTTCCATTTAACTCTCAAAATAGAGCATTTTTGGCGTGCTCTTGACTAGGAGAAGTGGGTGAAATGTATCCAAAGAATGTGAGGTACTTCTGTTACTAGACTGGTCAAAATATTATCCTTCAATTTAAACCACTTTGAACTTACTCTTTCATACAGTACCTCCTCTGTTTTGTTGGTGTAAGGTGTTATTACTCGTTCTGCATTTAAGGTAATGGAAAGCAAAAATTTAGACGACGCAACATATTGTTTGCATATTTTTCGTATTATTAGGTATTTCTAGTTATATTTATAAACTTGCTACTTATTGAGAAATCTATGGCTAAAATTTGTAGAACAACTTAACAAGGCATTTGGGTGAATATATCTTGGATATTATTTGAAAAGTACATTTGTTTGAGTCACATCCATATTCTGCAATAAGTTAATCTTTCTTTTAAATGTTTGCAAATATATAAGCTTTTACATGAAGCTTGTATGTATATTATCTTTTATTTTGAGTCTTTGAGGTCTAATATTTAGATTTTACAGCGAGAAACTATGGGGAATCAGTCGCTGTCCTTGAAATAAAGAAATTAACTAAAAGCAAGGTTGTAGTAGCCAGCTGGTAACATGAAGAGTCATAAGTGGCAGTGCTGTAGTTGGGTAATGACACTTCCCTCTATGAGTACTTTTTGCTGCAAACCTCAAAACATATGGAAGGCAGAGAAAACAGTATTGCTTTAGAATTGTTTTGTAAGAAAAGAGCCTGATTTTTTTCCTTTGGAATCCTCTATTGCTAATTCATCCAAGTCTGGGAAGTGTGTTTTTAAGCCTGCTTGGGGAAGGAGTAGTGAAAGTAGCCAAATAATCAGAAAATCCTAATTACAGTTCAGATTTTGGGGTTTTGTGATAGATAGCAGTGGGATACAGTGGATATCAAAGCAGTGTGAAGCAGGCAAGGGAAAGTTTTAAGATTTGGATTTACATAATTTTTTGCTGGTTTTTTTTTTAATAATGTGGAAAAATCTTATTCATCTTAATGCATAGGTTTTGTTCATAAGGCAACCTGCTTTTTTAGTTTTCAGGTCTGAAACTGTTGGTGTCTCTTGGTGTTTCAATTTTGCACAATGGGGAAGTGCTTGAAGTAGATACTAACATAGCAGTTCTTTTCTACTAGTTCATCTGATGCTCTCTACTTAAAAAAATTATATTAACCTCAGTTGAGAAAGCATCACTGTGTGGATACAAGTAAATGAGTCTTCACATGGAAGCAGTGTATGTGTGGTATTCTGTTCTGTATTTATAGATGTTAGAAACTATCTTTTTAGGGATATTTTCTCATCTATGAATTCATGTAGTCTTGAATCAATCAGAAATGATGGTATAACAAAAAAACCTCAAGAAGCTGAGAAGCAGCTCTCTAATTTCTCCACAATTTTGCTCAAGGAGAATAATATTTACAACAATTTTTCATACAGTTTCACTGTATTTTCAGTGAAAAAAATGGAAATTAAACGTTAAAAGCATATCATAGAACCAGAATATGCTTATGTAAAATTCCCATGATTTTCTTCAAAAATAATCAAAATGGTTCATACCCAGGAAATTATGAAATTTTCTTTGGTGAGGGTATCTTTGATTAAATGGTTCATGTGCTGTACTAGTAAAATTTGTTATTTCTCCTTCCTTCAGTGGGTGGATTTCATCTCTTACTGGACTTAATAAGAGTATTCCTGTTGGCATTATGATGATAATCATAGCTGCACTTTTCACAGCATCTGCTGTTATCTCACTAGTTATGTTTAAGAAGGTAAGTTACATTTTATTCCCCTCTTTTGTTTCCTATGTTTGATTTGGATTTTGCTTACTGTCTTGAGAGAGGTACTCTTTCATAAAGCAGTGGGGATTAAATTACATTATTTAAGGTGAGCCTTGCCTATTTATGTTTGTACAGTCTTGCTTATACTGTTGTGGAGTTACAAAATACTGTTTATACAATGCAGGTATATTCTGCAGATGGGGAATGATAGCTCTGAATTAGAGAACCTGAGAGGTAACCCCAGCATGAAAGAGGAGGTGAAAGCACTGGACACTCTGATTGTAGCTGTACATGCCAGATTGTCCATCAGGCACAGAGAAGTGTGACTGAAATGATTGCTAAGTTACAGCTCTTACCAAAATCATACCCATTAAAATCAATAGAAGAGAGAGATGCTCAGCACCTCAGAAAAAGATTTTTATTTCTCTCTTTTTAAATATTTTATTGCCAGCTAATGATGCAGGAGCATGAAAACTCAAGGGAATAAACTCTTTCTCTATGGTTACTTCCGGTGAATTTCCACCCAGAATATCTAAGTATAGATATACTGATGCACTAGTAAGTCATTGAGATAAATGTAATTGAGTATTCGGATGATGATGTGCTGGCTGGATTCCAGTAATTCAACCTCAGTTACAGTTAGGTTTAAAGATTTTACAGATGCATAAATTCTTTTGACCTGTTCACAGTAAACTAGAAATTATAAGTGTGTGCCTGGAGATGTCCTTTCTTGTCTTCTGTAGAAATACTCTATAGATGAGAAGAAACAAGCAAGAAAAAAGTATGGTGGAATATCTTTTTACACTTTTCTTACCAAAGATTCTTTCCAAAAATCTGCATAATTCATATATGACTTGGTTTATCTTTATGGATGAGAAGTAGTCACATTTATAACAGAGAAGAAAATTACATTAATTTTCCTGCTACACTGGAATGAAAATGTCTTAGTAGTATTATTTTAGTTATTATTTAGCTAAGTCACAACCTTTTTGTGACTTAACTGAGTCAAAAATAGCATTTGAATTTCAATACTTGATAACTGGAAGTTAATCAGGATTTTTTTGTCTGGTTTTGTTGGTTTTTATTTTGCTATATACCATATTGTTAAGAGTGTTTGTAAGTCATATTGTTTATTCCTCTGGTTATTATGCAGAGCTATTGGTCATCACACTAGTTCTGCAAATGTGTAACTGTGTAATAAGAATATTTTGAAATTTTTAATATTCAGAGTGTTGCTTACTCATGTAACCAGTCAAAGTAACTAAAATGTTTCTAAATATTGTAGAGAAAAATTCACCAAATACACATCACACATTTTAGTGAACACAATGAGACCCCTCTGAACTTGCAGATAATTACAAGTTTCCCCCACAGTCAAATAGTGCGTGCAATAAGACAATGAAATATCAAGAAGTTTTTGGGAAAAATTTCCATGTTCTCATCTCTGTATTCACTCAAACACATGAACAAACCACATTTCCCCACCTCACAGCTCCATTTGCATTGAGACTTTGCTGTTGGTCTGCTAAGAAATGGGAAGCGTGGCACCATTTTCTCAGTGCTTTTCCCCTCCGTAGGTGCACGGGCTGTACCGCACGACTGGCGCGAGCTTTGAGAAGGCGCAGCAGGAGTTTGCCACGGGAGTGATGTCCAACAAAACTGTACAAACTGCTGCAGCCAACGCCGCCTCCACAGCGGCCACCAGCGCGGCTCAGAACGCCTTCAAGGGTAACCGGATGTAGAGAAACACAGTCACCCCCGTTCTCCTCAACTGTTCTTTATTTTCCAGTCACTTACTGTATTCCCTAAATGCCTAGATCAAAATTCACACAGCTTGTTTGTTTCTTCTGCAGCTGCACATGGGTTAAATGGGAAATGGTTGGTTTATTTTATTATAAATTTATTTATTTTAAGAAGAAAACCATTTTCCCCCCTTCTTTAACATGTTGAATTCTGCAGTGTAGAGCTTTACATATTTTATGGAGGATAAATAATTTCAACAATTGGCCTGAGAATGAACTCTGGTATATAATGATCAAATCAATGTAGTAAGAATCTGGAAGGTTTTTTAGCAATTCACTCCCGGTTTCTTTGAGTTCAGGAAAGCAGTTTGGATTAATTATTTTTCTTTGCAAGAACTGATTTCCCTATTTCTACCTTAAGAAGTGAGGTCATAAGCAGTCAGTAAGAAGTGACTGAGAGATAAAGTTAGGTTGACTACTGTTTTTGCACTTCCAGCAGCTGCTGGGGGTCAAATACAAGTAAGGCAAAGAACATAAATTCTTTTCTTGTTTGGTTTTGTTTTCTTTTTATTAGGTAAGTCTTTTGATATAAACCTGTAAGTTTGCATGAATACTGTTGAGTTACCTGATCTTGTTTAGGTAGTGTTTTGGTCCAGAATTTACCTGCGCCACTTTATAGCATTTGTTTGTATGTATTTCCATGGAGTCTTCTCTACCTGTGAGAAATTACTATGGGGCATAAACATTCTCTGTAATAGAATAGTTCAGTTTAAGGAAGTTAACTGGTGACTTCAATCACGGAGCTAAGTTATATATTTGCTATTTTTAACTTCGGTATTCACATATCCCCTGTCCCTTTTCTATGTGCAGTGGTATTTTTGTTTTATTTGGGATTTTTTTTTGTTAGTTTTTGTTTGCAGTTTTTTTTCAAGTAGATTTATGTTTAACAGTGGTACTAAATCTCTGTCCTGGACAGTCACTCTGTTTACTGCCTGTCCAAAACACTATATACACAGTATTTAATTTTCTAACAGGAATGTTGTCTAAAACCAGGCTCTTGAAGCAATGGCATTTAACGGATACTTGAATGAATTTTCATATTAACTCAGCCATCTCTGTGATGTGATTTAAGCTATAGGAAAAAACTTTTAAAACTATTTTGATTTGGCAAAGGAAGAGATGTTTATCTTTAATAAAGTTAGATTTTATCTCATTGAATTGGAGGCCTAAGTTAGATTGATGCTGTGAAACTAACAATCCATAATGGTACATACCATCACAATATTCTAGAATAAAATATAGTCAGGAATTGGGTGTAGTTTGAGTTTCTCTGCTTTGAAGACCTTACATTTTTGGATTGCCTCATGAGACTTACATGTAATACTTACACAGTTTTTCAAACTCTTCCAGAAAATGGAAAGATTACATCCCACAACCTGTGTAAGTACACACACACCATGGCTGAAATTAATTCAGCTCTTAAGGTGAATCATAGCACAGCATAAAGTCCTGAGGCCCCTCCACATTCTGAAAGTGGACTGAATTTCAATACACTGTATTCTCTTTCAATACACTGTATTCATAATAACAGAAGCTCATTTTAAAAAATACTCCCCTAGCCTAATCCTTGAATCAGTAATATACTGTTAGCATGAATTCTCCTGTTAGTCTCCTTTCACTTACTAATTTTTTTAAACCACACTTGAATTTGAAAAACATAGTTTCACCTATGCTGAAGTTCACATTAATGAATATACGTGCTTAAGTATTCTATCTAACAAGGCTGTTAAAATGTCATAATAGTGGACATGCTAACATTGAACTTAAATTTGTATGGAATGTTTTTAAAGCTTTCCAGATTAAAGTCACTGTTCTCTGCTGAGATCAGGGGACCATCATTCTAGAAGCTATACATCAAGATTGTTTTTTTCATATTTTAAACTTAACTTGAGGGTTGTATCTAGGAACTCTGCTATGGATTACTTTTAAATCTAAATTTAGGGAATTCTTTTGGTATCTCTTGGATTGGAATCCTAGGGACTTTGTCCTTACAATTTAACTGAAGTTGAAGATTGCATAATAGCATAATTATCAGAAAAAACACCAAACACATTAGAAATAAAACCTGAATTTGACAGGTAGATTTTTTTCTCAAATGTTTGAAGGTTCTTTGAGAAAACATATGTAATGTTCTGTGTATAAGAATTGATTTGTAATATCATGGGTTGAATGTACAGATTTAAGCCTTCTGAGTGAAATTTAGGGTTGTTTCACATGTGAATTCTTTAAACCAGAAATCTGTGACACTTTTCAGCCCAAAAGGGAGGGAAAAGTTTGTTTAGCTTTGACAGCAGAAGGCTGAAATTTGTTAAAAATATTTTGTACCTAACAAAAATTAGATTTTACGATCTCTTATTAATCAGAGTATGGCGCCCACTTGAGTTGTCTTTTTGTAGTATTGTGACAAACAGAGTACGGTATGAAGTTTAAACACTGGAATGTCAGTAGTCTTTGATTTGTAACTTAGGAGTTGTTTTTATTTATCTGAGGATGTTTGTATATTTTGTAAATTACTAACAATGTTCTGCCATCCTGGTGAATGTCATGGTTCTGTACAAATGCACTTCTTCTGTCCCTCTGTTGCATGTCTGGGTAGTTCAGAAGTTTTGTATATTTATTGTATTAACACAGTGTCATAGAATAAAAAAAGACTTTTTTCCTAGGTGTTCGCTCTGTATAGTTTTGACCAATAATGGGGATTTTTCTTCTAACAGTCAGGGTGATGTGCAGGGAGGATGATCTATGTAAAAGTCTGACTTGCTTTTTATAATTCTGTATATAGATGCTGTATTTCTGCTGAAATGGTGAAGCAAAATGTCCACTATCAATAAATCTGGTTAAAGAGCATTAGTCTACTCAACTGTTACGAAGAAAACTCTTAAAATACTTGCAGTTTACCTTCTTGTGCTGTAAACTCACAAGGGTTAAAATTAAACATGCTCTGTCATGACTGAATGGAATTCTACAGGTATTAAGTGACTCTTAAAACATTATTGAAAGTAAAATGAAGTTGCTGAAAAAACTTTTGCTTTGGTAGTATTTATTTTCCTAATTTCTGCCAGTGAATCAACATTTCTGTGTTACTGCTATCCTGCTCTTTCTTTTTTTTAGTCACTAGCACAATCTGTTGATTTTTTTTCATGTAATGTCAGTTTTAGCACCTGCTCTCTAGTGCTCATCTTACTACAGGGTTTCCTCTGAAGGGCTGGATACTTCATCTAGATGACTGTGATGTAGGTAAGTTTGCAAATGCATGATGCATATTCGTGCAGTGATACAGTGAACAGTGCTCTGAGGTACAGTCAGGATTATTTTGGGAGATGGCAGATGTGTTTTTAAAGACACTCACATGCATGCATCAATCAGTATTGAAATTCTTCATCCACTTGATTTTTGTAGTTTACAGATCTAGAATGGCAGTGTCAGCAGTCTGAAGGAAGGTTTTGTACTTTCTTGTAAATGTAAGCATGGTTGTGTCATATGATCCAGTCATGTTTTATGTTTAGAATTATTACACAATTTTAGTACTCTTCATGGGACATAATTCCTCTGGTTTGCTTAAGTTACTTTTCTCAAGAAGTTGTAAGCATGGAAAAGCATGCACACATTGAGAGAAAAGCGTGGGTTAAGAGTACTGTAATTGAAAATACTCAGTGATACTTCTGGGAAGATTATTTCTGCCAAGGAAAAGGCACACACCTAGAACATTCTGGTTATTAATCTGCAGTCTGGCACAGTGGGTCAAATAATTAATTAGGTTTGACTCAGTTATATTAAAACATATGTGAATTAGTTTGTACTTTTTTCCTACAAATTTATTTTGTGTCTGCAAGTAGCTTTTATTTTCATAATTAGAAAAATCAGGAAGATTGACAAAGGCACTAGTGTAGATCTAGCTCAGCAGCAAAACTGTACAGTGAATACAAGGATTAAACTGGATACGATGTCACATGATACTGAGGGGAAAAGAAAAAAGCATTGGTAAGGATGTGTAACTTGTGGCTCGTGCTACCATACATTTTGTTCTGGGAAAAAACCCCAAAATTTTCCAGCAGTTTAATGGAAGTATAAACTGCTCAACTAAAATTATGCTTTTTGTTGGATGAAAGTGATTACATTACACAGTTGCAGTTTCAATACAGTCTCTCAATACACTTGGAGATTCCTGTTGACTAAGTAATGAGTGTATGTGTATATATATAAAAGTAAGTTTACTGTCCTGCTTTTGGTGAGTGCTCCTTCATGTTCCTGTTACATTACACTCAGATGTGAAGGAAAATACTTCAATACAGAGGAGCTGCTCTTTACAGCATTGAGAATACCAGGTTTTACTTCTTTATATCCATGATTTAAGAAGGAAAAGCTCCAGCTGGAGAGATGGGAAGTCTTTGGGACTGATTTTTATTAATAAAGTTTGAGGCTGTATTAGTAAAAACAGGGCTGGTGCAGGCCTGGAAGACAGGCTGGCTTCAGTTACTTGTGGCCCTGCACTCAGCTTTTCTGCTCTGTGACCTTGTACAGCTGGAGTTGGGTAGGCAACACTGGCTGGAGCCCAGACCACTGAACAGAACAGCTGCCTCTGTGGCATCAGCTGCTCTGCCACTGCTCCAGCTGGCACTGCTGCTAGTAGATTTTATCATGTTTCTAGCCTAATTAAACAATTGTGTACGTCTGAGCTGTAGTCATTGCACGCATGCCAAAGCATGGTTGCTGTTTTTCAGTGCAGAAGTGTTGTCTTTGCTGTGCCTGTATTTTTTAGAAGAATGCAAGATGTTATTTTTAGAGGAGTGCATGATGTTTTGAAAGAAAAAATGCATTAGCCTGGGTTGGGCAGTGGGGTGACACTTTTTGTCCAAGGTAAGAGAACAACAGGAAGTAGTCAGAATACAGAATCACGCAATTAATTAGGATGGAAAAGACCTAAACACTCCTGAGATCATTGACTGCAGCTTAAGACTTATGTAATTAAATATAGCATTCTTTCTCTTTTACCTTGGTCAGACCAAGTTACTGATCCCACCACATCTGAGTGACACCTTAAACCAGTTATTGATACTGATTCCTACTCTCTCAGAATTTCACTGATATGAAAATATTCTAAATGAAAGGCATTTGTTTGAGAACAAGCTTTCAGTGAATTGCAGAACAAGACATCATCTTTATATTCCTGTCACTCTAACACTGATAATAGACATCCACTTTGTGATTGCTCCAGTATTCTAAACCCAGCTGGAGCTTGGAGGACAAGTTACAAGAACATGGAAATGTGTAACAATACACACAACTGGAGTCTCGAACTCTGGGCTACTGCCAACTCCATTAACTTTACTGGAAAAGGAAGGTAATATTTTTAGCTGTTCAAATCAGTACTTCATCATTTCTTTAAGCAGTGTTTTATCTTTGGAGAGTAAGTGCTCTATCTATACGTGTTTTCCAATTCATAAATTGACAGTGATAGTTGTGCATTCAGTGGCATCTATCCCCCAACTTCTGGACTGTATGTTTCTAGATGTTCCAAGTTGTAACTAAGAGCTACTTCTCTGAAGTTTAGGAACTGTTGGAAGTGTAATTAAACTATACATGAATAATTGTATATAAATTTAATAGAAGTGGACCATTGCAACTGACAAATAAGTGACATGCTGACTTTTCTTTAAACTACTGAAAGCCTTCCTCCTGGTTCTGCTATAGACTGGCTTTGTAACCTTTCTCTAGTGTTTGTCATGTCACAGCTGAAAGCTAAAACACACTGTGGCAAACACCATTTTTAACTGTTACTACCATTTTTCATGAAAAAGGAAATGCAGTGCTTTAGTTGCAAAATGAAACACATTTTGTCAGAGCTATATTCAATTAGTCTCTTTAATGCAACTGTATTGTATAACACATAGTTACAATTTCATATCACATACTTCTGATCAGTAAGCAGTAATAAGTGTTTAAGTCAGATGGGAATCTGAAATACATCATTGGACTGGGATCTTAAAGGCTATTAAAGCTACAATCAAAGCTCAGCTTGGCTCAACTTGTCCAATATGCTTGTATTAAGGTAGTCAGACTCCTGTTAAAAGTTCAAAAACTCACATTTAATTGAAATTTAGATTAAAAAGAAGACATTAGGTACATCATTCATGCTAACAAATGTACATAGTGGTGAGTCAAGAACAGAAAAACAGTACCACAAATAAACCATGGCTCAAAACCACCTCTAGCTGGATCACTGCAGCTGCTCTTCCTATACCAAGGAGCTGTGTATGCGTTGCTGCCATGCTCTGCTTTTGTTGCACTGTGCCCTTTCCTTGATGTGTAGGCACCAGTGCCCATGGCTTTCAAGGAAGGCCTGAACTCCTCTCCATTTACCACTAGGATGGGGGGGGGGGGGGCGGGGCAGGTAACAATGCAAAATGGAAATTATTTGGCTGAAAAAAAATCTCAGAATCCAGAGAACTTTATTGAGTAAAATAGATACAAAGGTGATATAGACAACCCAGAAATAGCTCAGTAGCAATGTTTTTTGCAGTGCCACATTACAAATAAAGCACACTAAGAAACCTTGCTGAGCTTTTTCAGCTTTTTGAGTGTTAATGGCAAGGGGTGGACACAGCTTCACACTGGAAGTGTCTGTATCCTGAGTAATTCAAATCAATCTAGAAGATATTTTTGTTAAATCTTAAAGCTGCTGTTACTACTGTTGTATTGATCTTCCAAATCAGTGATTTTATTGCATTACACTATATGCACACCAACAAGCCCCAGCCACTTCTTCCCTGGGAAGTCCCTTTTCCAATCACTTGTTAAAATGCAAAAACTAAAAAAAAAAAAAAAAAAAAAAAAACAAACCCAAAAAAACCAAAACAAAAAAACCCCAGCAAAATAACCAAAAAATTCCACAAAACCCATTCCTTGTATTGCACATCTCACACAAGTCTGTGTATATATATATATATTTAAATATGCTACAATTAAAAAAGGTCTATGGCACTTTATTGAATATAAGTTTAAGAAGTTGATGAAACCACAGATGTTTGAAGAAATCTTCAATACCACAAAACAAAGTTAAACTGAACTAATTGGCACACAGGTTTTAAAGAATCCACAGCAAATTTCTCTAGATCCTATGCAGTGCACGTACATTAAGAAGCAGTTACACACTACAGCCCCCTCATGAAATCAGTTAAATCAGCTTAAAGCTGATTTTGCTTTTTTTCTTTCCCAGAATGCCTTTGAAAGCTACTGCTGAGGTGAACTTCAGGAGCAATTTTAACAGCTGTGAAATTTAATGAGTGCACCCTGCACCTGAAAACCTCATCCAGGAAAAAAAAAAAAATCACTATATATACCACCTTACCACTTGCTAGAAAAACAGAACCCTGAGAAAAGAAATTCTGATTATTTCTCCTCTGTATTTCTTCCCAGCCTGTCTTCTATCTGTACTACATGAACATGGATATTCTTGCAAGTTAGTTAATTATGCTGTTGCAGAGCAAGCTGATAATATACCAGCAACAAGCAGAAAAGCTGGTTCTTCTTGGTTAAGAACGCAAACAAAAGCAAAATGTGCCACTGAAAATCTCTTTAATACTTAAAAAACCAAACCCAAACAAAATGTACTATTGAAATTTTTTTAAGCATCATGTGGATCACAGCAGAGGTCAGCTAGTAACATGAAGGAAGGTTGTTCGTTGTTTACTTCTCAACCAGAGCAGAGTATGCTCTCTCAACCTTTGTAAGGACTAACCTGACCTGATTCTGGCTAATCAAGTGCTTAAGCCAGTGCAGCATTTTTCACCCTAATACTGTGTCAAGACTTGTTGGCAGTGGTGACCTGGGCTTTGGATTGCTACCCACCTAAGGAAGCTAAAACCGTACATCTGCTTAGTAATTAATTTTTAGCTTTTAGGTTTATATGGTACTCATACAACTGCTTACCCCCTCTTTTCCAACTGCAGGGCCCCCAAGGGCAGGGCAGAGCTGAGCTGGTGGTCCAGGTTCAGTGCACACTCCAGAAGGGGCTCAGGAGGGATGCCTGGAGGAAGCCTTGCTGGACCCCGGGTACAAGCCCAGTGCATGTCCTTCAGGGGTGGGGGATGTGTCTGGGGCAAAGCCAGCGAGACACACAGGTGTGGACAGGATGTGTGGGCTCTGATTTTCACCCTCAAGCACCACTTTGTGCTGGTAATTTTGCTTTATTAAAATCTTGATTTGTGCAGGCACTTGGTCCCAGACCATAACTTTTGGAAGGGATTTAAATTCAATATTTAAAAGAACAGTGAGTTCCCTGATTTAAAGTAGAAGATGGCGGATGTGGGTTGCAAGAGCAGGTGAATGCAAGAAAAGGCTAGGTTAAAACAATCCCTTTTTGAATAGAGGCAGAAGTTGTTGCACTGCATCTCAGAGGTCACTGTGTATCTGTCCAGCACACAGGTGGCAGGTGCCATGGGCACGGAGGCACAGGCTGGAGCTGCTCTGTCACTGTGGTGGGCAGCAGGTGCTGCAAGGGGACCCCAGCTCTGTGACTGTTCACCAACCCTCCAGGCTGCCCTGTGCCCGCTGTCAGGACTGCTGAACAGCTCTTGTCTTGTGGAGCACATCAGCAGTGCCTTGAAAGCAGCTGCCTACCTGGACAGTAACAACGATTTTTTAATAATTAATGGCATATTTTAAGGGACTGACCAGGCAAAACCAAGAATCTCTGCTCTGTGTAACAGTGAAGCAACACTGTCACTAGATGATGTTAAACTACCAAGAAATAAGAAAAGGAATCTAAAATTCACCTAGTATTTAATTAGAACTACTCAGATCAATTATCCCCAATGCTCCTATGGCACAGTTGCATCATTCCTTTGTTTGTTAAAATACCTTACAAACTTGGTATCAGAAGTAGTTCTAGTAAGTGAGGCAACACCACAAATAACACAACGAGCTGGCTCTGAGAAAAAAAATGGCATTTGTGGCAACTTCTGTTTAATTTCTGCTGATTTAGTTGGAAAAAGGTCTACTACTATACAAACAACAAAAAAAAAAAGGAAAAAAAATTCTTCCCAGCCACATAGAATTTGTAAAGGCTTCTTGAAAAGTTTAAATTTCCTAAAGACTCACGTGCATCTGAGTCATGAGACAGACTTATCTGTAGACTGGGAATGACATTTCACTGACGAGAGAAAAGGTACAATGTTGAATTACAATGTGGAATCCGCAGTTGGAGGAGAGGCTGCAGCCCACATAAGGCTGGTGCTGTGGGGAGCTGTTGTCTGCTTGGGATTTCAGAAGTTTTAATAAAGGCCATAGAAATACTTCAGTTTTATCTGAATCAAATGAGAGCCAGTCTAACAACAGCTTCTCTGTCTAGTCAGTGGAAACAATATTTACCTGCTAAGTAATAAGTTGCACACACCTTGTGCTCTTAAGTTTCAAGAGAGAGAAATCTGGCAAGGACTTGACTTTCTAAATGCCTTAAGATTGGTGTAAACGTCAGCTTTGCTCTCTCCAACATAGAGTTAATATCCAAGCAGGCACTGTACTTCTAAAAAGTTCAGTACCAAAAAGCACCTCCATGAAAATGGTACCAAACCAGGTGATGGTGAAGAAATATACACCAGTGAGGGGAGCCCTTGGAAACAAAGCCTCATTAAAATAGGCTTCTCTTTTCCTTAAGAAAAAAAAAAAAAAATGTGCTGGCTTTTATTATTTTAAACCCAAATTCTTCAAATGGACCAAGGTGGGTTAGGCAATCCGATCAATCAGAATTTTTCAGTTTTAACAACATTCCTGCTATATACATGTGATTACTCACATCCCCAGTCAGATTAATATATTCCACTGTTTCTTGATCACAGAATGAAACTAAAAATATCCCCAAGTATTTACATTCTGCTTTCTTGGGATCCTTTCTCTGATCCTCACTGCCCAGCAAAGAAGAATGACCCTTTCAGTAATTCAGGGTCGGAATGCGTGGGGCTTAATCACACAAATGGTAAAAACATGTAAATGGATCTGCTTGCCCAGTCAATGGAAAGCAGATGAAGATCCAGGTGCTTGTATTTTTTCCCACTGGAGTTAAAGGAGGCAGATGAGGTTTTTTCCTTCTTCTATTTCTTCTTGCACTTTGTCACTGGACGTGGCTATTTCAGCTTGTGCTGAGAAGACTGCACAGATGAACGTCAGAACAGTGCCGCCGATAGCTGTGTAGAAAGCCCAGCCCAAGGAGCAGTCTCCCAGTTTGTAAGCAGAAGCATAAAATCCACAATAGCTTATCGCCTTCTGGCATCCCCAACCTGCAGGGTAAAGTATCAAACCTAAGATAAGGAAGAGCCCTAGAAATAAAAACAGAAAGAAGTTTTACAATCAATCAGTCTAACACCAAATGCAGCATATCTAGTAATTGTTATTATGGTCACTAACGCTCATAATTTATCAGGATTGGGAGAAAACTGTCATCTCATCCATCCAATCTTCATTTACTGATTGTTCCCTTCCCGAGTATATGTCATGCAGTCTTTCAACTAAATTTGAAGCTACCCTGTTATTTATGTTGTGAAAGGCTTACTTTTTATGAGAATGGCTTAATTCCTTATTTTAATATCTGTATTCCTCCTACATCCTTTCCTCTCACACATTATTGCTACAAATACAGAGCATGCAAAATACTCAAGCATCTCCACCTACTGCTTATGCTTGCACTTCTCAAAAATGTAGGAATACTTGCATCCACTTTTGATTTTGTATTTAGCTAGCCCTCATTTAGCTTTGTTTAGCCATTCACCATAACGTGTTTGCCTGTTTTCCTCTGGATTTTACCTACATTGATTTTCCTGCCTGGAAAAAACAAACAAAAAAACAACAAAAAACCCCATCCCAAACCAAACCAAAAGAAACCCATATAAAACCAAAACCACAAAAAAAAACCAGTTACACTTCTACTTTTTTGGCCACACTAGGACATAGTAGAAAGATAATACTGCCAGTTCACTGAGCTGCTCTCAGAACAGAGGGATTCTGGAGTCAGCCTCAAACAAACAGATCCAAGTACCCATAGCCAGCGCATACCTAACCCTGGGATCCTCCAAACAGTCACTCCTTCAGAAGAAAAGCGCTTTCCCAGTGATGGCAGGGGCAAAAGCCTCAACTCCTCATCTCACTAAACACCCCCAACAGTCTGGTGTGCCTCAGGCTGGAAGTGAAAAGCTCAGACTAGTTGTTCTGCCCATGTGATTGTCTCTTGTATTCATAGGTTTCTCTATGAAGACCATCTAAGCAGTGAAGGGCTTCATTAAGGCAATTGAAAGTCACATTAGTGTCCCTGCACACGTCTTTGTACAAAGAAAGGAGATTTAATAAAAATGTCTGATATGCTAGTGGCTACAGTGCTTTCTTATGGGCACTAAAAAAAATCACAATGAATTAAGCACATACCTCCCTCCTACAAGGAATGTAAGAAGGAGCTAAACATAAGAACAGCTCACAGTATCAAAATTTGCTTTCTGTTTACCTTAAAAATTTACTGAAAAGGAAAATTATGAAAAACAGTTTTGTTTAAATGCAGTCAGTTTATCCAGAAAATTAATATAGCTTTCCAGATTCCATAAATATTCCTGATTTACTTTTCCTGCACATCAGAGCCCTTTATTTAACCTGGTTTGCTGATGAAAACAGCTGCTAAAAGTGCTGTTACCTTCTAGAAGTAGGTTAAAAGTTGTGCACTAAAACCAGTCTTTATTTTTTCTTTCCTGTAATCAAGAGACTAAAAATAACAGGTATAAAGACTTGTTTTCATCTTCTTCCATTCACTTAGACTAGCAGTTAGAGTTCTCTGCAGTATGCTAGGGTTCCTTAATTGTTTGTTCAAAGAAATTTGGCCAGATGCATGAAATCTTCCTCAACAACAATGAAAATGTGGGTCCTAGCTAGTAAGCAGTTAATTTACACAAAATGCAAAAATCATCATCCAACTGTCTAAAATTAATGTCTGTGAATGCCAGACATTTCACAAAAGAAAGTCCTTCCTCCAGCGTTTTTCTAATGATGACACAACACCATGGGCATGAATGACCTAAATGTCATTACTCTTTGGGGCGGCAAAATCCATTAGTGAGTGATATCCGTTCTCTGTGGAGGGATTTCATCACTGCTTACATTTAAGAACCAGTGACAAATTTTATGCAGTGTTTCCTGGCTGGTTGGCCAAATACATTAAGTATAAAGTATTGCTTTATCTTGGACAGACCTGGATAAGCTGTGCATTCATCCTGCTGAGCCCTGCAGCCATTTCAGACTAAACACCAGCAGTTCCTTCTCCTCTATTCATCACTAGTTTCCTGTTCTGCGCAACCAGTGTGACCACATTATGTATCTTTCTGACTGCACATTGGTATGGGCCAGTAGCTGCTCTCTCTAACAATCACAAGCCCTTTGGTAAGTAAAAATCACCATCACTGAATTAAGAAGCTGGATCTGAAATGCCAGCATAGCTGCTGCCAACACGGAAGTTTTTTAAGTTTACCACTCCATCACTCAAAAACCTAGACAGCCGGTGTTTAACAGCAAACCCTGCTTATGGCTGAGTGTCACAAACAGCACCAAGAAGACACATCCATCACTTTTTTTCCAAAACTAGAGCACTGAGCAACTCCCGAAAGCTACTGGTTCATGGAATGTATGCCGCAAGTATTACCCAAAACTCAGGCTCTCAAAAGGCACAGCACTGCTGCCAAATGTAGTCATCAGGACTTTTCTTAGACATTTTTTTCAAAAGAACAGAAAATTTCTGGATATATTAATATAAGAAATACTATAAAAAAGCCACAATTTGATAAACTTCATCTATTTTCTCACAGATGCAAACAAGATCTGGAAGAAAGCCTTAACTATGGATTTGAATACAGTCAGAGTACGGACCTGATTTCAGACAGCTAACTTTGTAACTCATATACTGGACCAGCATAATGAAAAAAAAAAAAAAAAAGTCGTATTTTCACTAGCAAAGTTCCTTTCTACTTCTCCATTTCAGTGCGTTCACGAAGTGTTTCATGAACCTCTTAGCACTATCTCTAATATTTATCACAATTTCTTATTTCATTAATAACTGGCTCCTGCTTGACAGGAAAAGTAAAATAAAGATGACTCCATTAAGTCAATTCAAAATACCCACAGGAGAAAGGCACTCCTTTGGTTCATGCTAACAGCAAGTGGAGAGGCACAGGCCCCTCATCACATATTCAGCTCAAAGTTCCCATATCCAGAGCAATGGCTGAGCTGTGCAGGGTCCCAGTCCGCCCACAAAGGAGGGTTTAATTACAGAGGAGCTTTGCCTCCTGCTACCCAGTATCTGAGAAGAGTCAGTCCCAGAGCTCTTCTCAATGACTCCTACAGCTTGAACAAAACAGGCAGATGATGCTCCACCATGCACTAATAGTGCAAACCATTGCCTAAATTGCCTAAAACAACAGACAGCAAACAAAAGCCCTTAACTGTTCAAACACTTGCAGCCAGACACCCCTCAAAAAGAACCACCCTCTACTCCTGGAAACATGGATAGAAAGGGACAAGGAGAAAAAAACTAATCTTCTGTTAACAGTTTGCCTTGAGACATGTCTAGCAGGAGGAGAGTAATTATTAATTATAGAGGTTTTTTAATAAATCAGTTTTTGTTTGTCCCTGTGCCTTTGAAGAGAAGCCAATACTCAAGAAAAAGAACAGAGAATAAAAATTGAGTGCTCTGTCTGAACAAGTTTTCTACAATTAATCTTTTCAGTTCTTTGGGCTGCTGTACAATAAATGATTTTTAATTCACAGCCAACCTACCTGTGGAATTACTGCTGTTTATTCACCCTGCTGTTTGTTCCCAGGGAGGAACAATTCACTCTGAAAACATGACAAGCTGTTTTCCACTGTGCTCATCTACAGGCACATCCACAGAGTTCATGCTTGCACTGTTCTAGATTTAACTCCCTCTCTGGGCACAGCTGCACTGCTGAAACTGCAGGTTCTGCTGTACACATCCTGCTGTTCCTACTTTTTAAGCAGCACAATCCCACTTCTTGAAATCAGTATGATTATTTTTCAAAATTTCCTTTTTGTTAGTTGTTGCCAGTTCGCAATTACCTCTTCTCTGAGGAATCCTCAAAGCAGAGGTATGAAAGAATGTCACACAATGTTGCCAGATGCCTAGGAATGACAACAGAAAACTATTCAAATTTTTTACCCAGAGGCCTCACCTATGACTCTCTGGTGTAAGTTCTGTCAGCAAAGAACATTTTTACATCTTTCACTGAAGGCAATTTGACCACATAACCTTTTATTGTCAGGCCTTAATTACTTGCTTTTGAAAAGATGTCTTTGTGAGATTTAGATTTTAACGTTACTATTAGATTACTATATATCTCCTGATCACAACAGCCTATTAAACATCAGGCATTCTTTACTTAAATGGTGTAAAAGCAACTCCTTTCTCCTAAAACACCAAAGCAAAACCTTACAGCACACTGAGAACATCAATATCAATATAGCAGACTACATCACTAGGCAAAAATACTTCAGAAGACAGTTGATTAATGCTTTTCCTATAGGAGAAGACTTTTTGTATTTGTGCACCAAGAACTTTTCCCCTTTTAAAGGCCTGCAGCTGCAGCAAGGTATTGCTCCTCCTGGTTTTTATACACAGCAATGCTGCCAGGTCAACATAGTGGAAAACCAAAAGACCAGCCATTCATTGTGGGCATTTTTATGTCATATTATGAGCTGGGGTTCAGATCTGAGGAAAACCTTTCTTCTTCCTTGGAAGCAGCCCTTGAGACAGGAGGTAGGGCAGAGGCTTGTTTAGCCAAATGAAGGCATGCTATCTAGTTTTGACAGTCTCCTGTGCAGCTGCTGTTGTGCCATATTAAACAAGAGCATAAACTAACAAAGCCATTTTCCATTGCAAAGCCTGAAACTATCTACTCATTTCCTAGCAAAATAGTAAAAAAAGCCTGCTGAAGAAACAGGAAATTAAGCAGCTGTGATCAATGAGGTGGCACTGCAACAGGCTCCTATGGAGCTGCACGACTGAGCAGCAACATTAAGAGAGAGGAAAAGAAAAAGGGTAAAAGCAGGGAGGGACTAGCTTTGCTGTGCAGTGCAGGTGGGCTGCATCCCCAGTGGCACTGATCCTGATTGTTTTAACCTTCTGCAAAACCACAGAGGATTAAGAATCAGTCCAGGGACACTGCATCAACCTGGCACCCTGCCTTTATTGCTCACATTTCCACGTGTCAATACGCTACCTGAACATTTCATGTGTTAAATATCTGTACAAATATACCAGTGTAGCTTAAGCCAAGAAGGCTTTCCCATATGCAATTTTTTTCCTGACAAACCCAGCAGGAATGCTACCAGGTTACCACTCATTCACTTTTGATCACTTTGCCCCCTGACAGACAGGTGAAGAGACAGCCTCTGACTCAGCAGCTGCACCACAGACACCTTCAGCCTGTGAAGTGATTCAGTAATACCATTTTAATCAGATGAGAGCTCAAGAGATGGGCTCAGGCCTG
This sequence comes from Haemorhous mexicanus, assembly GCF_027477595.1. Classification (NCBI taxonomy): domain Eukaryota; kingdom Metazoa; phylum Chordata; class Aves; order Passeriformes; family Fringillidae; genus Haemorhous; species Haemorhous mexicanus. Next base: position 66,685,016 of record NC_082381.1, read on the forward strand.
CTGACATGGTGTTTCTAGTACTCCACACCGGCTATAGGAAAAGCATGAGATGCTGAATGGAGCACTGCTTTACAGTACCCACAGCACAGGGCCCCAGACCTCCTCTGCAACTGCTCTTCAGCCCCCTGGATGGCTGCCAGGCCCACCAAATACAAGCAGCTGACCAGAGGCAGGTAAGTCTTTGTCCAGAAAGAAAGGGGAGACTTTGCATGTCCTAGTGTCTTGGAAATGGCTTCTGGCCCACTCATAAATGCTGCATGAGGAACAAAAGAAAAGTTCACAGCATTATGAAGATCAATGCTTTAAAAATCCTACCTGGACACCAGAGTTGGTGCAGGCTAACACAAGCAGATGTGTTTTGGGGCATGTTGGAAGCATGGCTGTTGAGAGGGGGAGGGTTGCCAGCAGGCAGTGCACTGAGGCAAGTGCACACCTTCATGCCTTCAATCACTGCTCACATATATAGATTTCGGTGTACCCTAAGCTGAGGCAGATGAATTAGTAGTTTAATACTATAACCAGGTGATGGCTCAAAATCTGCATGGATTTTTTTTCCCTCTAGAATTGTCTCAGGGGCATGCACATAGCAGAAGAAAAAAATATTTCCTAATCACTGTCTTTCCCAAGCTGAGGAAGAGGGTAAGGCCCCTACTGTCATGTTTCTTTTCCCATGTATTAGACAAATCGTAGATGCTTACTCATAACCAAACCTATGCAAACCTCTGATGACATTAGTTCTGTTGCAATCTGCAAACAGAGACAGAAACACAACACAGGGGACTACTGGTGGGACACTCAACCATTCAGTTTTACTACCCCCCAAAAAAAGTACAAAATAACTCAGTCTATTAGATCAATGTTAGGGATCTGGGGGGGTGTGTGTTTATTATATTGGTATGATCTTACTGCTTAGACTTCTCTGAAGTGAAATGTGAGCCTGCAGACTGCTGTTTTTAAGAGAGGACATGGTAAATTCACCATTAGCTTTTCATAGTTTTTATATATGTGGTGAGAGTGCCCATTAGTTGGGAGGGAAGAAAATGTGCAGACTCAAAGTAAAATCAGTCCCAAGCCTTGAAGTGACACTGCTGCCTCTTTGCTGGTTGTCAGCCATGTAAAGTCACCACACTCTGGGGGCTCCCATGTGGTGGCTGTCAACCCAAGCAATTGAGTCAAGATAAAGCATGTTATAAGGAAAAAGACAAATGTTTAAATTTTTTCAGCAGTACAGAAGTAAACAAAGACTCTCCACTCATCAGGCCATTGCTCAGGCACAGCCACCTCTCACATTTTACCTTAAAACCCAAAAAAGCACTGAGTGTTTTTAATCTAGGATGACCCTATAAAAGACTCAGTCCATGTTCCTAATTGAGAAATTCAGTTTAAGGTGGTAAATTCAAGGAGGCTTCTGAATCAGGAAAGAAAGGCCATATTAAATTCTGTTCTTGAAAGAAGCAGGGGCCAAGATCCCATCTATTCACCATAGCCTTTTCCACTGCTGTTCAACCAGTGAGTGCCATTGCCTCCAAACCACCAATCACTCATGCTGGATTAGCAGAAAGGGAATGAAATATTACTATAGCCCAGTAAGGGAGGCCAAAACAACCACCTCCCTTAGCTTAAACAGAGGTAAAAGGGCTGCAGGTCACCTTTTTCATGGCCTTACATTTCCTCAATACTGATCCCATAGTACAAACAAAACTTCAGTTTGGGGGTGGGGGAGAGGAGCTGCAGAGGAACTAGGACTCAGCCTGAAGGAAAAGGCAAATGGAGATGCAGGAAAGGGAGAATTTCCTGTGGCTTCATGAGCTATTCAGCAGCACAGTGCAGGACATCTGTACTAGGTAAGAAAGCACAACTCAAATCCACTTACTTCCTCACCACCACATCAGGAACACCAAAGATAGAAGCTCAGCAAAAGACAGCCCCTTTTCAAGAGCTCATTTCATCTTTTTTTCTTGTATTTGAGTGAGAACACAGCATTTGCTAAGCTTGAATGTTTTCTTCGTCTTTGCATTCTATATACAAATAGCAGCATCTGTCTTGGCTCTGAGGCCTAGAACCAAAAATCAGACAGAAACAGAGCCCTTGTGCCCTCCTGATATCCCCGTGGCCTCTTGGGGTCACCAGCACTCTTTCCCACACCACCAGGGCAGGGGTGAAAAGAAGTGCTCAGCACTCCACCTCTGTTGGTAGAAGTAAGAGACCTCAGTGTGCACGTGCCACAGGTAAAATCTTTTTCAGTGGGTAACATGGGAGTCCCTCTCACACTAAGCACTATTTGTTGGAAGAGACTTCTGCTTGCCAAGATAATCAACAGCCAAACTTGATCACTGAAAGCCTGAAATTTTTGTTTATTTTTCTATTCATTTTAATCTGCTGTGTGTCTGCCAGTTTTCAAGTGTCCACCTTGATAATGCAGGAGATGAGCTGACCTCTGAATCTAACAAAACACTGAAATCTGCATTTTATTTCTTTGAAGTTACTAATGGTCTCCCTCAGGCTTAATAGTAATTTAGCACTTGAACTCAGTTTTCCTTCCCTGGCATATTCCAAGACAGCAGTCCCCTTTGCATGAACTTTCAGCAGCCAAGTGTGCATTAGATATCATGGTGGGATTGGGCCATATAGGTCACAGGAAGCACTATACCGCAGACAGCAAAAGCAGTTCAGACTGTCAGGATTTCCATCAGAAATCCCTCTCCCCTCCCTTTTTATTTCTTCCCACCCCAAGAATTCAGAATTCTGGCATCAGAAAAGAAAAACTCTGAGCTGAATCCAAAGAGGAAATATGCTTTTTGAAAAATGCATGCTCTGCATTTTAGAAAGACAAACAAGAAGCTTCCTTGTCTTCAAGGGCAAAATCACTCTTGCTTTGCTCTCCTACTGCTTGGGCTCCCTGGCTGCTCAACAGCTTCCGCTGCCTGCAGGCAACATCAGCTCACAAGGTGCTTGCTTTCTTCCTTGTTCACCAGTTTGTCTCTTTCTCAGACAAAATAATGCCTTTTACAGCATGATGCCACCTATGAACAAATATCCTAAACTACACCGCAGCTACGTATCCTTTTCTGTTATGGTCTGAATATGAAAGAGCTGAAGAAGCCTTGTGCCCCTTCTACCACAGCTTGTGTCTCCTGCTTTTTCTCTCCATGATGAAAGGTCTGGCTGACCTCCCACTCCCTCCCCAGCTTCCTCCTCTGCAATTCCCACTGGCCTCCTTAACTTCCAGCAGCCAGGAGTCTGCAGCTGCATGGCTGCACACACCATGAGCCCAACCTGTGTGGCTGGATCCCACCTCACCCACCCCCACAATCAGCTCCAGATCCTCATCCCCTTCAGATGGTTCCTATCACATTCTGCTCAGGTCATCTTCCTAATCACCCAGCCTTCCAAAATGAAAATGGTGCCAAGTAAGTATAACAGGCCAAACAATTTCTCAGCTCAAGAGATGTAAAACAAACTCTTTCAGCAGTGAAGACAGACTGTTATACACACAGCTGGTTTGAAACTGAATTTCACCTCTTCATTTTAGAAAGCTGCAGAGAAGTTTCTTTGCATTTGAGGGTAAAATTGTACTCCTGGAACTGAACTATTGCCAAGGTCCTTCAGCAGCTCCTGATGGAGGAACCCTCCAAGATACCAAGAAGGGAAAAGGAGAAGACATGGATAGTGATAGAGAGAAATCATGAAAAGGTCAGAAGAAAGAATGCAAAAGAGCTCTTGAGACACCTAATAAGAGAAAGTACTGTGGAAGAGCTATCATTGCTTGGGACTGAGCAGGGCAACAGTCAGGGGGAAAAACAAACTTCTCAGACCTTGGAAAAGAAGAAACTTTTGGGGTGACAGAGAGAGGACCAGAGCTGCAGCATCTGGGCCCAAACAGACAGACTCAACTAAGCATCCAAGGGAACTTAATGCTCTCTGGCCTGCCTGCAGGAGCCTCTGAAAACACCAACCTCTGCTTTGGCTGACTGGACATCTACCTGTTAAAGATGCCAGTGGCACAGCCAGCTACACCACATGACAGCAAAATGCAGCCATATATTCACCTGAATAACCAGAGACACTCCTTGGTGTGCACCTGGCACACAGCAGGTCTTCTGACAGATGCAACCCAATTTTTACATGTTTCTGTCAAGCCCCATTACAGTTAGGAGACAGTGGACTGTGAACAGAAGAAGAGATGAAAAGGGGGTGACCCATGAGAGGCCTTCCTGACAAAGCCATCAGCATCCTGGAAAGATTTCAGAGAAGAGGAACTATTTTATCTTCTTTTGGTAAACGTTCCTGGCAAGGCAGCCCTGCTCCAGCACAGTAAAACAGAAGTAAAAGAAACTGAACTCCCAAACCCATTAGCCTTCCTGATGTGTCAGCTCCGTTTCCCCACTGCTCTCCCCAAAGCCTTTGCAGGCACATGATGTCAAGCTCCCCACAAAAACCCACAGGGGCTTGCTCAACTTCTGTGGTTGATATAACATTGGTGCAGCTACTTTAGCTTCCTCCCCCTGGTGTGCAGTCAAGGTGCTGCTGGTGCATTGTGGCTCAGCTGCAAGCCAGGCAGACACTGGCTGTGGGGAAGGGGTTGTGTCTGCCCAGCCATGGCAGAGACCAAAAAAGGAAGCCAAGTTGCTGATTATGAACTTCATAAAGGAAACTATCAGAGATGAAAGCCAAACTTAGTTTAAGCTCTGTCCTAAGCTCTCCCCACCCTCCTTTGAGGCTAGGTTATGTTTATATTATATTACTTAGCAACGAAGTGAAGTACACAAGCCCAAATAAGACTTGTAAATACATATGCAATTACACTATAGACATACCAAGATATGTCAGTACCAGATCACCAATTATTCACTTCCTATAGCTACATGATTACTGTGAAAATTTACTTTGAATTGATTCTTGTCAGTTAGCATGTAATAATATCCTTTCTCCTCCAGCCTCTGCATTTCAAGTGATTCACAGACTAAAAGTAGAATACTTTCCCTAAAAAGACATACAAATGAAAGTCTGCCTGGTCTTCTGCTGCTGGATAGTAATTATCTATTCAATTACATGTCTCCATTCTCTGCACTCTCTAATGCAGAGAAAACATGCTTATCCAGATGAAGCAATCTTCAAACATCTCCAAAACCAGGGCTATTGATTACTGTTTCCACTGCTGCAGAATAAAAGGCACTGCAGTCTGAAAGTAAAGGGGTAGAAATTCTTGCTCTTTTACAAAGGAATTACAGGAGTTTAAACAACAGCCATATTTTCTTCCTTATATTTCTCATTTTCTGCCACAAAAATAATAAAAGAATCCCTATGGTCCAGATACTTGTACGGCTTCCTCCTGTTGATCTAAATGACAGTTTGCACATTTGTCCAAGGGCCATAACAGAAGAGATGTTGCTTTCTGTTCTGTAATTTCACCGTAGGCATCATCCACAACTGATCTTGCTAGACTGGAAAGATATATCCGGTGTCTGTTATTGTTTTTTCATGATGAATTCCAGGAATAAATTAGGTTGTTGTATGTTTTTAATTATATTAAATCTCTACTGCAAAGATATAGAGATTTTAAATGAGATTAAGTCTGCAAGATCCTGAGTTCCTGTAGATGACTCTACCATGTATGCATCTCATGTTTAAAAAGGAGATGTTTGACATACTTGCAAATATTGTACTAATATAGACTGACTAACAAAATTATTTTGTGAATTCTACTTGTACACTTACTAAAAACATAATTTTCATACTAGAAAGAACGATGCTATGCTTAAAATTATTAAGGTGGGGTTATAACTAATGCCCTCTGGTCACGGCATTAGTTTATCTATCATAATCCCTGTCTGAATTAGCCATGCTGTCAACTGTCCCTCTTGAGCAACTTGCTTTAAAAAAAAGCATTTTTCAAAACTCAGGAACCGACAAAGTTTAAATTAGCATCCACCATTAGTGAAAAGGAAAATAATTGCAACTAAGTAAGCAGATGCTATAATTCTACTGGAACAAAAGTAGCAGTGGACCCAATAAAATTAATCTTGAGAAAACGAGCTGTGAGCCACAAGATGCGTGGCTGTAAATACTGGCAGCGACATTTCAGTAAGGTGACCTTTCTCTTACCCAGTTTCATGCTGCGTCATTTATCTGAATTGTAAGAAGGAAGTGCTTCTATGCTCAGTACAGCTTGTGAAGAACTGATCTATGCCCTAACACATACAAAATGCTTTGTCAACTGTACTGTTCAATGCTTTAGGCTGCAAATCCCATTATGGGTACAGCTGGTTTGATAATAAAACATAAAACTGTCTTAGCATGCATTTTCTCACAAATGCACGGTCTCCAGAACACTATTCTAAAATATAAGTACCTTCTACCTGCTAATCCTAGGTGACAGACTAGGTATTTTGAGATGGTATCAGAGCTATAAGTAAAGTTATCTTTTCAAAAGACCCAAATCTGACGTGCCATAGACATATTTATGCTGCTAAGCAATCTCTCCTGTAAAAATGCCCCTCCAAAAGAAAACAAGTAATAATTGCATCTCCTGGAAAAACAGTCATGGATTATTTCTGAAGCATAGAGTAGGAAAGCAAGAAACTAACATCTTCCCCTGCTTTAATCTGCACTGCCAAGCTGCTTCCTTGTCACACTGCTTGTGGCAAATTCTGTACACCAAGACTACAGCAAAACCTGTCATATTCATCTAAAGGACCTGATATGCTAATTGTATGCCATCATATGAACAGAAGCATCTTTGGCCAATCTAGGGATATAATTCTGCTCCAGAAGTACAAACCTTACATTGTGGGTGACATGAAACAAGTGTTTTGCTTCTATACTGAAGATGAATGAAGAGGCCAGTGGTGAGAGCCACTGTGGTAGTGCTTCAGGAGGCAGCATCAGCCAGTCCCTGGCATGTAACGCTGGCTTTGGAGGATTGCAGCAGGCAGTAAAGTCAGTCTTCACCTACCTCCCCATGTGTATTTAGAATAAGATTATGTTAGGTCTCAACTAAGCAAATGAAACCATTCAGCTTCAGATAAAAGTCTGAATATCTATCATTACATCTCCTGTTTAGGTATAGCCATCACAGACATGTTTGGCCACCTCAGTGGAGGTGAGAAGGGGGAAAGCTGGATTCACATTTCAAGCAAAACAAGTTAAAAGCTAATTTTTTTGTTGTGATTAAATAATTTTGTGAATTGAAAACATCTGCTAAAGAGCACCACTGAGATAAGAAGAGGAGGGGGCCTTGCTCATTCCCTCCCTCCTCACGGGTCTCTGAGGGCTGCCAGAGGCAGGGCTGAAGACCACTCTCCTCCTCCAGGTGACCACACACACAGAGAGCACAAAATTTGAACACCTGTGTATGAGACAGGTTTTCCCCATGGCTCAGTGGCAACTACAGAAAAATGAATTCTTCTCTAACTAAGGTTCTAACCAGGGTTAGTTTACTAACAGTCCTTTAATCTCTGTAAAATCTATGGGTTTAAGCAGAAACACCAAATCCCTAGAACAAATTCGTCTTTTCAGGCAAAGCACAGCTGATCCTTGAACACTAAAAAGACAAGCTCACTGGGCTGTGTAACTGCAGCTAAACAATAAGCTGGCTAAAGGAAAGGTTTATCTCAAGATATCACTTGTCAAGCTCACAGCTTTGAAGGAGGTTGCTTCACATGAAATGCTGGAGGAACTGGGTGTGCGACTATAACCAGTTCTTAGCCCCAGGGTGGTTTTTACTCTCACCACAGTCATGAAGCCTTTGAGACACTAAGGAAACTGCCTTCCGTCCATGGAAAAATTACTAAAGTAGCAAGAGGGAGATAGACTCCCTTAATATGAGTATTAACTTTGTTCTCTGCTGGTAGAAAAGGACAGAAGTTTTTGTAACTGAAAGAAACTCAAACAGAGAAAAAAAACCAAACAGCAAACAAAAGCAATACTGGTCAGTTCATTCTGGCACACATTCGGCTGCAATTCTGCTGCCAATGTCAATGTATTACATGCTGTGTGGCTATAAATTTCAGTTATGGTTGAACAAACACCAGCATATAGAATCACTCTGAGTCTGCCTAATGCAGTCTGTCTGCAGGCAGGCCAGAACTGCTATGCTTCTTCATCTGAATCACCCCAAAATTAAAAGTTTAGTTGCTCTCAAAGTGCACGTACCTGCAATCCCTTGTAGCAGCCCACACACATTAAAAATGCTTTTCTTCATAATGCTCTGCACGCACATAGTAAAGACAGACACAAATGCCACAGTGCAGAGAATCATGATTCCCATGGCTAGGAAAATAGCGGTTGCCTGCCAGAACCCACTGGCAATCTCACTGAAGTTTTCAGCGTAAGGACCACAAAGCGTGTCTCGTCTGGAGAACTGCATGTGGGAGATCCTGGTGCAGCGCCCGTAGATGCCCAGCGTTGGACGGTAGGGCTCCTGCTGTCCCCCCGTTCTGTTGTCCACCTCCTCGGAGCTTGAGGGCTTTGCTTTGCCAATCAGCCAGTCCGCACTCATGAAGGCAATGAGCTCTGCAAAAGCCACCACGATACTCAGGAGAGTCCATAGCATCGACCGACACGTTACAATGACATGACACATATTGATGTCCAGTGCTTGTGATCAGTGCAGCACACTTAAAATCCAGACACAAGGGACAAAAAATTAAATTAAAAAAGGAAAAGGACTCTAAGAAAATCACTGCGGCTTCTCTGACTACTTTCTCAACTCTCTCACAAAGGCCAAGATGAAGCTTCTCAGGAGAAGTGAACAGCCTCAAGTCTTGCAAGCAGTGCAATCATTTGCTCTCTCTGTTTAGTTCCTCCTTTTTTCTTTCTGGGATGCTGAGCTCTGAAGTATGTGTTTCTTTCTTAACATTCATACTGGCACATGACACTGCAGGCTGGTGGGGGAGGCTACAAGGACTGCCCACTGTTTGACATCATACACCTACAAGAAAAAAGAAAACACATCAGCAGTGAGAAATAAGTCATTTCCACCCCCACAACAAACTAAGATCTGGCACGGATTCACATCCATACAAAGCTCTAACAAGGGCTGGTCAAACAGAGCCTGCTGGAAACCTCTCTGATTTGTTGCAGGGGAGTAATTAATCTCCCTCCCACTGCTGCCACTACTTACAATATCTGCTGTGCCCTATCCCATGGTGGGTGTTTGTCAAACACTTTGCAAGCAAAGGTCTCAGTAACACACAGTGGTCCCACCCACTCCTACCACCACACCCCCATCATCTTCTTCTGGTCCAAATTACTAAAGGTGCTGGCAGTCACCCAGCAAAATGTTTGGACACGTTTAAGCAGTTTCACAGATGTGCAGCTCCTGCCTTCACTTTGGGGAGGCAGCACAGCCTGACTTCAGGACAGAGGCTGAGCACAGCTCCACATGCCATGGGCACCTAGGTGCAAGGGGCAATGAAGAAACGCTGTTCCAGCCTTCTGGGTTTCTGCTGACTGCAGCTGAGCCAGCCCCGCCTCAAGAAGAGGAGAGCAAGATTACAGTTGCAGACAGCTCACCCTGTGATGTGGTGACCCCTTTGAAGCCTGGATTTTGCAAGGAGTGGTGCCTCCCTGGGTCTGGGATCAAGGTTTGAACCAGCATTTCAGGAAAACACTGCCTGCAGGTATGTCACACACCTCATCTTGAACTGCTGCCAGCACTGGCAGCCTCTGGCGACTTATGCCGCTGTTAACAGGAATCTATGGAGAAGCACCCCCGTCACTGCCAAGGGGCCCAAAGCCCCAGTCAGAGGGTCTGCCAGTCAACCTTGAGCTTCCCAACTCCCCTCAATTCCCCTCCTCCGGAGCCCTGTGTATGCTGCGACTGCAGCAAAATGTTCCCCAGGGCTTTCCCCAAGCCTTTATACTGCCTTTCAACAGCGGCTGATGACATTCCCAGAGTTACACTTATCTTAGTACAAGAGGCAGAGATCACTATACTTCCAACTCCTACCCAAATATCGGCCTCAAAATAACAAACAGGTCATCCCACACGCCTCTGCTCTTGAACTGAAACAGTGTTGCCTGAAAGCAAGGGTGGGAGCAGGAAATGCCCTCATGTTACCCCCTCCACCATGAGAACGGAGCACTTTGAAGTTTTCTTCGCCAAACCCCAAATACTGACATTGAACTGGAGGCAAGAGTAAAGAACCAGATCGGACCTTACTGCTGCGCTGCTTCAGTCACCAGATGCCAGGAAAACACGCATCCCCAATATTTTTTTTAGGTTTGTCATGGGGCTGGTATTTAATTTCTTAGGAATTCTGAGTCAGGTGGTTGAATATTAGTCCCACGGAATGCAAAATGAAACAAACACATGCGGCTTCACACATTCAGAATTTCATCTAGAAATTTCTACTGTCTCCTATATTAGACATAGTGAATAATCTGTAAGATTCAATCCAGAAATTTCTACTCCCCCCCTACTAGTTGTAGTGAATTGTCTAGATCTGCAGATTCCTTTGGTAAAAAGGCTTAAAGCTGATGTGCCAACAACAGAATTTGCCTCCTGTAGTTCAGTGTTATGGCTCTGCCTTAAAAAAGAGCCTTTAGACATAGTGAGCAGTTCTGCTAATTTTCCATTTTGGGGGGGAGAGCATTAAGTTTTCAAGCAACCCAACATTCGAATACACCCTTTGTAATAACAGAGAGCTGAAGTGTCAGCCAGCCAAAGGAAGTTAATTTGCTCAGTATTTCCACTTAAAAAAATGACTGAAATGTAGAAAATGTCCACTACAACCCAATATTCTTCCGATGCCATCTGCATGATTAAAGAGAATTTAATTGAAAATGCCTTTATTTTTTTAAAATATGCTCCAGGAACTTCTAAAATCTGTATTTCTCTGCAAGAACTGCACCCATATGAACTCTTCATCTTTGTAATTCCAGGATTTTCAGTGAGGTGGAAGGGACGTCAGAGCTGAACACCCATAATGGCTGTTACTGTTGACTCTGTTCCGCTGGATATAAAACACCATTTATTGAACACAGATGAAAACAAAGGTCATATTTACTTAGGTAGGTGGATATTCCAGAAGAACACTTGCAGCCATAAAAATATATCACTGATAACAAACATGGGGTGCTATACTAGAAGAAAAGACCGAATCATGGGGTTCTTTCCCAACTGAAATATAAGCGCAATAAATCGCAGCAAAATTTTATGACAGTATCTCCGGAAAAGTCACTGCATGAACAAAACTGCCTGTCTAAAGCCGTCATGGAAGTCACGTCAAATCTCAGAAGTTCACTTCGCTGTTGTGCAACTAAAGGAAATTTTACAGCATCTAAAAGTGAGGTAGTAGATGTCATTGAGAACTACAATTCAATTGAAAATACTTTGGTTTGGCTTTTCCTAGGCAATGAGTACTTTATTCTAGTGCGAAACACCAAGAGTCAATGCACGTACCAATGTATCCTCATCCCTGGGAGAACTTTTGCATAAGCTTTTCCATGCACTAGTGACGTGCTCAAAGAAGAGTACCACTCACCTGCAAGGCCTTTTTTGTCAGACAGACAAAAACATTTAAAGTAGGATGGCGAGCTCAGAGGAGGGCAGAGGCATTTTTTTCTGAGACTTAGTAAGGAAAGATTGCAGATGAAGTACTGAAGAACTGAAGACAAGTTCCAGCTCAGTCACATTTAGGTAGTTAACCTTTTCCTCAAAAACAACCTCCTCCCCCCTATGGCTTTCCCAATGAACCTAACCATCTCTCATGTGGCTCCAACAATATGTTTGTGCTATACATGGAAGCCTTTCCAGCTACAGGCTGTGCTAAATAACTGTGCTTCATAAAGCTTCACTCTGCTCACCTCCTGATTTTTTTTTCCCTCCATTTTCACTCAGCAGAAACTCAAACCAGCCCCTGGCAAGGCTAAAAACTAGCTGTTTATTCTTCCTCTCAGTTTCCCATCCCTCAACAAGTTTTTTCCATGACAGAGCCGTATGTTCTTCACAGCACGCCACTCAGCATCCACTTCTGACCGACTGTCAAAATATTTGCTTTGACAACCCAAATTCAAAATACACAATGGTTCTTTAACCCTTTTGGTATTAACTCATTCAAAGTAATTCCTGCTGAAGAAGCAGATTACAAGAAGTAGCCTCACCTCATAGTCATTTGGGACTCTCCCTATTTTTACTACTGCATTCAGTCACACTGGTGTGGAAGGAGGCCATTCATGCTGGGAAACAGCCCTGCAGAGCAAGTGCCCACATGAGCCACACACTACAGCAGCACGAGGGTCTTGGCAGTGCCATTCTGGCCTACCACTTAACCCACATTCCTTGTCTGGACAGCACAGCTCTTGGATGGCTCAAACTAAATCTTCAGCCTCATTTACCTTGGCTACCAGAACCATGCTCATAGTCACGCTCTGCACTACGTGAAGTCTAACACAGTGAAAGATGTCAACGAGAACATCAGATCCTCAAAGCATTCAAAGAGAATAAGAGTTCTCAAATGCAAAATTCTTTTGGTTATTTTAATCTAACAAATCAAGCCAACTTAAAACATTGCTAAAACTTCCTTTCTCTTCAGATTCTATTTTGACCACCAGATACACTGCCTCCAGTCGTACTTTCACATCTCTAGCTAGGACTATTCAACTGTTGCCTTATACTATACAATATGTCAATGTTCAAAGTATATAAACAACATATATTTTTTCTGAATGAGATAAAGAAACAAAATTGCCTCCATTTTACTTACACGGCCAAAACCAGAAAGTGAGAAGCTTATCCAAATGATAATATTTGAATTAAAGTTTTGATTTTGAAGATGTTGAGCTGCAGGGTTTTGCTTTGACATACCATGCAGACAGAAAGGAACAGCTGCAAAATACAAATCTGAGGCTGTTTATTTTAAAAAGGTGTAGTGTACAAGAGAACCACAAGTACCTTGCAGAACAATGTTGTGGCCAGTTCTTCATGCTCCCCTCATGATTTAGCTGAAGTCCAAGGCTTGGACTACAATTCAGCTTTTGCCCTTTCCAGTCTGGTTCTGTCAGCTCAAGAGTGAGAATAAATAATTTTTAGTTAAGTAGCTTTTGGCTTGGCTGAAGCAAACAGCTGAATGGAAGGCCACACAGACTGCTGAAGCCATCCCAGTTTATAAAATAAATCCAAGCACAGTTAGACATTTTCTCCTAAAGTCTGTTGGGGTCCAAAGAACAACCACATAGAGGAATGTTTGAATCTTGTTTACCATACACAAGCTAGAGCATCTCATAATGAAAAATGAGCAAATCTTGGAAGCCTGGGTCCTGCTTTCTCTGAAAAGTTTTTCATTAGCAGCAATAAACTCTCTGAATATGCTTTGAACTATGAGAGTGGAAGTGGCTCCTATTTGTGTTGATGTTTACTATTTAAAACAAACAGAGAGAGGCTCACACCCTAAGACTAATTACCTCAAGCTGACCCCCACCCAGGTTGACATGAGCTCCCACTTGAAAAAGCTTCTATCCCTAGGTATTATTGGACAAGCAAAGTGTTCAATTGTGAGCTCACCCTACCCAGTGTAGCGAGGCAGCCATCAAACCACCGAGGTAAGAGGGACTGCACTTCAGACAATGTGATATGAGCACTAGAGATTGTTCTTTTTCTGGATAAGTGATAAATGTTGGTAAATAAACTTCTACTCCCACTTAGTCCTCCTCAGCATTCTTACAAAAACTGCTGTTCAGAAGGAGATGGCAGGCTTCTGCCAACTTCCCAGAAGTCTTCAAAGCAGCAGAGCAGACAACAAGCAGCATTTGTGAGGAGACAGAAAGGTGCACCTCTGCATTTCTACCCCACACTCTTAGAGGTGACTTGCAAATGTGAAAAGAAGTACATTAATCACACTCCCCTGTCAAAAGAGAACAGTGACAAGGATTAGTACTTCAGGAAAGACCAGTTGTCCCAAATGGTTTGGTGTAGGCTCTCTTTGCAGACCACAAGGAGCTCTGGTGGCACTGGTTTCTGATAAGCACTGCATACTCACCACAGGAAGCACCTGGACCAAGAAAAGGGAAGGACACTTCATTGTGCCTTTGTTTCATTTTCTAAATGCAACACATTTCAAAGTGATCAAAAAGATTCAGTGTCAGATAACAAAATGGAGAAGGTGCTTTAGAGCTGAAGTGGCTGCACAGCTTCAGACGAACAGCTGAGAACAAACAAAGGATCCTCCATACACCTACGAATTTTCATCAAATTATTGCCAACCTAAACAACATTCCAGAACAGAGCTTTTTACTTGAAGAACAAAGAGCAAAGTTTTGATTGCTCTTCATTTGTGAATTAAAGAGAGTGAATATTTGCATATCTAACGAATATTGAACCATTATAAACCTGCACAGGCATATTAATGAGTGCATTATTGTGACAGGTGGTTGAAAACACATCAGACTAAACAGATGAATTTTATTGGTAATGGAAAGAATGTAGACTTATGATGCATCACGTCTTATTCCTGCTGGCACAATGTGAGATATGAAATGGAAATGAAAAGATTTTTCAAAATAGTCAAAACTCACTGAAGTATCCTAATCAAAACACTATTTCCTTGTTTTTCCTTTAAATTATCCTGTTTACTTCAGCCTCTCCCTACCAAAGGAATGTAGATGTAAAATTTTCATTAAACAATCCCTTATGTGCCCAAATACTGTGTACACCAAGGGAAAAATAAATGTATAAAACAAAAGAACATAATTTTGCCAGTGACTGTTGGTCTCCTGAACCTGGACATGATATTTATTCCATTTCATCTTGCAAATGCTATGGAATATGACGTCTAATTACAGGTGGATTTGTTTCTAGAATACAACACTGTAAAAGAAACAAATACAAAACTTCTTTCCAACTTAAAAAAAAAAAAAAAAAGCAGTTGAAATGTACTATTCTTTTTCTGACCCCATTAAAAATCATGGCAAAACTCCCACTGACTTTAATGGGGCCAATACATCACTGAAAAATCACTACAAAAATGAAAGTTTCCAAATCTTCAGACCAACTACAGGGGTGGTTTAAACACAGAATTCATTTCCCTCTTCCCTCATCCAGACAAAACTTTGCTTATTGCCCCCCCACTAAGAGGATATCAAGCTAACTCAGATTTCCAGCATTGCCTCTGAAGCGCAAATTCTCAAGCTGGAGATTTGTTCCATTGCTCTGTATTTATTGACTTACAAAATTCCTTAAATCTGCAGCCATTACGTCGTGTTTTGAAAATTTACTTGGAATCTTTTGTAATTCCAAAATTTATTAAAGCCTACAACGTTAAGAAAAGCTAATGTGTGGTATTTCTGTTGTTGCTTCTCAGGAGAAAATTACACATCACATCAAAAATCATCACTAAGGGAGCAATCTTGGCTACAATTAGTGATAGTCTAACTGCTCAGGAATTTACCAGCTGGGAGCAGAATCATTACTTTTCTGTCCTAGTTTGATTCCTCGGTAGCTCACTGAAGTCTCAGTCTTCAGAAATCTCATCTGAAGCCCCTTTTCTTGGTTACCTACATATATGCAAGCAGACTCAAATATTCATTGTGTTGTGATTACTTCATAAAACTCCTAACTTGAGCTCCTAAAGGAGTCTGATCAGAAAAAAAGGGAGGTTAGGAGAAAAATGGGAAGTCAGAAGGAAGTAACTACTAATATTTACAATATTTATACTAATATATATAAGAAATACTTGCTATTTTCATGCTAAGGATTTTCACTTTATAGGAACCCAGACTATGGCTATTTAAATAGTTAACGATGTGTGCATAAGCTAGAGCATCAGACCAAAACCACACGTAATCTGTACTTATTGTAAAAAACAGTTCACCTCCATGAGTTCATTGTGACAGATTTGGAACTAGTCTTAATAATTTATTAATATTGTACTAAGATATTTATTATACTAATACATTGGTTATTGTTTAATATGAGACTAGTGAGAAAAACAGGCAGGAAAGGAAAGAATGACTCAGTTGTGACACTTCTCAGCAAACTCTAGGGAATTGCTCACTAAAAAGACAAAACCAGCTCAGGAAAAGCCTCACAAACACAACAGATCAAAGACCTGAGAATTGTTTAGGAAGGAACAGTCTTTCAAACTGGAGGGAAGAGAAGCTGTGTTAGACAAACAAGCTTAAGAGAAAGGCACCTATGGGATGTGCCTATTGAAGTGAGGCCAACATGGAATACCATATTGCGCTCCTCATTTGCCCTTAGACAAAGTGGACAGCCCTGCAAACAGCCTTGGTTCCTTGAAAGAGGGAAACACCACTTCAGTTAATTCCCGAAAGGAAACCACTGCAGTATGTCCTTTTGCATTTGTGGCTCTGTTAGCAGAGCAATCACAAAGGTTATGGCTCTCCAGCCTGTCTGAACATCCAGGGGTGGGTCATTCTTCTGCTGAGACGAGACCTAAGGCTGTAGACCCAAGAACTAATCTTTCCGAGCAGGAAGGACCCAGAGCTGTTTGCACTGTTACTCACTGCAAACAATCTTCTACATCAGTCCTTCCAGACTGCCGCCAGCTAGAAAGACACCTGACAGGTATCGACTGCTCCCCAGGTTCATGACGTGTAACACTCCCTCAGTAAGGAAAGGACACACTTTTGGCACAACAGGATCTTTGCACTTTGGATCCAAGATACACAGCTCAAGTAAACTACAGCAGTGACTGATGAGATGGAGAACCTATCTTGTCACAAAATATATTGTAATCATTCCTGTTCCTCTTAATTTAAACTGAAAGTGAAATGTCGCTCAAAAACAATCAATACAGACAAGCCCCCCGGCACAGTAATGCATAAAATGTTTGTACATTACAGGAACACCTTGACTGTGACTTTTCATTGTACTTGAGCCGAGGAGAACCAGCAGTGTCTCAGGTGAGTGAAAAGGGCTGTGATGGATCAGAGCTGCCAGAGCTACTGCTCAGAGCTGCTGCTTCTATACTGGCAAGGATGTCTGAAGTATCTGGGCACCACATATAATAGTAAACTTGAAAAGAATGCAAGAAAAACCTTTTATCCAGGAAAAGGCAAAGTACTCAGACACTCGCATATCTCTGTGCACATCAGCTAAATGTGAGCTATAGTTATTATTAATGGTTAACCTCTTGACTGTGGCCAAAAAGAAGAACTGAAATTATATCTTTTCAATATTGCATATTTCATTCATCAATAATTACAGAAATGCAGTGTTTAGTTGGGATCTCTAAAATGGAAGCTCACTGCAAAGAGCCTGGAAAAACCTAGACTAATAGCTGAAATTCTGGAAATCCCACTTTAGAGCAACAAGCAAAAATAAACAGATTATTTATTTTAGCAACTGGATTTAATTTTAAAGCCAAGACTAAAGATAATTCTACAGTTGAGCCATGTGCAAAATTCTGGCTTGTTTTAATGCAGCTTGACTTGCTAGACTAGATAATGCTAACAGTCCTTTTCTGTCCTTAAAATGTACACAACCACAAAAATTAATAACTAAGGAATGTTTGTAGAAACTGAAAAGGGCTAGAGGGGGAAAAACCCCACATCTTTCTCTGCTTCACTTTCTCCTAAAATGCTGTCATGCCTCTGTCTCTGACATCATGTGGCTTGTGTCACAGAAACACTTAATGTGCAAACTAAAACGAGACCTGTGTGGGGATATGTGTATAGATCAGGTAATGGTTCACCTTACTGCCATATAAATACATGGGCAAAAAAAAGCAATAACCATAAACCATCCCAGTCCTCCAGAGGAGATTTTCCCTCATTCATGTAATGAAATCTGTAGCAATACTGTGGACTGAACCTCAATGCTGCCACTAGAAACCCGAAAACTCTGGAGATTTAATATACCCTGCAGTGTCTTGCACTGTGCCAAACACTCTTCTTGTTATTAACACAGACCTCAGCTGTGTCACTTTGAATCTATCCCTGACACACCACATGCAGACGTACCTTTCCTTCTCCACAAAGGAGGACTGTGGACATGGTCACATCCCCAATAGTGACTTTGATTTTCTGCTCACTGAGAAATGGTTTAGGTAGTAAACTGCAGGGTTTTTTTTCCAACAGTAACCACTGATGAATTTGGCAATTATCACAGCAACATGTCAAAACAGCTTCAAAGAAATTCACCTGTAAAGAAGCAAACTTAGCTCTATGACTAGCTTTCTCCACTTGTGCTTCAGAGAGGAACATAAACTTACTCCTAGTATCTGTAGCAGATGATTTCCCAAACATGTACCTCATTGAAGAGGATGAAGCTACAGGTACTCATGGGTCCCACTAGATTGTAGGGCGTGGACTTAATTCATGACAGGTCACCTTTTTACGGATTGATTGGATTGGTTAGTTTCTTTCAGTTCTCAGTGAACTTTTGAAAGGAAATGCAGCCTACAGACTGGTGGGAGGGTAACATCTGATTGTACTGTTGCCAGAAGGTAGAAAGTCCTTGATTATGTCTTTCCCATTGGAAATGCAAATGAATCAAAACGCATATCTGAAGTTCTCCCAAGGAACAAACAGATAATTATTACAAAGAAAAAAGTCCCTGCTTACACTTTTTAAAGCTTCCATAAGCTTTATGAAAATCTGTCTGCTCTGTGAGTTTCAAACACTTAACTGAATTCTGAAAATTATCTTTAAATGTAAGATTATCCATTAGATCTCCTCACTGCATTTCAAGTTTTATGCAAGCACAGAATTTCATGGCAAAATTAGAAGCACAGTACAAGAAACAGTTTTTTTAACTGTCCATCATGGAAGTTGCTGTTTAAAACCAATTCTAAACAGGGCACACATTGCATTCTGTAGGTGATACTGATTATTACTAGCATTAATTGGTTCTTTAAAATACATGGTTGCAAATTAAAAATTTTATCTTTTGTTTCCTAATAAATGCTCTCCTAAAAAACAACTAGATATTATTAAATCTTTAATATCATGTATAAAGCTGAAAAAATATGGCCATTCAGACTATACATGTACTTAAACTGATCAGAATTTTACTGAGAATTTTTTACCATGACTCCCCAATCTAGGACAAATGTCCCAGTTTATGTTGAATATTTGCCTTTATCTCAGGCAAATTAGACATGCTCTTTCGCCAGTCTTTTTCTCTTTGGTTATGTTAAGATTGCAGAAATAAAAGTTCAGATGATGCAATCAAATAAGCAAAACCATTTCAGCCTAAAACAGAATATACTGAAAAAACACATATTTTCTATAGGTTTTGGTTTGTTTGTTTTTTTTAAAGATGCTTAGTCCAACGATCTCTCACTTTTGAGCAACAGAGATGCCCAAAGCATCAAGGGAAAGAAAATAAAGAAAATAAATCAAAATGGACTACTTAAATATAGAGAGGACAAAAACATGCAGGAAGAAAGACTAACATTTTAATCAATAAAACAGGCTTGGGGACAGGGGGATTGAGTTTTTTTCCTAGTGAAGCACTGCCTAATGTACTGAAATGTTTTCCAATGACTGCTACTTATTACTAAGCTCCAGATCTCTAACAATGTGTAAAATCTTGCTATCTGACAGAGCTGAAATTTTGTCTTGTGTATATGTGTGTGTATATATATATATATATATATATATATATATATATATATATATACACACACACACATTACAAAAAGCTTGGAAACATTCTACCCTTAAAAAATAATTTTACATTCTTCCTGAATAAAAGTTGAATCAGGAGATTTATCTATTTTGACAGATATAATATCAAGGACACCAAAATTCTTACTTTATTAAACCAGAATATATATTTCTAGAAAAGTTAATTTTCAAAAATTATTATCTCAAGGCTTTAAGAAAAAGCATAAACTGTAACAAATTCCACAATACACTGAATAAATAAAACAGGAAGCAAAACAGCTTCAATGCACACCCAGTACCCTAACAGTCTCCCAACAATGTTGGATGAATGGTGTCTACAACACTTGCAGGTCATCAGTTTGGCATCTCTTGTGCCAAAATGGCATAAAGGGCTCCCCTTTTTATCTTTATGTCAGAGAATACAATTCTACAGGAAACTGGAAATAAAACTCAGTCTCTGTTCAGTGAATGCCACTTTTAGAAAAAATAAGGGATTGTTTCTTTTGGAATATTGCTTATCTTTTACAATTTAATTCATTATGTAGAGTAAGAGCTGACAGATCCATCTGGTGTTCTGCATAGGATAAATTCCAAGAATACACTGGTTGGTACACGGCATTTACTTCAGGGTAAACTAGAACTTACCAAGGTAAAAACCAAAACCCAAATGGAGCATTTGAGTCCTTGCTTCTGTAATCACTTTTCCCCTGACCTTTCATGATGGCAGAAGTAACAGAGAAGAAGCTCTCAAAGATTTTTGGGGCAGCCTGGTCTATTTGCAGTACAGACAGAACAAAAGATTTCACTGGACTGACTCACTGTTTGGATAATGATCTCATCTGAATTGAGCTGTGAAAAGACCAAGCTGCTTGAGATGACATAACTGCTGTTGCAAAATCTAGATTCCTCTAGTAGTAGCTCTCCTAGAAAGAAGGCTTTGTTGTAAGACAGAAGCGAGAGGCTCTTCAAGCAGATGGTCCAGTTGGTACATGCGCACAGTGAGGTCAGAGCTGCCAGAAGTGCTGCAGCAGCCTCCTTGCAGCAGGCTGTGTTCTCACAGCTGCAATTTGTGATCTGTGCCCTAGAAGGTTCTGCCCTTGTAGGGTTGAGCTCCACATCAAATGCTCGCTTTAGTGTTTGGAAAAACTCAGCATGCACCAGGCTTTGACGGTGAAGCCGTCACCACTGGCTTCATTCCTGGAGTCATCTACACTGAAGGTGATCCCTGTTTTGCTGCCTGAGTACTTCTGGATTCATCACAAGAAAAATTGCTTATCTTTCACAAAAATTCACCGAAAATTCCATTTCCTATGGATTGGAAGAGGCATACAGAGATTGGTGCAGGAGATGCCAGTGTTCTTCTGTGTTCAAGATGTCTGTCTTTGGCTTCAAGAACATTCACATTTGTTTACTGCGCATGTTTTTTCCAAGAGAACAATGAACTACTTTGTTCATTTTTTACTATAATCAAAATCTGCTATCCTGTTTAGGAAAAGGGAACATAGAAAGCAGAAGATATTAGATGGCAAAGTTATCTTTTTTTATTTTTCTTTTTTAGTATGGCACCGCTAAACACTTATTTTTTACAGTTTCAAAACCAAACTTAGGGTAATTCCTGCCCTATAAGCAATATTTGTATTTGCTCATCATGATCATGACCTTGGCAGTGTGATTTAAGGCTTCTGAGTCCTTGCAACTCTAGTAAACTCTCCAATGCTTTTTCAAAATACTAGAATATCAAAAGAAGAACACCACTATTCACTGAAAAGTGTTATAACAAATTATCAGACAAATTCTAAAGCATTTAGCAGAGTCCTAGTCCTTTTACCTAGGATACGCCCAGTAGCTTGTCTCCCAAATGCAGGCTGAAATAAAAAACTGCAGAAACTGTAGAGTAGCATTGCACTGAAACGAAATACTGCTTGCAGCATGTGCACACCCCAACTCTCTATATTCCACAGACACTGTCTTGTATTCAGGAAGGCTTAAAAACAGTTGAAACTGCAACGAAATGTGCTGAAAGAACAAGAATGCACATAGCTCCTTTCCCCAGATGTCAAAAAACTTCTGTGAACTACATTTTGGCTTTTTATGATCTATTACATCAAGATCATATACAAATGGTCTAGTTGCTTTGTTTGTAAACAAACAAACAAACATGACAGGTTAGGTTAGATTAGACATGTATGTCAGAAACATAAAATTAGCATGCTGGTCACAGTCATACACAGTAAAACAATCCTCTCCCTTGTTTTCAAAGTCATAGTTTTGTTTAAGGGTTGTTTTTGTTTTTTTTCACAGGAAGCTATAAAAAGAAACAATAAGCAGAAAGTACTTAAACCACAAACAAATGCAAGGAAGAGATAAGGTGAAATACTAAAAATAAATCTGGAGCAGTTGCAAGCTGGTGAGGAAGCAAAGTAACAGTGAAACATCCATGTCTTTATGCAAATGCAGTTAAAAAGAAAATAAATAAATAGGAACCAGCTGGTGAGAGGAAGAGCATGGTGGAACAAAGCACACTATGGGAATGAAAACACAGGCTGTTATAATAACCTGTACAGGAAAGCAGCATGATAAGAGAAGGCCAATGCAGTATTACTGTAATCTGAGACAATAACAGTGTGCTAAAATTTTAAGAGGAACAATAGGAATGTTGGACATTCCACGGTACCTGTGTGGAGACTGACAGCTCGTTCATACTCCAAGAGCCTGACTGCTGACAGCCAACTCAGAAAGCCTGTGCCATTCCCCAAGAAAACCCAGCCGGTCACCTCAGCAGCACCACCACTTCTTGACAGCACTGGAGCAAAAACAGTTGGACTAACCTGGGGATGGTCTGACACAAGAAGGTGTCCTTGCACCTTACAGATTCTTTTCAACACTCACCAGTACAAAAAGTGACATTACCAGAAGTCTTATAATACAAATGTTAAATGATTACGTGGGAAAAGTGATACTGAATTCTACAAGAAGCTGTAAAAGAATGGCAAATAATTTAAATATGTGCAAAAGAATGGTCAGTCACTGTTTAACCTTTGGAAACTTGGGGAATTTGTAAAAAGAAGTTTAATAGAAAAGACTGAAATTTATCAAGCAGCAGTAACATTTCTATACTGAAGAATGTAATGCTGGAGGGTAAAAAAATCAACGTACACTCAACTAAGACCAAGAAACAGAAAACCTCTAAACTCTTATAAGCAACTCCCTTAAATCCATAAAGAACCTGAGATTATGGAAGTAAGTCTAACCTTTAAATGGACTGTTTCTTTAGAATGACATGCTAAACCTCAAAGCTTAAATTACTATACCTTTGGGAGCAGAAGACCAACAAGGGTCTTCAAACAGGCAGTGATCCCTCTGTGCAATTTAAATTATATTTTGTCTCCTGAAAATACTACGAAAAAATGCACAGAAGAATGCTGCTGAAGACAACTTGACTTACACTAAATATGGACACATCATTCCATTTTCAAAGTCCAAATAATCCAGTTGCCTAAGGGTAGGCTACCATTCTAAATGAGGGATCACAGCCTTCAAGAGCTCTATACTGCTGCTAAGATTAACAGAAGTTTCCCTTCACTCTGCAGAGTCATGTCCTGAAGATCATGATGAGCGAATACTAACATTGCTCAGAAAACTGGAATTAACCTAAGCTTGTTTGAAACCATCAAAAAACAAGTGTCTAGCAACACTGAGAAAAATAATGTTGACCTGTCCATTCCCTCATTTGCTTTCTAAGACAGCAGAGGGAAAAAAAGCATTCATTTAGGTTTGTTGGCAGCGTACTTATGTACATTTATCACTCAAAAATAAGCAATTCCTTTATAAGACAAATGAAGGATGCAAACAATTAACAGAGAAAACCTCAATTTGCCTTTTTTCCCTCCTTGTCTTGGCAGACATAAGATGCATTTGCATTAATAGTTAAAAACTGGGGATACCACACATTTTTCAAAAGCACGTGATTATAAGAATAGACTACACCTTGGCTGATTAAGTGAGGTAGCATACAAAGAACATTATTTTTAAAAATTCTTATTTAATTTGATAAAACTAGCATTAGCATAGAGCAGATTTTTAAGTCTGACAATACTAAAATACATCTAAATGATTTCAAAGTCATTTTCCATCACAGTTTTGCAGAGAAAAACTGTTATTCCAATATGCATAAACTGTTATGGATGCCATCAAACTGATGCTCTATAAAAACCAGACAGAGAGAAAGAGGAGAATACATCCCACCCACCTTTTCTCCCTGCCAGGAAAACAAGAAATTGAGGCCCATTTTTTTTCAACAACAAAATTCAGGCAATGCTTTCTGAGGTGGAGTGATGGGGATGTGTATTTTGTTTTACTTTGAAAAAAGTTGTTAGATATATTCTGCAGATGTAAAGATATATTCATGCATATTATTTAGCTCCTAGTTAAAATTGTGGCTTAAAGCACAAAACAAATACAGACTATGATACTGATCTCTGAGTTGGTAAAATGCTTTCATGTACCCACCAGAATATTAAGATACAAATCCCTCTGGTTAGTGACATTGTCTGAATTCAGTTCCCAGAAGACAGTAATACAGAACACCAAGGCTATTGACATATCAGACTTCTCAACTACAGTGAAGCTTTTGAAACAGTAAATAAGTTTGCATAGATTTTTTTTTTTCCTCCTGCAGAAAAAGATTTCACAGGATATTGTAGATGTTCAGTATAACATAAAAATTGTCATTTAATTGCCAACAGTTTATGAACTCATAATTTCCATGAGGTTTGCCTTGCTATTTGATCACAGGAGTAAAAGCTTCTTTGGACACAAAATGCACATCTACAACTGTAATCTTAGAAACTAAATAACAAAGTGACTCAGTTACTATGTTTTCACTTAGATCGGCTGGTATTCAGGAAGTGAGACTCCGATTACTAATCATCTGAGAGAGCCCTTGAAATGATGAGTGACCTTTTAAAAGTTCTGAAGAATAAACATGCAACATGAAATCACTGGGAAACAGCTTCTTAAAGAAAACAGGTAATGGAGAAACTTAGTGGAGAATGAATGCATATCTGACACATCCTGACTTCAATGTTTTGAACCCAACAAGGCTGAGCACCAGCCCTCTACAGAAAGCAGGGCTGCTTGTTCTTCCTCTTAATCAAAACCCACAGTTAGATTTTATTCACATTCCCCATATATGCTGATAACACTAGAAGACTACTCATGTCACAAAAATTCTTATGCTGTGTTGCCATATTGTGAGCTCAGACAGTAGTTTACACTAAGTCCACCAAACAACCATCAGAAAATACAATTAGGGGTTTTCCAAAACTGAATTTGGAAAAGACAGTAAAAAAACCCAGAGTATGCTAAAACTAAATAAATCAAAGGTAACCCTTACAACCTTTCACTGTTTGCAGACAAGATCTTTAGTAGTGAAATTCAAGAGGCATTCATGTAGAGGAATTCAATTTATTGAAATAGAAGTCAGTAATTGGATCTGCCTAGAGTAATTGCATATCATAAACACAATGAACTTGAAGCCTTGGTGTATATCAAGGGCTATGAATTAACTAACACCACTGAGATTAACTGAGGAAAAGGAAAAGGGCTAATAAGACATTGATGCCCTTTGAAACAGCTATGCTGCTTTCTCAGCTACAAATAGTATATAAGAAGCAGATAATCTTTTGCTATATCTCAAGAATGTATGTATGTGCTCAGATGTCCAGAGAACTGCAGACAGAGAGATCTGGAATGTTTCTGGCAATGGGGAAAAAAAAGAGGAGGTGGGGATGGGGTGGGAAGGGGGGGTCTTAAAGGGGGATAGGATCAGAATGAACCCTACATCAAAACCATTCCATTTTCTCCCTATCTGAAAGGGGATGGTGAATTAAGTTTTATTTTTATTTTTTAAAAACAATTTAAGCACCCAGGAATCTGTACATAGCAGAATTCAAGTATTTCCTAAATGTACAACATAAACTAGCAAGAAATCAAAAAAGACAACATTCAATCCGGGCAAGTAGCAAGAAAGAGAAGTATATAAATACAGACTGAAGAAAAGCTAGCAATACTAGCTAGAAAAGCAAGTGAATGTAAAATGGGTCACAACTGAGTAGGATTCAAAAGGATGACAAGAGGACAAAAGCAAAACTAAAATGTTCTAATTCAGAGATGTGTTAGTACTCCCATCAAAACACAAGAAAGCAGTGATTACATGCACTTTCAAAGCATCTGGCTTCTTGCTTAACATTTCAGCAAAATACACAGAGATGGCAACAGAGATCAATGGCCAGAGGTCTTAAAAATGTGACAGGAGGGAAGATAGAAGAAGCCTTGAGTTATATGGAAGAGAAGACATGATAGTAACTGAAGTGATATTGCTAGGACCCTAGAAATAGAGTTCTGGTTCACAATCAGCCCATTAACCTACCATGGATTAATGTTTTGTCCAACAATTTTAATCTTAAACACAAAACAGAAGCCTATATGGGTAGTTGTAAAAACAACTGCAGCACTGAATAGAGCTATAAGAAAACATAATGGAACAGAAAAAAATCTGTGTAGGGTTACCATTAAAAAAATCTGTATAAAGATTTTCTCTACCTTTCTTCCAGTTTCAAGTTTCAGCAAGAGCTATGAAAGCAGCTGTGGCTGGGATAAGTTTGAACGGCTGGACAGAAATGTGGTAAGAATGTCAGGGTGAACTGAAAAGAGCTTTCTTTTACAGCGCAATCAGTCAAACCTGAGATTCATGCCCTTCACATGGCCACTCTATAAATTACAGGACAATAAATCAACCAAATCAAAACAGGATGTGCAGGGCAGTTGCTGTGTTTCTCAAACACCTCCTCTGGGATGCAGATGCAAGACACCCAAGGGGGTTTGCAGTAACTTCCAGCAGGTGATGCATATGCTCAAAATGGTCCAGAAATAATTATAAAACTAGATCCCATAATAGAATCTTCTGCTTGTCTTCCTGTCGACTTTTGCAGTGTGCTGCAGGAACCTGCAAGAATGCCATCACAATCTAAGGTTATTTTTTCCTCAAGTTTTAGTTATGTTAGCCCAGGGCCTCTCCATACTCCCTTTCGTAACAGCTAAGGTTGTATAAAGTAACTTTGTAAGTGCTAGAAAAATGTTCAATTAACACAGTTGTTTGGTGGAGAATTTCAAGTTGGGTAAGGGCATCCCCTTACAGGAAAGTGGAATGAAAGTTGTTGCAGTTCGGGCTCAGACTCCATCACGGGTTCCCTTTATTCACCAAAATATAAATTCTGCCTTAGTACAGAGATTGTTCAACACTTTCCACTCTTAAAATGTATTTTCATTGCTTACAACTTTGCCAAAACAGCAATTTGGGCTAAAACTTTCCACACCAGATGCCTGCCTGAGGCTGAATTTTTTTGCACAAGTTTCAGCCAAACAATTTAGATGTTCTAGAAAATGAAGATGTGTTTTCCAGTATTAAATGCATTTGGTGATCTTTTCTTCAAGAAAGAAAGCTTTGTAAGAGTAGATAAACTCTTTTACTCCATAAGATGGTTCATTACACTGAGGGGTGCACATCTACCCTGATTTGGCAGCTGGAAGCCTTTTGTAAGCTTGCCCAGTGACTCAAACCTCCATAGTCTGCATCCGCACTTTGTACACCTTTCAGTCAAGCTGGAGTCCTGATGAGACCAGCAGAGCAGTAACCCTCCCTGGGGGACAACACGTGATTTCAATCAGCTGTGGACCATGTCAGATCAGAGCTGAAATCAAAGCTCAATTCAGAGCACACTTTTCCTCCTGCCAGTGACTGAGCCATGCAAAGGGCCTTGCTGGGGGGCTGCTTAAGAAAGAAACAGTGAAAGAGCTTCAAAAACTAAACCCAAAAAAACAACCAACCAAGCACACACAAACACACACAAAAAAAAAAACAAAAAACAAAAAACAAAACTCCAACAACAACAAAAAAAAAAAACCCACAACAACAACCACACCATATCTGGAAGCTGGGTGGGCTGAAGTAATGAAGTGAGCTGGAAGAAGATAGAGAATCTGGATCAGTGAGAGAGCTCACTAACGAAGAAACAGTTGAGGTCCCTCCAGGAGGCAACCCAATCATGTTAACCCACTTACTCAGGGATAGCAAATGGGTGTTAACAGTAACAGATGAAAAGCACCTAGAAGTGTACAGAATTTATTTTGCTCAAGTACCCTCAAATCTGTCATTTCTTTAAATTTTAAAACTCTGCATGACAGCATTCTCAAAGGTCCCTTGTTCTGCATCACTACTCTACAATGTCCACACACACTTTTTGAAGAGTGGAATTAGATGCTACAGCAGAGCCAGCCAAGCAGGGACTCCTGGGAGACCAAACACAATCCTTTTCCTCCTATTCCTGGACAAACTTTTCTCATTCCTTTTACCATTCTGGTAACCACTGTATTCCTCCATGAGGTGACTGAATCTGACAAGCCAGAAAAAAGTTAATCCAGAAGAGAAGGGTAGGAAAGAAAACCAGGAAGGAAGCACACAGGCATTTTCTCAGTGTGCAAGTTGAACTGTCTCCCAGTGAAGACGAAAAGCACCCCACTGGGCAGTAGGAAGGCAGCAGACCCACACCCCAGGAAGCACGGGGGAGAAAAAGAAAGACCTTTCCCTTCTTGTCAGATAAAGGCCTTCACCATGACAAGTTGAAGGACATTATTACAAAAGTTACAGTGTGACATAACAATTGTTTAAATCTCCCCATTGAATGGGGCCCCTAGAAAAAGAAGCTCCTTCCAGAAAACATGTCAAAACGACTGATATTTCTTCATTAAGAGTCACAAGCCAAGTCACATGCTGGAATTATTTCACTTTTGCAATGCTTCAATGATTCACTGGCTGGTGTGCAGTATATTACCCTTGGAGAACTCATCTTTATTGTTTAGCTCATATCTATGTGGTTAGAAAACAATATAGTCTTATGCAGTCACTCTTATTTTTCTGTAGTTCAGTCACACTGGTCCAATTGCATCCAGGGGTTGCCCACCCACTTCCAGATTAAAACCAGAAAAATAATTCTTCTGTTTTCATTAAAAGTTCTTCCTCCTTTACCCACACAACAACTGTACCCATACTCAAACAATACACTCCAGACAAGTTCTGAAGAGTTCTCTTTCTAGTCTTCATACACAACAGCCCGTTGATCCCATTACAACACCAAATCCCGGCAATTCTTGCAGTTAAAATAAATAAATAAGCCCTTAAACCCACCTCAAAAAAGGGATGGGGTGATCCAGCTCCCAGCTGCAGCACTTGTGTTAGAAAATTACAGCGGCGAGTGGCCTGAGGAGGAGCACTTCTGCCCCTGCACTAACCAGCTCAGCCTTTGGCTCCAACACTGAGCAGGTGGACTGCTGTGACCAGCTTGAGTCACTCAAGAAGCCTGTGGTCCCCCAGATACCTGTCACAGAGTGCTAGGCAAGACCCCCTCCAGAGTTTCGGAGAGACCTGGAAAGAACAGCTCTCTTCATGCCATGAGCTAGGAGCAAGGATGCTAATTGTAATCGTGAAGCTGCTGATTATCCTGAGCGCGCAGAAAGACGTGCATGACTTAGCTTTCCAAATGATTCCCTGCAGATCAATCCTTATTGCACAGACAGACAAATCTGGCTGCAGCCTCTCCCTGCCACACAGTCCTCTGGACAGAGCTGGGTCTGCATCAAAGATTTGCAGCATGAAGTGTCCTGAAGCAGGGAAGGGCTTGCCACAAGACTCTCCAGCTACAGACCAGCATCATTCATCACACCAGCTGACAGGTTAGACTTGTGTGCTTGGGAAAAAAAGGAAAAGCAACAAAAACCCCACTGCACACTGAGCAGTCTGCAGCAAGAATCAAAGATTATTGCATCACATTCTTGTGCTGCATTCAGGGCTTTTTTGGCCTGAGCTCTCTTCCTGACATCATCTACCATGACTATCCTCCAAGTTCTGTTTCAGAGCTCATTTCCTCATGGGAGCTTAACAGAACTACAACTACATATGCACATTAAAAAAACTAAATATGCACACACTGTCCAAGTAAGCTCTCAAAGAACGAACTTCCAGTCCATTTGCTTATCTAGTACAAGCAATCTACTTTTTTCCAGCCTGTTGTTCTTATCTTCAATATACTGATTTTATTTCAGGATGCTTTTGAAATCAGAACATCAGATATGACTTCCCAACATAGGATTAGTGACAGGAGGCCTCTCTCTGGTGGAGGGTTTCTGGGCTCCTGGAAGGTGGAATATATTTTTTGAGAAAATCCATCTCTTTCTAGACTGCCAAGTGCTCAGTACTTTTAATATTACATGCTTAATTGAAAACACCTTTACACTCACTCATGTGAGTTGGGTATATCAATCCTGAACACAAAATATGTCCTCTCAGAGTTTTAAATAATCAGTGTTAACATTTATATTTAAACATCCCAACTGCAATAAATATTTAGTTTAAAAACTGTTGAAAGTGTGTATCACATAGAAAAACAAAGTACATCTGTAAGATGTCTATAAGGACACACAGTAAAGAAAGCAACAAGACTCAGATTCCACCAAATAATAAGTACGTTAATAAATTTGTATTAAAAAATAATAATCACATTTTCCTTTTTCCCTTCAGGAAGAGTGGATACTAACTTCAGTAATTTGGTTTTTAGATAACACAAAAGAAAGAATTTCTCTGAGAGAGATGAAAGGATTTAGGTAACACTGTATATACAATTAGAATTCCCAAATGTCTGTATCACTGGCAGTTCCTGCGGGTGCTGGGGAAAGATTAGGCTTGATTAAACTGCAGACTGTGCAAGTTTATTTATAAACTCAGTTGTGAAACACACAATAAAAATCTATTTGAGACAAAACTCAATTTATTTGTGAAACATCTGAATTAAGTTTCCCAGTTATTTTCAAACTAAAATTCCATTGTGTTAATGTGAGCTAAGAAATAAATGAAGTCCCTTGAAAGCGTTAGATGGAGAAATAAGGGGAAGAGAAAAAACTACTTCAGTTCAAGATTTCAATGTAGATATTTCACTGCCTATTTGGACAACACAGAGACTTCAGATGTGATTGTCACATGGTTCCACTTCCACACAGTAATGATCTATTCAGTTCAACTGCCATTTATTTTCAGCAGTAATCACTCATTAGCAGTTGCATTTTGTCAAGATAAGATTTTGCTATTGTGAAAATATTTCCTGGGTAGTCTGGATGTCCTACCATATTCTAAACCATATGTCCTGAAGGCTAATTCAAAAATTGAAATTCTAAGGAAAAAACTCCCCAGCAACATATTTCAACAAAGAAACTGGAGGTCAGAGAGGGAAGGACACATAAGTTTAGCAGAAGGTTCCTTTTGGTCTATGCTTTTCTTGAGAAATGTCCAGGTCAATCAGACAAACAAGTATTCTTATTCTTAATAGGGAAAATTAGGTACTCATTATTGACAAAAGAGGTTACAAACCAAATCTAATAATACTGAATATAGATTTGAAACTTGTGTAAGAGTTTACAGCCAATCTTGAAGAAGTTGTATTTAATCTGTTCAACCCACTTCCCAGAATACTTTATAAGGAGGAGCACATTCAGCCGTATTTTAGATCTCAAACCTGTCAGAGAAGTATCTGACATGTATTTGGGTTTAACTCACTTATTACACCATGCTCCTGAGAGAAGAAAGTAGATTATGTTCCTAAAAGAGTTCAGACAGTCCAAAAGCAAGCATTTCTTTTCAGGAACTTGGATTTAGATGCATTACACACAATCTTCAAAATGAAGGTAAAAGAATAGCAAGCTTTTGCTGCTAACTTGGCATGTGAGAACAACAAAAACCCCAAAACAATTAAAATTGCAAGTCAGAGCATGAAATATTCCCTTCTTTGGTTTTTTTTTTTTTTTTGCATTGTCTCAGTTTGTCTAGGCTTTGAAAATGTCCTACATTGCCTGTGTGCCAGAGAAATTGCACTTGTTTATGTGAAATACACTGCTGAGTTAGCCTTCACCCCTCAGGTCTAATCATAAATTATACTGCCAGGCAGATTTTGTAAAAGGTTTTAGCACTGACTTAGCCATGGAGATTGAAAATAGAATACCAAAATGGCAAAAAAACAGTTATTGATGGAATATTCTCTTACCTAAGCCACATGTTGTGGCTCTCTACACAAATCCTGTTTTAGTCACCTAGGCAAATGACAAAACTCAGCCCTTCAGGGCTTTTCACGGTGTAACAGAGGCTGAAGAATTGAATTAACAAAGAAACCTTGAAAGCAATAAAGGGGCTTGAGTAGGGTAGAGCTAACTGGCAAGAAGTGTGCATAGTAAATGCCAATAGGGGAAATGCTCTGAGGTGGGCTAAGCTGCCATTTGATGTCCGAAGTCCTAGGTTATTCCATTAGCATGCCCAAATGGAGTAAGATCATAAGTGAAACTCAAAGATTTCACAGTTTATTTGGGCTGTTTTCTCAGCCAGCCACCTCATTCTTCTTAAAAGAAGCCTCTGACAGTAAAGAAAGTAAAACATCATTCTTTCATTTTTGTAATGCAAACATTATTCACATAGTAGACTATAAGAATATGCTTCTTTTTAAATTCTCTTTACTTACATAATAAATATACAAATGTGCCTGGGCTTTGTGTCCATAGCAATTAATCCCCGTCTTGCAGGATTAAAGATATTGGGGTGGGCTACTTAAAAAAACCCAAAACACAAACAACCCTTTTGAGAGAAAAAGGGCTTTTTGCTATGAGGAGGTCTGCAAGTTGAATTTCAATGCTTCTAACACCCGCTTGCTGAAAAACACCATTCACAAAGCTGAAAACAATCCATTATTCTTCAACTGCAGCCATCAGCTAGAGCTGACAAATGTTTGAAACAAGTCTGAAAATAATATTCAAAATGTATCCAATTCTAAGAGTACTGCACTACTTACATTAGAACATACAGACAAAATATGCTCTCCAATCTCACAGATTTAAAAGAAAAGCACGGATGAAAAATATGTACAGAAGTTGGAAAAAAATTTCTTCTCTAGTGTAGTAAATTGTATTCAGCTATGAGACACCTTACTAATTGAAAATAACCTTGTAATGACCCTTAGCTCAACATTAATTCACTCTGTTGGTAACTGTTCTTCCAAAAAAAAAAAAAAAATATTAAGCTTCTCAGGTGTGGGTTGAATTGATTTTCCTGTTCTGTTTCATTGTCATTTTAATTCAGACTTCTCAGTTTCTGTCTATCTTCTTTCTATAGAGTTAATACAACATTTGGCAAAGAAAAAAGGAAGGATACTTGTATTTACCTCTCCCTCCCACGTCACTCAACTCTGCCCCATGAAGTGCAATCTATAGGCTCTCCATTTGTCACTGTTGTTGCTATTATCCTAAGAGCAAGAGAAAACTTTTATATCTTTTAATACAATCTTTTGGCAAGTCAAAGATAAGTCCTTCCACAAAAAGTTGATGCCTGAAGTCAGATTCCTGTTTTAAGTAGGAAGCTTCTATTTAAATAGGAAGAATGAAAGCCTAATTTAAATTTTCCTTACGCTGTTTCACGGGTTGATGAAAATGGCATTTAAAGCCCAGAAGTCAGTCCTGACAAAAGGAAGAGATTTGCCATGCTCATCAAAGGTTTAAACTGCCTCCTTCAATAGCTAGCATGAGAACATTTTAACAAATAATTAAAGGAGAATAATGCAGGTCCAGTTCAGAGGTCCTTAAAAAAACAAGACCAGACAAGTTATCATACTCTTCTATAGGGGTGTACTTGACCTTGGTCTACCAGTATAATCATAAAATGGACCACTGAACCACAATAGTAGCAAGACAAAGCAAGAATTTCATGTGTTGCCAGTCCATGCTCTTAACGCTTTGTGTCACAGATACCCATCTGTCTCATTGTCAACACATCTCTAGGAAGAAACAAACTTGCACTACACTATCTCCTCTTTCAAAGAGATCCTGCATTAACTTCTAGAAAATCAGCAATAAACTTCCTCGATCCCTATCCAAAGGTGTCAGCTCTTTCTAATCATCTACCTTATCCTCCAAACAAAAGCTCTGCTGCTACTGGCAGACCTGACCTTTTGCAAAACTCGCTGCATGAATGCTGTCAGACTGGAGCAGCTGCAGAAGCTCACCCTGTCACTCAGCCTGCCTGTCCTGCTGGCTGTTCTTCCCTGCCACTGTTGAAATTCATACATTTAACTACAAATAAAAGAAGCAAATGTCTCCATTTTGGCTGCCATTGGAAGAACAATGGAAAATTATGACAAACTAAAGAGGTAAACAAGACAAATTGAGGAAACATGTTACGCCTTATCTGAAGATGGGAGAACGTATCTGAAAACAGAAAAAACCAGAAAGCAGGGAAAACAGAAAGCATTCAAGTGAATGAAATACTGGAATATAAAGATATTAATGGCCTGAAAATGATCATGAAGATAGCATATGTAATGATCTAGCCTTACAAAATTTTCAATTTTTTTTTTAACAAAGATAATCACTGTGATTCTATGTTTGGGACTCATAATCTTACTGAATAATGTTCTGTGTAATTGTTTTTCTCCTGTGCAAATATTTACATTGTATTAGTGGAAGAGAAATCCATACTCTTCCATTCCTGGCTTAAGGCATCACCACCAAGTTACACAAGAAGTCATGGCTAACTGGAAACAGCTGCTAAGCCCCTTGCATCTCTGTTGTTTTATAATACCCACTAGTAACTCAGAGGGATCACATCTTACATCTGCTTCTCTTCACTTCTACATCAAAGTCTTAATAGACAGATTGTAAGAGAAGTTGTCATTGAAGCTAGGTCTTGAGGAGAGGCACAGAAAGTTGTGCTGCAGCTGCTGCAGATGTTCCTCTGTATGTTTACTAATAGCTGCCTGCTGAGTTTTAACATATTTGGAGCCAGGATTTCCAGATGTCTCCTCCAAAATTAATACAATCAACCAGGAAGTTTACAGAAATAAGATGATTTAAAAACTTCTCTCTTCTCACAATTTTATTTCTGATTTCTGCAGAGGAACTGTACACCACAAAACAGATTTGCTGGCCAAACATAAATATGCACAACAACAGCATAACAAATAAAAGTGCTGCAGAAGATCCCAGATGACACATCACCACTTTTATGTACCACAGTCCTTGATGCTCAGCAGCAGTGGTCAAGCCACTGCATTGCCTCTTCCACGTGCTGTTCACATGTTATCAGCACACCAAAATAGAAGCTAAGTGCTTGGCCTGACATGGATGCCTATCACCTCTGAGGAGACATTATCCATAAAATCTGACAGTATAAATGAGATACAAACTCAACATACTAAAATCTAATGAAAATTCATACCTGCATAAACTTGGACAAATTTTTTCTGTCCATCCTATCCTACACTGCTCTCAAGCAAACTAATCTAGCTTATTTTCCAAATAAGTTATTTAAACAAAAAAGAGAAACCAAGATATGATTCACCACCCCAAACTTTTGAGCCATGTTTTATTATAAAATGAATCCCTGCCAAGTCCCTTTATCAAATTTATCAAATATTTTCCCACTCCTATTGAAGAATTAATGTGCAGCCACTCATTCTTTAAAAAAAAATTAAAATAAAACCAAACAAAAGAGACTGTACTGAGGAATCCAGCTTCGTATGCTGCATCTTATTAAATAACTCAAACTGTCTTTAGCCAGCAACCCACAACAGCCTGATTATGATACAATAGGCACTTATATTTCAGTGAAAATTTTGCAAAGATGTACACACACAAAGCAGGTGTGTGTATTTACAGACTTTACCTCCTGCCAGAAATTTTTCTTTAAACAAAGAACGACCGCTTTTCCTAATAGAATCAACATTTCTAAAGCCCCAAAAAACCTAGCTGCAATTAGACAATATAAATCAAACCACAGTAATGAAACATACAGATGACCCAATTTTCTAACCAACATAGCAAGAAGATTTTTTTCAAAGTGTTTTAGTGATTTTTAGCATTAATATGCCATTTTTGTCTGTCAGGCAGTTATTGTCCTTTCCTGGAAATTTTTTTTATTCTGCACCAGGAGAAAAAAAATGCCCCCAAACCAAAAACCTACCAAAAAGTATGTAAAACAAAGCAAAACAACCAAGGAAACACTTATGCACTACAGCTAAAAGACATAGTCTATATATTCATTCGAACTTTTCTCCATCACAAGAGATAATTACATCAAACACAGACAAGACTTTCAAAATCTTTACTCAGTATGAGTGAACAAGGACACAACTCAAGATTTCTGGATGAAAAGTATCTAGCTTTGTTTCCAGTTTCAGAGCAAACTAATCTCTCTAGTTTGTGCTAACAATTCCATTCTTGTCAAAGTCTGTAATACAGACCTGTGATAAATACTGACTTAATGAAGTTTCAGGTTCTAAGAAAGTTCACAGAAAATTCTTCATCAGCTCATTATCAGGCAGCATCAGCTGGCAAATGGCAAGTTGAAACAATTGCAAACTATTCTGGAGAACACTAAGTTAGAAAGAGATTTGATAAAAGCACATTTCAAAACAGTCTTGGCCCAATATCCTTTTCCAAACAAGCATAGTGTATACTTATTATTGACCAACATTCAAACTGTTGCTATAGGAGCTTATCCATCAGCCTCCCATCTGCTCTGCATCTCTATTTTCTTTCCCTTTGTGAGTTAAAAGTCATTTTGAAAATGCGAGGAGGATAGCAGTAAGACTTTTGAATCTGAGAACATCAGACTCTGCAAAGAACTAGTGTTTTCTTATTAACCCTGGGATAATAAAAAAAACCAAAACCATCATTCACTTTCAGGAGGAACAACTTCAAACTTACAGATCAAACTTCACTGTCCCCATTTCAGTCGTACATCACTATGACCAAAATGGTTGCACTCACTAAAGGTACAGTAGCACGCTATCTTTAGATAGGTCTCTCAGACCTAAAATCATTGTTTGAATACCAATTATTTTTATAACATGTAAATGTCAGTTTAAAACAACAAAGAACTGTATGAAACAACTCTGCATTTCAAAGGTGGCAGCTATGGGTGAACAAAATACTGTGCTAGAATTCTGCAGTGACAGAAGCTACATAATTTATAGCTTCTACAACACTGCAAACTCTGAAGCGAAAAGAAGCAGAAAGTTAAGCAGTATGGAATGCTTTTCTCTGAATATAGCTGAAGGAAAGCTTTCTAGTCAGCAAAGAAAGGACTGGAATCTGCTCTTGATTCACTAATAGTCAATATAAGGCATACAGCTTAGAAAAATCTCGAGATTTTCTTTTTTCCTTCTGCAAAACTTAGATCCCCTTAGCCTTTTCTACTTTAGAAAGGACAATTCACCTACCAAGAATTTGTAGCTCTGTTCAGCTAAAACTAACAGATATAATTACTATTGAGTAGTAAGTAACACTAATGTTAACATTTAAGAGCTAAAGATAGTAATAATGATCTGGGACAATGCGTCTTATTTTATGAAAATTATAAAGCCAGTATGCTAATCAGTATAGCTGCTGTCAACCCTTATTGTGCTAGCCATCGTGCACAAGTCAGCAAAATGCTTTAGCAACTGGAAAACTCTGTCTAGATCTTTATCAACAACTGATCAGAATAATAAGATCACAAAGACTTGTGCATCCATTTAATTAAAATAATATGTTCCTTACTGCAGCACATACTTCATCACACTTCAGCAAACCAACTCCATTCCTTCACTGTTTAAATAACTTCTCCATGGCAAAACCATCTATTTTGTTATAATAAATGTATATCAAATGATACATGTTTTACTCAACAGACTTTGTTCTAGACTGTATCATAGAAATAACAGACTGTTAATGCCTTCAGAGACAGAGTTCAGTCTGACTAGATCTTTTTCTTGATCCTCACATCGAAGAATTTAAACAAATTAAGCTGTGACTTGCAATTTATAAATTAAAAAGTAGGAGAATATGAGCCATTCACAAAAGATTCAACTGAGTTTTCCATCGTAATACACTCATGTCCCAAAGATGAACACTGCTTTTGTTCCAAAAAATAATTAGTGTAATGACAAAAGGTCCAGTGTTTTATCTACTGTTCTCTATCTCTTGCTCTCCTCTTCTCAAAGACTTTTGAAATATCCATGACTATTATCTGCAACATTTCTCTCTGAGCCTCTTTTAACCCTGTGATTTATGGACTCCCAAAGTGAAAAAAAAAGTCTCAAATACATTGAGGTAAAAGAAATAAAGCAACTTATTAGTGTTCTAGGAACAACCTTTTGCAGGATTTTTCAAATAACATGCCAAATTCTGTGAAGTTCTAGAGGACTGTTTTAGCAAGAGGCGTGTTTCAACATACACTTCATTGTTAAAGGTGTAGTAGCTCTCACTGAAGCCAACTGGAGATCTACATATACCTTCAGAGAACACTGGACAGATGTGTACCTGTGTCACTACAAATACAGACATACCCCTCCTTGTTCAAACGTAATTGCAGGCACACAAACAGCACATGAATAGCCCTTGAAAAAGCCACAGCTGTTTCTCACTTCAAGGATTAAATCCAGGTGGATCATATAACAACTCTTACAGTTGTGTTGATTATTCCAAGTTTTAACATCGCCAACATTTTAAAAATGTGTAAAAAAATTGGGTGGATTAGGCCACCCTGGTTGGAAAATCTGACAAAATACATAACTTCATGTAATTCTCACTGATTTAGGTATGCTGCAAATTGCTGGACCTATACAATAGACACTGCATCATTGCACTTTTTGCCAGTTAGGAAATGGGACTAACATACACAAACAGACGAGAATATAGAACTGATCTATAGATTAAACTCAAGTGGAAAATGGTCTCACTTTCTTTTCACCCAAGAGTCTGCTATTCCGACTCCTGTTTCTGTTGTATAAGATTATAAATATTCATAGGAATATCAAAAGTCCAGCTTTATGGACCTATTTTGGAACAAGATCCTGTTATTAAATACATTATATTTTATAATACATTAGCTTCCAATGAATCACACTGTAAAGTTCTGTGTCACATTATTTAATATATTATGTTTTGCAAACACGAAGTCAAACTTATATAGTCCCTTTGTGAAGCACTGGGTAAAATTACTTAAATCAATACCTATTATTTCATCAGCTGGCACAGAAAACAAAGTTCCATCCTCAAAATACCACTGCACAGTTCCCAGTGTTACTAATTTCTTTTTTATTAGCACGGATAATACCACAAAAATATGCTGCTAGCTGAACCTGCAAGCATGATCCTGTAAAGAAATGTGCAACTATAGCCAATACCTATCGAAACCAAGCAAGCTCAAATGATTTCCAGCTCTTGTGACTTTATCATGAGTTATATCTAGTGTTTTCCTTGAGTCACACATTTAGGAGCCTCAACCATGGTGCCCATAATTACATTTTACAATTTCATTACTGTGGTGAGAAAGAGAGGAATCTGTCAGTGTACATATACGCATCAAAGTACTAAGCATGCAGGCGGCACCCTTGGTCACATGCCAGAATATTTTGTATCAAATTTTGGTGAAACAAAACCAAGACATAGTTCCAAAAGTGCTTTTCATCTGCTAATGGTAATTTCTGAGTGAATGTGCAACAAGATCTACATACATGAATTCCAATGTGTCTTCTTTGCTGTGTAAAAATTTCAGAAATTGAAAGAACTTTCATTTTTTTTCCTCACAGAGGATAACAAGTATTTATTTATTTATTGGACAGCTTTTGATAGGAATGATATGACATTCCACCCATGTATAAGATGGAACAAGCCCAAAACTACAGGGACATAGATGAAGTTAAATCTTACGGTTGTGTTATTTTTTCCTCTACCAACCAAATAAAATTAATGAGCAGTATCAGTAAGTAAACAACACTGACTGGGCCTTGGTTGCTAAAAGCTCTTATTCTGTTCTATGATTTCAAAATCATTCAAATGCTATTCAAGGTGCAAGTGGGCATGAAAGAATCAACACTTTATAAATCAGAAGGTGAGTGAGAAAACAAGTGATGGCATAGTTTTATATTTTAAAATTCATCTCCTCTGAAAAGCCTTGAAACTCTTACTAACTTTTTGAAAAGCCATAATCAAATTGCCTTTCAATATCCACATAAACATCTGTAAATCTGAACCATTGCTGAGAGCAGATTCTGCTATTGCAGCACTGACCAAAACAACTTAAGGCAGTAGAGGAACAAGGAAAAAAACTTCTCCTGCCGTCATTTCCAACACGTAAAACTTTCTCTCAGGTTGCACCCATCAGGAAGCAATTCTGATTCCGCAGTGGATTAAGTAGATGAACTAACAGATCTCTGTCACTTAAAATTGTTATGATATTTCGTATTTTAGCTCACTTGCCATTTAATATGGAAAACCAAAGAGACACCAAAATAAAATCTCTCCACAAGACATATTCAAGCAAGCATGAACGTAAGGGTTCAACAGAGCTTAATGCAGTATGGGAAATTTGCAACAAAACCAACGATGAGCTTCTAGAACATGCTGTCATTTGCTAAAATAAGTAAGAATGTGCTCTGGCTGCTATTCTTAAAAACATTCCCATCTGGTCTCAGCAAACAGAAGAAAAGTGATGCAATTTTCATGGCACCCAAAGCCTCAAACCCAGACACTCATCACCTAGGTGTTAGCAGGCCTTACACAAGGCTTCTCAAATTACTGCTTCCCACCAAGACCTGAAACTGGCTCCCTTTAGCATCTGTTAATCTAATTGGTTCCTACGAGCCTGTAACAATTAAACCTGTTGTTGCAAGGAGCAACAGGGAAAGGGGATTTTATATACCCACAGCTGGGCTGTTAGCAGAACAAATGGACTGCATCTTACTCAAGGGCTCTCACCAAAATTCAGTCACTAAACTGTGAGAACAAGAACAAGCATCAGATCAGATGAAGTTGATGGCCTCAGCAAGTAGGCTGAGTTCAACCTACTGATTAGGTGCTCTGTCACAACAGCAGTCACAAAGGGGGACAAAGGCTGCCCCATTTCTCTAGTCACCAAATGCAACAAAGTTAGTGAAAGGGATGTCCAGTCATGGCAAAGATGGATTGAAGAACTCAGTCAAAGAGTAAACAGAAATTTTGCATGATCTATTATGAAGGTGATACTTTTTGGTCAGCCTGTAATAAGAAGGAAAAGAATGGAACCAAAGTCCTTGTTTAGATTCAAAATATTTTTTCAAAAGGGAAGTAATGCAACAGCTGAAGAAACTGAGCTCTTTACTTATGCAAAACACTTCAGTGCATTTCAAGTAGAAATAACTTTTTTTTTTTCCCGTAAGAAGAAGTGAAAATGGAACTAAGTAATACCCAGCTCAGTATCAGCCCTGGTCCCCTTTCCAGGGTGAGTACACCTCTGTGTACTCACAGCAGATTGTCACCCTCAAAAGGAATTTTCATACATCTAAGCAATGTGATAAAGGCTTGCAGAGCAGGAGCTGTAATATACTCAGTACCATTAGCGTACAGAAGAAAAGGAATGAAAACTGTACTAAGTTTTGCAGATGTCTAAGCACAAACATCATACTCTGTGAGAAAGCAAGTGAGCTCTGTGGTTTTCTTGCAGTGTACTGGAGTAATAAAGCTTATTTCTTGTCCTTTCTACAGTATAGTTTTTAAATTATTTAACAAAACACTTCTCAGAAGTGTTTTTGCTCTGTGTTCTTTGCTATACTTTGTACCCTAGGATTAAGCCCCAAAGCAGCTAGGCACAGCACTGAATTGAGGTGACACCATCACAACCCTGAGAAGTTCCTCAGAAGCTCCTGCAACAGTCTAGCATCACACACTTTCAGGTGTCCAAGTGCCTCACACTTGGACACCTGGAAGTTCACTAGCTCCTGTCTTATGGTGTAGGAAAAACCACTGTTATTTACTTTGGGCAAGACAGGGAATTAAGCTTTCAACCTTTGCTTGCTTGCTCCCTAGCCACTGGCTTTCATTTTTTAAAATCTTTTGCTTGCTATTCATCCCTTTCTTAATCTGCTCCTCTAATATTCAACCTTTGTGAAACTCCACAAAGTCAACTTTTAAAAACAGAAATGCTTTTAACAGAGGAGTAGCGACTTGGTACTCAGAAGTGAATGCAGAAACTTCTTGCTTTTCTATGCATACATTTTCCTGAGTATTATTGAAGAACTATGTATCTGAAAACCTTTCCCACCCCCCCACTTTATGGATGTCTCCTTAGACCATCACAACTACAAACAACTACTACATTCCACAACTTAGGCCAAGAAAAAAATTTCTTTTCTCTGATGATTGCAATACACTTCAAACATATAATAATTTGGTCATTTTGAATTGAACTCAGGCAACATTAGAAGGTTGCTCATGGTATGTAGAGATATTTGATGCTTTAACAGGTAAAATTATTAAAAGTATGCCAACGTAACCAGATTAATTCTAAGGATACTCAAATACCTGGAAACACACAAACCTTCTGACAGGCTTTCCATAGTTTTAATGTTTTGAGCTGTGCCTCTAGACACATTTGGAAAAAAGAACATAGCAGTCTTTCAGACTGTCACAAAACATGCTAAAAAATACGATTTTGCACAGCTAATCCTAATTCCTATCTTAGTGCTGTCAGTTGAGCACCATCCTAAAACGGAAGTGATGAATTTTTAAAATAATTTGCTGAAAAGCAGCACAAATTAGTGCGCTATTACTGTTCATGCATTTCCTTTAATAAGAAGGAACTATACACACAGATTAGTCATTAAAAGAAGTAAAAATAAATGGGATAAAGGCTTCCCAAATGAGAGTCATGACATCTGGTCTACTTTCTTTTGATTCACTTAGATTATTTCACATGCAGAAAAAGCAGCATCCCCTCTTTATTACACAGCCTTAGTATGCTAGTAGTAACTCTGAGGTAGAGTTGCTCCAGCTGCCAGGAAAACAACAATTTAAAAACATACAGTAACAAATAAAAAGAACTTGAAAACTATCCATGAGAATGCTGGGGAGGCAGACCTAGAAAATGCTTTAATTGCATTAAATATAATGCTGTCTTTACATATGCCCATGCAAGAGTATTTTATTATCATACGTCTAACGGATTTGACAGTTTCAGGAAGAAATATGAGTGATAGTAGCCAATTTCATGAGAGAAATATGCTCAGCACAATCTGGAAAACTAGTTGGACTTCAAGGGATGTTTTCATCCTCCCTAATATTTTGTTCTTCTCAGATTCAACTTTTCCAATACATTAAAAAAAAAAAATTATCTGCAGGGGAAGATTTTTCCCTCATTTAATAAAATTCATAAATCTTTAGAGATTATAATTTTTTCACTGTCTACTGCATTAAATTTTACCCCCAAAAGAATCTTTATGAAAACATTTATCTTCCTGCATGATTTCTGTAAGAAGTGGATTAGAAAACCATCTGGTAAAGGACAATGGCAACCTTCTACAGTAGACAAAACAATTTTGCTTGCGGGAATAAAACAGATTTAAAGAGATATAAAAAGCACAAAACCAAAGAAAATAATCAGCCTATATTTTGTACAGATTTTTTTTTTTTTTTAATTAGAGCAATACAGAATTTTATCAGGCTCTTAAACTATATTTCATCAGAGTAACATTTAATATTTAGAAACAGTAAAATACTTATTTTAAAGGCATTTTTCATGGGCATATTGGTGTATTTTAGGAGGCATATATAGCATAAGATTGACTCATATAACATACCTGACTTCGGGTCAGGTATGTTACCTCACCTCCTCCCACTCATTCCTCCCATCCATTTCATGGCACTGAAAGCTGTTAATGTTCTCTCACTGTGGTACAGCCCTTGTCTCAAGTCCTTCTGCACTACCTAGCAGGGATTTGTGACTACTACTCTGAGGGAAGCACTACCCCTACACAGAACTGCAGCAGCATGATCAGATCACAGCACTCAACTGTCAGGGATACCTTACTACATACATGCCCTCAATTAAGTCACATCTATTATCTCATGCTGACTTAAAAATCACTGAAGGAATTATGGGGGTTCCCTGGTATTCATAACAAGTTCAGCCAGCAACCTTTGCTCATCAGGCTGGTCAGTTCTCAGTTTGTAACTGTCATTGAATGCTTTTTCCATGGTCTGCCTCCATAAATAATTGGGGAAAAATACATCGTGTTCTTATGCTCCAATTCTGCAATTTTAGATGCAAGAATTCGAACAGCCATCAACAAGTTATTTTCCAGCTTGCTTAGAGGCTGTAATACCTTCCTCCATTTAATAGCTTTGGGAAGTAACCTAACAGCTCCAATAGTTTAAGCTATAAAGGGTCAAAAGGAGGTAAGAGAATTTCTCTATGGGACATCAAAGAAAAATGGTAAGACAGCCTCAACAAACGCAAAAGGAATTTGTTATTTCAAGCAGCTCAGTTCTAGTTAGTAATAAAGTACTTGGCTCCACCACTGAGCTCTGTGCACTTACTTTCTTCATAAAGTAAGTCTAGTCATGAAGGGTTGAAAGCAGTTTCAATGAAAATGTTGGTGAGTTCTATCACAATTTATATAGATTTCACTGACAGTTTCTCTTTAAGAATATCTCTTTTCCTAGACATCATGATGGCCCTGTTTTTAAAAGACTTATTTGCATGCACAAGGATAACATATCGGCTTATCTTCAGACACATGTTGAGCACGCAACCCACAGATCCTGCACTTTGGAAACAAGTCAGTATACTGCAGTATGTGGCAGAAGAAAGAGGGTGGGGAGAGAAGGAAGAAAGGTAAAATGTAGTCTATTTAGCACATCTGAAAATAAGCTCAAGCTCTTTCTAGTTCCAGCAGCTGCCTATAATGGAAAAAATGAGGACTGGCCATTGCCAAAGAAGTGGGCAGTAAGAAATAACAGATGTGAAATTTCAGCAACATCATTGGCTAGGTCAGTTTCACAGATGCTT
This sequence comes from Haemorhous mexicanus, assembly GCF_027477595.1. Taxonomy (NCBI): domain Eukaryota; kingdom Metazoa; phylum Chordata; class Aves; order Passeriformes; family Fringillidae; genus Haemorhous; species Haemorhous mexicanus. The sequence goes on from NC_082381.1 coordinate 66,729,540, forward strand.
GAGAGCCAGGGTCCCTGTTGGGCTGCAGCATTCTCAGAGGCACACTTGCTTTTTCTGCTGCTGAACTGTTGTTCCTCCTGCTTAGCTGAATTCACTCAGCAACCTCGCCCATGAACGCAACTGATGGGAAACATCAATGTCCTCACAAGCATGTGTAAAGGCTCCTTGCTTAAAGTTAGTCACTACATTTTCCAAAATCATATTAATATTTCATGGCTCTCCTCCTCAGTTGTGTTTATCCCTTTTTCTGTTTCATGGAAACTTATGGTGGGTGGGGAAGATAGGTCCTTAAAGACAAGATCTTATTACATGAGGCTCACAAAGAAAGCAAGATCAAAGAAACCAATCTAATCTGTTTGTATACATTTTTAAGAGAAAGGGCAGTGAGTGAAAAATGCCCCTCAAAGAGTCAGCTCCTATTACACAAGTAATTTTCAAGGACAAATCAAGTTTCTTGATAGAGTTTAAAGGGGAAATTATGAATATAAGGTCTGTAGAAATTATCACCTCAAGAGCAGCTCCTGACATCCAAATGGCAGGGTTAAGCTGACTTCAGTTTAAATTAAAATAAAATGAAAGGTTATATTTAGGCATCAAAAATATGCCTTGAAATTGTAATGCAGAAAACAAAGATGACTGTTACTTTAGGCAAAAAAAAAAAAACAACTGTATTAGAAAAAACCACACCTAGTGAAAAACACCTAGCATCAGCAATTAACATCATCAGAACTGTAGCTGGGCTGTCGTGCAGCTCTTAATAAGCCTAGGTTTCCATGCTATGTCTCATCTGGTATATTTATTACCTGTTGCTGAAAGAAACAGTATCACTCTCCCCACCTACTTCCCCCTGCTCATTGTGTCTTTGTCCCTTTTGTTGCATCTAGTAATTTCTCAACCACAGGACAAGCCAGGCCAGCATAGTTTCCTGATTCAGTTTTCCTTCACTGGCAGTTAGGGGTTTTTTTTTCTGAATCAGCTGCTTACCTTGAACTCACCTTGGGACTGGAGGCTGATGCAAGAGAGGGAGAGAACAGGCTGAAGTATCCCTTTTGGAATCAGCCTGAGTTGCACAAGACCAGATGCAATATTAAACCATGCTCTGGAAAACATTACTAGCTTTCTTCTTGCAGAATAAATATTCAAGTGTCTTCAGGATTCCACATAATACAGTGAGTTTCTGAGAGCAAATGGGAAACTCTGCGAGGAAAAATTGTAATACTCTAGCAAATGAAGGACTCCACAGGACAACAAAGCACAGTGATAAAGACTGAGGCTCAGTGTGTGGACAAAAGGCCTTGCAATCCAAGTTGACAAGAGGAGTAAGAAATTCATTACCTTTACTAATATCACAATAACAGAGGCAGAAGTCAAATGCAGGAGTTGGGACAGGCAGCTCTATGCACTACATCACACCTCTTCCTGTAGCAGCAATTGCTATTTACTAATTGCCTGTGGTATGGTGTCTCCATGTCAAGAACTGCACTAGGTTCCATTAGTAATAACACGAAAATGAACCATTGCATTTGCTAATCCGTAAGCAAATTATTAGTTCAATGTGGTTCACACCACCTGAAAGTTCCCAGTGCCTTCTGAAGAACTTGAAAACCATAATGTTTTTCTAACTCAGTAACATGTCCTTTCTTCCCTCTAATGACAGACAAAAGGAAAGAAAAGTGAAAAAAAATCCACTTTTATTTTTGTTTCTATTAAATGGAACTGAGGTGCAATTTGTAATTAGTACTTAAGATTATGGGTGTTTGTTTTTGTTGTTGGGCTCTACAGGGGGCTAACCAGATGGGGGAAACTTTTTTGTGATAGTTTTGAGTTAGGAAAAGGAGATTCACAAGACTTTTTTGGTCTTTAGCTTTTTGTTTATTGTTATCTTATCTAAAGCTTTGTATGCTGCCTAAACTAGACTCAGTGAGCAGGAAAAATCTACTTTTGCTGATTCATCCCACTGGAGTGTGGATTACCATCAGCTGTGATGTGAGGTCCTGGAAGGATCTTAGCAGCCCTGCACTAAGCAATCACTTCTTGGATAATATATGGAAAACAAAAATAACTGGTGCTTTCTTGCCTAATACAATTTCAGAGTCTAACCATCATGTTTATTAGAAAAGGCATTATAAGCTTCTATCCCACTTTTATTGCAACAAAAGGAGCATACACAAGTGAGGAACTATGTAAATGCTCAAAAGAGTAAGGAAAATACCAAAGATTTTAATAAGAGATTAGCAGAAGGTAATTTGCTCCTTTAGAGTTTTATCTCAGTTGTTTATTTATTGCTTCCAGATAGAATCTTATTAATTATTTTGCTACAACTGAAGATTTTTATGCAAATAAGCGCTTAACTATTTTCAAACATTTCCCCAAGACAAATTATGCAACGCCTTTGAATAAAATGCAGACAACTTGACTTTGCTGTGTTCTAGACAGAGACTACATTATTTACATATTTTGTTATGAAGGAAAAGTTATAATTTAAATTTTCTTTTAAACATATTAGATCCTACAGAGTTAATCTTACCAGTTGTGCAATTTCATCATCACCACTACACTTAGCCCTGTATACTGGTTTCTCACCTGCTACTGGTAACAGTCACTCAAGTTGTTTTTAAAGTTTGGTTTTAAAGTTTTAATGCACATGTTAGTGTTTCTGTTCTGTTGTTTCCCCCCTTAGCTGGTCTGAGGCAAATTATTATAAAGTAAGTTATATTATCTTTTTGGGTAACAGTACCCAAAAAGCAATCCCAATTTAATGAGTCTCTTCAATTCTTAAGTACCATGTTCTTAAACAGCATCAGCTTGAAGAAAGAATATCTGTATTTTTGGTTGAATATAGATATATGAGCTGTCTATAATGCCTTCATTCCAACGGCGCACTGATGATAACATGGATACAGCAGTTTAGTCCTGGTAATTGTCAGGCAGTGGAGGATGGGAGCAAGACGCAGATTAAAATGTAGGCAAAAAAAAATTATCCAGGACTAACTGCAAAACTTTAAATTCACTTATCTAGTGAATAACTAGTATTTAACTAGTTTTTCTAGTTAAATACTAGCAGCAACAGAGAAGACATAGTAAATAAAGACCTACATGAATGCAAATATTCTAAGCTGATAGATCCCTTCAAAGTTGTAACTAAATGATAATTTTTGAAATGAAGAGCAAACATACCTTTCAGGGGACATTACAGAAAAAAAAAACCAAGAAAAAAATCCCAACAACAACAATAACAAAAAAAAAAAACACCAAAAAAAAAATCATCGAAAAACCAAGGCAAAGGCTTCTCACCACATTGGTCACCAAAGTGAACAGCACATGGAACAAAATACATGGGTTCTAAACATTTGCTGCCAGTAGCACTGAAATCAAACAAAATCCCTTAAATATTAAATATTTCATGTAAATTGGCTCTGCCATGGAAACCAGAGAACTAGAAACATAACATTTCTCCAAATAACCATCTCTTGGTAAGAAAATGCAGTTGCTTTTTAGAAGTATTATTTTACTCTTCTTCCATTGGCCTCTTTTCCCAGGCAGCCCACAGGACAAGAGGAAATGGCTTCAAACTGCACCAAGGGAAGGTTCAGGTTGGACATTAGGAAGGATTTTTTGGCATACACAATGCAGGGAATCAGCAATAAGCATAGGGGATCAGGAATATAATTTAACTTTACAAACCATACCACAGTTTACAGAGGCAGAGTTAAAAACTACAAACAAAGACTGCAATTTAAAGAAAAAAAAATTTGGCTTGTAAGTCAAATTCGTTAAGTAATTTATTAACTTACTTCAGGTTTCTAGAGTGATATTCTAGAATTATGTAATCTAGAATGATATCTCATTTTGTAATTGCTAAATGTATAAAATTTCATTATTCTGAAAAGCCAATTTGGGCATAATTATTTTAATACAATGGGTCAAGTTACCACTTCAAAAAGTACAGGTTGAACTGTTACTTTAAAGTTTTTTCAAAGTCAGGGTGAAATGAGGAGAGGTTTCACATACCAAGAGCAGCCAATGAGACTACCTCCTCCTCTCCTTCTTAAAATTTCTGCCTAAAAGAGTTCTCTGAATGCTCTGAACAGGACCTTGGTGCTCAGAAGAAAATATTCAAAAGGTATAAACTTCTGAACATCTTTCATCCTTCCTTTGCAGTAGTAAAACTTCAGCATGTGAAAACACAGAAAATATGATAAGAATTTCATTGACTCACCACTGTTACAAATCCTTAGGTCTTAGTCAACCACTTCAGACACCTGGCAATACCTACAGAAAAAATTGATGTAAAATGTAAGAAAGCTACAGAGACAAAAACATCAAAACAATATTCATTATTAGTATTGGTGGCTGGAATGGTAAAAATGTTGCTTGTAAGAGATTATATGCATATGGGTAACATTTCATGACCAAACCATTTTGCTTGGCTAGAAATATAGCATTTTAGACATCATTCCAACCACAAAGGCACTAAGAAAAAGCACAAACTCTGGACTTCAGGAGGGTAGACTTCAGACTCTTCAGGGATCTGTTAGGTGAAGCAGACATGGGATAAAGCCCTGGCTGGGAGAAAGGCCCAAGAAAACTCACTAATATTCAAAGATCACCTCTTCCAAGCTCAGGGACTACACATCCCAACAACAAGGAAGTCAGGCAGAAATGCCAGTCCTGCATGGATGAACAAGGAGCTTGCAGACAGACATAATCCAAAGCGAAGAAGCAAGGACACGTAGCCTGGGAAGAATACAGAGAGAATATCTGAGAAGCCAGGGATAAGGCCAGGAAAGCTAAAGCCCTAATGGAATTAAACCTCTCCAGAGACATTAAGAACAAGAAACGCTTCTTCAACAGGTATGTTCGTGATAAAAGCAAGATGGGAAAATGTGGTCCCTTTCTGCAAGGAAACAAGAGATGTGGTTACCCAGGACACAAAGAAAGGTGAGACACTCTATAACTTTTTTGACTCGGTTTTCACTGGCAAGTGCTCCAGCTACACTGCTTGAATTGCAGAAGGCTAAGAAAGAGATGGAACTGCTGGAAAGGGTCCAGTGAAAGACTACAATGATCATCATAGGATCATAGAATATCCTGAGTTGGATGGAACCCACAAGCAGAGTCCAGCTCCTGGCTCTGTGCAGGATAATCCCCAAAATCACTCCATATGACTTGAGAGAATTGTTCAAACACTTCCTGAACTCTATCAGGCTTGGTGCTATGACCACTTCTCTGGGGACCTTGTTCCAGTGTCCAGTCACCCTCAGAGTGAAGAACTTTTTCCTGATATCCAGGAAATACGGCTTCATGCCGGTTTCCCATGTCATATCGCTGCTCAGCAAAGAGTTACCCATTTAAACTTGTGAGGAAGTTGTAGACTGCAGGGTTATGGTTAGGGGACTAGAGTATTTTCTTCTGAGGAAAGGCTGAGAGAGAAACCACACACTGTAGGACAAGATCAGGTTTTCAACCATCCTCAGGAACTGAAGGTGCACATGTCCGTGGAACCTAATGATGCAGAAGTCCATGGGACTTGATGAGATAACATTCTGAGTAAACGGGACACTAATCACCACAGAACTGGGAAGTTGTGGCAGTCTGGTGAAGTTCCCATTTACTGGAAAAAGGGAATTGTAACCTCCATTTAAAAAAAAGAGGGGAAGAGGAGTAAGACTACAGGCGAATCATTCTCACCTCTATGCCCACCAAGACAAGGGAGAAGATCGTCCTGGAAACTATGCTAAGGTGCACGGAAAAAAGGGAGGTGACTGGTGACAGCCAACATGGCTTCACAAAGGGCAAATTATGCCGGATGAATGTGGCCTTCTATGATGGGATTATACTTCTATGATGGGATTGTTGTAGATGAGGAAAGAACAACTGATTTCGTGTACTTGGACTTGTGAACATCTGACATGGTCCTTGTCTCTAGACTGGAGACATGGATTTGACAGATGGACCACTCAGTGGATTAGGAATTGTCTGGATGGTTGCAGTCAAAGAATTGCAATCAAAACTCATGTCCAAGTGGAGACCAGTGCTGGTGGTATTCATCAGATGTTGGGTTTGGGACCACTGATGTCTCACATCTTTGTCAGGGACATGGACAGTGGGACTGAGCACACCCTCAGCAAGCTTGGTGATGTTATCGGGCTGTATGCAGTCAAGACACTGGAGGGAAGGGATGACATCTTGAGGAAATATGATGGGCTTGAGAGGGAGGCCTGTGCAAACCTCATCAAGCTCAACAAGGCTAAGTGTAAAAAGTCTTGTACATGGGTCAGGGCAATCTCAAACACAAGTATAGTCTGGCTGGAAAGTGCATTGAGAGAAGTCCTGATAAGAATGAACTGGGGCTGTCAATGATATCGGACCTGACACTTGAAGCCCAGAAAGCCAATTGTATCCTGGACTGCATCCAAAGCAGTGTGGCCAGGAGAAGAGGGGAAAGATATCTATCTGCTCTGTTCCTGTGAAACCCCACCTGCAGGGCTGTATTCAGCTCTGGCGTCCCCAGCACCACAAGTATGAGGCCCTGCTGAACTGAGTCCAGAGGAGGGCTGGAGCACACTCACTGTGAGGACAGGCTGAGTGAGCTGGAGTTCTTCAGCCTGGAGAAGAGAAGACTCTGGGGTGTTTCCTACTGGCCACCTGATCAGGAAGAGGAAACAAATGAGATCTTCTAAGCACAGCTGGAAGTAGCCTCAAAGGCACAGGCACTGGTTCTCATGGGGCACTTGAACTACCCTGACAACTGCTGGAGAAGCATCACAGCAAAGCACAAAACAGTCCAGGAGATTCCTAGAAAGCACTGATGACAAGCACCTGTCACAGGTAGTGAGAGATCCCACAAGGAATGCTGTGCCACTCAATCTCATACTAACAAGTAGAGAAGGCCTTATGGCAGATGTGAAGGCTGGGGGCAGGCTTGATTGCAGTGAGGATGAGATTGTGAAGTTCAGTGTCAGGTGAGGATGAGGCAGGGTAGCAAGTAAGATTGTAACCATGGACTTTCAGAATCTTATTGGAAAAATCCTGTGGGAAAAGGCTTTAAAGGAAATAGGGGGTCAAAGACAGCTGGTCTTTCTCCAGGCTTAAGAACGATGCATCCTGATGAGCAAGAAATTGGGCAAATGGGGCTAGGGACTTTCACAGATAAACAAGGAACTCCTGTCATTAATCAAGAGTAAGCAGGAAATACACAGGAGATGGAAGCAGGATCTGGCCATTTGTAATGAATACAGGGAGTTTGTTAAACTAAGTAGAAATGACACAAAGCAAGCCAAAGCCCACCTAGAATTAAATCTGGCCAAGGATGTCAAAGACAACAAGAGGGACTTCTTCAAATATATCAATAACAAAATAAAATAAGAATTATGTGGTCCTGTTACTAAATGGAGGGAGGGACCCTGGTAACAGAGAATGAAGAGAAGCCAGAAGAAGACATTTCATTGAATGTCTTATTTGCTTCAGTCTTCACAGACAAGATCAGCCTTCAAGGTTCTCTGACCGAGGAGATCAGGGTAAAGCAATTCTGGAGTGAATACTTTCCCTTGGTCAAGGAAGATAGGGGTAGAGACCATACAGGTAAACTTGACATCCACAAGTCCATATGTCCTGATGGGATTCATCAATTGTGAGGCTGCTCACAATGGCAGAAAGCAAATGCCTACCTAGTGTTCAACAAGGGAAAGAATGAGGACCCTGGGAACTACCAGCCAGTCAGCCTCACCTGGATCCCTGGAAAGGTGATAGGAGCACCTCATTCAGAAGGCTATCCACATGGGTGATCAGGAACAGTCAGCATGGATGCACTCAGTTAAATCCTCCTTGACCAACCTGATTGCCATCTTTAATGAAACTACCACCTGGAGCGATGAAGGGAGAGCAACGGATATTGCCTACTTTGACTTCAGTAGATTTCCTTAGACAAACTCAGGGATGTGGGCTGGATGAGTGGACAGTGAGATGGATCAAGAACTGGCTGAACAACAGATCCCAGAAGGTTACAATCAGTGGCACAGTGTCTAGCTGGAGGCCTGTCCCGAGTGGTGTCCCCAGAGGTTCAATGCTGAACTGTTTAACTTCTTCATCCATTACTTGGATGAGGGGGCAGATGCCTGCTCAGCAAAGTCACTGATGATACAAAGCCGGAAAGAGTGGCCAATACCTCCGAGTGCTGGACAGGCTGAGGCAGCTAGGCCTGTTCAGCCTCGAGAAGAGGCAAGTGAGAGGGGACATCACCAATGTCTATCAGTATCTGAAAGGAGGTATCAAGACAATGGACCAGGCTCTTCCCAGAGGTGCCAAACAATAGGACAAGAAGCAATGGGCAGAAAGTGATGCACAGGAAATTCCACCTGAACATGGGGAAGAACTTCTTTACTCTGTGGCTGACTGAGCACTGGAACAGATTGCCCAGAGAGGTTGCAGAGTCCCCCTCACTGGAGATAATTTAAGAACTGCCTGGACACAATCCTGTGCCATGTGCTCCAGGATTTTCCTGCTTGAGCAGGGAGCTTGGAACACAAGATCCGCTGTGGTTGGTCCCTTCCAATAAAATCCATTTTGTGATACTGTGACCTTCTAGCAGACTTCCAGTACCTGAAGAGGGCCTAAAAGAAAGAGAGAGAGTGTATTTTTACAAGAGCATGTAGTGATAGAACAGGGGGTAGAAGCTTTACACTGAAAGAGAACAGGCTTAGATTAGATGTAAGAAAGAAATTCACTGTGAGGGTGGTAAGGGATTGAAACAGGTTGCCTGGAGAAGTTGTAGATGCCCCATTCCTGAAACTTCCAAGGCAAGGTTGGATGGGGCTTTGAGAAACCTGGCCTAGAAGAGGATGTCCCTGCCCACAACAGGCGTCTGGAAGCAGTAAACATCTGAGATCCCCTCCAACCCAAACTATCATCTCGTGAACTTCTCATTCTATGAAGCAGTAACACATAAACTAAGCACACACAAAATCATATATTTTTCTGTTCCTCTGTTTTACTAATGAAGTATACCAAGATATGAAAATACATTTAGTATTATTTGTATATTCTGTGGCAATTTATAATAACACCTTAAAATCAAGTATGACTTAGGAAGAACTCCAAAAGTTCTTAAACCACTGCAATAAAAACCTGACCTACATAGCCTGGTCATTCCAAAAAGGTACCTATAAACTTCTGCCACCCTATTTCATGGAATTAAGCAAGGACAAACACAAAATCTTGCACCTGAGATGGACTAATGCCTTGGAGACATTGGGCACTGGCTACCCAGGGTACACTTCCTGAAACAGAGCTGAGGGTCTGGGCAGAAAGTGGCCTGAACATGAGCCAACAGTGAGCCTTGGCAACAAGGAAGGCCAAAAATATCCTGGGATATGTCTGCAGGCTAAGATCCCACTAATAAGCTATTTTTCACCTCCAGCCAATGCTTTCATCTTGAACAGTTTTGTGTCCCCATTACCAAAAAGCAATAAATTAGGGTGACAAAAGTAAGGTTAGGTTGATTCAGCAATACTGAAATACAGAATTTCCCACAGTAAAAGCAAATCCTGCATTTTTATACATTCATCAGGACAAGATATATGAAGAATCTCCTCTTACATAAATAAAGTGAGTCAGAAAGTCAGTTCACTCTTTACAAAGAGAGATAATTTGGCCTTGGTGAAGATAGTTTAACAACAGAAAAGCTTGTGCAGAACTTCCAACAAAGTGTGCTTCTGAGGACAAAGGAAAGTGTACTAGGAGCTCTGCAAAGTCAAACACAGCTCTGAATTCCTGGCACATAGACTATTCCTTCAGGGGAAAAAAAAACAAAAACAAAAACCCACCAACTGACTGGACCAAGCAGCTGTGATTTCTTCAACTTTTCTGTCTCAAAACTAGTTAGCATGGCAATGAAAATATAGCAGTGTTAGCAGAGGCAGAGACTATATTCAAGAACAAAAAGGGCCAAATTTTTTTCCTTAAACTCAAGTACCAAAAAATGCAGGATCAATTTTAAGTATACGTAAACAAACCTAATTGTCTGAATAATCCATTAGGTGCTGCTTTTAAGGAAAATTTCCTTGCTTGGAGTCTGAGCTCCCTAAAAAATAGTACAGGCAGGGTAAGACAGGATCAACCCACAGCGAAAGCTGTAGAAAAGCCTCTCTTTCACAGAGCTATCCACCTGCCAGAGGCACAGTAGCGTTCTTCCTCACATGCACACGAAAACTAAAAAAATACTAAAACTTTGAAAAAAGAGGAAAGTAAGTATACCTTAAAAGTCTTCTTTTTGTCACCACATTTGCAACAAAGCTAACAAGAAGAAAGTCCACACACCTTCCATTACCCCACCACCACAGAGGCACTTCCCTTATGCTGCAAAAGGCCAAATCCTCCCAAACAAATCAAAATGGGAAAAACACATGTATGCTTTCATTCTTTCTCTCAGGAGGTCTTACTGATTTTGCAATAGCTCAGACAGATTCCTAGAACAGCTGGCAAAAACACGTAAAATCTGCTCCTTCCTTTCTACTCAGCTAGCTGTAAGTTTGGTTGCATTAGCTCCACCCCTCCAAAAAAGGTGGAAACACTACATTCTTCATGTTTAGCTCCTTTCTCATCTGCAAGGGATAAATGTCTTAGCATAACTGAGGGAGAAAGAGTCTCTGTAACAAGCAGAGCCATTGATTTAAAGTTCTCTTATTTACAGTCAACAGGAGAATCAAATAGACGGGATACTGCTAAGAGAACACAATGGGTTTGATAACATTCCCGTGTCACATACCCTGTCTTTGTACACAGTAGGAAGTGGGTATACTTAGGCTACCCAGCACAAATAAAATAAGAAAAGAATACAGATATATCTGCTGTATCTTAAAACATCCTTTTCAAGTAGCTTTTACTTCAGATATACTACTGTGTGATACTTCCATGTATTATATAATGGCAAGTACTGAAATCAAAGAAATATTTGCTTACTTCAAGCAGGTTTGTATGACCAATTATGTCACTATGAATAGAAATAATGCATTCAATGGGTTCTTTGTCTTTTGCTATCAATGCAGAACAACACAAAATGAAACGAAAAAAAACAAGTAGTATTTCATAGGCGTCATTAAGGCTGCCTTCAGAAATAACAGCAAAACAAAAAGGAAAAAGTATGCTCTTTAGGGATACACTGATAGTAGGTTAAAAAAAACCCTCACAAGTAAAACTGTCCTCTAAATTAATAAGAATGCTAAACAACATAGGAAGCTAACACATCAAGACATACAACAGATTTTTTTAACATTTCTTCTCAGGCTCATTATTTTCTCTTTCACACAACCTACAAAAGAAAAAAAATCCAGTCTTCCTTTTTCTATAATCTACCTAATTTGTTCAATCTAGATCATGCTACATATCTATCGGTATGTAATTTAAAGCAAATTTAAAAGAGTCATATAGAGCAGCTTAAATTATAAGCTGTTTCAAAGAGAACAGAAGAAAAAAATCCTATTTCATACTACAAAAATATTTTCCCCTAATGCACCTGTCCTGAAGTTTACACTTAATAAAAGCCAGATGTACTTCTAATACACTGATCCCTGCTCTTAATGCCAGTTTTTCCAGTGCACCACCTTAACCAAGAAAGCAGCACAGCATAGTTTTACACATGATTAAAATGTTTAAACCAAATAATACATTTTTATAATCCTAATAATTCTCACAAAAACAAGCAGAATAAATGCAAAAGCATTAAGAGACCCACACTGCAGATGAAAGATCCCTCCTAGCCCTTTACCTTTTACAATAGGTATTAGGTGGTAAATGAATCAAATTACATTTCTTAAACAGGCCAGTCATTACCAACCAAAGCAAAAATATGCAAATTTGGCTTTAGTTAAGTTATTATGTAAAATTTGTTTTGGCTTCTAAGGTTTGTTTCAGCTAAGCATAAATCCTTATTTGAAGTTCATAATATAGAACATCAGCCATGAGCCTGATCCCACATTCACTGAAGTCATTGGGAGTTCTTATCTTTAGCACCATCCACGAGGATAAAAGGACATAAACGGTTTATTTTAAAGGCAGTGTAAAAGGACTTAACAAGTTCACTTTACAACATGCTTCTTGAGTCACATCTCTGACTCACAGGGACTACCAAGCAAAATGGCAAGTCCCCCTTCCACAGCTGCACCATGAGTTACATCACAGCCAGCACTTTGATCTTCCTCGGTACAACCCTCTACCAACTCAAGGCAACCTAAGCTTTGCAGAACTATCTCTATTAAGTACATCTACAGCCACTAAAATTGTTCCTTGGCTCCATTTTGGTCATAGAGCTGCTCTAGGTGGCCACAACAGAGAAGAACCAGACAAGAAGTGATTCAGAAAGCAGCTTCACCGTGGGGCCAGCACCGCCTGTTGCCAGCGCGCAGATGAAGAGAGGAACAGGTCCCATGGGCAGCCCAGTGACCATCAGACACAGGCAGGCTCCAGGCCAACACCACAGCAGGCAGGCCAGAACAGGCACATTGGCAACACAGCTCTAACACGGACTGATGGCACCAGGCTGGGCTGAAACACACTTCTGGGTCCCCAGGCAAGAGCACGGGCAAGACCCAGGGGAGGCTGAGTCACTGGAGTGCCCTGGAGCCCTGACATGCGGTTGCTAACCAAATGCTCTAACCAGTGGCATGCTCCTTAGCCATGAGTTAGAATCACTTGGCAAGCTCAAGCTATTCTTCCTGAATGTCAGCTGGCTTAATAAGTAACAACTTTTGATGAGTATTTATTAGCATTTGAATTATTGCTCCCAGATTACCACACACTGGCCTGCAAAATCCTAAATTTACAAACAAAGCTGTCTTCTGGCAAAAGTGGAAGAGAATGTCGCCAAGTGAGACAAGTCAGTTATCTTTTCCTGAAGGTCTAGAGATGGCAACTGTGGAGTTTCGTCACGTCATAAGCAATTAACAAATTCTTTTATTTAATCTGTACCACACATGCTCTTTAAAGCAACAGCTGCACGATTTCTTTGGCTTTCAATGTCACACCCCCTACTCCAGCCAAAATTATAGTCAGAGTATCATCAGGGTGATGTGACTATTATGAATCAATGAAACAATTATTAGACTGCCCAAATTGCCTGATAACATTCCTGCATTTTCCAGTAATGATGCATTATGACTGAATTAGGAACCTATTTGTTTTGTGGTTTTATCCTAAAAAAAAAAAAAAAAAAAAAAAAAAAAAAAAAAAAAAAAGGCATAAGCACAATCCTTCTCTCCCTCCAATTAAAAACAGATCTGCTTTAACACTTGAACTTTCCTTACATTTGGGACAAGATATCTAACAAAGCAACCAAACACAGAACTAGGGCCCAACTTACTGAGTCACAAGCTGTTAGGAGTTCTCAAAATACAAATTCAAACTTCTCTATGATGTCAGGAAAACAAACTTGTTTACTCTATGCATATATTCTACATCAAACTAACTTCCATGTCTTCTTCACAGCTTTCACCTACATTGAAGCAATAAAAACATATACACAAACAGTAGTTTGAATCAAATTAAAGCACCCAGAGGTATAACCTGTGACCTTCTTCCATTGAAAAACTGCTTTTTAATCCTGAAAGACTTCAGTGATTCATGCAATGATTTTGCTAAGTCACAAAATCTTGAGCTTAGGCCATTCAATTTGATGTCAAAGCAAACTTCCTTCCATCAATAGTTTATATAGACATTATCCACCTAACACACCTATCATGCACTCAAGACCTTAATTCCAGGCTAAAAATATTACATATTAATTACACATTAAATAGTATTCAGCTCTTCTCCAGCTCATGTCCCAGAACACTTCTTCAGTCTTGTAAAAAAAGAAAACCCAAAATCCCAAACCCAGTGTAAGAAAAACTAAATGAAGATGAGACTCTGAGCAACATTACACATGCCTTTCTTGAACATTTCAGTAAAATCATGTTCTAGAAATGAAAACCCTTACCAAGGATATCTGCCAAGTTTTCCTGCTCTGGAGGACACCCTGCATTTTCTGCAGAGCTCCAAAAGTCCTGAGCCATTTCCATCCAGCATGCTTTTCCAGCTGGACCTTACAAAGCCACTCCTCTGATGCTAACCCAAGGAAGAGGAAATGAGCAAGCCACTGCCTGATAAGTGTTAAAGGGCATATTTAATTTGCAGATGGAAGAATTAACTAGCCCAGGGGATGGTGGGAATTGAAGAGCAAATAAAAACCACAATAATTGTGTTTGTGTATACCACAGTGATGCTTTTTTATGACTTTTAATTTTTTATTAATTTTAACCTTTTTCTGAAGCAAATTTACTTAAAACCCTGCTAGAGAAACAATCTTTTCAGAAATGTTCTGCAACACAAACAGAAAATCTAGGTTTAATTTTTCCTGTAGTCAGTAACATCCTCTTCAAAGACTGTCACAGTATGCATTTTGTAAGAAGTTATAAATATCCTTTAAACTCCTCTAAATATTTTAAAAATTATTACTTAATATCCATTTGTGAGTAAAACTGAGATATAAGTTCTTGACCATCTGAAAGAGTAAGATTTTGACAACAAGAAAAAGGGCAGAGATAAGAAAACTCTCTAGTTCTATGTCAGAGGCTGATGACATGATGAAACAAATTCACAAAATTAACAAAATTAACAAATTAGTGAAACATAATATGGGGAACAACACAAGCATAACAAGGGAACAAACTCCCTTGTTAAAGGTCCTCTCATCCCAAAATCTTTTTTTGAGGCGTATTAGCGTACCTCCCCTTCACCTCTCAGCAGAAATGTATTAAACAGTTTGAAGCTGTCTCAAAGACCCCTGCTAAATCCAAGATGTGTAATCTAAACCCATTTAAAATATTCTCAAAGTATTACTCATCAAAAATGCTGTTTCTCATTTGAGTTCTACCAGCACCATACAAACCTTTTATGTGTACTCCAGGCTTTTGATTATTAAAGGCAGAAGACAACTACATTTATTAAGTCTTGAAAATGTACACAATATCTACATTGATCATGTTTAAAGAACACGAAATACTTAGCCACTTATTTCCTTCTAGACAAAGGCTAAAACAAGATATAGAGTTATAAAGATGTTTATTTTGAATGCTATTACATTTTTTTTCCTTATTCAAAGCATATAAACAAAATAATATCCACGATAGAAAGTTATTTTGAAAGAAAACATGAAAATTTAAGGTCAAGCAGACCTCCCCAGAAACAAAGAAAAGCAAGAAATTGGCCACTTCACAAAGCACAAGCAAAACAGCCGTAGGAAATCCATATGAAAGATTTGTTTAAAGAATATATAAACTCTGGTCTAAGCTTCACAGATCTCTCCAAAAGTCAAGCTAAGACACAACATGTCTCTGGAACATAACAAACATTTCTGAAAGTTCCTTCTGTTCTCTCCACCTCTCAAAACACTGTATTTTGCTATCTTAGTAGGAATTAACATTTTAATTGGCTTTGGCCATTTGCTTACTACCAGAATAAACATAATGATGAACCTGAAGGTGAGAAGTTAAGGAACAACCAATGAGGCAGTTAGGCAGAGAGCTCTGTGGGAGGCAGGAAAATGCATCATTACTAATCTCCTCAAGCCCCATTTCAAGTTTTGGGGGCAATTCTTTTATTTTCAAGCCCAAAGCCATACACAGCTGAGTTCATAGCCTTTTTAACCTTTCAATATAAGGTTAAACATCTAAGGGAGCTTAAAAACTTTCAAGGAACTACCATAAACCCTAAAATATGACATAATCTTGTCTGTTCAATCAAGTTCATCAGATTTAAGAAGCAATAAATTTATTAGATTCTCTCTTCACACCTCCACTCCCTTTTCTATTTTGAAGGGTCAGGAAGGCAAATTATTTCCAGGCTACACGGGATCAAGTAACTGAAAATAATCACATGTATGTAAGCTACACATTTTAACAACAGATTCAATTTGACAGCAGCAGAAAATGCAGATTCCTATGAGGAGGTACTATTTTTCTAGACCTATGCATACTTCAAAGAGGGCAATCACACAAGGATCAAATATCAACAGCTCTTTTTCCATGAGTTTTCTTATCAAGTAGGGAAAAAAGTACTTCAACAATCCTTAGGTCTCAGTGACCTTCTAATGCACTGATCCATAATAAGAACTCTGTAAAGTTAAAGCTCTAAGTTTCAGAGTACCCAAATAGTGATACTTTCTCCCTCAAAACTAGCATTCTGAAGTAGTTGTATGAACTGCCTTTTTAAGGGATTTTTCCAATTAATACTAAGGTTTAGAACACAAGTAGGTTTTCTGACATAATTACTTTCTTATGGCTTTCCAGCAATTGAACATGGACTTTAAATCCTCTTACAAACACAGCTGAATGGTTTAAGTAATTGTTTTTGAAAGCACACAAATGATATGCAACTACTCTTCAGTATTCTTTACAGCATCAAAAAAGCTCTCAAATAAATGAAAATTTAACATACATACACAATCTCTCTTCCATATTCATCCACATAGTATAGTCCAGCTCCAGTCAGATGGTCCCCTAAGGTTTTGGCTCTCTAGAAGAAGTTAAATATCTGAAACAGACCCTTGTCATGTTCATATATTAGTACTGTTTTCAAAGGGCTGTTCAGAGGATGAAGACTGAGAACAATGCAAATTCTCCACTCCATGCTCAACTAACAAAGCATCCAATCAGTTCCCACTGAGTTCCAGTTCATTTTGTGTCCAGATGTAAGTGATTAACAGTACATTGTTTGAAACTCAATTCCACATCTGTTCTTCTGTGGGACTTGGAAAACAGATGAAGTTTTCTGACAATTGTTTGCAGAGCAGATAATTGCAAGCATGTGTAATACTATCCCAAAGTGCAAAACACCATGAGTCTAAGAAGCTTTCTTTGCTGAATTTTTTTGTTGCTTTTCTAAGTAAGATAAAAAAATAAGATGCTCTCGGATGGAAATTATTAATACATTCTTAAGAAGTCATCATCTATACCTAAGAAGGCAAAGCAAAATAGAGACTTTCTTCCTAAAGATCATCATTTCACATCCCAGTATTCTACCCAGTCAGCAAAAATTCATTTTATGGCCTATCAGGTAACTTTTAAAAGTTATGCAGAAGAGGCAAATTCCTGCAGAACTAAAACACACAAAATACATTGTTTTGTCATGGAGCATTGTAGTAGTGAGAGAATTTTCCGGACTATGACAGTATGACAGTTGGCATCTTTTGAACAGATCACAGACTTAAGAGATAAGGGTGAATTTTCTTTTGATCCCTAGAAAATGTGGATAAGCACAGAAAGGAAGACTAGATAGCAACTCTTCCCTGTATTTGCCAAAACAAATGCAGACAGCATCAAAGCATATTGGGAAATCCTAGGCTCAAGAAAGCACTTCTTCTATGCAAGACACAGTTATACTGAAGAAATCTGACACAGTTTGCTATGGATGCTTAATTCCATATTGCTAAAGTAATGATGGAACAAATTACAAAAGGAACGACCCACTGATAGCCATTAAATGTAACGAGTGCTTCCTCCAGTAAGTCCTCAAGATGTAGAGCAGTAGAAACTATGAAAACATCAGTCCAGATTACCTCTGTATTTTAGGCAACTAGCTAATACTTCTACTGACCAGATAGTTTTAACTACTTTATTTATGGTCTTATGATATCACCTTGGACCTTCATCTGACCTCCACAAACAACAAGCACAAGAGTTACATTATCTACACTGATTGAGAAAAATTCACAGGGAGGGCAAAAAATTTTTTTCTAATTAATTCTGGGATTAAAGTAAACTGCTGAGACTAGCTTATTTTGTTAAGAGCATGGTGTTAAGTGTGTTTGACCCCCTAATGGGCCATTCACTGAAGAGTTGGACTTGATGATTCTTGCGGGTTCCCTTGCAACTCAGAATATTCTGTGATTCTGTGAACTATTAGTTAGCTATATATAAGAAAGCCTCTGAGAAGGGCCAAAATTTCAGGTCACACACAAAGAAACCAGATACTGCTGCCAAGGGCTACCCTGGTACTCTGATTTCCCAAATACTTGGTGTTTTCTTAAAAAGGCACATGTCTGAGATATGGAATTACCTCATACTGGAAAAGGTGTTTTCAAACTTTTCTACACAATCATTATGATTAAAAATATGGACGAAAACAGAAGCTCAAAAAAAAAGCCCAAAACCCCCAACCCAAACAACCAAACAAAATCATAACATTTTATTTGTAAAATAAGAAAAGTCATTATTTTTAGTTCTGTTACACACACATGTATGCATACACACACAGTCCCCAGTACTGGTGAGAGTGGAAACCAGGTTAAACGTGGGTAGTTCCATGTGGCCAGTGTGTCACAGCAGATGAAGAACAAGAATGAGAAACAGAGAAACTTCCTAAAATCAAAACACAGAAAAGGTGCAGAATAAATCGAGTTCAAATAACAGAATTAATATAATTTATGCAAAAATAAGCTATTCAGATAAGGAAAAAAAACGGTCTGTCTTCTACAGAAAAGGACAGAGATGGGTTCTAAAAGTATTCTCCTCAACACAATTGCTGACACTACTTAATTAGGACAGCCATTTAAAATGCATATGATAACCAACTACACAAATTAGAAGGCATGAAGGTGATGCACTACATATTATAATTATAAATTCTCATTTTCATTATGTAACTTAGAGAGTATCAGAAAGGCAAGATTTATAACGCAGAGCATGTGATCAGACAGCATTGTGCTTTCAAAGAAATGTTCCTAACAAATCTGAACTAAAGTCACTACAACACTAAAAGGATAGCCAATATGGCTTAGCTAAAGATTAAAATACAACAAATATCCTTAGTTATACAGAAAAAGTAGGCAGGTTGTGCAGATATGAATGCCATTCCATCAATAAACTGCAAACAATAATGACTTCAAGTTTTACTCTATGATTACAAATGTATTTATGTAAAGAATCACTGACGGCTTTCTGAGGCAAGTGAAGATCAGACAAGTTATTAACAGTCTGCAGTGAGTATCAAGTGAACAAATGAAATTCCCTGCTATAGATACAATCCTGCTGATGTCAGGACAGCACCAAAGCTAAGCATCCATGCTGCTGAGCTGAGCGATGCACCAGCCCTGAGCAAGTCCACTTCAGGTGTTGGGAAATGTCCCAAGGAAGGCTCTTCATTCTTCCATGTGCTGTGGGCACTGAAAGAGAGGTACTCCTATTTTTTTAGCTTGAGTACCCTCTGCTAACACCATTTCCTAAAATACTACTGCATAAATATAACATACACATGCATATATAAAAAAACCCCAAAAATCAAAAAGCACCACATCCCTATATTTATACCCAAAAGGCTACAAGCATATCTACTTTAAATACTGCTATAGGACTTCTCTCTAATTGTGACCAAAAAGCTAAACGAAATTCAATACTCTTACTAGTCCCATGGGTCTCTTCCACTTTGTCCTTCTGTAATTGTACTAAAAGCTTGTCTGGAGTCTCTCCCTCAGGCATCTGGAGTTGACACTTCTCCTATTTATCTAGCAAAAGAAAGGTCCCCTGCTTCTTCCCTGCCAATACCATGAAGAATTTAATGTATCAGCAGGGACTCGAAGCCTGAAACTCGATCCACTATTTTCATAAAACGATTCACAGACTTACACTAAGTTTTCTGACTTAAGAGCAAAGGGCTTCCATAGAGCAATTTGGGGCTAGATTAAACCACTCATGTTTCCATCAGTGGGGGAGGGAGGAAGAGCACCATAACATGCAACCACCAAATTGATTTTAACATTCTGAGACCGAAAAGAAATTCCTATTCAAGTCCCTTCACACCTTCTTAAAAAAATCACAGCAGATATTTAATAACTCCTGTGAAGTAAGACGGGATGAACACAAAGCAATAAAGAGCAAATTGAGGAAATAAAATAAAATGGGAACCAAGAAAAGAGTTTGTTTTTACTTTGCAGGAGGGAAAACAGTGGTTTGGAACTTAATTTTACTCCATACCAATACAATGGTATGGTATGGATACATACAGTGGTATGGATAACTATGAAGAAAAATCAATAGAGAATTTGCATCAAAGGAGCATTGATGTGCAAAGCTGAACCAATTGCCCTTTTCATATCTATGCAAGATGACAGGTACTCAACACAGAAGGACATACTATTCTATCACATATACTGAGGAACTCAAATGCTGTCAAATGCTCAATATCACCTTCTCTTCTCTTATAACAATAAGTAAACTGAGCAACAACAAGGCTAGTTATCCTAGCTTTAGGGTTTTTTTGAGAATGGAGTACTACTTTGACTGAAAAATTGCTTGCTTGTGCAAAATAGCATCTTCAGTTTCTTTGAACCTCTAAAAGTCTTCCATTAACACATCAGCCAAATGTCCAAATGCATAAAACATGGAATCTGCTTATATTGAAAAAGCTTTATCCCAGGCTTTCTGAAATAGATAAAAAATTTATAGCAGGCTTTCTTCCAGTTATTTAAATAAATAGAAGATGATAGCTCTCAAAGATAGGGTTCTTTTTGGCCACCACAAATTGGAGAGAACCACTAGTCATCTATACAGAGTCTTAAATAATATGAAGTCTCAAAGAATATTAAACATCTTTTTAATTGATAGGGTACCCATCACTGAGATCCTAAAAGTTGTTTTCATCTTCCAAATTATGAATCAAAGTCACTAAGATATCTCAGAGTGCTGGGATTCAGAAATGTCATTTTTTTCATTTTTAAGAAGAAGCAGGTTGTTATAGAGACTAATCTAGAAGCACGGCAGAATACTAAATTCATCACAGGACAAAACTCTTGGTTAACATATAATGATGCAGTCACAAAAATCACAGAATCACAAAATAGTCACAGATGAAAGGCAGCACTGGAGATCACCTTGGTCCAACACCCCATGCCAAAGTAGGGCCATCTAGAGTATGGGATACAGGAACACGTGTGTTTTGAAAGTCTCCAGAGAGAGAAACTCCATGGTCTTCCTGGGCAACCAGTTCAGTGCTCAGCCACACTCAATATAAAGAAGTTCTTCCTCATATTGAGGTGGAACTTTTTGTGTTTTTTGCCACTGGTCCTTGTGCAGCATCTGGGCACCACTGAAATGTCAGTCACCATCCTCCTGGCACCTGCCTTTGAGATATTTATATGTATTGAGGAGATCCCTCTCAGTCTCTTCTTTTCTAGACTAAACAGGCCCAGCTCCTTGTAGGTGAGATGTTCCAGGCCGCTCAACATTTTTGTGGACTCTACTGAAGCATAAGGATTGAGGATGGACATTGGAAACACAAGCTGAATGTAAGAGGAAGACGGTTTTCACTAACAAGAATTATGTGTCTTTACATGTCATAGGCAGGATAGCCTTCACAACCACTGAATGCCCAGTAAGGACACCAACACACTAGAATAAACACTGCCAAGTTTCTGCAACTTCTTCCCATTTTCTGGAAACAAAGTTCATCTAGATAAGGCTATTTAAGATTTTCCACCCAGGTGCAATGTTCAAGCTTGCAAAATTGCAAGTCATTTATGGGAAATACAACTTAAAAAAATTCAGTCATTAAACAGTATCTGTCTTTTCTTTGTCTCCTGAATACAGTATATCTGCAATATTTCAGCACTTACAAGGGGCATATAAAAAAGAGGGAGAGCGACTTTTTACACAAGCAATTAGTGATAGGACAAGGGGAATGGTTTTAAACTAAAAGAGAAGTTTGGATTAGATGTTAGAAAGAAATTCTTTCCTGTGAAGGTGGTGAGGCACTGAACAGATTGCCCAGAGACGTTGTGAATGTCCCATTCCTGGAAGTGTTCAGGGATGGTGCTTTCAGCAACCTGGTCTAGCGGAAAGAGTCCCTGACCATGGCAGCGGGGTTGGAAATACATGATTTTTAAAGGACCCTTCCAACTCAAACCATTCTATGATATTTTTGTTAAAAATACTTTAGATACTAAAGGTTTTAGAGAGAGACTAGTCATAAGCACATTGATGAAAGATTATATTTAACCCAAAATTCACTTGAACTTTAAAAAGAGCCACAGAAATTAAATAATGTTAATTTCTAGGTGTATATTTCAGGCATTTGTAACAGTTCTCTCAGATATTCATGTGAATTAGTATTTCTTACAACAGATTATATATAGTACATATATAGTTATCAGCAACACATGTTCTTCTGAAAGACCATAAGTCTAAAAGGAGGGTTTAATCTCTTTTTTTTAACTCTTACAGCCTAAACTGTTTGCTTTTAATGAAAGACAAGTAGTTTTGGACTAAATGACAGCACACATTGCTATTATGCTTGGCTCACAAATCTATGTGCCTAATACAATGGCTTCCCACAGACTCAATCAGGAGCATCCTGCTCCTGAAACAAGTATTTTTTTAATGAATAGAATCAAAGATTAATTAACTAAATGCTACTTCATTTCTCTAATCATTAACATTATTGTCTTTCTAAATAACACTCAGTATTTCTGTGATCACATTACAATCAAACTCCAAAAATATTTGTATGTGATTTTAAAAGGCTTATCAGGGAACATTCTTCCTGATCACTTTGGATTCCTCAATCATTTTTTCTCACAATATTAAAAGTCCATTAAAGTGGACCAGAAGTAAAGAACCTGAGAGGCCATGGGTGTAGTTTCACCTAATCCTTTAGTCATACCTGGGGTTTTTCTTCATACTTTGAATAATACTAAGATGCATACCACAGTTGGCTTGTTAAAATTTATTGCCTACAATATCAGCTAGCAAGAATGAAATTAAGAAGCAGCTGCTACTACTGCAAAAGGAAAATAGAAACCTCCTCCTTCTGCATCTTCAAAATCACAAGCTCTGTGGAGCTTTTGTAAAATTATATTTATTTAAAATAATAATGTTAGGCTACAAAAAGCAGATTCTTCATTAAAGTAGGTATTCATAATTTTCTGGTTTATCTTAGCATTGCAGCCAAAATTCTTTTTATTGAATAAATTCTAGTTCATTTAAAGCTTTAATTTAACTAATAGTATTAACTACCTACCACTGAACAATTAAATTACTAACATTCAAGGATACTACTACTCTGGTGTGCCTTTTTTGTCAAAGACTATATTGCAGAACCACAGTCTGCCTGAAAGGCAAAGCCCTGCTTACTGAAAATTTTTCACAGTTTTGTTTAATGTCCATTCACATTCAAAGGACTAAATTGCCAAGACAATAAATTGCTGAAGAGTGAACACAATGGACAGCCCAAGAGGTGCTGTCTGACGATGACTCTGCAAGATATGCTGGATCTTCACACCTGTGATTCTGTGATCCAGCAGTGTGTGGAAAAGACTTAAAGTTCTTAATAGCAATGAACTGGTTAGATACAAATGCAAAATTGCCTTTCAGACAGGTAAAATTTAACCTGCAGTACTAAAGAGCCTGTGGCCCAACAACTCATCTCTATACCAACAGCCTGGTCACAGACAAAAATTCTGTTTATTTTTCCTTTCAGCTCTATGGAAAACACCCATTTCTTTGGGAATCTCATCCTAGACTAAGCTACTCCCATCTTTCTATCTCTATGAAAAGACAACCTTGTTCAAAAATTCTTTTGAACCTAAACTTTGGAGTAAATTTTTTTAATTTGTGGCACAGATTATCTAAAGTGAAAATTTCATAAGGTTATTTAGCATTTAGAAAATTATTAAAAAACAGAATGAGAAGGAAAACCATAGTGGCAGAATGAGCTTTCTTACTTATAAAGGCAAAGAGAAGCAAAAATCCTTCTCTTTAACCATTTCATAATATTTGTATAAAACAAATTGAATGCTTTTGTCTAGATTATAAAACAAAAGTCTTTGCTATACAATTCAGCATAAGATGATAATTATGTAACACTTCCAGCAGAAAAACAGAACAACTTTGAGACTTGTGCAGGAAAGTTCTGAGGCCAACCATGGGGCCAAGAGAAATTATTATACTCCTACAAAACAAACAAAAAATCTTTCATGACATCTTGTTATGCCATATTTATGCAGCAGTCAAGTATGACTTTTAAGCCACAATTAATATAAGTAATAAATAGTAAGAACTGATACTTAAAGCTATTGCCTGAGAATGAGAAAACATGAAATTGCTACTAGTGTTTTTTTCATATAGAAGAACACAGCTCTTTAGTAATGAGGCTGTGTGCAGTAAAGAGTTGAAAGACACTCATCATGAGGAAGGTCAAATAAATCCCTTTAGTCCTTTACAGTTTATATTGCTTATTGTATACATAGGTTGTGTAAATTGCTACTACTTAAAGTAAAACATTAATTCCTAGGAAAGCAGGAAGGACACACTTCCTTCATTGAAGTGTTTTCGGTAAATAATATGCTTACATTGTCCCAAACAGTTTTTAAATTCAGTATTTCTACTGCCTTTTACAAAACAAATAAATTCCTCTATTCAGTCAAAACAATATCTGTAAATTAAGAGTACTTTCCTGGTTCAACACAATGCCAACGGGATTTCCACTTGTTTCCTGCTTGAATTTTAAGTGAGAGTTTTTCTGATAAATGCATCTTTGCTATTTATTTGTATTACACACACACAAAAAAGTTAAGGATTTCTGTCTGCCAGACAGGCAAGATGAGACTCTCAGTCAGATGAGTGACAGCAACTCTCTTCACATACCTAACACCATGAAAATCCACCTAGCCGAGATGTTCTGATGTGGATATAGTTCATTTTATATGTTATGCAGTTTAACTTCACACCCAATTATTTTCCTTTTCTTTCTTCCTAAATTCAGACGCACACTATGCTGCAGCCACCAAAACCAATCACAACCAGCTGCCACAGTGATTTCAAAAGTATACTTTGCCCTGAGAAACTAGGCTGGCAAAGTAAGACTGGTTTAATAACAGTAAGCTCATGGATATCCTTTCATGGACACACATACCAGGTTAAATTTGTGATAGTAGGTCAGCTTGCAGCAATTTCCTGCCTCACATCCCCCCCAATACAAATACAAAAAGCAAATGTTTAGATCAAAATGAGATCCATGTAGGGGTCTGCCACTGTTCAGTGTTTAAGGCCGCAAGAACTGTGTCTGCAAGAGAGAAGAGATCTCCACTCTGTTCTCCTCCAGTGCTAGTAACACAATCAGGGCCAACATCTCTTTCCCCAGCACACCAAAAGGGCTCAGCCCCCAGCTGCACACTGGCATGGCTTTGGTAGGACCAGACAGAGTGGCCACATGCTAACAAGCCAGTTCCAGCCCCTCTGGCCAGGAGAGGTGGGACAATCTGAACCACCCCGAAGCAAGGACAGAAACATACCTTCACAGCCAAGATCCCTAATGATTTGTTGACCACACACGTGGGGAGCAGAACAACATCTTAATACTCAAGTAATGCTTTTTTTTTTTCCTTTTCCTTTGCAAAACAATAATGCAGTAATTTTTTTTTCAGGAAAGGGTTACAGTTCTGGCTTCACTTCCAAGCCAGTAAAGTGTGAGATCATGGGGAAAAGGTTTCTTCCCCTCAACATCCTTGTCATGGACCATTTACTCCTCAAGGAGATGCAGAGTCTGAAATATACCAATGCGTTTTCCTCCAGCATTTCAACATCTTTGTTCTGTGAGGTAAGAAAGATATCTAAATTTTTAAAATTTACTTTAAAAAGAATACAAACACATTCTATTTTCACAGCAATATTATAGACTATACACACGTTGCTTGCAGTTCTCCCATACCTGAATGCATCTGGTGACCAGATCAAGAAATTAGTGTACAGCCAAGATGCCTCACATGCATGCACTGCTTGCTTTTTAGAAGCTTTCGTTCTGCTTGCAATCAGCTTCCTTCAGCTGTGTTTGGCCCCCCCAGCAACAATATCTCTACCCATTTCAATAGCTGTTCTCTCTTTCTCTCTCCACTCTGGCAACCCACCCGCCACGACCCATTCCACCACCATTTTTAAAGGGCTGTATCAATGGCTTTTATCTTTGTTCCATTTCCAGTGGAAACTAAAAGTTCTGGAAACGTTATGCCTCCAAACAGCACCAAAAGAAACTGATTTTGTCGAGTGTGTGATTCTTCCTTCGGTCTGCCCATCAGGAGCCACTGAATTCAGCAAGTCACCTACTTGCAGACATATGGACCAGCTTCTCCACCCAAGTTCCCTCACAGATCAATATACAGAAAAGGGATGTAAAAACAGTTGCAATGATACAAAGAGTTTATAAAACCATAACAGTTTTCTAATATAATCTTTAGATTGCATGTAGAGAAATTCCCCAGTGCTACACAAAGACTACTGATCAATTTATAATCCTTACTTAAATGTATTCAACGACTTAATAATTTCAAGATAACAATAAAAAGAGGGAGCATATGTGACGTTATTTTTACTTTCATTATATAGTTTTAATCTCTGTTCTAATGTATGTTCAGAAAACAAAGGGCTTAGCTAAAGCTTACGCTTTCTAGAGAATTATTTTTAGCTTGTTTAACATTGAAGGAATTCACTACAAGCTCTCCACAGCATGGAACAATGTTCCCACCAGTCTCTCTGTTACAAATTAATGAAAAGCTGACTGCTCATTCTCTGCCTAAAGGCATCTACCACGCATCATAAATTTCAGTCATGGGCACTGAGGAGCAGATCAGGGTACAACCTTACCAAAGCAGTCCAAAGGAAGCTCTCCACATTCATTGCAGCAAGAGGATACCCTAAGCCTTCTACACAATTAGTTCTCATGTACTCTCCTCTTTCTCTCATTACCAGATGTCACCAAAAGCATCACATGGTCAGAAAAAAATTGACAGGCTCACTGACCCTCTTTAAAGCACAGTATGCAGGACAAGCTATGTGTTTTTAACAGCCAACTCCACCGCTGAAATGTCATGTTGAGTTTGAAGGAAAGAAAAAGTATCAAGTATTTGCAAAATTGTATCAAAAAGACTCAACAGTGATCATTCCATTAAAGGCCCTGCTCTAAACAAAACCTATGAAGTATTTTAGCTGTGTACTTTGGAACAATGCCTAGAAACAAGGCTACAAAGACCCCCCTCCCACCCAAACCACTGCTCTTTGACTGGTATTTATCAATAGAAAAGGAAGTATAAAATTATAATATGAAATCACTTGGCTACACAAAAAAAACCTCTAAAGTAACAACAAAAATGTTATATATGATAAATAAAATTTTGAAAGCACTAAATACTGCTTTAATTCAACTGCTCCTGCTTATGTGTGAATAACTTTAGGCTATTACTGGATACTGGAAAATTACTTAATTTTAAAAGACAAAGAAAATTTAAATACTATACTAAATTCAAGGCTTATAAGCCTTGTCAGTCAGAATTCTCTGTTTCCAAAGAAAAGGAACACCTTACAATTGCAAACAGAGAAGAGTCGATGGACTGTAATACTCTTAACTTGAACACTGTGTAAATTATTAGACAATAGTACAAACTATTTACTAAAAAAACACCCACATTTTAGCACATAATTTATGATCACAGGGCTAGAACGCAATAGTATATCTGCCAAAACTCATCAATTGCTTTTGACTTCTGTATCTCAAAACAACATTGATAAATGTGCAGAGGAAAAACCCATAAAACATTTTCCCTTGATTTTAAGTTTAGTTTTTCACAGCAGGCCACATATTTGTCCCACCTTTTGCCTGCCAGCCTGGCCTATTCTGCATTCTGGCAGCCTTTCCTGGAAATTCTTCAAGGTATGCAGCTCCAGGTTTACACATTATAGACCATCACAGGGTCAGCACAGACTTGGAACTTCTAGCCTGGAGTTGAAAACTGCACAATATACAGTATCTTTCATGCAACCTAGCAAGGACAGATGAGTCATCTCTCCAATCCTTCTCACGCTAAGGCTTCTAATACAATATATGAAGAAATCACACAAAACAAAGAGAGCTATTTCATCAAATTTTGGAGGAGTGAAGTCTGAATTTTTTTAGTTAAAATTTATAGTGGTTGTCTGCTAATGGAAAACTTGCATCTGAAATAAACCCTTATATGGCAAAGATTTCCTCAGCTATGGAAAACTAATTAAAGCAAGCAGATCCATGAGCTCTACTACTAATGAAGCTTACTGTTGTCAGATTCGTGCTTCACAGCTGATCAAGCTTTGAGAAGTCTGCCTTTCTGCTGGTGGCTGAAACTAATCAACTGAACAAAGAAATTACACAGAGAAAGAAGCACCTACAGATCCCAGCACAGAAACCCTGGACAATGCCTTGCATCAGGAATGCACAAACTACACTGGTGGGAAGGTCTCTGTGCTATGCACACCCCTTATCCCCTATCACCACAGAATTATGTTTCCAGGCAGAAGTGAAACACTAAAGAGGACTCAGACGCTTCTCCATCATTCCCAAAAGCCCCTCTGTTGCATCTTCTCCCAGCATCCACTGCCTCATGCTCAACATGCTCACAATTCAGCAGTGCTGCTATGTCCAGCCCTTCCCACCGCTCCCTGTTCCGTAACCCTCTGCACTGCACAGAGCTAATGCACAAACCAAAGCTGCCACAACAGATACCCACAGTGCCCCTTCCACCACTGTATGCCAAATACACTCACTCCTTCATGCAAGGCCACAAAGGTGCAGCATTGCTGAATGGGGACTAATAGGGCATTTGATAAACCACAGACAGGCTCCTATGCAGGCCAGTAGGGAAAACAAGAGGCACAACTGTACAGCCAGGACACCTGGAGAGAGTCCTTTTACAGGTTCAACAGACTGGTCACAGTTCAGATCCAGTTCATGACCAGGTAAATGGATGATTTTCCTTGGAATGATAAGCAAGTGTGTGGATTTTTTTTTAATTTTAGAGTAATTTTTCCCCTATTTAAATGAAATTTATCTAACTGAATTAGTATCTCAGCCTCGCCAGCTGTTTGTCAACATGCTTTTCAAACAAATAAAAATGCTATAAAAAGATTGCCTTCATTATTCTCAAATTTTTACATAAAAATAAAGGCAGAAACCATAAAGACACAATTGTTACAAGTGCTTTTGGCACCAAAAAATGCCTGTGGAAATAACTTTCATGAAACAACAGCAGCCACTGTTAATGACTATGTACAGCACACAAAGGGAGGAACTTCAGTATTATACTACTTTTAGAAATTATCATAATTTTCACAATCTCATTCCTCCTTAATTTATATATGTCATCTAACCCGTAATTCATAGGATCTTAGTTAATTAAAGAAATCTTCACTCAGTTTTACTGATAACAAAGTAAAAAATGTCAGTGCTTTGGCCACCAAGTGAATGGTCATGCTTTCCCAGTCTTGTGAGATTGACTCTTCATCAGAAGACTGTCAGACCTTCCAAGCCAGAAGTGGTTAGAAGTCTTCAGCAAAGAAAAACTACCAAGGAGAAGGGTACAAGAGGTTGACAGAATGACTGATGCATGGAAAAATCAACGAGGATCCATTTCTCACAACAAAATCAAGTGAGCAGGTTACTATAATGATGGATCTGTAATAAACTAGGAAATGCTTTTTCTTTGCAATGTACACCTGAATTATGGAATCATTGCAGCAAGACACTGGACACACATAATGCACAAACAGACGCAAAAAAAACCCCTAAATACTTGAATGACAGACCCACTGCTGGTTATTGAAAACACAAATGCCTGTGTTCAACCAAGGACACTCCTAAACCACTAACTAAGGGACCTAACCATGGGAAAGAATTACTACATATACTTCATGCATTTCTTACATTTTTCTCCCTAAGCATGTTTACTAGCTGCTTTTCGAAAGAGTATGAAACTAAATGGACACTTGGCCTGACTGGAACATGCCTAGCTGTCTGTTCTCATGAAATACAGGAAAACATGCCAAATACCAGATGAAGGCAGACAAACCAACAAGCACAGAATGCATGCAGACATTAGACTCTTTAATTGTCTACTGGTTTACAAACAGCATTAATCACTATTTCTGTGAATAGCATGATATAATGTAAGATACAACAGATTTAGACAGAGTTAGGTATAATTATCGTGAGAAACAAAAACTGCAAATAAGAAAAATTATTTTGCTTGTCTCATATGTATGATTTTATTCACTACTGGGAAACAAGCCATGATGCATAGCCAACTCTGAAACAGGAAAACAAATTAGGTACAACCACTTTTAAAAGCCAAGGCTGTATTCTACAAAGAGGTTAAATTTTGGTCCAGTTTTAGAAAGATTTTTTAATTCAGTGGAAATTAAGCCTGGACAGGTGGACCTCATACCTGAGGAACAGCACAGTACACAGCTCCCAGTATAAGGAGAAAGTAGTAATTTAAGCCAACTTCTGTTCCCTCTGTGTATTAAATGTCGCTTTTTAATATGGTTAACTACTAAACTTCCATGAGGATCAATAATCCCTTCAGATTTATCTGAACATTGGTAAATTTGCCAATCAAGTCTAGTTACGTGGCAACGGGGTGGATTTGCAGGTGTTTTAGGGATATATTTAGTGGTAGGGCTATTTATTGTGTTCTTGTAAAACAAGAAAAATTAAGTACATAGGAATTTTTCAAAACTTTTTCTAAAGATGCGGCTAAATCTGTTATCTTTTCTATGGGGAAGACAACACACCAATCTAGATTTCATTTTGTCATCACCTGTTAATAATGAAATAGGATTTTGTTTTTTTGGAAAGAGTTTACTGCCCAGATTCCATTCACTGCTATGCTCAAGAGCCATCAGAAATGACAATAACACTTCAGCCTGGAAAACTAGCATGACTCAGATGCCTGCTGTCACTGAGACTCCCTATCTCCAGTTTTGTGACATGTGAGAACCTGTCCCTTCTAATAAACAAAAAGAAATGAGTTACTGAGAATATGCAAATGGATAAATCACACAGTAGACACCAGCTATTAGGCGGCTGCCACAGAAAATGGCATATCTAAGACAGTGCTTACTTTTCTATTACCCATTCAAATTACACTACATTTTTCTGCCCGACTCATAAATGAAGACAATATGTCCTATAAAGATATTAACTTTTTGTGAGAAGTCTTCCACAGCTCTCATTTTTTTTTCCTATGAGACTAAACAGTCGCTCCCTTCAGAATCTTCTTGCAGGCCATAGTATTAAAGTACTTTATTACAACTGCTATGTGCAGTACTCTACCTAAGACCTCATCAGTGCTAAACAGAAAATAACAGCTATGTCCCCTTACATGCAGCATTCCTTATTTATGTATCTCAAACGCATAAACAGGTGTATTTGTCCTTTAACTATATACTCCAGATTGTCAGTCTCTAGACTGATTTAAGTTTTTATTCCTCTTCCAGGAAGCATGCAAAACATATCAAGTTGTGCTCATCTTTTGGAATTTCAACTCATTTTGTTTGCACTGTCTCTCCAAATTTTGCTTTTTAGCCATCCTTTTGGCCATGTAAGATCCATCTAAATTTTCCAGCTGAGGCACAGGACCTTGTAGAGGGAATCTGGGCCATCTGATAATAGGATTGCTTTTGCTACTTATATGCCATGACTCCTTATATGCAACAAATGGATTCATAGGGTCTACTCAATAGCCATTTACCATATTCTCTGTGTTCTACTAGCCAAGTACCCAATAAAAATACAGAACAAAACCAAAACACATACTCGACCCATCTGAAATGCCTCCTCAGTAGTCAGTAAACCATTAATGACACCCGGAGACCTTTTCTCAACTTGGAAACCTTTTCTCAACCACTTGAGTGTTCATTTTACAATGATTTCATGTGGAATTCCCTACCTTTTTCTAAGAGTGACATGTGAGGTAGTCAAGAATATCACACATAGTCACTGCATGAAAAAAAAAAAAAGTCAAGATACCTCATCTATCTACCTCTCATCTTCTATCTGCTAGGTTAGTTATATACCAAGGAAGGAATTTAAAATTGCCTGACACAGTTGGCTTTTTATAAATCTAGAATGGTTGCTTATCAATTTTATTATTCAAGAGGCACTTTTGCTATTAAAACAATTGTTTAATAACTTGTTTAAAAAAATGTGCAGGGATTAAGGTTTCATTGACCAACTTGTAATTCCTTTCTTCTTTCAGGTTTTATTGACTGGCTTACAATTCCTTTCACATTCCCCAGCACCTTTACAACATACATATATACATATACATATATTTATATTTATATTTAAAATAAATAAAGAAGTAGGGAGTGTAGGTTCACATTTGCCCCTATCCAGTCTTCTGAAGACTCTCCTGTTGTTTCAGACTCTCTGAATATTTGGACTAGTACCTGACAAAGAGGTAAATTATATGTTGAGTTTTTAGTCTAGTAATCTTCCAGTTATTATCTGAGCTATTAAAATCAGCAAAAGAAAAACATAAGTTGATCACACTAGACCTTAAATAGAAGAGAGGGGAAAATTATGAGAACTGGACTTCATTAAGAGTGACTCCTGGCTATCTAGAATAAAAAAAAAACCAAACAAAAACAACAACAACAAAAAAACTCCACACAAACAAGCTCCAACAACAAACCAGTAGTTTTAAGCACTTATAGCCCCTAAGGCAGTAAATGTTTGACGTTGGTTGTTTGGGCTTTTTTCTTTGAACTAAGATAGTAAAAAAGTGGTCTCAGCCACTAACCTTATTGCTTAGCTTCAAAAGCCAGTTGAGAGGCAATAAAACAGGGTTGTTCAATAGAAGTTTCAAAAAAATCTCCTGTGAAAAACTTACTAAGCCCCTTTGGGCAGGTTTGGCAAGTGGAAATCTACTCAGGTATTGCCTTCATCTACACTGCTGGGGAAGTGCAGGAAGCTGCTGTCTCCACTGTTCTGGTCAAGGTACTCCTTACTGCTATAATTGGAGAATATTGTGCTAAAGGAAGTCCTCTGCTGGCTTTCAATTGCAGTCAGCACTGTCACTTCCCTGTCAAGTTTTCCCAAAATATCAACGCAACCTGCCAAGACACAGGGAATGCAGCAGGAGGTGCAAGAAGGCACTCTGTCTTTCTGCACCTGCCTTGAAGTAAATGGAAATGTCAAGTTAGCTAGCAGGTGGGCTACACACTGTATTCAGCACATAAAAACACGGCTCCACTAACAGGTATTGTTACACACCAATTAGTTAAAGTGATCTACTGGTACTGCCAGAAACCACCTCATCCTTTGTGTACTTATTTAAATAATTTAATTATAAAAGGTTGCACTAACCTAGGCATATCAAAAAGGTGTTCTCATGTCTCTTCCCCTCTTTTGTTTTTTAATAGAAGAAAAATTAAAGAGAAGGAAGTTTTTTTAAAGAAAAATAAAACCAAGAGCAAGAGACACCAATAAGAAAGTAGGTCCCCAGTTAAGTCAACACATACAATTTCTAGAATTTATGCCCTCTGGCTCTGTTCTCCACCACTGTTTACTGACACTACAGATGCTGAGTTAACTCACATATTGTAGCTTCAAACTTTCTTGTAGCCTAGAAAGTATAATAATAAAGTCCCTCCTTTTACCAGTACCCCATTCACCAGTAAAATATCTATATTTATTCTTTTTGCTTGATAAGCTTTGGGCTTATGATACTACTTGTTCAGAGTTTCTGCACAATTTCAGTTTGCTGTATTCAATGCATACATGGGACTTACGAAAATACATGGCCTCACATCTTCTGTGTGTTGCCAATACAGTGCTGTACCTCGTCAGACAGCATACCAGTGGAACAGTTAATGTTTAGAATTTAGAAGAACACATTTAGAAGAACTGAAAGGAATACTAACATGCTAGAGAAAAACACAATAACATACATGGATGAAGGAGGACAGATTAACTAATTTCTTAACCCTTATTTCTCACAGACATCCATAGTGTCCATATTTCATTAATTAAATTCACAATTTGATTTTTTTTTTTTTTGATCAGCAGTAGCTACTTACACCTTATCATTCAACAAGGACTTGAAAAATCAACTATGCCTTAACATTAGTCATCCAGAAACACAGCTGAAAAGGATTCTCAATTCACACTGGCAAAAATAAAGTTAGGTAAGCAGAAATCCTTCTGTTGGGATGTGGATCAAAATTCTACTGAATAGGATCAAGGTTATAGTATCTATACTGTACTTTGATTACACTGCACTGAATTGAATTAGTTGTTTTTGACTTTTTAAAGTTATGTATTAGCAGAAGAAATATCACTTTTCACAGAACATGGCAGTTGAAGAAATTGGATTGCACAGCCTCCTACTAGTTTAAGAAAAAGAAAGAGGTACTGACTGGCTGACTCTGAGTGACCCTTTGTTCAGGAGCAACACACTTGCACCAGCACACCACAGTGTGTCCGTGGGAGAGATACATGTCAAGCCACATGTCAAGCCGCCTCATCCTGGCCCATCCAGTTCCTTCAACTATTCTGTAAGGAACTAAAGGTAACAGATGAGCTGTAACATACCTGCCTGAAGTACAGCATAAGGAAAGCCAAGCCAAGCATTTAACTAATTTGTTGTCTTTCTACTGCTTTAAAAACATGCACTTTCTATTAACATGATAACAAAATATTCTGGAAAAGAAAAACTATGTCAATGCCCAGCCCATTCCATGTTTTCCTCTTCTACAATACATAGTTTTTCATTACATATTTCTTTGCACAGGACTTAAATAAGCCCCCCGTTTATACAGATCCTTTAGTCTAGAAGAGTGGCTTATAGTTCCCAGTTTAAACAATTACCATGATGCGTACTTGGTTATCAGATTGTCTTAGCAGACCTTAACAATTCAGAAACTTGCAGACAAAACATCACAAAAGCAAAATTGCCAGTGGTTTCCATTAAACAATGACAAACTGAGGAGTAAGCATCAGCATCTAGTTTTACATTGTAACAGTGACCCAAATTAATTCAGTTGTATTTTCTCCACAGATGTCTCAAAACCAGCAGTAATTCCATCTCCTTTTTTTAATTCTAGGATCATTTATTTCAAGACAAAAACATATTTACCTGAGCTGAACAGAGATGAATGTTTTTAATAAGATTTTGTCAGACAGACCATTTTCAGAACCACAAAATATATTTATTGCCCAATTAACATACATTTATGCTACATATTAAGACAAACTCATGTAATTGGAAAACTAATTAACATGCTTCTAATGACATGTTAATTCATGTCATTAGAAAACAAAACATGTATTTCTGAATTGGACACCATGCCCTCTACACATCTCAAACAATTTAGTCTCCTTCATCACTGTTTTTTTCAGATTCCATGTGTTTGTACTGGTTGTTTATGTGACTACACTAGAAAAGCACTGTAACTTGTTTTATCTGAGCCAAAGAAAACATATACATACATATGCATCAGATACATTACATCCCTACCAAAAAAAAAAGTAAAAATTGATAGGTCCCATTCAGAAAAACAACTTATCTGCCTTTAAAAAGAAGAAAGGAATTTGCCTTTCATGATTTCACAATACAGCCTGGCACCATATGTTTCATTTGGATTTTTCTTCTATTTTTGTTTTTCTTCCCTCTGGAAGGACTATAGCAAGCTCTATTATGCATGGATTCAGAAACTACGAGTCAGCCAAAAGTCGCAGATCTCTCAGGATAGACATGTCCATCTGTCATTTCACAGCAGGAGAACAATAGCAGCTTCAATATAGACACAACAAGCTCACACAATCCTTACACAGCCAGACAGAAAATCTGCCATAGCTGATAGCTAGCTGCCTTTGAAACTCCAGACAGATGTTCCTGTGTAACACCAGGATCAATTGCTGCTTTCTTGTTTCTGTATTTTCACATTCCTCATTTTTTCCATAGCAACCAAGAAACAGTAAGTTTACTACTTGTAACCTCTACAGACCTTTGGGGAAAATCACACTTCAGAAGAAACAGAATCCAAGACATAGAAGCATATTCTTTAATCTGCAATTTTTCTGCTCTTTGGGCCTATTTTAAAAGTATGTTATCCATAAAGCTTGACAGAAACTGTGCTTGTATTGTATAATGATTTTCTAGAGCTTTGCTTAAAAGCCTTCAATTATCTTCTCCATGAATCTGTTTAAGAGCATACTGCATTGCTTCTTGACCGTTGAAAAAAAAAAAAAACACTTAGATTTTTAAAAATTATTTATTTCATATCTGTGTATCTTGAAAACAAAATTTATAGACAAAAAAAGAGAAATCTTTATAAAGCACTCTAATTTAATCTTAGAGTGGCTATGCAGAAAAAATTGACAAAGCATTGGTTGCAGTTCAAGTAACAAAAAGTGTTACTCCTAACATTCAACCAACTTATATGTCTAAAAATAATCTCAGTAGACCCATCTGTTAAACTTTTGTTTCAGTAGTATACGGTGGAGGTTTTTCCAGATGAGTCTCACTGGGTTTTGATAACAGCAGATCTGCAGCACCGGCTACTTCACAGTTCTCATATTTTCCAGAAGTAAATAAATTAGTCCTTTTAAACAGGATAGTGCCTGTAACCTACTGTGAAATTTGCTTCATTGAGAATGAGCTTCTAAAATGTTGGACTTCCAGTAACTGAGGGCACACTGAAAACAGACATTTTGGCACACCTTCAGAAGTCCATGCTGGGATTTAAAATTAAGCAAACCCAAAATTAAGCAAAAGAGTCTCAAAACTTGACAAGATGAAGGCTGACATGGTACATCATATTAGCTCACCAGTTTTCGTTCGAGAACAATACCACCTGAATTTCTTCTTTATGGCCCTCACAGACAGAAAAGGTAACAGTCCAGAAAAGGAAAGAAAAATAAAGATGCTTAAGAAGGAGCAAGAATAAAATACTCAAAAGATGAAGCTAGAAGGGACGTATATGCGTATGACTGAAAAAATGTATGCTTTTTACCACATCCAAATTCCAAGGTTTCACATCAAAAATTTATCTGTGTCTCTCAAATATTTCTGGAAATTTCACAGGCACTGGATGTAAAGTTCTCCTTAGCAAAATCAACATGCTCTTTGAAACTATAACACAAACTCATTTTCTTGTAACTTTCCACAAAGATGCACTTCAGGCCCACCCAACTGGCAAAGGCAATTAAGCCTGCTTCAACCGAAAGTCCTTTAAAGTTTGTTGGGTAGAAACAGTATTTAAATAAATACAGATCTCTCAAATATCAAGACAGATTATGTATGCCATGGCAAGGGAAAAAACTGCACAGAAAACTCTTCTAGACTGGCTTTTAGTTTAGTTTTTGGATGGCAGATTGTTTGCCCTCTTATCTGTACTGGAGCTTGGAATAGCCTGAGGCAATGAATAGCACAAATTAAGCAAGAGTAAGAACACAGCTGGAAAAGTCAAAAGGTAAGATCAAATTGAATTCCTCACCATTAAGCAACAGGAACAACAGTTAAACCTGTCACAAAGGAAAATGAAATCTAAAATACCTGCTTTTCACTTGTATCCAAATCTGTTAACGTGGTTGGTATTTTTCCTTTTACATCACCCCTTTTTGTGAAGCTATGTTATAGCACATAGGCCTTCTATTTTCCATTAAGAGGTGGTTTCCCAAATAACAGATTACTTAAAACATGCATCAATTAATTTCTTATTCTGAAAAACGGGCTGTTCTAAATATTCAAACTCTAAAACGTCAGTTTACATTTCTTAGCAACTGAATTAGTTGATGCAAAGTCAGTCTGTAAAGAAAATTAAGTTTCTGGTAAACATTAGAGCTTCCCTTTTCTTCCTTACATTAGGTCCACAGATCCATTAGAATGGGACATGTGCCTCCAGGAAGCAGACCAGAGTCAGGAAGAGTCTGCTTCTCCAGGAAGTGGAGCAGTGCAGACTATTCCATCCTGGACATACAGCACATTGTAAATGTGTCCATCTCCCCTCTGCTTTTCTCACTTTACTGTATTCCTTCAGGTATTTTAGATATACCAGTAACATCCGCAGTAAATAAGGACCAAGGCTGAAAAGTAAAAGCACACAATACTTAACTATCACTCAACAGACAACTAGATCCTTACTTGAGTTCTACAGCTGTTCAGGGTTGAAAATTACTAAGGAAATACAATGAAGGAGCAAGAGTTTTCAAATTACACAAGAGAATGAATGGCCATGAGAGTTATAGGAAACAGTTTCATGAAAAAGAAACAATTCTTTTTCCTAGGAAAGTTCTTAAATTCAAACAAAATCTCACACTGGAGATTCAGTAAACCTCATGATACAGCAAGACATTTTAGTATAGTGTTGGGAGAAATAAAGTCACAATCTATAAATTGCAGGGCAGGAATAAAATTTGTACCTTAAGGAACTATTTCACGCTGGGATCCTTGCAGAGAATACTTCTCCTGCATGTGTTAATATCATTGATATAATACCATCATACTTTTGCCCTAAACTCTCACAAAAAGCCATTAAGGTTATGCTCCACATGTTTAACACAGTATTTAACTGCTGGACTTTACATACACCAGTACAACACTTGTTGACATCTTTCTGGAGCCTAGCTCAGCAGTGTACCACATCATCACAATACTCTTTTTAAGTCCACACAAATGCAGATGGAAGCCTGCTATTCACCAGGAAACTCCCTCTGCCAAGGTGCATTTACAGAGCCTCTGAGTTTTGTTAAACAAACCCAGGAGCAAGCAGTTCTCCAGACAGAAAAGTATAAAAACAGAGTCAGGGCCACTCTCCTGCTCCTATCTTTTGTTCCATTACAGACGATCACTGATATTTTTAAAAAATGCAGTCTTAAAACAAAAAAAAATAAAAGCAAAACAACGCAAACAGTTTCCACTGCGTCCTCACATACTAGCTGGCAGAATGGGATTATTACTAGTAGTTTCCAGATGCAGAGAGACCGATCACAAACTCATTGGCAGGACTCTGATATGTACTTTATCCCAGCTGCGAGAGCTGCTCTGCCCCCCAGCACTGTCACACAAGAACTGGTCCATCTTCCTTCATGTAAACAGAAGAAGCGCATGGACAGTTCACAAAGCAATGAGAAACTGATTGCCCCGAAACAGGAGGATTGCCCTGCAGGTCAGGCAAAACTGCAGCTTTCACAGCAAGCACAGATGAACATACCAGCATATTCCTGCTATTCCTGAAGACAGAAGTAGTGTGACACTCCGTGAGCAGTGTATAAGTAAAGCAGACCCTCAAATGCCCTTTTCTTCAGAAGATCCCTTTAAACAGAAATTGTCTTTACTGCCTACAGATGCAGAAGTGCATGATCCCAACAGGAGACGAGGACCCAGACAGAAGACATCTTGAGTACGGCACGTAACTCAACCTCAACCAGTCTGTCTCTGCAAGACAGCAAGTATTGTGATAGATCTAAGAATAAGTAGGTTTTGTGTCTGTGATATCACTTCTCACTGCTGACAACTGTCTTCCATTTATGTTTTTCTAGGGCACTGGCTTGTACCTGGAAACATTCATCTTAGCATGGCTGCTGCCACGTCTGCCAGTCACTTCTCAATCCAGAGTACTACTACGTACAAGGGCCACAGCACCACGTCTCCTCTTTCCATAAAGCACTACTCCGATTTCCAGGAACAGACCAGTTTATTTTCTTCTTTCCAAAACTAACATTACTGCTACTGAAATCCTGGAAAAAGAGACACCCAGGGGAGAATCAAACAGCAATAACAGAAGTTGTGAAAACAAAATGGCTTCCTTCCATCTGTGAAACACAACCACTGGGGAGGGAAAAGGCGGAATGCTTTGAACAGGAATCTCTGCAATAAGAGTTTATTTAGATGTGTCAGACAGACAGTGTCCTGCTGTGCTTGTCCCCAATTAGCTGGAATTAGAAATAAGATGGGGAGAAGATTGCAAACCTTTGATCTGAAGCAGAACAACGCCAGTTCATGGTATCAGTCATGTCATACCCTTAAAGGCAG
The DNA here is from genome assembly GCF_027477595.1 of Haemorhous mexicanus. Classification (NCBI taxonomy): domain Eukaryota; kingdom Metazoa; phylum Chordata; class Aves; order Passeriformes; family Fringillidae; genus Haemorhous; species Haemorhous mexicanus. The sequence continues at coordinate 66,769,399 of NC_082381.1, forward strand.
CCAAGCCTGAGATCTGTTCCTAAAATTCTCATACATCTTATCCTGACCTCCTTTGATCCAAATGATGAGTAACATACACAAAATGATACCACCTCGTAGAAGAAGATGAGACCTGCCTGTAACCCCATCACTGCAGCTTTGGGAGCAGCTGAATCAGTTTAAAGTTTTTTGCCAACGAAAAAGGAACATCAGGGCGGGCTTCCCCTCCTCCCCTCCCTTCACTCTGCCCCTATACCTGATCAGACAGTACCATCTCCTTCCCTCCACTACACCAGCATGACAGACCATCCTAAGCCTGGGTTCTTTTTGTCGTGAGTTAATCTGGGAGAGGCGGAGAGAAGGGCTGACCAGGGCAGAGCAAGGCTATACCCTCCCTCAATTCTGGGGAATCAAGACACTGGATCGCCCCCAGTATTGCCCTCCTTGAATACCATTGGAAAGGTTGCCCATCTGTGGGACTTTGGAACACTAATTTGCTTCACCCGCAATTTCTTTTTTATATCATTTGACTGGAGTTAGGCTCACACATTGATTTTTTTCTGATTACTCCAGACATCTCTGCTTTCTATTATGACTGCAGTACTGCACAAGCACTCAGCCTTGGCAATGCTCATGTTAAAGTTTTCTGCAATCACAGCAGAAGAGAAACAGAAACTCAGATTTAGGACAGACCTACCTAAAAACGTTATTAGCTTGCTGGTTTATTTTAAATTACTGAAGGGCACAATTGTTGTGCCTTAAAACCATTTTCTTATTGAGCAACACAAACACGGTTAAGTTTGCAGCACACATTTCATTAAAATGAAATATCTGTTAATTAAGTAACAGATGTTACTGCTAGCATTGTGAGTCCTAAGTATTTTAACACACATATTCTCATAGTAATGTACAAATGCATGTACTTTACAAATGTATGCATAACTATCCAACTGCAGGGACAAATGCACATTTCACAGTTCAGTTAGAAAATACAGCTCTTCCACAGAATAATATATCCAGTGCCTGACATCTATCTTCACTTATTTGAGAACACTAAGTTTAAAGCATAACTGCTAATAATATACTGATCTCCCTTTTTAAGGATACTTAATATCATGACAAAACACAAACCTTCATCTTTCACTTCCACCAGGAAAGTATTTGAGATCTCCTAGATCCTACATGTATTTTAAACAGAGGTTTAGAATTAAAAACTTAATTAAAGAACAGGAATTTAAATGGCCTAAACTTATCCATCAGTTAAGAAACAAATTTACGTGGCCATATCTGAACACACACATCTGATGACTTGAAGTGTGCCAAGAGATACAAAACTTCCTTCCTGTGATTTTTAAACCTAGAGGGACAGTGAACTTAGAAAAATTTGTCCAAGCGGCACTGTTTTGAAAATCCACAGAGGTTTTCAATGATCAGCTGACCAAAAAACATTATCTGTCATCTGAAAAAAAAAAAATATAATTTGAATAATCTACTTAAATGAGAGTGTTAAAATAATGTCAGAATAAACTTCATACTCAAGCTTCACTACTTGCAAGAGTGAATACCTGCTGAAGATAAATTGTCTCCTAAAAAAAAACATCAAGAGCTGAACATTGCTGAGAAACAACTTTTATCTCTTTAAGTGGTAGCAGAGTAAATTGTAACACAGGAGGAAACGCCTGCTCCAACCTAGATAAAGAAGTCTTCTTTCAGATAAGATTTCATTTGCATCTGTGTTTAGCAGCAAATTAATTGACAAGTGCATTTCTTAAGATGGTGGAGATGTTGGGGAAAAAACACCCAAACAACCCAAATCAACAAAACCTCCTACTCTTTAATAGGGAATTTCCAAGCTTTCAAGCACAGCACCCAGTTATCACAAATTGCTGGTAATAGAGATGGAATACTCCTTCTAATAGATGAGCTAAAGACACAATTCCTAAAATTCTAGGAGTGACAAAAATGTATGCACACAAAAATAGGCTTATGAAAGAGGGAAGGGAAGGTTTCGGGAAGGTTTCGGGAAGGTTTCGGGAAGGTTTCGGGAAGGGAAGGTAAGGTTTCGGGAAGGGAAGGGAAGGTTTCGGGAAGGGAAGGGAAGGGAAGGTTTCGGGAAGGTTTCGGGAAGGGAAGGGAAGGGAAGGTTTCGGGAAGGGAAGGGAAGGTTTCGGGAAGGGAAGGGAAGGGAAGGTTTCGGGAAGGGAAGGGAAGGGAAGGTTTCGGGAAGGGAAGGGAAGGGAAGGTTTCGGGAAGGGAAGGGAAGGTTTCGGGAAGGGAAGGGAAGGGAAGGTTTCGGGAAGGGAAGGGAAGGGAAGGTTTCGGGAAGGGAAGGGAAGGTTTCGGGAAGGTTTCGGGAAGGGAAGGGAAGGTTTCGGGAAGGTTTCGGGAAGGGAAGGTTTCGGGAAGGGAAGGTTTCGGGAAGGGAAGGGAAGGTTTCGGGAAGGGAAGGTTTCGGGAAGGTTTCGGGAAGGTTTCGGGAAGGTTTCGGGAAGGGAAGGGAAGGGAAGGGAAGGGAAGGGAAGGGAAGGGAAGGGAAGGGAAGGGAAGGGAAGGGAAGGGAAGGGAAGGGAAGGGAAGGGAAGGGAAGGGAAGGGAAGGGAAGGGAAGGGAAGGGAAGGGAAGGGAAGGGAAGGGAAGGGAAGGGAAGGGAAGGGAAGGGAAGGGAAGGGAAGGGAAGGGAAGGGAAGGGAAGGGAAGGGAAGGGAAGGGAAGGGAAGGGAAGGGAAGGGAAGGGAAGGGAAGGGAAGGGAAGGGAAGGGAAGGGAAGGGAAGGGAAGGGAAGGGAAGGGAAGGGAAGGGAAGGGAAGGGAAGGGAAGGGAAGGGAAGGGAAGGGAAGGGAAGGGAAGGGAAGGGAAGGGAAGGGAAGGGAAGGGAAGGGAAGGGAAGGGAAGGGAAGGGAAGGGAAGGTTTCGGGGAGGGGAGGGGAGGGGAGGGGAGGGGAGGGGAGGGGAGGGGAGGGGAGGGGAGGGGAGGGGAGGGGAGGGGAGGGGAGGGGAGGGGATTAACTTGATTCTTCTTCCTAGCTTTTTCTCTTCATAATAAACTCTTATTATAGGTCTTGCAGATAAAACCTGACAGGCCTATACTTTTACTTAGTCCTCATGTGGGCAGCATACTATTTCCCTACTACATAAAGTGTTCAGTTTTAAGTAACAACAGGAAAAATCTGATGCAGGTTTAAAGTTATTGCAAATTTTAAACCCCTCCACTGATGAGCTGGCTTTATTTCTAATGAATGCCCTTCCAAGACTTATGTATTTGTGTGTCTATGCATCTGTCATCTATATCTCTAGTAAGCAAAACTCCACAGATGTTAATTTACCTGCATTAGTAACTTGGAGTATTTTCAATGGTTTGAAAAGAAAAAAAAACACACAAAAAACCAAGCACACCACAACACTTCTCTGACAACAACATGAAATAAAATTAGATCCCACTGCACTTCAGAAAAAAAGTCTGTTAAACCCAAGAGTTCAGTCAATAAACATTAGCCCCTTACATCAAATGTAGTTTATAAATGATTAAGCTTTAACACTCACACCCCACTCTAGTAGGTCAGATAAAATCTGCTGCTTCTTATTTGGCAAAATATTTCACCAGTCTGACTAATCACTTCAGAGTAGTTAACTCCTTGACTCCATGTGTTTAAAGATTAACATTTACAGTGCTCAGAAAGTATAAGCCAGTTACTTAAAAAAAGCCCTATTTGCAGTTCATTTCCTTTGATCTGAAAATACATACAATAGCTACTAGCCAACAACAACTCTACACAGAAATAACTTTTTTTAAGATTTACATTTATTACAACAAGGAACCTGGTGGTCTGAATTCTATATCTTATTCTTTATGATTGAAGGAGTTAATTTAAACTAATTTTCTCAATTAAAATCTTTACAATCATACCTAATAGAAAAAAATCCCCGAAAAAAATGACCTGCTCAAACATGTGAACTCTACTGCTGGACAAATCTCATTTTATAAACAAGCAAAAAGCAGAGGCTTTTCTTATATTTCTTCAAAAGAGGAATACCAATTCTAGAAGGTAAACTTAAAAAAAAAATTGTTTCTGAAAATCTCTTTGGAAAAACTAACATATATTAACATAGCTCCAAGTAAGGATTTTTAAGCAAGCATCAAAAGCAAAATATATGCTAGAGAATAGCTGAATTTTACCTTTAATCCCAGCATGTTAAAAAAAGTTTTTTCCCTTCCATCAATAATAAAAAGCAATCAGGAACAGCAAGCAGTACATCTTCCATTGCTTTTTACTAGAGCCATTGGGTTTCAGTTCCTTGGAGATATTCAAGCCTTGAGCATGAAGAATGCATCACAGTAACAATCAAGGGATGCATCACATGACATACTTCCAACATATTCTAGAAAATAACACTTAATTCCTTTCTTCTGATGATACTGTGAGTGAAATTTCTAACGCAGCTGATAATTCAGTGTGCAAAGTTAACATCAAATCACACATGCTTTAAAACCAGGAGGAAGCTGGTTTCTGAAATACGTATCTAATGAGACAATGGTGCAGCAGCCAGCCTGCCTGCCTGCCCCACGATCCTGACAGCTCAACAGCCAGCTCTTTGTTGGCCTGGAGAGTTCCTTTCACTGGTGCCAAAACATGGGCACTTATAACATGCATTTTTTTCTGTGTCAGAAACCTAGCACCAGCCTCCATCACCAGTTGCTGGTAAAAACACTGTTCCGATTAAACATGAGATGGCTGTCATGCCTCACATTCTCCCAACTCTCTGAAGTTTCATACATTTTTCATATATTTAAGAAGTTACCTAAAACCAGCCATGCTCCGAAGTAGAGGGCTCAGAAATGGTAATTCCCAACTGCTAACTGCAGGCACCAGCTAAGTCTCACGAAATCAGGTCCTTTCAAAGTCCTTTTCTCTGTCCTCTTGGCTCTCTTACTCTCAAGTAGGTCAGCTTCAGTAAGATGGGAAAATCCTCCACTCCTCACCTTCTGACAATTCTGTGACCTGGTGGTGAGGACACTTGGAGGTGGTGACTACAGGTGGGTTCCCCAGCATGCAGAGAGATGTCATCCACCTGCAGTGGGAGCACCCCAACTGACAGGCGAAGAATGGCTACAGGACTACCTCTTAAACCAATACGCTGTGGGAATACAGGACAGGCACAGTTCTTTTACCTACACAGCCTCAGGAGAGAATCCCATGTTGGTAGAGATGCCCAGCACCCACCAGCCAGGTGGCAGCACCATGTCAAAACTAAGCAGAAGATGAGCAGCAACACTGTCCATGAGATAATCCAGCAAGACTCACATTCCCTTAGAGATCTCTGTTCTTTCTACTGACTCTACAAACATTGCAGGCTCTAAGATCAGGTAACACGAGTCAGGTGGCAAATTTTTCAGCGCTCCGTGGCATCAAATGTGGAGTTGCTTTGAAGCTGCACCCAGCACTTTTATGACTGAATACACTTGTATATCAATTTCTGGCAGAATTTTAAAGCATGCCATTCTGAAAGTAAATTAATGGAAGAAAAATGAGTCAAGGGAAAGATTCAGTTTCCTTTTACATGCATGACTCATTTTAATTATCATCCTGCAGGCAGATCAGTTAATTGCTAGAAAGAACTGATTATTTACTCCTTTTCTCATTAGGTAAGAGCCATTGCACACTCAGACTGAAAAATCATAACATGAACTAAAACCAGGCCTTGCTTTACATTTCTAGAATTTTTACTTCCTTTTGTATTTTTACCCTATTTTCAAACTATATTTTTTGGAAAATAACGGTGAGTCTACACTGCTAAGGCATGTTTTTATTTTTTTTAATATCTGAATTTAGTTACATCAGCTAATAAAGCGTAATAGTATCTATTTTTTAAACTAAGTATCCAGATGTGTCTCTAGAAGTTTATATTTAGATCAGTGAATTAGGAACGCTATTTCACAGCATAACTCAGTATACAGGATTTTCTTCAAAGCATTTATCAGATCAAGTTTGTTTTTATTTTACTGTACTGTAAGGGATCTCAAATTAAACTAATTTTTCAGAGAAGAGAAAAAAAGGACAGAAATTTTAACTGCTTTTCAGGGTTGTGTGATATCCCTCAGGGTTTTTTTTGTGGAACAAAAGAAGTCATGCTAGAAAGAGAAGACAAAACTCAAATTGAGCCCTGGTGACATGGCAAGTGCTCAGCTAATGAAATCATTCCAAAACTAGCACCTATAATTAACATACAATGGAATGGCAATGATGAAATCTCAAAAAAAAGTTATCTTTCATTCTGTATGAAGAAGTTGTATATTGTGGGTGGGAAGGTATCCTTTTTTTCCAAAAGAAATCACATATATATGTTGATATTTCAGCCTGGAAATAAGACACGGCAGGTATAAATAATGCAGTCCCCCAGCTGCCATGATTTATTATTGAGGAGTAATATATCTAGAGAAATTATCTGGATTTACGAACATTCTCACTTATGCTGACAATCTTCAAGATTGCATTATTTCAAGGACATATTATTTCATACAGGAGATGCCTCCAAGAAAGCATTCAAACTTGTGAGTGGGCAGAAATCCTAGGCCACTGGTAAGTAAGTACTGGTACGGTCGATCTGGCCAGCTAAATGTGGCAATAACTGCATTGATGTGGAGGTGACTGCACTGCAGGAAGGACTAACCCACAAGCTAACAAGGGCAGAAAGTAAAGCCAGGTAGAAAGCACAGGTGACTATGACTGACATGGCAGCAGTGCTGTGTTTCAACAACTTCCCTTCCCCTTCCCCTTGCCACAGAAATGACATGGAACTGTTGGAGCAATTCCAGAGGAGGCCTCTCACAAAAATTATGAGAGGGCTGGAGCACCTCTCCTGTGAGAACAGGTGAGAGATGAAAAGGCTCCAGGGTGCTCCACTTTATAGCACCTTCCAGTATTTAAAGGGGGCCAACTAGAAAACTAGAGAGGGACTTCTACAGGGCATGGAGTGACAGGACAAGGGACAATGGCTTTAAACAATAAATAGGGCAAATTCGGGTTAGATGTAAGGAAGAAGGCTTTTAAAGTGAGGATGGTGGAACACTGGAGCAGGCTGCTCAGAGATGTGATGGATTCCCCACTCCAGGAAGCATTTAATATCAGGTTGGATGAATCCCTGAGCAACCTGACCTAGTTGAAGATGTCCCTGCCAATTGCAGGGAGGTTGGACTAGATGACTTTTAAAAGAAACTTCCAATTCAAAGTACTCTATGATTCTATTAAACAGATTCATACCTCATCAAACTGGAAAGGCAGAACTGCTACATAACTCAAGCTATATGACTTCCCAGAAATAATTCAGCATTGATCGACAGTTTATTTTCTAGGGTGGAGAAAGCTGTGAGGGGAAGGAAACTGTAATCTTGATTGACCTTTACTTTCTTAAGTTAAGAAAGCCTATCTTAGTCCACTATAGATTTTTATGGCTCTTCTCTGGTAACAGTCAACATCATCTTATGCTGTATCTCATGATATATAGACATTAGCAGGTTATCCCAGTAGCGATTGTACAAGTGCCAAATGTATGATATAAACTCCACTCCTAGGCAGAGCACCTCATTTTTATTCTCTGGAATTGTGACAGGTCTTTCCTCTTATCCTTGGATCTTCCCTCTATGTTGACAACTTATGTTGAGCTGATTATCTGCTGTGACCCTCTTTTCAGAGCTGCCACATTTCCAGATGACATGCCAATGGAGTTATTCATATTTCTCATCAGGATAACTTTGACTTCAGAATTTCCAACCTGTCCACATTACCATCTCTTTCTGTTATTTGTCATTCCACTATCTGCTGTATGTTATTGGCAAAGAAAGCATTGACTTTTTCTATCACTGGTGATTTTTAAAGACTCTTTTCATGTTGCAGGTTGAACAAGAATTAATCCAGAAATATATAATGCCTCCACTGCCCTGAAAGTCAGGCTACCTGACCACAGGGGTCCTTTAGGGCCTTGCAAGCTCTGGTTTTGTGACTCTACAGAGGCTCACATGGGTAATGTGATTTTTGTCAGCAATAAAATAACCCATGAAGAGACAGCAGCTTATCTGCAAATCCAGCTAAACAAGAACAACGCCATATTTACAGTTATATTAGGTACCTGTCAGTTAGCCAGGTCAAAGACGATATTTGATTTTGCTTCAGTTAACTTTGTGAACAAAAACGGTTATTGAAATTTAAGTACTTCACCTAAGTCTATTGCACATCTTTATCCATCAACTGAACTTGTCACTTCACATAAGAAACAACGTTGAAATTTTCACCAGATGAATTTTCCACAAGGCTGTAACAGTCAGCATTAGTTTTATACACTCATTCTATTGTCTATTAACTCAATCTCACGAAAGACAGCCCCATGTCATATACACAGCCTGCCTTTTCCAGCATTTCTCTCCAGTCCACCCAGCACCGTTTCCCTGGAGGAGGGAGACCGTGGTTTTCAAGGCAGTACTCACTGCTCAAGGAGCAAAATATTGCTGCCTACCACAACCTGATGCAGAAGGTCAGGACTGAAACTACCAACGATGGGGCCCAGTGACCATTCCTAGTGTATCACTGCCTGCTACCACCAATCTGCTCTTACCTTCTCAGGCACCAAGGGCACTCTGACTGTTCAGGGCTCACAGCACAGTCACTCACACATCTGTACATTCAGCTCTCCTCCCCAGCAGTCCATAACAAAACACAGATCCAGCCCTTAAGTCCATTGTACAACATTAAGTCATCATATGTAATCTAATAAACTAGAGACAGAACACTTATGTCATATTCTAGCCTCTGAAACTTCTCCAAAAGAAGAAAAAAATAAATTGGTGGGAAAGGTGAAGAGGATGGAGATGTAAATAGCATTAACAGAACAGAGAACTTAACTGCTCAGCTCTCCCAGATTTTCTGAATGCACTTTCTTTTGCCTTGGTGATTTTAATGGATTCTGTTTATGGCTGTAGTTACTGGACTGGAGCCTGTTTTGTTACAGATTTGTGATATGCGCCACAGTATCTGTTCAAAATACTGAAAATATTGAACAACACTAATTATAAACGTCTTATGGTTTTGCTCCCTAATTTACAGTTATGCCATTCATACTAATGCCCAAACTGTAATGTGCAGCTCAATTTGCTTCTTATAGAAAAAGCTCAACAGTCCTGAGCACAGTGATCAGGACAGTCAAACTCAAGGGGCAGAGTTTTGACTTCTCCTAAAGAAGATTTGTAGGTGACTCCTCAGTATCCAAAAACTGAAGTCACCTGTGAGGTGAAATAGGTGGGAGACTAAGTTCTGATAACACTGATTATCATCCTCCCCTAATAATTCAAATCACAAATGATTAATATAAAAAACTACTATTTTTGTAATTTCAGATTTAATACAGATATACTGTGTATCTTAGAAATGAAGAGACATCTGCAGTTTAATATGTGGCACTAAGAAGCATTCTGAGTTGTGTCATGATGAGAAGACATACTCTGCAAAGCTCTTAAAATAAGGAATCTATTGTATAGCTGCATACAACAGCTAAAGACCAGACTTCGGGACCCACAAGCCCTTCAACAACTGTATGCTCTCAAATAATTAACAAAACAATTGATGTTCTTTCAGAATCTTAAGACAATTGAAAATGGGCAGGGATCACTTACTATTGGAAAAGAGCTTTAACTGTGACTACATTAGCTATGCTGGATTTGGGTTTTTAATTAAATTTACAGCCCACAATTTCCATTTCTGCATATGCAGAACTAATTTCTTCTTGTCTATGTGATCCTAAGCATATATACCCAGTATAATTTTGATGGGGGGAAGCCATACATTTCAATTCACCTCCTTTTCCCCTTCATAGTACCTCTAAATTTCAGTCAGATCTCTGTGGTACTGCAACATCATCACAGCCAAATGGGTCATCTGCCTTTCATCACTTTTCAGAAAAGTAATTTTTTTCAATTTTAGATCAACAGATCCACCTAAACTTGAAACCCAAATACAGAGCTAAAGGCTGTCTACAGTTATTCCTAGCTATTAAAATTTTCAGCACCAGTTCATGTTATGATTGATGCTGGTATTTTCCTGAACTGTCAGTAAGCAGAGTTTTATAAAGGAAAGGAAGATTACATCTCATAAGTGTCAGTCAGCTTCTGAGATAACTTTAAAACTACCCAAAACTCTCATCAGCAGGAGCTCAACACAGCACTGTATGGGCCTCCATACAACTCCATACAGCTCCAAACAACATTAAACATTAATTCCTCCTGAAGAGAAAGAGAAGTAGATAGAATGCTCATAGTGTTATTTAAACTTACTCCAGTTCCTTTTTGTTTTTTAAAACCCTAAATGAAAAGTGTATCCTGTCACCATACCACCTACAGTTCTCAGATAGTTCATGGTGTATTGTTATACAGTTTTACCATGTTTTAAGAATTGGAATTTGTGTCTTCAATGCTATATTAAATAAAATAAATAAATAAATAGATAGACAAATAAATTAGTTAGTTAGTTAGTTAAATGAATAGAATTAGGCTTTTGTAAGTGACTGAAAAATATGCCCTTTCACTTGGTACCTCAAGTCAACCTCCCAGTACTGGACACTCTCTCCAAAGCTGCTGACATGCAGACTCAGAGCATTCTTCTTCTACCAAAGTCAGGCCAACCATAAAAACCCAAACAAACAAACAACCCCAAAACAAACAAACAAAACCCCCAAAACCAAACCAATCAAAAAACTCCGAACCAAACCCCCCAAAAAGCTGAAACAAAAAAAACCCAAATGTACCAAAAAATACAACCCAAAAGCCCCCAAAGCAAAACATTAAAAAAAACCCCAAACACAACAAAACAAAAAAAAGAACCCAAAGAGCAATAGATCTCTGTCTCCCTCCTTTCACTTTTATCTATGTCAAATTCTTTCCCAAATGCTTAGCACAATTTCATTACTTGACTGAAAGAGTAATAAATTCAGACTCTGAGGAACTGACAGGAACAGGAAATAAAAAAATGCAAGATACTAAAGTGAACATGCACTTTTTTGAAGCAATTATCTTCATTTCAGCTGAAACAAGACAGACGCACCATCTAACAATTTCCATACAAAAATCAATACTCTAAATTTTATTGAGAAACTGACACCACTGAATTTTCTGCTATTCTGGTCCTATCAAAATGAAGTCCAATTTAACATCTAATTTTGCATCATCTGTTATGAGAGGAAAGCAAAGATATTATTGCAGTCCGTTTCAGAATAAAACCTTTGGTCCACAGATGGTGCTTTAAATTTTCATGTTTAAAAAATCCCTAGCTATAATGAAAGACCAACTGATAATATACATGTTTTCCTAACTGCAAAACAGTGTTCCTCAATTATGTTCCAGAATACTGAGGTTTCTTAGAAGCACTTTTTCTCAACAGCAGCCATGCCAGAATATGGTCAAGTTGAGTAATTGGTTGTTCCTTTAAAAGTCAATCCATTCAAACTATTCATGCAACTAAAAAGCCTAACAGTTCAGCAATGCAATGAATAAAGTAACTGTAAAAAGGGATGAGCTAACTTTGCTTTTACAAACTTTTGACTGCATTAATTTTTTGGGCAACATTTATCTTTCTAAGGCATCAACTATATGCACAAACTATAACTGACAGCAGACAGAATCACAGAAAGCTTCCTCAAATTATAAAGTGAGCAAGTGCCTCATGACTTTGAAATTTGTATTTACCAGGGATAATTAATTTAATGAACCACACTTCCTGGCAATGTGCCAACCCACCTCTTAAGGAAACACCAGAAGACCGTATGACTACAAATGCAGTTGGCCACTGATTTATCTGAGAAGTAAACTGTGAGCAGTGCTCTTTAATTCATAAGAAATATAGTTATGAAGTTTTGGAAGAGGAATGGAAATACCCCAGCTATTCCTTTTGTTCAAAAAATTCTGCTTCCATTCTTTTTAAAAAAGAGGTCATATTCCTTTGTTTTGTTTGATCTAGTTCATTGCCTATTGGTTACATTTAAAATTTCCAGTGACTGATTACATGAACCATCTGACATCATCACACATTAAAGTTTCTCAGACATGGAGAATGAAAGGGATTAACTGTAAACCTACACATCTAAGTATCACCATGCAGATCCTGCATATTAAAATCGATATTTGGCAAATATTTTCATAACAACTTCTAACACAAGTTCAAAAACTAATACACTTTAGCACTAATGAAGCTAAAGTTCATCTAAAAACAACACAAACCCAAATGGTTCTCAGAAATTGGAGGTAGGGAATAGACAGTCAGCTCAGTGTAGGTCAATGCAAGACTGCTCATTACAGCGCTGCTTTCTGAATAAAGCAACCCATTTAATTTTATTGTATCTGACTAATGCAATTTTTGGTATTTGATGGGAAATTGTTCCAGAGAAAATAATTTCAATACAAAACGTAACACTGACACACAGTTCACATTTTCTTCATTACCACCTGGCTTCTTTGATCTAATTTCACCACTGTTCAAAAAGGCTATTAAGAGTAGTTTCGTTTTTCTCATAAATCTTCCCACAAACCCTCTGATCCTTATGACACTTTCTTCTTAATTCCTGTGAGTCCATCAACAACTTTTCATAACAGGTGCCTTAAAATGCCTGCAATTCAAACAAACGTAAATGTAAATGGACAAAGAAGTATTTCTAAAACAGGAAAGAAGCACTTTTTCTCTCCTCTCCTTTGTTGGTCCCTAGAATATTTTTGCATACAAATGGAACTCATATTTTTTCATTACTACCTCAAACTCAGATCTTGCAGGTTTTCCTGGTTCTTTAATAGTTTTTAGGTTTCTCAGACCCATTTTCTTTTTTGTTTAAACTGCATAGCTGCATAGTATTAGATAACATATTTCAAAATAAAACTCAATCAGTTTCTTCCTCTTACTTAATTTGGGATACTTGATGCTGAATGAGGGATGATACTATGATGTCTATATCTGATGATATTTTTTTCACAGATATCTGTCCAGGAAAATCATATATTAGTTGTTCTGCATGCCAATTATGGTCAAACACTACTTTTTCCAAGTACTTTTTACAACTACTTCCAAGTAATTGTACTTTTTCCAAGTACAATTATGGCTTTTTTCCCAATCAATCAAAATAAAGACCATGGGATTTTGTGAGACTCAAAATAGATCTCAAAAGTTACCAATGCAACAAACAATCACATTATTATAAATATTAAACATCATAAAAACTGCAACACATGCCATTTGCTTTTATAATATTTTCCAGACAGTACACATATTTAAAAATTTATCTATTCACATATTTAAACAGCTATCTGTCTTGTGCTGGAATAAACCAATGTGTAGGTGGTGAATCTTCCAGCTGAGCTGCACAAAAACATTAGTACACAGAAAAATAAGTGAAAGGGAGCCAAAACATCTCCCCTCCACAAGCAGAAGCTCATTTAAGCATATGAAAAAACAGTCATTAGGGAAACTAATTTATCTTCTGTTTCTGAAAGGATATAATAAATAACAGACAAAACTACAGTGTGGGCCATGTTCAGGAAATCTGTGAGGTCTCTTGGACCACACACTCCCTCCAGAAAATCACACATATTAGTCATGAAGGAACTCACCCACCCAGGGCAATGCTCAGATCACTTACATATGGCTGGAAAAGGAGAGAGAGACATTCACCAAATGGTTACCAGCACCAAGAACTACCATCATTGCCAAACTCAATGCCAGCTACCCCATTGGCATTTGAGGATGCAGGAATAGCTACAGGCTCTTCACAGGCTTGAACTCCCCAATAATCCAATGCAAACAGGAAAAACGAAGTCTTCTGTTGACTACTTCATTTACTTTTTAAAACTTCAAGATGCAAAAGCCCTCAGAGCTACAAAGGTCTCTGAGCCACAGTCAGCAACCACTAAAGTGAGGATGGATGATATTGTGCCAGCCTACAATGCAAAGGAAACCTATCTGCAAAGGAAAGGGAAAACCAACTACTTCCTTATCATTTAAATTACAGCAGAAGAAATATGAAATTTTTCATTCAACAGCTGCTTCTCCTCCAACTGGCTGACAGGTTAGGTATGTCAGCCCTTTCCTAAAAACAAATGCACCCTATCTTTAAAATAAGATAGGTCACATAGGAGCCATTCAAAAAATTGGCTCTCAACAGATCCATAATCCAGGCGGATGGACCAACTACTGAATCATTGATTCCACTGTGAAGGCATGTGAACTTCAAAGAAAAAAGGAGGGGGGGGGGGGAAATCAAGCTTCTGCAGCCTAGACAGTTTCATGCTAACTATAGCCATATATGGTTTTCTGCTTTAAATCTTTATCTCAGTCAAATGAAAACACACACACACAAATAAAAACAACCAAAATAAATAATGCATGTAGAAATTAGGATTCAAAGCTTAAAATCAGCCTCAACCCACTAAGGACAATGCTGAGCAGCAATGTTCATTCCTCTCTTGGTTCACAGACAAAGACTGTACTAATTTATTAAACCATTAATGGCATGCACATGTTAAAACAACAGAAAAACACAATTTGAACTAGTTAAATTGAGAGCTATGAGGACATGTAACTCACCCAGGATCAACTAATTAATTTACTTGTATGCAAAACAAGAACAGTGGCGTACAGACTTTATCAAGTTGCTATTTGTAAGCAGCAAACAGAAGAGGTTGGTGGACCTACTTACTGTTCCTTAAGCAGGACACCAGCTTCACCACAAGACCAGCACAAAGACTATTTCTATCATCAGGTAATGAGATAAATGCAAATTAAGAGATAGACTGTTTGCTTCTCTCAAGCAAAATAAAGATGCCTGTGGCTATCCAAAGACAGAATGCTCCCTGTCCTGAGCAAGGAAGCTCACAAAGAGGGGTCCCTTGCACTGTCACTTGGACCTTCTGCCTTCTCCTCTCTTTATGACTACTGTGCCCAGGTACAGGACTCTTCAAGCCATCTCTGTACATTAAGCCCTATTAAATGCTTATTTGTTCCTATTTAATGGAATGTGGTTTTTGTTATTCTTACCAATTACAGTCCCTTTAGGAAAAACAAATGTTTGACCATACCTGCTTCCTCTTTAAATAAGAAGATACATAATGATGTTCTGAGCTTCTGAGGCTATGCAGAAAACCACAGGAAACAAACTTAAAAACAAGCCTCGGCTTTCTAAAAAAGAAACTTTGTATTTCTGAGAATTTGACTGAGGAAGGACACATAATGGTCTAAGTCAGCCCAAAGTAAGTAGTAGACAATTGAGTTTCCCCCAAACTGCAAACCACTTCACCATACACTAGGGCTGTAAGTGCTCCTTCCTCAGCTATCAGACCAACTTCCTCCTATGAGTTGTAACTGCTGAAGGCTTTGGAGAAAATGTGGAGTATATTTCACTTTTGCATGGCTACACATAAACTGATCTCTTCAGCTGAAAAATAATGCCTCAAGACAGACAGATACAAGTCTGATGTACTATTACTACTAGATTTGAATTAACCAGTGCTTCTAAATAGCATTTCACATTATCAGATATAGGAGAAGACAACAGAGCGATGATCAGTCTTTGTTCAGTCCTTCTAATAAAGGAAGGTGCATTGAAAAGAGAGAGATTTGGTTTTGTTTTGATATTATTGGTTTGTTTGACTCAAATAAGAACTTTTCATCCTCACTGGAAGTAAAAAAAGATTACTCAGTCAATATCTGAGGTCAATGAACAATTAATCATGATAGCTACCTAGATACAATGGCACTTTTTTTCTTTTTTTTTTTTTTTCAGCAGAACTCAATAGCAAAAGGCTAAATGGAGAAAAACCATTACAAAGATTTTTTTGTTGCTTACTGTTTTCACAGATCACATTCACAGTGTAAGCCTCTCTGACACATTCCCTGAATCTCTGGCAAAGAATCTTGCACTATTCTTCAGCTAAAAGACAGTTAGATATCTAAACAGTAGCTTCATGTTACCTGGCACACTTGTAAGTATAATCAGTTAAAGACGTAAGTATAATCAGTTAAAGCTGAATCTTTCTCTGTCCATACAGGAGAGGTGTTTTAGTCCAACAGAAGAACTGGAAAACTTTACTGCCTAAAAAGAATAGTTTATTTTATCAGTTCCAAAATACCCAGCTGTGATGCTGTTGACTGTGACTAACTGAATCTGGCATAGCTTTAATAATCCTTCAGAGAAGAGAATTCTATTTGCTATATGCAAATACATCATCAGTTCAAATATTTGCAAGTATCAAATGATGATATTTGAACAAAAGAATCCTTCTAGGGTTTCCTAGTCTATTCTTAAAGCAATCAGAAAACAACTTTCTTGTACTAACATCAATTAATGTTCACTCGGTGTGTAGACATCAAAGTAGTTACTACATACAAATATCCCAACAATAACAGAAGAGCACTCACAGTTATTTACAACAAACTTCAACTACAAAAACAAAAATGTTGCTTTTCCCTTCCCACATTCAAAGCCACACACTTCAAATAAAGCCCACTCTGGTATGTGAAGCAAAGTGGATGCAGGAAAAGTATGATCAATTTACTCCAACAGCAGATGTAGTTACAGATTACAGAGGCTCAGGATGGAGCTTCCTAATACCTGCATGATCCTTGCCTCTTCAACTTAGACTCCATTGCAGTAGCACAGGATAAATCTAGAATATCACCACTAGTAACACAGAACAGCCTAATACCTGGCATAAAACACCCTCACTGCCACTATGACTACTGCACAGGCTTTTCACCTCCTGGCAAAATTGCTTTTCCTCATGCCCCAAACCACTGAGAGGAGAAACATAAAATTGTTGATTTGATATTACAAGAATAAAGGAAACATTTATAAGGTAAAACATGAAGTAGCCTACAGACAGAGTCTGGAGGGAAAACACTATTAATTTAACCCCCACACTCTCTTTAGAAAACCCAGCCAAAATGTGTTAAACATATTAATACGTGACAGAAAAGTAAAGAAGACTTGCAACATATGGCTGCATCTTCATTAATGCCAGATTACCATTTGGTACATTGCTATTTTGTATGACCACTACATGCACTTGCAATACAAATTTATGCCCAAGCAAGCACAGGCACAAGCACATTTCTGTAAAGTTTGCCCGAGTGAAGGATGCTGCATTCAAGCCAACTTCATGTCAGCTGAAAAAGTACAAACAATATCTGTTTAGGTATTGTCAGAGTCACAGACAGATGACCAACATCTGACAGAGCAAAAAACCTACTAGTATAAGGTTAACATTAAAACTGGGGATGAAAATTTATATTTACATGAGATATTTGCTTCGTGTGGTTATGGGTTTTGATTAGCTTGCCATTAAGTACCTTAAAGATGTATCATTGAATAAACAATCTAAAGCAAGCCAGTAAATCAGTGTCTGTAGGGTAAAGAGCAACAAAGCATCCTCCTCCCTCGATACTCCTCTGTCCCCATCAGAGACGTAAAGGCTTTCAGTCTTTTCTCTAACTCTGCAGGGAATCTCATATAGCATGTGTTCGTGTAAGCAGTTAAAATGTATCTACAGTAGAAGGGAGATGGGCAAAAACCCAAAAAACTTTCATATTAAATACAATTTCACACACACGTAGGAGAAAATAATTCAGAAAAGCCAAGTTAAGATTACAGACATAGCTGCTTAGATTGCCTAAATGAGACAATATGTATTATCTCATCTGGCAGTTTAGCATGACTGAAATGAAACATAATTTGCAGTTGACGCCAACTGGCAGGAGACAAATGTTCATGGTAATCTTTGTGTTTTATTAAGAAAGTTCTTCTGTCTTAAATTACACGGAAAATGGATTGAAGGCTTTTGGTCTAAAAAGTACAAGGGTTGCAGATGCTACCCTGAGCTGTTAACTCATAGAAAAATGTGTCTTGAGTTTTTACAATTTAAAAGGACAAATCTAAAATCATGCCAGGTCAAATCGTCTACCCAGTACCTCTGTCTCCAAGAGCAGCCAAAAGCAGATGTCTGGGGAAGAGCATGAGAACAGTGTAATCATTTAGTCATACTTTCCCCAAATACTCTTGTCTCCAATAATTTGCAGCTCAGGGACTTCCAAAGCCAGAGGTCATGCTTATGTATTTAATAATCCCTTACAGACTCTTTTTTTCCATTAGTTTTGTCCAGTTTCACTTCAAGTTGGTATAAATTTTCAGTATCCACAACATCCTGTGGAGTTACACAACTTAATATATGTGCATGACAAAATTCCTCTTTTTGCTATTCCAAACCCAACACCTGCTAGTTTCATTTTCATGCTTGTTAGTTTTTGTACTGGGAGAGAAAATGAACAACTTATCCCTAAGCCACTCACCACGCCATTCACGTTTTTACAAAAGTATCATCACATCCCAGTCTCTTCTCACCAATTTAACTGCTGAAGGGAGTCACAGTGCTGAAAGAATATCCTCATCATGTCAGTAAGTATGAAGAGGATCCCATTCTGTTTTATTCTACATCATTAGAGCCTCAAGACAAATATATTTTTAACTGGACAAACAAAACAGATGTGAAGTAATGAAAGGTAACACAAAGAAAAGCAACAAAAATAACTGGTATACAAAACACAGCGCCTGTGAGGTGAAAAAAAGCAGGTTATTATAGTTAAAACACCACAGCACAAAAATAATTCCTTGCTTTTTCCTAGACAAACGTAGAATGAGCAACTGTAGTATTAAATTACTACCGGAAAGGAATTAATTGGATAACACACAAAGAAAATTTTAACATGTCACGATGATGTAACGGAGACCACTGAGTTCCTTAGAACAAGTCACAGATGACAGATACACAGATGATCCTAATCTGAGGCAGAAGAATGGGGTAGATGATGCCATAAGGTCTCTTCTAGTCCTATCTTTGTATGATCTTCTTGGGATGTCAAGTGGAATCTCTTCCTCTCAGTGATTTAACAACAACAAAATAAAAAAGCAGGGGGGTGGAAGGTTAAAGGGAGCTACAGGGTTGGCTGCTCTGGAAAAGAAGTTACAACCTGCTCACAAATAAATTATTTTTTGAGACCCTATCCTCACCCAACTCCAAGGAGCCTGTAGAAAGAATGAGGGACCACCAGCCAAGAGCTGGAGACATTTTGCTGAAAATGGGGACTTTTATTCTCTGACCTTGCATGGACATTCTTTAAATCTGGTTGGGAAGCAGAGGCATACTATGCAGAGTACAGTGCCCATGAGTACATGATGTACCCCCAATGCACACTTACTGTGCAATACATGCAGTGAGCAACAGAAAAACAAGGTAAACTGTTGATACAGGCTAGTTAAAGACTATTCCTAAAGTTCTGTTTTAGACAAGACTTTCACTCTTTAACGTTGACGTGTACCACTCTTGCAGTAACCAAGCTCAAGGAAGGCTGGATATTTCCATACTCCAAATTCAGCTGCGATAAAAGGCAAGCTTTACTTCAAGCTGCCAGGGTTGTCATGGAATGCGGTCTGGGCCACTTAGATGTAAAGTTTGGTTGAAGGTAATTGCACTGATTTTATGCAGTCTTGATCATGACTAATGATTGAATAAACATGTATATGCAACACAAACCTCATCCACATTCCTGCAAACTGGATACCTCTGCTAAATGATCTACCATCTCTGCAGCCCAATCAGCTGGGCAGTCTGCAGAATATCTTATGCCAGCTGTCATGTAATATGTCTATTAGTACCTTTAAAAGCCCCAAAACAGAGAAAAATGAGACAACTGTTAATTTCTTAAAGGGAAACCATACCAGATAAAAACTAGCTGGAGAAAAATCAATGCACAGACACACACACAGAGAGAGAGAGACAGAGAGAGAGAGAGAGAGAGAGAGATGAGAGATGTAGGAATGCATGAAACTTATACTATTATGCCATATTCTTCTCACCACTTATGTTGAACTTAAAATGATTTTCTAAGAGCACAGAAACATATCCACAAATATCACTGAATATAAAATTAAAATATATGCTACTATTTCCAACATACGAATAAAATAATACATTACAATATCAAAACCAGAACTTACATTTAAAATTTTCTTGTAAACTTTAAATTACTCAGACCTGCCTGGGCAGAATGACATTCAGGTTTTATTAGGTGGCTATTCTGAAACAGTTACAATTGCCAAAATTTTCATGATGACCATGAATACCTACTGCCTTATTTTCTGAAAAAAGTTTCATAGAAGGCTGCAAGAACTAGAGTATCTGCACAAGATATTCTCCAGTATTTTTATTTCAAGCATATTTCAGTATGTATTATTCATCAGTAAAAAACAGCTGTGCAGAAAGATGCTGCCATTCTTTGCACAAAGGAACTCTGTTGAGGTACACTGTATATATATTGCTTTAGTTGTCATGACTCACTTACAGAGTGTAGTATCCCTCATGGGGACAGGAAAGAGAATCAGAAAAGGGAAAATTATAAAACTCATGACACTTTAATAGGTAAAGCAAAAGCCATGCACTTAAGCAAATAAAAACTGGGAATTGAACTAATGCTTCACATGGGCAGGCCAGTGAAGCATAATGCTGGTTTCACACCATAGGAGTTGGAGTGAAACATCCCTGGAGCCAGTTGTGGTCAGGTATCACGGCTGCATCTCCTTCCAACTTCTTGTTCACCCCAGTCTATTTGCTATCAGAGCATGAGAAGCTGAAAAGTCCTTGACTTGGTGTGACTAAAGCTCAGCAACAACAAAAACATCACTGTGCTATCAACATCAGCCTCATACTAAACCAAAAACATAGGACTGTCTCAGCTATTATGAAGGAAAATAACTAACTCAGCTGAAACCAGAACATGAGTAAACTCCTAATATCTGAGAGAATACCTACTTTGATCTTCTGCAGGTACTTCAACAGCAGGAACAGTAACTATATTTACAACACTGTATATACATATATGACTTATTAAACATTAAATAAAAAACCTCACCCCTTTATATGAAAGTATTTTTGACACAGCCTTCCCTCCACACACTTACTGCTTGCAGATGATGTATCAAAGTAATAGACACATGCTAAGAGACAAAACAAGAGTACATAACCATTAAAGACAAACGTATCTACCAACATATAATACTGGTGTATAATCACTACCACACATTTCAGTGATGAGGTCAGGTTTAGACAAATGAAAGTTCAATGAGAAGTCTGAAAAATTTGTTTACAATGATCCCAGACAAAAGCCTTGCAAGCTGCAATTCACTGACCTATGTAAACTGAATTGGCTTTTAGATAATCTCCCAGTGAATACTATTGCAAAATCTATAAACACAGATGGCACCAACTGGCACCCTATCTGCAATCTCAACAGAAGATCAAATAAGTACAGAGACTGTATTTATCTTCCCACATCACAGGTAATTCTTTCCAAACAGGTTTAAGGGATTATCACTCAAAGCTGAACCAAAAAAGTTCTGTCACAGCTAACCAGTCTCAACCACCCTGAGAAGTCACACTGGTCAAACAAAACAGATTTTAAAACTGTATGGCTTTTAATAAAGTAATGCAACATTCAACTCAAACCAGGCTCTGGTTATAATTGCTACAATCAATCACGATATTGACAACTTCTATTACCAGTAAACTAAAAGGATTTTCTCCAAAAGCACCCTTACATAAAAACTTACTTGGGATCCAAAGGAATGAAAAGGCTGAAAAGCTACAGTCAAACTTTAAGGTAAAGTATCAGTTGTACTATTAAAGCATAATATATATTATTTTATCTACAAAACTCACTGCTATTGATCTGGAACAGAATGACAGCATTGATACTTATTGCTGAATTTGAGGAATTATGTACTATAAAGGCATATAATGTATGCAATGCCAGGTATCAGAAAGCATGAAGATCACTTAGTCAACTCTAAAGCTACAACTGTGTATATAATTAAAATCCAAAACATATTCATCAGTCAGATGTAAGACACCACAGAGAACACGAGTCCAAAAATACTTCACCATCTTTAATATGATATTAAGTATTGAGACAAAGAAATCTGAAATACAGCAGAGGCACCAATGACAAAGGAGACTGTACAGCCGCTTCAGCAATATTGCTTCACTGATTGTTTCTCAGCACTAGAAGCTGTTAAAGGTGAAAAAATCAGCTACAATAAGCCTTCCTTGCGTGTCTGGGTGTGGGTTCTGGTTATAGTACTCTCAGTGGCTGCAACACAAAATTATGCTTTCTTCAAGACATTTTTTGCTCTTTTTATAGTATTTCATTCTCATGGTTCATCATTTAGTTCCTGTGTTTTCACCATGGGCTTCAGAAAAACCCTTAAAGAAACCCCAACCAAGAACATGTAAACCAAAATACATAAGAAATATTTTAAGGAACAAATTGCTACAGCATTCCTCTCATGCATCAATCTCTCAAATATTCTGGATTCTCCTTTGAAGAACCCACATCTAACTTAACTATAGAGCTCCAAGCTGAAAAAGAGAGTTTTATTATGAGAACCAGAAGACAATGAGAACTGGAGAAATTAATCTTTAGCAAAAGGCCATGCTTTTTTTGGTTTTTTGTTTGATTTTTTAAACTACATTAGTGAATCAGAAACTGGAACCTATTGATTATGTGAACAGCACAACAGTCCCTAAATATCTTTTGCTGTGATTTATTTATACTCAGTTATGGATACATACTGTAAGTGTCCAGCTGCTACATAAATTACCACAGTTCAGAATTTCAAATACATTCCCAATACATTCAATAGATCAGGTGCATTTGCAGTCAGCTGTTTGCTGTGCAGCAAATTTATAATTTAATTATTTTTCCACTGTGCATTTAGTTTTCTTTGGAATTACCTACCACAAAAATGTCTTTTAGGAAAATACTTCTAAGAAAATTGATTACTCTCTGATTAAGTGATGTTGAAATACTTTTTCATGGTTAATGTCTCACCTGCTAGAGTTGTAAAGAGAAACAAAGGCAAATTAGAAAGAAATTAAGACCTCAGATCTGCATTTTTTTTCCAAAATGCATCACCTTCTGTCAGCAACAAAAGCACCTTTTACTTACAGACAGTAAAACAGTACTTGTTTAGATAACTTTCACAGTATCTAGCCAGATATCCTGAGCAACTTTAAAAGGCAAGGGATAACACCACTATTTTTTTAAACTGGGCTTTACAAATGCCTTACATTCAGCTTTATTCCAATTCATCCATATGTAGGACAGTGATTTTGGAAGAATGCATCCTGTTAGGTCCACTTTCCCAGGGCAGATTTTAGGCACCACAGCTCAGGAGAATCCTGTAAATTTTCAAGAAAGCTAAAAAGCCAGAAGGGAAAGCTGAAAAGCCAGAAGGGAAAAGTCTCTGGTATTATTTTAACAGACTTGTCAACTACAATCACATCAGCAATTGTCTTTGCATCAAAAAAGGGCTCTGAGAATCAGTAACATCTTCCAGCAACTTGCCACCTCTTTCCTTGTTCCCAAATGAGTTCAAAATGCTGACACCCCAAAATTATTTATCATGTAGGCAGAAAGCAGAGAAATGGGAACTCTTGGGAGGGAAGAGAGGCACTGAAAACACAGAGGAAAGCAGGACAAAGGAAGACACAGAAAGCCCTTATTCACAGGGAAGGAATGGGGACATAAAACAGTTTCTCTTATTGCTACCAGCAGTTAGAAGCTGAGCACTGCTCCCCTCCCCACAGGCTGGATAGTGTGAAGGGTCAGCCAGCTAGAGGAGCTGTGAGTTTGCGCCGGGGCACGAACACACCAACACACATGTGTGCAGGCAGTGAGGACAGTTAGGGACAGCGGGGCAGCCATCCTCAGCCTCCCATTTCAAGCTTTAACAAACAGCTCTGAGGCAAACAGCAGCTTCACCAGGGGCTATTTCTATGTGGAGAGACTCTTTCCTTTTCATCTTGTAACAAGCTAGGTTTAAGATGCAGAGGGTAAAATTCCTAGAAACTGTTTTCTTGCCTGATTTTTTTTTTCCTTATGATTTGCAGAAATCTTACATTAGCTAGCAGCTGCCATCCTGTGTTCAACACATCCCCTGCGTTGCAACCACCACTTCTCTTTTAGTGGGGAGCCCTCCAATGGGTACTCAATGTCTAACAGAGTAGAATCTTCTGGAAACACAAATTTAGATGAATAATAATTCTGTTCTCCAACACACTCAGGAAAATAATGAATCTTCCTTTTCATGTAATTATTCTTGAAACAGCAATGTCTACACCATATGCAAAATAAAACACCAGGTTTCTTGCCTGGTTGCCAACTAAACAGTCACCTGCAGCGCAGTCAGATTCTGCTGATGCAACAACACATAGCAGTTAAAAAGTCATTGTCCTACTGTATTACAGAACACCACAAGCAATCTTCACAGCTACAAGCTAGAACATGAAAAAGGATCATGGCAATTATTGGCTTCCTTTCAGTCTTTGCCAGCCATACTTCTGATCCTAACTAACCAGCCAAGCACAATCAAGACTGTCTTAGAAGATGTGGAGAAACGATGCTTTGATTACATAAGTAATAAAAATAACTGTAACATTCTTACACAGCAATGCTGCATCCATTCCCAGGAATCTACAGTCGTAAAAGAAAATGACACACTACTAGTACTTGCCTGACGTGTGGGTACATCATCATGCAAACATTTCCCAGAATGCTTAATAAAAACAGACGATTAACTAAAAAAAAGATAAAGTGGGCAATTTCCTCCATGCTGATTAAACGCACTGCATGACTCAGAGGGAGAAATCCTGCGAAGAAAGCAGTGATGTGATTTAAGCTGGAGTGGCTGCAACTAGCATATGGAATGAAAAACTGAGCAATGGTCCCATGAAACCGTGTCTGAGATAAAACCCTCTCATTAACAACTATCTTAACAGTCTGCCTATACCCTGACCTAACAATGCATGAACATGGATAGAATACTCAAGAAGATCCCAGAGATTAATTTGGTTTATACTTTTGTAGTATGTTTGATTCAGAAAAAATAAAATGTAATGTCACTGACATTTACCAGTTAGCCACTCTTTGTGCACAGCATAAATTTTCAGTCTCCATGAACTACTATACGGAGCACAAGGTTTCTGTGACCAAAGCAAACCCATTGAAAACAACAGGGCCCCATGCAGGTATGAGCTTGAGCAGTCAGAACCCACTGCAGGATTGGGACCAAGGAGACATCTTCATTAAGGGATCAGTAATGGCGCCTAAAAAATTCTCCCTAGGAAAGCCAAACCTTGTTATTAACATTTATAATATTTTCTTCTGGATGAGGTCAGCTGGAGCTCTGTTATTGTGCTCATTTATTCCTACTAATACATCTCTCATTAGGATGCACACATTCGCAGCGACTCGTCTGCTTAGTTCTGGCTTGGTGTAAACTTACTATGATGGTGCAACGCTGCTGCTCTGCCACCAAGTACTGGCAGAGTGTGCACTTGTCTGGACACGGCACTGCCAGCCCATGCTGTTTTACTTGATGTTGCTCCAGCGCAGCCACAACTTCTGAATTATGGGATCCAATCTCACCGGTATGTTACCGAGGGCCTTTGGAGTGACACCCAAACTAACAAAAAAAGTGCACCGGTAACCTGTGTCACCTACTTCCTGCCTTTCCCTGAAGGGCGCTAAAAACTAAAATACGCACAGACACACACATCCGTCCCTCAAAAACTGGTCCCAGAAACACGACGGGTATGAAGAACTCGTCAGCGATCTGAAGGCACCCAGGTGAGCTTTGAACCGTCCCTCCCAGAGGCAGCTCACGGAAAGTCAAGAAGCTCCCGTGCCCCCGGGGAGAGGCTGCAGGTGCCCGGACCTGGGGCGACCAGGGGCGGCCCGCCTCCCACTACAACCCGTCCCGCACGAAGCCGACCGGGGCCCCCCGACGGGCGGTGCCCCCCCGGCCCCGCCCCGCTCCTTACGGCGCGGAGGGAGCGCGGCCGCCCCGCCGTCCCGGACGTGTGCGCGGAGCGCGGCCAGGCGCCGCGGAGCCCCTCCCGCTGGCCGGAGAAAGCCGCGTCCCGCCGGGAGCGGCTGCTCGGCAGGACCGCCGCGCGGGAGGGAGGGGAGCGAGGAAGGAGGGAGCGAGGGAAGGAGGCAGCCTGCCGGCCGCGGGCGCCTCGCCGGGTCGCGCCCTGGGTCCCCGCCGCGCTCCCCGGGGAAGGCGCCCGGGTGCCGTCCCGCTCCGCCGTTGCCCCGGCGTTCGCCGTTCGGCTCTCGTCGGCGCCACAGCCCCGTCCCTGCCGCCACCTCCGCCCTGTGCCCCGTCCCGCCGCGGCTGTGCCCCGGCCCGTCCCTAAGGCTACAGCCCTGGCCCAGGAGAAGCAGCAGCCCGGCCGCTGCTCGTGGAATGAATGGAAGCACAGCCAGCGGTCTCGGTCCTCCCTCCCGTCCTCCCAGCCCCGCACAACTTCAGCGGTGCTGCTGCCTCACCTCTGCCGGGCAGAGGCGACTCCTCCGCGCTGGGGCTCCGCTCTCGCCGCCGCCGCCGCCTCCGGCCCGCGCCCCGCCGGGCTCACCCTCCTCCGCTCCCGCCGAGACCATGCACCGAGGGAGGAGGAATGGGATCCCGGCGAGGGCCGACCCGGCCGCCCTCAGCCGGAGGGAGGGAGCCGCGACGAGGGGCGGGGAGGGACGGGCCGCGGGCGCCCTGCCCTGCCCAGGACCGGCCCCCTCAGACTGACGTCCCCCGCTCCCACACCTCCGGCCGCGGGGAAGCGCCCAGAGCGGGGCTGGGAGGGAGCCGGGCCGGGGCGTGCAGGCACTGCGGCCATGGGCGGGCTGGCGTGCCCTGGTAGGTTCCACAGCTGGGGAGCGCGGCTCTGGAAATAGCCCAAATAACCGCTAGCCCGCCATCCTAGCGTTTGAATAACCAAGGGTTCTCCATCTGCCCCGTCCGACACACAGGCTGAGAACGGACCGGGCAGCACGACTGGCAGTGTCAGGCCCCGTACTGCCTATTGCACGTCGCATCACAGTCTGCCCCACCGGACCTAGCCATAGTGGATGCACTGTTTGGAAAGCAGGAGTGGTAAACAGCAATTCCTCCTATCCAAAAATTCCGCTTGGTATAGACTTCAGAAATACAATTTATAATGCAACAGAATGTCTAAAAGGTCTACAATGCTTCTATTTTCAAACTTTCCCCCCTCAGAACAAATAATTTCCTACCGATATTCCTTTAAAATCATACTTAACACTCTTCCAGTTTCAAAGCAACACTCTGATGACCCAGGCTTTTCCAAAACTTTGTAATTTTTAAAATATCTTGAGATAACTAATGCCAAGCACATACGTGTCTACAAGCAGTGACGCTCATTTAAAGCATCTGCAGAGAAAATTAAGGTTTAGGCTTGGACATGTCTCTGCATGCCTCTGCTATCCCACACTCTTGCACCCTTGTGTAATATGCTGCTGGTTGTAAGTGGATGACAGGTGTCTAACTTCATACAGCTCATCTCAGTGTCAGCTTCACTTGCTGGATTGGAACTGGCTGTTGCAACAGATAAAACCAGCTGCTAAGATGGTCAATAAAATAAATCACTTTGGGTATCTCAGAGACATAAATTAAGTGCTACACCAGTGCAAAACTTGATTTGCTGCAGCTAAAGCTGTCCTCCTGGGAAAAAGTAAGGAGTTCTCTTTTCACTGCTATCAGAACAGTTTCTTTCACAAACACTGCATTTACTTGAAGCTATGGCTTTTGACTAAATAATCCTGATGATACAGAGCAATCAGTGCATGCTGATCCTGTTGACTGCTTGGGACTCCAAAGTCTTCAACTCTGCAGGAGCACATTCCATCTGATTGGACCCAGTTGCTGGATCTGTGCTTTTTTAATTGGTGTCTGCTACTCTGAAAACCAAAAGCCAGAAAATGTTCTCCCAGGTACATAGGTTGAGGAAGAAAAAACAAATACAAAACTCCAAGAATTATGTTACTTTGGCAAAAACAAGAAAAACATATGTAACTCTCTACACTTAATGAAAACAGAGCATATACTTTCATGTCTCATTATTGTCCAAACTTTTGTCCTTAGATTACTTTTCCTCTTTCTGGACAAGTCATCAAATGAAACATTCTAAAAAAAGTTTTATTAGAGACATTTTTGAATGTTCCCATTAGAGAGTCTGAAAATTCATTTTCTACAAAATAAGGGTGTCTTTGTAAAGCTGAACTTTCTGTGACCTTTGAGAGCAGCTACTTTAACATACAATAGGAGACAGCTCAATAGGTCTGTCCAAAAATAAACATCTCTTTAAAGAATATTTTAACCCCAGAGACTTCACACAAGTAGTGTACTGACAACATTATTCATTAACACAAAGTTAACGTATTCATCATATTTGTTTTCAGAAAGCTATGAGGCCTTTTGCATTCCAGCTTTGGAGTGCACTTTGAGCTAATACCCACAATACATAGGTCTGCTACTTTTGGATCAGTTTTTTCTGAAATAGATACATGCTCCCTGCTGTTTCAAAAAGACAGAACCATGATACTACAACAGCAATGTGAAACTAAAAAAATATTAAGTCTGCATTGCAAATATGCACATAGCAAACATCAAAAAATGCTAACTTTTTAAAAGATATATCTATTAACTCTTAAAAAGATAAAGTTAAATGCTAATTGATTTAATAAAGCTTAGCTAGAATGAAGGGAAAGAATTATTAAAGCATTCCTACTATCTTCATATATGAAGTCAGCTTTTAAAGCGACACCCACATGTGTTGAAATCACAGTTAAGTCTCACAGCAATTAACAGACTGGATATAAAGAGTGATGTTGTGATGGTTGCTGCAGTAGTGGATCCAGTGGCAGCAACAGCTTTTTCTTCCTCCTCCATTAATTGTTTAAAAACTGTTTGCTATTTAAAAATACACAATAGGGACAATTACACTGTGCTGCTATCAGTAAATGGTAATGTCCAGGCTTAGCCAGTGGATAAAGTAATTACTAATGGGAAAGATGACACCTGATAATAAGCAAATGATAACCCATGGAACACTGTTAAAGTGTTTAAGAAACTTGTTACTGACTTACAGTACTGCATGTAACACAAAGAGCAACCATGTCTTAGAATATTTTCATTTG
This sequence comes from Haemorhous mexicanus, assembly GCF_027477595.1. Taxonomy (NCBI): domain Eukaryota; kingdom Metazoa; phylum Chordata; class Aves; order Passeriformes; family Fringillidae; genus Haemorhous; species Haemorhous mexicanus. Next base: position 66,798,495 of record NC_082381.1, read on the forward strand.
GGCTAACAAATATTCTGACCCCATTGGATCCTGTCTGGTCCACAGCACATATTTTTACTTCTTAGTATACTACCTGGATGCTAAAAAGAAAACGTGTGGCAAGCCCAGTGCATCAAGTTGGGGGGGCTGAACAAGTCTGTGACTTAGAAAAACAGCCACGAGCAGGCTGTTTTCACAAGGAGGTAGGAAGCAGCACAGTGAAATCCCCTGATGTAATCCGAAGGTCAAGGATTGTGACCCTGGCAGATCTAAGCATAGCATAAAATTCTCTTAATTTGAACACTTCTTTATTTGGTATTGGTGTGAGGAACTTGGTATTTCCTTCTATCTAAGTAGCGGGGTTTTAATGCTAACTAATTACTATATTGTCTTTGATGTGCAGCTCTAAACATTTTTATTTAGCTTATCTTAAGCTCAACTGCACAAACAAATAACTCATCACCAGAACTTAGCACATATGCGTTATCCAAACAGGAAACAGAGACGTCAAACAAGCACACTTTGGATTAAGTAATATATGAGATGAAAAAGATGATATAATGTTTTTTACTCTTGCTCACAGATCTTTCCAAGTATTAACTTCATAGGCATTAATTTGTTTAGTCAGTTTTCCTCCCTAAATATTGGTTTACTTATAACCCCAGATAGTAATAAGTGATCTCATTTTGCTTGATCAATTTAAATTCTCCATGGACTGTTAGAATGAAGGATTATTTTACCCTGAAATTTCCTGAAGTTCACCTGAACAAATACAGCCTTGGATGTGTCCCAGAAAACATTCTCTGAAGGTTGTAAGAATAGAATATAGACAGGGCAGACAAAACAGGATAGCAGAAAGTACAACCAAAGAGACTACGACATCCAAATAACTAGCAAATAACATACAGGTTGGAAAGAAGAACAGACACTATTTGGCTCAAAGTTATGTTCTCACTTAGCCTGTGAATAGTCACTGGAAACTATTAAAGTATTGGATAAGATACAAAAATTTCTATATAGAGCCTACAAAAAGCTAAGAATGAACAAAGTGAATATCATGTGTGCATACTGGAATTAGTAGTTAGGCTAAAGAGCAAATCAATCTCAACTTTTTAAGCTTCAGATATATTCATACTAGATTTGTTCCCTCATTGCACTTACTCTTCTGTTGCTTTTTGTTGTTGATATTTTGGTCTTATTTTTTAAGTGGCTATTGTTCCAAAATCTTCTCACTGTGGAGGAATGGAATAAATTTTAATATTCTATTCAAATGAATGATCTGACTACAGAAACACACAGGAAAGAATTTTTTGGAGTAAAATAATGTTAAAGAAAATGCTGCATTTGAAACTTGTCCCAAGAACTCCAAGGAAAATGGGAAAAGAGGAGTTAATAGGCAGAAGATGGTGGGAAATATACAAAAGGGAGGACTCAGCACTGGAAGAGTGAGGAAATTGAGTTGGGACATGGGTGTTATTTTATTGTGGGTTTTTTGTTCTTCTACACAAAAGAAAAGTAAGATGTAAAACATCAGCTGAAATAAATCTTCACGAGAATGTGTCTTTCTCAAGTAACACTTGTTTTTGTTTGCAGCTTCAGAAATTTCAGTTTTTGTAAGCCCTTAGCTATGACATTTAATTTTTCAGTATTTCTATAGTGTCAACCACTATATGGTGTTACAGAAAAGAATTTATCTCTCTACTGTATAGCTGTATAGTGACAGTGGGGACAAAAAAAAAAAAAAAAGATTTGAAGAATGGGAAAACCCATCTGTTCATACTGGAGACTTCAGGAGCAAACAAGAAAAAAGAGGCAGCGGTTAAGCTAAAAAGGTCATTCAAAATTATCACTTTATGTTGTAGATAATGAAAAAGATGCAAGAGCATCCACAATGGATAACAGCAATACTATATTGAATGTATAGGTTTCAGAGGAAAGGAATTTTTCAGCTCAGATCAAAAATAAAGTTAATGTGAGAATTGTAGTCATAGATAAAGAAAAATTACTACCTCAGATTTGTTATGTACAGAATCAATGTGCAGTATCTAGACTTACTGGCATGTGATGACCTAGGGAAAGGTCAGTGCTGAGTAGCAGAAAGCATGGAGATGTCTACAGAGAGAAAGAAAATAGGAAGAAGGTTTGGAAGGAAAGACTGGGACCTGTCTTAAATCATACTGAATCTGAACTTTCTACTTCATTCCAATATATCCAGAGACATATCTTGAGATTTTCATCTCTACAGGAGAAAGAAGTCGAGGGTGACTCAGGAAAGCTAGTCTAATAGCCTATTTAGATACGAAGAATAAGTGAAAGGGACGAAGGACAGGGCTGCTTAAGCCTCCGTGGGAAAGCGATGAAGAAAGCACTCTTCCAGACATACAGACCAATGCAAGGCAGCAGCAGGCATTCATCAAAATAAAAACAAATTGAAAAAATAAGGTCAGTTAAAACAGTGTCTCAGAGTCTGAGACCTTTAAAAAGAAAGCAACATGAGAAGAGACAAAGGCCTCTGGTGAGTGTCTGGGATATCTGTTGACCCTGGCTGAGTATTCTGGGGTCTCACATTCCATCTCTGAACCAAGCTTGGTGTTTTGGGGACACTAATTGTTAAGCTAATTTGGGACTCTGCCAATATGGTACAATAGAAGAATCCACCACTATATTTTAAGAAGGCTTTAATTGAATGCAGACACTCAGACTCACTGAAGGGATCCAGATTTATCACTTTGCCTAATCTCTATTTTTGAAACACATATAATTGTAACTAGTATGTAAAAAAAAGCTTTCTAGGCAAATAAATGCTGCCTGACTCAACAGCGGTAACAGCTGTTTTATCTCCTTTCCCATAATTTGGAGCTGCAGGATGGAGAATTTTTTAAAGTGTACTTTGATGCAGTAATTAATGGGAATTTAAATTATCAGTATTCTTTCAACTGAACAAACCAAGACATCCATTAGGTATAAATAATTAAAGAGGTTGAGTTTTAAATAAGATACTCAATTATTGAAATTCCCACTTTAATAACCAGCTATGCTAATCTGTTTCTCTTCTAATGTCCTCAGGAGTGCTAAATGAAATCGTACACATTCAAATGACTGAGAAGGATACTATGCAAAAAACATTTGAAATTACTCTATCAACTCATATATCCAGTTGAAAAAAAGCAACTCTGATGCCTTCTTCAACTACTAGCTTATTCATCCACAAATGAGGCATTTTCTAGGACTTTTTCCAAAATATCCTACAGTTCTACTGGATATGTTACAAATTATAAAAGGAAATAGCCTAGTGCTATTTCTAGGAATTATATATCTCAAAAATTCATTCATCAGTGTAAACATCATTAGAGATAAATCTCAAAGATTGTAACATCGCCAAGTTTTTCAAAGCAATTTAACACTTGAAAAAATTGCTTAAGAACTGGGAAGATTCACCCAAACTATCCAAAGAAATTCAGTGAAACAGTCTTGTTACTCCATATTCCCAGTTCTATAATAACTGCTTGAAATGTTTTTCAGAATTAAAATTGGCATTTCTAGGAATTCTGACTTAAGAATAATTCAGACATGATTACACTTAAGTTTCCTAGGCACCACAGCATGTCAGTGAGAACCAGAGCAGCACAAATCAGAGCAGTTACAGACACCCACTACTCCTGCTGGCAGTATGTGCTGGTTTTGAGCTAATTTCTAAACATTCCCCACATTCAAGGATAGAAAGTGGATTCCTAAAATATTTTATGCTTATCTGGATGCTCAGGATTTTACACACTGATCATGGCATCGCCAAGATCCAAAAGAAGGAACAAACAATGATGCAGATTAGTTTTTTTGTTGGATTCCACTTTGTTTTGGTCTGGCTTCGTTTTTCTTGGATTCCCCTTTGCTTTGTTTATCCTGTAGACTATTATATTTCCACACCTTACACTCTGATAAAACTGTCCTTACAGAAGATATAATTATGCCCCCCAGCCCAGGAGTGTGAATTAGCAGTTTATCCTCGTCACCTTGTCATCTGTCTGTAATATCTGTAATCTTTTAGGATGTTTTTGAAATCCCTCTCTTGTCTCATGTGGCTTTAGTTTCAATGTTTTCCTTTCCCGCTCCTATCACAAATGTATTGAAACTCTTCCTACTTCTAATACTGATATTATGAAATGATCACATCCATCTCCAAAATAGGTTAAATGAGCTTTCCAGGCAGTGTAAAAGAAGGATAGAATTCTCAGGGTAAACCATGCTGTCTTGAATCACACTTTCAATCTTGATCGTTGTTTCTCCCTGAGAAATCTTTACTTTCTGTTTTCAGGCTTATTGGTTATAAAGCCAAATTGGAAACCATGCAGTATAGGAATTTTGCCAGCACTATATATTTTGGTTTATCCAGAACTCTGAAAATAAATTAAAAACAAAACCAAAATACAAAAGGAGTTGTTGTATGTTTAAATTTAAGCTTCCTGAGAAGTAACTCTTTTACCTCTGCTTGGACCTTGCCACAAGCTATTCCAACACACTCAAAATTAAAACTGCCCCTAACCTTTGGAGGGCATATTGTACAGCAATATCTTTCATTAGCATAATGTATTTAGTTTTTCCAGAAGGTAGTTAGCACACCATATATAATTTAAAAAGAAAAAAATAATATCATTAAGAGAATTTTAGCTATAGAATACCTGAAATACCAATCAAATATGAATTTTAAATTATAATCTTACAAGTCAGACATACTCTCTTTGAAAAAAACCTCCGACAGCATTAACGCATCCCATGGGACTACATCATGTTTATGTGAATGGCCTCACAAAAGCACTAATCTGACATGTGACAGATTAAAGAGATTCAGATGTCCTAAGAAGCCTGGGGGCACACAACTTCATGTCTCTTCCAGAGAACAAAAGATATGCACATACATACTGACAATAATTTGGGGATGATCATTTAACGTGGAGGATCACATACCGTCTACATAACCTGGGGAAACCCAGATCTTGCTAAAAGAAAATATTTGTGGATTGGAAAAATACTTTTTAAGGTTGAAGCATGTATTTTTGATATGGCCTGCATACTAACTGACACCAGTAGGCTTTTCTTCGTCAATCACTAATCACAATTATGTACTAACAACTACAATGTAGCAATTTCCTTGTAACTGGGCAAACTACGGAGTATTATAATGTTAACTTCCTCAGCACGAGGCCATGTGTTCTGAATTTCAGCAGAAAAAAAAAAATGGAACATGCACAAAGCGGTTTAACCAGAATTCTTAAAAAACTCCAACACTTTTGAAATCAGATTTCATTGTTCATTGCAGCACATAACACTTAATTTAAGTGACCCTTAATATTAAATGCTTTCAAAGAATATATACACTGAATAAATGATGAAGAGTGAGGAACTACTCTCTTAAAACTAGCAAACAAACTTGCTGATTTTACCCTACTTAGAAGAAAACATATAACCTCAGAACTTTTTCAGAACTCAAAAAGGAATCTATTAAGAAAACCCAAATTTGTGTCAGCACACTAAAAATTGCTCCAGTGTCTGAAACTCTTAGCAACACAGTAATGACATCTTTTTTTGGATAAGACTGTTTAGCCAAACAAATGCAATAAATGCTTTCTTTTTACATAACCCACTGAACTGTCTTCAGAAAGATCATAGTTCTGCATGAAGCTTCTTTGAAAATATTGTGCCTTTTCATTATAAAATGGCATTTCTGTAAAGTAATACTCTGACTATGTATTTCAGCTTAATAACAGCTTATATGAATAATTAGGCCACAAAAAGTTAATCTAGTGTTTTGGCTTTAAAATCCATGTAATTGAGCTCACAAGGTTGCATCAATAAAGACTTGTGTTCACCAGAACACTGGCTAAAAGAAAACCTTAAAAATAAATTTAATTTTAACTGCCTTCAGCAGCAAAATCCCTGCTGAAGGATTTATGGTATTCTCCTGTAGGAAAAATTTTCTTTCTCCAATTATTCACTGAAACTTGAATCAATCACCTTTGTTTGATATGGTATCTCTATATCAACTTTAAAAGAATGTGAAAATCATGCCCAATATAAATACATGGAACCTATTTAGGAGCTTTTGCTAAAAGGGCTTTTGCTAGAGGTTGAGGATTCGGGACAACAGGCTGCTGAATTTCTTTAGGGATCCAGCCCTTTGCTAAAACACATATTTCTCACTAGTTTTAACTTTCCTTTAAATTAAAGACCATCATTTTCGTAACAACTCCTTTCATCTTATTGCTCATTTACCCTTTAGGTGCATATCTGCATGTTACCATGAGAGATTTGCTGGGATGTCTAACTCAGGATTCTACTGGTCACGTCATAAAAACTCAGAATTTGAATCACTATCTTTAAATAGGTTGATGGGCCTCATGGAAAATTACACTTATTTTTCACAGCTCTTGAAGTCATCTAGCTGCAAACACTCTTAACAAACACTCTTAAAGTCATCTACACTGCAAATCCACATCTCATTATAGGGTATGTAAATTTCTCTTCTATGCCATTGGTTTGTGTATGTTCACTGTTAACCCTGTCTGCTGATGAGTCAATTGCCTTGTGTCTCTGCAAAATAATCAAATAATCTTATTCCCTGCTAATGGTCAGTTCTGACTGCAGCATATAACTTGTTTCCACGGTATCTATCCTTGTTAAAGACAGATGCCTTGGATCACACACTTAGAAGCACAACAACAATCTTTTATTTCTCAAAGATTCTCTCACACACTAAATTACACTTCATCTTTAACTATGTTGTGTGTAAGTGGGAAAATTTAAATTGCATTTTTATGGTTTTGTCTCTGAAATAATTAAATTATCTGTTTAAGAAGTGATGAATGGTCTATATTAAAACACAAATGAAAATAATTAGCTGGAGATAACATTAATAAAACATTACAGTGATTACTCCAAGAATTCATGCTTTCCTTATTTAAACAGATAAGATGGAATCAAAACAATAGCTTGGAAACAAACAATACTGATATTGCAAGGACTTTGCATTTATTAAGAATGAGCAGGAAAAATAAGTAAGAGCTGAGAATTAAAATACCTCAACTGATTAAAAGTAAACATTATTAATTATGATAATTATAGGGCTACTTAAGAGAAGAGGAAAGCGAAAGGAAGCAATTAATTTTGGAGAAAAAATAAGGCACATATTGACCAAGAGTATTACATAGTTATTAGTGCATACCTTTCTTGCAGTTGCAAATTATCCATAAAGAGGTAGTGAATAAAGAAAATTCTAATTTCCAAAGCTGAAATAGTAGAAATTGCTATTTCAGTGTATAAGATCTTACTGAGCTATTGCCTACACCTTAGAACTTGGTATCATAGCCAAATTCAATAATTATACTGTACATCAACAGTAGTTCACAAAATAGCACCAAATAGACAAAATATACATGGCGGCCCCCATGCAAAAATAAGGCTGTCTAACTCTCCCACAGAAACCTTTAAAAGATGGGGGTTTGCTAGTTGAATACATTTTAACAAAATTACAAATTTCAACTATGAGATTTCTCTTAAGATTTTTTTTCCCAGCCTTTTCTTATGTGGTATTTGGGGGACAGTTACTCAAGAAATTGGTGGGTACATTTGCAAAGTCACTGTAAGCACAGGTCATATTTTAACATCAATATTAATTCAGCTGATGATCTTTCCTGGGAGTCACATTTCATTACGAATTGTTACAACAATTGGAGCACTTGGAGGAAATTCTAAAAGAGAAATTTGTTAAGTATAATTTAGTAAACTAAGGAGAATTACACCTTTTTCTTTTGATGAAGTGATCCATCAGGTTGTGTCGGGAATTCACAGAGTGTCCAGGACACAGTGCACAGTCGTTTCTAGTGCTGCAGGAAGAAAGTCAAGGTGCAAGGTCATTAAGATGTGGTTCCATGAAGCAGTTTCTGACCAACTTCTGACATTGAAAATTAGGATTGAAGTCACTGTTAATACACAGAGTATATATTCTGGGCTTAAAACAGCAAACAAAAAACCCCAGCCTTGTATGGCACAGTGCCCATCGTTTCCAAGTCATGTAACAGCAGCAAAATTAACAAAACCCAAAGTTGAGGGTATATCAGGAGCTTTTATGTGTATCCTCTACTTACCGTGTGTATGCCAGTCTTCTGGATTCACACTTTTGGAACAGTCACTGTTTCTAACAAATTAGGATTCTTGTGGTTTTGGCTATCTGATTTCAATCAAAACATGTGACTCAGAGCCAAATCATGGTATCTTTTAAAGTGATTGCAGGCCACGTGGTCTTCAGGAAGCACAGACAGAGTACATGCAGTGAAAACAAATAATGAGCACCTTTTTATTTCTCATCTGTCACATTAATTAAAGAATGATAGTGGCCCTGATCCTCTATTAGTCCTATTCTAAACATAGTAAGTGAATCACTCTCTCTTTAAAAAATAACCAAAGAGGAAACACTGTTTTATTCTTCATAGTCTGGTCATAAAAAATAAAATCCAGTGAATAAATTTTTTGCAAGTCATGGGTCTATTAGATAATTTAAATGACAGGTATCTTACTTTTCTTATGTAAATACAAAGGAAGAAGAAAAGTGGACTAACTCACAAGAATAAAAATCAGGTGGTTTTACCCCCATACTTGGGGAAACCATATTTCTTACCAGAAAAGTGAATGGTCTGTACCAGAATTTTAACATGTGATAACCACAGCTTGAGGCACAGATCCAGATTCAGAAAAACTGAATAAATAGAAGGAGGTTACACATTTAGGCATGTAGTGAATCACCTGAAATGTCCTTAGCCCCAGAAATTAATTTTCAGTGGAATTATTCTGCATTTAGAACCTGTAAAAGAAAAACAAACATAATAAATTGTTCAGCTAAAATAACTTGCAAATAACTGAATACATAAATCCAAGGCCTGGGTTAACATGGTTGTACAGTAAGTTGAACTACATTCAGCATCTTTATATTGCTTTATTTTTCTCATAATTCTCAAACTAATAAACTTCAACTATAACATTAAAATTCAGTGTCACTGATCATAATTCCTCATGCTAGTAATTTTAACCATGTAGTTAGGATTTTCTGTTGTTTTTTTCCCTGATTACGCTATTTCTTTCTTTAAATACAGCAGGCATGTCTCTTCGAGAACTGCACTGAAAAACTCCATACCAGAGATAGAAAAGAATGCATAAAAGAATGACCCTTAGCCTCATAAGTCAATGGGGAAAGTTGGTATCACCCTCAGCAACAGCACATTCTCTCAACTCATCTGAAGTTGCCAATATCATCACATTTACGATAAGATGCAATTATGGCTGGAAGATTCCCACAGTCCTGCCAGATTCCTCAAGGATATTAGCACTTGTCTGATTGCAGAACACAACAAAGACATTGTTAAAAAATCAGTGCATCAATCAGGAGGAATTTGGAGACTTTGAAGTTTAAAAAAATAAAACACCAGTGTGGGAAAGAGAAGCTACAACAGTTAGGTGCAGTTGTGTTTGTCAGATTTAGTTAAATCACACACTCTTGCATAAGAGTTTTATTCTTAGTTTGTTAGCAACATGTGTAGAAATAAATTTTCTTTTTAAAAGAAATATATTAGTATCAATAGTTATTTGAAAGTACCTCAGCTTTATGTGATCGTTTCCCGCAAGGAAAAACGAGCAAAATAGAACGGAACATTAATCACCATTAACCATGAGTCTCAGGTTTCTAATTAAGGGAATGCAGAGCCTGAGACTGCACTTCCTTAACACTGTTGCCAGTGTTCCTTCCTCCCAGCAGCTAATTTCAAAAGGGTGTGCAGAAAGTCTGAGGTGTTGGATCTATGAAGAACAGGGTGTAGTAAAGGCATTCTCTTCTAAATCACTCTCTGCTTTGTAGGCAATACATAATCTTCAGACATACACAATTCACTAAAGGTGACAATGAAAAATACCCATATTATATCCTAGGAGCAAAAAATCATTGTGCTGGAATTTACGATTGCAACCTCCTTACAGTAAACATAGAGAAATGTGCAGGCTTTTATTTTTCTAATTTACATTTATAGTTTCTGTCACTGTTTGGGTACAGATCCAAGCTAAAAGTCATATACCAGAGGTGTCAGCTATAGGTACGTACTCAAAGTGTAGAATTCACCAAAACCTTGCTATTATTTACCCAGAAGTTTGTAATAGCTGCAGGAGTGGACTTCTCAGAATTTCTTCTGAAAGTCCAGAAAATATCATAGTTTTAAGAAATGTTCCAAAAATACTTATCTCTTCAAAAGGATCTTTAACAGATTAGTCACAGAAGTGACTAAGGAGGTTCAATATTTGTAGATAAAGTGCAGCACATATACTGAAAGCACAGAGAAGAGCAAGCAGAGATTTCCTAGCTGCTGTCCTTACTGCATTTGTTCCTGCTACAAACAAGTCTTGCGGAAGTTTACACAGTTCCAACTGAGCTTGCAGTTTGTATCATGCTTGAAAATAATCTGATTTTTCCAAATAGCGCTGAGGTCTTCCAATGAAGTCAGAGGGCATGCTGACACCAGCATGAACTTGAACAAATCCTTAATGAGAACAAGCAGCCAAAGCAACTAGATAATTTTCCTAGTCCAGAGTCCAGAGACTTTGCAATTACTATTGTAAAAATACATATCCATTACAGAAAGATAAATAAGCAGAGATGATAGCAGCAAGTAAAACTGTGTGTCAAGACGTTTGTTCTCTCAAGTGTCTTACAACCATATTCTACAAGTGATGCAGCTATGGTCACTGTATGAGCAGGCTTATGCGCCACTAGGACAGAAGTGTGCTTGAAGAGACATACTGTGCTTACAGAAAAATTGTGTTTTAAAATTGTACAGCTGCCCTTAACCATAACTGTACCATCGGCAGAGAAATAACGAGCCTGTCAGAAAGAAATTACAGACTGACTAGAATTGAGTTACTCACTCTGAGCATGAAAAGATCCAATTGTTACCACTGCATACATATGCAGAAGCATGCCACCACCACATGCTTGCTAGAGACCAGATATTGAAAAATAGAAAAAAGGGACTAATATCTTTCTAATCACTGCATTCTTATTGGTATGAACTAGCATATCTCTGTTGGGTACAGTCAAGCTGTATCAGCCTCCCAATATGAAGATTTTGGCTCTTCTACGACTTTTTATTCCTCATGAGTTTGGAACAATAGGGCTGAAATCAGAGAAATGCAAAAACATGAATTCTTAGTGAAACGTGCATAACTAGACAATGTGATGAGAGCAGGAACTGACAAGAGAAAGACCAGGTCATGAAGTTTTCAGTTTGTACATGCCAACAAATCATTAAATGTGCTTGAGGATTTACAAATGCTACATGATCTGAAAATCTGTTCTGCCTTTAAGTTTTTGGTTTACTGCCTTTGAGAGGAGAGGAATGAAGAGTGTCAGATTACAAAGTGGAATTCCTACTGCTGACCAGAAAACATTGGATTTCCTTGTTCGAACCCTAAGGGAAAGAACAGTAGCCACTGTTATGGCTTTTTGGAAGTCAATTCCTAAGCAGTAATGTAAACCTAAATATGGGCCCATTTTAAAAATACAGAAATCTCCCAGATTTACTGGGCTCTCTGTCTCTGTGGGCTTTACTATGGGTCTACCAAAAGCAAATTCTGTCCTAAGCACATTTCTTTATGGGGTTTATAGCTGTAATTTATTCTTTCTTTAAAAATTTTTATTCCAGGTTTTTGAGTAGAAGGATGAGAAAATGGAGATCATAACTTTTTCAATGCAGTAAATTTAATTAATGACAGCTCCTAAGGTCTGTCCTGCAGGTCTGTTTACAGGCTGAAGTTCAATAAATAAATGTATGTTTGCTAACCTCCTCTGGAGTCATATCTAGATAACATTTTTTTTAATGTTACAATGAAAACAATGAAAAAAACCAAAACAACATTAAGAAAGAATAGAATGTTTACGATATGCATATATTTAAAAACTAGTTATTAGCTGAGAGAGTAACTCAGCTGAATTAGTTATTAGCTGAGAGAGTAACTTTCTCCTCTTCCAGCAGTGTTATAGAATAACAGTTGTCATCTCTCATATTTTCAGATTAATGTTCAAAATAGGTCGTGATTCCACTACAAATATAACTTAATCAGTGAACAATAATCAAAGAGTTTTTCCTGAACTAAAACAATAATTCCAGTTTATATTATAAACAGGACTATTTAATTCTGCTCTACAGCTTGACTGGGCCAGTTTATAAAACAAACTGGAACCATGACTGCACTCGGGCTGAGTGACCAACGCCCCAAGCAAAGCTTTTCCAAGCAGAGCCCTATCTGTATTTCTCACAATACCCTGTCCTCTCCACCTTTTCACATGGGCAACTAAGACACATGGATGCAACTTAATCACTAATTAATTCCGAATCTTCTGACAACAGCTCATGGGCAAACACTTTTCATGAGCACTGCATTCCCTTGAAGCTATGGCCTTGAGTGGAATTATTCTGACTTTCCCTTTGATAATACAGAGAGATCTGTGCAGCAATCAGCTCCTAAGACAGGAGTGGAAGAAAATGGTGTTACAGGAGCACTGCAGTTGCGTGCACATTTGGGGCTGACAGTTATGGACCTAAGCAATGCCAGATCTCTGCTATATCTAAAATTTTGATGATTATCAGTGTCTTATAGTCACTTATTACCTGGTTAATATTTAGGATAAACCAGGAGTTCCTAATTCCTTTGTTGTATTGTCATGCATCAGCAGTACATTTATGACAAGGACAATGAAAATAAACTATAGATAAAACCAGCATTTGCATTTAGAAAGAGGCCATTATTTTATTTGAACATGTCATCAAATAATATTAAGTAAAAGGATGGCTAGTGGCTGTTGTTAAAAAGTCTGCTTTTGCTTGCACGTTGTGATGCTTACACTGCTATAGGCTCTGAAATGAATTCTTGTTAAAAAGTGTTGTGATAGCAAGGTCTGAGCATCCCCACCGCTTCTGAAAAAAACAGATACTAAGTAATTTAATATTGGTATTTAGAACCACAGACTCAAAATATAAAATTCAGAAATACAACAAACTTAGACAATGTAAGAGCTTGCTTTGTTCGGATTTGGGGTTTGGATTAGGTCCACAAATTTAATGCATATTTTGTCACAAGTTAAATCTGAAATGCATGATTCACTGCATAATACAAAAATTCTTAATGATATTTGTGGGTTAATAATTATGCTTGCCTCTTAATACCACACTCAGTCTTTATCACCAGGAAGATGCATTCTTCCAATTGCATTTAATGCTATAAATAGAATAAACATTTGCATAGAAACTCTTAATTTGTAAACAATTATTTTTAGAAATTCTTTTTAAAATTTCTTTTCATACACCATGGCCTTTTCTTTATCAAAAAGTAAATACAGAAAAAGGTAAATTCTAAAAAGTTCCTAACGTAAAGCAATGTACATTAGATTCTTGTGTACTATGGGCAGAAATAATTACAAAAAAATCCTGTTGTTAACAAGAAATTATAACTCAAAGGAATTTCAGACATCTTATACCTGCTGCCTCTAAGAGACAATCTCTCAATCATTCACATTCCTAAATGTTTCTTCACAGTGGGCTACTTTCTAGGGCAAACATAAACAGAAACGCAATTGTTCTACTCTATTCCCTCCTACATTTTTCAAAATCCAGCTGGGATATTTTCATAAGTCTCCTTTGATATTATAAATATGTCTATTTTTTACTCAAAGGCTATGCCATTTCAGCTGTTCTGGATTTTCTTTTTCTAATGCTGAATTTATGGCAAAAGAAAACTGTCAGTAAATTCCTAGCCTAGGCTTCTCCACTATATTAGTTTTGGAGCTTTAGTTAGAAGCAGAGTGATGGTAATGTATATGTTGCTCTTATCCAATTGTTTAATATACCATGACTATGCTCTCTTCATTATAGAGTAAAGTCAAAACAGAACTGAAAAGGCAGGAGAATGACTTTGTTTCTACAACATGTCACTGCTGGGGCTGTGGGGTATGACTAGACCAGACTAATAGCCACTTTGGGATTATTTCAGACAGTGCTTTTTCCATCAAGTATGACTTGTAAAACAACATATTTGAAAACAAAGCAAAAAGGACAAGAATTAAAGTGAAAATTCAGTACATCTATAGAGGCCACCTACAGGGCAGCAGTGCTTTCATGGCTCTTGTGTTGGCAGTTACAATGTTCACAGCCTTTTAAAAAAGGCTCCTTTTACCACATACACAAGGGAAAAGGGGAAAAAATTATGATCCTCCAGGAATTGACTATTTTCCTGGATAACTGCACACTGATGAGCAACATGAAGAAAACAATTTGGAATCACAGAATTGCCCAGACTATAATCTATAGCTAAAAAACCCCCAAACTATTTTTTACTGTAAGTTAAGTACAGTTAAGCTGGAACTGAGAGTATGTTTGCTAGAAGTTAAGTCCACACTCTGACTCAATGCTCTCAGCATTCATCTTTTCATCGTCCAGACAGACTCATTAAAGTTTTTTCCCAGCGAAGCAGAATAAATGTGAAGGGTAAACTTAAGGGCTCAGATGTCCTTGAATAAGCCATTTCTGAGTTTTCTATCCAATAAAAATCAATGACTCCTAGTTCATGAGTGTGCTTGGACAATGTACACAATCAAGAAAGACTTCAACATCCCTGGTTAATAGGGCCATCGAGTGATGTCTCTGGCAGATTTGCAGGACCCATGAAATTATTTGGGCAGGCTACAGATGTCCTGATCAAAGTTTTCCATTCATTACCATGGGCTCTCTGCCCAAAATTTCTCAATAAGCATTGCTGAATACCAAACACAGCTTACTTTGTTTGTACGTGTATTCACTGTGTTCTGACTCCTTGTTTGCTTGAAGAAATAGCAAGAATGCATAGCTGAAAAGAAAGACAGGGATTTTTTATTTTTATCACTGTCCTGAATGTCAAAATCTGGCAGCTCAGAACTGTGGCTTTGGTGCAGTACCTTGTTGTGGCTTTTGAAGATTTGTCCAAATAAACACTGCATTCCTTAGATCCAAATCTAGCTATTTGGACTATACTTTTTTTTCTAACTATAGTCCTGCAGACAAAATATAACTGCCTTTATTGCTATTGAGTTTAGCCAGGATTAGGGGATTGACATCCAGTAACTGCTTTGGTGATGGCAGCCGGTAGTCACTTCTTTGAAACTTGGCAGCAGATACATCACCAACCTTTCCAGTATCTCTGCACCCCACCCCACAAAACCAACACTCTCAGGAGGGAACACTAGCACAACAAGAAGTACTGCAGCATCCTCCTTGCCTCTGCTAAGCATGGTATGCAATTATCACAAGGGCCGCCACTGATCCCGTCCATGGTTGGATGTCTGACTGATTCCGAATGCTCTGTGCAAAAAAAAGTTTTTACTGTTCCTTGCAGCCATTCTGCCCGATCTAGATGAGCTCATACAAGAATTACAATGCACTGGAAGGAGATGGGAGAGCACTGGATTCAGAAGCAGCAGCTTGGGACCCCAGGGAGTTCTTTATACCATATGTTCAACCAGGATTTTCCCACATAATAACCCAGCTTGAAACAAAATTGAGTCCACTGCCTGCATGCAGCTGACAAAGACAGTAAGCTGAAAGAGTTAAAACATTCAGCAGGAAACCCGCTGGCAAAAATATTGCTTAACCTCCTCAAACTTAGAATTGGCAGGTTTTTTTTCCCCTTCTTTTACCAAAAGCACTACTTCCCCATTACAAACCTCAGCTTATTTATAGTTGAGAGACATGAAACCTATGGGTCTACTTGGGGTGGGGCTTCAAAGAGACTGCCAAGGGTTGGAGAAATGATCCTCTGACCTCTCCATCATGCTAAGGTTAATGTTATGAGAGAGACACAGCCTTGGGGTCTAGCTGGAGCAGGGCCTGTGGTGGGCTGCCAAAGGAGCAGGTAGGCAGGAAATTCTCCCTTAATAACTGCTGCATCTTGGAAATGGTTTGGTGTTCCTACATTTAGGACAGCCCTAACCTGTGGTTAGATTCTGGATCCCCTGGTACTGCTTGACATTTTATGTTTTTCCTTTGTCAAGTAATCTTTCATTTTGACTTCAAGTGTTTTGTGATTCCTTTGCCTCTTTGTCATTTGGGTGTCTCTGGCCCCAGGGGAACAAACATGGCTACACATATGGACTGCATGTCCTTGTGTGCCAAACTCCAGCACACGTGGATAGGAGCCCTATCAGTGGCTCTATCACCATCAGCCCTTCCATCCAGACCTGTCTGCAATAGGGTGGCACAAGTTAAACAGGATTCTCTGTGTAACTTCATACTCATTAACTGCTTGTAAAGGAAAGCATGGAACAGTTTTGGGTATATTCCCAGTAGTCTTTCTACCATTAAACCACTTTGTCAGAAAGTACTATGAGAAGCCAACAAGGACTGGTAGTGGAGTTTCAAATCCACATCGACCTCAAGCGTTTAAACTCTGGGTTCTTCAGTTCAGACATTCCAAAGAGGATTAAACTCAGATCTTTATCCGAGACCCATTTATCAACCTTAGGAAAGTTGGGCAGATTATTTTCAGGTTGAATATATGGCCTTTGACTCAAGGAAAGATCCTGATCTTCTGTTTTGTTTATAAGATCATCCACTCCTTGACTGTGTACATCTTTTTTACAAGTAAGCAATGCAAAATGAGTAGCCAGTGTCAACATTCTTCCTAAACTTGGTTACTTTTCTGAAGCTTAAATAATTTCTAAAGCATAAAGATTAAGAGTTTTGAATTCATAATGCTCAGATGTTTGCTAGATTAAAAAAGAATTTTAAATTGGAAAGGGATGAAATGAAGTTTTATTTAGAGTTCAAAATAATTGCATTTTTGAATGTTACTCAAATAACCACAAAACATATAAAGAATTCTCTATTTTCCAACTCGAAACAACTTAACAGTATACAACTCTTCGCAGATGCCACTCTAAATGTGTCAGCCAGATGTTTTTTTTCCCTAACACAGTTCAATTCAAATGTTTTATGAAGGACCACCCATGGAAAATAATTAGACAATTTAAAAAAATAAAAATTAGGTCTACTGTAGCTGAGAAAACAATGAATCTTTGCATTTTAAAACATAACAAGAGGAAACAGAGGGTGAGTTGAATACCTGTGTGAGACAATGATATGTCACAGTCACTTCCTAATACATGAAATATAGAAATTAGAATATCAGCAAGATATTAAAATGCAGATTGCAGGACATAGAGAAAAAAGAACACATAAAAGCTCTCCTTACCTCTGAAATTAACATTAGAATTTTTTAAATATTTTCTAACTTCAGCCAAGAAGCTGAAATTGATGGGAGTCAAGGACATTAATTATTGAGCTTTTACAATTTAGGTGATTTTTTTTTTCTTTTCCATGAAACTAGCTATCAGCATAAAAAATCCAGTTAAAAATATCGTTAACAGAAATTTCCACTTCTGTGGGTAAGACAACATTTTTCGTCATGTAATACAAGTGCTGAATCCTGAAGGACAGACAGGAATGTTGGCCAAAAATTTCCCCCATCACCAAGTCCAGTCCCTTGTTATTGTGACAACCACATTTTGTAATGCCTACTGTAAATTGAAATGCTATATGTGATACTGACTGAGAACAGTTAGCTTTCTAATCTTACATGTCTGCATTTGTACATAGGACACTAAATAAATACGTACTACAAAAAAAGAGTGAGGATAACATAAATACTTTGGATCTACTTGCCTTACTTACATTTGAATGGCAGTCAACGTCTCCATTTGCATTTGATTGCACAAATAAACTGTACCAAAACATTCTGGATGAATAAGAACTAATGGAACTTCTGCTCTTTAGATGATTTATCTCAAAAAGATATTTGAAGGACAATATGTATCATGATGACACATACAAAAATAGTAAATCTAAAGGTCACAAAAGGTAATTCAACACTTCACTCTTTCAGAATCCCATACTTGAAACCACGTTACTAACTGTATGCTACAATTAGAATATGGAACTTACAGTTGCACTAAACAGGTGAGTTATAAACTAACATAAATCATTTTATCAGTATAAAATAAACTGACTGCAACAGTTAGAAAAGGGAACTGTAATAAAGGTTTTTTGGAGCTACTGAAGGAAGATGCAAGCTTTGTCAACATGATGCAATAGCTTATAAAAAGGTTTTGTTGCTTACATTTTCCCTCCCTTGATGTGGTCAGCAAATAACAGAGCCTAAGCCTCAGTTATCATAAAGAATCTTCAAAAGCTCAAAAGTGAAATGCTGCTGTACTCTGAAGCCAAGATTGTTATGGTCCGATTGAATCTCTCTAATTTACAGGACAACATGGTCTGTAAATTATTTTATGAGCTCATTAGGAAAGGAAAGAAACACACACATCAAAAAAAGGCTCAATCTCCTTCAGACAAACAAGACTAACATGAGAATTCACTAATTAAGTCCTTAATTCATGAGGTTTTTAACTCACAAGTTGTCTAAGCCATAACTTACAAGATATAAGCAAAATATTCCCAGAGCTGCTGATGAGAGTGCTCATCCTTTCTCCTGTGTCACAGTGCAGGCCACGCATGTATCCCATCAGGAAGCATGAAAACCTCAGCAGATTGGCTGATGCTGGATATGCTTTAGAGGTGTTTTAGGGCAAGCTGTCATGTTTACGACTTCCAGCTTTGAAGTTTGGTCTAGATGATTCCCATAAGTCAGTGGATTCTGAAGGAACTGACAATCAGTAGGAAGGATTATGTCTGTAGCAGACAAGTAATGTCTTCGTAATGACCTGAGCCCCTCCTGTAGGCTTCCTACGTGTTGCTCTCTCTTGGATCTCACAGCACTGGTCCCAACAACATCAGGTCTTTGTACGAGCTGTGTGTTAGCTAAAACCTGAGCAGGAACTGAGTGAACAGCCACATGACAGAAAGAAAAGCCTAAACGTGTTTAATGAAATGGAAGGAGATATCACCAGGTACCAGTTTGGAGACTGCTTCTATGGAACGTATAATGTTTTTAATTTATTATTTTAAATATATTAGTTCATATGAAAGTTGCTAGCTGTAGTATAGTAGGAGCTTCTGTCACATTAGGTAAGTTTTACCAATGAAAATATTAATTACCTGGAGATAGGTAACAATCAGAGGATTCTCCCAGTGTCTAGATAAGCTGTGGAAATGCATGTCTGTGTTAATACCAACAGCTTAGAAAGTATTTGTAAGGCTGGGCACTATGCCCAAGGGCCCCAGTGGAAAGGTTGGTGCAAACTAATGGAAGAGAAACTAGTCTTTGAGGCACTGAGCGACTGTTTAGGAGGTGAGGAACAATCTGAAGAGTTTGCCTAGTCATATCCTGCTGTAACCATTTGCTTTCAGCCACTGATGGATGAATGGAGAAGGAAATTGAAACTTGGTCTGAAACAGGATTCCACAGGAATATATCTAATTAAACAATAGAGAAAATATATTGTCTGTTATATGAGAATTACTTTTTCTGAATCTATGTTTCTTTTTTCCTTGTCTTCAAGGCTGAAGATAGTGAATGAAACAGAATCAGAAAAAAATACTGATATAAAGGAGCAGAAGTGACAAAGGAGTGAGAGAAACATAAAGCTCTTTGGGAGAAAGATAAAAAGCTGAAGAGATTTCTGGAGAGAGATTTGCTTCCACTCATAGAAAAAACATCAAAGGTAGAAAAGACGAGCATTCAAGATTAGATTTAAGACTGTGTAGTAGTGAATCAGCTGTATTAGAAAGCATATGCATTTTCAGTTTCTTGTTTCATCTTTATTTCAGATTTTATCTTTTCTTTTTTTTTTTTTAATGCACAGATTTTGTCGAGCCTTTCTCTTCATTAATCTGTTTGCTAACAATTAGCATAAGTCTCCCAAGAGAAAACTGGGAAGTTTTGTAAAATTTTAGTGCAATTTATATGAGTTGGTCCTGGAGCCAGGAAAAAGGCAATTAGATTCCTGCTTTTTGGAGATGATGACAGATTGAGCTCTGCATCCTGAGAACTTAGCCAAGGACACTGGGAAACATTACCAGAACTCAGGGTCTGAGACACTAATAGAGAGCTGGCAGGTTATCTTGCATCAATTTGATGACTAACTGAGAAATGTTGCTTGGCTTGGTTTCTTCATGGCTCAGAGCCCACTTCAGGATGAAAACAGACTCCACTGCGGTAATAAAGACAGGGTACTTACCAGGCAGACAATAAAAGTAAGGTTTTGTTCATCACAGGATTGTTGAGCAATTCTTGCAGAAAGGGGCCTGTGGAGGTCACTGGTTGCTCCTCACCACCTCTACCAAACTTCAAATTGCTCCTCACCACCTCTACTCAACTTCAAATTTGATCCAACTTCAGAGACAGAATTGTTCAGAATCTTCTCCAACCAAAGACTAAAGATGCCCAGGATTAGGGTTGCCACATTTCCCATATTTAATTAAACCCAGAGTGTGATTTTTTTTCCTTTCCTTATATTGCATTGGAACTCCACATGTTCCCTGTGTGCTTTTCACCTTTGTGCATCCCTGAGTAGAGTCCTGCTTCCTCTTCTCTATGCTCTCCCATTAGGTAGCTGAAGATAGCAACTTCCCTTTTTCTCACCATCATAAACTAACCCATTTCTTTATCCCTCCCCATGATCATATTCAGAGCTCTCCACTGAAGTAACTCCAACTGACCAATACTTTTCCTATATAGGGAAGCCCAAAATGTGATGCAATACTCTAGCACTGATAGAAGATAATTAAGACATCCCCTAGCTGCTGGCTACATTCTCACATATATGGAACAACGATGGGTCGGTTTTCTTCACCTAGAGAGAAAATGGCAACTCTTGTCCTAATTATTGTCCAGAAGGATGCCTAGATGTTTTTCCCATGTAAATGCTTTCCATCTGGTCATGGCCAAGCATGTACTCCTGAATGCAGCTGTTCCACCCCAACTGGAGGACTCTGCAATTGTTGAAATCCATGAAATCTTTAGTCACCCATTTTTTCAGCCTGTCAAGATTGTTCTACCTGACACTCCAGCTGATCATCACTCTCTACTCTGGTTTGATACATTAAGAGAGAACAAGAAATAGAGATTTTGTTGTATTTATGAGGTTTTCTTTTTTTATTCTTCTCTTTTCTGGATGGAAGTACACGTTAAAGGTAAAAAATTTTATGCCAATACAGATTTATAACAGCTCTCAGTAAATTTGTATTTTGGACAAACATGAAAAGAGAATTCAATATACTCCACAAGACTGATTAATTTTGGATGTCCCTGCTGCCATGATTCCTTAGAAGGAATTCAATTCCTTTCAATTTCTTTCAAGGAAAGAGGCAATGTTTATCTTCTGCACTAGAAGTATATTCCAGACAAAGAATATTAAAAAAAAAAAAATTACTAACATTTCATGTATAATTGCTGGGAATGAGAGAGTGGGAAAAGACTGAAATAGGATTCCCAACAGATCAAGAATAAGAAATAGTGAATTATTCAAAGAATAAGCTCACAGTTAGCAACAGCTCATTAAAGAGAGTACAAAATACATCACTAGGACTCTGAGTCCATAAACCAGACTCTGCTACAGAGGTTTTTTGCAGGGTGCAAAGCTGTGTGCACTACGCCCAAGGACCCCAAACCCCAGTTGCTGCTGGATCACAGGTGGGATCCTCATCAGGGTAGAACACAGGCACTGAATGTTTGTGATAATACTGAAGCCGTGAGAGCAGTTTTTTCACTACATGAGGGTGTTTTTCAGACACATCATTTTTCTCTTCAGGGTCATGAACAATATCAAACAGCCAAAGTCTCTTTGTTGATGGATCAGACGACTGAATCTGTGACTCATTGTACAAAGATGGTGGAGGGAACCAATGACTGCAGCCTACGGGAACAGGAACAGAGCAAGGGTCAGTTCTGAGATACAGAGCAGCAGTGTGGAGACACAATTGATGAATTCACTAGGTCTCTTGACAAGCCCCTGCACAGCAACAGTTGCTGGCAGACCTTAACTCTAGCCCTGCACCAGAGCCTCTCAAGTGCGTGGCTACCTAAATAGGAGTCTCATTTATGCAAAAAAACCACTGAGATTCAAAATTCCATATAACTTTATTTCACATCAGCTAATTAATTCAATAGCCCCTCTTCTTAGATTCTATGATCCTTATGGATCCCTTCCAACTTGAGATATTCTATAAAAGTTTTTTCCCTACAGTTTCAGTAAGTTGCAGACAAAATATTTGGAAAATGAAAAAAATACATAGTTTGGATTTTAGAAGTGCTCATTTTAGATCTTTGCATGTGGTCAAAAACATAAGAGGTTAGGAGAATTACTAAAAAAAATTACTAAAAAAAATTAAAACATACAAAACAAAATTAAACCATATTTGTGGTGGGGGGAGATAGGATACACTGTACAAAAAGGAGTTATTTTGTTACCTGGATATCCAGTTAGTAACTTCCATTTTCCATGTCTTATTGCTGCATGTATGGATGTATTGAAAAGTGTATCATCCCACGGAGAAGAATTGCTCTTCAGTAAAGATGTCCTCTCATCAATGCCAAGACCTTAATCAAACAATAAACTAAGTTAGGTACATTGCATATTCATGGGTAATTTTTAGAACTCGGATGGAAAACAAAGCAGTATCACCCATTTATTTTTCCTTATTGGATAAAGAATTTGGTGTATATATATGCAAAGATCTGTGCTATGACTCAATGGATGTATTTAACTCTGAACTTGAACTGCATTTTAAAACTTACCATTGGAATGGTAAGTAAAATGTCACAGCTGAGTCCAGATAACTGGATTTATTTTGTATACAGATATTCTATGTGTATCTCATATACTTGTATTAAGAACACTCATAATTGGAATTGCTAAATTTGGTCATACAATTGCCTGTATCGTTTTCCAGGTAGGAATATAGGATTGAAAGCTCTCCTGAAGTCAATGTTAATTCTCTTAGGTCACTTCAAGGAACAAGTCCCAGGTTCTGACCACAACAGAGAGCTGTCCCTTTGGACTGAGCTGGCTATGTTCACAAAAATCCACATTTGGTCAGCAAGCTTCTTCTTTGGCATATCTTCATACTGTCTTTGGAGGAGCTGTGTACGATGTGGCCCCATCTACTATTGAAAACTGAAATGTCAACGATGCACACATTTCCTCTCAAAAGGAAACCTGAAGCTCCTTACAGAAGGGAGCTCAGGAAAAATAATTAAAATGCATGGACAAGGGATGATTAGGAGACCCCTTTGCTCTTGAAACCAACAGGGAGGAAGCAAGTCAGATGGACAGCCCAGGAGCATCCAAACCAACTTCTGTGTCAGCCTTCATAAATAAAATAGGCATTCAAGACATAACATCTAGAAGTTTTATATTAACTGTGTCAGCTGATAACAGTTTACCAATGACTACCAGAAGGCAACTTTAATCAGACTAGAAGACACATTAGGACATGGAGAGAAATCAATGTTGTTTTTGTAGCTTCTTTCCAAAAGAGATGGTTTTCAATCAGTTTAGGGAATCTGAGGGACACAGCTGACAGATTTTTGGATGAGAATCCATGAGATGTACAATGATCATGTAAGAGCCAATAGGAACTAGGTATCTCTAAAAAGAGAAAATTCTGCAGAACACAGTGGGGCAAATACACATCTAATGGAAAGAAGAACAGAAATTTGGGAAAGGAAATGCTAGATACAATTTCTCCATTTTTTATGAAGGACTTGCAGAGTTTCTATTTTCTTACTGGACTTAACACTTTATTTTCTTTAATAAACAGATTTGTGCATACCCAAGTTCCCTGTCTACATCAGACTTGTATAATGTTCCCAGATTATAAGGATATAGGATAAGGAATAAGGATATAGGAAAGGAATAAGGATATTCAAGGGCCTACTTTTTTGCATACACAGACTGGGGAGGACTCAGCTCATCTTACATCAAGAAGCACTGAAGCTGATCTAAAAGAGAAAATAAACCTCAAACCCCTAAAAAAACAACGAAAGCCTCATAAGTAACCCCAGCAGCATCTCTTCTGGAAGATAAATCCTCACACAGCCATGTGATGACCATAAAAAATATGAAACAGTTTAAAGATTAATTGCTTGGTCTAAAGGTAAAATTATGGGAACATGCATTTCTGATTTTAAAGTTTAGCATGAAGAATATGCTTCCGCTTGCTGAGCTACACACAATATATGTGGAACTACAACATTACACAAGATAAACTATTTAAAACACTTCAAATAAATGGTATGAAAGATTGCATTTTTAGATATACTTTGCAAAATAGCCTTAGAATGCCATATATGGGACTCAAAATAAGATTCAAAGAGATAAGACAGTTTTCAAACACTCTGATTTGGTCCAGGTAACAAAACTATACTCCTAAATGAAAAAAAAAAGCTTTTACCAGAGAATGAAGTTGAAGTTACTTGGTGAAATATACTTTCTTTCAGCAAAATTTCTTTAAGAAAATGGATAAAGTCCCTCATGTTGAGCTGTTATAAACAGAACTCTGTCAGTCATGTTAATTCACCCACTGCAAGCACTTGTTTTGTGTCAAAGAAATATACTGTCTATTATTCAGGGAAGTGCATTGCTTTCCAGACAGTACAAGTCAACTTTCATCAGACATGTTGGTCATGGAACACAGACTCTCTACAAGGATACTTACAGGATTGTCAGTTTATTACATTACATAAGCACCAGATATAGAAGAATTATAAATAAAAATTTTGCTTCATATGAATTCTTTTCTTCCCATGCTATGACTTGCAGCTTAGACTCAGGTATTCCTCCTGCTGCATTTACCCATCTTCCTCCTTCTCTTCTTTTACAGCGATCCATTTTCTGATTTTGCAGACTGAAAAAGTCATACTGATTTTGTTTCCTTTTCAAGCCAAAATGTTCATTCCCATAGCATCTAAGCAGGTTTTTTTCTGCATTTGTTCTATATTGTGGGGGAGTTTTTATTTATTTTTTTCCATCATAGTTGACAGCAGCAACAGCCCTGTGGACTATTCAGCAGTCAAAGGAAAGATGCCTTTTATTAAGCCCTTTAATCAAGCCAGCCTCCATAGGTCTGTGTACTCTCCTTATAGATTTATATATTAAAAAATGTGATGCTTTTGCTTGTGTAAAGGCTAAACATTTTACTTTTTTACCATTGGATCAGTGTATCAGTGGCGAATGAAATAAGCCCTTGTTATTACCTTGAAAGAAAGTCCCACAGCCTTTCCCATTAATTTTATTATTGTCAAACAGAAGCCACTGTTTCCTGAAGCTCAACTTTAGACGCTCACCAGTAGCTTCATTTCTTTTTTAAGTAGTCTCTTGGGAAATGATAAAACTTGCGTTAGTTAGGAAAGCAGTGACCTTTCATTCAGATATTTATTTTCAAATATTTAATGCTAAAATGGATTTTTCTAGTATTTTAGAGTTTTGGTTGAAGTTTTAGGTACCAATTAGTATTCAAATTGCTTTTATATCTCTGTAGGAAAAAGCTGGGTCTCTCAGCAGACATTGCCCTTGGCAGATGATTTTGGAGTTTATAGTATAGTTCCAGAAATCCTTTGTATTGACAGTCTTAAAAATGGTTTCAGGATCAGATTTTTAAAGGAGTTGAGGGGGCCAACTCTCACTACCCACAAAAGTAAATACTTTAGAAGACTGGCCCTTTGCCCCTTACAGAAACTTCAGCTTAGTTCTTTTACTTTGGTTATCATACATTTTTCTATACACATATATATTTCAAATTAGGATGAAAAATCCTATGTAATTTTCAATAGTTAATCTGCGACTTCAAGAAACTTGATTTTTTCAAAGGCCAACGTCATTAACTCTGAGAAATCTACACAAGATGCTCGGAAAGCATCAATCAAAATGTGGGATACATTTGCAAAAATAACTGGCATTTTGATAATTTGAATATTCCGTAGCATAGTCTTCAGGCAGAATGTTGGAAAATTTACTACTGGATAAGTACATAAGTAATATCCTGACTGTTGGCCAGAGAATATCCTGGACTTTTTAGGAAAAGGGAATAATCTTTCAGTGCACTAAGTCTTGCTAAGGCACAAATTTAAGAACAACAAAAGGGAAAGAAGTGAACATGGTGGGGAAAAGCCAACCCTCCAGACACAAAACAGCAGGCGCTTTGAACTAGCTACTGCTATTTAGGGAAGTGTTTGCAAAGTTTTAATGAATGAGTATGGTCCAGAGGCTGTCCAGAAAAGCAATCCCAATACTAAAACAGGACACGATGCCACCACTGAGATCCTTCTTGTGCCTCACATGGTGTACTGTGCAGTTTTGGTTCTATGTTATGAAACAGACACAGAAAAGCCATGCAAGATACAAAGACCTGAGACAAGGAAGACTAAAGCTATGGAACAACTTCCATGTGAAGAATGACTAAATAAATAGGACTCTTTATCCTCAAAAATGGACAACTGACACAAGAAAGTGCAGAGGTCTAAGAAATCGTGTGGCCAGGGGAATCTGAGTAAGGAACAACAAGTCTTTCCCAATAAGGGCATTGAATAAATTAAGATATCATGTATTGAAAATAAATTATGTATATATTTCCTATTTACAAACCAAACTCAGGTGTGGAATTCCTTTACATGGAATGCTGTGGGTGCCAAAAGTTAATGCACGTTGAGTAATAAAAGGATTCACAAAGTGGAAGAAAAATCCCTCAAGAATTATTATATCCAAAATCACAGCCTAAAGATTAAGAGCAGGCTGTGGGGGCCACAAGAGAGATGTACTTATGTGCTTGCCCGCATGTGCTACACAACTGCTACTCTCAGAACAATAAACTGGACAGATTTTTGGTCTGGTCTTACACAAGATGTGTTACCAAATTACTTTCAGTTCTGGAGATTCAGATCAAAAATAAACAAAAGGAAGTGCTATATCGAAGTACATTTATACAACTTTTATTATATTAATCCCTGTATTATATTAATCCCTGCACTGAACTGAAAGAAACAAAAACTAAGTAGAGAATCATAGCACCATAGCATATCTCCAGTAGTAAGGAATTCATGGGGATCATAGACTCCAACTCTCTTCTCCTCACAGGACTACCCCAAACTAAACCATATAACCAAGAGAGCTGTGCAGATGCTCCATGAGCTCTGACAGGCACGGAGCTGTGACACTCCCTGGGGAGCCTGTTCCAGTGAAGAGCCTTTCCGTAATGCCCAGTGGGAGCTTCTCCTGATGCAGTTTCATTCCACCTGCTCATGCCCTGTCAGCAGCCACAGAGAGAGTGGATCAGCACCAGCCCCTCTGCTTTCCCCCTTGAGGAAGTTGTAGGCTGCCCTGAGGTCACCCCTCAGCCTTCTCCCAGCTGAGCAAACCAAGTGACCTCAGCCACTCATCCCAAGTCTCGCCCTTGAAGTCTGCCACCACACTGGTTGCCCTCCTCCCTATGTATACATGATTCAGATTCAGGTTTAACTATGATTTCACAAATCCATGAACACCATAACTAACTAATTTCTAGCACATCCTCTAGTTTACTTAGAGTGCTATTCCTTAAAGGAACAGTAGAATAAAGCAATGGTAATATTAATTTCTACTAGCCATGACTTCCAATGCACAGATCAGTGTGTGCAGACAGGTCAGTTATTTCCTTAGGGCTGTTTTTTCACTTACACCAGAACATAAATCAAGAGGGCAATTATTGAAATAATGGATTCTCATTGAAATCAGAATCTGACATCTAGATTATTTCCTGCTTTATTCATACCATTTTAAACTTTAGAAAAGCCCCTACAATTTACAGAAATGTTACAAGATGACAGGTTTTGCCATACCGAAATGTGTCCCAAGACGTGGTTACTAACAGAAGATTCAACATAAAACAGAAAAGATTAACCAAAACTTCTTACTTGGCCCAGCAATCTGTCCTTTCACTTTACTTCACAAGCATAGGGAAGACCATAAAAAATGCTGCAATGTGCTTAGCCCTGTTTTATTCCTCTGCACCTTTCATAAAAGCTCTCTGACCTCATTCAGTATCCCATGTGTACTCCTGATTTAAAACGTCATTTATGTTAGGAGGGTAGGTCTTCCAGAAAAAAAACTGTCTTCCTACATATTTTTGCATACACTTACAGCAGCCTTCTGCTTAATTCATTAGTTCATCTATTCAACTGGGCAATGATTTCTGGAGGTGGGAAATAGGAAGTAAAATTTTTCACATTTCTACCCTTCTGATCAATGTACTCTTGAGAATCAATCATCTGTTTCTTGGCTCATACAATCCTAGTTACCTACCAGAAACTTAACTAAAATTAAAAAACACTAGTTTATCTGACTACCATGAAAACCACAAAAATGTCTGAAAATCCATTTATTTTCTGTACAGCTCAAAACCTTTTAAATTCTTCTTCTACTGCTGCAAACCAAAACAACTTCATGATCCTTTCATGCCTGCAATGCTACATGGTAAGAGAAGAAAAGAAGGGTTGATCCAGTTATACTGCATTTTACAGCTTTAGATGCCTATCAGAAGCTCTCATCTTCCTGTGTGGAGGCTATAAATCCACTTTGTTTATCTATTTAAGTCTTGTGATGTTTTCAACAGTTTCACTGATAATCTCTAAAATATTGAATAGTCAATCAAAAGCAAATAATAGAAAAAAGTTTCCCTAATGCAACCAAAATCAAAAATAGCACAGACAACAGCAAAAAGCCAATGCCACACTTGGTAGGAAAGCTGGAAAATTCAGATCTGTAAGCTTCTTTGCAAATATTTCCTATGATTCACTTCAATCCTTTGCTTTTTACTTTGCAAAGCAAATAGCCCAAGTACCACGTAACTGTTATTTGTAAAATGGTTATGAGAGTCCACATCCACATTGTGCAAATTCACAAGTTAAAGAAAATGAAAGGTACAATCTGACCTGCTTTTTAAAGAAAGGCTTGCTCTTTAAAGGCTTGCTCTTTAAGTTAATCTAAAAGAAAAATTTTTGGAAACATTTTATTAAATATAATTAGTTTCATAAGAGTATACTCATTTAAACATTAATATCTAATTTTTTACTGTCAGCAGGAAGAAGATAAACTAAATAAAGTGTAAATCTTCAGCTGTGATTTAAAAGGACTATACATGTTCTATATCAATATTCATGGTATTTTGCAGATCTAATAAAAATAGATCAATTACTCTTCTCATTCCTCTAGCTTTCCTTCTTTCATCCACTGAGACCAGCTCAAGCAATTGGTAGAAACTTAAAAGTATGGCAACATAAATAGACAGTACATCTAAAAATAAAATACACTCCCTTCAGTGTATGATTAAGATTATGAAAATGACTGTCGTGGAGAACAAGTTTTCTTGGCTGGTATGAGATCAAAGAGTACACAGTTCTCTCTAACGTGCCACTTAGCAAGGTCCTGACCACAAAACTTTAAGTGCCCAAAATGCTTGAAGCATGCTGTATTTCTGTACACTGTGGTCTACAACACAAGCATGTGGGGAGGCAATGTTGGATACTGAGGAACAATTCTGGAGAAAGACAAAGGAACGTTAATTTATTATTTATTTGTGAGCCAGAGCCTTGACCAAAGAGTAATCTGAACAGCTAAGTGAATATCAGAGAGGCCATGCCTACAATTTTTCAATATCCTACACAGTAACAAAAACATTCTTTTATAAGTAGCTGCATATAATCAGTGCCCTTTAAGGAAAACAGAAGCAAATGAAGCTTCTACTGTTAATACCATTATTTCTTTATCTGCAAAACAAGGATGTTAGAAGTTATATACCTTTCTCAGTATATTCTCCAAAGCAGAAATGAAAAATATCAGCATTCTCTGTAGTTAAACTTCTATTTCTGATAACATAATGTAGGAGCAGTATGACAAGGAAAATATAACCACAAAAAGCTCCAAGCTTAATTGCAACCTGCTTGACAGAAAAGACTGAAAAGCCTGTATTAAGAAAAGCCACCAAACACAGGGTGAATTAAGATTTTAGGTGGCTCACACTCTTTGCATTCCAAAGAAAAAACACATCTGAACAAATACTAAACAGGTGCTACTGCTTTGCAGGTGTAAAGCACATAAAGTGCATTCAGCTCAAGTAGGAATATCACCATCATTTCCTGTGAAACAAGTATATGTACATATTACACTGGATGTCTCAATAGTTTAGAACCTTGCAGTTTGTAGGGTATACTGCAAA
The DNA here is from genome assembly GCF_027477595.1 of Haemorhous mexicanus. NCBI lineage: Eukaryota > Metazoa > Chordata > Aves > Passeriformes > Fringillidae > Haemorhous > Haemorhous mexicanus. Next base: position 66,828,731 of record NC_082381.1, read on the forward strand.
AAGAGATTCCCTAGATATTTTCTTATTACTAAAATTTTTCTCTGTAGTTCTCAAGACGTGTATTTCAGTATAAATTTTGTCTCGCTGTGCAACATCCCTTAGAACGTTTTTGCTTACTCCACTCCAGTACTTAAATAACAAATAACAGGATACACATAGAGCAAAAGTTTACTTCTCATACCACATGACCATGTAGGTCAAGAAACTAAGCAACGACAGGAAAAGAGAGAAAGATTCTCACGTGGATAGAAAAGCACCAAAAAAAATAAAGAAACAAAAGCAATTTCAATTTCACACTGGAGAGACTACCACTGGCTTCCTAAAGGAATATGTGCTGGGACGTGTACCATTGAACATATTCCAAATGACCTGGAAAAGCGAATGCACAGTGAGACAAGAGAGTCTGTGAATGATGATAAGTTATCTGAACTGGCTGCGAAGGATGACAGAAGGTCTGTATGAGGCTGGGTAGTAGGCATTAATATAGTCAGTGATATTTAATAAAGATGCAAGAAAAATTATGCACATGTGAAAAAATAATCTGAAATTCATATAAACATATAAAATGATGGACTTTGTGACTCTCCAAGGGTGAAACCCTGGAATCAAAACAGATTGAGCTGACGCTTTTTTAGAATTATGTCAGCGTTGTACAAAAAGAGAACTGAGTGAAAGGAATTATTAGAAAAGGACTTGTTATCAAAGCAAAAAGCCCCCTGCAACTGGAAAACTGTAGCTTTGGTCTTCCCATCTCAAAAACAAGATTGAGAAAGTTCAGAAACCAGTTGCAAGGTTAGGTGGTATGCAATCCCTTGTAAATAAAACACCTCTGCTAGGTGTACATACTACTTAATTAAATTTGCATTTTCTATGGAATTCCAAGGACCAGATTGTTTCTGCTCCCTCCCATCCTGTGTAACATCGGCCAAATGTAATCATATAATCAAAACTTTATTGTTTTAAATGACAGGGAATATATCATTTAAATATGCAGGCCAAATACTTTGAGCACTTTAAACTTACTGCACAGTAAGTAGTAAGTTACCTCATGAAGTATCCTGAGTGAAATCCCATGACCTAGGTAGTTTTTTGGTTTTTTTCAGGATAACTTCAGCCTCTACCTGGCCTATCTAGATATCACCTGCAAGGCAGAGCAGCACTATTGCACACCGTGTAGCCACAGAGAGGAAAACTCAAATATGCTGAAACTCTGAGTGACACATAAATTCTTTACTTAGGAAATTCACTGTCTGCTTTGGCTAGAAATGGCCATGTTCCAATGGGACGACATACGTTTTCTGAACAAAATGGATTGGTGTTTTATTTTTTGAACCACACTGGAGATGTTTCACAGATAATCTCCGTGTTATTCTATCACTTCTTAAAATCTTTTAATCACATCTCAGCTACCAGAACAGCTAGGACAACTCTCTGAGCTGCCAGTCCCTTGACATCCTTTACCCAGGTTATAAAGGTGACAAAAGAGATTGCATTTTATCAGTAAGCACAATTGTCACTCAGACAGCAATGCAACCAAGTCCTGCTTGTATTCAGAAACTCTTGGGGGGATCACTGCAAGCGCTCATGTTTTCAGACTAACCTCTGCTAACAGAGGCTGAAGGAACACACACAGTGCTACAGGTGTGACAAGAAGCTCCCATCACGGGTTTCTGTCAGACACGGTCCCAGAGCAAGGGACACAGCCATTACAAGACTGCCCCACACAGCAGACAACAAGAAACTACTGAACTACAGAAACCAGTGCTTGCTGAGAGGCAGCTTTCGGGAATGAAGCGGCACTTATGTTAAAAAAAGATATTGTAAATAATTTAAAATAATTCAATCTTGTGCATACTGGCTATCAACTCACTGAAGACTCTCACTCTTAACAGACAGGCTTTCAAAAGGTAAGGCTTTCACCTGGCAATGGTAAGTCTCAAGGCAAGAAATTAGATGTTCAAATTCTGCTGAGATTACATTCTAAGACATTTTTAAAAAGTTTTCTTATTTTGTAAAAATGTTTTTATTAGAGAAAGTGACCAACTCTACATATGTTGCAGAATAGAATTCTGCTTAATAGTTGAACCAAACCATGCAGACTACTTCCACTAGGACTTAAAACCAACAAGCACTGACGAGTATTATTTCCACAGTAAGGTAATGTATATGCCTCCCTGCCTCTTGTGATCTGATTAGTAGGCTATAAAAACCACAGAGGAGATCCCCAGACAGAAGTCTGGGACAGGCAAACCAAAACCCACTCATATATGAAACCCAAACAGAAAGAGACTATTTTCTAGTATTTTCATTATCATCTTTAAAATCAACACACTATTTAATAATCCAGTAAATTCCTATTGCATCCACCATCTTGTATGTATTGCCAGAAAAATGGTAACTGAATCATTCTCCTACTGCTTCCATTAAAATAAAAGCTTCTGTTCTTAGCTAAGTTAATCTGATGCTACTATCAAGATTTAAAATTTTTATTTACATGTTGCCCAGTAAAGAGAAAAAAGAAAACCCAAGCAGTAAAAAATATCACACATGATTACTTTCCTAACAATAGACAATGCAAAATCCTTATAATCATCTTGCCCCATTTCTGTGCTACAATAGCAGAACTGAAGTTAAAAAAAAATAATCAAGAACTTTCTTAAATATTATCAAATTCCACATAAAAATTACCCTCATGACAGCAGTCTTCAGCCTCCTAGAAATCTCACCACATGCATACACTCAGATCCTGCATGATTGGCAGGCTTCCCGTGCTTTACAAATGCTCTGCTGTGGAACAGTGGGAAGTCAGAGCTTCAAAAAATCTACCCGAAACAAATGGGAACCTTTCCATTAATTCCACTGGGCTCTGGTTCAGACTGGTTAAGCATCAGCAGTAACAAACAAGGAATTTACACCCTACCAACTCCTCTTAATCAAATAAATGAAGCTAAATTCCCCTTTATCCATACAGTTCAGTAGACACAAAGTGTTTTCCACAAAGCAGTCATTTGAAAGGCTTTTTGCTGTAAATTTTTGTTGTTGCAAATTTGCATTTACAACAATCACTTCTGGCAACAACGCATAAGCTTTAATCAACTCCTCAAATAAAAGTGATTCTGGAATCAAAAGTGCCAATACATGATTTACCAATTCTTAAAAGAAAGAGTTTAAGAAAATAAGAACACACAATGCCATAAATTATACCAAAAACTGAGCCTTATGGATCAGCAGATGAAAATGAATTCCAGAGTAATTTTCCCTGCTCCAAAACCCATGTCACCATGCTCTGAAGTTCTAGAAAATCAAAACAGTGTTTACTTAAACATAATTCCCTGCAGCACTGAAACAGCTGAATGAAGGCAGACTACAGGTAACAGGTAACCAAACACTTGGTCCTTTATATGAACATGGAGCCACACACAGGAACAAAAAATCAAGAAATGAACTATAACTTCACTGCAGTAAAACTCAGGAAGCCACCCAGTAACTCTTCTTTGTGGTTAGCACTGCTTTCCACAACCACATCTTTTGAACTTTCCTCCAACCACATTTTTCCAACTGTCCAATAGTTTCCTCCCTGAGGAAATTCCCAGGCCACACCAAAAGCACTAACCAACTGAGTTATTCTCTTTGTTACAAACAGTTTTGAACAGTGACCTCCCATCTTCCAGGAGAGATTTCTCCCCAGCTCTGTGGAAGTCTGTACTTACATTTCACATCATTTAATAAATACAAAGAGTATCAATGACAACACAGAAAATAAGTGATGGCATGTCCAGATGTGCTTGGGTTATTTTGATTTCCATTAACACCAAATTTGTACATAAAACTTTCAATTTATCTAAGAAAGTAAGGAAAGTTAGTGGGTACACCATTTGTAATACATTCTCAACATTCTACTATCTTGTAAATCTCACTTCAATGATATACATGTTATTGAAGCATTCGAGAAGCAAAATATTCTGTAGGCACAGTGTGGTTTTCATTTGCAAGTGATCTGACCTACAGTTTCACTTGCAGACAGTCTAAAAATATAATAAATCCCAGGTCTCTACATTACACCATAAAAACCAGGATGGTACACACACACACACACACAAAAAAAAAAAAAAAAAAAAAAAAAAAAAAACCAAAAAAAAAAAAAAAAAACAAAACCAGATTTCCTTTGGTATTTCCCAGTTTTTAAGTACCTGGATCTGGGGAAAAGAGAAAAGGTTCCAGGAAACTTTAATGAGGGAACAAAGAACAGAGAAATACCTTTCAGAATACACCATTTCTAGTGAAGGCCACTTCAGCAATTAAAAAATGGTACTATCTACATTGTTCAACTGCACACAGAATAAAAATAGTCTGGATCTACAGACTGTGTCAGAAATTTTCATTCTGTTTTAATTTCTTTGCTCTATGTTTTCGATTAAGCACCAACATGTTATACATGAACACAAGATATTTTTTTTTCCCTTCTAAATTTCAGGAAATAATATAGTGAACATGATTGAAGTTTTTTATTATATACCCTAGACCACAGTGGTTACAATATCAAGAGAAGTGCAAGTACTACATTTTTCATTTCCACTTATGAATATTAAATCAAGTCTCTTACATACCCTGAAAATCTGGACTGTCTCTAATGTAGTAATAAAATTTATTACAAAATTCCCTAAAATCCTAAACCACTCAGATGAATCAACTTCTCACCTGCAAGATAAGATTATATTTTCAAAGAAAATTTTATTGAGAAGTAAAAAAGCTAAAGGACAAATGTTACACTTAATATTTTTTTTTACAGTTAGAAGATAAACTTGGACTTCATATATCTTTTATTTATAAACATAAGGTTTTTTGAGATGCCACATTTGTTTGATAACAGCATGAAAACACACGTCTGTTCTCCAAAAATGTATAAGTCTCCATGTATAACTTTCTCTCCCCTATAGCTACAGAAGCAGAAAAAGTCTTCAATACAAGTAGAAAAGAATTTCCCAAGCAAAATTTTTCCTTGACCATAACAGAAAACTTTGCACTGTGTTTCACGTGGATGAACTATAAATTTGTTGGTGCTATACTGCAAGTTTAGTTTTAGCATTTTATGCAAGGGAAACTTCATGACAAGAATTACCTTTTGCTAGACTTGATTCTGTGGAGCAGCCTGTCAGTTAGTTTTCATCAAGAAATGCACAAGACAAAGCAAACTCCAGAAGGAGTTTTAAGAATTTCTCCCTATGGCTTTGGCAAAGAGCCTACTGTTATCTTAGCATGAAAACAATTCATATTCCTGCAGCAACTGATTGAGCTTGTGAATTTGGATCCCCTCCAGCAGACAGCTCAGTCAACTGAAGTATAATCAGCTCTGGTTAAAAATGCCAGTCTCATTATGATCCGTTTGATACTCTGCAAATTATCATAAGGCCTCTATTGATAACTGCTGAACTTCAGCAAATCTCAGTCAATGAACTCAAAAATGAAATTAGAGTAACTTTTCACAAAAAAGCAGCAATTGTTTTTAATTTCGTGATTATAATGGGTAATGTTACAAATGTATAGACTGTTATTTCTTAAGATATATTCTTTCATAGGATAAATGATTTGAACTTCATTGTATTGTCTCTGAATTAACTCTTACTTACACAAGTAAAATCTTGGGAAGAGATGGAGAAACGGGCAGAAAAAAAATATTATGGATATTTATCTTAACATTCAATAAAGCCAAATTTTAGAACTTACTGAATTTAGAACTTACCATATTTTTAAAAAATACATATAATTTAGACTCTCCATAAATTTAGACTCTTCATAGTGGAAAAGTTAAATATCAAAGCCCCAGCAGGTCATTTAGAGTGTTTTAAAGAAAGTATATATAAGAGTATCCTGTTTGGGAACAGACTGTTTTTGTTTAGACACTGCTTGTTGTACATTAACAAACCTTTAATCCTTATATTCATTAGTGCTTCTTAGACTTTTGCCTTCTTATGAAGCACAAAGACAAAAAATCTCATGGAAATCAAAGCTCAAAATTACAAGGTAGCTTTGAATAGCACTGTTAAATTAAGTAACATTTTCCCTCTTCACTATAAAAAACAAACACTATCAATGTGAGAGTGGAACAAGTTCTTCACAGCTATTTCTAGATCTGCTGCAGTCAGTGGATTGCTGGTTTAGGTGATTGTCTACACTACAGAAAATTCTCCTTACCAGAAAGAATATCTTGCACATATTTTGAAAAGGCTTGAAGTCACACGAGGCACCTTCTTCCATCTACATTTTTATGTCTTCACCCAGATAAAGTCAATTCATTTTTGCTTTTCTGCTCATTCTTCTAAAGCTGACAATTTTTCCTTCATGTTAGTAGTGAATAAAATACTTATTCTACAGTGTTGTCTGAAAGATAGCTCATAGAAAGTGATTTTTCTGTTTCAGTTATAGAAATAGAACTTTTATATTGGCTTATCCCATTTATAAGGTGCATTTCTGAAGCTACACAAGTATTTGTAGCTCTGATGCCTTAATTTATGTGAAAGTTCATGAAAATGTGCCAGAAGGAAGAACAAAAATCTTGGTACAGCCACTTTGAAGTGCATATGGCTCTGTGAGCTTACAAGACCTTTGCATATATGTACTTTGTACTGATTCCCCTTTTTTTGAACCATGACGTGTAGAGCAATTATTTCAGCTCAACAAGGAAACTCTGGAAATGTCAAGGGCTCTTCCAACCTACACTGTGACAATGAATTAGCAAAGAAATAAAGGGCTTTGCCACTTCACCGAGGAAAGACATTTTGTGACCTTTTGCTGCTTTATGGAAATAATGAGTTTTCTACAGAACTCTGAGTCTTTCTCTTATTTTTATAAAATAAAAACATTTGAGGAATAGCCTTGACCTTAACCTTGGGAGAACAAAAAGAACACTAATCTTAAGAAGAGGATGAACCTTGAGACACTGTAACATCCTGGCATCACGTTGACAAGGTGTAGATCTGTGCTGCACACAAACTTACACAGTGAAGCTCACCTATCTTAATTCACTCAGTTAAATGCTATGAAGATCTAAATCTAGTATTATTACTTCTAATGTCAGTTTTATCATAGCAACATTTGATTCCAAAGGAAAGATTTATACTAGAATACCATATTCAGTCTCTTCCTTTTCAAAATACATATTCTACTTAATTTCAAGAGTAGACATTCAAAGCATTCACCTTCTCTTTTAGAATATATTATTTCTTTACAAAAATAGCACACCACACAAACAATTGAGTTAAATCCAGAATCATCAAGGGCAGCAAAAAATCCCAGTGCACATCAGCTAGGTGAATCACTTACTCAGTTACTACATTCTTAGACAACCACAGAATTAAAAAAAAATTAAAGTTCTTCTAAATAAGAACAAACTTAATATTACAGCCTACAATGCCAAACATCATAAAAAGAGAAACAGAAAAATGAAATGTTAAACTTTCATTTCCAATGGGAAAATAAGGGAAACAAAAATCAAAATCTTACTTTTTCTAGGAAACAAATTTTTACTGATTGTACAGAACTTACAAATTACTGAAGATATGTCCTATTGTGATGGCCTTATATGTGAAACACCCAAACCCCATCTCCATCACTGTAAGGATGCTGTGTTGAAGGTAAAGAGAGCTGAACAGCAAATCTAACAACCTGTGCTCTGTTAAAATTTTTTAGGTTTTTGTCCCAAGATATTTAATTTGAAAAATATAATCTACCATTTATGTCAAGACTTGCATAAAACCATAAAATGCTAGCATTATGTTCAAATAATTACAGAATACAATGAAGCATAAAAAAGCAGTATAGAGGGATTTCTGGATTTCTGTCCTGATGCTTGCATTACACACCTAATCAAGTAACCTAACATTTCTAAATTCTAAAAAGAAATTATCTACATCCCAGAGGAAACATGAGGATTAGTATTTGTGAGGCTCACCAAACATGCAATCCTCTAGTATTAAATACTGCAGGGATGGAAGGTTCATGCTGAGATGCAGATGGGCTAAGAGCCAAGGCAATGCAGAACCACAGCCCAAACTTCCTGACAGCAAGAGCTACACCCCAGAAGCTCACATAGCTGAGAGTTAAAAGAAAAACACCACTTCTCTGATGTGAATGGCAGCAGAGGTAGCTGGAACAGCAGCCCCCATCAAGGAGAGGAGCTGAGTTCTGCCCAAAATTGTCAGGTCAGTTATAACAGGCACTGCGTGAAGTGGCTGAGGGATCCAGGGTCCTATGCTGGCAACTCCTGCCTTACAAACTTCCAGGGGGTCATTGCAATTTATGATTTTCTTGAAATGGGAAGATGACAGAGTCCAGATGGTCAGCATGCACATGTATAATTTTGCAGAAAAATGGTAATTTGGACAAGCAAAGAACACATCTGTGATTTTGTCCATTCTTGACCATTCTCCCAGCTGTCACTATGTAAGCTCAGCCAGCTAACTATGCAGGTCAATTTTCTGCAGAATTTTGACTCAAAAGTAGATTCTGGGTCTTAAGCCTGTCACAGACATGGAGTGTATTTATCCCATTCAAAACCCACCCAGCACACTCATTCATGCATTTTCTGCTGCTACTGATTAACTCCATTATGACAATTGTTTTCCCCACTTTCTTTTTCTTTTTTTCCCCTTTGTGTTAAATAATTCCAAACAAGCTAGAACATCAGTAATAGAACTGGAGAAGAAGTAATTTCTGTCCTACAAACTTTCAGGAATCACCTTTTACCTAGGCAAAATAAGTAATAAATGGGACACAGAGGACCCTGGAGTGTCTACTCTTTAATTAAGATGAATCATTTTGGTATATGTATGGATATAATATATAATGCTACAGGCATTATAATGCAATTTTAATGTCCACAAATGACACATCGGTCCCAGAAGAGAAAAGATCTCTCTGTTGTAATATATTATATGTTCATTCTGCATATAGCAGATCTAGCCCTTTATAAGCACTCATTTATTTTGGCAATTAATAGTGCAACATATGAGGTAATGCCTTCTTTCAAATGTCAAGGAGAGCAATGTAAAAACTGATTAATTTTGCTCTAGGCAAATAAAGGTTTGGACGAAAATCACAAAATGTTTTTACAAGTTCTCTGTCTTGGATGTCTCCCTCTGAATAGATATATCTTCTAAATAAATTGACTACAATTAGTAATCCACACTGTTATTATGCCTTTGAAGTTTTAGTTTATGGTTAAGTCTGGAATTTTAAATTAATGTAAAAGTTTTTTCAGCCTAATCCAGTGCCACCCAAAACATAATTATTTTGAATACATCTTTCTAATTTAAATAAATTCAAGTTCTTTTTGAAGAGAAAGTGATGCTACACATGCAGTCTACAAGATTTTGTGAAAGTCACCAAATTTATGAATAAATTTAGCAAGTCAGATTAAAGCTAATACAGTGTGTACTGACAGATTCTGATTAACAACTCTGAATTAAGGGGTACATTTCCTTTCAGCATGTCATTTAGTTTTGATTCTCAAAATAAAATTGCCTTCTGTGGGATATAAAGTTTCAATGCTGCTTCAAGACAGGCCATCTAGCAATGACTGTGGTCAGAAAAAAGTTAGCAGTTAGGGGAATTGAGACTGAAAACCAGTTGGGTTTTAATTTAGCTGAATCACCAAAACTTGATGAAATGCCATAAGGCTCTTTAAAAGACAGGAGATGTTTCACAATGGAGGAGCTGATGTCATCCGCACAGCTGCCAAACCATACACAACTTGGCTATCTTTTTATTTTTAAGAAAAAATTCACAAAAATGGGACAAAACAATTTTGTTTCTTTCTCTTCAAATGTATGTAAATCCGTTTTTTTTACTTATGCAATTTTAAAGTTACTTTATACATTTTATTTGTGCTTTTTTAACCTATACATTACAGAGAAAATTATACTCTCAACATAATTTCAGCTTTCTGTTTTTAATTTTCTTATTTTACTACTGAATCCTTAAAGGTAACAGAAAATGTGGATGTTCCAGACCCAAATCTGATAGACAGTAGATTTTTCATAGCAAATTTATATAACTGTAAACTGTCTAATAAACTACAAGTCTACATTGAGACCAAGCAATTGAGATGTATGTTCACCACTTCTGAAAACAATCAACAGTGTGATGAAGAAACAATCAGAAAGACGAAAGCAATGGCTTTCAGTGGGGAGGGAGAGGAGCAATCACTCTGAGGTGTGTGGGTCCAGCTCCATCTGCAGAGCTCACCAGACTGGTTTAGCACAGCAAGGCTCAGCCAGAAGATGTGGTTTCCCCTCCTTCCCTGTGGGGTTCTTGTTCCAGAAGCAGCCAGACAGTGCTAGGACGGTTGCCTCCCCCTCTGCCTCCCCTCTTCCAGCCACACACCCTCCTTGCCCCTGCCTTGGGTTGCCACTGGCATCCATCAGCCCCTCCAATGTGCAGATTCAACCCACAAGACAGAGGAAAACCAAGCTAGCAAGTTGGATCAGTTCACAGAGGTATCCAAGAAGTGCCAAAACGAATGTGAAATAAGCACCAAGAGCATGCGGCTGGGAAAGGGGAGGGGAGAAGGTAAAGCTCATCCCCAGCAGAAACCTGTTGGATCACTTAATCATGCATCATGAAACAGAAACCTCAGGGTTTAATTTCAGAGCCAAAGGAATCAGTCTCACCTGTCCCTCTAAACTCCTTCTAGTCCCAGTTTTGTGCCAAAATGAGCATTTGGCTATGCAGCACAAATCCAGAGGGGGGGAAAAAACGATTATTAAAATCTGAGCCAGTATCCTGACCTGGTTCATAGCCCAGCTCTGTGACTAGTTTTGGTGACCCATGAGAAAGGGGAGCAGTGGGGAGGCACTGTGGGAGGCAGAATACCCTCTGTGGCAGCAGCAGCAGCCTACTAGCTTAACTCCATGAAACTACTGCCTCTGCCTGAGGTTCCAATGTGGTCAGAACTGATCTAGCTAGTGAGTCTAGCTAGTGAGTCCTGTGGCCAGACCCTCCATCTGCTACCAACCACACACTGATCCCCTGCTCTCCATCACACGGCTACAGGGCAGGTTGATTCAGCTCACTGATGTGGTAGAAACCTTTCCTCCTCTTTTGACTGGCTACCCAAAGCAATCTGAAAGCTGATCTAGGAGAAAAAAAATCTTGTTACCATGTGATTTCTACATCTAACACAAGTGAAGGAGGAAGGACAGAGGAAAGGTAGAGGACAGGCTGGCCATCTTGGCAATAGCTCACCACCAGACTAGCTTTGCAACCCCCAAAGACCATAACCCACCCCTCTCGTCATCCTAGTTTTGGAGATCCCACCCTAGTTTTTCATTCCACTGTATGCTCTTACAATAGTTGCAGGTCTGCACCACAAACCAGATCAGTTTGTTAAGAGAAAATCTTGCTTTTAACTCCAACCACTCCACTGGGCTGCCACAAGTCAGAGGGAGGCTACAGGCAAGGTTTGTGGCCAGGGAGAGGAATGCCTTTTTTAGCACTAAAGATGAAAAAAATGAAGTTTAAAACACTGCCTGTGTGTGTCAGACCACAGGAAAGGTTTATACTTGAATGAAGAAAGTCTGCCTTCTGAGAAAGATGATCTACTTGAAGGAGTCAGTGAAATACGACCTAAGCATTTTTTGTAAAATGGAACTGCAGGCAAACTATTTTACAGTGTTTTTCCTCCTGTGCTCTTTACTATTAACAATAGGAAGATGTGCAGTACTTGATACAAGACTACTGCAGGGCTACAGTGTCTGCCACTGGACATCAGGTCCTGAGAAAAGGTAAGCAGATGCTGATCAGCAGATTCATCAGCTGGAGTAATGCCGGCTGATGTTCAGAGATCAGAAACCAGCGCTAAGTCTGAGAAACTGAAAAGTTATACGCTGTTACCCCATAAGTGGTAAATAAACACACAGCCCAAGGTCAGTGCTAACAGACCACAGTCGCAGAGACACCGCTAGCTCTGCAATCAAGACACCAAGTCTTACTACTTTAACTTAACTTTCTGTTGAATACTTGCCTGTAACAGTTGACTTGTCACTATTAACGTCTTTTGCACAAATTCTTCCCTGAAGGATTGCTTATTTTGGTGTAAAAAAATCTGAACAGAACAAACCTCAATTTTCCTGTTTCAGTTAAAAAACCCTATTAATTACATAAGGCATCCCATCATTCATGTTTATATACATATATATAAAATATAAATAAAATCAGTTTTTTCTGATTGAGACGAAGATAAATGCATCTATTAAATAAAAATACATTATGCTGAAAGAATGTATACATTACAGACAAAACCACTCAAGAGTTCAGGAACACTGAATTTGCCCTGAGTGCAGGTAAAATAGTAACTCCATGCTCTACGTGTGCCCAACTACAGCAGTACTGTCTTCTCGCCTGATTAACCACAGCAACCTGAAAACTCCTTTTTTGGTTACATTTAACAGAATCTTGATATTTAGTTGCCTATTTGCTGTTTTACAGTACTCTGCAAACCCAAAGATTTGGCTAATCTTCCAGTAGCCAAATCTTCCTAATTCAAATTTCTATAAAAAAGAAAGTATTAGAATAATAGGAATACTTCATCTGACATCAGATGATTCAGGTGATGTGATTTTTCAAAGCAGGCAAGGACAAGAGCAAAATATGCATAAAGAGGGCAAAAGGTTATACAGGAGTTTAGAAAGAACCCAGTAAAACCTGCAAGTGTGTTTTAGCACCATGGGCAAATGAGTACTCCAATGTCAAAACAGTTAGGACACAGAAACAATAAACAGTCAAGGAAAGAGCAAGACTCCAGAGTGACACAGTTAATCATTAATCATCTTGGTTACAAGAAGAGTGCATGGACAATTTAAGATGCTTTAAAAAAAGAAAAAAAAAAAGGAAACCAACAAAACATGAAGAGAACATGCTGAAAATCTGAAAGTGCTTGTATATTCCAAGTTTTGTGTCTCGCTTATCTATCCATAATAGAGACACTAGCATAATTTTTCTAGATATTAACTCTAAACTTATTATTCAGTTTCAATAAATGAAAAACAGACAGTAAGTAAAAATCAGCTGACTTACATACATATCCAATTACTAATAATTCAGGCTGCTAAATAGAAATTTTAATCCTTATATGACGAAGCATTTCACTAGGAGGCACAAAGTAATTTGCTGAAAGAATAGGCCTTTGCTGAGAAGAGACAGAGAAACTCTATGTGGTGCATAAGAATGTGTTGGTGAAGAGTTCAGCTTTTGTTTTTAATTACTGCACTTTTGAAAGGCACATAAAAACATTGTAAATTTACAGGCATGCATATAACTTCCTCTGTTCGTGATTCCTAAAAACCACACCTTCTGCAGCGTAAGAGTTGCACCTGGTACAGCTTCTGACCCCCAGCACCACTTCTTGCCCACATTTCAGGCAATGCACACAACTAAGGACACGATACAGGTAGCAAACAGTGAATGATCATCAGAGCACAGTATCACAGAAGCAGTTTGGGGTCACATTTGCTAAGAGCTCAGGTTCCTGAAAACCTCCTTTGCTTGTCCCCCTTCTGCTTACTCCAGGAATCTGTCTATTCAAACAGCTCAATCACAGGCCATTCCCACAAGTAAAATACAGTCTCTGAAGTAGGCCTGAGAATACTTCACCGGGGCATAACATTGTACAGGAATCCTATGACTCACTAAGCATATTTTGAAGGGAAATTGGAGTAGCTACACCTTAATTCAATCAGTATGTAGGAACTTATCTGCAGGCAGTGCTGCCCAGTCAGCATTAGATAGGCACAATGTTGTTCCTTCTCAGAAAACAGTCACAGAACCAGATGTGCATTGCAAAAGGCCATCTTACCCATTTCCATCCAGTCATTGCAGCACAATGTGCATTTGTCTTGCAGGCAACAGATCACTGTCTCCATTGCATTTCTTTTTCTCTGCCTGGATTTACTTCTCTATATAATGAAGTATATAAATGCTATAAAAGCTCTGGAAGGGACCTGTTCCAATGGTCTATATGAAAAAAAAGTCTGCCTGAAAAGCTTGTAGTCCTTAGCAAACTAGTAATGTTGAATCATAAAACAGATGGTGCTTAAAAAGAGCTATAGAATTAGCAAAGTTCAGCTCCAATTCATGTGATTGTGGCATTAAGGATCCAACCCACATGATTATGGAACAAAAGCAATCACACAGCTTGGAACTTCTCAGCTCCTTCCAAACTCAAGCTTTCCATTTGCAAGGTCGTATTACAGAGTTGTATCAAGATGTATTAGGGCGAGCAGTTCATTTGGAGCCCTGCAGAGAGGGTTTGGAAAGGGCTGTTGGCAGTGTGCCTCACTGTGCACCTCAGCCACACAGCTGCTCCTCAACATTTCCATGTTACAGAGTTCTTTATTCATTACTCAGCAGTGTTTCAGAGCTCTCTGAAACAGGAAGCCCATGTCGATCACGTTGAAGAACTTACACCATCCAGGGGATGATGTTTCTGTATTTTAATGCTATTTATTTAAAAACAAAAGGCATCCGACTGTATTTTGTTTCACCTGGAAAAAAATACTTCACTTATAGAAGACAAGAAGTGCTCAGAAAGCAAACTAAAGGTAAAAGAAAGGTATGTTTAATAAATCTTCAGCATACTCACATGGGGAATCATCCACAAACATGGGGTCTATGTTATGCAGAAGTTCCACTCTGGGAGAAGGTCTTCCTTCACTAAAAGAGATTTCAAAATGAAATGTTAATTACCTCCTATAGCTCAATAGGATTCTGCATCCTTTATTTTAAGGCTTTTTGTCTTCTTAATAGAGAGTGAGCTCATAACTTTAAATTGATTACTATCAAGTTTAATCTGAATACTCCTTCCCGGCTGAGCAGCAACAACCTTTGCCTCTACAAGCTTTCCCTAACTTCCGTGGTGTTTATTTAGATTTTTCATAAGTTTACTGAGTAGAGAATTGGCCCTACCTAAGCAGGGTTTTACAACGACCAATTTTAAGAGCCAGCAAAAGATGGCAGAGCACTTGCCATGCTCTCTACTTACCTGAACAAGTGCTGGAAGCATTATGGCTGGGTGCCTCAAAAAACACAACAAGCATTGCAGTCCCACAAAAACACCACCTTTGATTTCTAATTGAGGTCACAAGGATTATTTAGAATCTTGTTGTGTTAAAGAAGAAAATAACCCTTCTTTTTCTAGCCATTCAGTACATAGAGATGGTGGGAAATAAGCCTCTAAAACTTACCCATAAATTTTCTTAGCTAAGTAAATACCAGACCTAAAAACCTGAGTAAATGAAATTCGCTCCTTATAAAGGGCAACATGAGTAGGAAGACATAATTAGAAAGAAACATGTTTACACAAAGACACAATAATAATTTATTATTTGACAATGAACCTAAATACGTACTTTCAGAAATTTCCAGATAATTTAAATTGCTTTTTCTTTCATTAGGGAGCTCACTTAAGACACAAAAAATTCAACCAGGGCCCCTAAGCTTCTTGACATTAAGAATAAAAACTCAGGTAATATAAAACTCATCAGAGACATAAAAAATTATGGTTATTTTAATATATATAATATACCATTAAACAATATTTACCTGTAATTTAAAATTTGCAGTAGCAAACAAAATAATATTTTTCTGTTACATTTCTAAAAATATTTCTGGATGATACATTTTGAGTGAGTACAGAACCATCAAGAAGAACTAAAATATTAAATGTGTTCAGGTAATATAGTATTGTAATTAATAGAGAGGAATTACATTAATTAAGCTACAGTTAGTAATTTAATGTATAGAAACTGCCACAAAAATGTTTTCTCCCAAAATGTGGGTGAAAGGCTAACTGTGTGTCCCTCCCCCCACAGCGTATATAGTAGTCACACTCTTAATCTAAGAATGCTTGGCCTTATTTAAACAAATTTTATCTTAGATTTAATAAACTCTATGTGCTCCATTGACAGCTGCGTTCAAGTGTGCCTTTCACCATCTGTTCATAGGTAACAGTAACAAGAACCAGTTAGCAAAAGTTAAACTAGGTTCAAATTTATAGCCTGTGATTGACTCTGCAATAACTGAAAAAAATGGGAAGGTTTTCTTTCAGTTTCTGAGCTGTATCTACATTTTCCAGAATATTTCAAAAGAAAAAAACCACCAGAGTTACACTAAGTAATTGAGTATCTTCCACCAGAATCAAATACAGCACAATTAAGTAACTTACTCCTACTTACTTCTCATCTTTATAGATTCAATATTCATACGGCGCTGCTCAGTACTCACACAGTGCTGAGTGACCAGCAGGGCAGGGAGGGGATTCTGCCCCTCTGCTGAGACCTCAGCTGCAGTGCTGCATCAGCTCTGGGGTCCCAGCACAGGAAGGACATGGACCTGCTGGAGAGAGTCCAGAGGAGGCCACAAAGAAGATCAGAGGGATGGAGCACCTTCCTTTTTGGACAGGCTGAAAGTCGGGTTTGTAAAGCCTGGAGAAGAGAAGGGCTCTGGGCAGCCCTCACAGCAGCCTTTCAGTATTTAATGGGGGCTTACAAGAAAGACAGGGACAGACTTTTTAGTAAGGCCTGTTGTGACAGGACAAATGGTGATGGTTTTGCACTCATGGACAGTTCATTTAGATTGGATATAAGAAAGAAATTTTCTATGATGAGGGTGGTGAAACAATGGTACAGGTTGCCCAGAGAAGTACTAGATGATCCACCCCGGAAACATTCAAGGGCAGGTGAACAGGACTTAGGGCAACCCTACCCCATATCTAGTTGAAGATATCCCTGTCTAAGGCACGAGGGCTGGCCTAAATGACCTTTCAACCAGCCTATTCTGTGACTCCATATGAGTCTATGATAATACCAAGCATATTCACAGTGTTCAAACAGACTGAAGGTAACTTCTTTATAAATTTTAACATGGACAGTGGATATTATATACTAAACATGGCTATTTACATTACAGCTGATAGAATACAAAAAATAAAGATTATACTTGTATTAATGTAAGTTTTTCATGCAGCAGTTGCCATTATTATTGAATCCATTTTTGTGCTGGGATAGAATACTGTTCTTAGTACCTTGGATGTGATTTGCATGTAATCATGAGATTTACTCCCTGAAGCTTATGGCATCACTGCATTAAACTCCGTGGAGCTATTACATGGTACAGAACTGCTTTTCAGTTTGAGTGCTACTCCAGTAATTCTTGTTGTACAGAGCATGGATATTCATAACCAGCATATATCACAAAACAATACCCGAAGAATTTGGCATTGCATGTTGAAAAAACCACCTGCCTCACAGCAAAAAACATCAGGAAAACAGAAACATCCTTCTACGGACAACAGATAGGAAATTCATGCCTGTAACAGAGATCCGTTTCCCTGGAAGTGCCTTAACTCTGCCCTCTTTTCCATCTACAAAACTCCACAGAGACACAGACGCAACTGCAGATTCACCTTGGCAGATGGTCTGCAAGGGTATTTTGCATCAGGAATATAGTCTAGCCAGGAGAGCTACAATAACAAAGCAATAATATTCTCTAGGGAATCCTGCCTTTGTATTTTAGTAACTGCCTGGGTAACCATATCTTACAACGCTCTAATTTTAGAATATTTATTTTAAGACTTCAATATCCTAATACGTCATCCCTCCCCCTAAACATAAGGAACTTTTTATATTGTCTGGTTGTTATTCTACCCTGTCAGATGGTAGAACAATTAAGATATGTCCTTATTATTTAATTAAACTGTTAAAGGCTGCTGTTTTTCAAAAGAGTCCTCTATGTAAGACCAGCCTGATGAAAGCATGTGGCCTAACTTCAGTGATGGCATGAGAATCAGCTAGTTCATTCTTCTGATTTGCAAAGTTCTTAAAACATACCAAAAGCCCTATTATTCCTTAGTGAGCACAAACAAAGATCTACATGCAATCTTTCACTTTTGTTGTTGTTAAACAGCCAGAAGGTGTCCTTGGCAAGGAATCCAAGGTTTTTCAGAGTGTGTTTGTCTTGCACAAAAACATTCTCACTGTCACTAAGCAAAATCTGAGTCTTTATAACGTTGTCATATTTCTTTGGGTCTTATTTTTAACATTTTCCTAAAATGATAATATTTCACATACGTGGGAAATAAACATACTCTCAGCTTTACACTGCTCTTTCTACTGCATTAATTTATATCATAACAATGATTTCTTTTTAAAACAGGTGCTTGATTTCTAAAATATATATACCCATTCAGTACAGAAGAATTCAAGCTGATCTTACTTCATTTACTCCACCCAATCAGTTATGATAGTTCAACATTATAAACATATAAAAATGAAACCTGCCCTACAAAATATATAAGTAAGACTTGAAACTCTCTGCTTAAAGAGAAATAAGCTTTGACAAAATAATAGTTACTTGTACTGTATTTTTTCCTGAACCTCTCAGTGCCTATCACACGGCTTCATGTGGTCTACAATTCCATTTTTCTGTTAATGCAAAATAAAATACTTTTTCAGAGCATGGACACACTAGACATTCAGTGCTGAAAATCAAGATGTATGAAAAAAATCTATCAACCAAAGAGAAACTACTTTGCCAAGTGTCTTTATTTCAATAGAGTAAGCATCTGGAGAACAGATGTTTCTTAAAAATGCAACTGCCTTTTGTGATACTTGCTTGGAAATGTGCAGTACAATTTAGACTCCTTGACTGGTTGCATTTTAGTATTGTTCTTGCTATTCTCAACTGCTATTTTTGCAAAATCTATCAGCTATATTATCACTGTATTTTCAGAAATTATTTGTAATACGTACGTGGCTTTAGACCTATATTGTAGTCTTGATAATCTAAGGCAAGAGAAAAGGGAAATCTACTACGATTTATTATTTATTTATGAACCTTTATAAAATTTTGATACCTGAGACTGGAAAGATCTGATAGCTATCTAAAAATGAGTTGACACAATGATACCATGCTAAGTTACTTGCAAAAAGAAGTGAAAGACATCAAAGAGGAAGTTACATTGCATTTCAAAGGTACTTGGAGAAAAATAAAAATTACATAGTACTGGTTTAATTATATGCTGCAACAAAATTTTGCAGAGAAAAATAGTCCAAGATAGGTATGGATGGAGAAAGAGTGGTAAAATCTGCATGTAGAGACAACACGATGAACACAAGGGCAGGGAAAGGGCTTTTGTAATGACCCATGTTAATGACAATCCAGACTAGCGTGTCAGCATGGCCCCAGCACATCAAGACCAGTGGAACTGGAAGCAGAGCAGTGATGGCCCTCAGGGACTCACAGAGGTAGTGCAGGACACAGATACAGCATCAAAAGGACACAAACAGGCATAACTGGAACCTATGCACAGTTACCAGCCTACAAAGAGCACCGAAGAATCTTGAAGGACTTCACACCTGGCATCCCTGGACCTTTGCACCACAGCAACAGATGCTGGGCCCATGTGTTTACAAACATCATGGTGTGGGGATGTCAGGTGGATGGCTTGAAATCCTCTGCCCCTGTGTCTGCCTGGGCAGACTTCCCAGACACACACACCTCTTGGTGAGTAAGACTGTCTGGCTGTGAGAGTGTGAGCAAAACCTGCCCTATTTCAGTTTATATTTCAAATAAAATCTCATTCCTCTTTTATTAAGTCTTTCATTGGTATAGTGCTGAAACAGTAAAGGGTTAGCAGATGGATTTGGAAAGAGAGGACAAGCTTTTGAGGTAAAATCCCTGTCAAAGAGTTTTTCTGTACTGTGCAACTCTTTTACCTAAGAGTTCAAACAGTGGGAACCCAAACACTCTACTTCCTCAGTTTCATGCACTGTAGGCCAGAAACTTAATAGTATAGGTAACCAAAAAGAATGCAAAAGAAGGTATTTTTGTCTACAAGATGTGTGCTCCTAAACATCATCTTTTCCTGCTATTTCCTCCTAACTGTTATTTGTCTTCTGGTTCTTCAGGCCAGAATTAAGCAGACAAGGTATAAAAGGAACACTTGGCTCTCATGTGACTCTCAGCACTTCTTTGCACTACAAGTACTTAACATTAATTTGTGTCATGTTAGTGTGATTCCTAACTTGGACTACCAGTCATTTAAAGTCACGACAGAAAGTTCATCTTGGCCTAGAATTTCAGAATTTATACTCAGCTTTTAAAAATGTATGTTGAATTTCTCTGCATTGAATATATACTCATATTTCCATAGTATATTACATTTACACAGTTATTTTAGTCGTGTAAGATTTATTATAAATTATGGCATTATATTATTATATTTTAGTATTGCATGAACATCATATTAGGAACCCATTTTTTAAATACTGATCATTAATAGACAGATATCAGTGAAATAGATTAAATATTTTTTGACTTCTGAAAATATCTTCACCATCCCATATATTCTTTTGACTATCTAAATCAAGGTTCCAAATTTATGATCATTTTTCTTTTGATTATCCGCATATGAACCAGCAGGTTCAGGATTAAAGTGCCCTCCCCCTCAAAAAAAATCACAAGAAGCTTATGCATTTATTTATATCAGACTGAACTGAAAAAAAAATAGATGCAACACAGTGATTAATTTTCCTTTTTCAAATGAGTTAGAATCTTAGTAAGTTATAATTTCACTCACTGTGAGCCATTTGGTCCCAGAAAAACAACATACTTGAACTTTTCGTCAGACATCACCAAAAGGGCACTGTGCCTTCATTGTTTGCTATCCAATATTCAAGTGACCTTTTGAATTA
Organism: Haemorhous mexicanus; assembly: GCF_027477595.1. Taxonomy (NCBI): domain Eukaryota; kingdom Metazoa; phylum Chordata; class Aves; order Passeriformes; family Fringillidae; genus Haemorhous; species Haemorhous mexicanus. The sequence continues at coordinate 66,849,475 of NC_082381.1, forward strand.
TGGTCATGAAACTTAATATACTCATTTATCCTGATTACATGGGAAAATCATGTGAAATTTGACATTTTGGCTGCAAGGTCAACCAAGGAATAGCCCAACAGTTAGAAAACCTGACTTATTACCTGTCCAGACAGAGGCCCTCTCTTTGACACACCCAAAAACACTGGTAGTCACCTGTTCCCTGGCAGTGCCAGTAAAGATTGCATTCATTCCTTTTACAGAGAGAGAAATGCAAATGTCAGCAGTGCGCTGGAACAGTTGTACCTGTCCTTCCCAACAACTCTCCTGCTGAAGTCACCTGATCTGAGAAGATTAATCCATTGCAAAAATACATGGTTGAAACTGAACCTGAAGTAGGCAGGAATTCTAATGGTAGCTGGAAGAAAAGTCTATGGTTTAGGTGTACCCCGGATCTTGCCGATGGTGCATTTCCCCACAGGAACACCGACAAGTAAAACATTTTACTTCTTCTGGCTGGATGGGAGTCTCCATTCCTTCCTGGCAGTTAACGATCCTTGGCCTCAATTATACATATCGTTATCTTCTTCCACTTGGAAGAGGGCCAGACAGTACACCTGGGCACAAGGCCATGAGCTTCCTGTAAACTCCAGCTACTGCAGAAAACCACTCCTTAGCTCTTCAGAAACACAGGCAACACTAAGAATGATATCAAGATTACCAGCTTCAAACAGGTAAAGTTACATAGACAAACCAATTCTGAACTCAGGATACTGGGCCTAGTTCTGGGGAGGTGCAAGGGGTGGGGTTTGGTTTTGCTTTTTATTTTTCACTCCAAATCCATACAGATTGATCCATGGATAGGTACATGGGTTCAAGCCTGTCTATGCTAACTCTCAATTTCTCATCTCAGTCCCTAGCCCAGACAGCATTCCTGCTCATGCTTGTTTAGGAATTACTTTTAACCCTTGCAATTCAGTCTAGGATACTAAGACACATACAAAAAAAAGGCAACAAAAGGTGATAATACACATAATATGGTATACTCTACCTGCTATAAAAGCAGAACAAAGGCTACCAAAAGAAACAGAACACTAATCCTCAACTGAATAGCGTGTAGGAAATGGGATTGTTAGTCCTTTTATTCTGCTTTAGCAGTATTGAACCTTTCATCCTAGATTATTCTTATGTGAGTTAAAACTATATTGAAAGACCTACTAAAATAAATATAACTTCTACAAAGACAACAGGATTTAGCCCCATCTATGAATACATTACATGCAGCACAGAAAATGAGGAAACAAAGGAATTTAAACCAACACAATTTTTGCAAAACTGAACGCTGGTCACAGAACTTTCAAGTTCTGCAGAAACTTAGGTTTTAAGGACTGTTTAATCCTTTTTAGTGGAATAAAAGAACATTGAAATAACCCAGCTGGAGCTACGTTGCCTCTTTTTCCAGTCATTTAAGCATGGCTGCACTGTGCTATTGAGTATTTCAGCTTGCTTGAATCAGTCACATCATCATGACCTTCAGGAACCAGGTCAGGTGTACTTTTGTACTCAATCTCCAAGGCTTTTCAAGACACTGGACAGCATGATACAGGTCTGTGCAAATGGTTACACTGTGAGCCAGCCTGACTGAGCTTAAGTCCTGTACTGAGCTAACAAACCATCAAAGTTGGATCCATGTTCAGTGAGTTTAATGTCTGCTCAGATTTCCCATTTGTCCAATTCCAGATGCATACTGCAGAGGCACCTAACTGAGCTCTGTAGAGAGCAGGGCTTGGTCCATAAAATTTACTAACTTGTACTCTATGCTGTGCAAAATCAGTTAACCTACTACAGAATGTTCTTGAAGAAGTACACCATGCTTGTGAGCTGTTGTGTTCACACTGAAATATTCAAAATACCAAGTTAAAGCTGTATGAAGGCTTTCCATCTGGAACCAGAATTAATTTGCACCCTGGGTAGTTCTCTCATAGACAGCACAACTGACTGCATTTATACCTTCCCTTTTTTACAGGAAAAGAACAGGTAATATTTCCCTCTCCGTTCCAGTTCTGTTTCCTGGGCTGATTAAATCCTTCTCATGACAGAATGATGACTTGGTGATTTGACATGAAAGTTACCTGATAGTGTTCCAAACATCAAAGCCATCCAAAGGCTTAGTGCCATTGGTCTGTCCTCCAGCAAGGTGCACCAGCGTTGGCAGCCAGTCAGAGATATGGATGAGTTCATGACTTTCTACACCTTTTTGTTTCAGCAAAGGACTTGCAACAAAGCCTACACCTCTCACTCCTCCTTCCCAGAGGGTCCATTTTCTCCCTCTCAGTGGCCAGTTATTACCCCCTGCTAAAGTTTGTCCTCCATTATCTGAAAAACAAATAAACAAAAAGAATTCTTGGTAAGAAAGAAACAGAACAATCCTCCCCACAACACCTCTTCCTCCATTTAAAAAAATATTTTCACAATACAGGTGTGTCATGTGATTATTTGCATACTGCTGTTAGGTGTCCATATAATGTCAAACATTCAGGGCCAAGCAACAAACATGTTACATTTAAACACCTACAAATTGCATTAATGAAAAGCTATCACTGGGCAGAAATTATCCCATACTAGAAGACAGTAATTTAGAAAGATTGTGCTAAGAATGACTTCTGACCGTGATTCAAAACACCGTTAGGTATCCAAAGCTTTCAGAAACAAAGACTCCAAAAATTTAGTTTCAACTAATTTAACGACCACAAGAAGAGTTGCTATCAAGGCCATCATTAGTACTCAGAATACACTGGTTTCCAAAGCAGTACAATATGCTTAAAATGGAAACCTGTTATTCCAGTCTCAGGACAATACTCACATCCCTAGTTTAAAAGCAGGGTTTTTCCATATTTTTAGGCAGCCACACATAAGGTTAGACAAAACAGGGTTTCCTTCTCATGAGGCAGAATGATAAAGCCCTAATAAAATGAATTTAAACTAACATAACTGAAGTGATTCAGAAATTGAATTTATTGTTTGGTGAAAATAACATATAAGATAGTTAGAGAAAAAGCAGAATCACCACAACTACAGAAAAATCTATGTGAATTAGAGATGGCTCATGGTGTGCTTTTAACTCTCTCTGACCAAGATTCCACGTTCAGGATAAAACCCAGATCCTTGAAGTTAACAGTAATGATTCTTTGAATTTACTTCATTGCTGTTACACAGTTGTTCTTCTTTAAACCTACTGTCATGTTTCCAGAAGAGTCATTGCTGGCAATTCTGTTAAGTATAATTTTCCTCTATTTTAATGAGGTTAAAATTATTTCAAATAGTAATTGCTGAACTGACATTCAGTGCAATTTGACAGGTTTGTATTGCATTTTCTAATTAAAAAACATGAATTTGAGGGAAGAAACAAGAAGTTCCCCAATTCCTTACAGAAGAATTTTACTGTAACCAGAATAAAATAAAAACCCTGCTGTACTGCTATTGAACAGACACAGACAGTGAGCAGTCTGTGATACAGAGGAGGTATCTGAAATATTTAAGTTCTGATTCATCTGTATGTCCAAACTGTGCTCTGATACAGTGTGGATAAGATGCCTTTTATTCTAAGGCCACCAAAGGTTAAAAGCTACTGAAAACTCTGTCCCATGAGTACCTCTGACAGGAATTCCTGTTTACATTATGAGAAGAAGGAATTGTTGAAACTGATTGTCGTGGTTTGACATAGGTTTTTTTGTCATTTTTGTTGTAACCAGCAACTGCTTTAAGTTCTCAGATCTCAGAGCTCAACATTGTTGTGCAAGAAATAATGGTAGCAGTCTTCATTAATTTCTTCTAAATCAAAAATGCAGAAACATGGCCACTCAACTGGAAGCTAGTTGGGTCACAGGACATTTAACTCTTTTGCACTTCTCAGGTTACAGTCAAATCTTTATGTTACTTTCTTTTTCCCTGCTTTCTGTAAAAACATTCACATTCTGCCAGTTTCTCTACAGATTAACTTCCCTGATAAAAGGAGTCTATCTAACACACATCCTGAAAAAACTTGTCTTTTATTAATAGTATCAAGTTTAAAAGAAAAGGGAGAAATTTTTTGTTTTGATAGTTGATCTGATACGCAAATGAAAAAACAATGAACCTATGAAACAAGGCTCATCCCCTTCATTTGACTGCTCAGTCTCACTTTGCTAAAACATTACTTTTTCCTTCCTTGGGAACTTATGTTCAAGTCCTCCTTCCTGTGTTACTTCTTGACTGAGTTATCAAGAAAGTGTTGAAGGAGGGAAAAGGATGGTTTCTGTTTTGACTATTAAGGTCTGTTTCTTTTCTAGGTAGGCAGAATGCAAATGATGTGTCACTAGCAGCTTGCATGTAAGTAACACCTTCCACACAGTCTGAAATGTTATCGAGGGCTTCAAATACCTACAATTTGTTAAAGAGGAGTTGGTTACATAACAATGAAAGACCCTAATGGGATCAGTATTAATAAAATATTAAGCTAACTACAAAATAATAAATGGAGAGGGAATAAACAGGAAGCCACTGATTGCATTGAGTACAGACCTGACAGAAAGTCCACTCAGGACTGTAAGTGCTGTTCTGGTCCTGGTTTTACCTCCAGGAGTACATCTGGACAGCAAGAGACAGGATGGGCACCAGCTGTGTGTGCGTATGTGTGTGTGTGCTGTGGATGTATGTATTGATGTTAAAAGCTTGCACGGGTTCAGAAAGCCAGTGAAGAAGTTAAAGTCGAAAAAAGTATATAGTTCCTATATAAAAATACATCACCTCAGTTGCAGGAGTTTCTTCAGCCACAAATGCTGAAGATTTGCAAGTTTTCACTAAAGTTTCCTAGACACGTGCCAAAAAGAATTGCCATAGTGAGGGGGTACCTGGCTAGACAGATCCTTCATCTGTGGAAGCATAGCCACTCTCATTTTCTCCCAAGTAAGTTATTCCTTACTAACTCCTTATGCTATTTTACCCAAGTATCTCAAACATAGAACTAATTCCAAGTCCAACTGGAAACTCACATTAGTTTAAAACACACACTTAAAATCCACCTAGGTGTGAGACAAATGAAATCATTGCTCCTCCATGTTCTACACTGGCATCATATGAAATTCTAAATCCATTTCAAAACAATATTTTCTGAACTATTTATCACACATTTTTGTAACTTTTTCTCTCCATGACTTATCCTATGTCAGAAGACAATCTCCAGAGCAAAGCTTTTGGAATCAAGCTACCTATACCTTGTGGACCCAATTTGTAAGATTGCTTAGAATTAAAGTTTCAGCCTTGCTACTTCAGCTGAAAACACAAGTCTCCCCCGGGCATGATACTTCATTATTTCTTTGTTGGAGACAAACATCAAATATGATTTTCAATAAAAATTCTGAAATAGTGTGGAAAATGTAGTGAGTGTATGTTTCTTATCTGTAAGAACAATTTTTGCAATTACATCTACATGACTTTGACTACAGTAGTACCCACAACACATTAGGGGTATTAAAAAATTGTAAAACTAACCAGCTCTTGTCCCTGAAGAAAGGATGAAAGGGGAGTGAATAGGCTGTATCTAGAAACTAGGCCACTTGGCATAAGTATTATCTAGTCAATTTATGCAGCTTTGTTTTCTTTCTTTAACAGAAAAATCACACATTTTTAAAGAGCTTTATTCCTCGCTTGGCTTGGCTTGCTTTGAGAGATGTTTAGCTACCATTGTTTCTCACAGCATTAATCACTCTTATGTATGATTTTAATGAGGGGGGTACCTAGATGCTTTATGTCCATTCTCACTGAATTTTCTTCTACAGGTTGAAATTTGTGGCAACAAATGAGAATATGGGGAAGAGCCAGTCTCACTAATACAAAAATGGGCTGAAACAGAATTTTTAGCAGGCACCACTACTAACAATGAAAAAATGCTCAGCACACATATGCTGGGTAAATGACAAAACAAGAGAATAAAGGAGAGCAATGGAAGCATCCTGGCTACTTTAAAAGGTAGTTTCCATCAAAGCTGAATCAACACCAGCTTCAATGGAACAAGTAGAAACAACAAAAATATGTCACAAAGTACCTCCATCCCAGAACAAATTAGGTGAAAACAGGACGTATTTTCGACACAGAAAAACAGAGAATATAACCTATTCTTAAAATGTAGGTGATTGCCTTTCAAACTACTGTGTTTCTCTTATTAAAAATAAAGAAGAAGAAGGGTTACTTTAAAAAACATACTTAATAAAAACCTTTCAACATAAGAAAAACAGATGCAAAGTAAAGCTTGTGTGTCTTGCACAATACAGCTTTACAAATACAACTTTAAAAATGGAGGCAAATGTTCTTCTCACAAACATCTGCTTTTGTAATTAATATTCACTGTCACATACATGAGAAAGATTTTAATTTGCTAGATCTGTAATTTCTAAACTGTAAGAGATGGTTCGCAGGAGTTTTTAAGGGAATCAATAAACAAAACTATACAGCGAGGCCCTTCTGTTTCTCTCAAATACTTCTCTGAAGAGTTGCCAGCTGCCAAACATTTTGACTAGCACAGTGTATACACACAGTGATGTGGGATGTATGTAACTAGCAAGAGTTTAATGACTAAGATTTCCTTAAAGAAGAGATGGACAATAAAAAACATCAATTCTGAGAGCAATAACTAAAAAAGCATGGACTCAAGTCTTTGGATGGACTCACTTTCTTACAAAATTACCCTGGAACTGAAGCAACAGTCTGCTTTGCGCTCTAAAGATACCACTGGAAATAGATGCTCACAACTATGGGGAAAGCTTTATGTGGGATCTGTACTTCACTAGACAGTAGAAAACCAAAAAAAAGGTAAAAGTGTTGATTTAAGAACAAACTCTGACAAATGCCCTTCCCAGGATCATAACTATCTCTTGCCTACATGCATTCATTGCCAAGCAAATTCACAGTAGTTACTGAACTCAGGGGCAATATTAATAGCATTAATAGATTTGTTTAAGCACCAGAGATCACTTCTCTGAGAAATTCAGTTTAGACTGATCAATGGGCTTGAATGTTATTTTTAGGAAAAGAAGCTAAATGGAAACAAGTACTGTAACACTGTGTAAGGCCAGCTCTCTAATAAAGCAAGCTTAATTTCCCCAAGTTGTTCACATTAAAAAAAAAATCCATTCTTGTCTATGCAGTGGAATGAAAAACTTATTTTAAAAAGCTATAATGAGCCCTTTATATTTTATTTTTTCGATAGTGGGCAAAACTCAATAATAAGAGTTTCCAAAGACCACTTAAACACAGTATAGGCAACACCCTAGCTTCTCCACCATGTGGACATGTGGACCAAGTGACTTCCTCCTGTGACTGCTACTGCCCACACATGCTATCTCAGCAGCTTTTGATCTGCCTGATCTGCCTGCCTCACATTAATGGCTTAGAACAGAGGTACTATTTTCTCTGCAAATAGGCCAGAAATTAGTCTTCATTTAGAGATATTCCTTGCTGGTTTTTTTGTCAAGTCTCAGATAGGGCTTAAGTGTGTAGATTAAAAGCGATAAATAGTACACTAAAACTTTTTGCCTTTTTTTTCCCCAGAAGAAACAATGTGTCATCTTGTACAGCTACCTATTTTGTTCGAACAGACCAGGCCTTGTTTCAATTACAGAAAAGTGAATTTATTTTTCTTCCTAACAGAGCATATGTTTTTTGTCTCCCTTGTGACCACTCAGGTTGCTGCATTCTTCTTTCAACCACAACTGAGCTACACCCCACAGTCCCGCTGACATGCCTGGCAAATCGTTCTAGACAAGCTCTTCTGAGAGGGCTTCCTGGAATTCCTCCAAAGATTCATCCAGGACTGTATTTGGTGCTGTTATTAAGCAGTTTTTACTCCAGCACTTCTCTTCAGTATGCATTTTCTTAATTCAAATAATAAAGAGCTACCTATAAGTCCCCTTACAAAGGAAAAAAAAAACCACTCTTGCTGACTACTTGAATCAGAGAGTAGGAATACTTCACAAACACACTCATAATTTACATAAACTGTCTTGAACTTGCTCTGCACCTTACATTCTGCTGATATAATGACATAAGTGTTTTTAAGTTTGTGATACATATTATCCAAGCTTAATTACAGTTTCAGAACTGTAATTTTAAATATATGTCCTAATAATCTTAATTCCCAAGGTAAGTTTAACAACAGTTTTTGGCATTTGTAGAACAAGGAGTAATACAGAAAATGTTTATGACAATAATTTTAGAAAATACAATAGTAATTATTTAATTCCTACCAGAAGAATAACAATCTTAAGGAAAAAAGTTCTCTTCCAGCACAATCCAATATGGTAAGTATTTACGAACTGTTTTTCTCTGTACACCTCACTGCACAATAAATTCTGCATAAATAAATTTTAGCAGTACGTTACAGAAGACCAAAAGTGCTTGATATCACACAGATACACACAAAATTAAACACATTCAATGTTTTATGTTACTGAGGTTTGCAAATTTAAATACTTCTTTGATACTTATATTCATTTTTTTTTAAAAAAAGAAAAGGGTGAGTGAAATCAGGTGCAATGAAGAGCTGTGTGCCAAGAAAATCTTTGACTGGGAAAAGATTTTACTATCCTATTCAGAACACAGCCCAAATAAATAATTTGAAATAATAACTCTGCAAGGGCAACAAAAGAAAAAATTTTAAATATCTACGATTACATAAACACAATTAGGTATTGTGAATCAATTCAGTATTTGTATATCATGTACTCATGATAACTTTAACCAACCATTAGTGTCTTTAAATGTCTAGTATAACATTTCTGGTTCGTGGCTACCAACACCCAGGTGAAAACCCATTTGAAAACAATTACAAAACACTTGCCAAATAATCCTTATGTACCTATAGTACTTCTCAAATCCAATATTGGCATGCCCCAGATTTTTTTTCTGTTTTCCACCTGTACTTTAGCTCCTAGTCTTTTTTTGAACTAATTTCTCTAAAGCTGCAATAGAACTCCCATGCTCTTTGACTTCTCCTCAAGGGCCCCCTGCAGTAAGCTGATCTAGCACACATCTGTCTGATATGCAAACTGTGCCAAGCTCTGTTTGAAAGCCTTGTCTAAAGCCACACAATATTTTTGAAGTGAGTACAGACCAGAAGAAAAAAACAACTTCAATTTATTTTATAATGCAGGATACTTCGACATGTTATCAAATTAAAATATCTTCAAAATCAGGAGAAAAAACCTTTTAAGCCTCTGCTACTTCTGAAACTAAAGGCTGCTACCATCCTAAAACCATCAAACTATATGTAACTTAACACGAAATATGTGCATAAAAAGTTTGAAGGGGAAACATGATCAATAATGTCTCTCGTTCCAGTTTCTTGCTTCTGATTAATATATTAATGGTTTTGTGAAGATAACAGTGAAACTAAGGTGGTTTCTCTTTGCTAAATGGATCAGAATCTCTCCTATATGCTCCCTCATTGCATTAAAAAAAAAACCTGCTGTAACTCAGAAGGATGTTCAGCTTCCAAGTGCATCCCCCATCCCTCCCTACCAAACAGAAGAGATATGTCCATATGGTAAACAGACAATAATAAGAGGAGGACAGGATAAGGCTGACATATGACCAAAAGTATGCTGGGAAGCACTGAATTTCAGGCATTAAATTTTCTAAGGGCAGAGACTGTCCAACAGCTGGCAGCACCTAGGTGGTTTTATTCAGTAAAAGCATTCACAAGTTTATTCCGCATACATTTGGGTTTCTTCCTCTACTTCTGGAAGCAGCGTGACTCTCTTAGAACAAGCCTAGCGCTATTATCAAAATAATATTATGGATCTAATCAGGAGGCATATTTATAGCAGCTTTTGGAAGAAAAAAAGCAGGAAGTAGGGATGCTTTTACTGTGCTTACTGATACTCTTTATAAGCAGCAACCAGCCAAAACCACACCTTCAGAGGTATGGAAAGATCTGACCTCAGACCTGCTACATTTGTACTTTAGGCTGCAAGTTGTAAGGTAAGAAAAGAGGATGCTATCCCAAAGGTGAGGACAGGAGCTGGCGGAAAACTAGTTTCACATTTATTGCTGATCAGAGCCATACACAAGAAAAGAGGTCACTGACTTGACATGAAGCAGAAGCACCGAGGTGCACGTGGCCCACAAGGAGACTGATAACCTTAGGGGAGCATTATTTCACTTTTCTCGAGGGTCATTTGAGGGGGAGAGAAGAAATTACTACTTTGACCATACAAGATTTTTGTTTTCTTTTAAAAAGAAAAAATAAAACAAAAAAGAAAAACAACCCAAAAACCCACTTCCAGGGATACGAAGCTGCCAAAACTTAGAATTAAAACGCAAACAGCAGAGACCTAATCTAATATACAGCATTAAAGCCCCAGGCTTCCTCCCAGAACCCGTATTTTCCATCCTAATATCCTGTACCCCCTCTTTCTTGGCGTTTATTTGAGAGGAAGCTGCTCTGATTGCCTTCTGTCACTCCTCTGGCACACAATAAACACAGCAATCTGGAGTTAATTTAAGCAGTTTAGCACATCAGGATACAGCTGGGAAAGGTTTTGGGAGAAAAGCTGGGGAGAAAGAACAGGGCTGCACACAGTCCAACCCAGCCTGCAGACAGGAAGGTGGTGCAGATGGGCACCCTCCAACACCACCGCCTGCAGACAGGGAAAACAGCCCCATGATGAAACTCTCCAATCAGCCCAGGAACAGCAGAAACCTCGGTGCAAGGAATTTAGAAATCCACTCCTAAAAGCAGGAGTGGGAGGGCCACTCCTTCATGTAAGGAGTATTACAGCTGATCCTTGGCCATCCAGTAGTAACCCAATCCCTCCTCTGTGTCTACCACTTTAATATTTCACCCTCTATAAGCCAGATGTCTTTTTTTCTTCTTAAGTTTAGACACATGCATTGATTTTACACTGTGCAAAGGATGACTTGATTCCGGCCATTGGACAGACTTACATCTGTTTTTTACATCACTTTTTTTTGAGTTCTTAATCTCTTGGGGCCCTAGTTATACCCAGAATATATTGACTGAGTTCATTACCAGAAAGAAACACATACCTGCTGTCAAAATAATATAAAAATGAAACAAAAGTCTTTAGTTATTACTTACCACAGGGGACATTTCTAAAAAGTGCAGCATGCACCTTAGGAAGAAGTATGTGTCCACACACTAATTCTCACACCGAGCACATAAACCACAAAAACTGAAACTCTTTACTCCAAAGAGTGAAGAAAATAACATTTTTTATAACACTAGTCTTACAGAGGGGACGAGAAAGGCTAATTGTTTTGTGATCAGTTGTAACTGTAACTGTTTTGCTTGCTGTAGGCAGTGTCACTCTCTAAGAGATCATGATGAAAAGAAATAGGTAATTTTATTGAACAAGGTGGAAATGCAGCTTTTCTTATCTCGTTTAGGCACATCCAGCATTGTCTAAGGCTCTTCCAATGGCCACCTCAGCTTTTGCTAAATGCAATCAAGATTGCAGGGGAGGAAAGGGTTATTTTATAGGTTATAGCAGGGTTTTTAACCAGTTTCCATATATCCCTTCTTCAGCAATGGATTATGTTTTCCAGGCAGGGAAATGGCAAGGAAGCTATTTGTTGAATAAGTGATTTAGACTACACTTTGCCTGTTATTCCTTTCTTTAACATCTTTGCTCGGTTACAAGTAACAATGGTTGAATAATATACTGCTGAATCTAAAAAAGGGATGTTAAGCTGAACAAAACTGAACCTATGTTCTCCAAAAACCAGAAAAAAACTAGCATTTACAGTTGTGCCTTATACTCTCCTCTCCTTCACTCTGTCACATCAATGCTGCATTTAAGTGAGTGACAAGAAGGAACACTTAAATTCAAAATTTTTTTACTTATTAATGATTATTTTATTCCAGCGTTGTTATTTTTTTCCCAGCTACATGCCAAAACATGCCCTCTTTAATTACTCCCATGTTTGAATCTCTGCAATCTGCCTGCACCAGGCTAGTTCAGTAAGGTCACCAGCAATTTCCTCTTGGCAAGATCCAACCTTTCTCTAATATCATCATCCTTGAACTTTCTGCCACTTCAGATCATATTTCCTGAATCCTGAAGTTGTGAAATCTCTCCTCTTGGCAACATCTAGCTGCACAGACCACACTCAGTCCTCAAATACACACCATAACTCTCAGACATTTTTAAGGGGAGTTGTTCATATGCACAACAGAAATGATTGTACACTTCAACAGAATAGTCACATTGCATATTTTGCTCTTTGTGGGCATTATAGTTTTAAGGGTTTTGTGCCTAATGATCATTCCCCAGAACATTTACCCTGGAAACTCTATCCTTTACAGGGTAATTTTTTTTTCTTTTTCCATTCCCAAAACTGGGAAAGAAGCAGAAAAATCCAAAATGCACTAACAAATTCCTCTGCTCAAAGACAGTATTTCAATATACACAAAGCTTTAGGCCTGGATGGCCTAAACTACAGTACACCCATACTTCAGAAACAGGTGAATCCTATCATTTTCAGAAGACATCTTGCCTTCTTTTCTCGACAAATTTCTTATCTAATGCAGTGATATTAAAGCCATAATGCTTTGTGATTCAACCTGTGCTTGCCAAATTAATTTTTTCACTATTGCTTGACATCCCTGATGCCACCAGCAGTCAGAATTTATCATCTCATTTATATCACTGATCAAACCACACACATGATCCTTCCTCAGCCTGCTTAGTCCAACCCTGCCTTAAATATTAAGTCATAGGGTAGGCCACTGCATACGAGGGGTGGCTAGAGGTGATGGTGGCATCTCAAGTGGTGAGTTCCCCTAATCTCCATATTTACAGCTGCAGTTTTATCTTTCTTGAAAAGGACTTCAGCCCTCATGAGTAACCACTACCTGACTCATATATTAGTGAGTCCAGAAGTCATACATTCTCTCTACTCCCACTTTAGCAGGGGAGTTTTACTAAATCCTACTTCAGATTTCTCTTGGGATTACAGAATATGTGACCCATTAAATTAGGCAATGTCTTCAGGTCCATGTTTTCCCAAAGCCTATCTCCTCATTTGCCTTAGGCTGCAGGAAGGCTCTGACTGAACTAATTTAAACAACAGAGGTAATTAAAACCTCTCAGATCACACAAAGGGTAAACAATCTCGAAAAAAGGCTGATATAATTGTAAGTATGCTTACTCTTCACACAGTTATGTCAAAATTATCTCGATTAATAAACTGAAATCACTGTAGCTGTTTAAAATGTTCAAGCTACCCAAGGTCACTTGGAGATAATCACAGGAAGCCACATGCAGGCCCTGAGCAGCTGAGAGACCTCAGGGGCAATTGCCTGTGAAAGGAGGCACCTGTGGGCAGAAAAAGCCCCTAACCTTAGCCCCATACATCAGCATCACTGTCTACACAGCTATTCTTCCACCTGAGGCATGCATTTTTTCCTTTTAGGGTTTTTTTTTGGTTGGTTTTTCCTTTGTTGTTGTTGTTGTTGTTGTTGGGGTTTTTTGTCCTTGCGTTTTTTCTAGAACCTTTGATTTTCTAATGAACTGTAATAGATGGGCAGCAATAGTTTCTCTCTCCTAGTCAATGCAAAGCATTTGTGGCCAGTAAAATCTAACTATTAAATTGTTTTAAACAAAGGCTTTGCTTTTTCAATCCTGTGAAATCGCTGGAACACAGCTTGATGGCAATAGAAAGTGTGATACATTCAAGTAGGCAGATACCAATTAATATCCTCTGCAATCAGAACTGCAGTTATGTACAACGTTACAGAGAAAAGTAAGGGAATGCACCTTTTGTTTTTTAACCCCCATGAGTAACAGAAGAATAATGCTGAAAAAATTTGGACTTAAACAAAAAAACATGCAAGGGATGTCTTTCTTTACATTCACTTGCTACAAATGCTTATTTGATTGTAAAATGTGTTACAATTCTTCTGCACAAATAGAAAGTAGACCTAAAGCAGACTTAAAGAGATGCAGCTATTAGAACTCTCGTTAGGTTCTGCAAACCAGATGTCAGCATATGCTATCTCATTGTTGATTTGATAAAGTATATTCTTCCAAGTCATCAGAAGCAGTACAATGCTTCAATACATGCAGTCCTCTGCAGTGATCAGTAACAATCTTTTGCACAGCCTAAACATGGAGATCATCTACAATACAAGAATTCAGTAATGAAAAACCTGCACTACATTTGCTGCATTATTTGGTTTTATGTGTTGTAGGTTAAAGCCATTTACACTAAAATATAAGTGAAATTACTGCTGCAGACTTCTGATTCTTCCCAACCAGTTCAAGCTACTCTGGAATCTTAATACAGAATTCAGGGTCAGCTCACTTCAATGTACACAAAGCTCTGGCTGTATTTTAACTTGAGAAAACACAATTGGAGGTCAAATGTAAGAGCAAGCACAGGCAGCATTCCACAGAGCAGCAGTGCTCAAAGTGCGGATAAAAGAGCGGGTGTCTCTTCCTGCTTAAAGAGAAATGCTAAGATAGATGCTGTATTGTAAGAGACAGATACTCCAGACTTAAGAGGCATGTCTAGAAACAGAGATTTCAAAAAGGCATACAGAGTTTTAAAGAAAGCAGAGGAATGATTAAGACCAAGCTGTAAGGAAGTGAAAAAAAAAAAAAAAACAAGGAACCTTCCAAAAGTAGAGGAAATCAGCTCATTAATTTCAGTGTTAGGATGAAGAGAGGGAAAAAACCTGCAGTGAACACTGCAGTAAGAGCTCTCCAAGACATTTTCACATCAGACATTTACATAATCTGATACACTTACCTGTGGCCAAATCTTAGCACCCACTGCCTAATAACTAGCATGCTCATGGATTTCAGTGTTCCTTCTGGTATTTTTAACTCAACAATCTGTAAAACATATGCATTCCTTTGCATTCAGCACATCTATATTCTGACCATCTAAATAAATTCTGCTGGTTTTACTCTCCCATTAATTAAGGCAGAGAGTGAAAATCTTACTCTTTTAATGGACACTACACTAATATTGCCCACCAATATTGATCCACTATATTCTATGTATAAGAATAACATGAAATAATGGAAGGTGAAAGAAAGAACAGTTGTGCAGAGCTTTTATTTGGAAGTTCTTACATTCTTCTGTAGAGTTTAGCCTAGCAGCATACTTTAGTTCTGGAATATTCATAAATATACGAAACAGATGTACTAACCAACTCATAGTTTATATGGACACATATGGAAAAAAAAAGAAAAAGCAGGGAAGGAAAACAGATCCAAAACATCTCAGCAGGGATTCAAATAACCTTTTTCAGATACTACTCATTCAACTAATGCCATCGCACAACACCTGCAACTTCTTCCAAATTCTTAACCCAGACCAGACAATATTGCATGCTTCTTTCCCAAGTGAATAAATGATTGATTTTCCCTGTGTTTCTATAGGGCTGTCAATGACTGACAAAGTAAATCCCTTGGAGAAGCAATATTTCTAAATAAATACTAAGGCTTTGTGTCAGATGGTTCTGGGTTGTTTCAAACAGTATTTATCAGTTACAAAGGAAACCTAAAAATGTATGTATATAAAATATCAAACCTTGCTTTAGTACTATTAAGCAATTATTGAAAAAATACTGAAATAAAAAATCGTAAAAAAACCTAAGAAATTACATTTTTATAATTTTTAATGGCCTTCTATAATATAATGTACTGGTAGAGTTTTCAGTCCTGAGAGATACGGGCCAGGTAAAGAGTGAAGACAGGATCCTGAATTTTAGGGAAGCAAACTTACAGCTCTTCAAGAAGCTAGTCAACAGAACCCCCCCTGAGAAAATGCCCTTGAGGACAGGGGAGCAGAACAGAGCTGACAGCTCTTTAAGGACATTGAGGGCAAAAAAAAGCTCCCGAACTCCAGGCATAAGAAATCAGGGAAGAAAGGCAATGGCAGAGTCAACCTACTGGTAAAACTAAGGGGCAAGAAGAAAATGCACAGGCAGTCCATTTCACAATGTGGAAGTGCAAACAGGTATTCTGGGAAGAACATAGGGATGCAGTCCAAGGCATGTATCAGGTATGGCTGGAGCTGAGCAACAGCTCCCTTGGTAAGGGACACAGACAGTAACAAGGGCTTTACAGCCAAGATAGAATGGTCAGGGGAATGGAGTTCTCCCACAGCAGAGGTGACTGACAAACTGGTAAGAAAGAATGAGGAAAAGACTGAAGTATTCAACAACTTTTTGCCTCAGTCTTCTTCTGACAGTCTCTTTTCTCACACCTCTTGAGTGGATGGACCACAAGAAAGGGAGCAACTGTAAGAGAAGATTAGGTTCATGACCACCTGAGGAATTTATATAAATCTACAGGACGTGACAAAATGCATCCCAGAGTCCTGAAACCGATGGTGTTGCCAATCTGCCCTCCATGATATTTCAAAAGTCATGGCAGTGAGGGCAAGTTGCAGGTGATTGGAAAAATGAAACATGATACCCGTCTTTAAGAAGGGTACAAAGGATGACCCTGGAAACTACTGACCTGTCAGCCTCACCTCTGTGCCTGGGAAGATGATGAAACAGACCCTCCTAGAGTCAGTGCTAAGGCACATGGAGGACAGGCAGACCACGGAAAGCCTGCACGGCTGCAGGAAGGGCAAGTCCCGTCTGAGCAGCACAATGGCCTTCCAAAGCAAAGTGACTGCATCAGCGGACAAGGGAAAGGATACAGATGTCCTTTATCTGGACTTCTGTAAAGTCTTTGACACAGTCTCCTAAAATATCCTTCTCTCCAAACTGGAAAACGGAGAGGCTGCTCACAGCTTAATGAATTCGCTGTATGGTCACATTCAGAGAACCAGTCAATCCCTCAATGTCTGGATGTAGATCAGTGGTGAGTGGTGTCCCTCAGGGTCTGTATGGGGACCAGCACTGATTAATACCTTCACCAATGACACAGTGGGACCAAGTGCACCCTTGGCAAATTTACAGACAACACCCAGCTGAGTGGTGCAGCTAACATGCCTGAGAGACAGGATCTCATCCAGAAGGACCTGGAGAAGCCCTGGGAGAGAGCCCACTGGAATCTTCAAAAGTTCAACAAGACCAAGTGCAAGGTGCTGCACCTGGCTCAGAGAAGCCCTGGTACCAGCACAGGCTGGGGATGCACAGATCACAGCAGCCCTGCCCAGAAGGGCTTGGAGGTGCTGGTGGCTGAGAGGCTGGACATGACCCAGCCATGGGCACTCACAGCCCAGAGAGCCACACATGTCCTGGGCTGCATCCAGAGTAGCAATCATTTCCTACATTTTATGAATCTTATGCTCCTTTGAAGAGCTGGGGCTTTAGGAGCAATTATGGTCTTAAACTTAATCAGAACCACATGGAGGTCAGTGTGATGGCCCATCCAACTGAAGCAGAACTGGAAAGTATTAAAAGCTAACTACGAAATTATTTCATATGTAACCTACAGAGTTTAAAAAGCCATTTTAACAATGTTAGTGTCTTGGTATTCTTGAAAACAGCATGTCAATGAAATTACTCAGGTACTTCAATATTTCTACAAATCGGATTTCTGAAGTTTGCAACTAAAAAGAAACAAAAGGTGTAACATGCAAACAAACTCAGACAAGTGAAAAAGACAGAAAGCAGGACAAAACCCCTATTTCTATACCTTTCCTCCTGTTGCCTATTTCTGATGGGGAGACTACAGAAGAGCCAAACCCTCGTAGTTTCATTTGCATTAAGTGTTGACATCTCTTTTCTATAATGTAAATCTGGACTTTGTATGATTTTGTTTTAAACACTATTGAAATTACAGAGGCAGTAATAGTTCACATTAGTTAAGAGGAAAGAATGACAACCACAAGTAAGAGTGATTCAACAATTTAAACACTCACAGGTATTTAGCACACATGATACCACTATGTATCATTTAATGTGTACTATGTTAGTTAAAAATGAAGTAATGTATATAAGCAGGAGACAAGTCTACTTGTCTACTAATAAGTAATGCTTAATAGTCATACACAATTTTGAATGAAAACCACAATCAGTTGCCAGTATCAACAAAACAAGCAGGCAGCTAGTGCTTGGTTTGGTTGGGCTTTTTTTTATAGCTTTTTGTGTGAATTTAGCATAGGTGAAATGGAATTAAACAGCACTTACTAGTGCCAGACACAATATGAGCAAACATTTAACACAGCATCAATGCACAGCTCTGTATATGCATCTCACTTTTGACCTCCAACATTCTTGCTGAAAGTCTGGGTCACAGAACAGGACTTCAGAGCCCTTTGTCTGTGTGGTTTAAGCTCATGGTTGTGAGTCACAGTTAAACAGAGAGCCCTGTCAATAATACTGGTAAAGGATCACATTTGGGGAAAATTTCTCCCCTCTGATCTTCACAGCAAAATAATGCTTACTCTGTACAAGTTCCAAGTGCAGAACTCCCATTGAGGCTTCATTTAAAAAAAAAAAGAGTACAGAATACACAGCAGAGATCTACACTGTGGATAGGAGACTCGCAGCACGAATTGGAGAATAACTTTGCCCTTAATTTGAACTCATGCTCTTCCCTTGTTCCCCACATTGCATCTGAAAGATCCATGTGTAGCTGCATTTTCCAGTCTGTAGCTGCATTTTCCAGTCATGCTGCAACTATGAATGAAGAACATTCACACTCCCTCTGATGACTTATATGAAACACATATTTCCAACAAAATGAACCAAAATCATTTGGCAAGACCAGCTGATAAAGAAACATCTGTTGTGTACTTCAATCTGATGTTGCTTACTCACAGTGGGAGGAATAACCTTGAACATTCAATTTTCAATGGCAGCAATGCCACTTTTTCTCTTCAGTGCTGATACATTATTGCAATGCTTGATACAGATTTATTTGTGTATGCATGACGGAAGCACTACTGAAAGCTATTCAATTAGAGAGACAATAAAAAACTACACCTTCTAATATAAAATTCTGTTACTGTAATTCTTATTGTACTTTAAATACAACCATAGGGGTTTTATTTTCCAGAGCACCATTTACTGAACAACTTAACTGAGCATTTACAGAGTAACTTTTATCAAGCTGTGCTCGTAAAAATCAACCTCTGTGGTTTTTTGCAACTCACCAAAACTGCCTCCTTATTCTCCTGACTTTTCCAAAACTGGGGGAAAAGAAAAAAATGATCCCATGGGAAAAGAAATTGATGTACACAAGCTTCCACTACTCACAGATTTAGCCCTACAAAAGGACAATCTTTTCCATCCCACTGAATTTTTTTTTTTATTTTTTGCTTCTTAGTACAGTTTTCACGATAGCAGCAATCTTAGCACAGACAGCTTCAGTCCAATGCTTTCACTGTGAGCAGTCTCAGTAATTAAACAGGTCTCAGTAGTTACAGACCCTGCTGTGTCAAGGTCTACACCAGCAGGCACCATCACTAGACATGACAGAAACAGAGAAGGAAATTTTAACCCAAAACCAACAGGAATAACCTAACAAACTTCATATGTCTACGATGAGCAAGTCAGACAAGACACTGTCAGGAAAACTGTGGATTTGTCCCACTGTCAGGAGAAGTGACCACTTTTTGGGTGTAGAAAATTCTGACACAAAGAATAAAGGCTTCTCAAACACTATTGCGGAGAACAAAACTAGTACAGTTTAGTTTAATACTGATCATTTAGGGCACCTTTTGGGAGCTGTGGGAAATTATTAAACATTATTGTTAATACACAAAATAAGCTGGTTTCAGCATTCATCTCATTCTGAGGAAAAAATTACTAGCACAGATATTTAACATGTTTAAGTCAAAGCTTTATACAAAATGGCCCATTTGCAATATTCTGGGCAAAATTCACTTCCAAGTTAATTTACAAATGAACTTCACTTCAAGCACTGGCATCTGCCAAAAACAGGAAGAAAAATTCAAGATTCAAGTTATGATGGAATTTTTGACCATGAAGACAAAAAAGAAGCTAATATCTCTGGTATGAGGTTACTCTCTGTTCAGGAACTTGGCTTTGGAGCGTTACATTTTGCATGGAAAAATCTGTGAGGGTGGGGAGGGATTAATGCTAGATGGGACGGAAGATAAACAAACATTTCCTACAAAACATTCTGGGTTTTCAGTGGATTTTTAAAGGGAAGGGGAGGAGGGAGTCAATATATTGTCTATCAACATCTTTCAGTATTGATTTTAAATCCATTCCCACCATAATATTTCCACCTTTGATGACACATTCTCAAAAATGTTGTCTCATTATAATAATCTGCATCATACGACAGAGAATGTGTTTTTTAATTTCTAAATTATCACTCATACTTTAACATGGAAAAAGACTGAAAACAAAAAAATAGAAGCCAGCACCGGAGTACAAATCACCAACCACATGCACCCTTCACTGTCACTGACACGTAACAATTCTAACTGATGCAAATACAGGGAACTGTCAGAACACTTGCCTGTATAAAAATAAGACTAAATAAACAAGAAACAAAACAAAAAAATTTTAAAAAGGAATAGATTAACTCAAATAACTAGTGTGATTGAAGGTGCTTGCAGCTAAGGCGCCTGTGCTTTTTTCCACTTAGGAAGCAGCAGATGTTCAGGCAATAGATGCCCAAGCATCTTCCTCACTGAAAACACACCAAACTCTCAGAAACCTCTGAAAGACCAATTAAAACAAACCTTCAGGTCTGCAATACAAAAATCTGGGAGCACAAGCTTCAAAATTAGGACCTCAGACATCACAGATAGAGAATAACTGCTCTAGTCAGTTGGCTTGGCCAATCTGCAATTAGAGGGTTCTCTGAAACCCCTTATAAGCAAAAGTGAAGGAGCAGGAGTTCATTTTTGAACAGAGATATCAAGAAGATAAAAAAATTCCCTTAAGGAATCAGTGAAAGTCAGATTCGTAGTCTCAAAGAAGGCACTGGAAAATGAAAATCCCAGTATTTCATTAGCCAAAGGCCACAATATGTGGGCTGGAATGAAAGAGAAAAAAAAAAGGAAAGAAAAAAAAAAAGGGTAATATGAAATTTTGGGGGGGGGGAAAACCTGAGGGCTATGATAGAGACTGTATAAACATCAGTAAGTATGTCCAAAACAATCTGTGCTCTTATTAATCCTAATTCTACAATGATAAAAAGACCGTCTTTTGGAGTGAAAACAGTCATCACTGTCACATGCTCCATTATGGAAAGGATTTATGTGGTTTCCTCTTAGCAATGTAAACCAGGGCCTGAAAGGTTTCACGTGTTTTGCTTTTCAAAGCCCTCTGATGGCAACTACCGGGCATTACAGTGCTAATCCACATTTAAAACCGGCAAGAAATACTGGAAGAAAGGAGTGTTGCTCCACAGTGTTTCAGTATAACAAAGAACTGAAAGTCAAATAAAGCAAAGGATAGTATCTTTAATCCAGAACTGAAATTATGGGTCATAATCCTTTGCTTTATTGTTGGCAAGTTCACCCCAAAATTTCTTGTAATATCTTGCAAAAACTATAATCACATTGGATTCACAGCAAATCCCCACTTCTTACCTCACATCACAGTTCTGTATTTGAAGCAAAATTTGGACTCAGAGCTCGTGTTAATAGTTCTGAGCCAACTTTGTACCATTTTAATACTTTTTATGACCTTTATTTTAAATCGAGCCTCTCTTCAGGGACAGTACTTACAGTCTCCTATGATTGCTGAAAGGAAAAATAAGTCCTATCTCTCATTCTCTTTGATTTCAAGTGAACAAAAGGCCAAGGGTACCTAACACTGCTGCATTCATTTTCATCTGTTTTATTTAAACAAGCAATTATTTTATTTTCATCAATGATCTCGTTAGCACAGTTGCTTGCATCTGCAGTGTAAAAAATGCTCCATAAAGTAAATTCTACTTCATACCAAACCATATATTTTTGTATCAAGCTATTACTTGATACACAAATATACCACCACATGCCATTGAACCTGCTCACCTTTTTCTTATTTACTTGTAGAAATAGCCTGTCTATCTTTTCAAAAAGACACCTCAAAAAGAGGGTTGATTTACAGGACATAAAGTCAGACTTTGCTAATAACCAAACATAATGAAGTTACGTTTTTATCCTAGTATCTCCATCAGGCCACTTTAAAGAGGAACTTAAGTTCTTCTACACAGTTCACAAGACTCTTTCGAAATGTGCAGTATTTCCATTTGTCAGCTGGCATGTTTTCAAGGCAATCCCTCTTGAGCCATAACAAATAGGAAGAAACATGAAAGAATATAATAATAAAAAAAGCCCTACCACAAAATGAAATATTACATCATATTCTATGTTTTTTTTAAATATGTACCCACTAAAAAGAAATCTACAGCTTGAGGAAAACTCTTCACAGAGAACTAATCAGATGACTATGTTTGTTGCAATGCTACTTGCTATAATACAAAATACAAAATGACCACCTGAAAATTATTCTTTAAAGCATGTAGAGACACAAACACGGAAGTGTGAATTTTGGCCTCAACTAAAAAGGAAATAGTAATGAATCTGGTAAAATGTACCATAAAAGTAGGGCCTTCTTTTTCCTCTATAGACTTTCAACACCACCTTTATCAAATGACACTGCTAACAAAATAGAGAGCACTTTTCTCTTAGAATGGTCTGGGTTTGAAAGGACCTTTAAAAGTCATCTAGTCCAAGCCCCCTACAATGAGCAGACTTCTTCAACTAGATCAGCTTATTTAGTGCCTCGTCCAACCTAGCTGTTCCAGGGATGGGACATCCTAAATCTATCTCTGCAACCTGCTCCAGTGTTTCACCAACCTCATTATGAAAAATGTCTTCCTTATATCTAGTCCAAATCTGTTCTACTTCAGTTTAAAACCATCACCCTTTGTCCTGTCACAACAGATCTTGTTAAAAACTCTGCTCCTCATATTTTTTATAAGCCTACTTTAAGTACTTAAGGCCCACAGTAAGGTGTCTTCAGAGCCTTCTCTTCTCCTGGCTGAACAGCCCCAACTCTCTGTCCTAATAGTGAAGGTGCAGCAGCTCTCTGATAATTTCTGTGACCCTCCTCTGGACTCCCTCCAGCAGGCCCATGTCCTTCCTGTGCTGTGACCCCAGAGCTGATGCAGCACTCCAGCTGGGGTCTCAGCAGAGGGACAGAATCCCCTCCCTGCCCTGCTGCCCACACTGCTCTGGATGCAGCCCAGGACACGTGTGGCTCTCTGGGCTGTGAGTGCCCATGGCTGGGTCATGTCCAGCCTCTCACCCACCCAACAGCACCCTCAAATTCCTCTGAGCAAGTATGATGATTCTGTGTCTTTAACATTGCTCGTTAAACTTATGGATAAACTTTATCATTCCCTAGATTCTCCCTTGCAGTCTTCATAGAAATCCTTTAATTGAGTTTTAATCCCACAAAATGGGAACAACTTTCTTGGAGAGAGCTCTTGATCATAAAGAAAAGTGTGAGTCCCCTGCTGTATCCCAGTAAGTTAAAAAAGGGTCTCCCAATACCAGAACAGCACTTGGGGCAGGAAGAGGCAATTCTCCAAGCAGACATGTCCTAAAGACCTGAAGGTAAATCATACCATAATCATAGGCTCATATTATAGCTACCAGTGCACAGCAGGACTCCCAGTTCCAAAGGACCTGGAGGCTGTGCAGGGAGATCTGACACAGCACAGCTCTCTGCAAGGGATGCTCAACTGCAGACCCTCGCATGTTTCTTTTCAACCATGTTCTAATGTCCATTCTGAAACACACCACCTGCAAAAGTACTAAACAAAATATAGAAAACCCAAATAATTTGACACGATTTTTCCCTTTTCTAGTCTTTTAAAAATGTTTTATGGTTATAACACTTAGTTTTTGAAACTGGGTCCTTATTGTATGCAATGTTTTATGCCTGTAAAGAATAACTGCATGAAGAGAGAACACTGAAAAGACCCAAATCACTGGCCCCTGTCCTGCCTGATTTAAGTGAAATTTCCATGCATTTTGATCATCTTAAATTTAACTCTTGGAAGTTTAAACTGTCAATTAACTCAAAATAAGTCCCATTAGATAGGGCAGGCACTTATTCTCCTGATTGTTTGACTCTTGTTGAAATATACTGATTGCAAAATAATCGCTGTTAAAAAACAGGGTATGGAAAAACAAATGCTTCATAAATGAAAAAAACAAATTTGTCTTTTTAATTCACTCATACCTTGTAATTCTAGCTCAGATGTATTTAGTTTTATTCCACAATGTTCTAAATAAACAATACTCAAATAACGCTACCAAGCCCCAGACTCAGCAAAGACTGGGTTTTTCCATATGGAATAAATACTGGTATAGTTTTCCATATGTCTTTGCTTACTTTCAGTTCTAAATATAAAAACATTGCA
The DNA here is from genome assembly GCF_027477595.1 of Haemorhous mexicanus. NCBI lineage: Eukaryota > Metazoa > Chordata > Aves > Passeriformes > Fringillidae > Haemorhous > Haemorhous mexicanus. The sequence continues at coordinate 66,873,807 of NC_082381.1, forward strand.
AACATAAATAGGCATAGACAAGTTATCAAATCCTGCTAGAGCCAAAACCTGGACACAAATATAACATCATAAGGCAAACAGGTTTGGATTCAAAATTAAACTCCAAGATTCTGAGTGCTATAGGAAGCAGCTGCTAAACTCAAAACACATAAGTGCATTTTCATCAAACTTTGGCTGATTTTTTTTTTGTTTTGCTTGCCTGTTTGTTTCAGTTGTTTTTGTTGTATTTGAAGTGTTCACAGAAAATTAATTTGCCATTTTGACAGCCCTAATATGTAAAGTGTGGATAAAAGAACAAATGTATGCATTGAAAGGCTACTTCCCATTTCCAAACAAGAGTAAGTATGTTCCTGAAACCCAGCCAAGCAGCTGTATTTCAAAAAAGTTCTATTTCATTCTTAATTTGGAAACAAAGGAGACTGCTTTGCAATGTATTATTTACATTACTCTAATAACCTAGAAACCGGATCATGTGCCTGTACATATAAAAACTTAGATTGTAATTTGGCTGACTAGACTGCTAATCATATTTTCAGCTGTTTTACTAACAGACCTTTGTTTCATGGGACTAAGATGTCAGTGAAATACTTCAAAAACAACAAAAACTACACGACATCTTAAAGTGAGGGAAAGAAACAGTTTTGGCTTCAAACTGCTTGCTGTCTGGCTGTTTGTCCTTCCTGAAACACATGGCAATTCACAGACAGGACAGACTGCTTCAGAAGAAATAAATTTGTAGACAGCTCTCAGTAAGGATTCAATTCTGACGGATCCTCAGCAACTGCAGCGTCAAGTAGGACGCTTCTAACTCTACTGCACTCCTCAGATTTTATAAAGGTATTTTTACACTACCAGGAGCATCCCCCATGTGCACAGACACTACTTCAGAGTTGTTTTTGTCAAGCTTGAGAAAGCCCTTAGAGAAGGGAGAGAAACTGCTGCTTCACGTAAACTCCTGCTCAACTTTCATCACTCTTATGTCATTAGAAGATATCCAGAGGAAAGACAGAGCGGCCAGATCTCTCTGTAGTCAGCTTGTTAGCAAAGTTATTACTAAAATAATACTTGAAGGAACTTACCAGTAGAGAAAACAAAAACTGTGTTGTCCCAAAGACCATATGTTTTCAGAGCATCAGTAAGATTTCCTACAGCTTCGTCCATAAGAGTCACCATTCCTGCATAATGGCGCCTCTTCACATCTTCTATGAAAGAGTATGGTTTCACGTATTCCTCAGGGACCTCGAGAGGTTCATGCACAGACTGAAATGCTAGATAGAGAAAGAGGGGCTGGGGTGCAAGGGTTAGAATGGAAATTAGTTAAATGTAAAGTACTAAGAGCAAAAGTTACTGCAGCGAAAGCAGACCTCTTTTATCAACAGTGCAGGTAGTGCCTTTGATTTCTTCTACAACTTCTACATCTTCTATTCCCTGCACATAAACTAAGAAAGCTTTGAAAAATTACTTTTGAAAAGCTCTGGAAAAACATCAGGTCTATTTTTTCTACATAACATAATTGTTAACAATTTCTTTCTATTAAACTTCTCACCTTAAGCTTCCTTTCTCTGTTTAGAAGTGCAAACTACTTGCTCAACTATTTCTAAAAATGTATTAATTGCATTAAAATAGAAGAAATGGAGAAGGGTAGCAGGCCAGGTCCAAAGCAGATTTTGGTAGCAGGTGAGTTTTACCACTGCTACTTCTCACATTTAGCTCGATGCACCCATTGAATAGCCCTGAACTGCAGCTCAAACACAGCTCTCTCTATTAATATTTCATCAATGTTTTTAGAAGCATTCTTTAATGCTGAAGTTATCAGAGTAACAGCTGTTGCCTGTACCTTCTCAGTTTTGTGATTGGCTATAAGATCTATAGCTCTTTCTGTGAATAAATTTGTTGAGTACACATTTTTAAATCCAGTTGCAACTTCTTCCCCATCTCGAAAGTCCAGAGCACAGCGCGTCACATTCTTTGCTTTGATGAGGACACAGCGATCATGAGTATAATAATCCTCACTGCCCAGGAGATAGCCTACAACAGGAAAAGATGTCAAATGAGCAGGCCAACATCGTGTCACATAAACACATACATCAGGAGGAGAAAAAAAGTCAAACACAAATGTCAAAACATTAGTGGTTTTGAGCTAAAACACAAATTCAGCCCTGGACCACCTACTGTGAGACCCCTGACACGTCTAAGTAGCTCCACATTTAATACCTCATAGGCTTTTCATTGCTAATGCCAGCATTAATTTCAAAAGAAATTAAACATTTTGAAAGCAGTTTAATGACCTCTTATTTGTACTTGGATGTCCATGAGCACTATACTAATGCACTTACAGCCAAGGCAGTGATCTAGCCACGAACTAGTCTGATTCTTGGTGGTATGATTTCTACGTTTGTATTTTGATGCAAGGCCTCCACCTCTATTGGAAAGTTTGGAATTTTTAAATCCATTTATTCAAAAACACCCAAGTATGAATCATCTTTTATAGCTGTTGTAATGCAGTTTCTGATCCACTGCTGACACCAGCTGGTGAAGAAGAGACACCATCATTTAGAGATATCCAAAAGAAATTAAGTAAAAAACCTGCATGTATGGATTTGCTCCTACCTAGGGCTAGCCCATCAGGCATGGAGAGCCCTTGTGTTTTAGCAGGCACAAATAAAACTTTTCAAAATCACTTGAATCTCAAAAATTACATTTGAAATTGGATTTTAGATTTCTCCCCCAGTACCCTGAAAAAATGGATGAATCTGAAAAAAATACAGTCCTGTGTTCTGCAAAATAAAGAACTTGTGACAAAAAACCAAAATGCAAGAAATTTACTTGAACTTTTTTTTCAGCAGCTGCAGCCAGTTATTTCTGCAAAAACAAATGTACAGAAAACATAAAGTTGTCTTAAATAAAATATAAATGTCTACTATATTTTTAGGAGAATAAAATGGTTAATTTTTCAAAAGATGAACAGACTTTATAGGCAGATTGCTTACATCAATGTACTCAGAGGCACATGTCACATTTTTTCCATTTTGAATGCCCTCTGGGCGAGACTGCATCAAGTGTGCCATGGAATCAAACACCCCTAATCATAATGGATGCCTACTGGAATCACATGAACATTGCAGGATAAAAAAGTACTACATCCTCTGAAAAATCATGTCACATTGAGCACCCAAAAACCATACCCAGAGCCAGCCTGTGCTCAGACTCCTGCATTTAAAGCCTGCTCAGTCCCAGGGTGAGATTTCACAAGGAACAGCAGCCTATCTACACCCATGCCATCACAGAGATCCCAAGCTCCTGTGAAGGGATAGGAGAAAGCACAAATGCTTAAGCAATGAGAGCCATTATATTCCAATCCACATACATTAGCTTAATTCAGTTGTGAAACCACAGCCCCGAGCTCCCTGAAGAGTGAAAAAAAGGAAACTATCTAAGGGAACAGTTTTTCCCACCCCATGTTTGGATGATCGTAATTTATAAAAGGCACACACATAGTACAGTCACACTCTTCATTTAAGCTGCAGGTTAGACAAGAGCAATGCACACTTCTGCATTGAAATGAACTATTTTGAAATTCATCATTCAAGGAAAGTGTCTCAAAAAACAACCAAGTGGAGATGGACCTCTTTGAGCTCAGTGCTGTGCAGAATGAGATGTACATCAGACAGCTCAAATCACATAACATACGTGACACTTGTGCAAAACTAATTAATGTGGAATTGATACTGGGACAGGAGCCCAAACCACACTCAGAACAATAAACAAGGCATAGCTCAAGCTGCTCTGCAAGTAATGCACTCACACTTAGGCAATCTACTGTTTAGTCTGAGAGCTTCACTTCCTAACTTGTGAGTTTTTGAATACTACTTTACAGAGGCTTTCACACCATCTCACCACCAGCTCTGGAAAACCAAAGCTTCACAAATTGGCTGTAATCCCCCTTCCCTATTCCCCTGTGCTGCTGTAGGTAGGAGACAGAGAATTCAGAGTAAAAAGTTACGTCTGAGAAGGCGGGAGGAGTGAGGGAAAATGGTAAGAGAGAAATACTTTACTTGAAGCCACACAGTAATTCTGATACTTTCCTCAGTAAGTTGTAAAGCTTGAGCATACATTTAAGGTATTATCATCTTTTAAGGAGTGATACTTTGGAAATATGCATAGCCAGGTATGGCTTTACTTATAATTCAACAGTAAATCTACTGCTGTTACAAGAATGGGGCAGTTTCTGATCCTTTTCAACGCTGCATCTATTTCCCATATTAAATCAAACCATTACCAAAGTAAGTGTCAAATCCTCTGCGGGTTGGAAGGCATTCTTTTCTGTACATCCCCAAATGCCACTTCCCCACCATGTGAGTAACATATCCCGCCTCTTGAAGTAGCTCTGGGAGGAGTTTCTCATCCAGTGGCAGACAGCTGGGCTGGCATGGCCAAATTATCTGGTGTTGTAAACCTGTGTGGATCTAGCAGAGAAAAGAAGTGTGAGAGATCCCTTACAATGCAGCCCACAGGTTAATTTATAAGCAGGTGAAAACAGAAGCACAGCAGCATTAGAGATTAGCATTATTTTTAGGGGCTCTTCATTTTACCAGTGTAGCACTGAAGATGATGAGGAAGCTGCAGGTGAAGGGCAGGGGCTGCATGGAAGAAAACAAGAAAATAGCACTGCAAGAGTTAACATCTTCCCAGGCATAAATCAAGCACAATGAAAAAAACTCCAAAACAAACAAACAAACACACACACACACACACACACAAAGCCTTTTATGCTTTTAGCTAGAAATCTAACAGGTAAGAATTATCATTATGGTCCTTTTGAAGGCTAGGGACATCTCAAGATGGAATGAGATTTTAAATGGGATTGAAATGGGCAAAAATGCACATGGTGGGTGAATCCAGCAAGCTTTTGCCTGTATCATAGAACAGCCACTGGAGGAAAGGTCTATAAAAGAAAGCTGTTTTTCTATTACTCTTTTAAATGGACATTATATATACATACTTGTATATTTATTTGCATGCTTTAAATTAGTACAAGCACTTTAGAAAGCATTTGGATATGGGGATGACACAAGCTTCACATTGACTAGATCTGATATTCATTCAATAGTCCTACTAAAGTTTCCAGTCTTACTAAGTGGTGAATTTTGTATTAGTTTACAAAACCATCACTGATAACAATACTTCAAGTAGTATATCACGCCTGATATAAGGAACCTCCTCAGTTACTGATACTATAAGCTGACTTTTGTCAACTTCTCTGTCTTCTCCACAATCAAAAAGGCACTTCCCTAACCCTAGGCATGCCAACATATGTACACAAGTATATATGTCTTGTATTAAATGTTTCTAGCAATCTGTGTGTGTCAAAGCACAAAGTCTCCAAGATTCCCTGGAGCAGATGACCAGATTTTATGACTTCACTAAGCACACCAATGTAGCAAGCTGCATGATAAACTTTCAAAGCATTGCTTTGAAATTTAGCAACTCTCTGAACTGACTTTTAAAACAAATAAGCCGTGATCTTAGGCAAGTGGGTAAGGCCCTTTTCTAAAGGGCCTACTACTTCCTCATCTTCTTTGATCAAGGAGGTTCCAAAAATTAAATTATAGTATATATTTTCTATTATACATAAAAAACATTAAAATATTTTAAAATGCTTTATTACAGAAAGCATTAGTAAACCAAACGCACAAACTAGCAAAGCATTGTAATTTCTTGCACTGTATCTGGAAAATGAGAAAAAGGAAAAGGAGGCAATAATAAAAAAATATCTATAGCTATCTTAGACCAATACCATTACTTTTCTTTCAGACAGCCTGCAAGGTGACAAGAAAAATTTCAACTCCACATTTAGGTTACTTTCTCAAGTTTCTATGCAACAGTTAATCATATCCATGGGTAAAACAATTTTTAAAAAGATCCCACATATTTGCTGCATAATTACTGCTGCACTGAATGCTTCCTCTATTAAAAAAAAAACAAGACCAAAAAACAAAGAAAAAAAATTACTTCAATTTTCTAAGATTATTTTACTTAATTGCAACATGGTTGACACAAAGATTATAAAATTATCAAGCCAGATATGTGGGAAGAATTTAAATCCAGACTGAACCATAGGTATTTTCAAAGTCCACTTTTAAGATGTGATGCAGCAGTGGCCGCTTTCTTAGAAAGCACATTCAGATTATGAACAATATTTTAAAAATATTCACTATGAAAAAAATATTTTAGGTTATTTAATAGAACAAACTCAAGGGTTGGTAAAGATAATGTAAATTGCTTTTTCCTATTCATCATTATTCATTCTTCGACGTATCAGGAACCAGACAAATGCTGCTTGGAAAGAGTATCACCTAGAACAACATTCCTGCAAGAAGAGATAGCATCCACTAATACAGGATGACATTTATTTTCTTTCACTCAGAGCAGTTTATTTGGCAATCACTGCGGTTAACATGGATGGACAGGACTTCTTGAGACAGAGGGGAAGTTCCTGAAACACACTTAACCCTTTGAGAGCTTCTTCCTTCTGTCTATGCTGTGTGTCCGTACTTTCCTTCCCACCCCCCCACTCCCCATGTTTTTGCCAAAACTGCAAAAAGGATGGGAAAGGATAGAATGATACCAGTACTATAAAGCCCAAATCTTGTATCTGTATAATTGGGGGAAAAAAAAAAAAAAGTGGGAAAATCAGGATAATCACAATGAACTATTTAGACACCCAGACTAATGCCCACTCTGTGCGCACTCCACCGAGGAGCGCCGAACATCTTCACCTCCTGCACCAGGTAGAGGTGAATGTATAGCTTGTGGCGCGTTTGGGCGCTGCACTGGAAATAAGTAGCAAACACGGAACAAGTAATGGTCATCTGCTTCTGTCTGCGTCTCGACCGGGTTGTCCAGTGGAAAATATCCAAGAGTCAGGCGACTAGGGCAAGGATATTTTCCAGGACAACCTGCCGTGCCTGTTAATCCAACCGAAGCACAGAGAACACCTCGGCTTTTCTAGAAGAGAGCAATTTGCACTGATTCCATGTCTAGTTTACTCCCGAGCTCGCAAGGCGAAGTTTGCAGCTTCAGAGCAGCTGGTTTCCGCAGCGCAGCGGCACAGAGACCCAGCAAACCCCAGCTGCGGCACGGGGGCTGCCAGAAGCGGGCAGGGAGCAGCCGCAGCGCGCCCCGGGCAGCGCGGCAGGGGTGGGAGCGCCCGCCCTACCTGGTAGCGGCCCGACAGGAGCTGGCTGCGGGACGGCGTGCACAGCGGCTGCGTGTAGTAGCGCTCCAGCCGCACGCCGCCCGCCCCCAGCGCGTCCAGCCGCGGCGTGCGGATGGCAGAGCCGTGCCAGCCCACGTCGCCCCAGCCCAGGTCGTCGGCCAGCACCAGCACGAGGTGCGGGGCGGGCGGGCGCGCCGCCGCCGGCAGCGGCAGGCACAGGGGCAGGCACAGGGGCAGCAGCCGGCTGAAGCACAGGCTCAGCAGCCGGCTGAAGCGCGGGCACGGCACGCCCGCCCGCCGCGCCATCCCCGGCAGCCGGAACTGTGTCGAGGGGAGCGCGGCGAGCCGGGGCTCCGCCCGCCGGGCGAGCGGCACGGCCCACTGGGCGGTGCCGGGAGAGCGGGCGGGGCTCGGGCGCCGCTGCGGCCTGGGGCGGGCCGTGGGGCTGCGGGCCTCGAGGGTGGAGCCGTGCGGCGTTACGCCGATGGGTTTTGGTGTTAGCTTAAAAAAGAAATTGTAAAGGTTTTGCCGTTGTTGGCAAGGTATGCAACCTGCTGATGCTGGCGGTCCCTTCCAATTTTGTCTTGCTTGAACTCCTATATTAAACACCCGGTTCAAACCTCGGAGCCTTTCCCAGGGGAACCAGGGAATTATGTGCAGGTTTGTGTCTCAAGTCATCTGTGGTTTTAATGAAGTCAGTACAACATTATGAGGACAGGACAGAGTGCATTCTCGTAAAATTATCTGGACTGTTACTTTTGCCTTCATAGCAGCTTATCTGTCTTTCACACTGCCTACAGAGCTTATTCTGTGTGTAAGCACAGTAAGGCAGCTGGAACACACACACGGCCTTACTGCTGGCCAATGTGCAAGACAGGGAAAGACAAGCTGCAGCCATCACTGAAGATGCAGCTGAGGTGAGCGAGGCGACAATTATTCCTGTTGGAGAAACTCTCCTGTCAGCATCAGCTGCTAGTGCGCACACACACCCACAAACCCACGCACTCACACAAGAGAGAGACCCGTGCGTCTTCCCTCTCCCTTCAACCCCCAACCCCCCGCAAAATCATAAGCAACCCGTGCTTTTCTCTCTCCATTTTGTCCATTCAGATGGGAAGCCTAGATCGAGGTCTGGCTGTAAAATGGTGCTTGTGACTGTTACAGAAGGAAGGAAATTAAGTAACACAGAGGCCGAAATAGCAGCAATGTGTTTCTTCAAACCATGTAATTGTCTGTTGTAGTGTGTTTTCTTTGTTTGACAAGTTCGCTTCTTAATTTGTGGTTTTGTTCACTGTTTGATCTGTGGGTTTTGTTATCCCCCTGTATTGTCCTCCCCCTGCCTTCGGAGAGGCACAGGCTCCTCATTTTGTATCTTGTGTTTCTAAAATTAGACCTGCTCCCTTACTGTCATTCAGTTCAGTTAGATGTTAATCTCTTTGTTTGCCACCCAGACACTCCCTATCAAGTGTTAATCCCCAGTCTCCCCAGTTGTCAATCCCTCTTGTCCCTTCCTCCCCCAGAGCGTCAATCCTCCCTTGAACCTGCCCTCCCTGCCGCAAAACTCCCTGTCTATCTTGTCAAGTTAGGTTCCTCCCTATTGCTCCCTTATTGGTTTATGTGTAAAATGTCCTGCCTTCAACCCCTCCCCAACCATACCCCTATTGGCTCATTACCCTAAACCCCTCCTTCTGAGTGAGGTTATAAAAGCCCTTGTTTGCCCCCAAGTGCTTGTCTTGGGTCTTAGGGCCTTAAGATCTTCTGTCTTCGTCATGGGTAAATAGAACCATCCCTGTTTGACCCCAAGACCCGTGCTGCTGCCTTTTGTTCCTGCGCCGAACCACTGCTGGTAGCTGGGATTTGCATAGGAGCTTGTGAGGGGGATCTGTCACGCCCCCGTTGTCGTTGGCACCGCGGCAATTGTCTAAAGCAGTATTGCAATCTACCTTAGTTATAAGCTTGATGTAAAATTTAAGAGAGTGAAAGGACAGAAATAGCTGTCAGCTCTGATCAATTTTGTTCATCCATGGAGTATATATAAATTTCAGTGTCCAGTGGAACATCAGCCATATATTTCCCATATTCAATTTAGTTGGAATGGTTAATATGTGTATTCCCAATATAGCCATTTGGTAACAGGCAAAAGAACAGTCCACATTAAAATTTGTTTTTCTTGGTTGGAAAGCTAAATATCGAGTATACTGGATTCCTGACTGTTTCCTGATGAGTCTCTGTAGGAAGAAAGTTCCTGCTTGTTTTAATGAAGTCTAGTGGATAAGCCTATGAAGCTACAAAGTTGGGTTTTTTAAAATCCCACAGGTTTCCCTGCTGGTTTGAAAACAGCAGCTATGATGAGTGATGTCAGCTTTTTTTCTGCAATGAGAATGTCCTACAATCTACAGCCAGTACTGGAATGAGAAGCAACTGTACTGTCCTAAAGTCAGTTTTCTCCAAAGTAAATTCCAGGATTACTGACACACTGGTGTGTGACTATGAGTAGTATTTTCTTTCTTGAAATGTGATTCATACTGTTCAAAAGCTGCAAGGTTCCATTTTCTCTTTTTTCTCGTTCAGATCCCATGACCAGCCTCAAATGTCTCACTGAACTGTTTCTTTTTCTAACTTCTTCCGTGTCAGTATTACAGGTAAAGTTTCATTCAAGTGTTAGCACATTTCCACAGAAACCCTTTTTGCTCTCTCAAAATAAGTACTTTGAAAATCTGCACAGTTCTGGTGAAACCAGAAATTTTGAAACAAAATTCATAATTTCTATTCCCCTTTCATATTTTCAAAGTTATCTTGGTGTTTAAATGTAGCTGAATTCATACTTCCTTGCAGAGAAGCACCAAGAGTTATGTACTGGTTATCCTATTCCACTAGAACTGGGTAAGCTTGTTGCCTGACCACAGTTAGTCGTGATTACATTGAACAGTCTTAAATAGATACTGCAGATACTGCACAGTCAGTCTGAATGTTGCTGCCTGCCATATTTTTTAGGATTTTGGGGGTTTTATTTATTTTTTTACTAGTTGAGGGAACTGGAACCCCAGTTAGAAAAAACTATTTCTCTCAGACAGTATTCTCGTGAATTAAAAGAATAAATCCAGAAAATGGTCTATGTTTAGTCTCTTACATTTCAGTTTATCTTTTCTGAATTTGGGTTTGAATAATTTGGATGTTGCTTTGGGATCAGTGATTAAAGAAGTCATTAGCTTGACACACAAGGTTACAGTATCAGTGTGGATTTATTATGCCATAAAAAGCATGATGTGGACTCTTTTTGCAGTAGCACATGGAAACTTGGAACAAAAATTCAAATGGTAATAGTAACATCTACTCTGGTGTGCAAAAACACTGGAGATGGAAAAAAATAGGAAAATGGGGAACAAATCTTTCTGAGAAAACTGCTTTTTACATATCCTGATTTGAGTATTTCAGAAAATTTCCTAGATGACCGCCATTTTTTCACCTCATTGCAGACACGTCTCCTCTGTTCACTGATGAGGTTGAGAAAGACTCTAAAGAAGTCCCTACCAATCTTTCTACACTGGTATTTCTGTTTGATTGGTTAGAAGCCCTCTTAAAACTCAATACTTAAACATTCTTGCTCCTATTCACTTCCTGTTGCTGTGTCTTGGCACAAGTTTAGGCAACACCATATCTCAATCTGTAACGAAAAGAAGTGACAGGAAACTACAATAGCTGCTGAACGCTTCTCCCACCACATTTCTTCATGTTTATGTACTTTTTTTTTAATAACTTTAAAGGATTGATTTATGTATGTGAACCTGTATGTTGGCATGATTTGTAAAGCTTTGTCCTGATACTTTCATTTATCCATGCTGTGCAGAATGCAATATTGAGCTGTTCTGATGAATATTCAATAAGCTGCCTTGGATATCAGAGCAGTAAAAAAGCCAGGTCTACTAGGAAACACTTTCAAGCATTGCTATCACAGCTACAGCCCCTCTAATTCTCAGCAATCCTTGCTTAAGCTACTTCTGATGTTTCTGCTTCTGAATTCATTGTTAAAGAGTAAGGCATTCTTAAGAAGTAACAGAGAGCAACAAGATATTTAATTTGTCTTACATGTGGTCAGTGATGAATCGAAAGTTGTTTTAGTCTTGTAAATTGGCTGCAAGAAACTATATTGCCTTGACCCAGAAACATTGTTAGCTTACCTAAATCTTGAAGTTAAATGAAACTTAGAACCATGGAATATGTTAAATTGGAAAGGACCCACAAGGCTCATTAAGTCCAGCTCCTGGCCTTGCACAGGACAGCTCCAAGAATCACCTTTGTGTCTGAAAGCATTGTCCAAACACTCCTTGAACTCTGACAAATTTAGTGCCATGACCATCTCCCTGCGGAACACGCTCCAGTGCCTAAAAACTCTGTGTGTGAAGAGGCTTTTCATAATATCCAACATAAACCTCCCCCAAGTAGTCTTCAGGCCATTCTGTCAGTCACCACAGAGAGGAGATCAGTGTCTGTCCCTCACAATGAAGTTGTGACTTCAGCCACTCCTCATACAGCTTCTACTAATTGGCTGAGGCTTGATCTTGGTGTGACTTGGGTCACAAGAGCTGTCAGTGAGAAATCCCTAAAGAAATCAGTGTCTGGGCTTGTTTAATACTACACTGTAAAGTGAGAGAAGTCTGCGTCAGCTACACATAGAAATTAGGGGTTGGGAGGTTACAGCTGGAAATGCAGTACAAGCTGCCAGAGGGTACCGGTTCTGAGTTCACTAGACTGTAGGAATTGTATCTGCTATTCATCATTCTTTGCTCAAGCTGCAGAAGGCCTTTGCCTTCTGCAGTCAGATTGATCCAGTTGATATATTAATCTTTCTTCTGAGTCAGAAAAGGAGTTACAAACCTGATTCTAACTGTCAGGCTGGGATATGGAAGCATTGTTGGAACACTTTGGCATGGTAAAGCTAATTAGGAAAGTATAGATGAATCTGTCTCAGAGTAACTGTTCCACTACAGTCCAGGATATGAGGTCTAGTGAATTTGCATTTGGGAAATACTAAAATTTAAAACAATGTTTCTAAGCATTGTTCTTTTTCTCCACAGTATAAATAAAACCATATAATATCAGCTTGTACTTCAGATTTCTTAAATGCTCACAGAGTCACAGTGGTTAAGTGCCTCATTACAAATAATAATGTTATCTTTAGAAAAAGTAACATTTTGATGGTTCAGCAAAATAGAACTGAATCGCTTATGAAAGTGATTCATAGGAGAATAGCAGAGAATAATTTCTGAATGGATTTTTTCATTCAAGACAGTATGACATGCCAACCTGGCAGAGCTCATATATTTAATTTTGACCTGCTCTATAAAAGATATTCAAAACAGCACAATTTAATTCAGCTTACTTTATCAAGAGTGACTGTTCATTACTCAAATTGTGTTTCTCCTGGTATATATTATTTATACATTTGCTTCTTTGTAGAAGATTTAGAGGCACCAACTCTCTTGAAGAAAGTGCATTTTGGACAAGATTCATACATACTTTGAAAACATTTATCTATAGCCTAAAGGACAGCATTACTAAGTTGGAAATTTTAACATTGTTATTCAAAAGAATTATTGAGAATATTATTGAATTCTGAATGAGTGTTTTATTAATTTAGTGTTTTCCCATCATACACACTATCCCAATGCTGCTCACTTGGTTTATTGAATATTTAACACTCAATAAAGCTCCTTTGCTGTGAATTCAATTATATTTTTTCATTGTTAATATTTCTATGTAATAATATATGGCTCATCTATATTTGCTTCAATCTATAATTAACAGAAAAAACCGACCACCTTTGGTGCCTGTCTACTGGTTCAGATTTAATACAGTAAATCTGTAACTTAAGTTTTGTCCAGAAATTGAGCAATAATATACTGTTTGTTGTAGCATATTACATGTAATATGCCAGATTATTTATGTAAAATTGTGCTTCCTATATGGAAGAATATAGAATGGGCTTCCTAAAACTATTTCACTGAGAAGAAGTAGATTTTGGTCTTCTATGAGAATTTCTGCCAGGCTGGCACACAGAGAAAAAATGCCCAGAGTTAGGTTTACCTTTAGTAATGCCTTTATTATTTTAATGGTTAATGGGATGTCTTTCAATTCCTTATGAAGCATTCTGTGTAGAACTAGTGACATGATTTTATGGGAAGCTTGCTATTCATGTGTAAAGACTGGATAAGCTACTTTACCTCAAGGGCAGGCAAAGGAGGAAGTGTGAGTGTGAGGGAGGGGGAGGAATTTGCTATTGGACAGAATCAAGAGCACATTTTTCATATGGATTAACACAGATCTGCCAGCCAATGTGGGAGCAAGCTGAATCAATGATGTGCTCATTCCTGCCACTTTCTGCTCTCAATTGCTACTGAGAAGCAGAACACACGGCAGCTCATCGGCTCTGCTCAGTTCTCTAATGTAAACAGCGCATACAGGGAATTAGGAAGTAATGCTGTTGAATTTCTCAGTCATGTATGGCAATGAAGATCTTGAGTTTAGTAATTAGAAAATATCAGTAGGTTAATTCTCTTAATTTTATGCATATTAATGGCACTATTTCCTACTGCACAATTTGCTGCATCCTCATCTATGTTTATGTTTTGGGACTTTCACCCTTTTTCTGAAGGCGCGTTCTTGTTGGTTCAGTCAGCACCAGTGGCTCCTGTATAATGGTTGCTGGATAATTTTTACCTAAAAGTTCAACTTCCAATTTCTGTCCAACTTTGCTGAGTTCCATGGGAACATATGCGAAAGCTAGACTCTGCTGAGCTCCGTAGCTGAAACATCCAGATGTGGTATTGCCAATAACCTGAAAAGAACCAAAACCAATTGTATTTATTTTCAAGATGCAGTGGATTTTATGGAAAAAAGAAACAAAAACAAAACAACAACAAAAACAATGAAATAAACCCCAACCAAAAAAAAACCCCAACAAAAAAACAACCAACCAAACAAAAAACCACCAAATCCCAGCCAACAACCCAAACAACTAGACATCTCACATTTTGGTTTATACACTTCAGATATCATGCAAGTTTCAAGTGTGTCATGCAGTTCATAATATTCTCAACAGAGAGTAAGACTGGGAAGGTTTTGCTTCTTAAAAAAATACCCTGCTCTTATTATGTTAAATTAAGTTTTTCACTGGAACATATACAATACACATGCATGTGTTTGTTATCCATAACAATTTAACTGCTAGTGAGTATTTCAACACAATATGTGCTGAAGTGTTGACCCCCAAACTTTGCTGTTTAATTTCTTTTGAGTAGCAAAAGTGTTTTCTTAGAACAGCAGTGAACTTGCAGAAGAAGATAATGGATGACAATACATTAGTCTCTTCCAACCCTAGTTTCAGCGACTTGACAGCATTTCACATCTTCTCTGTAGGTATTTAATCTTTACTTCCTGCTTGAAGATTAGTGTGTTTATCACAGCTTCAAATTGCTCTGTGCCAGTAAAATAGAAATAATGCATTCACACTTGAAACACAAAGATTCAGTTCATGGGGAATTAAGACTGATTTTTTGCAACATGAACTATATCCTTGCCTTGCCATTGTGCCACACACTTTCATTTCCCTCTGGATCAACATTATCTGTTTCCAGTGTGAGATATACCAGTTGTCGTTTGAGCCCCTTTTCTTTAAACTCCTTCAGTGCTTGTTTGCCTGTAAAGTCTGCTGCCTGAAAAAATAGAAGATGATGATATAAATTTATTTGGGTTCTCCAATATATTTAGAGATCTAAATATTTAAATGTATCTTAATGTGTTTGCCCATCACAAGTATTTTGTATGAAATATAGATGAAATCAAATCTTTAGCGGACAGTAAATCTTGTATCTTGGTATTTTTATACTGGAACATTATATTATATACATACATACTAGTACATTATGTTATGTTATATATTTATTCTGTATATTCATTTTCCTAGATCTCAGCCTTTAATATACATAATTCCAATGTAGTAGAAACACATACATAATGAACTGGGGTAAAGACTACCTGCCCAGGCAAGGCTGTAAGCCAGAAGACTGTACATCATTTCAGTGTCTATGAGAAGAAGTGAATTCCAATACCCAGATCGCAAAGTCTGGGCCTTGCTCTGTCAACATGCTTCCTTTTAAAGCCATCATCAATTTATGACTGTAACCTGTCAGTATTCCACTCTGATGTCTCTGCCAGGCTGCACAGCTGGCAGTTTACTCCATATCCTTGTTTTAAGGTAGGTACATTTTGTTCCCATATCTACCATTTTATGGATAACACAGCATGTTTTGTAAAGAATACTGCTATTGTCTGGAGTTCCCTTTTTCATCCTGCTTAGAAAGGTACAAGCAGATTCTCACATTTCCAGAAGAAGACTGCACAAATGAGTGACTAGTATGGGTGTAGTCACTGGCAAGTTTCAGAACCCTCAAGGATATGTAGGACATTATTTACTGTATTTGATCACATTGAGCTGATTCTCTCACAGGAACATTTAGGTAGGAAGGGGCCTCTAAGCTCACTGAGTGCAATCTTTCACCAATCACTGCCTTGTTAACTACAGCATAGCAGGAAGTGTCATGTCCAGTGGTTTCTTCTTCACCATCTCCACGGATGGTGACTCTGCCACATGCCTTTCCAATGCGTAACAATCCTTTCCATGAAGAAATTCTTAATGATGTCCATTTTTTTCTCCTATGGCATAGATCAGACAGAGCAAAAGAATTGTATTCAAACTAAATTGCCAAATACACAGAAGCCTCCCCATGGGCAGAAATATAACAGCAGTTACAAAGTCCTCTAGCTTTCGAGCCTTTGCTTCACTAGCAGTGAAAGCCATTTTAAGGCAGTTGATCTTAGGTCTGAAGAAGGAATTATATTAATTTGATGAGTGTTTAAAGGAAAATAAATGAAATATTGTTGAAGCCTTCAAAAATACTATTTCTGGTAACGTTATTTAATTTCATTAGAAAATTATTGCACTGTCAGAATTACAAGCAACATGTATGTGGAACAGATATTATACAGTTAGTCCACGTGTTCTTGTATTTCTTGAGGTCCATATAAATCCATGTGTAGGCTCAAAATAAATTATTTAAGTGATGAAGAGTTTTTGCACTATGAAAGGTTAGGATCTGCAAGCAAAAAAAAAGCTTATGAACCAGTTAGGGAGCAGTTAGTCGGAAAATCAAGGTGATTCAACTGGGGAGAAAGCAGATACTGCACATAAAGATCAGAGCTGACACCCTTTGTGGGAAAAAAAACAAGAAATACAACTCAGACCAGAAAAAAAAAGGCTGTGAGGATTCATTTTGGAATATAATGTCAAGATGCAACTGCAAAATATAAACCAAAGAACTAACACCAGAGAATAACAAGCTACTGGTGGTTCCCTCTCACTTTTCTGCTACAAGGTGGGTGCAACTGTAGGAAACACCTACAGCTAGAAATCCAAATAAGACTGTATACCATAGCATGGCTCACAGACTAAAATGCTTTGCATAACAAAGAGAAATACCAAGAAGTAAACATTCTACAGGGATACTTAGCACTGAATCAATTCCTTCCTATTCATGCTATTGTAATATCAGGTATTTAGTCACATGGAATGTAACTGTGGAACTAAAGGCAAGTATTCAAATGCAATGTTATATGCCCTAGGTATGGAAACCACTAGAACAAGCAGCTAGCAGGCTTTAGAATCTACCTAAGCATGGATCATTTTATGCCTGTTTCTTGCAGATACAAAATTAAATCCTTTCCCAATTCATTTTAACTGGGCCAAGATTTTGGCCACCTGGAATAAACCACTACATAGCTATTATGCTAACTGAAGATGCACATGGAGAATTTAATGTAAAGGTCTTGTTCTTTGCTATTTTCTGTTCATTGAAGGTTAAGAATATTCCAGTCTTTTTAGAATGATACCTTGGAAAAATAACCAGGATGTAACCTAGAATTCAAACTCTACAAAATACATGCCTCTCATATATATACATACACACACTACAAAAATGTGTGTATCTACATGTATAAATACATAAACACATGCATGCATGCATACATACTTGAATACTACATGAACATGCATAAAAATGTATATGTGAAAATACATGTGTATATGTAATGTACAACTGCCAGTCTATATGCACCTTTAAATACTTAAAGCACCTCCTTAAATTCCAACTATAGGAGTTCAACTAGTTCAGTCTACTTCTTTTACAGTTCTTGGGTACTCATGGCAATTTCACACTAATGTATTCCCACCATTATTCATTTTTGCTTTTTAAGTGTATGTGCATAGGATTGTTCATTCCAATCAAAACAGAATTTGGAAGCTGATGCATTCAACCTCAGTCTGGCTATTTTTGGCAAAAAATGCTTCCTCTTTCTAGAAGAAAAATAGTTTTCATACTGCTTCTATTTGCTTTATCTTGTCATAAAAAATATAATGCAAAAAAAATCATATTTAAACCAGTATAATCCAATAAATGAATATAAAATCCCCCAAAACCAACAAAACAGAAGAAAAGTAAACAAATGAAAACACTGAACAATTCCAGCATTGAACAAATATCAAATTTAAAGCTGCTCTTTGCTGTTAAGATTTTTTTAAAAAATTATGTGACAAGTAGGAACAATGCAAAATCTTTGTAATAATTGAAGGGAAGACAGTCCTGAAAAGCTGAGCTTAAAATAGAGAAGACTTTCAAAGTAATCTTTGGCACAAATTCCCAAAGCATTAAGCTTTGGCAGACATAATGGTTTTAACATAAAATAAAAACACTTCTTAGACACCAAAGATAAAAACCATATCTACTATTTAGCTTCATTTAATTTGAGTGCAGTTCACCAGATAAAAAGATGGGCTGTTCCTTTTTACTTGTGTGTTAGATAAGTTTAGATAAAATTGAAATGAAAAATCATATCACAAAGACAAATCAGACAAATTTTTAAAATAGCACATAAGGGATACCACTGATTAGTTCATCTATTGACATACTGTATATATGTTCCTGACTTATCCTCCTTATCAGGCTTTTACTTTGTGTTAGTTGCCATGTGTTTGATAGCACAAGATAAACCCACTGTCTTTTAGAAAGAGTTTACAAGACAATAACCAAGGTGATTTTTTTATGCTCAGTGAGATACCTTGAGGAGTTTAATTTACTGTGTTTCAAATGTACCTGGCTTTCAATGGCACAGCAATCCTAATTCTAATCCTCTGTAAGAACCTCTTCTAGTTTAAGGGAAGCAAAGGAATAGAAATGATCTATAAGCCTTTCAAAAACTTTTTTTTTCCATGTTTCTGAGCCTGTGCAGTTTATCAGAATTAAGTTGAAGTGTCTAAAAAGAAATATACCGTATCTGTTCAACAGTTACTTACAGCAAAGATATACAACTCTCTCAACAAGGAACTGCTGTAATTTATTCAGAATTCCATTTAGGCTGTAATTTATTCAGAATACCATTTAGGACTGTGGGCATAGAGCCAAATTATGAACACAAAGTGACCAAACAGAGTAAGGCAGCACCAACAGCTGCTGCCATCTACTATAACCATAATGTTACAACACTCTGGAGGCAGCCTCTATACAGTCTAGAAATTATGAAATTTTTCATAGCTAGATGCTCTTTAATTATTTCAGGGTTAACACTCCAAATGATATCTGCCTCACCAGCCTGATAAAGGAAGACAATTTTTTTTCTCAGAGAGCAAATATTTGACAAGTTTCTTTTTCTGTAGCAAATCAAAGCTACAACTTACACCACATAAAAAATTTTTAAGGGAGGTGGCCACCCTGTATGCATGGCACCTGCACCAAAGCATTTTTCACTCACTCCACCTAAGTTCTTCTTGTATGCAGTCAGCTCTACAAAGTTGATATGATAGAAACAACTGATGAATTACTGAATTATTTTGGATAAAAATCCCTATCTAAGTGGGTGCTTATTCCTTTACATGGCCAAACAAACACACAGGGAGACACCTAGATGTGCATTTTATACAGATTACAAAATCTTTGCAGATTGTTTCTAACATGTTTCCTAACCTGTATAAATTTATGAAATAAGTCCTCTGTTTTGTGACCCTCTGGACACCAAATTATGTAATGATAGAATACACTTCTACTCACTCCTGAACTTCAATTTGAATGGGGACAGGATTTAGGTGGAAAAGTACACTCAACAGGTTATATGCATAATAAATGGAGATTGAAAGGAGGGGGAGGGGAAGAAGTACCATGCCCCATCTCAAATTTCCTATCCATCACTCCATCTTTTTTCTTGTCCCCAGGCTCCTTAGCCCCTCTTCAGTAAAGCCTCTTTTTTCTTCCTCCTCTTCCCTTTCTTGTGTGGAGTAAAGCTGGCATGGAACGCAATCTTATTCCAGGTTATGGAGTGAAGTCAGTGACCACTATTGTAGTCATTCCTTTCAGAACAAAAGGGATGCAAGCTGGAAAAGTGAAGCAAGGGCAGACAATGGCAATCAGGGGGTGCTGCAGGAATTCTTGGAGCTCAGGCTGTTCCACACCAAGACCATGGGAACACAAGTTGGACAGAAACAACTGAGGGGCAGTTTTGGTAAGTGGCCAGGTCAGAAACAAATTACTAGAAAGAGGAGGGAATAAAACTGTAAATCTAAGCCTGCTATCAAAGGAATAAAAGGGTGGAGGCACATCCTTAGAACAGCTCATCCTTGCTTCCTGAGAGATAACATCTTACATATTGTTATGTTGGAGGATAGGTCAATACTCCAGGACTGGATCTTGTCATTCACTTACCTATAGGAAGCTGAAGGGTGTGACAAAACTTCTTTTCATAATGCATTCCAAAGCAATTAAATACTCATGTGTCTAGCAAATGTAATAGTAAAAACCACCAAATGTCTAAGTGAGAAAAAGAGGTAGCATTTGTAGCATGAGAGATGTGCTTTTACAATGACATTCAGGCAGCCACTGAGCAGGGATGGAGGAAATGAAATGCAATTAGTGATAAGCAGACAAGGAAAAAAGCAAGAATCAAAGGAGAAGGTTGTACGTTGGTAATACAAAGGGGAAAAAAAGGGGGGGGGAGGGGGAACCCTGGTAGAATTGATAAGAAAAAATAAGCTATTCTGGATATTGAAAGATCTGGAAAGAAGATTGGAATTAAGAACAAAAAACCTGCCCCAGTAAATAAAGAGGGCCGAGGCCAAGAAACGCTGCCTCCAAAAATTGTAGTTTCTCCTATTGGAAACAGACAAAATATGAGTTATGCACTCGGATCCTGACTTATAAGAGCAGAGCAGAGTTCCAAAGGATTTCCTTCATCTATTGAACTCCCTTCCCAAGCCATAGTGCTGTTCTGCAGCGAGCGCGACCAGGAGATGGCAGTCTTGGATACAGCAACACAAGCACAAACCCACCAACAGCCAACTGCGGACTTGGAACTCAGAAAAATCCTTCTGAAAGAATTAATTTCCGTGAGCTGGTATGAAGGTTTTTCACTCTAACATCAAGTTTCATAGGGATTTCTGGTCTATTACAGTCAGGAGAAAAATAAGGCTATTTTAAGCCTTCAAAGGCCATATCTTCGAGTACTCAAAAATCTGAGCAAGTGCAAATGTATGGAACAGTATTCTTGGATGTGGACCAAAAAGAGTTGCAGATTTTCTTTCTGAAAGATATTCTGTGTATTTCCTGGCACAGTGACTAACATTATGACTCTACTGAATATTTTGTAGCAGAGTGCTTATTAATGAGATGAGGCTATCTAACAACTATCTAACTTACTAAATATAATTGAACAGCCAAAAGAAAGACAACAGGTATTAAAAACAACCCAAGCCATTCCTAACCTGGACAGAATTGTGTTTCAAAATTGTGAAAGCATTTTATACTTTATATTATAAATTGATCCTGTTAGTGTCCCTCCACTTTAGTTAAATTGCAGCCCATCCTGCTCATTTGTGCAAGGAAGCAACTAACACTAACATTAGTGAAACAGGGATTATCAAGCAGACTCTAGAGGAAACCACCTAGAACAAAGCCTCAGAGTTACTGACAAAAGGAAAGTGCCACATAAACCCTGTGGAAATGGGTTTACTTATTGCCATGTTATAATTTAATACCCTGTGAGGTATTAAAGAGAGTTTTTCCTATTATTAATGACAAAAAAAATTACTAGTCTGTCTGCACATGAAGATGATGCATATTAAACTTTCTAAACACAGAAAGCATCAGGAATTTATGAGGACTTTACATCTCTTCATATATATTCCCCAGATATATGAATGTCCTTTTGTACAAATTAAAATTCTTTTTGATCATATTACCTTCACTGGCATCTGGCTCTTCATTCATTTTAATCTGTTTAGAAACTGTCTTCATTTTCCATGACATACCATTCAAGATTCACTTATGCTGAAGTCTTTTCACAACAGTTTTGTGAGTGCTTCAGCTGCTTGTTGCCCAGTAAGAACTCTAGTAATTAACTGAACAGTGCCTTTTGGTTCTAATTTACACAGAAATCAGCACTTTCCCCAGCTGGGGGCGCATGCTTGAAGAAATAATCTTTGTGAGGAGCTGGACAGTCCAAAATGTCAAAAAGAAGTATTTAAGTATCTGTAGCTTGTAATTTTTATCTCATTTACCCTTTTTTGAGAGGAATGTTTGTGCAACAATAGAAACAGGTAACAAAATAGTGTTTGGCTTGTGTTGACTCACAGCTGCCTGTAAAGAATGTTGAGGGCTCTACTATGCCAAAGCTGCAACAAAACCAGAGGCATGGAACTGCGACTCAAACTGCCAAGAGGCAGAGTAAATAATCTCAGACTGCATTTCATGCTACACTGTTCAGAGTGCTTCCAATAGGTGAATTAGCTCAGGTACCTCTGAAGTGTCAACATATAGTCACAACTGCCCTCATTTAAGTCAATAAAAAAACATTGATTATTTCCTCTTTCACATTAGTTCAGCAAAACTGGCAGATGTTTCAGGCTGACACACTGCATTTCTGTAGGACATTCATTCATGCCCATTTGTCTACAATGTGAGGACCTACTCTGGGGAACTACTCCAACCCTGCATTTCCACCATGCAGAGTGTGCAGAGCAACTAAATGATCAAGTGTTTTAATGCCTTCCTATGATCTGCATAGGCATCTTGGAAAGCTGCTTCCAACAGTTTTCCCTGCTTATGGCTGCTTTCCTACTTAAACTAAAGGAAAGGAAAAAAAAAAAAAAAAGAAAAGAAAACAAACAGATGTGTCAAAAGGAAGTGGAAAGAAAAACAAGTAATAGTAACATTTTTTATTGCCTTCCCTGCAATTCTACTAATCTCTCTTCAAGATGGAAAGGCCTTGATTTTTTTGTAAATGCAACTTAATCCTAATCCATACAATTCTGTATTTCCCTTGCATGTGTCAATTCCTCAGATTAAGGCAAAATTATATTACCCAGCGTAGAGAGCTGTAACTCCACTACATGTAGGAACTGCCATTTACATCCTTGGGAGCACCCTGCCTCAATCCTGCATAGGTTGAAGAACTTTTCCTTCTATAGAAGGTTCAAAAGTGAGCGGAAAAACGCCTTCCTGGGCTTGTTCTGTTACGTTCAGTGAAATTGTCTCATAAATATAAAAGCATCCTTTTATGTTTAACATGCTTCTGTAATTCTTTCCCGTGCAGAGTTTAAGATTTGTTTTTTATTTAGAGATGTAACCTAAAGTTTGGGATTCTTCCTTTCAGTTCTACAGTGCCTCCATATAACAGGGCAAAAATATCAAGGACCATTTATTATCTGTTTATTACAATTTCAGGTATAAAAGGAGCATAAATAATAACAGCTTGTTGCTATAACACATTGCATCATTGTCAAGATTAAATGTTTTGCAAACATATTTTCTTCTTGAAAGAAGAAAAATATATATACTTTATATTATATACTGTATTTATATTTATATACTGTAAATTTATATGCTTTAATTTACAAATTAATAATTGAAGCAAAAAAAGATTAAGTCAGAAATAGCCAGTCATTTAGGACACTTTACTTGCAATCTCTAGGACCAGATTTTTCATGTTAGAAACTTCAGATCCATTGTGCAGGCAACTACTGCATGAGTTGATGGAGTAACTGATAGCAGCAGACAGCTTTAGATCTGCACAGGACATGATTTCACCAGATTTTGTGTAAAGGTCCTCTATTTGACAGAGTTTAGACATTTGGTTTGTGATTCATTTGGACCAAGAAAGAGAATTACAAGCTTTTTCTTTGTATCTATTAGACTAAAACAGAATTTGAATTGCTAAAATATTAATACAAAAAAAGTGAGGTTGCTAATCAGAGGAGATTGGACAACATATTTTCTTTTTTACTGCACAGTTAAATTCAACTAGCTTCATTCTTTAACCTTCAAATCAGGTGAAAACAAGTTATGAGCAGAGGACCTCTTCAGAAATTCCATGAGCAACTAATTATTCTTTTAACCAGTGTACTAATTTTACTTATATTTAACTTATTTTTGTCAGTTGTCCCTAGCAGTTCTAAAAAATACACTTTTTTTCAGTA
Source organism: Haemorhous mexicanus (assembly GCF_027477595.1). Taxonomy (NCBI): domain Eukaryota; kingdom Metazoa; phylum Chordata; class Aves; order Passeriformes; family Fringillidae; genus Haemorhous; species Haemorhous mexicanus. Next base: position 66,897,596 of record NC_082381.1, read on the forward strand.
ATTGTTGTAGCAGAGTGGTAGCCAGGGAAAAAAATTCTAGAGATACCTGCTTCAACAAAAATGAAAAGATAGAATATTATCACAATATGAACAGGTTTGTTCAACTTCTGTGTGTGTATGTATATACACATATGTGTGTGTGTGTATATACACACACCATATAGTTACAAAAGTACATGACAAAAATTTCTCTCTGAAAATAAATCACAAGGAGTAATTTTTCATGCAGACAACATTTAGCATTTGCAAATTTCTGATCTAATGTATAATTTTGGTAGCAAGGAACATGGGGAAGATTTTTTTTAACAAGTTGCTACTTGTAAAGTAATTATAATGATAGTCATTGATTTACTAAATCTATTTTATTTTCCATCTAATGGCATTTTTCATGTTCAAGCACTTCAGGAATAATCTTGGACATAATAGAACATTTTGAAAATAGTAAGACATACCTTGTTTAGCTTTACAAAATACTCCAGTCCAGCTTCCAAGGGATTAGTGTCACAGTTCATCTGTTAAAAGATATAAATTCACCATCCATACGTTACGGACCATCATAGCTTTTGGATTCTATACATCCTTCCATTCACTCCTGTGCCAAACTCTTCCACACTGTGCATGCACAGCTTCTGCCTGAATATACTGCAAGCTTCCAACATGGGATTCAGGTAAGGTATCAATTAACACACCCAATATGATATATTGATGTGTAAACCACTCATCTAAGTTTCCAGGTGCAAAGTAAACACTTTTCAGTAAGAAACAGGGTTTTCCATCAAAACAGAATGGAACCTCAGAAATCTGAGTAACTGAGGTATGCACACCATTTGCAGCACAGCAGAGTGGCTTAGCCATAGAAGGAAATACAACACAGAACCGATTTCAGTCACCACCTTCCCACTAGGTATAGCAGAAATAATTTCTTAGGAAGCACTTGAAGAAAGAATGAAAATAACTAGCACAGGGCAAACCAAAAGGACCCCTAAATTCCCACAATTTCAACCTCTTGAGTTCTTTCATTTCCAAAGGAAAAACGTAAGGGGAAATGAAATTATACTGATTTACCCCAAATTCTCTAGGCCCTTTGAGTAGTTCTTTCTTATGATTGAGCAAATTCTGCAGGAACAAGGTAATGGGAGACAAATAAGTTCTAAATACATTATGAAGCAAAAAAAAATTTGCTTCTCATGACATAGTTAGGTAAATAAAACATTTTGGGTACTCGTCAGCCAAACCTTAGATTTTAAAACACTAGAGCTCAGACAAACCCTCATAATTTTGTCATACACAAGAGGAAAAGCATCTGTGAATCAAAATAAATGTTTCTTTGCCAGCAGTGCAATGGAGTGTACCAGTTAGTTTAATTTAGAAAATTACCAGTAAGAAAGCAGCTTTTCCTGCTTGAGGAAAAATTTCTTTTTATGCTAAATGGAGAAAATTGTACAAATAACAGCTGGGCTAACAATGACTAATAACTGCATAGTCATGACAAAATAAAAAATAAAATTAAAAAAACCCACCAACACAACACCTCTCACCCCAAAAAAAAACAACCCAAAAAACCCCCCAAAAAACCAAACCAACAACAAAAACCCAAAAACCCCCCCAAAAAACCAAAAACCAAAACCAAAAAAACAAACCAAAAACAGAAAAAAAACCAAACACCAAACAAACCCAAACTTCCAGAAAGAATAATAAAGAAGTAATATTTACTGACCTCTGCTCCCCAGGCTCGGAAACCCTTTTCCAGCCTCAAAGCATTTAGAGCATATGTTCCAAAGTCATCAATCCCCTCTTTTTGGCCAGCTTCCATGATTGCACTGTAAAGAGGTACAGAATCTTCTTTTCTGTGGTAGAGCTCCCAGCCCAATTCACCTGTTACACAAAGATTAATATTTTAATCAGCTCAGTTAAATGATCCTAATAAATACACTCCTGAACTTGGTCAAAAGTAAGGATTAATGCAGTTGGTGTTAATTCACACTCTAGGGTCAGTTCTAGCAAGTCTAACTCCCAGCAAGAACTACCAGGATTTGTGCCCTACATCTTAAGCAGTGGTACTATTATTCAAATTTGAACTGTTAACTGAAAACTGTGGGTAAAAAAACAATCAAAATAACTGATAAGGAAAGGTCATGTAACAAAGTCACAAGGATAAATTAAGGATATTATGAGCAGATGATGACTTGGCAAGTGAACAGCAAATGTAACTGAGTGTAAATAAGAATGAGTGTATTTAGCATATTTAGAACAACAGAAAGAAAATATGAATTGCTAGGACTTCAGCTGCTTCAGAATGCTCTCAATTCAGTCTATTATACTCAAAATTGATGAAAAATGAAAAAAAAAAGTAACTCAGAAAACCAAATACGAAGCACTACAGCATTACATTTTCAAGGCACATTACAAACACTAATATACGGTAATCCAAAACCAATTCTTGACGTTGGTTTTGCAGCAAATACCAAAGAGGTTATCAGAACTGGCCTTTTGTTCTGCAAAATAAATATTTACACTATAGGGTATTTCTAGAGAAAAAGGTCTTGGAAAACTCAGCACAGACCCTGACCATATCACATTTGAAAATCAATGTACCATGATGCCTCCCACTTACGTGTAAGATGCAGCAAACCTACTTCTCATGAATACATGAGAAGACTTAGTTTTCAACATCATTTTAGTGACATGTATTATTTTATTCATTGCCTCTTTCCTTAAGTGTGTGTTTTTTCCACTGCGTACCTGTGTAAGATATCCTGATGGCAGTAACAGCAATATTGGAAAGCTTCAGATGTTTACACTGGAGAAATTTAAATGAAGCATCACTTAGGTCTTCATTTGTCAACTTCTGGAGGACCTGTCGTGCATATGGACCTGCTACACTAAGTACTCCCATCTCATCTGTCATGTTTGCTATTTCTGCCTTGTATCCGCCTCTTGTTATTTTGTCTTCTATCCATCTGCATGTAAAACATAACACTGATGTTACACTCCCTATGAAAAACCTTGAATTTTATAAGATTTTACTAGGTGTTATTTTTTGATAGTCTTCATTTCCCCAGCACCTCCCAGTCCCCAGTCTCAAAACCAACCAAACTATGTGCTACATTAGATAGACAAATCCAGTTTTCTGGTGAGACACTGATATAGGAACACAGCGATCTGAGATACAGCCAGGAAAGAACAGCCTTTACATGAGTAGAACAGTATTTTAAGATAAGAGAAAGAAGTGATCTCCTACAATGACAACAGATTTGGGGTTGGATCCAGAATGTGTTAATAAAATGTTAACATACAGGAAGAGTAAGGAATAAACACTATGAACATAAGAATTCTCTAAATAAATTTCTGTGGCAACAGAAATGTACAAGCAGGTTTGTTGCTTCCTGCATAGAGCCTTCAAAGTATTGGCAGGAAATTCAGTTAGGATTTAATAAAAAACAACAGCTGCAAATTATCTTTCAGGAAGCTCAGACAATAAATGAAATGGGTACATTTAAAAATCTTATAGAGTACTATATTTTTAAGCAGTATGGTAAGATCTGAGGCCTGGGTAAGTACCAAACAGGACTGCAGAAAATCTGTAGATTTAAATACATTAGATCTGGCTCTGCCATTTGGTTTTTGAATGAGCCAGTGCTCCTACCCATTCCTTAGGGGCTCTTAATGGAACAGTACATTATTCTTTGCCTGTCAGGGTCGTGAATTTCAATCTTTAATGTGTTGATTCATTTTGGTTAACTGACTTGCCAGCAACCTCCAGTAAGAAGAGCACTAGAAATGTGAATTCCAATGCTTTTCTATGAGAAGTAATTTAGTAAAGTCATCCTGCAACTGCTCTCCTCTCCTCTCCCTCTCCCTCTCCCTCTCCTCTTTCTTTTCACTTTGTGAAAAGAGCCCAAAGCAGAAGACACTGCCACAGCATCAAGAAGAGTGCACTGCCTATCTGCCTGGGCCAGGTCAGTGCCTCTGGGGTCATCCCTGTTAAGAGCCAATTTTCTTTTTTGCGTAAGAGAACACACTAGAAAGGAACAGCCATGCTGCGTTACATCATGCAATGCCACAGACAAACAGGTTCAACAACAAAACAAGAACTACCTCCAATAAAGTATATTACATAACTGTTAGCAAGTTCTCCATCTTTTTACATCAGCAATAATCCAATACCCAACTGCTTATACTTCAGAATTCAAGTCAACCAAGTTTCTAAGAAACTAAAATCAATCAATAAGTAGAATTCTCGTGAATTTTGTTAAAAATTTGTTGAGTAATAATTGAGAATTTGGAACTTAGTAAAAAAATTTTTGTACTAATGTGACTGTATAGCACTATGTACTTACTGCATAAAAAAATGCACTAACCTCAGATCATGGAGTTCTGACCCTGACCCAGTTACAAGCATGAATTCTCCAGGATACAGTTGAGAGACAGTTAGCTCAGCATAAACTTTTCCTCTTGGTGTTAACATATGGCTTATATTTGTGGAACCCACCTACAGAGTAAAACTTGTGATTATTAAGAATGCAAAATAAAACCTTTGAATTCTTAAACATCATTATACATATGGTTATTTGTCTTCATTTGAAATAACAATTTTTTAATGTTTGCTCTGCTATGCCTTAACAGGAATGTAGAGATATACAGCTGGCCAATTTCAAGATTTAGAGTAGAAACTTCACTTTTTCCTTTGTAGCAAAAATGGAAATTTTTAAAATAAGTTAAATCAAGACTTTTATAAATATTTTCTAATTATGCATTACACAATGCATTCTTAAGCTACATTTTTTTTCATCTAAATAAAAAATTCTCCATGTAATTAACATGAATATTCTTTTCCAGTCCTGTGAATAAGGTTTTAGATCCCAAGAGACTAACATATGCTTTTCCCCTTACTATAAAGACAGAAATACTGAGCTGGCTTATGCTTTTGTGGCCGTGATTTATGAATGCTTTTCTATTTTTTGTAGTTGCTGACTATGAATCTATATGTCTGCACTTTTGAATCAGATTTTGTATAGAAACTCAATCTCTAGAGACAGAATTTCAAGTAACAGTTACTTAGCAGTGACCATAAAACACATGCATGTTTATACATATATCATCCTTAGAAACAGAAATGTGAATGTGCCATAGCTGTTGTCTGGCCTGGTTCCAGAGGCAGAATTTAATCTCTCTGCTTTAATCATTCTGCTTTCACTGAAACTTGTCAATAACCCAGTCAGCAGCCAGACTCCACACAATAAACCAAGCAAAGAAAAATATATTTCAGATATTAAGATTATTTTTCAGGCTTTATTACATCAATTAATTCTGCCATAGTTATAGTTAAGTTATAGTTTTTGGCATATTACAGGCATACAGTTGAATTTTCAGGACCTGATTGCAATACAAATATATCTCTGGTAACTCCACTGAATTATTTTATGATGGAGACAAGCATGAATGGGGCTAAAAATCAGGCAGCTTAAATAACAACAGCTGTGAATGCTGGATTTTGAAGTGGACTCATAAACTGTACCTTCTGCTTTGCCACCTACTTTCCCTTAGCATTGCTGATTAAACTCTGTAAAAAGCACTTGGTTTGTTCTCACAATTTCCTGTTTAATCTTCATTTCCCTTTACCACATATTCACATATTCAGCAAGTATTACCCATGCCCAGTGATAACTCAGTTACTCTGCCTCTGCCCCAAACTAGACCGAAGACAAAGATTCAATTCAAATTGTTATCACAAAGTTAATACAGTAAAAAATATGACTAGATGGAAATTCAAGTTCTTTTTTCTCCTAGTATTTAAACCTTGTGCCTTCCCACTGAGTTGACTTTACCCTCTCAGAAGAGCTTATCTATCTTCAAAACTATAGTCTCAGCACACGTGCTGTTTCCCTGTGTTTTCTCCCTTTGGTGTCTGAAGTAACAAAAACTGACACCTACTGCAAATACTTAGTGAAATTCTGTGCTGAAATGACCAACCCAAGTCATCCTGCAATTGCAGGGTCAATTCAGAAAGCAGCAATCTGCTTGCTGGAGGTGTATCTCTAAAGTTAGACACTACATGAGAGTGTTTGACAAAGTAGGAAATAAAAAGGACTCAAGATCAAAACCTGAAGACCAAGAATAAGAAATCTGGGGTAGTTTGTCACAGTATGCCATTTTTGAGCACAGGATCATACTCTGAGGATCTATGAACAGCCATATTTGAGAAGAAATGATACATGTGAGGTGAAGTGGAATCTCCTGAGTATTTGCAACCCTGCCTACACCAGGCAGCCAGGTGTGAAGCAGAGTCAGTATAAATAGAAGAACACAATGGGTTTCATTTGGAAAAAAAAGACAAAGCTTCTCCCTTGGGAACTCATTCAGCTGTGGTCAGGCAAGAGCCCCTTCCACTGTTCTGGTCTGCTGCTCAAGCTACCACCTTAAAGCACAAATTTAGGCAGGCAGCTGCCAAGCTGTTCTACTGTAAAAAAATTCCAGGTAGGATTCACTTGCATTTTTTAGAAAAAGATTTGAAACACAGGAGGCTGTCTGAGGACATAAGGAAATATTTTTTTACTATAAAGTAGCTAAGCATAGGAGCTAGTTGCCCAGTTAACTCAAAAGCCATCTGAACATACTCCTAGGCAACGAGCTTCAGGTGATTCTTGTCCAACAGGAGGATGGACACGATGATATCCAGAGGTCCCTTCCAACCTCATCCATTCTGACTCAATGATCTCTGCCAAAAGGTACTTCTGCGTGGGGCTAATCTAGTATAAACTTCATTTGTGTGCTTTTATCTGAGAGCAATACATCTGACACAGAAACTTCTCCAAAGGATCTGTGTATTTGGTATCCAAGAAATATTATTATAATATTATAGTTCATTTTCCATATCTGAAACAGAGCTTGACTAAGTTGTACATTACAACAGTTATCACTGTCCCATTTACCTTCGGAACAACATTTGCAAATAGATGATCAAGCAGTTTAACAGAATCTGTGCCTTTTACTTTAAACTTGCCAAATGGTGACAGGTCAATCACACCAACTTTTTCCATAACCTGTTTGTACTCACGACCCACAGGGTCAAACCAATTTGTGCGCCGAAAACTGGGTCTGAAACAGAGCAGTTAAACAATAAAACACAATTTAGAAATTTTGTGCTCTTTGCAGCAAAATGTAGTCTTCAGTTTTTTCAGTTTAATAATCATCCAAAAAAGATAGTTGTAGGTAGCTTTCCTAGTTGTAGGTAGCTTACCCAATATTTTCCTTAGTCTAACACAGTTTAATAATTAAAATCCTTTAACAACACAGAAAGATATGGGTTGATATTATATCAACCACTCTGTATAATAAACTGTGAACTGTTCAAATGTTAGAATAAGTAGTAGTCTGTCATGAGTAAATTTACAGCATACTTTGTTGATGAATCATTTATTTAAGTTTGAGGTGTCAAAGGTGTTTACTTCTGAACAGCAAAGTGTTTCTCTTTACTCCTTTATGAGTCTCATTTAGATAGAGTCCAATATCCCACATAAAATATTTATTTGCTGGAGACTACCTGATGCAGGCAGGTAACTATGTAAGCAGGAATAGAGAAGGGGAGGGAAAAAGCAAAGAAGATTGGGCTTCCCCTCTCCAGACACTTACACAGAGAGGAATGAGATTTTTCATGAAAATATTATACTGTGCTGCTGATCAAATACTAAGAGATTGAGAAAAACACACATTGATAATGAACAAGTTGTTTTCCAAGCTCTTGCTTGAGCTAGGTTGCTTTCTGGTATCTCAAACCTAGAACAGATACAAGATACCTTGATGTGCTTTTTGAAATACTTTCATTATCAGAATAAAATGTATTCTAAACTATGGAAAAAGCAAGAATGGCAAAAGCAATCTAATAGATACCTGTTGCTGAAATGAATGATAAATGCATGCTTCTCATTAAATTTAAATTGATTGTCTCTTGCTATCATGACAAATTTTAGGGGAAGAAAAAAAATTAATATTTCATTTACTTGTATCCAGTCTCATCTCCAGGTTTGTAGAACCAATGAGGTTGCTCCCATCCTGCATGGAATCCCATTGAACATTTTGACTTTAACAAATCATAAAGCCCACTGGTTCTCTGTGTTGGTCTCCCAGCAAATCTTTCTTCTTTAGGGTAACCAACTAGAGGGAGGAAGAAAACCAACAAACCAAAAGTCATCAAAAACTATAGCATACTAAGATCATGATCCAAGATAGAAAATACATCTATAAGCCAAGAAATCTAGATGGAGGCTTTGCTGGAATCCATCTTCAGGACATAAATGTATTTTAAAAAATATCTTCTTACCAATGTTATTAAAGCCATAAGATTCTCTTGCTTTGGCTGCTGTGTATTCTGTGGTGGTCCACTTTCCATAGCGGTTTGGATCTACTTCTATCAGGTCAAATGGAGGTTCCCCCTCAAGGATCCAGTCACTGAGGAACTTTCCCATGCCACCGGCATGTATAATGCCATACCTTAAAACAAGGAAAAATAGTCCTGCAGCGCCAAGTATTTCACATTTTGCCTTTTAAAATCAGTACTAACATAGACTACTAACACGAACCCCAAAGTATTTTGAATTTTTCCCTCTTTTTTAAGAATTTGTTCTGTTTTGTTGTCTTTTCAGAAATTAAATTCTATTTTAATGGATATTTCTACAGCTCCACTATCAGCAGCAGAATATCATTGGTAATGTACAGCAGTTGCAATTTAATGGCAAATAATCATTAACGTCAAATAATTTAAAATTTTTTTATACCACCATGTCTTCAAAATAATTGCCTTCTGTCTGGAATATGTGAAAATCTTTGTTGTTTGTGAAGTGCTCCAATGAGCACAACAGAAAAATCCTTGACTAAACAGTAAGTCTGTCCCAAATCAAGTTTAGATTAATGTGCAGCAAACCATAGACACTCCTGCAGAATAATGAAGCTAAAATCAACTTAAATTGCTAGTCATCAACTTTGCAATCTGAATTCTATGTCTTCAGTTAAAAAAGGCAAGGACTTCACCAAGAAGAAAAAAAAGAAGTAATCATTTCATCCTAATGCATATGCACAAGAAGAATGAATGCATAATAGCAATGATATGAATTTGATATAGTATCTTATCCGTTATTTACTTATTTATCTAACTAAAATAGAAACATCAAAAAACAGAGTACATTAAATAATTTTGCCAACTACTATCAGTACAGTGCAGTTCAGCACAAATCTTCAGACTCAGCAGAAACTTCTATCACTGCAGTAGATGCAGGAAGGATGAGTGCTTGTAAACTTCCACCACATAAGAGTTAGCTGGTGCTGGTGCTAATTCAATTAAGCACCTCTTAGTCATTCATGGGTACAAGCGTTGCTACCATGAAAGCTTATGATGCCTTCAAGTACAGCTCCAGATGAAATCTTGGGCAGTTTAAGTCTGCCTGTGCCATTCGCTGCTCTCCTTTGCTTTTGCAGCCAAAAGCAAAGGAGAGCAGCGAAGAGATTGTGAGCGGTGACAGACCCAACACGATGTGTAAGAACTGTGTCTCTCAGGCTGTTGTTTGAGTCCACACTGGCAATGAAGACTTTCAGCTTCAGCCGAAGACTGCTGAGCTGATGTCAGGGTAAGCCCAGGAGCAAGACAGTGCAGACGAGGTACAGGTACAGGTACAGCCCTGCAAATGGACCGAGAGGGCTCCTCATTTTGCAGTTTTGCAGCCCTGACTGTGCACCCTGTTGATTTTAGTGCTCTTAGTTGGGTCTACATTATCACAGATTTTATATTACATAGGATGCCCAAATCCCTCTTTATCTCAGATAACAGGGAGCTGATTGTGTAAATGCAATGACCACAATTCTGCTGCACAAGAATTAAATATGTATTTCAGGGATAGGATATTACAAGTAGCTATGAAGAGTGACACAGTGTAGGAATCTCAGCCTTCTTATGATTCAGACAAAATTTCCTTCATGAACATGAACCATTTTTCTCCAGTTTTTCATCTCTCCTTCCAATCCCTTACAGATTAACTCCCCTTGTACCTGTCACATTCTGGTGTCTTACTTATGAGGTGTTGTGTCTCACCCACTTTCAAGTCATTCCATTCCTATTCCTAAGAAATCTGAGTCTCTGCATACTGTGGTACCTTTTCTAGTGTTTTTGTCCCAAGTTATGGAATGGTTTCACTGCTTTGAATTAAATTTTTCCGAATAAAATCCTTAAACTACTCTCGTTAATATTTTCAAAACTTTAAGTAACTAAAAATGGGAAGCATTGAGCAACCTTAATAATAAATAGTGCTACAAGCTCTGCTAACCATACTTAACTTCTTTGCATGTTAAAATGCCTAGCAAGCTGCTAATTTTAGATAATAAAATTCCTCTAATCTAAAAGCACTAAGTCCTCTGTCACAATGTCCCTGCTAGTTGACTGCAAGATAAGGATTTGCTAATGCACACAAAAAATTACAACACTGGTAGAACCACTGCAGTGACCCAGAAGCGTAGAACAGAGAGTCAAAAGTCCCTGAAAAGCAGACAAAGTAATCCAATGACAGCCACATAACTGCAACCTGTGTCTAAACAATACGAGATTACTCAAACTCCTGAAATAAACTGTTTAAAGAAAATTAAACATGTAACACTAATCTTCAATTTTTTACATATGGAATTTGATTCTGCTCCGATTGACACCAACAAAGGAAAACATGCTCCAAAGTCTGGCCACAGAGTAATGAACTTAAACAGTTCATTTTGGTGAACAAGGTCTAGGCAAACCGCTTTTGTAACTATAAGTTCTGCAAATGTTACTGAAAGATAACATTATTTTTTTTTAAATCCAAGCAGCAAAGGTGAATACCTTTCACAATGAATCATTGCAAAATTACCAAGCTCTTTTATTTTGAGAGCCTCAGAAAGCACGTTAGTGATACTGCCTTATCTTACGATCGGAGGGTTTGTTTGGTTTGGAATGAAAGAAACCTGGAAAAAGCTGAGCTGGATTTTGAACAGTAAATTAGGCAATTGGAAAAGCAATGTAAACAGAATGTGTTCAGTAAAGTCTGCTTGGAATTGTATTAAGTTCATTCTATCCATCTTGAATCAATGGTCAAACTAAGCCAACTAAAGAGATGTTGGTGTTTTAACACTTGCTCCAGTGCAGCCATAATAAATAGGATGTAAATCACATTCAAGAAAAACACCATAACGGATGGGAGAATGACAACAGTAAACCATATATTTCTATTGTTGCACTGCCCTCTTTATTTGTTTTCCTCCAATACCCAGCAATGTAATTTTTCAGCTCCACTTTCAACAGTCAGAAACACTGGATTTGTATCCCTGGAGCAGTCAGTCACACGCTGCACTGGAATGTCTTTATTTAATACGCCTTCAGTTCTTCCCACAGAACTGTATACTGCACATTCATTTTTGTCCAACTTCAGTGAAACCAGTTTTACATATAACAAACAACTGTAAAATACAGTGTAATTCAAAGCAAGAAATATAATTAACTGGAAAGTATACTTTTAAACCCAGTATTTTTGTGACTTTAAGTTGCTGCACAGACAGTACAAAGTACTACAATTTTTTATTGCTTCATAAAGTGTCACAGGTATTGGCCTCCAGATTAAAAGGAGGAAACCAAAAATTACTGAGTGTAATGAAAAAAGAGAGAAGGATGATCTTACATTATACAGGTTATGGTTATTAAGATTACTTACAATTACATCTTAACACAAAATATGAGCAAAACAACTTCCAAGCCCATAAAAATGCACAAAGCTTGAGCTGACTACTATTTTCACAATATGACAGACAAAAATTGTCACAAAGAACTTACTCACCCGAAACCAATAGCTACCCAGTAATTTCTGACACCCTGATGTGGTCCCACCATTGGAAGAATGTCTGGGGAATAGGTGATAGGACCTGCAATTGTGTTTACGATGTCTGCTTTTCTCAAAACGGGGACCATTTCCATGGCAGCCTCAATATGCTCCATTATTCTGTCTAAATCAGACTCAAAAAGTTCTTTTCCAAATCCTGCACAAGTAATTGACTCTTATTAAATATACTTATTTACAAAGAGAACACATACATTTTCAATACAGTGAGAGTATCTATATATAAATATAGCTATCTCTACAATAGAGCTCTCTATATCAATAGAGCTATCTATCTGTAGATAAAAGTTTTATGAGAATAATCAGTGCATATGTTCAAGCCTTTGCCATCCTACATAGGAAAAATGGCATGCATAAAAACCTAGTTACCTGCAGGACCAAGTTTATTTGTCACTGCAATTATACTATCCTTTATACATATTTGTTTAACCCTAAGGTCATGCAAATTCAACAATGAAGTAGAAAGGAAGTGAAGACACACAGAAAACTTCTTCTACATTAATAAGACCCACTTATTTTTCTCAATATGCCAATAATTTGAGGAAGAGAAAAAAGATACTTCCTGTATCTGCTTATGATTTCCATGAAATCATACAAATTTCTGGGCATGTTTCAGCCCTCAGTCTGGACTCTAAGCATGGCTGAACACCATTATGTAGAGGCACTTGATGCTACTGGAGACAGTAAGTTCTGGAAGCTGTGACAGGGCTATCCAAACTGAACCATGTTACCTTCCCTTCCTTAGGAAATGCTGTGTTTTTTAAAACAGCAATACTAATAACTTTGTATAACTTTCTGTCTGGAAGTGAATGGAAAGCTGGAACCTAGATATAACAGCATTTTGTCTAAGACATTCCTTTGCTGTTCCTATTTGACAATCACATTATCTCTGGGGTATCAATAAATATCCAGGGCCCCTGTCAGCATGCAGGAGAGAATTGTAACTTAGAAACATTTCTATTCAGGCAAAAAGGGCTAGATAGTGCAGATTTGGTGACTGCCTCTAATTTAAACATCTAAGAACCTCCTCAGGAAGTAGGGTAAGACTACATTGTAGTAGGCTTTTCTTATGTTACATTTGTATTTCTGTTATCTTTTATCGTTAGAGTTACAACTATTCTTTGAAAAAAGTTTTTGCATTACAATCATGCATTGCAAATATTTTGTATTTTCTGTCACATAAGGCAGTATGACAGCCTGGGATTTATGCACATTAAAATGTGTGCTAGTGCTTATTATGTTTAAAGATTTAATGTTCTTAATCACCTGGCGGGACTCCATTTGTTACCCATGACTCCTGGAGCTTCATTTTCTCCTCACTTTCGTATGGACCAAACAAAAGACCATCCCTTTCTTGCCTTAGATAATATGATCCTTCTAAGTCACGAATCACAGGCAATTCTGTTTTAAGGGCTTTCACTTCAGGGATAGTTGATGTTACAACATACTGATGATGTACAGGTATTAGAGGGTGTTGCAGGCCAATCATCTTGCCTACATCACGGGCCCAGAAGCCTAGAGAAGAAAAAAACCAAAACCAAAAAAGAAATATTCAAACATTCATTTCAGTGAATGAAAAATGACAGTAAAATATCTGCAGTACACATTGTGCTTTTATGTGTGACAGGTTTTTTCCCCAAACTTCTCATTTTCACTTTATTTTTTGTATTATTTAGCCTATTTTTTCCTTCCATAATTCCATGTCCTTTTTTCCTAATTATACTAATATATATTATTATAGTATGCACATATCAAAATATAACTAGTAAATTATAAATTAGACTTCTAAAAGTTCAGAAATGAATTTAATTAACAGCTCCAGAAACCCCATGGCTTATTTCAGGAAAGTAGGTCTGCAGTGTACTCCTAGCAAAGTTAGAGACACTTAAAATCCAGAATAAATTAACTCACATTAGAAGTGTCAACCAAGACCCTTACTATCAACCAAACAAGCTAATATGCTTTACCAATACACTAGTTAAATCCTAACATCCCAACAGACTAAGGCAGTACTTTTCAGGCAACTGACCTTCAGGAACTGGAGTTTCTCTCCTCTTTCACATGCATCATGTGACTCACATTAATTATGTTTCTCACACAGCAATCAATGCACAATGATGATTGTATTGGTGAACAGTCAAGTGTGCTTTCCCACAGCCATCAAATTAGAAGTTCTGATACAGACTCTGGCCAGAAAATGCAAGCAACCATTTCCCTGCCTCTGAAGCTGGCTCAAGATCCTCCATGCATATCATGAGAGAGAATCAGAGAAGACCTAATTCTCCTGTGTTAAGGTTAAGTTGGTAAGGCACACTCACTTAGTGAGGTATCTGTGTCAGAATGAAGGAGTAGAAACCACTTAGCTGCCAAACACTGGTTTGGGCTCTGCATCATGGCTCTCACATCTACTGCGAGGCAGGAACAGAACAGATTTGGGAACCAGACAGGTACAACTGACTGGAACAGCAGCTGTTCTCTGCTGTTTTGAAAATCCCTCAGCCTCACTCTCCTGACTTTTATATCAAGGACCAGAGGTCTCAACAGTGGGAATGAAAGGGGAAAATCCAATTAAATAAGAGTTTCAGGGGAGTTTGGGAGTGAGGGTTGGAGGAAGACAAAATGAAAAACAATGAAGAGGTAGCAGGGCCTTCCAAATAAAAGGCTGTGTGCCATATGGCACCAAGTGAAAGAAGGCAAGTCAGTCTGGTTCCTGTGTAACGAGCTGACTACAAATGGCTTAACACAAAATATCTCCAGCAAGATTTTCTACCTAACGCAGCTGTCCCTTCTCCGAGGACATACACTTCATGCAGCCCAGCTTTATGTGCAAATTTTCTTCCTTTTTGCTGTTTACTTGTCTTAACCAAATTCTCCTACCTCTCTCTTCAATTCCATACTCTCCAAGACCTGGTCAAAATTTCTCAGTGCCCCAAGGACACCAAAAGGCATAAATGAGCTTGAATAGCTTCACCTGGGACATCCACCCATACCCATGGGCACAGGAGTCCCATTCCAGGTCAGCTCAGGTCCTTCAGAACCTGTCTGAGCTGGTTTGATTGTGTGCCTGTTTACAGCTCTGTCACAACCATGCCTGTGCCTGGCCATGGAACACATTGATCCAGACCCTGATCCGTGGACTACTTCTCAGCTTGACCTCAGCTCAGTCTCAACTCTGCAGTCCTGTTTATCAATTGGTGGGCATCATTTGACCTCGGTTACCGTCACCAGGCCTGTTCCTGACCCGTGATCACATTCCTGGCTTAGCCCCAGCCTGGCTTCATCACTATGGATCTGTCTGTGCCCCATCTCCACAAGTCCATCTGGAGCTGAGCCCAGCTGCAGGTCCTGGGCCTCCCCTGCTCAGTCCCCTGTGCCCTGCTGGACAGAACCCTTGCTGGCTCGGCCAGCCTTGCTTGGCTCCTCCTGTGGGGAGCAGCCGGCTCATGCCGCTTGCTGACATTAACTGGGAATACATCCTCTCACCTCCGGCATGGCTCGAAGCCAGGACAGTTAGGAAAGCTGAATTGGGCCGGGCTGGCCTTGTGCCATTCCTCCATGCCGGGATGGCTGTCAGTCTCCCATTTAATATTACAAACCAGCCACAGGGCCTAACACCCACTGTATTTAAAAAATGTGAAGTTTCCAAGGAAAACATTTTCTGTGGTGATTCACTTAACAATTACTGACAGCCAGCCAAGGCGAAGCAGCAGAGGAAATCCAGCATCACCTTCAAGAGTCTGTTCAGCTAAAAGCCCTTGCCCAGTAAATGCTAGAAACTTGCACCTGTTGCTGTTGTCGTATGTAAGGCTTTTGCTTCTAAATGGCATCTCAGCATTTGGAGGAGACTCGTTGCCAGAACACTTGTTATGTCAGTTAAATTGGTTGAGGGATGATTGTGCCATAATCATTTAGAGTGAGTGATCCAAAACATCCTTTAAGGCTAATGAAACATTACTTATGTTCTCCTATACAGAAGACAATGAAAAAAATTTAATAAATCTGCATTTCTGGCACATATGCAAGGGTTTCCTTTGTTACACAGGACATATGCAAATGCAGACTTAAGTGGCAGCTAACAATCATTAGGGAGCTTCTTTTGATTTGAGCATTTCCATGTCACCTACAAATAAAACTATTTTAAGGTAAGGTAAGCTAATGATCCACAGAAGACAGAAAAAGTTAAAGCAGCAGAAAATTAGGTCTTTGAAACAGCTCTGTTTCTTTCTTAATATTAAGAAAATTTTTAGCAAGTAGATTTTGAGAGTCACATTACACACAGAGCTAATTTTAAAGTGGTTTTAAGTAAGAGACAAATGGTTTAGGTTTGTTTAAAATAAAATTTACGGTACTGTACTTCAAAAAAAGTCACACTTATGATAAGTACTTTTTTAATTGCTTAAAATAACAAAAGGTGACGTTTACTAAAAGAAAAATACTACGGTTTCTTTATATAAGGTTTTTGAACAAAAAAAAAGATGGCAAAAAGAAGAATATATTCTCTGAAACAAAATTCTAATTGGAAGCAGATGTCAAGTCATATCACACATAGTAGAGATAAATGAAGGCATACATTATATCTCTAGGACATTTGTGAAGATTAAATTGTAGGCTCTGCAAACATCTGATGCTGAAATATTTAGTGGTAGTATTACTTAACATATCTGCTGAAGTATGTCATCTGATCACTTCTTGGTTTTGAAAAAGGAAATCTTCTACCACTATATATAAATGCTTATATATATATAGTGTGTACATGTCAGAAAATACATGCTTATATACACACACCCACACCGTATATAGATACAAAATTCACTATTTTTGGAGAACTTCAATCAAACATTCCAAAAATAGGCTGAAAATAACTTCAGCAGGCTCAGTATGGTTGCTTCATGTCAGGGATTATTTATTAGGCATCTGCTTTCCTCTAAAATGGAAATCTCACATAAGGAATAGCTAAAGGTTGGTTGGAACTAGTTTGTTCCAGTTCTGCAGCAGATGTCAGTTGCAGGGTGAGGCGGGGAGGGAGAGAGGGAATGTAAAGAGCCTTCTGATGTATTTTTCTTTGCAACATGAGCCTAAAATTATACGAGTCATGATCTGTAGTGGAATGAGGCAAGGCTGAGAGAAAGAATTAATGTTATCTGAGAAAACATTTATAAGAGATATGTGTTATACAGTATTGATTTTACATCATTAGCCAGAATGTTAAGCAATATGTGTTTCAAATATTCATTTTGGCTGAACACTTAACTACACAGGAGAATTAAGTAAATATATTGTTGATTTAATTTAAAATTAAAAACTTTTAATTGTTGATTTAATTTAAAATTAAAAACTTCTAAAAACTTTTTTTAAATTTAAAAACTTTTTAAATAATAAAAAAGATTTATGAAAAGCTCACAAGAGTGCATTCTAATATTAGCAAATAAGCTCTGGAAAGCATTTACCAGAAAGCCCTGCCTAATATCAACTTGATATATTAGCCAAAGAACGACAACTCACTAAAAAATGTAAGAAAATTACTACATCTGTGATACTTCATCCATATGATGCAGAGCGAATAGGTGGGAATAATGAGTGTCTGGAAGTTTGTGGCCTAAATAAGTCTGATTGCCAAGAGAGCTGCCTTTCCATTTCATAATCTTAGATCTGTTCCAGACCAATATATCCGCACTGTGTAACAAATGACATAAGGATCTTATTTGTAAGAGAGCTTGTGATTTTGTAACTGAATGCTGTTCCATAGTTCATGCCTGAAAGATATGAACTGTCAGTCCAAAGGCAATCAAATATTGACACCTCTCATTTTCCAAGTGCTTGACTTTGTGATTTACATAAAATTTTTTATGCTTCTTTAGTATGCTTCTAAAAAGCATACTAAACTCTTCTAGTCCTCTTTCCCTCCAAAATTCGTTATGTGGCACTCATAAGCCAGCTTAGAGCTTCAGAGTCTTGTTATTTTAGGGAGGCATATAGCAATAGCAGGTGATCACCTATGTGTGGAAGGCATATGTAAGAAAGTGCCCTTTTCCATGGGTTTTGTCATAGGTCTTTACCAAAAGCTTGGAATGATTTAACACAAGACAGGGTTGTCTATATCCCAGAATTTGAAAGAAAGTCCTCTAAAGCACATCCCCTGAGAGTCCAGCTGTTTGATCCCACTCTCTCTAAATTTCTCTCTCTTTTTTTTCTGCTATCTCAAACTTTACTTTTACTCCATTCCTTACATCCTTCTTCAGCTATTTTGTCACCATGTGCTCGTCAGTCTCCCTCGTTTGTCAAGTTCTGTCCCAGCAGCCTTCTCTTCCTTCCAATCCACTCCCATCTACCCTTCCCTTTCTATTACATATTACACCAGTCGTTCATGCTTAAACAGGTCAGTTTTCCACTCAGTTTCACTTACAACCATTCCTTGAGTATCCTTACTAATCATTTCATCTGGAAAGCTCCTAGCTTCAGTTTCCTTAATGAAACAAATCAGATACCTTCCCACTACCTCTCTGGTGCCATCCCTACTGCTGCCAATCACTCCTGGTTTGTGCTTCCTTATTCAGTAAGTCCTGTATCATCTAACTGTTCCACTTGCTGCCAGCGCTCCTAAACACTTCCAGAAATCTTTCCAAGGCATTTTCCTCTCCCAGCCTACTCCCCTTCCAGTTCAATTCCTTCATAATTCCAATTGTCACCTATGGTATTTTACCCACCAACAAGAATAGTCTCTGTCTCACTTAACTTCTTCATTTTATCTGTCTCACACTAGAAAAAGGTGCTTTAATTTTTTTTTTCTGTTCTACTGCAAATATAGAGAAAGGAATTATAAGGGTGTATTCTTCTCTCAGTTCACTTGTCCCATCTGAGTAAGAAAGTCAACTTGGTGTATCACAGCCTCCAACTGAAGACTGATGGTTCACTGCAATGGGAGGTATGCAGGACTAGTGCCCTAAAAATGCAGATATAATCCAGTTTGAGACAGAGTCAGCAAAACTTTAATCTATATGGTAAATATTCAACATGTTTTGAAACAACAGAAAGCACAAAATCTTCTACTAGGAAGCAGAAAGCATGCTTCACATAAGACCTTTCACCAATAATATATTTTTCTATACTTGTATAAAGCAGTGTAATAATAAGTGAATAAATTTAGATTGAATACAGGTTTTTAGACTTATTAACTTGCTTAGGAAAATAAACACAAATCCAAATTACACCCGCCCAAAAGTTCTTTGAAGCAGAAACATCAGTTTGGCCTCTTTTACACAATGAAGAATAACATTAGTATGTGTAAATACAAGCTCCCTTGAGTTAGGCAATTTTTATGACATACAAAAAATGCGCTGTTAAACCAGGCTTGTGTTTAAAATGTGACTAAAAGGACAACAAAAAAATCTTCCATTTCAAGGATATGTGGATGGAGTTAAATCTTGGAGAAAGATCATAGAAACAGACAAGGTCAAATTCTCAGTCTCTTCAAAGAAACAGTGAAAATATTTCCATTTCATATATAGTTTCCATCTGCCCTCCTAGGTATGTTTCATCAGGTTTTAGAGACATGGGCAGTTCACCTATTGGGCACTGGTACAGGCTCCCCAGGGAAGCAGCCACAGCACCAGCCTGACAGAGTTCAAGAAGTGATTGATCAATGCTCTCAGGAAAATGGTGTGACTCTTTGGGATGTTGCTTTGCAGGGCCAGGAGATGGAGTCCATGATCCTTGTGGGTCTTTTCCAACTCAGGATATTCTATGAGTCTGTGACTCTAGACCTGGACTCTCTCCTCCACAATTTATTGTAGACTAGTAAAGACGTATTTTGCTACTAAAATCTAACAGGGCAGTCTGATTACTAACTGCAGGAGACAAATTGTGGCAAATATTCTTAACGTCTATTCAAGGGCAATTAATATAAGAGCTAAACTTTCACCATAGTAGAGCTACATACTAGAGCTCTATACTAAATGTATAAGAGCTACATTTTCACCATAAAGAAATATGTATAAACCACAAACCAAGTGAATGTTCAAAACCATATATATTCCTTATACATCTAACCCACACAATTCAGTGCAGGTGCTTTGTGATAGCTAGTATGTAAATCTGAAAAGCACTCAAATGCTTATAATAAATCCTACCTGCAGTATTCACAATTCTCTTTGCTTGGATTATTCCAAGTGGAGTTTCAACTTCCCACGTCCCGTCTGATCGGGAGTTCAGATTAGTCACTTGCACAGGATAATTTAATTGAGCACCATATTTTCTGGCTCCCGCAGCCAAGGCCATAGTTAGAGAATAAGGATCAATATGACCATCTCCAGGGTTATACAGGCCAGCTAAAACCTAAATGGAGGTAAAATCCCCCAAATGAAAGAAAGTACAATTTATCAAAATTAGATAGTTTTTTTTATAAAGCTAGCTTCTTACTTGAATATAGTAAACTTTAGGAAGTCAAAGAAATTTTCAAAATATATAATAATTTTACCCAACCTAACAATGGCCTATGACAGTTAAATTCCTCAGATCTCCCATACAATCAAAGGCTGCAATTCTTTAATATCATAATATTATAGACACGGTAATTAATAGTACGTACTCTGACATACAGTATGCATAAAATTCACAAATTCTGATTTTAGGCTATGATACATCTCTTTTCCATTGAAAAACAAGAATCTGCTGCACAATTTGTATAAAGAAAGGAGACTGTACAGGTATATTTCTGATTGACCAATATTTAATTGCAATGGAAGTTATATTTCATAAAACTGGCTTTTTTACCTTTTCCATGTTCAATAAGGGAAATAGCTCTTGCACTTTCTCAGGCGTGATTAAATATTGCTCTGTTGGGTGCCAACCAGCACGAGCCATTTGGTATTTGAATTCATCCACTCTAGTAGGGGTTGAAGCAATTCTGATACTGCCAGGCTGATGAAACCCCACAGGCTAAAACAAAGAGAAACAGCAAATTACTGAAAGAACCTTTCCTGATTGCCATATATATTTTTTTTTTCTATGCTAAGGAGAGTCTACAGGAATTTTTCCACTAACATCATTAAGAAAAATGCAAGTAAGCTAAGGGGCCTTGAAGGAAGAGGCCTTGGATAAAGACTCCTAGAAAAAAAAAATTTTCAAGAAGTTACCAAATTAGCTTCATAACTTAATGCATACTATCTTCAAAACAGTTGAAAGAAGTGTTTATTGAATGCCATGATACATTCATTTTTACTAACAACTAATAAATACTTGATATATGCACTCACTTTCAAAACTAGAATCAGATACTTTTCAAAAGTAAATATATATGATATATTTTATTTTAAAAGCTGTCATTTGCATGACTTCCTATTGAATGTATTTAACTAAGCACCTGTATAAACACAATGAAAAAACACTCGCTGGTTTTGTCTTTTTAATAATTTAAACATCCTTACAGAGCTGGACACTGACTGCTTACTCTTCTTCACATTTTCTATGTTATCTCACAGGACAATGATAAGGCTGAATAAGTCTTTCACTGGAACTCACAATGATAACCTGATGTGGCAGCTTATCTATTTGAGTAGCAGAAAGAAGAAAAATGCATTTTATGACAAATACGAAAAATATATGTCTCATATATATATATATATATGACAAATATTAAAAATATATTAAATGTGTAGACCAGTAAAATGAGGTTCATTTAATTTCTGCTGCTGTCCAAAGCAAGTAAACACAAGTTTAGTAAATGATATCTACGAGGCTGAGAGATGCCAAATGAAAAAGATTTCCTGTGTTTCTCCACATATCCATTCCTTAAGTCACTAAATAAAAACACTGAAAGGGACGGGAAGAATTGCAGCAATCTTCTCAAGTACAGACACATCATATCATATGAATTTTTAAGCAGGCATATTTAAAGCAGGAATGTACCATAAACAATCTGCTCATTCCAGATTCCTTATACTATTTTATCTGCTTTATCAAGTCAAAGTCGCAGACTCTCTGTTGTGTCTCGAGATGTTTTATGAGCACCATTTTCCTAAACTGTAGAGGGATCTGGGAAACCATCTACAAAATGTAGTGACTGGGCATGAAGAAAAATGTATTTCAGTAAAAAGGTATATATTCCTACTTCACACCGTTTTCAACTACACTTTTTTGTAAGACTATTGCTACAATTGGTATTGCTCTGAATTAACACTTCAAAGGTTAATTGTAATAATAATAATAATAATAATAATAATAATAATAATAATAATAATAATAATAATTAATACCTGTCCTGTCTCTTCTTCCAGCTTTTCATAGAGTTTGATGCTGTAAGCGTGGATTTTCTTCAGGTTTATTCCAGGATGAAAATAAGTAGTTAAACCAGCCTCAGATAAGAAATAGGAACAACATAGATTAGAAATGCAGTG
This sequence comes from Haemorhous mexicanus, assembly GCF_027477595.1. NCBI lineage: Eukaryota > Metazoa > Chordata > Aves > Passeriformes > Fringillidae > Haemorhous > Haemorhous mexicanus. Next base: position 66,919,890 of record NC_082381.1, read on the forward strand.
TTCTTGCCTTCCTTCCAGCTGTCATTTAAAAAAGAACTGCCAAGATACTGTAAAGAAAAACAACACATGGATAGAGCCAACTGCTACAAAAATAAAAATAAAGTCTTTTCTGTACTTGAGCCATTTGTGTTTTCTGCACAGGTGTTTTCCCATCTGTCTTTTCTCACCAAGTCTGCCAACCCATGATACTGTTGCAGTTGTTCTCTCCTATTTGATATATCAATTTATATACAATATCACAGTGCACCAGATTATTGAAATGCCCAGATAATCCAGTGGAAAAGAGTGAAAATTAATCATTTGTCAGTATAATATTTTACAGTTCTATCTATATTCTATTCATAAATTTGATTCTAAGTATTTTTGGAAATTTTTATTACAATCTGATTTGAAGAAGAGATCACAGAAACCTGTAGGAGGGACATTCATCTAGTAAGGGCCCCTATCAAGAACAAAGCAGGTATGTTGATTTCAGGGAGTCCCTGGGCTAAATTAATAGTCTGGAAAAAATATTCCTTGTTCATTTCTTATTATCATATTGAACCATTAGCATCACACAGGACACAGCTGAAGACTAAATATTTGACTAAATGTGATTTTTGTCTCATTTGATACATGTGTGTTCATGTTGTGAACACATTTATTTAAATTACCTTAGAGTAATCCCCAGAGCTGTTTCATTGCAGAGTTTTTAACTGAAATTTGTTTGTTTCTCAAAAAATGTATTCTAAGGGCCTTTTTTCAGTGTGTACAGAATAAAGAAATAAAATAGGCATTGAAATATTTAAATTGCCTTAGCCATGAACAATGCCTATGAGTAATTACTTTACTTCTACCTGCAAATTCTGTTATCTCATTTTATTTTCTATTTTTTTACTTATGTAAACATTTTCTGGCCTTCTGTTATTCTTCCAAATGTAGCAAGAAATCTTCCAGATGTAAGGAAATTCCATTTTAGTGGTCACTATTAGTGTAGTCATTTTGAACTAAATGGGTCACAAATCACTTGGAAGTTAGCTACAAACACACATATATTCAAGAGCATTTAATTGCAGGGATTAAATAAATACTTCAATCTCTTATATTTTCAAGTGAAGAAAATAAGTTTAAATGAACTTGACACCTTTTGGGTTGAGATAATAAATGTTTCTTATTTCAAGAGTGCAGCTGGCAAACAATGATAACCCAATTTCACTAAATAAAAATTAAGATAATAAAATCATAAAATAATTTTAATGAAACAAAAAGATTGAATGGGTCCTTAGGAGACTTCTCCTAAATTTCATAGTCAAAGCAGGGTCAGCTACAAGATCAGACCACATTTCTCAAGATTTTTTCCAGATTCTTTGAGAATCTTCAAAGAGAGTGGCTGCTCTACTTTCCTAGCCACATATGGAACTTTGCATTTGGCCTTATTAAATTCCATAAAACTGTCCTTTCATCCTTGCAGCCTGCCTAGGTCCCTCAGCATGGTTGCCCTGCCCTTGAGTGCAATGACTGCTCCTCACAGTTTGGTGTAAACTTCAAAAGTGGATGAGCATGTACTTCATCACCTACTTCAAATTACTGATAAAGATATTAAAAAGGATGGGTCTCAGGACAGATTCCTGAGACATTCCACTTATTTCCAGGGTTTGGGGAGAATATGACCCATTCAGCCCAGCCATCCAAAGAGTCTTTTAACTTTCTAGCTGTCCAGCCATACAGACTGTAACATCTTCAGTTGAATAAATGGATAGTGTGGGAGAGGGTGTCTAAAGTCTTGCTAAAATCCAGGTAAGTCACATCCACGGATCTCCCCGTGTCTAAGAATTCATAATATTCCGTAATAGATAGCAATCAGACTTGATCTGACATGATTTATTCGTCGCAAATTTATTTTGACTGTTGCAAATCACATTTTTTTCTCTCTTGTGGACCTGGGGCTCACTCGATGATTTTCTGAAGAACTGAACTAGGGTTAGCAGACCTTTAGCTCCTCTGCTCAGTCTTTTGGCTTTTTAGGGAAAGTCATACACATATGCCCTCTGCCAAATCTCTGGCATCTCCACCGATGTCAATCGTGTTTCAAAGGTGATACATCTGCAGTCTTGTGATGAATCAGCAGCATTATTGGATGCAGCCTGTCTACTCCCACACATAAGCATGTGTCAAATTACTCCAGAAGCTCCTGGTTTGGTCCTCACCCACTGCCTGAAGTTACTCTCCTCCTTTAAACCACAGGCCTGAGAAATCCTGTCAGAGCAAACTGAGGCAAGAAGGCACTGAGACCTTATTAGTGTAAATTGTGACTTAATTACTTACCTCATTCACCTATTTTCATTTTTTCAGCCTTTTGCTATTAATGCAAGAGTAGAAGCAGTTCTTGTTGCCTTTCATTTTCCCTACAAATCTTATATATAGCTGAGGTTTGGCTTTCCTAACATCCCCTTCACATACTCACATAATTCTAAATTGCCTGATTTTCAGTTTTTTCCTGTTCTATCACCAGTATACTGCATTTTTCTCTGGAACTCAGTAATGAATTCGCTCTGGCCCAGCTGGCTTCCCAACGCATCTACATGTTTTCCTGAATTTCAGTGTGAACCATTCTTGTAGTTGAAGGAGATTTTTCTCTAGGCTTTACTCCATTTTTCTAAGAGATTTTGTTATTGTACATAACCATGATCTGGAAAAATAATTTAAAGAATGGCCATTTTCCTATGACAACTGATACAAATATTTGAAAGCACTTTTATCATTGAATTTTTTAAATGTTAAAAAGTTCATATATCAGTTTTGTTCTCAGTTTCAGATTTTATTCTAATGCCATTATTAAATTAACTTACTGGAGGAAAATGTTATTAACACTGTTATATGTGTTAAACTCTCTCTTCTTGCAAGTGCGATAAAATTAAAACACTTTATTATTTAATTTGTGCTGTGCTGTACTGTCAGCAGAAAAATCAATGGCATGTTGCAAGAAAAAGTATAATACAATATGTAACAACTCACTCTGTTACACCTTTTCATAACTGATAATATAAAAAATGTGCACATTTGTTGTGCTGTCTTAGTAGCACACATGAAAGTCAGACAAAGTTATCTCAGACCTGAGAAGTGAAAGAAAGTTTTGGCAGCAGCACCAGCAGGAATATTAGATATCTGAAACATGATCCTGCTCTCTGGCAGGACTTCCTGGACAGTAAAAAAGGTAAAATGTGGTATGGTGCAGCAATATCTGCACCAGACTTTCAACATTTGTGGCTGCAGGCAATGTGCTATGTGCCATTTCATGCCTTAACAGTATGTGTAATTGTCATCTGTATTTAGAATCTGTATTTAGTGTCATCTGCGTTTATCGAGGAAAACGCTGATAAATACACAGTATCTGGTATAACAAGGAACTCACTCTCATAGTTTTGATCTTTCTACTCATCTGAAACAGATGTCACCAACTTTTTCCCCTTCAGACAAAGTCCTCTAATCCTGAGTTCAATGAAAAGAGACAACGAAGGCAATGAAAATAGACCATGTAGTTATCTATTTTAGCATGGCCCATAAATAGGTGTTTTGTTGTGTTAATTGCATCAAATTCCTTTTAAGAGGTGTCATGAGGCATCTCTGTCAATTTTGGCAGTGCAGGCAATTTCTCTGCGGAGCTCCAGCTCCTTACCTTTGAAACTGACCCTCACTCAGGGCTCCAATGTTGCAATCACTAAAAACTGTGGGCAAAAGTACTGGAGGAAGGGTTGGTTTAATACTGCTATGAGCAATAAATTAGGGCAAGGGAGTGTAACAACAAGAACACAGGAAACATTCAGTAACAACACCATTCAGGATTCTGGTTCCTTACAGAACTAGGGGATTTTTATTGTTCTTTACAAACATGTTGTTTTGTATATGCATTGGGCAAATGAAATTCAGTCTGTGCCTCTGAGTATTTTGTAGTTATGATTCAATACACAAGATGCATGATCTGACACTTTACATGGCATTGCTCTGTTTGCCAAACTGTTGTATTGTACAATTACTGAATGTTGGTTCTTCTTACTACATACAGCATGGTTTCTTTTGCTTTGTTTATTGAAAAGCAAGTAAAATGAAGTATACTACTTATACACTGCAGGCAACGATTTTTTTTTTCATTTCATATTTTAATACTGTTCTCTCAAAAAACCCAAAAAACCACAAAACATCTGCACTAAGATGAAGCATTGCAGACTTCAGACTTCCTCCTCTGGGAGAAGTATGAGAATACAAATAAAATATAATTAATTAATTTGTCCTCTGAAATGTAAATTATTGCATAAATGCTCTATTGTATTAACAGAATAGATCTAGAGACACCAAACTGTTGGATTTCTGCTCTTCTGTGTTGCTACACACTGAGATAACAATCTCAGTTTAAAATAGCTGGAAATAAATGGGAGAAGCATCCACTACTGCATTATTGTGGCAAGCTTTATTTAATTTTGTTACATTACCTACTCCAGATATAGATTCAGAAAATATGGAGTTACATAAATGCACATTGTGAACCAGTATGACCATGTGATTAACGTTATTAAAGGAGGTGTTGCCACCCTGACATTATTACATGTACATCTTTTTAGTTCATGTCCTTAGAATGCAGACAAATATGCAGGCTTAAAAAACCCAGACTGTACATTTGTTACCCTTACTCCTCCAAGATTTTATGTAATGTCAGCAATGGCATGAAAGAAAGAAGAGGGAATAAAAAGGTAATGAAACTTCCACTACCACTGTATACACAAAGTACTGTTAATTTGAGACATGAACAAAACATTTCTTACTGCATGCCAGGTAGATCCTGCAGTGAGCTCAGATTTTTCTAGCAGGACTACATCCTTCAAGCCAGCTTTAGCCAAGTGATAGGCTAGACTCACACCAACACAACCACCTCCAATGATCACTGTGTCTGCTCTGTCTTTCCCTAAGGAAGGAGATGAGGCTTCTTTACTAAAAAAAAGGAAAAATAACAGACAGTTAGAAAAAGTCAATTACACTTTTTGCCATTTCTTTTGTTTACAGCTTCAAGCATAATACACATGGGTTTCTACTTGGGAGTTTACACACATAGCTTAAGACCTAACCTGTTCACTCATATCTACTTTTAAAGTAAATATTGTTTGAGGGTCATACAGGTAAACAGTAGTAATAAAAAGAAAAAAAAAACCAACAAAACAAGAAAACAACAAAACAAGTTTGCTTGCAACTTTAAATATTATTTATCCAATATACCTTTATATGTAGATCCTATTTATCAAAAATAAGCTAATGAATAACATCACAATGTCAAAACCTGATATTTCCAAAGTACTGTAGTATGTGCAACAAATAGGTGTTAAAAATACTTACTTAGTAAGGACCCTTAATAAATTTCTAAAACCAAAGTCAGTAGACTATGTCAGTGTACATGTTCATGAAGAAAAAAGCTTGATACTTACATTCATGTTCTGCCTATTTTGCCATGTTCACAGATTCACAGAGTATCTTGAGTTGGAAGGTACCCAGAACGAACATTAAGTCAAACTTCTAAGTTAATGGCCCATGTAGAGACTGAATTCACAACCCAGGTGTTATTCGCACCATGCTCTAAACAACTGAGCCATTTCCAGAGTTGGCATCTCCTACTTTGCTTAAATATTATAGAAACAGGTTTTTGTCAATGGCCCACACCTGCTGCTCCACACTGTACTTTCACCACTACTTGAGTTCAGCATAAACCAGAACTGTTGCCATAAGCAGCCCTATTCTTCTGCAAGTCAAGTGATCCTTCTCTCTACTGCCTCATCCACAGACAGCCAAGCAGCAAGCTACATGTGGAAATTTATCACAAATTTTTAAGAATTAATTTTTTGGATGTGAGGCAAGGTAGCACATGTTATTACAGCAGCAGTACAGACTACCATGAAACAACAGTATCTTTCTCTTCAGTTAATCTATACTCAATTTTATCTCTCCTCTCCTCGTACACTTTCAACTTCTCTGGCAACAGACTTTCTAATGTATAACTATTCTCTATGTCTCCCACTCAGAAATAAAGGCTACCAATTTTATGTCTTGTGAAAGGAGATCTCACAACATTTTAAATGCAATTGCAGGCAGAACACACACCATGATTATGCAGTAAGTGGTGGTGAATGAAAAGTAAAATAAGTGGGAGCACAGGACACCACAGGTGTTCTGTATCTGGTGCACCACACACATGCACGGGTTCTTTTTTCTGATTACATATTAATTTTTGCAAGTTAACAGTAAGCTGTTTAACAGCCAGATGTGTGGCACTTACACCAGCTTCTCTATTGAATTTTGAGGCACATGGTAATCAAGGTCAAGCATAAAGACTTTTCTTATTGTTCTTTTATGCTGTGGATTTGAAATCTCCTCATGTGCCTTTCAGCTTTTTTCAAACCTTTGCCCAGGAGCCTGGCAAGAATCCGGGGTTCACCTTCCCAGTGAACTAAACAGATTACCCAGATGTTTGATCGTTCCAGCTAAAACCAGTCATTATTTGCTTATCGGTGTGGCCCAGAAGACAACCGAAGGGACCTCGCTACACCAGGTCAGCAACACACCCAGAGCAGGTTCCGGCTTGGCGCAGCAAGGCGAGGCGCACAGAGGCACCTCCAGGCCACAGGTGCCCCAGCCGGAGCTGGCTCCCGTCGCTAGCGCCCTTTCTGCGCATCCCGGACAGCAGCGGCACGGGGGCTGCGCCTTCGGGCGGCGCGGAGCCACCGCGACCGGCCCCTCTGCCCGCGTCCCCCGCCCCGCCCGGCACGGCCCGGCCCGGCCCGGCCCGCACTCACCGCCCCTGGGCGCCGAGGGGCCCGGGCCGGCGCGGGGGCCGCAGCCGCCGCAGGGCTCCCCGCAGCACCCCGCTCATCTCGCACACGCAGCAGGGATGGAAAGCGCTGGCTCCGCGCCGCTCTCCGCCGCGTCCCGTCCCGTCCCTGCTCCGCCGAGCCCGACCCTCCCGGAGGAGGGCGCCGGACCGCCCCTTGGAGCAGGGGGCAGTCGGGGGGGCGGCCGGGGGGGCAGCCGGGCGCCTCCGAACCTCGGGCCGGGCGGGGAGGCGGGAGGGAGCGGGGCTGCCCCGGCCGAACCAGAGCGCCCCGAGGAGTCAGGGGCCGGGCCGGGTGGGGGTACCGCCCGCAGCGCTGCCCACAGCGTCCCGCCTCCTCCTGGGGCTATAAACGTGCGGCCGGAGAGCCCAGCGAGTCGGGGATCGCTTCGAGCCGTCGCGGAGTGGCCCTGCAGCCATCGTCCCTGGTCGAAGAAGATGCTGCCCATCAGGAAGACCGCGAAACAGGGCAAAAGGGTAAATCTCCCGTCTCCCTCCCTCTCGCAGACCCGGCCGCTGCTCCCCGTGGTGCGGGGAGGTGCCCGCCTCTGCAGGACGGGGCGGTGCGGGGCATCAGCCCCGCGGCGGGAGCCTGGCACAGGGCAGCGCGCCCGGCCGCCTCTCCCGCCCCCGCGGGGTCGTGTCCGCGGGTTCTGCAGGGCAGCTGCTTCTTGATTGGCACAACCCGCCACTCTCGCTGGTTAACCTCTCTCTAAGGTACTCGGTATCTCCGCAGGTAAGGGAATGTTGTGAAAACCTGAGGTAAAGCCGTAGTAATTGTACCTGTTCAGCATCGAGACATTAAGGATATTTGGACATCGTTACCAGACAGATGAATTAGACTGATCTTAGCGCAGTCACAGCCCATATAATCTTGGTTTCTCTGAACACATAGAGTGGAGCCACCAGAGTACAAAACCATTTAGTGTAATACTATTTGATACGCAAATTAAGCAGGACTTGCAATACTTAAAATAGTAAATTAAAATCAAAATAGTAAATATTTTAAGGATGAACTGTCATTGGATGAGATTTCTGTTTCCAGCATCCTGTCTGCTCTGTTTAAAAGGTCCAGATTTCTCACCCCTTGATTAATATGACTGGTATTTGTATAATATCAGCCCAGACTCCTATGTATGCATGCCCACTCTTCCCCCATTTAGGTAAAGAAATTAAGCCAGGATAAAAAGTTATCCAGGCACATTCATGCCATTAAGGCAAAGCTATGAGCAATACCTGAGTCAAACTCTCTGACACACATCAGAACTGGTACCCTGTGCTGCTGCTTGCCAAGGTCAGCAGAATCACATATTCTATCTTCTTTTTAAAGGACACTATTGCCATTAGTAGGACACCTCTTTCTCAGAATGGGTTTTACACATTTTTATGTGTAGAGCAAAAGAGCAGCAAGATATGGTAAGAAGTCTATGAGCTCTAGGTCCTACAGATAAATCGATTATAAAAGAAGAAGGTATGGCGTATTTGTTCTGCTTTTTATATTTTGGCATATACCACCTAATTTCAACACCTAGCAGAAATTCCCCCTACAAGCAGTGGAGTTCTCTTTAGGGCTTGATATGTGAATAGTTGTTTCAAGATTTTTCTCCCAGATGATGAAAAGGTGGGTTATAGGTTGACCAAGGAGGCTTTTCACTTACACAGTCCAACTACATGCCTAAAGATGGTAGTGGGAATATCTTGACAGAGGCGCTTGCACTCACACTCTCCCTGTATAGGTGTATGGACCATGTGGTGCCACTTCATTCATAGTAGCAAAAGTAAAGCAGCAAAAGATGGCTCAAAAAAGCCTTGGATAGCTTTTTACAAATACTGGTTTTTGTAATTTAACACATTTTTTTGTCTCCTACCAATCACTTGACAGTACAATATTGATCTGGATTAGATGTAAGTGCACAGCAGTAGGTCTCTGAACAAAACAATTTTGATGCTGAATTTTGGTTAGTTATATGGTGATTAAATAGGTAGTATTTTGCACAGTATATGAAGTAAAAATGATGTAAAGAGAAGATAGCCAACCTATAATGAAGTCTGCAAAAAGGTTATTTCCATTTGAATCCAGCATGACCCGACAAACTAAGGTTTTATTAAGCATTTTGTGCTTTATTTTGTATTTATGTCTCCTGCCAATAGATATCCTGGTGCTAGACTTAATATATCACAATATGTTAAGGTTCCATGGTCTATTCAAGCATGTCTTATGTTGCTTCTGTGTGTCAAAAGTGAAGATTTGTACTTCAAAATGAAACAGAACTGTGAAGAAAAACTTAAATACTAGAAGTGACTTTTTAAAAGAAAGTTCTGTTATAGTACATTTAAATATATAATATAATAATAAATATAATACGATATATGATGTCATTTTGTGTCTATTACTCAATTGTTCAGTTAAAAAACAACTGAGTCTGCCTTTATGTTAAAGATTTCTTTTTCTTCTGCAAGCCTGTTGTCTGCATATCAAATTTCTGAAACAGGCTTCATCTACAAAAGATTCTTTGGCAGACAAACGAAGCACGGACTCAAGCAGTGAGCTTTTGCTGGCCGCGTTTGAGGCATTCTGTTACAAATCAAAATTGGTTTCTTACAAGCACAGTCTTCACAAAACCTCCTAACATTTACTCAAAAATTGTTTCTCCCTGATTCTGTGGTGACAAAGATAAAAAACTTGCCCACTTTGTTCAAGTTTTAAGGTCAGTGGTCTCAATATTTTGGCAAGTCCATCGTATGGAATGGAATCTGATGCAGAGATTTGCAGGCCAACACTTGGCAAAGCTCTGCACAGCGGCAAGGTACAGACCAGACCTGCTGTTTTGCTGCAATGCCAGTGCCTCAGCCAAAGTAAGTGATGCTCTCAGCCAGGCTTTGTAGGCTCCGAGGAGCCTTATGCTGCTTTGTGTGGTGCTGAAACTGGCGCAGCTGGCACGCTGCTCCTCACTGTTGGAAAGGCCTTGTTCTTGTTCTGCCTAAGCAATTCTGAGACATTGTGTTTGTCTTTGTGGGATACATGCCATGAGGGAATTGTATTAATGAAAAGGAAATTATCAAGAAAGATAATAATGGAAGTTTGAAGGGTAATTGTAAAAAAACCTGTCCACTCAGCATGAAAATCTGTGTCCATAAGGCTATTCTTTTTCCTACTCCCGCAAACTTCTTCTGTTGAAATGAAGAAAACTACCATGGAAATTTCAGTCCTACCCTTGATTAGTTCTTATCCTTTACTCACTACCTTCATATATGTATTCAACCACTTTTTAATACAGATGGAATTACGGTTGCCTTTAAATTGTAGAAATCAATCCTACTCTAATAGTAGGTACTTTTTAGAAGTTTTGAACAAGTCAATGAAGCAATTAAAGGAATAAAAATGCAATGTGTTTTAGAACAAGACAGTATTGTTCTCTTGTTTTTCAGTTTTACAAAAAAGATAATTGTCAAATTGTCACTTTCCTTGCATTAGTTTGGAGTTCAAGGGAGAAGCAAGGTTAATCTTGCATAGGGTTTTGTAAGGTTTGTAATTTGGCTCTTTAAAACATTTCAGGGCCATGCAAAACAAACAGAATTTTCTTTAATTTTGTAAATTTGGGTAAGCAAACCCAGGCTGTGAAAAGACTGCCAGAAACTGCAAGTCAGCTTTCTGAGATGTGTCTCGTTTGGTAGGAAACTGTTGCATGCTTCCTTTTCTGTGGTGTCTCCTGTGCTATCTGGAGTCACAAGCTGCTTGTGGTACGGCTCTGTGAAGGTGGCATTGGAAGCTAGAGAGCAGATGAACTAATAGAGAGATCAGTGGTACTGGTGTCTTATTTTAAGAAGTTTCTGCTGTATTTTACAGGAGAATTTGAGATGGCATATTACTTTCATAGGAAGAGATCTGGACCACTGACTTGCAGCTCTGGAAACAGTCTCTCTGGAATACAATATAACTGACTCATGAGAAGTGTTGCACATAATATATCTGTGCATATTAAAGCCTTATGCTGCAAAAGAGCACATCTAGCGGTCTTTAATTAGAATTTTACAAAGGAAGTTTATTACTTTTTATTATTGGGGCAAAAATATTTCTGCTAGCTCACAGATATTTGTCTGCCTTTCAAAAATACAGAAAATAGTTGCCAAATTGAAGAACTGTAATTATTAACCTGCCCTCATGCTTTCTCCAGGGTATTCTAGAACGCTTGGATGCTGGAGAAATTGTGATCGGAGATGGGGGATTTGTCTTTGCTCTTGAAAAGAGGGGATATGTAAAAGCTGGGCCTTGGACTCCTGAAGCAACTGTAGAACATCCAGAAGCAGGTCAGTTTTACTGGGAAATGATATTCCTATAGTGAATGTAAATAACGTAATTGTTGGCTAAATGATAAATATATAGAGCTCTTAGTAGATTTCTAAATGCAAGTGTTCCTCGACACTGTAGAATTACATTAAGAGCAGCTTGAAAACAGCTCATCTTGCCTGTTTTGCTTGCTCTAACACTGGCCAAAATCAGTTGGCTCTGTAAGAATATGAGTAATGCAAACGTCTACTATACCTCTTCAGAATGCTCTCCCAGTTTTCAGTAACTTCCATCCCCGGGACTTTTTCATGCAGATGTAGTAATATTTGTGTTTAATAACATTCAGTGAATTCTTTCTCATAGGGTTATCCAGTCTGTTCTTGTGCTGATCATTTAAAGCTTGTAATTTAAAATATCTTATGAAAAGGAATTCTGCAGTTAACTATCTGTTTTGTTTTGTTCTAGTCATTCATTTATATTTATAATATAAAATATTTTTTATTAATTCTTGCAGAGAAATGGAAGTTTTTAACATTGTAATGGGAGTATTTAATGTTTCTGGCTCCACTGTAAAAAGGGGAATGATAAACCTGATAGGAACCTAAAAATTGCAATAAACATTTAACAGAGTAACTCTCTTAAAGTGGACAGAGAGAAAATGACCAACCATTTTATGGCTTCCAGTGTAAAGACTGCAGTGTTAATCATAAATAGTGCAGAAGCAGATGGTATTATCTATTTATGCATGCTTCATTACAAGAAAGCATTTGCCCTAATAATATGATGTGCAGTTAATCCCAGAAGTCAATTCAGAATATCCCGGGGGAAAAAAAAAATCATTCTTCTAAGTGTTTTCCTTTCCAAGTTAGTGTTTTATGCTATACAGGAGAAGAAGGAAGAGATATCTTAGTTCTCTCTGCTACATCACTTTGTACACTTCACCTGTTTATTCAGCCGAATCTTTCTCAGCCTTCAAATGTCACTTATATGTCTCTTAGCATCCCTAATTTAGGGTTATGGACAGCTTTAGATAATGCAGAGCTCCAGGAAAGGTTTAAAGATTGATGACCTAATTTGCTGACTCTCATCTCCCAAAGAGACATTCTATCATCTCTTTATTTCTCTCCCCATCTACCTCTGTCTGCCCCTGCATGTTCCATTTTAAAGCTCATAGCACTTGTCCCATGCTCTTTCTTTCCCCTTTGCTTGTTATTTTTGCACCTCAAAAGCCCTTCCCACTCTGCACATGTTGCTTATAGGCTATTTATAAATCCACCCTTCAGGGCAAATCTGTTAATTTCTTTTTGTGCTGTGGGGCTGCTTTCCCTCCACACTTTTGCTCCTGCTCGCTCAAGGGTCATGTTACTTAGAAAGCAGATGTAATAGAACACAAGGAGCAACTGGTGGAGACAGTGGGTGTAAAAAAACCATACAGCTACCAGACCTTCTTGTCTTTATAAAGAAAGGAAAAGGAAGGAAGTTCTGAGAAGGCAGCAAGGAATTAAAAAAAAAAAAAAAAAAGGAGTTCAAGGCCATTAACTATATTACAGAAGAGGGGGATTTGCCAGACTGGTAATTGTAGAAATTAGGAGATCTATATTTTTCTTCTGAGACCGATCAGTGATTCCTCTGTGCTGAGCCATATGCTTGGGTGCTTATTGCTCCTATCTCCTCTAGCTTATGTCTGTGTCTTTTATGAAACATCCAACTCATGATGTATTTAAATGAAAAATTGGTATTAAACATCTGACTCCTAAAATGCATCAAATTATTAATAACGGTTTAGCCTCATGTGTGACTGTTATTGCCATTTCTCAAGTGCTGGAGGAAACATGCTGGAAGTCACACAAGTAAACTACAGAGTGGCTTGGGTTTTTGATATTGCGTAGTGCTGTGGGTTTGATAAAAAGATCAGTGTATTCTACTGGTAAAGCCTATTTGCTTAAGATTGAATGAGATTCAGGCTGATACTTATAACACTATTGTTCCCCTCAAAATGTATCCCATGTCTCCTATTCACAAACCTGGTATTTTGGGGTAAAAAGTTCCTTAATCACATGTGTTAGATAATATTTCATTTTCCAACTTATGTCACCATCCATATTCACACAAAACCCAGGCATTCTTCTAGGTTTGGTCTGCTATTGGAATGTCATAGAGCATTAGTGAAAATATTTGTAGATTTTTATTTTTCCTTTTCTGTTTCCTGACCAGTTTTCACAGTGCTTCCTCATTCAGGAGGATTAAAAAAAAAAAAAAAAAAAAAAAACTAAAACATTAGAAATGTACAGAGTCCTTTTATTTGGGATCAGTGACCTATTGTTATGATGTAGGAAAAAGAATACTCCCAGCACTACAAATTTTTTGTACCGTCATAAAGATGTGAAAATGAAAGTTGATTCCAAGCATTTAGGCAGATTCCAAAAACTTTTTGAACAGTACCTCTGCTACAATTTCTGTTCCTGGAAAGATTTTTGTGACTGCTGGGCAAAGAAGCGCTGTGTTAAATCACCTGTGTAGTAAGAAAAGAAGCACCTTGTAGTTACCCAAGGCAGCAACTAGAAATAAAATACTGTACCAGTAGTGACAAGCAAGGGATGCTACACGGATCCTTCACTGAAAGGAGACATGCTTGCATGTATGCATGTTAAACCTTGCTCTTTGAGTTTCTCTGCTGTAGAAAGCTATGTTTGTTGCAGCCTATGGGAGTAATTTTATTCTCGTGACAAACTTGCATATTTTTTTAGTGATACAAACTGTAGACAGTGAGTTGTGATGAACTAGGACTTCAGGAAAACCTTTCTAAACATCTGCCACAGAAATTGCAGTGTTCTTGTGTGTGTAGGTAATAAGTACTTGTGTACAGTAAGTAAGGAACTCCTGTATTTGCTATAAGCTGTTAAGCATTTAACTCTGTTTTACATGATCAGTAACATTCTAGTAATTATTGTAATTAATATTCTGTGGATATATATATAAAAAATCAATTAACAGTTCCGGTTCTGTTGCTGCTGTGGCAATTGCAATGTACTGCTTACAGCCAGAAAGGCATGACTACCATTACAGAGTCTTTTCTCAAAGTCCTAATGTAGGAAATTTATCTATTGAAAGTAATGGTAACGTTTCCTTTAAAAGTATTGTTGTTTATGTAGTAAAATCATCATGTGGTGACAGAAGGGAAGAATTAACTCTGTGCTGTGAGTCACTTTTCTGGAGCAACAAATCTTCTTTTAAGTAAGGATGTATTTAGCAAAATAGAGCTTTGGTTTTGGCTGACTATACTCTTCTAAAACTTTGGGGGAGAAAACTCAAATAGAGGAGGCAATGAAACACTGTATTCTTCCATATAATTATCGTCTTGTCCTTAATTTGTTGCTATGGTACTTTCTTCTGTTTTCTTCTTCATAATATAGAAGCTAAGAGAAGACAGCTTTTTCATTTGAAGAGCCTTTTGTCTGGTATTTCTTGTTATGCTTTCATGCTCTTTTGTCAGACATCCATTATCCCTTCCTAAATCACTATAAAAAAGCTCTATAGTGCCCTGTATCTGGGAGATCTGAAGGACTGCAGAGGATTGTCAAGGTGGCAGGCAAAACTGAATCTGCAGCTAAACTATATAGAAATCTTCAGTCATTCTTAGCAGAAAAGAATGAAGAAGAAAATTTTCTAACCAATGTTTTGATGGTGAGAAGAAAGAAATTCCATGCAGACTCGGGTACTGCTTCTAATTTCTCATAATAGGTCTTCTAGTAAACACAATGTCACTTATTTACAGTAACATTACATCAATAAACACTGGATTTGAGGATGACACAGTAATAACCTTGTCTCTTAATTTGCAGTTCGTCAGCTTCACCGAGAATTCCTCAGAGCTGGATCCAATGTTCTGCAGACCTTCACCTTTTATGCCAGTGAGGACAAACTAGAGAACAGGGGCAATTATGTAGCTGAGAAAATAAGTGTGAGTAAACCAATTTTGGAGGTACAAAATAAGTGATCAATTTCAAAGGGTTTGGCAAAGATATTATCAAGTTTGTCCTAACAGTTTTGGCTATATTTGAGGACCAGAGAATGAGATGATGGAATGTCAGAGTTTGAAATAGCAAAAAAGCAAGGTGAAGTGACAAAAACCCCCAAACCAAAACAAAAAATCAAAAACAAAATGGGGAAGGGATGAAGAGAGGAAAGATAATGCCCATATTGTATTTTTCTGTATTTTTATCTGAGGAGATGGGTTCACTGGAATTTAGATATAAAGATTATAGGGTGCACTAAATCCAGAGAGAGCAAAACTAGTGAAAAAACAGATGTTTTAGCATCCACAGAAATTACTGAGCTGTAAAAATGGTGAAGAATCTTAGAGAAAAATGAATAGCTAATAAGAACAAAATGTTTTTAGAACCATATCTTCATTAAGTAGCAACTAAAATAATCCATGCTATACACTGTATTCAATATTCCCCTTCTCTTGTGTGAAGGTAATGTTTTACATCAGCAGAAGTACCATGTTAGTGTTTTCTTATCCCCCACATAGAGGAATTGTAGGATTCTGGGTGTGTTTACTAGATGCAGGTCTAGACACAGGCCCAAGGTCTAGTGGAATTCCTGGCCAAACATTTCTATATAGTACCTTTGAGACTAGAATATTTGTCATTGAATGGTTTCTCTGATCCTGTTCCTTTGGTCCTACTGTACATTCTATCTTCTGCAAACTAGAGAAAATTCTGCAGGGCTCAGGGAGGAAGGAATAGCTGTATCTGTGAAGATATCCACAGTCAGAAATTAGAACAATCTGGACTAGGGAAATACTTGAGGTTTAATTTAGTTTGTGCCAAAAAGTCAAATGACCAAATTTATCTGAAATGCTGTACCTTTTACATTCAATGGATGCAACACTGAAATGTCTGAAGTGGTAGTCCCAGAAACACAGTAACCTGGGAACAAGCCATGCTTCAATTCTTGCTGACATGCAAAATTATAAAGGGTGGAGAGCACCTGGTACTTGGATTGCATTACACTAAACCTCTCAAAATGTATTTCCTGTCATGTATTTTCTAGAATCAGGTTCCTCCAGGATTTAACTAATTTTGGTTCCACCTCACAGAGTCCCCAAACCTGTACCCATGTACAAGTGCAAATGGAAGACAATCTGTCAGCAACTGCTTTAAAAATCAGCTGGGTTTTTTGAGGCAGCCATGTAAAACTTCAGTGGAGAGAAGATTATGGACTTACAGACTACTAAATAGTCTATGGACTGCAGAGAAACCTGCTATAATCAATACTTGTTAAATACCACAAATAATGATTCTTTTCCCAAGATTTTTTTTTTTTTTCTTGATTTAACCTCTTTTTGAAAAGCTGTTCTGGTCATCCCAATTTAGATTTAGAAGGAATATGACTTCTGGTCTTGGTGATTAATTAGCAATATTTTTCTCTTTCTTTAAGTTGGCAACTTTTTTAAAAAGATATCATTAATTATGTGATAATAATGTCTTAAATAACCCTCTATGAATATTATATCAGAGGTGGGGGGTGTTAATTATCAGAACACTAAAATACATTTAAAAAAAAAAGTTGAAATTCTCATATATCTTGTTTTCCATTCACAAATTTCGGAATGAAAACATATGCTTAGGTGTAACTAACTCATTTTCTAAGAGGCAAAGAAAATTCCATTTTACACCAAATATTTGGTTTTTTTATTTGTGTAAGATCTATTAAAGGTATTGTATTTTATAGTATTTGATAATATGATAACTTAGAAGAGGCAAGAAATTATTTTCCTCATGTTTGTTACTGTTTTAAAGAATCTTTTCTTCTTAATCAATATTATTCTAAAAATCCATTTGATTTTAAATATATTTAGTTTAAATTTAACAAAAATATGAAAAAGCCATTATGACTTCTGACTATTTTTGTCCTTCTAGGGTTGTGCAGGCCTCTGGTAAGATAATACTAACAGAATCTATATTCACACAGTGCCGCAAAGTGAATGAAGCTGCTTGTGACATTGCAAGAGAAGTGGCTAATGAAGGTGATGCTTTAGTGGCTGGAGGAGTCAGTCAAACACCATCTTACTTAAGCTGCAAGGATAAAACAGAGGTTAAAGCAGCCTTTCAAAAGCAACTGGAAGTCTTTATGAAGAAGAATGTGGACTTCTTAATTGCCGAGGTAAATCTGTAAAAATAAGTACGTACCTTCAACTGGCACAGTGTTAAATTTTAAGATGTCTAGCCTACATTAGGAACTATCACTACGTGTTGCTACCTCCTTCAAAATTTTCTGCTGTGCTTTTATCTAAGTAGTATCAGATATTTTTGTAAAAGTCCACCAACATCTGCAGGTGTTCTAGAACAGGATCTTTGAACCTCAGTTTCTACCTAAGTTGAATAGATTTCTGTACGGATACAAAGAGAAAATTCTGATGGGATCTTGACTAATCCCTATTTCTTCCAGAACATGGAAAGCAACCTAAGACAACTTTTCTAGTTGACTATAGGTTAATCCTTGATTAACTTCCCCTATGGGCATTCTTGTTTTGAAATAAAAGTATCATTATTTTCAATTTATTTTTACTCACTTTTAAAAATCCTTTTTTTAACTGTGTGGCCAGTAAACTCAATTGAATTATGTTAGTATAAATCAGAAAATAATCAAATCATTGTATTGATAGTGAATTTGGGGTCTGGATAGAAATTTTTATATTTCTTTGCTAAGAAACAAAATAGCCTAGTTTTAATTTTTTTCAGTATTTTGAACATGTTGAAGAGGCTGTCTGGGCAGTTGAAGTTCTAAAAGAATCTGGAAAGCCAGTTGCAGCTACGATGTGCATTGGTCCAGAAGGAGACATGCATGGAGTGTCCCCTGGACAATGTGCTGTCCAGCTGGTAAAGGCTGGTAAGAACCTGTTTTAATGTGCCCTTTGAAAATATGGAACAAAGAAAAGTCCCTAATTATTTAAATAAGTAGATGTATATGTCAGGGTAGGTAGGTAGCTTCCCAGTTGTATCTGATAGGAGTTTTGACTCTGTAGAAAAGTTTTTGTATGTACTTTACTAGAACAGTCTTGTAAAAACATATGGAAATACAGCTATGAAATGCTTGATTATGTGTAGGAAACGGGTAAGAGCAATAGCCATAGAAAACTGATACTGAATACAGCAAAATCCTAAACTGCTCAAATTTCATTGCAGACCCATCCCCAAATTCTAGAATCACAAGCACAAAGCTGCTTTTGATTCTCTGCTCTTGTTTTTGCACACAGTTCAAGCTCAAGATGAGAGAATTAAGAGAATGACAAAATTAATAATATTGCCTATGAAAAGCTGCTTTCTACAGAAGAAGGGGAAGGGGAGAAGAAATTAATCAGGGGCATGATGGGTGAAGATACACAGGTTTACATATCTATTCCGAACTGCTCTTTTCCTTTCAAGTTATAGCTGAAATCCAAAGGTAGAACTTGTGTTAGGAACTGCCACCTGTTTCTGTATGTGGCTCTACATAATCAGACTTCACTGATTAAACACTCTAGGAGGGTAGAAGAAAAAACACCTGTAGAAGATGTGATTCATCATTAGAAAGGTAAAGAGGAGTGCAGCTGAGACGTAAATGGCATGATCAACCTCAGAAGAGTTGTGCCTGGCTGTAGCACAGCTG
The DNA here is from genome assembly GCF_027477595.1 of Haemorhous mexicanus. Taxonomy (NCBI): domain Eukaryota; kingdom Metazoa; phylum Chordata; class Aves; order Passeriformes; family Fringillidae; genus Haemorhous; species Haemorhous mexicanus. Next base: position 66,938,681 of record NC_082381.1, read on the forward strand.
CCTTGTTTTCATAACACGGATGTGAAGGTGGACAGCACTGCTTCTAGAGTGCTGTGGAACTTGCACCTCCCACTTCCTGGGGAGTTGTGACCTGAAGTTACCTTTCTCCTCCTAGGTGCTTCTATAGTTGGAGTCAACTGCCATTTTGATCCAGAAACTTCCATCGAAACTGTGAGGCTGATGAAAGAGGGCTTGCAGGCTGCTAAACTGAAAGCCCACCTGATGTGCCAGCCACTTGCTTTCCATACTCCTGATTGTGGAAAGCAGGGATTTATTGATCTTCCGGAATTTCCCTTTGGTAAGACAAGGGTATATTTTTTGTTGGTGGTGCTGCTTTATTGGCTGTTCCTGGCGTTTTTTTGCCCCCAGCTTTTAGTACAGCTGAAGCTGCAAGGTGTCCCTTTATTCAATACGATAAGTCCTAGTTATCCTGTCTGGCATATCCTAGTTATCCTGTCTAGTTATCCTAGTGCTGGCATCATCCACATAGGAAGAATACTTCAGTAGTATCACAGCATGTAACTTAATGTGTAATTATGATGAAAAGAGGTAAAATGCCACTATCTAAATTAATTTTAAAAATATTCTTCCTCATGCTGTAGAACCCCATTCAGGACTGCTGTAAACAGTCCAAAGAGCAGCAGCAAATGTAGTAAAAAAACCTAATTTTTCTGTGTTGTGATATCTATTTCACAAGGCCTACGTTTGCCTGTGTCAGGATTTAATGTACAATACAGTACAATGGATACAGGAGCATTATTATTGCACTCATAGTAGTTAAATCCTGTAAGTGTGACAGACATTAGAGAGGCACCAGAAAGAGGACTTTAATATTTCTAACAAATTAGGAGTTTGGAGAAGAAGTCTCCATGTATGCTCAGGAGAAACTCTACAAAAACTGGAAGAGTCAGCTATTTAATATTTATATGAGCCTTGTGAATTTAGAACTTATTTTCATGTGAATATTTTGCCCTGTAACATAAGGGCAAAATCAGCTTAAACATTTTAAGGCTGATTAGAAAATTCTTTCATTTTTAGATAACATACACCCTTCTTTTCAAGATCAGAATAAATGGTTCTAAAACATTCACAATTTGAATTTGCAGCAAAAAACCTGAGAAGTAGATGTGATTTTCAGGGAGCTTGTTGTTTCTCTTTAAATTTCTCTCTTTACATAAATGAAAGAAAGAGAATAAAGCATAAGCTTGGGACATTCATTAAATGGTAATAACATGTCTGAGTCCTGAAAATATCTAAGATGCTAAAAAGTGTTAGGAACTCATTTATCGTATTCATTCCTTCATATAGCTCCTCTGATTGCAAGCAGAAAAAAAAAATCAAACAGATGCAGTAAGCAATCAAGTGAATGGAAGGATTCACTCTGGTTTATTATGGTTCTTGGCTTGTGTGCTATAAGCAATCTGTATGACATCTCAGCATTTAGAATTTCCATGAATTATTAATTGGTGAAGACCTGCTCTGTGAGTGTTTTCAAAACCCAGAAGTAGCAATTGATTGCTTGACAGCAGATAATCTCTTCAGTAAATTATTTTTAAACTGACAAAATTACCTGGTTTTCATGAAGGCAATAACAGAGAGATATTTAGATATCTGAAGAGTACATATACTCTCTACAGAGCAACAAGATCTAAGTTTCTAGGGAAGCATAAGTTATGTTGTATTGACATACTCCAGCAATTAGATGCCAGAAAGATTTATTTTTCTGTAGATCTTTTTCCATTTTTCTATGTTTTTTCTTCTGTTTTACTGCAATTTATCTGAAATGTTACCAGTTAAAAAAGGACAATGTTTTAGAAAGAAATGACCTGGTAACTGAAAGCATACCCAATTATCTCAAGGGTAGATATATTAAGGGAGCAAATCAAGGAGCATGTTACAGTTTTTCCTCATCAAGAACTGTTAAGTTAGAGATATTTATTTCTGAATAAAGCCAAGAAAAGCATTGCATTGACAGACATGGAAAAAATAAATAAAATGTTAGTCAGTTTTGGGAAGGTGTCTCTCCACTTTAAAAACAAGGATGTTGTGTAGGACCATATCAATGCTTTGTGGAAGTGACATTCATCACTCTTCTCCACCAATGCTGTAATCCCATCATAGGAGGCCACCAAATTTGTAGGCCCAGTTTGCCCTCAGTAAAGTTGTGTTGGCTGCCACCAATCACATCCACATCCATGTGCCTTAGTACAGCTTCCAGGGGATTTGATCTAAGGTTTTTCTGGGAATGGTAAGACTGACCAGTCTCTCTTTCTCTGACTTTACTTTTTTTGCCAGTCACTAGGAAGTTCACTGGACTGTCAAAGTGAACTTTCAAATATGATGGACAGTGGCTTAGCCACTTCATGTGCCATCAGGTCACATGGATTGTGACAGGGTGATGGAGATGGCAGGGAAACAACCTATACTGTTCCCCTGACACTTAGTTGTAAGGTGTAAGTTGAGTGCACAATGATGCATTCTTACTGTTGATCATTTGTATAAATTTTGTATTAGCTTTTAAATGATATATGAAAGAAGAGGAAATAATGCATTTGTGCTTCTGATGCTTTCTATCACATCTGCAGCACTGCACAAAAGCTTGCTTTTATTTGAACAGCTTTCTAAAATGCTTAATCAAAGTTTTCCATGCCATATTTCCATGCTACCTACTTTTCCTTTGTCTCATCTTTCCCTCTGAGACTAATAATTTTCTGTATAAGAATCTTTAATTGTCTCCCTTCTGCTTTTTTATTTTTAAACCTGATTCTTAACTACAAAATAGACTTAGGGTATATCTGCTTGTATCAATTTCTTGCATGTTAGGCATTTTTGGGACAGGACATAGGGACATTCTTCAATCCTACTCTCCTTTGTGTTCCTAGAGCCTTACTACCTCAACCACAGCTTCTTTGCCCATCAGTGTTCAGTGCACAGACATGATGCTGCGCTTAACTGATAACCATGCTGGTTCACACCCTGCAGATGAGCATATGCATTAAGAAGTGGGAAGATTTTTGTTCTTTTATTTCTGTATTTTCATTTCTTAAAGTTTCTTAAGTCCCCATTCTTTTCTTTCCAGTTATGCCACTCTTGTGCCTCCAACTCCTTGAGGTGTGCTTTTCCTTGCTCTTTTCACTTTTTGCTCCTTTCATTCCACAAGTCTACTCTCTCAGGTCCTGTTATTCTATCACAATGCTCAAAAAATTTACAACAGGGATGGCATTCTGACTTACCTACTCACAGAACTTTCCACAAGGAAAGAGGTGTTTTGAGGCAGCAAGCTGCTTATGACTGGAATTATAACTAAGGATTGAGCTAAGAAATAGCTAAGATCCCAGCTGAAACAGCTGGCTGCCAATATCTGCTTGGGGAAAAAAGTGTAATAAGCATTTCTCAGGAATAATGACCAGAATTATTCCTATGCCAGTAGGCTGATACCTTCTCCTTTCCCAGATCAGTGTGTGGTAATCAGTTTTCCCAGGTATTGATTGTGTATTAAGAAATGTAGCCATAACATTGAAAGCATTCCAATTCTTCAGCTAAGAACTCTGCAGAATGGGGAACATGATCAGCCTCAGAAGATACTAGATGCTGTTTTGGCAGGCCAAACATGTTTACAAGCACAGGTCAGTGGAGCACTGCAGAGTCTGAAAGCTAGCCTTCTAAAAGTTTCACTGATTCTAGGTCAGACAGTTCAAACACATACATCTACATCTGCAACCACTCTTGCAAACAGAGTCCAAGTGTTTCAACAACATGATTTCTTACCAAAAAAATTGGTAAAAATTGAATGGACCATGGTGGAAACTTAGGATATTAATGTCTTTGCAGGTCTGGAGCCAAGAATTGCCACTCGATGGGACATTCAAAAATATGCAAGAAAGGCCTATGACTTAGGAATTCGTTTCATTGGAGGCTGCTGTGGATTTGAGCCATATCATATCCGAGCAATAGCTGAGGAGTTGGCTCCTGAAAGAGGATTTTTGCCAGAAGCTTCTGAGAAACATGGTAGCTGGGGTGATAACCTGAGCATGCATACCAAACCCTGGGTCAGAGCAAGGTATGTATATCTGACCTGGAAACCAACACACCTTTTGCAAAGGCTTACATTGTTCTACAGAGCACGCTGGCTTAGCTGATATGGGCATCTAAATATTACTGTAAACATTTTATGTTTAGAATTATATGTTTTATGTTTAATCTCCAAGACTTAAAGCTGATCTAAGAGCAGGGACAGGGGTGAAGGAGAAGTAGAGGAGATCCTGTGAATGTAATTCATGACAATGAAAAGGAGAATATTTTATATCAGCTCCTAATGGTGGCTTGCCTGCAGTATTCATTTCAAAGATGGAAAGATACTTTTAAAGCATGTAGCATTTAATTGCATACTTTCATTCATATTTCTAGATATAAATATAATGTCCATCTTTACAAATTAGATGACCTCTTGCAATTGTCATTGAAGTCACATTTCCTTCCATATTACCAGGTGCTGGGAAAAAACTCTGAGTTTCTTTTTCTCTGTTTAGGGCAAGAAAAGAATACTGGGAGAATCTGAAGCCTGCTTCTGGCAGGCCATATTGTCCTTGCATGTCAAAGCCAGATGGCTGGGGAGTGACCAGAGGAGCCAAGGAGCTGATGCAACAGAAAGAAGCAACAACTGAACAACAGCTGAAGGAGCTTTTCCAGAAGAAGTTCTAATCCACTGCAGTTATATAAATCTTAAAATGATTTACCTACAGACCATCTCATGCTTCAGAAGAAAATTTGTGAAGATGAATACTGTGTTGATTTATTAGTTAAAATGCAATGAAAGAGAGAAAATGCAGAAAAAATGTGATTACATAGTAAATATGTCTAACATTGATAATAAAATCCTTCTCTGGACAAATAGCTTAGAGAATACACAGTCAAAAGTAATTTTGGATTCTGGTAATAATTGAGCTTTTGTTAGCTGAGTGCCATTAATTAGGTTGACACAGAAATACCTGTAAAGTAATAACTGGCTCAACTCACCTGTGAAAAAAGAAAAAGCCATCTATAAATACAGTGTCAATGGACTTCAACTCCGAAATCTGTTTTCTGTTTGTTGTTCCTCAGACTTCCAGATTTGTTGAGAACTAGTGCAGCTTCCTCAGACCTCCAGATTTGTTGAGAGCTAGTGCGGAAATACACAAACTGCCAATTATTTGTGGTCACTTTCTTGGTTTCAAGAGAACAAAAATGTAAACTGAAAAATGTATCTTATAATTGTTATCAAAACCTAAGGAAAATGAGATCTTGCAGGAATCTCTTATATGCAGAGAGCTTTTAGAAGAGAAAAATGGCAGATAGGTAACTCAGTTTTTGCCTTAAGGTACCATGTAAACAATATTTACTCTTCTGGGGATTAAAAGCCTTAAGAAATTACTCTGCAATCTAAAGAAACATCAAAAAAATTAAAAATAATATAGTGAAATTGTACTGTATTATCTTCACATCGTAAATTGTAAAATGTCAAAAAGTATATTGTATCTCCAGTAAAAAACTAATTTTCAAATGATGCAGCTGATTTCTGGAAATCTCACTTTAATTACTTGGTTATCTTAAAACAGCAGGTTTCTAAAATATGACTCTTGTTTAAAAGAGTAGTACACCATTTTTTTTTTTTAGCTGATTGATTCATTCTGCAATCTTAGTTTTAAAAATGAGAAACTCTGTTAGGAAATAGATGCATCCATTTAAGTTAAGAAAATCCATGGAATTTGTACACTGATTTGTTTTCAAACAAGATAAGGTTTTCATAGGAAGGGTACCACTGTATTTAGAACTTGTAAAGCACACATTCCCATCATTTATTTCTGTGAAGTACCATACAACTTCAATTTGTGTTTAGAATGAATTTTCACCCATCCTACATTAAGGCAACTGTGAAACATTTATGAAAATCTCATTCTCACAGTTAATGTTGAAATATGTATTTAGACTGCTTTTTATGTATAAGCTTATTTCCTTGTTTCTATCCATGCTGGTATTCTGCAGTTCAGAAAATACTTATATATGCAACACTTCAATGAGAAACTTAATGCATCCTTTTCAGACTGTTATTGGCAGACAGGTTTAAGCCCACCTTCCCCAGGCTTAAAACATTAAAATATTTACTAGCTAGAAATTTTGCCTGAAAGACAAAAGCAGACAAATCAAGAAAGTAGATATTTTAAAGAGCAGATTATTTGGAAAGCATCCATGTAAGTATATATACTTTATATGCTTTATAAACTCCTTTCCCTCCTAAGTCATTCTCAATATTACCTCTGCAGAGAGTGGAATATTGCAAAATCTCTAAAACAGGAATGCCAGATCTTTGATCATCATCAAAATTCTTGTAGCGTTAAGAACATATGCGTGATTAGGTGGCTTAAAACAAAGGCTACAACCAGTACAGAAGTGTTTTGAACAATTATTACCTGTTTAGGGACTTCTTGTGGCATAGAATGCTGTTTGACCATCATACACTAACTATACAAGTAGCTGGGCTGATTTTTTGGAAACTGTCATAGCGTGCAAAAATTTGAGTTGAAAAGAATGACTTCACAACATGGAATAGTGAAGAACCTGGTATTTATGAAGATATTATTTTGAATTTTTGGTGCCCAGTTTGGAAAGGATGAATTTTAACACATTATGATGAGAAATACTTAAAGGCCATTTGAATACATGGAAAATGGGAGCTGGCCCAAGAGCAAGGTGAAACAAACATTCTCTGTTTTATTCATATCACAGGCTAGGCTTATAAAGGAATTTCCAGTGGGATGGAAACAACTTCAGGGTGCTTTATTGATCACTAATAAACCCAATCTATTAAGAAAACCCAAACTCCACCCAAAAAACTCCAACTGCACCGTCCTCAAAAAACCAGCCCAAACCCACAAAACCACCAACCAGCAAAGCCAACCAAGCTTTCTTTCCCATTTGTTTCTGCGTGACAATTTAGGCATAAGGAAACTGTTACATTTCTACATGTTTCTAATGGTTAGTTACATGACTTGTTGAGGAAATAAGAAAAGCCAGCAGCACACTCCTAGGAAATTTGATTCCCTGGAAAGCCTTTCTGAAAACTTTAGGAAGTGAAAGGGGCTTTAGAGGGCTAGCTCCTATATTTAGTACCCTAAGGATCATTTATTTGTAGGACAAAATGTTTGCTTAACCTGTTTGGAAATAAATCTAATGATGTAGCTGCCATGACAACAAGGTTAGTTTAATGTCTACCATCACAGAAACATGAAATATTTGGAGCTGGAAGGGACCCCCAAGGATCATGTTTTGTTACTTCACTCTTAACAAATTTTTCCTAATTTAAATATTCCTTGACAGAATTTATTCTTTCTTTATTATTTTTCTTTTTTTTTTCTCCTCTATGTCTTTCCAGCTCATTAGTGACATGAAGACATGAAGAATTTCTTTCTCTCCTAAAGTCTGTTATACATTTGAAGATTTACATACATTCCTTTTTTCTCTCTCAATCCAACATACCCTGTTCATTCATTTTTCCCTGTGAGTCTGTGATTCATCATATACCCAGAAATCACCTCCATCAGATCTTTACCCAGACCTTGCTATTTCCTATGTTTTTTAACTGTGAGCTGAAGTGAAGTGATCTGAACCTCAGAAGTACAGATCCAGAAATGAAAAGATAAAGTCTTTGACATTTCTAAAATCTAAAGAATAACTCATAACACTGAATGTCAGGACAAGAGGGCCATGAACAAACCATGAACTTCAGAAACTACTAGCTATCTGCGCCACGCATTAGGAGATGGCTACATATTAAGTAAGCTCTGAAGTTTCCAAGAATTTCATGTATAAAAAGTCCTAAAATTGATGTGTAATGTCAGCTGTTGGTCTGATTTATCTGTAAACCACAAAAATGCAAGGAAGGTGTTATAAAGAAGGAAAATTGGGAGTTAGTAACAATGTTGGTTTTTTTGTTTTTGTTTTCAGAAAACAGTTTTTTCCCCCTGTTCTCTTGGAAAGAAAGTTTTCTAAGACTCCTACTAAATCTGACATCTTCATGTACCACAAATTTCTTCCTAAAGCAGTTTATGGCTTTGCCTTGTCTTTCAACTCTATTCACAAATGCAATGGCAGGTTCAGTGACTTTTTTAAAATCTAAACATTAAAAGAAGTGGATTCAAATGTCTGTCTTGTTCTGCTCTATTGACTTAAAAAAATATTGAACATAAACTAATCTACTTTAATTCTGCATTTAATTAAGTATAGACACCAATGAAATAGGATGGGCAGAATATTATGGTAAAATACATTATTTCAACAGCTTGCTCTGTTACAAAGTTCTCTGTTACCTTTTTATGTCCCACTTTATTCAAGTAGATGGTATTTGGCATAAATTTTATGAAATCATGATACTGAATCTTGCCAGTGGTGTGTACTTCTTCATGTACAACTCCTGAGACAGACAGCAATCAATTACATCCATACATTAGGAATCTGAAGTTGGACTTTCCATATCTTTTGGTCAACTACATCTCAGAGCTCCTGTGTCTAGTAAAGTTGTGATTCTGAAGGAAAACCAAATTTGGGTAATAGGACTTGATGCTATCAGAGTGGAGAGTATGAATTTTCAAAGCAGATTGAGAAATGTATGTTTGGAATGGGGAGAAGCATCACAAAGTAACAGCAAACATGCATCAATCAAACTAAGCTTTACAAGCATACCCAGTTGTCCCTGGGTAGTTCAAGAACGTTTTGTAGCAGTCATTTGCAAACATTTGCATCTTATTGTTTCTGTGCAATTGAAGAAAGAGAACAAGTGGCAACTGTAACACGGGAAGGAAGTTCTATATGCGATTATATTTATAATCAGGCAATCAATCAATCAATCAAACAAACAAACAAAAAATAGGTCAGTTCTACCTAAGAGAAAAAATAAGAATACTTTAGGTCATACTTTAGGTCAAGCAGCACTATTTTTCTGCTCCGTGCAGGAAATTTTGCATGTTCTTTTTAATTATGTCAGCTGTTATGCTGGAACATCCTGCTGGCTCTTCCTACAAAGGTTTTATAAAAAAGCACTTCACAGGAGCATCACAGTATTACAAACCCATGGAAGATCAAATGTGTGTCCTATGAGGGCAAAGGATTTTTAAAAAAATATCATGCTTTCCAGTATGTATGTTTTTTTTTTCTCTGACTTTTTCTGTATTATGAAATCTCAGTAAATTGTACTTTGCAAGCTCAGGTCTAAAGCAACCTAGGCGAACACTGCCTCCAGGTGGCTCTGTGCACAGCTACAGCACTCGGGAGGGGAGGCCCTCTAATGGCTTCTCAGATCTGCACACACGGACAGAAACCAGAAGAGCTGCTAATTCCAATTTAACTTCAGAACAGGCTTAATTACACCTGTATTTGCTACTTAACAAGGAAGTGTCTTCTTTACAAGAACTGTAAAAGCTAATTAAGTCTCCAGTTGTACAACATTTTAGTATTATTTTACTTCCTCAATAAAAGGACTGACTAAAGTTTTTCTTTGAAAATGGCTAGGTCTGATCTCATCTTAAAAAAAATCAAATTATATACACTGTAGACAACCATTTTAAATTGTAGAGAATAGACAAAGGACAGAAAGATTGGAACAGGGGCAGGACAGAGGCAAAGAGGCACTGTGTGCAATATTAAATTATGTACATCACTGCATCTACCACACTACCAGGCAGAATTTAGATGTGATAGGCATGAACATCCATGTCCTCTACACACACTGCTTTCTGCAAGGGCAGGCCTTGGAAGGTTTTTCTCTGTTAGTTTGGCAAGACTGCCCCATAACTGAATGGCAAATTGAGGCTATATTCTTTAAATCTTCTGTTTTTCCTAATGCTTCTATTCACATGAGAATTCTTGTCTCAGACAAATCATTGTTATTCCACCCTACTCTCAAACTGCTACACCTATGTTTAATGTGACTGGTTCTGCTGGTTCGTCTAGGCAGACAGGACTCCTAAAGATAATTAGTATGTGCACCATTGATCTGAAAGACAATTTAGTGGGTTTTTTTTTCAGACCTGAAGCTGTACATGCTCCATTCAGTTCACAGTGATACCGTGGCACAAAGGGGTACAAACAGGATTAGCTGTTTTGCCTAGGAAGGAAGCAATCCTTTTGTATCATAATGATACACCTTATCCATCATGTGGGAATATAAAATTTCATACATGTGGGAATATAAAGCATTGCAAAGGTGTGAGAACGTGACCAGGACAGCCAATACCTCAGTTACTTTTGGCTAGAAAATTAAAATAGCTTAACAGTTTTGTCATGTTGTCCTGTGGAAGAATGGCTGCATAGGAGTATGAGAGTAAAGAATTAAATTAAAGAATCTGTTAATGCTTTACTTTTATGCTTGACAGAATTGATACAAACTACCCAAGGTGTAACGACATAGTAAATCAGACTTTTGGGTTTTATGTGTAATTTTTACCAGAATACTCAGCTTAGAGTGTCCTGAGGACACAGAAACTCATTTGGCTGAAAAAGGATTTGGCCCTTGGTTCAAATCTTCATGCATAAGCTATGCAGAAGTCCTCTACAAATCTGTTTAGCTAATTTGTTCTCACTATTATACGTGGGAAAAATTATGGATCTAAATCACTATTCCCTTGGGTTATTAACAATTGGGCAGATCACATGGGTGAGCATCCAGTGCTGACAGACCAAAGTGCTTCACTCCAGACCTGTGGGCTGGTGTAAGTCCCTGTAGCCAGGATTAAAGCCAGAAGACAGTCACATAAGGTAGCTAGATAAAACAGAGGTAGTAGGAGCAAGAATATATTCCATTCACTACTGGATATGTCTTTACTGTTCATGGAAAAGCTTAACAGTCTGACTAGCACAGGATCTGTTTTATTAGGGTGCCTGGTTATTTATGTATCTGAAGCATACAGAGATTTCTGAGCAACATAGTCTATTCCATTAGTCAGCTTGTTAGCTGCAATGAATCTAACTAATAAATCAAAGCTCTTCTCATTCTTTTATCCTAACGTCCTGGTCTCCTTTCTAAAAGTAGTGCCAAAATGTGTGCTGGGCATGTGACAGACTTACCTTTTAATTCAATCTTACAGGCACCCCACAGCCATAAATGGGGCTTTGCAGACACTTGTGGGACATTCTTTGGGTTTTTTTCTACTCATGAAGAAAAAATATATCGAAGATCCATAAACAAGCAAAAATTCATGTTAGTTTACAGGAGCACACAGTGAAACTTTTGTTATAACCTTCAGTGATCTGATGCATGGAATTCATTAAAATAATCAAATGTATAATATGTTCAGCTCCAGATTTCCTTGCACATGAAAGCCTGTTTCCATGTGAAAACCTGCTGCCCCTCAGCAGCTTCTAAAGGAAACAACCGACCAACGTAATCGAACATGCTGAACAAGGAGAACCTGCTTAGAATCTGCTCCTGTTGGTTAAGAATAAATTAACATTTAATTATTATAGCTAACTATTTGGTTAATACTAAAGAACAGTCTGATGCCAAGGAATAGTTTGTAAACAGTGCCTTGATGATAATGCCGGTTTGTTCTGCTTATTTCCTGAGCTTACAGTACCTCCTTCTATCCAAACAATGTCTGTTGCAATTCCTGTAGGGTGACAACAAACTTTAAGTTAAATGTTAGATATAGGTCTTATTAGATCTGGTAAATTTCAAGAAGATACTACTTCTCTTCTAGTAGAGAAATTTTGCATTTCAGAAAACTGGGCCTGATGTTTAGAAGCACCAAGTGTTCACAACTATGGATTAAATCAATGTGACCCAGCACTTTCTATGTCACAAAAAAATTGTTCATTAGGCAAAGAAAACAAGACTGAGATTCATCATCTGAAATAACATCTAGTCTTTACAACCACTAATAGTTCAAATAAACAACAAGGATGTAGCAGAAGGCTATGGTAATGAAAGTGTAATTCATCTGAAGAAGCTTATATAATTAGATTGCATTTATATAACCTCCCTTCTTGCAATATCTCAGCAATTCATATTCTTTTAAAGTCCTTAGTTTCACAGGCACCCAGTGAGGTAAAAAAATACTGACCATCTATTTTACATCTGGGAGGCCAAAGCTAAAGAATGAACAGGGGCAACATTCAGACAGGGTCATGTAAGTTTACTTCACTATCATTAATACTTTGTCCACTAGTGCCTCTGGAAGCTGGATCTTCCAGTCTTGTATAAATAGTGCTCTGAATTGCTTCATGGCACACTCTTATAGGTAGATGCCATGGCAGTTTCAAAACCAAAGGTTTGTACTGACAGCACACGGTCTGACTACAGCCCTAAAGACCTTGTCCATCGTCATGCTGAGTTTGAAGAAGAACAGAAAGTTTTCATTGGATGCTTCCCAAGTCCTGCAGGTCAGGCAGGAAAAATCTGGACAAAGGAGGATTTGTGAAAGTAATCCTTTAATGTAATGGCTGTTTAGGCAAGTCAGAGAAAAGCATAGTGCCCTTACCTGGATTCATAATGTCCTATAGGAGCTTCTGGCAGATATTCACAAACACACTTTGCTCTGGGATTCCTTTTTCCCAAGATCTACTTAGCTCCCTCTCTGTGACTTCTTTTTTTTTTCCTTTTTAAAAGACCAAGAGCTTAATTTTCAATTCAAGTGAAGATGATTATAATTGATGTGAATTATGCAAAGCCTTTTGTAGAATTTTCCATTCTGGCACATTCAAAGCCTTGGATCTGAAACACCACTCTCTATTGCTGTTCCAGGTCTTAATCTATAGAGCAATCCCATTCCTAGTTTCAGAAATTTTTGTCTGGTGATCATATTAGTAATTATGATTAATATGAATATAAGTCGCTACATTTAAATTTGGGTCAGTGGATGAATACCATCAGATGAAACTGTCCTTTAGTAAGTTCTTTGCAATCCATAAATAACACTGATGAGAGCATAACAAAGGCCCTTTGTGTTATTGCAGAGTGGAGCCAAAAATGTTCTTGAAGCAAAGTTTGTTTTCAATATAATTACATACAGCTCATACATAAACCAGCTTCTTGTGCTGAAGCCAAAAATGTAGTCTTTTAGATGCTATGAACATCCTCGTCTATATTAACAATAGAAACAAATGTATGGCAAGATCATTCATGTTTCACAGGTTCTTTTTATTCTGTTTGAGATATTACTTTTAATGTGAGGACACAGTCCTGCAAGTGTCTTACTGCTGGCACAAATATTTGCCTGTACAAACAGCCTTGAAGCACTGGGAGTTCAGTAAGTGAATGCAGGGCTGTTTTGCTGTCTTTTGCAGTAGTGCCTCTTGCTGATCCTGACTGAAGACTTAAAGATCTCAGAAAATGCAGCAAATATATTTCAAAACTCTGCAGAAAAGTTGAAAGTAAGTACCTACAGTTTAGGGTTTTTTATGTTGTGTGTATTAAGATGCATTCAAACTTTCCAATCAAAGTTAGACGGTTTAGATTTTACTTTAGGAAACTGAGCACATTCCAAGCCACCTCCATCAGCTGAAGCATCTTGTCAGGATGGTCCATTTTAAGACTCTTCCACAATTAAATAATCATTCCGGATGGCATGATGGAAACAATTTTGAATCCTCCAAGTTGGGTGGGAGAACAAAAAAATTTTCCTTGCAAGGAAGTACCATAATTCACCTAGGAAATTTTGTTCCTTAGCCATTTGTCCTCACATCCCTGCACCCTTCTGTGCTACAGCATAATGACTACAGAGTCAATGCCAATAATATCCTAATTCTCCATTGAGTTGACTCATATATTTCAGCATTTATTCTTTCTTTTTTAAAGCACTAGTGGAAAACAAATTATGATAATCCACAGTGCTGTCTCACCCCTCACTAACATATGTTTCTCTGCCATTGTAACATCTGGGTTTGCATGGTTCCAGGAAGAATCACTTTTTACAGAAAAATTGTCCCTGTATAGAAATTTATAGTCAGTAAAGGGCTGCTATAATGACCCATCCCGTCTTCATCATTATTCCCACTGAAAGGACAGAAGAGACACAATGGCTATGCTACAGTGAGAAGTGGAACAGACCACATGACAGAGGTAGCTGGAATACTTCATATAAATGTCACCCTTCTTCAACATATTTGTGCATATTTGTGCATATTGCAGTTTACTTTGCTGGGAAGGCATGATCCAGATGTTACAGTTGGAAAATTTCTCTTACTTTTAGGAAAAAATCTTTTCCCATCTTAGTTTCTGAGGAGTTCTTTTTGCAACAGGCAAAGGACAGTTCTGATCCTGACACAACCTGCACAATAAGGGCAGTATGTAACTAATATTTCCACCAAAAGAAGCACATCTTCAGAGAGCAATAGTACTCTGATTTTCCTCTTTCACTTTCTTGCAGTACTCTGGGAAAGAAAAGTATTCTTACAAGAATGCTGTTTTACTGTGACATTACCTGGCAGCTCACCAGGGTGGAGCTAACGCTCGAGCACCACCTCTGTCAGAGAAGCAGGATGTAATAGAAAGCAGTGACTCTACAGGAGGCCTGCAGTATGTTATAGTAACAGCTTTGTCCCCTACACTGCTTTACTTTCATTTTCTCACACTTCATGCTCTACTCACTCTACTGATAGTAACAACTGGGGGCAACAAAGGCAATCCAATACCCTTTTGCATTTCCCATACACATTTCCCTGACATATTGGGCAGACTAGTCTTGTTCTAAATAACAATCTAGATAAACACAGCCTGGAAATCATTGAATCATTTAGGTTGGAAAATCTCCTAAGACCATAAAGTCCAACTGTCAACCCAACCCTGCCAAGCCCACCATTAAACCATGTCCTTAAGTACCACATCTACACATCTTTCAAAGACATCCAGGGATGGTGACTCAGCCACTTCCCTGGGCAGCGTGGGCAGTTTCAATGCTTAAAAGATGAAGAAACCTTTTCTTAATATGCATCTAAACTTCATATCATCATGTTGTCATATCAAAAATGACAACACAAAATTGTAACACAGGACATAAAATAAATCCCTCACTGTCCCCAAGGTTTCTGGCTTTGATAAAAGTAAGGAAAACTCCAGAATGCATTTTCTAATGGCACTCAAAGACAGAACCTAGAAAGAAACAAGATAAAATAATATATATTACCTAGGCATATCGGACCTAAAATTTAAAAACTGCCTGCTCATTACCTTGCAGAAAGCAAAAATGTAAATTCTAAAAAAAGAAATAAGTGAATAAATACATAAAAATACAAGGTCCCTACTCATGATGGATAATATCATTACATGGAAAGCATAACTTTGCCTTTTCCATGGTAAGTAACTTGAGGTTTGGGATTGAAGGCACTTGAGACAGTAGTTCATGTTCCGACTTAGGTGTTTATTATTTCTTATTAGTGAAACAGTCCCACAGCCATGAATTCAGCAGCCTTTCATTAGCAAGGCACAAAATTACTATCTCTTGTGACAAGTTCTTTTAAGACTAAACTGTCCAATTAAGACCTGACACCCAGATTACTTTCCCTTTTAACCCAATAATTGATCCCTCAAAGCCTGCAATGAATTTTCTGTCCAATTTTTAGTCCAATTGGACTTTTCGGTCCAATTACAAAACATCACCCAAACCCAGGAAGAAGAAGGAAGAAGAAGATGAAGAAGAATGTAAGAATAAGAATGTAAAGAAGAACAACCTGCCTCTGCCCTAAAACCTCCATCTTGTTAGATATTTATTTCTATATTCCAAACCCAAAAACTTTAAGTTTTCCAGTCTGTGACATTACTCACTTCTAACCAACTACACACCTGTAATCCCAGCGCTATCAATCAGTTTTGACTGATAGCCTCAGGTCAATGGCAGTGTTCTCTTGTGGGTCTTTGCCTTTAGGCACAGAAAGTTTAAAATTCTCAGCATGCAGGATTCCAACAGTAACATCACAAGGGAACAGATTATTTTACTGACATGACTTAAATAGACCTCATCACCAAATAGAAGATATGCCCCAAGGATTAGTATGCATTTTATACTTACTGTTAAATCTCTGGAAATAAAATAGTTAAATATCTGCTTGTGTAAGGAGTTTCAAGCTATCTTATAACATGCAGTGACAAAAAAATACTTCATATGCGATCCAGAGGAAAACATAAATCCCATAGGGAGTGTTCTGTGCTAAGGAAGGAAACTTCCTTATACACAATTCAAATGTCATAAATAAAGGCTGGTAGAAAAGGGTTCCAGAAGAGAAGAACCTAAAAACCAGCCTTTTAAAATTCCAGCAGAAAAAAAAAAATTAAAAACTAATAGAGTAGATTTTGACTCTTGCAACCTTAAACCATGGGGAGAGTCTACCAAAGCAGAACTACCTGCGACAAACTTTAATGTAATGCAGCACGTGTTCTCAACACACTGTGACCATCTACACATCTATGTAAACCGGTAGCACAACTGGGTAGGCAGTCTGGGTCCTAATTCTATCCTTAAGCACCATCTGCCTGTAGTTCAATAAAACTTCAGAATTAAGTAATGAAAACAATTATCAAATACACTACACACCTAATGGGAAAAATTAGAAATTTTTTACTGTAGAATTTCATTCAAATATGTGGCATTTATTTAGACAATCTAGTACTCAGTGAAGAGCAAGCCTAGCAGTACAGCTAAATACCTGTGTTTTACTTTATTTCCTAACATAGGAAATATTCTGTATTCTGTAGTTCTCCATCAGCTAAGTTCCCAATGAATTAGTTTTTGATCTGTGGGCAATTGCTTTGATGAATTTGCTGGCACGACAATTATCCTCCATCCAGCCTATTTCAGGAAACAATTTGGAGGGACCCTGTTGTTCAGCAACAGCTAAAATAGCAGCAAATCTGTCACACAAGGACTAAGCCACTGAGGATGGGACAAATGCTGAACTGTGGGGTCCCATGAGATCTCCCCAAGTGTGGGAAATGGCTCAGATCTATGGGATTGATTTGAATGCAGAACATTGTATATGAGTGTGTGTAGGCATTCACACACAAGTGAACACGTGTTTTTAAAAAACATAGTAGTGAAGGGATTCTCGGCAGATGCAGACAAAGAAGTTGGTAAAAAAAGCAAGATATAGCCAGCAAAGGAGTGGCAGGAACAGGACTGTGAACAAAATCAAAGCAGCTTTTGGGCTCTCTATGCTGAAAAAGGTTTAGAACTGAGAAAAGAGAAATTTGTTTCTGTTACTTGAGTTCAAATACACTCAGAGAAATATGCTCAGTCTCTCTAAAATCCCTGAATTGCACCATAAAATACCTTGCCGCATCTTCATTTTCTTCTTTTAGTGGAAATACCCTGAAATACTTTCCAAACTGATGAAATATTCATGCCAATAATGGTGAAACAGTATTTAGGCAGAAAATTTGGGAAGTTGCACAGGAAGTGGAACTAAAATTGGAATCTGGAAAATATCTGCGTGTATGTTTTTGAAACTGAAAGAAGGAATGCTTTCAACTACCTGATTTATGAAAGTTGCACAATGCTATGTTTGTACTTATGTTCATATAAAGCCACTGAACAAAAATTAGGTTGCAATTCAGTTTTGAATTGCTACCTCCAGCATGATGTTTTAGTCTCGCCTGCTCCTCCCTCACCTTGCCTATCAGAAAGTAAAGTGAATTCACATTGTGACAATGTTAATGAGGAGAGAAGAGGCTGTTACTGACTGAAATTATTACATTGGAAAAGAAACTATACCACATATATACTACAAATTAATTGCAGAATTTTCTTTGTTTCCTTTAAAAGCAAACCAACCAACCAACCAAACCAATCAAAAGTTAAAAAGAAGAAGTGATTTTACAGATGCATTGCACTATATTTCAGAGTATCTGTGCTGTTCCAAACATCAGTTTGGTGGAAATCCAAAGTTATATACATGCTGGATGCTGGAATATACTCAAAATACTACTTTCCTCCCTGTTGTAATTGCAAGAGCTTACAGAAGATTTAAATGAT
The DNA here is from genome assembly GCF_027477595.1 of Haemorhous mexicanus. NCBI lineage: Eukaryota > Metazoa > Chordata > Aves > Passeriformes > Fringillidae > Haemorhous > Haemorhous mexicanus. Next base: position 66,956,671 of record NC_082381.1, read on the forward strand.
GCCCCTTTCACAAAGATAACTCCATATTAGAATCAAAATGTCTCATGGGAACTGGGAATTATAACTAGAAATCAAAACCAACCCCTGTCATGAGCAGTGCCAGTCGCAAAATTGAAGAAAATGGAAGTAAAAAGCTTGCAGAAAAAAGCTGATCAAAGATGAAGGCACAGAAACTATTGCTTTGATTTAAATGTTAGTAATATTTGAAGGAAGAAGATGAGAAAATAAAATACCTCTATGATGTATATACTCAGAACCCAGTGGGAAAACAACTTGGAACTATTAATACATAGGGTTAACATTTCAATTCAATTTTGTCATATACCGAGAACACTTTAAGTCAAATTATACTGTGTAAGGAAAATGCAGTAGAGAAAATATTTTTTCCAATCCAAAACTGTAATTAGATTTTAATTGGGGCACTCAAAGCAGGCCAAGAGACAAATGACAGAGACAGACAGCAAAGAAGAAAATAGTAACTAAATTAGGAAGAGAAGAAAACCAAGGAAAGTAGAACAGGAGGAAGGAAAGGAAAAAAACTATTTAGCTCTTGCTGCAGCCCCCAAAAGCTTTTGCTTTTCACATCTCTTTCACATTTACTGTGACCTCCCCAAGGATCTCTGTGTTTCACAACCATAGAGATCATGAAAACACATTTGCATCACAGAGTATCTATTTCCCAACCTTCATTTTTCTTAACTTGCTTCACACCTCCATCATTGACTACAGTCTGCTAAAATTATTTAAAGAGCTTTTCTGAGCCACCAATCTGTCTCCAACAAACCCATCACCACAGACTGCCACCCAGCAGTCTCCTGCTCCTCTACAACTTCACCTTCCATTTCCCATAGGCTGCAGCTGCTCTTATTGATAGAGTTCATCAGGAGTCAAATGTATTCAGGTGTCTAAATTGGAGAAACTGTTTCTTTCATTACCATAGAAAACCCAATTACAAAACAGCCCCTAGCCCATAGCTAGGCACCCATTAATTCCTCTTGGGCCCCAAAATCATTTTGTCTTCTTCATTGAAGGCATAAGAACTCCCATTGCTCCTCTGCAGTTTACAAGTCACAGTATTCCACCAAAATAAATTTGAAACTGCTCAGAATTTCACCAAAAAAAAAAGTTTATATTATTTAAAAGATTCAAAAACTTTCAAAATGAAACAAAAATATTTTTCTCTGATTTATGAGAAAGAAAAGAAAAAAAAAAAAACACAAAACCTATTTTCATTGCATTTCTATGTAATGTCACTGAAATACTTTCTATTTCCAGCTAAAGGGAAAAAAATTAACAAAATTTTAAAAAGTCTTTGGCTTTTCTTGAAAATATTTTTCTACTGAATCATCTGGGTTTTCCTACAAATCCAACAGAGTGAAGAGCCTGGGCCTCCCACCTAGGCCCTGGCCTGAGGAGCTGAAACATGTCTCAAGTTGTCCAAAGTACAAAAATCCAGCTCAGTTGGTATGAAGAAGGTATGCAATCAATCTCAAAAACTACTTAGTAGTAGTAGTAGTAGTAGTAGTAGTAGTTTTGGGAACTACTTAGGAGACTGCAAGATGGGAAATTAAATATATCAAGGGTGAGTGAAAGCACACGTGCTACTGTCTCAAGAGAAATGCAAAGATTGGCATCCTGAGTGGAAGTCCAGCCAGAGCAACTATTTTGAACACTGGGAGCAAAAAGGGACATAGAGACATCATCTGGTCCTAGAAGAGATACAAAAAACAATAGAAAACTAAATAAAATTTCATGGTTTTTTTGGTTGGCTGGTTGGGGTTTTTTTGCAGCCAATTAATGAGGCACTGGAAGATGTTTCTCACTAGATTCCCCACCCATTTAAATGTTTAATCAAGGTTGAAAGGAATTTCAAGAAACCTGGTGTAGAAGAAAACTGGTGAACCTGGTGGTCAAGAAACCTGGAATGGGTCTGTGTCCACAGCAAAGGGAGGTTTGAACTAGATGGCCTTGAAGGTCCTTTCCAATATAACTCGTTTTACAGTTGTGTTATATAATGAATGTTTCCTCCCAAGATAATGAAGATAATGGTTAATAAGGACCAGTTGATGTTTACCCTGTATCCATTCCTACTCAAATAAAAGTGTAATGGTTACTTAAAGAAAAAACGGTCAGTGGCATGGTAAATCATGGTATTCAAATAGTCATGAGTGGCTCTCAAACTGTAATAGGAGTAGCAGCTCAGATTATCTGATTATCTGATATCCAAAGGCATTTGCTCTGAGAGAAGCTCAGAAAGGGAAATAATAGGAAACATCAGATTTCAGCAAACTGTCAAACAGTGTTATCTACATAACTCCAGAAGAAGATTAAAGAAGTTTAAAGCTAGAAAAATCTCCAGGTACCTGTCCAAGCACTGTGAAAAGATTGTGAGACAAACAAGTACATCCACTGTGACCCCTCTGGGTCTTCTTTACTCAGCCCTGAGAAACACCCTGACTAGAGCAATGCAGAATATATATTTTCTAACTTGGCTTTTTTCCTCCCTTTTCTCCTTGTGTGTCCATTTCCTAATTCATCATTGAGGAGGCAGATTCAGGCTTCTACCACAAAAGTAATAACATCAACTCCAGTCACTTCATCCAAAAAGAACAGTTACTACTATCTTTAATACCATCTAAAAGGCTGCCAAATACAATAGCTTCCATTATTATAAAACACAAAACAAAATTAACAGCCACTACTGCAGGTATTGAGAAGGGAAGTTTGAAATGTGATTAAAATTTCCCTCAGCTCCTTTCCTGATTTTTTTTTTCTTCTTTGTGGCTAATAAAGGTTTAAACTTCTGGGATCTGGCTGGATTTTTGTTGGTTTTTTGGGGGTTTTTTTAAGTGTGGATGCTTGTTGACAGACATTTGGGTGTCTCTGAATGGCCAGACTTTAATTACTTAGTACATGCAGTGGGTCATATAAATAAATACCTTTTACCCTCCTGACTCATTTGTTCCAGTAAAACAGGCATAAAGTTTGTAATTAACACAGGATGCCACTATCATGTATCCATCCCTCAGAGAGGACTCTGTAAACACTGTGCCATTGTTTCTTCATTATTTCCTTCATCCTAGTGCTCTTCCTCTCACAGCTTACCTGCCAATCCCTGAGTTACCCCCCCGCCCCGTTCTTACTGCCTTGGGGACCTCAACCATGTCTGCTCTTCCTAGCCAAGAAGACACTCCAATCCTGATATCCATTACTGAAGTGAAAGGCAGTCCTTTCTGCTAAAACTCAGAGTCTTCACTTTTAATTATGAAAACCTGAGCCAACACAAAATGAGGCCTGAGGATCTTTTTATATCTCAGATTGTTCATATTCTTGCCTACAAGATTCTGGTTTACAGCTAAGGTATTATTGTTACACTGCAGTTCCACCCCTCCCTTTTGGCCTCAGCAGTCACTACAGCATCTCCAATCCTTTTTACAGCACTCCCTCCTTTTTACAGGTTGTCTTTTGTGTAGACACTTTCCTTGGAAACACTCTACACATGATGGGCTCCTGGAGATCCATTCTCTCCATTTACTATTCCTTATCACAGATTCCAGCCAAATATAGAGCCAAAGGACTTCACCCACTATTGAAATGGCAGAAGGTAAATAACTTACACACAAGGAAACATCTTCCCATCAGAAAAAAACCTTGGTGGTGCAGTTTACCTAACAAGACTGAGAAATCTCTGCTATTGGACGCATCAATAAAGAGACGGTAGAGACTTCTGAGGAGTTATCTTTTGAGGATTGAGTTATCTGCAGTGGATTACATTCTAGGAGAATGGATGTTCTACCTGATCTGTTGACACTCTTCCAGACACAGTTCCTGATTTTGCAATAAAAGTAGGAATATCTGACTACTGTTCAAGCAGCCTTTTAAAAGCTGTGGTCAAATGGCATTAGAGGTAAGCACTTGGTAACAAGTTTTTTAACAGATGAAGTATGTTGCCACCACCTACGGCCTGGTTGCAGGTTCTCTTTCAATACCAGCCATTTCCCAGATCCTTTCCCCTGTTTTGTAGTGCCTGTTATGACTGCAAACATGACAGGAGAAAGAGCAGAAATATTTGCCATACCACTTGGAATGGAAGATATTCCTTTCAAGTCAGTGAGACAATTCAGAGCCGTGAAGGAAAACATGTAATTTCTGCAAAATATTAGTGTAATAACAATGAAGATTTGAGGGATTGTGGAGACTCACACTTAAAGAGATGTAATAAGGAATTACAAATCACTACATTGACGGTAAACTTTCAGTGAGGGAAATGGCATTTAAGATTCTGATGTTGCACATATTAAGTAAATAGATTTGATAGCATTCAGATTACTCAGGAAAATTCCAAATGCAATTTGTGAAATTAAAATGAAGGGTGCTAAAAAAAAGCACCCAATGGGGAGTCTCCTGTTACTGATGAGAACACAAGGGAAACATTTGCTCCCAGAAAGAAATGATCAGTATCTCACTGGAGGAGAGGTAAGCAAAAGATGAGGTGGTAGAAATTCTTGATTGCAGATGTTTAAACTCTCCTGATATATCAAATAAAATAAGGATGTAATGCAGCTGACTTCAATTAATTGCAACTGGTGAAGTTCTTCGGTTGGTCCATTTCAGCCAGCAGGTGGATTCAAAACTTTGAAAACTATCAAAATACAGAATAGGTTAAAGTCCATCGAGTTTTATAGAAAACAGGGAGCCACTACAAAAAATGCAGTTGTTAATTACAGAGGAATCATCAATATTTTAAATAAGCAGAAACAGAGTGATCAATGCAATGTGTAAATGAGTTTTCTGTGTTGGTAAACAAACAAGGAATTACCAAGCAAAATAAACAGGGCCATCTTTCAGTATTCAATAAATAAAAAAATTACATAATCAGAAAAAATCAGTCTGTCCTAGTCTTGTAGACAATGTAAAGAGAAAATAATAGAATTTAACAGCTAATGATCATATCAATCAACAATATTTTTAAAAACTATGTTTTTCTCCAACAATATTTGTCTAATAAAAGGTATATCTCACTCATTTTAACAATTGTTAGACTCTTTTTTATAGCTATGGTTATAACAATCTTAATATCTCCAAAAGGAATAAACGTACGGAATACAGCTTTGATAGAATTAAATATAAAAGATTTGCCATGGTATGATGACAGGAAATTACCAACAGGAACTTTAATAACCACTCTGAATTCTTTAAATCTTGCATCAACAGCAAAGGATGTTGAGATGTGTTTGTCATATGATGTAATTCTAGGAATAAAGACTGGCTGGAAAAGGTGTCAGCTGGTAATTAATGACAAGCACATGACAAATCTTTAATAAAAGCTATTCCTATGGATGACCAGTTTCCATGCAAAAGGAAACAAGATCACAGTCATAAAGCAAATATACAATACCATAATAAAAATTTGTTTTTTATGTAATTCTTTTATGCATGATATATCATGTTAAAATACATATGCTATATTATGTTAAAAGCAAACTGGTGACTGTTAGAATGCATAATAACTTATAGAGTCATTAGGTTTCATTTCAGTAATGTCAGTACAAAACAAATATGGTATGAAACAAATTTACTAAACAGATGCTGAAAGTAAGCCTTGGTAATATGAGATGCAGAGCCCGAGCTAGTAACACTGAAATGAGTCTTACACCCCACTGCTGGGCGTCTGAGAAAACAAGGCTTACACCATCACCAGCCATTGCTCTGTGTCCCTGCCACTCCACACCTAAAAACACTTCAATGGGCCAGCCAATTCTTTAATTTGAATTGTAAAATAATAATTCATGCTGGATGAGTCTAAGTGATGAAGAATCCAAAATTAAATCAATTTTAACAATTTGAGTCACAAAATTATTAGTATTGGATTAGATCTCAAGAGGTCATCTGGTTTCCACTGATGAAGTATCAATGGATAAATACATTTTTCTAAGTTTCAAAAAAAAAAATCCATTATCTGACATATTTATATGCAGAACTTATGCTTTGCATCAGCTGACTGACCAACTATGATACATGTACTTGTATACTTGTATTAACATAGCACTAGGTGAGTCATAGCACATACCTATGCTTACCCAGATGGGATGGCGCCTTGGTGAGTGCTAGGTGATTTAGGACATTGAATTGAGGATACAGAGCACAAATCTGTAAGAAAATAGCTTCAAACATTCTATTGCTCATGGAACTAAATTGTTGCCTGCGGCACAAATGTAAGAACTGAAAATAGTAAGACTTATTAAATGGGCTACAGAACAGTAGCATAACATCTGATGTAGGTAATCTTCTAATTTCAGCTTAAAAGGCCACATTTCATTTACTTTAAAAAGTAATGATATGGACATTATTTATATTCTGAAGGGCCCACAATCAGAAGGTGAATTTTCATGCAGAGTTTGAGATACTGCTTGAGGGGAAAAATATTTTTTTCTAAAAATTGAAACTTCTGTTTCTCATTTGCAAGGCTGATTTTCTTTCAGATCATGTATTCACCAGCAATTACATGGAAGTAATAAAGACGCAAAGAAACAACCACCCTCTACAAATGCTGAACATTATTCAAACTTCTGATCAAGACTTCTGTCCCTTCTTCAACACTTGCATTTAAATGACAAATCATAGCTGTATATGATATCTCTCAGACATTATTACTCTTCAAAATCCGATCATCTGAATCTTAGGAGGGATTTTATCCATCTGCTGGGAAGCATGAAGGCCCCTCAGCAGAAGATCTGTACTTGTTTTTAGCAGGACTGTTCTGCTTTCCTCAGTGCAGGCATTGGGATCACATGACAATTTATCTGAAGATGGAACCAGATGAAGATACCATCTGTTTCTTCCGTACTGTGTAACTGGATCAGACTCAAGTATGTAGCAGCTGTGGGTGTATCTATCTCTATAGACTGCAGCTGATGCTATCCAATACTTCTCCAGAAAAGTTCAAACAGGATGAGAACTTATTTGGAAAGTCAGTTAAATGTCAGGCCTTCTACTGCTGCATAGAGGAGAACACCTTAGATCTCCTAGATGTAGGTGTCTCGTCTTGACATGCTCACATGAATACTCGGAAGTCTTGACTGAACATCAGCAGCATTACTGTGACATTTCCCTCCAGAAAAGGAGTTTGTGCTGTTGTGTAGAGTGTTTCCACAGTAATATGGAAAATTTTGTTGCAAGAGTTTCTCACTCATGTAAATTTCTTTGCCCAGAAGGTTGTCCTCTGTCTTGAACTGTCTCTAATCTCACTGGATCCCAAAATGCTGGGATATGCACATATGTGCCAAACTATTACTGCTACCAGCAGCTATTTCTGCTGAAAAGCTGGTGAGGCTTAAACCTCTGACTTGTGTTTTACAAGACAACAGAATTTCCAAATGCCTAGGAAAATAGCTGTGTTTAGTAAGTATCACAGAAGTCTAGTTATTTTTTATGTTCTAAAGTCTGTCAGTATTGGTGTTTACTTTCTGTTTTAGCTTCTGTCTGAACTTTGCCTCTGTTTTAGCATACTCAGTTGCTCTTTTGGTAACCAAATCCAATTTTTTTAAGATGGGCCTTGTCAAAGGAACATTTAAGTATTTCTATACTGGAATCAGAGCTGTGACTGATCCCTGTACAGACCTATACAAGGCAGATGTAACAGAAGGATGTTGGATATTTAGAAGAGTGAAGCTGAAATAGCAGGGACATTACATAAAGACTGGAGATACTGTAGTTACTGTGGTGAGGCTAGCAAGTGACTTAAAAGGCAATGGACAGCCTTGAGAGGGAGAACAAATAATGAAGATCACTAATTGTTCATTAGTGATGAAAGCTGGGCAGAATGATACACATCATAATGTCTTGGGGGAAAAAATTACAGTGTGCTTACAAATATAAATTACAATTTATAATTGATACTTCTTAGTATTGTAAACAAAATAAAGAAAGCAATAAAGATCAATGGAACAGGAAAAGACAAATTTCCTGTCATTTCCTGAAGGTATTGCCTTGATTGACATCAAATTCCTTGTCTGGTAAGTCATCTTTGAAGTCACAAACATAGCAAACAAATCCTGATGCTTTCTTGGATCTGTGCACATTTTTGTCATATTAATGCATTAAATTTACCAGGTTTGAGCTAAGACCTCTTGAGTATTGGCTAGAAATGTAACACTTACCCCATAATCATGTAACTGAGTAATTTAGGTCCCTTACTCAATATATACTTGGCCTCGTAGAGAAAAGTATTTAGAAATTTTAGAATCCAAACTGTGACCCAAGGACAGCATTGGCTGTTCTTACAATGAGTCTGTTAGGCTCATCTCAGCCAACATATATGCAATGATATAAACCCTGCAGAATCTTGCATAGGTCAGATTGCCTGGAAATGTACTGGAAATACAAGTGACTTACAAGGATTAAACATGAGAAAGATAAGAGGTTGCAGTGGATTGATCTTAGCTGTCAGGTGCCACCAGAGCTGCTCTGTCACTGTCCCTCCTCACCTTGATAGAGGGGAAGAAAATATGATGAAAGACTTGTGGGTCAAGGTATAGACAGGGAAAGATCACTCACCCATTACCATATAGATAAAACAGACTCAGCTTCGGGAGATTATTTTAATTTATTGCCAATCAGACAATAAGAGGGAATAAGAAATAAGAACCAAACTAAAGACACCTTCCCCTCACCTCTCCCTAATTATTGGGCTCAACTTCGCTCTGATATTTTCTACCTCTTTTCCTTAAGCAGCAACAGGGGAACAGGGAGTGGGTCTGCAGTCAGTTCAACACAGATTGCTTTGCCACTTCTTCCTCCTCACACTCTTCCTCTACACCCGTGTGGGGGTCCCTCCCAAGGGAAACAGTCCTTCATTAGTTTCTCTAACATTAATCATTCCTACAGACTGCAGGTCTTGAACTGCCCCAGTGTGGTTCCCTCCCACTGGGTGCAGTACTTCAGGAATCACTGGGCTCTCCATGGGGACACAAGTCTTGCCAGCAAACCTGATCTAGTGTGGGCTCCTCTGTCCATGGGTCCATAGGTTTGGCCAGAATCTGCTCCGCCGTGGGGTTCCAATAGGGGTTACAGCCTCTTTTGGGCATCCACATGCTCCAGTGTGAAATCTGACACAGGAGGCAGGTGGATCTCTGATCCACCACTGATCTCCATGGGATACAGGGGCACAGCTGTTTCACCATGGTCTTCACCACAGGTTAAATGGGAACCTCTTCTCCAGTGCCTGGAGCACCCTCCTTCTTCTTCTTCACTGGCCTTGGCATCTGCAGAGCTTATTCTCTCTCATCATCTCACTCCTCTCTTAGGCTGCTGCTGCTGTTGCACAGCTTAATCTCCCTTCTTAAATACATTATCCCAGAGATGCTGCCACTGTTTCTGACGGGCTTAGCCTTGGGCATGGGCAGGTCTATCACAGAGCCACCCAGCACTTGCTCCATGAGACACAGGAAGATTCTCACTGAGGCCAACCCCTGCAGCAGCCCCACTACCAAACCCCATATAAACTCAATATAGAGGCCAAAAGCTAAGTGGCCTTGAACGTACTCTTTTAATCCAAAAGACAATCCAGAATTCTTCAGATAAATCTTTTTCCACACATTCAAATCATTTTAGCCCAGGCCTGGTATGATCTTGCAGACAGAGAGATTGATCTCTCTATCCGTGTATCAGGGATAGAGATGACATCTTCGAAATATCTGGACTGTTCTCTTGTCATTTGTTCCACTGATAAACCAGAAGTCAGACTGTATTAATTGCCATAGGAGCTATAATTTCTGTTTTTAAGGTTTGCTTAGGTATTTTATCTGTTGTAACTTGATGGTTGTTCTGTGGTTTGTGGCTACCCTTCCTAGTTCCAAATATTCTTGATTGAGTTGAATTGTGGATGTGGCTAAACATATTGCTTCCTCTTTCCTTGAGTAATCTCTTTCAACACTCCACTACAGTCTTGATACTGCTGCAGAGATCAATACACAGTATTCAGAGACAAACAGGCATCTTCTTTATCGAGAAATATTTCAAGATTCCTCAGGAATTACTTACAGCTGCAGTTTTTTCACTCTCATCCTTGAAAAAAAAAAAGACTTTCGAAAAACATTTTTATGAAACTATCTTTTTTTAATAATGAGATATTAGGAATATTTTTTTTTAATGCCAGAAATATTTCTTTCATTTTTATACCTAAGATAAAACAAAATTTTTCAAAGAAAATTTTGTATTTATCAAAGTTCCAAATTGTTCTTTCTATCATCAGGATAGTTTTCTGTATCACCATGTACTTGCATAGACAATGTAAGAATAATGTTTCTGTTAAACAAACAAGTTGACAAATTGCTTTGTAATCCACTAAAAGAGCTACAAGAAACACCACTCTCAAACCATCCAGCTTCCAAGAAAGGAGTGTTCCAATTTTCTCTCTTGCTGAAAAATGTTTTCTATCTACCACAAAGACTACTGATATCTTTCACACAATTTAGTAAAATTCTTATTGCTTAGAGTAAAAACTAGTTAAATGGCACATTTAAGTTATTAACTTTGGGGTTTGCATCATCTGATTTTACAAAGAGGGATTCTTGAGTATTATCAACATTATATTAAATTAATTCTGCCTTTTTTTTTGAGCAGACAAACTGACCTTGCCAGTGTACTTACTTGTTGGCCTAGAAGGGAGAAGATAAACTTTCATGAACCATTATTTTTAAAGGAAAGGAAATTATTTATACTTTAACTACTGTGCCCTCTCAACAGTAAGCAAGAGATTACATGTTCAGATCATCACATATTTGTGAAACATACAGTTATAACTCCATGTGTTCTACAACTGCAATAATACTTGGTTGCAGAAAGTTCTTCAGTTTAGAGCCAGCATAAACACCCAAAGCATACAGTTGTCCTCCATGAAATGGATGGGTTATCACACGCACTGTAGCTATATTGGTGCTCCTGTACAATGCAAATCCTTGTCCTTGGAAACTACCTGAAATTATTTAAATCAAAGCTGTTACGGATGGGCACTTCCAGAATCTCAAGTGCAGATACAGCTAGAAAGTATGCTTTTGTGTGGGTGTTTCATTGCTACTAAGACATCACAAAGCCAACAGTGATTGTATGCAGCCAGTTTCTTATCTCACTCCACACAGACAGAATCACAGATACATTATTAAAACTTTTGCCAGAATAAAAAATGGACTCCAACTAACAGCAAATAGATGTTAATATTTGGCTTGCCCACACTAAAATTTGAATCACACTATCAACAGAAAATTACCAAAAATGCTTGTTCAGCATAGCTACATTAAGCACAATACTTAATAGCTCAGGACACCTAAATATAGTCCTGATGCTACTTTGAAGTTCTTCGACACACACTATTGAATTACCTCCCCATTTCATCTCAATTGCCAAAAGAAAATGCATTAACTGAGTTAACTAGTTAACTGAGACTCTATAGTCTTGTATTCAGGCAGAAATCACTTTTCCATAGCAGGTGTTTGGAATTGATCAAACCTTAAACCAGGCTTCCCAGATGAGGCCCTGTTTCTCATGAACATTTTGTAGTAAAGCTACTTTATCCAAGGTGGTCAAGGATTCAGATCCAGATGTGTATAATTTCAGCTCAGCCTGAAGCATGCTGCAGGAATCACAGATCATGTGCTGGAATGCTTGTATAAACATAGGAATTTTTCCATACCTGTTCACAACATCAGCATGCAAAAGACAATTTAGGCAGCATCAGGTGAGATCACTTTGCAAGGGTCAGGTTAATCAAATCTTTCACACCCGGCAATTACTAACCTACCTCACACATGTGCCAGTAAACATATATGTGCAGTTCCATAGGATTTCATCCCATCACCAGCTCAGTTTTGCATTTATTATGTATGGATCTGCCTAGGCAGGTCACTTTTTCTGCCAGATTTGGATTCTATAGTTTCCTTGTTCTCCCAACAACAGCCTGAACTGAGATCGCACTGATAGCATGAGCAAATAGAGGCTTATAGAAATGATACTGCTAGGGAGAAAAAGCAGAAAACTCCTGGAAATTTGCAAACCTACTCATTGTGGTATCACTAGTTCAAGATTTTATTAAATATCACTGCCCAGGAACAGCAATAACACAAAGTACCTTAAAAGTTCTGGCACTTGACCCACTTCTTACAAAGAAATAGGACATCAATTGAATTCCTAATATTACATTTTAGCTCACTAGCAACAGGACTCTTGTGGCCCTCTCTCATGGTTTGACACTGGCCGAACACCAGGCACTCCTGAAAGCCACTTGCTCACCCTCCCTGGCAACAGCTGGGAAGAGGAGAGAGAAAAATTCATGAATGAAGGGTTCATGAATTGAGATAAGGACCAGGAAAAAACACTTCAAGGGCAAACAGGCTCAGCTTAGAGGTACTAAGTGCGTTTATTGCTAACAAACCAGACGATAATGAGAAGTAAAATAAGCCTTTAAAGAACACTTCCCCCCCAACCCCTCCCTCCCTCCCACTGACAGCACAGGGAGACAGGGCATGGGGATTTGGTCAGTTCATCACCTGAGGTTTTCTTCTGCTGCTCAGGGAGAGGAGCCCTTCCCCTGTGAGATCGTGGGGTCCCTCCCACAGTTCTCTGCGAACTTTCCCAGCATGGTTCCAATCTCATGAGCAGCAGTCCTCCCAAACTGCTGCAACCTGAGTCCCTCCCACGGGCAGGCAGACAGTCCTCCCAAAACTGCTGTGGTGTGGGTCACTCTTCCACAGAGTACAGTCCTCCAAGGACAGGCTGCTCCAGCCTGGAAGGAGCGCCACCCTCTCTCCATAGAGTCTCCCACTGGACCACAGCCTCCTCCAGGCATCCACTCCAGCATGGCCAGCTGATGGATCCCTGCATCCCCTGTGGATCCCCAAGGGCTGCAGGGGCACAGCTGCTTCACCATGGTCTGCACCACAGCCTGCAGAGGAATCTCAGCTCCGGCACCTGGAGCACCTCCTCCCCTCCTTCTGCACTGACCTTGGAGTCTCCATGTTGGTACCCTCACACCTTCTCAACTCCTCCTCTTCTCTGGCTGGAATTAAAACTATGCCACTGCTTTTGCTTTGATTTCTTCTTAAATATGTTATCACAGAGGCACTACCAACATCTCTAACTGGTCCAGGCTTGGCCAGCAGCATGTCCATCTGCAGAGCCATCAGGGATTATTTCTGCCAGACATGGTGGAAGCTTCTGGCAGCTTCTCACAGAAGCCACCTCTGTGGCTCCCTTGCTATCAAAAACCAGGCTGTGCAAAACCAACACACCCTCAAAAAGCTTTGGCTCTATAAACATAATAAGCCAGCTTGTTGGTACTTCCAACAGCCCTCTTGGTAAGGTAACCACACCTCTCAGGCACGCAGTTTCCATGATAGTGGCAGGGTCTCCATGTGCTGCAGTGTCATGCTCTCAGCAGCAGCATGGCAGCAGCAGCAGTTCCCTTCTCTCCAGAAAGCTCTGGGGTTTTTTTCAGAGACTCTTGCCAGTAGTTCTTTCAGTTGCTGAAAACTTATCATCCTTTTAAGACATGTGAATCAACAACTCTGGTGGATTAAGTGCTACCTAACCCCCTTTTTTTTTAGTGATGAACAGTGCAGTACACCCCACCACAAACTGCAGGCAATCTAGGTCTCTTAAAATGCAATTTTAATTTTTTGCTGGTTTATTCGGGAACAATCAGTGATGTTTTTCTTTTAACCACCCTTAAAAAAATTCACTAACATCTGAAAAGATTTGCCTGTATTTTTGTGAATGAAGTGTTATGGATGTTCTCCAATACAGAAGCTACTATGAAGGCTACTCAATGCTTATTGATAATGTAATTTTAAAAAGTTATTTCCTTGCAGGTCCCTTTCTGTAGGGGTACAATTTTAGCAAAGTATGAGAGCAATTGAGAGCTGATGGTATGGCTTTTCTGTGCCTGAATAGAGGCCCATCAGAAACTTGATTGTAGCCAAGTGATTCCAGACTAGTTTTCAACCAGCTCCTAAATGTTACATTTACCTAGTTCTGTCTTTAAATCACACCAGTTTGCCCCTCTACAGTCTGAGAACAGCCAGAAGATCTCAGCATCTACACTAGTGTACCTGAAACACCAGGTGTCTCACCCTTTGTCTGATGAAACATATTTAATATGTGTTAAATTTTCTTAAGCCTGGACATGTAGGGAGATATATATATTGCTGCATCTTTACTGTTTTTTCTTTCACACATTAAAAAGACAAAGCTGACTTGCTGATTACATTCCTCTCCAAAAATTTTGTTTAACAGAATAACATAATCACAGAAGAGGGTTGGAAGGGACTTCTGGAGATCATCTAGGCCAACCCCCCCAGCTACAGCAGATGTCAAGCAACATATCCAGGTGAGTTTCGAATGTCTCCACAGTGGGAGTCTCCACCACCACCCTGAATACTTAACAGAAAGATACTGTATTTTCTCCACCAATGTATTCTTTGCTTGCTTGATTGGCCACTTCTGGATCAGTTATAATCAAATCTTTTCCACACCATTTCGCAGGTGCTTTGATCTGATGCCTACATTTACAGTAACAGGAAAGAATGCTGCATTCCAAGATGTACAGAATATGTCACCCTTAACCTTAAGAACAGAGATAGTACATCTTTGGAATGCTGAGCCATAGTTCCCTCCTTTTTTCTAACAGCTAGGACTTTCAGACATAACCTCCATTCTCCTGCACATACAAGGTTGCTTGGTTAATGCCGAGGGAATGTCTGAACTGCCAGAGGCTCTTCTCAAATACTTCAGCCTCCAAGGACAGGATGACAGTCAATATAGTAACTTTAGAAAAAGGTTCTGGCTCATTCTGGCTTTCCTGACAAATGAAAATTCTAATGAAATTTTTTTATTTCCTCGGTGTTTCCTCTATTTTGGAGCGGGACAACAATATCACCGATGGGCTGTATTTGGTCCAGCTGAGAGGAAGTTAATTTTCCTTACAGCAGCCTTCACAGTGCTGTGCTTTGCACTGGTAGCTACAGAGGTGTTGATAACACACCAATGTTTGGCTTCTGCTGTACAGCACTGGCACAGCACCAGCACTGTCTTCCCAACATCCCACTCCCCCATCAGTTGGCTGGGCATGAGCAAGATTCTGGAAGGGGACACAAATAGGCCAGCTGGCCTGAGCAGACCAAAGGGGTATTTAATACCATAGGATATAAAATATCATAAAGCATAAAAAATGTAAAAGCTAGCAAAAGGAGGAAGAAGGAGGAGACATTTTTTATTTATGTTTGCCTTACAGAGCAATGGCTACTTGTGCTGAAGTCCTGGGCTTGTGGGCATGGAACCGTTTGCTTTTGCTTAGGTAAAATGCTCTCAACCCACAAATTGTCTTCCATCTTATTCTCTGTCCCCTGTCCAGCTGAGGAGGGGGAGTGATAAAGTAGTTGGTGGCTACCTGGCATCCAGCCAAGGTCAAGCCACCAGAGCTCTTTTCGGCTTCTGATATGAGGCAAGACAATGGCAGTTTTATATCGTGCATGCTATCATTGTTATGTAGCAGGCTGCTCTTCAGAACACTAAGTTTGTGAGCTGCTTATCTCTTTATTTTGCGAAGCTTAGGAACGCATTTACACAAACAATGACTCTGTCCTTTGCCCTTACATTGATGGCTTTGCCATGCTGGAGGAGCTATTTTGTGGGAATGATGAGAGAATACACCTTCTTTTCTCTGACTATGATTGATGTAGATGGTTTTATTATGCAAGCTCCTGCAGTCCTTGTTCATCCCTGCAGTGAGCTGTTTAATACTAATAATTAATACTGCTAGCATATTATGGGATTTGTGTAATCTGGCGTCATCCTGATGTAATGGGAAACAGAAGATGCAACAGTTAAATGTGCCGAAGCACTGCTTCCCAGGAAATGCCCAGAAACATCAGTTGTTGCTGGTAGGTAGAGAACTAAATCTTTTTCCGTAGCTTGCATGCAATGTTTTGCTTTTGCTTCAGTAAACTACTTTATTTGAACATACTGGTTGGTTTCCATCCTACTTTTTCTCCTTTTTTCAGGGGAGAGAAAAACTGAAAATGGGGACTGATAAAGTGGCATCCAACAAAGGTCAACTCACCATATGGGCCAATGCAAATTGTCCACCAATCTTTTTTTTAATAAAAATACTTTCAGTTTGTTTTAGTAAGACGTATTTTTGTTCACTTGTACATAAGGATAAATGGGATATCCCAAAGGGCACCAGGAAAGAGCTTCCCTTGTCCTCAGAATCACAGGGGATTCATCATTCTTTTAAAGACAAGCTTGTGAGAATTGTCTGTCCAACCACACTGAAACCTACGTGTTTTGCAATAAAATTGGCAAGCGGGGAATGCACTGCAGACACTGAAAATTCCCAAGGTGTGAGTACAAAAGGCCAGGTCTCAGTGCAGTTTCCTTCAGTTATAAAATGCAACTGCCTCAAGACAGATATTTCAGAACATGCCCTTTTCGCCAGGACTCGTCACAGAAGCTTCACTCTATTGCAGACTGACCAGGAGTGCAAGCTCCTGCTGCACGGCATACCGCTAGGCGCCTCCGACAGCTGATCTTTTAAGTATTTTGCTTCAATCGCCAGTCACAAACAACGCACACGACAGCCACTGAACCATTGCCGCCCCCGCAACACCGTCCCCTCACAGCCCCCGCCGCACCGCCCCCTAGCGGCCCCTCCGCACGGCGCAGCGCGAGGCCTCCCGAACGGCCGCGTTGGGGTTCCGAGTCAAGGGGCGGGGCGTCGCTCTGCCACGCCCACCGAGGGAGAGCGAGCGTGGCGGTTCCGCGGCGCGGCAGGGGCGCGAGGCTCCGCCCGTCTCCCTCCGCCAATGGGGGAAAGCGCCGCGGGGGGCGGGGCTGCCGCAGGCCGCGCGGGGGGCGGAGCCGGCGCGGAGTTGCCGCAGCGCCGCCGCTTGTAAACAGATCCCGCCCCACGTGACGCGCGCGCGGTGCTTGCGCGGGGGCGCCGCGCATTGTCTGCGTTGGTGACCGGCGGGACCCGCGCGGGGAGCGGAGGAGGCGATTCCCGTTCGCCCTTCATCCCTAGTCGCTCCGGTGGGGAAGCAGCGCACCCTCCCCCTTGTACCCCGGCCGCTAAGATGGCTGGTGGTGGGCGGTAAGGCGGTGCGGGGCTGCGGAGCAGCTGACGGGACGGGAGCGCGGAGGGCGGGCGGCGTGTGCTCGTGTGCGGAGTCGCGCAGCGCCATGTCCGCCTTCGCCCTGGAGGAGACGCTGGAGGCCGACTGGGTGGCCGTCAGGCCGCACGCCTTCCAGGAGCGGGAGAAGCACAAGTTCGCCTTCATCGTGGCCTGGAACGAGATCGAGGGCAAGTTCGCCATCACCTGCCACAACCGCACGGCGCAGCGCCAGCGCAGCGGCTCCCGTGAGCTGCGCCGTGGCGGCCCCGAGGCCGGAGCCGTCCCCAAGGCTGGCGGCCCTGCGGTGCGCAGGGACCCGGGGCCGCCCCGGGGCTGCGCCCATGCCCGGGCCGAGGCGCTGCCCAAGAGCCCGCTGCGCCCCAAGGGCAGCCCGGCCCGGAGGCCGCAGCGCGGCCCGGAGGCGGCAGGTGCCGCCGAGGAGATCGAAGTGCTGGAGCTGGGGAAGGAGGACGTGGCCGCCGCGCTGTCGCTGCCGCCCTCGCCGCCTCGGGCGAGCGAGATGGGCGCTCCCGACGCGGAGCCGGCGGGGGAGGAGTGCAGCTGGGCCGGCCTGTTCTCCTTCCAAGACTTGCGGGCCGTGCACCAGCAGCTGTGCTCGGTGAACTCGGAGCTGGAGCCCTACCTGCCTGCCTTCCCCGAGGAGCCCTCGGGCATGTGGACGGTGCTTTTCGGAGCACCGGAACTATCCGAGCAGGAGATGGACGCTCTCTGCTACAAGCTGCAAGTTTACTTGGTTCACAGCTTGGATACCTGTGGCTGGAAGATCCTTTCGCAGGTGCTCTTCACCGAGACCGATGACCCCGAAGAGTATTACGAGAGTCTGAGTGAGCTGCGACAGAAGGGGTACGAAGAGGTGCTCCAGAGGGCCCGCAGGCGCATTCAGGAGGTGAGGCTACTGCATGGTCCAGATGCTCCCACTTTAGTGTCGTATTTAGTTTAATCTGTGCCATCTTTTTTAGTCGTTCTTGTTCTTGCTGTCCTGTTCCTTAGTGAGAAAAATGGGGCTTAGCCTTTCCAACCTCCCTAGGGTCAGGGTTTAAGGAGGTTCAGATTTCCCTGCTCATCGGAGTGTGGGTCAATACTTTTTTCTGTGCAATCAAATGTAGATGTTTGTAAAGAAATATCCGATGGATTTGGCAAGTTCTTGCTCCCGTATTTTTGTTCTTTCATTGCCTTGCACCAGGACGTGTTGGGGTCTGAATTTTTTTTCTGTTAAATGAGAGCAGCAACATGTGGTGTATATTTTGATAGTACAGTTTAGGCATTTAAGACCAGAAAATTCCGGGTTCATTCAGTGGTGCTGAATGTGGTATTCTTAGAGCAAGATTATGTTTTCTAGTGGAGTAGGAATAAGGACAGCTTTTCTTCAGCTGAGAAGTTCCTAGAGTTGGAATTTAAAGAAAAAAACAATCTGTCTGGTCCTAGTGGATATTTGCTATGTTGCTGTTGATATTGTCTGTCAAGACTTGGGTGTTTCAGGACACTTCGTGTCTTTCTTAAACCATATACTGTTCTAGATAGAGTAGTTGAGGATGCCCATCTAACTCACTTCTAGCATCAGTGTGTGAGAATTTTTACTTTCTTGGTCTTTGTGGACTGAGTTGTATGAGGACCCAGATTTCACAGGTATAAAATGAGAATTTTGCATTTGTTTTTGGGATTCGGTGGCCATGGTCTAGAATATCTGGATCTATCAAGGCATGACTATGAGTCAGGTTACACTGTGCTTTATTTTTACAAACATCATCTTAATTCTGTTGTAGATATAGGTCAAGTTTGACTGCTTCAGCTACCCACATATATCCTGCCAATACTATTTTGCAAAATGTGTGGTCATGATTGTTTTTTCCTTGATGGAGTGTGAGTATATCTTCTTGCTCTCTGATGGCATACTTTTGAGTCCGTAGAATTCATGCCAAGCTTTTCCTTTGTGACTGGAGTTACAGAGTATGAGAAAATTGTAGTTTCCGTGATGTAATCATGGTAAGAACATCCAAGTATAGCATTGCCAGGTAGTTTATTTCCAAACTGTTGTGTTACGGTATATAATTTTGGTTTTTCTTTTTTTTTTTTTTTTTAATGTCTATTTAAAGGACTGAATTAAATCTTGCTATTTGGTGTACAGTAGGCAATTTGTTTGATAAAATTCATCATTAAAAATTCAGTTTGGTAAAATTCAACAGTGGTTTTAGTCCACAGACTATGAAAACATACCGTCTTTCACTGTTTTTTAAAATTACACGAATGCTTTGGAGTGTATGCTTAAATTAGATTTGGTCTTCAATTCAGCAGTCTTTACAAGGAGTGGTGCAGTATAAGAGAAGTTCGTGTTAAACACATGGAATTTGGGAGCTGGCTACCTAACTCGAGGGATGTGGTGTTTTTGAGGAAATACTAGTTAAGAATTACTGAGCAAGAACTGTTTGTTTATTGGAGAATCTCAATGTCTGTTTTGTCAGTACTACTGGCAAAAATAAATTGTTTCTCTAAACTACATAATTTTATTCTGTGTTAATGTTCTGAACTTGGTGCAGACAAAATGGCAGAGCCTGTGTATGTATTTGACTACTGTGCCACCCTCCTTTCCCATGATAACCAGTCTGGTAGTGTACCTAAAGTCAATACAGCTGTACTTCTGTCAGTTGTGTAAGTCGATCCTTCTTTAATTAAGGGTAGTTCATGTTTAAGAAAAGAAACCAATAGAATGACCTGCTCTTTCCCTCTTGGCTCTCAGGTTTCTCTTTTCCTTACCTGGTAGAGGTTTAGTTGGTCTACAGGAAATGTCTTTCTTTAAGCAGATACTGATGCTCTTTGTCATTTTAATTCTAAGCAAATGAAGCAGTGGATGATGGGCACTGCTTGGTATTTCTGAAGTAAAGATCTTTGTACTTTGAAGAAAACCTAGTGAATGCATGTTTTATCTCACTTTTTTTTTTTTCCATCTGTGCCGGAATTCTGTCAACTGTAAGCAGGAATGTCGGATCCAAGGAATTTTAAACAATTTTGTCTCTTGTAAGAATTTTTTGGTAAAAGAGGAAGTGATTGAGAAGCATTGGTAACCAGAATGGTATCTAGGAGGGAATGTGAAGGGTCTTCTTTAATGTAAAATTGTGCAACTCCCAAGACCTTGACTTAGCATCTTAAAATGTGCCTCTGTAGTTTATAGTTATTTAATATATCTCTTATATTTTCTAGGACAAATTCCTCTGTGCAGTTAGACTATTACTTGAGAAATGCTTGCAGTTTCTCTTGATATGTATTCTTAAGTGAGCAATCAAACCTCATGTTCATTGTTTTAGCATCCCCTGCTTGGACAGTCGTTGCTTTCCATAAACTACACACAAGCCAGTGTATTTTCACAGCAGTTAGTAATCATTGCATTTTGTAATAGTAATTTTTATCTCAGTCCAAATTTTAGGCCTTTAATAAACCATAATAATGTTGCAAGTAGAAACAGATCCAAGATGAGTAAGTACAATAGTTGTAGAGGAACTGTGTGACCTGGAATTTATTTCTTCTGCCTGATTTGCAGTTTTGAAATAACACTTCTTTTATTTTTTTTTTCAAATAAAACTATTAATTTTGAAATGGTTGAGGAATTTATTTACAGTAAAAACTTGTTCATTAAGTTTATACCCGTTGAAAAAAACCTTCAGGTACTTAGTTAAAAGATAAAAAGATATTATTTCAACAGAGAGTATACTATTGAATCCTTTTTCTGGGATTCCAGCTTCCTGGACAGTATTTCCAAAATACTATACTTTGTGTCAGGAAGGCAGAAAAAGTTTGTCTCTGTATTCTTAGTTCTGCCAGTTGCCTGTTTATGTTCTTCCTACATAGAGAAGAGTTTTTCTATGCTAAATTTCTGTGAGTTTAGTAATAGCAGTAATGGTGCTTTATCTCTTTGTCCATTCCGTGTTTTCAAAAGGCTGAAGGTAGTCATGTTTTCCTGAATAAAAAATGATGTTAGTGTACACTGTGAGCAAGAGGATGGGTGGCTTAGTCATGCCCCAAACACGTTTCATTGTGTGCTCTTGCATAACAAGTTGACAATTTGGAAAGTCTATGTTAGATGTCTACTTCAGCATCTTTGAAATATCAGTTCCTGGGAATGTTCCTGTTCCATACAGCTCTTAGTAGACTGAAATTTGGTCTACAGCCCTGGTTGTGTGAAATTTGGTGGCTGATAGTCTATAGGATCTTGAGTGCCAGATATAAAACTAGTCAAAAGCTTGCTTTGTTTTTCTTTTTGCTTTATAAAATCTATGAATTCCAGTATTTGCAGGTAGACAAAGACTGTTTTGTATCCCTGCTCTGTCTTCTTTTAATTTTTTTTTTTAATGTGAAAGTTCAAACACTTGTAAGTGCCTGATTAAATTCTGAAGTAATTCTGAAAGCATCTTCTTTTCAGTGGCTGACTTTAGACTGCTGTGAAAGTGAGGACCTACTGTTATTTATAATCTCCATCTCCTGTATAGTGATATGTTTGCTAAGCATGAGAATAATCCTGCTTGGTTTAATTTTCTTTTGATTCAAAGAGCTAGAAAGGCTAAGGAAAAATGAATCTATTTTGTTACAGTAAGGACTTGTATGAGAAGAAAATGTGGCATTTTTTGATGGAAAGCTATATGGTCGCTTTATTTTCTTCATAATCAGATCATTTTTTAAATTACTTTTGCATGTTTAGTAGGCAAGGTTTTTTTTGTTTTGAATGAATGAAATATGCTTGTGAAATTAGAGGAAGTGGCAAGGAATTGGTTCAGTTATATATCATGGAATTTCACATTTGTTACTTTTCAACATGTATTTCTTCTGTATTGTCGCTCATTTCTGTTTATATCGAAAGAGGTATATAATATCCAATAACATTTTGTTTTCTTGAAGCTGTTATAATATTTCAGTAATCAATAGTATTCAGGGTTCTCTCAGTAACTAGAAGAATTTTATTTCATTGGTTTTGGCTGTATGCATTCAGTTCTAAAATTAATGTTTATATGGTAGGTAGTGGGGCACTGTAACAAAAGTGGAAGTTTTCCAAAAGTGAGGTGACTGGTTGCTGTTCAGTGATCTGCATCTAGGCACAATAAGAGAGTTAAAAGAGAGTTTAAAGAGAGTTTCAACATCAGAATCAAAGGTAATACAAAAGTAAATATAAAACATGACAAAAATTGATTCAGTGTTCCAGTAACATGGAAAAAATGTTAGCAACAGCAGTGTTTCCATCAAAACCAATGTAACATCTTTCTGTGCAAGAAGAAAGAATAACTGAATATTGTATATGAACTGCAATAGTTAGGTTTAGAAGATACATAAGATGTTTCAGGAGGGAACAGAACACTGGTTTGAATTTAACATTGGGAGCACAGAGGATTTAAATAAGATGCTGTGGATTTTTTTCCTATTGACATGAGGAGAGCAGAGTTAAGACTAATGCTGGGTATTTGGGAAGTCCAAGCTAGTTTTGTTGGAATGCCTTTTTTGTGTGTGTTTATTATTTGTAGAGTTAACGCTTGTTTCCCGTAACACTGTTTGGATTATAAATCCATTGTAAAAAAGCTGTTTAAGTGCTGAACTAGTACTGTAAGTTAGTACTGACCAAAATATGTCAGCAGCTGTAGGGTATGCTCTGCAGAACTGCCAGGTAGCCTCCAAGCTCTTTGGAGACACCCACATGATATTAATACTTTGGCTGGTATTGGGCAACTGCTAAAACAAATTAACAGTGAGTTCTGCAGCTGTACCTGAAAGTCAGAGTGCTTAAAACAATGTACATTTCTTCAAAATATGGGAAACTTATATGTACACAAAGAAGAGGGCATTGACTTCAAAAATTAGATCATTCTTGATGGAATTTAAATCTTAGATGAAAAGTAGAGGTGCACCCTGTTCAATATAGCAGTATTAGTAACCCTGGTCTTAATTTTTAGAAACTGAAGACAGCAGCTTGTAAGTCTAGTAATTAATTTCCTTATCCAAATACTTGGAAGAAGGGAAAAAAAAAAAAGAAATGCAGTATATATTGTCTTTTTAACTGCCTAAAGTGGGATTGGGGAACCATTTATGCCTCTTACTTGGGGAAGTACTCTGATGCTAAGATAATTTCATTTATTATTCCCCTGGTTTCCCTAGATATAAATTTTCCTTTGTTTTTTGTTTAAAATTGTTAGTACCTATTTGCAGCATTTTCATATGACAGAATATTTTGAAGAGGTGCGAACAACCTATGTTATATATGTTCTGTACTCCATCGTGTGACTCAGGATTCACAGCTTCCTTAATTTCTTAGCCTTTAGAGATGATATTGGGTTGTACTTTCTTTGTGCTTACCTTTGTCTTGTGTATTTTTTCTCATTTTTTCCTACCATTATTTTCTTTCTCTTCAATTGAATGTCTTCCCTTCAAGTGAATGCTTTTTAAAACTGCTTTCTTAATCCAGTAACTTTTTTTTTTCCCCTCTCCTTTTCTGGCTGACATAGTATTATTACCCAGGCAGGTGTTGAATTTGAAAGCAGATTCACTGTCGTAGTTTAATCTTTTTATGTTTCTGTAATATGACAAGACACTGTTTACAAATAGTCAGGGACGACTGTGTGCTTTACATATGTAAATATTGCTACAACAAACCTAAAGAAGGCTTTGAGAAGCAGAGATTTTTGGAAATTACTGCATTTTTTGGTTTTGAGACTGTGCTTTTGAATTTATTTTTCAATATTATTAGAAACATAGCATTGCAATGCACCAGGATATTGCTGTTACTGGAGAGGTCTTCTACAGAAGTTAGGGCTCAGGCCAGCTAAAGGTATATCTGCCAAACTATTTTTGCAAGAGATGAAAGCCTAGTAGGTTTTGGTAGAGAGAGAAGGAAGTTTGGATAGGAGGAGATGGAAAATTATATTCTAAGGATACAGAACATCAGTGAGTTAGTCAGTACATATATGTATATGTTTTGACGAGAACACAGCTTCCCTGGCAAGCCAGGTTTTGGACATGATCATCTGCAGCCATTCACTGTAGATGTAAATAGAACATGGGTGATATATCATCATGACTTCACTCACCAATTACAAAACCTTTGGCAGAACTGCTTTCAGTTCAAAACCTTTCAGTGGTAAGACCCTATCTCTGGGTTTCTTTTCTATCTATTCTTTTCTGAGTGAGGGATTTTTGTAGGAATATCAGATGTATGTCTGTGAGTTTTTCTTATTAGTAACGACAAACATTACCCATTCAGACAAATTTGCTTCTGGAAAGGTCTTAGAAAGCACTTCCAATCATTCAGCAAACATTTAAAATTTTTTTAAAGGAACTTGAGTACTTCTGATTTCTTAAATACATAAACCAACCCAAACTTTTAATTATCTACTGTTAGAATACTTTCCAAAATGTATTTGTGGCAAGTGGTTCTGACCTTCTTTTGGAAAAATGCTGTGAAAGACTTGGATGGCTTTTTTCTCTGAAAAATATTATTTAAATAATCAACTAGCATTTGTTTGTGGTGACTTGCAAACAATTTATGTGGTCATCTAAAATTAATAGTAGCACAACTTTTCACATAACAGTATTGCATCATGACTTGTTTGAGCTGCTTTAGGGAAAGCGTGTTGTAAAAGATTTTCAATAACATAGAATCATAGATTATTATGTTAGAAGGAGCCTTACTGTGTCTTCTAGTTGCACCCTATTCTTAAAATAGAACTAGTTTTGATTAAGGCTTTTTTTTTTAAAGGAAACCCAAACTTTAAAAAACACCGTGTTTTATATCTGTTGAAAGGAAATATAAAACAAATGAAGAAGAAAAAGAAGAAATGAAAAAGATTTGAATGTATTAATTAAGTTGTGAAACTTTTGAGGGAGAAAATCTGTAGATTAGTTCTAGAAGTTTCTAAGTTTGTAATTTTTCTACAGTGTAAATAGCCCTGTCACTTCAGATCCCAAATTCTTTAGCCTTCAGTAATGTGTTACTTGTTCATGATCATCAGATGTCAAAATTTTAAATTGTATCATTTTGTCACTTCAGAGTAGTATAATTCAGAAAAAAATTCATATGTGGGAGGAGGTTAAAAAATCCCAAACTACTTGCAATATTGGAGGTCTTCTGGAGGAGTTGAATGAGTAGGTAAATGGTATGTATAATTTCAAATGTGTTTTATCATGCTGCTTTTTCACACATGGATTTTATTTCCCATAAACATTTAAACTGAATATCCTTTCCCATTCATTTCTCTTTAAAAATGGGAATAAAACCAACTCAAACAATTAGCACCACAGCATACAAGTCTGTGTTCCCCTGGTGTTAATAGAAGTTGTTTTTGCCTGAAATACTGTTCTGTTATGAAAGTGATTTAGTAGCTTGCAATTTACTGTATTTGCTGTAGGAGGAAAAATGTGCATGATATGGGATCTAAGGATTTTCTTGATACCTTATTTAGCCTTTTGTTCTTAATAGTGAACTGTAAATATGTCCTTTCTACTGTTGTTTTTTTTTTTTTTATTTATTCAACTTTTAAATAAAATCCCTATTATTTGAGCTTGGAAGCTTTAAAAATTGCATTTAGGGATGCAAAATGCTATTTCCTTAGGCCTGCCTTTCCATGATTGCACCATTGTATAAGGTGCCGTAGAGGCTGAACTCTATCAGAATTGACAGAATTCACAGAGGGCTGTTTGAGTTACCTCTCATCTGTGACCCGGGCTTAAAGGTGGTTCATCATCTGTGTTGTTGAAGGGAGCTGAAGAACTGGATCATCAGCTTGCTAGTGTTGACAGGGGGGGATGCTATCATTTTTTGTCCTTCCCCATGTAAGCTTTGTGTTCCTTCCTGTTCTGCTTCTCTGTCCTTTCAGTATGGTGATTCAAGTCAATAAACCTCAGTAAATTACTCCTGGAGAGACTACAAAGTAGTTTTTTGCCAGACGCTGAGTTAGTTGAAGGATCTGAGAAGTACTAAAGCCAGTGAAGTGGAGAAGAGGGCACCTGAGAGCAGAAGGAACATGGAACTGGAGTAGACTGGGAAGAAGAGAGGCAAGAGGGCATGGGAAGAGGAATCTTCTCTTGATGGGAGCAAGCTGTTGGGTCAGCTTTTAAGAGTAGATTCACCCTCGCAAGTACCTAGAATTGTAATTGTTGTAATTCTTTTTCTGCTTTGAATTAGATTTTTAAAAGTCTTACAGTAGACTTATCAGACATTTGAGAATTACTCGCTACCATGCCAAATGCGCTGTAAAACTGCTAAGAGTACTAATTCAGTGCTGCTGATCTAATTCCCATGAGCTGACTTCTCAGTGAAATTGATTGTACCTCTTAATTTTTTTTTTTCTTCCCATCAAATGTTTTTATTTTCGTAAAAGAAGAACATAAAAGAGCATTTGCTCTTTACTGCAGGTGAGTATTTGGCTAGGCCTTTATCCTGACATGGCAAATCTTATGTGAAAGGTTTTAAGGCTAGCGCTATAATACCTGCTAACTAAATGTATTTGTTCTGTGTAAATAGTAGTTTGTTTATATAGTTATCAGTTGTGATGCTCTTGCGTATATTCTCCTGACTAACAACATAGTTCAGAAGGATAGAAGAAGACAATCTGTGGACCAAAAGTTAAAGTATTTATGGCACAGCCTGAATACTTATGTAACGTGTGTTCTCAGTCTTCTGACCTGCAGAGAAAAAAAAATTATTTAGAACTCATTAGGATATGTGTAAAGTAAGCTCTTTGCCAAGCCTTCAGGGTGAGGTGTTGCCTAGAAGTCTTTTTGTTCAGAGTTACCATGTTCCAACCAACCAGTGATTCATTAGTGACTTTATCTTTTAATTATTTTGCCACTTTTCAAAGGAAAGGAGTCCCAAAATACCATAATAACTCTGAAATACAGATTTAAACAGATCTATTTCATTCATGAAATTATGCTACAATGTAAATACCTATTTCTGTGTAACTAACAGGAAAAGGAAAACCTAGCACTCCTGTAGGATGAGTGCTCCCATGCAGTTAGCCCTTGATTGCTATGATTTCTGTAGCTCATCTGTGGCTATCCAAGTAATATACTAAATTCAAACTAATACCTCGTATTTATAGACACTCATTTGACATGGCAGTCTGACTAAGGAGTTGTACAGCCACATTGCACAGTAAGATAAGGTGACCAGACGAGTGCCAGCTTAAAAAAGTACCCCACATGGTGTTACATGTTTGTCTTGTTTACAGAGAAGAAGATGCATAGTTATTAGTTGTTGACATTTCTCTCTTGAGCTTTCAGAAGAGAACTAATTTGCCATACATTGTTGTCAGAGCTGAGAGCTTTAGGTCTGAGCCTTGTGATTTTCCAACAAGTTATATATGTACATACAGTTCTGCTTAGATTTCTATTTAGAATTCCATGTGGGAGGAGAGAAGTTGCATTGTTCAGTAATGATGTGTACATGGAAGTCATGTTTTGGCTCACTTGACTGCCTGAAAATACTGCTTCAGTTTTTCTCGCTCAGTTCAGTTCTTTTCTTTATCTGTGGAGTTGTATTACAGGTAGTATGTTTAAATGAGATGTGTTTTGGTAGGCAGTGTAAAAGAATTAGACAAAGGTAATTGTTACTGTCTAGGAGCTGTAACCTGTGTAAAAGTGAGGATCACTGACAGGAGTGAAAAGTGGCCAAGCAGTCTGTGCTGGTCATAAACTCCTGGGGTGTGCTCTTACCGTGGGTAGATGTTGTGGCCACATCAGGTGGCCACCAGAGCCGCTCTGTGACTCCCCTCGTCAGCTGGGTAGGTCGAGAAAATGATGTGGCTCGTGGGTTGAGATGAGGATAAGAAGAGATCACTCGCCAGTTATTGTCACAGGCAAAACAGAATCAGCTTGGGGAAATTAATTTAATCTATTGCTGATAAATCAAAGTTTGATAGTGAAAAATACAACCAAATCATAAAACATCTTCGCACCATCCCTCCCTTCATCTTGGGCTCAGCTTCCCTACTGATTTCTCTACCTCCTTTCCCTGGATACCATAGGAGGATAGGAAAGGAGGGTTGTGGTCAGTTCATCATGTGTTTTCTTTACCACTCCTTCCTCTCCATGTTTTTCCCCTGCTCTAACATGGGGACCCACCTACAGGAGACAGACCTCCATGGACTTCTGGCAGTGTAAGTCCATCTCATTGGGTAAAGTCCTTGAAAAACCAGGTGCTTCAGTGTCTGTCCTCTGTGAGATCATAGAGGTCCTGTCAGAAAACTTCTCCAGAGTGGGCTCCCTTGTCCATGGGGCCACCGGTTGCCAGGAGCCTGCTCCAGCATGGGCTCTCTGTGAAATTACTTCGAGGCCCATCCATCTGCTCCAGTGGGGGTGGTCTTCCACAGGCTGCAATGATATCTCTACATAGGTCCTTGGAAAACCTCCCCCAGATTCTTCTTCACTGACCTTAGTGTGTGCAAAGTTGTTCCTCTCACCTGTTCTTGCTCCTCTCTTGGGCTTGCAGTTGTTGTGCCAGCACTCTTTCCCCATCCTAAATGCATTATCCCAGAGGTGCTATTGTGGTTGCTGATGGATTTGGCCTTGGCTAGTGGTGGGTCCATCTTGGAGCTCACTGGCTTTAGCTCTGTTGGACATGGGGGATGCTTCTAACATCTTCTCACAGATGTCAGTTCTGTAGTCCACCTGTACAAAACCCTTTCCACCCACCCGGAAGATCTCGGTGCACATATACGGAGGTCCTAGGCTCACTGTACAGGTAAAGGAACTGTTTTAAGTAGTGTTTAAAGGGGAATGATGTCGTTCCTTTTGTATTAGCAACTCTTAAAGAGTCCTAGATGACACATCTTATGCAAGTGTTCTTAATTTCTTGTGTTTTAAACACCCCATGTTTTACTTTCCAGTATTTTTGTTGGGTTTTCTTGCTTGCTGTTTCATTTACTTGTGAACTTTAAACTTGTTTGCTCTGTATGTTTTGTCTGTGGTTTTAGTTTAGTTAGTTGAATTAGCTCAGCTCTTCTTTAAACAGCCACTTTAAAAACTACCCAAATCCAGACAATAACCTTGGCAGTGCATTAGCATACACTTCAATTCCCTGTCTTCAGAAGCCTCTTTGAAAAAAAATGGACACTTTTTGTGCACTCAGTAGGTGGTCATTTGCTGTGTTGTTTCCAGATAAGTTACTGAGGAATTCACTTGTTTTTATCTGTTTTAAATCTTACAAGGTTAGACAGATGTAGCGCTGGATCCAGCACTTCCCATGCTTGTCAGTAATAACTAATTTATTTATTGCATCCTCCCTCTCTATCTAGATTTTGTGTTCTCTTAGATGACTTCTGCCCTAGCAGTAAAGTATACTTTAGATCTGTGTGGGAGAGTCTGGCTTTGGTCTGTTACTGCTACAGTAATGCAACTGATCTTTTTTTACCACAAAGGTAAGGATTATTGATGGCAATACAGTCATGCAAACAGCTGGATATCCTGGCAAGTCTTAATCTCTTAACTGTGATGGGTGACATTTAAGTACAGAACCACATGTTTGTAAGAGTGAGAAAAGCAGTTTGCCTGTAGTGAAGATTTCATGTAATTGAGACTTCTGCTTATTGTCAGGACATGTAGGAGTATATTTGCTTTAAACAGCGATTTCTTTTGTTTGGTTAAAGAGAAACAGTTCTAAGCATGTTCTAATGCAAAAAAAAAAAAAAAACAAACAACAAACTTCCCTTCTTAGTTCAGTTGCTAGAATTTTGAATACAGATTTTATGTGTTCTCTAGCTTTACTTCTTTATAACTCATCTCACTGTCGTTGCGGACTATTGACAGTGCATCATCAGGAGGCTTGAGTATTTTACTCCTAGGAATGCTGTTCTCTGGGCAAAGGGTGAAGTAGCTAAAACTACTTTATCTGCTGTACTGTACTTCTCTCTGGCACCAGCTATCTGTGTTCTAAATATGCTTCAATTTGAACTTTAGAACTCTTCTTGGAAATGGCAGGTAATACTGTCAGACTTCTGACAACCTAAATTCATAGAAAAATAGGGTGTTCTGTAGTTATTTCTGAAGTATGAAGGAATTTAAGATGATACTGAAAAAATATCTTAATGACTGATTTTATCTAAAAATGGTTATGTGTCATATTGCAATGTTTTTATAAAATATGCGAAAATAAATAAGAGTAACAGGGAAAGTTTTGGGAGTATTAGCAAAGGAAATGTAAATCTTGATTCTTCTATGATTAAATTAAACTTTGGATTATGTACCCAGCTGAGGTCAACCTGCACATAATTACACTCTCTGTTGTCATGCTTTTAAAGCTTTTTGAACAAAATAAAAAAAATACAGAAAAAAATCTTTGTTATATAGTTAAAATATATGTGCTGTTAAATTAAAAAAAAAAGTGTTTCCTGCTGGTTAGAGTGTATCTGCATAATAGTTGCCTAAAATATATGGATTCATTTAGTTGTGAACAATGTAACATCTGTGAAACATGATTCTTAAAATAAATGCAGCATTCAATGGGTATAGAGCTAGTCAGGCCTGTACAGGATGTTACTCTACTCTCCTCCACCCACTTCTTTAAATAATATAATTTAAAAATTGTGAGAGTCAAAAATTCATACTGAGACTGTTGAAGTAAATGAGCAGTAACACAATGTCTGTGCTGAGAACTACTCTTCACTGTGGCATAAAACATGCCACAAAAATTGTTAGTGTATTTTATGCCAACACCTTGAAAACTGCCTGGCTTTAATGTTCCGTGTCAGTCTAGACACTTGGCTAGGGCATTTAGTGGTGGGCATTTTCACACTGCCTGTGTGAAAATGGGAGCATACAGAGTCAAACTACCTGTGGGTCTGTGTAGGGTGTGGTTTTCATTATGACATTAATTCTGTGCTAGTCCCAGCATCCCAGGTTGTCTGAATACTATCTGGATGGTAGCCAGCTAAAAAAAAAAAAATGGTTTAGCTTACTTTGATCTGGAGCAGGAAAGCTCCATCAGACTGCATTATAATGGGAGGTGCTCTATGCAGCCAGTTTTACACCATTTCCTGTGTTAGTGTCCCTTCCAGACTGGTGGCAGTAAAGCACCTGGACTCTTCAACAGGGTTAAAATCCTCCATATAGAAGTAGAATCAAAGCTATTGGTCTTCTGTTAATGCCAGCCTGGATTGTTGAAGCCTCCTGGTTGGTACATACTCTAGTTTCAAAATGTGAGAGAAAATAGTTCTGTATTCCTTTAAACCACTTTTGTAGAATCATTTAGGTCAGAGAAGACCTTTAAAATCATCAGATCCAACCATTAATGTATCACTGTCAAGCCCACCACTAAACCATGCCCCTAAGTGCTACATCCCTGCATCTTTTAAATACCCCCAGGGCTGATGACTGAGCCACTTCCCTGCACCGCCTGTTGCAGTGCTTGACAGTTCTTTCTGTGAAGAAATTCTTCTACTGTCCAATCTAAACCTGGCACAATTTGAGGTTGTTTCCTCTTGTCCTGTCACTTGTTGCTTAGAAGAAGAGATAGATCCCCACACAGCTAAAAAAAAAAAAAAGTTAAAAAAAACCAGTCACCAGTAAGACAAACTCTACATTTGCATTAGGCAAGATTAGGGAAGAGAGTTGGCAATGGTATTTCCAAGTGCTGTGTAGCTATACCGTCTTTTTTCTCTTTGTTTAATAAATGTAGAGTTGGCTTTTTTAGTTAGTTCATACAGTTCAAGTGACTTTCCCTAGAAGCTGATCTACTCTTCTTGGGTTTTAAGTAAGCTACTGTACTATTTTGAGAAGTGCTGTATCTAGAAATCCCATTTAGTTTTTTGTAGGTCTTTCCTTCCCTCTCTCTTCTCTTGGGGAAGCACCCATGCAATGGGACACTGTAGTTTTTCTGCTTCCTGGTTCTTTGGTAGCTGGTAGGGCAAGCAGCTATTTTTAACCAGAAGGAGTAGATATTTTGATTTATTTAGGCTAATATTGTAAAACTTATTCTCTAGACAATTCACCAGTTCCATGAAAGGCACCTTAGTGCATTTCTTGTAATGAGGGTACCAAAGCTGAACACAGTAGTCAAGCTTTATGTCCAAGGTTAGTTTTTTTTGTGAAAATGGGGTGTATTTTTGTGAAAATAGATGGATGGGTATAATGAGGCTGTCTGTAACAAGTACTCTCAGGCTGATTATTTACCTATTGTTTTGAAGAATTGAAGAATACTCCTATTGAATAACTCATTGATCTTTGCATTAAACCAAGTAAGATTATACTCTTTGGTTTCTAAGAAATTTTTCTTGTTTTGTTACATCTTTTTTTGGAACTGCCGAATAGATGAAATTTTGTTGCCATTTTCATTCAGAAACCCCTCATTAGTAATAGGATTCTGCTTGCATCATTGCCTTAGGGATGAAGAATGGAAGCTTACCTTGTGTTAATAGTTAAAGAATAAATATATGTCTAATTCTGTATTAATTGGTTATGAACAACCTGCCCTTACTTCTATGTTTGGTGTTTTTTAATTGAAGATTTGGTATTTTTGAAGGAGTTGAGAATTAAAATTTGATTTAGGTTTTGGGTAACCCCAGCAGCAGACTAACACAGGCAAGACCATGAAGTTACACCCATTTACTTACCTTTGGTATGCACAGGAACGTATTGATAATTCATTATTTTATCTCTGCTGTTTTCAGTGATAGACATGATTTTTTTTTTGGAACAGCCTACTAGTTATAAGTAGCTACTAGTTCGTAGTGTCCTTAAGATGTCTTTGTACTATTCTGATAATCATAAAATTGGATTGGTTGTTCATTTCTTGGCACTTTAACTTCAGCTTATGCAAAGTTGTGCCTATCTACCGAAATATCAGAACTACTAAATAGGCCTTAAGAATGGTCTGTGAACAAAAAGGAAAAAGCCCCTCCATTGTATTGTTCTGTCCCTGGAATAAATGTACCTAAGATTCCCATTTAAATGATTACATTTTCTTGAATTGTCATTTTTTGTTGCCCTCTAGAATTTGTATCCTAGTGGAGTAGTAGTATTTCACAATGAAACCGAGGTGTAAATTTATTTAATAGTAATATACTAATAGCCTAAGCAACTAAAAGGAAATTGTCATGTACTGGTAGAGTTGCTCTTTGGTGCAATGGGTGGCTTGAGAAGATTTAGTAGCTTGATGGAAGGCTAATTATAGCTTTGGGAGTGCAGAGGGATTCCTGATTGTGCTCGGGGAAAGTAGGAGAAAGTTGGTATATGCAAATCTCCTTTTAGGCCTTAGTCACATGGAAGTGGAGCTGAGGAAGATGGTGCATTCTTAGACTAGATGGTTGAAACAAATAGTGAGTTGGAATAGTGTGTGAGATTCATAGGGACTTAAGGCATGAATCCAAGAGTATCTGGGTTTCTATAGTTTCAGGTTATGTTATGTGTGTCTAAGACTGAAAGTTAATAAAATGTTAGTCTGACAGACTGCAAGCCCAATGGTTATGTTCTCAGTGAGAACCGAAATGCTTCAAAATACTGTGTGCTACTGGAAGAGTAGAAGAGTATAGGCAATGACTTTGTGATAGGAACAATTGTCTGTGTGAAATTGTTTAGGTAACAAAGCAGTTTGCCTTGTGCTGAAGTTTCCTCCTTGTGAGGATTTTCACGTGTGTTTTCACATGTGTCCCAGACCTTTCTTCTCTGTTAAACCTTAATAAGGGAAAGCTCTTCCTGTCTTTTCATGGAATCTGGCTGTTACTTTAATGCTGAACATATAAATAAAGCCATTATGAGCATCTCTGCATTTGGCTCTGCATCTTCTCTCTAACCTTCTTTAGTGCTTCAGAGATGTTCTAAAACAAACTTTCCATTACAAAAGAAGACATTGTTCATACCCATTCTGGTAACTGAAACACAATTCACTATAGAGAGAGATTTCTTGGATGGCTTAGCATCCAACTTCAATGAACAGATATAAGATAGGATGTATTTACACCACAGTGTTACTAATCTTTAAGTTTAAATAAACTTGGACTGTGAATATATGCTTTTGAGATGATAATATAAAGGGCAAGAGATTTTGACTTAGAAAATTATATAAAGGGGAAATTAATTTCAGATAATCTTGTCTTTGTAAATGCATTAAGTACTCCAGATGTCTGTATGAGATTTGTTTTTATTAAACAAGTAAATGTTTTTGTTTTTTTTTTTTTGACATGGTAAAAGGCTTCCAGCACCATGTGAAGTCTGCTCAGGCAAATGCCCAAAATAGATGCAAAATGAGCATATACAATTAAAAAATCTTACATTGTAGCTAGTTTGTACAAGTGGATTTTCTGCTTGATAAGAACTAAAAGACAGAGCAGACAGACTTTGATGTTGTATTTTCTTATATGAATTAAAGTAGTTTTATAAACATCTAAGTATTTTTTAAAGATTATATTGCTTAGGTAATTCCTGTTGTAAAAATAAAATGAATGAAAGGTTCATACATTTGAAGTTTTGTAACTGAACTTTGTAGGAAGTTTTGTTTCATATGGGTTACTCTCTGTCTGAGGCCACACTGATGTAGTGGGGGCTGTGTGTATCCAAAGAACAGACTGACAAAAAACTGCAAAGCCCAAACACCAAAAATTCTCAAAAATGTAAAAAACTGAAAATGCAACTTCTCTTTGTCTCCTTGTCTTATCACTCAGTTTTCCCCTGCTCTGTTACCCAAAAGTGGGAAGTGTCTGAAGTAGCATACCTGATCACTACATTATAAATTGTTGTGCTAAGTTGCTTTTTCTGTTTTCTTTGTCCTCATATTTATTACCTTCCAGAAATCTTTGGAAATTAAAAAATCAGTCTGAGTGTTGCTCAGTTAAGGTTTCAGAGATGTGCTCATACCTAACTGGCTGAATTGAAGTTGTGTTTTGGGGACTAAGATTGTTTTGTTTGTATGTCTTGTGATTTTGTGGGAAGGGGAAGATGATAGAGGATGATAGGCTAAAAAAAGCTTTTTAAATTGCTTTCACTTTAATCAGGAATGTTCAAATATTTTCATTAAAACTCATGCTTTTTCTGCAGCTTCTGGAAAAACATAAGAATACAGAAAGTATGGTAGAGCTCCTTGAACTGTACCAAATGGAAGATGAAGCCTACAGTAATCTTGCAGAAGCCACCACGGAGCTCTACCAGTACTTACTGCAACCATTCCGAGATATGAGGGAACTTGCAATGCTTAGAAGACAGCAGATAAAGGTAGGGTAAAGACAACTCAGATACTTATTATTTGGGAAGTTCTGCTCTTTAGTTCCTGTTTACTAGTTCTGTTATGCAGTATATGAAGTGATATTTTTCCACTAGATGCTGACCCTGTTTTTCTGGGCTCTTCACTAAGATGAGTGTTTTTGATGAGTGAGAACATCTGACATATGTAGCTAAACACCACCTGTTTATCTTACTGTCTTACCCTTCAAATGCATGGCTGAATTAAATAGATCAAACTTAAAATTTTGTGGTTGGGAATATTGAGTAATATGTAAAATACAAAGAGATTTGCAGTATTTATACTATTGTTAATTCTAGAAAATTATCTCAGGAAACTAAAAGGAAATGTAATTTTCTGTGTAATCAGGTGGACTGTGAAAAGTCAGTAGCTTTTTTTCTGATGTTGCAAAAGACTTAAACTCATAGAACATGAATTAAAATACATAATTTGTTGTTACACTTGGACAGTATATTTTCCTAAGAGCTAGAAAAGCCATCTACATTTTGGTAAATTTGTTCCAGAATGAGTATGTTTGTTATATTTGAAAGTAATTCTGATCTTGAATGCTTAGCCTGAACTAACAAATGTTATCTTTACTGCATCTTGGATGTACTTTTGATAAAACTATTTACTGCATCTTGGATGTACTTTTGATAAAACTATCTGTGCAGATTATTAAGACTACAGCCTTCTGATTCTAAGCTAAAATTTTGTTTCATTTAATCTGTGTTGTAAATGTCATTTTATCCCAGCTTGATACCTTGTTCAGTTAGCCAACCAATTTTTTTTACTGTTTTCAGCTTAAAAAGTGTTCCTCTCTGGCTTTGAAAAAGAATGAGAGAGGCAAAAGGACTTTTTATGTATTAGTTTTATTTTGACATATTGCTGTTAGCCCAAAGTAATTTTTCAGAAAAATCAGCAATCTTAAGTGAACTCAGTTTTATAATGTGATGATGTTGTAACTAAAAGTGCTTTTTCTTCTCTTGAATGATGTTGCTGCACAGAGAATTGGCATTAATATTTTTTTCAGATGTATTATACAGTTGAAACCTATAAATACTTCATTTATTAATATGCTTTCTTCAAAGCATGGTGAAATAATTCCCATTTTATTGGAATTTGTAGTAGAGAAAAAGATGATTTGCTTGTTCTTTTGTCAAATAAGAGAAGTAAATATTACAATGAGTAAAATTACATATTAAAGAGTTTTGTTGTGTTTTCCTCTGTTTTGATTTTTTTAAACCTCAGTAATCTCTTGAATTCTGGTTTTAAAATGTATCATGTAACATTCTTCCTGAAAGAGTCATGTTGATAAACTTCAGAGGTGTGTTCTGTGGTTATTTTAGTAATACATAATTTCTTCTAATGTACATTGTGTTCTCTTCCTGACTTGGCAATTTGTGAGTTAAAAAACTTGGTCGTCTGTATAATGCAGTAGAGAAAGATGCCATCTCTTGTTTTTCCTTTCATCGTTTGAGAGAAAGCAGTACTTGTATCTAGGATGACAAAACATACATTTATTATACTGGGTAGCTAGGGTTGAAGAAATGTTTTATAAATAGAACTTGTGCGTGAAATGGTTTGTATTAACTTGCTGCATATGTTTTCCTGGCAGGATTTAATGTTTCAGACCTTTTCTGTATTAGGTATCTGTTTCTGATTTGTGTGGAAGTTGTTTTTGTTCTGATGGTTTGATTTTTTGGGTTTTTTTAAAGAATTTGGAAGGTTTTTAAGTTTTTTAATCAGCTTAATTTTGTCAGTTTTCACAAACTGAGTTTAGAAGGAAGCTAATTACATCACCTGTAATCTTTGGGAAGAGTGTTTGCTGATTTTGGAGTAGGACATAAAATTGGAATATATGTCATCTGGTGTTAAATTTCTGCTCTTCCTGTGAAATTTTAAGAAGACACAAGCCTATAGGAGGGAAAAACAAAAACAAAGTTCTGTCTTCAGTGGAAACTTTCTAGAGAGGGGCATCTGTATTGCACCCAGATTCCTTCTTTGGGGAAAAAACCCACCAAACAACAAACCAAACAACCCAGAATGAAAGTTCATAATGAGGTTAAAAACCATGTGGAAGCTTGGAAATGTAGATTACTGCTGCCCATTATAGACATGATAGAATCTTGTTTCATTTTATATTTTGATCGTACACTCATTTTTCAGGTGTATTTTCCTTCATTTAGTGTAAAGGATGGAACATTTAGGTGTGTGAAGAGTCAAAGCTGTGAAGTAATTAAATATTTCTGGATTTGAAAAGTAGGATGAAAAAGGTATAAGATCATGAAAGGAAAAAAAGCTGGGTTATTTTGAAATGAAATGAAATGTCACTGTGGAAAAGTAACTTCTAATGGCATTTCTGCTTAATTATGGGCTAGTAGTCTCACCCTAGAACAATGTGTTCAGTAAGTGATTGCTTGTCTTTTTTTGGACTTCCAGCATCAGAAACCTGGTTCTGTTTATATAAATGCTCTTTATATGTAAGTGCTGCTCAAATCCATGGGGACTTCCCTCCAAGCATGTCAAGATGCTTACCAGATACCATGCATTCTTGCAAGAGCTGAGCATTACAAGCACAGCTGTGTTTTGGACTTAAATCTTTATATGTATGATATGGGAACAACCCTGCTCACCCCAAGGCCGTTATGAGGGATACAGAAATAAAAGCCAACTTTTAATGAATGGTATTATCAAACTGAGAAATGCTTATCAAAGAAGCAAGTCTGAACTCATTTCAAGATTAAAATATAAGATACACTTACTAGACATACTCAGTGTGTTTAGTATGACTGTATTTTGTAAGGTAAATGTGAAAAGTTGTATTTATAAGCCAACCAAACAGTCCATATATTCACTGAATGCTGGAGAAGGCATAATACAGGAATTGAAGACAGTATTATATTTTTTTATATACATAAAAGCTGGGCTGGATTTGTGTAGTCATTTTCTGATTTAATTACGGACTATTACTGGTTTAGTTGTAATAATATGTAAAGGCATTCAAGCAGTGAGTTTTAGCATGGTAATTTCACTGTATGCGTCACTGGACCTTTCTTCTGTTTTCACCTTTTCTTTCTGATTCTGTTGCGTATTATATAGGCACCAGGCAAGTGAAGCTTGATACTCAAATGCTGTGTTACATGTTTTGTGTTGTCTGTATATTCTTCCAAGAACTGGGAAGACAACTATGAGCATAAAAGCACAGGACAAACAATGTTCATAGATTCTGGTAAATTAGAAAAGACAAAAATTATTTTAAAAATTACTTCATGGGCTAAACCCCAAAGCCTTTGTTGTCTGTACGTCTGTGTTCACAAGTTTTCATACAGTCAAAGAAACTACCTTGCTACTTAGAATTTTTATGGCCTTGTAGTTGTGGACAGTACTTCAGTCATGATTAATAGGCACCCAGTTTGTTCAAACGCCAAGTGAAATCAGTGGGAGGCCTTCTCTTTTCATGCTTGAGGGTTTTTTGAATGTCCTTGATATTGGACTAAAGATAAAATGTAACAAATTGCTTCACAACCTACATGTGGATGCCAGCAAAACTTCAAAACATGCATTCTTGAAGGTCTGAGTTGAGCTGGTTTTGCTTAACTGGAAACTGATAATATATCATTACAGGTGAAAGCTTAGAGCCGCCATTACATCTCAGCTCATCTCCAGGAAATTAGAACATTGAAAACTTATTGTATGTTAACTATATTAAACATATTCATAGCTTCGTTGCTTACATGTTAATGATTTTTACTTTACTTGCATGTTAGTTCATGTGAATGTGAAGAGATTTTAGTGACTTCAGATACATTAATATTGAGGTCTATCACTGGAAGCTAGAGATTAGAGCAGTTTATATGTTGATGATTCATAGCATCCTGCTTTTAAAAATTTTGGAATCTTTTATTAGTCTGTCTGAACGTTTGCTTCCCTTTCAAGCTTGCTTATGCAGATTCTGGTATATTAAAATACAATTCTAGCTCAACTATGTGTGAATTCCTTTGTTTAATATGTGGTGGTGAATTGCAGTAGTAAAGTTTATAAATTATGTAACTTTGATTTATGAAAAATTAAGTACATAGAAATAAATTACCTTGTATTGAACATGTAAAATTTTGGTTAAAGAATAGTTTAATAAAGTATGAAACAAGTTCAAGGGAAAAGAAATTTAGAGGT
This sequence comes from Haemorhous mexicanus, assembly GCF_027477595.1. Taxonomy (NCBI): domain Eukaryota; kingdom Metazoa; phylum Chordata; class Aves; order Passeriformes; family Fringillidae; genus Haemorhous; species Haemorhous mexicanus. Next base: position 66,996,208 of record NC_082381.1, read on the forward strand.
GAGAACAGCTGGCAAAACTGAGAGAATTACTGTTAAAAGTACATACAGAATATCTTTTTTTTGAAAAGTTTCTAATCACATAAAGGTGTTTTGGAGAAACTGTAAAACATCAAAGTATTTTAAACTTTTTTTTAATCTATTTGCAGCTGAAGGTGTGTCCTCACATCATTAGGAATAATACTTAAATAAACATAGCTTTTGAAAAACCTGTAGACTGGAGAAGAAATCTTAAGTTTATGCAAAATGGTCAGAAACTTCAGGGAAATTATTGCTTGCTTGTTTGCTGCAATATGGTGAATTATGCTAATTGTCTTTATAGTTTGATTCAAAAGGATTGTATGTCAGTCGCTGTTTACAGTCTGGACTATAAATCCTCTAGACTATTATATGAACTCAGAACAGAATATTTTGCTGTGTTAAAGTTAGGACCTTATGGACTTTCACAAAAAAAATAAAAAAAAGTTCCAAAGAGGCAATCTGATAGAAAGCAGGCTGGTACCCTAAATCATCTAATGAAACTTTAGTTCCTGGTAAGAGGTAGCTGATTACAACACTGTGGTGTGTATCTGATTGGTTAGATCTGCTTGTCTGCAAAATGAGTACAAGACTGCTCTAGGTATTCAGCTACGAAAGTGGTTCATAAGGCTTGTAGAAAAATTTGATTATGTTAGAATGCTGAAAAGTTTATAGTTTATTTTGTTTTTTAAAGTCACTGTAGAAAAAGCTGTTTTGGATAATAAAATGGTAGGTGAAATTTCAATAAATAAAAATTATTGTATGTGCAGAAGGTTGATGACAACCTCCAAAAGCATATATGCATATTTATGTGCACCTAATGAGGAAAAATGTATAAGATTTATCTTGAATTTGCTGTCAAACACAATAAAATGGCGCTTTTGCCAAGCGCCAAATAGAAAATATACTCTGGTATACATTCATGGTATATTTGCATCTTGAATGTCACAGTTTTAGTTTCTTCCTCTCAAAAACATACTACAGTATCAGAATAATGACAGTATGCAATGTAAGGGTGTTTCCCTATTTAGCATTCTCAAGGCTAGACCAGAGTTAAAGAATTGGATTGCCTTAGTGATTCATCAAAGATCAGAAAGATATATAAATCATGAATGTTAAGGGGTAGAAAGTATAGAAAATAGGGGTGCCTCAATGAACCTGTGGTGCTTTAAAACAACCTACAAATAAAGCAGAAACAAACTCTTAGTACATGCTTAGTACATACCTTACATACCTTACATGCTCTGTTTCAATAATTTCCACAGTTTAACTGTGGACACCAAATATATGTGTGTTCAGAAGGAGAATCATCAGTGGTTATTAATGATTCAGATTAACCATCAGTTTAGAAGGCCTGTAAAAGAATTTGGTAGTTAGCAGTGTATCTATACGTTGCCTTCTTTTTTTTCTTTTTTTTCTAAAATGCTAGTAATGGAGGAAATAGTGCAGAAAAATGCAGAATCAGTGTATCCATTCAAAAAGGCATCTTGATGGAACTTTGAAAGGCTGGTGAACATGCAGAAAATTCTAAATTATGTGTCCCTGAGGATTAGAGTCGAGGAGTGTGAAACCTAGAAGTGTGTGTTGTTGTTTTTTTTTTTTCCTTTGCAGTGTTGGAGATAGGGAAAGAGGAAAAAGGAGGAGACTTTGATGCAGTGTTATTCAAACAGTGGAGGTCAAGGAGAGGGACTGAAGGCCTTCAGAGGTTGAAAAATTTGCTGAGAGTTTACGAGGTTACAAAAAGATTTTTTACTAAGATATCTAAATTGCTTGAAATCTAGTACTTTTTAATGCTTCTTTTCAGTTGTGCTCTGAAAAAAACCCTTTTTGTAAGCTTTCATCATATTTTCTAACTTTGTACTGAAACTTATCAGGCTTTATTTGCTAATTGTTAGAGTTATTTTCAGTATCTATGTTCATGGCTATTTTTATGTCTTCAGTCTGATTTCTTCTGGCTAATACTTTTGTCAGTATTTCTCTTTCTTCAGTATATCTGTATATAAAAATTGTCAACCATATTTTGATGAACTCTTGATATATATGCTTAACATTTTGTCCGTTGCATATATTAAGTTTTTTTTTAACTTAATTTAAAAATCCATCCAATGGATTTAAAAATCCGTACAATCATTTTCATGCACAAACAGAATATAGAATGTCTGGAAACACTCAAGCCCACTTGCCTTTGAGTTAACTTGGCTTAAACAGAGTTTTCAAGTAACTAGTAAAATATGTCTTCTTAAAAGTATATTTTCTGAAAAATAAAAGCTTTCTTTTTGAAGGGGAAGTCTCTTTTAGTCTAGGTCTCAGTCAGTGAAGCTGAAATCTATAGAAAGGTTTCATGCTATACAGATGAATGAGTAAGGAAGGTGTAATGCTGGGTATACTGTTAAGCTTTAATTCTGTCATTTACCAATATGAAATACTGTAGCTTAGTGTTTTTAACACTTTACCTCTTTACATAAGTTCTTGTGTGTCTTGGGAAAAAATACCAGTTAAATAAACCCAGTCTTTCCTCTTATATGCTTACCCTAATGTAAATCATCTATGATTTTTCTCTTCTGACTACTTCTTAGTTTTTCAACATTCTCCATTCTGGAAAAAACCTTTAACCACTGCACTTCACAGTAGAATGACCTTACTATTCAGTCTTCTTTCCGTATGTCCTAACACCTTGTTACCTTTTGGTTTGTTGCTTCCCTTACAGTCTTGACTAAATTGTATATGTTGTTCTCCTGTGTTTTAACATAATCAAAACTCGTGCAGTTTGTATTTTAATCCCAGGTGCCAGATATTATGAGGAATCTAGACCATGCAAACTGAATGGGTTTTTAGGTATTGATATTGAAGTCCATGTCCATATTCCGTAGGGTAAAACTGTAAAGCCCTTTTCGAAGGCAAATGCTTTCACCTAATATATTTAGAGCTGTATGTACAGAATTATAACTTATTTGGGAAAATAGTTTGTGCTAACAGTTGGGATCACAGTTAATTTAAAAAGAACAAAAACAACAAAAAAAGTTAGTAGGCCTAACTTTAAGTCTCTGATTAGATGCTGAAATTATTGTTTTCTGGCTACTATGTCTAGCAGGCTGTGGTTGGACTTGCTTTTTTGACCTCTTGGAGAAGGCGGATGGTTGAGCCTTTGATCTGAAACATGCTTTCATGTATAAAGCCATTTCCATTTTGTGTTTTGTCACCATCATCTGCCCTACTCACTCAGCTTACTTTTTTTTTTTTTTGTTCTTATAATTAACTTACCTGCTGTTACATGTCACATTTTTCTCCTTTTCTACCTATTACAAGTCCATCCAGGAGAAGGATAACAAAGGGAGCTGGAGAGAGATGTGACATACCTGCCTAAGTTATTACATGGCCTGGGCCAAGTCTTACTTCTGTCAATCTTGTCCATTATCCTGAAAAAAAACATGCAAAGTGTTAAAGACTTTCACTTAGTAGATGTATAATATATGTGTATCCCATCGTTTCAGGCCTGTTGCTCATATTTTCTCTCAATAAGCTTACTTTAGTCTCTTCAGAACTTCACCATAATTTGCCAACTGTTCCAGAGAAGGATATTTCCAGTACAACATTGCCTCTGTTGATCCATCCTCATTTGCTTATGGGCTAGGTTAGGAGCCTCCTTTCAGTTTGTTTTCTCTGAAGAATTTATTTGTTCTCCTTCAGAAACATATAAATACAATGTTGAGATATGTTCATGTTCCATTAGTCTGAAGCAATAGCTGATGAAAATAAGTGCTTGTGTGATGTGTTGAAGTTAATGGCTTCTGCTGTTTCTATCCCTTTTTCTGTGTTTTGTGACAACCATTTTTGTGAAAGCTGTCATAATTTTCTTAGGCTTCAAAGCATCATTTGAAGTAAAACTTGTAAAACATGAAAGTCTACAAAAGCAAGCTTCGTCATCAGGGAAAAAAAAAATCATAACAAATTTTACCGTGAAGCTTGGATTCCTCTCAAGGAGAATGTAGGATTTTTAGAGGAAGAATAGCTGGATTGTTTTATTGGTAAAGTGATGAATAGAAGAGAAATTGTAGATTTGGCTTCTCATCTAGTTGTTAGATGAGAGGTTTTTCTGTAGACCAGGCTTTCTCCAAAACTTCTGAGTCCAAATGAGCAATTCTAGGCCAAAAGCTCACTTTGAAAAAATGTTAGGTAACTGCAAAGCCTTTTAGGTTAGGAAGAAACTTCAGCTACATTAGAGCTTCTTAATTTTTAACTAAAAATATTATTATATCGAAAGTAGGTACACAATTTTACAAGAAGTGGCATTAGATGACAGCACTTATTAGTTATTCTTTGCCTTCTTTTAGTCATATTTAGAATGGATAATAGTAATGTAAAGATTATTTGTTTAGTCTCTAAAATGACATCTGCTCTTTTATGAGCTGTAAAAACTGAAGATGCTTGCATCATAAAGGTGAGCAAAATAAAACATAAACAGGTTATGCATATATTGCAAACAGTAATGGAATGCAGAAGCATGTAAGAGCTTCCTTTAATTCCATAATGAGAGTTCTTGTCTTACATCATGGTGATTAATTATTGAAGAGAATATAGAAAATAAAGTCTTCAAGACTCACAAGCCTGGACATGTTGTGTCCATGAGTAGCCATGGACATAAACATCAACAAACTCATGTTGATGTTTATGTCCATGGCTACTCCCTTTTCCTTTTTAACTTCTTAGCTAGGACAAAGTAAGGGAGTGGTCACTTCTGTCCTGGAGGTTTTTGCAGGTGGGGAGAAAAATTGCCATTTCATAATCTTCAAGCTCCAGAGGCATGTTCCTTATCTTTACTCCCCAACTTTTCCCCCTATTACAGCTATAGTCTTCATTTAAGCTATCTCTTTCCCCCCATGGGCTTACTTTCTCTTTCCTGTGATAATATATGCTATGAATAATTTCTGTCTTGTATATAAATGTACCACAATCATAATATTTAAATTGAATATTATGATTTAATATATATTTTAATAGATTTTCTCTAGTGGCATTTTGTTGGACTGAGGTCTAATGCCCAGATAGCTGTTTGGCAAGGGGACCATATATATTTCATCCCCATGCCTCAGTTCTTCATTTCTGTTTTTCTCTGAAGATTTTGTGTCCTGCCTGGAAAGGATGACAAGCATAAATTTAATTAATAACCAGTAGATTACAGTAATTCTCTAGCTAGGTTGCACTTGAGAACCGGTAATTCTTCTAAGTGTTGGTGCTGTCAGTATGTGCACTCATAATATGGCTATCGCTTTTTAATATGTTTTCCGAAAGTGTGCCAGGTCCATGGCTAGAAGTATCTTTTTGTATGCCCTCTATCTTCTAGTTTGTCATAGTTATTTGGTTTTGATTATAAAGAATGACCGTAGTTACCTTTGGAAAGGTTACGATCAGTATTTTCTTTTACACTGTGTTTTTTTGATTGTTTCTTTTTAATAACTGTTTTTCATTTTTACATTTTGATGGCAAAATTGAATCAGGTGGAATGAAGTATCTGGATAGGAGGAGATTGGTTTTCCCACAGGGAGCATTGTGTCACCTTCAGGTCAATGGAGTGGCTCTCAGAAGTCTGCGGGCATGTGTGTCAGGCAAACCCAGCAGAGCAAGCTTGGGCAGGAGTGAGAAGCAGGGAGCAGTAGCCGGCTAGATCTGAGGCACCAAAGGAACTCCTAAAGTTTGCTGCCACTCAGAAAGTCATTGACCTGATAGAAACACAGGTGCAAGCTGTCTTCAAGGAGGCAGTGCAGACTCTATTAATTGAATACTGTTCTGGAGTTACCTTTTGGCTGCTTTTCCCAAAGTCTGCTTTTCCCAAAATTAGATCCTGTCTTTCATGTATCTGAAGAGTAACAAAGATCTTTGTGACTGAGAATTGTTATTCCAGCCTGAAGCCTATTCTTGAACTTTCTCATTTGGAATTTTTCACCTTGAACCTCAGTTCTCTCATGCTGTCGTAGCTGTGGAGAGGTTGTAGCTGTGGTAGACTGGTCCAACAGCTTCAGGAATGAAGGGAACAAGCTTTTCAGTTTAAGGTTCGTCATTAGCTTCTAGCCATTCAACTTTATTAAGAAAGCATGTGGGATATTTCTTCCCTACTCGTACCTATATTCTGTCTTCACCTTTAGATTGGATGCTGCCTTTGTAATAGTGAGAGCCTCATTCTTTGTCATAGTTGAACCATGACCATCAACTAAGCCCCATGACTGCTTGCTCACTCTAGCTCAGTGGTGGTGGGAAGAGAATCGGAAAACTGAGAAGACTCATGAATTGAGATTAAGACAGTTTAATATGAAAAGCAAAAGCTGTACACGTGAAGGAAAATGGGGAACTCATTCCTATGGGCAGGCAGGTGTTCAGCTGTCTCCAAGAGTGCAGTGTAACAGTGACTTAGAAAGACAAACACCATCCCTCTGAACATTTTCTTCCCTCAGCTTTATTGCGGAGCACAGTGCTCTATGGTATAGAATGTCTCTGTTGGTCAGTTGGGCTCAGCTTTCCCACTTGCGTCCCTTTCCAACTTCTTGTGAATCCCCAATCTCCTCACTAGTGGAGTGGGATGAGAAGCAGAAAAGGCCTTGGCTCTGTGTCAGCACTGCTTAGCAGTAGCTAAAATATCCCTGTATTACTAAGACTGTTTGCAGCACAATTCCAAAACAGAGCCCATAACAGTTAATATGAAGAATGTTAATCCAGCCAAAACCAGCTCATCCATCCTCCATTATTTTGTGTCTTCAGAGCCAGAAAGTTAACACTCTGTGTATGTGTCCCTTATCCAAGCTGCAGAATGCAGTGTCCAAACATGAACATTAGCTGTACCTTTTGCCTTTGATTTTTTTGATTGTACTGCAAGATATTTAAGATCCATGTTCTAAGAGTTTGACTATCTGGCTAGATGTGTAGGTGTGGGCAAACGTGAAGGTAGATCAAGCAACATTAGGGAAAAGTTTCTATCCATTTTATTTTTCTGGGGCTCCTTTCACACCTCTGTTAAGCATGACACTGTTCCTGCGGCCTAAAGGCGAATTGTTCATCTGTTCTTGTTCATGCAGTTGATTAAAGCCGCGACTTCTTGGGTTTTCTCTGTGTTGCTTTATGAGTACCTTTAGTGCTGACTATGATATATGGATGACATACTTGGGATTGTGGATAATGAAAAAATGCTTACCTTTTTTGTTGCTTGTAAATACTTGCTCTAGGGAACAAAGATACAATTATATCATGAAATCATAAAACTCTTCAGCTTGCACTGTGTGTTAAAAATATTTGGCAGACAAAACTTTCTGAAAATATGTTACTTTGAGGCTTACTCTCCTAGAACTTGTGCCTAATAAGAACGTTACTCACATTATCAGTGATCCTTGTTCTATTCAGTGTCAAGTTTCCTCATATCTACCAAGGAGCAGAAGAGAATGACTTTTAACTGTGTTGCTTTTTATCCAGCTTCACAAATGAATTCGCTGTTTCAGAGTTCTGTGTAAATGGAAAGCATTAATTTCACCAGTGTGTAATTCACTGGTGTGTGTGTGTATGTGAGTGTCTGCAGTTCAATATTTATTTGGAAACCTGTCTGTCCACTCCTAAGTATTGCCTGTGTGAAACATGATTCATACCTGCTCCATAGAATGACATGTTACAATGTATCTATGTATCTAGTGAGTGTTATTCACTTACCCCGTGTCCACATTACGCTTCATCTGTTGCCTTTCTAAGAATTTTGGAAATATAAAAGGAGTAGATTCAAGTACCTTATTAATGTCTAAGTGTTTTTTAAGAAATGAGCAAGTATTTAGAAGGCATATATTTGTTTTTACTTGTGAAAATCATCTGTCTGAGAGACAGGGACAAGTGGGTATGTAGGTCCTGAACAGTCACTTAAAAACCTTTCATTTGCAATTTGAGTGGAATGGCTATTTAGACCAAATTGAAGCTCTGTGAAAATCAAGATTAATACCTGACGCATTAGAACTTCAGGTTTAAATATTCAGGGACATACAAAGTTATGAGCACTTTTGCTTTTGTTCAGTTTTGCCTGTACTATTAAGGTGTCTTCTTGACTGATAGATATGAAAAATATTAATAATTAATACTTTGGTATTGCATTAGCAGGCTTAAATTTTTAATTAAGATGCAAGATACATAGTCTGTTGTAGTGTGACAGGTGTGTAAAAATTCTCAGGTTTGGGAGAGAAAGCTATGTATTTATTAACTGTTAAACAAACTCCATGTCTTTTATTGGCTTCAGATGGCTGGGACCTCAGAATAAAATTGCCTTGATCTTGACAATGAAAGGATGTTTGAGCTCCTAGACACTAGGAAAATATACTTTTTTAAGTCATCTATAACAAAGAAAAACTTCTAAAATGTTGATGATCACTTAGCACTACCCCCTGGTTGCCAGCTTCATTCTGATCCAAGAGCATTTATTTACTTTATAATGAGATAGTCCAGGCTGAAGAAAGCCTGGATGAAGCATAAAGCATGCATGTAATCTGCAGGTAATGAGATACATAATAAAAAGATGCTGACAAATCAAGCTTATGTATGTGGGTTTTATGTGCCCGGTAAGTATAATAATTATGGAAGATGGATGTACTTTTTGAAGATAAGGGGGTGCTTCCATAGAGTTTTTTACTGTTGAGTAGAAAGTGTGGTGGTAGTTTTATCTGCATTTTCTTTCTTAGCCCTGAAACTGTTTGCTTTTGGCAGAGTAGCTGCAATTAATTGTATTTTTAATTATGGGCTGATTTATTTTCAGATCTCAATAGAGAATGACTACCTGGGCCCCAGAAGAATTGAGAGTCTGCAAAAAGAAGACGCTGATTGGCAGAAGAAAGCTCATGTGGCTGTGCTTTCTATTCAAGATCTTACAGTTAAATATTTTGAAATAACAGCTAAAACACAAAAAGGTAGTTATTTCCTGTCATCGTATCCATCACATAAAAAATTAAATCATTTAATGTTTACTATGTTCTGTGTTGTACCGTGAGTTATTTTTTTCATCAATTCTTCATGAGGAAAATGCAGTTGTCATTCCTGTTTGGTTTTTTTTTCTGTGTCTATTTCAATCTTAAAATTGTAAACCTTTTCAGAACATCATCAGCAGTGAACGGACTAGAAATTTTAGGTAGAAGTTTTACAGCCACTTTCTCAATGTAATTGTATTAGTGGTACTCTGTATTTGCAAAGGATTTAGGAGTGAAGAGTCCCTGGTGGATTCTGTTTTCTGTACTGGATATGGCAGACCCTGTCGTAAATGTTAATTGTCTTTCAGTTGATTCCTTTTCTAGTCTTCTATATCTTTCAGTAATTTTTTTCATAACTAAGCATTAAGCAACAGCTCAGTTTAACTACGCAGTGAAAGCTGCTCTGTTGTTCAGAAGCCTTCATGGATATAACCTTGGCTTTTCTGTGTTTGAAGAATTTGATGGTTTTAGTAAAAAGTGGTACAGTAAAGCGAGGTCAAGTGACTTGGTATGTACACCCATGCTCTCATCCTTGTACCATTTTACCTTAAATAACCAATTTAATAGGGCAAGCAGACGTTTTCCAGTTCACTGACACAGTTTGTCCTGGTGTCCTCCCCTGCCTAACTGCAGGTCCCTGTTTCTTTCTTTGCCTTGGTGATAGTGATTGTGCAAGATCAGCAGGAGAAATCCTTTTTTGACTGGTAGGTCTCTTGCCATCTCTGTACATGACTGCTACATCTGACTCAAGAGATGCAGGCACTGCAAATTTACTCTGTTCAGTGACCACCCAAGTTAATGTGAAATTTCACCTTACTCTGACTGGATGACTTAATAGGTTAACGCATGTTGGAATAAATTTAATTAGAGGAAATTCTAAATGTACTAACCAGCTTCACTCCTTTTCTAGTATGACAAAGGCAGCCAATAAGATACTAGTTGATAATGCATATTTATAGATATTTACTTTTTTTGTTCACATGATTTTTTATGTACAGCAGTCAGGATTTGGGGGAGAACAAGTGGAAAGTGACATGCTTGAAAGCTGATTACAGTGTAGATCTTTAAAATACTGGTTTTTGTGTTTGGGGTTTTTCTTTGCCTCCTTGTGATCTCAGGGTAGTCTTACATACCCAAATACTAACAGATGGCAGAGGAAAAACACATGAGAACATAAAGGTGCTTCTTATTACCTAAGAGCAGCATGTAATAGCATGTGGTGACTTAATGCCACCCCTTTGATTCCATTACTTTTGTGGCTTTTGCTTTGCAATGCTAAGTACAGTATCACATGACCTGTCTATTAACATTGGTGAAAATCTTATATGTGTCCACCTAGATGTTGTCTGGGGCCCAAGAATAGTAAATCTGAATCAGACAAGGGACTTCTGTTTTTTGAGTTAAAAGATAGATGTTTTAATTTCATGCAGTGTTCTTACAGAGTTGCACTTGAAGTTAAGCTGAAATCTTTGTTATAAATTGTATTTTTTTCACTCTTCAGATTTACTTTAATTTATGACTGTACTATAGATGTTATTTAGGTAAGCTGGAGACTTTAGTAACTGATAATTGGTGGTTACAGAAGTGGGGAAAATTTGGGATCCAGTTCAAGACCAAATAGTTGTATTAATGAGATTTTTATTAAGTACAAATGTGTGCATTTTCTTTGCAGCAGGATCGCTAGTGGTTTGAAGAGTAGACTAGTAAGATGCCTGCCTCTTCTGTTCTTTTTTGTAGCTGTGTATGATCGAATGCGAGCAGACCAGAAAAAATTTGGTAAGGCAGCATGGGCAGCAGCAGTAGAACGTATGGAAAAGCTTCAGTATGCGGTTTCTAAGGAGACTTTGCAGTTGATGCGTGCTAAAGAAATCTGTTTGGAGCAGAAGAAGCATGCGCTGAAAGAGGAGGTAAGTTTTCATTCCAGTAAGTAGAAAATAAAAGTGCACAGAAAAGCGATGTTAGACAAATGATGTTGCAATGTAGGTGTGGTGAGTTTTGTGCCACTTACCTATGTTTTCTGTTCACTTTTTCCTGGTTAGTCAACCAGAAAGACAGTTTTTGCTCTTTATGTGTACAGCCATCCACTGGGATGAGTAAAACGAAGAGAAAGGACAGGACAGAAATTGGCTGCTATGTAATCTCTGCAGTTTAGCTCTGAGGCACGACCGTCTTTTCAGAATAGCTCTGACATTCTATATGGAAGGTGTTTGACCATTAGTAAATATATGGGTAGCTGGACACACTGTTGTGCATCCAGCTAAAAAGCAGAAAAAGAGTGTGTTGCTCTCTTTTTCTGCTTACCTTAATTACTAAGGCAGTGTTCCACAGGGGGCTGTGCTAGTTACAGTTTTCCTGCGGAAAGAGTTAATGCATTAAACTGTGCTTAAATGCCTTAGCAGGAAAAAAATCCACATTTATTGGATCTCAAAAGTAACAATGTTTAAAATTCTCTTTTAAACTTTGCTACCATATGGATGTTTGGTGCAAAGAACTTTCTGTCATACTAATGTTAATGTGTGTTCTAGCAATTAGATGATTGTTTTAGGAGAGCTTTTCAAACATTTTCAGCAAAATTTGATTAAACTGATGGTGCTGTTATGAAAAGGTTATCCAGAGAGCTCACGAATTGAGTGCTGCAAAGGCTGGTAGGTTTGTAAGGCTGATAGACTATGTGTCTATTTTAGGATCCCTCTGTAGAAGACAGCTTGATCTGCAGGGAAGAGAGAGTACATGCAAGACCCAGAGTGCAAAAATAGGTTTACTGCATTTCAGTGCTCTTTAGATTTGGAAGTCCAAGAGTTGTCTGGAAACCTGAGTTTATCAGGCTATTGTCATCCTTAGTCAAGAGTTGATGAGACAGTCCTAGGGAATATATTGAATATTTTCACTTGGAGTAACCATGCATCTTCTTTTTGTGGCATATCTTATTTTTTTCCCTGTGGAGATCTCTGAATCAGATCTCAGTCTGGTAATTGAGTGAGTGTTTGGTCTGATATGCTGAGGCTGCACAGGAAAAGGAAAGATTCCTTGTAGTATACATTGGGATGAAAGCGAGATGTGAGTTAGGGTCTTTTGGGGATGGAGAAACAAGGACTATCTAATGACCGTGGTGCTTTGGGATGGTGTATTACAAGGCCTAGAGAGCTCTGGGTCTGAGTACAGTGACAGGGAGATAGCCCCAACCAGCTTCTGTTCTGATACATACACATCGTGTGTTCTGAGAATGTAAAAGGCTTAAGTATAAAGAGTTGAATGTGAGAAACATGACTGGGAATCCCATCTTTGTGAAGAATGATGGCAGTCTTGTAAAGATAATGTTTGTAAAACTGAAATACCTCCTGGCAAACCATTTAGCTACTAAGATAAAAAGAGGGTATTTGTTCAAAGATACTACAATGCTCAAGAAATGAATACATCTGGATTTTAGCTGAGAAAAATGACAATTCAGAACAAAGATGTGATATGACTTCACTTGAAGAAAGTGTTTGTGTTCAGCAGCTTGCCTATGGATTTTTGAACATTTAGTCTTGGAAAAGAAATTTTTTGCAAGGGCATATTGTGGCAGGAGAAGGGGAAATAGCTTTAAACTGAAAGTGGATGAGTTTAAAGTACATATTCGAAGAATTTCTTGGGATTTTGAGGGAGCAACACTGGAACAAGTTGCCCAGAGATGTTGTGGATCAATATCCTGAGAAGTGTTCAGGGCCAGCTTGGATGAAGCTCTGAGCAGCCTGGTCTAGTGCAAGGTGTCCCTGCCTGTGATGGAGGGCTTGGAACTTGATGAGATTTCAAGTCCCTCCCAAACCAAGCTGCTCTTACGATTCAGTGAATGCAACCACTCTCTGATTGGTATGAATGCAACAAAAAAGACTGTAGAGATTAAATTATTTGCTTTCATTAGTGCAGAAAGTTGTGGCAGGAAATTGAACTTGGATCTCCCCAGTTTAAGTTTTTGCTTTTTGTTCCACCACTGTGGTGTTTTAACCCCAGCCAACAACCAAGATCATGTGGCTGCTCACTTGCTCCCTCACAAGTTCGATCAGACAGGCTAAAAGCTAGAAAACTCATGGGTTGAGATAAAGGCAGTTGAATAGGGAAAGCCAAAGCCAAATATGTGAGCAAAGCAAAACAAGGAATTAGTTAATGTCTTTGCATGGGCAGACAGGTGTTCGGTCATCTCCAGGAGTTCAAAGCCCCATCACAGGTAACTGTGACTTGGGAATACAAAACTCCACTAACTCCAAATGTCCCTCCCTTCCTCTTTCTTCCCCACACTTTATATACTGGGCATAATGTCACATGGTCTGAGATATCCCTTTGGTCAGCTGGTGTCACCTGTTCTGGTTGTGTCTCTTCCCAGCCCCCAATGCACTTCTGTCTTTCTTGCTAGAGTAACCATACAAAAAGCATATAAGACCTTGGTTCTGTGCAAGCCAGCGATAACAAGAACATCTCTGTATTATCAACCCTGTGTTCAGCACAAATCCAAAACACAGCACTGAGACAGACACTGAGAAGAAAATTAGCTCTAGTCCAGCCAAAACCAGCACAACTGCAGAATGTTTCCCATACTGTTCTCATGTTAAGTTTCTTTGTGTTTCTTTCACTACGTTGATCAGCCTGAGAGCTACCAAGGATGCAGCAAATTAGTGGTACAGATTAGGTAAAAGCTCGTAAGAATTGCTCTCAATTAAGGAGAGAAATTTTTAACAGCATATACTGAAATACATCCAAAAGAGATTTTATTGTTTTGAATTATCACACATTATTAGTATCTTCCATGAAGTTTTAACATAAATTGTTGAAATTTAAGGTCTTCATTTTACTTTTTCATGGTGAGCTATTATGTGGCTAGAATATCTGCCTATGAACCATACAGTAGTACTAATTTCCCATTTCTTTTGCACCTCAAAGCTGAATAAAGTGGTGGGGTGTTAGTTACCCCTAAAACAGAACAGGTAACTAACAGCGTCTGTAGTGTGTGCTCTTTGTAGGGCAAAGGTACAGTTGTCAGATGCTAAGGTCCTTTATCAGGCAGATACCAGTGCAACTGAATGAGGTACTCAGCTACTATAACTTGGTGAGCTGATACTTTTGAAGATGGTCTCTTTGTGTCTTTATGTTTTTATTCAATTTTTATATACATTGTGTATTTAAATTTTGGAACATCTGTTTCTAAGGAAAAAATTGTGAAGATTTGAGTAATTTTCACAATTCATGGAAAAAAGGAAGTTCTTAGGTGTGGTCACATTCGACACTACCTTAATTTAAAAAGCAAACAAACATTTCACACACTGACTTTCCTTATCCCCAAACCCACCAAATTTTGCTGCCTTTTTACAGTGAGGAAATCCTTGAAAAATGCCAAATGCCTTGAAAACTGCTAATATTATAATGAACAATAAAAATTATCCCTCTTATATGGAAAAACTGGAGAGTTCAAGGGAATCAGTCCTTTTGTCTTGAAAAGTAGCCTGTAGTTCACTCCAGTTACGCGATCAGTATGTCATTTACTGTTCTCATCAAGTTATTAACTTAATATGCATGCAAAGTAATAAAATGGCATAACAAGACATTTTTGTGTAGCACTGGACTCTAGCATATACATGATACATTAATGATTGTAAGGTTTCTGGTGTTCACTTAAGGACTTACTGGAGTTTTCAGACTAATAGTTGATATACAAAATATGCATACAGAAGTACAAAATATAGCAGAAGAAATTTAAAATAGAAATTGCAAGAATTGATTTGCTGATCTTCTGTGTAGGAGTCTTATATGGAAATAAGTATAGTACACAGAACTATTTGCTTTTAATTGAGCTGTGAAATCCCTGTCAATAGATAATGGGGCAGGTGCTAAAAGCTTACATGTTAAAAAAAAAAAAAAGGGATTGGACAAATGTATTAATAAAATCCAGTAAGTCTGTTTTGTATAAGAGGTGGCACCGTGGTTTAAGTTATGCTGCAGGCTGTGCTAGAGGCTGGTGAATCCTTTTGGGAAGATATCACTGCAGTGCCTGTTTTGTTTCATTGTCCTGGATTTTTGCAACATTTTCCCAAAACAGGGTATTGATTAAAATGGATCATTGGTTTAATTCAGTACAGCTACCTTTCTAGTTTACTATAGTCATACTTAAATACTCAAGGAACCCATTTGTACCTGTTAGTTACAGACTCAGTTTTACAACATGAAGATAACACCATAATGTACAGAACATGCTAGCAAATATTTTTTTAGATGTGTCACCAAATAGGTTGGGCATTTTTTCTTGGTAGACAGTAGTCCTTTTTAAGGACTGACTGTCTATAATATGAAACTGGACATTTCTTCTGTATAAAGAGGTAGACAAATCACAAATCTCCTTCAAAATTTACCATTACTTTCATCCAGTATCTGAGAGAAGCCATCAGATAGACAAAATTTGAGCAGGTAAAGAATTTGGATGTGACCCTACATCTTCTGTGTGCAGGTTATAGAGGTGTATGAATTCCCTCCAGTCTCAGCACATAAGATTCCCTTACACGCTGGTATATCTTAAATAAGATCTGAATGGCTGACTGTATTGAGCAGATAAATCTTGTTTCATTGCCATGTAGAAAAAAAGTGAGTTATTAAAGGCATCTTGAAGTGTGTGTCTGATCAGAACTTATCTTAGGGACTTGATGTGTTCAATTTTAATGTGTTGCATTTACTGTACCAGACAGTATCTAGCTGTAATCATAAAATCTGTGGTTTTGTTTTTGTAATTATCCTGGAGTTGTATGGTTTTTGTTTGTTTGTTGTTTTCTCTTTTTATTTAGATGCAGAGCCTGAAAGGTGGTACAGAAGCGTTAGCCCATTTGGACCACTTAGAAGCTGATTACTATGATCTACAGCTTCAGTTATATGAAGTGCAGTTCGAGATCTTGAAATGTGAAGAGCTGCTACTGACAGCTCAGCTTGAAAGCATCAGAAGATTGATGTCAGGTGCTTTATTTATTTCAATTAATACAAATTTGTGAAAGATAATTTTCTTCCTAAGAGTCCAAGGAAGCCTGTGGGAATGAAATGAGAACAGATTCTTTGCTATGAGAAGAGCTGCAAAAGTACTGTCAAATTAAAATTTACACCTGTTTATAAGTCATAAGAAGTTCTGGTATGGTTCTCATTGCCTGTATTTGGAAATTTGCATATAAGATATGCAAACTATATATGTTTTGAAGAACTAAGATCAGGGAGGAGGAGATATGCTTAATTACTGTACTCGTCTAAAAATATGCAGTACGCATTGATATTACTCATTTCTTGAAAGTGATTGGTTCCAAAGCTGTATGTGCAAATTCGATTCCTTTTGCTACACTTGAAGCTCATATTGTTATCGGATTTAGAGCAGCAATGAAAACCTTATGCTTCCAGAACCAGCTATCCTACTACATCTCACGTACTTACAAACTGTGGAAACAGTACGTGTAAATCATAAAGCAATTTTCCATCCAGTTCTGTCCTTTAGACCTTTATGTCTTTAGTGTTTCTATTTAAGCAAGCTTTGTATTACTGTTTTTAGAGTAGGGCTTGAATAAAAAAATTTTGCTATGGATAGAAAATTCTCCTAAGAGAAGTTTGAAGCTGGATTGTATTTTGAGTTTTCACTGGAAAAGGAGAAAACATAGATATCTCAGATTTGTCTCACTGTAACATGAATCTCCACCTTTATGGTTTCTGATGGAAACAACTATTACTGTATGCTTGGAATATAAGGGTTGGAAACTTTGTAAATGAGTTACAGAAGTGTGGCAGTTTTGACTGGATAGAGAATTAGTTAGTGGTTTTGAGATAGATAGGTTTTGGACTGGGAAATCAGACATGTAGTTTTGGTACTGAAGACATCTGCTCACTTACAAAATGAAAGAAATCCCCTGAACAGGAGAGAGAGAAGAAATGTGTATCAAAATCCTTTGCCTTTGGTGTAGTGATACTAAAATGTCTGGGCTGTCAGAGACTAAGCTGTAAAAGTGTCACAGGGCAATACAATTTGTCATTGATGTTTTCTCCAGAAATCTCAAAAAAGCCCTCAATCCACCACCTAATCCAAAATAAAACCCTCAGTCAGCTAAACCATCACCCTGTTCCTACCCTCATGGCAACAAAACAGTTGACCATTCTGTCTTCCTTGGCTATTTTAAGTTTGTAAGATACTGTTTAATAATAAGCCCAAAACCATCCCATAGGACAGAAAATGAAAAATACAGTTCCTAAACGTCTGAGAATTGTTCAACACATGAAATTACCTTCTCAGACTTATCTTAGGTGGATAGAACAATCAGTGTGAAAAATAATGTGATGTGCAAGTGACTTGTATGTTTGAGACTATATAACACCAAATCTGAATTCAAGCATCTAAAACATTTAGTGGTCTTTTAATATGTGTTGTTTCCTATGATGTCAAAAGAAAAGCATGGTCTGTTACACTTGCTTTTTGAAATGTGCTGATAGTAAAGCAAGAGACTTCGATTTTGCACATCTGTATGATTTGAAATTCGTGTGTGTAAGCCAAGTAGATGCTGTTGCTTCTCTCTAGTCTCTGACTGTAGTGGTTCTGCAGACATTGTTCAGAGAATTCTCAACTAATGTTTTGAGAGCATGGTTTGAATTGACTGCAGTTGGTTGTGACCTAGAGGAACATCTTGGCAAATTTGGTAAAGGATCTGAAATGGATAGAGTGATAATAGATTGTCATATTATGAGCAACACTAGTCATTAAGCAAATACCTGCATTGAAATTCAAACAGCATGACTTTATTACGTGGAATTTACAAGGCTTTTATCTTATTCCTATGAAGTATGAGTGCATTCTTGTCAAAATGGTTTTGTGATGGGTGAACTTTTATATTTCCAGTTTTAACTTTGCATGGAAGTCTTCTAAAGCAAAATTCAGGTGTAAATCCTCCCACTTTATAGCTATGATGAAATATAATTGTGAGCCGTGAGTCTTCTTCTTACTCAGTGGTATCTCAAAGGGAGTTCCAGGGACTTGACAGTTACATATTGATGAAGCTTTACAGAGTTTTTATTTTTTAAACTGAGTGCTGAAGGGACTATTTGTTATGTTTTATTAGCTTTTATTTTAAGGTGAATATCTTGCTGTGTTTTATTGTCTGGTCCTGCCAGGACTTCAGCTGAGGTGAAATGAGCATGGTAGTCAAAATTCTGGTTGCAGCAGAGACTGTACACACAAATAACATGGAGTGACAACTTCATGACAACAGCTTTTAAAATGAACTGTGTACTGAGGAAAATCCTTTGCCTGTCCCCAAATAATCAAGCAGCTGAAGCAGGAGAAATTACAGTCTTTCTGAAAGTAGTTGAAAAAGTTGAAATAAAGTTTGGTGTTACTGTGGAATAGACACTTGACAGACATGCTAGCTGCATCTGTCTGTTTCAGACAGCAGTAATGCATTTCCTTCTTACTGTATGACAAATATATCCTATTTTATATGCCAGTGGAATAAGAACAAGAGGTCTTTGCTGCTTCTTCATCCCAACGTCCTTCAAGGATTTATAATCACCACACTTTCCTTCTTGGCAAGAGATAAGAAGGCAGCATTTAAAGATGAGCTCAGTGTTATTCCAAATGCTTCACTCAGGAAGCTAAAAATCATGAGTGTTGATAAAACTATTAGTATTACCTCCTTTTCAGGCCTATAATGCTTTGAAGGATTGCCTTGAAGTTGCCCTCCCTCCCTCCCAGGAGCAGTGACTGGGACATCAAAAACCTGTGAAAGGATTTTTGGTGTCCTGTTGTCTGAGTCCCTTACATGAAATTACGAGTTGGTTGTAATAGAAGAATCTCATACTGAGGACTTCTGATATTCTTGTCTATTCTGAACTTCATGGTGAAGACCAGAGAAAATTGCTACACACCTTGGGTCCCTTGTGAGACCCAAAGACATGCATGGGCATTGTGTTCAAATTAGGCTAAACGTACATTTTAGCTGTACATTTAGAATTGCATTTGTGTTTTAATACTCTAAGCTTGGCTTAATAGCAGGCTGAGCTTCATTGGTATTAATTTCTGTTCCTCATAAAGACCTTAAAGCTGTACAGTGCCTTGCTGTGTAACGCTTTTCTTCTCACCTTTGATTTTTGGTAGTAGTCCTCTACCAAAGGACTGTGGCATTCTTCTGCATCATATCTTGCAAGTCAGTGGGAGGGTTGTTGGTGAGGAAAACAAAATGTTAATTATAAGTTGCAAACCATTGATTTTTTTTTTTTTTTTTTTATTGCTGACATCTCTAAAACAGAGAAAAGAGATGAAGTGGTGTATTATGACACTTACGAAAGTATGGAAGCCATGCTTGAAAAAGAGGATATGGCAACATCTGTACACTTGCAAAAAGAGGAGCTGCAAAAGTTACAACAAAAAATCCGCCAGCTGGAAGCAAGGCGTGGACGTATTTCAGCCAAGAAAGCCTACCTCAGAAATAAGAAGGTACTGTTTAATTACCTTTTTTTTTGATATAATTAACAAATTTAATAAAACTTCAAAAGGTTTCCTTGCGGATACAAATTTCCCAGAATTTTTGTGCATTACGTTCATTGTTTGTTAAAAGTTGTTTTGCAGAATATTAAATAAAATAGCATGTATTGTTATATTGATATATTTAAGATTCTGTTTACCTTTCTTCTAGCTGTAAAGGAACCTTCAATTACTTTGAATCAACAAATAAACTTATTTCTATTAACTAATCAGAATACTTTCATGCAGGGAGTCCATGCTAGAGTGAATGTTTTTATGGAGAACAGTTTTGTATATGTTTGCCAAAGAGAACTTTCAAATGTGTTTCTCACTAGTGAGTTCTATTTTCATTCTCTTACCATCCTTTTAAACTTATGTCATGTGTTGTTGATATTCTGTGTTTGGCAGATCTATAGGAAATACAGTCTATATTCTTAATTTGTAATTCTGGGTGTGCTATTTAGGTCAAAGTTTTGGGAGACCATTGTAATGCTTGTTAGAAAATTAGTTCCACCCCATACTATGTACTGTAAAACTATGCAGAAATGTCAGTTGGCAGGCCTCATTCTGGATTAGAATGAGTGATCGGTTTGGTTCTGTGTTCGCAGTCATGTCCTTTATGTGAAAATGACCCCTTCATATAAAGAGTTCTGGCAGATTGACAATAAACCCTTCAGGTTTTGCCTCCACTTCATAATTAATATATCTATTTCTATACCTAAATCTGAAGCATAACAGAGCAAATGAAAAGCTGTTGATACGTTTTATGTATTTTATTTTTTGTATTTTGTCAACCACTGCCTGGTTTCTAGTTAACCCAATATGGAGAAGACTGCAAATGAAATATTAGAAGAGAGGTCTCCTGTTAGCCAATTATGTAAAGTAGCTTGCTTTGTCATTGTGTTTGTTTTACATGAGTTTGTAAAGACAAAAGGTATCAGGAACATTGTTAGTATTTTAAGAGAATTTACCTGTTGTGTTACGCTAATTTAAACAGGCTATAGTATAATAAGATATTTTCTCCTGGATGTGAGAAGACACTGCTGGCACCTTCCAAAGTAGACAAACCTATTTAAAAAGGATAGCCTGTTTGCTGTTCTTTGCTTAACTTATTGGAGTTCACAGGTCAAGAAGAAACCCTGAAGCAGGAGTAGAGATTTTTTAGCATGCCCATATATCTGTATAATGAACTAGTCACCTTAAATGGCTCATTTGTTTCAGTATTATGCTATGGTAGAATATCTTTTTAAGCTGAAGGAGTTGGTTTTGGCTGTAGCAGTAGCAGGCATGCCTGGTTGTGCACTGTGACGAGATGCAGAGCTGTGTGTGGTAGTGTTGCTTTTCTGCATCTGCGTGCTGTAGTGTTGCATCTTCTCAACATTGTGCTGGGATAACTGTGGCTATACTGCTTTCAGGACCTGAGGTAATGTTTCTGTGTGGAACTTGGACATCACATTGCTCTCAGAACTAGTTCCAGCTCTCTTACCTGTGTCATTGCCCAGCATAGCATTCTCTGCAGTTGAATGCTGCAGGGAGATATTTAGCTTCTAAGAAAAATCACAGAGTAGAACAATGTGTGTTTAAACTTATAGGAGAAGATAAATTATCTTTATTTGAGCAAAAAGAAAGGCAGAATCTGTTGTGTGCCATTGTGTAGCACTTGCTGGCCAGAAAAGAATATGGCCATTTTTTAGCTTCTCTTCTTACTGCTGGATAACACAGAGTCCAGCTAAGCTTTCTGGCGATTACCTGAAAATCAAAGCTCATCGATTTGTCTCGTTTCTTTAAGCAATCTTTGCATTTTCAATGGCCTTTCTAGT
Organism: Haemorhous mexicanus; assembly: GCF_027477595.1. NCBI lineage: Eukaryota > Metazoa > Chordata > Aves > Passeriformes > Fringillidae > Haemorhous > Haemorhous mexicanus. The sequence goes on from NC_082381.1 coordinate 67,017,519, forward strand.
GATACTGTAAAATGTTCATGAATGTTCTTTAAGGTGCCTGGTGTGAATGCTTGTATTTGTGGGGAAAAAAAAGGATTCTTGCTCTGAGGCGCTTGGAGGTTAAGTGAAGTAGGCAGAGCTGAGATACAGATGGGATACAAAACCAGACTGTAGATGGTGAGAATGAGGGCAGTGATGACTGAACACTATGTGAAGAAAAGTGACTTTTTGAGGGTGAATATGGAAAGTACATACTGTGTGGTAAATCTCCGTGTCTGTCTCAATTAAGAAACATTTGTTGTTGAACTGAGATGAGAGTGTACTTAATGCTTTTCAGATTGTGTTCCTGACTTCGCGTGTTTCAGCAAAGTATCTTAAAACAGACTTTTAAACTGGTGTTCTGTTTTGGATTGGGTTGGTCGGATTTTGGTGGTGGATGGGTGGGATTTTTCCTTCTTTTTTGGTTTTGGTTGTTTGTTTTTTTTTTTGTTTTTTTTTTTTAAAGCTTGTCAGTTCTGTCGGTGAAAACAAAAAACAGGCTATGCATTAAGTGGTGTATAGGACAGTCTTGTGATATGTTTAGAAATTGCAGTCCTGGCTCATTATCAAGATTTTGGCAACTGAAAATGCCCTTAGGAGAATGTCTCCTTTCTAGCAGTAGATTAAGGAAATCAGAATTAAGGAAACAATAAGAAATTTTTCTCCATCATCAGTTTTATTTTTTGGAAGAAGGTAAGTACATCATCCAGGTATTTGAAAATCTTTTCTGTAAAGGAGATAACACAGTGAAAGGAAATAAATTACTCTTTATAGATGCTTTGTAATTTAAATATAAACTTCAGTGACAATAGTCTCTATTTTGTTTTTCAGAACTTCTTTCCCTAATTTTACAGTGATGCATCAGTTTTTCAGTGATGTTTTCAAATAATCGTACCAAGCTTTTATTTAGAAACTTTTATTAGAGGTTTATTGCAAACATAATTCAGTCGTGACTCTAGAATAACTGAACTGGCATTTTAAAAATTCATGATTTTACTGAGTTTGATATTTTTCTACTGTACTACCATGAGTATAAACTCTTCATTTTCTTTTTTTAATACAAATCTCTTTGCATTTGTTAAACAGTAATTTCCTGATGTTCCTTTGTGTTGATGACAATGAGTTATTAAAAAATAAATTTTTAATAGCAGTTTAACTTTTTTTACCTTACTTCTAGAGAGCTAGCTGTAGATTTTTCATGCAGGCAGTTGCTATTGTTATGCCAGTCTACCCCCTGCTGGCTACACATTAGTATTAATTAAATTATCATATGGAACAAGCAGCTGATTTATTAGGGAGCTAGATTTATAGCACCGAGTCAAGGTGAAAAAAATAGTGTAGAAGGTATCTTGAAAACTCTGAAAAAACAGAGTTGTGATGAAATGAAGTTATTTTGCGCCCAGAAAGAGTATTCCTTATCACAAGCAGACTGGGAGAAGCAACTGGTTGGTGAAGCTGTTTGGGGTATATTCATAATGTGTGCTTTCATCTAGGAAACTTCCTTACATGCTTTTGTGTTCATTTAATAGGACACGTTTAGAATTTTGCAAGCCTACATTTTAAAGCACAGCCCATGCCAAAATAGGTGTTAGGAAGATGCACTGACAGCTGGCGTAGGATTATTGGTATTCTGTTATTAACTACTCTTACAACAGCAGCAGGATAAGAATGTAACTACACTGAATGCTTTTAGTAAAATATGGTTTCTGCACATGAAAAGCTAGCCTTTTAATTGGGATGTTTTTTAAGCTGAAAGCAAGACTCAGTGGAACTAGTTAGATATAATACTAATGCAGATCTCTTTTACATGTATTGCATATGACTAGTCTTAAACATTGTAGTTCATGCAGTGACAAAGGTTGAAATGGTCCCTCAGCTCTCCCTTTTTGTCTCTAATAGAAGTACGACTTGATACTGTGAAATCAGTCAGTTGATTAAAGGAAGAATGGGCATTACTTCTTTTTGCTTTCCCAGTTCCATACAGTTGATCATCTTATTTCTTGAGGCTCTTACTGGACATAATTTCACAGGGAGGTGCTAAACTCATCCCTGAAGGTGTTTGAGAAGTGTCTGGATTTGGTGCTGGATGATGGTTTAGTGGTAACAATGGCAATGCTGGGTGGACAGTTGGACTGAATGATCTTAAAGATCTTTTCCAAACTTGATGATTCTGTGATAATGTGCCTGCTTACCAGTGCTTAGAAGTAAGGACTACCTTGCATGTGTAAATAGGCTGTGTATTCCTGCTCACACACCCAATTATTATGTTTGGTTTTATTGTTTTGGTGTTTTTTGCCGGAGTTCATTGGTATAAATTGAACTTGTCATCTGCCATAATCATCCAGTTGGTTTTCTTATAGCTGACCTGTGGGTGTTTTTTATTTCATCCTTTATTTGAAGGCGCTTAATCTTGTCTACAAGTAGAACCTGCATTTGTTCCTCTGAAATTGCAACCTTTCCTTTTTTTCTTAAACCATTTCTGTAATTAGTTAAGATGATTCAGATTTCTAATCCTGTCCTGCAACATGTTTTCAGCCCCTCCTAATAGTTTTTATTATTTCATGTCAAAGAGATCTAATTACATTGAAGTAGGTTGTTTATTAAAACAAACTCAGCACCAAATACGTTTTTGTCAGGTTTGTCCTCTTTACATACTTAAAATATCTTTTGTTATTGCATTTAATCAGAAATGTTTAAATACTGATGCTAAAGTGAAAACATTACATAAAATTGTGCCTCCGAGCATCTGAGACATGTCAAAAAACCCAAACCATGCCTAACTTACATTTTCTTATTATTTTATAATATTTAAGATATAAATAGAGAATAAACTGTAACCTAGGTAGGAGTATTACAGAAAGTTGTTCAGATTTTCTGTTAGTATAATGTAGCTTGCTGTGTCTTTTGAAACACAGAGATTAAGTATTTTGTACTTTCTCAGCTACAAATTAAATTGATTGACTGTTCTAGGATTAATTCTTTTCACTAGGGGAAAAAACCTCCAGAAATAAATACAAAACCCAGCAGTGTTTGGCTGTGGACCTGTTAGAACAAGTCCAAAGTACGTCCACAAAGATGACCAGAGGGTTGCAGCACTTCTCCTATAATGACAGGCTGGGGTTGTTCAGCCTGGAGAAGAGAAGGCTATGGGGAGACCTCAGTACAGCCTTTCAGAACATAAAGGGAGTTTATTTATAAGAGGGAGAGTGCCTTTTGACGTGGACAGATATTTGACATGGACAAGAGGGAACAGCTTTAAACAAGGAGAGATTTTGATAACTGTTAGAAATTTCTTTCTCTGGGGGTGGTGAGCTGCTGACGCAGGTTGCCCTGAGAAGTTGTGGATGCCCCATCTGTGGAAATGTTCGAGGCCAGATTGGATGGGGCCCTGAGTACCCTGGTTTAGTGGAAATTCCCTGTCTGTTAAAAGGAGATTGGCACTAGATGACCTTCAAGATGTCTTCCCACCTAAGCCATTCTGTGATGTACCTCTGATGAAGGTGGGACAGTATTTGCACAGAAATCTTTGCTTTTGTCAGTTACTTGTATGCAGCAGCAACATTGATGGTTTTACTGTCCTATACAGGAACACTGGTACTGGTTACTTTTTTTATGTGATCAAAGCATGTCCACAGACAACTTGCAGAAGAACAGCTTTTTCTGCATTTTTAAGCATCCAAAATAGTGAGGTTTCCTTAATCCCTGCCCTCCTTTTTTTTTGCTTTACTCCATCAGCTCCCTGAAGCAATGCTTTCAATGGCAAAGCTCTTTTCTGAATCTACCTAGAAAGTCATACTGAATGATACTTGAGAACCCCATCAGCTCCATGCTCTGTCTGGAGTCTCCAAATTGCTAACATTGCGCGTTCTTGCACATCTGTGAGATTTGTTTATGACTGTGCATCTGACTTTGTTCTAGTTCTGTGTGGTGCCTGTACCAGGTCTGTTCCATTGCTTATACTGTCCAATTTCCTGGCCCTCAGTATCATCCAGTGAAGTTGTCTATCTACTTGAAGTTTGACTCTTTGACTGTTATCCTCTTGTGTTGTAACATGGCCCAGTTTTTTGCTTGTTTGGTTTTAACCTATTCTTATTTGCAGATGGTGTAACAATTCTTGTTTTAAACCAGATGTTAGAGATGTGAACTCAATGGTCATAAATGAACATGATGACTTGTAACAACTTTATTCCTGTCTGTGCTTGCGGAGAGTACATGGAAAAGATGAACTGACATCTGTAAATGGGAGGCTGTCTATTTGCATAAACAGAAATATGTAGTACATTCAAGAGTTAGTTATTTTCCATGGGTGCAAATACTTGGCACTAAACAAGGGTTATGAAGTGCTGACAGATTGGTGATTTTTGCTACTCTTATATTGGTCCTGTGGAACAGACTTTCCAAGCAGCTGTCACTTGGATCTACTCTTTTGAGAGTTAAAACTAATAGATTTTGGGGTTGTCTGGCTTGGGTTTTTTTTAGTTACAGTTCATTGTAAGTTAATGCATCCAATGTAAGTAATGCCTATGAAATAGGCTCTGCAGTTTCTATTTTTCTACCTGCTGTTTGCTGAATATGACATTATGTAAATCTGTATTTAAATTGCATACTTTATAGGTTGTGTTTTGTGTTGCTGCAGGAGATCTGTATTGCAAAGCATAATGAGAAGATCCAGCAGCGTCACCAGAGTGAGAAGGAGTACAAAATGCACCATACTGTTCAGCTGGTAAGTTTGACTTTTCTGTTGTTGACCTAAGCCTGTCATTAATAGTTTGCATTCCTCATTATACATTAATTAGGGGAGCATTCAGAGTGATACCTCTTTCAAAAGATGCTGTGTATCACTGACCTTTGCACCATGGATTTCTGTGTCATACTATGCTTCCAAGGGAGAGTATATAGTTGTGTTAGGAAAACATGGGAACCAAGCAAGTAGAACAGTTCTTTATGCTAGGTTGACATTTTGTGTGTTTTGTTATGTCATCATGTGCACATAGATGATTCTGAACATCTCTGAGTACCATGTCTGGTATGCTGATAGGAGTAAGGAAATCACACATATTTATTCTTGAATCTTAATAAGCTTGGTTACTACTTTTCTTCCTTCTACTAAAGCAATTACTGGAATTATGTTATATAAACTTGTAGTTCCAGATGGATGTTCCACGATTTTTTTCATAGTCTCGTTGCAGAGAATAGACCAGCTGGTCTCTCACACTGTACCAGGCTTATCTTAAAGAGTATTCAAATTTTGGACTAGGTCTTGGGAGCTGATATAGTATCAATATTTGATAAAGATCACTGACAAAGATGCATTGAAATCCAAGTCACTTTAATTCAAGCTTCAATTAGATTAGTGAAAGTGATTCTGTTTCATCCTTATACATTTTTAACATTGATATTTTTGCCCAGGAAGTCAGCTGCATAATTTATTTTATGGAAAGGCTACTTGTCAAAGGCAGTATGTATTGGAGTATTCTTTCAGGAATTGAAAAAAATAATTTTTTTTTTCATCAGTTCTTATAATAAGGCAGAGGAAGTTACTGTGTGGACTGTAGGCCATTTATCAGTCTTACAAATAAGACTTGACAAAGCCAAAGGACTTCCTTGTCTCTCAAGTACTGCAGAGCTTTATATTATGGAGTTGCCTGCTTGAATGATACAAAGAGCCTTATGGTAATTTTTTGTGTTTGTGTGGGGTTTTTCTGGTAAAAATGCGACTGGAAAATTCTAGCATGATGGTAAAATAGGTTTTAAATTACTAGATTTCATTAAGATTTTGAAAAGATAACTCTTAGAAAACTTTGGAAAAGGGGACTCCAAATTTGAAACCAAATCCAAGTAAGAATTGCAGTTTTACTGTTTTACTTAAAAGTGAAACAAAACCAAATACACAAGTCAGCCGAAACAAACAAAAAAAAAAGACCTTGATTTTGAGACTGCTTCAGGAAAAGTTTGATCTGAACGCATATGTAACGTTCAGCTACAGTGATAGAATTATTTTTCTTCCTTTCTTTATGTTTCTGTTCTAACTTCTTTGGCCATTGTTCTTATTTTCTTTTACTGCATGCTTCTCCTCTTCTTCACCTTTTTCTGTTTTCTGTCCTTACTATTTTTCAGACATAGTCTCATCTTTCTCTCCCTAATGCATCTATACTTCCTTCCTTCCAAATCACAGGAGTTGGCTTTTTGTGAAGGACACCAGACCACTAGCTGACTTTTGAAAATGGCAGGCAGACACTGCTTTTGTGGTGACTGAATGAGAATAAAAAGTTGACAAAAGTGATCAGAATTTTTGATTATGAAGATACGCTTTCAAAAGTAATGTCAAATGCTGTGAGTCATCTTAAGAATTAAAGCTGCTGGTTTTGCTCAGGGTTTTTGCTTTGTGGTCAGCTGTTACATCACTTTTCCTGATAGCTTCCGAACTTGCATGCAGTGAAATTCACCTTCCAGTAATTAGCTTCCATTTCCAGTAAATTTGACTGAGGAGTGAATGTTTGTTTCCAAGGTAGCAGCTCTTGCTGAAATTCTGTAAGAAGAAATGATTAGTAAAAGGAGATGTACCCAAAGGTATGTTTTCTGTAAGGTAAAATTGCTGTACAAGAAAAAACACAGCTGTACCAGGTGCAAGGAAGAGCTTCATACCTTTACTTAAGTGCAATTACGTAAAATCAAGCTGGATTAAGTAACAAAAGCTGGAGTAAATACAAACTTATATTTACTGTAGTAAATGTAAGTGTGAAAGCATTTACTTAATTCGCTCACTATGGGGTTCAAAACTTTGTGATGCTGAGTTCTGTGAATTCCTGTACTTTGAGAATACTAAAACAGCTTGTTTAAATGGACAGCCTTGCAATTTGGACTGTCATTTTGCAGTTGGAATGAGGGGGAAATGATACTGAGAGCTTTGCTCTCTGGCTAATTTATGTAATTTTAATTCACGGGGGCCTCTCTAAGTATAGCATTCTGTCACTTGTTATTTCTCATCTCTCAGAGTAACAAGTCTGCCTAGTGTTCCTGTTCAAGATTGAAACTTTTTTTTTGAGCTTTGCAGTACTTTGAGACAAAAAACGAAGAAATGTATACTATTTTTTAAGGGGAAGTCAAAGGCCAAATTTTGAGGTTATGTTTATTTGAGAAGTATCATTTAGAAGAAGAGTTTTTTCCTAGTGAAGCCAAATAGAGCCCTAGATGTAATATTTACATGGTTTCCTTATATTTTTTCAGAAACGAGATCAATTGCAAGATGAAGAGGAAAGAAAGAGCTCCTGGGTTAGTCAGGAACGACAGAAAACGCTGGACAGACTTCGTACATTTAAGCAGGTACCAGAAGAATAGTTGTTCTTTTCTGGCCGTTTTCTTTCCCAAAGAAGTTCTCACTCATTCCAGTAATAGCATTCACTTTCCTATTAGTTATTCTCTTTGGTTGTATCATTAACTGGTCTTTGGAAAATTCACAACAAAATATGGCATTGGTGGTAACAGATTCCTCTAACTGTTGCATTCCCAGTGCCATAATAAGTTTCTGTCTACTTTTACACCTATACCTTGTGACAAGACACTTGGCAAATATTCTTGAGAAGTATAATCTAAACAGGACTTCCCACAAAGAGCATTGTCATCTGACATGGCCCGCTACCTGCTCCTTCTTATTACAATGAAAGCATCAGAAAGTGCATACAAGGTGGAATGAAGGGGAAGGAATAAGGAATAAGGGCTGAAAGTGAAAGAAAACAGAGACTGTATTAATTGGTGTAGACTTTTTGTTGTATACATTAAAATAATAAAGGTATGAGAAGTTTCTTTGCTGGAAAGTTGTCTTCTTCTGCAGTATTTCAGCAGTATATTCATGTCCTTATTGTTTGCAAGGCTCCTGAATTCTGTAACTTCTGTAAATTGAAGCAAATTTACTTTTGTTAACCAGCAACTGTTCATGAGCTGACTTTTTCTATTAACTTACTAAGACTTTAGGCTATTGCTTTAGGCCTTTCACAGTTGTGCAAAAAGTATTACACCTGTCTTTCAGAAGCAGCTGAATTTTTTGCTTTAAATGGGCTATGGATGAAACTAATATGAAAAGACTGATAATGAGGCAGCAAATTTAGTAAGTAAATTAGGGCTGAAAATATCTGATGTTCTTAATATATACCTTTTAAAACAGTTTGATTCACATATAAGGCCAGTGTATTAAGTCAGGACTGGTCTGCACTTGCGGAGGGAGCCATTGACCAGGTTTAGAAGAGGAAAGCAATAGGGAATTTTGAATTTTAGTTTCCAATAAAAAAAGTTTTGAATGTGTAATCCAATCCTTAGTAAAATCGTAATTCTAATCTATGTATTTCACTGAGTAGACTAATAAAATTGTGGCTTAAATAAGAAAAAAATTATGAATAATTTTTTGCATAAAGCTGGGGATATATTTGCTTTGTTTTTACATACAGAGCAAAATAAAAATTGTTTTTCAGAAATGACAGGTACGTAAAATCTAAAATAGTCCATTGCAAGTGCTTACGTTATTGTCAATACCTTATTCACTTTAGCGGTACCCTGGGCAAGTAATACTTAAATCGACCAGACTACGGCTGGCTCATGCAAGAAGAAAATGTGCAGCCAGCTCAGTGCCCTCTGTCGAGCAGCCTCAATCTTTGCCAGCAACCATACAAATCCAAGAGAAGAGTGAGGAGGTGGAATTGGAAAAAGCAGTTCAGCCTTTGCAAGTGCAGGAATCCACAAGCCTAAAACAACTTCAGGATGTCTCTCTGCCTCCTAATGGTGTTACCTCTGAACTGCCCCATGTTAGCACTTCTCCAGTCACCAATGAGCAGCTTCAGCCAGAGACTGCAACTGGAGTACAGCTTCCACCCCCTTTGCCTCCTCCACCTCCACCTCCACCTTTGCCCTCCAAGGAAGATGCCACCAAATCCTTAGAGAAAAGTGACAGCTTTGTTAAACGTCAGAGTGTGGAGAAGGGAGTCCAGCACTCTTCTGGTGTCCCACCAGCACATCTGTTCGATAGCAGTCAGCTAGTCAGTGCCAAGAAGAAGCTTAAGAAGACTGGTGATCTAGAGGGTTTACAGAGGAGGAGAGGTAATGTTTTAACTTCTGCATATTGAATTTAAAATTTTTTGTTATTAATTTAAAAATTGCAGTTCATATCAGTTCATCTTTTGCTGATATGTAGGAAAGTGCATGGTGTGATTAATTTATTACTAATGGGAAAGTTGTTAAATCCTTTTTAGCTGAGAGATGCTGGCAGCTCGAACACTAGGGCTTTTACAACAGCATGGCGTACTTGTTCAGTGGGAAAACACTTGTGAAATTGAATCTACGTTATCCCATGTTAGACTAAATAGAAAATGGACCTAAATGCTGTTGTAAAGAATATTTGTGTCTACTTACTGCCTGTAAATATTCTATGTTTCACTTGAGGATGCAGTGTTCTATTTAATAACTCAATAACAATAATTTTTATGTAGTCCTATTGTTTATTTTGTTGGCTCGCATTTTATCTTGCATTTTTTTGTAAAGAACCTGTTGTGTGTGCAGTTTTATATGCATCATAATATGACAAATATAAATTCAAATCAATTATCCTGCTTAAGAATATTGTTAATGTCTGCAGCATCACTACCTGCTGCTCCATATCCCCAGAGATGTTCCAAGTTTCTGAGTGGCTTCAGAAGTTTGTCTCTTTATGACAGACAGGGGCATTACAATCCGTCCTTCCTCTTTCAAATGTGCAATACTGTATTCTTTTATATTTCTCTTCTCATTGTGTTTTTTCTGTCTAGGCCTTTAGTGGGATGGACAAAGCTTATTCCTAAATGCAAAACAGGTTTTAAAAAACTTACCGTACAATGTACAAAAAAGAACCTGGAGATAGATATGTATTGATAGAGAGGTGCTGCACAAATTACATGCTAGTGTATGCAAGTGTTTAAACTTTATTATACTTTATTCTAAAGCATTCTCTGGGATGGAGATATTTCCCACTTGTGGCTCTTACAAGAGCAAAAGCCTAATTTTTATTTTTGCAGAAAACTAGTTTCAAAATTAGTGATAAAGGAAGAATTTGTCAGAACTATCTCTGACTTCTTTGTTTTCATTAATTATTAAAGAAGACAATTTTTATAACTGTGCTGGGACTAGATGCTAACAAATACATGAACCCAGAGAAGTAGGAAAATGCATGCTCTTGCGAATGACTATATTGCTGCTTCCCTGGCTTGTGGAAATAGTCATGCAATAGGTAAAATTAGGCTAAAAATGCGGGTGGTAAGAATTCATTCCACAGTCCAGTATGTAAGACATGTACTCATTACCTGAGTTCTAAAGTAAAAAAAGATGATGCAGTAAACACTTTCGTTATGTTTAAATCCTTGCAGTTTATTTGACTTTCCTGACTACAAACAGAAAAGCCACATTGTTCAGAAAGTTTTTCTTCCTGATAGGAAGTTAAGTGGTTACAAAAATTACAATTATCTGTATAAACCAGCTTTGACCTGGTAATAAGGAAGATTATTTAGAAGCTAAAACAGTATTGGAGGTACTATTATACTTACAGTATGGGACTATCATATTAATAGTATGCAGGCACTTTTTGGTCAGTAGGAAATAAAAATTAAAACTGATAAAATTTTGTGAAAATAATACTGAAGGTCTTTTGATTTGCTGCAGTGAGTTCCCCAATGGATGAAGTGCTGGCTTCCTTGAAACGAGGCAGCTTTCACTTAAGAAAAGTTGAGCAGAGAAGTCTCCCTCCTTTTCCTGATGAAGATGATAGCAATAACATCTTGGCACAGATCAGGAAAGGCGTGAAACTGAAGAAAGTACAGAAAGATGTTTTGAGAGAATCCTTTACAATTCTGCCTGATACTGACCCTCTGACAAGGAGCATCCATGAAGCATTGCGAAGGATTAAGGAAGCATCACCTGAGTCAGAGGATGAAGAGGAGAGTTTACCTTGCACAGACTGGGAAAACTAACCTGTAATTAAGCCACATTTAAAGATAATATTTCTGCAACAGTTTTTTATAACAGTAGCAGCTAAGGCTCAGGTTGTGCATTCTAGGAGACTTAGAAGGAATGTGACTAAACTGTCTGACATCCATTGTGATAAAAAATGCACGTATGAATTGAGTATCACTGACTTTTCAAAGAATTTAAGGTTTATAATAAGGAAAACCTCTTTTCAGACAGTATGTTAGCCTTTTACTGTTCCAGTACTTCTGCTGAATATTGACAGGGTGACTGCAGAAAAAAAGCTCTATTTTATTTTAGTAAATTTGAAGGGACGGTTCCCAGTTTACCTAAAAAGTTTAAAAAGCAGCACAATCAGTCTGGGACACACCTTATACTTACTTTCTAATTATTTCTAGCCTTGTAAAAATTGGATATGTCTTATTTCAGACAGAGTAACTTCTAAGTGAATGGCAGTTAGGTTTGAATGCTGAACACATCGAAATCTCATGGGTCACCTTGAATGGCTGACTTGTTATGGCTAGGTTTCAGTCTCTAAAATCTCTGACTTAATTGAATTTCCAGGCTATAAACAGTAAATATACAATTTATACTTCTGCTAGTCATATGAATTCCATGAACTTGCAATAATACTAAGCAACAGTGCCTGAAGGTACAGATATCAGACTTCAGCAGATGCAATTAATGATTTCAGAACAAACCAAAAACTGGCAAGAGATCAGTTTTCAAAATAATTGCTGCATCAGTAGCACAAAGTTATCTCTGACCGCAGCAGCAGCATAGGGTGCTTCTCTGTGGTGGCTCTCTCATGTTATACATTAAGGAACTTGAGTGTCAATGAAGGTTCCCACTAAACCTAAAATCTGAGCAACCAGAGGCATGACAATCTGTAAAAAAATTTAAAATCTGTTTAGAAGGGATATTTAAACAGAATGGAAGACAAATATTTGTAATCCTTGCAACATAGTTAGCAGTAGAAAGAAGATAACCTTTTTGAATGTTCACAATCCAGCATTTCTACTCTGGTTAGTTGTTACCATAGCTGGTGAGTGACTGTTGGCAAGGTACTAAAACTGTTTAAAAACTGGTTCTGATTTGGCACATGATCTGCTGAATGTTCTTACGATTATGAAATACTGTCTCAATCTGTTGGCTTGGTGTGGTATTTTCAAATTATAACATTATAATTTTTGATAAGGAAAATAAATGCTGCATTCAATTCCTCAGGAACTAGCCATTGGCCACCCTAATGATTTCACACTGTTTAATTATGGCTTGCTCCTAGCAGTACTAAATGTACTGCTAGTTTTGGCGTTGAAGCTCCAGGAGTGGAGATGTGCTTAACTCTTGCTGAAACTCCAAGTGAAAATAATTTTGCTTTCATGTAACTTCTTTCTATCCTTGCATATTGAAAACTCCCACTACCACAGTTCTTCAGAAATCAAGTGACAGCTATAAGAAAAGACATGTCTTGGAGCTAACTTGGCTTTCTTAGTGCAGTTGCAGTTAGACTGCAATCTAATTTCCTAGATAACAGATCAAATTTAAACTTTGTGATTTGACTTTGATTTTAGTAAATCTGTTTGACTGTTTAGGATTTTGTTTGCATTTTTTTGGCAAGATACAAAGAAATTTTCCAAGACTGACTTAATTTTTTAAAAAATCAAATTGGTTGACCTCCTAAGCATTTTACATTGGAAGTGCATCTTAGAAATATTCTGAGGTCATTGCCACACAGTGTAAGTATATGTTTTTCTCTGCTATTTGCAGCCCCATAAAAGGAGTTCAGAATGCAGGCTGAAAATAACTGCCATGTGGTCCCTAGTTGTTGTGTCCTTTTTTACCAGTCTAAATCCTGCTGAAGTCATGTGAAATCATTTGGACCTAAAAGCAGGATTCAGTGTCGGTTCAGTGTCAGGAGTATGTGCTCCTTGTTCTTTACATATCTGGGATATACTTTCTCTTACCAATATAATTTTTATTACAGAAACAACCGTGTTAGGTGTTGTTTTAGGTGAGGTTATTTAACACATAATAGTTTAGATTGAAAAATGGTTGTAAAGAATAGCTCAGAAAATAGCTCAGAAATAGCAGAGATTGAGACAAAGCCCTTGAAAAACTCAAAAAATACTTTTCATATAGAGGAGCATACTTGCTTGAAGATACAGACTGGTTTACTAGCATTCATCATACAAGAGTGAAATAATGAAAACCTGTTGTAGAAATAGCAGGCTAGTATTTTTTACTGTAAGGTCATCCACTTAATGTCATGCTTTAAGACTGACCTAGTTTTTAACTTGTAAGTGCTATACATGGCAAAACAGTAGCATAGAGATTTTAGGTTGAAAACATGTTTACTGAAGTGTGTTGGCACACATTTTATATGAATAATGCTTAATTATACCTATCTCTGTATAGGCTAAGTGTAATGCAGATATTTGCCTTACAAAAGGGAGGCTAAATCTGATACAGTGATGTATATTTATTAAGTACCAGAAAGTTTCTTGATATATGCGAAGTGAGTATTAGCAGTGCTCAGTGAAGTGGTTTCATTAATTATTGAAGTTTGACGACAAAAGTAATAGTAACTAATTCTTACAGGAGATTAGTAATTTCTTGTATTTCCTGTTCTGTGAGTTAACTTCTACATAAAGTTATGACTAACCTTTTTAAGAGCAGTTCTTTCCAGACACTCTGAAACGTGTAATAGGATACTGAGGCATTCTGTATACTGAAGTAGCTGAGTGAGCAGTATAAATGTGTAGTAGCTTCTGTGTGAAAAATCTGAGAGATTACTGGTTATGAAAGCAGACTGGGAATATCTGCCTATGATACATAGTAGTGCACCATAGTACACTAAGAGTACTGTAAGTAATGCAGAACCTGAGTTCCTGTCAGTGGTGGACGAAGTAACAGATAACAAGGGAGCTTTTGTTTTCTGTAGTCTCCTAATCCAGTATTTTGGGCCTCTTCAAACTAATCTGTGTTAACTGCCAGTAATACCAGAAGGCAAAAAAAAGTCCTGGTCATATGTGTGTTCTGGCTCCAGAGTCACTGTGTCATTACCCTGGGAGCAAAGAGAACCTTTGCTCAGTATATTGCACTGCTCAGTATATTGCACTGCTCAGTATATTGCATGTTAGAATTGCCTAATATGTTGAGAATATCAGAGAATATTTGTACAGCCGTTTAGCTTTTCAGATATTCCTTTTTCTTTCTTCCCAAACAGGTGCTTGACAGCCACCAACGTGCGAAAAGAAACCCCAGTTGAAGATTACTTTTCTTCTGCATTTCTGAGAATTCAGAGCCAGCAGTTATGACCATCAATTCCACAGGAGGCTTTCTTTGGCAAAGAAATAGTCTTTCTTTGGCAAATTACTCAGTACTTGGAAAAAAATGTCCTGAAATGTAAATTTCAGGTCACTTTTTTCTTTATTTGTTCAAACAAATTCTGGTTTGGGCACAAAGCTAAGTTGTTAAGACATGCATTTTATACTATCAAGAATGCCCAATTCTTAAGCACTTTTTATATTTGCGTTAGTAATGTATGGCCAGTTAAGTGAGGGGCCCATTTTGAGTTGGGAGACTACTTGCTGTTAGAGTAACTTTGGAGTTCTAAACCAGCTGTAAAATGGCCCCTTCACTGCACTGAATATCTCATGTGCTTGAAAATTCAACGAAATGGCTCCCTGCAGAGAAGCTTGCTGTGTAGCAGTCTGATATTCCAGAAAGAGAATTCCTAGTTGCACTACAGTAGCTGAAATTCAGTAACATGCAACTAAGACTTTTTTTCTTCTTAGCTTGAAGAAGCATATATCAGTATGAAAAGCAACAAGTGACCACAGCACAATGAGAATTAAGAGTTGAATTCAGTACATATTCAAGAATGTGTTTGTTTCCATCATGATATATTTAGCAAGACATACTGCAGCACCTTTTTAGAAGGTCATGTTTAGTCTGACATCTTTTTAAAGTAGACATTTTCATGCTTTTTAAAAATATTTAGCTATGCTGAACCAAGTTAGTTATACTTTTATCATTTGTTATAAAAAGCAATATTTTGTAATTTCATACTTAAAAATATTTTTCTCTTTTGGTTTAAAATGGCTTTTGATTAGTCTAAGCAGCCTTCTTTTAAAAAAAGCTCAAAGCACTTAAGCATTCTGATAATTGAGTTGTGAAAATCATGGTATTCTTGCTGGTTTTCATTATTCCCTTTAGTGGCTGCGAAAGTGTTTGTATTTCCTACCCAAAAGCCTACTGGCTGAAAAAAACTTTCTTTTGATTCTGACTGTTTTATTTTTAAAGGAGAGTTACAACTTCCTCTGCAATGAATACTTAGGAGTAGTCCTAAACCTCATGACTAATGGCTGCAGGCAGCTACTCTTACGATACCACAGTACCAAGAGGTATGTCAATACAGAGATACAAGTAGCCTTGTACCACCTAAAAACCTCATGTGGTATTAAAAATCAGCCCATTACACTTCTAGGAAAGCTGAATTTCCACTAGCATTTTGTTTTTACTAGTGTAACATACACTGTGTTTGAGACATACACAGTCCCTGTCCTTTGTGTTGTGTGGTCCATTCACTGTTCCTCTTATGACAGATAAACTACTTTATGGGGATCTGGGTTCTTTTAAGTGGAGTTACTCATTGCTGCTGTCGTGTAATGGAACACGTACTGTGTTAACATTTATAACAGGGGATTTCACGTCTTGCCGTTTACTTACAGAGAGAGGAGCAGGAGACCTTACCTTAGCAATAGGCTGTGTAATCGAAAGGAACCTCAGCTCTGGGACCCTTCAGTCTATTGAAGATGTTTTGCTGTGGCTGTCCAAAAATTAAAGCTCTGTCAAACATCTCGGGAGGATTTTCTTAACCATGTTGCCTTACTTATAAAGTTAGTGAACATTAATTTTCAAAGCACCTGCGAGCAGCGTTACTGTAGAATTGTATAGATTTTCCTGTGTTAGTTGCTAGGTCTCTATTTTTCAGCTGTGTGAAACACCTGATACTGACTTTCCACAGGCCTAAAACTACATGATGCTTTTTTCTTAAACTTATTCTCTGAATTCTGTGTTACATGGTATGGTTGCGAGCTGTCTGATGCTGTGTTCATGCAGCAATTAGCAGCATTTTCAAGGTTCATCATAGTCATTTGACACTGCCTATACCATCAGCTGTTTTGTTTTACATTTGTTTGTACTTTCAGTCACACCACACATTAAAACCAAGGTAATCAAATAAATTTTTGGCTGTAGCACAAAACAGAACTTTGATGTAGAATGGTAATACACATTATACATTTCATCTGAAACTTAGTGCTAAATTAAACAAGCAACTTTTATGTTCATTTTTTCCTATTTTCCAGCCTGCGGTTTCATTCCTTAGAGTATGCATACAGAACACTAGCAAAATTTCAAGCCGAGGAAAAATAGTGTAATTTTAAAGTATTTGTGCAGTGGTTTCCTTGCACAACACGTTTGTCTGCTGTTTACACTGTGTTGTTATCTAAATAGCTCCATGCTGTACTGTACTACAGTTTTCAGATGTTTGCCATGTGATCTGTCATCTTTGCCTTGAAAAATGTGTGCATGATTGATGAAAATTACTCTTCTTAATCTGTTTCATATTTAGCTGAAATCTTAGATTTCTGTAGTAGCTTAGTCTCAATAGAAATGGAGTTCTCATGAGCATGTATTTTATGGGCACACAAAAAGTAGTTGTTATGCTGAGCATAGCAGTATGTATCAGTTCAAAACTGCCATCTTCTATGTGGAAAATGAATGGATTTTTTTTTTCCCATATGCTGCTCAAAAAAAAAAAAAATCCTGAATTTAAATCTCCATGAGTCACTAGATGTCACAATTTCACGTAATTTTCACTTCAATATAAAAATTGTGCATATGTAGTGTACACAGGCTAATGCATAAAAAGGTACCATCCTCTGCCACGTGAAATTTTCCAGTGGGATGGCTACTGCAGAAGAAGGGGAAAGCTTAGTATATTTACAAGAAACCTAGAGAAATTATGACAGTCCTGCGTTGAGGTCAGTTCCTCCATAGCTGAGAAAAGCTGTAATGATTGTGTTGGTCCATGAGAAATCTTGGCAAGCATCACTAAGGAAAAACACGTAAACATGCGCAAGGAAAAAGAGCCTCCATAAATAGACCTGCCTATTGATATTTTTCATTTTATTGTTGTGGCTGCATTGTTCTGTTGCTAGTTATTTAAGTAGTTTATCAACTTTTTGGCTTTTTTCTATTTTTAGAAACTTACTTCTTTTTTCAAATTAAAAGTTTTACTATGGTATAACTGATACAGTGAAGTAAAGATTTGGGATGAATAATGTTTATTGTACAAATGCTTATGTAAGGACTGGAAAAACCTTTTATGAATGGGAACAAGAAACTAAATACTCAGTTTCTGCTAAAATAACCAAAATGTGAGGTAAACAGCAATAGTCTTGTTCAGAAATTGAATTTGTATGAACAAGAATTTCATGTTCTAATTCACGGAGGTTCCAGATCCTTTACAAATGACCAATAGTCTTACTCACTTTACTGTATTTTCATGTAAGTTATCTGTCTAGGGTAGATGAAGGCTTTTTTTTTTTATTCTTTTCAAACATCACTTCTAAGTTTTGCCTAGTTTTGTTTGTTTTTTTTTTTTTTTAATCTGACAGTCTGCATTCTACACCAGACATTTGTAAAATAAATTAGTATGATTATATATTGTGTACTTTTGTGACTGAACTGGGGATAGAACTCAACATACTTCACTACATTATTTGTAAAGAATCATTTGGAGTATAAGCACTATATTCTGTACTGTTTAATAATAAAGTAATGATAGATGCATTATTGAAGATGCAACTTATTGAGAAGAGGAGACAGAAACATTTTTGGTTAATGTTACCCTTATTCCATTTGTTGCACTGAATTTCAGGAGTGTAATTTGTAAATCAAGTTTGCTCATGCGTGTAATCAGATTTTATTTTCATTGTAATGCTTATGTAATTAAATTACCTGGATGTATTTCTGGTAATGATTTCATAAGCATGGACAATATGTTGTTGATGTTTCACACTACAGAATTAATGTTAAGAACAAGCAAAGCTTCTTGCAAAGAAAAGGAGTAACAGAAGCACCTTACTGGGAGAGCATGTTGCATGATTTCAGTTCTCTTGGAGCTGACAGACAGTAGGTCATCCTAAACTTGACTGCAAATTGCTCTTTGGTGTAATAATCACATCAACATACTGCTATCAATGCTATCAACACAATGGCTATTTTTAACCTATAAATATACTGTAATTTAAGTTTTCCTACAAAGTGAATTTATATTTAATTGCTGCCTAATACTTAGAATTTTTAGGAGGGTTGAGGGAGGGCGGGCAGGCATGCCAGTATATTTGTGGGAGGGGCTGTTGCATATATGGGTCTTTGTACTTCCCTTTCAGTTTGACTATTAATCCAAAACTCACAGCTCTGGCTTTGGTGAATCTGCAACCTGACATTTATGTATTTTTATTGTGATTCAGGTCTTCTATATTCTGTGGCTCAGAGCTTCAGAATTTGACAGAAAAGGTCATGTTTCCATTCCCAAATGTGAATGCTCTGTACCTCTAATATGGAAAATGACCACGCAATGAATTTTATTCTGCTGAGTTTTTAATATTAATGTATAGAGCATTATCTAAAGCTCATTGACCAGTAGTGTGTCCATTGAAAACAAGTAGAAAGGATAAAGACCATTTTGGTGCATGTAGTCCAAACTCTGCAGAGACTTTATTCCAGAGACTGTCACCTATCCAGGAATTAATTTGCCATAAAATGGCTTGATTTTTCAGAGTATAAACATAGTTTTGACTTCTGAATTGGTAAATAGGTATTGGGCATTGGGGATATTCACTTAACATCTTCCAGCGTGTTGTTGCTGTTGCTGTATGTTTTGAATTTCTTTTTATGTGTATACAAGCGCATCATCATGAAAGGAAAGCTAAAGAAACACAGATGGCTACAAGTTGTCTTAATGAATGAAGCCAATGAAGCTTAAGGAAACTAACTTCTTTGTTAAGCCTGTAGAATAAATAAGAAATAATGAAAACAAATTTTCCATTCACTAGCTTTGTGCAATATTATCATTAGACTAAGACACTACTAGCACATTGTGCTTGGCTTTAAGAAAGTTCTTTAATTCCATTATATTCAAAAGGACATATTAAATGCATATTTTATTGTAAACAACTCTGCAAATTTACTATGCCTGAAAATGCTCAAAGTTATTAAGTATTAAGCACAAGTATGTTTAAAAAAAAGTTTAATAACTAAACAAAGATTTCTAGCAATACCTAGAAACTAAAAAAAGTTTTAATTGTCTGCTTCTGGGTCTTTTTTCTTTAGTGCAGCTTTTCTGCAGTGCAAGTTTATTGCTGTGTATTTCATGGGGTTTTATTACCATGATTCAGAAATTTAAACCTGTACGCAAAGTACTGCATTCACCTTATTGTACATGCGATGTAACATCATACTCACAGTTTTGGTGCTTTAAAATTATTCCTCTTTTCTTTATTAAAGGCTATTTATTTGATCACTGTCTTGGTTTTAACTTTGATTATGTACTGGCATTTAAAAAATACTTTTGGTACTGTTTGGTTCCCACAAAAAACTATTTCAGATTTAATTCATTTCAGTTCCCATTGGTATTCTTACAATTCCTCAAATTCTCTGTCATGGTTTAATGGTAGGTGGTTGTACCTAAGCTATGTTTTAGCATGGAATATTTGTATTTAGGTAACATCCTTGTAAATGAAGCCACATGAACGATTTAAGTGTTACAGAAGAACTTTACTCCTAAATGATGCTGGGTAGTTGTGCATAATTACAAATCACACCCACTTTCCATCTCTTGATCAAAAGACAGAAACACTATCAAAAAGGGTGAAAGTTTAAATACAGAAATATTAAGCACCCTTATTTACACCTACCATGTCCCTGACTGGAGTTCCTAGGTGTCTGTGGGCAAGTTCTTCCTTTTATTGCTCTAGCCATTTTGTGTTATTATTTATGTAGCCCTAAATCTTGCAAAAAAAGGTATCTTTATATTGTATCTCTCTTCCCTTTCTGTGTTTTTGGTGCAGTGCAGGTAGGTTCTGTTCCTAGCTGGTTCCTTAACATAAGGAAACGAAAAAACAGTGTATTTCTGGAACAGGAGCTTTTTAGTGCCATTACAATCCTGAGAAAACAAGAAAAAAGGACATTTCAAAGAGCAACATGAAACCAACTTTGTATTTGCAGTGCAAATCTACATTGCAACATGTCTTGTACAAAATTCAAAGCTGTCTGGCTTTGGTTTCCTAGTGGTGTTTTTCATGCCAGGTAATAATGACTCTTAATTTTGGGTTATGGCAGAACATGTAGAACAAGGAGGGAATGTGTTTTGAAATAATCAGTTCTTTGATCGTTACTGACTTAAGAGAGATGAGTTATATTTGTGTCTGAGGTCTGTTCCTAAAGCTCTGGCAGTGTGTGACCTTGATGTGGGTGCCTGCACAGGTTTTGCTCTGCAGGACAAACTGATGCTCCATCAGCTGGTTCTGCTTGGCATTGGCTTCAGTAGATAAGTTGATTTTCTTTTATAACTCTCTACACTATCCATCCATACAGGTTGGAAATTAATTTAGTGCATGTATCAGGATTGCAGATGAGTCAATATTACCTGTAGGCAGACTTAAAAGGCAGTGACATGCCATGCAAAATACGGCCTCTTGTTTGTACAACACAGAAGATGAAAGACCATATTTTTTTTTTTTTTCCCCTGCTTGTTACATGTCAGATGTGAATTGAAGGTAAATTGTAAATTAATACTCAGTGGGCCACAGTGCCTCTGAAATAGGGGAACTACTGATACATGCAGGGTTTGTCTCTGTTCACCTCCTAATACTCAACAGAGGCAGTAGGTACAAGGGAAAGAAGTAAAAATGGAAGGTGTGTTTTGCAGATGTTTTTTTCCAAAACCTATGAACTGTTGCTTTTCTCAGCAGTTCTTACTGCTGTTTCCCATCATTGGGAGAAGCCCGTTTTATAGGCTTCATTCTTCCTGCAATTGGAGGAGCTTAGAGGAATCCTGGACTGCCACAGTATCTCTGAATCTTGTGATCAGCAAGCCATCAGCATGTCACTGTCACCACTGCAGCTGGGGCTTTATGCTCAAGACACAGATCACTATCTAAATCTACCATTACAGAGTTGTGCCACTGTGTTTTTACCGTTTGTAAAGGAAGGTTATAATGTCCATAAAATTGATAAAATGGTGTCCTAAGCCTTAGATGTACCATGTCAGCCATTTAACTGTTAGAGGCATCACTTTGCTTACACAAACTGCCCTTCAGCAGAAAACCATCCCAGAGGTGTTCCCAAGAAGCTGCAGCATCATCACTGTGTAACCTACCTTGCCCACAGAAGTGCTGCAAGTCTCTGTCCCTATCGCTATCCTGCAGAACTGATCCCACAGAGAAGCATTTCTGCCCTTTCCCCCTTTGCAGCAAGATTCTCATTCTCTAATTACTTTCTCTAAACTTTATGCAGATCTTTACCACAGTCATTCTCACTGTCCAGATTTTCATCAGCTCAAGAACAGCACATCTCCCTTGAACTGTTGCCTCCACAGGAAGCGCTGGTGGATAAAAACAGGCACAGATTACTCTCTGCTGTTAAAGCTGCTGCCTGTGTTGTTGCTGGGGTTTGCTTATCATTAATCAACCAAAACTTGGGGGGAAAAAGAACCTAAACAAAAACAAAAGTTATATTCACATTCACACTGTATCTGCTGTCTTACCCCTTTTTCCTATTGTAGTTTTGTGCTGTTTGTGGGATGTTTGTTGGAGATACTTGTGCCACAGGCAAATCATCTGTATTGCTTTCTTGTCACTCCCCTCATCATGGAATGCAGCAGCCTTCTTGACTTCTCTGAGACGTCTCACTATAACCCACATAGCTTACATAAGACTAAGCACATTCACAGTCTTTCAAACATAAGTCACTGTTTACTTCATTCTTTCATCTTAACAACTTTTCTAATTAGCATCACATTCCCTCTGTACATTACTGTTTAAAAGTCAGGAATAAGGAAGATTTAAGAATCATGCAATTCATACAAAGCACTTATATTAACTATACTTTTTCTTCCTCAGTACTTTATTTTAATCCCATTCAATTTCAGTAAGAGTGTAACTGTGTTCTTAGCATACAAAATCATCAGTGCATGCTCAAACTGCCATGCATGTTAAAAGCACAATTTAAACACCAGTAACAGACATTTATGAATCAACTTCTTTCGAAGCACCATAAAAGGATGGCCATCCCCCCCCCCCCATTTTACTTGGCTGTGAGTAAAATGACTGTTGGAATAGATAAAATCCTGTGAAAACGATTTGACAGAAACCACTGCACCCTGCTCTTGGTTTCCAATTACATGTTAAAAAAAAAAGTCTTAAATTGGCATTATAAAATAATGTTTATAGTATCAAAAAATAAAGAAAAAGCACATATCCTATACTTCTGATGATGGTGTACATATATTTTTGTCATGGTTTCCTAAAGATTTCTGCTGCTGAAAAGTCTTCTCTTAATCGCAGAGTAAGTTGAAACATAAGGTTTGTTCTCCTGCCCAGCACCACTGTAGTAGGAAATTTATTTCCCCCACTTTACAGCAGTGTTTTATGTGTCCCTGACACACCCATACCTTGCTCTGTCTGTCAGCTCTAAGTCAAACTGTGCTCAGGGAGTCAGGCTGTTGGTTTTTGTGAGGTCTGACCATTCATGGGCCATTCCGTCAGTGCTTGTGGCTGGGAGATGGGCAAAAAAACCCCAAGTGATACTTAGAGGGTGCCTACTCTTATTCAGCCATTCTGGGAAAAGATCAGAGGAGTGCAGAAATTGTCCTCAGTCAAAGGTTCTATTAGTTAAAGCAAATCTCTGTTTAGGAGATCAAGTTTGTCACTCTTTAAAGAAAAAAAAAAAAAAAGAAGAAAAAAAAGTCTACTTGGGCTATGTATTCAGGGAAAACATGAGCCACACAGTGCCTACCAGGGCATGCTTTGCTTAGCTGGTGTACAAAATAACACGCATTATATTTAAATACTCAAAAGCAGTTACATTTCCAAGTTAGTGCTATGTCCCATTTTGCAGAAAACCCCAACCCTTCAAGTATTCAGCTTTTAATCTCTCTTTGCAGTGAGAAACTTTGAACAGAAACTTTGTGTCTCAGACAGTATTTGTCGCTGTCAGCCATCTGGGATAAACCTGGGTTCTGCTCCCAGCCATTAGCTGCCTGAGATAACTACAGAATCCCTGCCTTTTGAGGCCCAGGTGAATGAATTTGCTGCAGTCCTCGGTGGATCTCAAGGTTGCAGGGATGCTCCTGGATAAAGAAGTGCTTGGTACTATCAGTAGTACCAGCTTGCCTAACTGAATGCAAACTTTTGCTTCTGCTTCCTTCCCAGTGGAAGGAGCCTAGCTGTTCCCCAAGAGGACACTACAGTGTCTTCTATTAACTCATCAATAAATGTGTCATTGCAATAGCAAGCTGTGAAGTTTCAGTTTAAAAAAAAAAGCTTACCCTGAAATACTATAAATTAGAATTTCTTCACTTAAATCTGTCAAGACCTTCCAGCTGATGAAGGCCTGATTCCTTGACACACCACTGTCACCAGCTAACTATTTTCCAAGTAGCTGCATGCCAGCATTTATGCCATGTAAGACCCAGCACTGTGCTTGTGGGAGCCGTGGAGGTCACCTTACAACTGCCTCAAGTAGTGGCCCCCTCTTCTAGTGCAGCCCCTCAAAAGAGAGACTTGAAATGTTATGGCAAATTCCACAGCCACCCAACAGCTATTGCTGAGCTGTAAAACTGGCCTCAAGGCTGGTGAACCTGTTTGTTCTTATCCCATAAGTGAACCATCCTCATTGCCAGGTTCAGAGAGATGATTCCATGTTTGGGCACATCAGCAGTTCCAGTGCAGTTGCTTGCTCCATCACAGGGGTGACCAGTCCTGTGCTCTGTGAGGCCTTATTGCCTTCTGGATTTTAGATACCTATGTCCTTGTCACAGCTTCAGCACTGCAATTTGGCCCAAGTGTCAAAATTCCTTTAAACCCCTCTGAAATGACAGCACTGTTTGCCACCTGCCCAACCTGTTACTCAAGACTATGTCCCATAGCTGGATTTCTCAGCCTGACTCAGGTAACGAGAACTGTTCTCATCTTTGTACTTGTTCTCTCATGGAGATTTCCAATGTAGTTATAATTCATTTGCAAAAGACCTGTCACCTATCCTAGCTGATGACAGAAATCCTCAAGCTTGATGGGAACTTTTGCTGCCAATCCTAACACATTTTTGCATTTTGACTTGAGGAGTTACATGTGCCTTATAGGTATTTTCTATTTGTGCAATACAGTTGTCGTCATTGGTGAAGAGCATGAAAACTCATGTCTTCTGAAAAAACTTGCATTGCTGTCTTTATGACAGCTCTGATTCAAGGTACTTTCTAGCAGTGTGCCTCAGTAATGCTTGTTTAGAAGATCCCCAATGCTTCCTCACTGAGGCTGAGATGATCATGCACAACGGTCAGCACCTCATTCACACAGGTATCTCTTGTGTGGGTGGGTTTTGGGCTTTTTTGGGTTACTCATGTCCCTGCTGGGTGAGCTTGACACTGAATATTTATGTTTCTCATTCCATAAGCAGTTTAGGATTTATATTGACTATAAACATGTTTGGTTGTTCCATGTTATGTAAGAGAAAAGAACATAGAACAAAAGGAAAAATGCAAGAAATAGAGGATAATGAAAGTTTTGACTGGTAGGTTCAAATGGTAACAATAACCACCTCAAATAAAGCTTTCATAATTTCTTTTCAAAGAGGTGGGGAAAAGCAGCTCATAGCAAATCTACATAATACTCTGCTTCTTTAAGATATACAGAATGAAATTTCCCCTTTCTCCCCCTGCAAGCAAAACTCTGAATGTGCAAAATGCTCTGGAGCAAAAGGGCTCCAGACTGGTACAGAGCTACAGTTTTGAAGCAGCAGCTTGTGAACAAAGGACAGCAAGCCCTCCTGGGTGGCTTCTGGGACAGACAGCAAGTGCAGTTGGCAGGGTGTAGCTGTGAGGCTGTGCAGCAGGGACTCGATGCAGGATGCTTGCATGAAATACTACTTGAGGCACTCAGCTACATACTTCTACCCTGGCTCCTCTCACTAAGTGAAAGTCAAAGAGAGCTGTACCTTAGACTGATAGATTTCTGGTTCTCATTGCTGCAGATTCCTGAGAAACAAAACTGCTGGAATTATAAAAATAACCATATATATTCAGATGTGAAGAAAGAAGTAGATTTAATGTTAAAATTTCCATCCATAAGTAAGGGCAATGATCCTTCTCCTGCAGTCAAGTACAAGGTCATTTTGTTTCAAATTTCTTTTGTTTTGTTTAGAGACAATTCCACTGAACATTTAACAAAATACAAGCCAGACTCAGAGAATTTCAAAGGCCTTGTTCCCTCTCTGTAAGTATCTGCATGACTATATTTAATCCAACAGGAGGAAATCCATACACACAGATTATATTTACACATACCTTGTCAAGTGTAGCTCCTCCTCTCCCCTTAGCACCTGGATGCATGGTATTGTTTGTGAAGGTCCTTAGTTCTGCCCTCCTTCTTGATCTACTGGGAAAAAATCCTTCTTCTTCAAGAATTACCACAGTCACAGAAATGCAAGTTCTCTTCCAAGAAAATGTCTATGTTGCTATTCTCAATCTAATGGAAGCAAAAGCACCTGACACACTGCTGGATCCATGCAGTAAGATGAGGCTTGGATGAGAGCAGATGAGAATTCCCAAAGCAGGGAACAAGGTTGGAAACAACTTCCAAGTTAAAAGAAAGAAAAAACGCCAAACTCAGCTCAGAATTCCATTAACATCATAGGAACAAACATCATAGGAACTGATGGCAGCAGAAAACAGGGAGCACTGATGGCTAATACTGGTATCAAACCTCTAGAGTCGTGAAGGTAAAAGACAGACTGGACAAGGGGTTTGCAGACTGTCAGGACTTCAGCTGGGTTCATGAAACACACCCTCAGTCCTGACCTTGGGAAGCCTCTAGCAATCAAGAGTGGACTTTCGGGGCAAGCCAGGTGTGCTCAATGTCAGCATGATGTGAGCACCTAAGGGAAGTGAGATCCTTTCAGGTGGTTTGTCATTCCCTATGCAAATCATTCTCGCCTATTTTACAGCTACACAAGGGTTCCACACTAGGGAATCTTTTTGAAATCTGTGCTTCCCTCACCCACCCCGAATTTACAACACCTTTGACAGTTACTTTCCTTCCAATGCCTTTATCTGAAAATACTAAGGAATTATCGTTGCATCTGAGCTCTGCTTATGCAAGACCCGGCAATAAGGGGGAAAGTAGGTATATCCTGTTTCTTTGGTCCTATGATGAGCTGCCAGCAGTGCAGAAGCAGAACTGGCCACTGCAGGTCCCTGAGAGGTTGTGGCGGGCAAGCTATGAGACCCCTTATTGTGAGAAAACCCACTTTTGTCTATAGTATCTAGAGGTATTGTGACATTTAGACTCACACCTGCTTTCTGGCTAGGCGTGGCCAGAAGAGTGGACATGAGCTGAACTGACTCTGGGATCTAACAGAAAACTCTGCTCATTTCTTTCAAAGCATTTAACAAAACAGGGAAAATTCATCCATCTTGTATGAAGTAAGTGGAGTAAAACAAGGAACTAAGGCTGCTAAGCAAAACCGTAGATTTCAAATAATGTGTGTTATTCCATGATATGGTCTCTGCTTAGCACTGTTCAGAGGTAGTGCACAAATGCAGCATTACTAAGAAAATGTAAACAGGACAGTTTGAACATTGCTTAGCAGAGTCAGGTCCATTTTCTGAAAAAGAAACCCCAGTGTATAGGTGTGCACTTAACTGGCAGGTTCAGTTGCTGAGACTAAACTATGCACATTGGGATGGAGTTTCTTGATGGTATTTTTTAATTCTCTTCTGACATCCGGATCTAATCTCTAATTAGATCTATCTTTGGCCTTAAGGTTTTTTCAACTAACCAAGTGCTTTTACTGATATCTGCAGCTCTGCAGAGAATTAAGGTCCACAACAGTTTTCCATTCCTCTCTCCATGCAGTATTTCTGAAAAATGGCTTTGATTTTGACTTTTGAATGCAGTGTTCACAGAGTGCTGTTCACCAGCCACTTCAGTACAGAATATATAAGATGACAGAATGAAATGAGGTTTAGCCTCTTATTGAAGGCAAACCTGAAGTTAATCCCCAACTGCTAGAAAAATGAGCAGAAATCAGAAACCTTTCACAACTGACAACTGAAAAGACATATCCCAAAACATTAATCTTTAATTGATGCATTGTTAATTCTAGGGTTTGCTTTAAAGGAATTATCTTGGAAATGCCACCGATAGCGTTAAATGATACTTATTTGTGTAACAATTGGTTTAGCCCTTTATTTATTTATTTATTTATTTCTATTTTACCTGAAAATGTATTTTCTTAGAGATGTTATAACCACATTTCTGCATTATCAGTTCCTTTTGTTCTCCTCTTTCCTGGATATACTGGCCAGGAAAAGGAACTTCCAGTCATCTATAATGGACAGTTTAATTCACATGTTTTACTTTGTCCACATAGAAAAATGCAATTTCTGGATCATTGAGGCATATGGATTATGAACAATACACTCCAAAAACTAGCTATCCAGACGGAGATATACTTACAAAAATTTTTTATGTCAAAGTCAGGATTTCACAACATAACACACTAATGCAAAATCCAGTAGCACCTGAAAGATTAAGGTAGCTGCTGCTATCACTTGCACATACTTGAAAAAGATTTAAGGAAAAAAAAAAAGAGTAATACATTCTCCAGAGAATAGCAAGTGTATTTCAAAAGAAAGAACTGTAGGTTTAATTTCTTTTCTCTCTCTCTCTTTTTTTTTTTTTTTTTTTTTTTTTTTTTTGGGTTCTATTTCTGAATTTCTGTGAGGTTTATGGTAATTCTTTTGTTGGCTTTTTTTTTTCCCCCCAAGACTGTAGTTGCCATGTAAATTTATACACAAAGTAACTGCTCTCCCCTCCAGTGCAAGTTCACGGTCATGTTTTTCAGGCTATAGTACTGAACACTGTTTTCTCGTATACATATTCTCATAGTTTCATTAAAGATAGATACAATGTACAGTACTTGTCTCTGGGACAATAATATTTCAAATGGCAAAACCTTTACGTTTAAACAGAAGTGAAGAGGCTACAGTAGGTATAGCCACCTAAGTATGAACTTTCAATCACAATTTCTAAACACTTGCCTACTGTACATAAGCATTAAAAATAGTCTTAGACATAGGATTTTATTCATATGTGCACGTATGTCCACCTCATCCCATATTTACGTTTGGCAACTATTTGGGAATTCAAAGGTGCAGCCCTCAGTAATTGTATTATTTAAAAAAACAAAAATGAAGCTTATCTATTCTATGAGAAAAAAAAATTCTCAAATATCAATTTCCAATTTTAAATTTAATTTCAATAGGAAAATATTAAAAATGTGCACATCTAAATTTTTCCATGTTCTGTATATACATATGTGTGTGTACTTATACATAGAAATGCTCATGTACCACACATATTCACAAAATTTAAGTGGAAATATTTCTGTCCACTATTTTTCCCACACATATGACATCATATCTTTAAAAATGTCAATAATAATATCATTAAAAATAATATTACATTTATTCCATCATTATGTTTTTTTATTCTTTCTTCATCCTTATTATGTCCACTGAGCATTAACAGGCCAAATTCTCCATGCACTTCCACGGATGTTATGCCAACGGAATGTTGCTGACATCACATCAAGGACACATCTGGTTTACAGCAGCACAAGTGACAGGAGAATCAGGCCCAAATATCCCCAGGAAAATTAAAAACTGGCTGTATCTGCTCATATGGACCTGATGAAGATATACACACTACTGTCTAAAATCCCCTGAATGATTAACATGTAGCTCACCACAAAGTTTTCAACCAGTAGCACAATGAAACAAGCTCCCCCCCCCACTTTAATAAATGTGAGAAAATACCCTAAAAAATATGGAGAAAGCGTAAACATTGTGTATATTACATACCATATAATACAAGACAGTTTTAGCATTTAACCTAAGCCACTTCCCTGACTAGTCAGGGGAGACCTGATAAATTACCAGTTAAGGGAAAAGAAAAAGGTATTTTAGAAATAAAGCATGTCTTTCCAATATAAATGACAACCTGCGTGTATTATATGGTACATACACACAGTACATACATGAAAACAAACTTATCTTTTCTAGTTTTGAATATCAGAATCTAAGTGAAGAAAACTGTGTTCTACAAATTGAATAAGCAGCTAGATTTCATGTTTAACATTCAAATTAATTTGGGGAGCAAACAAAGGTTCGTGCATCTTTCAACTCTGAGGTCTGACATTCATTCATATATTTTAAAAAAGCCCTCTTCAGCATTACAAGCAATTTATGGCAAGAATGCACTGTGATGCAAGACACATGACAATTGGCTTACCTTTCAAAGAGTTGGGTTTTTTTAAATAAATCTACTATATAAAGAAATATGCGTTTGCCAAAAGTCTGTTAAAATTACATCAAAACAACTTTAAAACCTGCTCACTAAGGATAATTCAATTAAATGTCTTGTTTTTAAACACTTAGTTAACAGTTCAGAATATTGCCTGGTGTAGTTTGGATAAAGATGTGATATGAAGATCCATAAAAGAGTAAACATGTCTTCAGTTCAATTTGCTATGACAACAAAATTTCAACAAAAAACTTCTAGCCTTTTTGGCTAGACACGCTCAGTGTACGAACAATCCCTTGCAGTACCTCTGTGCTCTTAATGAATCTGTAACAGAACAGTGCACCCCCTAAGCCATTATTCACAGAACCTCTGTTTCATGTCACATTCTGAAAAAGTCTCTTGCAGAACAGATTAACAGCAAATTGAACATTCAATATAAGTATCAAGGCCAGAAAACAAAAAACTGGCCATTCCTTGTTATGTGTGCAGGTCAAATTTAAAATGATAAGTTTACATTTAAAATTCTCAGGGCAGTTTGGGCTTTTTATTTTTCCTGTAGGACTCACCTTCTATCACTGGTTGGCTTTAAAATTTAGTTAAGTGGAAGATACTATCTCACTGTAAGTACATGGAATTCATATGAAAAACTAAACCTTACATTGGACAATATTGTAGAACACCAAAGTAAGCTCCATAAAGAAATACGGTATCTTCCAGTATATATGTATAGCTATAAAAAAAAACCAAAAAACCAACCAGCCAACCAGCCCCAAAAAACCAAAAAGGAAGAAGTTTATACAAGCAATTATAGTAAATTTGTTTCAATTAAAGATGCAACTCTCTCTCCTTCCTGGCAAGATAAATTTGTTCCGGCACTGCTTCTCCACAGTGCAACATATCCTGAGAAATTATTAAGAACAAAATACAGGGCTGTCATCACAAAGTTCTTGCACAAAACACAGTATTTAAATATCTTAAATAAAACAGCCAATAACCTATATTGTATCTGTCATAAAATGGGACACTGCTAATTCTTCCATCACTGATAATTAGAAAAGGATTGCATTCAATTATTGTTAATGTTTTTCAAGTTATCTGTGGCCAATAATGTAAAAGGAGGTAATTTGTAATTCAAGTTTTTTTCTTAGTTATTTTTTTATTAAACTGGCTACAAGCTAAGTTCTAAATTTTACACTGAATTACAAGTCAAATTTAAAACAATCCCTCTCAGAGGAGCATTTTCTAATTTTGTGCAACTTTGATGCAGAGCCCAACACAGTCCTATGAAGAGAGACAGTGCATCTTTAAGCTGATTGGCACTGAAATCCCATTTTCTTTAACTGCACTCTATTAGCTTGGCCAGGTTATCTCGTAATTCTGTTAGTTCAAATATTTTTCCATCAAGAATTTCTAAAAGTGTCTTCAAGTTATTGCGAAAAGCTTCTTGCTCATTCTGACTTTTCTCCAGACGTTGCTCTAGATCAGACAGCTGTCCTTCCAGGTCTTTGTTGCGAATTTCTACTTCCTTCAGAGAAAACACACAACATGTTAATGTGTTGTCTGCAAACACAAAGCAGTCTAATGTCCTCTTGGTACTCATGGGCTATTTTTTTCAACTGCTTTTTAAAATAATTTGTAGCCCTTTACAGTTTTCAGTATGTCAAAACCAGAACGTGAATTGTTGCTACAATTGCATATGTACTGTCGCTTCCTCCATCTTTCCATAATTATCTGAAGGACTGAAACTTTTGGAGAGGAACAAACTTTAGTCAGTGGACAAATGATACACTTATTCAGGTATGTTATCACTTCTATCATTCAGAAATGTGCTGCCTAATGAAAACACCTTCTCAGAGTTTACTTACATTCAAGTATGCCCTGATTTAGACTATATGATTCGCTCAAAGACATGGTTCTCCATCAAAAGTCCTCATGCAAAAACCCATCCAGAACACTGCTTTAGAGACAGAGGAGCACCACCTTATTCCCATCCTGTATATGGGCTTTGCACTCTGAAAATTAAGACAGGAACATGACTGGGCCCAGGCAGAGGTCAAGGTGACTGTAACAAATGTAAACCAGGAGGTGCAAGCTGCTCATGGTGCCTCGCCACACAGCACCCACCTGCGGAGCAGGGACAGTGGCAGAGCCACCACTGCTGCACGGACGTGCTGTGCCCTTCCCACGCAGCGGGGGAAAGATGAAGCACACATCCTGGGCATGTTGGATGCAGCCCAGGGGGTCTGACCCTGAGCAAGCTCCATTCTCATCCACAAGGAGAAGCCCTTGGCATTCGCCCCTGGGACTCCTCACAGCTCCAGCTTGCACCTGATGGGCGATGGTGCCAACTGCTCTGCCCTGTGCAAGACAGGTGCGCTCTCTTCAATCAAATCACAAATGAATCAGTCACCTGGGTCTAGAATAGCATATTGTTTTTTGTTCCATTCATTGCACGCCTAATAAATTCATGCAAAGTTTTGTAACTTCAGTTACAAAAATCACTTTCAAAGGCAGCACAGAGACAGTGTGTTTAGTACACCCATCTCTGGAAAAGTGCATAGTGAATTCATATTATGTACAGTAACATGTTATTCAACACCTCCTCCCTTTACAGTGGTTTTGTGTCACAAAGCTTTAGCAGGCCTGCTCTGAGATTTTACTATAACTAGTTTTACAAATAAGAAGGGAGATCTGGCAGCAGTCAATGATTGCAGCATGAGCAACTCCTCTTTCTACCCTTCAACTCCCTCACTGGTTTTGGTGTGATTCTTCTGTCTCCCTCAGAGATCTCAGCTACCCATAGAAAACAACCTGACCTATACAGAAAATATATTGGGTCGTTCAAGAGTAACAGGTATGTAATGGCAGCCCTGTGTCAAAGCCTGAGAAAGGTATCCACTTGCGAGGGACGGACAGCAGAATTGATTGGGTGCTGCATCCCTGGCCAAAGGAGGGATGGGGTGACATGGCCAGTGCTCAGCTTCAGCTCCCAGCCTCGGCAGCAGTGCAGAGTTCTGGGCCCCCCAGCAGTGCTGCAGGACATTCACTGCCTCATAGCTGTGGCTTGTGGAACCAAGGGTTACTTCCCAGCCAAACTGAAGGCCTCCCTTACTTCTTGTTTGCAAATGAGCAAGTAAAAAACTATGGAGTTTTGGGCACCAGTCTTGAACAGCCAGCACACCTGAGAGCAGGAATTACCCCTTACTGCCAGGCTCAAGAGATGAATTAATTTGTTTAGCACTGAATAATTTAGTGCCAAAGCACTAAAAGAAGCTAACTGGATAGTGCACTTGTAAAAATTATAGAAATAAATGCATGCTTATATAGTGAATAACTACCCCACTGCTGCTACAAATGAAGACAACTGGTTATAACCCAGTCAGTCATACCATTTAAAGACTTCTTCATTGGGTCTACTCCTGCCTTCCAAGCCAAGCACTTACAAGTACTACCTGGTGTAGTGATTGCACATGTCCAAGACCCTCTGAGGGACAAGAGATTACAGTATAGGACATAAAAGTGAAATCCAAGGTCCTCTCAGCTTTGCCAGAGTGACACAGTCCTTCAGCTCACAGAAAACTGATTGCTGTTTTTCAGTATTTGCCCATCCTGTCAATGCTCCTCTCCTAGTCACCAAATTTGTGTGCTCTAGGAAGACATCTTGCCACAGCTCCTACCTCAATGATAATTAATTCCTGCAAGCAGGCAATCCAGTGATGAAATAGACCACTTCGGGACCAATCTATAGATACTTATATGGCTTTACATTTTGATATCTGGGCTTGACTAGAGCATTCTGTTGGCCTGTATCTAGCACTGAAGAACATATTTCAGGCCCTTCTCACACATTTTTAATAAAGTATGTCAGAAGAAGTTGCTATTAATTTCTGGAAAATGCCACTTAAATTTACATTTGACCCTTATGCATATTTACCCTAAATTAGTATTAATGCTTTCTGCAATGTTATTGCATTGTAAGTTCATGTCCAGCTCATGTGCAGTTTCCTGTTTCAAATCAATCAACCTCAAAACTTGCTTCTTGATTGGAAGAGATGGATTACATGCAATGTAATCTATTCCCCTAACTGTGCCATTTCCCTTTACTGGCAGCTGATCTCATCCAACAATAAATTGCCTCTTTGATACATTCAGGCCCTTTTCAGAATGTATTTTGCACTTGGATTTTTTCCTTTGGTTTTTTCAAGCTCTTCTTTCATCAGATGTAATCATTTCTCATATTATTTTCTCTTACAGAATAAATAAATCATTACTAGTTTTGTTTGTTGTTCACACTGTAACAATCTTTTGCAAAATTCAGTGCAAGGGTTGGAATAAAATATTCAAACCATACACAATAGCTACATTTAGGAATCAGCCATATTAATAAAGATATTCTGACCTACTGTGACAGTCATGCTGATCATGACTCACTGATATGACTTCTCTACATTACAAATGGAATTAGGACCCCAATACTTAACCTTCATGATAACATTTTGTTCTTCACTAGAGTTTTCCAATGTTTGATATCTAATCAATTCCTGATATGCATCTGTCAGAAATGCAATGCACCTTAAAATACTAATTTCTTTGCATAGCATTTTTCATAGAGGATTTTTACCAAAATATTTTAAAGTTACATAATCCATTTGCAAAGCACAAGAGGGAAAAATAAAGCACAAGAACAAAGAGTGAGAGTAACAGATACAAACCCCGGAGAGAATCACCCTGAAAATAAATGGTAAGTCAGGTAAGTGAACATATATGGACAGTGTGAAACTACAGCAAACAATGGGACAGATGTAGGGTGAAGTGCCTCAGAGAACACCAGAACACCAAAGCAGGACAATTACAGCAAAGCACAGACTCAAGATCTTTTTTCTGGGCAGGATCAGGGCAGAAATTAAGTTTAAGCTTAATAAAGGCACCTTTTAACTCAGATCCTAAGTGATCCTTTAACTTTACTTGAATAAAACCATATAGAGTCATTTCCAGAAACAGATCACTTACAATCTGACACATGGACATATATACAAAATATATCCATTTGGTGATTAAACAATCACAGAATAATAAAAAGAATTAGGCTAGAAAGGCCCTTAAAACAGCCCAACAAAGGCTTTCAACCCTTTGCCATGGGCAGGAACCCTCTCTTCTAGATAAGGTTGCTTAAAGCGCCATCCAACCTAGCCTTGGACATTTCCAGGGATGGGGCATCCCTAACTTTTTTGGGTAACCTGAAGCAGTGCTTCACCACCGTCACCAAGTAGAATTTCACCCTAGTATCTAATCTGAACCTACATTCTTTCAGCTTGAAGACATTACTCCTTGTCCTGTCACTGCAGTTCCTGATGAAGAGTCCCTCCCTGGCTCCCCTGTAGGCCACTGTCAGATATTGTAAGGTCACTGACAGTAACCTCTCCATGCAACCTTCTCTTCTGCAGGCCAAACAGCTCAAATGTTCTCAGCCTCTCTTCATGGGAGGGGTGTTCCATCCCTCTTATCAGCTTCATGGCCTCCTCTGGACTCCCTCAGCAGGTCCATGTCCTTCCTGTGCTGGGACCCCAGAGCTGATGCAGCACTCCAGCTGGGGTCTCAGCAGAGCAGAGGGGCAGAATCCCCTCCCTGCCCTGCTGCCCACACTGCTCTGGATGCAGCCCAGGACACGTGTGGCTCTCTGGGCTGTGAGCACACACTGCTGGTTAGTGTTGAATTTTTCATCTACCATCACCCCTAAGTCCTTCTGCCCTCAATCAGTTACACATAAACATACCAAAATGGAACTACTGATTTTGTAAGGTAAAATTTTAATAAAAATATACCATTTTCTAATCTTTCATCTCTTACTAGTCTCATAATTCTGCTTACTAAGGATAATTCTGGCTCACCGCTACTTTTCATATGATCTTACAATGAAATTACTGCATTTGCTATTGCTAGAACAATTTCCAACTCTCACTAAAATGTCTCTTTTTAGTCTCTCACAGAAATGCCTTTTCAGATGAAAACTTGTATATTTAGCCTAAAGCCAGCAACAATTTTTGGAACAGGCAAGGTCAGGTGTACTCAAAACGCTCTTTAAACACTGTTCAAAGTAATAACATAGTTTGTATGTCATTACATACAAAGCTGATGTAAGAATGGGAAAAATGAATGAACTAATTTTGATCTTTAGTATTTTATTCTGTAGGTTAACGTTTGATTCGTGGAGGTTCCAATTCATGTCACACATTTCAAAGAATACCGGCCTAATGATTTTTAAGTTATGGCTGTGATCTGATGGGGCTTGCTTTCAGCATGCTAGGCCACAGAACTAAGACAATTCCCTTTCAGCACTTTAGGGTTGGAGCTGTTTAATGCCTGAGTTTCCAGTTCTTTCAAAACTCAGAAGGCTGAACCCAGAGTTTAATCCACATAAGCTTTTGGTCATTCCAGAGGCAGGTGTGACAAGGAATGTGGCTATGCAGGCTGGTCAGTGCAGTGATAGACAGGAAAGAGCTCAGATGAAGCATATATAATAAAGGATATAATGAGAGAACATGAATTCCAACAGCCTCAGGTCTCTGGCACTACACACAGTAAGAAACAACTGCTAAAAAACAATAAAAACACAATGTTTCTAAATAATTCCAAGAAAACGTAGAGAGTATCGTTTTAAAGTCTGTACTGCACAAGACACTTTAACCCTTACTCTCTCATGGCATATTTAAAAACTGAATACAAACTCATCCTGGGCTGATGATACACAGACAGACTGTTTCAGTGGCATGCAAAAACTATGGGAAGACACTGCTGTGAGAATGAGACCAGAACTGTCCAGGACAAGGATCAGGGAAGCCTGTTTGCTAACCTGAGAGTACTCTGTGCACTTGTAACAGCAATGTGGATGTGTTTCCTCAGATAAAAATAGCAATTTAGAGCAGGTAGAAATTTTGATACAAATTCCTAAGGGTCATCCCAACCCTTAGATGCACTGTGTAAGTTAGACTGCACTTTCAGGGCAGTCTAACTTACACATTCATCTGGCCCATTCAGTGAATAGAGCACAAGTTGCACATGTGAACTGCTCACTTGCTGATAATTTTTCTCTTTTCTCTAAGTTAAGATGATGCACTACAGCTCACCTGTAACTTCTGGGTCAGAGAATCCCTCTGTGCCTGGAGCTCTCTGGCATTTTCAATTTCTTGTTTCAATCCTTCTATTTCCTAAGGGAGAAGAAACAACCTTGCTAGCAGTGTGTTACCTGGCTTGGTCTTGGTGCTGGTAATCTGGCTCCTGCTTCTTCTTCCAAGAAAGTCATCGCAACAATACCAAAACTGGCAGTTGGCTACTGCCCATCAGAGAACATGATGTGTAAGCCCTGCTCTCAATCTACTGAATCACAGTCCCAAAACAGCAACTCCATTGTGAATAAACAACAATCGACAAAAGCATCTTCTTTTGTAAAAGTCCAAGTTTTCATTTCCCCCTGAAGAGGCATGAAATAATTTTTGCCCAAAAAATTAAGAAAACAAATTTAAACATTAATTACCTCATTAATTTTTAAAATGTAATTAAAAACAAATTTATACTTTAAATTCTATTAGAATCTACTCTTCTCCATTATTTCAAGAAAAAAATCTAATTTTCAAATGTCAACTGCTTATTATGTCACCAGCAGCAGGGCTGAACATCAAAAAAAACTGCCTGTTTTGATTGACTTCTGTAAAAAGAGAATCTAAAAGAAATGGCATCTTTATTTAGCAATTAGAAAATCAAAAGGTATAAAATAAGAAATATAGATGAAATAATGAACAGAAGAGAAACCTGTTCTTAGTTCACTTCCAGAGACAAGAATAGAATCAGTGAACAAAACTAATAGGTATCAAACTTAAAACTAGTAAGTATTCTTGTCCAGACAGCATATTCACCTCCCAGAACTCATTTTGGCAAGACTGCTTTGCAGCCAACATCTCAGCATAATTCAAAACCAAATGGGCAACAAAATGGGAAATGTTACCAAGCTGAGCCTAATCTATTAAGTAGGAAGGAGTTTGGAAAAGGCTTCATTCCATTTTGAGAGGATATTCGGTAATGACTGTGCCTCTCCTGCATCCTCCTTGGAAACACCTTGCAGCACTGAGGGAAGGCTTGGCAAGACACACTGCCCCTCCAAGTACACATGCCAGTGCCCACAGTCTCTTACACAGGACAAATAATTCTTCCTGTGCAGCTGCTTCCATCTCCTTTTCCCACCCATAAAGGCGTGATTCTTGATCTTTCTGTGGCACAGATATGCTTTCCTCTAGGACATATGCCAATGCAGGTGTTAGCCAATTCCTTTTATTTACTTGTTGCTGGTCCAGGCCAAGGCACATGGCACAGTAAATATGAAGCTTCAGACTGGAGGTTTGGCATGTGTTTAAGGAAATTGATCTTATGGGATTGATTTTATGGACCATAAAGGTCAGCTCTATTAACAGAGCCTGAAAAAAGACTGGACAAAGGCATTGATCTATTACTTGTTTCAAATCCTATTCTCCAGAAAAATAGAAAGCATGCCTACAACAGGTTCCTTTCTTAGGGAATCTGGACTGCATCAGTGTGATGATTGCCCTGTGGAAACCACTTGCGACTTACTTTTGCAAACAGGAATGTTTGGTAAAAGCAAACAGGAAAACATGATACTTTTTTTGTTGCTATCCACATACGCAGCTCTATATTGGGCTGATGTAATTACAAAAATGAAACATACTAACAATTTCGAAGAAGTTGAAAAAGAATGTACTTTGTAACATCAATAGTAAATAATTCAGTATCTAGCCATCACAAGCTTAATATTGAAAGGTTTTAGAAATGATGTAATAGAAAAGCCAAAACCAAATGTTAGCAGATACCTCTTCTTTTTTCTTCAGTGTAGACTCTAATTCCTGTATTGTCTGGTTTAATTCTGTTTTATGAGTGTGGACTGCATTGGCTTGACTGCTCACACACTCCAGCTCAGTCACCTGTTGAAATACGTAGAAGAAACACAGAATTAATACAGAATTAATTTCAATATATTCAAGGTACTATTACTTTGCATCAATAGCTGCCTTTGAAATACACCCTAACTTCTGGATGACTTCTATTGATTAAAATGGTGAAGATTTTCCTATAAAGTTAGCATAATATTCCATTATATATTGTTATGTAAGTTGTTGCTATGAATTCCTGGAAACAAAAAAATTCATTTGTTATAGGCTGAGAAGAACACTAATTAAAACTTATACTAATTATTGAAAGTTTTAACAAAGTTCTGAATTACCACTTCAAACACAGTAATGCCTTGATGACTAAACACAGATCTGTCTGTCTAACTAACCTCTCCATCTGACACTTCTTAATGTTCTACCACCTTACTAAGTCACAATGTTCACACACTTCCTAGAAAGCCAATTAACATTTCACAGCATCACTTGGCATCAACAGTGCAACACCAGACACTCAGCCACCAAAGTACAGCTGCCTGCTTCTAACTTTCCCTAGTAATGGAGCTCATCTCTCAGTCACAAAGGCAACAGCTAATGTCACAATTTGGATTTGCTCAGTTCTCTTTTTATTAGCAGACAGCAAGCATGCTCCATCTGCCCTTGATTACGTTAAGATACTTGGCAGTGGTATGCACTTTTATTTTATAATCAAAAGGATGCTAATGTTCTGCCACTCACAGATAAACAGTTTTAAAAAAAAGCTGCTGCATCAAGGAAACAAAATCCATGCAGCTAGAGCCAATGCAGAAAAGTCTCTGTTTATGTACCTCTCACATTACAGGTCAGAATATTAGAGAACTTTCACACCACATGTCCGGCATGTGTGCACTAAAACATTTTTGTTTAATAACTAAAACCTAATAATGAATTCCTCTCCAGAAGTTATGAGCTTGTCAATCCTAATATATAGTTTTCAACAGAGCTGCATCACATACCTACAAATCTGGCCACGAAACTCCTTTGAACAAAGTGCTAGTTAATTCTGCAAAAAACCCCTTTAACACTCAATTCTTGGAGAGGCAGCCATTAGGCAGAGGGCAGACATTTTCCAAGAGAATTTTATTTCTTAGGTAAAATAATATCTCAGGGAATCAAGGTTGCTGCTTTCCAGCACCAATGTCCCCTAGCTAATAAAGCCACAGTGATACCAGTCATTTCAGACTCTGAACTGAACTATTTGTAGGCCCAAAAGGTACATTACTGAATCAAGTCCAAGGGAAGACAAGATGAAACACAAGGAAATTAAAATAACTTCTCCTGTCTGAATCACAGACCACAAACCTCTCCTCTGCAATAGCCATGATGAATCTAGGCTCTTGTGCTGGAAAGCTGTTGGTTAGACATTCCTGCACATGAGGTTTCTTGGTAGGGCTAAAGGGGATGAGGGAGTAGGAGATAGCTTGGTAAAGGCAACATGCCCTGTCTACCCCAAAGAACTTTCTTAAAAAAAAAAAATTGCTTCTTTTTCTTATATGCCACTGAGCATTACAACTGAAGTCTTAGATGATATTCTCAATTACACGTCTATCTGTATTTAGATTTTTATAATACTGTTACAGTGTTCACCACTACAATTACACAAACAAGAATTGGAACATGTCAATGAGGACAAACCTGTATCTGCACAGTGTCTGACCTAGCATATAGAGGGAGCAAGAATCAGAAAGGCACAGAGCAATTCAGACTAGAAAGGGACTGGTGGACATCTGGTCAAGTCCTCCTGGTCAAAACAGGGCAAATTTTGAGGTCACACTTGCTTGCTCAGGGTCTTGCCCAGACAAAAATCCTCCACTATCAAGCAGAACTGCAACAGTTCTGACATTGCAGGTTTATGAAGAGCTCTAGCTCCTTCCTAAGTTTTGCTGGAACTGTCAAACTCATTCACCCCTTTCACCTTCAGTTCTTCTGATATTTAACTTTTCAAACATTTCCAAGCTCTCCTGCTGAGATGTTGAATAGTAAGAATAGTAACTTCCAAGAAGACAATCTCTCTTTAAAAGCTGTTGCACTCAGCAAGACCCACTGGCCCACAGCAAGCAAAAGCACAGAATGCTCACTTACACAAAACCTCATCTGGAGAGACAAAGTCAGCCCAGTCCCCAAACTACCTCTGCCCTAGAACCTCATGCCCTGAAGCATGCCTGCAGAGGTCTCTCGTCCTGTGACTGAGGAAGCACCTGGACTCCCACTGTTCTCCATATGGTTTCCTCTTGGCTGGTACACATAGAGAGGATGTATGTATTGGTGCAAGCTTGGAATCCAATGGGCTGATGAAACGAACCGTTGGATGGAATGTCACTGTCCTAACTTGCATCTATTACTGCTGGTTAAACACACCTCCTGCAGCAGCCCTGCCAGGTGCACAGCTCGTGTGAATACTCCCAAGTACACTCTGGTCCACACTAACTCAACACACTTATTGAAATTGCTTAAGCAAACACAGATGATTATTCTTAAGCAGAACAGGCCATGCTCCCACAAACCTTCTTACCAACAGAGGCAACTGCCCTCAGAAGGACAATTAATTGCCAGCACTAAAAGGGCTGTGATGTCTTACTCTAGCCCAGCTTTTCTCTGGGCAAACATCCATCTCTTACTGATTATGCAAGAAAATAATGTTCAACTGTTTTGTTTACTGTTGATTGAAAACTCAGTAAGCTGGGAAGAAAAAGAACAAACTCAATTAAAAAACTGAGTTACTTTAATCAGTCTTATTTAAATGCCCATTTCTACAGACATCTGAAAAGATGTCAAATATTTTCAGGTCTTAATCTTCTTGAATGTACCTATAAAGAAGAAAAACATACTGTGACCCTTTCAAAAAGATCTGCAGAGTAAGATGGGCTGGAAAGTGATGTGATATAAAGAATATGCAATTGAAAACAGAAGGAACAAAAGATAAAGCTCTAGGCAAAAATCTACATAGCATTTACTTGTCCTGTTTCTTGTCTCAAATTGCACTTAATTTTCTTATGACCAGTGATCCAAAAATCATTACAAGTAACTGTTAATGCATTATGCACAGAAGGGGACATAAAAATAAGTTAAAGTGCTTTAGCCTGACCCTCCCACAGGCTAGTAGCAGGGACACCTCCTCATTCAGTGTTTCAGGTTTAAAAGCAAAGCTCAATCAATCCTTCAAGCCCTTGCACAGCAGTATCAAGCAATGTACCCGTGATTACACCTCATTTTGAGTACAAAATTCAGACTGAAAGAACAGTATTTGAACAGTGACTGGCTAAACAAAGCCCTGCTATTATTCTACCATAAGACTGCACTGACTTGCATATCTGAAAATGTCAATAACTCCAGCTTTGTATCTGAGACTAAAAAAGAAAAAAAGTTACTGTTCTTAGCCTCTGTTTCTTTATCTTGCATTTATCATCCAGGTGAGGATTACATATAAGAAAAATAATCTGAAAAGGCATTTTAGTGACTGTTTAGTGTGCAAACTCTTCTAGCATGTGGATGGCATTATACTCAACTGCCTACTTCAGTGTGAAATACATCAGCTGAAGTAGGACAGCAAGGCAACTTCTTCTGGTAGACCCTAGACTCTCCAAGCAGTGGCCATTTTAGAGTTTTCTGGACATTTTAGTCTAGGTTCAACAACCAATAAATGCAGGAGGATTCCTGGAAGAGGTTTTCATTGCAGCAGAGGGCAAGCACACTGGGCTGCTGGGAAGACTGGAGGAGTGAGGCTTCAGGCACATCATAACACAATAACGAGTAACAGCCTTGGTGTGAGCTTCAGACAGTGACAGCCCAAAGCTTCAGAAAACTGAAAAGACTCTCAAGAAAATCCTGACCACAGAAAATTACTTTGCAAGTGAAGACTTCAGGTAGACAGAAGAAAAGAAGTGGAATGGCACAAATATTTTGAGTAGTGACCTGCCCCAAAAAATTATTGACTAAATGATTCTGTGCTGTATTTGCTCCAGATGGATTAATTTTTTCAATCCATTTTCTTGAGATGAATATTACAGTTCAGTACCAACAGATCATGCAATTCCTTCTTACCTACATACAGAAATTATTCCAACTTCTACAGAAAGGCAAAACAAGACAGATTAGAACACGGAATCCATCTAGAACACAGAATTTGTTGCACAACTGTAGAATAATTCAGGTTGGAGAAGACCTTTAAGATCATTGAGACCAACAGTAAAC
Organism: Haemorhous mexicanus; assembly: GCF_027477595.1. NCBI lineage: Eukaryota > Metazoa > Chordata > Aves > Passeriformes > Fringillidae > Haemorhous > Haemorhous mexicanus. Next base: position 67,060,357 of record NC_082381.1, read on the forward strand.
CCAGCACTGCCAACTCCACCACTAAGCCATCTCCCAGTATAACATTTACATGTCTCTCAAATACCTCCAAGGATAATGACTACACTTCCCTGCACAGCCTGTTCCAATCCTTAGCAGCCATTTCTGTGAAGAATTTTTTCCTTCTAACTAAAATGGCACAACTCAAGGCCATTTCCTCTGGTTCTCTTGCTTGTTACTCGGGTGAAGAGACCAACCCCCACCTACAGCCTCTTTTCAGGCAGTTGTAGAGAATGATTAAGTCCCCTCTGAGTCTCCTTTTCTCCAGGCTAAACATCCCCAGCTTCCTCAGTTGCCCCTCACAGGGCTTGTGCTCCAGACCCTTCAACAGCTCGTTTGCTCTTCTCTGGACTCATTCCAGCACCAAAATGAGCTTCCTGACCTGAGGGGCCCAGAGCTGGACGCAGGATTCCAGGTGTGGCCTCACCAGTGCCCAGTGCAGGGGGACAATCCCTGCCCTGCTCCTGCTGGCCACACCATGGCTGATCCAGGCCAGGATGCCATTGGCCTTCTTGGCCACCTGGGCACACCCTGGCTCATGTTCAGCCGCTGTCACCAGCACCCCCAGCTCCTTTCCAGCCACTCTGCCCCAGCCTGTGGAGCTGCCTGGGGTTGTTGTGACTCAGGGACAGGACCAGCACTGGGCCTTGTTGAATCTCATTCCATTGGCCTCAGCCATGATCCAGCCTGTCCAGATCCCTCTGCAGAGCCTTCCTGCCCTCCAGCAGATCAGCGCTCCCACCCAGCTTGGTGTCACCTGTGAACTGACTGGGGGTGCACCCATAAGATCACTGGTGAAGATATTAAACAGGACTGGCCCCAGTACTGAGCCCTGGGGAACAGCACTGGTGACTGAACAGCAGCTGGATGGAACTCCACTCACCACCACTCTTTGGGCCTGGCCATCCAAACAGTTTTTTACCCATATTAGCATCATATATTCGGCGTGGCTGTACCCTATTTTCTCTGCCTGACACAACTAACTTGCTGTTTCTATAATGTATTTTTCTCCTCTTTATTTACTGTAGATGCAATATCCAAGATTTACTAGCCCAAGCTACAGTGCAGAAAACATAAGAGTGCTCTGAAGTCACACAGAGTGCTAACTGAAGTGCTATTCAGAGTGCTGAACTGAAGTATTAATTACGTATTTTTAACTGATTAAGTTACATCCCTAAAAGAATCGTAACTATGACTGTGACAGAACTGTTCTATCAATAATTGAAGATGAACTTCCCACAAAATAAAAAAAGAGCCCTTTGCTTTACATGAGGAGAAGAGAAACACTGTTTCATGGGTCAGTAAAACTGTGGAAAACTGCATACAGTTTCACATAATTTAGGTAGAGAAAATGTCTCAGTTCTTAATGGTAGACAGTACTAAGAAGCACAACAGCATGCAACAAGCTAATCATAAAAAATTATTCCAGTATAGCTTTTAAGAATAAAAAATTCTGGGAAGATTTTTGTTGTTAAGAATTGTGAAAATACAGAAAAAAAGGAAAAATTGATTTTTAAAGGTGATTCTGAAGGAACAAAAAGCACACAATGATATTATTCATATAAATCACTTCTGTCAGGAAATTAATTATTGCAGTTTCCCATGATTTACCCATAGATAAAGTAATAACCTGGGGGTGAGTGTGTTGCTCTACCAGCAATTTATTACTTTTTTCAACAGAGAAAACTGAAGGTTTTGCTGAAAAAGGACACATTTCTGTCTTTGGGCAGTTGAGGCCTTAAGCCATGGAAATACCAAAATGTTTTTCACAGAAGATGAAATAGGAATAACCTATCATCTGCTTGATTTTTGTGAAGAAAGCAATGAAACTGTAGTAGGAATCTTTGAAAATATAACAAGTTTACCCGAATTGATGATTTGACCTTCAGCCATGCATTATTATTTGCAATTGATAAGGTAATACTAAATTCGAAGCACATCCCTTTCCCTACAATCTAATTAGCAAATACTTTTTCCAGTCACCTGGCCAGTTTATGAAACACTTGCAATACAAACACTGTACAGATATCATCCTTCAGTCCTGAGGATCTAAATACAGTCATCTTCTTATTCTCCTGCAGAGTTTTGGAATTACAGTATGTATTTAATTCTGCAAGCTTTAATTATGTAAACATCTTGTCACATGGCTCCACAAAGCATGTGTTTTATAACTTGTAGATAAATGTATCTTAACACTTTTCTTAGGATTTTCTAGAAATAAGATGGGGATGAGAGAACACTTCTGTGAAAAATTATTTTCACAGAGTCAGAGTAGCTTAGTTGTTGGTTTGTTGTTTTTTTTTTTTTTTCCAAATTATTATCTTGTATATGACACATTCAGTGAAAGTGAATTCCCAGAAAGAAAAAAAGAACATTAGCAAAACAGTCTTGTGTCCTAAATGTAAATCTCTTAAAAAAAAAAAGAAGGCAAATTAAAGAAGATCAAAAATACTTCAATCCACCATAAATCAAAAAAAAGGCAAATTAATTCACATTTTGATTCAAGGAACATAACCTGATACAGCTGCCCCGTCTGAAAAGAGATCATCTTTCTTGTAAAGTGTAATTATCAGCCAAGAGTTGAATCTTTGTAAGTGCTAGGTGGATTATCGTTATTAGGAATCATGGACTCAAAGGGAGATTGAAATATGTGCTGGGTTTCACAAGTCTTCTTCTAAGAAATGCTCTGATAGCCTAAGGCTGACAACACATACCGTTTCAAAAATAATAAAGCACTTATGATGGCTGAAATGGATATTCTAGAGACTAAAACATACATCTGAGAAAAAATTCCCAACATATATTGTCTGAAATAAAATACTTGTATTTTTTTCCGTTGGTATCCCCTAATGCCATGCAAAATAGTGGTCATCTATTTTCATTGTAAACAAGAATAACAAAGATGCTATCTAACCACATGCTAATTACAGAATCTTAGAGAAGATTATACTTGGTTAGCTTTTTTTTCTTAATCAATCACACCTAATTTTTTTCTTAATCAATCAAACCTAATTTATTCAAAATTTATTCAAAGCTAAATTTGAATTGTTCAGTAGGAGGGACACAGTCTTAAAAGGAGAATGACAAGAGATAGACATCAAATAAAAAAGGTGAATTACCAGTAATTTTTTGGATCAGAACTCCATTATTAAACTTCTTGTTAGCATGCTTTCTTTCATATTTCCATTCCCAGATAAGGTTCTTCCTTGGGCATATAAAATCAAACAGTTTTCTACAGCAGTCACAGGGCTGCTAACAAGACTTGTCAGCAAATATGAAGTCCATGGCACGGGCTCCAATCCAGCAGACAAATTCATCACATTGCATTTGCATGTTCAAAAGTTAGTTTTGGCTATTCAAGTATCAATGCAGCTGATGGAAATGTGGAGGTGACTTCTAAAGAGTCTGCAAAGATTTTCTATATATAATCTGAATAGATGGTTTATACAGCACTCCATACTTCTTTTGAACTTTCACATCTTTTTACAGATTGTTGTTCTCTTTAAGTGACACGAGAACAGTCCAATAAAATGATGATGTTTTTATTTTTGTATGCTCAGGCAATTTTTTAATATCCATTTTAAAATTTCTTTTAACAGTAGGAAAATCATGGTCCATTATTTGTCAGGTGATTTTAATAACTACATAAGATATCTCACACTTATTTCATTCATTGAATGAAAGAACACAATAGCCTAATTTTTATCTTATTTTATGGGAAATTTTTGAAAAATAACAAGCTAGAATTCAAGAGTTTACTTCTCTGTTCTTTCATGAGTACCCAGGAGCTTGATCACTTCCCTTCATCTCTTTTTATCTTAGGCTTCTTTTCCTGAAGATGAATGATCTTCAAGGACTGCAGCTATTATTATTATGCACTGGTGTTATTACTTTGTGCTATTGCCCAGTGTCATAGGATGATTTACTTTAGAAGATAGTGTGCATGAAAAAATTTAATCATTTTCTTTTTTAACATGACAAAGACAGAACTTTGGGCTACTTTACGTAATTTATATCATCATTCAATCCTTACCTCTTTGTGGTATCAGGATTAATGTTAGGGCCCATGCTATTCTATTTGTCTGAAGTAGCTTACTTCAGGGTTTTTCTTTCTGTTACTGAGCTGTTCTAAACTTATGAATCCCTTTTGATGTCAAAAAGCTATGCAAGGTGTATAGGAGTGCTCATGAGCCCCATTTAAGAGAAATTTTTTGTCGTTTCTGAGCAGATTAGAGAAGGCTGAAAGCTCCAAGTTAAGCTCATGATTGGGCATCACATTTTCCTAGGAATTATCTCTTTGTATTTGAGAGGTAAAAAACCATATACCCATTTAGCAAACTTCTGAAAAATAAACTGTCTGACAAAATATCAAATACAGTGTTTCTGAATTAAGCCTAGAATGTATCAGGAGAAAGCACAACACTTCAATTTATTGAGAATGCTTCACTCAGCCACACTGAATCTGTATTCTGTTTTATCTCAGCTCTAGGCATTATTAAGGCAGAGAACAAATGTAAGAAGGAAGATAAAGGCCTCAGGGAAAGCAAACAAATGTAGGTTAACACAAAAACCTGAACTGATAGATGAGTAAACCTTATACTTACTCAGAGATGGCCAAAAACAAAAAGTGGAAATATTTTAAAAATGCAACCAAAATCAAAGAAAGAGAAGCAACCTTAGCCAATTTCCTTAAGAATGGAACTCCTACTCTTCATGCTTTTGTCTCTACAAGAATTACTAGAAAAAAGGAGGACTATCTTAGACTGTGAGAGACTGAAATTGTTAATGGATGGCCATTGGTAAAATCCCTGGAGGGCTTTTGCCTGCCATAGCAAACTGCAAAGAAGCAGCTGTTCATCTAGGACCACCAAAGCCCATCCCTCCCCAAATACACCTACTAACTGGAATTTGGATTGTGACTGGAACTTGAGATAAGATAAAGGGGGGGCTATTGTCCAACCATTCCAAGTCTGGGGAGAAGAACGTATCCATAAGTAATACTGGAAGAGAGACTGAATGCTAAAGTCTCAAACATTGGGGGGCAATCTGTTGATGTGCAAAGTACCCACCCAAGTGCAGAGGGCTGCCTGGGCAGTATCAGGGACACTCACAGGAGCCTGAAGGGGCTCATCTCTGCTGATGGGCCATATTGAGCTAAACTGCACTGGCACAATAGGCAGCTGTAATGACAGTGAACCTCAGCATATAAAACTCATGAAATCTTCTGAGTTTTTTGGACTTTCCCCACCCCTGATGGACCAACACCTTCACTTCTAGCAACAGACATCAAAATTATACCCAGTCTCATTTCTGGAGCCAGCAAGGGGTGTTGATTATAAATCATTCCATATTTGCCCTTTTTTTCTCTTTCTTTTCCTTACACATTTTTAAGTGCTATTTTTATACTTTTATGTTGCTACATTACTACAGATAATAAGAACTAAAATGGCTACAACACACACACACACACACACACACACACACACACATATATACACACACACATATATATGTTTGCAGACACTGACTATTCAGTGTCGTTTCACCCTAATCTGCCCCAAGGGATTCATTAACAAGAATTTGGGTTACCCTTGCCTTCTAGAGCAGGATGTCATATAGACTTGATACATAATTTATACATAATGTCAGGTGAGATTGATTCTGGTTTGGAGAACAGTTTTTGGATCAACTGCAGCTACATGCTTATACAGAGCAGATAAACTGTACAGAAAGACAGCATAAGACAGGGACTGAACACTGCTTGCTGCTGCATGAACCGTAACCAACAGTCTCCAGATCTGCCATTTCAACAGCACATTTTTGATCCGCATAAGAAAGAAGCATCTGACTTGCAGTTTCTTTTTGAAGTGAGGCACTAATTCAGTTTGAAAGATCAGTCTCCAGCATGCAGTTTAGAAGAGTTTTTGTATTGCACTGCACTGTATGGTAACAGATGGAGATCAAAATTTTTTTTAACACTACATACACTTTTTGCTTAGAGAATTTAATTCATTGGATTAGCCAAGTCTACATTTTTCTAAAAGCAATTCCAACAGAGGGCAGTACTCCCAAAGAACTTCCCTATTGTAATTTACTGGCATTCCCAGAGAAAGTTAGGAACAGAGTGTTTCTGTATTCCTTGTGAAATATCAACAAGTCTTGAGGTCACAGGTTACAGAATCACCTAATAAAGGCATGTAAGCAATGATCAAAAGAGTACAGTGTAGATAATACCCTGCTATGGATTTTGTGTTTCCTCAGAAACACAAAAAACTGCAGGAAATGTGCTGAGAAAAAGTTAAGAAAAATCATCAGCTATTAATGAATGTACCCTCAAAGACTTGATTAATACTGTTAAATGTAGTATCAAATAAAAACAAAATGAAATGCTAAAAACTCCTATATTCATTAATTTAATTTTCATTAATTTAATTTTTCAATAACAGATTTTAAATAAGACTTGACAGAGAGTGGGAGTAACATACAAAACAAAAAGGGATCTTTGCCTGTCTTGTCTGGTTGAATCTTCCAAGGCAAACAAAGACAAACACAGCCACTGTTGTTGTGCATTACTTTTCTTTCTTAGGTAAGCATTTCATTGTCTCAGCTTTGCAACACCAATCTGAGACAATACATTTTTTTAGGAAAAATGCTACCTTTATTACATCCACATTTTAGCAATGAGTTATTCACTGCAAAGCCTATCTAGTGTCCAAATTCACCTGAACATTTCTACTGCAGTAACTTTAATACAAGGCTGTAATTTAAATAATTTTATCAACAGCGGCTGGTTATCATCTATTCACAAACCTGGAGCACAGGCTACAACTCCCACTTTTCCAAATGAGAAGCTTAAATGAGATAACAGACAAAGTGGCAGTCTCCCTCTGTAACAACACACATTACAAGCTTCTGCTTGACTGGAACATTTCTGAAGCAAAGTTTTGTCAGCAATTTCCAATTTCTTAAACTGAAAACACTTTGCAAAAATCACCAGTCTTAATTACATTTCATGTGTTTTGTCCAGTCAGCTATGGCACACAGAGTTACAGTCTGTTGGAAGTTGTTGTTTTTTCCTATCAAATCCTTTGCCTGGGACTTCAGGAGTGCTGTCTGCAAATCAGTCTAAGTGTAGGACATCCCCAACAACTTGCCATTTCCCTAAGTTTCTTAAACTGCAGGGTATTCCTGTTTCTCTTTCACACAGGTTAGGCGTAGCCCACTGGATTTTTCACACCTCAGATGAATATAGGATATTTTGGGACAACCTGAACAGCCTCCAGTTAGACAAGTCCAGCACAGGTCTGAAAGACAGCTCTTGCAGGACTTGGCTAGCTGTAATTGCCATATCTTATTTTCTACAGGTGACTACAGCATTTAAAACCAAACAGAGAGGTCTGCAATATTCACCCTTCTTTTTCAACATATTCATGACACCTGTTTTCATGCATAAAATTTACAATGGTTTCGTTTGGGGTTTGTGCATTTTTTTCTTAAGTATTGCAGAATCATAGAGTGCCCTGGATTGGAATGAACCTTAAAGATTATCTCATCATAACCTCCCCTGCCACAGGCAGAGACACCTTCCATGAGACCAGGAACCTTCTTCTATCTCTTCTAGATAAGGTTGCTCAAAGCCCCATCCAACCTGGCCTTGGACACTTGCAGAGATGGGGATTCACAACTTCTCAGGGCAATCTGTTTCCTGTGCCTCACCATGCTCACAGTAAAGAATACCTTCCTAATGTGTAATCTAAATCTACCGCCTTTCAGTTTGAAGCCATTTCCCCTTGTCCTGCCATACACGCCCTGTAAATAGCACCACTCCAGTGTTAGGTACACCTCCATGATTTTTTATAAGCTAACCTTTCTTAACAAAAGTGATAAAGCTCCATCAAAGACATCTTTCCTTCACACATGCTACTCAGGCCTTCACTTTGGAGAGAAATATGCCCTAAGCTATGACAAATTCATATGGATAAAGGCTGATAGACTATACAACACAGAGAGTTATACGTGAAAAGAGAAGCAAAATTAGATTTTGAATACTTGTTTTAATAACTTAGACTTCAACCTTGCATGTAACATTCCTTCCTCAAGCATTGTCCTTCCTTCCCCCTTGAGAACTAACTTCTGGTTTGCCAAATGACTTCTGCAAAATTTGACATGAAAGCAACAGCACCCAGACCCTTCTGTATGAAAATAGGTGCAGATCTCTACTTGCATATAGTGACCTTGTGTTTGGATTGTTCAGAGTCCTTCGTGTGCAAGGAGGGGGGCAAGTTCTTCATCTTTGTTATATGAGGGCATTACAGCAAGGTTTCTTGAACTTAGAAATTTGATGTCAAGCTTCTGACAGCTTAAAGGCAGAAGAGACTGGACTTCAGTGCTATGGAGAATGTAATGAAACAGATCTGATGGCATCAAATAAAGAGTTAAACCTGCCAAATAAGTCATAAGGTTTGATTACTTCTTGCAACAACAATCTTTGCAGAAAAAGAAGTCCTACAAAGTAAATAATTTCTGGTGGAAATGCTTTAAAGAAAACTGGAGGAAATGCTTTTAAAAAAATCATCAATTTCTATCTCAAAGATTAAACCTGAAGCTGCAACAGAAAACATGTTTTACTTGAAAATGAGTGAATACAGTCACTAGTACTTCCACCTCAAGGATCCTGGCCATTTGCTTTGACTTACCCGCTTATGAAGACGCTCTGCTTCCTCCTGATATGCAGCAAGTTGCTGTTTCCATTGTTTCACATTGGCAGTGGACTCCAGCAGGGCTGCTGTGAGCTTAGCGTTATTACCCTTGAGCGTGGCCAGTTCTGCCTCCCAATGCTTGCTGATTGTCGAACTGCACAGACAGAATGAGAATGGTCAGAACTCCCAAATCTCTTCCTTTATGCTTCTTAAACGTCTTATAAAATTTTCTTTCAATAACCAGCAAAAAGAGAATTACACAAAAAATTATATAACTAACAATATCCAAATATGATATCTATTTGGTATATAATTATACACCAAATACAACAACCAAATGAGAATCCAATTGCTCAAATCATCAAAACTATAAATTAAGAAAGTATAGGTAATACCATAATTGGGAGAAAAAAAAAAAACTACCTTTTCCGTTCAACAGGGTGTATTTATAAATAAAATGTTAAAGATCCTGAAACCCACATAAGCTTCCCAAAAGCAACAGCATGAAATTTGAGAATATGTATATGATTAGTCACTCTTTTAATGTATACACATTGAATGGAAGGGTTCTTTCAATCCACTACTTTATTAAATGTGTTGTAGGAAAATATTTGATATTGACTTGATTAGAGAGAGCTAATCATGTGCTTTGGAAGTGCAGCTTTGTGGTCTTAATGCAAGTCTTCCATTCCTGAAATATGCTTTATTAAATACCATATTTAATTGTTTTTGCAAATTCAAAGATCTTGAATTTCATAATACTATAATATGTTTTTCCTCATTAATATGAGCAAAGAGAGTGGGATGGATATACTACTGCTTTCCTTCAAAGTGGAAGCTGATTTTGAGGTTTACTGCAGCAGCCTATAGAGGAAAATTCCTGCTTACAATTTAGCTGTTCTCTTAGCAAACACAAGGTTTTAATTTTCACAGGTAGTTAGTTTGTCATCATCTGCAGACCATATCTTTACACTCAGTATGCAAGGGAAAAGTATCTCAGACATATCACGTGAATGCATTATATGCAAATAGCTCATTAACATGTACTTGTATAACGTTAAAAGCACATGAGTTGCACACCTACATGGACAGTACATGCAGAAAATAATTAATTTTGTTTCATTAGCTCACTACTAAAGGCATCAGTGAAAACCAAAAATCTGTAACTTTGACCAAAATTATATTCTATGAAAAATTATTATTATATAATTACATATTTAAAATACAACTCTTTATTAAATAATAATTAATTATGTTATTAACTTAATTACTATTTTGAATGTACGTTTATAGCTTTATTTGAACTTTGTACCCATGTATAATGAAATATTTTGTCATCATTTTGTCCACTTGGTTTCTTTCTTCCACTTCCTGCATATGTAAAGTCCATCCCATCAAAGCAAATTTCAAAAACATTATGACTCCTATAAACGCTCCTTAGGTGTTCAAAATTAACCAGATGCTGGGGAACATTCATTACCTATTCAGACCACATGTTTCACTAAAATATTGGATCTGATTCTTCCATGGTACAGCATTTTTTTCCAAATAGTACTTTGTCCCCTTGAACAGGAATACAAGATCCTCCACAAGAGGAATATGCTCTAGCATATAATGATACAACTAATTAAAAGTTCACCACTGGAAATTTTAGATCTTAAATGACTAAACTAAAATAGTTATGATCCTACTTCCTCAGGGGATAGACTCTCATATTCAACAAGATAAGCATGAATTTCTGTAACCATGTTCACTCTTCTGTTCCTCTAATCAGATTAAAGTTTCACTTACTGTAGCCCAGAAGATAAACAAGCTGTATTAAAAGAATGCTCAAAATATCTTGTTCATTAGTACATTCATACTCCTCTCCTGATGTTCTGATCCAACAACAGGCAATCCAGTAGTTTCATGCAACTGAGTTCCATTTAGCAGTCCTGCAGGACAATTGGCTACTACTAGCTCCTAGGAAATTGTTTACATGTGAGACTGATACTCTCTTACAAAATGTGCCTTACTACTCATCTTTGCCCTCAGAAGATATATGCACTCAAACTGATGTAACACAGCTGTATCTGAGGCAGTCAAAGGCTGAGAACTGTCTGATCATTCATTATCCACAGAACTGAAAGGATTTTTTTTCAACAATGATACCCTTCTAATCCATGAAGAACCCAGAGGTCAGACTCTCAGGTAGCAATGAGCAATAATATGAGGGTGATTAGTGGTGTGCATCACTTCCACCTTTGCCTGGTGCCCCTACTACAGTGTGTCCCAGGAAAATAGCCAGGAGCTTTTAAGTTATTCCTTGTATAATGGAATGTCAGTATGAAATATGAAGCATGTATTTTCTATTACTGCTACAGTTACCCTAGTTCAAAAGCTGTAAGGTTTCTTTGGATCTGGTTATTGTTTAATTGGTTATTCTCAATAGCAATACATCAGCATTATTTCTCAACAGTACTCTTTTTCCCTAAGAGACCCACATAGTTGGCAGGAACCTTCCTGCTGTAATACAGGTTTGACTTGCTTGTAGCATATACTGGAAGTTTTTTGCTATGAAGAATTGTTACTGTATCTTCTACAGATTCTACTACAGTGCCATAAAATTGAAACACATTTCTTAAATGGGAAAATAAAAACAAGAAAGATAATGAAATCATGTTCTGTGGATTAGCTTGGTTAAAACTGGATTTATATTAATTACTTTAGAACCAGATAAAAGCACACTTACAGCAGGCTGTTCTTAGGTTAGACTGAGAATATCTGCATTGAAGCTTGTATCTGCAGAGCTATTACTGGTTCAAATTTACCAACCCTTCCTGAGAAAACACTGGGAAACATATAATTCAGACACAATGAAATTGTCCCTTGGAGGAGGAGATGCTGAGACTAACCCCTGTGAAAGCAAACACAGAGATACAGAAGATGATGGACACATGGAAAGTCCAAAAGAGTCCCAGAAACTGCTCAAGCATGTAGCCGGAATTTTGACGGTGCAAGAGGCGCACTACAGTCCCTTGGGATAGGTACAAGAGAGCTGCACATACTCTTTCTCTCTGAAACCTTTTACTTAATTCCTGTCTGAAAAGCTTGCTGCTAAAAGGAATTGATTTTGCCCTCACTGCACTAGATTCTGTCATAGAAAATACACACAAGTTGTCTTAACAGTTGTAAATACCTAAACCTAATCTGAATCATCCCTCATGTGCTCTGAGACTATGTACTCTACAAAGCACTTAAAATATGTACACTTACTCAGGGATCACACTGATCCAAACAGTAATATCTACCAGAGCACTTTCCAGCTCTGCACTGTTGCAGAAAGCTGTATATAGACACTGAGGGACACACAGTCATACCCACTTGCAGTCTTGTGGTGCAAGAATTCAACTTGCATACAAGCTTGTTTTCTTCTGAAAGCCATACATCCCTTTGCTGGCAGTGCCACAATTTTAACAGTAATTTCTTAAAACCTGTCAGAATTAACATCACTGACTGCCTGACAAGCTCAAAGTTTCAAGACAGTCCTTCAAAAAGAAGAAATATCCTTAACACTCTGGCTTGTTGCTGTTTTTCAGCATGAAAAGCTACACAAAAGTTTTAAAAATAACCTAACAGAGAATAAAGCCTGGTCATTTCCCTTGTGAAACTTCAGAACATCTGAAAATACAAGGACAAGCTGTTTTGCATGCATCCCATTGGTGCCAAATACAAGAGAGAGAAAGGGATCCTCTAAAGAATGATAGCAAACTATGAGTTTTATTTGCTCAACTACTATGCTAATTTAAAAAAAAAAAAAAAAAGCTTTCATAGCAGAGGTTTGGGTCTCACAATGACAACTCTTTATGGGATTTCAAGTGCTCTTAAGTAAGCAAAAGGCCAAAACTCTCCTGAATCTCCTGTCCTTGGTTTTGACCACTGTATCTGGTATATGTGTAACATTAGACGTGTCCACAGTCAGAACACCACACGGTGCCCCACTGTCAAGGCAAATGATTCAACATGAGACTTTTAACATCTATGACAGCCTGTAATTCAATTACTTTCGCAAAACACTTTCACAAAACACTCCTAGAAAAATGGCTGGCTGGTACCACTCCTAATTGAGATACCCTCTGAAATTGAAGTAGGAGTCAATGATCTTCCTTCTGTACATTTAGGCATTCTGGCCAATTAACAACAGGCCAATCTCCTTTCTCACTGGGGATTAGTTACAAGCCCAGTAAGTCACTGAGGAATTGCTTTGGTATCTGTCCATCTGTGACCTGAATTGTGTGCCAGAGGCTATAAATGCATGATTATCTTTCTCTGCAAAGTAGGTCACTTAAGGAAAATTAATCCGAAAAGCTCCAGTCACCACATTTAGCCAGTTGGAGAAGGCTTGCAGAGGGAAGGGGGGGGATAAGCACGCATTGATGAGTTCCATTCAGAATGAAGTTATTTTGAGAAACGCTTTCATGAAACAAAGAAACAAAAGCACTTCAAATTATGTTTCTGCTTTTTGAATCATTATTTCTTATTTGCTGTCCGCTTAGTTGAATGCAGTACCAACACTGTGAAACATGGTTTAAGGTTTATTTCAGATTTATATCAATAAAATGTGAAAAAAATCTACTTTATTAATATTTAGGGATCTTAGTATTGCATTCATTGCATAAAATTGATTAGTTTAAAATTTATTCTATAGCATAGCCATGGTTTCAAGAAACTACTGTTATTCAAGAGGAGGTAAATGATTTTCTTAAGGTGTCATTGTGATCTGCTCTACAGGTGTGGGGTGAGCAATCCTGTCTTGGGACAGCAGATGTCAAGAGGAATTTAGCCAAGTAAGAATAGAGTACTTTCAACAGAATATGTGGATTCTGGTATAATAACTAAATCCATGAGACTTGAGAAGTATGAACAGAGCACAGTCCTGGTAGCAGCTGCCTAGATCATAAATAGTGGCATGTGTTGGAAGCAGCTATTAGTCTGGTGGAGTGAGTGTTATAAGCAGAGGGAGTGGTATGCCAACCAGCTGGTAACAATGCATTAACTGTACTGGCAGCAGGGAGTGACCCCTTCTGACAGCCGGGCTGGTAAGCCTTACAGAGCAGCTCTTCATGGTCAGCAAAGCACAGGGGCATAATGAACCATTTGGTTCTGTTGCAGTAGCATCTGGGAGATCTAGAGTACACAAAGCATCGCTTCTTCTCCTTGGAAGTGTAATGCAAGTGTTCGCGTTTATGTAAAATTCCCAGGTGCATTTGGAAAGGAATCCTGCAAAAGGTCCTTATGAAAGCCCCCATATCAAATAAGCTTCAGCTAATGCTGAAGGCTGTAAGGGCAAGATCTCTTCAACAAGCTAAGCTTGCTATTGCCTACACTGAAATCAGGTGACTGCTTGATTTGATGGAGATGTTGACTCTGCTGGTACAGCAAGGGGTTGCAGCATCCCTCAAGGCATTACTAAAAGCTCACAAGAAACCTCCTCTCATTCATGCTGAAAATGAGACTCAAGCTCCTCAGCTTACATCCTGATGTAGCAGAATTTTTAAACAAGCAATTTGGGAATTACACTCCTTTTTGGAGATTTCAATAAGCATTTACCGTGGCCATCTATTAAACGTCTAAAACAACTTTGTGATGGAAAGAATTTAAACTTGATAGGCTTTGGGAGTTGCACTCTTGCTATTCCAAAGCACCATAAGCCTTCAATAATGATATTGAAATCTCTCTCTTGAATATTCAAAACAATACGGAAGAGAAGGGAGTTTTATCTTTTATTAAATTATGGAGGAGGAGGAGCTCTATAATGAGCCAAAAGTTGAAGAAAGAGTATACCAGGTTTGATCTCACCACTCCAGGAAGAGGCAAGAAAGAAAGGGTGTGAGTTGGTCTGCCATTTTTGTCTTCCTACAGAGCTGTCTGCTTGTAGGGATCTAACTCTGAATTTACGTACATGTGGGACAGAGTCACCCAGTTAAATAATTAAAAAATGGCAAAAGAGGGAAATCTACACTAAAACCAAGAGATTTTGTAAGAGGAAAACATAAGACACAATTGCCTCTTCACAGCCACTGCTCACTGTATTACATACAGTTGTGATTAACCGTACACATACAAAAGGAAGTCTTACTTGATAAACTGGAATTTATTTAAAAAAGTAAATCTTCTCAAAGTTACAATCCAGAGATAATTACCAGGAAATCACTTTGAGTTAAATATTTTGAGTGCGGCCAATGAAAAACTAATTAATATTCAAAGAGATCCTTATCCTTAATTAGAGTATTCAAAATAATTTTTAGTAAAGGAGGATAGGTCCCCTGGGGAGAGAAGGAAGAATATTAACAGAGCATGAAAGATCTGTTCTTCTTTTTGGGATAAGAAATATCTACATGATCTCAGTGGAGTTACATCAGCACAAAACCAGAGAAACATGGTTGTGAATCAGCTCATAGCAAAAGAGATGAAGGAGGCACTTGAAGCCCATTGTACTTTAAGTGCGGTGCCTAATATCAAAGCCACCCTGCTGGAAAGCAAGAAAGGCAGCTGAGTGGATGAAATGAGGAATCAGCAGATGAGAGAATTAAGTGTCTGGGAGTCTCGCGTTCTGCACAAATATTGAAGGTTCATTCCACTCCAGGACATGTTATTTCATTGTGCGCACACCTTCGTTCAACTTGGAGCTTCAATATGCTTGAACTCCCAATTTCAATATCAATGTAGAAGGCAAATACAGAAGCTTTTTCTGCAAATTTGGGCAGCTACAATACATGGAGATGGAACAGATTTCTTCCTCAAGGTGTTTCACATAAGAGCTTTCACCTTCATTTAGCCTATCAGCTTGGCCAGCCTCTTGACTGGACTCTCAACCACCCAGAGTACCCACACAGCCTATGGACAGAAGACTTGCCTTTCCAGCTCTGTCACAGGCAGTACTGCTCTTAGGTGGCTCCTGTACTATGCTCTATCAGCTCACTGAGGAAGGATAAATATTTTTGTGGACTTAATGGGTGAAAATGACAAAAGAAGTTGAGTAATGATATAGACTCTTTCCATGATGAAGCAGACCACTACGCAATGAAAATAGGTGGCCATATCCTAAAGTCATGCTCTGTATTTTGGTGTGCAGCCTTTATTAATCACAGGGCTATAGAAACCACAATAACACAGACTGCTTTATCATGGAGGAATAGACTGGATACGAAACTCAAATTTAATAAATACCACATCCAATAACCCAGCATCGTATGCCTGCAAAAGGCAATAAAGCCAGAGTCAAAAATGGCAAAGTATGTGTTCACTGCACATGGAAACACTAAGAGTTAAAAGAAAAGAGGAGCTCTTGAAAGACACTTCATGGAATTTTAAGACAAAATTAATGCTTCAGCAATGATCTCTAGTCATTCAGGACTTGGGTCCCAGTCCTGAGCCAAGTTAAAGGAAGGAACAAAGCAAAGATAAAACAATGACACTACCAAGTTTCCTGTACTGCATGTTATTGCACCCTGGATGTGTTAACACAAGTAACATTTAAACTCTGATTCTTATTTAAATTATGCTGTTAAGCCCAGAACTAAGCATGATTTTGTATACTGTATCACAAAGCAAAAACCCTGTATTTAACCTGAACGAAGTCCCTGATCTCTCTGAAGAGGCTCAACTTCTAACTTTATACTTTTAAAAATACCTCATTTTTATTAGTAATTAAATTTTATAAAGTAAACAGAATTTTTTATCTCTTTATTAAAGCCACAGAGTATAAACAAATCCCAGTAACTCTTTCTTATAACTTTAAGCCCTTAGAAAGCACAAATGTGGCTAATTAATTTCTAGGTTTTTTGCAGTAATCATTAAAACCTTACTCACCGAACAATTACCACATATTCTGAAAAAGTGAAAGAAGAAATTGTCCTTGCACCCTTATTGACATAGCATACTGGTGTTGTTGGAAGTAGTTTACTCTCATATCTGTAGTGTGTAACTGATACCCAGTAAGTTTTTTTTAGTGCACTGAACATCAGGCATAATTCCTTGTTGTTGCTATGGTGCTGAATACTTCAAATATTCCAACAAAATTACGTTTTTAAAATCAACCAAAGTTTTTTAGGAACTTACATCCTAGTTTTTGAAATGAGTAGGTATTTGACTACAAAGATAGTAAAATTGACTCTGGCATTTATGGCACTTAATCACTAAGAAATCAATTAGATGATATGGCTATCAGCAAGTCAGATACTAGGACATGGTAATCCTGACACTAAAATGAACTTCATTGTGGAACTCATCTGTACACACAGGAATTTAAAGCAGTTTAACTCAAATTCACACCCTGAATTAGTATGGATTAATTCTGCTAGGCCCATGGCTAGGCAAAATCCCAAGTTTCTTTCAAAAATCCTACTAATAACAATAATTTGTGTGCACTCAATCAATTTGCACTCTATCAGCAATTTAAGATAATAGAGTATTTGACTTCCCTACACACCTCTTACCTGGGCTGTCTTTTATTGAGTGCTATTCAGATTTTAAGTTTCACTGAACTGTGCTCTCAATTTCACCTTTAGTGAGTTTTTTGTCACAAAAATACTGTGGTGGGGAGGACAAGGAACAACTTCTTTCACAGTGACCACCTTCTCCACTTAGTAAAATAGGGACAAAAGCCCTGCGCTTCCAAAGGTTGTATGGACTGGGGAGTTTGCACTCTCCACAAACTGCCCTGCCTAGTGACATCTAGCCAAGGAGATTCTAAATACAGTTTGCCCATGGTCACATTTAGCACCCTTCCACCTCCACAGATTTCTGAGGCCTTATGGGATCTGTAACACTTCCATTCCCATCTGAAACACTCCTGGGCATGCAGTGTTGATTTGTGTTTTTGTGCAAGGAGAATAACACTCAGGTGGGTGGCAGTGAAGCTTTCTAATCACTGCAGATATGCTGGAGTGGAAAAAAATGCCATACAAAACACAGTAACTGTGCCCTACAGCCACAAGGACACTGAAATGGGAACAGAAGAGGAAACATGAGGAAACAATTCAGGCCACAGACCTCAGCACCAAGGCACATTTTATTTAGCAGTCTCGATGTGGCTCAGAAGGCTTTGGAAGCTGCAGGTTGATTCTACAGGACTCAGCACAGGTTTTCAGCTCTGCAACACCAGAGTGAAGACAGTAAGAGCTACTCTCTGGGCAACCACATGCTCACATGCAGAGCAGTGAGTTGGCTAAAGAGACTTCTCCCAACCCTGTAAGCCTGACACAAACTTCACACAAGTAGTGGAGATCCTCAGCACAAGCCTCTGCCTGCCTTTATAGGTGCTGTCACAGCTGCAGCTGGAGTGTGTTGTGCCTCTGCTGAAGATGAAGCAGTTGTTACAACTGGTTCAATGTGAAAGATTTACAAATGTCTGGTTTAATTCCTAGCTAAACCTTTTGTTATTGATACAACAGGATGGCTCAGACTATAACACCCCTTAATGCTAGTTCCTATCTTACTTTCATAGCAGACACTGACCTCAGCAGAAGACTCAATACAGCTGCAGGGCCTCACAACTCCACTACCAGCAATAGAAAGGCATTTTTATAGAGTAACCTACAGAAACGGTTCTATATCATTTGCATAAAGACTGATTTATGACTACTGGGCCTCCACTCAGATAGTACCTTAGGTTATCTTATGATATCAAATAGTAACTATCCGTGCAATTCATTTTTGCATTACAGTCGCCAGTTTGCTTATCTATCTCAGTAAATACAAGGACATGCATTAATCACACAGGTAGTGCCAGAGATGGACTCTCATTCACATGCTGACAATAAAATAAGCTTATTCCATAAAGGGAACTGAAGCTACCTGGAAGCATTGAAAATTTAATTAAGTTTCATTTATCTCCTATGGTAGCCATGCAATTACTTAAGAGTCAATAGCCTAAATATAAAATGCAAACTAAACCATCTATGGAACTCTCAGAAGTACTATGAAGAACAAGCAGTAAGTCGCATGATATAATCACAGTAAAATATTTATTGACTATATATATTTGAACAAAACAAATCACAAGTGAGTTGTAACACATGTGGATACTGCAAGTTGTATTTTTTTCCACTCCAGTTCTTAAAGAGAATGGAAGCATTACATTTGGCTTGTTTAAACCAAATCTGAATCCAAGAAGAGACTGTATTACTTGCACTATGTTGATCCTAAAGCCAAATTTACTAAAATAAAATTAAACTGATGAATCAAGATATTAAATTTAATACATGGGAAGTCTCTGATACTGATACTTTTCCCATTAACTACAGCTTAACACTCAGAGGAAGCAGTTCCTATGTAAGTTTCTCTCCCTAATTGTAAAAAAATCCCATTTTTAAAGAAAAAACTAATATGACACCTATCTTAACTAACTGGTAGTTAATAGTTCTTATTTACTCAGTCTAGACTAAGTGATTTTAGATTTCCTTCATCTTCTTTTTGGAGTAATGAAGATGATTAGGCTCAAGAATTCAGCTGGAAGGTAAAATATAATAATGTATAGTTCCATTCTTTCCAATTCAACACTTAATTGATGTAACAGTTTCCAAGAAGAATATAAAGTTTGGCTCCACTCTTCTCTCCTTGTCTCATCTTACTTAACTCACTGCAACCCAACAGGGAAAGAATGAAGTTGCACATGAGTTTTTCTAGTTTTGAGCTCACAGATAGAGCAGAGACTGAACTTTCATCCTCTCATGAGGCTGTGCCTATGTGCCACATTTCATCATGTTTGTTTTCTAGTGCTGCAAGCTCTATTTCTCTTTTCCTGATAAGGCCTCTAGACAAGAGAAAGGATAGGGCAAACACAAAGATGAGAAGATGTTTAAAAGCCAGCTTTCTTCAGCCTCCCACTATGCTGATCATAAGCCCAGCACAAGTAATTCCTGAAGTGCCGAAGAATAATTAAATCAAAATACTAAAAGCTCTGGAGAGTATAGAAGGAAGGTACTAAACGATTGGTGTTGTCAGGTAATTACATTAGTTTTACATTCCAAAGTATTTCCTAAATAAAGTGCAGGTAACTTGAAGTCATACACAGTGATCGGTTAGAACACACTTCACATACACAGGAAATTATTTTGGCTATTTTCTTAAAATCGGGCCAAATTAATCTGCATGTATTACCTACATGCATTTGGCTTCAGACAACAAAACTGTATTTTTCTGTTTGCATTATAGTGAAAGGAAAACTCCCTGTTATTTTTCTTCCTTTGGTAAACTACTAGAGCTGAATAACTGAGTATAATTCAGTTAATTCACTTTCAGGGTTTTGGTTTGGTTTTGGTTTTTTTGTGTGAACCATGTTATTTGAAGAAAATTACTTCTAAGTACCTGTGGGATTGCAGTCTCCCAGAAGAATGGTTTCCACTGCTCTAACTTTAATTTAGAAACCAAACCCTCACTTCATATCAGAAAGACAGAACTTCATTACATCACAGTTCCATGGAGTAAAATCAGCAAAGGCAACAACTGTATAATCAAAGCTGATCAGGAGATGTGGACCACTTATAATGCTTTATTATTGTATACTTGAGAAACCAGAGTTGTGGACATTCCAGACATTTTATTTCAGCATGTTCACACAGCTCTAGCTTCATTTGCCAAATGGCTTGGAGCTGATTAAAAAACTCTTATATTCTAGTTCATTGCTCATTTGTGCCAACTCAATACATTACAGACAAAAGTTGATGGCTGTTTGGTGTTACTGTGAAGTACTCTTAAACTCAAAAAGATAATACATTAAGTACACATTTTTGACAGACAAAATAGTTGTGTTTATGTGTGCCTGCCCCAACCTCTGCCCATGTCTGCCAGAACAGGGCTGACACTATTGATGTCCCATTTCAAGGGGTCTGCCTACTACAATGTGACAGAAAATCAACATGACACAATTATGTTTAATCAAACGACTTGTTCAGGTGCAGACTGAATGCTGTTTGCACATTTAGACACATCCTGAAATGGCTTAGAGGAATGCAGCCTTGGCTGTTTACTTGATCAACAAGATTTTACTCTAGTCTTCTTGGGGCTTACACTATCTGGACAGGAACCTTGACCTGGAGGGTAGGGAGAGTAATTGAAACAGTCCATCAGGGAGCCACGGCAGGGTGATTGCAATCCCAGGGAACATCATGCTGTGTTGCCTCCATAGAATACAGAAAGCAAAACTGTGCATTGCAACACTGCCAGGAGGTACAAATAAAGGCTGTATCTGGTAAAGAGGGTTTAGTGAATGAGACCTGTCTTCAGCAGGCTTAGATGTTTAAAAGCCAAGAGAAGTTAAGTACCCCAACTTGGCACTTCAACCACCCAGTTTTAGGTGCCTCTCTAGGAGGAAAAGCATCAGGCACTACAGAAGCCCTTCAGGTGTTATTTTTTGACCTCATTGTAACATGGATGTGGGAGAATTTGTTCCACCAGAGAACCCAGGCCACAACATCCTCCAAGGGAATTACTACCTTAACCTATCACTAAAGAAGGGAAAAATCTTTAGCAATCTTAATTCAGCTGACAACACCAAGACACTTATAAAGTATCATATAAGTAAAACAGGATGGATCTTTTGCCTTGGACTTGAAACTAAGCTTTTAACCTCATGTAAAATTAAGAGCTTCTGGTCCTTGGTCCATTGGTCTTGAAGGGATGTAAAATGATCCCTCAAAGAATATACATATTCTACATGCATGCATACATACACATACACACATACACACACAGATTTTATGAATTCCAGATAAATTCTAGAAAAAATAACTTAGTTGAAAGCTATTTTTTGTATAAGTTATTCATTTAAACATGAAATATTCATTTCAAAAACACACTATGTTAGTACTCTTTTAATGTTTTCTCAACTGCTATTCTCTTTTTTGTTGAACGTTAGCTTTTATATATGCATTCTTTCAAGAAGTGGGCAGAGGTAATCCATTTGATTGAATCCTATCAAGTATCTAAACCCAGCAAGTGGCTTCATCAACGTGATCTCTTTGCACCACACAGACAACTGTATGTTGGCTCTGAACTGGTGAAGTCAAAAGGCACAACAAAGTTAGCTCCTAAGACACATGTGCCTGTGAATGAAAAATATTCCAGGGACAGAAGTGTTCTTGCAACCCTATCCTATCCTCCCTGTTCTGTGTGACTGCTGAGGGAGCCTGTACGAGGTACAGTTGTCAATTCCGAAGACTTACTCTGGCATCAGAAAGGTAGCAAAGACACAGGAGCTGCATTCACATCTCCTGAATTCACACACTATTTCTGCCTCTTCTTAACCCAAGCAGAATTTGGTATAGCAACACTTCTAGCTCACATTTTCCACAAGAATAAAATCATAACTGAAGCCAGCTTTCACTGCTTTTGACTTTCATTCTAATCCTCTAGTATTGAGGTATCTAATTGACTAAAATTAGCTGATTGGAAGTCCATACAGGCTTCATTAACACCATATAAGCAGTTTATAAATGGCAAAGCCCATGGATGAAAGAATCCATGCTGTGTGTTTCAGGGGAATCCATAGCTAACATTTCACCAAGACTCAAAGTGGAAATGTTTCATGACTGAAGATGTTTGGCATCTTATAACTCTGGTGCAGTGTACACTTCATACTTAAATGCAGTGTAAATTGCCCTATCATATCCCCTATTGTTCATCATATATTTAATATTATTCTCATAAGTGACATCATGAAAAAAATGAAAGACTGGCTCTTAAGCTTCAGTATTTGCAGAAGATGGTGCTAGCCATCCCCTTTCTGTTTTCAGAATGTATCTTTTGTCCAAGAAGAGAGTGCAGATAGGAAGGGAGTAATACAGCAAATTCTGAAAAGAATAAAAAAATCCATAGACTAAATTGGTCACTTCATCTTTAACATGAGGTATTAAAGGATGAAGTTCCACTTCTTTATTTTCTGATTGGAAGTTTGAGAAAAATGAGTTGTATGCTGTTTCAAGAATAGGAATTAATTAGTCTTTCTTTAACACTGTCATTATAGTTGTTTATCATAATGTCTACCAGATGGCAGTGAAACCACAATCACACAGTATACATGAAACTTCAGAAGCAGATATCTATCTATTTGTACAGCTTCTCAGAGGAGATGTACACATATATCACGATCCACCACTACCCCTCAAATAACACAGGAGGCAGAGTAACTTGTTGGTATCGGTAAAAAAGATCTAAACTTATATATCCATGCAAGGGAGCTTCACTTTTGCTAAAAAGTGTATTCAACTACAGGCTTTTTTCTTATTCCCTCTCTCTTTTAAAAAATACTTTCTTCAAGTAGTCTACTGGGTTGGGCCCCACTGCCCAAAAGGTTTAACATACATCCTCTCTCTTAGAGAGAGATTAATAAATCAGGCAGATAAGGAACAGCAACACAGGGAAGTTTCAGAAGAACATGGGAGCAGGTGAAACAGACACAATACCTAGTGCAGGGTAGAGGGGCCAAGTGACTGGGAAATTTAAAGACCCTACAGGTGAAAAGAGCCTCTAACTGAAAGATTCAGGCTTGTTTTATGTGTTTTATCATAGAATCACAGAATGGTATGGTTTGGTTTGGAAGAGACTTTAATGATCATCTAGTTCCAACCTGCCTGCCAAAGGCAGGGTCATCTTCCACTAGACCAGGTGGCTCAGACCCTCATCCAACCCGTCTTTGAACACTTTCAGGGATGGGGCATCCATGACTTCTCCAGACAGTCTGTTCCAGTGTGTCAGCACCCTCATTTTAAAACATCTGGGTGAAGATGTTCAAGTACTTGATCAACTGAACAGCTGGAGATGTTTCCTCATCAAAACAGAAATATTCAAGAAAGTATGGCTTGGGGGAGGCAGGTTTATATAGACTTTAAAGGAGTAAGCTTTAAAGCTGTATTTTGAAATTACATTGTTGCTATGAGTGGGAACATATTTTAATACAAAAAACTGACAAAAAAGCAAAATTTTCTCCTGATGAAGTTTTTTTAAACATGTTTTTAGCTTGTGGACTTTGAACTCAAAACTCTTTAGCAACACGTGAATTTCCTTCACTAAGGTGTATGACAGAGGCATTCTTCCATGACTACTGACTCTAAGTTGCACTAGTTGCACTAAGTGTATCTAATTTTACTAAACTAATCAAAGTTAACATGAAGTGAACATTGGGATGAGTAAAATATGCAAGAATTAAAATACGATAGTGGTGGAGATTGTTCTGCACAAATCTTCAATTCTCTTCACTGTTTTTTCCTCTAAAACTGTATAACCTTTCAATAAATTCTATGTGGTTGGGAATATGTACCCTGAAACCCAAGACCAGATTATTCTTGCATTTCAAAGAGACACATCATAATGACAGTCAATTTAGAGGTGGAAAACATGAAATTAACATATCTGGAAATGTTTCTTTAGCATTTGCCTATCCATATAGATGTATAGATGCATAAGCATTATATTTTGTGTTGGCAAAGGTAAGAGGACTTGAAACAAAGCAGCTACACACCAGCTACTAGGAGTCTTTATTTTCTAATGAACACTTCTGACTGACTTCTGGGGCATAAGACAGGACACTGAAGAGGTCTCTTTGCTGAGGCAAAGCATGTGTGTGCAGACGGGTGTAAACTCTTACCTGCAGAACAGACTGCCATAAGTCTCATTACAAATAGTCCAATTTTCAGGTTCTAAAGAAAGCCCCCAACTTTCTGATCAATAATTAATTTTAGGCTGAATTTACAGGCATGGGTGGTTCATGTTACATTGATCTTGAAATACTTCCATGTAACTCCTTTCCTAGCCAATGAGGAGAAGACTATGATGTTTGAGTGATCAGACCTGGTGAAAAACATGTTTGTCCTGCAAAACATCCCCTCTGTCTTTCTTTTTAAAAAGAACGTCTCTTTTCAAGGTCAAGACTTTTGGAAAACCCATTGAGACCCAAGAGATCAATAGCTATGTGGTTGTTTTGGCTTTTTCTTCCCTGGCAACTTCAGGTATTATTGGCTTTCTGGTTTTCTTCCTTTAGTGGGAGACTGAAAAATTCTAAGTATGCAGTGAAGTTTCCAATGCAAAGAAAGCATGACATTTGTTTCAAAGTGCTAAGTCTTTCCACAGATAAGTTTCAAATGAAAACCAATTCTACAAAGTGACTATTTCATCTCAAAGCTTTTTGTTTGTTCATTTGTTTTCCTGGAGAATAGTGTGTTGAGACCTGCAGCATTTCTTTGGTGCATCTTTTCTCTTTTCTATTAACAATAATTTTCAGTCATGAAAAAAATTTTCTAAAAGACATCCAAAAGAGATCTCTAGTATATTATGGACAGGACTTTGGTCTACTTCATGGTGTCTCAGGAAAGTTCAGTTTGCAGTTTATAGAATCATAAAATCACAGAATGCTAAGAGTTGGAGGGAACCTTAAAGATCATCCAGTCGCAAACCCTCATGCCATGGGCAGGCATACCTCCCATTAGACCAGGTTGCTTAAGGCCTTGTCCAACCTGGCTTTGAACACAGCCAAGGTTGAGACATCAACCTCCCTGGGCAACCTAACTGCAGTACCTCACCAGATTCAAAGTAAATAATTTTTTCCTAATATCTAACTCAATTTCACGTCTTCCAATTTGTACCGATTACTCCTTGTCCTAGCACTACAGCTCCTGAGGAAGAGTCCCTCTCTGACTTCCCTGTAGGCTCCTTCAGATACCGGAAGGTTGTGATGAGCTCTCCAGACAACCTTTTCTTCTCCAGGTTCAACAGCCACAACTTTCTCAGTCTGTCTTCAAAGAGCAGGTGCTCCAGCCCCCTTAATCCTAATCCTAATACACCTAATCCTGTATTACTGGTTGAAAGATTTCCTATAATGACATGAAACAATACCAAAAATAGTGATGGAAGGAGGAGTAAAGATGACATAAGGTATCAACTGCGTACATAAGATCTCCTAAAACTACAGTTTTAATAATGTTTTTTGAAAAGATGATGGCATGCTTAAGCTTACAACTCAAAATCCATCCAATTTTAAATAATATATGTACAAATTATACCATGTACAAACCTTAAAGACACTGCTTACAAATTTAAACAAGTATTCACTCTGGTATCAAAATGCACAATAGAAAAGCTTACTTGCTATTCAAGTAAGTTACTTGGAAAATCTAGAATAAAGAAGTAGCTCCTCCACTACTGCCTAAAAATTACAAAACCAAGGGATTTCATGCTTAAGAGTGGAATCCTAAAATGAATTAATCCAGTTCAAAAATTGTATTTGTGAGAATATTAACAGAAGTATGACTGTTAAATAATGGGTGCAACACAAAAATCCAACCTGAGCCACTCACCCTACCAAATCAGATTTAGGGTTAAGCATCACACATCCCAATTCACAAAAACAATGTTTATAATTGCTGAAGTACTAACAATCTTCAATGCCATCCATACTTTGAATAGGTTGAACTCAGCACATTTACTTCAAAAACAGAATTTCATTCCTTAAGCAAGTTCATTCATTTTCTTTTAACTGGGTTTTGGTTGGTTTTTGGTTTGTTTTTTTTTCTTATGTACATTATTAAAGGGAGGAAAATCACATAGCAAAAGTAGTATGGTTTGTTTTGTTGTCTTGGTTTTTTTAAAATATAAATTGCATAAGGATTATATTCCTCCTCTAAGAATGTACTTGACAGGTATGTTTCAAGAGCGCTTTGCTGTCCCTGAGAATGGTATTTATATAATCTAATTTCAGACACCCAGCTCATACAATTTACATCATTCTCTCAGAGTCCTTACTAAATAAACTCAGGAAGTAAGCAATTCACATACCCTAAATAAGAACATGCCTATGTGCAGAAGGGAGACTGTGAAATTACTCTCTTAAGCATTAGATTATTTTTAGTTTTTTGCTTTCATCCATTTTCCCAGCTATTAAAATTAGCTCTATTAGTTCCAGAGTTTCTTAATTTTGAAGAGTTAAGCAACACATACAACATGGACATTCTTCCTCTGTACCTCTCCTCCATTACTAGAGATATCTTATTAAAATGGTTTACTAGGTATTTCACAGATATCTAAAGACTCATCAGAAATTGACAAAATCAGGGAAGTCAGACATAAAAAAAATAATTAAACAAACACAATGTGAGACCTTCCTTTCAAACTACTAATGTCCTAGCAGGAACCTCTATTTTGAAGGAGACCCTACATGAGTTAGATTCTAGCAGCTTGGGCAGAAGTGCAGGAGCTTGGGAAGGAGCAGGAACTGGGTCAGGAAAGTTGGGGAGAGCACCAGGCTCATGCCAGTAAAGGACAAGAGGCTGGAAGAACAGTACAGCTGGCCTTCATAACAACAGAAAATGTTGGTTGAGGGCAAGTCATATCCAGGTCTAAGTTTCTCTATTAACCAGTTATTTGCTTACACTGAGAGCTGGAAGATATCAGGCCTGAGTTTCTTCTCTGAATGTGACACAAGAAATAATCTTGTTCAACAGAGCAATTGAATTTTGCAGAATTCCTCTAGTGTGCCCTAAAATGTCACAGTTCACTATAGTACTGTGCAATGTGAAGAAGTTGCTGCCTTTTATGTTATACAGAAACCTTTCAAAAATGCCTGATTTACCTTTTCCATTCCAGAAACCTTTCAAAACCCAAGTGGATAAATTTTAGAGCAGCTTGATCTCATCTCACAGCTGTTCTTTGAGCAGGAGCTTTGATGAGAGAGCTTTTAAGCATTCTCACAACAATAAATAATCCTCTGATCAGGTTAAATAACATTCAAACCCAAGTATTTTTAAAAAGCAATATGTGTCCCCAGACTACCTGATAAGGAAGCATAACTCTATAATAAACATCTAAATACTAGGATTTGAGTTTAAATTCAAATTAAAAAATATCCCAATAATTATTAACTCAAAGATTTTCCTTAAAGCCAAGTTGACAGTTCTGTCTGACTCACAAAGTACCTGTACTATAACACAACTACAATATTTAAGCTTGTAGAAGTGAATAGTTTCAATACACACAGTGAAAAAATCTACTGAAGAGATTTCTATATACAACTTTTAATGAAAACTCAGAGAAAGAGCATGACCTAGCAGCAAAAGTTTTTGGTTTTTCTTTGTTGTACAGCATTGGATTTACATGCAGCATTATTAAATGGCAACCTATCTAGACAATAACATTTCTAAGATATAAGCATCATTCAAATTAAGTCCATTTTCACTAAGGCAGTGAGTCAAAATTCCCCATTAAAAACTTGAATACAAAAATATGAGTCTTAACAAACAAGCAACAAACACACACATTATCTATTATCTGATCAAAACATTATGCAATAGAAATTCCAAGTTTACGTATTACAAAATAAAATGAGGTAACAGGTACAAGTCATGGTTGACAGGAAATTGAAAACTTTCGAAGTTTGTCCCAGAAGAATCCTCTTATATTTCCTTTCTGAAAATGTGTTTTATCAGCTTCTTAAGGTGTCAAAAATGGAATAAAGCTTGTTATAAGCAAATGTATTCTCTTCAAGAGTGAAAGAGCAAATTCAACAGTTATCAAAGAGCAGCACTTGCAAAGTTCACCAAATACACTATTCAGCCTTAAAATAAAATTCAGATATTAAAACTGAATAGTTTTAATAAAAGTTTTAATCCTCATGGTGCATAGAAGACAATTGTTGTGAGTTAAAAGTCAGTCAGATCTGTAGTGGTCAAAAGTTTTTAGCAATTTTTTTTCTCTCCAAACCCCACTTTGTAATCAACAGATTTCAGTTGGAAAAAAAGACCAAAAAATCACAACTTGAAGAATGTGGAAAATATTTTTAAGCAGGAAATTTATCTGAGGAAGATATAAGAATATTTAAGAATATAAATATGTGCACAGAACGAAAATATGCACATTTTTTAGTCTTAATTTAAATGTGAGATTTGATTACCTAGCTTCTGCTAGAAAAAAAGTCTTCTTGGACCAGCTATTGTTCAGAAAAGGACTGATCAAGGTCATGGACAAGATTTTTAAAAATTCTAATGCCATTCCTTAGGCTACATTTTACTTCATTTGTTCTGGCAACATTTACCCATTACAGCAGTGCTCAGTCTGTAGAATATTATAGAATGTGGGAATTCACAGTAATATTACTTCATTGTTCAACATTAACCATCATACATAGCTTAAAAAAGGCAAGATATTTAATTAAAAGAGTTTATCTTTGGTGCAAGACTTGTAACTGTTTAGTACACTTATCTCTTATCTCTCAAGCAGTTGATCTGAATTACACTGCTTGTGAAGAGCATTAGGGCTTTCCAGATGAGAATTAAATTGAAGCAACTAGACTTCAGCACTGTAATGCACAAGGGGCACTAATGGAATTTTAGACATATTCTGGAGAATGTCAATTTTAATTCTTACAACTATTTACTGAAATAATAAGACATTTGAGTTCTAGTAAAACTCTGATGACTCGAGTACTGCTGATTTTTGGGGTCAGAAAATAACTATGAATACAAAAGTAGTCTACGCTTTTGCAGCCGAAATAAAAGATCTCAGCTACTTATCCTAAAACCTAAAGGGCAGGAGAAAACATATCTGGCCAGAAAGGACATGTTACAAAAAATTCAACTGAAAATTTTTCAGGTGTGCAGATTGAAAATTACAAACAGTAGGATATAAACTAAAGCATGACTTTCACACCTGTAATTGCTGACCTTTTCCATTCCTGTCAGACTTCAAATACATATAAGGACATGAAACCCCTTACTTGAATCACTGTTTTGACAGTGGCCCCCTTCAAACCTTCACTCCTCCCCTCCTCTGCCACAGACACACCTGGCTCTGCTGTGCTTGACAACCTTCTTGGCAGCCATTCTCTCACCTGGCCAGCCACCGCCACCACACATAGCTGCTCACCTCATCTTGCTCCCCACAAAGCTACAGCACCTGCCCCATGACTGCACGGGCTCCTTCTGTGCTGCCCCACACCTGCTTCCATGTGCTCCAACACACACTGAGGACCACACCTTTTCATTCTTCACACAATAAGTATCTAGTGTTAATGCCAGAGCATAATGGAGCTTTCCCATTTATTGAATAAATGAACTTGTTATGGTAGTGTTATTTCAGAGCAGTATAAACCAGCCTGGGTGACTCTCACATGCCCTACAGCTAAACTCACTGCAGGGAAATCCACAATGCCTTTCCTTGTGAAAAACACCTAGAGATTGATCAGCAGTTTCTGGACTAAAGCCAAATCAGTGAAAAGAAACACCACAAACAAGACAACACTCAAATGCCCTTGCAGCATTACCTTCCTCACCCAGAAGTGCTGACTAAACTTTACCTTTACTGAAATGTAGAATGCAGAAGGAAAAGGCCCAAGATCAGCAGAAGTTACCAGGATGCACAAAGAAAGGGCTCAGTTCAGCAACTCTTCTCCATCACACACAGAGTGCCACACACACACCACATCATCAGAAAGTCAGGCAACAAGGGAAAGCACAGTTCTTTCCTGTACTCCTGACACATGAGAAACCCAGGGAGTCTCCAATAATTGGGATGCAAGGCTTTAATTTTTTTTTTTCTTGTAAGTTAGGGCAAGCAGACTGCCTGTGGAGAGCCCCCTTTTAGACAGCACAAGCAGCTAGGTGTGTCTACCTATTTGCAAAGTTATTATTATGAAAACTCTCTACAAAAACATCCCCATTTAACCAGGATTAAGACAATCCTGGAGGCTTCACTTTCCATCTCCTTTGTGCATGTGTTTCATGCATATTTATTTATTTATAATAAATAAATAAAAGTTATTTATTTATAACAAAATTCTTACCTATTCCAAAAATTTAATTTATTTCAAAGAGGTATATAAACTTGGGTTTTCTTCAGTAATAGTTCATTAACAAACTTGAAGCTACCATCAGCAAGATAAAACACTGGTCTTTTGAGAATGAACAAGAAGTAAATCTCAAAATGCAGAGTTATTATTGGAAGATTAATTCTAGCTACTGATATCTAACAGGACAAAAACCTAAAACTAGGCACTCACACTGCTTACATTAAGTAGATAGAAAAATGCAATGCATGTAAAAGTTTTGTAAACTCTACTCTATATCATTAAAAATGACAACAGGATTTCAAAAGTGTCTTCAGTAATGCTCAATGGAGACCAAACTTAGTTACTACATTGGCATACCAGAAAACATATTTACATATGCAGAACCAGAGGGGACATCTTCAAACTATAAATTTTTTAAAAGAACAAACCACACTATTCATGTGCGGGCTTTATCACAACTCCTTTTCACAAAAATATTGACAGAAAATTTTGATACTCAAACAATTTAAACAAACTTGTTACAGAGCACTGATAGATCTGCAACATTTGTAATACTCCTTCACCATGCACATAACATTCTCACAATGCACCGTTTCTTCTGAAACACATAATACATGCACTGGTGACAGTATAAAAATAAACAGAATCATTCTGTTAAAAAAAAATAGTGTAAGAGGGTTTTTCTCATTTGAAAAATGCAAGTTTTTTTTTTTTTTCCAGATGCTTAACAGTATTATTCTCATACAAAACTGAGATGTTCTGCACAATTTTGATTTCACTTGTGCTCATTTTGAATTGCATAACTTATCTGAAGTATTAATATTCCCCAAACTTTGATGAAGAGCTCTTAAACTCTACTTAGGCTGAATTACACAATGCTTAAAAAATAAATCTAGTATTTCCAGATGTGTTCTAAGTTTATTAAATGTTTCACTTACTCTCCATGGTCCCAATAAATTACGGGTTTTATTGAGAGCAGCTCCTTTACAATTACATCTAATAGGCAAGATATATCCATTGTAACTCGTCACTTGTATAATTAAATAAAATGTCCTACCTTTGTCAAAGAACTGAGCACAGCATTCCTAGTGCAAAAAACAAGAATTCAGTCTGAAGTAGAGCTACACTTCTCTCATACTTTGAAAAAGAGTTGAAAAATTTTACAACTGTCAGAGAACTGCACAATTTAAGCCTGCTTTAAACTTCATAATCCAAAAATGCTGTAAGAGTCCCTTTTCTTCCAAGAACTTGTCACTGAAAGGTTGACATCGAGGCCCATCAGCCATTTAAAGAATGTGTACAAAAATAATTTAATTGGAATAATCTATGAAACAGGTAATTTTACTAAGAATTCAGACATTGAAATATTGATTCCTGTTAAAGGGACACCTACACTAACCAGTGTTCAAGGGCTGATTAAACTATAATGTTCCCCCAAATTTTATTCCAAGAGATTTTCTCCTTTTTTTTTTTAAATTAGAAAAAAAATTACAAATCCAAAAGTGAGTCCATTTTTGGGGTGAGAGGTGGGTTTGCTTTGTTTCTCCAAACAACATGGGAGAAGGTCCCTTTAACAAGGAAGAAGATAGGTATCACTTAATCAGGATGTGGGAATGGAATCTGTACCTATGGGTAAATGGCAATGCGTTCTGTGTTGGTTCAGCCCTTGGTTCTGAGTTCTGCGTCACTTCTGGCATCGCTCGCTCGTCATCTGTCCCATTAATGCTCTCTGGAGTTAAAGGAGACTGAATATCCCCTCCAGCTGATTCCTTAAGTGAAAAAAACAACATATTGAAATTACAAACTGACCTGTCCAGAAAGGTTATGTACATAAAAGCACTAACATTCATTCTTAAACAATACACATATTTTAGTTTGTATTAATATGGTGTTCAGATTTCCAGCATCTCTCACGGTCCCATTTCATCAGGTGTATTTAATACAGAAGTATATTACCGAAAGATTCACATTATCTTACACAAAACACAAGTGGCATATGAACTCTTTGCAAGATCCAACCTTCCACTTTTAACAGACCTCTCTCTTACCTGGAATTACATTTCACCCTCATTCTGATACACAGTGGGTGACTCTTGATGCTTGGAATTCCTGTCTCATACTTTACATTCTAATGCAGTGAAACAAACAATTCTGGTATTTGTTTCAAAATTTAGTTTTTTGTGCTGTTTATTAACCAAAGTGAACAGTGGGAGGGTCATTTGAAGTGTGTTCCCATTTTCACCTATGAGCCATCTGTAAAGAACACTTGTTCAGCAAAGTACAGGGAAAAATTTTCATAGGCATGTTAGCCTGGCCTAACTCTTGCTGGTCATGCTATTATCTGTGAAGGAGAATACTCCAGCTACAGCCAGGTGTACACAAAGCTATGGCTATGCAACTGAACACCTGAAGAACTTAATGGTTCTCCCAGCAGAAAGCACTGCTGTGGTTTTCATTACCTTTCATCACACCACCATGTACGTTCATGTGTACATTTAAGTATGAAAAAGAAGAGAGCTGATAATATAAAGAGGCAAAAAAATTCTTCTATACAAATGGCATGTTTTTTGTCTTCTACTGCTATTATTATTGTTACTATTATCATCATCCAATAGGATAGACAGTTTCCATTGACAATGAATTAAAGACTTTCTGGATCTAAATGTTTTCTTCTATTTTTTCTTCTTCTCAAACTACATTATGTATTATAAAAATTTACATACTACGTCTAAAATATCTGTATAGCTTGTATCTTTAAGATAAAATTCCTGCAACACTAGTACTAAATACATAAAATCAGAGTCTACTTATTAAAAAGTTTTAAATGTGAGTGCAAAAAACTTATTTCAAAATAAGGAAAAATATTACAATTTCCATCTAGGCTTTTTTTAAAATTAAAGTACTTCCATAGACTTCTAATATGAATAAAATTCAAGTAACAAAAATTAAGGCAGAAAAACATCCCACTCTATGTAATAGCTAAAGGTTCATGGCCTGCAAATTCATGAACAAAAGAAACATCAGTTTTTAATGTGTTTCTCCTCCACAAAAAGGTTAATCAGTGCTTTCACACATCCACAACTACCCCTGCCTGATAAGTAATTTATTTGCAGACAACTCTAATGGAGCTGACTACGAACAAAGTACCAAATATAATAGAAAAATCCACTTACACTGAAAGGATTTTTCACAAATGTTTACAAATAATATGTTCCCATTTTATATTAATTAGAGGAGTAAAAGTATTTTAGAAACATTTTGTGAGATGTGCATCTGTAATTATGCTTTTATTGCATGCCATTATAACTTCACATAACCACTCCAGATTTTACAAAACTGGGCATGACATTGTGATATTTATATTTAAATTAAATATAATAGTGGGGTATTCATCAAAAGACATCTTATATTTCAACATCTTAAGAAAAACCCCACATGCACTTACAGAAGAGCCCTTAAAGTAAAACAAGTAGACATTACAGAACAGATCAAACCACCTTTTAGTGATAACAACACGGAACAGAAAAAAAAAATAGAAGTTAGTGGTTCTAAAAGAATTAACAAAAATAAACCCCCAACAAAACGAAACAAAAACTAACAAATCCAGCATGTTTAGATATTGAGTATTATACTGTTGTCTCAGTAAGGATTCCATACACCTTCTCGGCACAGCTTCATAGTGCTTCTCTGCACTGTCTGGCAGTGGTATAAGTCTACTGGCTACTGCCCCCCAAACACATATGAAACGTTTGTTGCAGTATTTGCTGCAAAAATTCATATAACATCCCAGACCTTTTTCACAAGCTCTAAGGGAATTTTGTACTTCTACAGAGAAAAACACAAGAAATTATAAACCAGGATAATTTTGCCAAAACCTACCATTTCTTTCACTAACAATCATGTGATTGTAAAATTTTTCAGGCAATAGTTATTCCTAATAGTTTGCATAGGAAAGCCTCAGAATCACAGACAAGACTATATAAAAAGTTTTACTCACCCCACAATTTCAGAAACCAACAAATGTCTTAATCTGAAATGACCAGGGTCAAAAAAAACCTATCAGAGCACAGTTATCCTTAGAAGAAAAGAACTGAGGATCAGATGCCAACTGATTGGGGTGAAACCTCTCAAGACTGATGGGGAGCAACTGCAAACTGCACAAACTGTACAAACTGCTCTGTTTGGTTCTGCACTTAAACCTAATTAAGGTTACTTTAAAATAAAAGAAAGGGGGCAGGTAGGTAGACACAATTGTCAGGCTATTGCTTCATGCAGCCCAGTGAACTCCAGATGTAAGTGTAAGTGCATGGGGAAGCTAGTAACTGAGAAACAGGTGTTTTGCCACTGTGAGATCCATGAGTTCTACAACAAAAGCAAAATGATTTCCCATATTACAAGATGGATCTGGGAAATAGGAGGTGGCAAAGCAGGGGACCCAGTATTTCAGTTTTAGGTAACATAGTAAGAGGACTGGAAGTTTTTATAACCTAAGGCTCAATGAAATGGATACCAGATGGTATAGCTATGTGCATAGGTGGTCTCTGAAGTCCTGAAATAGACAATGTCTTTCTCGACCAAAGCCTCCAGACATACCAGATATAGATAAATTGTGTACTATTATATGAATCTGTCTTCATACAGATGGCTTTAAAGTACAGGTTCTCTGACACAGAAACAATATGCTACTCTTCATCTCAAGAAAGCCCAGGGTACTCAACGGGACTTACATATAAAAAAAGCAGCATCTCTCTTCTAATTTGGTGGTCCAGGCCACTGTCTTTTTCTGAACAAGTAAAGTTCTCTTTATAGTTAAGGGAAATGGTGATTTTATCTATTATCTGATATTCTGGAAAATTAAAGTAAAGCCTGCTGGTAAGCAGGCGGAGAACAGGGAGTATTAAAGAAACAGGGAGAATGAATAGTTTAAAATTAGCAGCAGCATTGCTTAGGGGACAAGGCACTCCTGCTATAAAGTAATTGCAAATTAGGCTACGTATGGTTTTCTTTCTATCGTGTATTTCCCACACACTAAAAAAAAAAAAAATCCGAAGAACATATTTCATCAAATGAAACAAAATATCAAAAAACTCCATGGAACTTCTATTTCCTGGCCATTCAGGCCCTTTATAGGAGCACTTGGCTAAAGCACATAACACCTGACAGAATGAACCTAATTTCAGCGGACTTCAGGCAAAATTGCTCTGAAGTTTTAACATGGCTAGAGTCTGCTAAATATTTGAACTACAAATACATACCAAATTTCTGAGATATTCTTGCTGTTATCTCTTGATTTCTATTTCTCTGCAGTTTCCCAAGTTTTTGCACAGCATTCAGATTGAAACTAACACGTAGCAGAGGTATTTTCAGGCTTGCATCAAACAATAGTGAACAGCAAATGTCTTGTGCAGTGATTTGTTACACTAGTTGTAGAGATATTTCATAAAAATTCAATCTGTAAGGGCATACTGAGGAAGAAAAGTGTATTTTTCCTCTTAGAATTCTGTAGTAGAGAGGGTGGAAAATATACCATATCCATTACTTGAAGTAACTGAAATAATAAGGACATTTTTTAAAGTTGTACCAAGAGAAATAAAACATTCTATTTAAGTTTGATGTTTATATTTTCCAGTTTTGATAAGTATTTTCCTACTTATTACTAATTTAACATGGAATGATATCTGCATGTCCAAGGGTGCAGAGGGATTGATCCTTATAGACAACTGCGTCATCATTACAGAGCTCATAAACTTCCCAATGTCCGTCCTGCCAACACTGCCAAAGCTCCACTGAAAAAGCCAGGGTCCTGCAAGGTGTTAACTGACCATTAAAAATATCTTCTTCCTCTTTCACTCTCCCCCTCTCCAATGGATCACTATGCAAAAGGGGAAGAAGAGCTATAAGATGATTCAGAAAGGCAACAATTGAATTGTTTGCCATGCAGCCATCTTTTAGCAGATGATGAAAATGAGAGCAGGTGCTCTTTTCAAGCGTCTCTACGGTCCCAACTTCCCCCCCTAGCACCAAGCACCCATCCTCTTCCCAGTCATAAATCCAACTGAATGAGCCCAGTACCACAGCTTCTTATCTGTTCTAAACTCTGAAGTTCTTGATTTGATTCCCTTCTCTCTAGGGAACTAGCATGTGAAAACTACTATGTTCATGTGTCAGCACTTGCACTCACTGTACAACTCAGAATAATACACTAGCTTATCAACACAGTGAAAAGCCAAGAGAAGAAAAGTAAGGCCTGAATAGGAAATTATTCTTAAGTGTGCCATAATGAAATTGCAGCCCACAATAGGCATTATAGAATCACTCAGAGTAACACTTCTGTAACTGCCTACAGCATAAAATATTAGGTTCCAACTGTAAAAAGAACTCTGTACAGGAAAATGAACATCATTAATAGCTGCTCACACAGTTTAAGAGAAAGCTTTAACCCTGATGAGCTGCAAGACAAAAGCATCTTATCCCTGAGTAAATAGCTCAAGTTTACGTCCAAACCATCTAATAAGTCACTCCACGTGACAGTGTCAGATTTAACTTCTAAGACCAAAATATTAATCAACGTGTCAAAAGAGAAGCATAATATTTTTTTTGCCTATAACATCAAGTAACTAGAGGCTTGGGTGAAGCACTTCACTGTTTCTAAAGTCAAGTGTGTATTATTGATAAGTATATAATATTGAAGTACTTACTTCCATTGTCTCTGTGGAATTTATCAAAAATGTAGGGAGAGTAAAGTAAACTTATAGAAATCCCTGCCTTATTTTTTTACATTTCAGTGGAGTAAGCGGTTTCCTATTAACAGCAAAAGCCAGCTTAGCATCTGGGCAAAATGCTTACAGGGAAAACAACATGATGCTTGCTCATAGTACTGATGTTTTGTATGTTCTGATTTCCACGGACTTCTCTTGGTAGGACACCAGATGTAGCTTTCTGGTAGCAATAAAACTATTTGTGCAGCACACTGCAAACTGCCTGCCATCCTAACTCCATCAAAGAGCAGAGACTATTACAATAAAAAGCACTGAAGATACACTGATTCAATGAAAAGACTCCCCAGAAAAAAGGTTCAGTCTACTCAACTCAGGAATCCCTGCTGTAGTTGTAAAGCTGTTGCATTCTCCAAAAGAAGGAATTGCATTTGTCTTCACAACTGCTCAAAACAAAGCAAATAGCTAACTGAGTCAAAACTTGGGCAGCAGGAATACAGGAAAGATGGGGCATAAAAGACTCAAGAAGTTTCTTTCTTCAAAGCAAATTCTAAGTATTCATAATTAATTTTAGAAATAACTAGGGTGAATTTGAATATAGTAACTGACTCTCTGTGCCTAGATTAACTCAGTTCATGTTTTGAGATACCTTTTATAAACTCTAACTGTATGACACAGCTACTGTAATAAAACTCCAGAACCAGCCATCTATCATCTTCCTTCAATGCATCTCACAAGAGAAAACTACACAGTAGGAAATAAGTAAAAATGGTTTGCTGTTTCAACCTTTATTTTTGATGCAATGATTGTTCTATAAAAGTTATTTACTGTGCACCACCAGAAGTTTTGTGGATACAAGAGGAAATAGTACAAAAAGTATTTGGTATAGTTCATTTACATAAACATGTTTACTCATTTTCTTGGGAAAGCTGAAATAAAGGAAAAGGAATTTAAAAACCACACCATTTTATTTTAGAACAAGTCCCTTGGACTTGCTTGCAGTATATGTTAAATGTATTTTTAAGACTTCTTGACACTCTTGCTGACAAATGAGAGGATTCACAATAACTGAGAAATTGCCCTTAATTTTTAATACATATTTACGTAAGGAACAATAACAGTAAGTAGCAGAGACAAGAAGTATAATGCTTGAATCAGGCAGTAAGACTCACTTGAGAGGGTGTACTTGTTAGCTCCATCTTTTCATGGGATTTTTCCTTTGCTATTCGTGCAGCTTCTTTGAACTCCTGAAATTTTTCAGCAAACTGAAAATACATATGTTTAAAGAACAAAAAAAAGAAAAGAGAGAAAGAGTAGGCGTGAAATAATACATTGCATGCAGAACAGAATGCTGTACTTTGCATTTCACAATGTCAAATTCTGTCAGTAATTTAAAAAATTTTTCTCCTTATTAGATACTCATTTAAATGAGTTACACAGTGACATACCTTTCAGGCACTTAATACATATCTTAATACACACTCTTTATATGTCAGGAAAATGACAATGCAATGAAGTATGATCTGTTGCTGGTAGTTTTAAGAAACTCACCTCCGAGATGGCTAATAATAGGGACAAACTGCCTTGCATAGCTGCTTTCAGATTCAGGTTTTACCCTCCTCAACAAATAATCTCCTTCTGAAGCCTAATGTGGCCACCATGACCTAGGAAAGCTTTCAGTGTACTTTGTTCTTTCACGACTGAAACAATACTGACTTCTTCCCAAATGTTAACTGCATTTATAATTTCAATAGCTAATTAGAAAAGAAACAGTGGAAATACTGTGTTTATCTCTAGAACATTCACTGACATCAATCAAGTTAAAGAACAAATTCACTGAACTAGAACAGCCTATACTGAATACTAAATCATGAAATTGAGCATGGAACTGCCATATGAGGTTTTAATTCTACGCTACATGCACCTCTTCCAAAAAATAGCTAAAGCAGCAATTTAGAAATATATGCACTCTTAAACCTTAAAGATTAAATTAATTTGTTAAAAATATGGCCTGGTTTCTCTGGCTAGAAAAAAAAATTGGCTTCAAGTTCTCATCTTGCCACTACACTAATTGCTAGAGTGGCCACAATTTTGTTTTTGTGTCCTACTTCTTTTATACAGACCATTATCTTAATATGATCAGCTTAAGAGTGAAATGATTCTGCAAAAATACCAGAAGCTTCTCCAGCAACTTCTAAATCTCTTTGGCAGCAGCGTATGAAGAAATTGTTTTGCACTCAATGTATATACAAGGTAAAAAGGGTACCTTTTGTGCGGCACAACCTCACAAATTATTTTCAATCAGAACTTACTTCACAAGACCTAAAAAACCTTATTGTATTTAAACATTTTTCTGGTAGGTTACTAGTATCTGAGGACTTTAATTTCTCTCCACTTGTATCCTGTATTTCATTTGTTACATTATTTGAAAGCTTATTTTTCCTGAAAGTTTAATCAAGCATCAAAAAAAGTCTCAGAACAGATGATGAAATTGGCAACAGATGACAAAACAGGTCACCAAACCAGATAACACTTTTTTAAGACTTGTGCCTAAACCTCAAAATCTCATGGGTAACCTATTATTTAAATCATTCTTAAGACCAGAGAATTATTAAATGGCAAATACGATTCTGAGGTTTGGAATAAATGGCTGAAGACAAAGCAGTAAATATGACAGCCACAGAAACATCTTTAAAAAAAAATCATAGATCAATAGACAGCATTCTAAGAAAGAGCCAAAAAGCCCCATTTGGTTGAGATTTTCACAAATTTTCTAGAATTCTTTGAGACAGTCAGGTGATGAATAATAGCTATTTCTTGATAAAATTCCTGAATAACAAAGATGAGTCTCATGGTATGAAAGAAGTTTTCTGGAAGGTCACATTCTTAAGGAAAAGAAGAAAAATTGTGCATGGAGACTTCATAAGGCTGCTGCCATTATCCATGGTGGCACTTCCCATTTAGCATATTGTTTAAGCTTTGTGGAATAAATCAGTCAGCTAACTCAAGAAGCTAAGACAGCGTACCCTAAAAGGAATATTTCTTATACATCAGGATACTATCAAAAGCATAGACATATTCTGAGAAAGTAGCCTCAATTTTTCCTGAAAGTGAGAGGATATTGTGTTTCTCCTACTGCAGCAACAAGAGGGACTCTGCTAACAAATTGTGGTCCTGTGAATATTCTTCAACACAGGTATCTTT
This sequence comes from Haemorhous mexicanus, assembly GCF_027477595.1. NCBI lineage: Eukaryota > Metazoa > Chordata > Aves > Passeriformes > Fringillidae > Haemorhous > Haemorhous mexicanus. The sequence continues at coordinate 67,100,805 of NC_082381.1, forward strand.
CAAGTATCACTGACATCTGTTGGAGCAGTCTTGAGATGAATTTATGGTCTAACATTGAGAAAAGGCCTAGTGAAGAGAAATATTTAATTAATTTTCCTCTATACTTTTTGTATGTGAAGTTGATTAGAGTGCCATTACTTTTCCATCAGACAGTCTCATTCCACTAATTTCTATTCGGAATAACTGTACAGAAAAGAGGTGGCCATTGCTGCACTCTACCCTAGCAATCAGTTCAGAAGGACAGGGGTGTGTGGAAAAGAGACAAACAGTACAGAAACCAAACATACTATAAGATATGCAGACAATAATGTGAGAATAAACAGTTTATCTGCTGGGATTATTTGCATCATTAAACTGTGGAAACTGGTCACAGACTAGACCAACCTTTCTTGTGGTTGCAGGCTGCATTTTGCTCTCTGGAACTTAAAACAGTTACAATCCTAAAGCGCTAGCTGTATCAGAGTGCTCTGGTAAACCTGGCTATGATGCACAGAAGTGAGGGCAAGTAATCTGAGGGAGAGACAAAATATAGACATGATTTCTCTAAAGTTACAGGGCAGATCTAATTCAGGTCTTCTGATTCCCAACCAAACATACCTACCAGCTTCAGTAGCTGAACAGCTTCTAATCTAAAGTAAAGTTTTCTTTCCCCATCAATAAATAAATAGCACAAAAAAGGTTGTTTAAATAACACAAAAAGTTAAATGTTTAGGAATTTTAGAAGCAACAAGTGGCAATTGTAATCCACATGAATATCAGTTTAATAATTAAGATATAATATGACAGGAACAGTATGCTGAAAAGGGCTCACAGATTCACCATAATCTTCAGAAAAGGTCTGTGACTCTGTATTTTTCTTAATAAATTTGCTTATTGTCCATAAAAGAGCAATCTGAGTAAAAAAAAATCCGCTCAGAAAAAAAGAAATTAAGAAAAAATGTCTACTGTAACCTTTCAGATTAAGTTTTCAACAGCAACATAGAGCTTTACGTCAAAGGAATATTTAAAAGTCCTAGACATCAGTTTGATGGCAGTGAAAAGAATGGGAGTGAAAGAACTGCAATTAAGAAGGCGATGGAGGGCAAGAGTTGAGGACCAAGATTAAAAAAAACCAACATATTTTCACCGGCAAGGATAAACTAGAGCTTGAAGTCAGGCAAAGAGTGTGTGCATGACTACAGCAGGATACTTTGCCTTCAAAGAATCATCTGTGAATAATAAAAACAAGCTAGTCTAAAAGAGTAGTAAACTAGATTAGCATTTGCGCTAAAGCCATTGAAATATTAAAAGAATTTATTACCATGTTGGTAAGCAAGTGCTTCTAGGATATACACACCAAATTAACTGATGAGGTTTCCAAGTTCACTGAAGCAATGATAGGTGCGCAAATGCACATGCAATGCCAGAATCACTCAGAAAGTCCTGTGGTTGTGTTGCTTTGTGGGAAGGAAAACCAAGTGATTATGAAAGGAAGAAATCTTACAACTTTGATGCTTGCCCAAATAAAGTAGCTATACTGGGTCTCATTCTAATGGTTTTCTGGCAGGTCGTGGTTATCCTTGGACAGTGACAAATAATGTCTCAAAAGGGTTGCTATGATTACTCTTCCTTCAAACAGCTAGCCATCATTATTCCTTCCTGAACATGTATTTCTCTTATTGCACTTAGGTGTCCAAATATTTTCTTTATATCAATTAGGAAAATTTTCAGCTTAATATAAACATAAGCTCTTAAACTGCACTGAAATTCCGCATCTGAAGAAAAACCACACTTGTACATGTTCTTGGACTCATCTACCAGGGCAGTAGCAAAAACAAGTAATGTAGTAAGGATGCTTAGAGGACCTATGCCATCAGTTTGAGAAATGGGGATTTCTTCTTTCCTTGGAATGAGGTCTAGTTCCTTCTTGCAGGAGTAGACTAGAAAAGAAACTCATGTATGGCACATACTGCTTCAGCAAACATTTCAACTTTTGTATTCCAGCAGAAAATGCATTTTTCTTTTGCACTGAATATATTTCCCACTGGCTTTACTCTAAGGCTGCAAACTTTGAAATAACAGTAATTTGATGTACTATGTAGTAGAAAAGTGAAAGTGAATGTAGCCTAAAAAAAAATGTATCTGAAGACTACAAACAGTTTTTTTGTAAGAGATCTAAATACACAAGAAATGTCAAATGGTTTACTTCTTTAAATTCTACCATGGAAAAACTGTTATGGAAGAACAATTTTTAAAAAAGAAAAACCTAACAAATCAGTAATTAGAAAGTATTAACATCATAAATTGTAATAGGCTTCAATCTCCCTCCTTTTCTTCATCAGTTAGAAGAAAATTTGCAGATCATTCTTACTCCTGTGCTTTCACATTATAAGGATTGATACAGAACAATTTTTTGTAAATTAGTTTAAATAACTGCAGTAGTGAGTACTGAGTCAAGATATAGTGAGCAGGAATAAAATACACTTAAGTAGCTTCAGAGAGTTGCCACTGGTTGTACTTACTTTTGAAAGGTGATGTTCAGATGAAAATCCCAAGCCATAGACTGTATTCGCCCTGCTGTCTGCCCACTGGCCAAACTTCTGAGATGTTTTAGTAAATGTCATGTTGGGGGTGATGGTGCTGTTTATTATTGCCTGAAAAAGGTAATAACTGTAAAAATGGGCTTCATGTTTTTTATTTTTTTCTAAAGAAAACTCATAATTGAAAATGCCAATATTGTAGGCAATTATCTGAATGCACTGAATGAGACACACGCTGGGAACTAGGAAACAGCTTTCTAATTCAATGCCAGCTAGAATTGCAAAGGCATATTTTTGCATACATTGTAAGGAGGAAATAGCTGGGGAGGGGAGTAGGCATCAATTCACAATTGAAAGCAGTCCTTTTAAGTTTCTACATATAAGGGCTATCAAAGTCCTTTTTTGTCTCACTCTTGTATTTCTTTGTCCCTTAAGGCAGTGCCTCTCAAGTTGCCTGTCAACTCTACAGCTGTTCTTCCCCCACCCCTGTTGCAGATGAGATTCTCACTGAAAAACACCTCAAAAATACAAAGGAGCACAATTTCTTTTTAAATCTTAGTTCTACAAGAGTCCATTTCCTTTACACACCTACAAGCAAGGCTAACAATGGCAGGGTCATACACCAACTACAGTAATGGAGATACTCTTGCTTTAATTTTTCTTTTCTAGTTCTTGTTCTAGTATCTACAGGATGCAAAAAAAATCATCCTCCAGCATGTAAGTTCTGATAATACAAACACAAAATGAAATTACTAGGTGATATGATGATTCTACTAAAAGCAACTGAAGTTTCACTGTGGATTTCCATCACATTTAAGAGTACATACGTGAAGTGCAAACTGTAGAGATGGGAAGAATGTAACAGTTTTCTTAGAATGGTGATTGAGAAACTTCAACATCACAGTGACCAAGTACTGCTCTCCTAAGACCAAGATCCACTAAAGTCAAAATCAGTCTATACTACTTGAGTAACATGGACTTCTGGATGGGTTTTGAAATAAGTTGTTATTTAAAGGAGTTTACTTTGCACCCTTTGTTTTTGCTGAGAGATTTGGGTACCACTGGAGCACAGCTAACACCAAATTAAAATTTTCTATGAATTCTACAGGGGAAGCCTGAAAAAATTACAGCTGAGGGGCCAGCCAAGCTCACAAACAGCACCCATGTTCATATGGTGATTCTCAGAAGAAGTAGTGGAGATGAGTATTGCAAGAAAGTTCAAAAGCATACATTGCATTGCAATGTGTAGAAAGACAAGCAAAGATACTGCAGCACATATAAATTTAATAAAACTCTTTCTTGGTGACTTTGGCAGCTTCACTATACTCACATTAGTGAAGATGAGTAAATCTGAACACAGCCAATTCTTTCTGATAATCTTTGTCTCTAAATACAAATTTTGCCTACCACTGTGAACAACTCCTTGAAAATTCTGGAATGTCTGAAAGCTTACATTTGAGCCAAGAAGCCTCATCAGATCTGAGACAGGATTTGCTGCATGACCAGAAAATGGAGAACTATCTCCAGCATTGTCTGAAAAACATCCCTCAGATTTTCATACAGAAGCTGCTTAGTGAAGTCACTGGTACACGAAACAATTCTCCTTTCTTTAGGCATAAGGTTCAGAGCTCACATAAAGCCATCCTACTTGCACTATCACCTCCAACTGACCACCTAGAAAACTGCTGTCTACAGTATCGAGGACAAAAGAGAGAATGTGAGACGGGACTTCTCAGAAAAGAGGTGTTCTGGAATTCTATTTTACTTGTATGCTTCTTGTCTTTTGTACTCTTAGTGGTTGGAAGCCCACATTTGAAATGACCAGGTGGAAGCCCAGAACAGAGCTGTGCAAGCTCACTTAATGCTCAATCTCACTTCCTATGGAAGCTGTCAACAGTACTATGTTGAAATTAAATATCCTAGGGACTGTGTAGGACAGATTCTTCCTCCCAAATCAAGCTCTAGCTATGTTGTCTAGTCTGCTTAAGCCCAAGCCCATCTATTGCTTGATTAATTGAAACTTACATCACATATTTTAGAGAGTGAGTATCATGTCATGGAAATAACTTCCTAAATTCAGAAGAGGACTCCAATGCCAGAGGGCTAAGACCTCCAAGCAACACACAGGTTTAAAGCCTCCACAGCTACCATTTCCTGAAGTGACAGCAGCATAGCTGGCTGCAGCTTAACCCAGTCAAAATGGAGAAATGCTTCTGCTGACCACACAACAGGCTCCACCACAGAGAACCTGAACGGGGTGCCTGGCCCAGAACGGGATCGCTTTTTTGACAGCAGTCTGCATTTAGGCTGGTTACATTGACTGTCAAATTGTTTTCTTCCAAGAGAGAAAGGCAGGAAGAAAGCTCCAAAAATAATTGTGTTGAGAGAGTGTTGGCTTTGATTCTTTCCTTTATTTTCCAAGAAAGAAAAGAGGCTTCATGTCAGTAGACAGCATTAGCCCAAAGACTAGGAAGACTACATTCAGATGCCAGTGATTTAAAAAAAAAAAAAAAAAAAAGCCCCTTCACTGAATTTACCAATCTTACAATGAAATCAAGGTTTTCCATCTTCTCTAAATTAAAAGCCTTGATATTCTAGGTCCCTCATATCCAAAACTATACTTTTAAAAGTGTAATGCTAAAGCATCCTACAAATACAGACCAGTGTCAGCTACCTCTGGAAAAAACTAGATATCAAGCCTTCGTATATTTAGCTTAAAAAAAAATTCAGTTTTTAAATCAAAATTTATAATTAAGCCTGTCTTGTCCATTCAAATGGGTACTGCTTTAACTGCTCTCCTCTAATCCAGATTTCACTGCATAGTTATCAGTATAACAAGTGTCAAATATTTCATCAACTTTTAAGAATGTTGTTTCCATAAATGAACAAGAAGATTTTAAAAACAGAACAGAGTGAATCTGACAGGAAGACATTTAGCTTTTGAAGAAAACTGATTTAGTTATCTTCAGGCTTTTTTGGAATTATAAAATAGCTTTCATGTTTCCCTTTCATATTACTTTAGCAATGAGAAAATAGGGCATGTGTCTGAGCTGTTCCTTTTACAAGCTGCAAACCCGACAGCTGCAAGATATATAGTAATGGTCAAGTACGATTTTATCTTCTGCTTAAACTAATGGCAATAACAATTTAAGACACAGAAATTTTTAACTTCTTCAAGGGAAAATAACTGAACACTTGTGTGTACAGGTTTTACTTAAAACATTCACTGAGCATTTAAAAAATTGTCACTTTCAAGTGAGACAGTGATTAAAATAACAAGATCATCTGCAGCAACACTGATGGGAGACTTGACTAAGTAATAATATATGCAAGGTTCATGGAACCTGCAATCTGGGAACCACTCTTTTCCAGAGTCTTCTCTTGTCCTAGATTAACATAAAATTTAAGTTTGTTTTCCTGCTTTGTATCTGTGAAAAAAATTATCAGAGAGTTAACTAGTAAAGCAAGAACCACACTATACTTGGTCTCCTTCCTTTTCTCAGAGATGGCTAGAGACAAAATGCAAAAAAACAGTGGGACTCAGAATAATCCTAATGTCTGCCTGTACTGTTACTGGAGAAACAATGGAAGCTTTGTTCAATCACCCAGGAGAAAGAAGTACTAAAACACATTTTTCCAACGAACTCTGAAATGGGTATATAATTAATGAGAACTTAGAGCCTTAGCAACAACTGCTCAATGTTGTTATGCCATACTACATAAGAAATCTTATTTTTCAGGCTTTCTTTTGATTCTGGGACTGGCAGGAGAAAAAAGTCACATAAAAGATATTTACTCAAGAGGTCAGAGAAACCAGATTCAAGTTCTATCAGATTACTTACATCAAGTTTTCTCTGCAATGGGCAACAGGGCTCCAAATATTGTGCATGACTATAAAATATATAGCCTGTACACTGAACAACTTATGGTCCTAGAACATTTTCTTTAGTCAAGATAGAGGGACATATACGATATCTGGTGCAAGATATTTCAAGAGGAGACTGTAGCTTCAGAAAACATAACACAAAATGCATTAAAACTAAGTGGAAGTTGTGTCTGTAGGAACTGTCTTGGCTAAATCAAGCTCAAATAAGGAAGAAAACCACCTCTCCTTCAAAATTAACCAAAGACCCCATAAGCAAATTCAGGTTGGAAACTGCAATGTACAATAGGGGAGTGCATATCATGTCTTTAAATGTCCTTTTGTTTTCATGTAGAAAGATTTAATGACTCTTAGATAATTAGTAGAGAAGTTAAATTATATTCAGGAATACTTCTAAAATGCAACAACCTAAAGAGAAAGAAGAGTGTGGGACAGAAATAGGATTACCTCTCAAATCTATAGTATACCTCTCTCCAACATTCCTACTGCAGAAATGTACATGTGAGCTGCCTTTACTTACTGACTTACTGCTCAGCACCTGAGAACTGAGCACATCATTCTCTCCAAAGAGAGAATGATGATTTTTTCTCATACAAACCCAAAGGACCCAGGTGTAAACCCTATCAGCACCCAGGTGTACAATAAAACCTGGCTGTATATCTTCCCTCTGAGAGAGGGGAGTGACAGCTTCAAAACCAGTAGGGTTTGACAAGTGATTTTGGCCACTGGCAACATGTGCACTGTCAGCAGTGTTACTGACACCCAGCTATATGCCATACAGCAAAGCCTCTCTCTGGATGCACTCAAACTTAAAAATGCTTTATACTTACATTTAACTCTTTGCACAAAAAAATATTGTATATAAACAGACATGCTAAAAAAAAGGATGGGGTTTTAAGTAAAAATAAATGAACTCTCTGGGAATTATGCTAGAAACCTGCTTAAAATTCTTCCATGTGTCCCTCTGCTATTCACTTGGGTACGTTTCAGAGTAGCATGGTGAATGCCTGAAAGAATGGAACTATCTTGACTGGGATCCTGAATCTTCATCTAAGACTTGGATGAAAACATTATTAGGACTGCAGCACTCACAAAGTAAATAAAAGCAATGAACTGAATTATCAATGTACCTTGCCATTAGTACTGGATGTAGAGAGAATGCTGCAGCAGACAAAAGAACAACTAAATAGGTGAACAACTACTCAACAATTTAATTCAGCAGGCACTCAGCAGGAGTTGCAGCATTAGGATGAAGGCATGTGGATGTCAGAAAAAGGATTTTGTATATTCTCCAGATCAGTTAAAGCACTACATTTTATAACTGGTATTCCTGATTTCATACATCATCTAGTTCCAATCCCAGTGTCTTTATTCATTAATATTGACCCAAAAGTTATTTTAACTATTTGACAGAACTAATTGAATCATTTGAAGGAAGGCTGAGAAGGAAAAAAAAAAAGACTTAAAGCTGAAAAAAATCTGGTAGGCTCTGAAACCAGTCTCAGCCACTTCAAGCAGAGATTTTTGACTATGAGATCAATTTCTATATACTTCTTTGTGACAGAAAATCTCCTTTTACATTTAAAATAGCAATATTCTGGATATTTAAAAAAATGCAGGGTAATAATTTTCAGCTTTCAATAAGTAGTCATAAAATCTCTGTGAATACTGCCATGCTTTTAACAGAGTATTTCATTTCCAATCATTGTGAACTAATGCATTTCCAAAAACTTCAAATGAAAGTCTCTGGAAAGGATCACAACTTTTGATTACAGTCTGTATATCTTTAATGCCCTTAGTGTAGAGTTTTCTGCTACACTGTTTGTAAAGTTACTGCTATTACAATTATGTGGGTAGAAACAGTCAAGGATTTTCTGCACATCAAATTAATTTCTTAGACATGTTTTACAAGAGGAGCAGTTCAGCACAATATCCTTTCTAGTTAAAACAGAGAAAAAACCCAACTCAAACCAAAAAAAAAAAAAACCAAAAAAAAAAACCCACAAAAAAAAAACCCCACCCACAAAAATCCCCTACTAAAACCAAACCAACTGAGTCTAGATAAAAGCTTGCCATTTATTAGGTAGGCTTTATTAGGAGGCAATCCTTGCCTTCTCTACAGCAAAAACTGGAAGATTATATAACAAAGGATTTACTAAGTGATTATGGCCACTGAACAGATGTCCTTCACAAAGCTGAAGCTAATTATATTGATAAATGACTGAGTACAGAAATGAAAACAAGTTATTGTAACCCTACGAGTACTTTTTGTACAATTTTTTGTCCTTTTAGCCTTCTCATAGCATTAACCAAGGAACAGGTCACCACTTCAATCAGCAATAGTTATTGAAGTCAACACAACTACATGGAAAACAGAATTACAAATAAACACTTATAACACATGATGAGGCAATGTTTACCATTTTAAAATGTCAGTAATCTGTTGGTCAGATAATGATAAAAACATCTGAGAAGAAGCATGAAGAACATCAAACTAGAAAATAGTATCAAAAATGCTTCAGACAACTAGGTTTTCTAAAATATAATTTACCTTTGAGCCATCCAAACTGATTATCCTGTAGACATTTCTTGTGCTGTCATAGAAGTAGGACACAGTAACAGCATGCTTGCTGGTGGGAACCCAGTTCTTCTTAGTGTTTGGGTCAATCTGGAAGACATGAGCTCGGGTGCTGAAGATGGGTTGTTCCCTGAAGGAGTGAGAGAAGAATCATGAGTCTAATCTGTACGTATTATCATTGCACTATCGTTGCACACAAGTTGTGTCCATTTGGACGTACACAAGTTACTCTACACAACAAACCTTGCCTGATGACTTCTGTATGTGCTATTGCATAGAGCAGGTAAGTTTTTTTTATACATATATGCAAACAAAACTCAAGTCTTCTAAGGCAAAAATCAGCATTCATTTGTGGAGTCAGATAAACACAGACATCTCTAATACAGATTCAGCACCATCCCATCATCTCCCCAGCTCTTCACTGCCCACCTAAGCCCTCAAAACTAAATGGCATTAATGCATGTGTAACTTCTCTCATTACAATGCACACCGCAGAGTGTGCATAACTTCAAGTCCACTTCTTCTCCAAAATCTTTTAATATTCTGATTATTCTCACCAATTTTATGCCACAATCTGGATCTTAACTGGTTGATTGAATGCAATTACTCTAAAACTAACATTAATTAAGGCCAGGAACATGTGAATCCCTCATTCTTTGGAGATTTATGCCTGAAGGTGTAAAGGTATTTACCAACATTAAATAATGTATAAAATACATTTTAAATTGTAAATTGCTTAGCAAAGAAAATTACATTAGGCAAAAAACCCCTCTTATTATAACTTAGAATTTACAACATTCTTCCCCATGACCACTACCAGGACACACAGCATTGCACAGAAATCTTAATACATTTTAATCTCACTAGAGATTAAAGATGGCGATAAGATGGCCTTCTACAAAAGAGTGACTGTATCAGTATCAGTAGACAAGGGGACAGGTGGGGATGTCAGTTATCTGCACCTGTGTAAAGACTTTGACACATGCCCTACAACATACTTCTCTCTACATTGGAAGAGATGGATTCAATGAATGGACAGTTTGGTGGATAAGGAACTGGCTGGACCATCACATCTAGAGGGCAGTGACTAATGGCTCAGAGTCCCAATGGACATCAGTTTTGATATGTTCATCAATGACAGAGAATGGAACCGATTGCACCCTCCACACCTGACCCCAAGCTAAGTGGCACAGCTGATGCACCTGAAGGATGGCATGCCATCCAGAGAGACCTGGACAAGCTCCTGGAGAGGGCCCATGGGACTCTCATGAGGTTTATTTAACAAGACCAAGTGCAAGGTGCTGCACCTGGCTCAGAGCAGCCCTGGTACCAGCACAGGCTGGGGATGCACAGATCACAGCAGCCCTGCCCAGAAGGGCTTGGGGGTGCTGCTGGCTGAGAGGCTGGACATGACCCTGCCATGGGCACTCACAGCCCAGAGAGCCACACGTGTCCTGGGCTGCATCCAGAGCAGCGTGGGCAGCAGGGCAGGGAGGGGATTCTGTCCCTCTGCTGAGACCCCAGCTGCAGTGCTGCATCAGCTCTGGGGTCCCAGCACAGGAAGGACATGGACCTGCTGGAGGGAGTCCAGAGGAGGCCACAAAGATGATCAGAGGGACAGAACACGTCTCCTATCAGGAAAGGCTGAGAAAATTTGAGTTGTTCAGCCTGGACAAGAGGAGGCTCTGGGGGGACCTTAAAGCAATCTCTCAGTACCTATCACGGGGCTACAAGAGCCAGGGCATACAGTGAGGGGACAAGGGTTGATGGCTTCTGACTGAAAGAGGGCAGGTTTCGATAACATAATAGGAGGAAATACTCTTCAGTGAGGATGGTGAGACACTGGAACAGGTTGCCCAGAGATGTGGCTGTTCCATCCCTGGAAGTGTTCAGGGCCAGGCTGGATTGGTCATTGAGCAACCTGGTCTAGTGGAAGGCATCCCTGCCCATGCAGGCAGGCTGGAATTAGAATATCTTTAATGTCCCTTCCAATTCAAACTATTCTATGATACTGCAGTTGTCAGTTTAAGTTTAGCTACATTTTAATGACAAGCTGATTGCTATATTTTTTAAGGAATACTGCCATCAAATTCCAAAGTTATTAAGTACCAGGACCTTAGGCTGAATTTAACTTTTTAGGAATTTTGACTCTCATTTTCAGAGCGTGAAAAAACATACCCTTTGACCTGCCCTCATTTTATTTCAGAGGTAAGTTTTTAACACTTTTTTTTCCTCAAAATAAATTCCCACAGAATTTTGGGTACTTGCAGTCAAAGGGGTTTAATTTGACCTCACTACACAAGGGTACATGTGAACTCAATGAAATATCTCTATTGCTCAGCAGGAAGAGCAGCTTTCAGTAGTAGAATTGTATTACTCAGCTGGGAGTCAAGATTCCTTGAAGTTCACCAGATGACAGACATGGTGCTCTCCTACATTGGGTGTTGGATGAAATGACAGAAATATGCAAAATAGATCAGAGACAGCAAAACAGAGTTTCAGTGAAAGATGAAGAAGGAAGGGAGGCCAATGGGATCAATGCACATGCTAGTTCTTAACAGAAATATACCCTCAGCTTCAATTCATCTTTTCCTTGTAAATCATCAAACTATAGGAGGCTGCATAGCTGTCTTCCTGATCCAAATCTCTTGCAACAAATGTTATGCAAAGGTGACTGGCATTTATAGGCTTTTTGTTTAACAGAACAAACTAATTTTTTTTACTCTTTTGAATATCTACAATTACTTCTTCAATCATAGTTAAGCTTCAGTTGTCTTCAATATCAGATCTATTTTATAATTTATCTCCCATTTAAGCATACGCCAATATCAAGGGGCACATATGAACATAATGCACCAGCTCTTTAACCCTGGAAAATTTAAGAGCCCATCAAAAAATGGGAAGCAATCTTAGAAGCCTGCCAATTGTTTTGATGAATATTGACATTGAAAGGAAACTATAAAAGTTCTGACCATGTTAATGAAAGATCAAAGAAGAACTGAATCCAAGATGTAGATGTGTGGTTAGTGAATATGCATTTGACCAGCACTGATGCACAGTTCACTCCCAGCACAGTATATCACATAACTGGGACTTTCAACACACATGGGTTAGGATTTTTTTATGTAAAAGGTAGGTGAGTACTATATGGCTGAAGTGAGTGTTAGTGAAAGTTAAATGTTCAGCCCTGGGATGCTGCTCTCCAGCACTGTCATTATAAAAATCTTCCACAGGGCCACCAAAATATCCCCAATTTGTTTGATGAGGTGGCCTGCATGTTCCTGTTGTTTGCTGAGCAGCGCTGCTCAAGACAAAGCAGAGCACTTTGCAGGACAGAGTGTGGGTCTGGCATAGACAGTACAGTTAGATATGGAACAGCATAAATGAAGTTAACCTACACTTCTTTAATCACTTCTGATAAAACTAGAGTTACAGTCTTTTCTTTCCATGCTTAAATTTCAGTTTCACTGAATGACAAGCTGTCTTTGCTCTGTGGAAAAAGCATAGCTCCCTTTGTTAAATGAGCTGGATAAATCATGATTTTGCCAGATTACTGGGGTAATTAGGATTTTTTCTGGCAAAGACACTAGACTTCAGATAACTCTAGAATTAGACCACTGTTTTGACACTCGACAATGAACATTTACAAAGACTGTTTCTAATGGAAGTTATGCACTATATATCTACCGGATTAAATGTGTTATAGAACCAGTCACCACTGAAGTCCTTCAAAGCTGCTATACAATTACATCATCTGCATTTTTCTGCAGCAACATATTATATAGAGCAACTTAAATTTTAGATTTCCTAAAACACCTGTGAACATGCAACACATAATGTATAAAACATATAAAAATATTTGTAACTTCAACCAATACATCTTCACATAAAAGTTTTGCTCTTCCATTATCCACATAAGGACATGATGCCCTCCCAGTCTGGAAGTTTCAATCAATTCAGCTGAAATAATATTAATTTTAGGAATATGAGATAGGAAGATAGCTTCTTCTTTGCCTTCCTAGGTGGTCAAACAATTAATATGGTTTTAAAATATATAATATATATATTATATATTATAATATATATTTCCATATATAAAAAATAAGTATTCTATTTTTCAAAGAATCACAGAACAAGCTGAGTTGGAAGGGATCCTCAAGGATCACTGAGTCCAGCTGTTGGCCCTGCATAGCACCACCCCCTCCATATGAAGTTAAGAAAGGAAGAACATCTTTAAAGAAGAAAAATCAATCCTGTAAAAAAACTAAACTGCCCTACCAGTTTCTTACTCTTCCCTCTCTTCTCTTGCCCTTGCAGCTTTCTCTTCTTCTTCTTTCATTATCAGGTGTTCAGTACTCATTACAGACATTAATAGGAACTAAGACGAGAACTCCTCACTAATTACAAAGCAAAGTTATTCATTTTTCCAGAAATATACTGATGCTGACCAAAAGAAAACAAACTAACAAGAATGCCATAGTAACACAGTCTGACTATTAGAAATGTCCGCTCAGGCATGGTAAAAACATTAAGGCTCATATCCTGCTGTTCTTAATTGCCTCAGGCTGCAACATTATGGTGGTCAAACAAAGACTAACGAGAAGTAAGTCCCAAGTCCTCCTGGACCCAAGAAGCAATGTGATGAGTAAGGAAGCATAGTAAGTATCACTTTAGCCGGCAGAGTCATAACAGGCTTTTCCATAATCAATACAGAAATTCATTCATAGATACATGATCAATCCTAATCTAAACTTAGGAGATAAACCTGTTTACTAACAGTTGAATGAATAGTTTCCAACCACTCTTTCCGTTTTGACATCTTAACATAGCCTTTACAAAAAAAAAAGCAGACTGCCCAATATAGGAAGTGTTACAATTATCAAAGATTGCATAAAAGAAGCTTAAGTTAGCATAGAAGGTTAGAAAGTACTTTTCTTGCAAATTCATTATTAATATATGCTTCATTTTTTAAAAACATTATCTATTCTTTACTGTCTGGTACTTCTACAGCACTAGTGGTGAAGACCTCTTTTTGCTTATTTCTTCCCTCATACTACTGCTTACCATGACTCCAAAATTACCTTGAATGCTATAAAACCTGTAATTTCTCAAGACTGGGATTCCATTGTCTTAGTTACTCTGAAAATAATAAGACCACTGAAAAGAAAGTATGAACCTCTACAACATTACCTGAGGTCCTACTTGCCTCCCCTTACGGAGTCTTAATGATGCTAAAAAACATATTAAAAATTTAATACAACCCTTCGTTCCTCCTCCATAGTGGGCTAAATTGACAGTGTTTTGGCAGAGAAGTTGCTGCACTATGTAGGATGAGGTAATGAACTTCCCTGAATGGACACAAGACTAGGCCAGGATTGCAGATGAAGACCAAAAAGACATAGAAGATGAGTCTTAAGCAAGAACTGGAGCAAAGAGCTGCCCAGGCAGAAACAAACAGCAGACACCAAAATAGGCTAACACTGAGTGACTGTGGCCTGTGGGGGAACTGAGTTTTAAAAAAAAAGGAACTACCACGGGCCATGCCTGCCACCTGGAAGTTTTAAATTTCTCAGCAGAGGTACTTTCCCCAAACAGTAAGATAAAAAGGGAATGAATAAATGTGTGTGATGGGGTGTTCTTACTCAGCTCAGTTTTGACAGTAAAAATTCCATGAGATTCATGTCCACGTCTATTTCTCCCACATGATTCTTACAAACTCCAGTGCATTATCCAAACTTCCTGGCTTGGATGCACATGGAGTCCACATACCAGACTGCATTCAAAACAAGTCAAACAAAATGTGCCTTGGAGATTTTTTCTTGTTGCAAAGAGTGCAAGTTTTCACCAATCAGGTTTCATAAAAAGAGTTTCAGAGGAAGATAATGCCACATGCAGGCAAAAACAGGACAATATGCCTGTGCTCAAAATGGGAGTGCAGCCACACTCCAGCTGGTTGGAGTGGTGGAGACTGGACAAAAAGTGTGCTGTCCTCATGCCATTAGAGCCCTGGACACAGCAGACCCTTCCACATGACAGACAGCATGTCAGCACACAGTCTCTGGCAGTCCTGAGGACTGCAAACCCCCACAATAGGCAGCAGGCCTGTTTTGCAGGTGGTCATTTTGCACACACTGAATTCCAAGCCTCTATAATAGCTGTCATCCAAGGAAACTTCTCCCCAGGTCAGACAACATGAACACTGCACATGGTATTTCAGGCATTTGCTTATTTAGGAGAGGACAAAGACCTTTTTGCTTCTTCCAAATTTCAGCATACTAATCCTACAGCTTTTTCCCAGCGTCCTGCTAGCCTTAAAAATATTCTCCCCTAGCTTGTTTCTGAAGATGTAGCAAGCTTTTGTTACTCTAAGCAGCTTGAGAAGAGATTCCTGAAAATAAATGAGGAGAAGGATTAAAAGTGCAGCTCCAGTCAAAAGCAATTAATAAACTACAGCATCCAAACACAGTCAGTGTTGTTTAAGGAGTCTAAGTCAACAAGCTCTGCAAACAGTTCAAAGCAACAGGAAACCACAAAATTTTCCATGTTCATAAAAACGCTCTGAGATCTGATAAAAATTGTATACATTTGAGGAAAAGTATTGCACAACACTGGCTTCCAATGTAATGAAACTGTTCTGAAATGTAATCTCTTTCTGGAAAAAAAAGAATAGGAAATAACTGACAATACCATCTTGAAGTTAAAATTATGAACTTGCACAAACACACTCAGTGGACTTGTGTAATGACTATGACTTCAGATTTTGCTTTTTGTCTTACACACAACTTTCATATACAATGTACATATACAATAACAACTTTCATATCTCAAAACAAGCTTTGAGATAATAAAAAAGTGGAAGTTACAATAATGTAATCAAATCAAAATCTCTCCCATCCCACCAATGATTTATCTAGTTCTACACCTACATTCTTAGACCTGTTTTTGCTGTTACGTTTTGGTTTATTTGAAGTCAGAAAATGTTTAGAAAGTTGCTACAAAAAAGCTTGTTTTCTGTATACAGTTATCAACTAATACGTGTAACTGCCTATTTACCTAGTAAGTTCAAACTATAAGCTTTACAGACTGCTCTGTAGCTATGTAACACTGCACAGGCAGTGCCTTCAAGCACTTTCTAAGCTGTTTTGTTCCCATTTAAGAATCAGCTTTTAGTATTAGATTTTTAAGCACTTAGGAGTTAGCATAAAATCACAAGTAATAACTGCCATTTTTCAGGATTTGAGGGGAGAAAAATTATCTAGAGACTTTCACTAAACCTGTTAGGTTAAGTAAAAAATACATTTACCTTAGCCAGAAACATAATTATGTACTGTCTATTACATTTGCAAGGACCTGAAGTTTTAACCAATTTGTTTCAGCCTGAAGTAGAATATTGCACAGTACTTAAAGAGACATAAGGTATAGGAAGTCAGTAGAAAATAGTTTAGTGATTACCAGAAATCTATTATCTTTGAACTGTTAGTGCCTCTATAAAGACTAGTGAAAAATCTGTGAGCTATTTAGACAACAGAGGGAAAAGTTGCATTCTATTTATTGCATACCTTAAAACCCCACATTTTTGAAAAGGAAAAAAAAACTAATAAAAAACCCAAACAACAACCTTGCAACATTTTACTGTGGGCTAAGAAGTATATACAAAATATGTATATACACAGCTAAATGCAAAGAATATAGTTTTATACAAACCACATTAAATTTGATGCCTATGAGCAGACAGAACTCTACTTAAGTCAGCAGTTATGGACTTCCATTAGCAGAAAAACTGTTCACTTGTAATTACTGCATCAATTAATAGAAGTTTTATATTACACAGCAGAAAAGTCAGGAAAGCATATAACTTCAAATATTTCTGAAATCAATTCCTTTTGGTAACATTCTGGCACATCCACTAAGGTGGATGGCATCTTCAGAAGGGTAACAGAGCTGGTGAAGGGACTGGAGCACAACTCATATGAGGAGCAGCTGAGGCAGCTGGGGGGATATACCCTGAAGAAAAAAAAAAAGACTGAGGGAAGGCCTTGTCACTTTCTTCCACTATCTCAAAGGAGGTTGTAGCCAGCTGGGAGTCAGTCTCTTCTCCTAGGTAAAAAGTGATGGGATGAGAGGAAATAGCCTCAATTTGCATGAGGGGAGGTTTAGAGAATGCATAAAGAAAATAATTATTTATAGTAAGGGTTATCAAGCAGGATGCCCAGGGAAGTGGTGGAGTCATCATTCCTGGAAGTGGATATGGCACTTGAGGACATGTTTTAGTGGTGACCATAGAGCTGGTTCTAGGCTGATGGTTGGACTTGGTGATCTTACAGATCTTTTCCAACCTTAACAATTCTACAAATCGCAGGTATGCAATCCTGTAAAATAGTCTGTTTGGGGAACAAATGGATGACTCTATATGTGCCAATCTCAACCAAATGCTCAGGAAGCCCACACACAGTACCTTCCAGAGAAATAAGGGAAAGAAAAGAAGTAGGGGAGTTTCAAACAAAGGGGCACTATAAGACAACCGCAGACAGTATTTAAAATGTATTTCCATCACATGAAATCCCAAGAGTTAGGATTACCATATCCTGGGAAATACAGCTCTTGCCATTGAACAAACAAGAAGACAAATGAGAAAGTTTACCTAACCTCATTCCTCTTCTGTCTGAGCTTACCACTCATGAAGCATCTTAGTAAACTTTAGAAGAGTAAAGAGCTTTTTCCACAGCACAGATTTACACTGACCTGTAGGACAGCACAAGCATTACAGTCTCACAAATTTGGTAACATCAACAGCATAGAAGGTGGCAAACTTGCAAAGCTGAGGACAAATCAGTGCCCACTACTTAAAATTAGGGTTTATATAGTACAACAAAGAAAAATTCCAACAAAACTCTTACATTTTTGGTATAATGACAGTGATCATGGAGCTGTTTACACTAAAGATTAATAAAGCTATATGCAGGTTATGTATAGTATTAAACTGTTTTTTTTTTTTAAAAAAAAAAAAAAGGAAAATAAACACTGTATTTGCTTTCACTTCTGCAATTCTCTGGATTTGTTTTAAATGCCTGTTCTCCAATGCCCCCATATGCTGTTATTGTATGTTGCTCAAGTTCAGCAAGTAGGCAGCTGAAGTGTTGCAGGAAACATTCACAGCAATAATTTATCACTGACTGTGAAAGTTACTCCCACAGCTGAATGACGGTCCATCTCCCTAAGGTTTTCCCTTTTTTGTCCTTCCACACAACCTTGAAATGCTCATTTTCATAGCAGGAATCAAGGGACAGTTCTGGGAAGCAAAAGAGGTCACAAAAAGTGTATTATCAAGTACTCAGCTTTATCTTCCTAAAGCTCTCACTTCAGTTTAGTAACTTATTCTAAGAATATAGGTATAGGTATCTTCAGAATTTTTCTAGGTACGTAAGTGATTATTCCTGAAAATTCTGCAAGTCGACAAAGGTATCTCTGAATAAATGTCTACCTCAAGTTTGTTTTAATTACAAAATTGAATAGAACTAACCATTAGCTTTTATTGGCTGAAGAGCAGCTAAACTATGTTAGGTTGAATTTTACAACAGATATTTATATATAGTGAAAATACTAAGAAATTATGACACTAAAAAATTATAATTTCTTCTTGAATTTTGCTCTGTGTGAAAATTCCTGTCAGGAAGCCAAGAGAGGAGTTCTCTCTCTAGAACTAGACAATTAATTTTAAGATGTACAGCTATTTTCTGCATCTAGTCACTAAAAGTACTTATCAGAAGTAAACAAAAAAACCCCAATCTAATGTCAGATTCTAGTCTATGAACAAAGAATCCTGAAATAGCAGTGTAATGAGATATTTCTGAAAGAAGTCTAGATATTAACATTCCTACAACAGCCCTTACAGGCAGTAAACTAAGCTATGCTGCATCTGCAATAGGCAATAAGCAGGCAACGAATGGTCTAAAAGCATTCATTTCTCTCCATTCTACAGCAAGGAAATCCAACTTAGCCACACTTGCAACACAGGCAGAAAAGAGAAGAAAGCAGAAAGGAAGAAATACCATTATTCATGCCTGTTAGTAAAATATGTTTAGAAAGGCCCAAAAGCAATCCACAACCAGGCTTTCTTAGTTAGTTCCCCTAGTTCCTTGATACTCTCTGTAGAGAGATAAGTTTTCCTTTGCAATCTTTATGTAAAATCTCCCTGCAATGGAGTTCTGACAGTCAAACTACTCTTAGAGAACTCATGTAAATATTTTAAGGGAGAATATTAAGTAGTTTAGCTGCTTAGCTTGAATTTCTACTGTTGTTTCACACAGTACTTTATTATAAAGTCATGCAACAATTAAGTTATAATTTTCTGTCTTCCTGCACCACCACTTTTCTTGAGTTTAAATGAATAGATATTTTCTATACATGGTCCTCAGGAACAATATCTATAGTATTCAGAACCATTACAAGAGCTAAATTCAAAGTGGGGTGAGAACAGGAGAGAAAAACATAAAGAAACCCCTTAGACCAGCAGCACAAGCATAGCTCTCCAAATAATAGAAGCAGAGGGAGACAGAGCACAAAGTTGCTTTGGGATCCAGAGACACTGCTAGTGAGGCAGGAGTTCGTGTACTGCTTTACAAGCAGACGTAGCAGCAGTCTCCTTTCCAGGGGCATGGAGAAGGATGAGGAAAATGAGGAGGAAGGCTCCAGATGGGACATAACTTTCAATCTCTGCAACCTCCAGAATGCAAGCCTATTCATGACCTGCATGTTTTCCTTTTCACATTTCACAAACACCCTCAAATTAATTTATGGATTCTTGAAGATCTGAAGTTCAGTAGTTTCTTTTTCAAAAATTTTCAGATTGTGATAAGGGCTGTTTATGCCACTCACAAGCAACTAATTAGACCAACTGATGCTGACTAAACAGTAAGAATTAAGCCAAATTGCATGGGGCCACTTAGGTGCTCTTTCTGAGGCAGAGATAGGTAGAAACAGCACCTTGCAAGGTCTTTGATGTTAATCATAGTGATCAGTGGGATTTAAGGGTCATACAACAACACTGGCAGAAACATCACCCAGAGCAGCAGATTCAGAAAATTGACAGACTGCAACTCCTTGCTTTGTCCTGACCTGAAAACATAAGACTGTCTGTAAATCAACACCCTCTGTTCTAAAGTTTGGTTAGATCAATTTAGAGGCTGTAATAAAATCCTTCAGCAGCACTGACAAGTGTCATCATGCACAGGCAGTGCAGTATGAAGGAAGTGAGAATAGAGGGATGGCACTAGGACATGTAAATCATTGAAATAATAAGAGTGGCAATCCCACATCATCCTAGATTCCATAAAATACAGCAGAGTTCAATAAACAATGTAAACAGTATTTTCTGATTTGACATTCAGTGTAATTTTGCATGCTCCATCAAGTCTCATCATTGCCTAGACAAGAATTTCTGTTCTGATGGCTATATTTCACAGCTATGGAGCAAAGTGGCAAAGCTGGGGCTTTTGACAATAGACTGATGAGAATTCTGGAACCTAGAAAATTATACAAGAAATACAAAATCATAGAATCAAGTCATCATGTGTTTCCATTGAGATAAATGGCAATTATATGGTAAACAGAAATACTACTTAAAAATTAGTCTAACTGCCGTTTTCCTAATCATCTTTGACTTTGAGAGACAACGCTAATATAATACTAGTCATAATTTTGTTATTATTAAGACTAGATGTCTTGGCAATTTGCTAACAGCAGAAAATGCAAGGAATACATATCCTCCTTGTTTATTACTCCACATTTGGAATTTGCCTCAAAGATATGTCTGTACTAAAATGAGGTTTCCTCATTTGGCACCACAGTCTTTACCAACTTCTCTTTGCTTTTTAATAGCTTTAATTAATCTCCTTATTGGCTCTAAACTTCCATTTTGCTTCCCTGTAGACCTTCATACAGAAACAATCACACCTCCTCACCACTTCTCACCCAATCAATCACATCCACTCCATCTTTTTCCACATCTCCAGGTTATTAATTTTGACATGCTTTCTCCACGTGAAAAAGCTTTTTCTTTAAGTGGGCCTGGCACATGTCATGCCTTTCATTTCCAGCTTAAAACCCACTAACAACATATTTGACATTAAGAATTCATCAGTTCACATTCAGTATTAAGAGCTTTTGCACTTAACCCTCAAAAATAAACACCCTTAAACAAACCACTAGCACTACCACGTTGACTGCAGACACCTCAAAGCTGAACTCGTGCTACCACCAGCACCAGTGGAAGTATCAGAATTGACATAAGAAAGGGCTGAATAGACATGCATTTCATCACCAGCACTTGATCTTCAAACAATTTGCAATCCCAACTGGAGTGCTACAGCTGCATGTTAAGTTTCAAATTAAAGAAAAAAAGACTGTTCCACATCAAAAGATGAGAACTGGATTATTTTATTTGTTTCAAGGAACTGAATTAGACTCCTAGAAAGGTAAACAAATTATTTTTATATTCATAAATAACAAATCAATTTGAATCACCCATTGAGCACTACAGGAACTATAAAGACTCTTTAATTCACTTTCAGCATATTATTACCATGCCAGCAAGTTTCTCCCTTCTGATAACACTACTGAATTTTGGATGCAGTGGTTGAACCTATAACTGGGAATTCCAGGTCCGTTTCCCTGATTGCTCACAGTACACTAATGCCAAACATTCTGAGACACCCAAATATCATTCCTGACAGGTAATGCTGTTTGCTCATTGGATCACAGAAGGAATTCCTAACATGGCTCCAAATCCTGTCTCTCCCAATGACATGCTTCGCACTGTCAGGCAACCTCCCACTGTAGTGAGATGCAAAATAATGATAAAGGGCAAAATCCATTTTTAAATATACTAGTATGAACACACCCTGAGCACGGAGCAAAGAGTGCTCTGCACAGCCCACTACAGTGGCTGGACAAGGGAAAAGTTAGACAGGTTTGCATAGTAAGCATCAGCCAAGGGAGCACTTATGTGAAGTGCTGTGCCACAGGAACAAACCTCAACAGGCAGAGGAGGACAGTCACACCTGGACTAGGCTGTTCATTCCACTGATAAGCAGCTCATGAGGAGACAGCAGTCAATACTGTCTACTTGACTTGACACCATTCTCACATCCTCACTCACAAATTCAGAAAGTGTGGACTGAATGAGTGGACAGTGAGGTTGATTGAGAACTGGCTGAATAGCAGATCTCAGAGGGTCAAAATCCGTGGAAAAGTTGGAGGCCTGTCCCTAGTGGTATCCCCCAAGGTTCAACGCTGGGCTCTAAATGTTTAACTTGTTCATCCTTGACCTGTAAAAAGGGGCAGATTTCTCCTCAGCAAATTCAGTTATGGCACTATGCCAGGAGGAATGACTGACACCTCCAAGTTCTGTGCAACCCTTCAGAAGCACCTTGACAGGATGGAAAGACAGGTAAAGAAGAATAGTCTGAAATTCAGCAAGGGCAAGTGCAAGATCCTACACTTGGAGAGGAACAACCGCAGGCACCAGCACAGGCCGGGCCTGACCCACAGGGAGCAGCTCTGTGTAGAAGGACCTGGGGGTCCTGGTGGACAAGAAGCTTTCCATGAGCCAGCAGCACGTCCTGGTGGCCAAAAAGGGGGGCATTAGGAAGAGCATTGCCATGCAATGGAAGAGTAGATTATGGAAGCTAATCCTGCCCGTCTACTCGGCCCTGGTGAGGCCTCACCCGGAATGCTGCGTGCGGTTCTGGGCTCCTCATGGCAACAGAAACATGGAGCTCCAGGAGTGGGTTCAGCAGAGGCCACAGAGATGATGAAGGGTCTGGAGCATCTCTCTTATGATGAAAGGCTGAGAGAGCTGGGGCTGTTCAACATCAAGAAGAATCAACTGAGAGGGCGTCTCATTAGTGTATAGAAGTATTGGAAGGCAGGGTGTAAAGACAATGGACCAGTGGTGGACCACCTTCTCAGAGGTGCTAAGCAATTCGACAAGAGGCAATGGGCAGACACTAATGCACAGGAAATTCCACCTGGATGTGAGGAAGAACTTCTTTAGTGTGCAGTCACTGAGCACTGGAACAGATTGCCCAGAGAGGGTGTGAAGTCTCCCTCACTGGGGATACTCAAGAACAGCCCAGACACAAACCTGTGAAATGTGCTCTGGGATCACACTGCTTGAGCAGGGAGGTTGGACAACATGACCCACTGTGGTCCCTTCCTATTTTACCCATTCTGTGATCCTGTGAAGATGACAGTTCTGGAAACAGAGAACGGCATCAGTACTAGCCACAGGTATTGCTATTGAAATACTGTAAAGAAACATTTTCTCATGCACTTCCTTTGATTGTGCTGACAGAGGCTGGTAAACACAAAGTGGTTTGTGGTGTACTGGAATTAGATTAGCAACCACTTTGGAAACAGCACTTCAAAATTTAACTTATACTTCTGAAAGGCACTTACAATGACCGTAGTTCTAAACCCAAGACAGCAGGTGGGTGTCAGGGCTTCACTCAGATGAAAATAATTTTAAAAAATCAGGTCTCAGAACACTACTTAGCATTTTGACAAACCGAGAAAAAAAAAATAAAAGGATACTATACAGTTAGTGCAGAAGTTTTGACTCCAATTGCCTACTTTAGAGGCCTATATTTATCAGCTCAATAAAAATATTCAGCAATAAATGTATGCTACTACAGTTAAGAAGCATCTAATCAAAGAGCAAGAACCAGTGTTTGTTAAGAGTTAGTTATCTTAGCATGAAATTTTTTTTTATTAACAATTTTCCTTACATGGTACCTGAATGAACTGGTAGGGTTCCATGCTTTCAAAACCTATGTGTGAAACAAGAACTAGAAAAGCCTCCCTCACCCCTGCCTGTGCAAAAATATCAGAGCAGATATTAAATGCAACAAACCAAGCTGCAGTGTTTCTGTACCCATGAAATAAACAGTGGCCAAAATCGAGCAGGTTTGTTAGCTACTTACAGAATGCTTGCATTGCAAAGTCAGTTTTAAAGAAAGCTGCATTTAAAAACATTTTATAGTGTATGCTAAACATGGCATAGTCTTCCCAAACTGGAGCACTTAGGTGCTCCCATGGTTATGTCCAAAAGAGGTTTAACTGAAGCATCAAATACTGGTCCATGTAGTAAAAACTGCTATTTCCCACTCACTAACAGGTTTTATGTTTACAAACACACTGGTAAACATAGTAAATAGAATGCCATGAGCATTCATTCCATTCATGCCATGAGCATGAAGTACTCATACCATAATTATTCGCAAAATTTTTTGAGTTTTACAAGCAAATGAAAAGTAACAGTTCCTCAGGAAGACTAACAGTATAGATATAAGAAAAAATAATCTAGGGTTTCCTGAATAAGCAAATTCTTGGGTTTAACAAAAACATTAGCCAGTGGCAGAAGTACAAAGACAAAAAGACAAATATGATGGTGATGCAGAAGGTAACCTTTGCAAGATTTAGATGTGCATTCTATCTGTAAGGGCTGTCTTAGTGCAAGTGATTTGAGGAGTACCATGTCCATCTCTGAGCACTTAAGACCAGCAGTATTCTTTGAATGTTGAATTTGCCATTGTTACTAAGGAGAAGAAAAGGACTCTTTAAATATATTTTAATGCCAAGTAAAATTGTTCTTTGTAACAATTAGAGAAGAAGCAGATTGTCTTTCTTTGTCTAAGAACTTCACCCCAGCATAATATTAATTCTCTGGTTCTGCTAACAATAAAAGTGGCATATTGAAAAGGATCCTATAATACTCATTATCATTCCATCCCAGTAATAGAACTACTCTAGCTTTTTTTTGCAGTATGATTTTAAAAACTGTAATCAATGTGACTAAAGAGGAAGTTTTGTTGTAGGTTTTTTTTAAATTTCTATGTCACATTTTAGCTCACCAAATACATAAGCCTCAGTAAAAACTACTTCAGATCTCAAGTGGCCTATTAAGATCCATTGTAAGAGACATGGGCAGCACTTACATTCAGATATGAGGTTATCTTAGGGAATCTAGTGTTCAGTGCTCGTTTCACAAAATTCAGCCAAAACGAACCATTCTTTAATCAGGTACTTCAGCACTCGTGCCTTTTTTTATGAAAACTTCTCAAAGATCCTTTGAGTTTTACTATTATATGTAGCCAGACATCTGAGCTCTGCAGTACTTCTGAGAACCATGAGTACCTAGGACTCCAGCCAGCAGGACACCATCTATTCCCAAGCACTGCTAATTGTTTCCTAGTAAAAATCAGTTCCTCCACATGTCTAAATGTAGAAAAGGGACTTACACTCAAACGCTGAAAAAGCACTGGGAAATCAGTATCCAGAAGCTGAAATTCAGTTAAATCCAACAGAAGTGTTCCTGTCTAATTGCAGGTTAACTCTTTCAGTCACACACAGTCAGTGAAAAACCCAGGTAGTGCAAAAGCAAGGGTTAAAGCAAATCATATGTATATGTGCTTAGGATCCCAGTTTACTGCATGCAGCCATTTGACAACAGATATACACAGCACATAATATTGCATATGCTTATTTTTGTTAGCATGAGAAGTACCTTAAGATACTATGGCTGTGTACTCCATAGTAAGACACAGTGGAGAAAACAGTGTTTTTTCCAATATCACACAGTACATTCTTTCAGAATTTTGTACAGACAAGCCAGGGCTAGCAGTCTGTTGGAAATGAACAGGCCTAAGAAGTAGGCCTAAGAATGGTGAGAATACATGTCAAAGATTATTTATTTCATCAACACTTCACTGTAAAGTGTTGGTCATTTAAAGCTTATTCTTCAGTTTTCAAAACTGAGGGAAGATCTCATCATATGTCTTATTACAAGAAGAGATTCAAGATTAACCATGGATCCATACAGCATACTATTTACACAATAAGTAATTTAAAAGCACTTTAAAAACCCAAATTCTATACCCAACAATATAACCTATTATCGTTTGGACTTAGTGAGTTTGGGTTTGGGTTTGGCTGTGGTGTTGGTTTGTTTTACTACAAAATACACTATTCAAAGGGGGAAAAAATACCATTTCTCAATAAGTAGAGATTCAACCTAGTGGACAGTCACAAAAAAAACCTTTCCAGATCTGAGCTTCAAAACTGAGGAGCAAAGTTCAACAGGAGCAGGTCTGAGCTCAGACCTTTTGAAACATTTCCCATGTGAGTAAACAGACATTGCTACAGTAAAAGGTAGGTCTGTCCCACCTATAATTGCCCTTCCCTTGTGCATACACCTGTATTTGCAGTCAGCTAGATTACAGTACTGACACAGCTCACTGCACAAACATTGGTGCTGTAGTAGACAAGTGGAGGAAGCAGTGCTTGCCTTCTGTGGTTCCCACCATTTGGCGGCAAGATCTAAAATTTAATAATCAGGATGTTTGCAAAGAGCACAACCACAAACATCAACAAAACAGTGCCTGTGAATCATCTGCATGTATGTGGAAGAAGAAGAAAAACCTGAGAGTTTTCAAGTTCTCCCCTCCCATTACAGAAAATGAGCGATGCAGTCTAAGTTACCTAACTTGATAATCGTAACTAAAAGTTACTGGAAATGTCAATATATGCTTGTACCTGGCAATCCAACATCATATATTGCATGTTTAAATAGTATTTTCCTAGACTAATTTTTTAACGATGACTGGCATTCATCACTACTTGCCACCAAGGAAGCATATCAGAGTGCAGTCTGTTGCCAGAAGCATGACTGTGATGCAGTTCCAGAAAATCAATATAGTACTGAAACACAGTTCCATTACTTCACCAAATGGAGTAATGCCACTACCAGGACTCTGTGTAGATAAAACAGAGCTCAGCACTGCATAGTGCAAGAACCAGGTAGAATAAACCTACAGCTCCCTCTAGCCTCTTCTCCCCTCTAGTATTTCTGTCCTGAACACAATACTAATTTTGGTGGATCTCACATGGCTGAGCTTTGGGAAATATAAAAACTTGAAACAGAATGGGTAAAAGAAGTCTACTATCAAAACTGGATATAAAAGCAGATTTTTCATAATGCAATGCTTTCAACACCCATTACACCTTACCTTTAAGTCTGAATATATCTGAAAAAGCCTTGCAGGAAGCACAGCACAAAACCCTGAACTAGAAAGCTTTCACCTAAGTAGGGCTTTTAAATAGGACATTTAAATACATGTTACATAGGATCTTTAAAATAGAAGAAAAGAAAAAAAAAAAAGAGAAGAGGTGGACTCTGGGGTTTTTTTTTCATTTTAAATAATACAGAATACTTAGTTTCTTTGTTCACTGTCACAGTTAACTGTTACTAACACTATAACCACACACATGGGGAAGCCTGAGAGTCTTCTACAGGGCAAACCTGTCTCAGATAGGAAGTGCACACTGCCACAACACAGGCACATATACATATACTCATACAAGGTCCATTCCGGACCTAGTCACAGACTGCCTGGGTATGAACACACCACACTGGTTTCCTTGCTAAACAGTCTTAACTTCTAACCTCTGGACTAGCAGAGACCTTGGTCCTTGCTAATTATTTTAGGCCTCAACAGCTTCCAAATTACAGACATCCTAAGGAGATAAAGAACTAAGTTCTAGTCTGGTTGAAGTTCCTGTATTGTTTATATGGTTTGGAATACCTTAGAAAACCATAGCTTCAACTAAAACAATGTCCGAGGCACCTATACCAATGAGAAGTTACCAGTAAATTAGTGTTACATCATATGATAATGCTCTTCTCTGAAGTACACTAATGCATAGACACAGATTTGAAAGGCAATGATTCAAATAGTGATTAGCTAAGAGTATGATACAATCATAAAGAATAAATGTTTTGCAACAAAAATTCCCATAAAAGTGATATCTAAATTCAACTTAAAACTTTTACTAACTAGCAGGCAGAAATACTCTGCTCAACTCTAGTTAAATGTCATTGCCTTCCCTGATTAGAAGTGCTGACCTGTTACAGAATTATAAGCCATTGCAATCTCTGTGCCTCCAAGACTGTGTATTTCCTTAGATACTGGCTCAACATCTAGTCCTGCAAAGATAATGGTAACTGTGGTATAGCTAACACTGTTTTGGAAAAAGAAATCACAAGAACACACATAATACACACACATCTGATGCTGGCCTTGAGAATAAAAATAATGAGAATAAATACTGAGAATAAATACTGAGAATAAATACTGAGAATAAAAATAATCCCAGCATAATGAATCTGAAGGATTTAAGTGTTTCTTTTCAGCAGAATTAGGATTTTTCCAAAAGGGTTGGCCTATAAAATCTTCATAATGCATGGAAATACCAAAACAGATCAACTGCAACCTTAATTCATTATGAATACCTTCAACAGATCAGCAATCATCCCCTCACGATGCTCAGGACACTCATTTATGTTTTATCAGGCCAGAAGATCTGGTTCAGATTTCTTATGCTTGTTTTGAATTCATAAAGTGACGGTAACAGAATACAATTTAAGCATGGTACTGTTCTCTGAAGAGTAGTTTATGAACCATTTCACACTGACTTACATGCAGTCTGTTTTGGTATTTATACATTATTAATTCTTTGCAGGTAACAAAGTTTTGTCATCTGTAGAACTTGTTATACTCTCCATTCTGCTACAGAAGAAAGCATAAACTATTTGTGGCCATTGCTTTCACACAATAAGCACCTCATTTTACCCCTGAGACAGCAAGATGGCCAGGAATTACAGTAACACTGAACTACTGCCAAGAAGCTACACCTTCCCCCCTACAATCTCAAGCATTCCTGTGGAGCACAGCCCATAGAAGTGTTGCTAAAACAAAGTCTAGGAAAAGCTACCATTAAGTCTTGTGGGAGAAAAACAGGTTAAAGAATGTGAGTCTGGACAAATTCAATAATCAATAATACTTCTGGGTCCCAACAGCTTTACAGTGTCTTGTTACCCAGATACAGAAAGCAAACTGAAACTTTTCAGAACAAGACTGTAGTTTGTCCTGTTTAAAGAAATGTGTTTGACTAACTGCACATACTTCAAATAGAGTAAGATCTAGGAGAGGATCAGCCAGTTGCAGACTACCAAAAATTAAAATACTTATTTCTAGACAAGTGCAGCACTTACAAGTATACCCTAAAACACTAATCTTTCTCAATATTCTCCAGCCAGCTTCAGAACCCTAGTATTCTAATTCTGCCATCTCAGACTGACACATAACTACCTTTATGAGGATAACATACTAAATATAGTCCAACAAAACTTAAGATGAAGGCTTCATAAAGACACCTTGACTAACATGACATGACAGAGATGAGCACATCTTCCAGAAGCTTTTACCTTGTAATTCCTTATAATTCAGCATGAACAATGGGAAAAGCAAGTAGCACATTTAGATATTTGTCCACTGCCATCATGTAAAGGCCATCATGTGAAGTAGTTATGGAGAGACTACGCATCAATAAATCGGGAATTAATCCCAGATAATATGTTTAATAGGACATCAATTTCTGCATCTCTCCAGAATTCACAGCTGTGCAACTTCCCCATTGTGTCTGTAAAGAAGTGTATTCATTCCAGCCTAAACAACAACTGTCTCCCTGTCTCTACTTCCCCTGCTCACAGATCGAAGTACAAGCTGTACCAATAACAAGAAAAATACAGCAATGATTCCAACTTGAAACACAGTACTTACCTGGGCAATGCATACAACACCCTAAGCTGCCAATATAAATCCTGAGTATGCTTTAGAGCTGTTATTTGAGGATTTTTAATGCGGTCAGACTTCTGCTCAAAGAAGACTGATTGTGCAATACTGGCAACAAACACATGTTATCAACTAGGACAGATCACAAAATCCATGTTTTTCTATTAAGGAATACTATATGGTATGTGGTCAATCCAACAAAAGGCTGTCCACAATGGTTAGATCACTCAACAGTAACTATTGATAAGAACTTGTTTTTATGTAACAGGAATAAGGAACTAGGAGAAGTGAGACAGACTGGCAGATAGAGAAACAAGAAAGGATATCCCCTGTGTCTGGCCTATATAATCCACAGGGCTTGATACACTTACCTTCTGTGACATGAAAGACACGCACAGACATATGGAATACTGCAATAAGAAAGTGTCCTGAACTACTCTACATTTCTCTAGTTTCAAGTTTCCCAAAAAAATGTTTCATAGCACCACTGGCCCAAGGCCCAGTTACTCACCAGTTGGTTTCCACCACACACCTGGCTTGCCTGATGGTATTGCACGTGCCAAACATTGCACAGCAGAACAATTAATTCTTCATTATACGTAATCAGACTAAGAAAGCCCCTGCTGGTTTGGCAAGCCAGCTTCCCTCCCCCAAGTTTTCTGCGTTCTAAGCATTGAAACAGGTGAGCTCTCCACCAGCTAGGTGGAGACAAGATCAGTCTACAAGCTCACACAGCATACCAGTCCCCATTAAATACTGAATGTAATATACAGACCATCATGTGACCCAGGTATATTGAATTACCAATGATTTTGCAGCTTGCTTCTAGAACACTCAATTTTCAGACCTTAGTAGAATATAGAGTATCAACTGTTGAATTAAAAGCCCAGGGCATCTTGGTGTAGAAATACTATGAAATCCATGGATACTTGCATTTAGAAATTAATTCAAAACAGCTACCAAATCAAGACCTCTGCTCTGAACAGTAACAGATGTCTAATACTTAACTATAGTTGCACCAGCTAGGTGCTGGCCCTGGCCTGGGTGTGCTCACTCAGATTTAGAGAGATGTGGGCTTATCAGTAACACATTCCTACATTTCAGGGTTTGTCCTCCTTGTTAGAAGATGGTTTTGCAAAGGAATTCTATATTGCATTACCCCCAGGCATACTGTCTAAAATCTGTTTGAAATATTTGCTATCAAATTTAGTGTTCTTGACCTTAATGTGCCAAGATATCACTCAAGTCATTGCACCAACAACTGTGGTTTTTAAGATTATTTCAGCTCTCTACAGATAGGGATTTGGAGTGTTTATTAAGAAGCTATACACTAAAACACTAGGAGAGCTGGAGTTCTGGAGACAAAATGTTTGCTCCTCTTCAACAGTTCAGTGGATTTGTAATATGATATGCTTAACCCAAGTATCTACAAACATAGTATTAATTTTAAATCAATGAGAAGGTTTACATTATTTAAATTTTCCATAATCCTGTGTGTGATTAGCAATTTTAAGTATATATCCAAAAAAATTATCGTATCATTTAGTCTTTTGGCAGAAACATCACTTTCTTGGATATGTAGACAGCTGCAAGTTTGGGTTTATTCTGTTCAAATTTTTTAAATGGAAGGGAAGACAACAGAAAAATAAAAACAAGCCTAAGGAGCAAGGAGTCATTCCTTCCTACATCTTGACACGTGACCTCCAGTGATAGCACAGAGACAAGGATGCAGCTGTTATCATCACACATGCAAGGAAGTTAATAAATTGAAGAATTCCAATGTCCTAAACAGCTTGAGGAGACATCTGTAACTCCCATAGTAATATGCCAATTTCACATATGAATTCCTAAGTGACCAAAATACAAAGGACATGATTTGTAACTTTTGTAGACTGCCTCCACCTTGCAGTTTGCCAGATCATACCAGGTTTCTGCTGCTTTGGAACATGGATGAGCTTCCATTCCACTATCAGACAACCCCGGCAGCATGGATTATTTTTTCAAATCAGTATACAATTTCCTAAGGATATGTCTGTGGAAAGTTTTTATAGGTATCTATGTCACATTTTTATCTACCAATTTGTATGAGATCTGAATAATTACATAGATTTTATTCCTTCTAATTTCCTTAAGCTCTCAAGTGGATTCCCCAGTTTACTAGGGAACCTGCTGTGAAGCCGACTTCCTCAATTTGATAAATTCCCACGTAGTTCGATATTCTCTGAAGACTCCAGAAAAGTGAAAGCGAGCCTTCCCTGTTCAGGAATTTCACCTTAGTGCACTGAGTTTAAAGCACTCCTTTTCAGGACTGAACATCGCCTAACAACCCGGGAAAGGTCCTCACAGTGAGAAACTGGGAGCCGAGACGGCTCTTTCAGAATTCCGATGTGGCTACGGCGGAGACAAACCTCTGCAGATCGCGGTGCGCCCCTCACGGATCGCACGGCTTTCCCCTCACCGGGCTGATGCACGGCACCGACTGCAGCAGGATTCCTGCTGCGGGCGCACCCCGCCAGTGAGACCCCTCGACTCCGTGCGCATTCAGCAGCGCCCACAGCTCCGCGGGCGGCCGCTCCCACCCCCAGCCCCGGCACCAGCCCGGCGGCCCCCGCGACATCCTTACCCCATGGCGGCCGGCAGCGCCTGGCACCGGTGGTGCCGCGTCCCCGGGGCGCTCCTCGCCGCGCCGGCAGCTCCGCAGCCCCGTGGCGGCGGGGCCGCTGCTCTGGGCTCGCCGCAGCTGCCGGGGGCCGAGCGGGGCCGCCCGTGCCCTAGGGAGCGCCCCCCGCGGGCCGGGCTCCCATGGCCACCGGCTCCGCCGGGCGCCCGCAGGCAGCGGTTCCGGGCCCCGGGCGGGCGACAGCGGTGGCTTCGGGGGCGGACGAGTCCCCTCCTGCAAGCGAATGGGGAGGCGCTCGCCTTCTTCGCGAGGGACTGGCGGCGGCTGCGGCGCTTCTAGCCGGGACGTGCGCGGCCGCGGAGGGCTCGGTGTGCTTCAGAGGCGGAGCGGGATGGGGCAGGCGGTGCGCAAAGAGCTCCACGCCGACGCTCCCCCTAGCACCGCCGCCAGCAGCGTGGCGGGCACGAATGCATTTTCCCGAGAAGGCAGAGCGAGCCGTGGCACCGGCGCTGGCATCGGACTCCCGGCGCGAGGCCGCTACCGACGAGCTGCGGCCGCGCGTCGCCCGCGGGCACCGGAGCGCCGCGTTCCCCCGATCCGCCCGCCCGCCCACCCCCGGCTGCGGAGATGCGGGGCACCGCTCCTCCTTCCCGCGGCGGCGGGCCCGCTCCTCGCCGTCACGCCTTCTTCTGCAGCGAGCGGGCGGGCATCGTCCTGGGGCGCGGCGGATCGGTCACTGACAGCGGGCGGCGGGAGGGGCCGCCGCCGTCGAACCCGCGCTGTTCTGCGGCGGGGCCGTGAGCTCAGCCCCGCCGGTGGGACGGAGGGAGGGAGCGATGGCCGCCTCAGGCGGTGCCCAGCTGCTCCGGCGCCACCGAGCCGCTGCCTGTGCCTGCTCGCATCCCCCGCCTCCGCCTCACACCTCCGCCACCGCCCGCTCGTCCCCTCGCGGCGGGCAGGCGCAGCCGCCGCGCGGAGCCGGCACCTCCGTCCTGCTCCTGCTTCCCAAGGAAGAGAAGGGAAGGGAAGGGAAGGGAAGGGAAAGGGCGAGAAGAGCGGAGTAGAGCCGCGCCCTGCCCTACAGCCCCGCGCCGCACGCGGCCACCGCGCGCCTGCCCGCGGCGGCACCTGCCCGCTCTGCCTCCATCCTCCGCCCGGGGAGCTTTAAATAGAACACGTCACCGCGCTCCCCTACGCACCGACGTCACGCCCTGCTCCCGGCGCTGACGTCACCGGGGTGCGGAGGATGATGTCAGAGTAGTCCACGCCGCCGGAAGCTCTTCTATAATAGGCAACGGCGGCGGGGGGAGAGCGGAGCGGGGAGGGCTCGGGGTGCTGGCGGCGCCCGGGCCGCCTCCTCCCGCCCCCGGCCCCTGCGGCGCCGTCTCCACGGCAACGCCGCGCCCGGCGGCTCGGCGGGGAGAGCCGGTGTCATGGAGTCACGGGCGAAGGCGGTGCGGAGCCCTCTCCGGAACGTGGCTACTGCAACTTCCCAGCCCTCCACCTTGCCAAAACACAGGCCCGCGTCCCCGTGCTCTGCAGCCACTCTGCCCACACTTAACACAGCGTTGCCGGAAAAACGGGGAAGAAACACGACAGCCGTTCTAAAATTGTTCCCCCAAAACCGTACATTCCCTTACATCGGCGCTAGTACTATCGAAACGAAAGAGACAGCACTTTAGACTGGAAAGGACCTGCAATATTAGGCTGGGTCTTCAGCTGTGCCAGTTCAGTTCATGCAAACAGGAAGCTTCTAATCCATCACACTTGCCCAAGCTCCAGCATCATGTACTGTCTTGCAGGGATATACCTCATCTTGAGTTCTGCAAATACTTCCATTAACTCCCTGAGATTCCCTCAATTTGTAAACATTAGGTTTAACTACTCCCATACACTGCTGGTGTCATTGGGATACCTCAGGTGGAAAATGCTCCTTGCTAGAATGTCTTTCATTATTTTCATGGTATTTACTCCTTAACTGAGGTTGTAGCTTCCCCAGAGGCATATTAAACTACAATGAGCATGAAAGGAAGATATTGATGCTATACTAGATGCCAATCTCCACATAAAAATTGAAGAAGCCCAGAATATTATCAGTGTGTGTTACAGAATTGTAAAGCATGATAAAACCAACCATGTTAGAACTGTTGCTTTAACAAAGGGTTGCTTGTCCTCTCATAGAACCTCTATTACTTGTGATCAAGTGTATCCCATGAAGAGGCTGGAATAAAAGACAGCTAAAGCACTCACCTAACAATCTGATCTTCCTAGAGTCAGGATGCATGTTTCCAAAGCTTATTTTAATTTACAGATGCGTGTTTTACAGACTCTTGTTTCAACATTTTGGCCTCTAAAAGTAATCAGCTATGGGAAGAGCAAGGACGATAAATTAAATATCAAGGCAAACCTCCCCCAATCACAATCATAGGAAACCCGGCATGAATCATTACTATGGGAGTAGCAGCAAGGCATACTGCCTCACGAGGCAGAAAAGAACAGCTTCCTCAGTTGCCCATTTCTCATTTCCCACACACCACCTCATAAGCTACAGTAAAGGCACTGAGCTAAAAAAACTTTAGTCTGAGTGACAACAGTCTAAGTTTTGTTGTGTGCAATGCTCAGAACCTGCATAGTTATGATGAGGCTGCATTACTTCACTGGACTGAAATTGCTGTGGTTGGGCTTCACCTGCTAGCTCTAAAATATGAAGTCCTATGTCTTTTCCACTAAAAATCAAACTATGTGTGCAGGCTTCTATCATAAAATGGAGGTACTCTCTGGTGTTGGGGTGGGGGGAAGATGGAGATCCACAATTATTCCTTCTTCTATATGATTAGAGTGAAAAAGATCAAAATTAATGCCATTAGGCAAGCATAAACAAGAAGTAGCTTATATGTACGTATTCACTGATGTCAAGTAGCTAGGACCCTATATTCATTAGCTTCTAAAAGTCTGAAATGATACTCTGCATGACCTGCAGTAATGGCAGGTCAACAGCAAGGAAACTAAGGCTTTGGTTTCATATATGAGTAACTGTTGCAAAAATTTTGTTCTTTCAGCTCAAGCTCACACACTAATGCAAATGCTTTGGTATTTCATTATGTTCACAGTATTTTGTGTAGATATCACAAAGATGATTCCATCTGTCTCTCCCTTTCAACTTGTTTACATATTTGTCTTACATGAAGTATACTTTCCTACAGCATGGGTACAAACCCAGAAATCCCCAAGAATGAAGATAAAAGAGAAAAATGTAAAAATAGACAAATACACACTGAACCCTGGGGTGAAGAATAGTGTGTTCACTTGAGAATCAGAGGTGTGAACAGAATCGTGGACAAAGAAACATGGAATATCAATAATGTCTTTATTGACTTTTGAAATAAATGACCTGTATATTTCATGCCCTTCTATAAGTAATAAAATATGAATACTGGGACAGATAAGATCCTTGGTAGGGGAACAGAACTGCAGGGACAAAGAAAGCTTTACTAATTCTTCATTTAAACAATTTTTATTTATTTAAGTGCAGAGAGTCCACCTAAATGATTACTTCTCTTCCATATTTATTGTTACATTGCCTCCAGTTCTGACAGGTTTCTCTAATATTTAAGCTTTGTCTCAATTACACCCTTTTACAATCTTGATTAGTTTCCGGTTGATTTTGTCAAATTAACATTATTTGTCTTGTGGAAAAAGCCTCTGTTTATACTTGCCAACCTTACTGAAATCCCTTTTCTGTCTTGCCATTCCCCAAATTAATACATAATACAAAAACATGGTGATCTATGTCAGCTAAGGCAGAGCTGTACATACAGATACAAAGTAAGCAAGCCAGGTGATTAATCATAGATATTAACAGGAGAAATACACAATCACCTCATCTTGAAGACTGAAGTGATATAAAATGGAGAATTTTGACAGTGATGACAAGACTTTTAGCTCTTAAGTTAGTTGCTTTGGAGTTTTTCCCCTGGTATTTTAGAACATTTCTTTGTCTAGAGCATTTTGATGGAGGCAGTCTTGAGCATGCCTGGATGTCATCACAGCAGCTTAGTGGCTGTTCCTTCACAAAAATACCAAGTAATGCCACAATCAAATAAGGCTTCAGGCAAGGCAAAGCACAGGGTGGTGCAGAAGAAAGAGTGTTATTTTGCAGAGTTGAAGTAGCATACTCCTGGCGTGTATATTCATTGCCAGCTATTGAGCTGCCAAACCCTGTTCTGACACCCTTGCCCAGGATGGCCAACCAGCTGGGGCAACACCTGTAAACTTGGCAGCAGTTACTGGTATCTCTGAAAGAAATGCTACTTTGAGTCTCTCAGTGGGATATCTGTAGATGGAAAAAAAACCCAGATGGCTGTGCTGTCTGAATCTCAAGCCTGCTGTGTTTCAACATGGCCACTGCTCAAAGTCCTGGAACAGCAGAAGTACAGAGCTGGAACATCAAGAAGCACTACAGAGGTCTGCATTTTGCCTAACTTTGCATGGTACCTGTTTTTTCTCCATGCAAAACCAGATCTGTACCACTTGATTGCACACTGGCTATGAGCTACCATTCCTATGAAAAAGACAGGGGAATCCCATTAAATTATATTACACAGTGAAAATATTTGAACTGCAATTGTTTGTTCAGGTCTAGTTGACACACTCAAAACAAAAGAATTCTAGCTACAGCAAAACCAGAAACTGTTAAAGGGTTGTTTAGGGAACCTCAGAGCAATTATGTGAGAATAGAAAACTAAAAATTGGCTTGTTTGGTTTATGAAAGTAAAATCCAATATGACATATTATTATGTTCTCCAAATATTTTGGGTGAGGTTAATAAAAGTAAGGGAGCAAAAAGAGCTATTAAATGGCAAAAGAATTAACAAGTGTAAGCCTTCCATAAATGTTTTTTTCTGGTACTCCAAAGGTTCTGCTCTTCAGGAAGCTCATACCTTCAGGAGTAGCCTTCCTAAACAAGGATTGTGTGCAAAAGAAGCAATGACTGAAAAGTAATCACAGATGGCAGCCATCTCTGACTCCATCTGGGAAAAGGTAGAGGTAACTAAGGACATAGACATCTTTGCTACAGCAGCTTACAGCCTGCAGGTTCTACTTCCTCCATGGCTAAGGGCTGGGGTACTACCATTCCCTTACATCAGCTATTTTGTTCTGTTTGTTTGTACTGTTTGTTCAATACCAGATAAGTTTAAATTCTACAATCCCTAATTAAACCAAGGATGTTTATGCCCGTTGAAGGTGAGGGAGTCAGGACCTCACACTTGCCTCACTTCTCATGCATTGCTGCTATTTAGTGTCTCCTTCCTTCTCCTACTCCTTTATATCTTCTTCTTCTTGCCCTCTTTTCTCCTGTCTAATAACAAATTTCCCTCCCCACACACATGATTCTTTCAGTGAGTGGGATCATTTCTCCATCATTCTTCCTTGCAGGATCTGCATTTAATATATAAGTGGAGAAAAGAGAGGAGGAGAGTAAATGTCACCCTCTTCCCTGAGCCCAAGGTTTTTGTCTGCATTTTTATTAGTCTAGAATAAACTTCACTGTTACATCAGGTGGTACTGGAAGAATTCTGGACCAATTTCACAACCACTGATTTTTCTCCTGAACAGATGAAGAAACGTAAGTGTTGCCTTATATTCAAGTAAATGTGGTACCCTCAAACTAAGACTAGATTTGATTTTGAAAGCAACTGTATGACATAATTCCCTGAGATGCCTTATGGTCCAATATTTCTAACTCTGTGCTATTGCCAGTGAATGCTAATTTTCCAGCACCCACTTCCAACATTTCATTGTCTTGCCACCAGAAATGTATTGCACATCTCCTACACAGCTCTGTGGCAGTACACCCCTACTGGAATTTTTAAAAGATACTGATCCCTGACTAATGCTTTTATTTCTTACTTAGGTTTATCAGTGGCTGTTATTTCCTCCAGTGCTTTTTCTGACCATACAGAAAGCACATTTTATGCCACTAGACTGATTAGGTCAACTTGTAATTTCTGTCTTTTTACACCAAGTTTTCCTAGAGACATCACTCAGTTTTGTTTTTGCAGTTTCAGCTGAAGATTATTAAAATCTTGTAAAATAATCACTGTAGTTTTTACATGTGAGTACTGAGAGAGTATGTATGAGAAGGAGGGAGGAGTGGGGGAAAGCATTTTAAGTCTTGAGGTTCCTAATGTTCAACATCTGTGCATTCCTTGCATATCATTTGAGAATAGCCAATTAAAAGAAGACACAACTTCACATAAATCTGCCCCTTTATCTGGCAGATGCAGGAATTCTGAATTGGGCAAGAGAATATGCAGGCTTGTAGCCAAACGCAAGTTTGCAGAGGCTTGATACTGCTCTCCAAGTTGCTGGGGAGGAAACTGGAGGAGAAGGAGCAAGAGCTCTGTCCTATGAAGTAGAATGTGAAGTGCTGAAGGGAAGAAAACACATTTGCAAATCACAAACTTTTTTCTTTTATTTTCACACCTTGTTGAAGAAGTGTATCATTATACTGGTTAAATTGAACTATACTGAAGTTACTCTTTTCAGTTTACCTGTTGTAGATTACTTGTGTTTTCTAAGATTTTGCTCTTCATGTGATAATACTTTGAAATGTGATGGCCATACTGTGCAATTCTAACTCAGAAGGTGTGCATTTTAATTCCCTGGCCAAAAGTTAGCCATAATATTATTTTCTAGATACACATCATACAGTCACTCTCACAATACGAGAGTGACAGATAGAGTCAGCCACAGTTAACATCTGATTTCTGATGTTTGCTGAGTAGCCACTGCCATTAATATGCATTGTAAGTAGCACTCAATGTTATTAGAATTCACATTAAAAAAGCCACTTATATAGAATTGGATAAAGGGGAAGTAATTAAAACCATAGTGTACTACTTACCTAAAGGTGTAGAGTTAAGGCTTCCATGGCAACCTTAACACTGCATTTCCTGCCTTTAGTGATTTCAAAAGCTCAGCTTCACTCTTCCTTTAATATAGTATTTCACACTGAATACTTTCACCAATAGAAAGGTTATTCTGAAATCTGACATTTCTAGGACTCCTAATACTAACCCAGTTTGCACAGAAACAACTATAAATTATTCAGAAGAAACTGCACTAATACACAGAGCACAACAAAGACTGAACTTGCCTTAAGTTGGTGTAATGTATTATGGATATGTGGTAGCCTCTTCATAGATAAGGTGATGGAAGCTTCCCTTTGGATCTCTGTTTCATTGCCTCTGTGACACTGGCTGAAGAACTATCTGGCCTGAAAAACACTATATTAAAACTGAAGATGAGAAGGAATATGCCTGCAAATATAAAATGAGAAAAATATTTTATTTTAATTACAACTCATGAAAAATCTTAGTAAGTACACCTAGAAAATTGGGGGGGTGATAGTAAATATAAGCAACACTATGGATTACTGTTCAAAATTGTTCCAATTTTGAACTTCTAACTTTTGCTTAGACTTCTGTAACTTGTTTCAGGAAGTGTGTATTGCACAGATATATGTGTCCATCTCTTGGCTACCTGCATTTTAAAATGAGTGTCAACTTTTATGGCTTAACATAAATGGTATTGGTTTGAGAGATAGGCACTTTGTTTTCAGAAACAAAGCACACAGGACCAGCACTTTGCTTAAATGGTTATTAAAAACTGTGTCTTCAGTTATTCCTATTATAGGGCTTCATAGAAAAGTTTTGAAGGAAACATCTATTTGCATCATATTGCAAAGTTTAAGGCAATCCTTGTTCTTGTTAACAAAAATGTTCTGATTTCTTGAGTAAAACTCTTAAACACAAGTACATTTTATTTCAAAGCTTTTATGGTACAGGATAATGTTACTCATTCATCTATATCTATAAGTATCTGAAGAACATCAAGACAATTGATTCAGGCTTTTCTCAGTGGTGCTAAGAGGCACCTCTTGTTCTAAGCAATAGAACAAGAGGCAGTGGGCAGACACTGATGAATAGAAGTTCCGCCTGGACATGAGGAAGAACTTCTTACTGTGCAGGTGACCATGCACTGGAACAGATTGCTCAGAGAGGGTGTGGGGTCTCCCTCACTGGAAATATTTAAGCACTGTCTAGATACAACCCTGTGAAATGTTTTCTGGGACAACTCTGCTGGAGCAGGGAGGTTGGACCACATGGCCCACTGTGGCTTCTCCCAGTCTGACCCGTTCTGTGTTGCTACCAAACGTATTTTAAATTTGGCAAATTTCAGAATAGCTTTTGGGTAAGTAGACGTGTAATACTCAGAATATTAATAACATTAACAATCTGCTCCGTGGGGGTAAGATTAAAATGAAGGAATTTCTTAGTTGATAGGTACATATCTTTGATAACAAAACCATTATATACGTTGTTTTTTTTTTTTCTATAAAATGCTGTCATCATTTACAGCCAAATAATGAAATTTAGTTCTTAAACATGAAGAAGCTCATGAATTAAATAAAATTGGGCATTCAGGTGCATTTTTCACAAACAAGTAAGCAACCAAAACCAGAGGTAAAAACCAGAAAGACACAGTAAAGAAATATAATACAAGACAATTTATGTTGGCCACCAACAGTTAGCTCTTTCACCCTACTCAGCCTCTGGTATTACATTCAGAAGATGTTAGGAAAACAGAACACAGGTAGGTATATTTTATTTACTAATCCACAGCAGGACCTTCGTAATTTGTTCAAGTCCCAGTATGCTAATTGAGAACTCATAAATTCTAAGTGCATGCTTAAATGTATACATTTTTAAGCAAATATAAAATAGAGATGATTCTGACTTTATTAAATGTTTAATTCAGTAGAAAAAAAAATTGTATCTGTCTGTCTGGCAGTTTGGGGATGTTACTATATGCATGAAGATAAGTTTATGGATATTGCCTCCAGATCCATTAACCTTAAATCAATTTCTCTCAACTACTTATAAAACCTGGGCAACAGTGGATTATGTACTCTGGATTATCAGAGTGGCAACAGTAAAATTCCTATTAAAATCTTAACCCACAGAAACTGACATATCAGGCATGTCCCTCAAAAACTTAACTGTCTAGTTTAGGGCATGAAGAACATGAATATTCTCCTAAGGGTACAATGGGCTAATACAAAACTGGAAAAAAAACCAATTTTCTAGAGTTGTGCGGAATAAATTTGCTTTATCCACTGTTTTCAAACAAAATTCATGACCCTGTGTTTTAAGATGTGTCTTTCTTTATGAAAGAGAGAAAAGATTAAAATTTAGGAAAACCTAGACCTTCCTTTAAAACACTTGTATTTAAAGGAGTGTAATTACAAAATTTACAGAAACAAAGATTGAAGTAATAAAATTACTAGTAATTACTCATTAAGCTAACTAGAGCATTAACCATGTCTCAAAACACCTTAACTCTTATCAAATGCATATAGTAGATTTTAAATTGTAATCTAAATGGTGCACTACAAAATACTCATCTGAAGAAGATACAGGGATAATTCATACATAGACATGCCAAATGAAGATCACTGTAAGTACATATTTTGCTATAAATCATTATTATAGGTTTAATAAATCTGGATTTTATCTGGATTTTACCATTCAAAGTTGGAATTCACAGATTTAACTGACATGTTTGCAGAGTTACCTCACATTTTCATTTGGGGCCTATGATATTAATTACATTTAATAAATTCTGTACTGTACCTTATATGATACCTATATGCATATAAAATTAGCACGCTGTATGTAATAAATACTTTAAAAGCACTGAAAAACTCATAAAAGGGCATACATAAGCATCACTGAATCTCATCACCGAATCTGGTTGAAGGTTGAACATCAGAACAAGAATGCTGCACAGTAGGGAAAAAATACTGCATTTGTGTAATTAATTATTAATTTTTCAATCAGTATTTACTTGCTAAACTTTTGAATCTTATTTTATATGCCTTTATACCTTTTTAATATTGTTTTCTAATGGACATCTAATTTATGCTCTTTGTATTATTATAAAATCTTGTATTGTTTTCCTGGGGAAAGCTGCTTTTTCCCAGGTACAGAAAATTTGTTTTAAACCTAAGTCTCTGCTTTGGCTTCAATCCCAGAATATCCTGATTTCTAAATGAAATTCAAAGCATTTCATATGGGTATCATGACTAAGAACTTTCAATCTTCACAGTGGATCCTGCACTGTACTAATCCCTGTTATACCATTTATTTCATTGTAGCTACATGTTTTTATTTTAATATATGTTCTATGTTTGGTGTCAGTACCAAATATGAAAAACAGATACTTAGAATGAAGCTCTGTGTTGACACAAGTTTCATTATTTCAGACCTAGTCCCAGACACTAACAGCATCATGAATGATCGCATATTACAGGTGGTTTTGAAACTTTAAAAAAAAAAGTTTCAAGTAAGTTAAATGAGTAAGTAGGGGCAGAGTATGCAAATACATGTTTTTCATCACTCACATGTTTTTCATACTGAATGAGTGCAGTAGTGTAGGTGCCCTTTAATAAGGCTGTTTGCTATGGTAAAGCACATTCTAACCACACACCTGTCCGAACTCCCATAGGCCTTCTGAGGTACCAAAGAGGCAAAGAAAACACTGTGGACGTTTCAAAGATTAAACAAAGGTTTCCATAGAGGAATTGAATTTTATTCTTAATTTTTTTCCTTTTTGAACTACTGACAATTGAGATGCTTTGACCAAACTTTCCATCACTATTTACCTTCAGAGACTAACTAGCTGGAGCACTTCAGCTCCAAAAGCTTCAGAAAATTGCAAAAAGCACTAAATAGGGACTTTTATGTTGCATAATGGTTTTCATTCTATGAGAGAGATTGCAGATGGCTCATCAGAGATCTCTTTGTCAATCCTGGAAACCACTCTCTTTCCTGCATATCAGAACTAAGTATAGTTTGTAGTTTATAGAGGCTGACTTTAGACTCTGCTTCTATTACAGATCATACATTTCCTTCATTGATCGCTCAGTTTCATGGCTGTCGTTCAAATAAATTAGTTTTACAAACAGTTCTTTTACAATAAATGTACCATTTTTATTCTAATGCAAGCATCTTTTGAGGCAGAAACACAAAGCTAGTCCTAACGCCATTCTGTTTGGGGGAATCTCTTGGAATCACTAGCGCAAGTTCTCCAATGCTTTGTTGTATAGTTGTTCAGTTGAGTATCTGTAGACCAGCAGTCTGATTCCTGACTAAAACTAGAAGTAAGACTTTATGTGTCTTTTCTAACAGAAGAGTATCTGTAAACTGTCTGAGATCACAGTCAGGGTCAGGAAGAAAGACAGCACACATTGAAAAAATAGAACAGCTCTCAGCACATCAAAGCACAGAGATTTGTCTCAGAAGGCTGTTGGCAATTTGTAAAATGTCAGGTTATTTCAGGTGCCTCACTGAAATGTGCAGCTAGGTTGACAAGTGAATGCAGGCAAGACATGGGGAAAAAATCCTTAAGAGTTAACAGCCTGTGCCAAAAAAAAAAAAAAAGAAAAAAAAAAAAAAGAAGTTATTTAGTATCTCAATTGATGCAAACACAAAACCAGGGTGACTTATGCCAAGGAGCAGAGGAAAGGAAACCAGGAAAATATGTAGCAACACAAGTTACTTCAATCAGTAAAGGCATTCCTAAATATTTTTTTTTTCCTTTCCTTTCTCTTTTTCATTTTTGCTGTATAAAGCTTTTTATACAGCAAAATGTATTTTTGATTTTTAATACCCTGCTCTAAACACTGCCTGCTGCCAAGTATATTGATTGTGTTAGGTTAGATTTATTGTAGACCCCATGGCAAATGTGAGAAACCTAGGAGCATGACATGTTTTGGTTAATGGATAGATTATGGTGAAAAAAGCAGTCAAACA
This sequence comes from Haemorhous mexicanus, assembly GCF_027477595.1. Classification (NCBI taxonomy): domain Eukaryota; kingdom Metazoa; phylum Chordata; class Aves; order Passeriformes; family Fringillidae; genus Haemorhous; species Haemorhous mexicanus. The sequence continues at coordinate 67,144,974 of NC_082381.1, forward strand.
ATTTGGAGAACACCGCTTGAATGAGGCACATGGGGAACTGCAACTATAAGGAGTTGTATCACAGACTTCTAACAGTTAAGACACAAAGTTTCTGTCTTGAGCAGGAAGTAGAAAGTTAAATCTTGATTACAAACAAACAACACAGAAAGATTGTCATAGTTTAATTACGTCTCACAACCAGCATTACACAGCCTCTTCCTCACTTCTCCACTAGCAGGATCTGTGACAGAATCGGAAAGGTAAAAGTTAGAAAACATGGCTTGAGATAGAGACAGTTTAATAGAAAAAAGCAAAAGCTGTGCATGCAAGCAAAGCAAAATAAGGAATTTATTAGCTGCATCCCATGGACAGGCAGGTGTTCAGCCAGGAGAGCTGGACTCCATCACAACTCACGGTTACTCAGGAAGACAAACAGTATAATTCCAAAGGCCCCCTCTTCTTCCTTCTTCCTCCCAGTTTATATACTGGGCATGATGTCACATGGACTGGAATATCCCTTTGGTCATTTTGGGTCATTGTCCAGCTGTGTCTCATCTCAGCTTCCCAAGCAGCCTTAGTCCGCTCACCAGGATAAAAAGTTCTTATGGGAAATTTCTTTGTGGCTGAACTTTGCTTTACATCTTCATTCCAAGTGTGCCACTAGGATTTGTCTCTCATAAATGCAATGCTAACCACAAACAGATCCTTATAGGAAGATCCCATGTCATAGCCAAGACAATAAGGTCCCTTCACAGCCCAAACTTTCCCTTTCCAGTCCATTTGCAGTCCTACTTCACTAGGCCCCTGTGTTTTGCTGCTTTCTTATCTGATAAGTCTATCTCTGAGTAGCCAAAATCTTAAATCTTAACAACCCCAGCTGTGGCCTGCTCTCAGCTGAGCAAGCCCTCAGGTAAGAATTTTGAAACTGAGCAAGCTTTCAACTTACCCCTTTCCTCTCAAACATGGGAGCTTCAGCAGTGTGTCTATGCATGCACAAACTCCCTGTTTCAGTACCCACTCACGCCAAGAGCTCACTTATGGTAAGCGTACTCCCCAAGAAGGAATCACATTAAAGAGGACATTGAGGTGCTGGAGTGTGTCAAGTGATGGGCAACAAGGCTGGTGAAAATTCTAGAAAATGTGTCCTATGAGGAACAGCCGAGGGAGCTGGGTTTGTTTAGCCTTAAGAGCAGGCTCAGGGGGCACCGTATTGCTCTTACAGCTCCCTACAAGGAAGGTGCCAGGTGGGAGCTGGTCTCTCCTATGGTGCCTGCAGGACTACAGGAAATGGATTTAAATTGAACCAGGGAACATTCAAATTATGCAATAATTTTTTTCCTCTATTATTAGGGTGGTTAAACATTGGAATAGATTGCCTAAGGACATAATTGAGTCACCTTGAGATGTCCTTGAAGTGTTTGGATCTGGTGCTGGGTGATAGTTCAGTGGTTTAGGGATTACAGTTGGTAGTGTTGGGTGGTCAGTTGATGGACTGCAGGTATCTTAAAAGTCTCTTCCAACATTGATGATTCTATGATTCTATGATTTTGCTTCTGACATCCTTAAGGGAGCAAGCACTTCAATACGTTCGTGACTCCAGATTAATCCTAGCATGCCTATAATCCATGTTGGCCAAATCCTAGTATTTATCTAAATACAATAGTTTGGACACACTTCTGAACAGTAGCTCAATAATAGTCTGCCAGTAATTATAGAAAGCAAACCAGCTGCACCGTGGTGTCTCCTTGAGGCCCGGCCGGAGCAGGTGCCGGCTGAGCGCCGCCACTCTCACCGCCGCCGCCCATCCCTCCCTCATGGAGCCCGCGAGAGCGCCCGCCCCGCGCCTGGAGCCGCCCCGCGCATGCGTCCCGCCGCGCCGCTAGGGGGCGTGCGCGCCGGGAGGAGGCCGTGAAGTGGCGCAGGAACTGACGGAAGAGCGCTTCCTGCGACGGCCCGGTCGCTTCCTGCCGCATCCCGGCCCTTTCCTGCGGCGTCTGTGCATCCGGGGGACGGGGCTGTGCTCAGCTGCGGGACTCGCTCTCCGCTGCCCGCCCCACGCAGTGATACCCGCAGGCCCGCCCCGCCTGCCTTCGCTCAGGCCCTACGTGAGTGTCCTGTGGGGGTCCTGCGTGCACGTGGCAGGGAGCGGCGTCGGGGTGCCGGGCTCTTTCCCCAGGGGTGGCGGTGGGCCCGGACGCCTCTCCTGGTACGGGGGCTGGGGGCTCCATGCGCAAGGGCTTATCTGCATGGTTCACTCGTGTGGCTCTGTGGGAAGTACCTGCTTGTTTGTAAACTCTGCCCGAAGGCACAAAAGTACCTGAACTATAAGTTATGAAGCTTGTTTAGGAGAGCCTGGCAATTCCTGGCGAGGTAACCAGTGCTGACGGTCAAGGTAAAGGTCGTTGTCGCTGTTGTGAGACAGCGGTGTTGCTGCATTGTTTTGGGTTGGGGAAGGTAACTCCTCCATTGCTTGTCTTCTCAGTGTTTACAACTTCAAAGGTTAAACCGAGCATGTGTTTCTTTGCGCCTAACTCTTGGATTCTCATTCATCGTTCTGTTACTAGCTAATTGTATCCATAAACTGCTTATGTCTACGGTGTGCTATGGAGAGTTCCTGGTCTGCTCACAGGGGAACGTGGCATGGTAACAATTGCTCTGTATACTAGAAATGGAAAAGTTTCGCAGCACATAAATACTCATCCAGACTAAATGTCAAGTGACTTGTTATGCAACATGGTGTCGTTTCTTCGGCAGAACTGAAAGTGAACATCCAGATAGTAACTACCATAATGCATAATGCTTCCCCTCACCCACCCCATCAGTGGTGGGAGGGGGGAGGAGGGGAAAAGGAAGAACTCTAATAGCTTTCTCTTAGAGCTAGTGCAGCAATGGGTTCGGTTTTACTATTCACTAGTGCGGGTTGTTATCACAGGAAATAAGGAGCAAAGCCAAATCCAACCATATAAACCCCTCATTATAAATTTTCTTATGCTTTGTCCTAGTGCAGTCCACAGTGACAGTCAAAACTATCTGGGTAGTTGTGCCAGAATCAATTTTTAGTTGAAAAGATAGTAAACCTATATTTTTCCATGACAGAGTCTGTTCAGTAAAATAATACTATATATGTATGATAAACCAGTATTAGATTAGTTGCAATTGGTGTCATCATTTGCCTGCTTTTTTACATGTCATGTTGTGAAAAAATATTAAACTTTCATGACATGATTTGGTAGTTCATGGTTAGCTCCATCTTTATGCTCTTATGATGTACTCAAGGGTTTCTTTCCATATATTGTGAACCTCATTGTGGAATGTTTCAAATATGAAACAAATTCCACGGTTACATGGTACTTTTCCCTGAGATGAAAACTGTTATATCTTGTGACATGTAATTTTTTTTTAATTAAACTTAAAATTGAGGAGGGGGTCATATAAAAAATGAAAAATTAAAATTCACTTTTAGACATAAATAAAGTAAGCAGTAATTATGAAACTTCAGAGTATGCAGTATTTTTGTTTAGTGTCTTATAATTAAAGTAAATCCTGTGATCACCATTCTCTTAAGCAATTCCTGAAAGTCTATTCTAGCTTACTTGAATTTTTAAACCAAGAGCTTAAAAGGAAACTGCTATTTCTTTTTGCCTGATTTAAATTTAATTTTTTTTTTTTTTTTTTTTTTTAGGTAAAAGGATACATGTTCACTTCAAGTAGAAAGGACCATGTTCCCAAATTCTTCCAACTTGGGTCGTCCACCCTTTCCTCCAAAATATCAACAACAGAGTACTTTCATCACTAAACTTCCTCTAAATATGCCTCCTACTCTTCTTTCTCACCAGCAAATTGTTGTTCCTCCATTTCATCTTCACAGTGCAGTGTAAGTACAGTAAGATTTGGTAGCAGGGGTTGGGTTTGAAAGAAATATTTCTCTTTATGGAGGATAGTTTTCACTGTTTATAACACTGAACTGCCCTGAACTTCAGAAAATGTGAAGATGTCATGCATATAAAAAAGAGCTATCCAATTTGTCCAATGGACCTGCGAATCTAAATGCTCACCTGTGATGCATACTGCATGAGATGTAATGGTGCTGATTAGAGTTGTTAATCCATGTTTTAAAGATCTTCAATTGTATTTTTATTGGGGAGAACAGGGAGGAGATGAGAAGGGGTGGAAACGTTTATTCTTGGGTTTATATTTGAAGACACTGTAGTGTTGTTTAGGCTTTTGAATTTAATAGTTCCTTAAGTGAATTTATTTGCTAAGCCCTTCTTACACATATGTTGTCAAGAATTAACATTTTCTGTTTTTAATGAAATACATATTATTAACCAAAATATATCTTCATGTTGAATAGAAAAGAAAGATGTATTCCTTCTAAAAAAAACCCAAGTGACAGGACCTGTAGAATTTAATATTCAGTTAACAACAACCACCAATCCATAAAAAGTATCTTGGTTATCTTATGAATGACTGTTTTGGACTGTAGTCTTTCTAGAGCTCTTTTGAGTGGGAATGTTGAAGCTACTCCAGCTGTTACTCCGGTTGTTACACTGCAACCAGTGACTTACGGAAGTGTCAGTCCAGTGTCAACATCAGATGCCCAGACGTCATTTCAAGGAAGAAAGTAAGTTCTTTGTACATGTGTGACTAATACTGGTTGTAACGTACCCATTGTGAAGCTCGTCTGGTATCAATTTCTTATGCAGTTTGAGTTAAGTTAGAAATTGCAATACTGAATCCTTTTTTCTTTTTGATGGAAACAGGCCATGTATTGGCTCTTTAAAGCATTGTACCTGCTTGAGAATCTTAGTACTCAGAAGTGACTTCCTCTACCTAGTTTTTCTCTTCCAGCATCTGTAGCCTTGCAGAAGTGATTTAAGTGATTTATTGTATTACTGCAGTGAATTGTGGTCTGTGTGAGCTTGACTTTAAGCTGGTTTGTGTCAATGAATGTTCTTTTCCTGTTAATTTGTCAAGTTAAAAATAAGAGTGCATGCTCAAGGTTTTATGGGAGTTGTCATGTTTTCCTGATAACACGTTATGTGTTTTTCCTAATTTTCTTAACTATGTGATGTATTATTTTTCAATTACAAGGTGTTAAATACAAGCGTTTGTAAGTTCTTTTATTTTAAAGAGGATTTTATGGAAACCTAGTTTTTGTATGTTGGGTTTTTTTTAATTAACTTGAATTTACATTACTACTTTTATTATTCTAGTCACCACAGAAAGGGAAATTTTGCATAAATGTAGAGTTTAATTTTCCTTTAATACTTTAGAAAAAATCCAGTTATCTTTATTAGTTCAGATATACTAGTCAATACATGTTTCTAGTACTTGTGGGAATCAGCTGATTGGAAGGAGGTTCTCTGTAGTGTGTCTTCAGTACTATCTCCTGAATGCTATTTCTCTACCAAATCTAACATGAAAAAATAAGCACAATCAAATATATGCTGTTAAGTTATAGCTGAGTGTGTAATTATTCCATGGACTAAGGAAGCTCCTGGTTTCATGCTGCATGGATCTTTTCCTCTTGAGCAGTCTGTTCTGTGACAAACTGAGCTATGTTGGGAGATTTGTAGTCAGCTTAAACAAACTTGTCATTTGGGTTTCAGTTGGTTAAGTGCAGACACTTGCCTTAAAGAATTGCATCAATCCAATTCTCGGGTAGTTTCATTTCTGTGATTTTATGTTCCCTTTTCCCATTCCAGGTTTGCTTCACATAGTACCTAGGATGGGCACACCTGTTCTGTAGCATATTTGGGCTTAGTGAAGTAGTTGTGTCATTAAGTGTTAGTATTTGGACTTTATAGAAACTGTCTTTTAATCATAAGTTGGAGCTTGTGGACTAGAGGAATTACACAGTGTCTCTCTCCAGGAGACAAAGTCAACAGAGTGTTCGAGATGATGCCAAACGGCAGCGGATTCATTCACCTGATTCTGATACAGCTGTTGTTAACCAAGCAGTGCCTTTGCCAAAAGAACGCAGACGCTCCTTCCCCGCATCAGTTTCAGTTCAGTCTCCAGTGTTGCGTGCAAGCGGCTCACCAGCCTTAATTGGGTGTGTCCCTCCTTTGCAAGATACTTTGTTTCCAGATCCTACAGAAACCAGGCTCCCGGTTGCCAAGGACGAGGTAATGGCTTTCTGTGCCTGTGCTTTACTGCTGTCTTCCGAATATGCAGAATCTAGAGGTACTGTAGGAGACCTCAGACATTTCTGCCAGGGTTTTTTGACAGTATCATGGGATATCTATTGGTAAGCTGCCATTAGAAGGAGTATCAATAAGTGTAGCTGCTATCGTTGTTCTGTATCACCTCCTTGTCTGTGGTTGGGTTTGAAGCATTTTTATGGTGGCAGGGGAAGTCAGGGTATTGTTTCCTTGTAAAACCCCACCGTAGTAATATGAGAGAAGCCCATTCTGAATAAATGCAGTATTTGGCCTCTAAAGATGTTCGCTACCTCTTTTCAAGAAAGCATAAAAGTTACTATCATAGCTGTTCTGGAATATAGAAGAGAATGGAGTGGAGTTCAGAACTGTTTCTTGTTCTGCACCCACATGACAAAAGGGTTTTGGGTTTTTTAGTGTAAATGTGCCTGTTGATTATAGAATGTAACAGTGCCAGGAAAGGAAAACAGTACCTCCTTCCAGCAAAGATCTGACTTCTTAATTAGTTTATGTGGGCTAAAAAAGAAAGCTAATTTAAATCAGTTTTTTTAATGATATTTTTCTCCCTATTACTGGTAGGCAAACTGTTGACATTAAAGTCAGCAGATGATGTCTCTGGTCATTCGTACTTATTCCCTGAAATACTGTAAATACTGGTGATGCAAAAATTATTTTCTCTGGATTGCCATTTTAAAACAAATGGAGCAAATTTAAAAACTTTGTAGAAATTTATTTAAGGAACTATTAATTGTGAATTTAAGTGCAGTAAAACTCTAAACAATGGAGTTGGTCATGTGAAATGGTGCTGGGTTTTGCATTATAGAAACCCAACCTTCTGTGTTTCATGTAATTGCATCTGTGACAAGAAAGAATGTTCACTTTGCTGTGTCTTTACTTTTTGTATGTGTGTGTCCAGTTAAGTAAACAGGTTTTGGAGTTGTTTCAAGCATGTCGGCAACAGGCCTCTGATTTGGACAGAAAAGAGCTTTGCAGAACAGAACTCCAGAGAGAAATTCAGCTAATTTTTCCACGTATGTTTTGAATCTAATTACTTAATATCAGTTTGCATGTTCTTCAAGTTTTTGATTCTTCCTTCCTCTCGAACTGTAATATGTCATGTCATGTTTATTTTTTGTTACTCTTCTGTTACAGAGAGCAGACTTTTCTTGGTTGGGTCCTCACTGAATGGATTTGGCACTCGTACTAGTGATGGTGATTTGTGCCTGGTGATTAAAGAAGAGCCAGTAAGTAATTTAAAACATACGTAGCTAAAACAAGGTCTGGTTTTATGTATGTGCTGTTAAAAGGCTGGGTCCTGAAATGATAAAAAAATGTTCAAATCTTTTTGATTTAATAAGGTAGTTTTGCACTCATGATAGCTACAAACTTTGAGCCCATTATTGTGCAGATTAGAATTAAACCCTATCAACCTAACGAAACTTATTTTTTAAAGCTTTACCTTCAATTCATAAGGGCAAATACAGCAAAAGAGAAGCAGATGCCTAGAATGACAAAGAAAACTGTTTAGAGAACTCTTTTAGATGCAGAAACAACTTCTAATAAGTAAAATATCTTATTATTTAGATTCATAGCTACCAATTTTAGTGATCAGGCATAAAATTGTTTAGTATCTTAAACATTTTTAGTTAGAAAAAATGTTATGAGTAGAAATTAGGTAAACAGAAAGGATATCTGAAAGAAATTTAAATAGACCATAATCTTGAAAGAATTGAAGCATAATTTAAAGGGGAAAAGAGGACTTTTTTTATAAATGGGGCTAGGTTTTCATCTAGGTCTGTGATTTTTGAATGTCTGTTAATCACTTTGCATATTGAGTGTGGATTGTTCTCTCTGGCATTTACTGTGATAAATGTGTCTGAAGGCTGTAGAATGTGTTGGTGTACATGTTCATGTATTAGTCTGAGAACTAATTTCATTTTAAAACCAAAGCATGCTTACTTTGAATATTTAAATGAGAGATACCAAATTTTTTCATCAATTTTAATACCACATTTCAGGTGAATCAGAAGACTGAAGCAAGACGTGTACTCAGCTTAGTCCAAAAACTCTTCAGTACTAAACTTTGTAAGTTACCCTCTAAAGTGAGGTGGTAAGATTATTGGCAGTTCTGGAAGAAGTGTTGGTGCTCAGTTGCAACTAATGTATGTAATTGTGTCTTGTTTAGGTTCTAATCTAGGTTCTTTTTGGGAAACCTCTGTTAGTGAACTCTTGCTTATATCTTAGATTGCAGTGTCTTCCTGGGAAAAATACTCTTAAGAATTTGTAAAATAAGACGTCACTCACACTAGACTGTGTAAAATTGATTTTGTTCTTTTGAGAAGTAATGAACTTAGTGCCTTAGGCACCTAAGTTCATTACTTCATCACCTAAGTAATGAACTTAGGTGCCTAAAGAAACTATGAACTGATACGTTTTATCTGTATGTGCTGGTATTGTCAACATTGCCTAAATGTTGACAATACCAGCACATACAGATAAAACGTATCAGTTCATAGTTTCTTTAGTTTATTGTTTAGACTCTCTTCAGATTAAGAATTCACATGGGTAGTTCTTGAGTGAAATGTGAAATCCTTCTGCTTCAAAGAGCATTGTATCTTCCTTTGAATTTCAAAATACTCTAACATTTACTGATATCAATGACTTTATCACCCTGCTTCCCAGACTTGTGGTATATTCTTTGATGCTAGTCCTTATAGTGATGTTCTGAACAGTCCTGCAGTGCTAAGAGGAACAAACCATAAGTTTAAATGCAGGCTTCAAAATTTCTTCATTGGCAAGCATGCATGCACAGATTTTAACAGCTCATGTGGAAGAAAGGCTTGATACATCTATTGCTGAATAGTCATCGGATATTTAATGCTTATTAATACTGATTATTGACATTTGGATAAGTCTGAAAATTAATCTGGATTTGTCTGTGGTGCAGCTCTGTCTGTGGTGCAGTGCTTTATGATAGCACAGTGATAACATAGGTGTGGTTTTAGTGTTCAAGAAGCTTCTAAATGAGCAGTCTTTTTCAAGAGCTCTTGTTCTGTGACAAAGTCTTAGACAAAATCAAGTTTGTTCACCAGTACCAGCAAGGTATAATAGTCATGTGCAAGTGATCCCCAAGTGATTTGTGCCTTTGCCCATTCTCTGATACCTTGCAAGTGCATTTGGTCTGCTTGATTTAATCAAAATATGCTATGGAAGGTAAGACAGGACAAAGCACTGCTGAGATTACCACTCCTGTCAGGCTCCCTTAGTTGTGGTCTGTAGTCCTCTTACATCATCTCTTCGGAATCTTAACATCACTGTGGCATTAATTCCTATTTGTAGCAGTCTGTCCTGTGTCTGTGTGTGGATGTTTTGTGAATAGAACTAACAGACAAAGGTTGGCTAAAAATGTCCAAAACCAAAAGGCTTTGGCACATGGGGCTTTACACCAAGATTCAGCTAATTTACAAGCTATAGCTCAGTTATGCCAAGGTTTACTACTTCTGGAAAAGGAGGTGTCCTGGTTTCAGGTGAGATAGTTAATGTTCTTCTTAGTATCTAATACAGTGCTGTGGTTTGGATTTAATATGAGAATAATGTTGGTAACACATTGAAATTTTTGTTGTTCTCAGTAGTGCTTACTATAGATCAAGGAGAGCCTGTCTACCTAAAATGTATAAAGCTGCATCTGGTAATTATTTTCAAGTTTTTGCTGCCCTGTTAGGATGTGTGATACTATCCTATAATTTTAAGGTAATATCTCTCTGACAGTATTAGTTAAGTATTTCTTTCTTTCTCTGTAGAAGAGAGACTGCAGCATGTTCTTAACAAGTGTGTGAGCACTCATAAAACTTACTGTTGCTTCACAGGAAGGAATGGAAATAAACATAGTGTGTACCAAACATGAAAGCTAGCAAAGTGTGTGCCAAGATGTAAGAGGAACAACTACAGGGAGAAAATATAAGATGCTATTTAAAATAAGTTCTTGCTCTGGTTTTTTGAAAGAGTTAAAGGACAAAAAGAAATAATATATTTATTTTTGGCATAGGTGAAGTTTTAGAGCATTTTTAACCTTTTTCCAGATCACTTTGGTTCAGAAACTTGGGAGAAGATTTTTCTATCTGTGCCTCTTATGACATCTCCTTCTTTGTTCTCGAACCCTGCAGTGTTCCTGTGCATTCCAATATAAGAACATTAAAAGTGTGATTCTGTGCTTATTTCACCTTAATTCTATGATAGGTAGATAGAGAAGCATTCCAAGTGCAAATTAGATCAGTCCCTTTCACAGTTTGTTTTGTTTTCAGAACTTTAATTGCCATCTCTTTTATCCTTCATATGGAGTTGAATGTGATTATTAGATTAGGAGGTTTGGAAATGGATTCAAAATTTGTATAAACTCTAGCTTGTTTCGGGTTTGTAAAAGGTAACAAGTCTGAGCAAGGAGTTTTAGTCCTTCAGATTCTAAGTCTTAGAGCAGAGGCTTTTCTGTGTTGTCATTCTGCATCTAGAATACCAACAAATGAAAATGTGTTCTGTTTTTGAATAGTCTAATAACAAAGTGGGAAAAGCTTCTGATATTTTATTCATTGTTTTTGTGTATATCTAAACCACTGAGAGTAAATGTCAGACTGATTTCTCTCTTCAGATTCATCTGTGTGGGATTCATTTGAAGAGCACCTTGATAGTATTAGGTTGACAGGTATTTACTGTCTGCATAAATGGCAAAGAGCTCATTTTCACTTAGATTTACAAAGAGGTACAGTAGCGTTGAGACTAGGGTATCAGAGTGGAATCTGCCTAATGGTGGTCTAGTGGGAAATGTGTAACAGCTGGGACAAGCAAAGAATTTTGAACTCAGTTGAGTGACTTTGAAGGACTGTGCAGATCATTGAGTGAATTCCAAAAAATCAGCAGTTACTTCATCCTGTGGTGGGTTGTACCTTCCTAGATTCTTCATTAATGTGGATTCACAGACTTCTGTGTTGTCCAGTTTCTCCTAATGTAGTATAATCGCATCAATAAGAGCAGGCTTCGTGCCCAGGATGTCGAAGATCTTTTTGGCGAATAACATGTTTGGGATTAATATTCTCTACAATTGCTTAATCTTTCATTATGTAAAAGAAGAGAGGGAATTAAGCTCTTCAGTCTGAAATTTATCATGAATAAGTTATATATGAAACAATGCTTAGTGTTCTTTGAAGTCACTTATATTCTTTTTTACTAATGCCTAGAACTGAGCAGTTGTACAGAATTATTTTCATGTATTTTGGTGTAGTCTCTCTGGTCTTAGCTTTCATGATCACATAGTCAGTTTATTGAGGCATTTACTCAACCTTCAAGAATTCCACACCCTATATTTGTGACTCTTTCTTCCCTGTATGTATATGTAAGGTACAAAATAGATTCTGCTAAGACCATCATTGGACTGACCCAAGAAAGAGGATACCGGCAGGAAGTTACTGCCTTCTAACTTCCTCTTACCTCTTCTGTCTTCTTCCTTACTTTCTACCACCCTGTGAAACAGACTGAGATTATGTTTTGGGATGTATCTTTTTTTCTTAGCCAGCCAATTTGACACAAGCATCCATCAAGTGTAGGGAGGCACTTGCAGACAAGAATGTGTTTGAAAGTGGATTGTCCCTAGAATGAGGTCACTTAACCTCTGAAGAGCATTAGGAAGGATCATTGTGAGGAAAGTTTAATTGCTGTGGCATACAGATAGATGTTTGCCGTTGCCTACCGTGTGTTAGTGCATTGGGAATCTTTTGTCATAAATTTGTTAGTGAATAGAGAGGAGGCAGAGAGCTCTGCATGCTTTAGACTCTCACTTTAAAAATATTCTGTGATGCTGGAGGAGAGATGCCTGGATGTGTCAGAAGGTGCAGCTAGAAGGAAGGGATGCTTGTGTTAATTTAGCAGACGGTGATCGTGAATTGAAGTTGTTCATTTAAGATTCTCCCTTTAACATGGGTAAATTAGTAAGATTGTCTTTATTCTGAGTACCGGTCTGTGTTGCTAAGGCTTGTGCGATGCATTAAAATCCAGATAAAAGATTGCCTCAGGTCAAATCTGTCTGAACATGCATATCCACAAAACAGTTTCAGAAAGTCTCAAAAGAAAAAAAGTTTGTTTTAATTGAGTATTGCACAGTTTTTGTTCCACTAAATCTGAATTTGTCATCCAAAAGCAATGGAGATTATGCTGTTTAATCAAGCTTGCTGTTCAGCTGATAGAAGTACCTTCTTGCTTTTTCTGGAGGGAAGGAAAAAAATAATTTTATTCTAGGTTATTTTTACTCTGTTTTACTTCAACTGTGCATGCTTATTTATGCTAATCCGAGGTTAATTTATAAAAACAATGGGAAAATATATGATGTTGGATATGGACAAATTCAAGTGGTCCTAGATTTCGCAACAGAAGTAGTTACTAAAATCACACCTTTTCATATCATACAATATGAAATTAGTATCATACAACCTACAGGCTCTAACTTTCTTTCTTCTTTATTACTTTCTTGGGCACAATATTCATTCAGGATTATGGGAAACTACTGAATAGAGGCTGAGATATCATAAAGTCTAGGGAATTAACAAGAATATGGCTATGCAACAGCTTTGGGGAGCTGAGTGGAAGGTGCCTTTGGTAGCATACTGTTTAGGTAATCGTCTGATAATCATCATCATTGTGGATTTATTGCCTATCCTAACACTATTAAAACATAAGGCAGATAAAGCTTACCCCATCTTCGATAGAAAGCGTTATCATGTTTTCATTAGCATTTCCTGGTGTGTAGTTTATAACTCAGACGAACAGTTTTCAAAACAAGTTTTAACCCTATCATTAGCCCATCCTGGTTCGGTATGTTCTTGCTCCTTTATTTTTGTACCTTAATTATAACTATTCAGGATTTGTATTACAAGTACTCTTCCATGAAAGCATTGTAGTACTGCATTCCTTATGTTAAATTTTGTGGAATATATTTCCCTCAGAAAAGTCTTTATGTTCTATTTACTTCTTCTCTAATGTTTAGTGTGGGGGGTGTTCCACCTACTTTCATAGGTTGTTTTTTTGCTACAGTTATCCTACTAAATTTAATAAGCTGCTATTTGCTATAAATCAGATTCTATTAAAGGATCTTTTATTAAGATCTGCATCTTGCTTGAAACTTTATTGCATATTTTTCTCTTTCAGCAAGCTACATTGAGCGACCTCAGCTGATCAGAGCAAAAGTGCCAATAGTGAAATTCAGGGATAAAGTCAGGCAAGTATTCTGTTCAGCCTAATCTTTTAGACTTTGACATAGGAAAATATTCTAGATGTGTACTGCCCTTACGAGTAGTCCCACTATTTTTTGTGTTTATTTGTGTGGTGCTGTAGTTGTTACCACAAGCTTGTAGAGCTAGCATGCAGTGACAGTCAGCTTATTGCCTTTGATGATCTGAATCACCTCTTGTGGTTGAGATGCTATTCAGTTCCTGTGATGTGAATTAGAAGCAGTATATCACATAGTTCTGTGGGTTATTTGTACATACTGGACTCCAAATTAACAAATGGTTTCACAGAATAACAGTGGTTGGAAGAAAACTGTTGTGAAATATAGTTTTGTTTGCTGTGCAGACATAACTATTGAGCTATACAAACAACGCTGAAACAAACTAGTTTGTGGTGATATTTTCTTGTATTCATTGTATATTCATTATAAAGACATGAGAATAATTTAGTGGGTTGCACTAGGACAGATAATGTTGTCTTTCTTATTGTGTGTGATCAAAGTATCTGACAGGAAAAAGTCATGCAAACACTGAAATATGTTGACAGTCTGAGTAATGTTCATTGGCTTAATTTTGTAACACTGATATGTATCAGTTTCCTATAGTAACATTGTTTCATTTTCTTTTTAAATTGGACTTTGAACAACTTTAATGTAACTCTCTTAACCTGTCTATACAGATCTAAAATTTTGTGACCCTGTCTCTGTCTTTTAAGAGCAAATAAGCATACTCTTCTGGCCTCTCCTTAAGAAAGCATATCACAACATGTTTTTATCACAATATAACTTTATCATGGCTAGGTTCCTGCCCTAATAAAACTAAATCTGTCATGTTTACAATTTAAACTAGTCTAGATCATCAGTTTAACCTTTTGTTTCATCTGAGATTATACACACTTGTTGGGGTTTTTACTTTACACTTTTTTCTTCATTTACACCCAGTCCCATATTTACTTGAGTATAATTGTCTACCTTTTTTAAAAATTTGAATGTTTTTGCTTTCTTTTCTAACAGTACAGAAGGTTGTTTCTTCCATGCTTCCTGAAAGTATGGTACTTGCCAAACTAAAATTTGGGTTATTTGGATTAGCTACATATAGCAATGCTAGTCTTCATATATAAATGTAATGATACATTCCTGGTCCAAATATTGAATGAGTTATGGGATTATAGCAAGAATATTTTTTCCCCAATTTAAAATGAGAAAGTAAACTTTAAAAAGAGATCTTTAATATGGAACAGATAGAAGTGATTGTGTGAGAAGACAGAAGTCTTTTTGTAAGCACTGATAGTCCATAGTGCCGTCACTTTCAGATAGGATTTAAAGAAAACTTTATTTCCCACTAAATCAAAGTATGAGCTTCTAAGACTAGAAGCAGCACATTATATTTTTGCAGAGTAAAAAGCAGTATTGTTCACCATCTGGTTTTCCATCTTCCACATTGCTTTTGTGGAAGAGAGGAGTGGCGGTGAATGCCATCATTTTGGGTTGGGATTTTATTTTTGATTGTAGTTCATTTTTGTTTTGTTTTCTGTCTTTACAGTTATCTAACTCTTACATAACCTGTCACCACCATGTTTTGTCTTTTTATTTAACGTTTGTCTCCGTCTAGTCTCTTACTGGCCTCTTGTCTTTTGTAGGCTCAGATGCACAAAAAATGCATATGCATGCAGTTTTTCACAGAGGTCTTGAAAAATGGATTGGATGTCCTGCACCCAGGGCACTAAGCCTGTCTTTGCCAAAATTGAAACTAAACATTACAAGCCTCCTGTGAGAGCTGATTTTTTTGTTGGGAGTTTTTTTTTGCTGCTGGGAGAAGGTGGTTGAATTCAATGGGTGTTATCTCTGTATCTGGAGATGAACATTCTAATGTGTTACTAATAACTCAAATATATATATATATTTCATATATTACTGAAAATAGCTGTTTCCTATTACTTTGATTCAGTGAATGAGAAAGCATTCAGTTTGTATTTGTTCTCTTTTATAACCTTTAAACTTGGGGGTTTATAGTGCTGTAAAAGTAAGAGAAGATCAACTGCACCTAAAGACTTACCATTTTTCTTTTTTTTGGTAGTCTTTCTCAGGAAATTATTCTAGTGCTGGTTCTGCTTCTCAAAAAGCCTTTTATCAATAATCAAGATCTTTATACTACAGAACATACAAAAAAACTTCCTCTCCTGCTACAGTTGATGTGCAGTTGACTCTTTTCCTCTCCTTTAGTGCTTTATAGTAGAACTTGAGTCCAAGCAGTACAAAACCTTTTTCACTTGCCACCACTGCAACAGCTGGTAAACATGCAATAGAACTTGCTTCAATCGGCATCTGGTAAACAGTCTTGTTGTCAGTTTGGATTAATTGGAATTACACATGCAGTCTGACATTTTTCTTATATTTGCACATACAGGTAATATTCTTATGGGTGTTCATGCTTATATTTACAACTGTGATGTGGTAGCTGAAGCTTGTTCATTTCCTGTACTGTTATGTACTATATTCCTAAAACATATAAAAGGTTATGTTTGGTACTAATTTAGGTTTAAAATTATGCAGTAGTTTAGATGCAAAGAATGTTTTGATGTAAAAAGTGTATAAAAGGTGTAAAAAATGTAAAATGCTCAAAATACATTAAAAATTTCTTGTTGGCCTCAAATTATTGTCTTTTTAATGAATGTCAGGTCTGTGTTCCCCTTATATAATCAAGAAAATCTGAAGAAGTATTTGGGTGAACAAATGCTATGTAAATGAAACTTGTGCATGTAAAATGGAAATAGCTATATATCACATATACAGCTACTTCTTTGTCTAATAACAGACTCTTCTTACTGCAAGTTAGTGTTGATACGGATTATTGACCATGAATGCAATATAATTTCTGGAGTTCTGTGAGTAGTTAGGCTCTATATGCAGTAGGAAATTCAAACTTGGGGGCACGTTGTGTTGTAAATAAAGCAGTTAATGCTTGTTTTCCTTAGTTAATCTTAACAGAATGAAAAGTATCAAAACTGTTTTATTGCAAAACATGTAGTGTTTACTCAGAATTGGTTTTATTCCTATGTATTGATTCTCTCTTACTGTCATTGCAGAAATAGCTCTTACCTTCTGACCTCTTCCAGTTCTCTTTCTCAGTTCATTGGCATAATTTCCTAAACTAATACCTCAGAGAATCCTTCCTGGTGTCTGAAGTTGTCTGTAATAAATCATGTAGTGCAAGTGTAGTTGGGAGAAAGATTTGGTAAAAGTTAAAAAAGATATACTAAGTTGTTGTAAAGTCTAAATTTGTATCTACATGTATTCTTCATTTAAAACAACAATAACATTTTTATAACAAAGGAGTTCAAGACTGTAAGTGGCTCAGGTGCTATGAACAAAACTAAATCATGGCATTTAAAACTGAAGAAAGTTTACAGGGCTTTATATTGAAATTACTTTTCTCTATATCCATAAAGTAGGTAATAAACATTCAGAAATTAAATACCATGATGCTTCTTTTTTTTTTTTTTTTTTGCTTCCCTGATAGCAATGTGGATTTCGACTTGAATGTAAACAATGTGATAGGTATAAGAAATACATTCCTTCTGAGAAGCTATGCATTCAGTAAGTTCTTATTGTATTTTCTTATTTCTTTAAACTTTGCTTTTAGTGTTTGTATTTTGGTATTGATATGCTCTGAAAATTTAATAGATTACAATATATGTAATTACCTGTTTAGCTGTATTAAGTAGCTTTAAGATAAGTTCTTGTTGCTCATTCTAAATACATGGAGAAAACAGCTGTATGTTTTTAACTGAATATTATAATATTCAGAAGATAAAAAAAGATTCCTCATCTTGAGGTCCATATATCTAGTACAAGGGCTACTTCAGGTATTCTACAGATAATAAGATCATTATAGTAATGGTTATCTAGTGGTATAATCTCCAGCTTCTTTTATTTCCTTACAGCCAATGACAGTATGGATGGCTGATAGCCAGCTATGTCTGTATGCTGTTGCAGAGTCTTTGCTTGGAAAATCCAAAATACTGCTTCAGTATTTATACTAATCCCAAATCAAAATTGGTTTATGTCTGCTCAGGAATTTGCATTTTAGGGAGAGATTGTGAAACAGCCTTGTGAAAGGAAGGTAATAACAACAGCACTCTTAGTGGTAAACTAAGAGTTTTTTTCTTAACATTGCAATGTCATTTGTCAGATTAGTAGATAAAGGAGCGTGCCTAAGCCGTTTTCTTCTAGGCCATTTGCATTTATTCCTTTACCCTCTTCTTCAGTTCTTGCATAAAGTAATTTTTATTTAGTGTGGGCAGTTACCAATAGAAGCTGCCTTCACTAGTTAAATTTTACTAATATTTCAGTCAAAGTAGTTTGTGCTCCATATTCATGTTACTAGGAGAGTCTACAACTTGTCCTGGATCAGTTGGTTAACTGTAATATCTTCATACATTCAAGAAAGTGTATGCCTGGAAAAGTATTCGCTTCCAAGTATTAAAAATATTGGGAAGTAATCATTGAGCAGTCACTTCACAAAGTCTGATGTTGATATACTTGTTTGTAGCTTCTGTCACAGATTGACTTTTCTCAGAAAATCACTGTAGGGCAGACAAGTCCAGATGTGAAAAGAGCAGTGGAAGCAGTCCTAGTATACCACTTTCTCTTCTGTTCTGCTGTGGTGCTCACTTTTATAGGGCCAGCAAAGTCAACTTCATGTTTCCTGGTGAAGGCTGAATAATATTTTATTGAGGTCAAGGGGTGAGTTAATAGCAAAGAGGGACCTGTGATTGAAAACATTATCTTCCCAATGTTCTGGACTTTCCTAAATATCATACAGCATACACATTGTCTGTCTTGTCTTCCTTCGACCAGAAAACTCAGGTGACATGGGACACACAAAACTAAATGGAAGCTTTTATCAGACTGTCTCCATACTTTTTATAAGTCATATGAGCAAGGGTGGATAGCCTTATATGTATTATCCTGTTCACTTAAATGTGTAGTTGAAGGTCTATGTGTAGTTGAAGGTCTTCAACCTGAGTAAGGGAAAGAAATTATAAAATTACCTCTGATATGGAAGATGTATTGGTCTGTTTTCCATTGGAACAAATTAGATAATCAGGCAAACAAGGGACTAAGTATCTTAGCGAATATGATAAAAAAGCTAAAACTCAAAAATTTCTGTGGATGCCCTTCTCTCTGTTTTGAAGTTAACTCTTCAGTGTTGGTGCATGAGTGGTCTAGAAAACATTGAGGATGATGAGGCAAGCTGACACAAAACGTCCACAGAAAATGTGGGTAGATTAGGCACAGCTAGAAGTCAAAGTCTGTGCTATGTTATCAGCAGTTTGTTGAAGGGACCATGTCTGTGATTAATCAGCAATTTTTGCTAGATAGTCTTCAGTTAATGGAGGCTGGACTTTTTAGCTTTGTGCAAACATTACTGAGCATTTTCTTGAGAGGTACCTAGTATCGAAGTATCAGACAAAATTTACTGGCCATATTGCACACTAACTTTGTTATATACTAGTTACATGCACCAGCAGACAGAATTTAATATCTCAAAATGAGGTCAACTAAAAAAAGATCTTTTCTGCTGTGACACAAAATAGCTGTGTTTGAAACTGGAACCTATTTGCATTTTTCTCTCATGGAAAAATTCTATTTCAATTAATGCATCTTCATGTGGTATCTGTACAGTACTTTTTTGGCATCTCACATTTGGTGTACTAAGTTATATTTTTTAGTTTAACCACTAGTGAACAATGTCAGGAATAAGGTGATTAGTGGTAAGGAGTTTGGTTGTTTCCAAAAGATGTTCCAGATCTAGTAGGACATTAATTCTTAGAAGAGTACCAGTTAAATGGGTATGTGTGCTGAACCACTCTAAACATGTTGAGAGAAAATCATGCTTGATAGTTTTAGAGAATAACAGAGAGCACCCCAACTCAGTTGTAGGATATATCTTTTGTCCTCGTGTCCTGATAAGCAGAATACAAAACTTTGTATGATGATGTCAGGTTAGAAAAGGTACTCCAGAAAGTATAAGCTTTTTTTTATGATCTGCTTCTGCATACCTGCAAATAATAAACTATTCTTCAGTCCCAGGAGTTTGTGGTGGGTGATGTTTACCTAAAATAGATTAATACTTTAATTAGAAGGTTATCTATATTCACCAGAAATTCAGAAGATCATACCTGGCATATGGCTGTATTTATATTTTTCCTTATGAAATGCATATGTATTAATTTAAAGAGATATTGTATCTAACATGTCATCTACATAAAAAGCTGTTGAGGACAAGGCAAATTTAAAATTTATGTTTGGATGCAGGGATTACTGCTGTCATGTATCCTAATGTAAACTTTAGAATCAACTGTGTCCTCCAGCCACTATAATTCTTTTCCCTGCCTTCAAAGTTTGTATAGCCTAAATTAAATAAAATAACACAGGGTCTGTCCTGGCAGCAAGTTTTTTCAGGGAAAATTGGTACAATGAACTGGAGAGACCTTAGAAGTAGAACGATGCTTTGCAAATTTCCTAGTGTACCTGTTGTGTACCTCTTGTGATGTGTCTTTGGATTTTACTACTCAAAAGGCTGTTTGCAAATGCAAGTACTATATTTTGATTTTTATAGGATGGATAGTAATTGTAGAATTGTAGAAGTAAATTCTATAAAATGCCTACAGAATGTAACCTTAGATTACAAAATTCCCATGTTCATCAAGTAAGAGCAAATGTTGATTAATTGCTATCTAGTTAAATGTACTTTTTTGAGATCTGTTTATTTTACTTGCAGTTGAGAATCGAGTTCGTCCATTAGTACTTGTTGTTAAGAAGTGGGCAAGTTTTCATGAGATAAATGATGCCAGTCGTGGTACTTTAAACAGCTATAGTCTTGTGTTGATGGTTTTGCACTATTTACAGAGTAAGTATTTTTTACATGTTTAAACTGTCCCTTTTCAGTTCATATTTGTGTAGTTTTCCTCTTTAATGAAATAAAACAAGCATCTCCTACACAGAAATACTTAAAAGTAAAGTGAGTTTTACTCCATTTCTTTGGTGTTGCATTTTGTCTTTAACAAGTGGGTCTGCTCTTTGGAGGCAGAGTTACCACCTTTAAAAAGTTTTGGAAAAAAAAAATGTACCTGGAGGACGCTGTGTAGCTATAAAATAAACTCAAGTACTGCTTCACAAAAATGCTTGAGGACATTTACTGTAGTCATCTCTGGCAGCTGCCACAGCTGTCTAGGAAAGAGGAAAAAAGGGTTCAAATAATCCTTTTCATGCAAAACTGTGATCAGTCAGCTGTCTTGGGAAGATCAGCAGTCCAGAAACCAAAGAGGAGCCTTCTACCTGTGCTTCCTCAGCCTTTTCTGTGGGGGAAAAAAAAAGGCATGAAAAAAAAGCCCCTGAGGTGTGGCCCTGTACATGTACAGTGCTAGATACCATATAAGCATCAGATTTTTAGGTTCTGATGTTTTATTCATGCAGATTTTAAGCGTTTTTCCCCTGCTATATGCATGTGATGTTCCTGAAAATAGCCTGTCCCCTAGAATTTCTAATAGTGTTTTTGTTGATACTGTGGAGGGGAAAAAAGAATACCTTTGTTTTGCACTAGTGTCCCTGCCTTCGCTAGGTAAATTCTCTTCTATACTTAATTCCATATTCTTTTACTAATGTGGATGTCTTTGGACCCAAGTTTAGTGTGGCTTGAGTTTATTTTGTAGATACATCAGTATCTTGTACATGAACTTTCTTCCGGATAATATGTCTAATTAACTTGAACAATAAGAAAAGGAAACTCATAGGGCAAATGCTAGTGGTAAGTGGTAGTTTTTCCCCTCCCATCCATCCTCTTAGTAAAGCTTACTAAAGCATACACACCTAGATACAACACCTTGATTGTTTGCTCTGATTTTGTTGCCTTTTAATTTAGTGTGGTAGACAGCTGGAAAGTATCCAGGATGTTGCAGAAACATGAACACCCACAAACAAAAATGTTATTGAAGCGGCTGTGGTAATTTTCTTAGCAGTCCTGATAGTTTATTCTACTCTTTGAACATACTCCAATCACATTCTAAGAATTTTGCTGTTCTGATTCTTAGTCCCTATGGAACTAGAATTCTGTGACATCTTTTCACCTGTAAGACCTTATAGAAGAGTGAACCAAGTCCAAGACTTGTGTACTTAATTTATTTATTATTTTCCCTAGTGAATATTGTAGGCCAATTTCCTAAACCATGCTGAAGACATAGTGTTAAAGCCTTAGTTTGAGGAGTGCTCTGACAATTCTATGGCTGCCTGAGTAGGATGTAAATACTTTGGAATTTTGATTAATCTATAGGACCACCTAATTTAAGTGATTTTTTTTTTTATGTATCTAATTTATATAGTTCAATAGATGCACTCCCAATCCATGGTTTTCATAAAAGTGACCAATAATTAGATAATTTATGTTTGTTAGTGTTGTTAATGACTGCATGATCTTCCTATTTGCCATTTAGCAGACCAGCTAATACTATTAGACTGTATTTGTGTATTTTATGGGGATTTTGCTAGCAATGCCTACTAAGTGTGTTGTGCATTTTTTAATAGGTTACATTTGGAGACTCATTATGTAATACTTGGCAGCTGAAAAACATGTTCTTTTGCAGTAACTGTAGACTCGTTCATAGAATTGTGTTACATGTAAGGAAAAAAAGACGAGTGAAGCTCTCATTTTTCATTTAGGGAATCTAGATGATTTTCCTATAGCCATGAATTCTGAATATGAATTTCAGAAATAAAGCTGTACCCAGCTGCTATAGTATTTTTCATGCCTTTTACATATAGTAGTATCTTGGTAAGACTCTTCTTTAGCTGAATAAACTTCCTATAGTACTGTACAGTACTAAGTACAGTAATAGAAATGTTTGCCAAATAACTTATATTACAAAATGCATGAAAGTGAAGTTCTTGATAAATGTTTTTAAGATAGAATTTCAATGCAAGTCTTTGGTGTAGTTGATATGATATTGCTTCCATGTGAATTACGTGAATCACAGCAACTTTGACCTTTTTTTTTATAGCCTTACCTGAACCCATCCTTCCATCCCTCCAAAAAAATTACCCAGTAAGTGTTTCTTATGGATTTACTACATCATATGTGTGACCCTGCTTATCTAAATATATGAATTCTTAACTATCTCTAATGGATTAAGTTGAATTAACAGTTTCAGTAGGTCAGGTCATTGATATTTATAAGATTATTTGCTGCTTTTGATAATTTCTTTTATGAAATTTCTGTTATGCATGGGAAGATCTGACACACAGTTAGCAGAAAGTGCTAATGAAAACCACTGACCTAATTCTCTTTTTGCTGGCCTGGAAATATCCCTGTGTCAGCTGTAACTTTCTGGTTCCTGTATCTTAATGTGTTAAGTAGTGCTTTTTCATTCAGCTCTGTTGCTTCAAAATTCCATCCCTTCCTACCGCTATTGAGTTGCCTGATATTTCCATGTCCAGAAAGTGAGTGATACATGGATTACTAAGGAAACTTGAGACATCACAAAATTTTATTTCAGTCCAAAAAGAAAGCACCTTTTTGGAACTTTGCTTTTGTAGTCAGATCATACTCTGTTCATTTCTGGAGAAGTCAATGAATCAGTATGCTTTGGTCCATCCAGAATTAGGAGTGTTATTAGTGAGATTTAATCTAAGAAAAATTTTCTAGAAGTAAGAACTGCCCTCCTAAATATTTGCCTGTGCACAGAAGTGCTATTGCTGAATAGTTCTATGCTGTAATTTATTTACAAAAATTTCTTGGTTCCTTCCTCTTTACCTGTCTCATATGTGTCAGTTAAAATTTTTCTTTATTCATAGTTGACATAATTTGGTGTTCCTGTCTACATATGGGGTATTTTTAATTGGTTGCTGGCAATCGTGCCAAGCTAGTATCAAAAAGCCTTTCTGTCTTTTGCTTGTATTTCCCATAGTGCTCAAACAGGAATATTTAGTGGTGCTGAACATCAGGGAGAAAATACTGTGGTGTCAGCCATTTTGGGTAATTGAGATAATTGAGATGCAGGAGAAAGCACTGGGCAATAATTCACTGCAGTTTTATTTATGTTTTGTAAATCTGCTTAGGGATACCTTTACTATATTTTTATGGTCTTTATCTTTTCCTATGATTTTTTTTTTTTTATGGTACTCTCTACCTTCTGGTTTCTTCGTTGAGAGTGCCGAAGAGCTTTTGAAGCTAACTTTCATTTCTTGTATCCTTAGCTTTATCTGATAGGTTTTTGAATTGCTACATTTGCTAATTACATTTCCTTAAACTTTGTGTGCTCTAGTGTTTTAAGTTTTGTGTAGCATGTTATTTAAAGAAAAGTGTTTAGAACTGGCAGCTTTTGACTATGCTGTGTTTATAATGCAGACATTTATATTTGTCTTGTTAAAACTTTGGAGAGATCTTCAGAATACTATACAAAAATTACTGCCTTCAATCATTAAAGCAAATGTATGCAGTGCATTAAGCTGAAAAATCTAATTAATCTAAATGCAAAGTGTTATCTTGTGTTGTGTGAAAATGGTAAATCACTTGCAGGTGAGCACTGCTATAAGAACTCCATTTTTGCCCTGTTCTGATATAGATTATCCTTGGTTTTGTTGTACTTTCTTCTATTTGGAGAATGAACTAAATGTTCTAGAATTGCTAACAAAATTAGAAGAATATTTTATGCATGCTTACTGCAAACCAAATTGCAAGTATGTTTTTGATCTGCTGTCTCCGTTAGGAATATAATTAAGTATTTAAAAATTATAAAACTTGAAATTTCTGAATACTGATATTTTGAAGGAATTTAAATTAAAAATATGGCAAAACAATTTTCACCTTGTGGCTTGCAGTAATAATTAAAAAGCACAGGTGAATTTCAGTATCAAAAGAAACCATATATTTTTATTATTGTAGCTGGTCAGAGTTGTGTCTCTGTACAAAAATTATACAAACATACTGCATCTTCCCTATATACGTCTACCCACAGTTTTTCAAAATCAAATTTGCAGCCTGAAAAAACTTCTGTGATCTGGAGGAAACTGCTTATCTTAAATTGTTGGCACCACATAGGAGAGACATGCCTACATTGAGGAGGAAACAAAAGACAGAGTCTATGTCTCAGTGAATCCATACTACAAATGTGAAGGGTGAGAAGTCCTGGAAAGCCACCAGATTTGCCCACTTTTGCATTCTATTGTTGTGGGGGAGTTTCCATCTGGCACCAAGCTGATGTGTTTTGCAGCCACTAGTTTAGGGGGAGTATCAGACCACATCAAATGCAGGGTTGTATTCTGGGGTTTCCTATGCCCGCTAGCCAGATTAGGTAGATGAAAATAGCCCACCAAATGTGTTCATCGATTTTGAAGTCTTTATAGTACATGCTTCCATGTCAGGACTTCACCGGTAAGCTCTGGAGAACCTGTGGTGGATTAAAGCATTGCGGTTGGTGAACACTGCTGTCAATGACACTTAGAAGGAAACTTGTGCCTGACTCACCACTGTTCAAGAAGTCTGGTATTTTAACTGAAGTCAAGATGAAATTGGGTTTCCATGAATGCTCTGGATGGTGAACTTCAAGGACTCTAGCATGAGCACATTTTTGTTTCTGCTGCCTCAGCTTCATGACATGTCTTGCAAAGGGTGGGGCAGAAGGTGGGATGGTTCTTACCATGGGAGTCAGCCCTTGGAAAGACGCAGTTTGCTTCACACTGAGTTGCACTTTTAAAGATGAGTTAGGTACTCATTTATAGGACTGGTGAAAAGGATATTTTAGGTGTGTCAAGACATTATGCTGATGTTACTACTAAATTTTTTTGAACAAAGGATCTTGTACATTCAGAGTTAAACTCACTATTCATCAAAAATATTTAAATATAAATCTTTTTTTATGTACACTTGTGTTCCTTTCCAGTGTGTAAGATGGAATGAGTATACCTAAAAGCATTATGTAACTTGAACGTGAAGCATGTTGCTGAATACTGTTTCTTGAGAAATCGGCCAGTCAAGGTGAAAATTAGAGATCCAGCAAAAAAGGAAAAAGACTTTCGGGTCTCTCTTCTGGGATATCTTAAAATAATGGAGAGCTCATTTATATTTGTTGCGCAATCAGATCCTGAATCTAATTTCTGTCTCTTAAGATGGCTTGAGGCAAAGACACAGTAAGCAAAATAGGGACTAGTTTTAGTAGAAGCTGAATCTTTTGCCTTCCAGAGCAAGTTAAGGAAAGAAAATGTACTTCAAAGGGTGCTTTGTAATTCTATTTTTTTAGCAGCCTCACCTATGTGCAGAATCTGTAAGCTGTACCTTGTTTTGTTTGTCTAGTTATTCCCTGCGTCCCTCTAGTGAGAAGGAAAATACTGTTGTCCTTGTTTTACAGCAGATGAATGGAGATGAGTTGAAGCTAGGGGAGTATCATGGGTTGTCTGTGGCAAAGCAGAAAAAATAACTAGGTATCCCTTAGCTGGTCTGACCTCTTGTTTACTGGACACAGAGTGATTCCTTTGTTAAGAAATGACCTTAAATTATATTGTTGGTGATTGAATTATTGAATAATGGTATATCTTGACAGAAGCTGTCACTAAATCTTGCCAATTTTAAGTAGCAATTAATTGGCTTTACATGTAGAATTTTCTAATACGGTAATAGCAAAGTCTTACATAACAAATTTTCTGCATTTCAGAAAGATGAAACACTTGGTTTTGCCTTCTCTGTGGGGTGATCAGGAACCCACAGTGCATAGAAAATAAATCTACTAACACTATCACAAGCATGGGATTAATACATTGCTTTAGTTTCTCTTAATAAGTCTTATTTTCTTCCAGAAAAGTCATATCAGTTATGCCTTGTATTTTGCAATACTCAGTTATCTTTTTAAGAGCAATTTTTATAGTGACATAACCGCTAAACCAAGCGGAAGTGAGTTACTTATATGTGTCTCTTAAACTAGATGGTTGGGGGTTTTAATAGTTAGCTGCTCTAGCCTGTAACCTGTGTTTGTAGTAATGCACGTGTCTAGAATAATATGCGTGTATTTTCTTGAAAGCAAAAGCCTTTCTGAGTAAGAACATCTTTGATTTGTCTGATAATGTATTGTCTGGCAGTAAAAAAAAGCTTGTTTTTATGAAAAATAATAAAATAAAGCCTAACTCTTTAGCTGCTGAGGATATCAGCCTCCCTGTAATGGCAGAATTCTCTTGCAATTGAGAACTTCTCAGGCAATTAAATATTCAAAGTTTAAAAAAATTATTCTTGTCTTCCTTTTCTACTGCCTCCAAACACTTACTAGTTGTAGTCGACATCTGTTGTAATTTCATTGCACTTCTGTTTTGTATTTTTGTAGGTCAGTGGCCCATTTTCTTCTTCCTTTCCCCATCCTCGCTTGTATGTTTCTTCACCAGCTGGTGTACTGCTAATTCTAAATTCAGTTGTTCTGACTCTTCCTTAGCTTTCTGTATGGATGGGCAAGGAGTGACTTCCACTGTAGTATCTTTCTGATGAACTTTAGGGTTAAAACTGTGTTTACTGTATGGCATTGGAACAAGTGTTCCTTTCTAGATCTTTGTATACTGCATATCTGCTTTTTATGTCTGTGTTACCGTTGCTTTGGTGTCTTCTGATGAACTATAAGCTGTTAAATTCTGAGCTTTGTGAACTAAAATAGTGTTTTATGAGATCAACCATTGAAATTTTTCTATCTCTAGAAGAATGGCTTTTTTTCCCCAAAAGGTGTTGCACAAGGTTCCAGGAAGTTTTGCTGGAGCTGACAGAAAGAAGATGGGAGTCTCAAACTTTCCAGTCCTCGTGGTTTTGTCATTTAACACTGCTTTTCTCAGAGGAAGTAGTGCCAGCTGTGGACATGGAAATAATACTACACTATGTAGTGCTTCTAGTGCTATTTTAGTACTATAAAGTTTGAATCACGCCTGATACTATTCTTAAAAATAAAAAATGAATGGGTGGGGAGGGGAAAGAACATATTGTAATAAGTGAACAGGTTCCTAAATTTACATAAATGTGTGTCTTTATGTGAATGTAATGTTTGGTTCTGTGTATCTTGAGTTCATTTTTAGTAAAACACAAAACATTGCTGTGAAACAGTGTTAAAACCAAGTATCAGCAAGTTATAAAAATTGTTCCTGTACCAAGAGGAGATAATGTTTACTTCCAGTCTATCAGTAGAAACTAAAGGATGCAAAGGACACTGAAACAGCGGGGCAGTTCTTAAACCATGTGTGTTTAGTCTTGTATATATTCCTTTCTAAGCTGGCTAAAGTACTTTGTTTTCATAGCAAACCTGATTTTTTTCTTACCCCATCATACTCACCCTCTACCCCTACAGAAAAGCATACTTCAGCTGAAATGCAGCATTCTGTGTATTCACATGTTTTGTATAACTTCATTGCTGGTTTGGGGTTTTTTTGTTGGGGTTTTGTTTGTTTGTTTAAATTCTTGGCTAGAGGAAGTCATACTTGGAGTCTTTATGATTATTTTGTGGGTGGATGCAGGTTCATTCATATGCAGTTTTTAACTGGGTGCTTGGGAGCAATGTTAGGCCTTCCCTCTGGGTTATTCCTGTATTTCAGTTAAGCTATGGGAAATTGACAATAGGTGCATTAACTTCACCTATGTATTTCTCAGCTGAACTGCGGTCAGCTGAGTGCAGGCTCAGCTTTTGCTCTTGTGATTTTAAACACGTCTAGTTCAAAGATTCTCCCATGTTAAAATTCTTTCTCTTGTATGCTCCTGTGCAAGATGATTCGACCTGCGTTCAGGAGGAGTAACTAGTATTCAGTGGGGCAGAAGAGAAAGTCCTTGGCTTGTAAGTTGTGCTTGAACTTACAATAAGCAAACAATAGGCAGCTTTCTTATTGTGGAAAATACATGCACCTGGGTTAAGGCTATCTCTGTGTATATATATATATATATATATATATGTATATATATACACACTCTGATTTTATTTTGACAGGAATGTTTTGATCCTACTATGCAGTTGCATTTTGTTCATCAAGCACCACGTACCATTCCTCCTTACGTCTCAAAAAATGGATCAAGCCTTGGAGATTTGCTAATAGGCTTCTTCAAATATTATGCCACAGAATTTGAGTAAGTAATAAGCTCATTTTAGTGGTTTAGAAGATGTGAAACTTTGATTCCTTCTATTCAATATAGTAACACTTTATAACCCTTGAAAGAAAGAAAAGCACCAATGCAGATAATTGTAACAATGCAAGTAATTGAGAGAGAGGAAGGCTATGAGTGGAAAGGCTAAATGACAGCAGGAATGCCAGTAATTTGTCTGATGTCTTCTAATTAGCTGGGCATTTTTTCTTGCAAAATAGTTCCAAAAAGTTTGAGAGCTTTCTTCTTTAAAAATTGCTGGGGTTTGTTATACAGTTACATTATTCTATAACTGCCTATTCCTGTGTGAGATCCAATTCTTAGCTGTCATTTAAGGTATCAACTGTGATATGAATTATTTGGACCTTAAAAGCTCTGCTTGTCTTTTGTCACACTCAGTCAATGGAGGTAACTGGCCAGGTGGCTCCTTACTTTGACCAGAATATACATCTGTGTAGGCCTCAGCTAGTGAAGAATTCTGTCATGTATAGTTGTTTCACTCACATTATTGGTTTGCTAGAATCTGAGTTCAATTTTGGCATCTGCACTTCCTTATATAAGAGAAGCTTAAATTGTGAGGACATCTGAAGCCTTAAGTTACAAATGTTTTGCCAAATTGTTACTCGTGTATTTCTGAATTTCTTAGAAAAAATGCTTTTTCTTATAAAATATCAAATGGTTGTATCTCAATCAGCTTGAAGATCTTCTGAATAATTTCTGAGGCAGTTTTTTGATGCATGTTGCTGTCCTGTGTATGCGCATCATCTCCATTTCTTGGAAGAAGAACAAAACAGACAACTGGATACTCATAATTTTAGAAGTGTTCATAATTCACTTTAATATAAGAAGTGAAAGACTATAAAATCATTAAAGGATTTCTGGGGTGTGCATCACATGCGAAATATGTCAGCTAAATCCCTATGGCCTGTAGTAATGCATGAGCCATCTGCATTTTGTGCATGCTTAAGCCTGACTGAAAGACTTTCATGTAAGAGATTTTCTTTCAATGATCTCTGCAGATAAGAGGATGGTCTTTTGTCTTAAATGTTTCTCCTGAGTACCTGTCTTTTCAGCTGACAAGGTGATGTTTGTTAAAGAGGCAAATGAGAAGACAGTGCTGGAGGATAACCTTAGATTCTTAATTTGTGTGGGATACTACATGAGTCCTTTACTACTTGACTGTGCAAGCTGTTAATCTTCTTATATATGAAAGTAAATATCTTATCCACTAAGGAATTTTCTGGTTTGCCTGTGCAAAATACCAGAGATGATCTTGTCTAATTACAGGAAAAATACCTTGTTTGACTTTTTTGGGTTTGGGTGCTCGTGAATGTAGTCAAGACCAGATTTCTGCCTAAGTTGGTGGCTGGTCCAGAATGACTTCATTTTTGTCTGCTATTAGAAAGGATATGCTGACATATGCAGACCAAAAATTCTGCAATATCAGTGTTTGAGCTGATGGCAGTCCCTAAATACTATTTTTCTGATTATTATAAATCAGGAAAAAATACTGCCTAGATTTATTCATAGACATTCAGAGGAGCTTCTGGGTGAAAGAAAGCTTGAAAAAATAGATAGTGAAGACAGGATAGTTGATGATGTCAAGGGAAGAAAATGTTTCAAAAAGCAGCTGGATAAAAAGCATACCTGATGTGTTCTTCTAGTGTTCAGTATCTGTTAAGGATTTAATCATTTCACTTGTGATATTCTATTAAAAAAAGAGAAAAAAATACCAGTAAAAACTGCCATTAGAATTCCTGTGTTGAAAATGCTGCTATATAGCTGAGAAGTCATTTGAGGAAATTATGCACTTAATGCCGCAGCCTTTATTATTTTTAACTCTTTCTGCTATGGAAATAAAATTCAGTCAAGTGTACTGCTTATCTGTTTATCCCTGTCAACTATAAAGCCTGTTTGAAAGGAATAGGATTGATAGTAAAATTCCATGTAGTTTCATTGACTGAAGAAGACAAATTAGTGCACCATAGGGAGGAACATGAGCATGGCGCTTAACAAGTTTTGTGTGTGTGATAGCCAGCCGGTGAAAGTACAAGTAGTCTCGTGCTAGCCACAGGACGTGTTATCGTTTCTTTTGAAGTTACTGATGAAAACAACAGTACAAATGACAATGAGGGTTAGAATTAAATACATAGAATCACAGAATAATAGAATATGCTTGATTGGAAGGGACACATCAGGATAATTGAAATCCGGCTCCTGGCCCTGTAGGGGATCTTCCCTAAGACCCTGTGCCCGAGAGCATTGTCCAAACACTTCTTGAATTCTGTCAGGCTGGTGCTGTGACCACTTCCCTGGGTAGCCTGTTCTACTACCCAGCCACCCTCTGGGTTAAAAATAGTTTCCTAATATCCTAGTTAAACCTCCCCTGACTCAGTTTCATGCTGTTACCTTAAGTCCTGTCATGAGAGTGAAGAGATCAGTGTCTGCTCCTCTTCTTCCCCTCATGAGGAAGTTGCAGACTGCAATGCAGTCTCCCCTGTCTCCTTTTCTCCAGGCTGAACAGACCAAGTGACCACAGCCACTCTTCATACAGCTTCTCCTCAAGGCCCTTCATGGTCCTTGTTGTCCTCCTTTGAACACTCTCCAATAGCTTTATATCTTTCCTATACTGTGGCACCCAGAACTGTCCCCAGCACTCGAGGTGAGGGAGGTGAGGCTGCCCCAGAACAGAGCAGGACAGTCCCCTCCTTTGCTCAGCTGGTGATGCTGTGCCAGATGCCCCCAGGACACGAGTGGCCCTCCTGGCTGCCAGGGCACTGCTGACTCATGTTCAACTTGCAAATACACACAACACAGGGCTCTCTTAGTTCTGTCTTGCATTGAAGAACTACAGTTAGAGTGTGAGTGTTCCTTTTCTTTGCGGTAGTAAGTAGTTTTTTTCACTGTTTGTTTTCCCTGTGAAAAATTTACTAGTGTCTTAATGCACCAAAATTCTGAGATTGTATTTCAGACAGTGTGACTGTTAAATGAGGCTATATTTTTATGATCTGTACTGGGCCACTGAACTTTCCCTATTGGACTGTCATGTGTTTGATGAAAAGATTGCTACAGAGAGTGTGACTTCAATTTTTGTAAGCTCCTATCTGTGGAGTAGGTTGCACTACCAGATTTGATACACAGGAGCTGTTTTACTGAATGAACAGCATGCAATCAAGGATGATTAGATCATGTGCAAAGATCATAATTTTGAACAGAATAAATCACTGTAGCTACCTATCTGGAATGTTTAACTACTGATCTATTTTACATGTAATCATCAGGTAGATAAGAGAAGATGGAGATATATTGTTTTAAATTTCTCCCTCACTCTAGCAAAGGCCATTAGGTATTTCAGTTAAAATCTGTAATTTTTTTCTTACATGATGTAGGACAGGATAGGCTTAAAGAGTATAGCAAAGGAAGAATTAGGAGCTTGGCATCCTGTGCAGTCATGCATAAGTCCTTGTGCTGTATTTATTTTCCCTTATGCTTTTAAACTGTTTTATTTATTTAGACTATAAGTTGTTTCAGAAAATTGTTTATTGCGATGTATTTATACAGTACCTTTTCCACAGTCTTACTCTAGGGTTTTTAGTGAGTCCATAAGAAGTAATTTTTGTACCCCTTCATCCCTGTCCCCAAAGAAATGTGGTTTGGAAATTGCAGCATGTATTGGAATAGCCCACCATATATGGCAAACCTGTTTTGCCTTTATGGTTGTATATTTATCTTGCCATAAGAGTTCAAGTCTGTGTAATGCTTCTTTAGGATACGGCTGGCTATGATAGTGGCTTCATTTTAACTTTAACTATTTAAAATTGTCCACTGATTAAGTAGTGAATGTAATCAAGAAAAAACTGTGGATGTTCTCTGGAGCAAGTATTTGGAAACGTGTTTACCAGCTTCTCTGAAGGAGGTGTCTGATTTCAATTCTGCAGCTCTGAGTGAAGGGAGCAGGTTTTCACTTGGCCGTCTCCATACAAAGTGAGACCTTGAAGCAAGGGGTTGCTCGCCTGAGTTTATTGCTTTGTGATTATTTCCCTTAAATTTACCATGGCCGGTTAAGTAGCAGTTGTTTAAGATCATTCACTGATTTCTATATGGTGCACATGGTAAAAGTTTGCTTACATTTTAATGACAAAGTATAAAATTTCAGCAGAAAGTTGCTTGCAGCTCTTTTCACAATAGAATTGGTTAGGTAATAAAGGGATCATTTTTCATACTATGTTGAATTAAATATATTTGTAACTTGTAGCCATCTTATTGTGTTTATACAAGTGGCTTTGATTTGTAAGAATTCTCTGGAAAAGCTAAGTTTTTTATTCTGTTTGTACTGTAGTCATACTAACACTTGAAAATGCCTAGTCTCCTCCTTTCAAATACTTGCTTTTGCCATGAAGATGACATACCTAATGCATTCAGTGACAACAGAAATAACTGGTAATTGAAATAGCTGTTTAAATGGCAGTGTTAACTCATGGATAGAAAATGTGTGCAGGGAGAATATCTGCTTTATGTTGGCAACAGTGAAGTTATTATATACAAGCCAAAGTGGCTAAAATTGACACACAAATAATTTGCTATTCATAATTAATTTCTAATTCAGTATGATCTTGGTATCAAGACAGTTCTGTAAGACTGACAGATAAGAGTTGTTTTCAAATTTAAATTTCAATTTTAAATAAAAGGCTTTTAAGTTTCAAATTTAAATAAAAGGCTTTTTAAACAGCCAAGAAATGTCAATTTTTTGTTGCTTTTTGTTTAACCAGTGTATTATAAATGCATTTATTTTTTTTTGCTGAGGGATCAAGTGTAGCCCAGGAAGAAAAGAATTCAAGAGAAGAATTACCATTTCAAGTGAAACAGTACTGCCTTGTTAAACCAAATACAGATCAAATACTTCTTTGCATCACTCTTTCTCTCTCCCTTTCTCTCTCCCTTTCTCTCTCCCTTTCTCTCTCCCTTTCTCTCTCCCTTTCTCTCTCCCTTTCTCTCTCCCTTTCTCTCTCCCTTTCTCTCTCCCTTTCTCTCTCCCTTTCTCTCTCCCTTTCTCTCTCCCTTTCTCTCTCCCTTTCTCTCTCCCTTTCTCTCTCCCTTTCTCTCTCCCTTTCTCTCTCCCTTTCTTTCTCCACTGGCCTGGATCTCTGATTTTTAAGGAAGCTTTTAAAAAAAGCAACTGTAAGCTTCTGCTCGCAACATGTGTTCTTGAGCTGCAGTTTAAGCTTGTTTGATGCTCTAAGCACAGGGATTTTGTGTTTTGTCTTTTTGTGTGTGTGTGTTTGGGTTTTTTTGAGCAGTTCATCTGAATTAAGCCTGTATTCATTTTTGATTATTAAAAGACATAATAGGAAAGTATTTGATGCTTGACATTATCTCTGTTTATCACAAAAGTAGTCTACTGTGGGAATTAAGGAGAAAAGGGATTATAGGTTAGAATGGAGGTTTTAGTGTGTACATTGAATGCTAGAAAATATCGTCATTACTAATTTTCTAAAGAATATATTAAGAGAAAGCTAAATATACACACTGAGGTATCCTAGATCTCTTCATGTGCTGTGTCCTGCATTTTTTAAAAATAGGACCTATTCATATACATGTTGTGTGGAATTACAGTTATTCAAACAACTGAGTTCCAAAGGAGGCTCTAATTATGAGTTGTATTCAAGGTAATTTGTAAAATTAAAGTCAGGATTTTTAGCTGTCTTGTCATTGTTGACTTAATGGAGTTACAACAGCAGATCTGTGGTCTAGGGAGAGCAGAATTCTTTCAGATTTCACTGATGAATGAACTGACGACAGTATTTTAATTTACAGTTGATATCTACAGATTTACTGCTGGTGGTTGCCATATCCAGCCCAGCTCTTCTGTCAGGTGTATATAAGACTGGTACAGCTGGAAGCATATTGCCCATCTATTTCTACCCATTTAGTCAGGACATGTGGCGATGTATTGGTGATCCAGCTGTTTCACTGATGTGGTGGCTCCTGGGTTTGCAGAATCATCAAGATTAGAAAAGACCTTATAGACCATCTAATCCAACTGCCAATGCAGCACCACTGTAACCACTCCTACAACATATTCCCAAGTGCCACATCCAGACACCTCTTGGGCATTTCCAGAGATGGTGATTCCATCACTTCCCTAGGCAACTTACTATGCCTGTTTACTCGTTCAGTGAAATTTTTCTAATACCTAATCTGAACCTCTACTAATGCAATTTAAGGCCATTTCTTCTTTTCCTTGACACATGGCAGAAGAGATTGAACCCCACCTGGCTACAACATTCTTGTAGTTGTAGAGAGAGTTGAATTCCTCCTTGAGCTTCCATCAGGACATCAGTGTGTTTCTTGTAGTAGGGGGCCAAAAACTGAACACAGAATTCAAGGTGTGGCCTCCCCAGTGTCCAGTACAGGGAGATAAGCCCTGCCCTGCTCCTCCTAGCCGC
Source organism: Haemorhous mexicanus (assembly GCF_027477595.1). Classification (NCBI taxonomy): domain Eukaryota; kingdom Metazoa; phylum Chordata; class Aves; order Passeriformes; family Fringillidae; genus Haemorhous; species Haemorhous mexicanus. The sequence goes on from NC_082381.1 coordinate 67,179,978, forward strand.
ACTGTTGTACAGGCCAGGATGCCATTGGCCTTCTTGGCCATCTGGGCACACCCTGACTCATGTTCAGCCACTGTCACCAGCGCCCCCAGCTCCTTTCCAGCCACTCTGTCCCAGCCTGTGGAGCTGCCTGGGGTTGTTGTGACCAAGGGGCAGGACCCAGCACTGGGCCTTGTTGAACCTCGCACCATTGGCCTCAGCCATGATCCAGCCTGTCCAGATCCCTCTGCAGAGCCTTCCTGCCCTCCAGTAGATCAGCACTCCCACCCAGGTTGGTGTCACCTGTGAACTGACTGGGGGTGCACCCATGAGATCACTGGTGAAGATATTAAACAGGACTGGCCCCAGTACTGAGCCCTGGGGAACAGCACTGGTGACTGAGCAGCAGCTGGATGTAACTCCACTCACCACCACTCTCTCAGCCTGGCCATCCAGGCAATTCTTCATTCAGTGAACAGTGCACCTGCCCAAGCCATCAGCTGTCAGTTTCTCGAGGATAATGCTGTGGGAAATGGTGTCAAAGGCTTTGCTAAAGTCCACGCAGACTGCATCCACAGCCCTCCCATAACCACGTTGCCACAGAAGGTCTGGCTGGTCAGTCTGCCTTTCATAAACCCCTGCTGGCTGGGCTCAGTCCCCTGACTGTCTTGGATGTGGGACATGATGGCACATAGGATGAGCTGCTCTCTTTAGTTAAAAGCAGCTAAAATGTGGCTGGGTAGATGAGAACATAAAACTGGAAGTGGTTTTTTTTTTTGCTTCCATTATGTTTGGGATATTGCTGTGCCAAGTGTTATAAAGATGGTGGCACATCATAAAGACTGCCCTATAATCTGCCTGCTGTTCCTGTTTAAATGTGGTAATTTCCATGTTTTGTTGTTGTAAAGCTGCCTGCAGAAAGTGGTGGAGAGTTGTACTTGCAGATCTAAAATTCAGCATATGTAAAGTATTGAAACTTTCTAGTAATTGGTTCCTTGCACAAGGGAGGCCTATGAGCAAATTATTTCTACATATCTTTATACTATTGAGTATTGTTTATGGAATGCTGTATGTGACTTGTCTGCGCTTATTCCTTACCTTCCTTTTCTTCCTACAGAAAATTCTGAAAAATTTGATTCTGTAATTTATTTTGAACTTATAAATAAATTATAATACAAATTGTCACAAAGTTTGACATTGATAGTAGAAAAAATTACATTGTGAATATATGTTACTCATGGATAGCTGTGATGCTCTCTTTTGGACATGCTTTTTATACTTGAACTAGTAGGAAAATTTTCTTGTTTCTTACCCATGATGTTAAACTAAATTACTCATTATTATGAAGTACTGTGTTAACCAGGCTTATAACATTGCAATCTGACAATTTTTTTAATGTAAACTGATAATTTGAATTTAGAATTAAGAGTTAAATTTTTTTTCAAATTGTTTTTCTTTTCTTTAGTTGGAGCCATCAAATGATATCAGTTCGTGAGGCCAAGGCTGTTGCAAGACCTGATGGTATTGAATGGAGAAACAAATTTATTTGTGTAGAAGGTAATATGTGAAGCTGCATTATAATTTTTAACTCTTAAGGCATCAAATACATAAATCTATGAATTAGACTTTACCTTGGTCATGTTTTGAGAAATATACTGCATGTGTGCATTATGTAGAGAGGGAAGTATAACCAATGTAAATAGTTTGTAAACAGTCCCATCAAAAACATTTGAGAAGGAAGCTTTAAGCTCTAAAGTGTTTAAAAATAGTACTCCTGACCTTTTCTTCAAGAGCACTCATTGCCCTCTTACTTTTGGAACAGGGCTTAGGATTTTGATAAGGAATGGCCTTTATGCCGGTAGTGTGTGTTTTTCTGCTCCACAAAAATAGTTGTCAGTTTTGCCGAGTTTGAACTTCTGGAAAAACACAGCAGGCACATACTCAGATTATTCTTGAAGAATATTGTTTGTTCTTGCAATGCTCTGTCATTGCACTGACTAGGTTATGTGTACGTTGATCTCCTTGTGGGTACTATTTTTGGCTGACTAGTGAACATAGGCTTTGTGAGAGACTACATGATGCCTTCCAGAACTAGAGGGTAAACCCAGGCTACCTGTTGGAGTTGCAGGTCTCAGCTGTCTCGGTGTAGATAGAAGCACTATACAGGCAACCAGATTCAGTGCTAGTGACACCTTTCAGCTGCCATGGGGAATGGAGAAGATGAGCCGGTAAGCATACATAGGAGATGAAGCTTGCACTAGGGAAAGAGAAGATGATAAACCAAGAGAAGGATTGAGGTGTTAGGAGAATGAGAACAGACTGAAGGGACTGAGAGCTGCTGGGTAACTGGAAACAGTTGTCACAAAGGGAGAGGTGCCTGAGCCCTGGCTCCAAATTAATGAAGGCTCTTAGGATAGGGATATCAAGGGTTGACGTCACAGGATGAAATAGGACTATAATTTGAACAGGAGACAAACGGTATGGGAAAAGTTGTTAGACACTGAGAAGATTTTGCTGGGGGAGGAGAGAATAAGACAGAAGTCTTGTGGCTGAACAGACATTCTTCAAGATTGATGAGGTTTAGAGTTGGGGTATATATGTACTTTTCTGCATTTGTGCTGCTTTGTGCAGAGAATCACCTTCAATCAACTTCACCTGCTGGTGAACTTGGTTATTCTGTGTTACAGAGCTCATGGACTTGGCCATAGGTATGTGAATGTCAATGTAAAGTCACATGATGGGATTCCTGTTCTTTATTTGACCCTTTGGGAAAAAATCAGCAGTTATAGGAGAAGAAGAACACACTGAAATATTGTTGCACTGGACTTTGTGGTCTTAGAGTTGAGAAATGTGAGAATTAGAGTATCTGCACAGCTGAAATGGTTCAGAATAGTGTAGTGAGGCACTGCCAAGGCTCTGGTCTGAATGTGGGAGGTGGGAATGCTGGGCAGCTATGTTTGCTGCTGTCACGTGATGCTGATCCACTGTGTTGCAGGGGACTGTGTGTTTCAAGCTCTCAAGTATTTTATGACATTACAAAGTGGTTGAATAATTAGGTTCTCTTTCTGCCAGGCTGGAAAATAGAATACACATCAACATACAAAATAGACACTCTAGATTTTTCATTTAATGGTCTTGATTACATTGAACTTTTTATTAATGTGTTTGCCTTTGGACTATTAAAAATCAAAATTATCTAAAGTGGCATATCTGATTCCTTCCTTGGTTCAAGACTTAGTGGGTTTAGCCTCACATACCAAGTTTTTTACTTCTGATTTGGGTGGTAAAAATAAAATCTACTTTGCTCAGAGTAGACTTCATGTTTATAACAGCTGTTAAACTGAACTAGGTTAACAAAGTATGTACATAAATTTCTGTATACTTGAGAAGAAGATTGCAAAAGTTAGGTAAACATGCCAATATATGCTGATTTCCAAGACTTTGTCAAATTTTCCTGTTCACAGAATAAATTTTCAGTAGTTGGTACTATTGCATTTATTTTTAAATATCTAAAACGTATTTGTTGATACATTACTGCAAGTTTCCACAATTCTGCTTGTAGTACTGTATTTAGATTAGCTCAAGAAAAACTGTATTCTGTTTTAAATGTTACGGGCCTTAAGGCTGATTCTCACACTTATTTCTGATGTTAGAGAAACAAATATAGTAGAGATGCTCTTTCCAGACACTTTAAAATATGATAGGCATTTACCATGATGGGGATACAGAGATACAGAGAACCCTGCTTTTAGATAATAGTTTGAACAATCCTTATCAGGAGCTCGAAATGGCTATTAACTATTCTAGTTTCAGTTTAAATCTTGTCTGTATCAAGTAATATCAACTACTCTCCTGTTGGAGAATAGGAAAAGCTAGAAATGTGGCAATCTTATGAGATAATTACATTGAAAATAATTTAGGGAAATCAAATCAGAAGCCAACTGAGCTGCACCTGATTCATATTTGTAGTTTCAAGTCTTTCAGATCCACATGCTAAAAATAATTCAAAAATAATTCCTTGGGCTTGGTTAGCAGCAGTTCTGAAGTTCTGTGATATCATGCATTTTTGTTTGGAAAAATGATTCCCTTTAGCCTTTCCTTCAAGCATCAGTGTCAAAGCTGCATTACTTTTTTCTTTTAATATTCTCATCTCTGTGTGTGAACAAAATAACTTACAATAAACTCTTACTGTCTCAATGGTTAGAAAATGTAGTGGTGTAAAGAGTAGCTGATTGTAAAATTATTCTTGCTGTGCTTCAGAAAACCAGTTTGTCTTTTGACAATCAGTAAATGTGCAGGAATATTAAAGGGAAGATGTGAGTTAGCTTTTGTAACTGGAATGCCTTTTTTCCTGTGATAGTTTGAGAAGATTGTACAGTTCAGCCCTTGTTGCTTTAAAATATAAATATTACTTGATTCAACATAAAGGTCCTAGCATTAAAAAAGCAGTTACCATCGCATTTATGATACACATATGAAATGCTGTATTTGTTCACATAGTAAGGGACATGGAGTTCCTAATTATACTAGATCACTCTCTAAAATAATGGGACTGACATTAGAGGACTGTGTATGTTTTACTTGGTTATCAGTTATTCAGTTATCAGTAAAAGTGTGATGCATTCTGAAATAAAAGAAATCTGCCTGTAACTGCCCTCTGAAAACTAGGTAGTTTGAAGAGAATCCTTTTAGAAAATTGCTAAATACAACATTTATTGAATGAAAAAGTTTCTTAGTGAATTTGAAGAGCTAGCAGAAATAAAAACCTAAAGCCATGGAGCATGTACCAAATTTGAAATTCCAGTCTCCATAAATGCACAAGCCCTTCTGGTGTCTGTCTAATACTTTATTTTGCTATACATCACTGTCTGAATAGAAGTAATTCATAACCAACTAGACAAAAAAAAAAAAAAAATCTACCTGATCTAACAGATACTTCCATACATTCTACCAATGTGAAATACACAATATTACTTAAGCAGTTCTCTATAAAGAAAAAAAAAGGCTATAAAATCTGTTTTGTAGCACACTGTAATGTATAGTCCCTGCATCATAATTTTTTAATATCAATTGCTTTAATGTTGGCAACCTTATCAGTAGCAAGAAGTACTTTTTTAATCTTGCAATTAAAAAAGTTCCAAACTAATTATTAAGAATTTTTCTTAGAATAAAAAGGGGGGAACATCACATTGATTTGTCATCAGTTAGAAAGTAGAACCCCCAAATAGTTAACTTATGAACAAATATTGCAGAATAGGTATGAAGTGATAAAATACATTTTACAGCAGTTGATATGTCTTAAATTAAAATTATAGTAAATACTTTGCTATATTCTCATTATTTCACTGAGAAACTGTTGAATGAGATGAATCTAAAGTGAATAGTTCCAAGAGTCTCATGTGTAATAAGTTTCAAAATATTTTAATATGCAAAATCATAGTCTGATATGTTATCACAGACTATTGAGCTGTAGCAGATAATTACTACTGCATAAATTCAGCACAATCATAGTATGCTTCAACAGATAATAATAAGTTGAGTTTATTAAGAATTACATATCATTAAAGCATTCATTGAATCATAGAATGGTTTAGGTTGGAAGAGACTTTTAAGTATCATCTCTTTCCAACTCCCCTGCCATGGACAGGCACATCTTTCACTAGACCATTTTTCTCAGAGACCCATCCAACCAGGCCTTGAGCACTTCCAGGGCTGGGGCATCCATAGCTTCTCTAAGCAACCTCTTCCAGTGCCCCATCACAGTAAAGAATTTCTTCCTAACATTTAGTCTTAAGCTTGCCCTTTTTGGTTTAAAGCCATTCCATCTGGTCCTATCATGACATGCTGTTGAGAAAAGTCTCTCTCCAGCTCTCTTGTAGGCCCCTTTTACATACTGGGAGTTGCTATGAGATTCCATCCCAGGGCCATCTCTCTCAGTCTATCTTCTCAGAAGAGGTGCTCCAGCCCTCTGACCATCTTTGTGGCCTCCTCTGGACTCCCTCCAGCAGGTCCATGTCCTTCCTATGCTGGGACCTCAGAGCTGGTGCAGTGTTCCACATGGGGTCTCAGCAGAGGGACAGAATCCCCTCCCTGCCCTGCTGCCCACACTGCTCTGGATGCAGCCTAGGACACGTGTGGCTCTCTGGGCTGTGAGTGCCCATGGCTGGGTCTTGTCCAGCCTCTCGGCCAGCAGCACCCCCAAGCCCTTCTGGGCAGGGCTGCTCTGAGTGACTTCTCCGAGTCTGTAATCATGTCTGGGATTGACCCGACCCAGATGCAGCACTTTGCACTTACACTTGTTGAACTTTCATGAGATCTGCATGGGCCCACTGCACAAATTTGAACATGTGCCTCTGGATGGCATCCTGTCCTATAGTGTCAACTACCCTGCTCCACTTTGTCTCATCTGCAAACTCCCTGTTCTCCATTCAGGGCATTCAGAGAATTCAGCCTTTTTGTTGTTGTTGTTGTTGTTGTTGTTGTTGTCGTTGTTGTTGTTGTTGGTTTTGGGTGTTTTGTTGTTTTTTTTTTTTTTTGTTTGGGTTTTTTGTTTTGGTTGGTTTTTTGTTGTTGTTGTTGTTTGGGGGGGGTTGTGGTTTGTTTGTTGTTGTTGTTGTTGTTGAGGTTTTTTTTTTTGTTTTTTCCCTCCTCCTTTTTATTGTTTGTTTTGTCTTGGATTTTCTTGTTCTTGTGGGGGGGCATCATTTTGTCTTATTGGTTGGTTTAGTTTAGTTTTGGTTTGGGGTTTTTTTTGATAAATGTTATGTTGAAAGAAAGCTTGAGAACCAAAGAGGAATTGAGTTTTTAAAACACTTTTGGGAAGCAGTTATATGCTTGACCCTACTTGGTTAGCAGAGACAACTAACTCTAGATCTTTTTAACAGTTTCCATGTTTGTTTTTGATCTTGCAGAGCCCTTTGATGGGACAAATACTGCTAGAGCTGTACATGAGAAACAGAAGTTTGATATGATCAGAGCTGAACTTGCACAGGTAAAAAGTAATCTCATGTAATTTTTCTGGTCACTTTGTTTTTTAAGATAGTTTTACTGTCTTGAAAATGCTAGTCATTAAACCTGCCTGTTTATGATGTTTTATAGTTTGTACCATAGGTAGTAAAAATGCATGTTTTAAAAAATATGTGGAAAAATAAGAGTATTCTTTAATGTCTGCCAATAAACTTCAGGTTTATACTGAAATGGGTACTCAAACTAGTAAAAACCCTCTCTCTTAGATTTTCTTGTGTGTGTAAAATTAAAACAATGGTTAAGAGCTTTAGAGTTACAACTTTGTTTTCATTCATTATTTATTCCTACATGAACTTGAGTGGCTACAGATAATATTTTATACTTCTTACTATATTTTTTTTAATAAATTTCACCACCAAAATAAGGGGGGGGTTTCTGATTTTTGATAACTTACTTAGATGGGTACTTTTCTTTAGGGAGACCACACTCATGATTTTAGAACATGAGTAGTTCAAACATGAACTTTCACTGTCCCAGTCAGGGGAGGAAAGGACATTTTGAAACAAGGAAAAATTTAGACTTTGGTTAAGCATTTTTCTGAAATTTTTTTGGTATCAACTGTCTTTTATGCTTCTTTCCTATCATAGGCATTGCATAGGTATAGCAACTCAAATATTAGGTTTCTGACATCTCTGACTACTTTTTAGGTAGTTATGACTAGGGATTAGTGCATAGAGCTAGCTTCCGGCTTTAACCAGTTAAGGCTCCCCTGTTAAGCTGTCCTTGGAGGTTTGTGTTTACTCCAGTTATTGTCTTCAAGTACCTTGAAGGCTTCTCTAGCAAAATGTAATTCAATGCCAGATACTTGTAACAGAACAAATACAAAAATAGGCTCCTTAGTCAGATCTTTGTAATTCTATTCAGAAATTTTTTCTTTTATTTAACCATGTTAGCATACAAAATACTGAAGCGTTCGCATACTGGTACGTAAGATAGTTGGTTTTGTGAATCTGCTAAACGTGGTTTGGGCTTTCACAGTACTCTGAAATCAGAGTGAACTTCTCTTTTCAGAGTTTTCAGTTAACAAAATTTGTTTCAAACCTCTGTGGTTTTCTGAAAAATGTAAAAGCAGATGTTTGATCCTAGCTGTCTGGAAGCAATATACTAGAGTGATAAAGCCCTGAAAAATGCCTTTTTTGCCAGATACCAAAAGAATGACAATTGCTCTAAAAGTGCAAGTACTTTTTAATATCCTGCACTATTTTTTTAAAAGCTTAAGCAATCTGTTTTATCCTTGATAGAATTGTTCTTCTCGTGGTTTTCTTTACATATTGGAGTGTAAATGACTTCTGTATAAACACAGGAGGGTCACTGCAGTTCTTTGCTGGCTCATGGCATAGCAGATGTCCTGGAACACAGAAGAAAGTTGAAAAAACCTATTTTAGAGACACATCTGAGTTCTGGAAATGACAGTGTATAACATCATTTACTGGGGACTTTGACATGTGTGAATTTGAGACAATTATTTTGCAGTTAGAGTACCAGTGTAATGCTTTAAATATTGTTAACATCTGTCTCCAAAAGTCCAGTCTGTTCTTGAAAGGCTTTACGTTTCTCATTAGTTCATTGCATTTTGTGTACTTTTTGGATTTTTCTTCCCTTAAAAAATCCTCCCCAAAAAAGAACAAAAAATAGCTCAACCCACAAGTTTTGTTTTCAAGAAGGGAAAAAATCAACCTTAATTTTGTGGCACTGTGATGCTTACTGCTTATAATGGAATTTAAGTTTTAATGGCAAAGATTATATAGCCTCTTTTTAAAAACCCTGTGTTTTTTTTCCTCAGGCTTGGCGGTTATTACAAGACAAGAAAGACCTGAACTGTATATTGCCTTTAAAAGCAGTCAGACAGAAAAGATAACTAGCTTCTTTCATTTTCCCTTTTTTTGGATCCTGCTGAAATAAAGAACAGTGTCAAAATCAGGAGGCACTCACCCCATGGTTTTTATGACCTGTTTTTCTCTGTAAACTTTTGTTAAGGAAATGTTTATAAGGATGTGGCGTATTTTATTATCAGTATTTGTTAATACAGCTGTTCAAGATACGCTTTCTGAACATGCTTGCATTGTTGACTTCTAGAAGAAACTCACAGAAAACAAGAAGAATACATCTATTTTAAGGAAAGTATGGGGATATACTGACTTGTTTCTTGCGTGATCTGTTTAACCATTATTTCGGACAGATTTAACCATGAAGGATAGACATTCAAAGTTAAACCATGTGCAAATCTGACTACATCCTTAAGGCACTGTGCACTACCAACTTCTTGATGAACAGTCTGTGCTTTACATCTGCTGAATTGCAGTAAGCACTTCTGCTCAACTTATCACTTCGCAGTTTTATTTCACTTTTGCTTGGAATAACAAGCAACTGTTTATGAAAATGAAGCTAGATTATGGTTGGTAGTAATCTCAATATCAAGAACTACAATCTAAACCAAACTTTTCAAGCAGCAGTTGTACTATGAAGAAGTTGAAGTAAAAAAGCTCAATTCAATGCACATAAATGCTTTACAGAGAGTAGGAAAGAAAATTTTTAGTGCTTCCTTTTACATATTTGAAGTAATAGTGGTGCCTCTTTTGGAGAAAAAGACCAAATCAAAATCAAAACACCTCACATCAGTGCTAAAATAAGCTGGGCTTCTCATTTGATTTTGTGTAAATGTTTGTGAATTGATCAGCCACTGTAAATTGAATCTAAGGAATATTGAAAATTGTAGCTCTTCCAAAAAAATTGCAAACTTTCTCTTAGACCTCCTATAGCACAATTTGTGTCTTTCATATATTTGTTATTGAAGACCAATTAATTTTTAAGGTTGTATTTACCGCTGAAGTTGAATTCATACTTCCGTTTTTTTAAGTTTAATATTTTATATGATGTCCAGTGAAATAAAGTTTATATATGGAAGATAAGGGTTATTTTTCCAATTTATGTTATTTTGTACTGCATATTTAAAATATTTCCTATAATTAAGTAGAATAGGAAATGCCCCATGAGGCAAGGCCCATGTTGCAATTCATCAAGATCTGTCATGGCTATTCTGCAGTACATCTGTGAATAGGCAAAAGTTTGGTTTATTACTTTCTCTAACAAGATTATGAAAACTCTTTAACCGTAGAATAACAAGCATTATGTCTTCTTGTGAAAACTTTTAAGTTCTAGTTTATTTAGAAGTTCAAAGTACTGTAAACTATATGCCTGATGTGAAATTACTTCCTACACTTTGTCCTGGTCTAGTCTACGTAGAATTTTGTCTTTTTTCTGCAATTGACTTTTCTTCTCAATTTTAACTGTCTTTCAGTTTTAATATGACTCTAGCAGTCCACTGAAATATTCTTTCTCCTTGCATATATTCAGCCTCACTGCCCTTTTTCTGTAAGATGGTAGACTTGACTCTCGTCACTGAAACATTCACTGATTCACTTTATGTAAAACAGAAGCATAAGATTTTAGGACAGGATGATGTCTGGATTCAAGGATGCAAGTTCTGTGTAGATTCTGGGAAAAGAGAATGTTGGCTATATCTTCTTAAAAAACATATTGGCTAAGGGACAAAAATGTTTAAAGTTGGTTTAAATATATTTTAAGTGAGCTGAATGTGAGAAACAAAACTTTATAAAAGGCATAAAACTATCTTATGAGTTTGTATTGCATCACCTAATGTGTCAGCATTTCTTACATATTAAATTAATGCTTCATGTTTAATTTAATTCCTGACTATTTTTAAAAGGTTAGTTTGAAACATTGTGGTATCTCTGAGCTACTCTATAAAAAGTGCCCTACCAATTAAGTGGTATTTTTAACACAAGTTAAAGTTGGTAACCACAACAGTCTTTCAAAAGAATTATTTCTAAATTCTTTCAAAAGAATCCTTTTGTATTTTTTCCTCAAGTTTATGTCTTTCCTATAAACCATGTCTATAACCAGAAAATCTAAATGGTAGTTTTCCCCAGTTTTTTGGATCAGACCTGTTGATAGCATATTTGTTAAATAGTGGGCTGCAACTTTTGTTAGAAAACTTCAGATGTAATACCAGAAAGTAAATGGCTTGGGTGGAGTGGGTAGGAGCTGGACTTTAATTTTGGATTCAGTTCTGTATAGTCTGAAGCTGTTCGAGGTTTAATGATCTGTGTTTTCATCTACTCTGGGCAAGTATTCAGAGTAAAAAATGCAAATTTTAGTGTTAGGGTAAAATTTTCAACTTTCCTCAGCTTAAAAATAAAACCTTTTACCTTCTTATCCCTTGGCATACATCCTAGCAGGAATAGTTTCTTCTGAGAGGTCTTTAGTAAAAGGTATTTTTCACAACTGACCAAGGTGTCAGTGTGTGTGCAAGATGCTGTCTTCTTTGGAATTTGTTTTTGCCTTGAAATAAAACTGCTTTGGTTCAGCGCTTTTATTTATTGAATTTTTTAAATTATTATTCTTGACTACTCATTTTGGCATTCGGTTTTTTTGTCTGTTCTCACCTCATGTGTCAGAAACCACTAGTGTCTTCTCTAGGATTTTAGGGACTCTTTTTAGTCCTTCAGGACTAAATTAACAGGCTCAGAGGAGCACAGTAGGACCAAACGTTGGCAAGAACTTCATATTTGGTGACAGTAATGCAGAACTGGCATAGGCTATGCACTGTGAAACTTTAAGTTTCTCTTCTAGCTCTTGCTCTCACTTGTCCTAGAATGTGAATGTGTAAGTGAATTCTCATTACCTTTAGGTGTGTTGACAGGATAAGGTGTTACTTTTTAAAAATCCCTCACAAAGAAATCAATATAAATCAATTTTAAGACTCACACTGCAGGGTGACATGGTCATTTGGGAGAAACAGGCAGTGATGATAAAAGGATGTAAGATGATTTGTATAAAACCTGAAGTTAGGATTTGTGAATACATTATATTTATAAATCCCACACATTTATTTGGAACTAGTGCTTTACTTGAGCTTGTGTTACTGGACTTGAGTCACAGAATATTTGTTGTTAAATTTAAGTTCATCAGAGAATGTCTCTCTTGATTTATTGTATTGTACTTGCTACGGGTTGTCCTGTGTTTCGTGGTTTGTGGGGTTTTTTTGCCTTGTTCACTGTAATCCTTGTGTTTTAAGATATAAATGTTCCCATTGATTTTACTGAGTATGATGCTTGTCTGAAGAGCATGAAAGAATGTGTGGTTTCAGTCCATTTACAGGTCAAATTCACTTGTGAGAAGTACAGATGGAAATAAGTTGAAGGGTTTCTGGTAAAAGAGTACTTACCTTTCTCTTGCTGTGCTAAAGACTGAATCAAAACTTGTGCAATGTATGAATGTTTCATCTATAAGCATTTCTAGAAGACTTGTAAAGCTCTTGCCTTCCACATGGAATTTAAGGAAGAGTACTTCATACTCTTTACATTTTGCTGTGTACACTGTCTATGCTCATGATGAAATGTAGAGTTTAGTTTAATATCTGTTTCAAATATACTTTTCAAAAAATTACATTGTCACCTTGTAAATTGTGTATGTCACTATGTGGGTCAAGAGAGCAGAAAGACCTGTACATACTGTTTTGGAATGTCAGGAGAATTTTAATTTTGCGCGCAGAGATAGCTTGTAGTCAGAAGTACATGGCTGGGTGTTTCTATACTTACAGCACTCTTAAGGAAAAGAGTTTGCTGATTGATTTATAACCAGATATTTATTTTAAGAACAATGAAAAAATAAAAAAAGCTGGGGGCATTGGAGTTATACTGTGCAAACAGTCATTTATACTTGAGATATCTTGGAAGTTCTTTACTTAGAATCAGGGAATCAGGGGTTTAGTGCTTTTCGTCCTCTTCTAATTTTTTTTTTTTTTTCTAATAAAGTCATTATGTTGACTAACACAGTTTGGAAATATTTCTGTTTTGTGTGTGAAAAGCACTGCATTTTGTGTAAAATGCAGAATAATAAAGCATAATTGTGGCTTAACCTAAACTCTGCATGGTAGTATAGTTTGTCTTTGCTTTATAATTGGTTCAAGTCTGCTGAAATAGGAAGTTTTAAATGTCCTGTGATTTAACACATTGATAAATCAAGGGTTTAAATATATTCCTTTTGCATGGTTAAATACCACAGTGCATCTGATATCTCTTACAGTACAGTATTAATAATTAAATGTGTTTGTCAGAGGCTCATCCACTAGTTACTGTATTTGACCTTTTCAGTTCGAGCTTGAGGCACTCTGGGTGTGCTCAAGGGCAAAACTAGTGAAATGTACCTTCTCTTGGAGCCACAGATAAACTCTCCTTCTGCTTCATCTGTAGCATCCACCCTGAATTTGCTAGAGGTGACTGGGGAAGCTCTGCTTGGCCCCCTCCCTCCCTGCTGCTGCCTGACTGCCCTGTCTGCTGTACAAGTGACTCTGTGGCAGCGGCGGCAGGTGAAAGGGGAGAGCAGCTGGAGAGATGGCCACAGGGCCACGTGTCCTGGCACTGGGTTGGTGCTAGGAGACGGGGTAGGAACAGCAGCGACTCTGCGCTGTAACTTTGCTGCCTTCTATTTAAAGACTGCCCTGAGTCAGGAGAAGTGAGTGCTACTGGGGATGACAGTTGCTTCAGGCAGCCCTGGGGAGGACAGGGTTGGGGGTAAACATCACCGGCGAGGCCTGAGCAGGGAAGGGAATGGAGGGCTCCCGTGGCGCTGAGTGCGACAGGGCATCCGAGACTTCGTCCTTCGTAGGAGATGAGGAAGAAGAGGAAGAAGAGGAAGAGGAGGAGGAGGAGGAGGAGGAGGAGGAGGAAGAGGCTGTGGACCCAGAGGAAGCAGAGGAGCTGACTAATAGGTATGTCCCCCCAGGGACTCATAGCCCCAGAGGGAGCTGGCAGCTCTACCCCAAACCATCATCCCCTAAGAGATGACAGGATTGGAGTCCCATACTGATTTATTGGCTTTTCCCCCTTCCCTTACCCAATTGCTGTAGATAAAAAAAGGGGGGAGTAGAGGGCTGTAATATTTTTTTCAGATGAGTATGGCTGTAATTAAATTTTGTGTGGTAAGCGCCTACCCCGAGTTCCCTGAAAGCTTTTCTATTTAAAGATCCTCTGATGTGCCAGCTCAAGTGGCATCTCCTTCCACTCCTCCCTCTCTGGCTGACTCTTTGTCACATATGGATCTTAAATGCTTTGCAGATTTGCTTATCAGGGAGAAAATGCTCAAAGATTATAATGGTGCATTAAAATTGGTTCCTTTTTATGGCCCTTTATTCCTTCCCACTTGTCCCTCCCTCTTCAGTTTCTTCTTTCCTTGAAAAGGAAGAATTTGTTGTACATGTCTCCTATTGCTAGTCATGATTTGTTAAGCTGATTTTTGTGGTGGAATGGGAAATATTCTAGCCCTTTGATCTTTAATTTTTTTTACTCTTAGTATTTTTGTTTCCTTAACAAGTCTTCCACAGAAACAGTTTATTGTCCTACTATTGCTCTCCTACTATTAGGACTGTAATGAGCAAGGCTGTGGCCCAGTGCCCTGCTCAGTGGTCCTGTGCAGGATACAGAGGCATCTGCAACCTGGTCCAATCACACAGACCCTGACTGTGCCAGCAGCATTGGTTTCATAAAGAGACCACGAAGCCTGAGAGTCCCCCAGCACATACCAAGTCTCAAGATTTCTTCCTTGTCTTGAGTAGACCCCATCAGTTTTAAGTGAATACTGTAGAAGAACCTAAGATGTTAATATTGTTACCTTGATTTTTTTCCAAAAACCTGTTTTTTAAGAAACGTGTCATACAGTTCCTAATACCTCTGAGTTGTGAATCCATCTGCGTTTACCATCACTCTGTGTGAATCACAGTTCAAAGTGCTTTCTGACATTGCTGATGGTCACTGGAGAAAAAAGATAGCAGTGGGGAGGTCTCTGCAGCCTAACTCACCCAAAGTGCTGCAAGAACAAAAGCTAAATGGGGAAATGTATCCTAGAACTGTAGAAAAACCCTCCTGCACAGAAAATAAAGAGCTAGTTTCCCACAATGAGGGGACACCCTGGTGTGTAATTCTGCTTTATTCTCAAGGGAGATGTTGGCTTTTTAGTCCTATACTGGCAGAGAGAGGGATTAGATGCCAATAAAACATGCTTGCACATGGCTGTATCCCTGCAAGAAAACCAGCTGAAGTCCATGGAGTGGAGCTGCTCACTGCACACAGCTAAACCATGATTTAGATAGATAATTTTTAATAGAATCTGGAATTAAATAAAATAATGAAACTGAAAAATGACAAAACTAATAATAAAACTGAAATTGTAAAACACAAGTAGGCATTACTAAAAAGGGAGTGAAATCTATGTAGCCTCACAGTTATTTACTACTTGTACTGAGAGGATGATTTTTTCCTTGGGTGCCTGTTAGCAGCTCCTCACAGATGGGTCTTGCTTCTAGCTGGCAACCTCTGCAATGCAAACTTGGGTATTGCATCTCAGCACTTACTTAAATCACAGCAAACATTCCCTTTAGCTCCCAGTTATTTTAAACACAGCAGAGTTTTCTCTGTCCTTAATTATTTTACTAATAAACAGGTCATAGTCTACCAGAGAGGTTTTTAACAACTATGCCAAGTGGTAACTGAGCATATTTAAATTGGTTAGTCTAATTAGGTTAAAGGAGATGTAAAATTTTGGGTTCAGCACAAATGTGGTGACTGCAACAAGTTCTTAGAAATAGCTTGGAAAAGTTAAATAAAACTGACTCTTTAATTGCTCAGATGTTGTTGCAAATGTCAGCAGGGTTGCTGAGCTTCAGGCCTCCACCTGTGGTCAGTGCCTGGCCAGAGCTCCTGGCAAGATAAGACAGGTTGAGCCCGTGGGACATACTCAAGCTGTGAGCTGATTATTTGTTGACAAACAGGTTTTCAAGCCCCCATTGCAGAACAGATTTTTTTGAGTGCATGGGCTTTGAAAACATAGCTTAGAGGAGATGTAACTAATATGCAAACTTGGCTGAAGGCAGCTTGTCCTGGACCCTGCTGCAATCAATTTATTTTTAACAACCCCAAGTTCTCTGTTGCTTCTGATTTCCTCCTTTGTATGCAGTTGAACAGCACCTGGTTGTGCAAGTCAGCTTTCCTGCTGACTCCTACTTCTGCCTTTCAAGCACGTTAAATAGCCTCATACCTAATTTATATGAGAATCATGCAGCAAGATGAGTGTCTCAAGGTCAGGAAGTGCCTCTGTGAAACAAGCAGAAGAGCCCTGGTGTTCCTCTGAGACGCCAGGCCGTGAGCTCTGACCAAACCACTCTGCTTCCACACTGTGCACCAGCTGCAGCAAGTAAAATCCCAAAAGCTGCAGCAGGAATGATGACTTGTCTCAAAATTACAAAACACGCATGTGAAAGGCAGAAGAATTTGGGTTTCATGTCTTTATTACCCTTATTAATGTAATGTTTAAATAATTTGGTTTCCTAGACACTTTTTTATATAAGTAAGGAGACCAACATGCAGCATCAGAACCTTTTAAAAAGGATAAGGGTTTCATAACTTTGTCAGCACAAAAATACCACTGATCTGTATAGCATATTTTCTTGCCTTTGGGCATTTTACTATCTATGATAGATGATCACGGTAGATGATTTCTGTTTTTAGCTCCATGTAGGTTAATCACCTAAACAGGGAAAATATTTTGAATACTGTGTTCATTAAGGCAAGCATGAGGAGGAAGTTAACAGGTTTTAATTTTTGTATTGGTAATGGTGAAAATTAAGTCTTAACTAAAGTAAAATTGTTTACTGTTTAACTGGTTTACATACCCACTGGAATATCTGTGTCTCTAACAAATATGTGATGGGTGAGCTGTTCTGACACAGTTCTGTCTTTCAGACCATTCTCAGCTGACTTCCTTCTACAGTGGGAAGGTCTCTGGATGTGTCTGTGTGCAGGGTTTACATAAAACTGACTCTGCAGCCAATTTAAGTGTTTCCAGACAGCTTGTTTGCCTGGAATATGTAAATAGCATTTTATCTGCTTGTTTAGTGTTTACCTGTAACCAGTAGACGGGGAGAAAAATGGGGAGAAAGTCCTTAAGTTCTGGAAGAGGTTGAGTTTATTTGTTTTATTAATGAAGCATTACTTCCACAAGATTAGAGATGTGTAAGATTTAGAGACAAGTGTCATTTATAATGATTGATGAAAATGAATATAAAGGGAAGCACAGTGGAGAAGACATCTTCTTGCCATGTGGAGGATGCTGCAGCATCTAGGAGAGCAAATGACTGGAATGATAGCAAATGGATGGTGAGAAGGAAGGGGTGGGGAGTACTGTGGATTTGTCTTCCGAAAATAAAAGTTACTATACCCTACCCAAAGCAGAGAAAGACATGGGGAAAGCGTGTGTAATTTTAGATGCCTCTAGAGGAGGCAGTGCCTGACATGGGCCAGGGTGGAAAAGGCTGGCAGGGCTGTTCTTTTGCCTCCTGCAGCAGGAGCATTAGCAGGGAACGTGAGAGAGGTAGGAAGCAGAGTTGTGTGGGTCATTTCAAGCACATCACAGCAGAGGCTTGAGAGAAAGGTAACTGAGCAGCTGAATGGGGCAGAATGCTGAGGTGGGGGCATTGCAGAGGGGAGGGTTGCAGCCAGCTCCCACTTGCTCCTGCAGCTGGGCACTCCATGTTTTGTTTCTCTTCAGCCTTTTGAGTAAAACTGAGTCCTTAATAAAGGCCTGTGTTGCATAGGGCTCTCAGACTCAAGAAGTTCCCCACTGGGTCTCAACAGAGTGATTACATAATTGTGTAAAGGAAGTGTCGCACCCAGACTGAAGTAGTTGGTACCTGTTCTCTCTCTAAAACATGGTGGAGAATCCAGAATGCAGGAGCATTCTGAGCATGCAGACCTCTGGGCATGGAGGTGCTGTGGGTTTCTCAAGCAGCATCTGATCCTGCAAATGGCAATGCCACTAAGACATGACCTGGTGTCTGGAAAACAAACCAGGACTACAGCAGGCTGTGTTCATTCATAAGAGATGGAACAAATTGTGTGAGACAAGCCCAGGTCCTGGCTCCCAGCCACTCATCATAAACCCCAGCTTTGCAGCTGGGGAAGCAGCTGTCTTACTATTTTTAGATAGTAGTTCCTTTGGATTTCAACAGATGCATGAGCCACTTCGTTGCCAAACAAGGCATCATTAATTGAAAGAAGTCAAAGGTGGAAGGCTGGGTTTGAAATTATGTCTTTCTGTAGCTCCCGATTCTCTTAGCCTGAAGAAGATGGATGAGCTGTAGCCCTGGGAAATGCAGAACAATCGGCAGAGACCTTGCTGAGCATACTGATTGCAGTAGGGGGAAAGGGGCACCATGGTAAAGGCAGAAACTACAGACATGTACAGAATAAAAACACAAGCACAGAGAAGTGTTTCCTTCCTGGGGAAGACAAGCTGGCAATACCAATTTCAACCACTCCTGCACTGTGCCTGAAGTAGGAGCTTTCAGAAAATGAGATCTTGTCAGTGCAGATTACAGACACAGGTTGACATCTTGGTCATTTAATCTGTATTGTTTTCAGCTTGTGAGGAATTATGCAGCAAACAGCTACAATTTTTATGATATCAGTGGTGGCAAGGTCTAATATGAAGAGGATAAAGAGAGGTTAGGGAGAATTTTAGAAAGCTGATAGGCTGGCTACATGTAAATCTCATAGTAGTGGTGTGCACAGGTGGGTAGACCCCACTCACTGTGTGAACACAACCACTCCAGCAGCTGGGGAGGTGAAAACTCTTCCTCATATGATTCATAAAGGAACATTTGTGCAGCCTGCCAGGATGGACTAGAAACCTAAAATCCTAGTGGATACAGCACAGAAGTCATAGTGAGAAGCAGAGAGCTGTGAGAAGCAGGAGAAGGCAGGAAGAAAAATCTGGGTTTGAGCTCTTATGGCAGGAGGCACAAAACTGGTTGTCAGTGACTCCAAGACTAGGAAAAGGTTTAAATCAACGTCCTAGCAGTAGAATAACATGCTGATAATATAAGTGCCAACAGGAATGAGCGTGAAATGTCTACATGGGAAAAAGACAGCACTGGCTTTTGCCCTGGATGTCAGTGGATTCATATCCATATTTACGAGCTGAAACATTGCAATCATCTTTTTCCAGTGGCAAACCCTTCTTCTGACCAGAGAGGGGTCTTTCAGCTACTACTCTGCAGCTTGTGAACAGTTCATAAAAGGGCAGCATTTGGAAGTGCATTGGAAGTAAATGTTTGAGTTCCATGTCTCTCATTCTGGTCTTAAAAGCGTGAAACATTACCTCCTCGCACTGTAGAAGAATACTATGACAAGTTTGTGACCATGAAAATGAGAAAATGATGTATATCATTCAAGCTTTTTGCATAGGCAGGGCCAGGGCAACCCATACGTTTTCATTAATATCAGCTCAAGTGGGAGTGCTGCTCTGTTCTGTATGAAGGTTGATTTAATTGCACCAAGTAGTGTAGGAAACAGGTTTAAAATATAAGAATGATTTAGAAGTTGAAAAATGTAAAAAAAATCAAACAAACCCCAAAATCATTCATCTGTTATTGTGGACTCAAATAACAGAAAGCTTCCTTAGTAGTAGATTTTTCTTATTTCTTTTAAATTTAATCTGAGTCCAAGTCATTGCCAAGCCATGGAACAGGCAAAGGAAAATCTAAGAAAAATTGGTATGAATGTATTGTGCTGTACCTCTTTATCCAGCCTGTAAGTTTTCGCCTATGGAGCTACCCTTTCTAGAGAGTACTACACCAAGGCAGATAATCAGCTGTACATGCTGGGGCTTAAATCTGCTTGAGGGCTGGGTTTGGGGGGCAGGAGGGGATTGGCTAACATGCAAATTTTTAGTATTGCACTCTCAGAGACATGCTTTGAATCGTGGGCCTTCAGCTGTCCTGCCAGTCCCCATCTTCAGGCTAGCCCTGTCACCACAACTGGGTTTAAGCTCCATCACTGGAGTCTGATACTGTGTTGTCCCACCATGGGACAGGCTACTGTCCCACGAGGCGACTTCAGCCTTCAGTTAGCACCAACATCAGAGATCATCCATGCCTTGGTCTGCACAGTCCTGAGCATGGACCAGCCCAGCGCAGCCCTTCTGGTTCTGGACCCTGGAAAGTAAATTCATGGAAAGGCAAGGGTAGCACTGCCAGTAGCAGGATTACATTTCTGTTTCTATTAGGTACTGAGTATTTTCACTGAGTGTCCTTTAAAAAAACTTACAGTCCAGAGAGTTTGCTTAATTAAGTACTTATGACTTTCCACAGGATTTATTTTCCTCCTTCAAAGACCTCTGCCTTCTAACTGGTGCTCATCACCCTCTGGCACAGTGCCACCTGCTTCTC
Organism: Haemorhous mexicanus; assembly: GCF_027477595.1. Lineage (NCBI taxonomy): Eukaryota > Metazoa > Chordata > Aves > Passeriformes > Fringillidae > Haemorhous > Haemorhous mexicanus. Next base: position 67,200,283 of record NC_082381.1, read on the forward strand.
AGGGGTGTCCACCTGCCTCTGCAATCTGCAGGTATCTCTGGCACCCGTGTGGTGCAGGGCCACAGCCTCTGGCAGTTGGTCAGACGGATTCTGCTTTTCTGATCCCTGATCAGTAGTTAGCTTTTCTCACTTTAGCTGAAAAGCTTTTCTCTAGTCAGTGGAAAAGTGACCCTTCCCTCTGTTCATGTTGTATGGCCATAGTGCATTATTCCATGGTATGTTGTATGGCCATAGATGTGCATTATTCCATGGGAGTAACAGAGACTTCACTGTTTCTGCTCTACTGAAGGCTACATCTTATCCAGCAGATAAGACTCTCCCTTTCTTTCCATCGGCTACAAATGTGATTTCCATAAATGAACTACTGTCTACTCAAGAAATATTAGGGTTGAGCTTTGATTACCTTTTCTGTGCTCTTTTTTTATTTGGTTTAAGTAAATATTGCCACCCTTAAACTACTAAACCCACCACACATTGTGGCTTTTAATTGCTTATGCTAATCTTTACACTATTTACACTCAATTTTAAGAACTTGAAGAATTTGAAGTTTTCTTTCCTAAAGCTTCTGAGAAAAGCCTTTCTCCAGCCTTTTTACTATTTTAGCTGAGAGACTTGGTTACAGCATATGATAGTGTATTGATTACACATCATAAGGTTTAAAACTACTTTTATGAAACATTGCACTTTCATTTGGGGAGGTGTTTTAATTGTTGAAATACTTTAATTGTTGAATGTACTTTACTTTTTTAAGTATCTAGAGTGCTTAGAGGATAAAATACATGAGAAGACAGAAACAACAAACCAGTGGATAGACTACTGCTTTGAGCATTGTATAATCATTCACACTTGCGCAAAACAAGTGTGGGTGCTATTAAAACACTGACAGTATCTTTGAAGTGTTTAATGAAAGGTTTTATTTATACTGTGAGATAAACACATGCCGGAGAATAGCCCAGAATCAGCTCAACCTCACACTGGCAAAACAAGGTCAGATCAAAGACTGTTCTTCCTGCATTGTCAAGATCTTTTAAACACCTCCCCTTCATTGAACTAACCTTGCAACATGCAGTTTTACACAAATTCATCTAAAATATAGTTGTGAGATGAAATATGACTTTTCTTATGCTTGTACTTCAAATTCTATGCTTATGCAGTATTTTTACAACTTTGAAAGCCATTTTCATTTTAATGAATAAATTCAGCTTTTCCCCCAATAATTTAATTTGTTGTGTGCTTTTACAGCTTTCTTTTGTTATTTGTTCTTTTGTTTGTAGTTTAAAAGATCTTATCCAAAGTGAAGATGTGAAACCCAAGCTGCACTACATCATGACTAACCCTTCCTTTTCTATGGTAACATGCCAAAGTGAAGACAGTGGAATAACCTGGGAAACCAGCTCGAGCAGATGTTCTACTCCCTGGACCTCAGAAACTAGTACAACTTCTGATCTTTACAGTATGGAAAGTTCACCAGTAGGTTCTCCTCCGGGAAAAGTTATCTTTATTATGGATGAAGGCAAGATCGTTCGGAAAAGGACGCGCAAATCTTCAAATAGGGTGCCAAAGGCTACAAGACCAAAGGGAGGCCAGTGCAATAAAAAACGTGACTCTTCTGGAATGCAAAGGCAGGAGCCAAGAACTGTTCTAGGAGATGTGCAAGCCTCCATGTTGAATGTAGAGCAGGTGGAAGCACAAGACACAGATGAGGAAATGTTGGACAACAAAGAAGATCAAGAGAATATCGCAGAAGAGCCCGTAAAACGTGCTCCAATAAGATCAATATTTAGGGAGAGCAGACTGAGAAAAGTTGGTCCAATTCTTGGAGGACCAGTACAAGCTAGAATCCAGCTGTTCAACTCAATTTTTGGAGGGACTGGGCCAGCCCCTGAAACCTCGGAGAAAAACAGAATCCGCAGAAGTAGCTCAGCTTCAGGAGATTCTGAAAAGTTCCTTGAAACATCAGTAAAAGAAAGATTGCAGAAGTTTGGTTCACTCTCAGCATATCCAAAACATTTCCAGGGAGCAAGAAGTAAAATTCTTGAAACGCCTTCAGAGAGAAGAAGGAAGCAAAGACAACAACTCACAGAACAAGCAAATCAAAGCTTTTCTTCACCAACATCACCTCTTGAAAAACAGCTTACTAAGAGAAATGATGTTTCATCTGAAAATATCGAACCTTATAAAATGAAAGAATCAACTCTTCAACTTGAAGAAAGAAAAGAGAGGCAACCTCTTTTAGAGACTCCAAATCAGGTTTCAGGACATTTACTGAAGGATGAAGAAGAAGCCAGGGAGCAGCAAAGTCATTCAGCCACAGCCAGAACATCAATAACAGAGTCAACAACCTCCACACCACCCAAGTCTGACAAGAAACAAGTGCTGCTTCCCTCAGCTGAAAATGCAAACAAGAAGCCAGACCAATCCCTGCTGACAGCATCAGATCATCTGGATGAAGTGAAGAAGCAGGAAGTTCAGCCTAATTCTGCACCACAGTCTGTTTCAGCAGATTTTGTCAGTGAATTAGATAGACCAAGTTCCCAGCATATTTTGCCTACAGAACCTATGTCAGAACATCCTGAGAGGGAAACAGAGAAGTCTTACTTACCTGATGTTCCATCAGCTAAATCCAAATATTCCACTTCAACTGAAATAAGACAGGAAGATATTATTCCTCAGTCATCAGAAGCTGCACAGTTTGAGTCTGAACATGTGCTTTTACCACATTCTGGAGATGAAACAGAGAAGCAAGAAACTGAGTGTGCATCATCAACTGCACTGTCAGAGCCAGCAACTTCAGGTCTAATGTATTCAGCTGAAAGAGAAGAGAGCCAAAAGACCCCATCTTCAGAAACTCAAAATGTTCATTTGGAGAACCAAACAAAACCTGAACAAGACTTTTCACTTCAGAAACCAGAGAAGCAAGGAATTAAATTAAAACCGCCAATTCCTGAAAATATAGATTCCAAATATTTTGGCATTTCATATCCTGTTGATACAGAAACAGAAGAAACACAGAAAACTTCGGCTATCAATAAAGCAGTAGATTTTGATCACTCTGATTTTTCCATTGAAGAAAACAAACAAGCTGAAGGTGGGCAAATGGAGATGGAGCTTCCAGACCTCTCATATTCCACCAAAGAAACTGGAGAATCGGAGACAACACAGATGGAGACAGAGCATCTGGACTTCTCTTCTCCCAGGGAAGAAACAGAGGAATTGAAGGGTGAACAGATGGAGATGGAGCATCCAGACTTCTCTTTTTCCAGGGAAGAAATAGAGGAACCAGGAAGTGCACAGCTAGAGAGAGAACTTCCAGATTTCTCATATTCCAAGGAAGAAACAGAGGGATCAGAGAGTGCAATACCAGATACAGACTATCCAGAACTGCTTTTTTCCACAAAAGAAAGAGAAAAATCAGGGAGATCCCAAGTGGAAACAGAACAACCAGAATTTTCTTCCAAGGAAGAAACAAAAGAACCAGAGAGTGCACCACTGGAGATGGAGTGTCCAGACTTTTCTTTTTCCAGGGAAGAAATGGAGCAATCAGACAGTGCACAGCTGGAGGCAGAGGTCTTCAGCTATGATAGATCTGAGGATCTATCATATTCCAGAAAAAAAATGGTGGAATCAGAGAGTGCACAACTGGAGATGGAGCATCCAGACTCTTCTTTAACCAAGGAAGTAGTCAAGGAAATGCAAAGTGCACAGCTGGAAAATGAACATCAGGTTTTGCTTTCCAGGGAAGAAACAGAAAACCAAGCATTCAGTCCTTTTGAACTGGAACAGTCTTATTCCCCTGAAAAAGAAAAACAAGAAGAAAAAGAAGAGCTTGCGCAGGCACATTCAGATTTATCATATTTGATGGAGGAAACAGAGAAAGAAAACACTGCAGAACTCCAGCTGGTACATCCAGAAAGATTTGATTCCACTGGAAGGGCTGAGACACAACAAACTGGGTATCTGGAAACAGCATTTTCAGATTTACCATATCCCGTTAATAAAACAAAGGAGAAAGAACTGTCACAAACTGATAAAGGAAAACAGCCTCTACAGCAGGATTCACAGTCTGAAGGTAAGCTGGATTCCTCTGCCACAGCAGTGCAAGGAGAAACTACTCAGCTGCAGTCAGAGCATCCAGTTTGGCCACATTCTACCAGAGAAGAACAGAAAAATAAAACTTCACAGCTGAAGGTGAAACAGACAGAGACAACATGTTCTACTGGCAAAACAGAGCATCAAAAATTGCAACCCAAGCTGGAACAAGCTGATCCACTGTATTCCCAGGGAGAGACGGTACAAGAAGCTGTACAGAGAAACTTAGAAGGTCCAGAGCCATCATCTTTCATTAGCGAAGCAGAGCAACATGAAAATGCACAAGTAGTTTCAGAAAAGAGGGATTTCTCATTTACCACTGGAGAAACGACACAAGCAGGAGTCGAGTCCGGAACTTTGTGGTCACGACTGACTGACAGAGCAAAGCCCTGGGGAACAACAGAAATGGAGCAGGAGCAGTCTTTTCCTTCCTGTTCCACTGCTGGTACTCAGCAACAGGAAACACCACCACTGAATGTGCCCCAGCCAGATGTTTCATGGTCCTTTGGTAAAATGGAACAAGATACAGTACAAAGAGAGGTGAAACAGCAGGAACCAGACCAACAAGAAGCTGTGCAAATGGAAACAGAGTATTCAGATATTTCAGAAAGCCTGGGTGAAGAGGAGCCACAGGTCATCGACCAAATTAATTTGGCACAGCAAGAAACAGCTCGACCGGGGTTAGTGCATCCATCTTTGCCATATTCGTTCAGTAAACAAATGCAAGAAATGCAAACAGAGCCAGCATATCCAGAAAAAACATTTTATGTAAGTACAGAAACAGAGAAGGAAACTGTACAACACAAATCAGAGCAACAAGAAATAGTACATCCAGAGCTGGAGCAAACATTTTTGCCTTCTTCCATTGAAAAAGAAGCTCCACTGGAAATGGAAATAACTTCAGAATATCCAGATTTGCCATATTCCTCTCACAAGCAAGAAAAATTATGGAAATACCCAACCTTACCATTCCATTTGAAGCAACACGAAACTGAACCAGTAATGGTGGAACATCCAGATGTTTCATGGGACAGTGGTGAATCAAAACAAGTTGATATTGTGGAACAGGAGTCAGGACATCCAGAGCTCTCATACACCATGGGAGAAACTCAGCAAAAATCAGAACATTTGGATTCACAAGGAAGCCTGAGTGAAGCACCACAAGATGAAAGTATGGAACTAGAATCTCAATACCCAAATCAGTCATGCTCACAACTGGATTCAAAATATTCAGATTCATCCTTTGGTAAAGGTAAAGAACAATCAACTCAAAAGTTCGAGTCTAAACATCAAGAATTGCCTAAAGTAGGTAAAAAAAGAGCTTCTCCAGCAACTGCACAAATAGAGTCAAAACATAGAGAAATTGCACCATGGGAAACGAAGCATCCTGATTTGTCACATTCCACTGGTGAGACAGGCCAGGAGGAAGCAGCACCATTGGATCAAAAACACAGAAAACTTTCTTTTGGCAGAGAAAAGCAGCAGAAAGCCACAAAGCAGGAGTTAGAACAAGAAAAGTTAACACATTCTCCCAATAAGAGGGACACTTCAGAACATGCCCAGGAGGGCTTGGAACAACCAAATTTATCATTTTCCGTTGATAGGACAGATGATGAAATGACACCACCCGAAGTGGAGCATACTGATTTGATATCTCCTCTGGACAACACAGAGGTACAACAAAGAGTGCAAGAAACAGAGCAAATGTATCTCTTTGGACAAATGGAACAGAAAACCATTCAGCCAGAAGTGGAAATTTCACATTTGTCACGTTCTGTGGGTACAGCAGAGGAAACAGAACTGGCAGAACCAGGGCAGGGACATTCTGATTTGCCTTACTCTGTTTTCAAAGTAGGAGGGCTGCAAACATCACAGCTGAAACCTGAACACCCTGGGCTAGCACATTCCCTCCACAAATCGCAGGAAGCAATCCAGCTGGGATTGGAGAAGCCAGGTGCATTGTATGGTGAGGACAAAACGGAGCAAATCCCACCTGCACAGCTGGAGCCAGGCCATGCAAGCTTGGCACCCATGGCCAGGGAAGTGGGGCAACGAGGGACGGAGCACACAGCTGTGGAATGCTCTAAAGAGGAACAGTCTGTCAGCAGAGCAGAGCATTCACAAGTTGCAAAGGAGAAACAGAGAGTTCCGGATGCACCACCCCTGAGTGGAAAAATGGAGCAAAGAGAAATGTTAAAAGCAGAGCCAAAGCATCCTGATTCACTGCATTCCGTTGATAAAGGAAAGCCACAAAGAACTACACAACCAGTGTTAGAAAAACCAGATCTGTCATCTTGGCCTGGCACAACAGAGCAAGGACAAACTGCTGGAGAGGAGAAGCAAGGCTTCTTGCATTCTTTCAAAAAAGAGGCACAAGGCAAGAAAGCACGGACAGAATTGGGACATTTAGAATTATGTCATTCTCTCAGTGAGGCAGAACAAGAAACTTTAAACGCAAAATCACACCATTCAGATTTATCTGCTGGCACATTAGAACACCATGAAATCATACAGCCAGAGGCAGAAATAATGGATTTATCATGTTCAATTGGTGAAACACAGCAAACTCAAATTGCTGATGAGGATTTGGAGTGCCTGGATTTATTTCATTCCACTGGCACAGTACAGCAAGAAAAGATTCAACCAGAGCAAGAAAAGACAAATGAGTTTTCATCATCTATAAAAAAAGCAGAGGAATGGAAAGATGTAGGAATGAAGGAAGAACACCCTGAGCTGCAGTGCTCTATGGAGAATACAGAAGGACTGCAGAATTCCCAAGCAAACTCAGAATATGCAGATTTGTCATTCTCTGTTGGCAGAGCAGAACCTCATAAAACAACTCAGCCAGAGATGAAAGAACAGAGTTTGTTGCATTCATTTGTCAAAACAAAGCCATCATGGGCTGCTCTACCAGAGTCTGAACATGCAAATGTCATGGATGCCACGGGCAAAGTACTGCACACGGATTTGCCCTCTTCTGTTAGCAAAGAAAAACAAAGTGCACAGCTGGAGGTCAAACAGGAGAGGGGAAGCTATACGTTACACCCAGAGGAAATAGTACAACTAAAATTGGAGCAACCAGTGTTTTCAAGTCCTCATGGCATGGAAGAGCAACCAAATACATCCCCAGTGGAAGGGGAGTTCCCAGACTTCTTGTATTCCTCTGGCAAATCAGAAAAACAGGACACTGCACAAGCAGGGTTCACTCCTTCTGATGTTTTGTATTCCACAGGAAAATCAGAGCAGTTCCAACCAGAAAAACTGAATTCAAAACATCCAGATTTGTCATACTCTCTTGGCAAAGCAGAGACTAACGTAACAAAGCCACTAGATTTATCATATTCTTGCGGCAAGGCAGATCAACCACAGACTGCTCAGCTGGAGCATCCAGAGAAACCATATTTCACTGGTGAAACAAACTGGAGGGATGAGGTCCAACCAGAACAGCCACATGTGAGTTTGCAGCCCTCTGATGATGTTGAAACAGGACAGCCAGAAATACTTTCTGCAACACATACTTTTGTCAGGACTGAGGAGCAGGGAACTGCACAACCAGACTTCAAACAATCAGATTTATTAAGTCCTACTTACAAAGCAGAAAAGCGTGAAATGGCCCCACTGAGAGCAGGACATTCACAGAAGCAAGACACTGGTGCTCTTTCATCTCAAAGTGCACAGCTGGAAACTGAACAACAAAATTTAACATTTTCCACTGAGGAAGCAGACAGCCACAAAATTCAACCATATTCATCCCTTACTGAACAAACAGTGCCTGTACCTTTGGGTGCTTCACACACTGTCTCCAAAACAAGCCCTGAAGGAAGTCCAAAGTCTTCACCTGTAACTGCAGGCTCACCCCCCAGACACTTAGATATACCTAATTCCAGCTGTAAAACAGAACACTCAGAAACTGCTCAGCCTAAGCCAGGGTCTTCTTTTGCAAGAAAAGAAGCAGAGAATACAGAAAGTCTTCTACATTTGCCTGTAGCTACAAAGTCAGAGGCTGAATGTGAAATTTTACCTGAAGCTCAGAGAGAAGAGACTCCACATTACTTTCACACAGCTACACAATTAGAATCCGAACAACTAAATTTATCATATTCTACAGATAAAACAGAAAGTCTAGAAAGTCAGGATTACCTGACTGTACCTTCAAAACTGCAATCTGAACCTTCAGTTCCATTTTATTCAGCTGATGAAACATGCCAGCAAGAAGTTCCACCTTATTCGAAACCAGTCTCTGAATATATGATTCCCACACAGTCCCTTGCCAAACAAGAAAATCAAAATATGCAGCCATTTATTACCCAGCCCATACAATCAGAGCGTGAACATGTAATTCCACCACACAATGAACAACAGTTGCAAAAAATTCAACTCAGTTCACCTGAAACAGCAAGCTTAAAGACAGTGCACTTGGAGAGTATGTCTCAAGTGCAAGACCAAGACAAGCCAGAATCTTCTTTGTTGGACACAATATATTTGTCTCCAGACCAGCTCAGAAGTTCCCCCAAATTCACTACTGAACAACATGAGCAAGAAATGCAACCTGATGTACAGACAGTGCCAAGGTCAGTGACCACAGATTCAAAGGTGACTGGTGTAGCAGACCAGAAAGCAGTGTCATCAGAGTCATTTATACCTTTTCATAAATTACCTGGCAAGTCAGAACTTGAAAAGCCAGTATCAGTGGCTCTCACTGATGATGAAGAGAAACAAAATATTCCATCATCTTTATCTGATGTAGCAGACTTGCTTGGAAAGCAATCTAACAAAGTTTCAGGCATTTATACTGAAGGAGAGCATATACATGAAATGCAACATTTTGAAGACCAAGAGCATACAACCTTGGAGCACCTGAGAGCCGTTTCATCAGACCTTGTTCATGAAACTGAGACACACAAAACTCAGCATTATTCTGGTGAATTGGATAACCTTTCCTCAGCAGAGATTAAGCCCCTTAGCTCAAGTTCTGAAGAAAAGCAGAACCCAGATATTCCACCTTTGGGGCTGGCTAGCTGGCTGGTAGAAGAGGTGAAAGCTTGCTCAGTTAGTCCAATAGGGGCTGCAGAAGTAGACACACAAGGAATTCAGCTTACTCCAAATGAAGCTTCTGATTTTGGATCAAAGCAATTCCCAGCTGGAAGTTGCACAGAATTTAAAGTTCATGGGACTACAGAGATTAAGGGACATACAATTAGAGTTTCTGAATCAGTGTCAAATAAATTTTCTCACAGGAAATCCTCAGATACTAGTCCCAGAACACAAAGGTATGATTTACCATCTCTGGTAGGAGATAATCAAGGTCCAGATAAACTTCTGGAGCATGAAACCAGTACTTTAAACACTACAAAAGTTGAAGGAATGCAACATCTGGAGGTAGGCAAAATGTCTGAAGTGCCTGAACATTACCTGAGAGGAGAAGAGGAAGAAATGGAACATGCAAGTGCTGTAGAAGACAGCCAGCGTGCTCTGGAGACTACTGAACAAAAAGATCTATTTAATATCATTTCAGAAGGTTATGAAATACTCAATATTCATGCACCTAGACATATTTCTTCCGTTGATCAAGAAGAAAGTAAACACATGCCTGATAAATTAGAGTACTTGGAAACAAATCCTTCATTTAGAAGCAAATCAGCTGAGGATGGCCAGAGAGCCCTAACTTCTGGAAGAACCACTGAAATTTCAGAAAGCTCAGTATTGGGAAAGACTGCAAGCCATGAACTAATAGAATTGGTCAAAAAGGATGATGATGAGGAAACTGAAGAAACTCAAGAAGAAAATCTCCTGTTGCCAGAAAACAATAATTGTGCAAAGTTGGATCCTAATAATGGTACTGCTGATATGGATTATTTTGAAAAATACACATTGATTGATGACAAATCACCAATTAAGCCACAATTTGAAAGAAGAATTTCATTGTCCCCTGTGACAGAAGACCCCAATGAATCAATGGAAGAAGTCAAATCATTTAAAGAGAGTACTGAGGTCGATACTTTGGAAGAGTTTTCCTTACTTGAGGACCTGGATGAAGTCTTTTATGGTACCATAAAAGGAGAAAGCAACATGCAATCCTACGCAGATGCTTCAAAACCTTTACCACTGCAGAAATCAATTGATTCTAGCAGTAAAAGCATTACAAATGTAGAAGATGAATGCAAGTCACCGGGGACCCCACTCTTTGATTCAGAAGAAGGAGTGCTAGAACGATCTCTCTTGTTCCCTACCACTGTTGCTGCAGTTAACCCAGAGCTTTTAGAGGAGCCACCTGCTCTATCATTTTTATACAAGGACCTCTATGCGGAAGCAGTAGGAGAAAAGACAAAGGATGAGACTCCCTCTGACGAAGAAAGTGGTAATTCTAATGCTTCTTTCCCTAGCAGAAATTCAGACACAGATGATGGAACTGGAATATATTTTGAAAAATACATTCTTAAAGATGAAATTCCAAGTAAAGCCATAGGGCCTCAGAAAGATCAGATACCAGAAGATGAGTCTTTTAGTGGAGGAATTTTGGTTTGGAGTTCGGAGAATAAGCAGGAGGAGGGATCTGGTAATGTTCAATATGTCAAAACTGAGGTTCTGTCAGAAAGAGTTGTTATGGAGAGAGAGAAGTTCCAGGTTGACAGCAACATTCAAGCAACAATTTGCAAGCCAACGCACGCCATTCCTTTTGGAAGCAAAACAGTTCTCTCAGGGGCAGGAACTGATACCCCTGAACAAAGAGAAGAAGAAAATGTACCAGTAGAAAGAACTGAAGAGTTTCCAGAGCAGCCAAATCAACAAAGATACAGTCATCAAGTGGATTATCAGGGAGCTACATATCAAGAAGCTAGTACTAAGCAGGAAGAACAGCAAGATATAACAGCATTTCCTCAAATGGAAAAGTATGTTCCATACGTCAGGGCTCCCACTGAAGAAAGTGTGGATGATCAGTTTACTCAGGAACATCTGTCCTGTGTTCCTACCATTCAGCAAACAGAGAATCCAGACCTGCAAAGAGAGGAGCAGCACAGTGATGCTTATGAAGATTTTGCTGAGTCAATGGACTATGATGTGATTACACAAGAAGAGCTTTTGCAGGATGAAATATCATCTCAATTTACACATGAGGAACTATTATTTGAAGATAGGGACTCCTTTGAACATGCTGCTGATAGTTATGAATTTGTTAATGAGCCAGAACAAAGAACTCCTGTTGAGCTTGAAGATTCAGGCTTTGTGGTGATGTATCCTGAAAAATCAGCAACAAACATTCCTCAAGTTGAGAGCCCACAAAGAGAACTGAAGAAAGCACAAGTAGACACTTATTGTTACCACTGCAAATGCCCAATATCTGCTATTGACAAGCTTTTTGGAGAGCATAAAGACCATGAAGTCACAACTCTAGATGATGCTGCAACCAAGATGAAGGTAAGTATTAATTTGGGTTAAAAAAATGAAGCTACTAAGGCTAATTTCTCCAGTTCTCTTGCATTATCAAGAGGAGAGGCTTCCAAGAGCAGTCCGGAAGCTAAGATGCAGTTATCTATTAAATAAAAACTATTCCTATGCACCTGTTGGAGATCTTGAAGGGAGACCATCTTATTAATGTATTCTCTGGAGTCCTAGACTTGCTAAGCTGCTATTTTAACTTATTCAGAAGTTTGAATGGCCTTGTTTATATGTAGTTGTTAGCAGACTTTCCATCTTTCAGTCTTATCTGTATGAGTTTGTTCTGGTTTTGATATGTAGGGGGAGAAATGGAAAGAATGTTGTTTCTATGAAAATAAAACTTGAGTAACAGCAGCTCACTTCACTTGACAAGGTACAGAAACCTCCCTATGTGGAGTCTGTTATCTTCATAAAGTGTTCCCTGTCCCACTTACATGAGCTGGTTGCTTGGAGATGTTAGACAAATCACCCTGCACAGTTTTGTTGAAGTGCCAATCTATTTTCTATTCCATTCACTTTCATCTGCTAAATGGTCTTAAACTGGAGAGGGAGGTTTTACAAGGGCATCTAGTGACAAGACAAGGGGCAGTGTCTTTAAACTGAAAGGGGGAAGGTTTATATTAGAAATTAGGAAAAAATTCTTCACAGTGAGGGAGAAAAATTCTTCACAGTGGAACAGGTTTTCCAGAGAAGGTGTGGATGCCCCACTCCTGGAAGTGTTCAAGCCCAGGCTGGATGGGGCTCTGAGCAACCTGGTCTAATAGAAGATGTCCCTGCCCATGGCAAGGAAATAGGAAATAAATGGTTTTTAAGGTCCCTTCCAACCCCAACCATTCTGTGATCTGTGCAAATAATATTGTGGTGTCAGCACAGAAAAGAGTTTATAAAGTCCTACTTGCCACTGTATCCAAGCTGTTCCCCCAATAGATAAAATGCCCTCCATTTCTGTAAGCTAGTCCACTGCTACAAATACTAGTGAAAATCCTTTTTCTGTGGAAGCTATTGTTCATTAAATTACAGTTCTGCTTGTGAAAACAACATGTATCTGATACATCACTTCTCCAATATCAGATCTGCTCACGTACAAGTGAACGTCATACAGATGTTTTGTTCTTGATTACCAGCTATTTACTCTCACCCCAGTAAATGAAAGGTGATGTCTCTTTTTTGGCGCATGTTCATTTGACAGGAATACAGATTTCATGTCATTTTACTGAAATTCCAGAAGGGCTTGTATTGGTGGTATTTCCATTATATTATCTCAAATGGAGAAGAGAGAAATCAAAAGTAGGAGTCAATATAACAGTGTCAGTTATCAGTACTTGCAAGTCATCTCCATGGTGCTCAGATGTAGAGTTGTTTTTTACATATGGCCATTCAGGTTTGACTTAGCAGTGATAGCAAGGCACAAGTCAGTCAGCAATAAAGTCACAGATCCCAGCCACCCCTCAAATGCACCCACATTACAGTGAGTCAAACTGCAAATAAACATCCCATGACATCACTCCCTGGCTGTGGAGCACGGATATGAAGCCAGTATTAAATTTGGCTGCAACACAGGCCTGGCTTCACATGATTTCTAACACTCAGGGCTCAGGTTACTTTGAGACTGCATTTGTATGTCTCTTGTTACTTCTGTATAATTACTGAGAAAACATTATTATAGCAAAATGATTGTTGCACGATTTTTAAGTTTTAAATTTTTTAAAATTATTGTTGCATGAAAACTGTGAGAACAGAGCTTCACAGTAAATTAAATGAGCTAGGGGTGGGATTTGTCAGATTTTACAGTTCATCCTGACAAGCAGAAATTTGTTTCCAAATCTTGATGATTTCCCTAAATATTTTTAAAGGGTGCTTTCAATTGTAATCTCCAATGGTACATTTGTAATTAATGTAGTCTTGTGCTTTTTTCTACAGATCTAGCTGTAAAACTTTGCCATAATAAGAAGCTGTTACAAAGAAAGATAACCTTCCTTTTAGATTTATGCCATCAAATTAAAACTTAGCATTTTTATAAATTATGAATTATGCCAGAGCAATTGAGCAACTTATTTTCATAGGTCAAGAAGCACTAAGAAAAAGTTCTGAGTTGTCTCTGACATCTGTTGTGCTTTGGACTGCTTTTGCTTCCACAGAACTCAACCAGTGATTTTGATGACTTCCTGTATATAGGAAATATAAATATACACATACATAAAGGTGTATCTATTTATCTATATGTTGATCTATATAGAGACAGATTCCTATCTTTCAAATTCTAATTTTAAAAGCCATGACACAGTATAATCTATTACCCTCACAACTACCTTTATTATCTTCCTTTTTATGGGCTTGTTCCTGTGATCTCTCAAGGACACTCATGAGGCTCTGAGTACCCTCACTCTCTGGCAAAGCTGCATTGGAATTCATAACATTCAACAGCTTGTATGGACAAGGGCCTTATCGAACTGAGCTCACTTGTTTTGGTTTGGAAACAGTTCTGTGACTGTTCCAGTTGCTATTTCTGTGCTTGTCTTTGCAGCCAGGGTGGTACTTGAACTTAGCAATTGTTCCAATGGTGGCTCATGGCAAGAGAAAAATATTCACCTGAAATAAATTGTGTAAAAAGTTTATAAAATAACCTGCCTAAGTTACTGAAACATTTTAAATTTCAGGATAAGTTAAGTAAATTGCTAACTGCACTGGAAGAAAAGTCAATGAAGATTGAAGAGTTTGTGAGTGATATTGAATTGCGATTTAACTCAGTTGAGGTAAGCCCAGTGTTTTATCACACTAATTTTCTTTTCCTCTACAGCATTACTTCTAAGATGTGCTTGCCTATTTGTGCAGCATTATTGCTTCCACTAAAATGGGCCACTGCTCCAGCCCTCAAATTGACTTCTCTGGAAGTTCACTGGAAGGTGTTAACTTTGGAGGAAGAGAAAGATTGCTTTTTTGCACATTGCTGCAAAGCGGAATATGTAACTGTCAAACACTGAAGGAAAAGTTCCCTTAATTTTGTTTTTGCCTATATAAAGCTCACAGGGTGTTTTATTTAGAATCCCATGCAAAGAATTTAAATTAGTTGGCCAGTATCTTAAATTCTGATTGCCCAAGTTCTTAAGCCTTGAGAACTGTATTAACTCCAGTTGTAACTATGCATTTTTTAGCTATTTTTTGGTCAGACTTTCTATCTCAGTAATGAAATATTAAAGTTTAATTTTAAACCCTAACAGTTAAAATAAAAAAAAAAAAAAGAAAGAAAGCTGTTGTTGTTACTGATGTATTTCTCTAGAGATATTTCTCCCAGAGGAGTTTGCCTGCAGAAACAAAATTTTCTTATTGTCATTGTGTCAGAATCAATATGGTGGATGGCTCGTGTAGGGGTATCGAGAATTTCTGTGTATTCATTAAATGTTGTCATTTTATCCTGTAGGAAAACTGTAAGAAAAATGCAGACTTATTGGAAAAGCAGAATGAAGAGATGCTTAAGAAAGTGGTAGCACAATATGATGAGAAATCAGAGAACTTTGAGGAAGTGAAGAAGATGAAAATGGAGTACCTGTATGAGCAGATGGTAAATTTCCAGCAAACGGTTGATTCAGCAAAGGAAACTTTGGAGACAACAGTAAAAGAAACAGATGAAGTGGATGGATTTGTTTTCCTAAATGTAAGTGGAATTGGCTTTCATGCTGTAGCTTTTATGATATTAGTTAGGAAAGGACTTATAAATCTAGGGTCTCAATGAATTTTTTTTTTTAAGATAGCTAAATCTGCTAGCTCAGCTATTCCACTCTGAAACTGCTGGATCATTTGGTTTTGATGTGGGAATTCTCAGAGAGAGCTGCAGAGAGGATTCACAGGACAAAAATGTGACTTATGCTAGTAAAATGGTCCTGTTCATTTTTTAAGAAGTTGAAAAGACAGTTTGATAATACATCTAGAATTAATAACTGAGAAGTAAGAGATGTCAGAGTATTTAGGTATTTTACCATATGAAAAATAAAATACATATTATGTATAATAATAAGCAACAAGAAAGTGATCTTTGAAACAAGAAAATGTAATTGAAAAGTAAAATTTTTTCTGGGCTGTAGTGTTTTTTGTTGTGTATTGTTGTTGGTTTTGGGGCGTTTTTTAACGAGCAGATGGACAGTATTTATGCACTCAAATTACTGAGGCTCTGATAAATAATTACTGTTGAGAAACAGTGAGGGGCTGTGTTGGTTGCTGACTGAGGTGAAACCATGACAATGAGACAGGCTGAGGGCTGTGCATGTGATGTGTGTGGCTCTAATGGTCCTTCCTGGATGTTAAAAACACCTCCAGTGAATCTGCAGGACTGGACCTACTAACTCATACTGTCATTAGTCTTAAACTTTGCTCAGAGGGTGTTGCTGGTCCTGGGTCCTCCAATACTGTTCTTGTGCTACAAGACTTGTCCTGAAGTGACTGGCAGCACTTTCTTCTCTCCACAAGTGTATTACCAGTCTCAAAGAGAATGGAGTTTCTGGGATAATAATCTTCCCCCATTATGGAATTAGCATGTGGCCTGGAAGTTGCAGATAAACTATCTTGGAATGCCAGAAATAGAAAGGTCAAATTACTGTCTAAAGACTGATCACTCACACAAAATAAGCCAGCTTTTGAAATACAAGTGTCCAGCCCACATATGCCCCAGCAGCTACAGAAATTATGCCAATATTTGGCTTTTTTCCCTGCTCTCTGCTACACAATGCCCTAGTATCCTGAAACCAAGTGAATGCTGTGGTTGATTTGCTATTTTGGGATGGCTGGAAAATCTAGATTATTTTCCTGATTTTGTGAGGATCAGTGCTTTGGCAAAAAGGTAATCTTGTAATCTGTAATTATTTTGTGGGAGTGTGAAAATTACAGTATTTCCCTGCTCCCTTCTGTTAGTGATAAAGGATGGGAACTTTTTTGTTCACAGGCCAAGAAACATTATCTGAAGATTCCTGGGGCATGGGACAAACTCTCATTCCATAAGTAAAAATCTCACATGGCTTCTAGCAATATGAAGTTATGAAGTAAATTTTACCCAGATTTTGGATTTAACTATTCTTAAGTGATTCTTAAGTGATTTCTTTCTCTAAAAGTCCTGGTTTTAGAAAGTACTTGATTATGCTCCATCTTTAGATATTGAATACTGACCCCTCAAGCACTTAAAATGAGATTTATACTCTAATATCCTCCTGAGCCAGAGCTTTGAAATAAAATATTTCCAAGGAAATAAATTCTCTGTTGGTGTGAATGAGCAGTGTTCCACTCAACCTCAAGTCAATAAAGCTGTGTGGTTTTTGTCTGTGGAGAGTAGAAAGACTGTTGGATGACCATGACTGGCTTTTCAACACTTCAGGGGTTTTGAAAACTGTTAACACATTTCTTTTCCCTTCTCCAGTCATCTAAAGAATTGAATAAAAGGTACATGAAGTATGGGTTAAGTGCACTGTAGTGAGTACTAGGCCTAGCATGCTGGATGCTTCATTTAGTACTTGTGAGCTTTTGAAAACACTCTGCTAGTAATCAGAGCTACCTTTATAAACCTTGCAAATAGTGAAATTTAGAAATGCAGCTTTATACTTGTTTCTGTAACTGACTGGTTTTGAAGTGTTTTGCACATGTTCTGTAATAAATTAATTAAACAAATAGCACGTAAAAACATCAGCTCAATTTTTAATCTCTACACAGACATTTTTAAACTGATGCTCCTTGTAGTTTTTATTATGCATACACATATAACAACAATTGTGACCATGCTTCCACCTTTTAGACTGATCAGACATACCACTGATACGTTTCTTTTTTTCACTGGTCTGGTTCTGTATCATTTTGTCTCTGAAAGGTTATAACACAAAGCAACACAGTTAGTCTGACTATGTTTCTGAGCACAACTCTAGAAAAATGGGATAAAGTAGATTTCAAAACCTGACTAGGAGACTGTGAGCTGATGTTTTCCTATGGCTTTCCACAAGCACTGCCTGATTCAGGGTGTGTCACAGGGCTGGTGCCTCATCATAACTGCATCTGCCCGCACACACCAGTAAATGCATACAATCACAAACAGTTCTCTGCCATGAGGGATTTTCTCAAGGGAGTTATTTTGGTGAGTCCCATTCTTTATGAGAGAAGTGTTCAACCATAAGGCCATATTCCCCCAAAAAATTCTCTATGGTAAAGGGAAAACATTCAGAGCTGCAGGCTTCTCCCGCGCAAGCACCCAAAACTGCACTGCCCAGCCCACCACCCCTGACTCTCCCCAGAGGGCTGGGCACTGTGCAGCACATATCAAACATAGCCTTGTCAGCGCTGCCTCAGCCATCACAGGCAAATGTGTGCTGACACCGACTGGGGTATAACAGTGACACCGGGGTTTCAGTTTGCAGTCAAATTACAGCCCCGGGAGAGCAATCTGAAGAGAATGTGCCAAACACCCCTTCGAGGTTTCTAGAAATTTCCAGAATTAGAACTATAAATTTGGACTCACCTGTTGCAAGTCAAACTGACTGGCCATGTATCTGCATTTAGTTTATTGCATAAGATTAGAGCAGGTAAAACAGGACAAAACGGTTTTCCAAGCCTTTCCATCCACTTGATCTTTACTTTTTTACTTACACAATGAAGTTTATTCTGCTTGGTGCATGGGCTTGGTTATTACTTTAGTTTGATAATACTTGTCTATATAAAATAGGTAAAGAACAAATCTATTTAACAATGCATGGTTTTCTAAAAAAAGTGTATTTTACATTTGTTGTACTTTGTTAAGATTATACATAATTAACTGCTTCAGTGACTGAAATAAAATGAAGGGGAGAAATATAAAATTCAGATGCCTTGAAAAAAAACTTCTTCCATTTTCTTGAGCTTGCTTCTGTCCCAGGGTTAAAAATGTTTGGGTTTTTTTTTTAATATAATGAACCCAGCAAATACGGGCTAATTAAGTGGAATCTATCTTCCCTCTCATGTTTTTTAGCTTGCCACAAGCAGCTGCTTTACATTGCATCTCTGGAGCCAGCTGCTGTAGTTAGCTCTAAGGTTTGCAACCTGTAGAGGCATTGCATTAGCAAGCCCAAACCCCTGTGCTCTTGAGAGTCTTGCTGAGAACTTCCACATCTTCACATTCTCATGGGTTAAGTGTAAACAGACCCATGAGCACTCTCACTGTGCTCCTGATTCAAAACTGCAGTATGTTGTAAATGTTCAAAATCAGGGAGACAGCTTCTCCTTGTATGCTGTCCTCAAGTTCCCAGGAAATATTCAAAGCAGAATATGTAGCATGTTCTTTGCTTCTGGCTGTTGGAAAACTATGCTACACTACAAAGGATTTACATGGACAGATATGTGTTTTCTTCCAATTAGGTTGCTTTCTGCAATGGATACCACTCTCTCTTTAGAGAAGGTGCCCAGTGCTTTTTCACTGTTTGAGCACTATGCAGACAGTCCAGGACAAAGCAATCAACACTCCTTACAACATGTGGCTGGTAAGAAATTCCAGATATTGTCTTCACAAAAGCTAACATTTTGGCAATACTGCGGAAATTTCAGAAAGCTAAAAATAGAATCTATATGAGAAGTGTAGATTTGCAAACCATGTAATTAGCAATCACAGTTGAATGCAAAATGATGTTTAATTGTGCACAAGTGTTTGGCTTATAGTAGGTACAGTAAGATGAGCAAGAGGGAGAAGTGCTAAACTGGGGGATTCTTGCATCATTTTAGACATCTGTACCTCAGACAAGCTGAAAGTCTTGATCTCTAAATCTCCCAGGGCTAAAGATGTTGCTTTTCCTTGCATACAGAAATAGAAGAAGCAATCAAAGGGCAGAGCTCTCTTCCTCTGAGGGTGGCAGTCCCAGAATGCTTGGTGTGGGAATAAGAGCAGGGGGCTGGTTGATGGCTGAGGTCCCTGGACTTGTCACAAGTGAATGGGGGCTTTATCCTGCATCCCTGAAACTCCCAAGGGATGTGAAAGGGAAAGTGGTTAACTATAGCTAGAAACAGCCTCTGCCTGGGAGGGTAGTAGTAAAAATTGTACATGAGAAAGGGATTTACTTATCTCTGATATTTCATGTCCTTTAAAAAGCCTGGCTGGGTTTTCTGCTCTCCCTGTATACATTGGTGTATTATCTTGATCTGGACAGCTGTCAACAAAGATCTTGTCAGCACCATTTTGTGGATTCATTTTCTTCATAATGGGATCCCACTCCATGGTTTCTTTTTCAGCAGAACAGTGGTTTAGGGGTCTCACACCTCACTGTCATGCTTTGTGCCCTCCCATTCATCATCGCATGTGCCACTGCCATCATAATCACTCCCTGGGTTTTGAAGAGAAGCCCCTTGGTCCCTGAGCACTGAAACTAGAGCATTAGATTCCCTAAGTTGCTTTGTTCACTGGTTGGATTTTCAAGACTAAAGGGACATTGGAGAAGTGCCCACCTTGTGCTGAATCTCTGGTGTCTAATAAGGGCTGGATGCACTTCGTAGTGGTATCAGTATGGGGAGATTGTCTCTCTCCTCCACACCACTGCTTTTATTAGACTGGGAGGAACTCAAATATGTCTGAGATGTTAATGTCATTGTCAGATGTGTATGAATTTGCCTGTGGCGTTTGAAGCTTCTCCAGTGAAGCTGGACAGGCATTTGTGTATGCAGCATTACCTCAGTGTCATTTTTTTTAGGAAGTCTGATAAAAAGACCATTTTTGTAACTCACTCTGCCAGTTAACTTGCTGGTGTAAATGTGCTGTGTTTCTTGGCTTAGTTCCTAAACCTCCTCTTGTAGTCCCATGGGTGCAGTTGTTCATTCCTCCTAGGCTGCTGCCTTCTGGCAAGGTCATACAGGAGAACGGAGCCACGTACTTCTTTTTCCCACAAGCCACTCCAGCATTTATTTCCCTAAACTGCTGAAGTCTGCTTTCTGGGTTAGTTTGCATTACCTACGGAGTTTGCTGGCTCCAGACCAGTTTACTTTGACAAACTGCAGATGAATAGTTATCCACTAGTAAGAGATCTTTAAAGCTCCTTATCCTTTATGCCTCCTTAATATCTAACATACCTAATTTTCTGTCTTCACTTTTACTTCAAAGTATTTCAAATGCTATCATTTTTACCTTGGCAAGCAGCAGACAAAAAATTTGGTGTGTTTTTTCTCATTTGTTTGATAGTTTGTTTTCTCAAGGTTACAACCTTCCTGAAGGTAAAGAGTTACATGTATACATGAAACTTGATTTGGAGTTGAATGGAATTGAATGCTCATGTGAGTGTGCCAGGTTTCTTCAATCCATGTATCTTCCTTCAGAAAGAATCATGTTTTACTGAACAATTTCGTAGAACATTATTTTCCACTGCAGAAACATCTTCCTTCCAAATGCCCTCTATTTTCAAATTTTCCACCTCCACTAATGAAAAGCTCTTTTCCCTCAAGTTCTTCTCCTTTTGTGTAATCCATTTCCATTCGTAAATGCATTAGCATAAAAAACCCTTGCAGCATGCTGATGAGCATAATGGAACCCAGGTTCTGCCTGGGAATAGAAGAGTGGGAATAATTTAAAAATTAAAAATTATTATTTCCAAAGCCCACTGCAAAACCCCTGGCCTTTTATACTGGAAGGCAAAGACCTTTCCTGATTGTAAAAAAGTGTCAAATAGAGTCACAGAGGAATGTATCTGCTCTCCTTCTTCAAGTACACAATGCTAAGGAAATAAGGAAATATTGTTTCTAATTACACCGAAAAACATATGGATTCCTGTGGAGATTACACAGCATGACAGAAAATTTCCTTACACCACAGGACTTCTATGAAAACTGAACTGATGAGAACATATGCTACTTTTCTGTTGAAAAATATCATTTAGTCAAACTCATATTGCAAATACCTCATTTTTTGATTAAAATTCACTTAAAAGGGACTACTTAAAAGAGGATAATGCATAAATGTTCTGTTTCTGAAGAGAATAGTTCAGCTTCCTGTTTTGAAATTGCTTCCTATCAAATTGTTTCATATTATGCAGAAGGAAATTAGAAATCAAATGTTTCTCAATATTGCTGAACTGAATTTTGATCTATGATTTTTTTTTTTTTCAGAAGTTTCATTCAGTGAACTAGCTTCTATTCAGATTTGGCATAATAATAGATCTTGCAACTCTGGGGTTTCTGTGATCAAAAATAGTGGTTTCTAGGCAACTTTATGGGGAAAAAAATGGTTTCCCCACCATGTCCACTGAAAGGAAGTATTTTCCTAAAGATGATAAATTTCTTAATTGCCAACTCTAGATGCAGTCAAAAGACAAAATGAGGATTGTTTTTAGCAATAAGAAGGATAATTTTTTTTTTTCAATGGGAAGCAGATGTAATGCTACTCTACTGGTAGCTCTCTGTATAAATCATAAGGAAACAGCCAGCATCTGCATTTGCCTTGTTCATGCCACAGGGGATTATCATCATTACTGTGGAGATAACTGAAAAGAAAACGAAAGCTTTCTGCTGAGATTCTAAGAGAATTCATGAAATATGGAAATTTACTGGGTGAAGAAATAGAACCATGTATTTTCGTTCCCTGCAATCATTTTAACAATTATCATCTTTTGGGGCTTTTTGCTTCTTTCTTTGCCCTCCCTCTCTTCTATGACATAATCACAGAGGCGAACAATATCTCATCTGGGGCTGGATCTGTGTCAATCAGGAGACAAAAGTTTGTGTGAAAGCTGGGGAGCCTTGTAAATCTTTGAAGCACTTGTGAGGAATGATCCTGATAGGCCCATGGGGTTCAGGTGCTCTGGCAGAGTTCAGCTGCACCTGCAAACCGAGGATTCTCAGTCCCCCAGGTCTGTGGGGAAATGACCACGGCAGAAAGGAGTGCCAAGCTGTGCATGTGCAGTAGGAGTCCACCCCAGAGCAGGGATGGACCCGAGAGTGCAGGGAGCCTCCTGCTCCCCAGTGCAGTTAGAGCCTTCTCTGCCTGAAGTACATCCCTGCTGCTGTCCCTGGCACTGACACACTGCATGAACCCCTCCTGCTGTGCCAGGTCCTTTCCCTGCCCACGTTTCCGGGATCAGTACACACATATCTCTGTGGAGGAGGGTAGAGGCACATGCTTTGTGCTGGGTTTGGGTGGTCCCAGTACTAGGACTGCATGTTATTTTGTACAGACTTGTGAGGGAAATGGGGGGCTTCCAATGCTGAGCAGACACTTTTTTTCTGTTCTCAGTTTATGAGGATCTGTGGCTCTAAGACTGCACCAGTATTCTGTATTTCCTGCTGTACTTGAATTCTGGAAATACACAACCTGAGTGAAAATAAGCAATTGGGTTGACTCATGAATTTGTAGGTAATTTGGCTGAAAACACAGAAGCATGTATAAAAATGGGAAACTTTCCTCTCAGTCCCACAGACACCGACTGTCATACCTCAGGAGCCAAACTCAGCCACCAGCACCTCCATTGCTGTCTACTGGGCTGTGAATGATGGGGACACCATCGACTGCTTCCAGGTCTACTGTACGGAGGAGCTGCCAGCCAGCAAAGATGCAGGCGGTGTGTAAGATCTTGCCCTTTCTGCCCTGGCCTGGGGTAAGCAGATGGGCTGCAGGGGAGTGCCCAGGACAGAGGAGGAACAATGGCTGGGAAGACATCATGTATAAAACTAAAGATAGGCAATGGTGGGGGAGATCGTGAGGAAGATGCTGTTACTTCTCCTCCCCCTTGTCTCCACAAATGCAAGATAATATCATGCTCTGTAAAGTCAAGGGCAGTTGTTTTCAGCTGTTGAAGTGCCTTTTCATGAAGAGGCCTGACCATCAGAGAGGATGTGTCCATGCTGCCCCACTGTTACTCATGGGGACTGCCGACAGAGCTCTCCAAGGGGAGAGGTTTCATTATGTTTTTAGGACCCTGCATGTCCTTCAGAAATATGTCCTCATTGAAAAAGCATTAGGAAGTATTTCCACATGTAGACAGAGATTTTTTTCAAAATATTTCAAACGTTAAAAATTGAAATTTAATAAAGGGGATTAAAATGCTCATTTGTTAAAAAGCTCAAAGCAGACCAGGCTCTGCACAAATCCATGTATGCATATACATCCAGGCTAAGGGATGCTAAGGGGTTCTTGTGATATGTAATTTATACCAAAGTGCTATATAGTTAATTATGAGGAATTGTTGCTGTAGAGTGGTGACACCAGGGTTGGTAACTGTTGCTTGCGTATCCCAAACTTGCAGTCCGGTAGGACTGAGGGCAATAATCTCCACTTGCCATGAATGGCATTTGTACTCTCAACTCAAGGGCATGACAAAAGCTTTCTGTCAGTCAGAGTGAAATATGGAGATCTTAGCTAGTAATAATTTCTGGATATTTTTCAATTGACTGTTTTTAATTTGAGAGGCTTAGTTGTAAGCCCTACCAGTGCAACCAGCGTGAGGTCCTGTGCATGTGTATGTTCTCCTAGCCCTAGTGGAAGAGTACAGAGTGACAGTGAAAGAGAGCCACTGCATTCTGGAGGACCTGGAGCCAGATTGCTGCTACAGTGTGTGGGTCATGGCTGTGAATGGCACAGGCTGCAGTCTACCCAGTGAAAAAGCCATTTTTAAAACAGGTATGTACATTTTTTGTCATTTGATCATTACAAGTTGCAGGTCCTTAGATTCATTCAGTCCACAGTGTTAGTGACACAGAAGAAACTGCTTCATTTTGCCCATCTGGCAGAGAGCAGGCAGTTCACGGTCATTCCCCTGTTCACTCAGAGATAGTGGCATAATTGCTCCTGAGAGGAAACTTGAAGGCATTCAGATTTGAAGGCATTTCCAGTGCTGGACCACATGGCTGCAGCATCAGGGTGGCACATTACATATTTATCTTCTGAGTGTGTTGCACTGCTCCATGGAAGCTCTGGGAAAGCCACCTGGCTGCTGCTTGCTGCTGCTCCCTCTCCTGCCCACAGAGGAGGAGATGGCTGCATGTTTTGCCTCTCTCCCATTCACCTGAACACGTCTATGTTGCATTGATTTAAGGTATTAATTTTTCAAGGGAAGGACTGCTTTACTGTGGTTACATGCTGTGTCTTGCTCAGTGGGACACAAATCTCAGGTGTGCCTGAGAGGCTCTGCTGTTGTTTAAGTAGTATAAATTGAGATGAGTAACTAGATGAGTATTGCTTATGAGCTTCATTTGACTGATTAAGTTTTCTGAGCATTAATTTCTTTAATAATTTGTATTGACAAAACTATTGCTTTTTGAATTACAAGCAAGGAGAAGCATCCTTGTGTTTGAGGCCCCCCTGTTAGACAATTTTTCAGTGCTGCAGGATAAAAACAATTACTCCAATCCTGAAGCCACAAATACAGGCAAGGATTTCTAACAATTTCATAGCAAAAAATTCTGTTCCACACTGAGTTTCTTGTTGAAATTACTTGGCAGCAGCTACAGCTTCAAGCCTTTTGCTTAATCTACTAGACTTCACATATGTTGATCATTGTCCCTGATACTTAATTTGTGATTTATATTTTGACAAAGGTTATTTTCCAGAGAACTCAAAGGGGAAATTCAAATTTTTGGCCTCAGTAATGCAACTGTGAACATAGTGGAGACTTTCTGAAAAATGCACAAATAATTAGGAGTTATTGCTACCTACTAAATCATAATTTTAAAAGAGTGTTTCACCTTTCTAAAACCATTATTTTTAAGAAATCTCTTTGTCTTTTGGTGTCAAGCTCACCATACTTTTTTTCCTGAAAATTGAATCCTTCTAAGAAAAGTTAATTTATATTAGTCTTTAATGGCTTCCTTCAGCTTGTTTCTTTAAGAAAACAAATAAACTGGGTAAAATGTGGGCTTATTAAACACCATCCTTCAAAGCTCAGTTGAACTCCCTCTGGAGTGCATGAGCCTCAGAAGAACTTCTGGGGACACTGCTGAGGACTGGCTGATGCAGAATTGCTGCATCTTTTCAACACTGAAGGCACAAAGAAGAGCACCAGTAATGGAAGCCAGTTCTTCAGTGGAAGTCCAGCTGCTTTGATACAAAGATAAATTTCAATTCTTCAAGTAGCCCAATTAACTCAGAAGCAAGAATGTAGAGTTTATTTTTGGTAATTCAGATTAAAAGTTCACACATACAAGAAAATCATTTGCTGATATATGCAGTTATAGGAATATACACCTTAAAAGCTGAACAAAGCTGAAACTCTTCCAGTCACTGGGAATGCTCACAAAATTTCTCAGTTGGCACTGCACCCATGGAAGTGTCAGTGTGGCCTGGAGAGTTGTGGGGAATGCAGGTAGATGCTGTTGTAGCATCCCCCCAGAGCCCCCTGAGTCTTGCTCCTCCACTTCCCAGACTCACAGCTTGTCCTTCCCTCCACTGAGGAACATTCTGTTTCCAAACAGTATTTGCTGTGAGGGGATGATGCTCAAGGCAAGAAGCATCCCTCTATCCCCCAGACCCCTTCCCCACAGCTGATCTCCTGGTGATCTCTCCTTGCAGTCCTAAAGACACAGAAGTGGACACACCTTCTGCTGTTGCTCAAAGCCTGCATGATTTTCACCCCATTGGCTCTTTGC
The DNA here is from genome assembly GCF_027477595.1 of Haemorhous mexicanus. NCBI lineage: Eukaryota > Metazoa > Chordata > Aves > Passeriformes > Fringillidae > Haemorhous > Haemorhous mexicanus. The sequence continues at coordinate 67,226,362 of NC_082381.1, forward strand.
CTCTTATACAATCACTTACATGAGTTCTAGAATATCACAATAATTTTAGATTTTGTATTCTAGCCACAGTTAACTTGTTTAAAAATCTCAGAAGCACAGTAGCAGCTTTTTCTAGTATGCTCACTTCAGCTACTCTTCAGACAGGTATTTTCAAATTACATTAAAAATGTTTAATGTCTTGTGATATGCTGTTTACACATACATACATGTGGGTATGTAAGCTGCTGAATGCAGGTATTAGGGGATTCTGCTATTAATTTTTCATTCTTTAGCAAGGATGCATTTAGAAACAGACAATAATCAAATTTAGCGGAAAAGAATTAAAGAACTAAGGAAGCTACAAAGAGGTATTACCAGATGATGGTCTATCTCACAAATGCATTGTTCTGCTAAATATGTACATTAGCTCTTTCTGTAGTAAAACATGAAGTAAATCTTAACCTGAACTGCTAGCCTCCTGATTTTCACTAAACCAGGGAAACTGTTAAATATTTGTGAGTGGTTTTTTCTTCCTTTTCTAGTAAAAACAACCCAATTTTCTTTAAAAACAGAATGCATCTGGAATGTTTTCTGTAGTTCTATTTGATTATCTTGTCATAAAATCATCTAATCCCTGCTTTTGTTTTAGCTTCCTATTTGGAACCCCAAAAGAAAAGTTAAATTTTATTACTTTTTTTTTTTTTTTTTAATTAGTACCTTTTCTTTTAGAATTGGCATTAGGACTGTTTATGTGAGTTTCACAACAGGTCGTAAGGTGTTTTCTGTTGTATTTCCTGGAATGGAAAAAACAAGAGAACACAACTGATCCATTTTCAGCCTACAGTGTTGAATGTGCAGTTTCACACAATAGCTTTTGATTACTTGCAGCTAGTGCATTATTTTATATTCTGTTTTCTCTATTGCAGTTGGGCCTGCAGCTCTTAAACAGAATCTCTAAAAAGGAGAATTTACAGGACCGAATGTTAGCATTGCAAAAATAACGAAGATATAATTAAACATTAAGTCAGCATCTCCCTGTCATTTTTGCAGCAGCACATTTGTTCCTGATGCAGTTCATGCAGGGACTGCTGAGGACAGGATTGAGGTGATGCAGAGAGCTGCAGGCAGTGCTGCCTCGGTGCTCTGCTCCTTGCAGACTGGCAGAAATGAGGAAACGTTGCTTGAGGAAAGGCATAAAAATTTACCATTCTAAGGTAAATGTGACAAACGCACAACTATTCACAACGACTTTCCCAGCATGTTTTCGTTGTTTGTTTTGCCTGTAATGCAACCTCCTGTCATTCAAATACAAACAAGCAGAAGATCACTGCTGGACGGGCAAAAATCCATCGCGCGGGTTTTCACGGAGGTGACTGTTCCTTCCCTTCCAAGGATGCCCCTCGGGCACCCTTCTCACAGTACAGCTAACGTGTCCTTGTGTCCCCAGCACCCGCTGTGCCCACCATCAAGGCCGAGGACTGCACCGTGTGCTGGGACACAGCCACCGTCCGCTGGCGCGCCGCATCCGTGTCCGCCGAGTCCTTTATCTTGGAGTACTGCCGGCAGCACTCTCCGGAAGGAGAAGGTCTCAGGTCAGTGCCGCGCCCACGAAAGCCCCTGGTCAGATTAGGCAGTCGCTAATGACCGTCGTGCCGACCGCGGCTCCTTACGCAAGAGATTATTCTGCCTGCAGCCACGCGAGGAAGAAATCTGCTTCTGTGTGCTGAGGAATTTAAGGGGCTGGCACTGATCCGTGAGATTAGGCTGAGACATAAAAATACTTCCTTTTCATTCTGCTTAACCGGACAATCCCTTTCATTTGGGGCCAAAACGGCGGAGATGTGGTGCTGTCTGCAATCAGCCAGAAGTTTCGGGCTGAGCCGGGCAGGGAAGCCGTGGCGACTGCCGTAGCCCCGGGGCAAGGCAGAGCGGGGCCCCTCCGCGGGAAGGCGAGTGATGGAGGAGCATGGCCGAGTTTGCTCTTCCCTTTGTGGAGAACAAGACAGAAGTCATCTCTGGGCATAGCAAGGCTGATATGGGTGTCTCAGTAATATTGGTGGCCCATCTGTGCTATCTAGACGTGCGTGCAGACACCTCACAACCCCCAGCTGAGCTCGGTAATGCCTGGGTGTGCAAGCATGCCACAGGGCTCCAAGAGTAGCTTCGAAATTCAGTGTAGCGGCTGTTTATGTCAGACCCTCTCTGGTTTCCCCTATGCCAAGCATGTGCTGTGTAGAAGAGAGGACAAGGAGGGATGTTGGCACCCCTGAGCCGGGTAATAGTGCACTGTGCTGAATGAAGAGAAAATTGTTGCAGAATCATAGAATATCAGAATAGCCTGGATTGGAAGAGACCTTAAAGATCATCTAGTTCCAACCCCTCAGCATGTCTTTAGGGCTTGGGGGTCTTTGTCTTTTTGCCGTATGAAAACAGTGACAATATTCTAGCTAAATACACCTGCACAGGTCTGAGAAGTTTCGTGGAGAGGGGTGACTTGCCATACAGAAGCCTGTGGAAAAGCCTCAGCCCAGCTGAGGTTGTCTTTTTCACTTCCTGAGAAGCCTATTTAGGGTCTTCACCTATGGGCTAGTTCACATGGACATCGTGAAGATGCGGTAGAGAGGGAAGAGCTCCTTGAAGAGGAGGGGCTTCATGCCCTGCAGTCAAAATTAGTCAAGTGGACTGAAGCATTCTTAGCTTTGTAGGAGAGAAGTACAACTGTGAAATTGTGAATGCCTTGCTCCTTACAAAAGTAGGCTGAAAACTGAAATTAAAAATTTCTGTGTGGGTGGGAGACTCTTTATCATGCAGTACCAGTGTGCTGCATTACTTCAATCAAGGAGAGGTCTCGCCCAGTTCTCCTGCTTCTTGGAGGGGCTTGTGTGTTTTGTACCTATTTCATGAGGCCGTCAGGTCCCTGTCTACCTGCCAAAGACACTGTTGGTCAAAGGTAATGGAGCTGCTGCTGAAACATATGCTGGTTGTTTGCCCTCAAGTTTCTGTGCTGTTATCTGAAATGGACTTTTTTTCTCAAAACTAAACCAGGAACTGTGCTGATTTCTGTAATCCATGAGCAAGGTGTTGGTAACATCAAGTGTTTGCTTGTGTGGTGATAAATGTGGCAAAAAAGCTTCCAGAACAGACCCCTTTGCTTTCTCAAGCGACCTTGTGTAAAATCTAACGTGTTTATAATTATACTGAGTCACATTTGACTTTTTGGCCTGCCTGTCAGCAGCAGCTGGCCTTTAACTGTGACAAGTGTGAAAACTTTCCACAGGACAAAATAATGAATTTTCTCAGAATTGCTATAACTTAAAATTCTCTATTTGTAGAAGGGCTTTGACCTCTTTTTTTTGTGTCAAAGACAATGTTTTACCACTTACTTTCCCTGAAAACAATTTCAATTTCCCTCTTTTTTTTTTTTTTTTTTCCTAAATCAGCCCCTTGAGAAAAACCTGGAAATCTTCTGTAGTGTCACAAGTTGTTATGGAGAAGATTTTTTAAAGATTTCTGTTTAAGACTTTAGATAAACTTGAGGGGATGAAAAGCCTACTGGTAGATGGAGAATTGCCTGCATCACTCATATCCAAGGCCCCCAAAGGTGCAATTTAGAATTACAAATCAACTTGAATAGAAGTCAAGCAACTGGACTACAAGCCCAGTACCCATATAAGGTAGAATAAAACTCTGACTCCATGCACACCCAGAATTTTGGTCTCAAATCTTGTAGATTATTTTTTTTTTCTTTTCTTGAAAGTCTGGAGTTTGTTCTTTGCAGGTTTCCTGAGCAACATGCATCTTGGGGATCAGGTGAATGTGGAGTCCTCTCATAGACAGCCTATGCCTTTTGTGCTTGCAGCAGTCCTGGAGCTTAGCAATTTCCCAGTCCCTGGGTGGGAGTTCAAACACATTTCTCAGCAGCCCTAGAAGGTTCATTCAGTTGCTGCTGTGGGCACAGTGTGAAAGCAGAGGTCAGGGAAGAACATTCAAAAAAGTCCAGGAGAAGGCAGCATGGTCCCATCCCCATAGGGCAGCTTTCACAGATGTCATTCTGGAAGCTCACCCGAGGTAAAGGACACTGCCAAGGGAGTAAACAGGGAGAAAGGCCTTCATTGAACAGCTAGGGACTGGTTTAAGTCAGCAGCATGTAAACTTCAGCATGCCACAGAGCCGCAGTGTGGTTGGGGCTGGAAGGGACCCTTGGAGATCACCTAGAGTAACACCCCCGATCAAACAGAGCCTCCTAGAGCCAGCTGCCCAGGATGCTTTTGAGTAACTCCAAGAACATCCTTGGAACAATCCCAGCTCCCCAGGGAGAGAATATGAAGCATATCTGGAAATGAAACCTCACTAAAGTCTCCTTTCAAATACTGTCAAAAACCAAACCAAAGCAAACCAAACCAACAAACCACAAAACCCCAGTCATGAGAAATGGATTTGTAGAAGGCCCACACAGTATGCATCTGTATGCAAACTTTGAGATAAGAAATGCTGAATTAGAAATGCCACGGAATAGGACAGATATTGTTGAGAGGAATGGAGCTAGAAAAAAGTTTCAAAAGATAGCCTTGCAAGTAAGACTAGATACTTTGGAGAAAGAGAACCATGAATGATGCTTTGGGGTAGGACCCACGAGGGGTTGTTTTAGTTGATTGGCTTTAAGGCATCTACAGCATGGTGTGGCAAAAAGCTGATAGGCCAAGAAGCACTTATAGTGTGTTGTAATTACGAAATAATCGGCTTCTGATTGTGATGGCATGAATTATCTGTATTGTCTTACTCTTCTCATGAGACTGAAAATGGAACAAAAGTTTTAAAATGCCTCTCAGTTGCCCCATCTCTAAGTCAAGAAAAAGGTATTATCCAACACCCAACCAACTAAAACATACAAAAAACCAGCCAACCAGCCAACCAACCAACCAACCAACCAACCAACCAACCAACCAACCAACCAAAAAAACTCCCACCCAAATCTACATTTTCCCTTCTCCTTTCTGTCTTCTTGCCAGCTTGCCACCTTGAGGGACATAATTTTATACAAAATCACCTTAAATCTTCAGCAAAAATGAGTCCCTGGCCTGCTGCAATATTTTTAAAGCTCTTTCTCAGGTGGAATCTTTTTCCATAATCTTTATAAGTGACGCTTTGAAATGTTTCTTTCAGTTTCAAGAGCTCTGCTATTTTCTTACTGTTCAGCCTCTTTGTGTTGAGAAGTCAATGGAGTTGTGGGTGGAAGATGGAAAGCTGTGAGAAATGTAGTCCAGGGATTAGGTATGTAGGCTGTTCAGATGGAAAGCCTGTGTCACATCATGAGAAATCCGTAAGACTCAGGGAGGCGGAAATAAGTGCAGTATGTGGTGAGCTTGTGAACGTGGAAGTTACTGAATGTCATCCTCTCTGGCAGTGCAAGACCAGCAAAAATTTTAATTTTTGGGTTCCTCTTGAAGCAAGTCTAATGCGGAACAAAAGGAGCAAGTCTCCCTCCTCTTTCATTGCCCACATGGCAGTCCTGGTAGCTCAGGAAACAGGGTGTTGGAAACGCAGAACCTTCCTTCCCTCTAACTCTGCCAATTGCAGATAGCAGCAAGCAGTGGGTGTTTTGGTGACCTAATCCCGAAACAGACTGAGCTGGGACAGAAGAGAGGAGAGGAGAGGAGGCATGTGGCACAGCTGGGAGCAAACTCAGGGCTATTTGCTCTTTATTTTTAGCTTCAAGAGCTTTTTTCCACTCATGGTGCACCCTTTCTGTTCGCTTCCACATGTATCTTGAGAAGCTTGCATACTTTCACCCTAACTCCATATCAGTGATAGAAGCACAGCTCTGGAGGTACTGTTTCAGTGGGATCTTGGGGGTGGAAATGACAATTATAGCACAGAGGGTGTTGTGAATCACTGCAAGGCATATCGTTTGCTGGGTTCAGGCAATATTAAAAAAATATCCCCTAGATGTTGTTTCCTTTAAATAAATGAGGATGCTGATGAGAGAAAATGAGCATGAAAACACAGCATCAGATGTCCCTAAAACCAGAGAAATCACAGATTTAGCATAAAACTGTGACTATAATATTCCTTGGCAAGTTAAAGGTGAAGGAACATGCAAGTCCTTTTTGTTCTGCTTTAAACAGCACATACAGGTATTTGAAAAGCGGATTTTCAGTCTTACAGATTCATCTTACAGTGAAAGGATTGAGAGGAGGTACTTAAAATATTTAACTTCGAATGCTTCTTGTCTTTCAATGCACTAATTTTTGTATCAACAGTACCAAGAAACTGAGAGGACAGTGCAAGTAAGATAACATTTAATCTAAAGACTTTGCCTCACACTTTGATAACAACATTATTACATCTCAAATCATCTCTAAAGTGGGCAGGTGTATATAAAGTAGAAACTATCTGACATTAGAAATGGTGTAGGTGGATTTCTTTTTCTTTCAAAATTACAGTTCACTGCTTAAGGTGAGCTTGAGGAAGATCCATCTGCAATGCTTGTTACCAGAAATCAGAAATGAAACAGCCTTCCACCAACACAGTCAGGATGCATTTTCCCTCGCCTTCTCCTACACATAACCTGTATGCTGTAAGCTAAGCGCTAATCATACCTTCTCCTCATCCTTGCTTTTGTGGAGTCAGTCTAAAGCATGATAAACTGCTGTGATTGCTGGGGGCCCCTCAGTATTCGCTCTCCCCCTTTACTCTACCCTCTAGACAGGAGAGGCAACAGATAGCAAGACCTATTTCTTCTTTGCATGCAGCTTCTTTGCTCTTGGATCTGGCCCAGAATGTAGAAAATGAAATTCCTTCTTGTCAGCATATTCTGCTTCATTAGTTGGCAGCAACAGGACTGTTTTTAAGCCTTAATCATAGCTAAAATTGATGGGCTCTTATTCTTAAGCAGCTTAAAGCTGGCTGAAATAGATTACCAAGCAGATAATGCTTTCAAAAATCTGATCACCGTTTTACAGCCCAGATCTGCCTGATGTCAAGATTTTTCTGTCTCACTATTATGACTAAAAAGCAGCATGCTATTGCCCTCTGATTTAAATATGCATCCAAATTCTCATTTGGAGAATTTCATATTTGTAAGAGACCGAAGTCTGAAATTCGATCGCTGATCCTATTCTGCAAATTACTGGACCCAACATGTTTTCTAAATACCTATGAGACATCTCTGGGATCTACACTTCAGATTATGAATACCCCATGTCTACTCCTTATACCACAATGCAACTATCTAATTGAATTTTGAAGTGATTTTGTGTTTTATTATTTAATCATCTGATAAATAGTACCTAGTGAAAAAGATCTCCTAATTTCTTTGGAAGGATACTGACTTACATGGCATTTTCCAGAAGACAGAAGAAGGAGCCGTGTACAGGGCATCGCTGTGCTTAAGGCATGCCGATCTACATAATGCCACAGACAGCTTTCAAGGAATAGCTTAGCATATCCTCTTTTCATGTCACTTGTAACTCTGCTCAAAACTCCTTTTTGGTGGTCTGTGCTTCAGATTCACATCAAAGATGTCAGTGTGCAGCTTTTAAGGAACAGATTGGGTAAGTCTTGCCTAAGAAGCATGGGTAAATTTCTTCAAAGCTTAGGTGCCTACTTCTTTTCCCCTGCCTCTGCTTCTATCCTGTTTTTCCTTTCATATTTGCCTTCTTTCTCAGTTCCCATCTTGTAGTTTTCTTCAATCCATAATTTTTTTTTCCTCTTGTCCCCAATAGTCAAGTCTAAAGAGCTTGTGCTCTCAGCAGTCAGTTCATCAGGTTACACCTCTTCCCTAAACCTTTCAGCCTGCTGTGCTGTCAGTGCCTTGCTGAAGTGGTCTTGTGGTCAGGACCTTGGTGAATCATGGGGGTGAAGCAAACCATGCAATTTCTGCCATTTCTCTTTACTACATCAGTTCCAGGATTAATGTACCACATTCCCTGAAAGCAGCATAGTCTTGTGCTGATCACGCCAGAGCCCCAGACTGAAATTCTTTGAAATTCTCTGAAATTCTTTTAAATTGAAGGAACAGATCACATAAGCACCCAGTACATTTTCTCCATACTCTCAATCGCCCTCAGTGATAACTATCAGTGCAAAATACCTGTCACAGACTAATAAGAATGACACACCAGTCTTTTCTGAAGATGCCATCTTCCTAGAAAGAGATCTGTGTGGTGTAAGCAGGAATCTGCTGTATTAAGAGCTGCGAGATTTTACCTTGATGTGATAAATGCAGCAGAAGCAGGCATGCGAAAAACCTCGATGGCTGAGCACTGATTATTCGTCAGTTTGCACTGCTCTCTGGTGGGATGTGTGTGTAAAAACAGTAACCCCTAATGAATAGAACGATCTGATCTGACTGCTGACTCGCTTGCCTTAGCTCCTCTGGGGTCACAGCAATTTGTGCTGCAAAAAGTAATTTATTTAGTCTAGCTTCTCACAGGGGCATTGCTTGCCATTGTGGAGAGAGACCATCGTGGGCGCCACTCTCAAACCGGAGGTGGAAGGGAAAGTGTCTTGCTCACTCTCTAAAGGCAGGTCTCCCATTCTGGGATTTAAATACTTGCCTTGTAGATTCCTAAAAGCATTTCTGGGAGGAAATTACCTACTTTATATAGATAAACAATCTTTATCTGCAGGCATACAATGCAGAGCATGTATATTGTCTGGCTTTGCTGTTAACATAAGAGGCAAAAAATGAGGAAAATCAAGTTCCAGTGCAAGAGAATCTGTTAAGCCAATCTTTCATACTGCTGTCAATGTTGAAAATAAAATGGCATCTTTCTAGCCATCCAAAATGTTTTCACTGATACTTTAAAGCTCCTGTGAAGCAGATTGAGTGGGTGCTGACTCCTGCTTTCCAGCAGTGTGTGAAGACAGGGGTAGATGATGTGAGGGCTGGAGTTTTTGAGGCACCTCACTGGGGAGCATAGTCAAAGCAGGGAACTGTGTGAAGGCAGCTCCTCTGCTCTGCCTCCTGCAAAACTGCCCGTTTAGAGTGCGTGGTACCACAACAAAGACTGAGCCCAGGTTTAGCTGTTGAAGGATTTGTGAGTGAGGAGTTCCCAATAAAAAGTTAATCACCATTCTATGATGATTTTATGATGAAGAGCATGATTTCTGTGCTGCCTCAGATAATGGTATCAATTCTTTTGGACTTGTAGCTTGTGCTCAGATAGTAAAGCACAAGTGTATTCAGTGTCATGTAACTAATTAATGGAAAGGTGGGGGTTTTCCTTCAGAAACTTGCTCATTTTGTAAAGAAAAAGCAGACTGTTCATAGGAGGCAGATGAGGATTGGACTCTGTGCTGCTTAAAATTTATGTGATGAATTATGCCACAAAACCAACATAAAATGATAATTACACCAAATGATAAGAAAGATAAAGTGAAGACAATCCCTCAAGTGAAATGCTGAAACTCCTGCACAACCCAGTTGTTTGTGAAAATGGTGTTTTTCTTTCTCATTTGGAGTTTCTATATGGTGTTTGTTATTTCTGTAGTAAACAATATGGTTAGGGAGCCTCAGTGTTGACATAAAGCAATCTTCCCTAGTTTGGATACCTGCATACATTTTAATGTATCTTCAACATTTGTAGATCTTTCGCTGGTATCAAGAAACCTGAACTGAAAGTATCCCTGGAGCCCAATGTGAACTATTTCTTCTACCTGAGGGCTGTCAACCCATTTGGGACAAGTGAACAAAGTGAAGCAGCTCTCATCTCAACTAAAGGTAGATCATAATTTCCTGATGTCAAAATAATGGGGTGGGAGGGCAAAGTAGCCAAACAATTTTCTTTGGAAATTATACCTGAAGTTCCCAATATGGTTGTGACCAATTTATTGAAATTTTTATCTTGTTAACTCAAATTTATATAATTTTTTTCTGCTTAAAATTACCATAATCAGGGCTTTACTTGAAGTTTGTATATTTATGTCCTGTGTAAAATTAGTATGACCTCAGAAGCAAAAATGTTGAATTCTGTCAAAGAGATTAAGTGATTAAGTATTCTTCAGGGATCTCAGTTTGCTTGAATCTGATAGAGCACAATCAGATAAAAGTTGTTATGACCCTAAAGAAAACCTCTCACAATTAAAACCTAATGGAGTTTGAGTGATGAGGAAGCATTGAAAGCAGTTTTAAAACTCTAAAATTTCCAGATAAATTGTGTTATGTATGGTTCTTCCAAATCAGCCTGAAAATTCAAATTCACTATTTTGAAAAAAGCAATTGATTGAAAATTATTCAAACTTCTTACATACTCTAAATGACCTCTTTATCACCTATCTGCATTTCTGAATATTACACTGCTGTCTCAGTTTGGAAGACTCCTTGCATTTGCATCCAATTTTCTGTCACTCCTACCTGCCAGCAGACACAACCACGTCCAGCTAAGATGGCCATAATTGTTGCTTAACATGTTATGATTCATCTCGTGTTAATGTAGCCAGCCTCTCAGATCTGGTGTTTCTTTGTCATGAATTGTACCAGGAACTCGATTTCGCCTGCTGAGTGACACAGCGCATCCTGCATTGCAAATCTCTTCTAATGCAACAGTGATCCACCTTCCTGAAAAAACCAAACTGACTGGGTAGGTAGCAGTACGATGAGCAAAGCCATCCTGTGGGGTTCAGGATGGATCCCTCACTCTAATTTTTTTCCAATAGGCATCTTTCACACATTAATTTTGTAGAACTGAATCATTTTGGTCATGCAGCCTCTGGACCTCATGCAATTGAACCCCCCTTCCCAACGCTGCAAAATCTCAGTACTAAGTCAGTGGTGGGATTTTGATGTACTAGGAAGAGTTTGATGTCACACTAAGGAATGGCCAGGAGGTTGAAGGCAGTGGTACCTCCTTGGACTGCTCCATTTTTTTCAGCCCATGGTCACCGCTTAATCCATCAGAGCCTCAAAGCAATTTTTTGCTGCGCTGAGAAGGTCAGCTTTGTGGGCTTAGTTTTTAATACACTGTGGATAGAAGTAATCCATCTTCCATAGTTTGCTTCTCTCCTGAGGGTATTATTGGTAGTGTTTCCCAAAGTATTTGTGGGCTTGGAGAACTAGGAAGTGCTCCTGGGATATGTTGACATGATGGTACCAGGCTACCTCTATCCATTGAGAGCATTGCAGGGGGGTAGACATATTGATATCAGTCCTAGGACAATCACAGGTCCCCTTGTATAACTTGTGCCATACTGATATGGCTTCTTAAGAGGTCATGAGGATTTACTGGTTTAAGCACTTTTTGTTGCTGTTGCCACTGAATGTACAAGAGATGTTTGTGACTATGTCTGTATAAAACACCAGACTTTCTAGTTTGAACAAGCCTTCTAAATTTGAGGTCTTTTAGATAAGTGCATCTCAGTGCAAAGATGAAAAGACTCTCAGTTAAATCTTTCATAAAACCCTGCAGTTAGAACAACAGAGTGCAATTCATTAGTAATTTTGTGTGATACTTCATGATTTGACTGAAAGAAATATCACAATATGGTTTGTCTACCACCACACTTTATTTACTGTGTTGCCTCTTCCACAAACAGGTTTCCTTCAGTCCTGGGTGAACTGCTGCCTGCTCAAGGATGTCATTACTGGGAAATTGTTGTCTCTGCCTGTAGAAGCTACAGGATTGGGATTTGCTATGAGGCAATAACACAGAGCAGTGTCCTGGGGTTGAGCGATACCTCCTGGTGCATGAGGTGCTGTCCTACACAAACCAGGTAAAGAGGATTCAGTCTGGTGGCTCGGGAAGTTACTCATCCTTCATAAAAATAAAGCCAGCCAGACACAAGAATTATGAAAGCAGAAAGGATTTTTCAGCTTCCTTTATGTCAATTTGAATAATAAGGAAAGGCTATCTCCATAAGATCTTTAGCCCTCCTCTTAGTTAAAAAAGTATAAAGCACCTTAAAAAATAAAATTAAACTCAAAATAGATTATTTTAGCACCCTTTATGCGGACAGTGAATAAAACTTAAAAAACTAGTTTGTTGCTGCTCATATCCTGATTTGCTTCACTAAACCCCAGCAAGGGTGTTAACTTCAACAAATGCAGCCTTTTTAGAACCTACTACCATTTGTAGGATATATCAAGACTTGACAGGGAATGTTTGCTCCTGCTTTGCCCTTCACAGTCCTCACCTGCCACTCTGGCAGGACTGCAGGGTGCTGGGGTAGTCTGTGGTAGCAGTGCCAGGCTGCTTGGAGGTTTGTAAGGCACCACCTTGCTACTTTGTAAAGGTGCTCTTGATCTAAACAATTGTGCTTTTTTCAGTGTGAAATCATTCAGATGTATGAACATTACTAGCTAAATGAAACATCCAAGAGGCTTTTTCTTCTACGAGTCCAAAGATGCCAAGTGAAAAGGCTTGTTAGGATGCCAGGCAGGGCTTGAAGTGATGCCACATTTGCTTTGCCTACGTACTGAGCAAAATGCTGCAGCCACGTGATAGGCTGCTGTATGCAGCCACCTGTTAAAAGATTGGAATTGAGCTGCAGGTTATTTCTGGTAAATTGCTATGGGGAAGCTCATTGTATTCTGGTTTCCATTTTCCTACAGCTTTCTTTACAGATTTCTTCACACTGGTGTGATGAGTGATGTCCATGTGACAGAGCACCTGGCCAGGATTGGCATCCTGTTGGATTATAGTACTGGAAGGCTATTGTTCTTCAATGCAGAGAGAGGACTGGTGCTGTTTGCCATCAGGCACAATTTCACTGATGCTGCTCACCCAGCCTTTGCCCTGGAGAAGGCAGGAGTGCTTACCCTGTGCACGGGAATGGAGCTACCGGAGTTCGTGAAGCAGAGCTAATCTCCTGTTTCAGAGTTTCCAGAAAACTGGCAAATACAGCATCAGGGGGTAGAGAGAGGAAGAGGTATGCCAGGAAGGGATAGGTAGTCTTCACTGATGAATGCCACGTGCACAGCTCTCCTTCACATCATCAGCAATTGTAGTTTCTGCTCAGATAGATAATCACCCTGAGGCTGGATGAAAATCAACTCCTTCAGATGGAGCATGCACCTAGTGATACACAGAGCAGTACTTCTAAGGGGATAAAGAAGTTTTGTTAGATATGATAGTGCTAGCTGTCTTTTTAAAGTTAATTATGAATCCATGTATGAAATAAATGCATTTCTCACTGCAATACATGAAAGTCATTGTTTTATCATTTGCTAGGACAGCCAGAGCCTGAATCCAAAATGATGTGCATGCAAAATGCATAAAAATTTCAACAACTGAAACATGCTACAGGTTGATTACTGTGCCATTGTTTGCCAAATCTTTAATGCACAAATTAAGCAAAGTGATCATGTAGTGATCCTCATGTTTGCAAAATGGGAGTCCCAAGCTAGTTCTTTGTATCAGGCATGTCCAGTCGGAGTATGCTACACCTACCTACCCTGCTCACAGCAGAGTAGCAGCTACCTGACTGTGTCAGTAAATACTGGGCTTGTGAGTAGCTACTCATGAAACACAGGTATAAGGAGATTTGATAGAAGTGGTAACATTCTTGCTTTGTGTTTTTCATCCTCAGTATGTCAGGTCAGTGGTTTTGATAGTGAAAGGAAGATTGCTATGCAGGACCTTGTGGATTACCACTTTTCTGTCACTGCTTTTTACCTTCGCTCTTAGAAATTTAATGCTCCTAATTTCAGGTTTGTGTACATTTTCCTGCATCTGCCCTGTTCTTTACTGTTATCCACACTAGGACCACCAACATGACAATGAGGTGCAGTGTTTCAGGGCCACCAAAACAGATGGGCTAAAATTGGTTTATGTCAGCACAGGAGTAGGATGCAGAGTTTTCTCCTTGGCTTTTTCAAACCATTTTCCAAGCACTTCACACACTGGTGCTATGGCTGTCTTCCTGTCTGTCTCAGGCTGAAGGCACAAATGCCCATGGTGCTGAACTCCAGTGAGTGCTGGGGGGAATTAATCTTAAAGCAGGCAGGCAATGTTTTCATGCTGTGCCTGCTCTGGAGATTTCTGCCTCAGGGGACTCTGTTTCCAGACTAATTTTTGAGCTCAGCTGAAGAGCAGTATTCTCTGAATTAAGACAGGTTTCAGGAGTGTAATAGAGTTTGCAGCTGAAAAGAGGAGTTAAATGAATTACCATGAAGCTTCTGCTTTTTATGCTCAGAGAAGGTGCCTGCTGTTGGTTTATTTATGACTTAACACCACCAAGGCATGTGTTTTCTGCTCCAGCCTGCTATATGCTTGTCGTCTCAGGAGAGCCACAATCCAGACTGTCATAGCAAGCTCAGGCAAGCCTGTGCTTGGTTAAGGCAACACAAAGAGGTCACATCCTGTGACCACTCATTTTAAGCTGGGGCTCTTCTGGCATTTCAATAAAACGGTGCCAGTTCTGAGTCCGTGTCAGGGAGAGAGTGGAATGAAATAGTAGGATTGTGCCATGTTGGCTCAAGTGAGAGTTTTGTAGAGGTGTGGAGGATGGTGAGAAAAGGTCCAGGATTAATTGGGAAAGAAAGACAGAAAGGGTATTGGGGGTAGCATTACTCTGAAGGCTGAAGCGGAGGAGGCGACAGAAGGTAGGCTGGAAACTCACACAAAGCAGATGGTGACAAACTAAGACGCAGGTCAGTAGTGTCAGCAGGGTGTGTTCCTCAGGCTCCTGCAGCCAGTGAGCTCACCAAAGGTTGACCACCTCCGGATCCTAATGTAGTTCTTAGAAGTAAGCCTGAAATATTCCAGTACTGGGCTGATCCTAGCTATGCCCTCCCCACCCTGATCACTGCCATTCCAAAAGTGGGATTGCTTCATGGACACCAATATCATATGTTGACAGGGGGAGAGATAGTGATAAAAGGAGAACAAAATGACAGGAAATTATCTGGATTTTTTTTTTCAATGAAGACAAGAAGCAATTGCCTTGTCAGAGGCAACTATGTATTAGTAGTAATTAGTGATTTTAAAATGAAAAAATGTATTAGTGGTAATTAGTGATTTTAAAATGGAAAATGAAAGTTTTGTCTATTGCCAGACATTATCAGTTAGGTACTACCAGAGCACCTGAGTTTGGCAAAATGTTTTTATTGGAGAAGTCTCATTCTTAGGCATATTTGTTTAATTTCAAAAAACGGCCAGTGTTATTGATTGATTTTATATAAGGTCCACCTTTTATACTGAGCAGTGTCCAAAAGGTGTATTTACTGTTTATGTGAAAGCTGGGTAAGTTATTTTAAAAAGAAAGTGTCACTCAGAGAGCTTAAACAGTACTCATTTGAATGTCTAAATCTGGTCTGCTTTAAACTATGCCAGATGAAGAAGTCCTGTTCAGGAAAATGGAACAAAGTGTGCACTAAACAGGAAACTATATACAAGTTAGGATTCCAAATAAAGAAAACACTCTTATTAGTGAAGACCCTGAAAGCCACAGCTAAACTGCTAGGACTTACAGTATAGAGTGCAAACTCTGCTGCCCTTGGAAAGCTGAGAGGTACATCTGCTGTGATATTTTACTTGCCTGATGTGTATTAAGTTCAAAAACTTGCTTTCCAGAAGGTGACTGTCCTTAAACACTTCAATGTACAATGCAGTGAGACTTTGACGTTTGTTGCTCTCTTTTTCCTCACCATTGTAACTTGTATACTAGAAAAGGCAGAAAACTCCCAGTCGCTATGTTTTTGTTGTGCTTTATGAATTTAGCATTTAAAAATACCTCAGAACCAGCAAATAATGTCACTTAACTTGGCCTGTAATCACTAGGACTTCATGAAAATATTGAGAGGGTTGTGTCATGTCTGTACACTGTCTAGTCATCATTCCACGCTTAGAACAACATTTTAAAAGTTACACAAATATCTTTAAAAGAGTTCACCAGTAATTTGGGGTTTATTTGCATTCTGAAGTACAAAAGCTGATGCCTAACAATGTAAGCATTGTTAATAAATAATTGGACTGACCTGAAACACATTTCATTAAAAGGAACAATTTCCTCTCACTTCATCAGATTTTAGATTAGGCTTGTAAGTGCCTGTGCACTGAGATGAGAATATAGGCTTGACTGTTAAGACAGAATCATTTATTTCTACTGTCAAAACAGCACTGAACAGAAATATTGCCAGTATCAGTGGTATTGATCCACAAGCCTTGCTTAGGTCAGTCTGCCCCTGAGAGAATTTCATGCTTCCATGCGACGTCAGGCAGACGTTGGCAATGCGTCTGCAAACCGCAGCATGAGCGCTGTTCCTGCGCTTGCAGAACACCTCTGCTCTTGAGCTGGCTGTTCTTCCAGTGTGATTGGTACTCAAAATGGTCAAGTAATGCCTTGTTTTACAAACGGGTGCATTAACCCCCTCCAGACCACTGTCGTTGAAAACTGTGTGCATATTGTCACTAAATCTGCTGCATGACAAATACCCAATAAGTTGTTGCTAAATCCACAGTCCTGAGATATTGTCTGTGATATACATGTGGCATATTATTTCTATTAGTATTGCAGGGGTTTTTTTAACAGGTATGTAAAGATGGATTTAAGAGAAATGTGAAATTAGGTTCTTTCAAACCATTCTCACTTCAGACTAACAAGTAGGACCTGTAGCATATTGGAGTTTAAGTTGATTTGAAAAATCACATTCTGTGGTGTAATCACAATTGCATTACTGTCATTTTGCTGAAGGATTTACTAGCTATAGAGAATCCCAATATGCTCAGACAGTCACAGAACCACCAAGGAAGAGAGAGCAACTCTCCCACTTCCAGCCTTGTGCTTGGAAGAGA
This sequence comes from Haemorhous mexicanus, assembly GCF_027477595.1. Taxonomy (NCBI): domain Eukaryota; kingdom Metazoa; phylum Chordata; class Aves; order Passeriformes; family Fringillidae; genus Haemorhous; species Haemorhous mexicanus. The sequence goes on from NC_082381.1 coordinate 67,243,074, forward strand.
TACTGAGCTTGCCATTTCTCCTGGCAAGTTTGTCCAGTCTTATGGCACAATGAAAAGTAGTATTTGTTGAGCAGAGATTACTCTGCAGGACAGTTACTGCAGGGCACAGGTTGGAAGGAAATGGAACAGATTTCTACCCTGGACATTGAAGATCGTCTAGTTCCAGCTTTCACTAGACCACGTTGCTCAGAGTTCCATCCAGTCTGATTTGGAGCACTTGCAGGGGACACAACATCCCCTGCTTCTCTAGGCAACCTATTCCAGTGCTTTGTCCTCACATAAAGAATTTCTTCCTAATATCTAATCCAAACCCACCTTTCTTCGGTTTGAAGCCACTCCCCCTTGTCCTGTCACTGCATGCTCTCTTTGACAGTCCCTCTACTAGCTCTCTGGTAGGCTCCCTTCAGGTACTGGAAGGTGCTATAATGTCTCCCCAGAGCCTTCTCTTCTCTAGGCTAAACAATCCCAACTCTCTCATCCTGTCCTTGCAGCAGAGGTGCTCCATTCCTCTGATCGCCTCTGTGGCCCTCCTCTGAACTTGCTCCAGCTGTTCATTAGAATGGGCCTCAGAGATGGGCACAGCATTCGAGGCAGAGTGCTCATAGCCTCATGAGAGTGGTGGAGCAGACTCACCTCCCTGGGGTACTGCTGGCCATGCTGCTTTTGATGCAGCTCAGGATGTAGCTGTTTTTTCAGCTGCAAGTACACATTGTCAGGCCATGCTGAGCTTCTTGTCCATAAATGTCCCCAAGTCCTTCTTTTCAGGGCTGTTCCCTATCCATCCTCCACCCAGCCTCTGCTTGCATTTGGGATTGCCCTGACCCAGGTGCAGGGCCTTGCACTTGGCTTTAAAGAACTTCATGAGTTTCACACAGGCCAGGCTGTCAAGCCTGTCCACATTCCTCTGGATGGCATCCCCTGCCTCCCAGGAGTGGAACAGACTTCACAGCTTGATGTTAGCAGCAAAATTTCAAGTGAATTTCTACTCTGGAATCACCTCTGCAGAAACAATACTGTCCTTTTCAGGACTTGTTTTACCAGCACACTCTATTTCTAATATACAGTCTTCTGAACCCTGAGGAAGCAGCGGTGCAAGCAGAGGAGTCACTTGGAGCGTTGTCAGTGCTGTGGTTAGCTGAATTTCCTGCTGCCAGGCTGTGACCACCCTGCTGAGGAGTGAGGGATGGAGAGGGGGGCCTGGCCACAGCAGGCTCAGGAGAGAACTGCCTTCTGCTGGGCAGGCAACAAGCCAGAGTAGCTTGGAATACTGGGACTGGTAAAAGGAAGCCTTTGTCTGAGCATGACTTCACACAGCCCAGCCTTCTGAGGACATAAAAGTCTGCCTCATGTCCTTTCATGAGCCCTGCTCAGAAGGCACAGTGCATATGCAGACCCATAATTCTTATTTTCATTTTCACCACAGAGAGGAAAACTGCATTTTGAAATAAAATCAACAGAGATTCTTTTACCTAATTCTCTACCATGTTTTAGATCTGTACATGTGGTTCCTACCATTTTTATCCCACTATCTTATCTTCCTACTAAAAAAAAAAAAAAGTAAAAATTAAAAACTATTCTTACATCAGCCTTGGGAAAAAAAAAAACAACCAACTACCAAACCAAATCAAACAAAAAAAAAAAAAAAAAAAAAAAAAAAAAAAAAAAAGGAAAAAAAAATGAAAGCTTGGACAAATTATCTCTGAATACTTTATAACAAGAGAAGGGTTCTTTACATCCATTCCAATAGCATCCACTTGTCCCACACTGGGTACCAGTATCATTCTTGTTTGTTGTGAAGGGTTTTATTCTGAAAAAAATATTAATAAAAATATTTTGAGCAAGATGTACAACTAGCAATGTAAATAACTAATAAATGACTGCTAGTGCTTAGGAAATAATCTGTGTCCCTATTTCCTGTATCAAGTGAGGGCTTCCTTTCAAACCAAAGAATGTGTGTTGAGATAAGTAAAGAGCTTTCTGTGCTTTGACCACAACAGAGCTACACAGAAACACAGCCTGCCCAGGTACAGAAAGAGCATTACTATGTAGATAATAAAAGCAGATTTTGGAAATTAAACTGGGGCATTTCTTGGATGTTAAAAACAAACAAGCTAACAAATAAATACATAAATAAGTAAATAGTGTCTCTAAGCTCCAAGTAAAAAATTAAGATTTTTAACTCACAGCCATATGCTATATGCTATAATATGCTTCTCTAGCACAAATTGGTGCTGTGTTCTGTGATTTCAATGCAGAAGACTCAGCCTTGCTGCCTGGCACTGCAGTTATTTTTGCACACATTGAGTAACTTCAGTAGAACCTGAATAGACTGGGCATGCTGATCACATGTGGCTCGTTTGGGCAAGAGCAATAAATCAAACAATTCCTCAAAGTGTGAGATTTCTAGGACACCTGCATGGTGTCAAAATGCCACCAGCTTTACTTCCAGTTGTTCTTCCACAGTGGTTGGACCCTGGAAAACTGTTTAGAAGGAGCATAGCAGTTAGTATCCATCTGAACAATATTCCTGCTGCATTCAGAAGACATTCAAGCCGGAGAAGTTTACTTTGCACTTTAAATCATGCCCAAAGTTAAGAGTTCAGTTAAAAGGATGAAGGTGGGTAAATCACACTGAATTTACCAGGGAAAAAACCCAAACCACTAAAAAGGTCACCTTCCCCAGCTACTCTACAAGTACTTCATGGTTGTGGCCCACTGAAAGGAATCTTTTGGTGTTCTGTTACTGAATGTTGTATTTTCAACCACTTTTTAGTGTATTTCTCAGTTGAAAAAAGCAGGATCTCTGCTAACAGCAAAATGAGTTACAAGAAATCCCAAGAATTTATACAGAGCTCTGTCTTTGGCATAATTTTTACACTGTTGTTGTTCAAACAAATCTAGAAATAATTTAAGACCTTCACATTAGTGAAACTCTTCCCTTAACTAGTATGATTTTGATCTTGAATTAAGCAGGCTAGCTTTAGCTTTCAAAGCTTAAAATAGTTATCTGCCTTTCACAGTTTAGTTTCTGTGTTTTAAGGTGGCACACATGCTCTGTTCATATAGTAGCTGCAAGGCAGCTCTATTATCAGCAGTGCAGTGGTTATGGAAGACATTAAAGATTATGAAGTAATGGGTTAAAGGCTGCAACAATCAAGAGGAAGCTAAAAAAAAAAATCCACAACTGGTGCCACACATGTGTAAACATTCAAATATTCCATAGGGAAGCAAAAGCTTGGAGATATTACTGAGTATTACAGATGTTACCCAAGGAAGATGTGAATGCTGACTTTTATTGCACAAAGAAAGGAGTGAACAAGAAAGAGAGATATGCTTGATGTTTGAAATAGGACTTATTTTTGTCAACTTGTAACAGACATGTAAGAGTACACTAATGATTGGATGTGGCACTCAGTGCCATGGTCGAATTGACAAGGTGGTGATCAAAGGCTGGACTTGATAATATTAGAGATCTTTCCCAACCTATATGATTCTGTGATTCTATGAATTCTTCTTTTCAATGTACAGTTAATTAGAAACCAGTGGATCATATATATGTGCACTGGAAAAGCAAACATTTTGTCAGACTTTTGGCACAGAAATTAATCCAGAGCAACAGAGCAACACTTCCCACACTATGGCTTTACATAGTCTGGTTCCTTGGATACTCCACTCCAGCTGAGAACTGTAGAACAGCCATTCTAGATTCACTGCCTGCTTCCTTGGGACTGCCCCCAAAGGAGCCACTGAAAATGACCGCGATGTTGGAGTGCAGTTCCACCTCCTTAGTCCTGCAGAGGTGCAGCAGGGTAAGCTGTTAAATCACCCCTCTCAGCCCTTGTGTTCTCTACTTAGCGTAAAAGAAAACGGGGAATGGCAGAATGGCAAGCTCCAAATCAGAAAGACAACAGAATGTGCTGGCACATGGAACAGCTAGTCCCTGCCAAGCAACAGCTCCTAAAAACAGCTGAAAATGGTAACTACGTGTGATGTGTACTTGACTTACAGCAATTTCACAGCAACTTGTGTCTTGCTGTAATTCTATGAGAGTGCAATTATTGTTTTTCATGTCCTACTGAAATTTGCACAGTCCAGCTGTGACAAGCAGGTTTGTTATTTTTTTAATTAAAAAAAAAGACTTTTAAGGATATTCTTGACTTGTGGTGTGCAACTAGCCTTCTCTAAGTGAGCTTCTCTGTTCTCCCCCAGGTGGGGAAGGTGCTTGTACCATGAATCTAGGACAGCTGTGGTATGGTACCAGGTATATAGCACATCATCCCCACTGAAATGTGCCTGCTTGTGACTATCAAAGACCGGTCGGTTGGTTTGCTGGTGTGGTAAATCAACCAATAACTTGTTCAATCCCTTCTACCTTTCATGGATTAACCCGTACATGCCTGCTTTTTGCTTTTAAATGTTTATACTCTGCTTACAATGTCCTTGCTCCCACCAATATTAATATCTTGGAAGACTCCAAGGCAAACTGCATGGACAGATGTTCTCTGGAGGCAAGGATTTGGCCAAAGGAGCAAGAGGAGCTTTTTTAAACTGGCAAGACCTCCAAACCAGAGCAGAGAGAGGCACACCAGCCCCCTCTGCCCCGAGCAATGGAGGAAGCAGTGGAGCCCTGACTCACAGGCAGCTCTGACTCAGAGTAGGTGGCAGTAAGAGTGACAGTGGCCCCCACACATACAAAAGCCACCCCCAGGGAGTGCAAGCAACCAGAGCATGGTGCAGCAGCTCACAGGGAAGGGTGCACAGGGTAGGTGCTGAGGACTGCCAGCTCAATCACTTAGCTGAGCTAGTGGTCATCATTCTCACTGAAGAAGCTTGGTTTCCACTCGGCCAAAAGACACATCCTCTTTGTGCACCAAAAAGGACGGGGTGGGCCAGATGGAGCTCCCACAGAAACAGGGAGCTGTTCAGGTCTCAAGCTGCAGGAAGTGCCAGAGCCTGACACTGCTCTTAGAGGGCAGCAGAGAAAACAGTTGTGTGAGATGCGATCATGTGGACAATCTGTTCAGCCTGGTGGCTGAGCTGGAAGGAAAAGGTGAAAGGCTGGGAAGTGTTGGGGCCTCTGAGAAGGAGATCGTCTGGTAGAACTGTACTCTACCACCCCTTGGACAAACACATCTGCCATCCACATCACAAGAAGCAATGGATCCTCTATCCTCTCATCACCAGGCAGAAGGATTGGACATCAGAGACAGAGGGGAATTGAAAGGAGGTTCTGCTTGGGATGGCAGGCAAATCTCCTCACCTCGCCGGGTGCCCTCACCCAGTAGGTGTGGGACTCTGGAATTCAAGGACCAGGGAAAACAGAATGTATGTACGAATGTCCATCCAGGTTAGGGGGGTTTCCCAGGGCAGGGCAACAAATCCCCTCTATCATGATCACCCTAATTAAGGGAAAAAAAAAAAAAAAAGAAGGAGAAAATAAAAAAGGTAAGGTAGCCACTGGTGTGTCCCTTCTGAGAGGAACAGAGGGCCTTTTGTTCTGACTGGACCCAACCCATAGGGAAGTGTGCTGCCTCCCTAGGGCCACATCACCAAAAAACTCCCCAGCCTGGTACAGCCCACTGATTATTAGCTGCTACTGGTTTTCCAGGTGGGCAGCTGCAAAGTCACAACAAGAAGCTGGCAGGCAATCAGTCATACAACTGTAGAAAGGTTTGAAAGGGACCTTAAAGATCATCTCTTTCCAACAGCCCTGGAATGGAATGCCATTCATTAGATCGGTCCCCCATCAAACCTGGCCTTGAACACTTCCAGAGGTGGGGCATCCACAGGTGCTCTGGGCAACTGAGAAATGCATCAGCAACAAAAGGAGACCCAAAGAAAATCTCCTTCCTTAGTTGTTTGTGGGGGAAACAGTGAGAAAGGATAAGGAGAACGATGAGGTACTTAACGCCTTCTATGCCTCAGTCTTTAATCACAAGACTGTTGTCCTTAAGGTATGCAGATTCCTGAATCTGGAAGACAGAGGCAGGGAGCAGAATGAATCCACATAATCCAGAAGGGAACTGACAGTGACCTGTTATGCCACTAAGACCTGCATAAAGCCATGGGGCCAGATGGAATCCCTCTGAGGCAGTTAGTAGAAAAGCTTAACCAAGCTAGTTTTTATCATTTACCAGGAATTCTAGTTAGCCAGGGAGGTCCCAGCTGACAGAAGTTGGCAAATGTGACAGCCATCTCCAAGGAGGTTTGGAAGAGCATCAGACCAGAGCCAGACATCACCACTGGGGAAAGTCACAGAGCAGCTCATCCTGAGTGCCATGACACGATGTGTGCAGGACAGCCAGGGCTCAGCCCCAGCCAGCAGGGGTTTGTGAAAGGCAGGTCCTGACTGACCAGCCTGATCTCCTTCTGTGACAGGGTGACCTGCTTCATAGATGAGGGAGGGCCTGTGCATGTAGTCTGCGTGGACATTACTAAAGCCTTTGACACTGTCTCCCACAGCATTATCCTTGAGAAACTGGCAGCTGATGGCTTGGGCAGGTGTGTTCACTCATGATTTAAAAACCTCCTGGATGGCTGGGCCTAGAGTGGTGGTGAGTGCGGTTTCATCCAGCTGGTGCTCAGTCACCAGGGCTGGTTCAGTTACCTGGTGTTCCCCAGGCTCAGTACTGGGGCCAGTCCTGTTCAATCTTTGTCAGTGACCTGGACAAGGGATCGAGTGCACTCTCCATCAGTTCGCAGGTGACACCAAGCTGGGTGGGAGTGCTGACCTGCTGGAGGGCAGGAAGGCTCTGCAGAGGGATCTGGACAGGCTGGATCATGGCTGAGGCCAATGGTGGAAGTCTGATAAGGAGCAGTTGAGGGAGGTGCTTAGCATGAGAAAAGGAGGCTCAGGGGAAAAATCATTGCTCTCTACACCTCTGCAAAAGGAGGCTATAGACAGGTGAAGGTTGGTCTCTTCTCCCAAGTAACCAGTGGTAGGACAAGAGAAAATGGCCTTAAGCTGTGCCAGGAGAAGTTTAGGTAAGGTGTTAGGGGAAAAAAGTCATGGAAAGCATGGTAAAACATTGGAACAGGCTGCCAAGGAAAATGGTGAAGTCGCTATCCTTGGAAGTGTTTAAAAAATGTGTGGATGTGCCACTTGGGGAAGTGGTTTAGTGGTGAACATGATGGTGGTTCTGGGTTGATGTTTCAACTTGATCTTAGAGATCCTTTTCAACCTTAATGATTCTAATAATTCTATGACTCTATCTACAGCCTTCTACAAGTAAGGAAACTAGTAGCCATAGCAAGTCTTAGATTTTCTCTCATATTTCTCCTTCAGCTGTAGTGACAGCACTGATTTCTGTTTCTGCAAGTGTCTAATTCAGTGACTGCAGCAATGTGAGAAGCACTCTCACTTTCTCCTGTTTTAATCTACAGTCAAAGCATGAGTGTGTGGGAGTATATCATGCAAGTATGGCTTCACAAGGACTGACAAATGCTTAAAACACTTTCCTCTGATTGCCTTCCTGGAATGACCCTAGTGCAAATGATGAATATTTGGGCAATTTTATGCCATCTCATTAGTTCTTTTAACTAAGATTGAGAAAACGGGAAGAGCATTTAATTAAAAAAAAAGGCTCTGAGGAAAATTTAGGGAGACCAGAGGAGACAGGGTAATGTTACTAAGCCATATAATTCTGAGTTACTCAGTAACTCAAAAAAGATGGGTCTATATCTTTCATTATATATTCTGCTTTGGAATAGAGGGCCATATCCTACTGAATCCCTACCAATATAAAAGGTCCATCACCTGTATCATAGAATCACAGAATGGTTATTGAGGTTGTAAGGAACCTCTCTTGGTCATCTTGTCCAGCCTCCCTGACAATCCCTGTTACTGGCTGCCCAGGATGATGTCCAGGTGGCTGTTGAAGATCTCCAAGGATGGTGACCCCACCAGCTCTCTGAGCAGCATGTACCATTATTCTGTCACTCTCAAAGTAACAAAAATTTTCCTGATGTTTCCTGCCTCCTAGCCCTGTGGAGCCTTCACACAATGTTTGCAGCTGCAATAGCCAGGCTGCTGTTTTATAAAAGTGTCTGGAAAAGTCTTGGAGGGCTGTGACTGGAGGATGAAAAGAGCTATTTGTTTGCAAAGAGGTCCAGGAAAGGACAGGGCTGTCAGCATGAACTCTGTCCAAGGGACCCTGCGTCATGTCCGGCGGCCCAGCAGATGCTTGAGATACTTAGACAGCTCTGGCCTGGTGGGTGGGAGAGAGAAGAGAGGAAACTGGAAAGCATTTCCTGCAGTAGTTTATGCTTTGGTTTTGAAACAAATGCTATCCAAAAGCTTCTGCATCTTTATTCAAATTCCTCTCACCACTGCCGGTCATAGCACTGCCAGGTTCATCTGCTGGGCTGGCTGCACTCCACACTGTGACCTGCTGGACAGAGACACTGGGATACCATGGAGCTGCTTGGCACCTCCCTGAATGCCCCTTCTCCCATGCTGGGCTCACTGCAGGGGCCTAGCCTTTGGCACAGGGTGTAGTGCTGCTACAGGGTTCTGCTGCCCTCCTGCTCCCTGGCCACAGCCTTTTTCTGGCAGGAGGCCAGGTTGAGCACGGGCTCCATGAAGCTGCTGACTGCCCTTAGAGTGTCCAGGATGTGGACCCTCTAAGGCTGCCTGCAGGGTGGTCACAGCTGTCATGGCCATCACTGTGGGAGCAGTGGAAGCAGAAGGTGTGGAAGCATCTGTCAACAGCAAGGGCTGCCCTTGTGGTGTCGCTCCGGCAGCTGGAGCTCCGCTGCAGTGAGCCCTGCCCACTGCAGCTGCCTGCTGGTGGCTGCTGTGGCAGAGGTGCTCAGCTCCTGGTTGTTCTCAGCACCCAAAACCATGTCCTGCCAAGAGGGATGATTAGAGATTTCTTGGCACTACAAATGGAAAAGCAAAGAAAGACCCAGAAAAAGGTGGGAGAGGAGAGTCAAAAACTTCACAAATAGTGAAGTTTCCTTGAAGGATGAAAAGTGACAGCAGAAGCAGCCCTGTGGGACAGCCAGCCCCAAGGACTGCCCTCCCTATCTTTCTCAGCTCCTTCACAGTTCAAGACCCTTCCCCACTCCATTCCTCCCTTAAAGCACCACAACTTAAGCAAGCAAAGGGTACTGAAAGGGGCATCCAGGGAAGGCAGAAGAATGCTGGAAGTCTCCAGTGGCACCCACTCCAGTGGTCTTAGCCAGCCAAGGCCTGGCACAGAGGTGGTGTTCCTGGTGGAGTTCCACAGTCCTGAGAGACTACCAGGACCCACAGGTCCCTTACCGTGTAGCTGCTTTCCAGTCAGCCAGTTCCCTGCATACACTGGTGCTTGTTCCTCCCCTAGGGCAGGACTTTGCAATTCCCCTCACTGAAGTTCATGATTCTTTTTCCCCAGTTCTCCAGATTGTCAAGGTGCCTCTGGCCAGCAGCCTTACTTCTAGCATATCCTCCCAGTTGTGTGTCATTGGCAAGCTTGCTGAAAGTATGCCCTACCTCATCATCCTGTTCATTAATAAGGATGTTGAACAATGTTGGACCCAGTATTGAATTCCTGGGGTGCACCAAGTGTTACTGGCTTCCAGCTATACCTTATACCATTCAATGATCACCATGCTGAATCCACCTGCCCATGCCTGTAACAAAAGTATCCTTTGTAACCCCTTCAAAAAATTATTTTAAGCTGCCACAGTAAAATTAGCACTATATAATGGAAACTTTGCATGTAATCACATCTCAGTGGGATGTTTGAGCTTCACCATGACATTCTGGTGAGGCAGATCCCCAAGATTTTGTGGAGGTCTGATGCCCACATAGATACAGCTTAGCAACCAAGAGCTTCTTTAGGAGAAAGCAGATCCTTTGCAGCCTGGGAGCTGGTTGCTCTGACTTCCATCCAGGAAGGAGGAGGAGAGCTGAAAATGTGAAGTGAGTGGCTCATGGCTCATTCATCTCCAAGAAGATACCAATGGCTTTGTACCTCACCCCTTTATCTGTGTTGCTATCTGAACCAAGCACAGCTCAGAGCCAACCACTGCCTTGCAGACTTCCCTGGTGCTCTGAGGACGTAAGGAACCCTCACTTCCTTCCTTATGAAAATCTTTGCTTAAAGGTCTGCACCCGGACTCCTGCTGTCAGAACCTAGACTGTTCTGAAAGTCTGTCCAAAATTTATTCATTTCCTCAGCTCAGGTAGCATTAGCCTAGCCTTGAGGAACACTGGCTAAGAACTTAGTGGGGAGCTGGGGCCAACTGAGGCTCAGTACTTGCTTGTCACCATGAGGATCAGTCCCTTCACCTACAAAACTACCCCGGGCGACCTGTTCCAAAGGGTGCAGTGTCTGCTGATTTTTCAGAGCTCTAGAAGTGTCTTTGCAAAGGGACAGATGAAAGAAAAAGGAGAAATTGCTGAGCCAGCCCAGGAGTAACAGTTATTTTCTAGTGAGTGATGGGCACATCCAGAGATGTCTGTCACAGTCCTGTCTGACACAGTATATTCAGATTATGCTGCAGCTGCAGACCACTGGCAAAGAGATGCTTGTCCTGGGTTATTAACACTGCCTAAAGCTGGACTCCTGTTGGTACCCTGAACCTTTTCTGGAGGATAGAAAACATGTCCACTTTCCCTCTCCCTCTTATTTTAGCTTTCCCAGCCATGGGAACAAGACACTGTATACAAAGAGGAGACAAAATGGAAAAAATATGCTGTGTTTCAGGTGTTCCCTGTGCCAAAAGCTGATTCTAAATCTCTGATAGCACCTTTGCTAACTTATCTCATGCTTCTTGTTTTTCTGTCATTTTCATTGTCCTTTAATAAGTCCATTCTGATGTGGATTTACATTGCTCTGCATCTTCTTGCAGTCATTTCTGTAAATATTAAGAAGTTGCTTTCGAATTCCTTCTATAAATATTAAGGCAGTCTTAACCAGCATCTTATATGATCTGTGGCAATATTTTGGAGCTATTTTTAGGGCCACAGTCTTTAAGGATGGTGTGCAGACTTCACAATCATTTTGCTCAGGGAAGTTCTCTTGTCCAATAAAATTTTAAATTCTATAAGCTGTCTGAAAAGCAATCTAGTACTTGATGTTCCTTGTGGCTCCAGATTTTTTCCTTGTGCCAAATGTAAATCTTGCTGTGCTATAAGCAAGTGACATGCAGAAAGATCTATTTCTTTCCATTTTGTAGATACTTATTTACATCGTTGTATCTCTGTACAATATCATCTTTGCATAAATCTGATTTGTAATCTATTTTCTCACCAGTTATCTTTCCACACCTCTGAAGAGCAACTTTTCATTTTCTGTATGCTCCCAAGCTGCTGTACTTTTTTTTTAGTTTGGTTTTTTCCTGACATCTACTGACTAATACAAGAAATAGAGACCCACTAGTACTGAGTCAAGAAGAGTATTTGCCCAGAATTCTTACTTATGTTTATGTACTCCCAAAAAATGTACTCCCTTTCTTATAATACAGCTTATGATACAGTGAAACTGACAGGCCCATTCCTGAACTACTGATGCCATCCATTACTGTCCCATCCTATGCATGGGTAATGCTATATTCTTACATAAGGGGGTTTTCTCTTTTTCTCCAGGTAGGGTAGGCTTATTCTGGGCTCTGCTTCTGTCTTCCAACACTCTTGCACCACCGTGACTGTCTCCAGGCTCTCTTGTATCTTCCTATAAAATTCCTTCTTTCATCTGGGTATTTTGGAGATGAGAAATGTGTATTTTCCAATTAAGACATTTATAAATAATAGATTTTTTTTTTCAAGAATAAACTTTGTTTCTGGTTACCTATTTTCTATAACAGAGCAATATGTGGCAAGAAGAATTGAACTGCACAGAAAGTTTTTGTCAGGACCCAAGAATGGGTGCATTTTTGTCCCCCCCAGTTTTCTCTGCTTTTCTTCATCACAGGAGGAATTTGAAGGATCTCAACCTATGGTGTTATTGATGTCTCACATCTCTTGAGAAGCTCATTTTATTTTACACACTTATAGCCTTCAGTTGGAGCAGTCGTGCTGCATTTGTCTTTAGAGAAAGAAAAAGTTATTTGTAAGAGAAAATGGCAACTTTTGTTTTCCATTTTGATATGTTGTATGAAGAACAGGAGAGTAGTACAAATGCATCATTCAGCTGAAGCTGTACAATTTTGGAAAAATAGTTTTGCCAGAAGTGGATGAGATTACAAGACAAATATCCTGTCAGTGGTATTGAAATGGAAATCTATTGTCAGTTGACTGGCAGTTCATCCACCTTTAGGCTTTCGTAGCAGTGCTCCATATAGAAGGGGGAGAGGGCAAGATAATTTTCCAGCTCATATATGACTTTGCTATTCCTAAACCAGCCTGATCCTTCACATAAAATTAAAAAAGCCTTATGGACAGAAGCCACTGATGCCTAACTGCTGGGATTAGCCAAAAAATGATGTTCCAGACATATCCCATTTCCTTTGCCTGTGCCACAGATGGCAGTGCCAATGAGGCCACTCTTCTGTATGTGGCATCCAGGGTGTCTGCCTGTGCTAGTCATGGCTGAATATTTCTGGTGGAGCAAAACTGGTAGTGAGGTTCTCTATGTGTCAGTGATGGGCACTTGCACTAGCAGTCTACATCATTCTTTGACAGATAACAACAGTGATCATTACCTGTCCTGAAAAACATGCAGAATAGGATATGCAAGAAGAGACACTGTGTAATAGTTCCAGAAGGAAAAATAGTCACAGGAGACCCTGGTAGTCTCATCCATTTTTCTGTTAGTCATAGACTGACTGAAAGATCTGAGGGGTAAATCTGTAACCAGATCCACTGAGCTGAGGACAGTAATTATGAACTGGGGGCCAGGACTTGCATCTGTCAAGCAAGTCTCTGATAGGTTTTGGTTGATTCCAGCTGCTGTTATCTGAAAGATATTGTGAGTAAATTGTACTATTTAAGTATTTTGGTGTATGGTAATGTTTCTGAATGTGTTCCAGGAACAGTGGCAAAAAATATCTTTACTCTGCTAATGAATAAAGTTGTTAGCTTCTACAGAGGCCAGCTTCCCAATATCATTGAAATGCCAGGCAGTCTGAGTCAGTCTTGATCATCAATTTGGAAAAAAAATTCACTCCTTTTCTGAAAAATAGCATGAGAGAGGCATGACCTCCCAATTACTCTGCCATTCCTCAGAACTGGAGAACTTGGTGTGAAGCACAGCACAACTTCCTGAGGCTCAGAATGGGCCATGTGACAGACAGCTCTTTTATGCCCCAATGCTTCAGGTACAGAAAAAGATATTTTAGACTCCATGGTGCTAAATGTCCTTTCCCCTCTGCATAGCTAAAGCCTATTTTTTGTTTTCTGCCCCTCTTCCTTCCCAGGCATGGTTATCACCACCAGTGGAGCTCTGATTTACTTCTCCATTTGAGTCTTCTTTTATGCCACTTTTCATTAAATGCTTCAGAAAATCCAGGCCAAGCTCTGTGCTGGCAGAAGCTGAGCCCTTATTAAGAGATGGTGGATTCATATTTGTGCAGCCTAGTCTGGAACTTTAGCTCCAGTAACATGTTATGCAAAGTGGTTGCTTCTTGTTTGGCTTGTCCTATGGCTACACACATGTCCCTGCCTCCCACCAGGGTCTAGGACAGTGGGCCTTGGGAGACCCCCATGTGGGATTTTGCAAAGCTTCCCATCACACTGCCCTGCTGTGGCTGCAGAGAACCAAAGCAAAATGAGCACCAAAGGATTCGTGTCCAAAGGTGTATCCTTAAATACTAGGTGTATCCATTCTTCCTAACTGGCCACATAACTCCCTACTTCAACATACTCTCTGTCTTAACACCAAATATGTCTCTAAAATTAGAACTAACAAGAAAACTAAGGAAACAGAAGAGGGAGATAAAGTGATTTAAAATTCTAAGACTGAAAACATTTTTCTCTTATGAATTTGATATGAAAAACAGATGGTCCTCTTAAAAAAAAAATGAACCCCCCCCTCAAAAAAACCCCAAACAAGCAAAAACCCCAAACCAAAAACAAACAAACAAACCACAAACAAACAAAAACCAAAAACCAACCGAAAAAACAAAACCCAAAATCAGTTCAGGCAGAAGAAAGGAGCCTAGAGTGAGTCTCCCACTGCACCGGGACTATGACCAACCAAAAGGCTAATGTAATTGATTGTTCTGTAGAATGTAAATGTCTATCCTGTCTGCAGAAAAACAGCTCTGGGGTTTTAAAATTCATAGTTGCTTCTTTTAATTTTGTTTCTCAGTAACCAGTGTATAGCAGAATCAGATTATATGATGCTGGAATACGCTGTCAGTGGGAAGCCTTAGCTGGTCTTCTTAGGATGCATTTTCATTACTAATATGTGCAAGACCTAGACAATCTTGCTATAATGATGTTTGAAAAGGGATTGTTGTTGTGAAGATGAAGAAGCAAATAGTAAGACTTCTTATTTTCTTTATCCCAAAATACACTCTATTTCCAGCCATCAAGACATTTGCTCAGAACTGATCAGTGTGTGTCTAAGAAGCTGAATTTTTCTTCTCCAGAGATTGCTCTGAAAGGCTCAGTTGTTATTAACTGAAACCACTGCCCCCAAAATGTAAACCCTACTGAAACAGGTTTTGCCTTTAAGAAATTATTTTTCTGCTTCAAAAACCCTAGTATTTCTCTTTACTGACATCTAATGATGAACAACTGGTAGCTGAAGGACCAGCTAAGCTTTTCTTAAGTCTGTGCTTACTTGCCTTGGTGGCCACCACAAAATCTGTCACAAATCCAGACCATCTTGTCTTCTTTTCCTTCTGTAGTCACAGCTCTCTTAAACTGCTTTCCATTCACATGGAAATTATTTTGAAAGTGGAAGTCAAGCAAGTGGTTCTCCTGTGGTACATTTTTATTTAAAACAATTGAGTTATTAGTCATTTATGCTGGCTTGGTCTCCCACCATTCTTCTGTGGCAGGCCTGTGACACCATGTTTAAAAGAGGTTTGATTCTAGAACTAACAGAAAAAGTCCATTTCAAATTGGACCAGTTAAAAACTTATTGTTTGCCAGGTGCCAAAGGGAGAGTATTTTGAGGCAAACAAGCATTTGGAGCCTTCACCTCGCAAATCAAAGTATGCTCCCTCAAATCAAATGCTTTCTATTCCAGCTTTGTTATAATGTTTTGTACCCTTCCTTCAATTTGTTTAATTTGGCAGGACTGTAATTACAGGCCAGACATGGGCAAGTGTTCATCTGAGGAAAAGAACAGTGAGTGAAGCAGAAGAGTCTAGTTGAATTTTCAAGAAGCATTTTTCAAGGATGAACATCCTGTTCTTTAAGCTGAAATACTCAGGGAAATGACAAGGCTCTTCTTTCTCTAATTGCTTCTGTTCTCCTTTAAAATTACTGCAATCAGTAATTTTAAAGGGGAACAAAACAGAACAAATTCATTCCAATCACATCACAAAAAAGGGTAAGACCTCACTAGAGGGGCATCAGGCAAATTCAGACTGCAGCTGTTGCAGAAATAAACATTGAGAATCTTCTCCTCTTTTCTCCTCTGCAGAATCAATGTGCTTATATCATCTTTATGCCATTGTAAGACTTTACTAGACTAACTTCTGGTTTATTCCCCTTGCCAACAGTGGAAGGTATATTCCCTCCTGTTCATGCACCCAGTGTTGTGGGAACAGCAACACTGGCCATACAATAAACTTAATCAGTGGGGAAAAATTAAGAAGCATCCGACTAACAAGAGTGTTTCTCCAGAGGCAGAGGAAGAACTTTGAAGAACAGCTTCTGCATATTCTGCAGTTTTCATCCTTTGGCTGCTTCAAGTATGTGTCTGTAAAGGGTCTTTGTGCTTGAAATTAAGTACTCAAATGAAGTACTATCACAAAAAGTTTCTGTATGCTATAAAAGTTCCCGCCCTGTGTTTGTACTTGTTGCTTTTACTGTTTTCTGATACTTCAGCATGAGGAAAGACCATTTTTGTAATTGGAGTTGAGTAAAAATAACACTTGAATCTGAAAGATATTTGCTGTGTTTTAGAACATTTTGATTTCTGGAAACAGACCACCTGCTGCGTAGGACCCATAAGTCTCCTAGCTAATAATCTTCTCTCCACTTGGACTAATTTTAGCTATTGCCACTTGAAACTTTTAATGGTTTCAACCACCTACTGCCTTAACGTAACTTTTACAGCCCCTCTCTAGAGCTCTGCCTGTTCATATATCTGAAGATTATAAATAGTTTTATTTGGAAAATGGTCACTGGAGATGGAGGTGGAGAGACAGGAATCATCTGAGAGTAAATAGATTGTTAATTCCCTTCTGAGCACTGAGCTGCTGATTCATTCCCAATCAATTCCCACACAGCCTGGGCTGAGTCAGCCCAGAGGGTGTTGAATAGTCAAGAGCAAAGACAATTCAGAGGATAATGGTTCTGAAAAGTCCAAAACAGAAAAGTGATTCAGAAGGGGTAACTAAAAGAAGAAAAATACATAGTGGAGACAGGGGAAAAAAGAAAAAGAGAAAAAAAAAAAAAAAAGAAAAAAAAAAGACAAGTAACCCCTATGCTGCCTCCTCTGTGTGGGAAATGAAGGTGTTCAGGGAGCTAAGAGAAGAAATAGGTATACTGTAGTGGATGGAAGGAGTGAAAAGACATTAAAAACAAAAAAATAGAATTGGAATGAAATCATCAGAAAGAGCAAAAAAATAAGATGGGTGTAGGGAGAAAATGGACTTGAAGTAGGAACACACTTCCAGATAAGTCTCAGCCTAGGCACTGATTTCCCATCCATGTAAGTAAGCATATAAGAGCGTGTATCTATAAATGTCATACCATACACATCCGTGGGGAGGAAATAGAAGAAGATTGACCCTACAGTCAAGGACTTTCTATTCTTTACAGATCAAAGAGCATGAGATGGAAAAATAAAAAGATTCATATGAGAAATGGACACTTCAGAGATATATGAACATATTGGGAAGCACAATGATCCTGATTAAAGTCAATCTTCTCCCTCAGAGTCTGCTGTCAATTAAGTGAAGAGGGTGAAGCTGAACTGGATGCTCTGAAACAACCTGTGAGACATTTCCACAGCCTTTGATTGAGCTCTAACACTTCAAAAAGTTCTCTAAGCCTCCTTGGTCCCCATACTGCAGTTCTCTTTAATCTGAAGGTCAGTGCTGCAGCCTGCTTGGGCTCAGGACAGAGACTTGGCACGCTGGAGAGTGTCTTGTACAGGAGCCTTCTTCCCCTGCACTTTGCTCACATGAAAGGCAAGCTGCTGCCATGGTGCTGTGCCTCCCACAGCAATAAGCTCCCTGCTTACATTTGGCACTGCTGAATATACGTTATGCCACAGTAATATGGGCTCTGATTTCCTTCTTCTTAAAGCTTCTTATTTTAAAATAGTGTGTATATATTTAACCTGAGCAAGTTTAAGGAGGTCATAGGGAAGGCTTATCAACAACAAGAGGAGATTGTTGGAAAGATCCAGTATTGCCTTCCATCTGGCGAATTAAAGCACAATAATGGCTAAGATTTAGTCACAAATTACTGGTTTTAATCCCAAATCTTGAGGACAAACACCTTAAGGCGTGTCCCTGGGTACATCAGCACTGCTCTGTACAGAACTATAGGGATGATGCAAGGCACACTTGAGTGAGATACCTAAGTTAGGAGTGTGTTTGCCCAGTAAAAGATGTGGTGTGAGTGGAGAGAGATGGGGCCTGAGATGATGATTCAGCCAACTCAGCCCTTACAGGTTTAAAGAGCACTGTATGGCCAGCATTATCAGCTCAGTCAGTTAGTTAATGCCTAATTAAGTCTACACCCCCAATTCAGACACTAAGTTAGGTGTTCAAGGGAGGCTGTGCAAGCTCCTACAAGAGCATATTGATTATTTTTATGAAGAGACAAGCCCCATATAACTGTGATGAGAATGTTTCTATGACAGTTAATCCCATCTCATTCCTCTAGGGAGCTGAGATAGACTTAGCATTGCATCTAAGCCTGCTGTGTACTGCTCTGACACCCAAACAGTTACCAGAACAGATGAAAAGTAAAATTAACAGTTCTGGTATATTGTTCACAATGCCACACTCTTCTGCCAAAAAGAGAGACTTGTATGATTGTGGTTTATGATCTGGTAAGCTCCTGAAGTTGTTGAGAAAAATTTGTTTTGCTTTAGTTTGCTGTGTATTCACTTAGAGAAGGAAAACTCTAGAAAGCACTGAGCAAATACCAAATACATGCTCCCTGGCTCCTGGCATGGCTGAAGAGAAACTACCACAGTCTCAGACCGGCTCCAGAGAAATTCATATTTCCATGAAATGGACGTAGTTATTATATCTCTGAGGCACTGATAGGCCTCCAAAGAGAGGTCTATCTGTGTCTGACTGTATCTGACTATTCTGACTGCTGACTGGGAAAAATTACCATGTGATGGCTACAGCAGGCTGTGCTAGTGTGACAGAACAGAAAACCTGTGAACAGTCATGCTGCATGTGTCAGGACTAACCAGGCTACAGACCCTGAGCTCCACTGGGAGCATGGAGAGCAGCTGGCTCAGCCTGGCATTGACCTGAGCCATGACGTCCCACAGGCACTACTCAGCCGTGCTTGTCTTCCTCGTGGGCTGGAGACCTCAGAGAAAAACATCTGCTCACCTCCAGTTCAGACAGAGCTCTTTGTCAAGGGCTGTCTTCATGCATTACTGTGCTAGAGGCTCAAGGCATTCCTTGCTCAGCTCACTCTGACACATGGATGGCTCAGAGCCACGCAGTGGTGCAAGGAGCTCCAGGCAGATGTGAGTCCTGGGCACTCCTCCTCCCCCACCATTGCATGGTGTACTTCTCTTTTCTTCCTAACACCTTGCTTTAGGGCCTGCCACAGTTTTCTTTGCTGCTCTTCCCACAAGGTTGCTCTGGATTGATCTACTGTTACCTAACAACGCAGCTGGGGGGACAGGAAAGGAAATGGAAGTATCCTGGGGTTCTGAAAAGCTCCAACAGTAGGAGACATGTCAGCTCGAATTGTTCCTTGCTTCAGAGAGTCTTTGGTATTATAGCCATTACACTGTAAACATAACATGCATTTTATAATTTACACGCTTGAACACATGACTAACTTCAGAGGACTGTTCCCATAATTAAAGTTAAGTCTGTATGTAAGTGTGTTGCTTAATCAGTGACCAAAGGCTAGTGCAGAAACATTGATTCATTATATAAGAATAAGATTATAATAAGAATTAATAACACCTTAACACACTAATAAACTCCTAATTGGTTTCTGCCTATTTGCACTGATAGGATTTAAGAAAAAAACCAGTATACTTGCAAAACAATTTGGGATCCTTATTAAGCAGAAATGAATGGACTTGCCTTACCTCATTATGTTTGACTGGAAAATTATATTTGTTTTTACTGATGGTGTAGTCAAGTGTGTCCAGGTTAGGTAAAAAGCTTTTTATATCAGCTAATACCTCAACGTACTAAGAAAATTTTGATAGCAAGTTTTTCAACAACTCACTGTTCATTCTGTGTGTATATACTTCACAGATGTGGATCTGGAATCTTATGAGGGTTTTCTTTTGGGGAAAAACAAACAGACAAACAAACCCCACAAAACCCCCCCCCCCAAAAAAAAACCCAAAAAAATCCAAAAAACCAACAAACAAACAAAAACAACAAAAAATCCCAACCCTGGAATGATGATATTTAGATTTTTTTACATTCTGCCCATAAAGAAAAAAAAATTATTTGCTGAAAGCATTAATTTTTTATTCAAAATGGAGCATCTCCATTTTGATGTTGGAGATTGGAGAGTTGGGAGAGTACCGCTAACAGAGAAAGAAGGGTATCAAGATAAAAGCAAGTGGAGATCTCAAAAAGACTGAGGGAAAAAATCCACTCTTCAAGGAAAAAAAATGTTTAAAATTACATAGGAAACTAAGGCGCAATCAAGTAAACAAAGTAATGTATTGGGATAATCTCTTGTCTGTTAGCAGCCTTCATCTGAAAGAGACCAAGTCCAGACCTTTTGTCCACAAATGTCTGGCTTGGGATATGTTTTAACTGTGTTCTGTGGGATGAATTACCTTATGCAGGGAGGGAATCTTATGACCTAATTTAATGATGTTTCATATCTTCTCGAAAACAGAGAGTTGGCTTCTAAGAATTTGAATCCACTATGTGGAGGGTGTTTGATCATGTGGGAAAATATCTCCAGTTTGATCAACTAGAGAAAAGAGAGAGATCATCTTTCATCATCCTAGATCTATGCTAGGATCCTAGCATATGCTGAGTTGGAAAGGACCCCACAGGATCATCAAAACCAACTCCTGGCCCCATACAGGTCACTACAGGAATCACACCCTGTGTGTGAGAATGTTGTCAAACACTTCTTGAACTCAGATACTCCTACTACAGACTGCATCAGTATGCTGGATAGCTTAGGCTGGGTTCTGGGTACTTCAGCTATCCAATACCACACTGGTTTAGAAGTCAGCTTGAAGTTCATGAACATACTTGAAGGAAAAACATTTTCCTTCACTTTATTCACTCCGTTCAAGTCTTAGGATATCAGGCAGTTCAGAAGAGCAGAAGAAACAAAAACACAGAACTGAGCTAAGCCTTCAAGTGATAGTAGTGGGTGCTCTGGGGATCAGATCCAGGCTTGAGCATCATGGCTTTTGAAAAATCTCAGTACAGCTTCTCTGCCTTGGTTGCCTCCTAAAAACAACCTCAGAGAGGGATTGCACCTGGAGCTGGAGTGCATTATCTTTTGAATAACCTTACTTTTCCAAATGCTGAGTTTTCTCCAAACTGTTGTACTTAATGGATCATCTCATATAAATTACTGACAATTCCAACAGGACACTGACTGAAATGGCAGCACAGCGAAGGACCAAGCTGTTCCTCCCTTTGAGCTGGTGCAATATACAGCAGGCCCTTTATTAACAAGTCTCTTTCACAACACTCCTGGAAGGGAGGAACAGTTTGTGGGCTTCTTTTGTTGGTTGGTTGGGGTTTTGTTTGGTGGTGTTTGGATTTTTTTTTTTGGTGGCTTTTTTGTTGTTGTTGCTGGTTTGGTTTTTGGGTTTTTTGGGGGGAGCTGTTTCATTTCTTGAAAAAAAAATAGTTAACTCTCTGGTGTATTATTTCTTTATTTGTTTTTCTCCTCTTCAGTCACACCAACATCACATCTTTTTTTTACATGTTGCAGAGACTGGGCACTTTTTAACAGCCTGTTTTCCTCACTGAATTGGGAAAATTGAAATTTCTAACTGAAATACTTCCCAAAGGCAGATGCTTGAAATTGGTGTTATTTCTAGCATAGGATATTGCTTAATGGGACAGTGCTCAATGGGAAAACCAGCAGCTTATGACATTGGTTTAACTTGCATTCCTCATTGCTGCAGGTTTCTGGAGGCTCTGCTCCCTTAGATGCCAAATTTCCAGCTTTCCTCTAGCCCAAGACAGGCAGAAAAGCTCCTCTCTTGAGCAGTAAGCACTGGCTATGAGTGCAGAGGCGCTAAAACCTGGATGTTTTATACCTGTTACATATGATTAAGGGGGAAAGTCCTCATACTGTATCAGCCAGGACACAGTTTCATTTTTATGCCAGTCAGTGGAGCCAGAAGCTGCTCCTCTGAGAAGATCTTGCTCTAATTACAATGGTTACGAGCCCCACCATCTTTCTGTGCTGTTTTCCTTTCCAGTGGGAAGGAGGATGTTTGGAGCAGAAAGCACTGTGAGGAATCTGCATGGGTTTAAAGCAGTTTCTTCTTGCAGAGATTTAACACTGAGTTCCAGCTCTCCTGCCAAGATAAGCCAGCTACCCCATAGCAGCCTGGATCAGAGTCTAATCCTGCCACATCATCACTTTAAACAGGGAGTAAACAGACTTTATTGAATTGGCTAAGCTTTCAATTAAAATAATTGGAATGCTAGAACATAACAAATGCTTAAGCAGTGAAGTGAGGACTAGATAAAAATGGTTTTAGAAGCCACCACTGAGAGAGAAAAAAAAGAGCTCTTAAAGAAACCCAAGAGCATAATGCGTCATATCTACCAGGGAGGAAAATAAGCACTAGGAAAGAAAAACATATTATTACGATGATAAAAGGAACTATGTTGGAGCGATTGTCTGCAGACTCCAACATCAAAATTAGAAGCATTTCTTTTCCCAGAACTGCAAAAGAGCTGATTCTCCACATGAATAATATGTTTACCGTGTATTTTCTTGTGCTTTTCATTACTGAGACATTGTAGAAAAGAACTCTTTATTTTTTTCTTGGAAGCTAGTAATTTCAACAGGAACAGCTGAAGAGCCTATGACCCATCAGTCTAGAGGTCTGTATATTAGTGGAAAAATCTGATGTTCATAGTCTGATCATAATCCAGGGCTTGCAGAAAATGACAAAGTGTTTTTTCATCCTACGTATTGTTAAATTACCTTCATAATACATAGTACAGGTCACTGTGAGCTAGGAATTCATGCTGGGAAGTGAAGGTCGATCCTTTGTAGCAGCATGGGGATGTATCAGCCTGAAACATCTGCCTCATTATAGTTGCTGGGTTTGTAGCATTCATTTGAAAAGCATTCATATGAAAACATTTGAATAACTTGTTTGAGAGACTGAGGAATATCCCCTTCCCAGAAGAACAGTCTTCAAAGTCTAAAGAGGATGCTTAAACTATAGTGGATGATCTAAATAAACCACGTGCCTGGAAAATTGTTTGCCTAAGGTTTGTTTGCGCTGAAACTGTGCACATGGCAGCACAGTGTGTGGCTAGCTCTTACTTTTGGAAACCAGTGTGCACATATCAATGTTTCTGTTTCGCCTGCCAAGCAGAGAATAGCTGAGCAAGGATGGAGGAACAAAGGTTCCTCTAAGTGCGGTTATCAGAGAAGACCCTGCAGGGAACAAAGAAGGAGAAACTGCCTGATGAAGGATTAGTGAGGAAGTGGGAGTGTCACAGAAAACATGCTTAGCCCAAAATGGTTAGTCTGATCAGCTTGTAAGTACTCTGCTTTAGCTAACTCCTCGTATTGCAGCTGTATCCCCGTAACTGCTCATCTTCTTGCCCCATCATCTGACAAAGCATGCACCACAGGTCTCCTGTGACTATGAGCCTCCTTGCACTTAGGAAGTGAAGGGTGCTTCCTCACTTGTTTTTTCCTATTTACAAAAAAACCCATTCTCTTCTTGATCTTTTCTTTCTTCCTTGACCAATAAAGATGATCTCCTGCTGCAAACCCCCTTCTACCTTGGATCCTGCTGTATGCCCTTACTCTGTCACATCCACCTAAACCAGGGAAAAGCAGGAAGAGAGAAATGGGATCATGTGAACTTTCTCTGCTTAGTCATTTTCCAGCTATTATCCATTTATTTAAAACTCTTTTTCACCACCCATGATAAGAAGATACTCTGGCCATAATTTGCAGTGAATAGGAAAGGAGAATTTTGGGTTCCCTTTTCAAAACCAGAACTAAGCCTCAACTTAGCATTGCCTTTGCCACTGACACCAGACTAATGGAGGCAGATATGTACAATTATGACCACCTCCTCACCTTATCTCCTCACCTTATCCTCATCTCTTATATCTCTGTGTCTTCTGGAAAGCTGTTTCCTGAGCACAGTCAGGAAAAACTTGAGCCTAAAAACAAGAAGTTCCTCCTAACCTTTGTACCACAGAAAGGGCACCAGGCAAGACTAACTTTATCTAGTTGTGAATAGTACAGATCTAATATTTGTATTAGAGTTTAGCATATTCTAGTAGGAGTATTCTAGAATTTTGTGTTTCTTTTGCATTTAGAATGGACATAGATATATTTGGTGCCTAGATTCCAATATTTTTTAGTCCACTTTTGAGAGCATTTTGATCAAGCCTTTCTCTTTAGGAATGCTACAACAAACTCAAGCCCTGTGCCATCTCTTAATTTGGTCCCTGTAGGAGTATTCCCACAAGTATTCCCCAACCAGTTGCTGATTGGATTTCCTGCCTTTGCCCCTCGCTTCTTACCATATTGGATCCCATCTGGTCATACACCATAAAAATGTAATGTGGTGGTGTGCTAGCTGTCTTTATACCACTCAGGAGGTGTAAACACAGGAGAAATCAATTACCCTTATAAAGCCATCAGAAAGAGAAGGTGAGAAAGTGTGAGAGAAAATGTATGTCAGGGCAAATAGAGTAGGATGGAGTTACTTTAGGCCTAAAAGATAATTGGATTTTGTCTTCAATAGCAAATTTTTCTTTGAGATAATTTGAACTTATTGTTAAGGATAAATGTAAGGACAGAGAAGCAGGGCATTTCTGACAATTGATGTTTGTTAGACCTGCAGAGGTTCTTCCTGGATGGTTGAGGGGAGGACAGTGGATAGTGTCTCCCTCAACTTCAGCAAGAGTTTTGATAGTGTGTCTCACAACATCCTCATAGGCAAATTCAGGAAGGGTGGACAGAATGAGCAGAAAATGAGGTGAATTGAGAAGTAGTTGAATGGCAGATCCCGGAGGGTCATAAACAGTGGCACAGGGTCTAGTTGGAGGCCTGTCAGTGGTGGTGTCCTCAAAGGTTCAATGCTGAACTGTTTAACTTCTTCAACCATGACTTGGATGAAGGGGCAGATGCCTCCTCAGCAAATTCAGAGGACACAAAGCTGGGCAGAGTGGTTGTTACCCTCGAGTGCAGCCCTTCAGAAGGACCTCAGCAGGTTGGAGAGATGGACAAAGAAGAACCATCTGAAATTCAGCAAGGGCCAGTGCAGGGCCCTGCACCTGGGGAGGAACAGCCCCAGGCACCAGCACAGGCTGGGGCTGACCTGCTGGGGAGCAGCTCTGTGGAGAAGGACCTGGGGGTCCTGGTGGACAAGAAGCTTTCCATGAGCCAGCAGCATGTCCTGATGGCCAAGGAGGCCAGTGGTACTCTTTGAGGCATTAGGAAGAGCATTGCCAGCAGGTGGAGGGAAGTGATCCTGCCTCTGTACTCAGCCCTGCTGAGGCCTCACCTGGAGTGCTGTGCCCAGTTCTGGGCTCCTCAGGACAACCAAGACATGGAGCTCCTGGAGTGGGTCCAGTGGAGGCTACCAAGATGATGAGGGGTCTGGAGCATCTCTCTTGTGAGGAATGGCAGGGGGAGCTGGGGCTGTTCAGCCTTGAGAAGGTATAACTAATAGTAGACCTCATCAACGTGGCACAGAATATATTCTTGACTGGAAGGGACCCACAAGGATCATCAAGTCCAGTTCTTAAGTAAATGGCCCATAGAGAGGTTGAACTCACAACCTCAGTGATATTAGCACCATGCTATAACCAACTGAGCTAATCTCAGGGTCAGGTGTACAAGTACCTGAAGGAAAAATACCTTCAGAAAAAGGTATCAGAAAGAGGATGGATCCAGGCTCTTCTCAGTGGTGCTGAGCAACAGGACAAGAGGAAATGGGCAGAAACTGATGCAGAGGAAGATCTACCTGAGCATGAGGAAGAACTTCACTGTGCATGTGACTGTTCATGGAACTGGTGGCCCAGAAATGTTGTGGAGTCTCCTTCACTGCGAGGGAGAACTGCCTGGACACAGTTTCAATCCTGTGAAATGTGCTCTGGGATGACCCGGCTGGAGCAGGGAGGCTGGACCACAGGATCCACTCTAGTCCCTTCCAACATTACCCTTTCTGTGATATCATCAGAAAAATAAGCGAAAAGGAACGTTTTGCATTTATTGCATTCTATAAACAGGTTTTGTACTAGCCAATGGTCTAGAATTTAGGCATTCTATAATAAAAAAGATTCAGAAATTTATCAGGAGATCAGGTTCCGCCATCATCACATTTATATAGCTGAAAGTTTCACTTTGGCAATATTGCAGCAAATAAAGCACATACCACACAAAGCTCTGCAAGAAAGATCACCAGTGAGAATTCCAGCTACTACAAGATGCTAGACAAACATGTATCACCTTTCAGGCTTAAAGCAATAGAATTTGAAATTTCCTATCTGGATATCCTCTCAGATCCCTAGGCTTTTTGATTGGCAAGTAGTGGAACAACTGAGAGTTTACCAAGACTGTGCTTTGGAATTTCCTGAGGAGTTTAGCCATAGTATGTCCTACTTTTTGACCATGATTGCAGATGTCTGATATTCGTAATGAGATTTTATTGCAATCCGTGGGTGCAGTTAATTCTGCTTTGATTTTTTCCAGTTGTCATGAGTTTTCACTTTGGGGACAGAATATCTGTTACCTTTAAAAACCACCACAAGAAATCCAGTTCCTGTCATAGCACATAAATATTTTTCCCTTTAAACAATTTTAACCCAAATGCTGTTCTACACCACAAAGATGAGAACTGACTCATAAGAACCCAAGCAAAGAAAATGTTGATTTTGGACACGTAGTATTGGTACCCTATCTCTCAAGCAACACAGTTCCTGGACAGGTTATCTGAACACCATTCTGTGAGTTCCCTTGAGTCAGCATTCACCTCTCAACAGACATCTCATTCAGCAGAACATGAACCTTGGTGGAGGCTGTAGAAATGGACACAGCCTGTGGCCTTGTAGACAAGAGAGAAAAAAATCCTAAAGGTTCTGCTGCAGAGAAAGGGTCTTGGTCAGATGAGATATTGGTGTCTTTGCTTTGCAGAACACTGTTGCAGGGGTGAGGGTACAGAGACTGGAGACTGGCACCTGTGTCCACCTGTACAACATCTGCCCCAAACAGAGCCCTGCTCCGAGGCTAGGGAAGTGCCCTCTGCCCTAGCAGTAAAGCCACCTTCTTCACCTGGTCACTTGCTGAGACTTGTGAAGACAGTGTACAGTCTTTAATAGGACCTGTTCGTTTAAAATGCTGTTATGGTGCCCACAAGTCACCAGCTTCACCTGTCACTGAGATTTAATTATGTGGCACACAGAAGGATTTTCGCCACTTTTTTTTCTTTTATCTATGAAATTCTGAAGGTGTCTCATTACAGTCTCTGAAAGCCTTCTCAGTATCCTCCCTGCACTAAGGTCATAAACCTGTTAATGAATTATATTCAATTGGATTTAGAACCATGTGAAGATTCACTCTGTTCCTATTAGACCCTGTACTTCTTGAAAGATACCAGAGATTTTAATCCTACAGAATTTTCTACATATTTCAGTGACAATGCTCTTCCAAACAGAGGTAAGACTAAGATCTTCTGGCATGAAAAATTGATTATCTTATCCATCCACAAATTACTGAGTCCAGCCATGTCTCTAAAATTCCAGTCCCTGGGACTCTGATACTTATTTATTGACAGAAATTTGAACACCATTAAGAAAAGATAATTAGGGGTTCTGAGAAGAGAACGTTAGTGTTCTCAGTGCTCTCAGCAAGGCAAGGTGATGGACCAGATGAGCTCCAGACCTTCCCTCCTGTTAGTACTTACTACTCAATGATGCTGCTGTTGCTAAAAACAGGCAGTTGAATTACCATCTTGAAATTCCTGTGTAAAAACTCAGACCATAGGGGCTGCTCTGGGTTTTTACATAGGAATTTCAAGATGACAATTGAAGGGGGCAGGTTTTAGAGAAAGTATTTTTTCAGAAGATTCCTCCTCATCTCTCACATTGCATTCTCAATGTTTCACCAGGGCATGATCCTTAGAGGCTGCTCTTAATCACTGCAGCCTGTACCTCATGATGATCAGTTTTTCATCAGAATTTGTTTAAGTCTGGGTAGATCATACTCTGCTGTCTGATAGTTAAAAGTTACCTTGACTAAATCTTTGTAGATTGGGTGTCTTTCAGCCCCACATACTTTAAAGAGAGCTACCAATGGCAGGATGAGACTTACCCCTAAGACTGTGCAGTACACCTGATACTTTCAACATGTAGATGCTGACCTGGCCTTGCAATGCTGTCTGGTATAGGGGAATTGTTCTGGTAAGCAAGATGGGGTTTCTGCATTGCTGGTTTTTTTTAATATTGGCATGCATTGCTCTCTCTGACAGCTCATTTGCTAGTAGATCAGAAGGAAATACTATGAGAGAAGTATAGCCTGTCTGTTCAGGCTGCAAGGTGCTTTGTGACCTGTTGAGCCACTGAAGATGTTGATTGTTTGCTAAATGTTGTTCGCCTAAGCTTTGGTGTCTGGTAACCAGCTGCGCAATTAGCTGCAGGTTTCTACTCACATCTGCATAGCCTGTATTGCATCCACCAACACCAAAACTGCTGATGTCTGCAGCAGTGTCAGTGGGCTTGGAAATTACATCAAATACAGCTTGCAGTACATGATCAGGTGTTTTTAGGTCTTCCTTTAAGGAGCTGTGTGAGATCAAGTTAGATATGATATTCCTCTGTAAGTGTATTGCATGGGGGAATGCACCTGTCCTTATACACTTTCAGCTATGATATTGCAGGCTGGACCCCTTTTGGATGTGCCCTTTCCTTCATATATCAGTCATAGGTGCTAAGAATAGTAGCTGACTTTTCTGGATGATGTGCATTTTTCACATAATTCTAAAACATCTTAGCTGCGTGTTAAGCTGTACTAGAATTATCACAGGTATAATTTTTTCTCTTACCTAAATGTCATATGTATAGCAGTCCAGTGCCTTCTTAGAGTTAGAGAATCACGCTGTTTTGTAGAGTTTCTGAAGCCCCTGTGACACTTTGATATTATACACAAGCACAATTCTTGCCCCAAAGGGTCGATACAGTACCTTTGTTCTGTTTCACTGGTCCTTGTTAAATTTGTACAGACCTCATACAGACCTAGCATGTGTCTTGACTTTGCAGCTTGTCAACAGTTTTGAATCATCTTAGGTGAAATATGTGCCCCTCCAGATACTGAGGAAAGTGACTTTGAGTCATTCCAGTCATGGGCTGATAATTGTCTTTGGGAAGGTTTCTGGTACAACACAGTGGACAGAAGCTTTGTTTTTTACATGACAAGGTACTGCCGACACCAAGCTATAGATGTTGCCTCTCCTGAGGAGTTCTGCAATTCAGTAAGGATTTCAGAAATAACACACTTTGCTTGGGACCTATTTCCTCTGCTTTGATCTGTTCTGTCTTCCAGTGGGGTTACTCCCGTTTTGTGGTGATCTGATAGACCTCATCTTTTGTAGACTCTTATCACAGCTGTGCCTCTTCTGCTCCCACTTTCAGAGTACTTACTCTGCATTTATTTCAGGACTGGGAGAGTCAGATCCCAGGGGGAGCTCCCTACCACCCTTACTGCTATTTGCTTACTTCAGACTACCTGCCTCATATAAGACATTTCTGTTTATTTTTCTGAAGTATGGACACTTTTCTTTATAAAAGTTTCCCCTGTGTTTTTTTACCTTCTAGCTCAGAATAAGGCATATAAAGCAGAAATTTTGATTTCTGGCATTTTATTTATTCTCACTTCATTCAGAAGCCATTTCCATTAACCACAGGAACAGAACTCTGTAGTGTTGAACTTTTCTTTACTGTTGCAGCAACCTATCCCATTCTCTCTTCATTCTCTCTCCCACTTCTCCATGCTGGAGTGTTGACTTTTCCC
Organism: Haemorhous mexicanus; assembly: GCF_027477595.1. Lineage (NCBI taxonomy): Eukaryota > Metazoa > Chordata > Aves > Passeriformes > Fringillidae > Haemorhous > Haemorhous mexicanus. The sequence goes on from NC_082381.1 coordinate 67,272,556, forward strand.
CTGGCTATTTGTGTTGGAACCTTTAGCAATAGGATTTCAGCCTCAGCATTCTTTCCAGGTTGGGAACAGCAGGGAGTTTTCCTTCTGACTGCTTCTGATAATTTCCTACAAGGTGAAAAAAGGAGTGTGTGCTCTGAGCTCCCAAATGGGCATTGGTTTACATGTTTGAAATTACAGGTCTGGACCGCCATTTGACTAATGACATTTTGAAAGTGCAAATGTGTTTTTTTTTAAACACACCTCCTGTCATCCTTCTCTAGAAACAGACAATCAAAATGTCTTGGAGGTGAAGCTAGCTCCTATCGCCTTTGCATATTATTGCTTGTCAGTAATTTCTTTTTGAGATCTAATGTTGACAAAGGCAAGTACCTCTCAATAAAGCTTCAGGAGTGGGCTCCTTTAGGTGAAGTTCCCAGTTGTAAATTAAAGTGTTATTTACTGTCTGTGTAGGAAATTAGTGTAGGAAGACTAAGCAAAAGACCGTGTGAAAGGAGAGTGGGATTTTATTTTGCAAATCTCTGTGTAAGTTGTTTCTACCCACTGACATTCTCACAAGCACATATTCCAAAGTAGGAAGACATATAGGCAAGTTTCCTGACTGTTTTCTTTCCCAGTTTTGGGCATTTTTGCCACTGTGGTGTGTTGTCCTGTTGGAAGAGCTGGAAGAAGCACAGCCACACGCACCAGGCTGTACTTCTGTTACCACCCTCCTTGCACCACAGTGTGGCTTCATCACAGGCTGTCTGACCTTTTTGTAAACATTATCTTCCTCTGTGTGGATCAGTTTCATTGCTTCCACTCAAGACCTATAAGCACAAGCCATTCTTCTAAAACTTGCTTTTTTTTCCCTTTTCCCCCCGCTTCCACATGCATATTTCCACTTTATATTAGAATTGTCATACTTCTGTTACAGATCTCTGCACCTGCCAGCAGATAATAGGATAGCTTGGGGGTGGAGATTTTCAAAGGATACCATATGGCAGGTTTTCTCACTAAATGTAGTCCCATGTCACACACTAATCCCAATACAACCCCACTCTGTGCACCTCACCGATACTTGTTTTCACAAAATACTGAGTAGCATTTTATATTCTTTAAGAAGCCATACATTCCTGATACTTGTGGAGGTATTAGGCCTGGAGGAGGATGGTCTCTTCAAAGAAAAACAAACTAAAATTAATTTGGAGGAGTGTACTAGTAGGAAGCCACACTTCAGGTCGATTATTTGCTGTGTACACACAAAGCTGGCTTCTCTGCTGAAGCTTCAGCCTTCAGAGTATGAAGCCTTTGACTGCCTTTAAAGTGAGACCTTCCTGGGATGAGAGCATCAAAACACATTCCGCAGACATGGCCAGAAGCCCCTTGAGGGAAGGCACACTGTGCCATCTGCTGTCTCCAGCACAGCAGAGGCATGCCGGTCATTTTCAGCAAGCAGAAATGTTGGCAGGGAACAGGGAGTGGTAATGCTTTCAGTCTGTTAGCAGAGCTTCCTTCATTCTTTAAGAAAATCCATCCTTTTGGTTTCTTGCCTTAATCTTTTGGGAATCATAACTGGGCCTGTCTTTATTTAAAAACTCCTGTTTCTGCTGAAGAAGCATATTTCTTAAACACTGGGCTCAAAGGATCTCATTGATAAGCTGCTGAGCTTCCAAAAATTGCCATGCTGAAGTCCTTGTGAGACATACGTTCCAAAGACCTTACATGAAAGATACCCCTTTTCTTTGGCTATGAATAAAGGTTACAGAAAATGGCTCTAACACTGAGTAGACTGCAAACAAATCAATTACATGCAAAAAATTTCCAGCTATATAGTTATTCTGTAGTTTTCTGTATAAAAACATATTATCTTTATTAGCTGTAAAAGCAAAATTAGATTCATCTGCAGGATTTTTTAGTAATTCATTTAATTTCCTGCTTTCTGAGTTCTTTGACTTCCAGAGCATGATTGTTAAGACAGGGGCTGAAAGCATCAACTGCTTTTCTTTGAAGATGATACAGGAAACTAAGGAAACTTAAGTTTCAAAAGATTAGCCAGTTCATATGAGGAATATATTTTACCAAGTCCGTGTATATTCCAAATAGTGAACTAACTCTCAGCTGGGCTGTGGTGATCAACAGCCTTCATCTGTTTTTATACAAGGAGAAATAATGTCTTTCTCATATGTCAAGGAGCTGGGGAAAAAACGTATATGTAAGATGGTTGTGTAACAGTGACAGAGAATATGTACCTGCCACCTTTAATGTATAAAAATAATTGAGGTTCTCTCTACTCACTGCCTCCCAGTCTGTAGCCCAGTGTAAGGATCAGATCTTCACTGATCTTCCCCATCAAAGCACTGCAAATGTTTTCCTTCCCACATCTCAAATCCAGATCCAGAAACCTCCCCTTCAGTTGTTGTTGGGGACTAGCGAAGCTATCATTCCAGGTTTGCCCATGAGCCGTGGGCTAGGGCTTTGTCTCTCAGGATACAGATCTTTGTCAGCTCTGCCTTGTTCCTGTGGGATCCTGGGCCCTGTACAGACTTTGGTCTCCCTCCCATTAGTGAACCCCAGCTAATACGCCTTACTCTGGCCTCCAGAGTTCGTCAAAAAACACACAATGAAAAGGCAGCAGCATGAACTGGCAACAGCATGAAAAAATGAATCCTGGTGAAAGATGTGGAAACATTAATATGGATTCTTCTTAAAGGCTAGATACAGAAGAGATGAATGGTAGTGCTCATAATGCACATGCCTTTATTCCCGTGCTACCTGCTCCCAGGGCCCCATGACACCACCCTGTGACCCCCTCAAGTGTCTGGGTTAGGATCAAGGGCATGAGTGCCATCTTACAGAGGCAATTCAAGCTCCCCTCTAGACACACAACAGGTTCAGCAGCCAATGCCTCTAAGCTAAATCTTTCAGAGACTATATTCAGAAATTATCTCTTGTTACCACCCCTGGATGTCAAGGGAATACCCTGGCTGCCCTATTCAAGAAATGCCAAACTCCTGCACAGGCTGCTTCTTTGCTCCTGGAGAAGAAAAGCAGCCAAGTAAGGGAAAAGAAAGGCTCCTCAGAGAAAAGCTTTTATCTAACTTCAAAGGCAAGATCTTCAGAGAGCTATGGAATAATGAGCTTATTAGCAAACAAGTTCCGTATTTCAACAGATAACAGCCCTATCTGATTTCTGGCACTAAAACATTTAATTCTTCCCATATTTGCTGTCCAGATCCTTTGAGCTACCTACTTCCAGGACCAAGCCCCAGTTATATGGCTAAAACATAGGGCTGGTGCATGCAGATGAAGTGCAGTTCCACGACAAGTGGCCCAGTGAGGAAGCAAGTGTCTCAGGGCTCAAAACCCAGAAGAGATGCTGCGACCATCCAGTCCAAGCTTTTCTAAAACTTGGGCCAGAAATGCATCCTGAATTAATTTCAGCTTATGTTGGAGCAGACCAGTTGGAAAAATAGCCTTCTCCATTTCAAAGTTTCCATGGAGGCAGAATTCCTGCAGCTCTTTACTAGAAGGCATTTTCTGATCTGTTTATCATTCCTAGTTCTGCTCTGTCTCTAATTCACCAGCACCCTTTTTGAACTTTGGGCATCAGAAACCATCTGAGCACTTTTGGAATTTGCACTGATGTCAGAGACAGACGTGGCAACTCCTTTGTAACTGGATGCAGGCCCATTTTCATGACATCCTTTAGCTGTTGTGGTCCCTATGTCCCATGGAGGGCTCACAATTTGCTAACTATCTGCCCTGAACCCTTGTCCTCCATCAAAGTGCTGGGACAGTTCCCTTATTCTGCAAACATTCAGGATGCTTTGTCGTCTTCAATGGATGATTTGCCATTTAGCTGTATTCAAATGTACTCTGTTTGCTTACCCCACACAGTCAGCCTGTCTAGGTTCCACATGGTTATATCTTTATTTTGCACTCCTTAGCATTCAGGGGTATTTTTTACCATCTGTGCTGCTAACAGGCAGTGAGATAGAAAATAAAAAGAATATTAGCTATTCAGTGCAGGAACAGCAGGAAGGGTGACTACTCCTCAGCATCCTCCTTCCCTTTTCTCTCTCTTGTAGCTGCTGCCATTTTGGCTGAGCATAAGGACTGTTACAAAAGAGGACAGTGCACAGCAACGCAGATGGAGCAGGGGTGCTTTGGTCCACAGAGAACGTGGAATCTCCTGGAGACCCTCAGTGCTCACCCCCACGCTGTCCCTGGGAGGCAGGGCATGGACACAGAGATGACCACCCTATACCACTGATACATTCACACTCCTGGCAGGAGCACAGGAACAAGCGCCAAGCTGATATCTGGATATCCCAGCAGCCAGCCAGGGGGCCTGACCCAGCCTCTTCCTTGAGCCCCAGTTGTCGTGACTGCTGTGCCAGTGGCGTCCAAGCCCACTTCTGCAACTGGCATGGCCTCTGCTGCGTGCTGTGTACTCAAAGGCCACTCTGGATTCAGTAATGCTTATTTTTTAAGGTGCTTTTTAAGAACACCTTCCAGAAGTAGAGTTTGTAAAGTATACCTCAGTGTCTTTTCTCATTTGCCTTTTGATACCAAAGGGAATTAATTAGTATCAGCGTGAGTGTAAGAACTGCAGGTAGAAGAAAAAGCTATATGAACTTTCTTGAGTCTATTCAGCTCCCAGAGAGTTCTCATCAGACTTCATCCAAATGTCATCCTTGGTTCGCTTCTTTCAGAAACCTATTGTTCCTGTATGTTTAAAATGATCCTGTGGAAGTACTGTTCATCTGAGCTAATTAAAGCCTGTAGACTAATAGGCATACTTTGCTCTTTTTTCTATCTACAGATGCTGGAGAGGCTGTATGTGTAAAGATGTATGGTATATTTTGCAGATAAATGATGACAGCTTTATATACAATAAAAGGAATGTATCTGAGCTGATGCTGTTTATTGCAGAACTAATTTTAAGTGTTCTTTTTTATTTTGATGTTTCAATAATAACCTAATGATTTTAATCCCAGGAAGGAGGAATATATAACATTCTCATCTTTAAAAATAGCTTCACCCTTATATGCAAATTAATATTAAATAAGTTAATATTATAATTTGGTTTATTGACTCTTTCAAGTATTTTTTTGGCCAGCTCCTGATAAAACTTTTTAAATTAAAATCTTTTTTCATAATATTTGAAGAATGATGGTTAGAAAATTATTCTATATCCGCCTTTTGAATCTATAGTGATTTGCTAACTAAATCTATGGTTTTGAAAAATTTTCTTTTTAGTCTATGTAATGGATTATTAAGCAAATGAAACAATGGAGAAATCTAATCTGGAACATGTCACTGTATGACCTATTCTCATTTTTTATTCTTGGTACTACATTCATAACATGCTAAAAATTGCAAGAATTTGGAAGGAAATACATGCAAAGTTATTCTAACAGGCAAACAGAATGATGCACAGCTACATTTCTGTCGAGATTTTAAAACAGTAGTTTTTAATTTTTCTTGTATTTTGGTATTGGTTCATCTGTTATGTTTTATTGTTGTCTACAATATGCCCTGTTAACTGGAACCCCTTTTGAAATCACAAGTGCTTGAATCAGCAAAGGCTCTTCCCATAGTGAGATTTAAGACCCTGTTGGAATGAAATGTCTGCATGGCAAATGAGATTTATAGACAGATGGATAAGACAGGCAAATAGATGAATTAGATAGAGATCCAGTCCCAGCTGACATTTGTTGAATCAATACTAAAATAGCTGTGTTAAACCACAAGGCTTTTACATTGGGTATATTGACAGCAGTTAATGAGTGGAGAACAAGAACAAGCTTCTTCCAAAGCAAGATAATGGGACGGCGTTTTCATTTATGATCTCAGTAAGCCAAGGGCACAATGCAAAGAAAATTCTATTGCTCCTAAAGCTCAGAGGAACTCCTGTAATTAGCACAGCATCTCCCCATCCCCTGGCTGGAAGGCAAGGGAGGGGGGTGTTGAAAGATGTATCTTGAGACAGGTTGAACTGTTTAGCACTAGGTGTCAGAGGGGTACTCTTTGCCATGAAATGACCCTGGTACTACTACTAGCCCTCACCTATTTTGGGCTGTGTGTCACAAACTGATGTCAGAAACTGATGCGCCTACCACAATGTTATTCATTGCTTTAATGACTTGAGTATCTGCATGGCTGTGGTCCTTTCACAGTATTACAAAAAGCTGTAGCAAATTCTAATCCTTGGGACTGACGGCTCAATCCTGTTACATTCAAGGGAAGCTTTATTTTTTGTGCAAGGAGGAGCTGAAGCATACCTTCCCATGTCAATCCTTGCCTGTCCTCTGTAATACAAAACTCAGGTAGGAACTCATTGCCTGAGACATGATCTCACTAAGGTAGGCAAAACCTGCCATGAGAAATAATGGGATCAGCGGTCATGCTAAGACAAAACAACCAGCTAAAGGGCAGGAGAAGAAGCAGTAGGTGTCTGAATACGACTTTAAACCACGACCAATACTTCTGCATTGACCATAAGTCTGTGAGGATGTGTTCCATTAGCAAAGATTCAAACCTCTAATATCACATTTTTCTAGGGGTAAAACAGACAAACAAACAAACAAACCAAAACGAAACAAAATCCAAACTACTGAGAAGACATGGGTCTTAAGGACCAGTTTTCTGGATAGGAGGATTTACAAACAAAATTTATCAATCATTTGTATCACACAAATCCAGCACTGGTCAACTGATTCCCTGCTTTCCCATTCCTCATGAATGCTAACCAGATTTTAAGAAAGCAGAGGCACAGTGCTCTTTAGATACTTCTAAATATACCACTGTGTCAATTAACCCAGTTTACAGCTGGATTAATTCTAAGAAAAAATATTATCTTCCATAGCTATTGTTGAACCCCTGAGGAGTTGGGTAGAAGTGAGGAATACTATAATTAAATTGCCTCCTGTGTTATCATCTGGCTGTGCCTTCCAAATGAGACAGGTGTCCTGAGTCTCCAATGCTGTCTGAGTGATGAGGCTGAAAGTTTCTTAGTCTGGGCTTAAGCCTTCAGTGGTCTGGAAATCAGTCCTGCCATGTATTGTAGCATCAGTGTAATCTTGATATATCCACCCTCATGCAGAGCCAGGAAATAGGTCTGGATCTGGAAAAGCAAGAGGCAGATCAGCTCACCCTATGTACAGCTATCACAGTGGAGAAGTGGGTCTCTGAGGCCAGACTCTTTTGAATAGCCAAGACTGGAGTGGATGAGTATTAAGACCAAGCTATGAGCACTAACTATCCACAGCTGCCGGGTTTGAGTCTCCTCTGCATTACACACCTTGGAGGTGGTTGTGTTTAGAGAGGCTGGGGTCTCCACATTCAGCTGTTCTCAATATTAACTGCTACTTCACTGGTATATTGATACTGCTACAACAGGGGCTCACCACCAGCTTCTCATGCTTTGTGAAATGCTGGGATCCTACCAGACTGCCCAGACCTGGTTTTATTCTACCAATGCAGAACTGATATAGGGAGGCTCTTGAAAATCTTCACTTAGTTTATGATGTCAGGCTTAGCCCTTGTATCACCTCCAAGAAGAAGTTCAAGCTACTGCAGGTTGTATAAACTCTGCACCTCTGCACAGCAGATTATATAGAAAGGTATTTTGACAAGATGGGAGAAAATGTTGAACTGCTGTTGACTTTGTCCAAGTGGTTTACTTGGGGCTTCATCTAGTTGAGAAGAAATGCCAAGTGGAAATTCCAGAAGAAAGGGCATGAACTTCCTTTTTTGAGGCATCTTGAGTATGCAACAACCCTCTCAGGCTATTTTTTTTGGCCTGTTTAATTCTGGGGAAACTCTAGAGACAGAGTGCTGTCAAATGAAGTAGAGGACATAGAGCCTGTGAGAAATCCTAGTATAACAGGGTAGCACACTGTCCGGTGTAGGCAGCATTTTACAGGTGTGTGTCTTCTTACAGTCACAATTTCTTAACTGTGGGGTTGTGGAGCAGCCAGCTGCCTCAGGAGGTGATAATGCTTAAATGCTGAGGTAGGTAGGAAAGCTTGTCATACAGTCAGGGTGACTGGGGAGACTCTAAATCTAAAATCTCATGTTTGTCACCATCTCTTCTAATTTATCTTTCAGTGGAGGGTTTTAACAATCTGAGAAGTAATTAGAAGTAAATATGGAGGTTTTCTCCATCTGCTTATATTTTGAATCCATAGTTGGTCAAGCCTAGCACAGTGAATTTGCAATTGGTTTTAGTCTCTGCTGTGAACAGTACAAGACATTTAGACCCTTGGGGAGGTTTACAGGTGGAGGCAGTGAAATTGCCATAGCACTGATCCCCAGATCCCTCTGTGTCCCTGCAGGGCACCAACAGCAGGACAACCCCCAAAGTTTCCAGAGTGTTTTCTGGCAATGAAGACAGGGCACCTCTGCTGCAGGAGCAGATGGGAAGCCCAAGGTTGGGGAAGATGTGCAGGGAAAGGGCTGTGGGGTATAGCAATCCTAGCCAGGCAAGGCAGGACACCAGCAGGAGATCTGCCACCCCATCTTTCTGTGCTGCTGAAGCACTCACTATCATCACCATTTGTAAATTCTTTGCAGTTATACCCAAACTAATCCTGACCCGGAAAACAAGAATATTTTTCTTTCCTTAGTTGAATGTCCCATCAAATTAACCAGACTGGAAAGACAGGTTTATCCTAATAAATACTGGGCCATATTTCTGTCAGAGAAACGATAAGGGTTTATGCAAAGGCATATACTTAAGATCACCTTATGAAAACACTTAGATTGCATTTTCAGCTAGTGTTAACCTTCCAAAATTTAAAAAATTGCTGATGTTTGAGAAATTTGGTGTTTATCTGGCAGGGACACAGCTGAATGCTTTTATTCAGAAGGAAGCAAAGTTTGTCAGAATATACTGCATGTTTATACAACAGTCAGGCCTGTTCAGATGACACATCTGTTTTTTCAGATGCCGGCAAAAATGGCATCATAAAAGCAATATTTTGTTCCCAGAATCAGTAGAAAATGAAAAGAAAAATACCAAAGCAAACAAAAAACACAACTAAGCTAGTCACTGTCTCCACCTGGAGGCAAAAAGCTGTCTGAAATAACCAGTTTGTCCCATGAAGAAGAGACCATGTAGACAACATGGAATTCAAAATATTTGCCAAAAGCCCCTGAAAAGCCAGGCAGACCAAAAGTCTGTGGACCAAAAATCTTCATCAAAAAAAAAAAAGAGCATCACTAAGCTCTCAGATTAATGTTAAATGCTCATTTGACACCAAATCATGTTTCTCTGTGTGGAAAAGGGTGACTGGGGTCCTGTTTGATCTCTCAGAAGAGGTCCAATATGGGGAGAGATCCCTGCTCAGTCACTCAGAACAGCAATTGCTGAAGAGAATCAGGTGAAATAAAATGTGCCTAAATTCCCAACCTGACAACCATGAAATACATCCTCCTGCAAGTCAAAGTGTGACCCAAGCCTCTCTGATACCACTGGGCAGTCCAGATGGTGAGGCAGAGCCCTTCTATGAGCCATGAGCATTCTGGGCACAACCAGTAAATTCAGTAGAGGGTTAGATCAGTACTTGGGTGAACTGGAGCTTTTCTGGAAACAGCTCAGAAAAAGATTAATCTGATTTTCAGTCAGGAAGACATGCTGTCCTTAAGGAGATGTCACATGCTGCTGTGCTTTCTGTGCCCTCTCAGAGGCCCCGGGGACCTCAGCAGCAGACACAGGGAAGACAGGATTCTCAAATGTAATATGAAACTTGCCTTGGTGCTATCAAGGAGGTGGTTTGTCTTTTCCATTTGCCATGGTTGAACATTACAGGGAGGAAGCTGGGAAGACAATGGAGCACAATGGAGATAGGGGTTACAATTTTTTATCTCTCAGGATGAATTTTACTATGCCAAAATGTCTGAAACTAGTGAATTTTAGCCAGCAGTTTTGGAGAGAAAAAACCAGAATGACAGAGTTTGTCATACTGGTTTTGAAATGCTAAGAGCCAAGGAGTGCTGGTCATATCTCTGGAGGAACAGTCGTGCAAACAAGAGGCTTGGTCTCTTGGAGGTGCCCTGGTGTGCATTGGCTGGGTAGCCTGGAGCTGTAGCACGAAGGACTCCAGCTTGTCACAGCCTGGGATGTAACTCTGTGCACAGCCCCAGTCTGTGGTCAAAACATGAGCCTTGGTCACCCTCTACCTGCCAGTCACTTCACCATACCTCAGATTCCCACTCTACATGGGTGCATCTCATGGCTTTCAGCCCCACTGAGAGGCTGGGATGGGCTTCCAGTGCTGTGAACACTGGTTGTGCAAGCTTCCACGAGCATTATCTAGATGTCTCCACTGTCAGCTGGAGATGAAAGTTAGAAGAGATGTGAGATGAAGCTGAGATAGTATCTTAAAAAATCCCTGCAACAGGAAGGAACTTATCTTGTATACTCAGCATCATCTCAGAGGGTTAGAGGGTGGGCATGGACATGCTGACCCAGAAGTTTCACCATGTGGGTATTCCACTGCTTTCATGAAGACAGTATCTGAGTCTATGTTCAGCATTTCAGTGTGAGGAAAGCTCAGGTTCATTTTGGTCTTTGTGGTTCCCAGGGAGTAATGTGATGAGTGTTATGCCAAAGGATGCTCAATGTGATGAGTTTTTGGATTAGAGTTACACTTTGAAATGGTTCTGTGATGGGTTCACTCCCACCTGCAAGAATTGCTCCAGGAGAAGGAAAAGTTCAGTGTTTAGTGTCAGAGCACAGCTGCCTAAGGAATTCTGTGCTGCCTTTTGGACATCATGTTACATGTGCATCCAGCTGCGGCTGCCACACACAGACACCCCCAACAGTGCTGCCCCAAAGTAGTGCCTACACCTAGCCTCTGTGCTGACCAGGAGCTTCTGGAGCTTCAAACTGTTGCAGCTAGTCTGTATCTGTGCAAGGTAGTAAAACTTACATCAGTGGCAGACACCCCATCACTTGTCATGTCTTGAAAATGAAGCAGGACAGTATTTGGATGACAGTCCTCCAAGGGTGACATACATGCTGCATCTTATGATGGCACTGGCTGACTAAACAAGGTCCACTTTAAAAGAACATAGCTGGAGTGTGCTACAAGCAGTGCAGTTTTTGACTTGAGGCATTAAAGAGAAGTCCTCATTGCTTACTGCTATTCCCACTTCAGGAGTGCCTTTGTGTAGGAGTGTCTAGTAAGTCTTTTGCATCAGGATGCTAGCTTGGATTTGCTGGATAGATTCCAATTCAGACAGTTACCATCTATCTCTGCAAATTTTCCATGCTGTTTCGGTTGGCTACAGAATGATATTTCATTTCATGTTCAAATCTGACTTTAATAGTTACTTCATACACTTGAACAATTCCTTTATTTCACACTCAGTGGTGGGTGGAAGGATGTTAAGTAGCATATACTTGGACCCACTTCAGTGGAAGCTATTACCATCACTGCTAGGGTTGCAATGATGAATAAATCCATGCCAAAGGGAGCAAACCATTAAAACTGGAGAATATTTCATTGTAAAACCTACTGTGGGGCTTAGAGTACCCTGCTCAATAGACCAGCAGCTCATGACAGAAATCTATAGTAACAGCTTACTAAGTGTTTAGCTCTTGAAATTGTTATTTGTGCTTATGTTAACTCTAGGAAGTTATATCTCTCTTCAATGAAAACAAGCTCAGTCTCTGCAACAGTAGAAAACTCCATCCTAGATGCCTGCAGTTTTACTACACCCCAAGAGGATTGACTCCTTCTTGGCTACTCAAGTTCCCTCACTTCCCAAATAAACTTTTTTCTTCTCTTATATTCCAGTTGTTGAAATTGTTTTGTCATCCTCTCTTCAAAATTGCATTTATCCTTTTCCTCACACTTTTCACAACTCTTGGGATTATCAGCTCCGCAATATGTAATGTAGATTCTTGGGATCTGATGTCATCTTGCCTGGCATATGTTACACACTCAAATAAGCTGTTGTGATGAATAATGTACCATATGTATACCTCTCAGGTTCTCCCTGCATTGTAAAGACTTATCAGTGCTCTAATTGTGTATCACATAAACCAGGATTTTGTTATGTAGGGTTTCCAAGTCTGGTGTTACCAACAGAAATAAAATCCTCATCTCACCCTCTTCTCTTTGCTCTGCATATCAAACCCCAAAAAAGTTCTGGGAAAAGCCTACTCTTCTGAAGACCTGATCTTTTGAAGATACTGTAGGAATGCTGTGTGCCAGAGTCTGAGATGCTGCAGACCATGATCTCAAGTCTGGGATAAAGACAGTGATCCTGAATGTCCAGACCAGGCAGGGTGGTACCACAATATTATTGCTGTAGCTGCAGGCCATGCCCAGGCCTTGGGTACTCTTTGAAAAGTAAAGTTCCCCAGCAGGGAATGAGGGAGAAGTCATGGCACTGCTCATGCCAAGCTAGACACACACTAAAGTAGTGGACTCCTATTCTGCCTTCTGAAAGAGCTGTATAACAGGCAGACCCAGGATGCTTTCAGGGGCAAGGGGCTGCAAGTGGTGCCACAACGAACCATGTCCATCCTCAGACTGTGCCTTTCATTTTAACTGCTGAGGTCTCAAAAATATTCCATTTTCTGAGAAACTTCTATAATGTCCTTTCTTGAAGGAACACCATAATTAGCCAACATAAAACAGAGCTGTGTGACTGATGCTCATGAACAGAAGAGTCAGCTCCAATGAACCATGTTATTTTTTCAGCTTTATGACCTTCTGCATGCATGTTACTGGCATCATGTGTTTAAGTGATTCAAATTTAAAGACTTTCAAGCAATCAGAGGGAACTGGAGTCTGACCACCATTGTGATATCTGACTTACAGTTAGCAATATATTCTGTATTCCTGGATCCCATTTGCACCCTGGGAAAACACCAGGAACAGATGGTTTACTATCCAAATTTTACAAGCAGTTCAAAGAGGACTAGGCATCCTGCATGCTGCAAACATTTATAGCATAATCAGCTCCTGCTAGCCACAGCCAACTGCGTCAATTAAGTTAGCAGTAAGTACAGGGAGAAAAGCCTAAGGCAATACAGTTTTATGAACATACTACATTGTCTTGCACAGTATTTAAGATTACAGCTAAAGAGCTGACACAGATGAGAGTTCCATGTCTGGAGCAGAGACTTTAAAATTCATGTTAGGTTATTCATCAGTACCAGTGGCTAGCAAAATAAATCTTTAGTTTCACTTTACCTTGAAGGTGTGAAAAGTTCTTAATTTTTTTTTTTTTTTTTTTTTTTTTTTTTTTTTTTTTTTTGTGAGAAGTACTCTATCTGGAGTGCATTTTTTTGTTGATGCTGATCCCTTAACACAGAGGCAAAAGAAACAAGAAGGTTTTACTTGCTTAATGGTCTTTGGTCAATTGAAAAGGTATCTTTGGTGGTCTCTTTTGCTTTTCTCCAACGAGAGTTAAACATTATATATCTGCTCTTTCTTTCTTTGAGCAAGACAGTGAGAGAGAGATTCTGGTCAAGATTCTCAAAGCTCAAATTTATACAGAAAATTAAAACCCCATCTTCTATAACTACATCTGAAGTGCAAATCAACAAGAATGTGTGTCTTTGTTTTATTACCTCTATGTATATTTGATTTCTAGCTGTATTTTTAAAGTTCATCAAGAGCTGTGTTTCAGCAGACATCAGCAATCAACATAATATGCAGTCTAATAGTTTTATTTCTTGCTTATTTAAAGTGAAAAGTCTAATGAGTGCAGCACACTCTTTCTTGCAGGTGAAATATTTCCATAGCTTCCTTTTGATATATGAAAAAAATGAAAAGCTGTTACAATCAGCATAATGACTCATTTAATAGCTCAAACAGATCTGTTCAGAAAGCACTACAACTCATGAAGTATAAGGAATAGGTTCTGTTCCATTAGTCTGTAGGAATAGTGGCTTGGAAGAAAAGATTTCATGTCAAATAAATGCTATTAGTAAAGAACATCCATGCTATAAATGAAGATTTAAAATTGGGATTTGGAGACAAGTAATGTAATGTGCTCTGCGTTGCAAACAGGCTTTGTTACACAACATTTACACTGCATTTTAAACTAAGCCACAGGTATTAGTAGCTATAAAATGCCCTCTGGTTAACTATAGGGTTAGTGATTCAAGAGTAAGGAAGTATTTTTAAGAGTCAGTACTGAAACAGAGTGACACTCTGGTTTACTTTTAGGACACAATAGCCAGGACTTGATCAGTTGGCTGCATTTACATGTAATACATCTTAGTTTAATATGCATTGAATTTGAATATGACAGAAAACTTGACTTCTGGAATCTGAAGAGAATTGGAGTGCATTTGCTGCTTGTACTGTGACAGCCAGCATTTTATTTCCTGGAAGAATCTGCAATCACTCTTTTCAAGGTCTGCTGAGAATTGAGACTAATTGTGGTGACAAGGCATCATCAAGTTTGGTACTTCCACAGCAACTAAAGTTCTGCTCTTTTTTCCAGAGACCTAAAGACTTTAAAATACCTTTTGGAAAAGCCCACAGCTCTGCCTCATATATTTGATTCCTCAGGAAGATCCTTTTCAGTGAATAAAGAAATTTGGGAAGGAAGGAAAACAAAATTCACTCATGCCTTAACACAGCTAATGTTGTAAAAAGAAATTCAAAGGGTGAGTATTAAATCATTAGGAAGGGACAAGATAAAAAGCTTCTTACAAGAAATAATCAAGAATATTGTGGGGTTTTTTTTACTGTATCATTTTGTCAAAAGCCCCATTATATTCTCACTCTTTAAGGTTCTGGGGCAAAAAAATTACTAGTTCTCAACAAAAATAGAACACATAATTTAGAATGTCAGCCTCCTTGCTCTTTTGAGGAATCAACCAAAATTTCACTTTACTTTCTGGTACTCTGAATACCTTTGTCTAGGACTGAAGTACTTGTAAAAGAATGCACTTTTAGCATACGGTGCTATAGAACATCTTGGGAAAATCAGGCAGTGGGATTACAGACTGCTCTAAGTGATGAACACACTAACAAGTTCCCATGCAGGATCCTTTCTTTATATTCCTGGATATGTTGCTTGCTGCTCCAAGTCTTTCTTTGGCTCCCAGTTCATAGTACAGTACCCTTCTTCAACTCTTGTGTTGTGACGTCTCAGGAGTTAATACCATGAGCTGTAAAAACTCCTTTGCTTTTGCTTTTGAAGGATGGATAAAGTGATCCCATCAGCAGCTGGGGTCTCCAAGACCACCTTGGGGATCAGTCTCAAGAGGTGATACAGCTGCACATCAGGCTGGGATATATCTGAGCACTAAAGAGTCTTTGACTTGCTTCAGTGTACAAGTGCATGAGCGAGGAGATACTAAAACACAGTAAGAAACAATTTAGGTAAGTCCTAAATGCATACTGGTTTTTAAAAAACAGTATTTCAAGCTTCAACCCCCAAAAAGAATATTGTCCTTTTAAAAAAGCTTTCCCAAAGATTTGCCCTTGATCAGTAATTTTGTTCTATGAGTTAAACAAGAGACATGCATACATGTCATTGCCAAAATACTTAGTTCACTATATCCTCATTCATATGGCACAGGAGATCCTAGGAACACATCCTGTTTGCTTTCCAAAAAGCAACATCCTTCCAACATCCCCATCAAGCACTGTGGGTGTATCTGAAGTTACCAGAAATTTCTTGCAGAATTCAGCTAGCAAATAAGTGGGAAGGTCCAGGAAAACAATGAAGAGCAGAGGAGCACAAGCAGAGGGCTTGTGTCACATCAAGGGCTTGTGTCACATCAAGCCATCTCATCTGCTCAGTACTGGTGTTTGACCTGTAAAAGCATTGGAAGCTTCTGTAAAAATGCATCAGAATAAACTGATTTTGTAAAAATATGGGAGGGGGAAAAGCAGGAGTATGTTAACAAATCTGCCACCAAATGTAGTCAGAAGAAATAAGTAGGCAATCTAAATTCACCTGTATCAACTTAAAATTACTGTGTCTCAGTCCTCTCCAGGGTGTGTCAGCTTCATATGCAGAATTTCCTAACTTTTTTGTAATGATTATGTCAAATCAAGTTTCAGGAAGATATCAAGTAAAATCTACAACTAAAGGAAGTGTTACTAAAGCTGAAAACACACAGAACAGTTATTAAAACCTCAGGCCACACTAAACTGACTGAAAAAAATGAAAAGGATATCATTATTATTCAGAACTAGCAGCTAATTGCTTAATGAAAATTAGATGGTTTACATACTATGGTAATTTCTGAGAGCATTGCCTATTTTATTTTGTTCAAATGGCCTTTGGAAGAAAAGTGGTCTGGTTTTGTTCTGTACTGGCCCATTTATGGCAATATGCTATTTCAATAATAGCTCTAACAGATCAGCAGATGCAGTGAAGCAATGCTCTAAGGCTGTTGAAAACCCTTCAAATAGCCTGACAATTCAGGGAGCAGATGTCATTCTGGCACTTAATGTTTCTTACTCCACGAATACAATTTGTGATTCAGGAGCTAAGATATTCCCTCTACGACAGTGGACAATTTTCTTAATGGTGAACCTCTCAAAGAACCTCTCAAAACTGATTCTTCTTTATGTCAGACTTTGTCAGGCAGAAAAAACGAACAGAATACAAGAATTCTGTGCACCAGAAATGTGAATTAAAAACTTGAGAGTGGAAAATGCAGTGTTATGCAGATGAGGGCAGGACTCTTCTACCAACTTGCGCCCTTACTGTGAAGGAGGTAAGGAAGCCAGATAAAACAACAACCTCATGCTCTGCAAAGATTTTCCAGACTACAAACCACTTTAGGAACTTGGTGAGTACTTTAACCAGCTCTGAAAACCAGCCCCTTGTATTTCTCAGGAACACCCACCTCTCCTGCAACAAGATGAGTCAGACAGCATGCAGGAGCTTCATTCCAGGAATCTGGCCCACTCAGAAACCCAGAAAAGAAGCACAGAGAGCTAACATTTTCTTGATAAAAGGGAAAGCACAGTGAGCAAACACTCTGGACAAAGTCTAACCTGAACATTGAACAAAAGGCCCTAAAATTGCCATGGGCTCCTCTTCAACTGTTTGCCTTAATGAACTGTACAGTTCCCTCATTTAAACTGTGCATCAGATTTGTTTCAGAGTCAATCCTTGTCACATCTATGGGTTAATTTCTGATGTCCCAAGACAGGGCATCGATATTTATTTGTCTTAGTATCAACCAGTTATTAAATCCCAGGACAAAAACTGTAAAACCAGGAATGGTAACATCTTAACATGTGTTGGAACTTCCCAAACTAAACACGGTGAGCAATTATATGGACAGCTGGCAGCTTCAGGTTAAGTCTTCCTCATCTGGTGGGACTGGAGGAGAGCGAACTGGAACGACACCAGTATCCAGATACACCAGCATAAGTCAGGAGCCTTCTACACCAAACAAACATAGGCATACCTAAGTGTGACCTGAGGCTGACCCAAGAGAAAGCTGAGATGGTAATTTGAGGAAAAATGTGGGTAGTGACCACTGTCTTTCACTGCAGGACTGCCATTTCAACTGCCCTGGTTCTCTTTGGAGTCTCTGGTGGAAATTGATGTCCACTGATCAGGGCTGCAAGCAGCACAGAGCCCTTGGGGATTG
Source organism: Haemorhous mexicanus (assembly GCF_027477595.1). Lineage (NCBI taxonomy): Eukaryota > Metazoa > Chordata > Aves > Passeriformes > Fringillidae > Haemorhous > Haemorhous mexicanus. Next base: position 67,290,137 of record NC_082381.1, read on the forward strand.
CTGTCATGACTGCCCATTGCTGGAGGCAGTATCTAGCAGATAGAGTGCCTCCCACAAAATATTCTTCAGGGGAAAAAAAAAGTATTCTGCCTCCTTCAGTCCTTTTGAGCATGTCACTCCGTTGCTATGTTCTCTGCTCTGGGTGCACCGATTGCCAACACCATTTCAACACTTTGTCTTCCTCTGTAAAGACAGCTATTGAGCTCAGCTAAAATAAGGATACTAGATAAACAGAATAATCCTTGTGTGCAAGCTAAGAAAGCAAACAGAACAGGTGGGAAACTGCTTTCTTTCCCCATGGAAGCCAAGGGGATTTCTGAGATTTTCATATCCTGCACAAAGGAAACAGGACCTTTCAGGGATTTTTGTGAAAAATAAGGTACTTCTGCCCACTGCAGAGAAGCTACTAATCCACTGGCTCAGATGCTTGCCAAGAGCTGTGGAGCAGCCAAAATGAGTTATCACTTTCCTTAATTGAGAGCAGAGAGCTGAAATCCCTTTCCCACGTAATCACAGAGTAGCAGCTATTCCAGGAGAATTTGTGCCTGTTCTGTATCCATCAGTTCCCTTCCCTCCTCTCCAAATTTCTATCTGGGTATGAGCAATCCTTCCTGTCCAAATCACTACATTTTTTTGCAGAACATGTAGGTGTAAATAATTAGCTTTTTCCAACAGCAGTTTCAGCAGGACCTGTCTCACTGGCCATGGAGGTGCTGTAGCTCTTCCTCTTATGGCTGCTGCTGAGCAGTTGTGTGTTGCTTTTACATGTCTTGGTTTTTGGTGGGTAGTGATTTTCTGCGATAAGTTTCTGGAAGCTTCCTCCATGCCTGGCAAAGCCAATCCTTGGCTGGCTCTGAGAACAGACATGCTGCTAAGCCAATTATAGAAGTTAGTAACGCCTCTGTAATGACATATTTAAGAAGGAACTCAAAACCGTGTGCCGTTCTCCAGGGGGTGGGGAGGCACAGCACCCAGGGCCATCCTGGCACTGCAAGTGTCCATGTGGCAAGTGTGACCACGTGGCCAGTGACCCTTGCCTGTCAGCCAGATGTCCTGTGGGCAGAAGGGCAGGGGTGGTGGCAGCAGCTTCCCTTTTTTCTGTGCCCTACATGGGGAGAGATGTAGAATGGTGCTAGCGCTGTGACTGGCGGGGCCACATGGCCTGTGGCGGGAACATGGCAAGTGACTCCTCAGCGTGGACCCAGATAAGATCAACCTTTCTGTGAAACCCTACAAGGCCTTTTCAATTGACAGAACTTGAGAATAGTACCTATGGACAACAATTTTCTTACAAATCAGAGAACAGGAAGAGGTAAAGTCACGTGAGGAAAACAAACATGGTGGCACTGAGGTCAGTAAAGAAAGAGGGAGAAGAAGTGTTCCAAGCCCCAAAGCTGAAATTTTCTTCTGCAAACTGTGGTAAAAGACTATAGTTAAGTAAGCTGTCCCCCCCCCCAGCTCACTGGGTCCACAAGAGACATGCAGAGGTCCACTTGCATGACAGAGCGAGCGGATGCCAAAAGGAGCTATAAAAACCTGCACCCACATGGACAAGTGACTCACAGGCAACAGTTTTGGGAAGGCTGTTTTGGCCATGAGGAGGACTCATGTTTGCAGAAGATTGGGTGGGGCTGCTGCTCATGAGAAGAGGACCAAAATGGAGAAGTTCAGAGAGAACTGTCTCCCATGGGGGGACCTCATAGTACAACAGAAGAAAAACCTTTTTTCTGAACGAACAGAAGAAAATTCAAAGTGATGAACTGACTAAAAACCCCATGTTTTGTCTCCCTGTGCTATCAGTGGGAAAGAGGGAGGGGCTGGAAGAAAAAGTGTTCTAAAAGTTTATTTTAGTTCTCATTACCCTCTTTTAAATTTGTCAGTAATTAATTTTTCTTATACCTTTTAAATATGAGCCTGTTTTGCCCTTAGTGCTTTTTTCCTGATCCTTGTCTCAACCCGTGAACCCTTTGGGTTTTTTCTCCTCTGCTCAACTACTGCAAAGGAGAATGAATGAACAGTTTCTGTAGATGCCTGGTCTTGCAACTGTGTCAAACCATCACAAGTTGTAACATACTACTGAAGGGATTTTCAGAGATGCCTTTCACTAGCGGTGAACTCAGCAAAACTCACTGTGAAATCCTGGCCTGAACATACATAGCCCAGTATATGTTCAGTGTATGTTTCTTTTCACCATAGCAAATGACAATACAAGCAAAATGAACTCCACCTCCATCACTTGGAGTCTGCTTTGGGCAAGCCAGAGCTTTACAGAGACTTCCACTTCCTTGTTTGTGCTCTTCCTCTCTCACCTCTCTGTTCCTGAAAACAAAAACCTTGAGGTGTCTGTGTGAGTTGGCAGGCTGCCTAGCTGCCCTTATCAAAATGGCTTGGTAAATTTGACCTGAGTACTGAATGTTTACACAAGGATTTCTTCTACTTAATGAGCTGCTTGGTACTCAAGACATATAATTTCTATGCACTGAGGGCTGAAATGAAGGACCACATTCTGAATTTTGATAACAGTAAACCACCAACAGAACTCACATGCGACACTTGAACATATACAAATTTGGAACATTGACATTCATGATGAATAAAATCCATGTGATTTTAAAAATAAATGAGCAAAAGGGAGGTGAACAGCACTGAGGAATGTCCTTGTGCCACGGGCTGATTTACTGCAAGATCTTGCTTGCTCTGGAAGTACAGTGATTCCTGGTCTCAGCTTAACTTTCAAAGAAATACAGTAAACCTTGTTCACTTGGTCCTGCACTGAGGCAGACTGGCCTAGAACATTACAAATATTTTTTTTCCCAAACTTGCAGCAAGTCACTGGATTCCCCCCATGTTTTGCCCACAAGAGCAGTATATTGTAACTCATGAACTTTCAGTCCCAAATACCACAACATTCATAAAACTCTGACAAGAAGTCATTGAGGATGAAAGCAGATGCCCCTGATGCCTCTCCCTTGATCACCTTTTCTTTCCGTCTCCTTCCTAGCTTCTCAGTCCAACCTGATCTGGTATCTTTAGGGATGTGGGATCTATTCCTGGGACCTTTGCTACGGGCACAAACAGCAAACCAGCATGGCACAGGGAACTCTGGACTTAGTTTTTCCCTTCTTTGCTTCAACACATCCCTCAGACAGTGCAAAAAACTCACTTGCCATCATGGCAGCTACCTCTGATATAGAACTCAGCTCCAGAACAGGCTGCTCCTGGCCCTTACCTCTGCTGGGCAGGTCTCCATTGCGTGAGGAGGAGACCACAGAGTGAAGCTTGGTCTCTGCCCTGCTGCCCAGACCAGGACACAAGGCACTACAGGAGCATTAAGCCCCACATCACCATTACCCTGGCATGGCTGGGTCTCACATAGATGCAGGACAGCAGAGTTGCTGAAAGCCTCCAGGCCAAATATCACATACCATTAGCCTGGCAAAGGGGGAATAGCTTCTCACCAATAAACATGCCTATGATCAACTACTTGGGACAGCTTGTTGCCAATTGCACAGACCATCCAGATTTTTGAGCTACCATATAGTTGGACCAGCTAACATATAAAGCTGGTCCGCCTTTGTGCATGGGGTGGGAGGTTGGGAAGCACACTATGAATGGTTCCTGTAGCAATGCCAAGAATTCTACCAAGGTAAAGAAACCTGCTCAAGGGAGTCTGCAAACCATTTTAACCAGGAATCAAATAGGGTGATTTTTTTCTTAAGGGAGTGTTATGCTACATTAGCAAAAGTAATGTGACATCATGAATGTGAAGTGATGTAACTGAAAAGCCCAATATAACAGTATTTTCATAACAGGGGCTGGGAGGGAGAGGAAAAAGAGAAGGGAGCAGCAGACATTTTTGAAGCAGTCTTGGAAATGTCGAATAGAACATATTTGTAGCCATTAACTGGCAACCTTTTTCATCTCATTTCTTCTGGAATATATATATTCCTACAACCGGGTGACACAGAAAAACACAAGATAGCCCTAAGGATATCTACATACAGCTTTCACCAGAAAGTTGCCTGGGAGCAGGGGCATTAAATTTGCAACCTACCAAAGTGGTCCACTCCACTTATGACTGGAAGCTGGGTAAGTTGCTTTCAAGGTAATATCTGTTGCTAGCTACCACCTTTCCAGGGAGAGGGAAAGGAGGATGAAGCTCATCAGCTGCCATAGTAGCAGCAAGGCCCTGGAAACCCAGTGCTATATCCCACACTTGCACATTGTAGGTGTGCACCAGAAACCAGAAGTGAACACGTGAACCTTAAGTACGTGGAGACCACAGAGCCGCAGAAGCTGCAGCAGCCAGTGCTCTGCACACAAAGCAGGCTGCAAACAGTGGTTCCAAGGGCACACCACTGCCGCCCAGGCAGAAGGCTGCCTGACTCCTTGTGTTTTACATCACCCACCAGCTCAGGCAGTGGAGGAAAAGCCAATCACCATGGCAGGTTTTCATCTTATGGTAGAGTTAGGCAGCCAGGGCTTCCTTTGCACACAGCAGACACAGCACGTGTCCAGGACTCAACTGCTAGGTATCTACTCTAAGGAGACAAATCACACCTCAATCCCATCTTTCTGCCCTAGCCAGAGAAACAGCTTTGAGTACTTCAGATGAAGAGCGTTACTCAAATTGACCCCAGCCTGGAAAGCATTCACCTCCCAGCTTCAGAACTCAGGCACACAAAATATGCTAGTAAACTAATGGGCAAGCCTGAGTTGCCAGGCCAGGGATGACACTGCCCACATAAAGGAGTCTGGGTTTGAATTCACCTTGGATAGAAAGTAAAAAAAGGAAGTGTATGGCTCTGCAACATCACTGGTTGCTTGGGATGGTGTGCATGACTGAAGGCAATGTTTGCTGTGACCTCCAGCCCTGTTATTCTCTGCCATCAAGTGAATGAAGTTCCTTAAGCATTGGTTTACCAAAATTTCAGATCAGCCCAATCACATGGCCCAAAGCTCATACTTAGTAAGATCAGCAAATGTGTGCCTCCTCACTCCCTTTCCCAAAAGCAGTTGAGTTGGAAGAAAGGAATGGTACTGAAAAGGTGTGATAAAAATTTAAAATCTGATCTCATGAATATGCTAAGATGCTTCAATTCTTGTCCTAACAGTCAGCAGTGTTTTTTGGTTTGGTTTTTTTTTTAAATGGACAAGATAAACTTTTCTACAAGGAAATAAGAAAAACTCTCAAAAAAGTCAATGTATATACCACAAAAACTCTACCAAAATTCCACTAAAAATCCAGAATTTTAATCTTGGAATAACAACCCTTTTTACAAAGAGATTTTATAGGCTGAGTGTATGCATTCACAAAAGCAACAAACTAAGGCATATTCTCCATAGCCGTGTTTGTAAAAGAAAAGCTCTGGAAAGCTATGTGACATGATCTCATACAAATCTTGTCAAGGTACAGGCAGTATGAATTTTAAACATTTAAATTACTTTTGTATGTAATGTACTGTCAGTTTATACAGTTATGAGTATGAGCTAAATTAATTTCAAATCACTGCAACAAATACTCTAGTAAGAGCATGAAACTTACACAGTATTTTAAAGTGCTCATTAGAAACCAAACATTTCAATTAAGAAATGTTAAAAATATTACATTCCTTGCATATCAAGTCCAAAGGTACAATATGAACACAATCAACCATCTTGTCTTTACAAAAAGGAAGTAATTTATCTGTGTACCTCAAACATGACTAGTAGCCAAAGTGAAGCTGAAAGACTATTTTGATTTGGCCAGAAAAACAACAAAATATCTCCCCCCCCCCCCCCCACCGAGAACAGTTATTCCACACATACTGCTTTCAGAATTCTATATCCGAAGCACTGCCGCTTTGGCCAATCTCCCTGTCTGTCTTTACACCTACTCATGAAGCATTTGCCAGTACTTTGCCAGTAAAAAATGACAGCTACTCTTGTAACAGAATTGCTTGAGTCTCTAGAACTAGCAAGACTTCTGTTTAAGACAAAATGTAAATGAACAGAAGAAATATGGCCTGCAATATACCACAGTTTGCAAAGAGAAAAGAGCTCTTAACTAAATAGCCCATCATATAGCAAAAATTTTGACAGTTTTTAGTTAATTTTTTAATCAACTGTAGTACTTATTAAAAAATAAGATGAAACTAATTAAGAGGCCTTTGTGACACATTTAAAAGCCTACACCAGCTTTCTTATAAAACCCTAACCTGTCCCTTTCAATCCATAGATGCAGTACATTTGCTAGTCAAGTCTTGTCCTGACAGCAACTAATCAAACGTCTCCATTCTCTACAAGTTTTCTGTGATTTTGACCTAACAGTTTTGCAGCATGTGGTATTACTCTGTGCACAGGTTAAGCCTGTTTCACAAAGGACTGATACGAGGTACTGTGAAATGTTAGCACTGTGCATCATTTTAATCCCCATAGCGCACATGCTTTTCGATAATCCCCTTCGAAGTACAACATGACAAATTTTCAAAGATACAAACAACCATAAAACACAAATGCCAAGTTCATTAAAGAACAATAAAAATATCTATGTTCCTGTCATTGATTTCACGTCTCAGCTGCCATGAATGGCAACATTTTGTCTTTTCAGACTTTGCAACTGGACTTTGTCCTTTTCAGACAAAGAGTATATCCACTCACAAACAGTAACATGATTACAGTAAAATCAAAACCCACAATAAAATAACAGTGAACATTCCATAAGCAGATTCTTAACTTTAGGTAAACATTTCTGCTAGGCTAAAGGCAAAAATATGCTGTATAAAATCATGTTAACATCTGCAGTAATAAGCTTTGTTTAGCTTAGCTTAGCTTCAGTGTAGTGTGTGGCCAGCCTGATCTATGCAATTTCTTAAAAGAACAGGTAGAAGATTGTAAAGCTCTAGTTCTTCTTTACTTGTACCCATTAGCAGATTCTTCCCTTGCAAAACATTCATGTGAAAAAAATCTACTGTGGCACTGAGCTGAGTTACAAAACACAAATTTCTGGTCAACAGGAGATGTCAAGGTGATAAACGACTCATTGGACTGCTTTCTTCTCCTCCTGCAGCAAGCTTGAGCGTTGTGAGCTTACGAGGGGGATGCTGAGGACTCTTACGGAGGTTGTCGTCCATCTGCAGAGAAACAATGAGAGCCGGATCTGGCAACAGCAGAATATAGATTATACGATTAGTCTCTACTTGTCAGGGCTGCCATCATTAATACTGGCTTGGTTGGTGTATGTTTACTGTCAGGACCAGCAACAACTGCTGCTTTGGTTTCTTTCCACTCCCAAATATATGTCTGTGTTAGAGCTGCTAATCATTCCCTTATATATGATGCATCCAACCCAGGGATGTGTTTCTGCTCAAGTTATCTGGTCAAGATTACTGAAGGAAGCAACACCAATTCTAAGAGGTCAAATATTGTACAATAACCAAATGCTTGAGAAGGCAGATCAAGAGTCAAACTGCTAACAACAATGGATGCTTCTGTATTCAGCAGCATGCAAGAATAAATCTTTTGAAATCAGAAATGTTCTGGAGATGCTGAATGAATTTGTATTAGTTACGCAATTTAAAAAGTACGTAATAAGGCACTTGTGATAAGACCTTTTCAAAGACAGATTAAAATTAATCTCTGAATATAAACAATTAACATTTTCTTAGGAAATCACTCTAATGACCTCTCTGTAATGTGGTCTGAAAAGGTTTAGGTGATACAGACTAAAAGCACAGGGGAGATCTGCAGAGGCTCTTTAGTCTATTCCATTTCTTCAAGTCAGGATCAGATTTTCCTCAGTCATGCCTGACAAATGTCTTTGTAACCCATTGTTTAAAACTTCCACAGCCACACTTCAATGCCAGAAAGAGCATCAATACCTTATGCTAAAAAAGCTGATCATAGTTAATGATCTATTTCACACACTGATTTTTCTCAGGAAGAAATGCCTTCTACCCTTTCAGTTAGACTGTTCTATCTGCATGAAAGGGCTAATTCTTCACAAGTATTTTTCAGTTAAGTTGTATAGCCTTTGATAGGTGCTGAATGACAGCCTTAGAAACAGAGAACATAAGAAAAAACAGCTAGATGTAGAACAAGCAGAAGAGTAACTGCTGGGTAGCTACTACAGCATGCAGCTGGGAGCAAGGAAAGCTGGTAACCAGTCTTGGTTTGCAGGACCATTTCTGAGTTTTGACCAATACATTTTCCTCCTTCTTAGCTGAATGTATACTTGCAGAAAGATACCATTCCTCTGTTGGGGTGCACACCTGCAAGACAATGCTCTTTTGGTTGTATTAAAAATACTTTTTTAGTGCAAGGCTTCATTAATTCCTTCTTCCAAATGATGTCATATTCTTCCTGCCTTTCTACACACTCACTAGAAAAGAAGTAATTAAAATAAAATCCACTGTGCTGTTGCAATTGCCATGCAAGGATATCTGTGAACAAGTAAGCACAACAAAGCAGTAAAATTACAGATACTGAAGCAAAAGTAACCTTTTCAATCAAGTTGGATTCCTTATTTACAAGCTGTGTGAGTTTCTGCAGATTAGCATCTGCTGTATCCTGTCCAGCTGGAGAATGGCCTGGAGAGTGAAGGCAGAAAGATGAAGAGTGAAAAAGTATTTACAGAAGCTTTTAAACCCTTAAAAAATAAAGTCACATTGAAGAGAATTCATGCAGTATTTTAACGCAAAGAATTTAAGTGAAAAAGCCATTCCATGTGAGAAAATAAGAAGTACTAATCATGAGCTCTAAGATTTTGCCTATGCTTGACAGAATTTAAAACTGAGTATTAACACTTGTTTTTAATTTTGAATCCTTTCTGCCCAACTTTAGAAGTTAGTTTATTTTCCCAAAGAAAGTCTAGCATAAACTACATGAAATTGAATTTGCCTTGGTTCCCAAATGAAATCCTGGGTACTAACCAAAGCATGGGTACAGATAACAAAAAGGAGAAAAGAAATGCAACTTACCTGAGACAGTTAACCTGAAGTAGCTAGTTAAAATATCATCACAAAATCGGCACAGATTGGGAAGCTGTTTCAAATGCTCTTGCAAATGTACCCTCGGAAAGCACACTTTATAAATTGGTGCAAGGAAACCAAACACGAAGGCATCCAAGGTGGTAGGCCTAAAAGAGTGACACAGGAAAACACTGAAGTGACTTCAGATAAGACTTTTATGACTTTTACAGCCTAGTTTTCTGTGTATGTCAAATACCACTCAGGACAGACTATAGTCAGCCCTTCTGTCATTCCACCTTTGCCTATCAACCTGGTAAATGCTTTTTACCAACTATCCACTCCTTTCAGCATCTCTTAACTAGAGACATGCTGACAAGCTGAAACAGTAATGCAGTAACAGCATCACAATACAGTCATGCTGTCCCATACACTGATAAGCGAGCCCCTCTAAAACACCATAAAATTTGTGCTGGGCACCAAGGGACCAGGATCTTCCCTCATGGAGTGGTCCAACTGCAACTCCTAAAGAAGAGATCATGCTTTTCAGGACCTGTTGGCTCTCGGTTGCTGGCCCTATCTATCTGCCTCCTGCTCTGCACACATACCACAGGAACACTGTTCCTGCCCTCCCATGAGGGCAATAGCAGCACCTCAGCCTAAAGCACTTCTTCTTACATACAAAGCAGGAGGTGACATTCAGTGGCTAGAATCATCCAGCGCATCCAGTGCACCTCACATTTTCTTAGCAGCTGTGGGAAGTATTTCCCTCTCTGTGGAACAAAGCAGGATAAGAGAGACACCACATTGACTCAGTCTGACGATCTCATTTGTGCCCTGTTTGCTCATTCAGATTTATCTGAAAAGCAGACTGTGAGACACAAAACTACTGGGAAGCACTTTTAACATTCTGGCAGGTTAAAAATAAAAGAGAAAGTTCAAGTGCTCATAGAGTGGTGTGGTACCTTTTTCATTACTCATTTACCAAAATAATTTTTTTAAAAATCACACTCACGCATCTCCAAAGAAAAACTGAGATGTCCCCAATCTCTTCGACAGGAGATTCAGGCACTCCTTGGCATCCCTGTATATCTGATGAGACACAAGAGCCCTAAGTGTAGCCAGGCTGGTATAACTGTTTAAGTTCTTGTCTTTGACAGAACCAACTTATGAACTCCTTACTGCACAACCCATACCTGTGCTTCCACTTCAGTGAGACTGCAGAGTGGAGGGCCTCCCTTGGTCAGCAAGATCCTGTTCAGTGCTTCCCTGGACATCTTTCCAGGCAGATACAAACTCAGTGGGAAGACAATCCTTGAGGCAAACCATGGCTTTGTCACACTGCAGTAATTTTCAGCCTCAATCCAGAAAGTGTGCAGCTATATCAACACGAGGAAAAATGTAACTGAAATCTGAATGACATGAATAGGCATCTCATGACACTTGATATGCAAGACCTCTCTCAGAAAAGCAGTAGAACCAGGAATTATTGTAATTTAAGGCTATCAAGCTCTGTAGAGGAATATACTAATCCTATGAGTGTAGGAGTACATGAGTAAGGAAATAGCTACCTTCCAAATAAAGAAAAACACCAAAGATATTACAGAGATCTATATGCATCTGCATAAAATTACTTACACACTATGTATGTACAGATACATACACATACACACAGAATATATTGAAAATATATTGCAGAAGAGTTGCAGACATACAGCAACAGGTTTAAACTTCCTGGAATTTTGTTTTGGAATTTTATATAAATCTTAAAATACAAGATACTACGAAATTATGAACTTGAAACCAAGGTCAGCTGAAAAGGCTAGCGCATGATACCATCTGGTTCAGAGTATATTTTGCTGCACAACTGAAGCCAAAGTCATTCAAGAGACTCCGTATCTGTGGGTCTTACAGCTCTAATGTAATTACACTGAAATGGTGAGGGCAAATGGCCATGTCTTTAGACATTGTATTTAGAACTGAAAAATTAAACTAGTTATGGGCATTTAAATTTATTAAATGTTTTAACTTTTAATTTATTAAAAGTTTTAACTTAAAAGTTTTAAGTTCAAAAGTCTTCCAGTTGTGTGTCTCACATCAGATAAATCTTAATCAAAAGCTTTTCAGGAAGTCAAATGAACCAAAAAATGGCCACAATAAGGTGTTTTCAGGATACTGTTCCCAAAACACCAATAGCAAAAAAAACCCTAAGTAAGTGTGCTTTTAAAATGTCTTTCATAAATCCACTGTTATTACTTGACACTCCACAAACACACTTATTTCCTTTTCAAAAGCTGGTAGGCAGAAATTCCAAAAAACAGACTAACAAAACAACTATGTTCCAGCCAGTGCTGTGGCTGAAAGACTTTATGTCTCTCACAATGGGCACCTCTGACAGTATTCAATTCCAAGTATTCGGACCATTACAAAATATTTACTAATATTTACCAGAGCAGGAAGCAATTTCTCTTCAAGTAGTGCAATATATGCCAGTGTATCAGCTCCTTGTTTTGCAGACAAATCATAATCAGCATTGTATTTCTATGAATTAAAAAAAAAAAATAGACGTATGATGAACTTTCAAAAAACATTATCAATGGAAAGTTACTTCAAACTTAACACCTATCAAGGCAGTAAATGTATAAACAATTTTTGGAACAGAAAGCATGCACTCACTAGAATTTTCCTTCTTCAGGCCAACTCTGCCAAACCTTATTACATCTCACTTTTCCACCTTCCCATTCCTAGAGCCTTCAGGCCCTCCTATTTCCAAAATAATTCTTTTGTCTCCTTTCTATTGGTTTCCAAGCAAATACAGAGGAAATTTTTCAATACTGAGGGATGTAGCAAACCTCTGGTAAATGTCCAGATGCTTATTTTTTAAGAAGCATCTGACACTTCAGAATGTGTAAGCATAAAAAAAAAAGCGTGCATTCCCATGTTTTGTTTTTAATGAACACTCCAGAAGTTAAGAAATTGGATGGTAACAATGTAAGGGAGCAAATATATATCAAAATTAATGCAGTTACTGACTTAACTTGTAATTATAACAGTGGATTCTTCTAAGATCAGTTATAAAGATTGAAAGACTGGGGGGTGGGGGGGAGAGTGAGTAGATTTGCTTCATTAATTTATAAACAAAGGGCCAGTGCTGACACTTAGACATCTGAAAAGAAAGAACACAATTGGTATACTTTAACATAAACAAGGGGTTTTCCCCCCCAACATTATGGAGCCTTTGGTATTCACACTAATACCAAATTCTATCCAAATGAATCTGAAACTTCAGAATTTCAACTGCAGTTTTTGATTCTGTTTTTCTCCCCACAAAGATCTGAAGTTTCACTAACATGGCATTCATCAGATCATCTGACCAGAAATAAACTGCATTTCTAATGTAAAAGCAGAATTGTGGGCTAGAGGACTATCTTGGGAATAAAAAGATGATGCCATGGTTTATTAGGTATCTTTATACTTTGTGAAAAGAAGAAATTGTACAGTTTTATTCTTTGTGTACAAAACATTAAGAGTCCTACAAAAGGCAAGCAAGAGGCCATGATCTGGTGTGCATCAAGAAATGCCTGCAGACCTTTTTATGTTACAAACTATAGAAAAATACATAGATTAAAAACAATGCTGTATGTATTCGCTTTCAAAAAAAGAGCACTGGGAAATGACCCATTTAAAACTGTTAACCTAAACTATGATATCCTAGGTCTACAATAATGACATTAAAAGTGCTATAATTACAAGCAGGGTGATCAGTAAAAAAATGCTAAATTAGGCACATTCTGTTGTCCTTTTCAATTTTTTTTTTCATTTTTATTTTTAAATCTTTCACACAACTAATGATCAAACTTTTAAACAGCAATTTCTTGTCCATCATTTTGCAATTCTCATGCCTGTGTGAGAAAAAGAAAAGCATTGGGTCTGAACTAAACTCCAGGTTTTTGGAAGCCTGTATCAGTGTACAAAAGAGACATGCAGGAGTTGCTGCAAGTCAAGGAAAACAGATCTTTTTGAAACAGACCTACCTGCTTTCTTAAAAAGTTTAGTATTTTTGCTGGCTGAGAAATAACAATGTCTTCTGATACCAGGACTGGTAGATCTCCTAGAAGGCATAAATAATATAGTCAATTTGTAGGGATGACTTCTGACTAGAAAGCAATCAGTCACGGTATGTACCTTCCTTTTCTCAATAGCATGCTCTCATTCTCCTAACATGTAAACATAAACTTAAAATTTTACAAAGCAGGAGAGTTCCACCAAGGTTATATATACTTTACTAATAAAAAACATTAAAAAGGGCAACATCAAATCAGACTGAAGCCAATGTTTTTTGCTAGGTATCCAATACTTTGAAAACCAGGCTACTTGTCTGGATTTCAGATGTTCATCTTAAGACAAAAATTCCAGCTCAGTCCAACTACCTTCTCAATTCATCCACATCTGAGCCTCTTTTCAATTTTTCTTCTGTCCTTCCCCTCCAAAGAGATTTTAAGCATCTTTTTTTTCTCTAGCCTTGCTACAAAGCATCCAAAACAAAGAAGTCCTCTCTGACAGCTTACCTTCACTTTTTCTCAGTCAAACCCTCTAATTCAGCACAATACCAAACATCCCAGCTAGTGTAAGCTGTACTTGCTGAGGGTCACATTCCACTTCCACCTGTACCAACTTATTAAGCTACGGGTAATTAAAGAACTCTTCCATACACATGTCTAGTTACTACCTTTATAAATATGCAAGGTGCAAAAAGCTTACAAATTTACTTTCACTACACCATGAACCTAGACTGCCTGAATGAAACAGGTAGTACTTGGCATTACTGCTTTGTTAACTGTCTGTTGCCTCACCCACATACATTTTAATAAATTGTCCTCTGGAGCACTTTATTTATTATTTCCATTATTTCATTCCCTCAAATTCATCACACTTGATCCTGTGAATTGGGGCAGACTGCACTCATGAACACAAACCCAACGCAAACACAGAAATTGGAACCTACATTTATAACATGGCTGTGATTAGAGTATTAAAGGCTGCAAAGATGTTACCTTTCGGACTTCTCCAGGACTTATTTATAGTATTCACTGTCAGGGGAGCACCAGAAAATTTGGCGTAAGCCTGCAATAAAGATTGGAGGACAGGGAAGAAAACCTGTCACAACGTGTAAGAAAAGCGTAAAACAGAGCTTCAGAAGTTGTGTTAAACACCTTCGTGCACTGAGGACCAACCACCAGCAGGTGCGCGACGGGCTTCGGCTGGGCTTCATTAGGCTTCATTACCCTAAGGAAGCTCCAGGGAATGCTGGGCAGAGGCCCCGCTGCCCCCGGGAAGGGCGGCAGAGCCGCCGGGAAGGGCTCAGCGCCCCCGGGAAGGGCGGCAGCGTTGCTCGCGTCTCCCGCGGGGAACGAGGCAGGCGAGCACCGCGGGCCCAACATCCCGCCTCCCACCCCCGGCCTCTCCCGAGGCAAGAAGGAGCCCCGCGGACGTCCGTGCGAGCGGCAGGCAAGCCCCGGGGCGCCGGCGCTCCCTCCCTCCCGGGCCGGACGGTGGCCGCCGCCCGTTACCATGACGGTGAGAGACTCCGGGTGCAGGGACGGCAGCCCCCAGTCTCCTCCCCAGCAGCTCAACTCCATGGGAGCCGCCATCTTGTCCGCCGCGCCGGCCGGGCAGCGCGGCGCTGCTCCCCCCGCATGGCGGCGCCCGAGCGCCCGCGGCCGCGCGCGGGGCCCGGGGAGGGAGGAGGTCTGGGAGCGCCGCCCGGAGCGCGGCAGCACGGGCTCTTGCTCCCGGGAGCCGCCGCCGCACGGGCTCCTGCTCCCGGGAGCCGCCGCCCGCGCTCGTGGCGGCGAGTCACCGAGTCACCGAATCAACTGGGTTGGATAAGGCCTCTGAGATCATTGCGACCGACCTGTGGCCGAACACCATGTCAACCCGACCATGGCACCAAGTGGCACATCCGGATTTTCCTTGAGCACCTCTAGGGATGGTGACTCCACCACCTCCCTGGGCAGCCCATTCTAGTGTCTAATCATCCTTTCTGGGAGGAAATTCTTCCTAATGTCCAGCCCAAAGCTCCCCTGGCACAGCTTATTAAGACAATGTCCTCATACCACCCACGTCCCTTCCCAAAAGGACAACCCCTGCCCGGCTGAGGCCTCCTTTCGGAGGAAAGGAGGTAGTGAAAAAAGCGGTAAATGTCTTCCCCGAGGCTCCTCCTTTTCACCAGGCTAAACAAACTCAGCTCTCTCAGCCCCTCCCCACAGGACTTGTGCTCCAGAGCATTTCACGGCTCTGTTGCCCTTCTCTGTACTTGCTACCGCGCCTCCATGTCCTTGAGTTGAGAACTATGTCCTCATGTCCTGTCACTAGCCTGGGAGAAGAGGCCTGCCCCTACCAGGGAACAAGGTCGTTTCAGGTTGTATCCAGGTGGGGGTCAGCCTCTTGGGAAGGGACGTAGCTGACCAGTGCCTGTGATCCTGTGGGGAAATGCTGCAGCCGTAGTCCTCTTCAGATGCTTTTGGTGCTGTCTGGCTGAACCCTCACCCTCCAACCCTGACACTGCACACAGAGTTGTGACTTTTCATAGGAGCAAAAACAAAAAAAGGATTGTGGTTCTCAATCAACCATGATGAGCAGCCGTCAGCAGTTTAGCACTAAAAGCAAGGAGCTCTGATCGTACATTAGCAGTTTTGACCAGGTTATGATGATAACCATTCAGTGTGGTTTTAACTACAGACCTTTAGAGGCATCAGGTTGTCAGCTGTTTATTCCAGAGCTTGTGCAGACGTGCCACAGCACATCTAAATACTAAGTCAAGTTTCCATCCTTCCCACAAAACAAAAAAATACCACACACTGACTAAAAATACCCCTTGCACTGACCACCCTTATTTAGGTCTTCTACGCATAAGGAGGAGAGTAAGGATAAAGCTTCATTTTTTCTTTCACCTCCCAGATCCACAATTTCAGAGTCACATGAAGTTTGTGGAAGAAAGTGTGATGATAAAAATTTATGCCACAGATCTGAGATAATTCTGCTCCATTTATGAGGAACATGGGAGAAGAAATACATACCCACTTTTTTCCTCACAAAACCATACCACTGGCAGTATTAACAGAAGCAATTTTTTTTAATTGCTATGTTACATTTTTCCTTTTAAAGACTTATTTAAGATATATATTCTGAGGATATTTTTAATGTCTTTCCCTCCCTACAGGCACCAGCTAATGTCCCAGTCTATCTAAGTACTTTGCTTTGGTCCTTTCACAGTGTGAACTGAGAGGCACTGAGATGCAAAGCTCTGAAAGGGAATCATGGATGCTATCAGCTGTGATCCCAAAGATCTCTTTCTATAAGGAGTATTTTACAAAGGGCTTAATACTTATATCCTTGTTGATTTTGATGACCTGGACAAGGGGATCAAGTGTACTCTCAGTTCACAGGTGACACCAAGCTGGGTGGGAGTGCTGATCTGCTGGAGGGCAGGAAGGCTCTGCAGAGGGATCTGGACAGGCTGGATCATGGCTGAGGCCAATGGAATGAGATTCAACAAGGCCCAGTGCTGGGTCCTGCCCTGAGTCACAACAACCCCAGGCAGCTCCACAGGCCGGTGCAGAGTGGCTGGAAAGGAGCTGGGGGTGCTGGTGACAGCGGCTGAACATGAGCCAGGGTGTGCCCAAGTGGCCAAGAAGGCCAATGGCATCCTGGCCTGGATCAGCCATGGTGTGGCCAGCAGGAGCAGGGCAGGGATTGTCCCCCTGTACTGGGCACTGGTGAGGGCACACCTCGAATGCTGTGTTTAGTTTTGGGTCCTTCACTACAGGAAGCTCATTCTGGTGTTGGAATGAGTCCAGAGAAAGGCAGTGGAGGTGGTGAAGGGTCTGGAGCACAAGTCCTGTGAGGAATGGCCAAGGGAGCTGGGGGTGTTTAGCCTGGAGAAAAGGAGTCTCAGGGAGGACCTTATCAGTCTACAAGTACTTGAAAGGACACTACAGATGGGTGGGGTTCAGTTTTTTTCTCCCAAATAATGTTAGAACAAGAGAAAATGGCCTCAAGTTGCATTGCACTGGGGAAGGTTTGTATTAGACATTATGAAAAATTTCTTCACTGAAAGGGTTGTCAAGCATTGCAACAAGCTGCCCAGGAAAGTGGTTGGAGTCACCATTCCTGGAAATGTTGAGGACACGTTTTAGTGGTGGAAATGGTGATGGTGCTGGGTTGATGGTTAGACTTGATGAACTTAGAGGTGTAATTTTAAGAAAAACCTAACTATTCTATGAGCTTTTCTGTCATATGGCTTTTCTTGAGGCAGGCTGCAAGAAGGCTTAGGAGGTAAATAGGGAAATAAGCTTTGCATTGCCTTCAGGCCCAGTTTATCTCTGTGTTATTGTAGAGTCTGGAGCAAAGATTAAAAAAAAGAGGCAATCTGTACCTTCCTTCCCCCATGTCAGGAACTTTTCCTCTTGGTTGCCCAAGTGGAATTCCTATCAGTGTAAATGAAAAGTAAATAAGTGCATTGAAGATGGATATATGACTTGACTTGAAGAAGTGGAGCTTCAATTTGTGTTTTAGAAAAGCAAAAATTCTTTTGAAGCCTGTCTGAAATTTGAAACCGTTGAAACCAACAATTATTTTTTTTTAATGAAGCAGGATCAAAACCAGGAGTGTTGACATAAATACGAAAGGATGTATTTTAGAGCTGATACTTCACTTGCCGTAAGATTTCTAGATCTTAATTGCCCATGAATCCTGATTTTTAATAATCTATATAGTTCCATTAAAACAGTGAGTCTCCTGATGCATATTAGGAACAAAACATGTAAGGTGAATTAAGCAGCAGGGTCCTTTTCTATTTCCCTAACCCCATTATTTGGAATTTGAACAAGTTACAGACGCTTCCGTAAAAAAAATCTGTAATGTTTGCACCTTCTCTGTATTCTGTATGCTTAAAAGCTTATCGAATTACATAACCAGGTCAAACATTATAGTGATTGAGGTTTTCTTGCAGATGTTGTTTAAAAATTAGAGTGACACACTTATGACTTCCTTGCAAAATGTGACTGACATTATGAAAGTTTCTTGGAAACACAATTGATTAATCATGTTTTTATTCTTGCTTCTTATTTAACCTCCAGTAATTTAAGATGGAGTTTGTACTTCAGAGAATACAGAAGAGTGAAAAGGGAATTGCTAGTAATTCCATCGTTTTTTATTGAAAATGTTGATTAAAAGGTCAAATAGTCCCTTCCAGACAGCAGATAAACTTCCTATTTTGTGAAATCCATTAAAGAAGGTTGTGCTGAGCACCAAATCCCCTTTAATCTGTAACATATTCCAACGTAAAACTCAGAATAGAAATGAAAACTGAAAAAATTACAGTGACCTTTAAATGTGCTAAGTTCATCTAAACATGGACTTAAGCTTCTGTTTATATACATCGTGAACCAGTCCCCTTCTGTCATACTGGATTGTGCCTCATGGGCTGTTTGCCAAACATTGCTTCCATGTGCATTCTTTGCGAGTAAGCACAAAGAATAAGCAGATACAGAGCAGGAACAGAATATGGTCCTCACAAATCTAACACTAATGAAGATATAATACTACAAACAAAATCCTCCTTCTGGAGGGCTGGTCAACATCAGTATGATAGACTCCTCTGTATTTAAATCAGAAGTAAGGAATGGTAAGTTATAATTACTTAATATTTCTGTCAGATAAGGAAATCTTTTAAGAAAACATTTCATATGCTTTTATAAGCTCAAACTCAATAAACTCAAAGTACATAATAAATGGCTGCAAATTATTGATGGTGTTCTCTTTAGATGAAAGCAAACCCTTATTATCCTTTTCTCTCTCTCTTTTTTTTTTGTCCAGAACTGTAATGATTTTGCAGATCTTCGCAGTGTTCTTCTGTCATGCACTTAAGTATATGTTTGCAAAAAATGCTCTTTTTTGAGTCATTTTTTCCTTAATAAACAGTTGAACAACATCAGTACTACTCTAGATCCAAGTATTAGCCTTTCAGCATTTGTACTGTCTCCCCACACTTCCTCATTTTCCATCTTCTTGCCTCTTGCTTAGCCCTAGTTAGCCTCCCTTTTTTCCCTGCTCCACAGCACTCTGCACCTGATGATCTGTTTTTCTCACTCCCATGTGCAACTCTTGGCCAGCTCATTGACACTATCATATCATCCTGTCATTTGCAGGGGCAAGGATGTGGGAGTGAAGCTGAGGTGTTTCTTCTTGTGTTGAGATGTATACAGAAGAGCAGTAGGGTGAGGAGGAGGAATAGCACCATGCTGTCACACAGGGGCTATGGCAGAGCACCCTTCTGCCTGACAATGGGCAGAGGAAGAAATGGGCAATTTCAGGAGCGGGTCACCACTGCTAACAAGAATAAGCTAAGAAGTAGGGATGTGTTATGTAATATATGCCACATGGGGAGGGCAATTAGAGGACATGTGAATGTAGGCCAGCTAAAGGTATCTGAAAATCTCACTGGGGCAGTGTTGAAGAGCAGCCCACAGCTCTCCGTGGTGTAGAGCTGCTCGGGTAGCCCCTCTGCAGCGCTCGCAGCCCTCGCCCTGCAGCGTGCTGTGTTTTGCCTCCAACACAATGACCTCCTCAGGGACTGTTCTCTGTGGTGCTCCTTAGATGTATGCACCAAGCCTGATGAGACTGAACATTAATCACCACAACTTTACTCACTTTAACATAAACTTTCCCTTCTATTGTTGCCCTACTTTTTATGATGTGAATAATATCAAATAGCTCCAACTTTTCCAACTGAGTGTGGATAGCAAGCTGCGATGGAGCCAAGCAGGGCTTCCTGGATTTCTGACATCAGCAGAGCTGATACATACAGAAATGTACAGGACAAAGAGAGCTGTGCAGCAGGATAGGAAGCTCATGATGTTTTTGGGTTTCTCACTTGCTCCCTTTCTCCTGTACTTTCTTAACATCAGCCGTGCAGAGGCTAGAATTTTCTGAAGTAGAGGACAAACAATGGGATAATGACATCCTGAGGGAACACACAGTGCTGAAAATTGTTGTAGTTGAAAGAAGAAGGTTTTTTTAAAATTGACTTTGGCTAAGTTATTGAGTTTGGGAGTTTGCTAAGACAAACAGCCTTTTTCCATAGCCTCCATCTGGTAGTTTGAGCACTCCCAATGCTTCTGAACTCTTTACATGAAACAAAGGAGCAGATGATACATTCCTCAGTTTGCCAGCCAGAGTCTTCTAGACTAAACCCAATTTGCCCCAGTCTGCAATCTGCATGACCCCTTTTAAGTGACATTCTTCAGTTAGGAAAAGTGGAGTGTTTAAATTCCTACCAAGACCAAGTCTGCACACCCGAGCATCCCCGTTTTGACTTCAGATATGCATGAGAGAGAATCTGTTCTAATATATGTTAAACCTTAACAGTTGACACTAAACACCTGACTGCAGAGCAGGCAGAGAAACTTGTGAGAGGGCTTTGCAAAGATGACAGCTGTATTTTTGTCAGAAGACACAAAAATCACTTGCTGAACATAGATAGGGAGGCAAGAGAGGTTTTTAAAGTAAAATTGTGACAACCTCAAAGTTAAGCATCCTACAGTCAGCGGAACTGAGTGAACAAGGCTGCATTATCGTCATGCTTCTGACACTCTTCTACATCCCTCACCAGGCAGGTTGTTCTCTGAAGAGCTGCTTGCAACAGCGCTGGACTTGCTGTCCGTCCTGAACTTACAGAACTCTTACTCGGCTCTGAAAGCACACCCAATTCACTTTTGAGGCCATCTTCTTGTGACTGGTAGCAAGCACAGTGGCTTATTAACCACTGAACTCCATGATCTTAAATGTCCTTTCCTACCTCGCTAATTCTGTGATGCTGTGAATTTAAAGCCATTAAACACATTTCAATTTCCAGGGCTCTTTAAAGGGCAGACTCCAGACAGAGTCCTCACAGGTGTTGATTTTGGGGGGGCGTCGCAGGATCTCCAGTTCTGTCCGAGCCACCTCCATCAGCTCCCGGCTCGGGTTCCGACGGCGCTCCCTCCGGGTCCACCCCAGGGCTCGGCCGTCCCCCTCCGCAGCCCCCGCCCGCCCGCCCGCCTGCCTGCCTGCCTGCCTGCCTGCCGGGGGGAGCCCCGGCCAATGGCCCGCCGCCTGCCGCCTGCCGTGCCCGGCCCCGGGGCCGCCCCCGTTAAACGGCGGGGCCCGGTGTGAGGGGGCGGCCGTCCCTCGCCGCCCTGCCCGGCCCGCGGCCGCCATGGGGTGCGAGCGCGGCGCCGCACTGCTGCTGCTGCCGCTCGCCCTGCAGCTGTGCCCGGGCCGCGCCGCCGCGCCCGCCCCCCGAGGTAAGGGCCCCGCGCCCCCGATGGAGCGCGCTCTCCTTTTCCCTCTACCATTGACAAGAGTCTGGGCTTGCAGCGTCCCGACCCCTGCCCTCCGCCGGGAGCCCTGGCTGGCAGCGAGAGGGAGAGCCGCTGCAGGTGCTAGGGGAGCCGGAGCCGTGGCGGGCTGCAGGAGCCGCCGCTGCCCGTCGGGGCGCAGAGCGCGCCCGCGGAGCCGCCCGGACTAGCGGTGGGGACCGGAGGAGATGCAGCCTGCAAAAAGGGTTTTTGTAAATGTGCTGGTGGGATGCGTGGATCTGAATAGCCCTTTTCCAGCTGCAAGTTCTCCTAAATGAGAAGTGAATTTCTAAGCCGTGAAAACTCTGGGAAAACTCTACTACATAGTAGAGTCCATAGGAAAACTCGTACTTTTAAACCCAGCATTGCCGTGGCAATATTATGCACGTAGTAAGTCAGGAGCTGCTGTATTTTAGAGCTTGAGTGAAGTGGGTGGTATTTCTCTCCGGTAGCAGCTTGTGACTGCAGCCAGCTCGGCTACCGAGTGCAGCAGTTAGTGCAACTTGGTGCTACTCAGGAGCCTTAAAGCTGCTTGTGGTTTTCGCTACGTTTTTAACCCCCTCCACTGCCTTGCAGAATGATTTTTGACACGTCAATCGGCTATTACTTAAGCAGATCTAAAAGACAGCCAATCACAGCAACATAGTTGCATTTTCAGAGTCTTTGTTGAAGACCTTTATGATGTGAAGATGTTTAGAGAATTGTTGTAATGACAAGTTGTGTGTTACCAGATTAAAATAAACCCAGCTTTCTAACTTTTCAGGGGCAGTGGCCAATGAAGAACCCCACTCTCAACAAGGGATGTTTTCAGCTTCTTGGGGTCAGCGGGAAATTGTTGTGGTAGGGGTTAGGATTTCACTCCAAGTGTCTAAGCCATTAATAATTACCTTGAAAAGTGCTGAACAGTAGTGGACCAGTGTTTACACCTACAGCTATGATTAGGTGTGACCAGAAAATAGCCTTGGAAGATCTTAAAAACCTGGTGTGATATGGAAACAGAGTTAGAGGAATGAAGGGGTATATTAAGTTCCATGTTCTCCTGTGTCACTAATTTCACTCCCCCCATGCCTCCTCATCCTAGCACTTTCTGTCATGTCTTCTAGCTCTCATCTGAAAAGCTAGCCTTGATGGGTTTGGGCAAATTTCCAAAGTGCGGTTTGCCACCATCTCACCATGTAGCTCATCCCTTGTTAGCATTTGGCTAGGAGAGTAAGAAGCTCTATTTTAAAAACCACAGAAGGAAGGTGCAGGAGAGAATTCCTGGTCTGTCTCACGAGCAGGCTCAGTTTAGCCCAGTGGGTATGCACACTCATTCCTGAAGGCATGAAGGCATGTCAGAGTTTTCAATCCATTGCATGGATTAGAACCAGCTGCTTGTGCTTTTCAGCTTTGGCAGTCGTATTCTATACATTTGCCTTCAAGTCTGCCTTTCCACGGAGAGGAACAAAGAAGACAGAGTTCTTCAAAAATGAAATGGGAAATCTTTGTGATCTTTTTTCCCTTGTTTCTCCCAAACAAATAATTTTCTCTATAATGGTCAAGAGCTGTCTCTCTATGCCAGTTTTGCTAAGGATGTAAAATGAATTTTCATAACCTAGTCATTCTTCTGCTATCTGCTAGCATGTGTGTAAGTTGTGCTTAAGGATGGATCTGATCACATAGTGCATCCACATGCTCGTCAGTAAAGACATCCCAGGAAAGAGTTTGATAACATGGTGCCAAAGGATCTGGCTGAGGTACTGTGCTTTGTGGAACACAGCTGCCAAACCAATTTTAATATTAATTTAAATATGCAAATAACAAAAATTTCAATAAATGTTTTCTGTAACGTTAGATGTTTCCCAGTGTTTAGTCATTAATTTTGAAATATTTTTAAGACTCTAGCATAGATTAATGAGTATCACAATTGATAGAAATTGGCAGAAATTGACAGAAATTCAGCCAGTGGACCTAGAACTTAACAAAATGTATAGCTATATTTCATGCTCTCAAAGTCTTTGGTATTGTATTGCATTGCTCCTGCTGAGGAAACACAGCTGTGTTTTATGAATGGCTGTTCCTTGTAAAATGCTGTTGTACAGTTGTGAGTTGCATTTCAGTCTCTTAAGTGGGCAGTTCTCTGCTCTCTCTGCGCTAAATGTGATGAGGTACCCAGCCTTTTGCTTCTGCATTCCATGTCCCTGATTTCAGTGGGAGCAGTGGTTGTCGTGGGATGCTGTAAATCTGAACTGAATGAAAGAGAAGTCTTTTGACCAAGTCTACCTTACATATATATTTCTTAGTTGTTTGACAGTGGTATTACTAGTGCACGGAAGTCAAGGGCCTCATATTTTTTGTAGTGTGTCCTGAAAATTCTCTGTAGAGTCATGAGATCCTTAGACCCAGTTCAAGTGTAGACTTTAGAGATTATTTCAGTGACTTCATGAAATGAAGGGAAAAAGGTCTTCATTTTTTCTCTTTTTTGGAAATAACATAAGTGTCTAAATGAATGGATGCTTCAGAATGAGTGATGGGAGCAGTATGAACCCACACTCTAGTATAAGGAAACATATATCTGTGGGAAGGTCTGCATGCCCATGTGGCTGTTCTTTGAGTGCTCTTCAGTGTTTTCCTGTGTGTAGCTTAGGAAAACACTGGAATGGTAGGATGACCTCATCACCTTATAGACAACAACAGCCTTGGGGTTGTGCTGCATAGACAAGGCTCATCTGCAGAGGTCCACCAGTGTTTTTTCAGCCTGGAAATGAAGCTTATTAGTACAACCACGGGCTTGAATCAGGCTAAGGCACAATGGGCTGTCATGTGCCTTTGCCATCTGCCTGGTATTACAGCTCTTCTCTGGTGAGAGCTCTACAGTATTCTTCCAGGGGGAAAAATATGGCCCAGCTATGGTAGCCTATGGAGTGTCAGTGTTATACAATGGCTCAGTGTGCTCTTATATTTAAACAACACTTGTCCAAAATCATTTATAAAACTTTACTGCCAGGGTATAATATATATACTGCTTTAATTGCAGCGGGTTGGAATAGGAGTTAATCAAGAAACCTAACAGAATCGTTTACTGAATTCGGAGATGTCGTGGATTTAGGAAAATTGAGGAAAACCCCATTACATTGTTTCAGTGCCATAAAGGATATAGCTGACATATATATCTGTAAAATCATAGACTCTGCTGATGCATTGTGGAAAAACTAAAATAAAAATTCGAAAGAGCTTTCACTATATCTTCAGGGTTTGTGGGTTTTGTTTTGTTTTTTGTCAGGCCTGTTTTTGTTTTCTGTGCCAGAAGGGGAAGATTAGTCTTATTTGTATAATATATATTCTGAAAAGTCAGTGAAGTGAGAAGGTTGTGAACATCATATTGCTTACCTGGCTTTTTGGCATTTTAATTGGTGTCCTGCAAATGCTATCAAAGGATGAGCACTCTAGAAATCTGTCTGAAATTTTTAATGCTGAATCCTTATCTAATTGAGATGTGAACACAAAGATCTGAATTTATGAAAGCAGAGGTAGATTAAAAAGCTTTCTATTGAGGTGAATCCTCAGAAGAGAAGCACTTTTGAGATCTATCTAAAAATATTTGAGTACCTCAATTTGAAGACTAGTTATTACTATGTTATTAACTTATCAATAATTCCTTTGAAAAATAAAAGTTGTTAAAATAGTATCAGTTGCAACAAATTATAGTTTGATACAATGATAGAATAGTTGCAGCTGGCAGGCACCATCTAGTCCTAACTCCCTGCATCTATGGGGATAGGTTTCACTAGACCAGATTGCTTTAGATATCCCTTCCAGTGCCAGGGATTTGAATTCATGTTATTTACAGATGATCATCATATTGATTTTTTTTTTGTTTGTTTGTTTTTTTTGGTAAAAGGAGTATACAATCTCCAATATGGGGCTTAAAATCTCATTCTTCTTTGGTCATTATTATATTTAATTTTCTGTTGAAATTTGCTTTTTTTCCCCCCCCAGTTTTTGATCTTCTTCCTTATTCAAACAAGCGAGTGGTACTGAGCTTCTTGCAACAAGCATTTGGGGATCCTATGCTGAATGAAGTTTACTTGCTCTCAACATTCAAATTACAGCCAAAGAGCACAGCCACTGTTTTTGGCCTATATTCATCAGCTGACAACAGCAAGTATTTTGAATTTACGGTAATGGGACGGATGAGTAAAGGTGAGTTGCTTGGAATGTGTATGGTAGAGCTGGTGTTGGATCCATAGTCACTGGTGTGTGACAGATGAATGCTGACAACTGTGTGATTAACCTTTGTGCTTGAGTCATTCTGTTGCATACTGTCACTTTTCAAATCCCTTCTCACCCCTTCATCTCTTTCCTTTTATCTCCTTGATGCTGCTCTCTCCTGGGCAGGGGAAACTGACCTCACAATCTGCTGGTATCTTCACTTTGGTGAAGTGCTTACTCTGAGTAATGCTGAGAAAGGAGGAAAACACAATGGAGTATGGAGCAAAGAGACAGTTTGGCTTGGTCTTTTTTTTTTTTTTTTTTCTTTTTTCCCTAGGGACAATCACTGGTTCCTATTACTCAGGAATGCGAGGGACACACGCACATGCTGCCTCATGCATATGAAAGCCAGGTTCTTGTTCTGATGATGCTGGAGGTTAGATGTGACTATGCAAGACAAATATTCCCTGCACTTACAAGATCTGTTGGGTGAAATAAAGTGTTCTTTATTTACTGGAATTGGTTAGTCAGGAGTCAGACTAGGAACTGCAGCACTTTTAGAAATAATAATAATAATAGTTTCATTGATCTGTAAACCAGATCTAGGATATACTACAATTTTAAGGTTCAGTGAAAGATTGTTGATTTATTGATTGATTGTTGTCGATTTATTTATTGATTTATCGTTGATTGTTGATTTATGTAAATTATTGTTGCTGCATTGACTTGATCACTGCCAAAGTAATTTGCTACCAAGTAATTAGCTGAATTGAACATCCTGTGAAATTCTACGGAGAAATTTCAGTTTCTACGTAGGGAAATTATTCAATATGCTGCAAAAGAAGAAAAGCATACCTTTTTGTTAAACATTGTTGGGGAATGAGTTGAATAAAACATTGGTAGTTTTATCAGGTCTGCCAAATTCGTTCTGAGGTAAGGGAATAAGAGTTATGTGTGTGTAGGGAATGGGTAATACATGGTCACACAGCCTTATCAAAAGTGCCATACAGTTCCTAATACTGAATTACTTAATTGTTAAATAAATTATAAATTACACATACTTGCTCTCCCTCTCACATATGCACAACTATGTGTGCAAATGTTGTGCATATATATAGGAACACATTTGTGTATGAACGAATGTGTCTATATACGTACAGGTTTGAACATATTGAATTGATTTTGCTTGTCTGATGGTTACTGACAGTCTCTTAAGCCTGTTAGAGTGTTTTTGGTGGAAGTTTACATGGTTTCTTTTGGTTTTGTCCTTGGTAGGATGGTGTTTGAGGAACATCTGTGTGACAGGACAAACACAATAATGTTGTATGCATAGGCAGCATGAACCAACTTGTCCTGTCAGTGACCTGTGTTGAGTAGATGGGGGACCTCTGTAGCCTATTTGATGTAAAGGATTGAACATTGGGTTTTGTAAAGGATTGGCCAAAGAGAGGAAGGCTTTTTGCAGTGAGACTGTTCATTGGATCTCTTTGCCTCCTTATTACTTTAGAGTACCGTGGTTAAGGCATATGGCAGTGAGCAAGTGGTAGGCAGTGTTTTCACACAAGATTTCTCTGAAGTGTTAGGTATCCCATATGACTGCTTCATACAGTAAGTTAAACTGCATCCACAAGATTGTCATGTCAACTGCAAGTATGGAGTGTGTGAGTTGTGTATGAGCCTCTCAAGACTGAACAGCATTGCTTAAGTGGTGAACCAATGTTGGTATCTCAGCAAAATGCAGAGTCTTTCTTCATATCTGTGGTATTTCTCTGCATGTTACTTCTAGTTATGCACCCAAATCTGATTTAGGGAGCTCAAAGCAGGCCTTAGTTATACTTTAAAATGCCACATTTAAGAGTTTTGTTCCCAATGGTTGCCTCATATTCTGATTTTTTTGTGGTATAACTGATAGTAATGTGTTTATAACACCTGAATATTTATAAAAGCACAGGTCTGAATTACTGAGTTAACAGCTAAACTTATGGTAGACAATTGTGTCTTTCAGAGACAGATAGGATCCATGGATTTCTTGTACTTTTTAAGTTATTCTTTTATGGAGTAAACAGCAGTTAGTGCATAGAAGTGTTGCAGTTAAACAATTCTGTGAAGCAGCTCCTATTTTAATTGAAAATTTGTTTCTTAAGCAGTTTATGTGACACTCTTATGAATATCTGTAAAATATTCAAGCAGCAAACATACTGCAGGGGCTTGGATGAGTTAAATCTTGGAGGTGGAGGCTGTGATCCAAGAAAATCTCTCTTCAAAAGCCTACTCTAGTTTACCAGATGAATATTTGGCTTTGGCTGAGGAAAGAATACTTGGTCTTCCTTCCAAGTCTGATTGCTCCTTGTCCTGAAACTATTCTGGCAGGGTCTGTTCTGGGCCCTGCCTCCATCTCCTCTTTCTCTAGGCTACTGTTGTGTTTGGTCACTCTGAGTGCAGGGCCCAAATCCAATTTTATATGGCCAGGTGTGCATAATATTCACATAAATAAAATGCCTGCAGTGTACTCTGTCTTGCCATATCTTTGAGTTTGCCAAGAAATGCTACCTTTAGCGAGTTACTGGTGACCTCGTGCACCTTTGTGGAAATCTCAGCTCTGGCAGTGTTTTGACATAGACAGTAGTGAAAACATTCCTGAAATTGATCACAGCTGCTGAGGCTCTAGCACTACTGTAGACTTCAAAGATGGAGACATACCCTACCGCAATCATGCTGGTATAAATCAGGGGGTTTTTTCATCATTAGGCTGAGGAATTACAAAAAATTTAGGGAGCATGTTTACAGTAAATTGGGAGGTCAACAACAAAGAGGTATCATAGCATCAAAGCAATTATATTAGTAGTGGAAAGATGGGAAGGTAATTTGTTAAATGAATAGAAATTGAATGGTTTTGGAAGTATGTAGCTTTTATTAGGTCCAAAGCTATATGAGCTTTTACCTCCGCTACGTCCACAATTTTTTGTTGACTTAGTGTTAGATCGTTTGTGAGCTCTCACTTGATGCAACTGTAGCAGCCATCTGTGAATTTCAGACTTTAGCAAGAGCCAGCACGTAAATATTTAGATGCCTGATGTCTCTGCAGCTTATTTAGATGCCTGATGTCCTCATGCACATAACTGTTGCGATCAGGAAATAAGAGACTGGCAGCTGGTGATCAGTGGGATCTTTGAAGGTCTGTCTGATATTGCAGAGTAGTTATACACTGTCCAGATGCATTCAGCTTGTTGCTTCTGCAGATATGCAGTTGGAGAGCCAGGGAGAGATTTTGTGGAGAGAACTAGCTAGCAGATCTTAGAGATCTGACTCACAGATTCTCGCTTACTGATCCAATTTCCTTAGGAAAGAGACTTTCTTTTCAAAATTACTCAGCGGGTATTTATTGTAAGAATATTTGTCTGCTGTTGTAGGTATTTTTGATGGTGCATTTTATTTAATAAAATGAGAGTTTTTATCAGGTAGGTCAATCACTAATGCTTTTGAAAAGAGCTGAGAAAAGGTTTAGTCATCCCTAGAAGTGGACTATGCCTTTTCTGCATTATACTTTGGTTTTACTGAATGTTACAGAGAAGTGCAGGTTTTTGGTTTGGAAATATGCTTCCTTTGATTTTTAATTATGCAGTTGCATACACTCTTAGACAGCTCCACTGTATGCTGTATTCATCACTGGAATTGATTTTCTAGTTGTACACTTCTGCTACGGAGTATCTCTGGGTCTGTCAGGTATGTCCATACCAAAGTGCTGACTGGGGGTTGCCTGCTACGCCCTGTAACTTTACCGCTTGCCTTTTAGCGCATTATGGCTGGTAAAGTGACTTTGGTTAAGCCATTTAGAGAGGCCTGGACAAAGCAGAGGAAAACTCAGCACAGGCAGCAGAGCTTCACAAATGTCATGCAAGCATCCTGCTAGTGCTGCTTTGAGAGTCAATGTCCCATTTATTATACCATTGTGTCTGCATATGGGATGCATTTACAAAAGCGGACATGTGGAAAAATACCAGAGCAATTGCAGATTTCCACAGGATGTTCCTTGATCAGCCTTGGGCTGTCTGCTACCCTCTGATAGTCCTTCTGTGTGTTTTGTCCTAGCGGTGCTGCGCTATCTGAAGAGTGATGGAAGGCTGAATTCGGTTATCTTTAGCAACATCCAGCTGGCTGATGGGAAACCCCATGCTGTCATCTTGTGGCTGAGTGGCCTGCAGCAGGGGTTGAGCACGATAGAGTTGTATCTGGACTGCCTGCAAGTAGGTGCCATTGAGGACTTGCCAAAACCATTTTCAGCACTGTCTCAGAAGGTGATGGCAGCTGAGTTGCGCACTCTCCAGGAGAAGCCACAGGTGAGCATGGAAACTGGGAACAGGCTGAGGACTTAAAGGGATCACCACTGAACCTCTGGATCACTGAATTCAAACCTCAGTCCTCACAGCAGCCAAGCTCTGTACAGTAATACTTTAATATTAAGTTGTGAAATAAATGTAAATAGAAGTTCCCCATGGAGCAGGTGAAATCTTAGCTCACATGAACCCTATAATATTTATACTCTGCCTCTTTCACTTCAATCTAGTTGTTTTTTGTGGAGTGGACTTTTTGTGAGGACTTAGCTAGTGCTGTAAGGGCAGCTTTTCACTGGCTTCTTACAGCTGTTCTGTATGAGCAGTGCTTGTCTGTGTATGTGGCTTTCCTCTTCATGATATGCCAAGAAACTAAAAAAGACAAAAGAAAGGGAGAACTCTTGTGGTGCCAGAGTGAAACCCTCATCTCTTTGACTGCAATAGCTTTTCTTCCTCTGTCTGCCAACCAGGAGTTGATAAAGCTTCCTGTCATCTCCCTATCAGCAGTCTGAGATAAACAGTGTCTTCCACAGCATCTTCCATCATCATTAATCAAAAATACTTATTAGAAAGTACAAAGGCATTCTACCCCCAAGGTTTCCCACTTACTTTGTTTCATTACAGGCTTGGAAGTGAGCCTGTTTTTATGGAGAATGACTGATGTGCCCATATTTCTGACATTAATATATGTACCTGTTTGAGAGGAGACGAAAAAACCACAGCTTTGGATGTTAAAAAAAAATCATATACCACAGAAATATGGGAACTTCTAGTATGTGAGATTATATTAATTGGAACAGTAAAAACAGAGTTTGAAATAAAACCACAGCCATGCAAAAATCTGCAAGGCAAAGATTAGAGATTTTGTACCATTAGAGAGTTCAAATGGTAATGGGTGGTCCTGAAGGGAATGGTGTAGGATCCCTGCATGTGTAGGAAATGGACTCCCCCTCTTAAAAAAAATTAATTTACTTTGTCCGATATTTCATATTCTTCCCATTGTTATACCAGAATTGTGAGCTCTGTTTTTCTTGTAAACCCAGGATACACTAGATGAGCTAAAGTTGGTAACTGGAGGAACCCTTGCTGAAGTGGGAAACCTGCAGGATTGTTTTCTTCAACAAATTGAGCCTGTACCTCAGTACACTGGTAAGGCCTGCAATTGGGAGTTTAAATTATTCTTAATGGTACCAATGAAAGGAAACCAATCTGATGGATATTGAAAATGTGAAGAAGCCTATTGCCAAGTAATAACAATTATTTGACTAAATTATAGCTATGACAATGTCCTGTAAATGTTTTAGAAATAGCTGTGTTTGGAGATAAAACTCTTGCTAGTGATAAAGCAATTAATTGTTGTTTTAGTGAAAGACAAGTCTGTTATGATTAAAAGAGGTTTTTTTAGCCTCATTTGGAAGGCAAATTTTTGTGATGATGATCTGCTTGTGTCAGCTTAATAATATTTTAAGTATTCAAATTGCAAACAATTGCGGATGGAGAGTAGTGCTAAATGGGGTACATTGCTACAGGTTGTGTGAAAGGAAGATCAATGGAGTAGCAAGACCTACCCATGTACTCATCCACCCTGACAGTGTCAGTCTCTTGTTGAGCACTGGACTGTCACCCAGAGGGGAGGAGCAAGATGTGAAGAAGCTTGCAGGAGACTGAATAAAATGTTTCTGCCATGGCTACAGAGCCTGTATGTCTGTGTGGGAAAAGCCATTGCAGAGTAGCCACTAGTCCTGCCACAATTTAGCCAAGGCTTTTGTCACCTGCTGAAGGGGCTCAGGGGCTTCATGCAATCCCCTGTGTTAGGTGAGGGTGCTTCCTGACCTCTGGACACAGAAAACCTGTGCTAGACTGTCCCATCTGCAGTTGTTCTATCTGCCTTTCTGCTGTGGGTGTGAGGGAGAAGAAGAGGTTCACACTGTGCATGGAATATGTTAATATATGACAACCATAGGAAGGAAACTCAGAGTTCAAGGTTTGAAATAGGATTAATGATATGTTCTCTCTTGCACCCTTTCCTGTCCCCCTGCCAAACCCAACCCTGCAGCATTACTAGTTTTGATAAGAGCAGAGACAAGATGCAGAAATTTTATGAGAGCATCCTGGGTATATCACATGAATGTAGGCACCAGTGGTGTGTGGTGGTAACAAAATCTGGTCTACCTTTTATCTACATAAATCCTTAGTTCCAGATACTTCTATTTCCTTGCTTCTTAACATATATACACTTAGATAAAAAATGAATTTAATCCTCCAGGCTCTCTCTTTTTCACTAAACCAACAGGCATTTGAACATGAAACAGAAGGGTAATTCAGTGTTTTCTTCTGCAAAAACTGTCAGCTCTCCCATGGCGAGTTTACAAATGACAAACTTGCAGCTTTTTCATTTTTAGCTTTTTGCTCACTAATCAATAATGCAAATGGTAATATACAGACAGACTCTCTCTCTGTGGCTGCTTCCACCTGGCTTAGACTCTCAAATTCAGTTGCTTTTAACTTTCAAGTGGAATTAGTGTCAATAATAATAATAAGAGTACCCAACTACTCACATAAATACAGCCAAAGTCCACATAGTCTAATCCACCAAAAGTTGTGCATTCCAACAGCAACTTTAACTTGTCTGCCTTGAACTTTGTGTGTGCATCATGATGCTATTCTATGGCAATGATATATCAGATAATGTCAATTTTGCCTACTGCCAGGAAAAGCTGGAATGCAAATGTTCAGCTGTATAGGGGGGGTAACACCAAATATCTTGGTAAAAATGTGTGCTTTCATTAATTGGAAAATCCTTGGGTGTGCTTTGGACCTGAGTAACTGTGCATGGCTTTAACTGTGTGCCTGGTTGTTGCCCATTGCTTTCACAGCAGCATTACCTCCATGTTCAGTCTGTGAGGCTGAGACACCTGAGCAGTGGGATGAGATTATGATGATCAGACACAGGCTGAAGATGTATATTCAGATTTTTGTGTTTGGGTAGGAAAATAGAATGCAAGGTGCAGTGGGTTTGGTAGATGAGATTAATATGCTGCATGTGATCATCATCACAAGATCATTCTGGTCCCAAGGAACCTTAGGAGGTTGTATAAGTCATGTAGGGTACCTGAACCTGACAAAGTATAAAAAAAAGGCTATGTTGCACCAGACCAAAGGTTCTTTAAACAAGTCTCTGTTAGAGACAGTATGTCAGTAGACCCATGGGCAAGAGAATGAGGGAATGGAGTCCTGGTGTGGCTTTCTCTGAGTGCTTCACTGTTCTCCAGTTTATGGTATTCAGAGCTCTTGACTCAGTGGTGATGTCTTTATGGTTTGTATTCAATATGTCTTTTTGTCCATGAACCTGTCCAGTCAGTTTTAGATGCATGGTCAAGAAACTTATCACATATCTGAGGAATATTTCCTTCTGTTGACTTGGAACCTGCCTCTTCTTAATTCCACATAAAACTTGTATGTACATGTTCTTTGGTGAAAGAGTATAGGCTGTTCAGAAACATTTTTTATTGTCAGTCATCATCTATACTATAATCCTGTTTCACTCTCTGGACAAGAAACCACAATCTTCCAGAGTTCAAGAAGCTGGACAATGTTCTCATGCACATGGTGTGATTCTTGAGATTGTCCCATGTGGGGCCAGGATTTGACCCGATAATCCTGGTGAGTCCATCCCAACTCAGGCTGTTCCATGATTCTATGGGTGTCGTTCTCTTAGAATGACAATTCAGTATTTGAATGACACAGACAGGAGCAAAGGTATTGCTTGAGCCAGAGAGCTGTTGTTCCTAAGAGAGGAAGAAGCAATAGCTATGAGGTGTTTCACTGTGGCTAGTGGTTGTGCATGCCGGGGCCAATTGGCTGTGGATTGAAGCTGGTTCTATACTGCAACATCCTGGCAAGAGAAAGATGGGGACTTCAGTTCCCAGTTGGTCAGTAATACTTCAGAGCAGTCTCCGAACTTAGTCATTACTGTGAAAGCTGCTTTGTTAATCACATTGTTAATGATTCAAGAATCACGGGCTGGAGCTACGGACTAGCTGAACTGGGGAGTTGCCTTATAAGATGTTAGGGGTATGGATGAGAGAGGCTACATGGAAGGGCTAGATAACTGTATAGCTTCATGCTGGGACCTTTTGTTTACCTGCTTTCTCCTGGTTCCACTATATTGTGGACTGACAGCTTCCTTAAAAGCCTCTCTGAGTACTTATCTCTAAACACTGGTTATTCTCCTATAAGTGGGTCCTGCTGTTGGAATTACTTTTAATGGAAGAGAAAAAAATCCAAAACTAGGTGTATTCAGCTGTTTCTGCTCTGTCTAAATTTGCACACAGGGCGTGTAGTTCATGGCAGTTTAACCAGTTTAGTCCACCTTAATGTTCAGCAGTCTGCAAAACTTAACTACAGAATAGGTCTGGTTTTGATTTAGATGCTAGCCAGAAAACACCATCTGAAGTCTTGAGAATTTTTTTCAATCAATAATGCCTAAATGAGCCTTTGTTTTAAAGATAAAACAAGAACAGACCCCAGCATCTGGCCTGACAGCCTGTGTGCCAGGTTCTACTGAGGGATTCTAAAATACCCATGATATTATATCCTGCTGTTGTCACCCAAATAAAAATATGGCAAGACTAGGACTAGAACAGAAGCAGGCTCTGAAGAAACAGGTGATTCCTGACTTCAAACTTGTTCAGTATTTGGATGAAAAAATACAAAGTGAAAAAAACTTTGTGTGTGAGGATTTGGATGGTTCCCATTAGACTGTTTGGAAACAGTTAGACATGCTTTGAAGTACAAAACAATGAGGTAAACATTAAGAGACACATTTTTCATATAAGCTTTCAGTACTCACAAAAATAACATGTGAATAAACTCCCTGAAGCTATCAGGCATAATATCAAAATATCCTGCCCGCCTAGACTGTGGAAGAGCATATATTTGTGAAGTTTATTTTTAGATACGGACTTTGAAACAAATATCTTCTTGAGAGGTATAAATTCATAAGTAAGCTGCAAAGAGAAGCAAATACAAGCTACTGTGCTAAACACACTTTCTGCTTCTTCTCTGTCACTGGCTCAAAACCAGTGTTTCATTTAAGAGATTAAAATCTCCTGTGAAGATTTTGGGTTTGATCTGGTCCTTCCTATGGCTCATTACAGATGTAACTTTTGGTCTTGTCTTACAGGTCTTTTATTGTTACTTGGTATTGAAGACTGGCTTCTGGTATGAGTTCACAGTGTGTTAAGTAGATGTTTTGTGAGTCCATACAAAATCTGCACCTGTCAGAAGAAATGCAGCCATGAAACTTGTGCAGTGTGATGAGCTGCCCTTGAGAAGAAAAGCCAAGTGTCTGTTGCAGTTACTAAAAACACTGTTTTGTCAGAGCAGGCACTGTTGATGTGTTCTCAGTGCTTCACAGTGAGCTTGCTCAGAAAGCTGGGTAACTTCACTTTGAAAAATATGCATGAATCAGTAGTGGTTACAACTGTGCCATGCCAGCAGTGCCAGGGAAGTAATCAACCCCCTGTACTCAGGGTTGGTGAGGTTATGTGGTATTGTCCACAAGGGTCCCAGGATGAGGGAAGAGACGAGAAAGTTGACTCCATGTATCAGAAAGCTTGATTTATTATTTTATGATAGATAATATATTAAAACTATACTAAAAGAACAGAGGAAAGGATTTCATCAGAAGGCTAAGCTAAGAATAGAATAGGAATGAATAACAAAGGCTTGGCTCTGACCAAGACAGTTTGCACAGGTGATCTGTGATTGGCCCTTAATTAAAAACAACCAGATGAGACCAATCACAGATTCCCCCTGTTGCATTCCACAGCAGCAGATAAGAATTGTTTACAGTTTGTTCCTGAGGCCTCTCAGCTTCTCAGGAGGGAAAAATCCTAAGGAAAGGATTTTTCATAAAACATGTCGGTGACAAGGTTGTACCTCAAATCCTGTGTTCAGTTTTGGGCTCCTCACCTTAGATATGAGATTGAGGTGCTGGAGTGTGTTCAGAGAAGGGCAACAAGGCTGGTGGAAGGACTAGAAGATGTGTCATGAGGGACAGCCGAGGAAGCTGGGTTTGTTCAGTCTTAAGAAGAGGAGGCTCAGGGAGACTTCATTGCTTTTACAACCACCTGAGAGGAGGGTATAGCCAGGTGGGCGCCGGTCTCTTCTGCCATGTCTGCAGTAGGAGGACATCAGGAAATGGCCGTAAACTGGGGCAGGGGAGACTCAGCTTAGATATTAGAAATATTTTTTCATTATTAGGGTGGTCAGGCATTGGAATAAGTTGCCCAGGGAGGTGGTGGAATTACCTGGAGGTGTTCAGATGGTGGCTGTATCTGGTGCTAAGGTGATGGTTTCCTGGTTTAGGGGTCACAGTGGTAGTGTTGGGTGGATGGTTAGACTGCATGATCTTAAAGGTCTCTTCCAACACTGAGGATTCTATGACTCTGATTCTATGACATGGAATTCGCTTACGCAGGGTGTCTTCCCATTGCGTGCACATATGCTTCATGGCCTCACCTTGCCCTCCTGCCCAAAATAGATTATCACAAACACCACACCAAGTTCTGAAATCCTGAGGTTTTCGCTCAGGGTTGCTGGTCTCAGGCCTTGAGAGGAACCAGTAGCACTGGTGGTCTTAGTTGCCTAGGAGAGCCTTAACACTGAAGTAATGGTAGAAGAATCGTGATCTTATTTTTCTGTCTGTGGAGACCTTTCTGCTTTGCCCATTTCTGTTCTATATTAGGAGTTCAGTCCAAAAAAAGCCTTGAGTTAATGAAAATCACACTATAAAATTTGAGGTAAATACTGTGTTTGCTCTGATGATTTCTACAGGACTTTCATAACAGTAGTGTCTGCCCTCTATGTCTCTTCCTGAGGTTTCTATCTTATATCTCAGAAATTACCATGACAAATAAAGAAGAGTTATGTT
This sequence comes from Haemorhous mexicanus, assembly GCF_027477595.1. NCBI lineage: Eukaryota > Metazoa > Chordata > Aves > Passeriformes > Fringillidae > Haemorhous > Haemorhous mexicanus. The sequence goes on from NC_082381.1 coordinate 67,326,942, forward strand.
GTGCACTCTATTTCATTGCTGTTTCCCTGCAGGTGATTTTAATAGGCAGCTGATGGGTCAAATTATTCAGATGAACCAACTACTGGGTGATGTGAAAGACCTTCTCAGACAACAGGTAATGTACAGAGGCTTTGGTGTGAAATATCCCAGTTTTGCTCCTTTGATAGAGTCAGCTCAGACTTCGGGTAAGCACTAAACTCCCGTCTAGAGTTATTGCCTTGAAGGCATGACACAATCAAGAAGAAATAACCATATAGGTCCTGGTACCCTGTGCTTGCAAGGGAGGATCGTTGAAAGTGGGAGTGTATGGGGCCTGCTTATTCAGATCCAGAAAATTTAGTGTCTGGTGAGGAAGTAGAGTAGCCATCCTAGCTCACTATTAGATAGTTGTGAGTCTGTTGCATGGAACCGAAATTGCATTTGTTTCACTTGCTGGTGGGCAACAGAACTGAAATTGCTGGTGGCACATTTCCTTTTGTCAAACAAGGACCTTTGGACCTTTGATGAAGGCTGAACCTAAGTACATCCATTATCCATATCCCTAATTTTATTGACTTTAAGACCAATTTAAGCATCTCATTTAAGACCAATTACCTGAGTTGCAAGGTTTGAGTGGAATATTGGGGACTAATGGTTCTTCTGTCAGCCAAGTGCAAACGGGAACTATCTGTACCTAAATAACATTTATTTTCTATATTCTCAAGGTCAAAGAAACAACTTTCCTGAGAAATACCATAGCTGAGTGCCAAGCATGTGGTGAGTATTCCTGTTATTGCTGGTAATCTAGAAGAGATTAGAGTTGTTTTAAAACTAGTATTGATGACATTAGCTTTATGTGGTTTCTAAAAAATACTTTTTAAAAAATACTGTGTCCAAAGTTTGAGGTATATTTGTATTTGGACACAAATTTAAAATAGATTTTCATTAGAGAAAAAGCTTCCACAGACCCAACAATCACCTATTGGGGGATAAAATGCCACTAAACCAAGCGGTACCACTCAGGCTGTACTGTCAGTTCTCACTCTACCACAAAGCTGTTCCCCATGTTTCAGTGGAGGGAGACACTGTCTCCCAGCTATCTCATGCACAATCTTTGTAGAAGGATGAGGGAGAAATCATATTCTGCTCTGGCTGGTATTGTGAGTCTGAGGAAGATCCCATGCAGTCCACCTGAAGTTTGTCTGATTCTGAGTAGGCCGTCACTAGGCAGCAACATCAGTAAGACCCAAAAGGTGGTCTTCATCTTTTCTCTAAATGAAAAAAAATGCACACTTTTCTAAATGCTACTGCATGGCCCTCCTGCATCACACACAACTGACAATCAATACACAAATGCAATCAGTATAAAAACCAATATACTCCCTTACTGTGTGAGATGAAAGGTCTTAAACTCATCAGACCTTTTAGTTGATTTATTCTCGCAGTCTGTCAGCCACATCAAAACTCAAACTGAGCTCTAGGCAGGGTAACCTTAATATGTAAGTGCCAAAGGACAAGTCAAATTCCTACAGGTACCAAGGTTCTGTACCTGACAGAATCTTAGAAAGATCTGTCTTTGGCTAGTCTCTGTGCACCTAAGCCTGTGTACTTGCATAGTCCTGCTGTGTCTGTGGGCTGCCTGCTGCTCCTTCTTTATTCCTCTTATTCACAACAGATGCTGTTGTGAATCCAGAAGATAGTTTTTCTTACGGAGTTGTGGTGTTACCATTTTAGCCAGAGAAATGCCCTATATTTGTACCTTATACTTGAGTCCCTTGATCTGAGGTCACAGACTTTCAGAGTTTCCTGCCCTGGCCATCAGCAGATCTGTTTTAGGACAGACATAGAAGGAAGACTGCCATATGTAGCCAGGAGAAGCATGTGAACCTAGAAGAATAGCCTCAGTTTCCCCTTGCTGGGGACACAGTGAGTTCCTGAGCCATTCCTGGGATGGAGCCTTTCAGCCACAGCACAGCTGGTGGCAGCAGCAGCAGCACAGTACAGAGACATGAAGTGTCTTGGGAATTTCTTCAGAATGTTTGCCAGCTGAGAGCCATGATGAACATTTCTTTCAACCACTGAAACTGTTGTTCTCTCTGCATTAAAGGTTTAGGCACTGTGAGTTTTCCAACTCAGCTTCCTAGGCGCATTAAACCGAAATGTGAAGTTAATTCCTGCTTCAGGGGAGTGAGGTGTATGGAGACAGCAGAGGGATTTCAGTGTGGGCCCTGCCCTGAAGGACTCACGGGAAATGGAGTTACATGCTCAGATATTGATGAGGTAAAATAGTTACTTTCACTGAATTTAAAAAAAAAACCTAAAAAGCAACTGTTTCTTAGATATCAATGAGTTGCTAATACTTTCTGTCTTCAGCATTTACTGACTGCTTACACAGTGAATATTAATTAATTCTGATTTGATTTTATATCCCTGTTTTGCTGTTTCTTCAACAATGGAGGTTATGTGTGTGAAAACTTGAACACTCTGGTGAGTTGAGAAGTGACTTAAAGAAGCTTAATCAAACCATAACCTAAATCAAACCAAAACACACTTTTGACATTGTAATTTTTGTTCCACAAGAAGATGCTGTAGCTTCTGTAATAGGCTGAAGAAGCACTTTTTTTTTTTTTTAATATGGGCTTTGTTTCTTTAAATTTTTGTGCTCCTGAACCAGCCTTGGAGACCAAAGTCTTCTCTGCAACCCAAACTGGAGTCGTGTTTGCATCCTTACCTTAGAAGTCTATGAAAGAAGATAAACAATCATTGCACTGTTCCTTTTGCTTCTTTGTGTTTGTGTTGAAATCTGATAATGTTGACTTAAATCTACTTCTTTTCTTGTGCTATATGTTAGAAATTCAGAGCTTGCTTGTATTGAGGGCTGAATTAATAAATCTACAGTATCTTAAATGATTAAAGAAAATCTGTGTTAATTAGAATGTGACACTTACTCAAAACAGAAACAACAAAACCACTTACAGGTTCACTGCATTTTTTTCTGTGGTATGATTTTCACCATTACTCTTTAGTCTTTTTTGTGAAAAAGTACCTGGATATAGTAGACCAAGGAACCAGCAGAATTAGGTCACAAACTGTGCCTGTGGATAACACAGTACTATCAGTGTACCTGTTTAATAATGTAAAACAGTAAAAGCAATTCCCTATTTCTCCTTCCTAGCCAACAGGAAATGTGCTTTTACTGCTCTTTTGATTTACTCCCTCCTGTAGACCACCAGGAGAGGATTTGATGTGCCTTACACCTGTCTGCAAAAAGCACTGGAGAGAGAAATTGAGTTGAGGGTGGCAGTTTCCTGAGGCATTGGCAATGTCTCTTGTTTTGCCTTACGTGGCATGAACTGTGTCTGCTGCAACAGAAGGCGCAAAAAATGGAGGTGAAGCTCTGAAATGTGAATGCAACTGATGGACTCAAGACAGCTGTGGTACATGTTTCATGCTACAGACAGCCATGGTGTGAGGCACAAGCCAGCCTAGTTGGAGCCTGCCAGTACGGATGGGTTTCACCTGCTGAGCTATTTTCAGACTGAGGCAAAGCATGGCAATAATCTCCTCCCTGCCATTTTCAGGGTTGAAGCAACTCTACCCATTACAGCAGTGGTTGAAAAAGAAACAGAGACTGGTTTATGATGGCTTTATATTAAATTGTTGTCTGTTAGCAGTAAGGCTCTAATTACTGGAGATACATGTACCTTCATCTTCTTGCCACCATTCCACATGACAGATGACATGCTTTCACATTAGAAACAGCAAGGAATTTTTGCCAAAATTGTGTCATAAAGTCCTGCTTATTATGAGATCTTTGTGTGGACACTGCCATTAAAATGCTACCTTGTCAAGAGCAGTTTTGCTCACCAGGAAATACCTACCTAATCAGCTGGATTTTTACTTAGAGTTGCACAGGAAGAAATAAAGAAGCAATAAATGGCAATAATTTTGAATTGTCTAATGAGAGGGATGTGTCATGTTATTTGTTTTCCTGAGTTAGCTGATATGCAGGAAAATTTTTTTGGTTGGTTGGTTTTGTTTTTTTAATTTAAAGCCTTTTATGAGCAAACTATTTCTGTACTTCCTGATAATAGGCATTTAAAAAGAAAGCATTGAACAAATTCTGGCTAAGACAAATCTGGAAGATCCCTAAGAGCTGCCATCATCTTCCCTGAGTGTGTCAATATCTCTGCAGTACCTTCCTTAATTCATTACCAGTTTGAAGACATTGGTATTCTGGTGCCCATTATCTTGGGAGCTGCAACCCTGCTCTCTGTGCTGTGTAATTTGGGTGCCCTCTGCTGTCTACAACAAAGAATCCACAACAAAATAAGGAGGCACAAAATGTCTGTCCTCGGTTTGCCATTTTCCTCATATTACTGACTGATGTACTATTAACAAATCTTTCTGTCAAACACACTTTGATATTAAATGTACCTTTTCGTGCTTCCATGTGTGTGTGTGTTTGGTTACAAGTTGTGGATCTCTTGTATGTGTATATTGTCTGGTTTGTTCTCCCTCCATCTTGCATAAGTTTTTCTATTAGTGATGGAAGGAGGAAAAAAAGGCATTTTTAAAAACTTTTCAGTATTCCTTTGTCGTGTTACTCATACTGTTGTCTTTGAGGCCTGTGTAGCAGGGTGGCGTGTTGATGGTTTTGGTACTCTTATAAACATTACCTACCAGCTAGTTGTTGATGTTGGAAAGACAGCAATGCAGGATGTGTTTCCCACATTGGCACCCACAAGACCAGTGAAATCGGTCGCAGCTGTTTTGTAAAACTGAATAAAGCAATGAAGTGAGTGGTGCCTTCAGGCCAAGGGTGATTTTGTGGACATGTGATATTTTGGGAGATGTTCCAAGGATTGTCTGTGGGCCTCCAGTCTAGAATGTGTGGATGCCACTGACACATCCCTGCTTATCTGGCTTATGTTTGGATTCCTTCCTTGGCTATGAGATTTGTCCAAATATAAATGAAGGAAAATGCCGCTGCCACTTCTGTGTGTACAAAACACATTAGAAGGGGTGTTTGGAGACTTGGAGTTATGTGGCTTTCCTGATATTGTGGTCTGGAGCCTTCAACCTCCAAGGGATCTGAATCTTCCCAGCCAAAGAAAGGATTCAGGATGAGAGTTTATGTAATGCTGTAATGGAAAGTTGCAAATGTTATTTAAATTACAGATAGCTGAAGATTACTGAGGTCAGAAATACCTGCAGAGACGGTTTCCTCTCTAAGCCCTCTCTGAACAGAGGACATAGAGGTGCAGAATGTAGCATTGCCTTTGGTGCGAGGTCTGTACTCACAGTCAGATGTTACTGAAGCACGAACCTCTGCTTGGTCCGCTTTATCTTTGCAGTGTCGTTACAACCCTTGCTTCCCTGGTGTGCGATGTGTGAACACTGCTCCAGGTTTCCGATGTGAGACCTGTCCTCCAGGATATACGGGACAAACTGTGCAAGGGATAGGACTCAGCTATGCCAAGAGCAATAAGCAGGTGAGTGGTAGCAGCTCCATGACAACTTCCATTGCAAGGTGCTGGTTTTATATTAGCAGTGCATCTGTATTGAATGGTATTTATTTTTCAGTTGTTCCATAATTGCCTTATGCTGTTAGGCAGAGCTCAGAGTGTTTCAGTTAGAGATCTGAATTGTCTTTGCATAGCTTTAATGGGAGTATTAACAATCTAATACTCTTGACTGGCGTAGAGACAAGAAAAAATGTCATCACCTCTCTAAGTATCTCTGATCAGCTTCAGGGGGTTTTGTAAAAGGCCTATTTTACTGTAATTTTTTTGTGTAATTCTGTAAGCACCCTGGAATGGGAACACGGTTTTTGTGTAAACTCTTCTACGTGAACCAGAGCACATCCTAAAGCTGAAATTTTCTATTTCTTTAGGGTTTGGAAAGTTAGCCTATGGATCATGTCTGTGTCATTCTGAGAGCAGTTTCTGCAGAGGCTGCATCTCTTTTCTAGTCTTAAACTTTGGTGTTGTTTCTTCAGTCTTTCATCTCAATAAATTTAATTTTTTTTATTTCTGGATTTGGTTTATTGCTAGGTCTGCTTAGATATTGATGAATGTCAGAATGGAGGACATGGACTCTGTGTTCCGAATTCCCATTGCATAAACACTTTGGTAAGCATCTTTTCATTTATGCCTTTAAAAAAATCAATTGTTTTAAAATTCCATGAGGCTAGGATTGGATTTATGGGTCTGATGAAAGACCAATTAATAATACAATTTTTTTTCTCCTTATAAATCAAAGAAGTCTTTTCTCTTTTCCTAGCTAATAATAAAAAAATCAATACTTGATTTGTCATGAACGCATTCATCTGGGTTGTATCCTAATCATTTTCCCTGAAGAGCAGGAGCTCTCCTCTCCATACCATCCAGTGATGTGTGTTTATAGGTATGTTGTTGCAAGAAACCTCCTCTGAAAGATTAAATCTTTCCTTGTCTCCTCCCTCCTGAGACCTGTGGCAAGAAGCTGTTCCCCTGGGTGCTCTGTTTATAGGAGTTATGCACAGAGTAGCAGCTGTCCCTCTAAATAAATGGAAACAAAGAGAGCTGCAATTGGTACAAGACTGTTAATGCCCATATATATTAAACCCAGGAGAGCAAGTATAGGAGAGGTAAAAATTTTTTGAAAGATGTTAGGATCCAATAAGGAAGGCATATGGCCACTTTAATGCTATGAAGCAAGCTGGACACAGAATCACATGATCATAGAATAATTTAGGATAGAAAAGACCCTTAAGGCCAAGTCCAACTCTTAAGACTGCTCTGACAATCCCGCCACTTATAGTATTTTCCCAAGTGCCACATTCACACCTATTTTAAACACTTTCAAGAACAGTGAGTCTACCACTTCCCTGGGCAGCCTGTTTCAATGCTTGATAATTCTTTGTGCAAACAAATTCTTGCTAATATTCAATCTTAATCTTCCCTGACCTGAGAGGGCCTGAGGATCTGAGGCCATTTCTTCTTGTTCTATCACTTCTTACTTGGAAGAAAATGCCTGAACACCACCCACCCATCTATTGTGTCATTTCTGGTACTTGTAGAGTGATAAGGACCCCCGTGATGCTCCTTTTCTCCAGGCTAAACACGCCCAGCTCCCTCAGCCTCTCCTGTAGGACTTCTCCTCCACACCCTTCACCAGCTCCATTGCTCTTGTCTGGACTCATTCCAGCACCTCAGTGTCTTTCTTGTAGTGAAGAGCCTAGAACTAAACACAGCACTCAAGATGTGCCCTCACCAGTGCCCAGTGCAGGGGGACAATTCCTGTCCTGGCCCTGCTGGCCACACCATTGCTGATCCAGGCCAGGATGCCATTGGCCTTCTTGGCCACCTGGGCACACCCTGGCTCATGTTCAGCCGCTGTCACCAGCACTCCCAGGTCCTTTTCCTGTGAGCTGCTTTGCAGCCACTCTGCCCCGGCCTGCAGAGCTGCTGTGGGGAACAGCACTGGTGACTGATCACCTGGATGAACACTGAACTGGACTGAACACTGGACTGAACAGCTTCATGTAACTCCATTCAACACCTCTCTGGGCACGGCCATCCAGACGTTTTTTCACCCAGTGACCAGTGCACCTGCCCAAGCCATCAGCTGCCAGTTTCCCTGGGGGATTGCTGTGGGAAATGGTGTCAGAGGCTCATCCACTGAGCAGGTCACCCCGTTACAGAACAAGCAGGACCTGCCTTTCATAAATCTGTGCTGGCTGGGCCTGATCTCCTGGTTGTCCTAGACGTGCCACAGGGTTTCTTCATAGCAGGAGAAAAGTTAAAAGTATCCTTCAGGTGCAAAGGTGATCCTTTCTGCAGCAAGGTATTGTTGAGGCTACCATTTGTGTTCAGTGTTAGCTTTCTTTGAGAATAAGCTTGTTTTCTTAGGGCTGCTTTCACTGTTCAGTGTGTTTGTATCTTTTTTTTAATATCTAAAACATTTACTGTCACATTTTGTATCTTGCTGCATGACTCGACATGCAGCTTCTTGGGGAAGCCGTTGGGCCCTGTCTGCAGAGGGCAGGCAGCAAGTGTCCTGCCATCTGTCCAAACAGAGCAGTGTGGGGTTTCTAATCCTGTATCCCTTCAGAAACAGTCTGGTCTGGAAATGCCACCTAAGAGGCTGTTTTAATGCATACCAGAGCTTGATATAGGACAGAATATAGGACCAAGCAAATTCAGCAGACTCCAGAATATACTACCCTGGCGTCCATTAGGATAAAGTGCACAGGCTGGTGTGTTTTAAATATACCATACCATTTGTATCACCCAAGGATTATTTTACTCTTCAGTCATCTGTTTATTTTCATCTTCATCCTGAAAGTATGCAGACAGAACAGAGTTAAAATTTGCAACAAAATTAGTTATAGGGATAAAAAATAATGACCGTCTGAGCAGTAAGTAGATTTCTTTGTAATGGTGGACTATGACAGTCCTGCCAGCTCTTCCAACAGACTTTGTACACGAAGAATGAAGTTGTATGAAGCACCTCAGTTTCACCAATGGTTAGATGCACATGTTTGTCTGAGATCTGCCCATTTCTGTCCCTTGACATGTCAAAAAATAATTATTCTCCATAAGATAAAAAGATTGTTCTCAGTGAACTTTTATGTCTTAAGTTACCGGTCTACAGGAATGTGAGACAGAGACAAAAGCCATATTGGATGCCTAAAGAAGATCTCACCTTATCTGCATTTTTCTGTTTATATCTCATATGGTGATTAGCTCAGCACATAATGAGATTCCTTGGCTTAGTTCCTTTGTGTCTGTTAACACAAGAGAGTAATTCATATGAAATACATATGCATGTGTCATGGTAAACCACAGGAAAAACTTACATGGATGTTCTTATTGCAGTGTAAATGAGGATGGCTATGTCTTCAGATACAGAATTCTTTTCTGAAGAAGAAGATTTGGATCAAATTGGCTTAAAAACATTTTAGCTTAAAAATAAAACAGGACAAAACATTATGAACTTTCTTATCTCTCTTCGATTAAAATTTGTGCCCAGCTGATAGACTGATAGGTGTGCTTTACAGTGAAATAAGATTATCCAGCCTTGATGATTTATCAGCTGCTGCTTTGAGTTTTGCACAAAGTTTCAGCCACCTGGAAGCAGCGCAGGATGTTGCTGGCAAGGACAAGGCATCATGAAGAAGGATTTGCTGCTACATGACTTTTCTCTGGCTTTACAAAACACTGGTCTAAACAGGCAAGAGTTGAATATATTTTCCACCCTGCACTCTAGGAGCCAAATATCATTTTTCTGTAGAAAATAAAGTTTGTTCACAGTACAAGAGGCCTCAGTGGATGAGCAAGTACACTTGCACAGCATAAACAGTATGACTTGAATCTTGCTCTTGTGCTTGCTTTAAAAAGGAAAAAAGTACCATTAAAAGGCTGGCTGGTGACTTCTTGTTCTTACAGGGGTCTTACCACTGTGGCCAGTGCAAACCAGGATATACAGGAGACCAAACCAGGGGATGCCAGGCTGAACGGAGCTGTAGGAATCGAGCCCTCAATCCATGCAGCATCCATGCCCGTTGTATTGAGGAGAGGAGAGGAGACGTGACATGTATTGTGAGTTCATTAATTCATGCATTTTTACAGTGAAATCCAGTCATTTTTAGGCTGGAAATGAGAAAGGCTTTGTGGTCATTTTATATGGTTGGATATTTTACTAATTGTGGCACAATGGCCAAGACCAGCTGTGAAAACTGGCTTGCAATTGTTTTATTCTTGCCACATGTCTGTAAAGCAGCCGTATTAATGTATCATGTTCACTGTGCCTGTGTAATTAGACCTTTAGGAATCACTTTTGTAGACCGTCTGTAGGCCCCTCAGAAAAGACTGTCAAATGTCACTCTACAGAAGACATCACAAGGACAAATTCCTTCTGCTCAGCTACATAGCTGTGAGTAAGGATCCTCTCTGCATAGCCAAAGTGCCTGTATTTTCTGGCTGATAGAGATGATGTTTTTTAAAGTGAGATGACAGATTCCAGGCACAGGGAGGTTGTATGAGGCTCTGCTTCAGCTATGGGAGCAGAGGACTTCCACTGTAAGAGTATACTGAAGTATATTACTTAGTTTTTCCATCTTGCAACATAAAGCAAGAGACTAATCCTTTGTCCTAAATTTGGGTGCAGCACGTGCTTTTGCTGGCACTTGCTTTGGTCTCATTTTTAAGTACATCTGTTTCAAAGATAAATAATAGGATATTTTAAGTCCATGCTGTAATGGGAAGATGCCTAGATACTTGTAGTAGGCAAGTCCTGGTTTTAAAGGTAGTCCAGAGTTTGGCGTGTAGTTCTTGGTATACGTCTTCAACACAGATGATGTGTTGGTTTGAAACAGCAATAATTTAATTGGCAAGGATAAATTGTGTGCAGATGCATTTGTTTTGTAGATGCCAACTTAGTAATTGCCAATACAGTTTTCTCTTAAAACTTCCTCTAGTTGCAGATGTGTTCTTGAGATAGTGAACAGAACAGTCATCCTATGTAACTATGTGTCCTATGCCGAGATGCTAGGTGCATACTCTACCTATTTGCTCTTTTCTTTAACTCAACCCACCAGCAAAGAGCCAAAATGACTTCCTGGCCAGTATCTATAGAAATCTATAGCTCCCACTGAAATCATTAGGTGTGGCAGGCACACATTCAGTTAACATCAAGTTGTAGCTTTTTCTAGCTGTGTTTGGATACATTGCAGCATCTCTCGAAGTGGAAAGAAAACGTTTGTTTCAAGCTCTCTGTATCTCTTGGTACTTCAGTATCTGGCCATGACTTCCATATACTGCAGTTTTGAAGACTGGCATGAGTTTTCCTTCTTGAATATTTCTACAGTGACTCATTAACCTTTTGATATACTACTATTGATGATGTTTTATTGATAGTGTGGCATTGGCTGGGCTGGTGATGGTTATATTTGTGGAAAAGATGTTGATATTGATGGCTACCCTAATGAAGAACTCTCATGCTCTGCTGAAAACTGCAGAAAGGTAAGAAATGCTTTCTTAATTCTGTAATAATTCAGAGCATGAAAGAATAAAGAAGAAGACTGTAAGAAATATGACTCAATGCATTAATCTTTTATACAGGTGATTGAATTATGTTTAACTTAGTGATTAATTTTCAATTAATTAATAATAGAAAAAAAGTCATTCAAATTATGAAGGCATCCAGTTTACCTGGATGGAGAATCAGATTTATCTCCTTTTCTGTCTAGGACAATTGCAGATTTGTCCCAAACTCCGGACAAGAGGATGCTGATGGTGATGGGATTGGAGATGCTTGTGATGACGATGCAGATGGAGATGGCATTCCCAATGAGCAGGTGCTGTGCATAGATCAGGATGCAGGGGTCTGTGCCAAGAGAAGGCTGTCCCACTGCTGCAGTGGGAAGTGATTCTGAAATCTGACTCACTACTGTTTGCCGGAGATTGTTACATACCCTTCATTGTCAGTGGCCCCTTAAATTCTGTCTTTTTCTTTTATATAATGCTCATTCTTACAAGACTTAAACCACACATCCTTAAATCCCACCTTTGTATCCTCCCTTACTACCTTTTATCATTTAATTCTAGAGCTTTTTGTATAAAGCTTGTGTCCTTCTGTCACACTCTCCCACACCATGACTTCGGGAACATTACTTGCATTAACATCTTTCTATTTAAAGAACAGGTTGACCTGACAATACATTTCATCACGGATCCAAAATCCACATAAATTAATGTATGTCTTGCCAATAACTTGAAAAAGCTTTGGATCGTGAATGCAAAGCAGAAGAGGTTTCCATGTGGGTACACACAGCAGGATATATTAGAGGATAATTCAGAGTGGGAAAGCTGTTTTGTTTTCACCCTGTATTCTTACAGGCCGACTGTTGTTCTGTATTAAGATCATTGACTGATATTGCTTAATGTGCTTCCAAGCCAAAAATAATGCGTTACCCAGAATACAAATGTCCACCTGGATCTAGGGCAGACTAGCAGCCACAGAGAATTTCTCAGGCAGTTTTGCCACAGAGTTCCATGCCAAATTCTGCTGGCTTAAATCAACTGGTTTTATTAATGTTCTAAAATGAAAAAATTAAATCTTCCTACAATTGTAAATCTATTTGCAGGTTCATCACCTTCATAATAAAGTAACTTTTATCTCATTTCTATTGTTCTTCTTCATGGGCAGTTGGATGAGGTCATGAGTGTCTGGATAGGTGTAGAAATTTTATACCACTTTGAAATATACCTCCTGGTGGACTTTAAAAGTCCATAGCAGCTTGCTTGAAACAAACAAACCCACCAAAATCAAAAAAAAACTGATGCCTTTTTGCATCAAAAAGTTCTTTCCCCATTTTCCAGCTTGTCTGTACCAGAAGGGGGCAATGGCCTTTCACTGAGAGCATCTGCAAGCCCTGTCAGAGTCTCTGAACTGCAGCTTTTAAGAAGAACCATGCGAGAAAACTCGGGTACCAAACCTCAGGTTCCTCACCATGCACCCATGCAAAATGAGAATCAGGAATCAAGGTTAAAAATAAAGCATTATGGTGCTGAATGTTTGTGGTTAGGGTTCCCACAGTGTGGTTCAAAGCAGAGCTTTGAGGGAGCACGTGAAATCTGATCCAGAGCTAATATTGACATAAAACATCAAAACTGCTCATACTTGGTGGGTTTTTCTTCGGAAGTAGAAATAAATGAAAGAGTTTTATAAATCAGCTAAAGTAGAAATTAAAGATTCATGGCCTGACTGATGTCTGATTCTGTGTCTCTTGCAGGACAACTGTGTCTTGGTTCCTAATGTTAATCAGAGAAACAGTGATCAGGATATCTTTGGAGATGCTTGTGACAACTGCCGTAATGTCCTGAATAATGACCAGAGGGACACAGATGGTGATGGGAAAGGAGATGCATGTGATGATGACATGGATGGGGATGGTTGGTGTTTTTTCACTTTCAACTTCTCTGATGTCATTCAGATTTTCCCAGTGTGCTGCATGTTAGGAGATTTCATGTCACCAGTTGTAACCCAATCTTTCTTTATGAAACTTGTGTCTTTAATCCTTTTAATTTAGTTAATACATATCTTAGCCTGCATTGGAAGCACTGTACACTGTAACAGAGAAGCCAAGCCATGTTTCATATAGAAGTTAAGGCTGTTGATCATTCAGCATTTCATTAAAGGTACAAACGTTCCAGGGCATCCAGCCACTGCCAGCCACTGGTACCCCTGAGCTACATAACATATTATTTTCATTGCTGTAGGAGGCTTGAAAGAAGTGAAAAAATCACACTTCTTCAAATTTAATTTAAAAAGTGGAATGTCCCGTCCTGTAAGCTGTGATACAGGAACAGGATAAGAATTAATTGTATGTAATTAAATGGTGTGATGGGGTGGACAGCTGTGCTTACGTGAGATGTTCCTAACTACTATTAAATGAGTGATGCACACATAAGAAAGATTTACTGTGCAGGCTTATAATTTCATTGCAGGAATTATATATTTTTTCAAAATTGCATTTCGATAAGTAGTTGCTGAAAAGGAATAGTGTCTCTACTGTTGTAATGTTTTTATTGTCCAGTGTGGGCAAATATGGGAATTGTCTTTAACACACAATCCACTTATCTCTAGGTGTTAAGAACCTTTTGGACAATTGTCAGAGGATCCCCAATGAAGACCAGGAGGACACAGATAATGACGGAGTTGGTGATGCCTGTGACAGCTGCCCTACAATCAGCAACCCAAACCAGGTTAGCAGGCAGAAGGAAAAACTATTCTTGTTTAGGGACAGGGACTGCTGAGGCCTAAAATGGTGCAAGAAAATGAAGCAACTCATGCAGCCATGGTGTTTGTATTTTAATAATAAAGTGTATTTCCTGGATAATGTAATATAGTATACATCTAGGTGTTCAGGAGAATTTTACAGACCTGCTGACTCTCCTGATGTGAGAAGGGGGAGCCACCAGTTGTACTCTCACTGTCTGGAATTTTGTAAGGACCTCTGCCCAGCATGTATCTTCTACTCTTGTGCTCTGAAATGGGCTCCAGTCCCACAGAGTTCAGTGCCAGACTCCACACAGGGGTGTGAGTTAGTTTCGCTTGATATTTGTTTAATCAGGACAAAAATTCTGATGTCCTTATTTATCTCCTAGTGCTCCTAGGTGAGAAGTCATTGTAACTTTTCATGTGTTGGAATTTTGATGTCACCCTCTGTAACTAATGAAAAATGTTGGAAACTATAGAGAAACATAGTAGATTTTTAAAGATGCTTAAGAAATAAACCTTGGCTAGAAATGAGATTTACTTTTCAGTAGCAGAGGGATCTTGCTTGAACTCTTCAATTAAGTTTAACTGTGCTTGTTCACAGTCTTTTTTCTTCTGAATTTTTGGTTAGATGGATGATGCAAGAGAGAAAATATATTCTGCAAACCAAATGTCTTTTCATACATTTATTTTAGTTGTATTTGATTTGGTTGTGCTTTGATTTAATCCTGCAAATAGATGCTCTTGACAGCTGATACTGGAACTTTCTCTGTTCCCTTTTGCAGTCGGACGTCGACAATGACCTGGTTGGAGATTCCTGTGATACCAATCAGGACAGGTATGCTGTGAGAGAGGCTGGTCCTGAGCTGAAGCATGCTGCTAATTCCTGGAGAGCTGTAATCCTTCAGGCTAGCCTGGATTTAATTCCTGAGAGATGTTATTTCAAGAACAGTGTTAGGAGATTTATTAGCCTTGTTTGTTCCCTTCCCTGTGGTAGTACACTTACAGAGCCTTCATCCTTGTAGCCATTCACACAGGCTTCCTCTGCGTTCCTGTGGATGTGACGTTCAAGCAGTTCTCTGGGTGTGAAACCCAGAGCACTACTCAGAGCTTCTTAGTGAGAAAATGTCTTTCCTTTTTTGCTTTATTTTTAATTTCTCTTTTATTTATTTGTTTCCTTAGCAGAAATTTCACAGTTAAGGGCTCTATGTATTTCCTTAAGAACCTAGTGTTGCAGAAACAAAATTTCATTATCAAGTGTAAAACACTCACAGAGCAACAACCCCTTTGCTTTAGCATAGCAGGACTGGCAAGGATCCTTTGTCTATGGCTTTCATATGCCTTGGGCATTCACAGGAGCACATCCCATGACAAATTGCATCACTTCTCTGGAAGCAGCTTCTGCATAATCAGCTTAAAGGATGGCAGGTTCTCCCATGTGCACCTCACTTACAGCAAGAGGCAAGGGAAATGATAAATCCTGTGGTGTCACAACATTTCATCAGCCACCAACAGCTGCAGGGTTTCACCCCAGGGCCATTGGTGGGTGCTGCTCTCTGTGAAGGGAACTGCAGGGAGCCCAATTACATGTCTCTGCAGGGATCATTCCCAATCTTGGGCCAGTAGCTGCCAAGGCCATCGCATTTTAGTCTTAAGCTGATATGTCTTTGTTCTTTTTCCTGTTTTAAAAAAGGACTTCCCCCCACCCCCCTCCCCAGCCAATAAACTTCACTAATGTATGTGAAGCATTTCCTGTGTGAAACATGCTTAACCTTGCAGTAGATACACATGTATGGTGCTTATTGCATTTTATCTCAGTATGTGCAAAAAATGATTACTTTGACCTAAAATTAAAGCAAAGTTCTTAAGCAGGGAGAGGTATTTGGAAATATTCCTACCTATAAGCCATAGCATGATTTTGATTTGGCTGCAGGTAATTTCTGCTCCACCTGTGCTAATAAGAAGCTACTGAGGGGAAAACATGCCTGTTAATTGCTAGAAAGCAATTTGGTTTTGGTGTGCGTACAAAACACACCATACTTCAAGCAGTTTTTTTCAGGGATGCATTTAACAGTTGGGATGGAAAAGTTATGTAGCCACCCCATAACTTCTTGAAGTCTCTTCTGTAATCTGTGTCCCTGTGCTTTCCCTGTAAGCAGCTGATGCAGCCATGGCCTGGAAGGAGCTACAGACTTTTTCCTCTATTTCTTACTGTATGTCCCCCCTGCAGGATGCAATCACTCAGTTTGGAAAACACCTTCAAGACCATTGAGTCCAAGCAGTAATGTGTCAGTGACAAGTCCACCACAAAAATCTTGCCATGCAGGAGGGTGATTACAGTGCTTGTTTTTAAATAAGTCTGATTTCAGCTGCTCATGTAGAGTCTCTCATACAGCTTCATTCACACTTACACCTGTATGTTCATGGGCACATGTCCACGTAAGACAAGGGACACAAGGTGTCCAGCTCTTGCTATCTCCTGAGTGCCTCTTGATTGGTGACACTGCACTTGCTGGATGTGGCTTACATGCCCTTCAGGAGTGGGCGTTGACTGGGATCTTGGGCTCCAGTATGTTTCCCACACCATATAGGGCTTATTTTTCTTTTCCCTGAGTATTTTTTTAGCTCCTGGCTTGGAACCTTTTTTAGTTCTGGCTCCGTTGCTTTCCTGCCACCTTATCTTACCTGAGTCTTTGTTTCTGCTCTCCTTGCAGTTCAGCCATCTGAGCAACAATAGGTTGTGTTGCCCACTGGTCTGCTTCCAGCTCCAGAGCTGCCACTGGTGTGTTTCTCCCTCAGGTGTCCATGCTGTTCCCTGGGCAGAGGCAGGAGCTGATGCTGGCATACCATTTCTTTTTTGTTTCTGTGCCTGCAGTGATGGTGATGGGCACCAGGACAGCACGGACAACTGCCCTACTGTCATTAACAGCTCCCAGCTGGACACAGATAAGGACGGGCTGGGTGATGAGTGTGATGAGGATGATGATAATGATGGCATCCCTGACCTCTTGCCCCCGGGCCCTGACAACTGCAGGCTGGTCCCCAACCCGGGGCAGGAAGATGATAATGGTAAGATGGCCCTTAAGGAGCCACTTTGATTCTCAGGCACCACATTCATCTCCAGACTGTGTACACCAGGATGCAACACTGTCATTACCAATGCATACACTCATCCCTGGAACAACAGCAGCACTCAGGCTGCTGGTTTGGCCCTATAACCAAAACAGAGGCTTTCTCAGGCACTACAGCCAGCAGGGCTGGCACTCTGCCTGCTCCTTGGACACCCTAATCCCATGGCTGGGGCAGATGTGACTTCCTGCTGCACCATAAATCTCCTTTCGCTTCTCTGATGCATTCAGGTGATGGAGTTGGTGATGTCTGTGAGTCTGATTTCGACCAGGATACAGTGATTGATCGGATTGATGTGTGCCCTGAGAATGCAGAGATCACCTTGACAGACTTCAGGGCCTATCAGACAGTGGTGTTGGACCCAGAGGGGGATGCACAGATTGATCCCAACTGGGTGGTTCTGAACCAGGTAAAAATACACTTGGTCTTTGTTACCTGAGAAAGATCATTTGAAAACCACAATAAAACTAGCTGTGTAATTGCTGGACCACTGGCAGACATGAAAGCTGAAAGGTGTTGGTTAGTAGAATATTTTCAGGAGTAATAATGAAGGAATTTTCCTTTTGATAGCCTTCAAGCTATCAAAATTGATGCTCATAATACTCTAAAACAGCTACATGCTGGCCAATTTATTCTGGGTGGATTTCACTGCTGCCAGAAGGCAGACATGTGCTACCCTGTTAAAGTATTTCTGTAGCAAACAAGTTTCATTAATCCTTCCCATAATTTAAAAGTCTGATGTGCTAAATAACAGAGCATTTCAGAGAATCATAGAATGGTTTGGGTTGAAAGATATCTCAAAGCTCATCTCATTCCAACCACAACCTGCCATGAGCCTGGACACACATCACTAGACCAGGTTTCTAAGAGCTCCAGCCAGCCTTGAACACTTACAGGTTTGGAGCATCTACGGGCAACATGCTCCAGTGCCTCACAACTCTCACAGTAAAAATTTTTTCCCTCATACTTAGTCTAAATCTACTTGCTCTTACTTTGAATCCATGCCCCTATTCCTGTCACTATATGCTCTTGTAAAAAGTCTTTATCCATCTTTCTGGTAGGCTCCCTTAAAGTACTGGAAGGCCACAATTAGGTCACCCTGAAACCTTCTCTTTTCCAGGCTGAAAAACCCCAATTCTCTCAGCCTGTCTTCATAGGAGAGGTGTTCCATCCCTCTGATCATGGACTCCCTCCAGCAGGTCCATGTCCTTTCATTGCTGGGACCCCAGAGCTGATGCAGCACTGCAGTACTCCTAGATGCAGTCCAGTAACTTCTTTACACTAACAGATTTTAGCCTTCGGGAGGCTAATGTGTTATGAGTCACAGGGAACATGCAGTTTTTTCCCATTGCAAAAGTCTCTGCCAAGCCAGCTGGGATGTACACATCTTCATTAACACAGTCCTGGCAGTTAGTTTAATCCAGAACTGTGTGATCCAACTGTATGAGCTAAGCCTAGGAATAGCGCTCTTCCTCCCACAACCCTCTTCCCCTGAACCCCAGTTTTGGCCAGATTCAGATTTTGAGAAGATTAAGGTAGGGAAAGAAAGTATCAAAATACCAGTATGACTAATTCTGCACTAGAAAAAGCTAACAAATCATTCCCGACTCAGGCTGTACAAGCAGCTGAAACATTACTGTTTGATTATAGTTCCCACTGATTTTAGTTCAGAGCTACAAACGTCACAGATATGTTGTGAGCAAACAAAAGAGAGGGATGAAGGAGGTGCTAGAGGGAGACCAGAAAAGGCTTAGCCAATCCAGCTTATCACACATGCTAACCACCCTGAATTTACCCTTACAGGGGATGGAAATTGTGCAGACTATGAACAGTGATCCTGGTCTTGCTGTTGGTATGTAGGCTCTTCTGAGATTCAAGTTCTACAGCAGAAAATGCTGAGAATATGGAGATGTGTTCTGCAGAATTGTTTTTAACTTGTGTGTACTCTTAGGTTACACGGCTTTTAACGGCGTTGACTTTGAGGGCACTTTTCATGTGAACACAGTGACAGATGACGACTATGCTGGCTTTATTTTTGGTTATCAAGACAGCTCTAGCTTTTATGTAGTAATGTGGAAACAGACGGAACAGACCTACTGGCAAGCGACTCCCTTCCGAGCTGTTGCAGAGCCTGGCATTCAGCTAAAGGTACTGGTGGTAGCTCCTAGCTAAGGACACAGTGCTCACTGCAGCCTGCCTATGCCACCTGTGCTGGCCATGGGCTAGGTCATCATGCCATGCTTAAGCCAAGCCACTGCACTGCACGTCAGCTGTGCTGCCCCACTGCTGCTCTCTATTGTTGGCAACTGCTGTCCAGACGGCTGTCACACAGCCCTTTTAACAGCGGTGATTTTAAGGAACTTAATCTTGCCTTTCTGATCAGCTGGAGCATTTAGTCTCTGCAGTGATTGTGCTCTGACCCTGACTGGTCAAATTGCCTTGTTTTCCTTTGTCCAGGTACCCAGCTGGTTCCTTTGTCCATGTAGGCAGTGGCTGTGGAACAGAAGTTAGGGATCTGTTAGTAGCAGAGAGGATGCTTCTGCAGACCTGCTTCTAACTAAAAAAAGTCTTGGTTCCTGAAAGTGACTTTTCTCTGTGGTCAGTGTTGGAAAATTGTATTTTTGCAGGCTGTGAAATCCAAGACAGGTCCTGGCGAGCACCTCCGCAACTCCCTCTGGCACACAGGGGACACCAATGATCAGGTCAGGCTGCTGTGGAAGGACCCCCGAAATGTAGGGTGGAAAGACAAAGTCTCCTATCGCTGGTTCTTGCAGCACAGACCTCAGATTGGTTATATCAGGTAAGAGAGGAAAGATAGATAAGGTGAGTACAGATACTGTAATTTCTCAACACCTGACTCAGATGATAACCTGAGATTTATATTATGTCTGGGCTCTGTACTGATGAAGCCTAATAACAAATTAGGCTTTTTTTTAGGAATTCAGCCTGCAGCTCTTTCCTAGACAATTCCAAGTTAAACCTTTTTGTATGGACCATCTGTCTTTTTTAACTGTGCTTTATCCTGATGAGCTCTTTTCTGGCTTTAATACCTTGTATTCCAAGCTACTGCTGGCCACTGATCTGAAAAGCAATATATTTCAAATTTTCTTAATTTTGATATATTGGAATTTTTTTGTTGGAATTGGGATAGTTCATTTATGTATTCTAGGGTAACAGAATAAAGGTTGTCCACTTAAAAGTTGTGATTCTAACTAACAAGTATTTATCCTCATGTGATAGATTTGACATTACTCAGCATATAGTCAGAAAGTTTGTCAAAGCTTTGTAATGCGTGTTATATATTCTTATTTTGGTTTTTTGTGGGGGGGGGAAATTAGTTAATAATATTAAAAAATGACCATTCAGGGTGAAACATTTTAGTCCGCAACATCCAGCAGAGAAATCAGCAGGAATTATACTTGTACATCAAGGCTGATGTTAAATTGCAAAAAACTAACTGCCCCGGCATGATGGGCTCTTTCAACCTTATAATAGAACAGAAATATGGGTAAGTCAGCTTTTCTTCAAGAAAATCACCAACCTGCAGTTGAGATGCAGTAACTTGATGGTGTAATTATTCCATGTTTCTAGTGCAGAGCATTATCCTCAGTGGCAATTGGAGTGAGCATGATTGACTTCTACACTAAAATGGATTAGGAACATTTATACCATCAATTACTGTGCCCCAGCCACAGGGTAGTAGCCAATTGATCTCAAGTGGCAACCCACATTTAGACAAAGAAGTTAGTGAAGCTGCTGCATGAGCAAACATCTCCAATGGCTGCAGCCTCTCCAACCAGCCTACCTTTCCCAGTTACTCCCTGTAACTGGGAAAGGTAGCACAGTCTGTGTCACAGAATCCTTTAAAACTAAAGGCAGCCAGGCCTAAAGCAAGCCTCTGTCAGCTGTCTGTCTACTCTTGCTGTGGTCTGGTTAGGGCAGATGCCACAGACCATTGTGTGTCTAGCAAAGGTCTCCCGAGGCTTCAAGGATGTTACTTGAGCCAGCCTCTCCCATGGAAATTTGCAAGACTACAAATTCTATTCATTGTACAGATACTTTTGAACTGCCTCAGCAAATCAGTATATAAAATCAGAAACATACCAGGATTTGGGCTTTTTTCTTTATTTTATGAAAAGACACAGGAACTTTCATTCCTTTCACTGTTTGCTCTTTTCTTGTATGCAGAACTGTATCAGCAGTATCCTCATCCAGAACAGGGTCCTCCAGGCTCATCGTCCTCTCGGTCATTTACCCTGTATCCCATAGGCTGAGGACTTGTGTGCTGCAACAAACAGCCCAGCAATGCTGCCACAAACAGTCCAGCTGGCTCCAGTGTGGTCCTGCTCAAGCACTCAGTACAGAGCACACTGGGAAGCTGGTGGGGGCAGCTTGCACAGGGCTATTTGGGAATTTGCTGATGTGTTTTCTAACAAGGTGCTAAATCAGCAAAAGTTCCTGGAGTTAATCATATTCACATTTTTAAAGAAATCTCACAGACAAGTTTAAGATCCCAGTGGTTTGTTTGAAACTTTTCCTATTATATAAAAAAAAAAGTTCAGCTTCAAACTATGCAAGACAATATCCATCTAGCCTTCTTCAGCTGATCTACAGTGGTTCTCCTATCACTATTGGCTGTGAAAAATTTCAAGAGCTAAAGAGTTCAGCTGGACTGACTACAGGAAAAAAAAACATTCCAAAGCTTTTTTAGGATATGTAGAAATCCCTCAAAAAACCCTCCCTTGTCTGGCTCTTGCCAGCATGCAGCATTGCTCTAGTTCCCAGTCTAAACAAGAGCTACCTTAACTGCTTTTTCCCCCTGGGCTGGATGGGAGGGATAGCATGTCCAAGAATAGAGTTTCCATGGATAAAAACATTACTTTCAGGAATGTTGCAGCCTTAGAAAAGACCTAATAGAGCTTCTATTTGCTTTCATTAAGGGCAAGATTTTATGAAGGCTCTGACCTAGTGGCAGACTCTGGTGTAACTATAGACACCACCATGCGTGGAGGACGGCTTGGAGTTTTCTGCTTCTCTCAGGAAAACATTATTTGGTCCAACCTGAAATATCGCTGCAATGGTAATGTTGCTCTTAGGCCATTTTAGCTAACAACTAGCAATGAAGAACCAGTAGTAAGGCTGTTGCATTAAGCCATTTAGCATTCTTTCCTTTGCCTTTCTTTTACAAGTTATTCACAGCTGTAAAATGCCTCCCCTGACACCAGCAGCACACTGCAGCCCAGCCAGACAGGAACTAACACCTCACAGCTGCTCCTCCCAGAGCAGTCACTCTGCTACAGAGAATGTGCCATCTGAGGGGCACAGCTGTCATCAGAGAGTTAGGAATATTACATAAAACCGACTGAGAGCTGTACACACACAGTAAATACACTGAGGGTATAATGTGTGTAGATGCCTTGAGCTTTGAATACATGGTGAAATACACCTGGAGAGCCAGTGAGCTCAGGCATCGGGCATCACTGACACTTGTGTACTTGCTGGCTGGTCCTGTGTGTGGGGGGACAAGATGATAAGATGCCTTTCCTCCCACATAGGAATGCTCTTGATTTTGTGCGAGGGTGCTGGCTCAGTTCTCTCAAGGCAAGAGCCTTTTAGCTTAGCCCTGATCATCCACTACAAAGTAACTCAAACTTTGGTCACTCACAGAGAATCTAATAATTTCGGGGTATTTCTGTCCCAGCAGCAATTCAGGTAACTTTAACTAGGGCTGAAGGGGCTCCCCCTCTTCCTCTCAGCATCCATACCCCATCTTTGGAAAATAATCTACCAGCCAAGTTAGAATAGTTCCTCATCTGCTTTCTGTGGATCCGAGAAGCCCAGTCCAGGACTGTAGGGGACATGGCCACTCTGTGGCTTGTTTACTGATGGACTCTGGTAATTGGACACTTAGGACACTTAGACTGGCTCTTGGAGGTCACAGTTAAAAAGGGAACTTCTAGTAGTGCTTACAAATAAAAATTACTTTGTAAGTATTTTCAACTGTATTGCAGTTTCCCAGAAAGCATGTATCAAAGCTGCCACTGAGTCACACTTACATGGCAGTCAGCAGGCAAGTGGCATTGTTGCAGGAGCTACAGTCAATGAAA
Source organism: Haemorhous mexicanus (assembly GCF_027477595.1). Lineage (NCBI taxonomy): Eukaryota > Metazoa > Chordata > Aves > Passeriformes > Fringillidae > Haemorhous > Haemorhous mexicanus. Next base: position 67,349,924 of record NC_082381.1, read on the forward strand.
CCCACTCAAAAGAACTCTCAAGTCCCACAGTATCTCTGTTTTCTATCAGAGAAGTTCCTACATTATGCAGAAAAAGCTTGAAATTCCTTTTAAGCCTTTTAAAGGTGCTCAGCAAAAAGCAAAGGACTAACCCCCTTTTCCTACATATGGTGTGTTTATATACATATCCTTTTTTTGAGTTTAGAACTACCTCTCCTGCATCAGGGTGGAAATAATCAGAGTGAAGTTGAGGTCATGCAGCTGAGCTTTGTTGCTGTGGCTCCATTGCTGGCTGCAGCTTTAACTCTGTGGCTGCTCTGTTGCTCTCCAGCTAAAATGTTTTGGGATCTGGCAAAGGCAGACTGCAAATAACGCTTTAAACAGAACTGCAGCTGCTCTTATGACATTGATCCATCTCTAGCTCCCTTGTCCAAGTCTCAAGTCTTTATGCCAGTTGCTGTTGGTCCTGGGGTTAATGATTTTTGTCCCTTTTTGTGGCCTGGGAAACCATCACAGGGAAGTTGAATTAGGATACATGAGAAATACAGATGCTGACGCTACAAATGTGTCTGGCATGCAAAGCAAGACAAGCACGTCTCTTGCCTTTCTGGTCAGTGTTTATTGATAAAAATTTAAGAGTGCTAGCCACAAAGTCTTCAGACATACATAATTTGAAGATTGACAGTACTCCTTTGTGGACTGGCACTGTAGCACTCACTGTCTTGTTAGCCTCTTTGTGTTTCTCAGTGGTATACAAATAAAACTGAAAATGTGCCCTGTTCATTCTTAATGTGGAAACAAAAGAGAAGCATGTTACCTAAAAAGAGAGTAGGTGGGTAATTTTAGTGCTCCTTAATTTTGTCAGAAGAGACTAAACTTTTGTGTATTTTCCTGTTTTCAGACACCATCCCAGAGGACTTTCAAGAATTTCAAGCGCAGCAATTTGGTGTTGGGGATATTTAAAAAGTAAAAGCAAACTAACATTGCTATTGCAAACAGCAAAACAATATATTTTAAATACTTATATGATTTTTGTTGTCAGAATGCACACTGCAGCTTTGTTCTCATTGATGTGACTATGTCAGACTTTTTTTTTGTAAAAAAGTGAAAATAAAAAGGAGACAAAATATACTTGAGCCTCACATCTTTTCAAATTTGCCCTAAAAATCTAGAAAGCAGCATGTAAATGGAGTAACAACTTGCTTAAAATACTCTCAAGGAAAGTTTGAATCTATTGCTTTTTTGGATTCAGTATTAAACAGGGTAGAGAAGAAAGTGGAATTTTCTCCACCTTGAAGATGTTATAAACAACAGGCTGCATCTGGTAATTAAGTGGTTTGGAGCTGTTTGGCTGAGCCATGTAGTACCTTTCCAGTCCTCCTAGGAATAGGTTGTATCTCCTTTAGGACATTTTAAGGCCTTTGGAGACTGTTACCTTTGGCAGACTTCCTCTTAAGCAATGTATTAGACCTCCCACTCCCAAAAATTGTGAGTCACACTTCCACATCCTGGAAAAGCAAAAAAGCTGACAGCACAGCGTTGTAGTCATATCTTATGACTGCATGTGACTAAAACAAACAAACAAAAAGACTACAGAGATAATAAATGCAGAATCACCCAGATAAAACAGTCCTAACTTTCACATACACAAAGCCAGGCTTTGACCTGTTACCAGAGCCAAGCTCTCTAGGCAGGTAGTGCAGTACTATGCAAAGAAGTCACCAAACTAAAACCCCAAACATCGTATTAAACACTAGTAGCCATTAGGAAAGGACTGAAAACAGCCAAAAGAAACTGTATCACAATGCACTCTCTAATTTGATGTGCAGAAAGGTGTTAATACAGTGTGCATTTTTACTACACTGTCTTTCAAAATGGGGCTAGGAAAGGAGAGAGGACAAGCTCCAAGGACTGTTGAATAGACAGTTACTTTAAAAATAACTATATACTTTTAAAATAACTGTAGGATAATGACTTTAAAAAGGACAGATGGAAACAGCACTTCAGTCTGGAGGGAGGGGGAAGGAATATAGTGAGAGTTTTAAAATCAGAAGTAACCCTGGGAAAATGAACAGTCCTAGCTGAGTTAAATTATCAGGTGAGAGCACTAAACAACAAAACCACATTTTTTGTTCCCAGTATAATAAAAATACCTTTAAGGATATTACAAGCTATGAGAGACTTTGACTACTGGCAGAATTTTCCCACAGGCTCCTCCATCATTGCCAGAGTTTCTGGAAGTAGGGTGGCCCTAGGAGCTGTCCCCTGAGGACCCCAGAGTCCCACTACAAAAAGCACAATGCCAAAGCATTCCTTTGGTTCAGTGCTTCATGATGAACAGTCCTCCAGCTTCGGTCCTCCTTTCCCCTTGGCATCACTAAACCTGACCACTCACCAGATGTCTGAGGACTGAAAGGCTGTTTACTCTGGAGCAACACAGAGGGCATTGTCAAATTATGCTTAATAAATGACAAAAAATGTTGTCTAGCTGAGCATGGGCTGTAACTGCAGTATTGTTCATTTATGAAGGAGAACACACACTGTAAAACAAATTTACATCTTCCTTATCAAACATTTGCATTTCACCAGAAACAGCCCCTTCTCCAGGCAGAAATCCTCTCAGAATGGTGTGGGCACAGCCTGGTTAGAAGGCAGTCACTGTGCTCACCCATAACCCCCACTGCAGTGCTCACATTTTGCACAAGTGGTCTCCTCACAGTGGAGGCAACAGGCCTGGCCCACCCTGACCTCTCTGCAGCGTGGGCAGCACCAGCTCCATCAGAAAACATCACTGCACTTGGCCTTCAAATCCTTGCCAGGCTCCAGTGCTCTGCTGAGCCCCTGTCTCCTCCTGCTACAGTGGCTGGGAGGGAACAGCCTGGCCCTTTGCCTTATCAGCTGGCTTACCACCATGGAGCTTGCCAGTTTCCAGGCTCTCTTCCAGGCCATGACCACTGGAGGCTGGAAGGTGAGATACAGGCTCTGGCTCTCATGCTGTTGCCAAAGGTAACTGTGTGAAGCTGTGAGCCTCTAACCACCCCTGACAGAAAACCTTCGGGCTTGCAGTGCTGACAGCCACAGATAAAAGTCACAAGTCAGACAGCCGGAACTTTCATTTCAGAAGGTGCTGTTGGAACCTTCTGATGGGATGGTGGAGCTTACTGTGTCTGTTGATACACACTGATACACCAAATGCTGGGCAGCCTATGAGCTCAAGAGTGAAGCCAGCTGTAACAAACATTTGTCCCAAGAAGATCACAGTCTGGGCTTGGGAAGCTTTCTGTCTCTTACATTCTCATCAGAGATTGTGCAGTCTCTGTTTAAAAGTGTTTAAACAAGCTTCTCTAGCACCACAAGCCCTTTCTGGACTGTTGTGCAACGCAGACATAGCTCCATGTGTGGCCTCTGGCAGCTGAAGATGCTGCAATCCCACATCTCTAAAACTGAACATGTAGCTCACTCTTGACCCCACCGCCTGCACAGCAGGGCTGCACTCAGCTGGAGCAGCAGCTGTAACTACTCTGGAGTTCAGAGTCCTGCAGTTTCTGCACCAGGATCCACCCTCTCAACACAGGTTAACTCTTTCCTGTCTGCTGCAAACACCATGGCAAATACACTTCAAGTGTTTCTGTTTCCTGAGGACCATCTGGCTGGAATTGCGAGGAGGGAACACCCTGCCAGGATGCTGCGGCGCTGGCGAGGGCAGCGGTGGGCAGGCTGGCGGGAGGCTGGGGAGCACAGGCACTGCACCGTGCCAGTCCTTGAAACCTGTCTCTGCCTTCCTCCTAGGCCCAAACACACACCCTGCCGGCTCCATGCACCAGAGCTCTCTCACACCAGGAGCTGCACAGGCAGTAACAGCCACTGCTGGAAAATTGGTCAGCACAAAGCCACCAGGGAACTGTGTCCTGCTGTGGGTCTGGTCAGCTCTCCGGCACAGGTGCCACCAGTACCTGCAGCTGGCACATGCTGAAACAGGACACAAATGGTGAGAGGGAAGGAACTACCACCCGCGAAAACAGAGCACTCTCCCTGGTGTGGATTTCAGCATGTCAAGTTCAACAGTTGCCCACCCCACCACCTAGGCAAGTGAGGAGGGAAAAAAAGAAAAAAAAATCGGAGACCTGCATCTCAAACAGCTGTGCAGTGCTTCAGTGCTACATCAGCCTTGAAGAGATTTTGTTTGCACTGCGAAGGTATCTTACACATCTCAGGGAGCTGGATTGTACGGAACAGATGCCACAGACAAATCTGTGCAGTCTGCCATCATCCAGTATCCCACATCAGAGAAATACAGAAACAACATGGACATTGAAAGCCTCTAATATTCCACAGAGCAGCATTTTTTTGTTAAACAACATTGAAATTTAGTGAAAATAAAAGATCAACCAATTCACTTTTACTAGTTTGGTAACTGCATAGCTCATATATTTAGATTATTTCATGAGTTTCTTCTAGAATGAACTGATTTTGAAAATTTAATGTATCACAACAATGAATTTCAAATGTAAGAAAAATTTTATTGGTCCATTAAACATTAAATCTAAAACAATACATTCACTCAGTATACAAAAGGAAGTGTCCATAAAAACCATTAACATGCTAAAAAGGCAAAGCTGTTGACTATTTTACAAGTAAGATCTTACAATTCTGGAATCTTTACCAATCCTTAAAAGTCAAACTTACAGTTACTAAAGACCACAACATTTGCAAAAAAGTTAAATAAACTAGCAAACTTCCACTTCACTGGGCTACAGCTTAATAAAATAAAACCACACATACACACCAAAAAGTTCCCTTGAGATATTAAGAACCTTAAAAAGACTAATTAAAATCCCCTCACCATTAAGAAAATGTGTTTATATTTTGACAACTATTTCGCATCCAGTTTTTGAACATGGCATATATGAGACTGAACACCACACATCAGTGGTGAACAAAAAGCAGACACTGAACCCATATGTTCCTAGTAAATCTTTTCTCAGCTTGTATATTACAAGTAGAATGATTTTATCTGGAAGTTAATTCTCCGCACTTTTAAGTTTGCATGGACGTCCAAAGGACATCTAAGCACCTGGACTTGTATCAGTAAGAGGAAAACTAAAGCTATGGTATGTCCAATGATCCATTACTTCCCCTTAGTTTTGCAAAATTCTTGGCTTTGCACTTTCTTCTTGGCTTCATGCTGAGGCTTCTTTGGCAAAAGCATGGCTGCAGTGCTGCACCCTGCAGCTCTGGTGAGCAAAAGCCCTGGAAGCTTTAGGCTGCTGGAGTGGTTTCAAAGCTGATGAATGTGGCTCTGAACAAGTCTGTGAAAATGTCTGTACACTACACCCTGGGAACTATCAGGGACTGGCAGGCAGAGGGGAAGCCAACGTGGCTTGTATCTGAAATAAATCCTAACTTTTTAAAAACATTATTGAACAGGTGTGGAAAGAATCAAATCCAGATCTGATAAAAACCCCTGAACAAATGGGATTTAAGGCCTACCCGAAACCTACAGAATTTCCTTGGGCATTAGAAAGCAGTCATCATGCCAGTCTCTCAAAGCTGCTGCTTCAAACTCTCTACAGCATGTCTACATCCCCATCCTGGGGGACCTGGGCACTCTGCCATGAGGATGTAGAAAATGCAGAGACACACCAGTTCCCAAGCTATGTATCCTGTTCTGAGTAAAAAAAGCTAAAGCTTTCTAAGCACTTGACCCCTGGCATTCACTTGTACAGTCACGTGAAACACTGAATTTTAACTACTGTTTACAAAACTAGAAACACAAGTAAAATGTCATAGTGTTCATTATGTGTTTCCCTCCCACAAAAGCTTGTAGGCCACTTTGGAAAACAAAGAAGCAGCTGTCACAGAGAAAAACTGATCCATGTAGTAAACTGATCCTTGACTCTGCTTCAATGCTGCAGGCTGTCCCTGCTATGAAAAGGAAAGGACCAGTAAGACTTGGCAAAGAGGTCTTTGCTAGTTTCTAGCACCAAAGACATCCCATTTGACAGGCAGCAGGTTGTCTGGGAATGAAGGAGATTTACAGTGCCTTTAAAAAACAAATCCAAGGAGAAAAAGGCAAGTAAAACAAGGAGATACAGCCTCCAAGCAAAAGACATTGCTTCTAAAGCCCAGAAGGAAAATGATAGCAAAATTTTAGCTGTGGATAATCTCAATTCATCTAGCCACAAGGGTATGGTCTTGTGGTATTTTGCTTCATCAGCTTAGGAGAAAAGCCTAGCAGTTTATAAAATCTGTACAGCACAGTTTAAGAACAGTCAATGGATTACTCTGTTGCTGATCTGTTCAGAGATGCCCATGATACTGTAGGCTGCTAGCCAAGATTCAAGCAGCACTATCTTAAGTACCCAAATTTTTCTCATGCAATCTTTCCAAAGCCAAAGAACTGTTAAAAACCAGCTTTTTCACAAGTGCAATGGTTGCTTCACTAATAGCAATGTTCTAGCCCAGAAATGGCTGCAGCAGTAGCTGACAAAGCTATTACACATGCATAATTTATAATCTCAAAGCACTTAGAGACTTGTAAAAAGGTGCCAAAACACAAAATAAATAAATAAATAGACATGCAGTGTTTATGATTCTGTGAGGTGACAAACCCTCTCTCTGGACTACACAGACACTAGCTACACTGAATTTCTACATTTCAGAGGAAAGCAGCCCAACCCAGGCAGGATTTACCACATTGGCTGGGCGTGTACAAGCTGTTTGAACCTCAGGGAAATGCTTGAAGGAGAAAGCTGAGAGTATCACAAACATGCAATACCTTCGATGTGCGGCTGCAGTGGAGCTCAGCTGCGAGGGCTGCCCATACACTTTGAGGAACTGTGGGGCCAACAGCAAATGAGCACACCCATCTGCTTTGCGCACATCCCTAGTAAAGTTTTATCATCTCATTTGTTAGTCCAGTCACTCGGATTCAGACACCTGCTCTCCGAGTGTGTCCCACTTATTTTACCCCAAACAAGAACCGCTCATGACTGTGGCTCTTGGTTGCCTTCACCAAGAAAAGTAAAATTGTTCCAGTCTCAGATGATGGTGCAGCAGTGAAGTCCCATATAAACTTTATGATGGCAAATGTGACAAAGTAGAAAAAAAGCCAATAAAATTGTTTCACCTTCCCAGCAGGACTTCTGTCAACACTGTCTGTTCCTCCAAAAGTCTACTAAAGATAGCATCAGTTCAAATTTAAATAGAGGAAATTTAGTACAGGACATGTTCTCTGGTCTTGCTGTCTATGCAAGCTTTCTCTCTTCACACAGCCCAAAACCACTAGGAGCCAGAAGTGCTGCACCGCTTACGTCTGGGAACAAATTCAATGAACAAACATGGTACAAGGCAGGACAGACACTGTGCCGTGACCTGCCTCAGCAGACAGCCACCTGCACTTTCACGTGTGGGGAGAGAAAGTTAACTGTTTACAGCTTAAATGTAAAAACAAAAATTATTTATTTACAAAAGCATCAGGCTACTTGTGAGTTTTCCCACTTAATTTTCCACTGCACAGTAATACCTGAAGCAGTCTTATCCCCAAAGGTTTGTCAAGCACAGATTGTTTGGTCTTCCATGTGCACTCAGGGTCTGATTGTGCCTTGTACACACTGGTGTAAGCTACAAGGCAGCATGACCCAGTCACAGGCTCAGTCCAGGTTTTCCAGTTCTAGTGCCACCTGAATTAATAGTTATCACAGCAGTAGGTATGAAGGCACTTCTTAACAAGTTTTTTTTAAAGCCCATTTGTGTGAACTGTTTGGAATCTATGGGCTGGAATTTGATTCCTTGACCTGAGCCGAGGATTTTATTCTGTAGTTGCACATGGGAGTTCACAGTACAGATTTTACAGCAAACACTAAGGCTGTAACATTTGCCTGGCCAGCAGGAAGCCTTGTCTTGGTGAGGAACTAGAGTATTTGCACACCCAAGTGCTACTAGTTACTGATTCCTTAGAAAGGCCTGGGAGTCCACAGCCGGATCTGGGACACCATGGACATACAGGCCCTCAAAGTTATTTATTTTTGGGGGTTTCCCCCAAAAAAATTTGCTCAAAGTAGGCAAAACTGTGTAAACAGGCACTGCCCTATTCCCACTCTGTGTATACCTGCAGATCTACATGCTTAAGGACAATAGTTAGTAGTAGGGAAGGACAAAGGAGCAGCTCAGTGAGGTGAGTGCTGTGTAAGAAGAATGGATTCATGCCTCACTGTGGACTTTTTACAGCCTTGTTTCCTCTGTGCAAAACCTATTTCCCTAAATGCAAACTGAAAAAAAAACAGCACAAGGAAGTGCAGAAAGCCCCGATACAAATACAAGGTAAGTGTTTCTGTAAACAAGAACATCCAAGGACTAAGTTCAGGATTAAGATCACCCACATTTGTGACTGGGATGCCTGCTATGAGAGCCAGACAACAGAAACCTTTCCCTGCTCAATAACTTGGCATAGTGTGTGCCTTCCTCCGTAAAGCTCCTTTCCCTGATTGTTCTGTTACAAAAACCATGGCTAATTTAGGGGAAAAAAAACCCAAAAAAACCAACAAACCAACACCAAAACAAACAAAGAAACAAACCCAAACCAAGCTTGCTTTCTCATAGTACAACATATATGGCACTAGAAGGCAAATCTTGCATGCCTCTAAGGATCAGGCAAGGCATGAGGCTGGACTATTTCACACAACTACAGCACTGGATCAAAACTGTTTGTCAGAATTGCTGCTGTGAGTGAGGTGGGACAACTATGAGTCATCATTGCACAGCCCACAAGCTCTCATCTTAGAGATTGGACAGATAAATGCTTCTGGATTGAAAAAGCATTAATAAAGGCCTACTTCAGCTGCGTAACAAGACTCTAAATGCAGGCAGAAATGTTCTGAAGGTCCCCATGCTAGCAGAGCTCTTGGCAGGATCAGAACCTCCCAGCAGAAGCAAAGGGAAAGAGAAAAACCTGCCTCCCTGTACAGAGCTATTTGTTGCTCTTCTAACTCAGTGTCAAAGCCCAGCTTCAACTGCTATTTTTAACTCTAGGTGCAAACAAGAAGAACACCAAGGCAGTCACTGCTGGACAGACTCCTCCTTCCCTTAGATCTCAGGATGTGTATTTTGAGGCTCTAATCACTGGGATAGGTGGCATAAGTAGACAGGACTGCAGACCTGAAGATTTTGTTTCAGGTAACAGTGCACAGGGTGGGGAAAATCACATCCCTAGAAAGCTCCAAACAGATCAGAAGCCCTGGGATACCATAACAACAAGGCAGCTAAAAATGGCAATGAAAACAAGACAAGAATCAAGATCCAATATGTTAAGATTACTCACCAGGTGGGCATTAGCCATTAATTATTACAACAGAACAACTAAGGCATGCAGATCTTTTGCCCAGCCCATTGGCATCCATGTTGTGCTTTTCTCTGACTTGCAGAAAGCAGTGGATGAAGATTTAAGGCTCAATCATACTTTTTTTTTAAAAGAGAGCTGCTAATTGGTTGATATTTTACACTGTACATGTGTGTGAATACACATGTTGGGTGAGAGAAGACAAAAACCACCAGGACTAGCTCAAGTCATAAATTCATCCCACCAGAATGCAGATAAATATGGGGGTTCAATGTTTTTCAGCATTCAGGGCATCTGAGCTGTTGTTTTACCACCAAATCATCTGCCTAAATTAATTTGAAAAAAGGTGACAAGGCAGGGTTTAATATCATCAAGTCATTTGTGCTAAGGCAGCTGCTTGTTGTATTTGTGTCCTCTGGTTTTGCTTTTCTGACTGCTTACTCCAGTGTTTGGAACTGGAGATCTACAAGAGAATTTCTGTCTCCATTAATACACTGGCTGGCTAACTCCCATCCCAACAGAAAAAGTAATACTAACAGAGGAGTATAAAAATATAGCAGTGAGAGAAAATACTTTCCAACCAACACAATGCATCTAAAATATTATAAAACTGATCATGGAAACACAGCTGAAGGGCTGGGAGACTTTTAGAGACAAGCTGAAACAGGAGGGCAGAGAAGTAAATGAGCACCCCACTTCCAAATTTAACAGCAAAGGGCAGTGCTCCCTTAACTACCATTTTCTCAACAGCAAACAATGTAAATAAAGAATGTACCTTATCTTACATCCCCATGCAGTACACTCAATTTTTAAGTGACCTGGCAAAGCAAAATTGGACGAAATTCAGTTTGAGAAATTGTGTGTAGAACTCCCCTTCAGTTATTAACTGGGTTAAATCTGAATTGCATAAAATATCCAAGTGCCTTTAAAGTAATAATAGAATAAATACTTTACTATCATTGGTACATTCTTTTCTCAATCTAGGTATAAAATAACTTAATATATTTAATACTTAGATCATTTTTAGTAGATGCTTTGGCAGTCAAATTTTATATATTCTCTTACTTCTACAGAAGTATTTAGATACGGTTTTGGAAAAAAAAATTATCTGGATACTACTTACAAGAATTATATGCTGTACAAAACAGCAGTCCAAATTATCACTGCAAACTGTAAAAGAAACAGTTAATGAAAGAGTATAAAAAGGAATTAATGCATATTTGCTGGAAGATACCAAACATTCCTGGGAAGTAAGAAGATACCATCTGCACCATGAGTTTTTCTTTTCTTGTCAATGAAGCCAGAGAAAGATTGTCAGTTATTTGAAGAGTATTTCACTTATTCCAGTTTATGCAACAACTGTGTATTCCACACACCACACATAAGCATTGTAAAGCTTCAAAACAGATTTGTTCCCTTAGGCAATGCTTGTTCATGATAATAAAAAATGGCAAAAAATGTCTTCAATCACTTGTTTAGTCTGACTAAAAAGGTAATAACCGGTACATTATGATAAGTGGGTAATTGGTGTTTCCTCATTCCAAAAAAAAGAGAAAAAAAAAAAAAAAAAAGAGAAAAACTTAAAATGACCTTTAGACTGTTCACACTGAGAACTCTCTGGTTGGGCAACAGAGTGGAGCAATAAGAGTCCATAAGTACAGACAGACACAAACCCAACAGGAGACCATCTTAATCCAGAAGATAGACCAGGTTCCAGTGAAGAACTTTTCAATCTGAGCACTTTCATAACTGTTAAGGAAAAAAAAAAAATAGAAGGACACAAAAGACTTTAACTAGGTTAAACCATGGAGGAAGCAAGGGAGAGCAGCCCTTTATAGAGCAAGATCTTGCTCAAGAATGCCCAAGAAAGACTTGTAACATCTCTTCAAACTTCTACCATAAGGACTGGAAACACCCACACAGCAGAACTTCCCATTCACATCTTCCCTCTCAACACAGAGACGTTAATTTGTCAGAACTAAAGAAACACATTAAAGAAATACACTTACTGGAACCAATGAGTTACTGTCATCATCACATAGAGAGAAGCCAGGAAGAAAACAAAGTGGAAGTAGGCATAACTGTACACTGTGCCCTTCTTTTCATCATAAACCACAGTCTGGCCTCCCCTTTTTTCAACATGGTCTTCAGCATCAGCTGTAAGAGACAGGAAACAAGAAAGTTTTGTAGTGAGAACTGAAAACAGCAGCTGGCTTCACAGAGAACACAGCAAAACATCTATGGTGTGATTTGGGAAAGCGTGATTGACACAGAGTAACACAAACATTTTCTCATCCGCGGGGCATGGGCCTAAACCCTGACTGAAAAACTGGACTAAAACTGAAATCCTGCCTTGTAACAGCTTCCTGGTTTACTGAGTAGATGTTGAGCATTGAGAACATTTAAACTGCTCTACCTGTGCAATATTTTTCTGGCAAGTCCAAGCTGATAATCCTGATTGTACCAGGTCTGCAAATAGAACACTCCCTCCCTATCTCACTCCTCAACTGCAGCCCTTGCAGAGCTGCTGAGCCAGAAGTCCAGCAGCCAGTTACACTCACAGGCATGCCAAAAACAGAGATTACTCTTTGTATATTGCAGGAATGAAATGTACTTTAAAGAATTATTAACTAGCCTAGTATTCCTAATATTTTTGAAATGGTGTTGTGACATCTCTTGCTTCTCTCTGTAGCCTAACTTGGAGCACTTCATCTGCTTCAGTTTGCATTCAGTACTCTCCTAAATGAGGGTATGAGCAGCCCTCCATCCACAGCTGTGTCCTTACTCTCTCAGCTCTGGTCCACAAGCCACAAATATGGTAAATTGTGCAGAGAAAACATAATTACCATCTCCGTCAGGTACACAGCAAAAGCAGCAACGAGCTACCTGTGGAACAGACAAGAGGAAGGGGGTAAGAACCTGTGCTACAGCAAAGCAGAACCGCTGGGGAAGGAAGGTCTGTTATGTCTAAACTGCAGACACCGATTTAGAAAAGTCTGGTTTGTATTTCCAACTGGCACAAAACTTAAATTAGGATTTGCTCAGTAGCTCAGAGCAGCAGCTGCCAAGCTTTGGGAAAACCTGCTCAGTAAATTTGAAGAAGTGAGCCAGTCTTTAAAAATTACTCTACCCATTTTACATAACTCTAGGTTCAACACAGATTCAAATAATTATGAAAAATGGTGGAAAAGCTACAATAAAGTACATTCATATTTAGTGGACTTATCTATTTAGATGTGCTTTTTAGGACATTTCTGTACTAAGATGAAAGTATAAGGAGCTTTTCAAGTTCTGATGCATAGGTTGGAAATTACAACTGTACCAGCGTGAAAAGTACTTCTCTTTGCAAGATTTTGCTGAAATACAGCCAGAATGAGCACAAGAAGAGCTGAAATTTACACTTTCTGTGTTGAACAGTAATGTAAATGGAGAAAAGGTGCTGACTATCCAATAAACAAATATAAGAGAATTTCCTGCACCAGTAAAAGCACTTTCTGTAGTGCATCACAAGTGTTATTCGTATTCACAGTATCCTTCTCTGGGATTTCTTTTGCTTGTGGTCTAACTAAGACAATGAACCCTGGCTGGAAAATTCACTTTCCTATTACATCTATCAGTCTTTATACCATGAAAGCGTGTTAACTTTGTTTATTTGTATCAGTTCACAGCATACTGTACAATGTAATGAGGCACTGGAATTTTACTGGAGACTTTGGTATTGCTCACGCTTAAGTAAAACAAACTAAAGGACTGCCCAGTCCTGGAAAAAAGGACATTGCTTCTTGGAAACTTAGAGCTGTCCATGAAGGATAAAAATGGCCCTGGACAGCCAAGGTAAGGCCAGCATCCTAGAGCCTCTAAAACACCTTTGAAACCATAGCAGCATCATAGATAAGTAGCTGTCTCAAGACTGACTTAAAGGATGTCTGGATCAACTGATAAGCAGCAAGACTGCTGCAGAAATATAATTGCTTTGCAAAGTTTTATTATGATTAGTAACGATGGTGTGGGTGCCAGTGATTAGTCAAATCATGCTGCACCTGAATGCCTGAAGGGTAGAACATTCTTGTGTGAAACCACATTTGGGGTGCTCCAGTTTGCTTGGGACACAACATACACACGAATAAACATTTATGCTTTGCACTTCTAAACTTTGTGTTATAGCTTATCCCCTGATGCAGGGATATAGCTTATCCCCTGGTTACATGCTTTCCCAGACAATGGGTATTTGAAGCAAAATGTCCAGCACAAACATCAAGTGGGAGGTTCACCCCACATATCCCTGATTACCTGTACTTAGTGGGTTCATAAACTCAAGGAAAGCCAAAAAGCTCATTCTTTCTCAAAAGACTCTCCGAGACCTAAATTCCTTATTCTCTACCTCTTTCTACTCTTGTTGTGCCAAGTCTCACCTGCAGTGCCAGCCTGCCTTATGCTGGGGCTGTACTCACATTCTGAAGCAAGCACCAGGGTTCCCTTCAACATTTTAACCAGTAGTAATTTAGCCCGGGGACAGACTGGAATTAGCAACGCTGGCACACCCGCCCCAACCCCTAACACTCAGCTGCCTCCCCCCAAGCTGACAAACCCTCTCAGGGCTGGAGGCAATCAGAGTGCAGTGCTCTTCAGCAGTCCTTGCTTTATATTGACATTTAGTGCCTCTTCTACACTATTTAAAGCCCAACAATCCAGAACTAATCCAGTGGGCAAGTACTCTGGCTGACGAGATGGACCTTCCCGGTGAGGGGCCACATCCCAGCCCCATGCCGTGCCATAGCTCCCAGTCTTCCACTGCTCCTCCACGGGGCACAGAGCCACACCTCTGGCAGAGGCCTCCTCTGGAGCACAGCTGGAAGAGGAGGTGCAGGGGCACGAAAGGCAGCTGTTTTCTCTGCAGTGCTGCCCATCCTGTCCCTCAGCACAGGGCAGGAAGGCCTAAGGCAGGCCATGCCAGGTCTGTGCTCCGTCTGTGCCCAGCTGGCAGCGAGGGCTGGGCTGGCACTGCCCCTGTCCCGCCACAGCATCCTGCCACAGGGAAGTGCCACAGGGAAGTGCCCCGGCACCCTGGCAGTCCCACACTGGAATGTCTTGTGATTCCCCACGCCCAGCAAACCCCAAAGGCCTCAGCAGATACCTCTGTGTTTTTGAACTCTCACACTCTGATTGAAGACTTGTGAAATAGAAGCTAAAACTGCAGATGCACGGAACACCAACGCAGAGACAGCTAGGGATGGAGACTTATCTTCCAAATAAACACATATATTTGAAGAGCACCACTAGCAAGCCTAAGCAAGGGGAAACTGTTACTTAGAAAAACCCCACTGATTTCCCAGAGTTTTCTGGATCTTCCCAGGACAAGGAAGCCAAAGTAATTGGTAGGTGGAACGAAAAAACTTGTACAGCTGAAACAGGGACAAGAAATACAATCAGAGATTAAATTATAGGCAAAAATAAAGGAACTACTTATGTAGGGAAATAAAAATAAGAGATAAGAAGTTGGGATCTTAGTTGCTATGAGAACAAAGGCAACCAGGACTGAAAATGTTCAAGAACACCTCCACTTTTTCTTCTGGTAGCTTTCCAGCACACTTTTCCCTTAAATGTGAGGACATGAGTTCATGTCAAACACAAGATTTACAGGAAGTCTGCAGGATGCTGAATAAACTTCAAGAGCAGCAAATAGCTTCAGTACATAAAGGCACCTCCACAGGACCAGCGAGACCTACAGAAGGGCTAGTGTGGATAAATGTTCTGATGAGTCCATATCCAGAGCCACATAACATACATGCTACCAAGAATAGCTTCTCTTTTCAGATTATTGGCCACACAAACAACAGCAATAAAAGCATGGGGGAAGTCTACACAAAGATCCTGTGTGAAGAAGCAAGACTCACTTCGGTTTCAGCTGTTGCATATATTCCTCTCAGTGCCTCTGAGCTTGCACGTGTTGTCGAGGTCAAACTAGGAGGAAAAGAAGACAGTGTCAAAGCCCTGGGCGTAACTATAGCCCCAACAGGGCAACTCTTCAACATCAGAGCAAACATAAATAATCTACTCCCACGTCTCAGCCTCTGCATCCAAGCATTTGCCTGGATTCTATCTTCAGGCACTAGGTATGTGAAAAGCTTGTCCTGCACTAGGTAGAAACCAGCCTGGCAGACGGCCACTAGCCAGCTCAGACTGAATCATGAGCTTAAAAGTAGGTCACTCCAGAAAGGTGATGAATTCACCATCTGACAGCAGCAAAATCTAAGTGCTCCAATTTGCAAGCCAGAAGAGACCTCCCCTGCTGTGCACAACCAGTGCATTTATACTCAGTTCACAGCCATCACTTTGGCTCAGCATTTCTGTAAAGGTTTTGCCAGCAAACTCACGGGTTTCTGGCAGTCAGTTTTCAAAAGTAAATTACCAGTAACTGTTGTCAGTGTACCAGCTCTGAGAAATTACTTTCTTGCATGACTGCAGTTATCTGTGGGGGAATCCTTTCTAATTTCTTCTGACAGGAAACACTTCTTGCCCTGTCCTGCCCTTTTAGGATGTGAAATGCAAACTTCCCATTATCCACAGGAAGCCTTGGTGTACACACTGAGCCTTGGCAAGCAATGCTTCAAAACAACCCCCGAAGGTATTCTTACCTCCCCAGCTACATGGTACAGTTCAATGGCAGGCTACAAGAATATTGTCTGTGTGCTGAAACACCTCCCTGATGCACTGTAAGTGCCCTTCTGATGTGAACTAGATCCATGATATCCATATTTATACATTTTGTATCAGAACAAAATGGAACACGTGTATTTGATAAAAAGAAGAGTAAGTCTCTTGTTTTCACTTCACAAAAATATGAAGGAGTTTCTGAATGTGAATTTTGAAGTGGACTGATTCAGCAGCAGAACCTGCTCAAAAATCTGAAGCAGACAGGCAGTGCTGTCTCCTGGAAAGCTGCACAGCCAAAATAAATGACACACCAATTTTCAATCACCGGCAACTCCCTGCCCTGGAGCATAACTTAATTCACTGAAGTGAGCTGCAATAATTAATATAAGATGAGCATCAAAGGTGAGCCGCACAGGCACAAAAAGGGTTTTATTTAGAGCAGATCAATGGCAAATCCTGATGGCAACACTGTGCTCATCATTTGTTCAAAGAAAACCCTAAACCCTCCCAACAGTTTATTTGTTTTAAAGACTTTCAAAGACAGTCATAGCCTCTGCCAGGAGCTACAAAAATTTCAGATAGATTTTTCAGGTGAATGTAACTGTATAGAGTTTTAGAGTTTAACACTGAGATTACTTGGGATCATGGACAGGTGGAATTTCTTTCCCTCTGCCTCTAGATAAATTGCCCTATTTGATTTTAATGAGATATATTTGTTTCAAAAGTTGTATTATCTTGTTGAACATTTTTAGCTAAAATGTCTAAAATTCTGAAGCTGAGGAAAATACAAGCCTTCCAGCTCAGCTTTATCACACACTTCTCTGTGACTTTGCATGAGGCCTGCTATAAGCCTTCACTCTTTGGACCACAACATTGCATTTACAGAAAGGTAACTGCAAACTCCCAGACTTACCAGGAATATAAAATGCAGCCAAATAGAATGGTAGTACCCAAGCCAGTAACCAGGTTTTCATCTCTGTGCAGGCCTTGACTGAATTCAGGTACACAGATTGTGATATTCCGGTTGTTTTCATCCAGGACTTCACAAACAAACAAAAAGAACAGTTTGCAGAGCTCATTTCATTCAATTTTGAAACAGTCTCCAGACTGAAGGCTTTAATAGAATTTTTATTATCTGACAGTAGGTAGATAAATTTCAGTTGTTTCTATCTCTTAGAAAGATCACAGAGAAAAAATCTGGCAAATCTGACCTGGCAGACTCTGTGTTTCAGACAAAACAAAAATGCAACTTAGTAGGGTACTAAAATTTCCTGTCTGACCGCAACAGACAAACAAGGAGAAAAACAACTGTTTTGTGAACTGAGAAATAGGAAGTTGGAAGCCTGCCAACACTTCACCCAAGGCTACAAAACCATATAAAACCAAGACAGTACAGACCTCAGACCAGAAATCTCCTTGACAGGAAGGGTGCCTTGAGGACAACCATGAAATCCATACACAGTAAAAAAAGGTGGTCAGTAGCTGCCCTGTTCTCAGCCAAATCAATGTTAGGTAAGTTCATGGCAAACCTGAGTAACAGGGCTGAGACCCCACAGTAAGTACCAGCACCTCACACATTCTCTAGCACATGCCACTGTGAAAGCTGACAAGGACATGTGGAGTCCTTATCACACAGGCGAAGAAGGAGCACCTCTGAGAGCAGATGACAACTGTGAAAATTCTCAGGCATGGGAAGAGGAGGTCTGAGAGTGTGCTTGATGCAATAAACTCAACAACCACACAAATGGACAAATTCAACAACCACACTTGCAATATATACTAGAATTAGAACATTCACTTAACTGCTGAAGACTTTGTTTGTGACAAGCATGAAGCAACATAAGGCATATTATTTAATTCCACATATTACTTTCTTCCCCTTCTTTTTACACTGTGGACAGACTTTTGAGTAACTCAGATTCCTTCTAAATTTAACTTTATATTCACTCAAAACATGGCTAAAGTTCCATAATTAAATTTTACACCTAAATACTGTCTGGTATACTTCCTAACTCTAGAATACTCCTGTGTGTATGTCTGTACCTACACAAGTATGACAGATTTTTTCCCCCACCTCTCCCCTTTCTTTTTGAGAGCTGTCTGTATAAACTTTTCCTACCTGTCATTGGACTTATTTTCCTCTAGCTATTGTTGTCTCAGCTATTGAACACTTAAAAGCTGGGCAATAATAAAGAAAGGGTGTACTAACTCAAACCAGGAAAATCTCTAAGTGAAAAGAATGCTTCCAATGCAAACATATGAATCTGACATTCATTTGGGTAAAGGAAAGTTTGAGCTGTGCTGTAAAGTCTTGCTCTGGTTTTGCTGTGTCAAGAACTTGAAACACTAGCGAGTTCCATACTCCTGAACTGCAATACTAGTGGCTGAAAGGCAAGTGGAGTTCAAAAACTCTGCTGAAGAACAGCATCATGTCAGCTGCCACATAATTCTGAGACATAACTCTGAGTCCATTCTTTGAATATTTCCTCTCAAAACTAAATACAAGTGGTACTCAAGTTTTTGCTGCATTAGGAGTCCAGGCCTACCCAGCTGACTAATTCTAGGAGAAAAAAGTGTCATATTAGTATCCACTTTGATGGCCAGCACATACTAACTGGACCTTGTAAACTTTTGGATGGAGCTGATCACCCAGCTTCTTCCAGAGGAATCCAAGAGCCACTTGTTCCAACCCTTTCCTCTCACATGACCTCACACATGATGTATTTTGCCACAGTCAGTATCATGCAAACGTGTACTTGTCATAGGAGGAATCGACTACAAGGCTTTGGGAAATTCATTCATAGGAAATGGTACAACAGATGCACCTCACCCAAGGTAAGTAAAGTGCCCCTAGACCAAAGCATTTAACACCCAGGGAGAGTGCCAATTGCACAGTCTTTTGGGTGCACAGATTTGTTTGTACCATTTGCAATGTTTTCTGTGAAGACCAAAGACCAAACTTCTATATCCCTGAGTCTGCTAATCCAGGTCTGCTAAATTATTGCTTTTAATACACAACATGTTTAAAAGCATTTACATAAAGCATTAGATAACTTACTTGTTTCTGGTGGTTTGCTGGATAGTGCTGAGAAAGTGAGGTACATGACATAGCAGCTGATGACTCCTGACTGCAGCAAGCCAGAATGGGGCTGGCCTTTACAAGAATGAGGAAAATTAGTTATTTTTGTAGACACTTTGGCAAACGGAAAAAGAAATTTACATCCTTTAAAGAACAGCACACCAGTATATTTTTTTTTCACTTAAGGCAGTTAGTCAGTGCTTGAGGCAGTTTAAATACAGTTCCACTGTCCAACAAAGGGAAAAAACGTCTATCCTTTAGTTCTGTGGGCTGTTTTAGGAAAGCATTAGTGATTCCCGTGTAAGCAGAGAATCACCTCTGTGCTTCTGCCAAACACAGCCGCTTTTCAAAAGCTGTCACAATAATTTTATTTGCCTGTAAAATCTCTGTTGGAGTCACTCTACTATTTTCAGGCCCAATGTATGCAAGATACTAACAGCACACAAAGTATAAAATGCTGCTGGTAACTCCATCAGGCCCAAAGGATAAATGATAGAAAATGATAAATCCCAAGAAGTCAAAGTAAATAGTAAAACAGTAGTGAGTTTGAGAGCTACCACTGCCAGACTTAGGTAAATTTCACAACACACAGGCGGCCATCAGCAGGCGGGTGTTCTCTATGCTATGTGCTTGATGGCACACCCAGAACGTCTCACACCTCTGTAGTTTCAGCAGCCACGCTGACAATGAGACACAGCACTTCACAATGTACATAAAGAGTCAAGAGCAGCACCAGCTCTGAACCACCACTAGACTTTCTGCCCAGACATGGCTTATGCCTCCAGCACACAAGCTGGCAGCACCAACAGCCCAGGAGGAGGGCAGGTCAGGGGACTCACGGTTCTGGACGCAGGGCGATATGGCCACCAGGGACACCAGGAGGCACAGGCCGCCGTTCACCCCGATCAGGACCTTGTTGTGCATGCAGCCCTCCGGGCGCGTGTAGAAAAGAGCCATGAGCACCAGAGCTGCCACAGCGATGGAGTACAGGATGAGAGTGACCAAGGCAAGCAGACCATTCCACACCTGCTTGTGGTTTGCACCTGCAGTCCTGGGGAAAGAGAGACAAGCATCTTACCTTTGTCTTCTCTTGCCCAGAACATAAAACTCTAGCAGCTCAAGAGTTCCTATCCTCAAACACAAAAGACAGTGTTTACTTTCCCGAAGCATGGGCGCATCACTACACTAGCACAGATTCCTACTAGCAAGGTTCCTACCCCTGAAACAGAGGGAAGCATTCCTTTGCATCACTGTTTATCTTCTGTACTATCACAATCAGCTCCTTCTGTAATTATAGCCCAGTGCTGACTCCTAGAACTCCCAGGAGCTGCCTGGGATCAGCCCATCAGCAGACCTCAGCTCAATACTTCAGGCGTTTCCTCAGCAGCAACTCCAAGTACCGCAGGCAGGGCTAGCGAGTGGTGCTCTCCACGCAATGAAACCAGAGGCTTATTGCTCATGGCATGGCCCCTCTTCTGCTCCTTGTACTACCCTGGAAGTTTTACTGCTCTTTCACTCAAAAAGCCTCCTCTCTCAGTCTAACCACCGGTCTCCCTGAGCAAAAGAGTGGTTCATCTTGTTTTCCTTTCTTCACCTTCCAAACATCTCTTGCAAAGCCCACCAGGGTTTAAAAGGAGCAACCAAAACAGCTGTTTTGAAAGAACGGGCTGTTTTGTAGATGGAAAGTCTTTTCAGTGGGGTTTTTTTCCTGTGGTTTTGTGGAAACAGGACTTATTTTAAAAGAATATCTAACGTAAAGAGAGCTAAAGTTAAATGCTGGTGCTGGAAGTCTTTCATCCACAAAAAAACCAGCTACAAAAATTAGCACTAAAAATATCTGTGGTATAAGGGGTTCTCACCTCTTCCTCCCTGAAACAGGAATTTATCAAAGCCAAAGGTTTGCTAAAACTCTTAGCAGGTATTTTAATTAGAACAAGAAAGAGCTGCAAGAGTTTGTGGAGGAGGAAATGTGAGTCAGAAAGGGTGAAGGTGGAGGCAGGAGAATACATCTGGGAGGAAAACTTAAATATTTTAATTTGATGAGAGGTGAAGGGCTTGGAGAGTAATAGAAAATATACTTGAACCAAAAATGAAGTCAATGCCCAAATATTGTATATCCAGGCTGATAATGGAATCTTGCCTATTTAGATGACAAGAAAGAAGTTGAACACAAATTAGCAGTCTTCATTTGAGAAAGAAAACTGACGTGCATTAAGCTGACATAGAAAAAGCAGGATTCATCAGTTCACAACATTGCACATAGTTTCACTATTAAATTTTGCAACTCCAGTTTTACTCTCTTGCACCACTCCACTTAGCAGACGTATTTTCATACAAACTATATAATAACTTAGAGTAAGAAATTTTTGCATCCCAAGACACTACTACTTAATGGAAGCCAAGCAGTTCAGGTTAAGAATAAATCAGCAGAGTAGAAGTGAGCAATGAGGAAACATTTCTGTTGGGGAAGGAGAAAGTAGATGAAGCAAATACAAACAGCTCTGATTCAAGTGTCTTCTTTCAAAAATTACATCTAAGACACATCTACATTCTTTGTTACGGGAAAAGTATTGGTCAGGAGTCCACCAGAATTTTAAGCAAATAACTACTTGCCCAACACATACCAATTTTTATTCCACTTGTGTGCGAACTCAACCAGCAGGATGAGCTGAATGGCAATGAAAAGGAACCCTCCTGTTGCTCCTACATAGCGCCAGGCTGCAAGGCAGAGAGGCAGAAAATAGGTCAAACGCCTTTCCCTTGAGATAAAACGGATTTATTGTCTATGCAGTGAAGCTGTTAATGTGGTTGAATATCTCAAGCTCACAAATGCAGCAGGAGATGAGAGATTTCAGATGAAAGGCCAGCTCAGTTAACTCAAGATTAGCTCCCTTATTCAGCTCGCAACCTGCTATCATGTCAGGACAGCTACTGGGTTTCCCTAACCTAGAAAATTTTTGTGGAGCCTATGAGTTACTATGTTCAGACAGAAAATACTGAAACCTTTATTTGTGACTAACAGAAAGGAGGTGGTGAGAAGGCTTTCCACAGGAATCTAAACCCTGAAATTGAAGGTACTGGAACCCAGTCATTACTAAAACGGGCAGTTTCTTCTCCTCCAGATTCCAGTACCACAGAAAAACAAAGGTGGGGTTTATCTATTCACAAATGCTGTTCCAAGCCACTCCCAAGGAACACTTAGTATTCACTGACTGGTTTTAGGACAGGTTATTTGGGTACTTAACTGTTGACCTACATATACTGCATTTGGGTAGCTGCTTGGATGTTTTAGACAACAGATTTCTTACATGCAACATCAGAAGTGTCTGAGGAAATACAGATACAAATTTTAATTTTTAGCTGTATATACAGCTTGTGCTGCTCTGCAGTACACAGCCTACACACATTCAGGTGTGCAACCAATTTCAGTGAAAAAAAGACCAAGGAAGTGCATCAGCAAAATTCAGCCATATCCTTCCATTGTGTTTTCCTTTTGAAAAAAAGGTCTGTGTAAATTAAGTGGAAGAATGGAACAGTCAGGGCTCACTTCCATTAGCAGTTGATGTAGAGATTTAATTTTTTATTCTTACTCTATCATAAGCTCATTATTTAAAAGCAAGCAAAAATGTCATTGTCTGGTTTGCTAAACATATTGTATACATTTGACAAGCTCCTTCAAACATACAAAACAAAAAAAACGGATTAAGTTATTCTGAAAAAAGTACATAAAGAATAGGCAGGGCACAGAGGGACATTGGGGAATTGGGAGAGGGAGAGTAGGAAAGGTCAGACACAAATGGAGTGAATAATTAAATAGACTGACTCTCCTGATCTCCCTCTGCCACAGTATACTGCAGACGTTTATGGATCAAGATCTGCATAGCCAGGGTGGATTTAACACTACAACCCACAGAAACCTACTGCTTGCAAATAATCTTCCTCCTCCATGATTAACAAATTGCCTGGGAAACATGGCAAGAGATTGTATTTTTCAAGGAAGAAAAAGCAGTTGGAAGAACGACCTCCTCCCTCTAAGAAAACCCAAACAAACCAACCAACCAAAAGACGGTGTAAGTTTCTTGAAAGGAGGGGAGAAAACCCCACAAACATACCATACCCAAACCATCTGTAAATTTCAAATTCAGGGGCAGACTAGAGGTCAGTTTAGCAGGAGTCACTGAAGACTGCTGTTGAGAATCAGCACAAAAAATTCTGTTTCTCCTTTTCTGCAAACACACAGTTCCTGAAGACATTTCACCATGAAAAGGGTGAAACTTACACTTGCAAAGATGACAGGCAGTCTCACCTGCTCATGAGTACAAGGCATTGTACTGCTACACCTAATCCAAACAGAATGGGTCCTAAGGACAAACAAATACAGCCATCCCACAGCTTCAGAGAGGACATGGAAGAGGGCCTCAAACTAAGCCAGGACCAAACCAACAGACAGCAAAAGCAAGAAGCTGAATTATACCTGTCAGTGGTTTACTTGTAGTGCTTTCTACTTTAGTTTCCCAGAGTTCTGTGCTCATAGTCTGCCTGCCCACTCTATTCTCTTCCCCGTGTTACCCCTTCCTCCTGCCCTTTTAAACATCCTGGCTAGAGCAGACGGGTGTTGAGAACAAGGTAACCAAGCAAGTCTTAGTGGAAGCAGGCAGCAAACACAACTGCTCCTTTGCTTTACTGATCCCACCCCATTCCCCATCACCTGTTCAGACCCAACAGCTTAAGGGCTTACAAGAACCTGTAAGGTGTACTTACTGCAAATGTAAGAGAACAAACTCATCTTGGTATCACCAGGAGTTTTGCTCCTGGCCCACAAGATTTCAGTGACAAACTCCCCTCCCAGCTGGCACATCAGTACTGAGCTAGCACCAGCATGCCTGTGCTGTGCCAGAACTCCTTCCAAAACTGGAAATGCTTCTGGTATGGCATCCTCAGCAGAGCACACGCACTAGGGCCCAAGAACTCTAATTTTACTTTACTGCATGCATACCCCCAACCTGAAAATTAACAGCATCCCAAATCCTTTTGGGGAACTGCAAGTTTCCAGGCAGCAAACACCAGTGCCCAGCCTCCTAGAGCACTGGCACCGCTCCACTGTGCAGCCTGACTGCTGCACTATGCCAGAGCTACCTGCACAAGCCAAACTAATATGCAGCTCCGTGTCCTTGAGTGAACAACTCCTTCTGCATCATTATAGTTCATATTTCTTAAAGAATTAGCAAGAATTCGTAAAGAATTGCTGCAGTGGTATCGTTACCTACCACTTCAGCCTGCTCTTGGTGAGAATAAAACAGGATGTTCCCTGCACATTCACATGAAGACCATGGAGTTTGCACACGCAGTGCTCCCCCCAAACACTGTTTTTGCATCTGGCCTTTACTTGAAGAAACAAGGCAATATTCATGTTGATCAGACCTCTCAGATTTCTAACCAGTCACAAGATAGTAGAGGATGAAGCAGCATAACAAAAATAAGAGGACATACCATTGAGGAAAGTGTCCTGATCAGGAATGAAGAAGGCTCCTGAGCACATTGCTGCCAGAACTATAAGTTTAATAAGCCAGAATCTGTATGGGAGAAAAAACCCATGTAATAGGAATTAGAGATTTTCAACTTCAATACCACAAGAAATCTTTATTTAAAGAATAACAAGGTAAAAAAACCCATCCTTTGATGACTGATTACCACTTTACTTAGTTTTCACTTGACCACATTATTTCTAAACATAAGAGCAAAGTGAAGATTTTTTGCGTTTTGAGGTATTTTTTCTGACTAGTACTACACCCAAGTAGAAAGTTTGTGGCACAAATTTGTAAAGAGATGTTAAAATTAGGCAATCAAACAGAAAACTCACCCATTGTGAATGTACGCTCGGCAACTTTTGCTGTTGTTAATTTTGATGGTGAACAAGAAGAATAAAAAGAAGAAACAGGCCATTCCAAAACAGACTTTGTACACTGCAGAGTATCCCACCAACTTCTCACACATCTCCCCCGCCTGAATACCCTTGCACATCTGCTTGTAGAAGGGAATCTGAAAAGCAGAACACATTATGTATAAACTTAGAAAGGACACAAAGCACACATAAGCATGTCCACATCTGTGCACCACTGACTTCTCACTAGCTGGTACCAGAGAGAGTAAGAGTAATACTGAAAGGTATTCATTTAATACCGTTGACTTTTGACACTCCTTCAGCCTGGATTTCAGGGTTCAGGGGATATAACAAAATCTAAAACATAAGGGACTGAACTCTTCCAGAGCCTTCTCTCAATTCTTTACAGATCCCTTGGGGTACAAGTCCACTTTCCTTCAGCTCTCCTGGTTCATGCCATTACTGTTTATTCCCTCACCCTAGGGACCTTCTCCCTTCTTCCCACGCTGTACAGCAAAAGACTCTGAGTGCTTCAGTAATTCAGCTTACATGAGACACGCCAGGGGCTTGTGCTGCCCTGGCTGGAAAGGCAGACTGAAACACACCCAAGTGTCACAGGGGCAGCAACCACCCTCCTCTCCATCACAGCTTCTGAAAGGGAGTTGTGCCAGGTGACCTGATTTTGTTTTAAATTAACAGAAAGATGGAATATTCCTGCCTCTCTTGACTCATTAAATATTTGCCTTTGAGGCCTTTCCCCGCAAAGGGGAAAACAAACAGCTGCACATTCTGGCTTCAGTTTCACCACATGAATGTGATGTTGGGTGCTCAAAAAAACAGGTCTGTGTGGCTAGGACCCACCCGCTGCTGTGAGGCACCTCTGTGTACACATCGGCTCCTCACAACCAGAGAAACATTTAGCTGCACAGAAAGACAGGAATTTAATTAGAAAACCACTATCCATTTCAAAGAAAAAAAGGGCCTCTCTGTATGCTTACAGCCTTCAGCTGAGGCTGGTAAGACCAGTTGAACAGCATTATTAAACCCTCTGGAGCTGACTGCTGCTATCTGTGCAGGTGACTGGAGGATAGAGAAGCCAACATGTAGCAGGACACAGCATGCACAAATCAGCAGCTATGGAAAGGAAACCCCTTTATTCAGCAAGCGGGTCAGTACACAAAGCCATCACAATGAAAGAATAACAGGTCTGTGTGCTAGCCAACAGGCAGCATTCCCAGCTGGGTAGAAAGCCCTCCGAGACGCAGGAAACAAGTGATAAACAAGTAAACTGCCAGCTTCCAGCCACCAGGCTCTGCAAGCCTACCTCTCGCAGCAGGGTATGCAACTTCAATCCACATTCCAGGACTCCAAACCAGTCAGGGGCTCAACAACCCTCCTAGCAGTTTCTCAAAAAGGAGCTCACTGCAACACGTCAGTGGCTGAGC
This sequence comes from Haemorhous mexicanus, assembly GCF_027477595.1. Lineage (NCBI taxonomy): Eukaryota > Metazoa > Chordata > Aves > Passeriformes > Fringillidae > Haemorhous > Haemorhous mexicanus. The sequence goes on from NC_082381.1 coordinate 67,376,299, forward strand.
TAAGGGTAGCATCTCGGGGTACCTAGCTGGTCAGAGTGACCCCAAGATGTGTTACAAAGTCTCTTTTCCCAGCCTGGCGCTTGAAGAAGGAGTCAGAGCTCTTCAGTTCTCAGTCTCAAGGTTGTTTATTGATTCTTATCTATATAAAATTCTTTCTCCTGTCCTGCCAAGGTCCACTCAGCAAGAAAGTTAGAGGGATTCTGCCTGCCCCCAGGGAGGTGCTATGTCTTTACACTAAAAACTACGGGTACAATATTTACAATTACTTTCCAATACCTACCACCCATGTTAGACAGTGAGCTTCTACTCTAAACCAATCTAAAAGTGCCAACATCACAGCAGAAGATGGAGGCCAAGAAGAAGAAGGAGAAAGGCAGGACATGCCCAGATTCCTCCATCTTGCCCCCTAAACCCCCATTCTAAAAACCCCAAAATCTACTTTTTCACCCCGTGATAAATTCTCTATCATTCTATTTAAACTGTCGTGGCTTGTAATCCTTCATATAAAGGTTGGTAATTGTTTTTCCAAGGGCTGAACCAAAGGCACAGGGGTCTTGGGCTCTGTGCCAAGGTCTCTGAGCCCCCTGGGCAGGATCTTGAGCCCTCCAGGGCAGCCAGAGGAATTCCCTGGGTTCCCACAGTAGCAAACCTAAGTACAGTTTGGAGCTGATCTTTGGTGGGCTAGAACCAGCCGAGGAGATGAAAACTGCTCCTTCATCTGCTGTTTCACCACCAACAGCACAGCTCTGTGGTGTTACAAGAACGGACTCAAGCTGGGCCACTCCGAGCTGCTCTTTCAGCAGTAACTCAGAGATTAGTAGCCACTGCGTAAAGAAGCTGGACATTAAACAAGTAGCTGTGGCTAACTTGCATCCAAGAGTTTTTGGAAAGCTCCTGAGAAATTGTCTGGAGCATCAGCAACACTTTCCCAAGGTCTTGGAAAGCAATGAAATGTCAGACTGGGCAAACACGCCAGCATTCAAAATGAGCAAATGGATTGACTGGAATAATTATGAGAACTCTCAAAGCTACAGAGATGCCAGAGCAAGCCAAGGAGCCACAACAATGCCAGGGAAAGCAACTGGGCTATCAGTTAATGCTTTCCTGTTCTTTGCTTATAATAACCATCAATCAGGAGAGGTTAGAAAACAGCATAATATTGAACTAAAAATAATTCTGGGAAAATAACTTATTTGTTTGACATCGATGATTGTACTGACCAAGAAGAAAGATTTTTACAAGATCTGTTCACTTTACTTACAAGACTCTCAGAACAAAACAGAACAATACAAAAATATCACAGAACTTGATTAACTGACTAGCTAATTAGAAACAGACCTCTGGGTAGCCATGAATAGGCACCTTCTTTAATTGCACAGGTTTCTACTGAAATCTTGATGGGATTTTTGAACCTATACATTCTTTTCTCCTGTAAGTATTAACTTCACTACAGGTCTGGCTGAGAGAAAATAGAAGGATTCACAAGAACAATAGCTCAGTTTGCCCTACATAAGCAACAAAGAGTTTAGCCACCATGTAGTATTCACCACACTAGGCAATAAAAAGCTATGGTCACAGAAACAGTCCCATGAGACTGAATGCTCTTTTAGAAGATCCATGGTCCTGAAGGAACAAAACAAGAATAAAACTAAACTAAACTTTTGGAGACCCTAACAGGTACAACACACAAGCACAATGCTGGGAACAACAGGACTGGGGTAATAAAACCTGCATGTTTTTGTGAAAGGATGGTCTACTGCTGGGAACAATGTATCAAGGCTCATGCGACTTCACTGACAGACAAAAAAGGACTAATGTTTCTTTTCAATCTGTATCTCTGAAACATGTTCAGCTGCTGAGAAGGCTGCCCACCCTACCTGGGCAGATTCACCATGCTCGGTATTTTCGATAGGCATTGTCACATATTTGTAACTCGCCAAGATACAGTGAAATAGCTACTTTTGCACCTTTAAAAGGAGCAGAAGCTAAATTCTTTGGCCTTGGAGCAGAGGACAAAGCATTCTTGTTGCAGAAACTCAGTAACCGCTCCAAAAACACAAATGCCTCAGCTGCTGTGCAAGCACTGATGTTATCACAGCAAAGCTGGCAATCGTCCAGCGCTCACTGAAGCCCTCAGAGATGACCAACATTTGAGCAGCATCTACAGAAACACGATGTCCTGAACTTGCTCTGCTCTCAGTGCAAGCTGCAGGCACACAGAGCCATCCCGGGGCCTGGCCACCCCGGGTGGGGTCTGTCAGCACCAAACCTGTGAGCACAGGAGCATGGCAAAGCACATCCGAGGGGAAAGTGTGCAGAAACAGCCCTGGAGGACCCTGCTTTCGCCTGGATGTCCTCATCCAAGGAGGGAGAATATGGCAGGCAAACTTCGCTAAGGATGCATGAATGAAAATTTGTGTAGGTGGGAAAGCAAGGGCAAAAATCCCCACGTAAAATCACCTGTCCTGGGCAGCCGAGAAATTAAATAAAAAACCAAGAAACAATCAGACCAGAACACATCATCATGAATCTATGGCTAAATTTTTATCAGAAATATGCAAGGGACATCTGCACTCAGAACTTTTATTTTTGGTAGCATATTTGGGGTTTAACACGCAATAATGCAGTTAAGGGCCAAGATACAAACTTAGCAGAGGAAGTAAGCCTGAAAGTATGTTTTGCCAGAACATGTGACCACCTTGTGTGAAATGCTTTCACACAACTGAACTGAGTTTTACTGGTGTTTATTTTCCTGAAAATTTCTTATTTTTCTTTTCATTAATTAAATAGAACATGGATATCTTCAGACTGAAACCACTAATTTTGGAAGAGCCTTAACATTAAAAATTTAAGTTTAAAAAAAAATCGAAACATTGTTTTGAGACCAAAACAATTCTTTCCCTTTTCTTTTCTAAATTATCCTTTCAAAGCCTGTAAAAAGCAATTTTTTGCTTTAACAGAACACATGTGATTAAAGCTGTATCTGTATCTGTTTTGTTTTTTTTTTTTAAAGCATAACAGGAAAAAAGAAATAATATATAGATCAAGGTACTGAAGCACAATATGGAGTGTAACTCCATATTGGTCTTTTCTGTATTTCTGTCCCTGTCACCGGGCTCAGATGTCTTGATTGATGAATACCCAGTCTTCTGCCTTGATATGCAACGCTGCTCTTGCAAAATCTATTTCACATTTTACTATCCAAAATTTTTCTGCAAATAACCATCAACTTCTTCCCTGCTCCTCCACTGCCTCTTGCTTCTTTCCCCAGAGGTCTACTACTGTATACTTGGGAACTTACAGCAAAACAACCAAAGAGAAAAAAACACCTCTCCCTGACAAATGAGAGATTCCCTCCATGTAAGATCAGCATGAGTATTTGAACTCTACACTGGTAAAGGAGACACATGGTTCCTTGCCAAGATTACAGCTTTAAAAAGGACTGCACTACAATTTGAAATTTAACATTCTTTACCTAAATACAATTAAAAAAAAAAACTGATTAAAATTAATCAAGATCTGTTTTCTCAAAAAAAAAAAAAAAAAAAAAAAAAAAAAAAAAAAAAAAAAAAGAGAGAGAGGGCGAGGTCCCAAAAATATCATGTAACGTATTTGCTTACAGTCTAGCTTCAGGAGCTGGGAGTGTTCCATGACCTGGCCAAAAGCAAAGGAATCAGTAAGTGCACAGCACTTTCGAAACACAGCTCTCATCACTGAGAAGCTGGTTAGTCTGAATACGGATTTTTAAGGTGCACTCTATTAAAACTGTGCTGAATTAGCTTCAGGGGTCTGTGAACTCTTAACAGCCCTGAACATAATTATTAAATTAGAAAGCAGATAAAGAAAGCCTACTTTCAGATGGCCCATTTCACATTCAAAGACATCAAATGCTCTAAACTAAGACAGTGATTATCCTTCCTCTTCAAACTAACAGCTACTCTTTGTGCCATTTCTTCCCACACTGAGCTTTCAGGACTATGAACTGGAAAAGAAATTTGGCAATACTGAAAAGCATGTTGTTGAAGGCTTCTTGAATCACTTCTCTGTTGGATAAAGAGTATTTTTTGTTAGGGATACAAGCTGCATTAAAACCACACTACTGATGGAAAAGGACTTCATGAAATTTGGATATGAGCACATAATTTGTCTCCCACACACTTAAGTTCCTTGGGTCATTCACTTTATTGCCAAGCTAAGCATCTAGTTAAAGTCAAAGCAATTCCTGGCAAGCAATTTCAGCACGCACATGCTGAACAGTTTTTAAGTCACAGCTTACAGGCAAGCATCACGTCTGCACTGGGTGCTCCTGCAGGGTGGTCATCAACTTCTGGTGGTCTGCAGTAAAATGTGGCACTAGGATAACTCATGCAAAGTGCTATTAAATGAAAGAAAATTAGGACAGAACATACAAAGAAGGTACAATTGGAAGAAAGAAAGGTCACAGGCAGCAGAGCACAGAAGCCCCCACGTTAGCCTGCTATAAACCCACTGGTTCATCCTGAGTTGCAGGAAGGGCGTGCTTCACCTGGGATGCTCTGGAGGGAAGTACTTCAGAGACAACCAAAAGTCAAGTGCAGAATGTAACCAGGGCATCAGCTTGTTCAGCAACTGGTTCAGTCAGGAAAGAGGCCTCACAGTGCAACCTCCTTCTCTCGGGAGAGGAGCACAAAACAACAAGATGCTCACATGGATGGAAGCCTTCTGAGCCTGCAGGACAAGCACATACACTACCCCCAAAGCAGGCCCAATGATGCATTTGATGCATCCTCATTTTTAAGAATTGAGCAACGCAGCCCTTGTTCCCTCTAGTTTAAAGCAGAGTTTTATTATCATAGTTTGTAGTGGGTGAGGGAGAGGATTTGTGCTACTTGGGTGGCTCAGGAAGCCAAACCAAGTATGTGGTACAACAGGACCAGTGTGTGAGCACAAGCAGGCTGGTGAGCATTCAGCTTAGGAAAGTTATATTAAGAGTCTGAAAGAAACTGGAGTTTTAAAGTCTAGCTTCAGCCACAGCTCCTTTCATGCTTTTGAAGCTCTCTAATTAAAAAGACAATTAGAGATGAACAATATTTGCTGTGGTTAGAGGCCATGTGAACACACAGACTGAAGAAAACCCCTTGTAGAGGCTCTGCAGCATTGTGCTTTGCAGTAGTCTGCCACACCAGGAAGGCAGAATTAAAACTGCAACACTTGAAGAGTCATTTTCTAATTTGCTGCTTCTGCTGCTAAACACGAGACAAAAATCAAGGTTAGACTGAACTGATTTGTTCTACTGAAACAAGTTCCCCAACACTTCTCCCTCCAGCGACACTGCCTGCACAGCCAGCCGGGGGTGGGTTCACTGCAGCAGATTTCTGCACCAGAGAGGAAGGATGCTAGGCCTTGGCTCTTCCTGTTGTGAAACATGCTCAGTGGGTGACAGGAAGACGCTGAGCATGGAAAAATCAAGAGACTGAGCATGGAAAATCATCCCATCAGTGTTTAGAAGTGGATGGGTAGAGGAAATTGACCGCCTCTTCTGAGGGAGCACCCCTGTGCACAAAGAGCTGTGGAAGGAGCCCCATTTTCTTCCAGAGGCAGCAGTGACCCCCTCCCTGCTACTTACGTGAGTTTTCATCTCGTTAGCTACTGTTGTGGACATCATGACACAGCAGATGATGGTCACCAGGATGAAGTAAAGCGCGTACATGAAGCGGGTGCTGGTTGACTGTTTTATCTTGGGGCAGCATTTGCAGCACAAGGAACAAGCAGCAGTACCACAGCAGCAGGCCAACTGAAAAGTAAGAAAAAAAATACAAGTCAAACATCCACCAAAACCCTCCATCTTAGGTTTCTTTTGCAAAAGTTAGACAGCTGGAAGACTTCCTGCAAAACTCCAGAATTTCTCAAGCCCTCTCCTCCCAGTTGAGCAGCATTTAAGTGGAAGCAGACTGCTAATTATCAAAACTCACTAGTTTTAAGCACATCAGTGTCTAGCTTTCCCAGATTTGCTAAGGATGAGAGACAGATTTCCCTGTGTATTTTAGTTTTCTAACAGCAACTGAGGGTCCACCAAGATAAAATCCACCAAATATAGCAAAACGCATGTCATTATTTTATTCAACAAAGATAAAGGTATTGAATAAATCCTGAAAGGGATTTAGATTGAGGTTCATTATTTTCTTGCTGTCAACAGTATTGCTAACTTTCAAAGAACCTGGATCCCCCTTCCCCGCCTTCTACTTTTAGAAAGGTCATATATAAAACACAAAGGTAAGCCTGACATATATACATAAGGCAGCACTGTCCATGGCTAGGCCCTTACTTGCAATAGGCAGCAGCTCCATATGGTTCCTGTCTGTGCTTAACCCACCAACCATAACCACAGGAGGGATTTTTGGACATCAGCAGCCAGCCAGGAGCAGGGAGCCGCCCTCCCAGGTCTCATTCCTGCCAACCCAGAGTAACCTCACTCCGCTACACTCCCATTTTCCAGGCACTCCCTGAGGCTAGGTATGGGGAGCTGCCAGAGCATGGCACTCCAGCACACCAAGGCTGCTTCTTACTGGTGTTTCCTCAGCTTTTGGAGGGGCCATAGTAAGTTTCAGAGGACCTTCTGCTTTCTGCAAACAGTTGTACAAGGTGGATGCTTGCCAAAAGATTGAAAATCCACAAGTGCCATATGTGAGTAGTCCAGGCAAACTGCATTAGTTGTATGTGTCTTCAGGCACCCAAGCATCATGCACTGTATTCCTAACAGGACACTTTCTCTTCCAGCACAAAACCGGTCTGATAAAGGGGAGGGGGTTTTCATGTGTGTTTGCAGACACCTATATCAAACTCCACAGAATATCACAACCAGACTGGTTGTTCAAAGAGCCTCAAATCATCCTGAAGAAGTCTCTTGAAAAGACTCCCAGTTTATAACTTCCTTTCCATCTCTGCAACATTCAAGGTCATACTTCCTGCCTTCAGCCCCCAGGAAGGGGGTGGTGGACAGGCCCTTCCCTTTCTCAACAGCAGCTCTTCAGTTGCAGAAGACAAAAAATGGGGACAGTGCAACCCAGCCCCCATGCTGCTCTTCTCCCACTTCACCACTGGACCTCATGCCAGAGGAGACGGGGCCTCAGAGCATGCAGCTGCTGAAACTGCTGTTACTGCAGAACAGAAATCCTGCCCAAAACACAGAGCTCCAGACACGGGGAATCAACAGAATGGGCTCATGCTGGCACCCAAGCTGGAAATTAAAAACACTATGTGCAAAAGCACATCATGCAAGTATACTTTCAAAATAGAAGGCTCTAGTGGCTGAATGGCAATTCTGTTTTTTATAGGTAGTGAAATTACATTACCTTTTAGAGCACCAACACAGGTCCAGGATATAAGGAAGCTACAGTAAGTTACTGACTCAGCAAACAAATGCAGTAACATTTCAAAACAAATGCATACCAGAAATGTGTAATTTACCCACTTCAGAATTTTAGCAACAACAACAACAACAAAGTAAGGCTTTTTTAAAAAGAAGGTCCCTTTAACATGAAAGGATTTGGTATCAGCCCAATCCAAAGTATCCACAATGAATTTGAGCTGCTTGCCTTAGCATAACAATTACAGTATGGAAGTAAAAAGGTATGCAGCTTTGGCATTTGTAAGGAGAAAAACATTTTCCTACACCAGGTGCTAGAGATCTCTGCCAGTAAAATCTCATCCAGATCCAGCAAAGTCTGCTATTCTACTCCTGGGTCACTGGAGCTGCTACTTAAAGCAACAAATGCTTTAACAGAATATGTAAGTCATTTATGTACTTTTCCACATTACTTAGACCTTAATGATAGTTTCTAATACTGAGCACATACCCTAAAAATAGGAAATATTTGTGAAAAATACCACTATTTCCATTTTCTTCCAGATGCACTTCTTCAAGTACTCTGAAAAGCCATGGAAACCATAGAAAGTTGGTTAGACTATTCGGCCACAGCCTCAAATTTGGTGGTTTGGGGGGTTTTTTTGTAAGGGTTTTTATTTTTTTTTCTTTTTTAAACTGTACCTCTAACATTCCAGAGTAGGCCACACTGAATTAGGTGTTATCCAAAAATAAATGAGAACAGTCTCTGTCCCAAAGACTCAGATGCTGACCACAACCTTCTGACCCAAGAGGTTTCAAAGATATTATTTTTGGGTGACAAATTAAAGATATCTCTGGGTGACAAGACAAAGAGTTCTCTGTTAAGTTTTGGTCAATGTGGAGCTAAGCTACACAGACACCCTGATGCCACATCCTTTACTGCAGGCATGGCCCATCTCACTTCTCCTTTGCCTTTCGACTGCAGCAATGATCTGCACAGAGGCTCAAAACTCACTGCAAGCCAGCAACAATTTTTTGTCACATTATAAAAAACAGACAGAGAAAAAAAGAAACTAAGGTCAAAAATCTTTTACAGATTAAGCTTATCATTAAAAGCTCCTCCAAAGAATCGGGTTCTGCAGGAGGAAGATGCTGTTCAGTTTTTAGGACAGAGACGACCCAACAAAGAAGGTCTGTGAACACTACCAGCAGGCAGGCCTTGTATGCACAGGTCTGTATGTACAGAGCTCCTTCAGAGTCTCATGAGCAGCCCAAGCCCAGGCTCTCCAACAGCCCAGCAAGTGGCACTGAAAGCCAGGCTGCTCTACCCAGGGCTTGTCATCCTGCAGCAGGTTCTGGTTTCAAGTCCCTCTCAAAGGCTCCCACAAGCCAGGCAGCAAGCACAGCCAGCCCGGCTCTCTCTCTAGCTTTACATCTCTTCACCAGGGTGAGCACCACAGTCTGACAATAATTACAAACAGTGGGCAAATATTTATGCTTTCCACAAACACCATCAGCCAGCTCCCTCACACTAACCCACCAGGACGCCGCAGCGTAGACCAGCTGCCTGCTTTGCTCAGCGCTACTCTTCAGAGCTCACAGAGCACAGTGCCAGCTTGCCTGAGACCCCAGAATGTGACAGCCTAACATACTTGAAAACAGACTGGAACTGCCTAGATGATGGCTGACTTGACTGGTTTCAAAACAGCAGCCGTGGAAAGCTGTGTGGGAAATATTTCTGTTAAAATATATTGAAAGTGCAGTTTCACCAGATTTTTTCTTGTAGCTAGGCTGGCTTAACAACCCCAGGCTCGACCCAGCCTTTCTCCCAATGACACCAGAGTTGTGGATATGATCCCCATATAGGCCACTCATGTAGGAGCAGGACTCAACGATCCTTGTGGGTCCCTTCCAACTGAGACTAATCTGTGACTCCTCTGCCAGCCACTCGCCCACTCTTACCTCTGGCTCCAGCACTCATGAGTCCTGACAGTTCTTTCTTCTGCTGTGGGTGAGCAAATTGAGCAACCTACTTGCAAGTTGTAAAAATCACATATCAACCCTTCTCAGCTGCTGATTTACTACACAATAGCAGCAACAGTTCTACCACTTCTCGTCAGGGCACAGTGCACGGGCAGGAGGGGAAAGCAGAGGTGAATGTATTGCAGCTGTCCTACACCCCTTCTCCCTTCTCTGAACAGATGTTTCCAGTGGTGCTTTCCTACCACCTCATTCAATTTGAGTGCTGTAGGTGCCTGCCAATGCACGGAACAGCAATTTTGACATTCACCCAGTAAAGAGCAGAAGTCAGCAGACACCTAACAGCCCTAGTTCGTGCAAACCACTTTCCAAGCACCAGCAGGCACGGACATACTGAACAGCCCCATCTTACAACAGCCTGGGGAGCACCTATGGTTAACAAGAGTTAGACAGGTTAATAAAACAGGGTAAAAGCAGGCTTACCAACTAGCGAGCAAACTATCAATCCCCTACAATAAGTACTCTGCCAACACTTACTTAACATCTGCCACACACTCGAATCTTGATTTTTGCAAGCTGTGATGCGATCTGATAAATCAGTGGAATGGGGTACGAGAGTAATGTTAAGCACATGTAACTGTTTACATACAAGACTGAAAGTAAGAGAACCTATCTTGCCTGCTGCTTTTATAGAGACAGTGAAATTTTAAGAACGTATTTTCCACATATGTTTCCAAAAATATTTCAAAGGCTTTAGAAAATACTTTGTGCAGTCATTAAAGTGAAGAGTTTCAGGATCACTGCCCAAAATAGCCTATGGTATTTTAAAATTATACAAATCATAGGCAAGTATCAAGCTTATCACAACAAAGAATTTCCTTTTGGGAGACTTCAGCAGAAATGGTAAAAATCAAAGGGGATATGAGCACAATGGGGAAAAAAACCTGCATTCTTTAATGAAATGAAGACTTAGCAGCTTTTCATTTCTTCCTTCCTAGCTGACAGCCTGGTGAGAGCTCAGGGGAGAATGCGTGCCTTACAGCCTGTCCACAGAACACAGGAATGTGCCTTGCTGAAGCTTCTTTTCATGGGGGCCTACAGCAGCTTAGTTTTTCATGCACTGCTTGCTTACTTGACTACCAGCATTATCTGGGCCATAAGATTTGCAGATAATGCAGTCACCGAGCTGTTAACAGCAGTGTCTACCAAAAACATCCAAACATCTACTCTCACAGCTACAGGCAGCATCCAAGCAGGCTGAACAGGCAAAGCAGCCAGCCCTGCATGAAAAAGATCCTGAAGCAGCCACACACCCACCCTTGCTTGGACTTTTGGTTTCAGGAACGAGCATCCAGATGCAAATATTTCATTAGTGCACTGGTTCATGAAATCAAGAGGTCTGATGCCAGGTGTCCTGAGTGTTAGGAGCTGGTCTCAGACTATTATTGAAAACCAACTGCTGTTATGCACATGCATTTTCCAAAAGCTTCTTCAACGGGTCACATGATTACACAGCTGTTTGTCCCTCTGAAGTAACTAAACTCACCAAAAAGGAGGCTTTATTTTGTCCTTTGTCTGACTTAACTGGCTTTCCACTGCTTGTTATTTAATATTCAGACTCACCATGTGACTTAAGCCAAGAGGCTTTGAGAACCAACATACCAGTTAATCGACTGCTGACCTATTTTGAGGAGCACATCTCACACTGCAAACTGCAAAATTGAAACAGATTTCTGAGAAAAGCCATGCCAGCCCAAACACTGCCCAAGTCCTGCTTTCTGGTGAGGCTTTCCTGCCCTCAGCCACCACGGGGCAGAACTGCCATACAGCACCAAGCAGCTCGAAACCTACGCTGAGAGTTAAACTATGGGTAAGCCAGTGCCGGGCACCGGCAGAGCTGAAGTTAAGCTGGGCTTAACTTCTGTCTCTCTGCACAAATGTTACTGAGTGGTGACTCAGCTCAGCATCAGAAAATAACATCACTGCAAAATTCAAGTATGCTCAACTGCTCTTCTCCGGATAATTTCGGAAAAATCAAGTCAATTGTTTAGTCTGATCTGAGCCTCACAGTGTATCATATCACCCATCTCCTCTACTGAGCTATTTTCCATTAGCACAGACCATCTGGATTTGACAGCAGTATGAGGAAAACCGTCCATCCCTGTGGTTACTTTAATCTGACACTGAAAAGTGAAAAAAACCCCACCTTCTAATTCATCTGCTACAATTTCCCAGACACTGGCTCCTGGTAAGGCTTTCTTTACTAGCTTAGACACCCTTTTAATTTCCTGGTCTTTTCTCCCTGCTCTTCAGAGAAAGAAACCAAAACACTTATCCTCAGTCTCATTTGAAGGCTTTAAGACTACACCTCCTACAACCTAAGTTGTTCAGGGTCTTTTTTTTCCCCAAAAAAAATTTCAAATTTACCCAGTCCCTCCTACAAAACCATGGTAGTCCGAAGGCAAAGAGTCCAGCAAGTCTCCACCTGACTGCTCTCTCCAGCATACAGCCACAAAGAGGGTGGGACTCAGCCTTGCAGCACTCCACACACAAGGTGGGCAACCACCTATGTGGCTGCACTTAAAAAGTTGTATTTTTGCCATCTGGGTTGCACCTGCTTCAGTAGTAGTCTCTGCTTCACCAGTCCTTTCATCCACCTGTGTGCTTCTGGGAGCATTTTTGAATATCCTCTCAAGTCAGACGTGATCCTGAATCGCCTTTGCATTGATCCCTGGGCATTCTTCACTGAGAGCAACCTCTGCTGGGTGACAGGTTCAGCTGTCCTTTCCTAAAATTTCGATTAGCTCTGATGTTCGAGACCTGGACTCTAGAGGCAGGATAGCACATGGTATAACATGGCACATCACCAGGTACAGAGAACAAAATGCAGGGCAGTAACTGCCTAAGTCCACATACCACTGGAGTGAAGAAGCAGTTAAAATGAAATTTTCATATGCATTGACTTAAAAGCACGTAGCTGGAACAGCTGCTTTGCTTTTGAATGAACAGGCAGCTTTGAGCTGTTTCACAAACATGCTGTGTCTTTAAAAGATGGTTTCAGTACTGATTCCAAGAGGACTTCAGGGTGGGGAGTAAAAAAAAAAAAAAAAAAGACATTACACTTTGTACAAAGAGACAAAAGCCAATAAACTGGTACAAAGCCTTAACTCTTGCTCATCCCTTCATATTAAAAAAAACCCTACTGGTTCAAAGCATTGCAAAAGATGCTTCAGTTTACATCATTGCCACAACATTCACACACTTTTCCTGACCCAGAGGTTCAAAGTGAAGCCTGCTCACATCCTGACATTGCTTCTTGATGAGCATTTTTAAATATAATGCCTACATCTTCCCGATATAGGAAGTATTGCTGAACCACTGTTTTGCCAGTGACAGTAATAAGCCAAGAGAAAAACCCTTGAGACAGGGTCTTTTCAGAAAACAAGAAGAGCAGTTCCTGTTAAAACTCAGCACCAGAGATTACAGGTTGATGTATTTTGGATCAGTGCTACTGGGCAGAAAGAAGAGCAAAATTTTATGCGCTCAGACATTTAACATTTATATGCTTAAGCACTTGAGTACACACATCTTTAATTGCTGGAATATCCAATTACTAAACTGCAAACACCAGTTTCTGTGTAGCCACCACTAATTAAAATGGTGATGAGATCACTGGTGTGTAGGTCTCCCTTCAGAATGGGCACAGAGCCACCTCCCCGCACATGCAATCACGGGCACACCCTACGGTCCCCCCCAGCTCTGGGTGGCTGTGCCTCACTCCCTCACGCTGTAACATCCTGATGCTGAACCTTATTTCCTGGATAACTTGAACAAGGCAGCAGGTCAAATGCCATCGACAGAATGGTCAGCTGCAGACTAAGTATCTGGGAGGGTGGGCATTCAAAATGCTAAGACCTGTTAGGGCCTGCACCCTAATGGTGGGGAAAGCAATGGAAGCACCACTGACTGGGGTTCTTGAGAAGGACACAGGAAGCAACTAAGGTCCAAGCATCTTCATGTGGCTAACCTGAGGACACCATGCAACCTCGGCATGAGTCTGGGAGGAGAGCAGTCACTAGCTCCAACGAGACCTACAGCTTCCACCGTAGTCACAGCTCAGGCTTTCATCCCTGAATTAAGTAGGTCTTGTACCTACAACTGCAAGTGCTTCCATTGCAATGAGAGTTCCAGAAACAGGAAAAACATATCCCGGCACAACCACACTTGCAAAAACTAAAATAAAACAAGCAGTACTGTTTAGATCCTTCGGCAGAAAAATACTCCCTTGCCCTTAAAAGTGAAGGCTCTGCTCTTACACTGCCTGCACCCCACAGCTCTAGAGCCATGGGTATTCAAGGCATTTCTTTAAGCCCACAATACAACCAACTCATAGGATGCAAGAGAAAAAGTAAGAAAATAGGAAGCAATTGGAAATCAAGTAGAAATGAGAAAGCCCATCTTCTCCCTCTTACGCAGTGACAGGGAAAGTGTTCCAACCTAGAAATGCAGTGTCAAATGATACAACACTAACAGGATCTCCCCATCTTTTGGTCACTTTTCCTTCCCATTTTGATCACTTTTGAACCCAGCAGTAAATTTTATCCTGCTATGGCAGGCAGATGAAACCTCCAAGATAAGTTTTTAAAGTTTTCTTGAAAACAGCCAAAAGTATTAGTGGAAGAAAGAATGATCTCTCAACCCTAAGCAAGGAAAAGGTTGCAACACAACTTCATATTTATTAGAAAGGGAATCAGCATGAGAGACCAACCTCAATGGACAAAGCTGCAGGAAATCAGGCTTTGCTAATTCAATTATTCAGGAAACCACTTATTTAAAGCAACAACTCCATGTTTCTGCAAACTGGGAAAATAGTCCTTCACCAGGCTTTTTTTCCTAACATATTGGAGTACACTGTAATACCCTACATCTGACCTCAGACAGCTGGTTTCACCTTCTATCACAATTAATAACAGCAGTGGCAGCTAAATGTTCCAGTCAAGCACACTAAACAAACCCCTGTCACCTAGGAAGACCATTTGCAGGACAAGAGATGGTATTTTTGGGAGTCCCGTGTGGAGCCAGGAACACCACCACACCATCCCTCAGCACTGTGGTACATCACGCTACACATACTTCCTGCAATGCTCCTGTGACCTCAGAGGACACCAATCTGGATGAGGGTGACAGAACCACTCTTTTCACCATATAATGAAAAGAGGAGACCACGGGGAAAAGGACTGCAAGCCCCCTTCTCAACCTGTAGGTGCAAACAGGCAGCGCCAGAGAGGCAGGCATCTGCACAGGCATCTCCCTCCTTTCCCCAGAAGCTATGAGTCACAGGAGTCAAAAGACGGGCCAATGTCAACCTTAAAAATATAGCAGCACTGTTTTACCCCTTCTTTTTTTACTTTTTTAAAAAAGCCCCATCAGAATTAGAATTCTGGGTAGAAAATGAAAACCTGATCTTCTAACATGCGGCACATCTTTTATTTACTACCTGATATGACTTCTAAGTGCAGAACACTACTAAGTACATCTCTCAAGATTTAACAGACCTACAAGGAGAGCTTCATAAGCATGAACAGCTACCAGTTCTAACTGGAAAATTAATCTTCTTGAACAACCCAGTTACAAGGTACGATCCACCCAAAATGAATGTTAACGATCTAAATTACATTTATTTAACTCTGGAAAAAACATATTCATTGTAAAAAAGATTTTCCGCAACAGCTGCTTTCTTTAACCATGATCTCAACTTTATTCTCTTGAGAATCAATAGTGAAGAAAAGCCAAATATAAAATCCTGCTTCCTGTCAATTTAAGCAGAGTTTTTATACAATCAAAAGCATTGTGAAGGCCCAAGCCAAACTGTATTCTCACTACATTCTAAAAATAGGTCTATCAATGAGACACAAGCAAAAGAAGAAACATTTAGCAAGGTTATTACAGCTCGGAAATCTAAATATCACAATTATCTTCCAAGCAAGGTTGTACACTGCCCAGTAAAAAAGAACTGCAGAAATTAGAGTTTATAAATGGGCAAATTCCTTCAAAGTAAGTTTCCAGAGTCTACTTGGCAAGAATGCAAGTCACACAGTAATGTCCATTAAGATAATTTTAAATAATTTTGCAAATAAAAATCAAGTACACTGCAGTCTGGCAGCTTGCCGCTATATCCTGTAACAACAGGAATCTGGGCTGCAAAACCTGGATGCATTCATTCTGACAAGCACCACCAGCTAGACACTTAGTGTGGTTTGACTCAAAAAAGTACCAATCACTCATCTACTTCACACCCTGGAAATTTTTTGGAATGAAAATTAATTGTCATGTTAACTCACAATAAAATTTTCAGATCAGCTACAGACAAACGGCAATTACACACAAACAACAACTGCACTTAAATAGCTCAGAAAGACAATACCAAAGCTTTCAGTCAGCTCTAGGAAAGCAGATCCACAGACAGAGACATGCATAAAATATCAACAAGGCAATAATACTCGCCACAAAAAAATCCTTACGCTACAGGACATGAAGCATATTAAACTACAATACTTTAGGAAAAAATGAGGGATCTAACATGAGAGTTGTTTTGTATAACTCTTGTAAAAGTTTCATCTTTCCTCAAGCACCTAATCTCTCTAGACACAGGGTTAACTTTATCTTCAGGGAAACACTGAAGGAGAGGCCAAATTCCTTCTTGATTTTCCAGCTTGATTAACAGTACCCACAAAATGCCTGAGGAGCTTGGATGAGACAGAATGAAGAACTTCTATCCCATTTGTTTTTCTTGTGTATTAATCATGTTATACAAACATGCCCTAATCAAGGTTGGAATAAATCAAGTAAAAAAGGCAAAGACCATTTTTCATTTAAAAGATGTGTCACTGCATGCTAATGAAACGTGGTTTATGCTGTTTATTATTGTAGCCTATAAAAAGGTTATCCATGCTACATTCGCTGGTGTAACCCCAGCAATATGTCCTATTTAGCATAGATGATTCTCACATCAAAAGTAGTGCTTAAGCCAGCAGAATAAATCTCCCCAGAGATCATAGGCACTATGACTACATCCACCTTAGGGCTTTTGCTTCTTCTTCAACAACACTAAGGAGTTCAGTTTATTTACAGACTCCAAAGTGACATATCAGTGTCAATGAAACACATTACTATCAGGGATCACTACACAGGGTAGGGATGAAGGCTTTAAGAATGTCTCAGAGGTTGGTCATGCCAATGCCATTCACCACTGAGCATCACAACCATTTCATCCTCTTGGTAATTTAAGTTACTTCTCCAGGAGCTACACCAAAAAACAAAAAAGCACAATGAAAATGAAAAAAAGCCACGAGCCACTGTGGTAGCAGCACCTACTAACTGCACTCTGTTGAGCTGCTTCACAACTTGTTTCACACGCTGCCCAAATGGTTATGAAGCAGCAGTCAGGGAGGCCCTTGCATTAAGAAGAGTGTTAGCAAATGTGGTTACTGCTGTCCCCCAGGTCCACAGGACTGTGTGGAGAGGCTCAGAGCAGCTCCCAGAGGGTAAGCAAGTGGATGCATGCTCAGCAATCCTCCTGTCCCACTGAAGATTGAAAGAACTACAGACAAAAGACCAAATCTACCCCAGGAGTTCAAACTACAGGAAAGACACAACATTTTTCCCAGGTGGTTCATAAAAGAACAAGAGAATAATCAGAGTCTAAGGGTGGGTAGAGTGAGCAAAGGAAAAGAAATATCAACAGAATTAGATCCATAAGGTACTTAAATATGTAAAACAACAGGAATAAGCTCGCTGGCTCGCTACAGACAGAAGTAGTAATGGGTTTCTACTGCAGAAACAGCGATTTATGAAAATAAACCACAAAACAGAGTGCCTGGGAAAGATGTCCAACATCATACCAGGGAGACAACTATTAGCAACAGGAGTCCTTCCCTTCAGTGCAACCAAGAAGATCTGGAAAGAGCCACACTACTCCAAGTAGTCTCCTCCAAATCATGATCCTTCGTCTGTGGAATTGATTTAAATAGGAAAACAGGTGCACCATGGTAAAATGAGGAGTTCTGAATCCCCACTCCATGGATACTGAACAGTGTAGGTGCTGCACCGCCCTCCCTCACCACTTGCTCTCATCTCTCACTTCCTCTGCCAGCACTTGAATATGCTGAAACCTTCCACAAGCCGAATTTAAAGGAGTTTGTGGAAGGATTTGAGGACTGACAGGCAGTCAGGGACTATGAGATTATTCAAGTGCATTCCAATTCTTACACCATGCGGTATAAGAACTCCCCACCACTGCAGCCAGTGGCTACTACCCAACCGCCTCCCGCAGCAGCTCAAAGGATCCGTAGCCCCTTTGGGAATTGCTCCTTGCCGCGCTGGGCTTTGGGAAGGCCTCTCTCCATGTCCGCGCCTCCACCCGCACGCCGCTGCCCTGCTGCGGGCGCCGGTGCGCGGGGCGCTCCCGCCTGTCCGCACGCACCTCGGGACAGCCCGCGCCCAGCCTCCCCCGCGAAACACGAGGGGAATCCACCCAGGAAACTGGCAGAAACACCACCGTGGGCACTCCGAGAGCCTGGAGACGCACCCCGGCTCGCTGCGGGGGCTCCTTCTCCTCTACCGCACCGACGGCCCGGGGAGCCCGACCCGGAGCCCGCCGAGCCGGGGCCGCAGGGCAGCGCAGGGACGGCCCCTGCCAACCCCGGCCTCCGCTCCCGCGGGGAGCGCCCACCGCCCCGGCCCTGCCGGCCGCTCCCGGGCACCTCGCTCCCCGCCGCGGCTACGGAGCGCCCGGGCGGGTGCCCGCGGGAATGCCCGCCCGCACACCTGCCGCGCTCCCCGCGCCCCCGACCCTACCTGGCCGGCACAGCAGCGGGCGGACATGCTGGCGGAGCGGGCCAACGCGGCTCCCGCGCTGCTCCCGCATGCAGAAGCGCGCAGGGCTGGGAGGTCCTGGGCTGGGCAGGGCTGGGATGTCCCGGGATGGGCAGGGCAGCCCGGGGCGCCGCGGGCGGAGCGGCACCGCCTCCGGCCCGCAGCCTGCCCGGCCCGGCCCCGCCACCCGGCTTCCGCTGTCGTCAGCCCGTGTGCGAGCTTCGCTGCCGCGCTCCGCGAGTCAGCGGGAGCCGCGGTGCTGCGGTACGGAGGGTGGATCCGAGCGGGGCCGTCCTCGGCAGGCTGTCCTGCTCGCAAGGACGCTGCTGAGACCGCTTGCCTGCTAATATACTTACTAAAACGCCTGGTTTTGAGTAGCTGGGATCAACTAAATTCAGTGAACAGGGCATTTAAACGTGCGGATCTTACGAGGCCGGCCATGGGATTGAAGTTTAAGGCTGTGGTGCACCAGCCCCGGTGCAAGCCGCTTTGGCGCACCGCACGGCCCGCACTCGCGCCCGTTCCTGCGTGGAAAAGCCATGTTTATTCCAAGGACAGCTGTAAGGCCGTGCTTTCCTAACAGGAGCTGAGACCTTTCCTCGATGTTTCCAAAATACTTTCTCCAGCCTCAGTCGCTAAGAATCATGGGCAGTACTAGGCAGTAGCCAAGGGTTTCTCAGCTTCCCATGGTGACGACAGGAATTTGCAAAGCCAAATTCAGATATGACAGGAGTCATCATAACAGATTAATGTGTCTTTACAAACGCACTGCTTGTAGATAAGGCCAGAGATTGGTAGATAAAGAAATAACGAGAAAACCCATCAATTTTAGAAAACCTTACTAATCAATGCAGACCACTGCTCAGTCAAGTTCGTGCTAAACTCCTGAACTTCGTGAAGAACAAAGACTTGATAGAGGTATGAATATTACCTTCTCTACCCAGGGCAGACTTAAAACTAATTTTAGTCATTGTGTATGTTCTAAAGGAGGGCTGCATATTAAAGTGATATGCTGTAGATGGATGGGAAAGTCTGTACTTTCACAGGACTCCTCTGTCTCCTTTGTGGACACTATTCTGTAGCAACAGGAATTTTCCACACAGATAGGAATTACTACTGTAAAGCTATGAAAAGTGGAAATTAAGGACTCTCTAGAAAGACCCTGGTCTTGACTGCTCTGTGTGTGTGCATTTTGTAATATTTAATATAATTATTTTAAACTCCATTTCTAGTCCTAACTGCTCTTATTTTAGGAATTCAGTGCAACTAAAAGGTATTTTCCTGAATAGGGGTACATACATACGTGTAGATAATGTAGCAACACTTACCAAGGAAACTGGGATGGACTGCAGGATGTAAAACCCCTTCCTCTTTCCTCATGTATGCAAACAGACTTGAGGCTTCAGGAAGTGGATCATATGGTGAATCAGCATTACATAATTTGGTGTTAAACTAGGGACTGAAGAGACCAGTTACCATAGTGGTACAGTTAATAAAAACCAGATACGTACTTCATTTTTAGTGGTGCTCCAAAGACTGCATATACTCAGCTAGAGACAAGATATTTACCACTCTTACAAGATTAATCCTGTCAACCAGGTGGTTACTAATCTGCAAAGGACACCAGTTTGTGGGCATCTGAGAGGACCTCAGCACAGTTCATGCACTGATGTGGCTGATGCTCATGCTTTGTAGCAGCAGCAAAAGTCCCAGTCTCAGGTGAGGACTCCTCGAAGCTAGGACTGGGGCTGGGGACTCAGTACACCTTCTTTGATTTGTAGCTCCTTTCCCCAGAAGTTGCAGAGGTAGACTCAAGAATTGAACGAGGATTAGGAAAGCAGCATGACCAGCCAACAACAGTGGAAAACCACTGGTGTGGTTAACTTTGAAAAACAGTCAGCTTCCCAAAGAATGTGGTTAAGACATGGGAACACAAGGATCACAGAATAGTGAAAACTCAGCAAAACTGCAATCATCTTCTATTTCTGTTCCAGACTTCTTATACAATTGCAAGAAGCTGTCTAGTCAGGCTTTGTTAAATTCCCACATCTGCAAAATCAACTAAAAACATGAAGGAGAATCTGAGGTTTAATTTAAAAATTAAGCTGTCTTACAAAGAGAGACTGGTGAAGGTGATGTATGGGCGTGGTGGAAGACTTTGAGGGGCTGTACCACACATCAGCATGTCTGCAATAGCAACAAGCATTCACTGCACAGGGAGCACCATTAATTCACTGCTCTGTGCAGATCTGTTAATGTCAGCCAGTGCTGTTATGAACAAACCCAGCCTCTGCACTGGAGAAAACAGCAGGGCTCTGTAATGGCTTTCCAATCAGTTAGAGCACCCTAGAGCTCTGGGATGTGTGCCTTGGCTTTTTCAGTAAAAATTCATCATCAGAAAGGCTTGAACTTCCCTGCTGTGTTGCTGGCAAACATTACGCAGACTAATAGCAAAGCAGTGTGCAGATGTTGTTACATGGAAAGAACTGTCATTCTCACACTATCAGTGCATTTAGAATAAGGTTTGTCCATCAAACGCACTTTCTAAAATGAGAGAAGGCTGACCTGATTTACTGGGCAGAAATCTTCAACCAGTAGTAATTCCTGCCTCAAAGTCTTCCTTTTGGCAGGGGGTCTCTTTGAGAAGATGCTAATTCTGGTTTAGGGCTTTCAAGTGACAGGGAATTCACTGCATCACTATGGAAAGGCAAGATGCCTTGGTCTAGCTTTGTATGAGGAATTTTATGCACACAGACTTACAGAGTTCTAGTAAGTCAGGAAGAAGGGATGTATGGAGGGTCCCTGCAGGACAAAAGGCAGCCAAGGAGTAGCCAAGAACTGACTTAAAACTCTGATCTCCATTCAGGTGCCAGGGAGCAAAGAAGGAAGGAAAGCACTGTGTTAGAAGTTGTAGCCATGGTGCAATTCTCAGGAAAACCCCTGGTTAGAAGCCAGTTGTGCCCTGGGAGCAAACCATTCTTCTCACCAGAATGTGCACAGGCAGAGCAGCAGAACCTGAAGTCCTTCAAGCATGTTGCTTTTAGGCAGCCCACAAGATAGCCAACCCATTTTTAGACATCCTGGTGACCTCTGGCACACCAGCTTTGCTCAGGTCACTGGGACAGGTATTATTACCCTCAGATGCCAACCACAGTTTCACTTGCATGTGTTGCACCTTTACACATACCTGCTTTACTCTTGCCCCACTCACTGCTGCATGGACTGTTGTTGCAGAAGCAGAGGTTCTCACCATCCTCCTTCACTGCAAGAAAGTACTGCCTCTACAGAGAACTCAAAAGATGTTTGTGGTGAAACAGAAAGCTTTTTGGCATAGCACAGGGAAATCATAACTTACCAGGAATGCTCAAAGACTCTCTGCTTCCTCAGCATGAACCAGCTCAGTGTATTGTAGGATAAGAATATTAGGAATTGCCTTGTTCTCATGTTCTGAAATAAAGCTACAACTCAGAAAGATGTTTTCAGTGTTATGTAATTTCAAATTTTCTCGGTAATTAAACAGTTTTGGTTTGTGTCAATTGGCAAAATGAAGAGCACAAAATGTCTGCATCCAACAAGAAGGAGAAATACACCACTTGGCTGTTTTTCAGGTGAAAATAAATATGGCAATTTTCTTCCAAATGTGTATGCAAGCAGAAAGAAAACAAAACCACATTGTTACATGTTGTGGTGCTCACTTCTGTAAATTTAGAGTTTGTATGCCTGTTAAAACAAAAAAGGCTTGAAATTGCTTTTTAAGTAAATCTGTATTTTGCTTGAGCCTAGTAGTTAAGAAACCAGAAAAAAACATGGTTATGGGAAGGAAAAGAAATGTCTATGCATGTGCACACACGTGTTCTGGGAACCACAACAGATTCCCAATGAGAGTTCTGACACAGCCAATGACCTTAGTGTTTGCTACAGTTGTTTCCTGTGGAAAAGATATTCTAGTATAGGGAAGCACTGTGCACAGGTGTGATCAGACAGCAGAAGTAACTTACTTATCACCTGTAGTTTTACTTGTGTGTCATTGCAAGACCATCTGTGTCATGCAGTCTCAGTGGCTAAATACCACAATAAAGTCACTTCTTTCTCCATTTGTTCCTAAGTGTGCACCAGCATCTGGATTATGGACCACATCACCTTACATTCTTTTAGGTAGCCAAGGATTTACAGAAGCCCTGTCCTCTGGACATCTTCCAAAAGCCAGCATACCCTAGTGTGAAAAATGCATATTATATGATTGGCTCTTTGCAAATATTAAAATGAATACTATATGTGTTTTGTTGGAAAGTTATTCTGTATTAATCTCTTTTAAATAGTGTGGTAAATATAGTTTTTAGGTTATAGCCTAATATTAAAATAGAAACTATGTGATGTAAGATACTTTTTGTAACTAGCTCAAGGAATGGAAAAGATCATCAAGAAATTCTTTGCATTATCCTATCTGGATAGAGATAACAGCACAGACACCAAGATCCCAAGTGAAGAATTATTGCCTCCTTATCAGGAAAGCTCAGACTTTGAGGAACCAAGAAGGCTGATTTACAAGATGGGAGAGGGAAGCTGAAATTAAGCAGAAACACCCTAGTTTGAAAGGAATGTTTGAATCATGTATGAGATATATGGATATACAATAGGCTATTGCTTTTAAGGGGTAATACTTTGTTAGCAAGGGGTGCTTTTTGGCAGAGTGACAGACATCTGTAATTCTTTGCTTTTTATTGTCTCTTATTGTCCTAATTTTTAATACTATTTTCATTACTATTAAACTTCTAAAATTTTAAAAAACTGAATGGCGTTTTTCACACCAGGAATCATGCCAGGAGCAGCTGGAACAGCACAGTATGTCCAAGCTGTGGGCCTGAGAAAAAGGAAGTTGGATTATCCCAGTACTTGTTACTGCTGTGGTGGGATGATCACCCTTATGACTGTGTGTGGAGGCTGGGGAGGCAGAGCGAGCAACCACCACAGCAACCCAAGGATCAGCCAGCACAAGGCAAGAGCAGCCTGCAACTGTAAATCCCTGAGGGGGAGTGATCACAGACACTATCAGTTCATGTGGGGCCTGACACACAAATGTAACTGCCCCTTTCACAGCAATGGGTTGTTCATAAAGCTAAATGGTGGTATCTTCCTTTATGTCTTGTAATTCACACAAAAAATATTTTCTGGCTGGCAGCAGTTACTGATTTCTAAAAAATTATCCACACATTTAAGTATTCAAATTTGGTTAGGTTCTGGTCAAATGAAACTTGCTGGACTTGAAAGAAAGTATTGCATATCATTTGAAGAGTTTAGTTTTAAAAAAACAACAAGGCTGGTATTTCCAGGCAAAACTGCTTAAAAAAACTTGGTTTTTTGAGGATGATAGTTTAATAAGCTGGTGGTTAGTTGTTTTTCCACTCCAGTGTTAATTTAGAATGGATTAAGATCTGCATTGTCTATTAAGGAAATGCATCAATTACACCTTTCTGAGGAAGTTAATTTTTGTAAGGGAAGTACAGAAGTGTGGCAGTAGACAGATTTGCACTGAACTCCCCCGTGTTGCATTTGCATGCTCTTCATTGCCCTTTTTAGCACAATGCCATGAAATGCCACTTACAAATGTTATTCTTTCTAAGCTCCCTTCCACTGGATGCAGTACAACATTTCCTTCCTACTCAGCATTTCATTACATGACATCTCAGATTTTCAATCACAACTAATACCTTTACCTTAGAAAGAAGTGATATGGACATTTAACTTAGGTGATGTTGAGGAAACTCTGTGCTGGGAGGAAAGGAGACTGCAGCATACCCCAGCATATTTCACATTTCAGACAACCAAGTAGCCAGCAGGGAGTCTGGTGCCAGCTGGGAGGCACTGAGTCTTACTGGACATCATGAGTGAAGAAGGGAAGATTGATATCCCCGAGTTACCAGATAAGGTCAATATAAAGGGTCTTATTAAAGCAGCAGCTAAAACTGAGCTGGTTGTAAATCAGAAATTCAACTCCTGCAATTAAGTCTAATAGACTAAAATCAGTTTCTGCCATCATTTATAAAGATGAAAAACATGGTGGCACTTTCTGGAGTGTTGACTTTTTTGGGATGCTGATGTGGAAACACCAGAGGAACTTCCTGAACCTAGAGGTAAATTTAGAGTAGCAAGATAAGGATAGTTTTACATTTGTAAACTCTGTAGCAGACTTCTTCAGGACTGGCAGATTGCAATAACTGTTAATTATCTGTTAATTTTGACAGTGAACATTTTCTTTAAAAAAAGAATAAATTCACAAATGACAAGTCCATGCAGGACAGCATAAATATTCTTTGAGGGTACCTGCCTACCGCCTTGGCCCAAAGTGGAGATTTCCCCAAATCAAGCACATAGCTTTTATACATACCTGTTGTGTAAATGAGCTTAGCATAACTATCAATGGCAAATGAACAAATGCTATGTGGTAAGCAATAAACTACACAGCAGTAATGCATTCTAATTAAGAGTGAAGTGCCTTATCTTATTCTTCCATCTCTGCAGATCATTCTGCTCATATCACAGTAATGAATACTGTTATTATGAAGCTTTCTGGGCACAATTTGGGCTGGCAGAACAAGAAGAAATGGTTACAATGCTAATGGTCTCTCAATGTGCTGTCCATACAGCAAGATCTTAAAAAAAATCCTTGTGCATGACGTGCAGCCCATGGATTTGATACTTTGGAAGGAAAAGACAGAACCCTCCTCCCGACCCTGTCCTTTGATTTGAAATCAGTTTTTAGAAAGAAATAAATAGAAATTTTCTGAATAAGTTGCCAAGAAAGAAAAAAAAAAGTATTGGAAACACAAGAATGGAACACAGAGATTATATGAGTCTAGGTCATGTAGCATCAAAGCTCTACTTAGAAAAACCTGAAAATGAGAAATTTGCATTATATGATGAAAAAAGTTTAGCCAAATAGAGTTTTCTCACTAGCAAGATCAGAGCTGGTTAAGGAATCTTCCTGGAAGTGGTGGGCTACAGTAGGAGTCAGTCTAATTCCCAGAAGGTCTTCTGGAAGATTAGAATCAACAAAGGTTTTCCTAGACAATGCTGTTTTGGAGCCAAAAGAAACTGCAGCCATGCACGTCTTTTGCAGAGCCACTCACACTACTGGGTATCAGCAGGGTGTATGTCAAAATACAGCCTGGCAAAGGTGTTCTAAGCACTCAGTTTAGTTCTCTGAGAAGGTTTTCCATCTCAACTTGATAAACCATATGTAGACCTATCTGTGGTTTATCCTGTAAGTTTATTACAGGCTTGTGGAGAGAATAGCTTAATTCAGAGACAAAGCTGATGTATCTGAGTATAAAATGCAAGGGGGATTAAAAGAAAATCAGACCCAATGATAGCCTCTTTTGTAATGACCCCTTCCTTCTCTTGCAGTATTAAAAGGCCGCAGGTGAAACCTGCTCTGTAAAATAATCTACACTGGAGCACATGGAGCATAAACATTTGTGCACCAGAAGAAATGGCTAAGTGAGCAGTGCACATGCAGTAATTCAAGAGAACAAGAACAGTAACAAAAGCCAAGAATGACTGGTAAAAACAAAGAATTGGCAGTGCTGCCTGGAACACATCAAGGCCACACCACATATAGAAAAATACCAAAAATGCAAAACATAACTCTATGTAATGACTCAGCTCTGAACCTTCTTTGCCAAGACAAAAGGGCTTCTGGGATCAGCATTCTCATTTATCAAGAACCAGGGAGGGAGAGGAGGATGTGATAGCTAGCAGTCCTTGTTCTCCATGCCACCACAAGTAATCCTGGCATTTACAAGAAAAGGAAATCAGTTTTGTTTAAAACAGAGAGTGCCTTGCTGTATGGTGTGCTCATACAAGGCATTTTGCTACATTTCTTGTGGCAACAAAGTGGAAAAAGAAAATAACATTCTAGCTCAATTAAAATTACAACATTCTTGTTCAATTACAAACAATATCTGTACAATGCATAGAAGTCACTCAAATTCCATCAAGTCTCGAGGTAAAAGTCATCACGTTTGCAAAGAGGAGAATTAACCTTTTAGGAAGAAACAGCAGTAACTCATGATCAAAAGATGGTAAAAGCAGAAGAAACATCGCAAGGTACTTACATTATGTTCCTGTTTGCTCAGGTGTTCAACTGAGAGTTTTGCACAAGCATGCACACACATTGCATGTTCCAGACAAATCATGCATGATTGTTGTGGTTCTGAACAGAAGCTAAATAGATGGCAGTAGCTGCATATTCAGTAAGTTGGTGTGATTAGAGACAGACTGTCAATGCTGAAGCGTGATTATAAAGCTTACAAAATAATCAAGTCACAAATTAAACAGTATTTAGATACTAATTGTGTGACTGCATATTACATTCATCACAAGTCCCAAATATTTCTTCCAGAGTTCTGACCTGTCACAAAAGTTAAATCAAACCACCCAAAAGCCTGAAATTAAGGAAAAAATGTTGTGCTGATCTGTTCTTTAATCTTATCTTACTCTGTGATGCACATATATTCTATCTGTGCACACCATCCTAAGAGCAAGGCAGTTTTAGTCCCTGACACAAGTGGCTTTACGTAGCTCCATTCAGCTGAAACAATTCAGCTGAACTCAACTGAAAATAAGACTTACTGCATACACCCATGATATAGAACAGGGCCCAACTGTACATGCAGAGCACAGTCCAAATTGCTGTGTGGGATCTGGAGAGAAACAGCTCCTGAACTTGTATTATATAAAAAAATTGCACTTTGTGAGCATCCGCTGTGGCATACATGCACACAAGGCAATAGTCTTGGTCACAAAATATCTTCTCACTTTGTTTTGCCAATTAATGGGGGCAATTTAAAGGACACAGACACCAATGGAAAGAATGATCTTATTTTACTACGTGTATTAAGGCAACACAGAAGTAAAAAGGTACATTCAATAAAACAATAAGCTTACCATGTGCTCAACTTTAGCAACATGCAAAAATAAGCAAGGTAATGCACCTCATCATTACTACACTAGAGAAAAGACAGTGATTTAGAAAGATATATCACCAATTGCATAAATACTTTACCATCATCCAGAATAAGAAATTGCTGGGGAGCCCCATTTTGCAGTGATGACCTGGAGAACTCTTCCTGGCAATTGGGAGAATCCTGGCAATTGGTGCATCCACTTGTAGATGAGGTCTCCAAATTCACCTGGAAAGGGGATCCAGCTTTTATAGGCCCAAATCAGCAAGTCAAAGTGACTCGATTATATTTTAGTGCAGAAGCTCCTGCATCTGATGGTGTACTTCCCTCCCAGTTTCGGGGAGGGCATGGCCTGAGGCCAGGTCTTGGCTGGGAGCATTTTCCCTAGAACACCCTACAAACAAGCCTCTATTAATGCCCAGTGGGAAAGTTCCTTACAATGATACATTTCTTGCAGATAGTTGCACAAGATGTGAAAGTTTCTAAAGTAGCCAGTTTGGTGATAAACAGCTAGCATAAGCATCTCAGTCATTTGTTTTTAGCTAAACAATACTGTTAGTCACATAATGCCCAGGATTCATCAGGCAAGTCAGCTCTGGCTGAGGTCTGCTGCTCAGCCTTTAGCACCTCACACTTCAAGCCCACTCTTACAGAGTACAGTAACCATGCTCTATACATTAATATACAGACTGCCTATATAATTCAGTACCTACTCTACAACTCTTGCCAGTAGGAGCTTAGAGGCTTGCTACTTGTTCTCATGGAAAAGGTTTCCTTCAGGGAAGGGTATTGTCTAGACAGATAGAGCTTTTTTACAAGAAGGAAGTGGTGTTTCTTTCACAAAGCAGAACTGACAGGATACTTAAGAGGGTCACTGTCATGCAAACCTTATCTGTTAGTAGGGATACTACATTTTTCAGTGCCTATCTGTTTTAGGGGCTTAAGGTTTCTAGGCTTTTAAGACCAGTTAGAAAGATATGCTAGATAAGTAAATGCAAAGAAGTTTACAGTACTCCTAAATCCCTCTTCCCTATTCTAAATGACATATTTTTGAACCTGTGCCAGTGAGAAGTAGGACTGTAGTTCTCTTAATCCTCTAGCCTACAATGTAGAGGATGACGTTTGATTAAACAGACAATAAAAACTTATACAACTAATGTTAATGGATAAACTTTTCTCTACACTCTCAATTAGATCCTAGGAAATCTGTTTACTTTTCAACTGCCAACAACCAATAAAGAACAGTAGGCCACTGGGAAAATACCAACTTTTCTCCTTTGCAAGGTTTAATACTTTACATTAGCTCAAGCAGCAGCAAAATGAAGGAACACATGAGCAAGATGATGGGTGCTGTTCCTCTACAAGCCTCAAAGTCTTGCACCACTATACTTGCCACAAAATTAGAAAAGAGAATGCTGAATGTGGTTCAAAGGCAGAAAGATGACAATGGCTCAGCAGGTATCCCTGAGATACACCGTACAACAGCAGTCGGGCACACAGTTAAGATGCAGGAACAGTGTATGTAAGCTTGGTTCTCTCCATTGCAGAAATTTAGTTACCTATCAGAAACTTTGCTCTTGAATTCAGGCAAACCTGAGTCCAGTGTCAGCACTACGGATTGTCCTACAGAACAGGCTGACAGGAGGACTAAGTGTAGTGTAGTTTCCCCAGCTGGATCTTCCTCCTCCATCTCTCACTGCAATTTTTAAGGCTTTGAAGGAAACAGTATTTGTATTTTCTCAGGTAACTTTTTCCTGCAACACTGGAATAGGAGAAAAAAACCATCCAAAGAATTCACATTAAATTGCACTTCACACTGTTTTCAAGGCAGTGGATGTGTCTTTGCAGAAGTCTTAATGCATAACTGCTGAGAGAGCATAAGCAAACTCATTTGTTAATACTTGAGCCTACTAACTGGAACAAAAACATATGGTACCCTTTTCTTACAGGGACACATTTTTATTATTGGTCCAGAAGACAGTCATATGTTCACCTAAGCTGCATGTGAGAAGAAAATGTTATTTGTAGTTTTTCCCCTTAGGATACATACCTGTACAGAATAGCATATGATTCAGCACAGAGGTTCTGCAAAATTACTCTGTGTACACCTGTAGCCTGCAAGCAGTTTTGACAGTATTCTCTCAGAGCACGGCTCTCAAAGGACAAGACAGCAAACCAGATAATATTTTTTTCTCAATAATGATTTTATTGTAAAAAGAAGGGTTAATAAAACTTCTCTGTCCATAAGGAAATAAAAAGTTCCTATTTTACATAAGAAAATATTAAAAAATAACCATCCAGCGACGATTACAGCATTTTATCAATGCTGGGACTCAGGTAATTTTCGCTCATTTTCATTCATCAGCCAAAGCAATCAAAAAATCAGTTTTTTTGGTAATCCTGAAAAGTGTAAATCACATTGTTAGCAAAGTATAGAGGTCCAGCTCCCTCCTCAAGGCCCCCTCCTACTCTTAACTGTTGAATGCTGGTTATGACAGTGGCAGTACATGATGACATTTTCTAACAAATCTATGAGAGAGTGCTAGAATCAAAGTTCAATTTAATCAGTATGTATATTTCCAAAACTCCTAAATTCTGTAATTAAGTTTTAATTGCATTTAGGATACATGTAAATATTTATCTTTGTTCATATAAAAACTTAACTGCTGATATGAAAAGCTAACCAACTAATCCTACTTTGAAACACAAGAAAAGCAAACTTTTCTAAGGCTTAAACCTGTCCCACCACACACACATACTCACTAAAGGATTTTTCTTATGTGCTGTCAAATCTAGGACAAATTCTTAATCTTAAATACAAATCAAGTGTTTTTGTTTTTTTCCAAAACCAATAGTTTTGATATCAGATTCCTTATGCTTAATTAACTGTCCTAAGGTGACATAGGATGCTTGTATCCCCATTCGTGTGTTCTGTTTATGCTGGATATTATGTTCTGTGCCTTCAAGACTGGCTCTGCAGAGTGAAAGTTTTGGTTTTGCTATCAGCCACTCCCCCACGGCTGGCGGGAACAGAGAAGGGACAGTACATAGTCCTGCTTTTGCTTTTTGCCTGGCTTTTCACTTTGCTCTTGCTTCTGCTTGCTCTTGCTTTTTTGCTTCTGCTCATTAGTTAGTTTAGCTAAGCAGTCCAAATTGTTTCCTGGACTGTTTCCCCTTTCCCGTTTGGACCTACTCGAACCTGCTCCGGACTGGGACCTGGGAAACACCGAGAGAGAGTTTGCATCTTGTGGCTGCAGCAGCTGCCCCAGTGCCGGAGGGACTGATAACAGAGCAACCCCCCAGGAGAGACTTTCTGAATTTGTCATCTTTTTCAGAGCGGTGTCATCTGGTATTGTTCATTTTGTGTGCTGGGGGGTGCTGTGCCTGTTAAATAAACAGGTTCTTTCTACTTCTCTCTGAGAAATCCTTCCTGAACTGGTTGCGGGGAGGGGCCATGTGGTTTTGCTTTCTGGAGGGACCCCCTTTTGGAGGTTTTCTCCCAAATTTGCCTTAAACTAGGACATTAACATAGGAAACACTTCAGTGCACCATCCTTTATAATCCCTGTTTTGCATAGCTACAGCTCTGAAAGAATGCATATTAACAGGACTAGAAATAGGTGTTCTGAGGAAGCAGTGATGATTTTGGTTAAGTGGTCGAGAGGAGATGGGCAGTTATGTCATCATAGAATCAGTGTCTCCAAAAACCTCACTGATCAGAAGTGGTAGCAGAAAGAAAGCACATATGTTTCATACTTTTCACAGGCAGTCATCCATCTAGTGGTAGTTTTCTCCTGAGAAGAGGCTGTTTTCTGAGAAGTATTTAGATTTGGTCAATACACCCCACAGGCTACAGGGGTTTATTCTTGTGGAAAAGCAGCACATACAACAATGGCATGAATCTTTATCCCAGCAGTCCCTGGTGCCAGTATTTTCGAAGAGGATACCCATCAGCAAGCACTCAGTTTATACTTCCAGGTTCTGGGGGGCTACCTCAACAGGGCTAGGGGAAAGAAATGAGCTCTGCAGGACGCAAGGCCATTCTAAGAATTTCACAGAATGCAGGTTAGTTTTCTTGGAAATTATATTTCCAGCCCCTACAGCAATGTTGTCCTTCAAATTTTTATTTAAACCAAGACTAGAGGATTATTCTTCCAAACCACTATTCAGATTTTAAATTTAGATGGCAATGCCATGTAAGAAGAGCAAATCCAGGGCAGTAGGTTTTCTAGCTCTATTATTGGCTCTCTCCTTTAACATTTGTTGGTACTAGAGGAACTACCTTTGAAACCTTCTGGATCTGTCAGCCCAGCTAAGGCAGTAACAGAACATTATGGAAAATCCACATCATATCTCCATTTCCAGCTGGCAGAAATTATATTGCTTTTTATACCAACACTCAAAGGTCTCAAAAAGTAATGCTAACTTCCTTATGGCCTCATTTCTAGCCAACCTCAAAACACCTAGCATTTACAACAGAAGCATGGAAACATGTGAAAGCAACTATTGTTCTAGCATGATACCGCTCTGGAAACTCTGCTCATTGTCAAATGCACAAATTCAAATAATTAAGTCACAGAAATCAAGCAAGCATTTCTCTCTTTTTCTTGTCCTTTAGACAGGTGTATTTTAGGGTGTATACCCCCAAACATTTATCACAAACCCTCACATGATCTTTGGAAAAGGAGCTAAAATGCTTAAATTAATTGTCTACACTATTGTAACTTGACAAGTTGCCACATGCCAGGAGACCCATAGTACTGGGGCAGCAAACAGTGTGCAAGTAGTCAGCTGATAAATTTTTTTTTTGAGATTGAAAACTCAAAGTAGTGAACCTAATGTATTTTCCTTCTAATTTGACAAAGACTTAGAAACAACAAAATACCTAAAAAGCAAGTTGAACCCTAATAAGGGAGATTTCTCTCTGAACTCAAGAGGAAATATGCTTTTGTCAAAGTAGCTCTATTTAAAAAAAAAAAAAAATCACTCTTATTAAAACTCATACTGGCAATAACAAAGAGCTGATGCTAACCTGACAGCTGCTATCCAGCATATTACAGATGTTAAGAAGACCAACTCCAAGTTTAAAAATAGTATTTACCTCCCTAATAGAAGGCCTGAGTAATTTAGTGTCAGACACAGGTCTTGAGTCCTGAGCACTTGTGCTGCCACAAAGGTATGAAGTACATGCTACTGTCTGGAGAAGACTGGAGGTGGGTCACAGAAATGTGCTTAATGTTCCTGACCTAGAGTGGTCTTAAAAGTTAACTTTGTTACCTTAAGACAGAGTGAGCAAAAATCTCCCCTCTGAATCTGATCTACCCTATCCAGCCTGTGATTTCACAGAGTATCATGCTATGTTTCAGACTCTATTTTCTTAAGTGGTGTGAAGTTAAATTACTTCCACCTGAGTAAGATGTCTTAGAAAAAAAAAAGGTTCATCATAATGGCCTATAATTTACTGGGGAATACCACTTTCCATTACAGAATTAATGGAATAGAGTTATTTCTTCTAATAGTCTCCAAAGCATCACTGCAGAGCCTTTTTCATGCTAATTCTGTTAGAACACAGAGCTAAGTAATTCTGACCCCAAACCATATATCATTACAGGGCTTCAGTCAGTGCTCAGGGAATTCATTCGTTTAGAGAGATTTTCTTCTAAAACACTGGAAGCATCCCATTCTCTCTGATCATGTAGCTCCTATTTACAACTAGTGACGAACTACAAAGCTACCTTGATCTATTCCTTCTGTTCTTTTCCTTTTTAAATTTAAAAGTGCATTCTGTTGCTCCTTTGCAGCTTCAGCAGGACAGTTGGGTCTTGGCAGCTGATTTCCTGGAGTGGGTGCTGGTCGGTTACTGAAATACTTCTGTTTCAATGCCTTAATGACAATTGAAGAAAAAGAAACAAGTAATTAGTACAAAGCGTAATTTATAAAGAGGTTATAGTGAAAACAAGCACTTTTAATTGGGACTTTTATAACACTTTTATATTACAGAGTGATGTTGCAGTGTAATGTCATAGTTTGTCTCAGGTATCCCGATCTTTCCCAGGTGCCAGTCACCTCTCCTTTCCCCCCACCCTGACCCCTGCAGAGTGCTGTCAAACCTGGCATTCCAGAAGAGCATCGAGTGATTGGCAGAGTTCAAAAGATGCTCGGCATCCCTGGGGGGCCACTGGCCCGAGACCTGCCTGCCTGGCACCTGTTTGGTGGGATCCCTACCCCTTCCCTCTCCCTGGAGTTAAAAGAGCCAGCAACCACGTGGTTCAGGGGTTCTGTTAGAGCTGTTATGGGATCAGAAGCTTGCGGATTGGAATGAAACTCTGGATCAAAACCCTGTAGCAGAACTGCCTCCTTTCCTTCACCTCACCTTAAAGCATCTGCACAGAGGTAAACTGGAGCTCTGCATGTCTGGACTTGTCTTTAGTGCCAGCTGCAGCATCCAGCATAGCCAGAGGTATCTCTGAGGTGAAACCACCACAGTTGCTGCCTTTTGGTCAAGCAGCAGAGGCTAGTCAAGCCTGGACAAGTCCCATCTGGATATACTGGTAATTATTCCAATAGAGTGGCCTTGAGGCAAATAGAGATTGTGTTTGTAATTACTCCACCCCACATGAATTAATCCACCCCACATGCATCTGTAAAGCAAGGGATAATTGTACACTCCTATTTTTAAACAGTGTTCAGACATCTTGACAAAACTAGATTATTTTGTAAGAAGTCTTGTATAAATGCCTTCTAGCTCTGAAGAGCCTACATTCTGAATAGCAGATCAGATAAGATGAGGATAAAAAAGAAGGAATAAAGAAAAATTAAAGGAATATTTTTGAAGTCTTGGTCAGATTCATCAGATCTAGACACCAGCTGTTTTGTCAGTTTTTAAGATGGGTCTTTCCCCCATTATTTCTTTTACTGTCCTGTTTCTACCCTGTAAACTGTGAGAAAGACATCACTCAGAGCAGAAGACAAACACTAGTCAGCAAGATTAATTCCACTACATGAAACCACATACCTTACTTTAAATTTTTGGAACCATGAAGTGTGGTTAACAAAAAATGGCTGTCTCTTAGGTAATAATTTCTTGTGCCAGTTACATGATATTCAATGCCAGCTATAAATCAAACCAATACAGTAAGCACAAGTTGTTTCCTATCTTAAACTGTGGCATTATCAATAAAAAGTTTAGACTAGAAAAGTAATATATATTCAAGTCACTATCCTGTAATATGACCTGAAAAATTACTTCATACATATGAATTATCACAGACACATCTCAAGCATAGCAGAACTAATTATCTGGAAACTTATAGTGAATGTTCTTAAAGACGGTGGCCAAAACAGCCTGAATGTGCTCTGAAATTCCAGTAAAAAGATAAATAACACGTGCACTGATCTCCTGGATTCAAATCTAACCAGGAACAAGGGAGTCCTGGCCCAAAGGGGACAGTGGTTTCTTGCATGGTTCCCTATCAGTGTAAACTGACAGAAATACACTTTTGCTGCCAACTGGTGTATCCACCTCATCACAGAAATCAGTATTGCAAACTAGAACATTCTGCAAGATTTTTCTTCCAAGTCCTCCATTTCTCCCCATCATGGAGTAGTAAAATTGGAAGTATCATGGAAAAGGATAATTAGATAACAATGATGGTTTAGTCACCACAGAATTTTATGTTTAAGAAGTACCATAAAAGTTTAAAAGACATTGAAGAAGAGAAAGGAAGTGAGGAGAAAAATCTTTCAAACCCAGGGAATAAGACAAGCTATGTTAAGACTTAACCTTTAAGTTTTAGGTGACTGAATTCAGCATATCAAATATGACTGTTGGAAGGTCATGGCTCATACACATCTTAGTTCTCTACCTTGACTCCACACTGGGAATAGAGATGATCACTTAGTACTATCCATGCCTTTCACAGTTCTCTCTATAAAACACTGGGATTATGTTTCTAGTAGTTCATGTGATGTTTCATTTCAAACATGGCTAACTGGCTTCAAAAGACATTTATCTGATATTAACAGTGGTTTAATGAACATTAGGAGATAACCCAAGTGTACTATACCTGAGTTGCTGTTACTCTAGTCGAAGGATTAAACGTGAATAAGCCTTGAAGAAGACTGAGCAGATCATCACCAGCTGCACTGAAGATATGTTGAAGTGGCATTCCAGGGAATGGCTTAAATGTGACATAATCTGGAAGACTTGTCATCCCCTACAAAGACCAAAAATGGAATATATGTTTTTACCCGAGAAAGAGTTCAGCTTTTCACAGAAAGTGAACTCTATACAGCTCTTTCACCAGAAGCAACTCAACTTTCAAAACACATTGCTAATATTCGGTCACCGAAATAAAATAGCTATAGGAACAGAAGGTCATAAAAGCTTTGTTTTAGTAACTGTTACAATGTGAAACAATCCAAACAATCTGTCCTTCCCTTGCTTTAGTTGTGACCAGTCCAAAAGGAAAAACTGCTAAAGAAAGTATGAAATAATTTTAAACTGCATCAGACAAATTAAATAAAACCTCCTTTAGTGAACTGACATGGTGAGAGGGAAAATATTCACAAAAGAATCAGTCTTCACTTTCTCTACATTAATAAATGTCATCTGAACATGATGTACATTTTGATTTTATATGCGCAACTGAAACTTTATATGGGCAATGGGATGAAGGAAGGAAAATATGCACCAAGGCGTTAAACAAAAAATTAACTGCATACTTTTTTGTCCTCTAGATATGAAATCAACCCCACTGTGTTCACATTCTAGCATAAAAATTACACAGACAATTATAACAGACAATTACACAAACACAATGATTTTGTAGTGTTTTAAATATTTAAAGCCTTAGTTGTCACACCTCAAGTTTGTCCAAGTAAAGTAAAATGTTAATACAGAGTCAAATGAATGTTCAATCAGTTATAATCTTGATAGTAAAGGCTGCAATTAATTAAATGTACATGTTTGGAGATGAACTTGGGAATGATGTCGTCTTTGTTGTGTTAACCAATCTATTCTCTCTTTTTCCCAATTGTATCTCAAATTTTCCTCTCCAAAGGAAGCAGAAATGTCATTGCAAAAACCTTCATGCATTCCATTTAGAACTCTTGACAAATATCAGAATTGTGGGGACATAGCAGTGCCTTACACAGCAGTTCTCCATTTGGCTACAGCTCCATTTCACGATCCCATACCATAGCATTCCAGCACCATTTACAATAAGGAAATCTGCATGGAGAGGGAGCAGAGGCGAACAAGTCCAGCGAGCACTTCCACAACTCAACAATAAAAGACAACATCCTGATCAGGGAATTCTGGACTCCCTGTGCCTGGCAGCTGGTACAAGCAGGTCATCAGACATTATGTCCCGCTTCCTGTCACTCTGTTTAATAACTGTGGTTAGGTAGGTCATTGTGTGACCTGACAGTAAGTTTGGCCTGGTGTTACTTAATTTGCTGTCATCTCAGAGAAAATTGTACTACAAATTGTATTTGTTTCAGAATCATTTTTGAGGCAAATTGTTTATCCTTAAAGCTGTTGGTCTGTGTTTCTTAATATCTCCAAACTATAATTTACCAAGGCCAACTTAGGTCCCTACAAAAGATTCCTACTTCTGAAAGTGATTAAAGCCTTCCAGGTTAAAGCATTGTAATTAAACAAGCATCTCAAAAACGTTAAGCAGAAACAATAATCTCACACCAGCAGCCATGTGAAACTGTGCACACAGAAAGGAAATCAAGAAGTGTTGATACTGTTACTGTTGACCAGAGGTTTGGCAAGAGAAGCAACACATCTCAGCTGCTTCCTGAGATGAAGAAAAATCTGAAATATCTACTCAAGTATTCTGGTATAGTCACTCAATTTCAAGAGCTAAAACAGAGAGTATCAAGTAAAACCAGTATCAGTCTGTTAAACAAAATGACTCACAGGCCATTGTTCTTCTGTTGGAGTGCCCAGTGTTTCAAATATCCTTGTCAGTTGGTCAAGATCAGAGTCTCCAGGCAAAAAAGGAACCTGGAAGAAGGAAGGACATGGCATTTGATTGAATTAACTTCTGAACTTCAATTTTAGAAAAAAGCTTTGAATGATACTGCATAATTGCAAGGTAAAAGCCCTCTGTATACTATCTCCCCACAAAGAGGTACACTGGATATTTGAGGCATTCTATTTATGCTCAAATAGATTCTGAAAGTTTCCTGAACCCAGGCTTGGTATCATTGACTTGACAGCAGACAGCTTAAGCCTAAGATTAAATATAATCACAACCTTATTAATGTAAAAAAATCTTCTCTGTGTTTACTAAATTTATCTCAGTTGTCAGCCTAAAGTCAGTTGATCATGGTGATCTTTTCACCACCTGTTCTTTGGAGGTAGCCTTTATATATATTTAAAGTGAATCATAACCGGATTACATAAATTAGCCTTATGAAATTAAATGAAAACATGAGGGAGAGTAGAGACCCACTAGGATAGAAAACTGTCTGATCAGTGTCACATGTCATTTAAATACAGCAAAAGACTGAAAAGGGGATATCTGTCCAACTTCTAGCTCACATATCAGGCACACAATGTAAGGAAAAAGAAACTTGGTAACCAAAGCAAATTTATGAAGACTTAGAGGTAATGTTTAATTAATTAGGACAGAAAATCCATAATGGATATCCCTAGCATACAGCATATTAAATTGTGGCATCATTAAAGCCCCTTGAATATAAACTGCTTTCATAAAAAGCTCCCAGAAGTTGCACTGTCCAGAAAAAGGACACATACATCTCAAAATATCACAGTGATAAAAACTAAAACTAAAAAATATCACAGTGATAAATAAACTTTGTGTTTTGTGACAAACCAAAGAATCTACTGAATTCAAGAGTTATTGGCTTACTAACTTTGCTTAAGTGTATTCAGCTTTAGCAGGTCTAATGCATGTTTATGTATCCATCACCAGTGCTGCTTAAAGAGCCACGGTACATTTCCGTATCTGACCTGCCAATCAGATTGAACCAGCACACCTATTTGGTGTGACCAATCAAAGCAAAAGGTTTCTTTCAAGGTGTTTTCACACAGAAGTCTGGTTATGATATGATCACAAAAGCATTCAAAGTGCCGAAACCAAGCAGAAGTCACTTAATCATGGAAGATAAATTGTACTGCAGGCTATTCTTTGCCTTCAGCCATGTCTGTACCCCAGCCCTCCACTGCCCCTCTCACACTTTAATGCTTCTCCAAAGAGGTGTACAATAAACATTCCACTTCAGTGGAAAACACTCAAGGACCATTACATTTGTGTACCACACTGAGGAGTACCATAGGATTATCCTGATGTTAACCTTCATAGCTTCATTCCAATATTGTCAAATAATGGCAGTTTAGAAAAACATTAGTTTTCCATTCATTTTCAATAAAACCACAATTAAGGTACTGGTGATTATAACTCAGGAACAGTGTATAAGGGACATATATGCACATATATGTGATGTTACATTTCTAGAACAGCAGTGAACTAAAATAGGTGTCTGTGGTCTGCAAGAGTTACCTACTTGATCTCTCTCAAGGCAAGACTGTAACAGTTTGTTGCAACATTTTAACCCAGATGTTTAAAAACTTCCAGCGCTTGTGATGTTTATGAAGCCTCCGTCTATTGCAAAAAAACCACTTTTGTTACAGTTAACAAGATTTTGGAAAGTTTCTTCTGGCCTGTATTCACCTGCTTTTAGCAGGAAAGAAAAAACCCATAAAAAGCCATAGTGAACAGAAGGGCAAATATAAAATGCTTACATTTGAATACTTACTCTGAGTAGCAATTCGGCTAAAATACAACCAACAGCCCACATATCAACACCAACACCATACATTCTAGCCCCAAACAATAGTTCTGGTGCTCGGTACCACCTGAAAAGAAAACACATTTTGGAAGAATAACCTGCTTTGCTCATGTCAATTACATATTGTAGCAATGCAAAAGCTAAAAAAATGATATAACTTCAACCTGTACACTTTTCAGACACTGAAGAGCTGTATTCTGCAAAGTGTTTTGTTTAAGAAAAAATGAACAAATTTGTGCACACCTCACCATAGGGTCATGCATAACCACAGATTAACTGCAGTTTCAACAGACCTGATTACAAATATTGAATGGCAGACATGCAAAGAAGAAAGTTCTTAACATG
Source organism: Haemorhous mexicanus (assembly GCF_027477595.1). NCBI lineage: Eukaryota > Metazoa > Chordata > Aves > Passeriformes > Fringillidae > Haemorhous > Haemorhous mexicanus. Next base: position 67,415,613 of record NC_082381.1, read on the forward strand.
TGGTAAACTAAAATTTTCTTAAAATCTTATGTTGAATGAATCACAGCAAGACAGAATTCCTCCCATCTCCAAGGAATTTCCATATCAACAGACCTAAGTATACAGATTACTTTTATGTAAAATGAGCCCTGTTCTTTTGAAAAAACTACTCACACTGCCTAAAGACAATCAAGTTTAATGAAATGACACCTCTTTTGACACTGTAGAACTTCTGCCTTTGAATAAAGGCGTTAAACCAGCTTTGCCTGAATAGTTTTAGCATCCCAGCAGTCAGAAAGCAAAATGTTGCACATTTTGCAGCCCCACTTTTTAGAGCATACCTTAAATAAGCATGCCATAAAAACCATATATAAATATCAAGTGTTAGTCTCAAAATAGGTAATGTGAATAGCTCCAAAAATGATTCTAGGTTCTTGTGATTAGCAGAAAGTAGCAGCTGTCTTGCTCCAAAATCCAGGCTTCTAAGCAGATACATACTATTTCCAAACATTTCAAAAGAGTATAATTTTGACAGATACGAGAACCACCTCCACAGATGCATACTCAAGCAGCTCTTATGGAGACTTTGTTAAACACTGCTTACTTGTGCTATTTTTATGCGGCTCTTGCCACAACAAATGAGCAGATGCCACTCTGAATATGTTGATTTTACATGACATATTTCCAGAAACACCTACAAAGCAACTAAACAATCTCTCTGTAAGAAATAAAACAGAGTGTCTTACCTTGTTACTACCTGGTGTGTATAAACTCTGTTTGGGCTTCCAAAAGATTTTGCCAAGCCAAAGTCAGCCAATTTTAAAACTCCATTTTCATCTAGCAACAAGTTATTTGGTTTAAGATCCTGTCAGTATAGAAAACAAATAATAATTTTGCCAGTATTGATAAAAACAGACATACAATGAATCTCCTGGCAGACATGTCATACCAGTATTGTAAAATGAAAGGTTTGATTCTATCCTAAAATCTACATTGTGAGCAAAAAAATTTTAATCCCCCGAGATATAAGTATTTCATCATATATGAAAACCACAGTGAGACAGACCCATTTGAATATTAACACATTTAACTTGCAGAGTATAAAAAAGCCTCTTGGTAGGTTTTACATTTTCTGCAGGTACAGCAGTTATGTTATCTGCATAGCTGCCAACTGAATAATAAAACGACCTGGCCAATGCTTCAAATAAGGGCAGAAATCACAGAAGTCACACAGTTCAATACAGTAGCAGTATATTGTGCGTTGACCTCAGGCCAACAGAGGTCAACCCAACAGTACCCAACAGTAACGCAACCTAAAAGTATCTGTACAGCCATTTGTTCTTTCTATTCTCATCCTCCCCACCACCTTCAGCAGTACAGGGGAGAGAAGATCAAAAGCAGGAAAACTCTAGAAGCAGTATAAAGGCAGTTTAACAGGAAAGAACTAAAAATCAAAGCAAACAAGCAAGGCCATGGAAATCCTTCACCACCCCCCAAAAGGAGAGTGACACACAGTCTCCAAACAGAAGTCAGCTTAGAAACCAAAATTCCCTCTTCTTCCTCTACCCCAGTTTTTACCACTGACCAAGGCATTACATGCCATGCAGTATCTCTATGGACAACTTGGGTCAGCTGCCCCAGCTATGTCTCCTCCTTTCTTCTAGCCCCAAGCCTAGTTATCAGGGCAAGAGCAGAGTGAGAAAAAGAGAAAGCCTTGACATTGTCTGATAGAAAGGAGAAAGCTTTAAGAGTTCAGCTGCTGTGAAAAAAGTCCAATCCATCCCAGGCAGACCCAGTTCACAGTGATACTTAAAGTCACATCTAACTGCAGAACCTTTTATATAAAGTATCAACATCATAACTGCATCAGTAAATCTTAACATTTCTTGTACTGCTATTATCTCTCCAAAATAGCAAATATGAATGCTTACAGAATGAGACTGTCTGAATTCCAAAACAACCTTCATTAGGCTTGAGACTCTAAATCCACCCAATGTGATTTTTGTTGCAGGATGAAGGCTGTCAATTTAGTACATGCTTACCCTGTGTAGAATCCAATGTTGATGTAAATATTCTAAGCCTTGAAGTGTCATCAGCATATATGCCTTGATGTGAGACTGCGTCAATACAATACTCGTATCCTTTATAATAACCTGCAAAGTGTTGAAGTCACGGTAAAGCTCAGCACAGAAGACAACCTTATCTCCATTCTTTCAGCTCAAAAGCTATTTCCACCTTTAAGACAGGCTTCAGATTGGCAGTCATATATTCTCTACCATTTCACCCTTTTTCCAGAAAAATAGGTCAATTTTGGAGATCAGAAACTGAAATGGGGAGTCCAGATAGCTTATGTGAACTTTGTATAACCCAACAATGAAAAAATGTGTGGGAAATAGAAGTTCAGCATTTAATCACAGTTACATGTTGATACCCAAACTTCCAGGACAAAGATGTACACACATAAATTATAATTGTGATGGTAAACTAGAAAGTATTTTTCCACTTATTCCTTCTTTCTCTTTGCAATGTAAGTAACCAATTTTGTAAATACAATGGTTTCCTCTTCTATTTCCAAAAAGACCAGAGGGTATGGCCACTTGACTGTATTTTAAAAAAAATCAACTTCAGTTTTCTACATTCTTTCATTTTTAACATTAAAATTCTATGCAAAGACCCCAAAGCTTGTTTGTTAATACTACTGTCCTGCTCAGTAATAGCATTCCACAAGCTGAGTTACCAAAGACCTAAGAGGCTGCACAAATTTCATGTATGCAGCATTTGCTTAATCACAACAGAGAGCAGTCTCAGTGGCAGCCTGAGTGATACCACAATACAATTTAAAGACTGCACACCACAGCATCATGCAGTTCAAGAGTATTTAATTTTTTTTTGTATGCCAATCTTCTTCTCTAAACTTTGCATAGCTAATATGTAAACGGAATGAATCCTCTAAAAGTCTACTCATTACTAACATCTATTAGCAAAAATCTGAACTAACCTTTTCAACTCTTGCATTCACCTACATTTCAGCAAGCACGTCTCTGGAAGGTACTGATTTACAATTACCTAGCACTGCTACATTTGAAAACATGTTTAAAGTGCATGTGATTTTACTACCAGCTCATCCCTTACTATATTTTAGTGTCACACTTATTTGAACATGTTTGGTATTATGCTTATTGACTGCATTCCAGAAGCAATGATCTGTGCCAGAAGTTCTACTCTGACTGGAGTTCCAGAAAATTAATGTAGTAAACACAGTTTATTCCTTTAAGGTCATGCTGACTAGTATTTAGAAGTAAAGGAATTAATCAAATGAAAAGTCATAAAAACTGAAGAAACTGAAGGTACTTTTAAGACATGATCTTCATCAACTGACATAATAAAATTACCTTTCTAATATGGGCAAATATTGGCCTGTTAAAGCAGCACTTTCATAAACCATCTTAAGATACTGAAATAAAAAAAGCCTTAAAATCTTACCTCTAAATCTGTTTCCATAAAATCAAACACCAGACTAATATTAGACTTGTGTCCAAATGCATCAATAAGCTGCAAAACAAAATACATTATGATTAAGCATGCTCTAATTCTTCCAGTTTTCTGAAATTCAACAGCACTTCAGCCTGCACATGGATTTTCAGCTTATTGAGAACTTGTTTAAGTTCTTTGACTTGTAACACAAAAATTCTTACTCAGTTTAGCTTCTTATTTCAGTTTCCAAACCAGAAAAAAATCCATCCCAAATATGGAAATAACATTTCAAATGATTGCCCTTCCTTCCTGGAGATAAGAAAAATGAGCAAGAATTAACTTTATCATGTTAACTACAATAGATATTTCAATGCACACCTTGTCTTCCAAACTTTCCTGTTCTAACTAGCCTTTATTGAGACAAGACTAAGCTTGCCCATGCATTCAGCTCTGCGTATCTGCTTCCTGTAAGCATACAGTATTTAGAAATTTTAAGTGTTAGGCTTATTAGTTTCATACATTTTTAGATGTGCATTCATTTTTGCAGTTTGCTTTCCAAGGTAAATAAAACTCTTCTGAAGACACACAAATAGCCCTTTCTTAGGATGAAGCTGTGTAATGACACAATCAATTTCTAATTTGAGATAACACAAGTGTGATGTTGAGCAAAAGCAAGAGATCATCTAGCCTGGTGTTCTTCCTTCAAGATGAGGAAGGTGTATGTGCAACTGGTGCAGCTCATTCCTCAGTCTCAGTGTGATGACCACACAAATTGGCAAATTGTAAGGTATTGGTTTGAATAGTTCATAACAGCAGTGACTATGCCCCTTGCACTCCCAAAACCCACAAAAGTTTTGTAAGGACTACTAAGAGAGGCACAATACCGTCTCGTTTTAAGAACCAGCTTATGGAACTCCTGATCATAAATTTGTCTAACCCCTATTTGAACTGTTGATGCAATTTGCTTCTACATGGCCCATGGCAACACAGCCTATGAATTCATTATACACTGAGTGAAGCAGCACAAACTCCACTCTGGCTGCCAATAGGTTTTAAATACATCTCTTATTTCTAGGACAATGGTGTTTGGAAATACCATTTCTGCATAGACACCTCCTATCACCTTGGTTTTGTAGACCTCCCCATTACCAGCCCTTCCCTCTCCAAAGTGATGAATTCCTCATAAAGAATGGGCTTCATCCCTTTGCCATTTTAGTTGTTGCCCCCTGCATATTCTCTGACCTTGACAGCTAAAACAACCACTTTAAAAGCACGGTCACAATCCAGAAGAGAACCATATTTCCACTTTGAAAAGTATAAGGAAAATTAATATTTTATGTACTTAATCATATTGACACTTTTTAATTATCACTATGATATCACTTTAAAATGTCTATAGCTACAGCTGGGTATCTGTAGATGTACGTCTACCAAAATGCAACTGAAACTAGAAAGATACCAGTCTTACTTGTTCCAAAAGAGATTTTAAACATCATATCTGTGTGCTAAAATAAGCCTGCTATTTTATACATGACTAATAAGCCACATGACTTTCCCTTTACCATTGCTTTAAAAAGCCTGCTTTTGACTGTCACCAGTTCCACACGAAGCAACCAATCGGGTAAATTCAGCACTGTGTTCATTAGCAATTCTATCAGAGATGCAAAATTAGGTGATCTACATTTTCACAATTCTTCCACCATTAACATCTATGGAGGCCCAGGCAAAAAACTAAAAGGATTAAAAAAAAAACCCCTTTGCCTTTGTTATTAAAATAGGCATGCTGCCATAATAATTGTTGAATTACTGAAAGTATTTGAAGATTGATTCTAAAACTAGCATTTATTTTACTTACACCAATAATATTTGGATGGCTTAGCTCCTGTAACAGTTTTATCTCCCTGAGGGCAGTCCTGTTGATTCCTACATTGATGGAAAGAAGAAAAGAAGATGAAAGAACAAACTAAAAACTTTGGATTAAGCTCCAAATAAACCTGTTGTTCTGCTACTCACAGATTATTTACTACTACAAATTACAATCCTAACACTCGCCAATTTACTAAATAACAAGGACATTGCCATAACTAACTAAATTGCTGCAAAATAAGAGGGCATATACTTTTTTTCTTCCACAGCAAGTCCATTTCACACCATGGAAATCAGGTTTAGATTATGAAGCAACACATCTACATTTTGGCAAAAAGGGAAAGTTGTAGGAAAAAAAAAAAACACCATCTTTTTCAGGGTATTGGAAGGCTTGCTTTAATTTTAAAGAAAAGTTTCATTTTGCAATCAGTCCCTCAACATGTCTCACTTCCAGAGGGAGGCATACAGTCAAACCTCATTAATAAACCTCTTTTCTTTTAGACATACCATTATCTAATAATGCAAGGCACATGTTTTTCTACATTCATGCTGTAGGATATATAAGGCATAAAAGAGAGAGTGACCAAAACCTGCTTACTCTTGCTTGAATCGTCTGATAAGCAGATTTTATAGAGGAAAAATCGGGGCCAACAGGGAGTAAATCGTGCCCTCCAGCAGTCACGCTGATGGCACTGTATCAAACCATGGTTCCTGCACGGTACCAATTCCTCCTTCAAAAATGATAGTATGTGTGGCTTGTATGAAAACTGGCAAGCAAATGCTCCTGTGGTGTATCATGCAGGAAGCTGCAGCTGCACATAAGCTGAAAAACAGTGTTCTCCTAAAACCTGGCATATGATTCAATGCTAAGACTAGCAAAGTTTTGGGCCAAGCTACATGGATTACTTTACATTCCTGCTTTGCCTGTTTCAATTACCTGTTTTGGAATAAAATTAACAAAGGCTGCTTTTGGGTAGGCACAGTCTTAGATGAAAACAAAAAAGCATGCCATGTTATCAGATAACACAGGGAAAGCAGATATGATAATTATTTTTAATAACATCTTTCATCTACAGCTAGACACTGTAGAGGCCAAAAGTAATGACTGTCCCTAAGGGCCATTAGGCCACTGAGGCCCAAGTGGATCACAACTCTCAGCTGGCTCAATTGTGAGACTGTAGTCTTTTCAGTTCTTCAGGACAGTTCCTTCCTTTTAAAGAGACAATTTCTCTTTAAAAGAAAAGAACAGGAGAGTTGATAGCAAAGACTCTTCACAGAAAAGCTGGTAACCTGATGAAGGAGTCCTGAAGGACAGCAGCCTGCACACTAATAAAATTCTGCAGCACCATGGAGGGAATAAGACCAAGATTATTTGGTTTCAGTTTGCCATATCCACTCCTAGAGGCACAGGGCTGGTCAGAGCACATGCTCCATAGTGCTGAACATGAAAAAAAAAACAGGACACAGAGACAAGAGTTCTGATCTTGTTTTCATCCACTTTTGCCTCTGCACACATCACAAAAATAGAACAAAGGAAACATTTGAAAACACACAAATATTCTCATTCGTCTTAAATACTTAAGGCATAGATATGTATTGATACAAAAAGATATTCTAAACTCAGTGCTGTTGTTATTATTATTACTATTATTCTATGCTATATTCATGTTTGAATTCCATTAAAATTGAGAAGTTATATACTCATATTTAAACATATACCATGCATGCAGCTGTCTATGCTGTTTTTGGTTGTCCCTGCAGTTTGTGAAGCAAACCTCTACAAAGCCTTACAACAAGCACTGGGCTCAATTTTCTCAGCCAATGGTATGGGAAATTAATGCATCAATTCACAAAAACCAAGCAAACAAAGCACAGCTACTACAGTATGAATTTGTTTTAAAACTCACCATCTTTAGCTTCTGATCTATGCCCCAGTTTAATCTGAAAATAAAATTTCATGTTAAGCAAGATTAAGATGGTGGGAATACATATTTTAGTGTTGCTCCTCTATGACAGAATTAGTTTCAGAGTAATGAAGCACTTTACCAGCTGAGTTTGTTTTAACTGGGGTTTATTTCCCCATTAAAAACATAACTGTCTCTACAGCATTAGTTTTTACAAAAAATAGCCATGAGGGCACTAAAAACAGACATAATGCAAACCGACAGTATAAGCTGCTTTGTAGCCACGAAGCTTTATTACATCACTAATGAGTTTCTCCTCAGGGAGAAATGAGAGCTAATTGATAGTTATCTTGGAATGATTCTAAAAATTAGCACAGGCTGTATACTTGGGCAGACTCTAGGTCCTTTTGTCTCAATCATCTAATGACCTGAAATTTCAAGTCCAGAATCCTACCACTGATATTTCCAGATGATAAAAGTTAAGAAAATATTCTGATAAAACAAAGAATGCTCTTCACCACAGCCTCTATCAGCAGCAACCATACAAGACAAGTTTTGCAATGTTAAAGGGATTAGTTCATTAAACAAGATTACTTACTATTGACACAATTCAACTTGTTGAGTCTTCAACTAAAGAAACCACTGTAACATGCATTTCTCATCCTTTACAAAAGACAGCTGAAGACCCATTTTTAATATAAAAATTTCCTTCAATTCCTTCAGATAGTAACAAGTGAAACACTTTATGACAATGTAAACATTTTCATCATTTGTATGCAAACAAGCAGGTTGGAGATCCAAGATCACTTCTGTCATATTTTATTAAAAAACAATCATACTGGATAAGGGACATAACTGGAAAACTCTCAAGTCCAGTAAGGCCCTCTGACTACTATTCATTGTTTGTTCAAGCTGGCACTTGAGGTACTCAAAAAAGACTTGAGGGGCCCAGGACAATTAATAGAAGGATACAGAGCACAGATAATGATTTCCTCAATCCTTCTGGTATCAAGAAATAATATTGATAGGAATGGGCAGATCCCACAGAGCAACACATAGCTCTGAGGCTGGTGTCTTCAGAAAAACTTTGAGGTTTATGGCCATGGGATGATCTATTCAGCACCTGTTCTACCGATGCCTGATGGGCTGCACCTTTCTCAGACTGGAAAAAGATCTGGCACAGGAGCTAGCAGGGCTCATTGGCAGAGCTTTAAACAGGCTTTAAGAAGGGAGAAAAGGAAAATACCCAGCTCATCAGTGATAATCAGTGGGACAGTGTGTCAAAACTTGAGGAAATGAACACTAATGGGCTACCTCAATCTGCTTCATGAGGTCTTGGCTACAAAGTACAACACCTAAAATGTTTCTCTACCAATACATGCAGCATCAGGAGCAAATAAGAGGAGCTCAAAGCTTTGATTCAGTCCCAGAGATTTGACATCTCTGACTTAAATGAAACCTGGTGGGATCGGTCCTGTGATTGGAGTGCCCTGTTGGGCAGCTACCGGCTCATCAGGAGACGCACACAGGACAAAAGAGGCAGAGGGATGGCATCATATGTAATGGAAGGGCTGGAATGTACAAAGCTTACAGCTGGCAATGGTGCAGTTGAGAGCCTCTGGGTAGGAAACAAGGGACAAATTATGTGGATGTCATTGTGGGAGTCTGCTATAGATCTCCCAGCCAGGACAATGATGCCAATCAATTCTTCTTTGAGGAACTAAGGGATGCTTCCAAATCCACTGCCCTTGTTCTTATAGGGGACTTCAACTTCCCAGAAAGCAACTGGAAGCATCACACAACAGGTACAGCCTGGGACAGAAGATTCCTGAAAACCTGGACAACTTTGTGAAAAGGTTCTAAGGGAGCCAACTCAAAAAGATGCCTTCTTGGATCTGCTGCTTGTCAACAGAGAGAATCTCTTGAATGAAGAGGAAACTGAGGCCATCTTGGCCACTGCAATCACAAAGCCACTGAGTTTAAAATCTCTGTTAACAATAAGAAAGTAATGGCAAAACTTCAACCCTGGACATGAGGAGAACAGACTTCAGGCTGTTCAGGGAATTAGTAAGTAAAGTCCCGTGGAAAAAGATTTTTGCAGGTGCTGGGGCCCATCAGTGCTGGCTACTTTTTAAGAATCACCTCCTAAGGGCACAAGAGCAGGCAATTCCCAAATGTCACAAATCAAGCAGATGAGGCAGAAGGACAACTTGGTTGAACAGGGATGCCCTCTTGAATATAAGGTAAAGAAGGAAGGTGTACGTTCAATGGAAGCAGGGTCAGGTGACATGGAAAGAATACAGAGATGCTGCTTCCCACTTATTATTAGAAAGGGTATCAACATGAGATGATGGCCAACCTCGATGGACAAAGCTGAAGGAAACAAGGGTTTGCTAATTCAATTATTCAGGAAACATTTGTCTAAAAATAACAAGACTTGAGGTAACAGTGCAAAGCTGATTCAGGGGACGTTTAGGTTGGATATTAGGAAAAGATTCCTCATCCAGAGGGGCTGAGCACTGGAACAAGCTTCCCAAGGAAGTGGCCATGGCACCAAGCAGTGTTTGGACAATTGTCACAAGAGCATGGTGTGATTCTTTCATTGTCCTGCACATGGATGAGAGTTGGACTTGATGATGTTGATGGATCCCTTCCAACTCAGCATTTTTTATGATTCTATAAATTTTAAGGAACCAAATAAAGGACAACAGTCTGTAATGAAAAAAATTGGGCACCACAGCAGGAAAGATTTAAAATAAAAGGAAAAAAAAGCAACTATCAAAGTACAGTAAAGTCTGTAGTTTAGAAATGTGTGTGTTGGTTTGTTTGTTGAATAAATCGAACAAATAACTAGAAATTCAACTCACAGACCATGAAACCCTTCAGACACTCAGAAACACAGCAAAGCCACTCCCTCTTCTGGGGTGGGTGGGCATTACAGACAGGTTAACCATTTAAACAAACTTTTCTAGAAATAAAAATGCGTATTATGCCATTTCCCATCAAGTTGGTTAAAAAAAAGCAAAAAGAGTTGTAAGGTAGGTCAAGAGTAATCAGACACTTTGTGACATGTCAGAAGACATTCTGACACTTACCTTCTTAATAGCAACGATTCGGTTGTTAGTCTTGTCCTTGGCTTTAAAGACGGTGGCGAACTAGGGACAGAGAGAGATGCCGCCGTGAGCAGGGCCTGACAGACTGCGCGAGGGAGAGGCCGCCGAGCCCTCCTCGGGCCCGGGGTGGGCACCGCCGCGCGTCCCCGCCCGCCGCAGGCCGGCGGCGACAACGGCCGGCCCAGCTGCGCTGCCGCAGCCCCAGCGCCGCGGGCGGCCCCGCCGCGGTCGCTCACCTGCCCCTCCCCAAGGAAGTCGAGCTTCTCGTAGCGTTTGGCGCGGGCCCGCGCATCCATAGCCGGCGCGATGTGCAGCGGGGACGCACGGGAGCGACGGTAGCCCGGCTCGGCGCTTTAACCCCGCGGCCCCGCCGCTTCCGGCCCCGCCCCGGCCCGGCCCTGCGCACGCAGCGGCCCTCGGCGAGGCGCACGCGCCATTCCCTGACGGATAGGCTCCGGTTCCGGTGCGCGGCTGGAGCCGCACTGCGGGTGCCTGCTGCAGCGGTCAGCAGCTGAGCCCAGAAGCTGCTTTTGTTTTGGCCCTGATCTCACGTCTGACATTGTGGGAAATTTCTGTGATTTCTGTGCGTAGAGAATAAAAATTATTGTTCTATAGAAAGGGTGCTCTCAGGCACTTTGTTAGGTTCTATTGGAAATTCTTAACAGTTAATTCTTCTATAGTTTCTTCATTATTACAATTACCTACAATATAGTACTTTAAACTACCACCAATACCATCAATACTACTACTATCAATAGTCATCCGAGAAATTTCTCATACAGGAGAAATTCTCACTTGAAGATTAACTTCCCTACATGGCCAAGCTTTGCTTTTATTTAATAGATAAGTCTGTAAGACCAACAAAGTTGTGTAACTATGAAGAATAGTCATAATCTCTGAGAGCACTTCATTGTCTTTTTCCTGCCTGTAAAATCATTCTCAGTGACACATCCTGGTGAGTCAGTCTTAACCTCAATCCCTGGAAAATTGGTGGTGTGCCTCACAGTGGAGGCCATCTCTATTTATGTGGATTACAAGAAGGTGACCAGGAATACTAGCATGGCTTCTCTAAAGGCAAATCTTGATTGACCAACCTGATTGCCTTCTACAAGGAAACAACTACCTGGATGGGTAAGGGGGGAGCAGTGGATGTTGTCTACTTCATGTCAGTAGGGATTTCAACACTGTCTCTTAACATCCTCATAGACAAACTCAGGGATGTGGAGTGGATGAGTGGCCAGTGAAGTGGATTAAGAACTGGCTGAACAGATCCCAGAAGGTTACAATCAGTGGCACAGGGTCCAGTTGGAGGCCTGTCCCTAGTGGTGTCCCTCTAGTGTCACTCCTAGCAGTGTTCAATGCTGAACTGTGTAAGTTCATCCATGACTTGGATGAAGGGGCAGATGCCTCCTCAGCAAATTCAGAGGACACAAAGCTGGGCAGAGTGGTTGATACCCTCGAGTGCAGCCCTTCAGAAGGACCTCAGCAGGTTGGAGAGATGGACAAAGAAGAACCATCTGAAATTCAGCAAGGGCCAGTGCAGGGCCCTGCACCTGGGGAGGAACAACCGCAGGCACCAGCACAGGCTGGGGCTGACCTGCTGGGGAGCAGCTCTGTGGAGAAGGACCTGGGGGTCCTGGTGGACAAGAAGCTTTCCATGAGCCAGCAGCGCGTCCTGATGGCCAAGGAGGCCAGTGGTACCCTGGGGGCATTAGGAAGAGCATTGCCAGCAGGTGGAGGGAGGTGATCCTGCCTCTGTACTCAGCCCTGCTGAGGCCTCACCTGGAGTGCTGTGCCCAGTTCTGGGCTCCTCAGGACAACCAAGACATGGGGCTCCTGGAGTGGGTCCAGCAGAGGGCAAAAAATTTAATTAGGGGTCTGGAGCATCTCTCTTATGAGGAAAGGCAGGGAGAGCTGGGGCTGTTCAGCCTCGAGGAAATAGAACTGAGAGGAGCCCTCATCAACATCTATCAGTACTTGAAGGCAAATGGCCAAGATGGGCCAGACTCTTCCTAGTGGTGCCAAGCAGTAGAACAAGAGGCAATGGGCAGATATTGATGCCCAGGAAGTCCTGACTGGATATGAAGAAGAACTTCACTGTGCAGGTGACCATGCACTGGAACAGATTGCCCAGAGAGGGTGTGGGGTCTCCCTCACTGGAAATATTCAAGCACCATCTGGACAGAATCCTATGCCGTGCACTCTGGAATGATCCTGCTTGAGCAGGAAGGTCAGAAAAAATTACCCACTGTGGTTCCTTCCAATCTGATCCATTCTGTGACTTCGTGATCTCAACCAGTGGAAAAATAAAATGACTCTGTTAGATTGTTGACTTTCCAAATGGCTAATTAGAAAAATATTTTAATGGTGCAGATATATATATTCAGTTGCTATTAGCCATCAGCATAAAATCCTTCTCAGTCACAAACAAATCAGTTTGTGTTGTGTCAATCTTCTCACCCATCATATAGGATTTTATTAAAGCTATTAGTATACAATAATTTTTAATATTAAGGCATTTTAATTTAACGCCTTTATTGTGAATATAATACCTCATTCTTCAACAGTGGCCAAGAAACTATCTTCTACATTTATTCTGGACCTCCACGCTGTAAAAGAAAAGCATACTGTTAAATATATTCCACTAATAGAACTTAAAACTGAGATCAAATTCTCTTTTACACTGTTATAGACTAAGAGACACAGTTCTAGTTTTAATTTCTGATTTAAATATTGACTTTTATACCTATAGAAGAACAGGTAGTTTGCCAAATATCAGCATCTACCAGTCATGGCTACATTTTTTTCAAGGTAAAGTACAAAAAATCAACACATGCTACCTACAGTTACAGCTGCTTCCGTGTCTCTTTCTCTGAAGAAACCTGACTCTTAACCTTCAAAAGGTCTGACAAACAATATGCTAACAGACACAAGTTTTAAAATAACTTTTGCTGCCTACATTCCGAAGTGCAAAGTAAAAACAAAGCCAAACAGAGTCATTACAATCTTAATGAGAAGTGAGAAAGGTATTCAGTTTATTATTTTCTCAACAAAATTATTTTACAACTTACCCCACTGTTAAACAAACATGCAAAAAGTCAAGAAGTGTATTACTATGGGAAATAATTGATTTTATTTCTACTATATAGATGCAACCTATTTGCATATATGAAGATTTCTAGATTTCCTCTACTAACATGGTTATGCTATATATGTCCTTACCATTTAACAAAGCTTTGCAAGCATCTTTTCATTTCAAACTCACCATTACCTCACAAATTCCTCATGTTTTATGCATTCTCCCTTTTCAGCCATCAGTTTTTACAACTGAGAATTGTTGCAGAATAAAAACAGGTTTTTCTTGCCTTTCATGTACAATGTCGTATTTACAGTTATTGCAGAAAATATTTATATCAAGTTTAATAAAATGTTTCCACTACTAGAAATACAAGAGTTAATTTACTAATAAATAACTTATAAAACTAATTTGAGAAATATTTTGTACTTTGATCACCTGGTAATAGCCTTTTCTAGTCTAAGAACAGACTTCTGTGATCCTGCCCAGCAAAGTCAAATTACACATTAAACAGCTGTTATAAAACAGGTGGTGGTGGCAATTAATGCAGGCTGTGACTATCACCAGCTTACCTGCACATTTGTTCTAAGTCTAAATCTCTCCACTCAGTGGTACCAACAAGCTACTATACAGTGAGATATATATTTATATTTGGTACCTTCCATATTAAGAATTGGTACATTGGGAATTGCATATGAAAACCATGAAAGCCCAGGGCACACTCTTATAAAGTATTACTATGTAATACCATACCAGAAGATGTAGAAATTAGCTAAAGAAAACTTACTTGAATATATTCAATCTCTTCATCTGACATTTGTTTCCTTCTGTATTTCTGAGGTAAAGTTCTTGTTAATTCAGAAGTATCTGGTGTGCCTTGTACTCTACTAACAGGTGAAATATTTTGAAAGGCTGGTGTTATGCCTCCTACAGATTCCTGTGTCTTTGAAGCAAGGAGAGATGGCATACTTGCTTGTAGAGAATCCTGTACTGAAACCCAGATTTCAAAACCATTTACAGAAATACTACTAGACTGTAAAATTAATAAGCAGCCAATAAAATCTACCATTGCTTGAAAATCTTATTCATTATAACAAACACCTAAAAGAATTAAATCACTCTACTTCTCACAACCTACTTTTATTGTTGTTAAATGTATCAAGTGCAGAATCTAAAAATTCTGACAGAAGTTTGAATGGCAGAAATACTGATGTGGAAACAAAAGATTTATCAACATACACCCTAACAATGGCTTTTTTACTGGGAAGCTGTACTTGGAGAAAAAGCATAAAGTTATGTAAATGCTTGTGTATGGACAATTATGTAGAAAGATAACTGAGTTGATGCTTTTTGTTTACTGCAACTGAAAAGACAGACAAGTGAAAAAGATCTAGAGGCTTACAGAAAGATAAAGCTCACAACCACAACAGGCTGCAACATGCAATGCAGTGCTGTGCCCATTTTTAATATTACAAAATGGCATCCTATCACATTTTGGTAATGATGTGCAGAATGACCACCAAGTATCCAGCATCAGCAATGTTAATGAAATGTAAAGACCGAGGAGGGCATGAAGTTCTTCACAGGTAAGGATCAGGAGCTTAGCTCCTGAATTCACATCAGGAAAGTTGCCTTGATTGTGCAGATAGAAGAGATGATAAAAGGGCAATGTCACAGTCAGTGTTCCAAACCTTAGGTCTGTCCCGCCATAGCAGATTTTACAATGGAAATATGCAATTGCCCCACTAGGCAGGGCAGAGATCATAGAAAAATGGTCATTTCAGGACTCAGTCCTATATATGGGGTAGGATCCATCCCAGGGTGATGAGGGAGCTGGAACATGAGCTTGCAAAGCCACTTTCCATAATTTACCAGTAGTCCTGGGTCACTGGTGAGGTTCCAGAGGACTGGAAGCTGGCCGATGTGACTGCCATTCATAAAAAGGGTATGAAGGAGGATCCTGGTAATTTTAGGCCGGTGAGCCTGACCTCAGTGCCTAAGGTTATGGAACAGTTTATACTGAGTGTCATCACACAGCACCTACAGGATGGCCAGGGTATCAGACCCAGCCAGCAAGGGTTTAGGAGGGGTAGGTCATACCTGACCAACCTGGTCTTTTATGACCAGGTGACCCGCCTGCTGGATGCAGGAAAGGCTGTGGATGGTGTGTACCTGGATTTCAGCAAGGCCTTTGACACTGTCTCCCACAGCACACTCCTGGAAAATCTGGGACCACGGCTCGGACAGGAGCACTCTTTGCTGGGTTAGGAACTGGCTGGATGGCCGGGCCCAGAGAGTGGTGGTGAACGGTGCTGCATCCAGCTGGGACCAGTCAGCAGTGGTGTCCCTCAGGGGTCTGTGCTAGGACCAGTTCTGTTCAATATCTTTATTGATGACATGGATGAGGGAATTGAGTCTTTCACTAGTGAATTTGCAGATAACACTAAGCTGGGATCATGTGTCGATTTGTTGGAAGGTAGGATGGCTTTGCAGAGAGACCTGGAATGACTGAATGGATGGGCAGAGTCCAACAGGATGAAGTTTAACAAGTCCAGTTGTCAAGTCCTGCATTTTGGCCACAATAACCCCATGTGACGTTACAGGCTGGGGACAGTGTGGCTGGACAGTGCTCAGGCAGAAAGGGACCCCGGGGTACTGGTGACAGCTGACTGAACAGGAGCCAGCAGTGTGCCCTGGTGGCCATACAGGCCAGTGGCATCCTGGCCTGTGTCAGGAATAGTGTGGACAGCAGGAGCAGGGAGGTCACCCTTCCCCTGTACTGGGCACTGGTGAGGCAGCACCTTGAGTGCTGTGTCCAGCTCTGGCCCCTCAGTTTGGGAAGGACCTCGAGACACCTGAGCATGTCCAGAGGAGGCAACGAGGCTGGTGAGGGGCTTGGAACACAAACCCTGTGAGGAACAACTGAGGGAGCTGGGGGTGTTTAGCCTGGAGAAAAGGAGACTCAGGGGTGACCTTATCCTTTCTACAACTTCCTGAAAGGTGGCTGTAGCCAGGTGGGGATTGGTCTCTTTGTCCAGGCAAAATCTGACAGAATAAGAAGACACTGTCTTAAGCTGCACCAAGGGAAATACAGGTTGGATATCAGGAAAAGGTTTTTTATGTAAGGAATGATAAAGTACTGGAATGGTCTGCCCGGGAAGGTGGTGGAGTCACCATCCCTGGATGTGTTTAAGAAAAGACTGGATGTAGCACTTAGTGCCATGGTCTGGTTGAGGTGTTAGGGCATGGGTTCGACTTGATGATCTTGAAGGCCTCTTCAAACCTAGTGATTCTGTGATATGTAAGGGTATAACACCTGACAAAGCTGAATGCTTCCAAAGAAGTCCTTCCCAGAGCTCCAGAAAATTGAGCAGGACAAGTGCAACATCTAACAGCCAGACAGAAGCTCTATATAACTATAAAATAAGCAGCATGAAAGCTGCATATATGAAAGCATGTGAACAGCTACACCACCAGTTTTGCCTGCCTTTGCCCTTCCTGGCTCCAGCAAGACCAATGACCACAAAGGAGAGGGAGCCAGTTTTAGCTGTAGTCTGATGTAGTTGTAGGATTGGGACAAGCAAACACCTGCAGCACCGTGATGAAGCTACCATTGAGAGGCCTATTAAGAAGCTGTCAGTCACAAGACTGGGTCTGAAAGCACCAAGGTGGTTCAGAAATAATGGAAGATCCCAAACAGAGAAGGCAGAAGTGAGCCCATCAGAAGCAGCATATTTATTGTAAACAGGGGGCAAAGTATTTTTGTTTTAAGAAATAACACACATTAAAAAAAAAAAAAAGAAAATTAAAAAAAAAGGCAAGAAGAAAAAAAAAGCAGTTTCTCCAAGCTTACTTTACCTACCATAAAACTCTAGAGATTTGTCAAGGATTTTCCTCTACTGTATGTTTCAGTCTGAAGTGCAGTTGGAGTAGACTCATTAGCAAATTAAAAACAGGAGAAGTGCAGTAATCAGAAATTTTACTGTTGCTGCTTTAGTTCTATTACAGTCTCTACTACATCTCTCCCTTCCCTGTTTGAGACCATAGTGTTGCAGTAGTAAGAGGCCCATGAGAATTTGGCTGGCCTTTCACATCCCTAGTTGCTCTGAGGAGCAATTTAGCTATGTAGGAGCAACAATCTGGTACAATTAAACCCAGATTTTGCTACAACATTCAAGCAAGACAAAGTAGGTTGCAGTTTACTAAGAAGATGACAGATCCTGATGAAGGTAGAAAAGTCTAACATTCTTAAAAGATACAGTCACAAGAATCTTCTGACACAGATATAAACAAGAGGTCAGAAACACATTTTCAAGCTTCTGAGAAAGTAGTTCACTGGCATGAGAGGGGGTGCATTTGTGCAAAATGTACAGAATTTTTACAGAAAGTTATTGCAGAAAAATTCCTGAAGAGTTCACAGGCAAGTCAGAAGAGGCATTTATATTCACTGTGGAGGCCTTCAAATGTTAAACTAAACTTAAAGCTAAACTGTGAGCTTGATAATGTTGTGACAAATAACTAGGCATAATATAAAATCAAAAGAAGTGAGAATAATGTAACAGAGCTTTTAAAGACAACTCGTACTTTTCTTTCAGACGCTTTTTGACCCAAAAGGACTTCTAAATCAACATATTTCTAATATAAGTCTGTCGTTTAAATATAATAGTATTGGGAATACCATAAATATCAACATAGGTATCAAAGTTAATGTCAAAGATTGCAATGAAATATTTTTTTTTCCCTCAGCATTAGTTAGTTAACACAAGAAAATACTTCTTAAAATGTACAGAGGCTGGATCTCCCAGCTATAATCATGTTTTGAAAAAACAACACTTCAGCTAAGAAAAAAACGAGGAAAATGCAACATCATTTATGCAAATATCACTGAATAACTAAGTTGCTTCAAAGTGACTTGGGCACAGTAATTTCAGTAAATATTAATATTTGGGAAAATTTGACTTTATATAAAGTAGAACACAAACACTGGAAATCCTTGTGACTCTTTCTTGACAAAAAAATATAGATCTGCACGCATTATGTGTCTACACACAGCTGCACAGAAACGAAGTTGTGGAGAAAGTTCAAGAGTTGCCTTCAAACTAAACCAAGCATGTTTCAAAAACTCAGTTCAGCTGTACAGATGAAAGAGAGAAATTCGGCCCCGGTTCTTAAATAAAACAGTCCATGTAAAGAAATGTGGCACAAGCTGTACCCATACCCAAAATACTTACTTTTAGGTCTGGGACCACTTTTTCTGTCTGGGAACTTTATTAATGGAGTATGTGGCTTGACTACCTAGAAGAAGACCAGGCAGTGGGAGAAACAGACATAGGTTACCGGGAATAGTAAACGGAATGCACAATGTATCAAACAACCACACCAAATGGCTGCTCTCTGCACCACTACTCTGATACACTTACTGCTTCTTGAAGTCCAAAGTTTACCCCAGGAATAAGTTTACTTTAAAAAGTAGTCCTGCACCCTGAGGTCCAGATCAGGTACAGACTTTGTCTTCCTTTTCTCATCTGTGTGTGTGTGTGTGTGTGTGTGTGTGTGTGCAGAAACAGCCCACTGCCATTGCATAAATGCAACCTCAATGCAATCTGCTCTGGTGAGAACCCACCCAGAGTGCTGTGTCCAGCTCTAGGGTCCCCAAAGCAAAAAAGAAACCATGGACTAGAGTGAGTCCAGAGCAGGCCCATTAAGATGTTCAGAGGGCTGAACCTCTCCTGTGAGGACAGGCTGAGAGCTGGGGTTGTTCAGCCTGAAGAATGCTCTGGAGAGACCTTACAACCCAAAGGGCAGGTTTGGATTAGAAAGATTAGGAAGAAATTCTTTATTTTGAGGGTGGTGAAGCACTGGCACAAGTTGCCCAGAGCATCTGTGGCTGTCTCATCCCTGGAACTGCCTAAGACCAGGGTGGACGGGGCTTTGAGCAACCCAACCTGGTCTAATAAAGGTGTCCCTGCCCACGGCGGGGGGGGGGGGGGGTGGGGCTGCAACTAGGTGACCTTTAAGGTCCCTTCCGATCCAAACCATGCCGTGGTTCCACAGTGCTTTAGCACAAGGAATCGCGAGCTGTGCTCTGCTGTACCAAGCACTTTCACTTTACAGAGGCCCATCTTAGGGAGGAGCTGCCAGCCAGCTCCGCGCCCGCTGCTATCACAGCACCCGGCACCTGCGACACCGTGCGCGCGCGGCTACACAGCTCTCCCCAAGGACATCGGCCGCCCCGGCGGCGTGTCCTCAAGCCGCGGCCGCCCCCACCTGCTGCTCGGCGGCAGCAGCAGAAGCGACCCCAGCCGCCCGAGCCAGGGCTCCGGCTGTCTCAGACACCGCTGTCCCGGGGCCGCCCTTACCTGCACCGCCCGGGTAGCGGCCGCCATCTTGCTGCCCATCGTGCGGAGCCGGAGGGCAGCTGCGGGCCCCGCCCACAGCCAAGAACGCCGGCAGCGGGCGGGGCCTCTCTCTGTGGGCGGGCCCGGAGCGGGGCCTGGCCTGCTAAAGAAGCCGCTTTGCCATGAGTTAAAAAAAAAAACTCCAAACCAAGTAAAACATTTTCAGGAAAATCAGCGGTTTATTTTTATTATTAGATCAAGGCATCCACCTACAAAAAATAGCTGGTGATCACTCACCAAGTTAAAAGAGAAGTTACACGCCAAGATAACAAGGGACACTACACACTCCCAAACTGTGCTACGTCCCAAGAGTCAGTTTCCTTCAAACATCAAACAAACAACACCAACTGAAAAAAAGCGCAAATGCTAGTGAAGACATGCAATTAAAACACTGCTTAGCTGCACAGGTGTTTAAATTATACACAATGCTTTAAAAACAAAAATAATCCCAACTCCAGACTTGCTAATAAATTTTCCTGACTGAGCTTTTGACTGAGACTGAGCAGGGTTGTGCACACTGCTTGAGCTCTTTGGCCTGCTGGTCCCCAGGAAAGGGGTACAGAAAATCCTCAGTTTAAGTCCACTTCTACATGAAAGCTTGAAACTTTTCTTGTGTTCTTGCTGCCTTTCAGAGGAAAATAAATGCTTGAGACAGGACAGCTTGAGAAATGAGTCTTCAGATCGTTTCATCAGCTCTACTGCCTGTTTTGACACATTCTATTTCTCTGGAGAGAACAACATCTACCAGAAAGTTCAAATTTTAAAGTTCTTGAAGTGTGTTTTTGAGATACATATAATTTATCAAGTTTAGTCAAAATGCACACAATGTATAAAATAAACACCACATCTCCCGACTCACTGAAAATGCACATTTTTTTCAAGCTGTAGAACAATTGTCTTTAAAGATGGATCTTCTGCCCAGTTAACTCTGCTTCCAATTATGACGTTCTATAAATGAGAAAGATTTACAGGTTAAAACAAGCCTTTGTAAAGGACAATTCCTAGTAAAATATCTCAAAGAAAGTCTGCTTTATAATTTTAATTTGAAAGCCCTTGAAATTCACAAGTGTTTGAAGTAGGCAGGATGGAGGGAAAAAGAAGGAAGGGAAGTATTGCTTTAGATCCTATTGTTGATACATAGGCAAAAATCCCAAATCCATGCTTTTTTGTTTCCTAGAGGGCCTTGCATACTACCTCTATGTTAATCACAGAAACCTAGAGAACGTTTTTAACAATATGAAATAAAGTTTGCCTCAAACTAAAAATAACACAGTTAACATTCTCACCCTGACATTTTGGATTGAAAAGGGGAATTTAAATTTAATCAAAGAGGATTTGCTCTACTTAGGACTCAGAAAATTTCAGGAATACAAAACCAAGAGATAGTTTTAGACTCTGATATAAATCCCAGTACAATGTTAAATTTCTCATTCTCAATTTAAGATGTAATGGCATTATCAATGCAAAATAGTAGCAGCCATAGCATGCAGAACAAAAAGTCAGAACACTCTTTTTGTCCTTGACATTCCCATGCAGCCTGAGACCCTTCCACCCTAATGCAAGCCGTGAGGTTTTTTCCCTCACTTAGCATGACTCCGCATTGCAGGTTACCTGCCAGTTGCTGCATGTATACAGACTGTTAGCAGCCCCTGACACATGGATAACCAAAAGGGCAAAGTCTACACTGCTGAAGGAATCTGGAGACTGGCTGTGGCCAAGCCAAGGCTTTCACAGGACTATAGGGGGGTGACACAAACAGAAGGGGCAGATGAAGGCTCCCTGGTAACATTGGATTAACACCTCTTCATTTTTTCTAATCATGAGATGAGGAAACTGATTTGGTAGGGTATAGAGGTGACTCAGAGTGGAAGGAAATACAGCCATTACTGTGACAGACATTCTTCAAGAAAGATGCATTATTTTTGCACCTTTAAGGAAACAAAGACAGATTGATAGACTGTCTCTAAACTCTGCAAAAAAATAACGCAAAGATGCTTGTGACAATTTCATTCTCTTAGCCTTTAAAGCAGTAGAAGTTTTCCTTCTATACACAGTTTTTCCTCTGTTAAACTTAAAGGTTTTAGAAAACAATTTTGTGTTGTTAAGTTATATTTGCCATACAGTATATTATCTTGAGTGTAATAAAAAATTGTAAACTGGGTTCTAAACGCCACACAACATTACCTGGAACACATTTTGAATTATTGTAGTAATCTGTCTTTCTTTTTCTAATTTCTCAAGCATCTTCTCTGTTTCAGTGACATTCACACTTTCTTGTTTCTTCTTTTGCCTTTTCATCATGGTAGGAATTTGCTGTAGTTTCTGTCCTCCATATTTTTTTAGTGCTGTTACATTATTAGGAAAATTAAGCATTAAGTAGTTAGGTTTACAGTACAACTGAAGATACTTTTTTCTTGACAGCCACCTAAAGCACTTCCAGTGCATAACTCTTATTTCACACTCCACTCCTTCCCTCCAATATTCTTCAATATATTTCTTTTATGAAAGAAGCAACACATGCTGTGGCTACTTGGTTATCAAACTACATAAATTGGTTCCCTGGCCAACAGCAAAACAGAAAGTACATTGTATGCTGCCTGCATTTCCCTCACACAGGGACTAATTTGCATCTCTGTCCTATACCCTGTTTTTGAGTGCCACAACCTTTATAGGTCTTTTTTATACCTTTTAAAGACCCTTACTCCTTTCTCAGATTTCACTGAAACCAAATTCCAAAGTCATACAAGGAGCATATGAACATGACCAGTAAATATTACTATTTCTATAGGAAACCAGGTTAAAAACTAGACTGATTAAAAGTGTTCAGGGGCTGTTCATTTGTTGAAAGAATGCTGGCAGAGCACTCCTTCCTTTATTTGCAAAGATACCAGTATGTTCATTTTTCCCATGTGAACAGTTATTTCACTGTGTTTGCTCATTACTGTCAAAATATACACAACTCCCTACACGTGAATGAATCAAACAATAGCTGTTAAAATTGGTGGCAAACCTGGTCATGAAATAAAGAGCATTCAAAGAACACATATGAAGCTCTGAATATCGATGTCACATCTAAATTTGACCCACTCTAACAAGACTACTGAAAACCAATATGTATATACTTCTTTCTAAGTAAATTCCCTCTCTGTTCTGCAAACAACTCATAAATGTGCAGTAGGACAAAAAAGTACCTTTTAGGTACTGTAGGGCTGATTTAAATGACTAAACAATATGTAACTTTCTGGGGAGCTTACCTAAAATATTAAAATGCTGCGACATTGTTTTTGAGTGTTGTCTTGCATCTCTCATTCTAATGTGTCAGTCTCACAAGTAGGGAACACACCAGCTCATCTCTACAGTACTTTCTACTCTTTTAAAAAGTTTTATAACTGTGTTGAGTTTTGTTACTTCCCATGTAAATTATAATTGCTACAAGAATAACTTTAAAATATTAACTATATGAACTCTACATTAAAATACAAACCAAAGTCAATACAGATAACACACTTACAGAGTCTTTCCCTTTTAAGGTCAATCAGCTGCTGTTCCTTCTGATGTACTTGCTGAAAGGAAAAAAAAAATATTTTCCAGACTCTTGTCTTCAAAAATACTGAAAGATGCTAATTCAATACTCAAAAACAGCTAAGGGCAACTCTAAACCAGACTTACTTACATGATCACTTTAAGTAATCCTTAATTTTGACAGCAATAGGAACTGCACCCATGTCACCACATATTTAGCTTTGAATGACTTGTGGAGTCATGTTGCTTTCAAAGTGCACTCCTTACCATGCTGAGGTTGGCTGACCAGCACAACAGCAAGACAAACTACAAATACCACTCACCTGCTGATAGTCAATTATTGTCCGGCTGAGCAATACTATGTGTTTCATTGTTTCCAGGATCATACTAAGGAAGGAAACAGTTGCATATTTAAGACCACTAATATAAGTCAATATCATAAATGTTTTAATCAACTTTTTTTAGTTTAAATAAATAATTTCTGATTTCTCCTAAGAGCAAATTAGTAAATACGTATCACTTCTTTTTGCACTTACACTTACAATATCACTTCTTTTTAGAGTTAATATACTCACTCAGTGCCATTGTAGAGGCCAAAGTGTTCTGTTACTTCCCTCTCAATTTCCCTAAGATTTCATTTAAGTCTGTCCAACATTTTATATCAGAGTTTGGATGGCATCAAGAAAGACTAGCCATCTGAAAAGGGCTATGAATTAAAGCTCCTAAATCAAGGAGATGCAATCTCTTAGCTGTATTTCTGACAGAAATTAAATTTCTCATATTACACTCCATATATATCTACCTGTTAATAATGGGCAGGCAAGAAAAAGCTACTTTTAAAAATGTTTAAGCTTTCAGTTCTATTTCAAAGACATTTTGCTCCTACACAGTTAATTAACAAATGCAGCAAAGCAGAGGCAAGGCCCTGTTACAAACCTGTAATGTGCTCAGTTATCATAAATGCAGGTAATTCAGGCACTAAAGACAAAAAGCTCTCTTGGCTACAAGCAGTCCTCACGAGTGAATCAACAGTTAGGATGTCTGTAATCAAAGGTAGGTAAATTCAGAGCCCAACTGCAAATCTATCAAGGGTGTGTGAAGTCTGATCATGCTGATTCTAGCCAGAAGGCAGACAGTATATCATTCTGCCAAATCTAGAAAAAGGAAGCTTGCTTTCACAAGAAATAAAATGAAATAATCTAGAAATGTGTCACAATAAACTGTGCAAAGTCCATTGCTTTCTAGCTATCTGACTCCCAAGAACACCTTACCGTGATTCCTCATCATCTTGTTTGAATTTGTTTCTCAGGGCATCCATAATTTGGATCCTGCATATTGCAAGAAATAGCATATGATTGATGTGAACTCATAAGAAACCTAGAGAAGCAGATTTAAATAAGTAATATAAGAACATAATTCCAGGATTCCACTTTTGTCCACTTGCACATTGGAATTATATAAACAAAATACTCAGTACTTTTAAATACCACACTTCTTAAATAATGGGGCTTAACTCTCAGGACAGGAAAGACATATCAATGATTATTTGTGAGAATGACAACTCCTTTTTCTCTTGACCAACATATTTGGACACCATTAATCCCAGAGTCTGCAGAAAGGAAGTTGGGCAAATGTGTGAATTCAAATAAACAGCCATGAAACACACGGGATGTCTAACATTATCAACTTCCATCCTCTCATAGGCATTTGGAAAATACCGCCAAGAAATACGCTTACTGATCTGTACAGTCACTCTTTCCCAACTGTAAAAGAACTTATGGGGATACATATTTCAACCTGTAAGTTTTTTGTTTTGGTGGGCCTTTTTTGTTTTGTTTTCTCCAGCATATCCATCTGCATTCCTATTGTTCAATGGTACTTAAAATCTCTCCAATCTCCCACATCACTTTAAAATCCTGTTTTAATCAGACCTATGTATATATGCTTCTATGTATGCACACACACAGAGAAATGCTCCAAATAAACGGTGACGAAAATTCTACCTTTGCAAGGCCAACATCTTGTTCTGGAAAGAGACTTTTGCTTCCTCTAGATCTCTTTCCAAATCTTGTGTGGCACTGAAAGACAAAAAGCAATCAGACAGACAAAAGTGTGAAGATAACAGAGTTTAAAAGCAGTGTCAGATTTTAACTTGCTTTCTACATTTCTAATGTAAGAATTTTTCATGTGAGCCACAAATCACTAGGGCCAGGAGTAATTTAGCATGTGGAACTATATTAGTGAATTCTAGCCACCATGTAAAGGACTGCAAATTTAAAAGCCACATCAGATACTGAAGTACATTGGGAGGATGAATAAAGCATTTCTTTCCCACAATTCCTCTTAGTTTCAATTATTTTCACCAATCTTCTCTGAAGTACTGATTGTAAATCCAGCAATTCACTAAGAAGGAATAACTAGAAGAGACTTTTGAAGTTATCCAGTGACATACCTCTGGATAAAGTTTTCTTCAATTCCATGATCAAAGAAATTTTCCTGACCTGCAAAAGAGAATGTTGCTAAAACAAGCACAACAGAGACTTTAAAATACAATCTATAGAGCATAAAGGATTAGCATTTTTTGTGTGAACAAGTTATTTCTTACTTCTACCTCAAAGCTCTATTATTTTTTACTGTTAATGAGGCTATGTTAATCAGCTGTAGCAGAGAAATAATTAGTTTTGCATTTTTTAGATGAGCTAGAGCTGTTTCTTGACATTGCTCTATATATGCCACTGGATAGTTCAGTGGATGAGCATGTACTCAACTGCACCCTGGACTGTATCAAAAATGTAGCCAGTTGGTCAAGAGAGGTCATTCTGCCCCTCTACTCAGCTCTTGGCAGACCCCACCTGGTGTGCTGCATCCAGGCCTGGGATTCCCAACATGAGAAGGACACAGATCTGCTAGAGAAGGTCCAGAGGAGGGCAATGAAGATTATCAGAGGGCATTATTAGAGAGATTATTATAGGAGCACCTCTCCTATGAGGAAAAGGCTGAGAGAGTGGTTGTTCAGCTTGAAGAAAGAGCATGGCGACATTGCTGTGTCCTTCCCGTCCCTGAATGGAGCTTACATGAGAGTTGGAGAAAAACTGTTTACTAGGGTATGTAGTTTGTATTTGAAAGATGGTAGGTTTAGATTAGATATACTGCGGGGTGATGAGGCACTGACAGATTGCCCAGAGAAGCTGTGGATGCCCCATCCCTGGGAGTGTTCAAGATCAGGTTGTCAGGTTGAATAGGGCTCTGAGCAAGATGATCTAGTGGAACAGCCTGTGCATAGTGGGGGGTTTGGAACCAGATGTGTTTGTCCCTTCCAAACCAAATAATCTCGTGACTCTACAGGTAATGGAAACACTTTAAATCAGTATTGCCAAACACTCTGGCAAACTTTTGGCAAGACTTTGGCCCCAGTGACCAGATTTCTGAAAACCATCACTACATGTCAGAGGAGCCTAAAGCTCAAACCCAGAAAAGAAAGGAGAGGGCAGTGGGCAGCAGCTATATGGTATCTTTGCAAACATTCAGATGTGTCTCAAAAGCTGCCTAGAAAATGTGTTAAAATGTACAGCCAGGGGAAAAAACCTCATCATTATCATAAGGAACACTTTTGATAAATAATTAAAGAAAAAAACTTAAAAACTATGTAAATATATATTTATATATAAAAATATAAATATAAATGCCACATCCCATTCTTTGTTAGTGCAACATCCCACTGCAAGGAGGGATATACTTACCGGCAAGAACAGCCGTCTTGTACTCTGCGAGCTGCTCCTTCATTCGGTCCCTCAGGCTGGGGCGGGAGTAAAGCGACAATGGTCAAAGGCTGCACATCCCTTCATCCCACCCCTGGGCTGCTCCCCGTCCCGTCCCGTCCCGTCCCGTCCCGTCCCGTCCCGCTGGTACTAACCGGAGCAGAGTGGGGACACTCACGTCGCCGTAGCTTCCGCCGCCGCCCTGGGACCACGCCGGGGCCGGAGTCGGCTCCAGCTCTCGGGTCGGGGCCGGGGTAGGAGTCGGGGCCGGGGTAGGAGTCGGGGCCGGGGCAGGAGTCGGGGCCGGGGCCATGTCCCGGGTCAGCGCCGCCATGACCGCACTTTCAAAACGCGCGGCTCCCGGCGGACCGCGCGCGGCCCGATCGCCCCGCGCCTGCGCAGAGGAGCGGCGGGGCGGCGTGGCCCAGCCCTCAGTGGTCCTGGTCCCGTACGTGCAAGGGAGGAAAGAAAATTACATTGGCAGAGCACTAGGTAAAGCGCAATAGTCCTTCCCTCTCACTTCGTGTTCGCGTGGAGATAGAAGCAATAGGTGCAAGCTACTAACGGAAGTAAAACACTGACTGCAAAAAATAAACACTAAGTGAAGAGAGCTGCTGCATGTAACAAGACTTAATTTGGTTTAAGAGCAAGTGTGGCTGTCAGCCCAGCACAATGATCCTGTTTACCATTAAACCATGACCTCAGGTGTCATATTCTCACATTTTTGAACATGCCCAGTGATGCTGACTCCTCACAACTCTGGGCAGCTTGTTCCGATGTCTGACTACTTTGGACAGCCTCTGTAATTGTCAAAGGGAAGGTACATTATGGCTCCACCAGCCAGTCCCCTAGAGTCCTCAACAATTTCTCCTTCCTCTTTGAGCTCTGCCACCAGAGCAAGCAGATCACCACCTCACACTGCTGTTTTCTCTGCTGCCCCCAAGTCTGATCTGGCAGACACTCCAGCACCAAACTAGCAGAGCTCGTGCCAATGCTGCTGTCCATACACCAGCCTGCGTGACCAGCCCTGGCACCTGAGCTGGCCTGAGCCCACCCAAGCTCTCAGCACTGGTCACAGGCTCCAGGGAGATGCCTCAGCTGTAGGAGGAAGGTAACTGTGCTGCCCTCTCCACCAAAAAAAACCCAGCCAAACAAAAATTATAACAGCTTTAATAAGTTTAATACAAATCAGGTACTTTGTATATACAGTGAGCAGCATTCTGCTTAAATTAATACAGAAGTTAAAAATTTTTAGCCAGACCTCATATAACGGGAGAGTACAACTGGTCAATGGTGCTTACCTTCGTCTTGGCCATGCTGGTGATACCTTAAAGACCCAGAAATGAAACAACACACTTTTGAGCCAATATTAGTATAGGAGATAATATAAAGGCTGGTCTTTATTGCAGGCCTCCAGAGGAAGATATGGAAGAATGCACCCCACCCCCCGCCCATGGGGGTGAATAGTTTTGTAAGTTTAGCAAATTAACATAACTGACAAGAATTCTCAATTAGATGCACAAGTGATGAAGTCATTCCCACCTGTTCAATCATCTCTGAATCCTCTCCCACCTCCTGCTATCTAGGATAGGAGCTAAACTTTGCTTTTGAAAATGTGTCTCAAAGAGCTGGTTTCAACCTTGGCTCCCAGGAAGAACCAAGATAGAATAGGGGCCTTGAACCCCCAGGGTTTGGAGCCTCTGGATGTGTTTTGTCTTTCTGCCTATCAGGGTAGAGAAAAGGTGATGGGAAGTACAGGGGCTAGCTAGGAACTATGTACAACAATAATGTACAGAGCTATGAATATATATGAAGGAAGTATAACAGCAAAAATCATTCTGGCATCAGTGGCATATATCTTCATAACTGCCTGCAGAGAAAAAATGTTGATTGTGTTCACTATTTCAGCTCACTTAATGCTTGGTGATCAAGCCAGGCCCATCCTAGTACACAAACCCTGTTCATGGAGGGTCCATGCCACCTAAGCAAAATAAAGATCTTCAGCTCAGAAGTGAGCAGATCTATTTTAAGTCTGTCTGCAGTGATCCAGCTGAACCAGCCTCTATATGCCATGTATCGACACATAACCACACATATTCCCCCCACACCCCTGCACCCTAAGATTCTACCTTTTGCTTGGCAACACACTTATTCACATTGATTACATTCTCTGACATATGTCATATAACTGAGAGAATGTCATTCTCAGTGTAAGATGTGTAGCACTGCAGAAGTGGTAACTGAAAGGAAGGGAATCCATTAGATAAGCCTGTTAGATTAATCCAAGTACAGTGGTTCTTTGTCTTCAGTTTTGCTTAGACAATTATGGTCTCTTGTCTCACAGTGGGAGGTTTTAAAAGGTACTGCCCTACTGCTGTCCCTTTTTAGTGGTCCACAGGGAGACAAGAACATGGTGAAATACCATGAGGAATGGAGGAAGAATGCACCTTGTAAGAGTGGCCTTTTAAGCTGCTGCAAAGGAGAGGGCAGTCACAAAGTAGGAGGTGGCCTGACATGCACAACTTAAGAACATGCATCCATCAAAGAGTTTCAGAGACAAAGAGAAGGCAGCTGCTGCAATCATGGAGGGAGGGACGTGAACCATGTCATAATTCACAATGCACAGTACTTGGCCAGAATGTTCAGTTTACCTGCAGTAAATCGGAGTTGAATATTGGCTATCTCCAGGGCACGAGCATCCTGTCAAGCCTTGTTTTAGTTAAACAGGAAGAAATACTTCCTTAGAGAACTCTTTCAGAGTACAGGGTTGAAATTCAAGTGCCTTAATCACAAAACACTTCTGTGTTATATTAGGCTGCTCATAATCTAGGAACGCCCCTTTTCAATAGCAGGCTAGCAGATACCTGCAATATCCGTGTCATGTTTCACTGTGGGAAACTGCAAGGAATTCTTTTAAAATTAAATGGTCAGGAACAAAGTTAAGTCAAACGAGACAAACATTTATCTAAGAACCATTTATTCCTAATGGAAAACAAAATGAAAGGCGGTTACTTTACTAAAGAAGGCTAGATAAGATAGAGCAAGAGGAAGAAAAATGGGAAAGGAATGGGGGAGGGTGGGAGGGGGGGAAGAGAGAGACTGAGTGAGAAAGATGCCACTGGAGGTCGGGGAGTGCATCCACAAGATGGGGGGTGTGAACACTGCTTCATGGGCAACTGGACCAAGGTGAGGGGGCACTCGGGCAGGATGCCCAGACTCCTGGACAGGGTCACAGTGAGGATCACAGCAGCGGGCTGGCTCAGAGGCCAGCAGGGTTGGACACAGGTGGCTTAGGCATGGACACAGGGAGGCAGAACAGACACAGAGGTGAGCAAGAGCTAGCAAGGAAATGAGAGCCAAAAGGCAGGCTGGGGCCAGGGCAAAGAATCAGGAGATGGCCAACAAGGCTGACAACAAGGATGACAACAAGGCTGGTGGGAGTCAGTTATAGATCATCCAGCCAGGATGAAGAGGTAAATAACTTATTCTACAAGCAGCTGGAGGATATTTCAGGATCAGCAGCTCTTGTTCTTGTAGGTGTCTTTAACCTGCCCGACATCTGCTGGGAAATCTACATAGTGGAGAAGAGGCAGTCTAGGAGGTTCTTAGAGTGCATGGAGGACAACTTCTTGTCACAGCTGCTGAATGAGCCCACCGGGGAAGGGACAATGCTAGATCTGCTGTTTGCAAACAGAGAAGGGCAGGTGGGAGGTATGGTGGTCATAGTCCATCTGGGACACAGTGATGTGATCATGAAATTATAGCGTTTTCAGTATTTTGTGAAACAAGGAGGGGCATCAATAAAACTTCCATGCTGGACTTCTGGAGGGCAGATTTGGCCTGTTCAAGATACTTATTAGAGTACCTTGGAAGCAGCCCTTAAAAACAAAGGAGTCCAGGAAGGATGGGTGTGCTTAAAAACAGAAATCTTGAAGGCACAAGAGCAGGCTGTCCCTATGTGCTGAAAGATGAGCTGATGAGGAAAATTACTGACCTGGATGGGCAAGGAGCTTTTCTTTTCTTGGAAAAAAAAAAAAAAAAAGAGTGTGTATCACCCTTGGAAGGAGAGTCAGGTATCTCAGGAAATGCTTAAGGAGGTTGCTAGGTCATGTAGAAAAAAAATTAGAGAGGCAAAAGCCCAGATGGAACTCAATCTGGCCACTTCTGTAAAGGACAATAAAAATTATTTTCATAAAATACATTAATGGCAAAAGGAGAGCTAGGACAACCTCCATTCACTATTAGATGAGGGAGTGAATTTAGTAACTAAAGATGAAGAAAAGGCAGAGGTGCTTAGCACCTTCTTTGTCTCAGTTTTCAACAGAAAGACAGGTTGTGCTCAGGACAACTGTCCTCCTGGGCTGGTAGATGGTATCAGGGAGCAGAACAGCCCCTGTGTAATCCAGGAGGAGGCAGACCTGCTGAGCCACGTAAGTGCTCACAAATCTATGGGACCAGATGGAATCCATCCCAGGGTGATGAGAGGGCTGGCAGGTGAGCTTGCAAAACCACTTTCCATTATTTATCAGTAGTCCTGGCTTACTGGTGAGGTTCCAGAGGACTGGAAGCTGGCCAGTGTGGTGCCCCTTCACAAAAAGTGTATGAAGGAGGATCCAGGTAACTCCAGGCCAGTCAGCCTGACCTTTGTGCCTGGCAAGATTATGGAACATAGCACTTACAGGATGGCCAGGGTATCAGACCCAGCCAGCAAGGGTTTAGGAGGGGGGTAGGTCATGTTTGACCAACCTGGTCTCCTTTTATAACCAGGTGACCCACCTGCTGGATGCAGGAAAGGCTGTGGATGGTGTGTACCTGGATTTCAGCAAGGCCTTTGACACTGTCTCCCACAGCACACTCCTGGAAAAGCTGGCAGCCCATGGCTCGGACAGGAGCACTCTGTGCTGGGTTAGGAACTGGCTGGATGGCCGGGCCCAGAGAGTGGTGGTGAACGGTGCTGCATCCGGCTGGCAGCCAGTCAGCAGTGGTGTCCCTCAGGGTCTGTGTTGTGATCAGTCCTGTGTAATATCTTCACTGATGATCTGGATGAGGGGATTGAGTCTTTCACCAGCAGTAAATCTGCAGATGACACTAAGCTGGGATTGTGTGTCAATCTGTTGGAAGGTAGGAGGATCTGCAAAGGGATCTGGACAGGCTGGATCAATGGGCCAAGTCCAAAAATATGAAGTTTAACAAGACCAAGTGCTGAGTCTTACACTTTGGCCACAGCAATCCCCTACACTGCTACAGGCTGGGGAGAGTGGCTGGACAGTGGCCAGGCAGAAAGGGACCTGGGGGTACTGGTTGACAGACAACTGAACATCTGCACCTTGAGTACTGTATCCAGTTCTGGGTCCCTCAGTTTAGGAAGGATTTTGGGACACTTGAACATGTCCAGTGAAGGGCAACAAGGCTGATGAAAGGCTTGAAACACAAGCCCAGTGAAGAACAGCTGAGGGAACTGGGGTGTTTAGCCTGGGAAAAGGAAGCTTAGGGGAGACTTTATCACTCTCTACAACTACCTGGCTATAGTCAGGGGGGAGTCAATCTCTTCTTCAGGCAAGCATTGACAGAACTAGAGGACACAGCCTTAAGCTGTGCCAGGGAAAGTTTAGATTAGATGTCAGAAAAAAATTATTCACTGGAAGAGTGACTGGGCACTGGAATGGGCTGCCCAGGGAGGTGGTAGAGTTGCTGTCCCTGGACATGTTTAAAAAAAGACTGGATGTGGCACTCAGTGCCATGATTTAGTTGATGGGGTTAGGTTGTTAGGTTAGGTCATAGGTTAGACTAGTTCATCTCAAAGGTCTTTTCCAACCTAGTTCACTCAGTAAAAAAAAAAGGGCAAAAACAGGTTAAGGCCAAGGCAAGAAGCAGACCTCAGCAGGCTGGAGCCAAAGCACAAATATAAGATTCAAAAAGCCCTTCTAATCACCAAGCCTCAAATGCAAAAAGAGAGTCTCCAAAAAGCCCCAAGCCAAAAACCCACAAAAGAGCAAGTTTCCAAAAGCACCGGGCAATTGTGACACAGTTGCTTTTTATACCCCTAGCTCTGCGCAAAGCTCGTCTGCTGGCAGGAGACCATCGGCCCAGTCCAACCCTTCACCATCTGATTGGAGAAGTCCCTCTGGGGAGTTCAGCATCTCCTACTACCTGTCCCATGTGAAGTGTTGCCAGGTGAAGTCCTCCCACAGACAAGGCTTCTTCTAGTTGCCTCTTACACCTGGCCCATGTACACCCATCCTCCACATGCCTCCGACAACCATTGCTGAGGGAAATCAAAACTAAATTGGCTCCTCACAATCAGGCATGCATTTTAACACTGAATTTTGATAAGTTAGGCTCATGTCACAGGAAGAGATAAATAAAACTCATTTCTACATGGAAGATAGGTCTCAGCCAGGCTCAATTGCAATACTCAAAAATTTTGAGCCATTTTAACAAGTTGCCACAGTTAAGTATTGCCTTTTCCAGATTCAATTTACAGTAACACCTGTTCTCAACACTTCTGCAATCTTTGAAGCTCTTCTTAGGCAGTGCTGAGAGGGCAACCCAGAGAGAAATCCAGGGCTTCCAGGATCTTTGTATCCAGGTGGTGGATATGGACCTTTGAGCGAGTGTGGTCAGCTGCATAGCTAAAGTCTCCAATATATGGGTGAAGAATCTCTTCATATTTGGTGGCAATGTACATAGCTATGACACTAACCAGCTGCAACTTTGCCTTGGAAGCAGCATTGTCCTGTAGAAGGAAGCAGTAGAGATTTATCTAAATTACTTGTTTCAGAACACAGGTTTTCAAGGTAGTCGGCAACAGGTTTGTTATATGGCAGGATGTTCATACCCGCTTGCACAGAATAACTACACATCCTCTGTTACCTCTGTTGGCATCTGCAGGGATGTTGGAAGGCCTTGATCTCAAATCAGGGAGAGGAATAAGCAGTTTTGATAAGTCAACTCACTGAGCTCGCCAAGAGCTTTTTGTGGTACATACAATTGAGAATCAAATGTCCTTTGTTGTCATCTGTATTGTTAAGGGTATGTCCAACCATGTAGGGTGTTACTGTCCAGCATTCATGCTTTAGCCTAGGGTAAAAGCCCTTTGTCAACTGACACTTCCAGTCACTTCTTGAACACTTCTGGAGAGTGACTTTTCCACTTCCCTGGGGAGCCTATTCCAGTATCTGACCACTGTTTCAGTAAAGAAATTCTTCATGTTCAACCTGAACCTCCCCTGGCACAGCTTGTGGCCATTTCCTCTTCTCCTGTGCTTATCCAGAAGTTTGGTAAGACATAACGCATGGGTGTAGACCACAAAGTGCAAGGTTTTCTTGCTCACTAGACATGGACTAGAAAGAGCACAGTATTAGTAGTTGTTTGGTCTAACAACCAGCATCTCTTCATATTATCAGCTGAATTTAATCCTGTATTTTAAAGTTGAAGGAGGCTTACTAATGCCCCTGGAGAAATCATCAGTGAAAGTAAGTTCCAACTCCAAGGCAAACCACACCTACAAGGACAGTCTGTTGTTAGATGCCTACCAACCTCCAGGTGTCTCAGATAGTTGTAGATGTCCTTCACGTAGTGCAACACAGGTTTGGGTCATTACTATCATCCATGTCTGGGTCTTCAGACTCAAGCAAGACATTAGAAAAAGCCTGATATAGTATGCGTCTTCTGCTGGATGACATTCTTCTAATTCCATGGGGTTTGGAGACTGATGCTCTGACTACCAGGAAATTCAGAAAATCAGTGCCGACAGCACCTCCCTCCACAGCCTAGTGTGGGCCAAGCTGCAATCCTGCAGCATGGAGCACTGCAGGGGCTCATGACCCCTATTTCAGGGCACCAGAGGAATGCACGCTCTGCCGCAGAGGCAGCCAAGCACTGGGCTGGGGAAGGGACAGTACAAAGTACTGTACACAGTACAAAGAGGCCAGGACTGGTATTGGCGGTGGGACTGGGACTTAGGCTGGGACTCCGAGGCTGGCGGTGGCACGTTTTCCGTGGCGAAAGCCTCCTGGTAACCATCCTTCCCGGGGCGGCGACCTACTTGACACTCGGCTGCCGGTGGTCTTCCTTCAACGTGGCGACTTCTTGGCGGCTGGGCGCACTTTCGGCTCAGCCATGCAGTGCCGATGTTCTCCCATCGTGGGGGCGGTCGCCGTCCCATTCTTGGGGACTGGCGGCGCGCTCTTTTCTTTCGAGGGATTGTCTGCAGAGCGGGACTGCAGGGGAGGGCGAGAGAAGGGCGGTGAGCAGGACGGCGCGGGTGGGTGTGCGCTGCACCGCCACGTCCCCGGGCCGCGGGAACGGGGGAATCGGGGCAGCGCTGCAGGCAGCGCCGGCGGGCTGGAGGAACGGAGACGGGGCAAGAGCTCCGCACAGCTTCGGAGCCGTAGATGCGAAGCTGAAGGGCTTCACGGCTGCTCACCTTCGCACTAGAGGGCTGAAGGGGAGCAGAGTGAGGGAACCAACGGGCTGTCCCAGAGAAGAGAAACGGGCACAAAGGCACCGCTCTCCCCGCCAAGCAAAGACCGGGCTGCCCCCCGCACTTCCCGCCAAACTGAAGGGAGGGGAAGGGAAGGAGCGAGCAGGACACGAAGGGCACCGAGCAGGTGCCTCCCCGCGAGGCATGGCAACACTCCGATCCGCTTCCCTGCCCGCGCCGAGCCGAGCCGGCCCCACGGCGCACGTACCGAGGTGAACCTGCCGGACAGGAGAGAAAGGAGAGGCTCGGACCGCGCTGCAGGCGCCGCTCGCTTCCAGCCCCCAGGCGCGCCTCTGGTTAGCCGCCCATCGCCCGCCGCTTGCTTACGACCCCATGGCTTCTGCAGCAGGGAATAAAACGTTACTGGAAAACACGAACATTTTCTTCTTTATATACACACGTACTGCTCGCTCGGAGTTCCTTTTAAACCTGTTTAATCTTTCAAAGTGCTTTGTTGCAGCTCTGTGCATACAGATCAGGTGACTCGACTGAACCTCCCCATGCCTTCCCAGTACTAAGATACTAATCAACTGGCCTCCACCTGTGGTTTGAAAACTTGCCCACACAACACAATTCCAATAGATCTTATGGGGAAACCCTGAACCCTTTTTTGGTGGACTATTGCCAGACTAAGCAAATTTAAGATGGATGTTGTAAGATAGACAATGCCTATTGCTATCATCTTCCTGCCAGGAGAGCCAGGAAGAACACTGTGCATATGTGTGCTGAGTAACATGCAAAAACCTGCCAAATGCAAGCTAAGATGCAGGTCTGCACTTGCCTGTGAAGTATACAGG
This sequence comes from Haemorhous mexicanus, assembly GCF_027477595.1. NCBI lineage: Eukaryota > Metazoa > Chordata > Aves > Passeriformes > Fringillidae > Haemorhous > Haemorhous mexicanus. Next base: position 67,451,985 of record NC_082381.1, read on the forward strand.
GCTCATCTTCACTGCCAAGATCACAGTGCCAAGCCACCTTGATTTGTTTTGGGTTCTGCTGCTACAGCTGAAGTAGGAAATGGCCATTTGCTCAGAGGAAGCACAAAAGCTTTACAGTTATGTTAAGATAATGATTTAAAAGATATAATCACACTCCGTTTCATCATCTTCATTTAATGTCACAATGGGGTTTGCTGAAATATTATCAAGTCTAGTTAAACCACCTCAAATGAGGAGTGGCATATGAAAACATTAAGTGAAGCTTTTAGTTTGAGATTGGTTTCAAAACCAAAATATCACCCTAGTTCTAGACTGAGCGTAACTGTAGCTCATCAAGTGATGAGCCTTCTGGAGGAGGCAAGGTAAAAAAACACTGTTAAATGTGTAAATGGGCAGAAAACAGGATCCAGCTTTGAGGAGGTGGCTGACTCTCCAGTGCTGTCCCAAGATATGAGGGACTGCAATTTATGCACTTTATCTTCATCACTCTACACAAATGTAATGCAACTTCTAGAAGTTTTCTGAGCATAGTTTTCCAAGCCAGTCTTGTACTGCAGACAGTGTTTTAACATAGTTCAGGAGGAACTCCCTCAAGAGTAACAAAACAAACAACAGAAGTTGTATAACAATCTGATAACAAGACAAGCAGAATGGCTCCAGGACATCCCAAACTGCATTCCTGGTGAATCTCCTCCAGTTTTATCATTCCTTCTTCACTCTGTTCTGTCCTTCAATTTCACTAATATCAAGTCTATTTTTATTATTATGGTATTCAAGAACCACTGAATACCAGAAACAAGAAAACAGTACAACAAAACAATACTGCCATGATACATGGGATGATGAAAGATGTATTTGTTCTTGTTAACCACTGAATTAATTTCTTAAATTTCAAGGAAAATATTTATGTGCTACAGACAAGAAAAGGGGGCACAAGAAGCCTGTGAACAGGTGTTAGCACCTCTGAAGATGTATTTTATTATCCCATTGACAGGTTTTCACTAAACACACAGATTTGCTTTCTTTGCAGTATTAAGTCCTCAACATCCATAATTCTTTCTTAAAGGCATTCTTTCACTTTCCAGTGAAGAAGTCTCAATTTACTGTTCATTTCAGCAACTTGTCAAGTCCAAGACTACTTTCATATTTTAGCACTCTAAACCTGAACTTCTCCCCTAGGTAATACATGGAGGTACAGTTGGCTACAGTACACCTGCAGCTATTGTGGTATTAATAAAAAAACTGAGTAAAGTACAGGATAACATCTCTTGAAGAGATGACGTTAAGCAGAATGTTAGGATGTTCACTGATTTATTACTTCTAGACTTCAAACATTGCATTTGCAGTTATTCATATAAAAAGTACAAAAAGTTTTATTTTAAGTGGTCTCAGTTATAATTCTGAGTCTTCCCAGGAAAAAGTGCTTTCATTTTCTTCCCTTCCATATTTCTCACTGTTAAATCTGTGGTTTTCTTTAAAAAAAATATTTTGATAGAAATGCAAAATGGTAACATATATTTGCTCTGGTGCATTAAGTATAGAAATCAGATTTGTATGCTGAGACATAATATAAAAACTGTATATTTCTATTATCTAACAAGGTATGCAAAACACAGGACTTGATTTTTTTAATCCCCATAATAAAGTGGTTTTTTCATTCCAAGAGTCTTCATGCTATCCTTGAAAGAAAGAAAAGTAGTGTCCTGTTGATTGTTTGCATTCCAATAAAAACTACTTCTATTTCCCACTAACAAGAAATTAAAATACCGACGTTCCACACTTTAGAGAAAGTATGGAATATATCTGTGCTCATCTGCAAGTTTCAAGACTTCTGTTTAATAAACACCAAGTATAGTATATAAGATTTTGACTATTTTCACATTTACAGCAAGTACTCAAGTCCTTCTTATTTCCTTTATAAAAGCATCTCAATCCACTTAACAAAGATAGTACACTTAAAAAAATTCAAATATATAGTACATTTGTTTCTGTACATGTATGTGCAAGATCTCCCAGCAAAAATACAAATATGGAATCCATTAGCTTGACCATTTACATCTCCTTTGGCAAATACAAGTTTTTATCACATGATGTAAGTACCATCTTTGTAGTATTTCATGGATTCTAGCTGCTGAGTCATTGCAAGGACATCCTGAAATCCTGTACTGAGTCCAGACATGTGTTGAAAATAAGCTTCTTTCTCCACTTGGACCGTTAAGTTGTTTACACCAGCATCTTTCAGAATTGCTGTGACCTGAAGAGAATGGTACGGTTAACATTAGTATTGCACTTCACACGTATCTCACAGTAACTTGAAATATGCTGACTCTGCAATGCAGTAAAAACCCCCTATATATCATTGTGAAGAATTCAATTCTCTGGAAAGCAAAGACTAGCTTTAGAGGGTATGGCTTTGCAATTTCTGCACACTGGTTGACTCTCGGTGTCTTGCATAGGAAAAGAAAGGAAAAGGAAAAGAAAAACCCATGGCAGATAGGTAGTGGTAATCCAGTTTTAGACAAGTGATTAGCATCCAGATATCCCTACTGTTTATTCCCTGTTTTGCAGGCCTGTTTTAACACCTCCCCTTCTTTTCTCAGAGCAGATGTAGTGACACTGTTGGTCAGTGTTCTGGCAGATGTTCTAGCAAATAACTCTTTACACAAATAATTTCAAGCTAGCAGGGAAGGGGCAGTACAGCATTAGAGACCAGCTCTGAGACAATAACAGAGAGCCACAAAAAAAAAAAATAACACATGTCAGCTTGAAACTTCAGTCTGTGACCAAAAGGGAGATGCCAAGTAGGAAATTAAGGAATTAAGAGTCTAAAAACCTTGCACTGTACCTGCTGTACAATTCTCTGTTCCATCACATCTGATACGACTTGCACATGAATTGTGCCTGCCACAACAGTTGCAGAATGACACCAAAAATGAGGATCTCTGTAGGATATAACTCCCTCTATTTTTTGAATCTGTGAACAAATTTCATTAGGAAAAACTGAGTAATTTTAAACTTGTACATATACATGGCTATTGGTGGATAATATTTCACAAGGAAACAAAACTATAGCACAGCAGCTTTCCAACTAAGCCATATTCAGAAATACCTTGTATTGAAGGGTCACCTTGCTATTACTGTAAAATTCTAGAAGGGAAAACTCAAACCAAATGAAAACCCCAGAAGAGCAATGCTAAACAGGATGAGGAAAAAAAATCCCTTGATTTATGAACAGATCACAGGAACACAAATGCATAGACTAATCAGAATACTGGGTCCAGCACCTACTAGGGCACTAGTTACCTCACTGTTTAGCAGCTATATTTAGTTATCACAGCTGAATTTTATTCAGAGACATAACTTCTTTTCCATAATACATTAATTTTTTCAAACTGATCTTTGTTCTGGGTTGGCTGTGATGGTTCTTCAGAGCAGCTGATAAGGCACTGTATTTTAGATTTCTGCTTAAAACCGTTTTGGTAACACACCAATGATTTGGCTATTGCTGAACTGTTCAGACTATTTCTTTTCTATCAGGCAGTTTCAAGCTTTGTATTTTTCCCACTTTGCCCTTGCCCTGGTGGGTAGGCTGGGGATGGGTAAGAAGCAGGGAGGTGACACAGCCAGGGCAGCTGACCCAAGCTGTCCATGGTGTGTTACTGCACACTACGTAACACCTTGTTCAGCAGTAAAAACTGGGGCAGAGGATGAAGGTGGGATTTTGGCTTCCAAGGTGGCTGTTATTTGGGGACTGCTTTTTGTTTCTTTTTTCCACTGTTCTTCCTTCACCTATTATATTGCTCCCAGGGTTTTCTGTTTATGCTCCCATCCCACTGGTGGTGGTGGTTGTAAAGAAGGGGAGAAGAGCAAGTGGCTGTATGGATGCCTGGCTGCTGGACAGAGTCAACTTACAGCAAACACAGTTTTTCTTTTTGTAAAAGTTTTACTTTTTTAAACAGCAAACACACTGTTTTACTTTTTTACTTTTTGTTCTCAAAAAGTACTTTATTTTCACCCAGTCTCTCAGAATGACTGTCTTCCCTCATCAAAAAGTGAAACCACACTTTGCATGTCACTTTCCTTTCACTACATTAATCTCTCCCAGACAATTCCCTTTTGTTCTTTTCTTTTTTCTTTTTTTTGTGCAGACAAGAACACATATTCCCATCTAGTAACTGACAGGACATAAGGATAGGACATAGGACCATAAGGATAGACTTCCTTGAAGCGTCTAGTTGATGGCATCCTCAAAGAACTTTTAACTCATTCTTTTACAGAGAGGAATTCTCCACACTGAGATTCACATTATGATTCTGGGCAGGAACTTTGCTATCCCACCTACTGTGAACCAGTATACCCTTCATGATATGGATAAATCAGAAAACTTGAGATTACAAACTCATGATATTATCCTGTACTCTGAATGTTCGTAACAAGTTTAAAAAGAATGCAGATTTGGGGAACTGTATATTACTTTCTCAGTACTTCAGTGTGGTACATTTACCAAACTGTTACTATGCTTGTCTGAAATTATGGGCTATCCATAAAAACCAAAAACCAGTGGAAGTCTTTTTAGCTGCAAATCTACTTTTATAGTTAGAACTAGTCATCCTGTCACTTCTCTGCAAAATAGATTTTAAACAACTTGAGACATGAAGTTGTCAAAGACAACAGAAGCTGACTGTCTGCTTGAGTTTAATAATCATTAAAAACAGTTACAGTTTTGTATGTTTGTATACAAAACCATTTATAATTGTACCTTTTCTAAAGCAGCATGCAGATCTTTCTCCTGTTCTGGAGGTATCCTCAACAAAAGCACTTGACAGGCATCTTTCAATAGTGGGATAACACTAAGAAAAATCAATGTAGCAATAAAGAGAGAGCAGAGCGGATCAGCTATGAGCCATCCAAATTGCTGAATAAATATTGTGGATACGATAACACCAACACTGCCAAGAGTGTCTGCTAACACATGCAGAAACACACCTAAAACCAAAACAAACAGAGTGATTAACAGTTCTGTCTAAAATGTTTGTATATATTCAATAGCAGAAACTTAGTAAGGCTTACTAAGTATCCTCAAGCTAAAGAGAGACAACTCTTTGCCTAACCTGGGACAAAATGCATTAATATTTAGCTCTTCTAATGTTTAATTGCAAATTATCGTAAAAAACAATTTTTAATCAATGGGCCAACAATGTAGGTAGGCATCCACAGACTAAAGTATATGTGAATAGTCTTTCAATTGTTAGTGGGATTTGTACAATATAGCATAATCATTTACCTCTGTATGTAAGGACTCATTGATCCCTAACAGAGAGTTAGAAGATCAGTGTATATTGCTTGCTAATGTGGACGTACATTAACATACTGGTTGTTTTTTGTACACCAATTCTACTCCAATTTTACAAGAGAATTGTCTTCATGCTACTGCTATGAATCTTATACTTTCTACTGCTTTAATTGTGAGTTCATTGTCAATGTACACTCAGTGGGCATAGAAAAATACTCTTCAACCATTAGTATGATTAGTACTAGTTAGGTGTCAGGATTTTAAAGAATATTGAAACATGACTATATGCAGACTTTAAAAAATTACAGACATGATGAATATGAATAACCAGGATAACCAACTGAGTTAAGACATAACATATGAAACATAAGACTGTTCACCATATTCTGACAAGCTTACACAAAAAAACCCCACCATTTTTAAATTTTTTTTTTTTTTGTAAGCCAGACAGTTGGTAAATAACTATTTTCTAACTACTAGGGAAAAAATTCTATGCTGAACTTTCATATACAGTTAACTTCATGATTTCATATTTGAAAGTTTTTCTTTACCACTTTATCTTCTGAATCACAAATAAAAGCATATGCTATGCTGGTCTGTATTTGTTCTCCTGCTTCTTATCCCCTTTCCAGTATTTTTACAACCAGCTGTCATATTATTCCTAGAAGCATGGTAATATCTTTATAGACAGAGAAACTGTATCTTCATTTCTAGTATGAACTTAGAAACAAGACTTAAAACTTTTAAAGTATGGTTTACAGTGACCTTTTTTAATGTTAGTACTATAGATTAGTGCTTTTTATTGTTCCTTATGTATTACATACATATGCACAGAAATATATCATGTTTCTTCAAGTTAAATTCATAAATGGTTTGAGCAACTCCTGTACAGTGCATTTAATGCCTGTCAGATCACTCCTCGAGAGCGTTTTTAGATTGAGGGATAATACTGCACAAGTCTGATCCTGAAAATCTTCAGTCTCCTAGAAATCACGTACATCATTATGATTCAACAATCTGTACTTGCCTCTCATGTTGGTGTTCATGCCTCCTCCAGAAGATCCATGGGAATGTCCATGGCCGTGGCCATGGTCACTGTGGGAATGGCCGTGCCCGTGGCTGTGGCTGTGGCCATGGTGAGAATGGCTGTGATCATGTGTGGGACAGCCTCCCCGTGAAGCCCCGTGGGAGTGCGCGTGGCTGAAAGCGCAGATACCAACAAGGTTCACGATCAGCCCTCCAACAGAGACCGGCTGTGAGAGGGAGAAAAGTCTTTAACTTCACTTCATCCTCACAGGTATTACTTTCTAGAACATGGTAGCCAAAACCACCATGCACTTAATTAAGGAAAACTGTGGAAGCTCACAACTTCTCTGGGCAACCTGTTCCAATGCCTTACCACCTTCACAGTAAAGAATTCCCTCCTAATATAGAATTAATTCCTAATATCTAATCTACCCCTGCCCTGCTTCAGTTTGAAGCCATTTCCCCTTGTCCACTAAATGCCCTGGCAAAAAATTCCTCTCCAACTCTCCTGAAGGCTCCCTTCAGGTACTGGAAGGACTATCACCCTGGAGATAAACATAAATTAACAATTAACTGCAAAACTACACTGAAACAGAAGGACAAAACTTACAGTTAGCATATTTGTATCTATATCTGGAGGATCTACCAGTCTTGCCACTGATTCCATGAAGACAAAGAAAGCAATCACCATCAGAAAGAGGCCATTAATAAATCCAGAGAGAATTTCTACCCGTCCATACCTGAAAGTAAACACATATACATTTGAGAGTGAAGAATAGGTACTCTGAACCAATGTCAAAGTTACAATAAATAAAGTTATAAAGTTATAATAAATAAAGTTATAATTCTTTCAATATAGCATTAAGATTGCTGTGGGTTTTTTCCTCAATGTCAAATAATCATGCCTCAATTTCTGAGTTATTTTGTTCTGATCTAGAGGTTGCCAGTTTCCAACTGTCCAAACTCCATTATAATAAAACAATGTAGAAGTATTCTCTTATATATACTGCCCATTCAGGACTTCAAAATGCTAAACTGCTATGCAAACATATAAAGTTAAATTATATCAGCTTAATCTAAATCTTCACACCAACACTGATTTTTAACATAGATTTGTTTGACATAAATGCCCAGCATGAGGCAATTTCTAAAGAATATTCACAGTGATAAAAGTTTTACTTGTAGAGATAAATGAAAGTTACATTTCAGACACATTTTTTGCACAGGTAAGAAGAGAACAGCATGAGCACAAATAGAAGAAGAGAGATGCAAAAACACACAGAAGCATGCATTACTAAAATATCCCATACATACCAGGACATTTTGAAAATGAGCAAGGAGAGTTAAGTTTCAAATAGTCCTTAAAGAACCCAAGATACATACCCATATGAAAATATGCGAGTTGCTTTCCACCTTGTCATCAGAGCTGCAAAAAGCCCCATCACTAATGCAGAACAATCAAAAAGCATATGAAATCCATCAGAAATAAGACCAAGGCTATTGGTCCATACTCCATAAAAAAGCTCCACAAAAGTGAAAGCCTAAAACAAAACAGAGTTTAAATTTTTCCTTAAATATTAACCTGTGTATTAATGTTTTGGTAGATTGAAGGATATTCTTTTCATAGAACACTCAATATTTTTTAAAGGTATTGTTCTAAGTATTTCTAGACCATTTTTTCTCTCCTCCAATGAAACACATTATGCACTCCAAGTCTGTAAAGAAACTTTTGAACCCACTCTCCCTACAGATTCACAAATAAAAAACAGATCTTTACAGGAGTAAATTTTTTGTTTGAAATTTTAAACTGACATGCTGCAGACAAATTCTAAGCATTTTATCATTAAAATGCAAGAGCTCTGATCTGATACATTATTAGTGTAAAAGTAATGCTGCCTATAAATCTTTTAATGCCAACATTTTCTTCACTAGTAAGTTGACTGTTTAAATCTTAGGAACTGGCTCTGAGAAAGGTACATAAGGAAACATTTTTAATACATACATTTACCCTGTACATTTTACTATTATTAATCCATCAGCTTAAAAGTGTTTTTCCACAATGGAATTCCTTACAGTTAACACAGATACTTCAAGTTTCTCCCCTTATTTTCCTGAAGATCTTTGCAAATGAGGTTCTACCAGTTTTGCTTACTGCATCATCTTTTCCTATTCAAGAAAGAGAGAAGGTAAAAATAAAACTAGCCTACTCCAATATGACACTAATCAATCCCACAACTTCTATTTTGTTGTCCCCATCCTTATCACTTTCACTGAGACCTTATCAGTTTCACCTTATCTGCTGGCAACATTGATGTATCTCAACCTTCAACATACTATCATAGAAGTATTCAGTTACTGGTGTAACCCTTACACATAGAACGAGTGCTGCGCTGTTCAACAGCAAATCAGTGACCACTACTTAAATTGCCCTGTCAAAGGTCACTTTCAAACGAATCAATTATGGGAATCTTCTAAAGAATAACTCTTCTTTCTTTATTATATATGCACTATTGTGATTGGGTTTGAAGAAAGAAACCATGCACTTACCAGATTTAGGCACAAGAAATAGAAGATCTGCCGAGAATCATACTCCTCAAGGATTTGTTTCAGTGACTCCTTAATAAACCGGGGCAATGACTGGGAGCTTTGCTGTAATGCATCACCCATGAAGTTATAGAGAGGAGTGCCTTCAGGGGAATAGCCAATAAGGGTACCCTTCTGCCCTTTCCTGGAGGGGGAGGACAGGATATTGGCAGCTGCAAGGAAAGTATTGAAGTTTTTGTTGCTGTTTCTAAGCTTCACAGCTATTTTATAATGTGTTTAATCAGCAATCAAAGTTTACATGAAATTTTCTGGCAGCAAATTGATTGTCAACTTCATCTTGAGGTTTATTATTGGATTTCATTGCTATGTAAAATTAGATCATCACTTCCACAACAGATCACATTCCTTTGGTTTTTTTTTTTCTGCAGATAGACAATAGAAGAGCGAAAAGCTACCGGCTGCCCTATGCCAAAGAATCCATAAAAGCCCGTCCAAAAGAATTCTGCACACCTCAATTTTCTGATTGGCTTCCTAGTCACACAGACCACAGATTTACTATAGTTTAGACAAGAATACGTACATAAAACAAAGAAGACAGCACTCACTACCACCCCTCCAGAAAGAACATGCTCTGTGCTTTCATGGTGTGGTGGCTTGTTCATAGCTCGAAGCTGGTCTGTTATTGGATGCGTCCAAAAGTTTCCAAAAAGTAGTGCACTAATGAAAATAAGAAAAGATCCATATCGAGCACATGTGGAAGCTTCCATCTTCACAGAGCATATGGACTCCACGTAGAAATCCAGGATCACAACAAAGAAGATGACTGTTATGAAAGGCATGATGAGAGAAGACCAAGACTCTACTTTACTCTGCAACAAAAAAAAAAAATTTCAAACAGTACTGCTCACCAGAAGAGTTATTGTATTTAGAGCATTAAATGTAGTTCACTTGAATTACAAGTGTTTTCACTAATCCACAAAACATAAATACTTTTATATTTTCAATTTATCATATAAACATATCATTCCCTATATAAAAAGAGACATATATCTAAAATGAAGCACTTTATTTTAAATACCTTCCTGTTCATAAAAGGAATTCTGTATACAATGCCATGGTTGCAATGGCCTACTCTCCCTATACATGCAAGCAAAAAGAGCATTTTTTTAAAATGACAATAAATGATCTACTTCTTAGGGATAAAAGAGCACTGTATTTATAAAGTCATTAACGCTTGTGCAATGTTAGTAGATGAACCCAAGATATAGTATCTGAGCTGAAGGATGAAACACGTTTATCATACAAACAAGGAAATTAAAGTTTTACATAGATAAAAAAAATTATAGAAGAAAAGCATAATGGAAAATTTTCAAACAAAGCTTACTACAAAAATAAAGATGGCAACACTGGTAATATTAAAGATATTTTAAAAGAAAGATTTAAATTGCAATTCTCAATCATTCAAAAAAGTTATTTACTTTTGTACTTATTATCTTACCTCTGTTGTCAGAGAGAGAACAATAACCCATGGGCACAACAGAAGGACGGAAACAAGATGGGACAAAGCCTGAAGACGCTTGGCTCCACCTACATCTACAGATAGTTTTCGGGATGCCATATGAAAACCAACCTTGCAGCATAATGCCAGTACCAAAAGCAGTACTCCACCCTGGAAACATAACGGGATTCCGTTAGCATTTCTTAAGTACTAAAAACCTCGCTCCAAACACAGTGACACTTACAAGGAAGAAATATTAATGTGTTTTCTTTAACCTGGAAACAAAAGCCAAAACTAGGATATTTCCTGTAATTTTTACTCTAGCTACAAACAGTAACATAGCATACGTAGTTGTGCCGTAGCACTATTCACAACAGCCTGAGTTGAATTTTAAAACTCTCAATAGTGTTGACATACACCAGCAGCAAAATGGTAGCAAACAGCATCTGAAGAAGAAGAAAAATCCCCCAAGGTTCTCCCATCTACCATTATTAGAAGCGTGTTGAAAGCATACATAAACCCCCAAAGATTCACATCACCTTGTCCTCTAAACCCTTCATAGCCTTTTCATCCACTTAGCTTTGAACACACCTTCACAATATAATCTTTCAAAATTTTTCTTTAAATGAATTACAAGATACACAGCATCTCATCTCCCTTAGATCACACTTGCTTTTTTGCACCATTAACCAGTCTAATATTTATTTTTATATTAATACATTTTCAGCTACTCCATATTTTTTCCTATTTTAGTCCTCAATTAAGCCACTTTAGCAAGACTAAGCTAACACACCTCAATCAGCCAGTTCAATCCCATACAGTCAGATTATGATATTCAGCTATTCCTACCACCAATTACAATGGGACTATCTTACTGAAAAGTATCATAATCTGTGTCTTCAAATACAAGTATGATGTAAAGGAAAGACTGGGGAAAGCTAAAGATGCAAAAACAAAACACAGGCCTCAAAAGTGAGTAAGTAGTTTGTAGGCAAAGCATTACAAACACCAGGAACACTGATGACAGAATATTTCATGATCATTTTAATGAGACTTGTTAGGCTATGCATTAAGCGAAGTCCTTATCAGCTATAAAGCTTGAATACTCTATGGTTTGGCTGGCTGTATTGAAGCTCCTCATACTCCAATCGGTGTGCAAAAATTACAGTGCTGGTTCAGTTCCAATATGGGGTAGGGATGTTCAACCTTTTGGTTTTGATTCAGGCTTGGATTAGCTGTGAGCTGGTGAAATTCACTGCTTCAAAACTTAAAGATTCTAAAATACATGTTATTTACCTTGTGATCTGCCACACCTAGGAAAGCAATGATTGTATACAGAACATGAGTAAGAGCACTGTCATGATGCCCCTCAGCTAAATAAAAAAATTAAGGAAGAGTTTCATTAGATTTTCTTTTTTTTTTTTTTTTTTTAAACTAAGAACAAGAACAGGCAAAGGTAGCAGAACACAGAAAGCATAGGTAAGCAAACTGAGCTTTGTGGTGTGTTGGCATGTGCAGGACAACCAGAGATCAGGCCCAGCCATCAGCAGGGATTTGTGAAAGGCAGGTCCTGACTGACCAGCCTGATCTGCTATGATGAACTGACCTGCCTAGTGAATGAAGGAAAAGCTGTGGATGCATGGATTTCAGGGCTGCATGGATGCCCTGGACACCATTTCCCACATGATCTTCCCAGAGAAACCAGCTGCTCCTGGCTTGGGCAGTTACACTGTTCACTGGGTAAGAAACCACTTGGATGGCCAGGCTCAGAGAGTGGTGGTGAGTGGAGTTACAACCAGCTGCTGTTCAGTCACCAGTGCTGTTCCCCAGGGCTCAGTACTGGGGCCAGTCCTGTTTAATATCTTCACCAGTGATCTTATGGGTGCACCCCCAGTCAGTTCACAGGTGACACCAAGCTGGGTGGGAGTGTTGATCTACTGGAGGGCAGGAAGGCTCTGCAGAGGGATCTGGACAGGCTGGATCATGGCTGAGGCCAATGGTGTGAGGTTCAACAAGGCCCAGTGCTGGGTTCTGCCCCTGAGTCACAACAACCCCAGGCAGCTCCACAGGCCGGGACAGAGTGGAAAAGGACCTGGGAGTGGCATGAGTGACTGCATGCCCAGTGTGGCCAGCAGGAACAGGGCAGTTATTGTCTCTCTGTACTGGACACTGATGAGGCCACACCTCAAATCCTGTGTTTAGTTTTGGGCCCTTAAGTACAAGAAGACACTGTGGTGCTCAGGTGTGTTCACAGAAGGGCAGCTGAGCTGGGGAGCATTAGAAGGAGCAGCTTATGGAGGTGGGAATGTTTAGTCTGCAGAAAAGGAGGCTCAGGGCAGATCTTACCACACTCCACAGCTATGTGACAGTATGCTGAACCCAGGTGGGGGTCAGTTTTTTCTGACAGGACAAGAAGAAATAGCCTTATTGCATCAGATATTAGTATTGATAGTGAGTAGATTGAGTATTAGGAAGAATTTCTTCAGACAGAATTATCAAGCATTGAAACAGGCTGCCCAAGGAAGTGGCTGAATAAACATCCCTGGTGACTTTAAAAGACATATGGATATAGCACTTAGGGACATGATTTAGTGACAGGCCTGGCAGTGCTGGGTGAACAACTGGACTTGATCATCTTAAGGTGCCTTCCAACCAGGCCATTCCATGACTCTATTTTATGATTCTACTCAGAGAAAACTAAGTAAATTCATCAATAAGGTTCCAGAATACACCATCTGCATAATTCCATGTTTTTATTCTTCCTTTGGAAAGTTTATTTTCACCTTGTTCGTTTTTACTGCCCATCTGTAGACGTACTACCTTTTGTCAGTACACTATGATGAGATGATCAATTGAAAACTAACTTCAAAATCACTTCTAATTATAATTTAATTCAGTACACTCAATTTCACTTTTTTTCTGGTCCAGTACTAAGAGTCACTTGCTCTTTCACATAACAAGAAAGGATACGATGTTCTGCTATTTTAGCCATGAGGTCGTCATTATCAAAAAGTAGCAAGCAGATGATAGCTATGATGAAAAATGCAGCACCTCTTGTCTGTAAAATAAACCCAAACAAACAATAAACAACTAAACAACAAAAAACCCCAAGTATTTCTAAACTAGTACAACAGATTACTGTAAAAAAATCTAGGAAATCGGTCCTCTCCTTTCCTGCTTCCTAATCAATGTAAGCATACTTCAGTAAGAAAACCATTAAAGAAACCCCTACTATTTTTAAGAAAATGACCTTGACAATATAATTACACATTTTTTCTGTTTTTCAGACTTACCAGATAACTCAGGACATATCACCACTGCAAGCTAGATGCTGGTATCATATGAAATTTAAGTGTGATTACTTTCTTCATGGTGTCTTTCTGCCTGTCAGAATGCACTGCTACTTCAGCCTGATGATTTAATATTTCATAGCATCAATGAACTACAAACAAGATCTGTACAAACTGTTGGATTTTGTCTTACGGGACCAAAAGGCTAAAGAACTATGCAAAGACTATAAGACAGAACAGCTCTGAAGTTCTTTTGTTGGGAAAGGACAGAGGTAGCTATGAAATCCCAGCTCCCAGAGCTTTCACCACCCAGACTTAAACCACTGCAAGTAGTACCTCTTACTATTTCACCGCTAATTCAACTAAAAAAGCACATTTTCTATGAATGTGGATCCAAAACACAGTTTGTTCTTCACAGGTGAGGAAGTACTTGAATTTATAGGATGTAGTATGTTTCACATTTGGTAAAAGAGATTTGTAAATACCTTTGCTGGTCCTCCACCTGAGCTTGTGAACAAGACACTAAGGAGTGACAGCACAACCACATCACTGTGCTCAAACAGTAATAATGTCCTATAAAACAAACCCAACAAAACAACTCTATTTACAATGAGTTTAAACCTCAAAACCTTGATATAAACTATTTCAGCTAAAATTAGTGACACAACAAAGATTTATCCTATGATTACAACAGCAGGTTTAAAAATTCAAAAGAAAAAACACAAATCAATTTGCCTTCACTAGCAATAGATCTAGCTGCAGACAACTATACATGTTACAAAACAGGAACTTCCTAATTCAAGTAACAGATTAAAATTACGCATTTATGGATAACTTTAAATTGTATTTTCTTCTAGCACCACAACAAGATACCAACTTGCTCAAGATGGAGTTATTATTCCGACTACAATTCCTCCTCTAAACCAGCTGCTGCTTCTACAGAAAAAAAGATGTCCTGTTCTGTACTACTGCGTCCTGTTCATTGCGGTGCTGATGACCGAGTAGCTTATGCCACCTCAAAATCTCTTAATTGCTGAAACTAAAAAATTCTAGCTTCCATGCTACCGCTACCTCCTTCGGACAGCAAAGGCTAACTACTAAGCTGTACTGACAGCTTTCCTGAGCAGAACATGAAAGTAATTATTGCCCTCAAGTTTACCAAATGCTTTTGCAATCCTCTCTACAGCAATACAACTTAACCGGACCCATGTAACTGGTTTGGTTTGGGAAGACTGCCAATATCCAAAAAGACATAAGAGTATTCACTACATTAATATAATTAATCACAGTATTATTACTCTTAGGTATGCCTTCTCCCATGTAGATGATAAAAATTCACCTTAATAAAATATATCACTTAAGGCTTTACTTTCCTCTCTAGAGTGAAACATGCTTTCCAATATATTAACCTTCATTTTTGAAAGTCTAGCTACTCTTTCATAGTTAGTCAGCAGTACAAACACACAGCACAAATGGTTTTACCTGTATATGCACTAATGTTACCCAATTTCAACACAGAGCGCACAGACAACCAGATAAAGAAGTACTCTGCAACAAGTGCAGAAATTGATTCTAGTCACCTGTCAAAGAATACCAGCTGCTACCATTAGCCATCAAGCCATGGACTCCAAACAGGTTGGCATTACATTAATGAGAGCAGGGAAATGACAAAAACTGCACTAAGTCACCTTGATGTATCATTCACATCAAGTGTTTAAGCACTATCAAGAATTTTACTGGCTTCTCAAAAAACAAGTAGTTCTTCTGGTAGAAGAAATTTACCAGTTCTACAGAAATGATATGTACTTTTTCCCAAGGACTAAAGATTTCACATGAAAATTCTTAAAGGATTCAGTAAGTTTTTGCATATACATCAAATGGCTAGCAGCATTGTCTGACAGACAGAAAAAACCACCAAAGGAGCAAGACAGGGAAGGATCACAAAAGAAAACCAGTATTTACAGTAGATATGTATTTACCTCAATGGTCCACACAGTGTAAGGCCAAAAAACCATAAGAGTGAAATGATACATCCAACAACAGCATGCTTAAAAATTTTGATCCACTACAAAAGAAAGATATTTCATTATAATTTTCTCCATAGTTTCAAAATAAACACTCTATTACTAGCATTGTTTTAGCACAATTGATGTAGAAATTGAGGGGGAAACATGTGCTTTGCAAGTTCTATAATTATAATTTAAAGTATGATTATTTTCTTGGATACTTTGCCAGGCAACTAAGAATTATTTTGACATACTATGAACCAGAATTTTTTTTATACCACAGTTCTAAATTCTGTAACATTGTCTGAGTTCTCTTCAACAAAAAGCCTGAAAAACAGTTCAAAAAAAATCAAGTCCATTTACTTATTTTGTAATCTACTGAAAATATTAGAAAAAGATAAACAGAATAAGAACTAAATAAAACATACAAATTAAGGCTAAGACCTTGTACCTACAAATATTTATGTCTGTGTTATATTCTTTCTTCAGGAAGTAAGCTGTAATTCACATACTCAGTATTATTGAATATATGAATTATTAACTTTAGAAGCAAGTTTCAGAAGAAAATAATTCTGGAAATATGCTAAACAAGGTGAAGCACCTACAACAAATATAACATCTTCAAAATCCAGAATTTGAAATTTTTTAGCAAAAGTAAAACCATATATGGACAGATTTTTCTGAACTCAAATCAAAGATGCCATTTATTCCTGTTTACATTTTTCAAATTCTGCCATTTACATCTAGACATGAAAGCAGCTGACACAAGGAACACTTCGAGGCTATCCTTCAGATTCTGTCTACTTACTGTACACACTGGATGAAGTTTTTGTGCACACAATTAAATAAATCCGAGATGAATATGAAGCAGGTGAGGAAAATTTATTTCTTACAAATCAGCACATTCCAACCTGGCTCTACTCTAAATGCCCTGGGATACTGCAAACTCACAAAGGTCTGATAAGCACTTATTAGGCCCACATCACATGCAGACGGGACTCTTCTGAGTGACAAGACTGGAGCATTTTGACATCCTGGCAGTCCAGAAACTGCCTAACTGTCCAGGCCAGCTAAGTAGACTGAGCTTTTTTTGAAAATCCATTCCTTACAGCAGATGCTGGCTTGGCAATAAGGACCAGCCTCTTCACTATACTCTCAAAAGAAGCTGACAAAAGCTAAGAATAATGAATATTTCAACCACAAGACACTGAGTTAGTAGTACACCTCTAGAACCTGTAACCACATCTTCAAAGTGGAGTAATCTTTGTTCGCCTTTCATTTTTGGCAAGAGCCATACTGCTAAGAATACTGACAAAGATGAGAGTCACTCCTACATATGTCAACTCACCTGACGCTTGGTTACCACTTTTCCAGACGAGAATGGTTTTTGAAACAAAACCATAAAAAAAGCAGACCTGTCAAAAGGAGAAAGTTTTGTCTATTAGTTTATTAGCAGTCAGCTTTTTATTCAAACCAGATCTAAACAATTAGGTTTCTTGTATATGCCTCAGTTTACAAAATGGCTTCCTCTACATTTTATGCATTAATAGGCCACACTGACAACAGTCACTGGTTTTATTTTCCCTGCTGCATTACCAGCACTACAGTGATGACAAGTGAACTTCAGTTCTGATCAAATGCCAGTTCTTGAGAGAATGGCTAATGATAAGTCTACTTGTGATTTACAAAAATCAAAATAACTGATCTCAGAAGTTTTGAAGAGAAATAATACTCTGATTTTTATTAGCAAGACAGGTATACAAAAAGGCTTACTCATATATAGAATGCTGAATGCACAGTCCTGTAGGAATAAAAGATACAGCATACAATTTCTTCAAGTGGGATCAAAAGTGATGGGCAAAAAAAACTATGGCGCTTGGAACATGCAAGAAAGAAGTCCATAAATATACTTGAATATGAAATAGAAGGAAAAAATGAAATTCCAAATGTTCCAACTCTGTCAAGTTAATTACATAAATGCTCTTCCATATCTCATTAGGTAAATATGAAGCAAAGATTGTTTTGGTGTATTTGCTATCAGTTTTCATACATCACCCCTCAATCTGGGAAAAACAGCAGCTGAACCCCACAAGAACTTCAGGAATACAAACTATAGAGAAGAAAGCTTCCACACCCTTCTTAACAGAATTTGGGCATGCCTGAGTTTCAGAGTGAGTGCTGATTCTCCCTCTGTGGTGGGGTAACCCTGCTTGTACGCACAAAGCAGGGAACAAAAGGCTGAACAGCAGCCCCACAGAAAGAAATCTGGAGGTCTGGGTTGATGGAAAGTTGAATATGGGTCAACAAAAAGGGTCAGCTGTATCCTGGGGTGCATTTGCATTCAAGCACAGCATCAGCAGCTGCTCAAGGAAGGTGAGTATCCTGCTCTGCAATGCACTGATGGGGCCTCAGCCAAGTCCTGTGTAGAGTTTTGGGTGTCTCTGTATCAGAAGGACATCAAATTGTTAAGAGTGCACCTGGAGGAGGCAGCCAAGACAGTGTAACGTCTCAAGAGCAAGAGAAGCATCAGTGGTTGCTTGGTTTGCTCAGCTTAGAGAAGGCTGAGGGGTGACCTCATGGCATCTTCTTCAGTGGAGGGACAGGGAAGGAGGAGATGTTGATCTCCAGTGACCAGTGACAGGGCCTGAGAGGGAATGACCCTGCATCAGGGTAAATTGACACTGTGCAGTATGGAAAGGCTCTTCACTAAGAGGGTGGCCAGCCACTGTTAACTGGCTCCCCAGGAGTGTCACAGCTCTGACCCTATCAGAGCTCAAGGAGTATCTGGAGAACACTCTTGATCATATGTTTCAGTTTCAGGTAGCTGTGTGATGAGCAGAGAGTTGGACTCAATGGACCTTATGAGTCATTTCTAACTTGAGACATTGCAAGACACTGAAATTACAATGGATAGAAATGCGAAGCAAAACCACTGCTATGAACAGAGCACTGAGAAGTACGCCTTCTCGTCTTCGAGGAAACGATAACAACATAATGCAGGATTAAAACCTTGACGCTGTCAAAGAACACCCAAAATATTACGCGTGGTGGAGAAGGCTCCACCCCCTGCACACTCACCCCAGCTGCACTACGAAGATAAACTGCACGAGGTGGACCACTTTCAGAAGATCATAGGCTTCAAACAGCCCCACGGCTTTCAAAACCTTGGCGAAGCACAGCAGCACGATGTACCGAGTCAGCCTGTAGAAGGAGAGAGGCCGGTTCGCACCTGCCACGCCGCCGCCCGGGCCCGGGCCAGCCCCGACGCCTCAGCGAAGGCCGCTGGCCCCCCGCCCCCGGGAGGGCGGGGGACGATGCCCGCTGCCCTCTGAAAAAGGGACGGCGACGAGCCGCCTGCCGGAGTCAGCAGAGCGGTCGTTCCCCCCCGCCGCCGTTACCGGGCGCTGGGCACATCCACAGGCCCCAGCGCGCCGCCGGCGGCTAGGGCCTGCCCGCCATACGGCTGCTCCATGGCGGGACGGAGGGAGGCAGCTCCTGCGGGAACGGCTGCGAGCGCTCAGGAGGAGCTCAGGCACTGCCCGCCTGCCCTGCGCCGGGAGCACCGCATCTCCCGCGGGCAGTGCGGCAAGGCGGGAACGAAGGGAACGGGACGGCAACCGGGGGAGGGGGACGGGAGCCGGGAACGGAGAATGGGGAACGGGAAGTACGAGAGGCAGAGCTCCCACCAGCGCGCGTGCGCGGGAGCAGTGCGCAGGCGCCGCGGGGCGGGGCCGGGGCTGTGAGGGGAGCGGCTCCCTCCCTTCGGGGCGGGGCGCCGGGCGGTGTTAGGGTTTTTTTTTTTTTTTTTTTTTTTTTTTTTTTTTTTTTTTTTTTTTTTTTTTTTTTTTTAATGCAAAACGGTTTGTTTTGTGTTATTATGGCGCAGAGCTCTGCGCTAGTATCAAGCATCAGGAGACAATTTCCCTGTCAAACACTTCAAATGTCTAGTTGAAACAGATGGGAAAATTGAGGCGGAAGATAGGAAATGTCCATATTGTGAGCTAGCTGCTCTCTTCCAGCCATGTAGCAAGCTCTCTCGGTTTTAGTTCCCAACACATGATTTTGGTACATAGTTCAGAACTGAGGCAGGATAAAGAAATCAAGAATGGACTGATGTATTGAATTAGCTCACCAATGGTCAGCTGCATATTGGATTTCTTTGAAACAGACTTGGATAGATTTTAACTCAGATGGAGAGATAGAAGAACAGAGGGCAAATGAAATTTTTCACTGGTCAAAAATCAAAGATTTTAAAAATTTACAGATTTTCAAATTATTCCCAGTACAGGTGAAGACTTCAGCATGGCAAGCATAAACCTATTAAAATGCGGTCTCTCTATTCTAGCTGTCTTGTGCGGACCCCTTCGAAGTTTAATCCACAGGTCTTGTCTCCTGTCAAAAAAGCCCTCATATAACAACTTGGAGACCCTGAAGCCCATGGATCCACCACAAGATGTCGGTAAGATTTGTAGGCAGGGGAGGGGTGAAAAGGCGTGCAGTTAGGTGCCGAGTGCGCTGTGTCCGGCAGGTGGAGGTGTTGGCAAGCACCGCGCCGAGAGGCAGGGGGCTGCATGGCCCGGGGGCCGCGCAGGGAGACCGAGGGCTGTGGAGCAGGGCAGGGGCTGGGTCAGAAACATGGAGAGAAGGGGAGAGAAAAAGGCTAGAAGGGCACAGGGGAGTGCTTTCTCGGACCAAAACGGGGAAACACAAAAAGCAAAAGCATGAGTTAAATGACAGCCTTGCAAAGCCCAAAGGAGGCGGACGTGCATCCTCAATGCTTTTTCAGGGTGGGTGTATGTGGCATACTGAGGCAGGCTGCTGGCTGTCAGTGCCTCTCCTGCTCACACAAGTGGTGTTACAGTCACTGGCCTGCCAATTCACTTAGCTGGTCCCTACTGAGTGCCTCCCCAACATATGTCTCAAGCACCTGTGCCAGGTGGCATCCTCTTGGCGGCTGGGGATCCCAGGCTAGGGTGGTGGCACAGCATCCCTGCCTAGGGTCTGCACCCCAGCAGGACCCTTGGCTCAAAGGAAACTCCTGGACCTGTGTCCTGCCACATGAGCAGTCCTGTCTCACCTGTATCTCCATAAACATACCTAGGACATGAACTTAGACCTGGGTGTAATCTTGACATACTGGAAATCCACTCCTGGCTCGTCAGCCTGGTGCAATTGTACTTGATTTGGCCAAGAGGTGTCTTGGCGTCAGCATGTGAACTCTATTATGTGTGAAAACACATAATAACTCCACTAGTTTGGAAAATACGCATTACTAGGTCCTGCCAGGGCTTATCAGATGTGCATATTCATACGTTCTAGTGGAGCACCACTGCACACACAGATGGTTGCTGTCCTGCTGCAAAGATGGAGGTCAGGTACCTAAAAAAGAAAATTGCAGTATCAAAAACCACACGGTGAAACTGGTGTGGGTTCTCCAAGGGAATGGTGAAAATAGTGACTACTAGTGAGAGCAAAGTTGGGAACAGCTGAAGGAGAGAGAAGCTGAAGTCCCAGAATGAATAGACCTAAACCCACAGACTTCATGACTGAAAAGGAAGACGTGCAGGGTATGGGGTTTTTGGATAGGATTTGAAAGGACTCTTATTAAAACCCTGAAAAACATGCGAAAAGGTGAGAAAATCAAGACATAATGTAGAAAGTTCTGTTGTTTTATTTAGTTCTAAATGTTTATTAAGCTTTGGTTTCTGTTTGCTTGAATGCTGTGTACCCCTGAAGACTTAAATAGTGAAATCAGAGTATCGAAAAAATTAGAAATCTGTGGAAAACAGTAGTTGAAGTGGTCCTAGGGTGTCTGTGTTTCTCCTCAGTGAAAATGTGATGTGGTAAGAAGGAGAACACAGGCGTAACAAATGTCCCTGTGAAACGATAAACCTGATTGTTACTGTAACCTAGTGAGACCAGGGGAAACTTGGAAGGAAAAGGTTCAGAGAAGTTTGGGAGGATAAATTTTTGCATTTCTCCACTAAATGAGATCTCAGAGCAAAAATCCAAGGAAGGAAAACAGGTCCACTTCTTAAGTGATGTACTTCTTTTTGTTATTTCATGATTATGGTTAACTATAGTAGATTAGTGGGAAAAAATTCCCCTCCCTGTGAAAGCAAAAGTACTTAAACTTGTGCTCAAGGAAGAACTGCAGTCATTTCAAGTTTGGACTTTTGTTCTGTAAAGAAACATCAAGCATTTTCCCTCCGCACTGAAAGAAACGATGTCTTCATTTGCCACCAAATGCAGGAGCAGTTATCTGGAGATTGCTCTGGACCTAAGTCTATGGAGAGGCATACTCAGGATAGTGGCAAATGTCCTGGTGAGGGAGCTCTGGTAGAGCAGTGCATCCGCTGGGTGTTTATTACAAGTTGTGCTTTTATGAAGAGATTTGTTTGGGAAATATCTTAATAGCCTTGTGTTTATTGAGTAATGGTGACACAGATATCTGTTCCAGGAAAAACTCACTGGGATTAACGGAGTAATTGGAATGGCAGAAAATGTCTTTTTGACTCCGCTTAGGAGGACAGTGACTTTGCTAAGACTTCTGCTCTTCTTCCTTTTGATTCTAATGCAAGCTATGGTCCTTCATTTTTCAGCTAGCAGAGAACAACCAAGTAGAGAGTGGCATTATTGGGAAGTGCACAGATATCCATGGTTCCTGTCATCATGCTACCATCACACATGTAATTTTGCAAAAAAATGCAGACAATTGGTGTCTGAGGAAGAGAGGAAAGGAGAGCAACTATCACTGAAATAATATTGTGACTTGGATTGCCATGAATCTCCATCTCTTCTTGTGCTGCTGCTATTGTATATATGTATCACTATGCAAACTAGTGAAATTACAGTGATAGAAGAGAAAGTTAAAAAAAAAAAAACCCTTTGGTATTGCAATTCAGAGAAAATGATGTAGCAAGAAAGCCTAATTGTGACTTTAAAGTGTCATTTTTCTGTAATAAAGCTACAATATTACCTATGTAGCAGGCATGAAAAGGGGAAAAATGGCTGATATAAAATTAGAAGTGCCTGAAAATCAGGGTCACTTTAGAGACTTTTGTGATCTCCTGTAATGTGACATAAACCACCTATTGTATTTTTGCTGGGAAATTTGTAGCTAAGGTCAGTGTAGCAGAAAATAAAACTTGGGGGTTTTTGTGCTAGAATGAGAGTTGTGTTCTTTATCAAACCATTCACAGAGGATGGTGCCTGTTCAAATTTACATAAAGCATGCTATAATGTATGTTAGGCTGTATTCTATCATCTTTGCTGCTCCCTGTCAGTAGGAAGAAGCAAAATGTTTGATTTTGCATCATCAGAATGCTTGACTTTAGCTACAAGCAGCCTTTTTTACTTGGTCTCCTTAACACAGCTTACTACTCTGGCAGTAGTTTTCCTTCTTCTCCCTGTGCTTGCTGCAGCCTGACACCATCTTCCTGGTGCGGTTCAGGCTCTGCCATGCTTGGCATGGACGGAGCCCCTGGTGGGGATCTGGCTGGTTCCAGTGCTGCCGTGTTAGAGGGCAGTCAGCCTCCTTCTAGCTCTGTGCTCAGGTCTGTAGCCCTGCTGAGATCTAGTCTTCAGTCTGACCTGGATTTTCCCCACAAAAAGCAAGAGTCCCCAGAGATCAGTTCTGCCTTCTGTGTTCTCCCCTTCAGGATTTGTCCCTTTGGTAGTGGTCATGCATGCAGAGAGCTGAGCATCTACCAAAGTCAAGGTTTGATAAATGTTTAGTAAAGGGAACCCATACAGCATGGCCAGGAAAGTGATGTGGTTTCATAGGGATCTCACTTGATGTCTGGACTGCAGTCTAAGGCCAGTGATTTAACAAGTTCAATTCCTCATTCATATAAGTTTATTTAATAATAAATCTGAAATAAATACTTGAAATTGTCTTAGATAATTTTTTGCAACTTTTCAATCAGAATTACTTAGATGCTATGAGTCGAGCAGCCGAATCGTTAGAAATGATTCACTGCTTTCCTTTCTAAGGATGTGAATTAGCACATGTTTTTTTTGCTGATGGAGTGCATTCTGCTTTAGGAAACCCATGGAGTATGCCTAGTGTGAGTACAGACAACTACATAGTGCTTTCTGTCTAAACCTAGAAGTTTCAGTTAGCTCTGATCTTATATTGTCTTCCCAGTGCCAGACCTGGGTGATAAGAAACTTGTGTTGCTGAAAAGGTGAACAAAAATGTCCTTTAATGGCATTTTGCCTAAAATTTCCCCTTTTCCCAGCATGACTGATAGCATCAATTATGGCTTCACAATCATGGGAACATTAGTAATAAAGTGTTGTCTTCCTGAGTCTCCATGATCATGCAAAGATATTAATGGTTATTTAATGCCAGCTCACCTATGTTTTCTAAAAATTATATAAAATTGGAGAGAGCTGGCAATGCAGGCAGGAGAGATGATGGAGATGTGGTGGGTTCATGGCACATAATCCAAAAACCAGTGACTTGCTTCACCACCCTCTTGCCTTTCCTCAGAAACTACCAGGGGCTTAAAAAAGGAGGCCTTGGGTATGTGTTACAAAAAAAAATATAATAAAATATGCTTTAAAGCCCCTATATTTGGGCTATGTACTGGTTGACTGTGCCTCACTGTATCTGGCTTTGTTCTGGTGTTAACCATGTGTGACCCACAAGTAACTGCTTGGACCTCCAGCTCCTGGCCATGGAGGAGTACAGATGTATGGGCTGGACATGATGTGGATGGTGTGCAAGCCCTGCCTCGTGAACAAGCCTGGTCAGAAAGCTATCCATGCTGACATAGATAAATGTAAGCTGTAAAAAAGTGATAGAAAACAGAGTTCAGACTATTCTCTGTGGGTGATATTCCTCTTCATGTTTTATTTCCAGTTATTTTAAAATTAAGCCATAAATGGAAAGCAGAATTCACATTAAGCATTCATCTCTTCTGCAGGCCCCAGGGGGACAGCTGGACTACTTTATCAGGATGGAGAATGGAATGTATCTGACCATTGCTGAGCTCTTGTGTGAATGTATGTGTACTGCTTGAATAGGCTGATGTTTTACGTTGTCCTGGGATATATCATGCTTTTTTTCCATACTGTTAACATCCATACTGGTATTCATCAGGTCTTGTTTTGATAAGTTGTATAATAGGGCTTGGTCTCTGGAGAATCAGGACTTAGGCTGAGGATGCATTTTTCCTCATGCTGGAACAGAGGGTTTTTTCTTTTATTTTAAATTAAAAACCTCATTATGATAGCAGGTAATGTGAGGAGAGGAGGGAAGAGGAATTAAAAGAGGCACTGTGAACAAAGAAACATTTTTGTCGCCAAGACCATAGCAAGTAATAACAAGCAGATTATCTGGAATGACATTCTAACCACTGAATCATCAATTAACCCTGAATGAAACTTTATCTATTACTGAGGTATTTAGGATGGTCTTACTACGTGTGGATTCTCTTTTATCTGGTAGTTGGGTCAAACTCATAGTGAAGACTTGCCCCAGGGGGACGCCAGTCTAGATCTCTGTCCTCCACCTGGGTGCATATTTTCACAAAATTCTGGGAACTGAATGTCTCTAGGACCTCTTTTGCTCCACCAGTAGAAAAGGCTGGCCAACAAGTGACAATATCTTAGGAGGAGACAAAAGCAAAGCCCCTGAAATTACCTGTAGATAGTACTTGGGAGAGCAGTCTGGTAGGAAAACACACAGAGCGTCATAGATTGGTTTGGATTGGAAGAGACCTTAAAGGTAATCTTGTTCCAGCTCATGGGCAGGGACACCTATCACTAGACCAGGTCACCCCATCCACCCTGGCTGTGAACACTTTCAGGGATCCAGCAACAGTGAACTGAGCTAGGAAATTAAGCTGTGAAATGGTTTGGCTGGCTTTTGGCATATATGGCCAGGCTGTCTTGAGGTATGGTTTGGCTCTAGCCCCAAGGGAACTCATCAACATGCCCGCTCACAGCTAATTCACTCTGTGAGATCTCACTAGTTGGTATGATGGAGGGTGGCTGGCTGACTTGCTTAGGGAAGGGGGTTTGTAGAGTTGCTGAGTAGCAAATGAGGTGTCTTCTCATAGTGTTGAGGAAGGAAGTGAGCCCGAGGGGTTATAGTTCTTGTTGGAGAAGTGGAAATGAACAGTAGAAATGCTGCGGGGGGGATCTTGATGAAATCAGCAGTTGAATTAAAATGGAGGTGCTCTGATGAACTACTTCTTGCTTCCCTTTCTTTCATAATCTGATCCTGCCTACAGCTCTGAAATGATGTTTTTGTACATCTCCGCTTGCTTAATGTGCTCCCACTTGCTGTTTGGCAAGGCTGAGTTTATTCATGACTGGGCTGCAGAGTACTAGGCTCTTGGCACAGCTGATAGCTGGGATCAAGGATTGCTTTGCATTCTGGCTTGGCAGGCCATGCTTCCTCTCACTGCAAATCCTTTTGGCTTTTGCCACCCAGACTTGTTCTTACCTGCCTGAGTGTATCTCCCTCCAGCCAGCTAATGGTGCAGCATTACCTTTCCAGCAGCAAAAATTAGCCCTTGCAAGAAGCATCACTCAGCACTGCTTCTCTCCCAAGGGGACCAAGTGGAACCTGTGGGGCAGGGGGCTACAAATGCATCCGTTCTTACTTGACAAGTGACAATCCTTTTTTAACAGAGCTTCCTTGACTTTTGGAGAGTCTAAATCACTCTAGATCTATTTCACACCACTCTCTGTGATACTCTCTTTGTTTCAGGCAGTAAAAACTATTAAGAAGGGGGTATGGTCAGCCAGACAATTCCCCAGATAATTGTGGAAACATTTTTAATCTCATGTTGCTGTGAGCCCACTGTCTGTTTCTTCATGCCAGAAGTCAGAACATTTATCATAACTCCTCTGAATTATCTTAGCCTGCCATCATATCAGGCAGAGAAAGAGTCTCCCTTTGAAGTGACCTTTCTTTCAGTAAGTGGATTTAGCAAAGAAAAGCAGAAAGGATTTTAGAAAAGATTATTGAAACAACCTGCAATCAGTGAGCTCACTCACAGTACATGGTCCTGCTTGAACTGTTGCTTTCTGTGCGCTCAGAGAACAGCAGATGATGGGTGGCCCACTAGGATCAGGGATGATGAAGAGTGGGATCTGACACTGGCATCTGCAAGTGTAGATCCTCTGAAACCAACAGAGTGGCCTGTTTTGTCAAATCTGGATTTGGTAGTGAATACAAAGACATATGGGATGTGGAAGAAGGAGGTTACCAGAAGTCAGGAAATAGCACTGGACTGAGTAGTTAGTCCACACTGGACATGATCAAGCTGCTCTCTGTCTCCTGATAAACAGTAACTGGTGTTGTGATCTAAGGGAGATGACATGTCTCAGTCCTTTTAGAGCAGCATATTAAGAAGGCTCATTTTTCTCATGGCTGAACCAGCTGGAAGCACTTAAAATGTGCCACAGCATGGAGATTTTGAGTATCAAGCTATAAAAAACACAGTGATGGGCAAGCTGGAGGGACGGTGCTAGGTCTGGCTATGCTCAGAGGTGGTTGAGCATCCTGCAGCTCAGCCTGAGCAATCTGTGGTCAAAGGCTCAGCCCGTGCAAGTGCATCCTTCATGGATGTAAAAGGATCCTTGCTCAGCTCAGCATCAGGCTACTGAGAGCCCACCCTTCCCAACGTGGTGTAGCAGAGGAAGGTAAAGCAGGCCTATTCCTCCCTTTGATCTACCCTGTAGACATATCTGAGACAGTGCTGGTATGAAACTGCCTTCATCCTTGCCAGCTGCTTCAGATTCTGCCGATGAAGGTGGGGACATCAGAGGAGTGATGGAATCTCTCCTCTGAGAGATGTGTTAGCCCTGTAAACTCTGGAGATGCAGCTGCATGAGAAACATGAAGCTGCAGAGGGGATACAGTGAAGAAGGTGGCAGAGGAGCGCAGATATCTGTGCTGCTGAGAGAGAGATTTCAGCTCTGACGGTAGCCACATTGCACAAGGGGTTCTGAGGAAAAGTCAGGAATGTAACTGGGACAACATATATGTGTTGTAGCTTTTTATTCTCTGCACCACTGAGACAGCAACGTTCCTCCCACTGTATGTGTTCCTGTCAGGAACTTTGGCAGTGTTATCAATAATAGCCAAGACCAATCCTTTTTGCTGCTTTTCCCCACAAAAATTGGCCTGTTACAGCCATACAGAGTGCATCAATGTCTGTATGTTTGCGCCTCTCATCAGGATCTATGGACCAATTTCAGGAGGAGATGTAGAAGCACTGATTTTATAAAATTATCAGAAATGACAGCCAGCATAGAGAGAAGAGATGCCATGGAAGGCATCTTTAAGGGGCCTGTGTCTCTCTATGTTCACCCTTTATTGAACTTAATAGAAAACCTACATGTGAAAGTTATATTTTTGATATTTCTTATAAAAGAAATCTTCACCTGGAGCTTGTGCTTGATTGGCAAACTCCAGCCTGGGAGGCAGAGCATCAGGAAACCAGATTCCAGTAGCTAAGTGACTTCTGGTGCAACTTCTCCCTTTCTTCCTTGCTCTCTTTAGTGGACATGCAGAACTGAGAGTGAGTTTGGCACAGTTCTTGGGCATCCTGACACCGCAGGAGCTGAACTAGGCAGAGAATCTCACCTCACCTGCAGTGCTGCCACACCAGAGATGTGCTGTGAGTAGGACCTGGAGGGAGCCAGGAGGCAGAGAAGGACTAGAAGTGAACCTGAAAGATGGAGCAGGTTTTTTTTCTGAAGGCATGGAACATCTAACCCCGTTCTACATTCTTAGAAGTGCACCTATTAAGTGTAGCTCACTGAAGGGCATTGTTCCATTTGCCTGCATGTTTAGACAATGTGAGTTGTTACCAAGTTTTATTGGTGCCCTTTGCGGTTTCATTGGTTCACAGAGACCAAGCCCTCAAGGCACATGACAAGGGATGTGAACTAGAAAGACAAGCAGTCTCACACTGCAAGAAGTCACGTTTCTTTATTGTAAACATGTGGAAATTATTTGCTAAAAACACAGTATTGGAAAAACAAACTAGATCAAGGAATGACTGAGCCAATACAGTTCATATGAAAATAAAAAGTACTAAACCAAAGAAAGACAGGAGCTTTCTTTTTTGTCATGCACTGATTTGCAGCATAGTAATTGTGAATACAATTACAGTTTGTGTTTTTCCTGAGGTTTACAAAATTCTAGCTAGTCTTTTTTTTTTCTCCTTTTTTTTTGTGTCTCCTTATACTTCTTGGTTTTGGACATTACTGCAGAAGAAGCCATGAATTATGAGAAATATTGGTGTTACTATATTTCTGGCCAGGCTGAAATTTTCAGAATCTTTCCTGGAAGAAAAGGCATGGGGTGATGTCATTTTTCTAAATCAGTTAGTTTTGGATACTTGAAAACTATGCTTCAGGTCCTGGTTGCTCTGCAAATAAAATCACAGGACTCTGTATGTTGGAATTTTGTACTACCTGCTTTGCTGAGCCATACATTGCACATGCAACTATTTAACATGAACTTAATTCCCATTTACATGACAGCTTCTTTGACACCTGGGCAGTGCAGTGCAATACTTAACACTGACGGGTGTACAGACACAGAGCTACACCCACAGCCACACGCAAAGGCATGCATTTATCCCTAAAATATATGCATGATACATCTATATCTAGCTATATATTTTACAAAAAAAATTCAGACTGCAAGTATAAAAGTTTTTTGTTCACATGGTCATTGTGGTGTTCTCCTCTTGACACCAGTGAGAGAATGGTCAAGTGTAGAATCAACGGTCAGCCCCTTTTTGTGGTGTATGTACTGTTAATACAAACATCCTACTCTAAATGCTGATCATATGGAAATTAGTGTCAGTTCTGTCATTGATTCCAGAGCAATGAGGATTTGACCCAAAGTCTCAATTTACACCACCTTCTTAATGATTTTCCCTATTAAATTTAAATTGCTGGAGACTATAACATAAACATGGGGGGTAAAAAAATGTAATAAAATGGTTTAATTTATTTCTGGGTCCATCAAACATTTGTGCTGATAGCAACTTGATGTTCTTAGTTTTCATTTTAAAATAAACAAAAACACTGTGATGGGTGATTTCCTAATTTCCTGTTAATAGAGTTTAAATTGAAAAGCATTTTTCAGTGGGAGAGCTGCTCATTAAATTTGTAGATAGCAATTTTGTTCCATTTTTAAGCTCTTCTCTTCTGGCTGGAGATCCTTGAGTCATAAGGCATTTATAGTTTCTTTAACAATACATAAAACCAACAGAATTCACATTTCCACATACATCTGTAAAGATGTTAAAAGTGTATTTTGTTGTAACAAAAGAAGAGCAAAATCAACAGGTTACAAGAGATAATCTGGAACACCTGCAGCCCTTCCCCAGCCTTGAAACCCATGTCTCTTTCTTCCCTCTGGTAGTGATTCACCTGTGTTAGTCCACAACCAGACAAGCAAGACTACTCAAAAGAAGGGCCTCAGCTGAGCCATGACCCTTGGTGAAGGGAGGACAGGATCATATCCATGACCTTGGGCGCATATCAGACCTGCATGTTCTGCTATCCAAGTTCCACCTTATTTAGAGCAGGGGGAAGAGAAAAATTGGGGACCAGGAGATGACACCTCTCCAGTGTACTGGTGCTCCAGTGTAACCTAGGTTGTGCAGCTGGGTTGCTGGGCATTATAACTGTGTGAGCTCGTAGGGCACTGGGACCTATACATATTTGAAATCTTTAGTTTATCTGTATACACTTCATCTTTCCCTCCTTGGAATCACAGATATACATACACGGATGTTTTTTATATGTATCTGTATCCATATGCATTCACGCGTATGTAAGTACATGTGCTCAGTAAGGTGTAGGAATTTCTTGCTGATGATGAAGCTGTGGAGATATCTGGTGGGATATCTCAGATATCTCATGGGATACCCCAACAGAAGGTTGGGATGGGCAGGTAGTGGGCCTAGCTGCAGGGCCACTGCAGGGTAATGCCAAAGCACAGGCCCAATAAAATCCTAGTGTGAGATCGTGGTCCTCCTTAAGTGAATGGAGGCTCTAAAGCCAATACTTCACATGGTATGAGCAAGATATTAAAAGTGAATTGATTAGAAAGTAGAAACCCTGGTAAACAGTGACCATGGAAAGAGAAACAGGAAGAGTAGATCACACTTTAATGGGGCTTTAGTTTAGCAACACATTTCGTTTTCTTAGGGAGTGATGCAGTGTAAAAGTGATTCCTTGATTCCAAATTTATCTGCTTTATTGGTTTTGTGTCACTGCCATAATTTTATCGATTTTTTCTTTTAACAGTGATTCCATAAGGGGCCTCTTAAGCTAAAACATATAGTGAATAAAATTTTCTGCATTCATTTCACTTTGCAAGTCAGCCTCCTGTGTTTAAATTTGGTGTTCTGACATGCACTTTGAGGCTTATTGTAGTGGTATAAATGGCCATTATGTGGGAATAGGGGAGGGAGAATTCTGTCCTTGAGGCTCATTTTTGATGTCTCTGATTTGAGATTATTACCACAGTGGGTTTCATCAGTCATGTTGGATATGCAGTAAATGACCTCAGCTGTTTGGAAGCCATTAATCAACAAATCATCAACAAGATAAAAGTGTCTCTTTTTGTGTCTTTGAATGTGAGGGACAGTGCCTGATTGTTTCTGAGACAATATAATCAGAAGAAAATTGATGCTGATTTCTTTACGAGTTAATGGGGTTTTATTTTCCTGGTACCCAGCTTTCCTAGTGAGTATGTGAAATCTTGTGGGCTGATATCAAGGGATGTTTTGTCGGCTGCTCACTCACTGCAAGGAAGTTCAGAGACTGGAAGGTCTTGATTTTATGGATGCGAGCAAGTTGTTTAGGAGATTTTGCCTGTAACCTTGAAGTGAAGTAAGTGCACAAGTGGTGTTGCTTGGAACTCTGATTTTTAAGCATGAAGAAAGACAAAATCCCCAACATAGAGTGTACTTCTGCAAAAGCGTTTGAATATTATCATATCTCCCATTCTGAAGAGGTACGGGGAGCTAAGGAATTATGTTTTATCATGGGGGATAGGACCTGTGGGAATGGCATGAAGCTGTGTCCTGACACACGTAGGTTTAGGTTCAATATTTTAGGAAAAGCTTTTTTGTCCAGAAGGTGGTTTGACACTGGAACAGACTTTTCCAAGGAAATGGTCATGACAGGAGGCCAGCTAGAGTTCAAGAAGCATTTAAAAAACACTGTCAGGAATGTGGTTTGAGTCTTGGAGGTGTCCTGGCAAGGCCTGGAGTTCCCTTCCTTGTCAGGATTCTATGATCCTAAAATATGATTTACAGTCCACTGGTTTTTGATGTTGCTGGTCCAAACCACTGACTACTTCAGAGATTCCTTCCAAGCTCAGTTCAATTTTCCTGGTGTATGTATTTATATTTTACCTTTAGCAGGGTTAGATGTTAATATTTTTTCAATCTTAAAATAATAATTTGCAATGGGCTTTTTTAATGTGTTGGTTGCTTATGAAAATGTTTTAGTTAACACAGCAATTCTGTCTGATAGAAGAGGGATATAGTATCAGGAAAACTTGATTTGAACCATCTTGAAATGTGTTGCACAAGCCTGTAACATGACTCAGTGACATGCACTCCCTCTGATGCATTGTTAAAACACTTGCAAGTCAAACTCTCAGTCAGTGCAACATTGTGCAGCTCTTTCTTGCGTTTCTAGTATTTGTTCCATAAACACCTACTAATCTGTGCCAAACTTCAAAGAAGTCTCATTGGTTCCTCCTGAAATCTCTGGATTTCATTCAGTATTGTACAGTGTAGAAGTAGGCCTCAAACCCTGGCATGCCTGTGTTCACAGCACAACTTTTGGAAGAGTCAGATTCACTGGGTAACCAATAACCTCTACAACAGAGGGAATGCAGACAATTTGTCCTTGTTTCCAACAGGAATATACCAAGAAACACAAGAAAGATTCACTGGGTAACCAATAACCTCTACAACAGAGGGAATGCAGACAATTTGTCCTTGTTTCCAACAGGAATATACCAAGAAACAAAAGAAAGTCAAAATGATGGAAGTTTGTAATAAATTTTGCTTTCTAAGTGCCTTTATCTCACTTTATGGAGTTAAATGACCTGCAGTGAATGATATGTATAAACCACTTTATCTGCTATTGGGTGATACATTGCAAATGAGTTGGCAATTTTTTAGGGAAGGGGCTGCTGAACATCTATGTGTGTGTGTGTGTGCACTGTGTAACAGGATGAGCATGGTTTCTAAGGATTACCATAGTGGTTCTGCATTCTCCATGCCTGCTAAAGCTGGGTCTCAAATATTAATACAGGGATACAACATCACATCCGTAGTCCTGTGTTGGAGACTTCTGAAACAAAGACGCAGTGCTGGTAGAGCAAGCACACTAATAAATAAAGTGATTTTGCATTATACATGTGAAGACCATGACATACACTACACCTACCCACCCATGAAGATTGGTGATAAAGAGGGAGACGGACAACTAAGATTTCTGGTGGTAATTTTAGAAATCAGATGGTAATTCAGCTAAGTTGCAGTTTTGCTAATGCATTCTGTGGCTGATGAAATTCTGCTGTAAATTACTGAATTGCATATACCTGTGAGTGCATGCATTAAAACCATAATAAGTATAATTGGGTTGTCCTACAGACCGGTAAATGAATGGCACGGGAACTCAAAATCAGTAGAAGGTAATAAAGTTAAATCTTGGTCTTCCAAATACTTCTGCATGTGCTCAGCTTTAAGGCTGTGTCTATGTCTGCTGCTGTTAATGGCACTCATCAGGTTCCTAGAGGTGAATTGTTTGTAAAAGCTTGCAGGTGTGTAGGCTAATAGCATCCCAGTACTGGACCAAAAGAGAAAAAGAAGAAACAGTGTATCCCAAAATGTACCATATTAATTCAACAAATGTATTTGAGCTTTAATTATTTATAATATTTCAGAGTATATTAGTAAGTGTTATGTAACATATTGACAACAGTAATGAAGTCTGAGTAATTCAAGGTCTGATTACATCATCTTGCTATTAGGTTGTGCTTAGAAGTAGAAGAGAAAGCACCAATATAAGTTCGAACAACAAAATATGATTCAGCAAAAAAAGTCAGTTGCACTAGATTTCTAAAACTTTTAGGAATATTAAGTAGCAAGTATCTCTGCTTGTCTTAGTAGATGGGGCTATTTAAGTTGTATGGATAACTTGGAGTCTTGATTTACTTGCAGTATTTGTGGTAAGAGAAGCAGACTGTCTTTCAATTTTTATTTATTGTATTGAGAACCTACAGAAACCTCCCAGATTTGGTTCCCATCACTTTCATTGTGGAAGAGGCTTTGCTACCCTGTGTTGAACAGGTTGGACCAGCATAAACTAGACCTGCCATACACATGGTGTTGTGGCATTGGTCGTCACAGCCGTGAAGGCCAGTGGTAGCACCAGCTGGGCTTTGTCAAGGCACACTGATGGCAAGTCCAAGGATTTGTCGTGACTGGCCTGGGTGATGAGCACCACGAAGAAAAGATTTCTGTTGCAGTAAGCAAAGACCAGATCCTCAGGAAGGCATCTGTCTTCCTACCAAAGTACTAGGGTGGTGAAAAAGGCTCTCATGGCTGACGGGCAGCTGTGTTTGAGATGGCTTCCCTTGCTTGTCTTGCCTACTTTGTAGTGCCGTCCTTTACCTCCTCCCTAGTGCTGTCATGAAGAGGTCACCAATATGTATCCTTTACAAATGATCAATAGACCAAAAAGAAGGAAGATAAGACCTCCCCAGTTGTTTTAAGATGTTTCTGATTCTGTTTTAGCCATTTCAGTGCTCAGCAGTCTTCATTTGTTAGTGTTGATAGTGGAAGTCCATGCCTTGCCTGAATCTGAGTTATTTTGACCAACAAACGTGGGTCAATTCAAATCAATGGAAATGCCATTAACATCCCAGTACTGTGAAGGATAATATGAAAATTTCTCATGCATTCAGTTTATTAAAATTTGCTAAAGTGTGAAATATGTATGACAAGTAATGATGTTTTAATCTTTCACCAAGGTAACCATTGAAAGCTGATTGATTCCATTCACTAATTGTAAAATCAAAATGATGGAAGATTGTAATCAAGAAGGATTCTGTCTCATACTTTGTCATGCCTCTATGCAAGATAAAATTCTTATTTGTAACATCTCTTTTATCTGAAAAGAAATCAAACTCCTATTTACCAAGTTTAATGCTCGTGGCTAGTTGGACAGCAAACTTTTTTTAAAACTCTAATGAGAAGAAAAAAGCAGCCTGCAACCACTAAAGCTGCCAGCTTTCCAGGAGAATACCATGGAAGACAGTATCAAAGGCTTTACTAAAGTGCAGGTAGACAACATCTACAGTCTTTCCCTCATCCACCAGGTGAGTCATCTGGTCATAAATGGAGATCAGGTTGGTCAGGCAGGGCCTGCCTTTCACAGTCCCCTGCTGGCTTGGCCTGATCCCTTGGTTGTCCTGAATGTGCTATATGATCACCTACAAGAGGATCTTTATTCCATAACCTGCTCTAGTACTGGGGTCAGGCTGACAGGTTGTAGTTCCCCAGATCCTCCTTCTGGACCTTCTTGTGGATAGGTATCACACTGTCCAGCTTTCAGTCATCTGGGACCTCCATGGTTATCCAGGACTGATAAAAGATGGAGAGCAGCTTGGCGAGATCTTCTGCCACGTCCTTCCTTAGATGAATCTTTTCTGGTGCCATACCCTTATGAATGTCTGAATTGCTTAGAAGGTCACTAACTACTTGTTCCTGGATTTCAGGGAATCTTTTCTGATCCCTATCCCTGTCTACCAGCTTACAGGACTGGTTGCCCTGAGGATATTTAGTCTTTCTTTAAAAGACTGAGGAAAAGAAGGCGCTTGTGGACCTCAGCCACTCATGGAATACCTCACCTGCCTCTTCATTCAGGTTGTGTAGTCTGTAATGACTCCCACCAGTGTATCTGCCTTGTTACCCTTCCCCCTGATTCTTACTCATAGCCACTCATCCTTGTCATCACTGTCCTTGGGCTCTGTGCAGTGAAACACTCCCTAATGTACAAAGCCACTACATGGCCTCTGCTTCCCCACCTGACCCTTCTGAAGAATCATTACAACCATTCTGGCATCACTCCAGCCATATGAGTCAACCTACCAACTTTTGGTGATGGTGACTGACACAGCTTTCCTTCTGCTAATGGCTTCCTCCTGTTTGTTGTTCCTCCTTTGTTACCCAATACTGTGTGCCCCAGTGTGGATGCTCTTCAGCTGGGCTGCTGATTTCACCCCCAATGCTGGCATGCGCACTCTAGGATCATCTCTGCTGAGCCTGCTTTTATCATATTCCCCCTTCAAACCTGGTTTAAAACCCTCTCAAACAGTAATGCCAACTCACAGGCTAGAATTCTTTTCCCTCTTTTAGACAGTCAAACCCGATCTCTTTCCAGCAGGCCTGGAACCATATACAACACCCTGTGAGCAAAAAAGCCAAAATTCCACCAGTGGCACCAGACTTCAAGCTACAGGTTGATGAGGTGGCTGCTCCTTTCGGCATTCTTCCCTGCTATTGAAGGAATTGAGGAAAACAACATCTATGCTTCTGTCCTTACAACCAGTTATCCGAGTGCCCTGAAGTCCTTTTTGATTGCCCTAGGACTTTTTGCCAACCTGGGCAACAACAGTGAATAATAATCAGTGTGCTGACTCAGTTCATGGAATTCAGCCTCACCCAGGCTCCAGGGAGGCAGCAGATTTCCCTGTGGAATGGGTTCTTTTGGCACATGAAAGCCTCAGTTTCCCTCAGAAGGAAGCCACCTAGAAAACATCAGGGATTTTTCTTTTATATGACTAAGGGGGACACACCATTTAAAATGTCTAGAAATAAAAAACAAACAACCCCCCCCCCCAAATATTTTTTAAAAAATCAGGATTTCTTTGGTTTTCTAGTGACTCAGCAAAAGCAAAATCTGGCTCTGTATTTTTAGAAATAAGGAAATTTAAAATTCTTTTCAACTGCACGTCTCACTGCAACATTTTGCTTGATGCAGGTTAATGGCTGACTGCTAAAAAAGAGGAATTCTCTGTTTCAGTTGTCTGATGGGATTTTTGGCAAGTTTCTTGTTAGAAAGATTATTTTCTTTAACAATATTGCTGTAGAAATGGATCTTCTAAATAGCCTGCTACATTATTTTGACATGACCTTCATGTCTTTTGAACTTACAGTTTCTGGAGTTCTTTTTCTCCCATTAGGAAGCAGTGTTGTTGGGTGTGCTTTTTCTAATAAATCTTGATGGATGTTCAGGAAAAAAAGCTGGTGTGTCCAACGGCTTGATAATTTCAGGGTCAAAAGAGATTTTATGTGTTGATCTTCTTTCACTTGCTGATGCATCTGTTTAACCAAGCAGCTGGTGCATAAGATCTAGCCGGCAGCACACAGAACACATTAGGAGAACAAAGGGAATGTGAGATTAAACCAAAAAGAGGCAAGAGCAGCATTTCCTCACTGTTCTGCATGAAGGCAGGAGCTGCTCCAAGAGGATGCAAACTCAATTTTCTTATTGGACTTATAGCTTCTTCCCCCATCAGATTATTCAAAGGTAAATTTGCTTTTCACTCTCTCAGAAAGACCATTTTCCCCTCACTGGTATATTCATTTATTAGTAACATTATTTGTAAAATGCTAACTTCATTGGCTGCACTGTTATGATGTTATCTCTATGTGCTTCTGTGAGAATGTAACAATGTCATGAAGAAAAATGATGTAAAAATGATGTGGGTACATAAAATGGGATTGACAAAATGTAATAAATCACTGCTGGGCTGAGGAACAGACCTGCATGTGTAATGAAATACTTCAGCATTACATCATCGTTTATGTAACATCTGGCAGAGCCTTGTATTTCAGTGCTGCTTTGAATCAGGATAATTTTTTTTTCTCTCCAATAAAAGAGAAAAACAAGCCTCTAGGTTTTGCACATAGAAAACTGTAAAGAAAAAGAATAAGAAAAAAATGACCCTAAAATATCCATGTTAGTTTCCCCCTGAGTAGTTTTGCCATCTCCAACTGCATGCACAGAATGTAATGACTGAGATGCATACAATATAGTTAGCATCCTAGAGGATGTTTTCAGTTTTATAAGAGAAAAGTATTTTTAATATGAAGGGGATTTTTTGAGATTATTTCATCCAAGAAGAGTTTTTCTAATTTACATCATTATACATGTCTTGGAACCAGACTTTAAGCAAAAAACAAACAAACAAAAAAACAAAAAAAAAACTAAAAAAAAAAACCCAAAAAAAACCCCAAAAAACCCCAAAAAACGCAGGTGTGAATTCTATGTACTTTAGTGTTATCCATTTAATTATTTTTTTTTTCCAAAGGGGAATTGAATTATCTTTATTGTGGACTTCTGACCTTGTCTCATGCAGACATGTGAGTACTACATCAGTGTAGATTCCTCCATCCCAGGCTGCCAGCAGAGTCTTTCTCTTCCCTAGGGTGGATCATTCTACCCTGTTCACCTGTGGTGCCAGGCAGGACAACATGATGGGCTCCTATGTTGAGGATTAGTTGAAATGTATTTAATTGGCCGTTGAAATAGATTAAATCAGAAATGTGTCTGCTGCAGAGGTGTCTGGATGACACACTCATCTGTCTGAAATCAGTAGAAATCTTGCCATCAATTTTTAGGGCTCTTGGCTGTTGCCTTGTGCCTCTTGCCTCTGAAGCCTTTGGGAGGTCCTGGTGTGGTGGTGGTGGTGCTGAGAGGGTGCCGCTGGGATCCAAGCTGCCAGTCCTCTCTGCAGCTGATTCTCCTTCCCCAAACTTTTGGTGAGTAACAGCTTCCCAGAACACAGTGCTGAGGCATTGACAAGAACTTGATGTACCTAAAAATAGGCTTGCTTTCTTTTTTTCAGTACTAGGAGGAGATTGAACAGATTGTCAGAAATAAATCACTGTTTATTTAGTTCCTTTTAGTTTATCAGATACTATACAGATAAGCCACAGTTACTGCATTCCCTCATCTGCCAGGGATTTTCATATGGTATTTTTATCCAGCAGTGTAGGACTGGCTGCCACACAGATAGAGCTAGTTGTTACAGCTATTTTACTTCCCTTCCATATTTTCCCAAGAATGGTAGATCTTGATACATGTCAAGTAAAATTGTTACATCTGAGTTTGTTTTCTGATGGCAGAAAAGGCAAAAGGAAGAGGAACAGTCCCAAAACAGCAGTTACTAAAAGGTTGATGAGGTGCAGGTGTCTGGAGTGCTTTTTTCTCTTTCTGAGCAATTGTTGGGGTTACTGAAAATATTGTTTCCTTCCTTTTTTAAACTAGCAGTGACTTCTATTGATTACATTTGGAGAAGAGCAGTGCTGAAAAGCATGAATATCATTGAAAGTAGTATTGTATAAAACTGGCAAGGGCAGAAGAGGGAAGCAATGGCCTTAAGATTCAGAGTCAGGATGTCTAATTCCTATTTCTGATTTTCCAGCAGGTGACTTGGGGAAAAGAAATCACTATCAGGGGTGAAAACTGGCCATGTGCAGGGCCATAGTGACTCTTTTTGACAACTAAGGCAAGAGTGGAATGGTCCAGGATGGAAATCACTTTTTCTAGCCTGAAACCACCTGGGGATTTTGGATAAACATGTTTTTCCCTTACAGAAAAGTAGTGGTACATTGCTGTACCAATGACCTATGGATTTCCAAGGGCAAGGAGAAATATTTTTACATCTCAGAGGCATGACCATGACATCTTTGATCCTGGACATTGCAGGAGTGGAAGCAGAGTGTCAGGAGCAGCAGGTTACTGAGCAGGGATAGTATAAGGTTAGAGAACAAGTGCTGGTGGAAGCTAAGACCATCTTGAGGTGAAAATTAAGTTGTGCTAATGCCATCTCAACGAGCTCTCTTTCCAGTAATGAAAAATAAAGGACAGACCTTTGCAGTGAGGTGATATCTTCCCACAGGACTTTCCGTGAGACACCAAGTGAGACCTTCAGTTTAGCAGCTCCTTCACATTTGCAGTTTGTACCCTTATGGTGTGTAATGGCCACAGTTTGAACAGGTTAATAGAGGGCAAAATTATCTAATGCTAGTAAGGTTGTCTTAGTCCCCTGGAAAGGATAAGCTGACAATGCAAGAATATCTCTAAGTATCATGGAGAACTGGCTTTCAAGGAGGAAGTCCTTTGCTAAATATTGTCTGAATGGAAGGTGATTTTTTTGCCTGGACAAAGGGCTCTAAGTAACCACTGTGGCCACACCAGCCTGTGAAATCAGGGAGAGTAACCAACCAGCCTTTGACCATTGCTCAGCAATCAAAGTTTTGAATAATCTTACTGTGTTAATCCACCACCTAACAAATCTTTTCCAGCTGGTGTAACAGATAAAGGAGCACTAATGGTTACAATGAATGAATTATGTGTGAGAGTATATACTAGTGGCATTTCAGATTTGTTTCCTTTCACTTCTTGACAGCTGTTTAGCATTTCTCAGATGCACATATTGATAACTTTTCTTGTCATTTCAACATCATGAAGCCTCACTTATTTTCTAGATCTTCTTTTTAATTCAGCCAAGCAATACTCAGTTACCTATTTAAAAAGCAGATTGTGGACAAACAAGGCTTGGAAGTCTTCTTCTTGGAAGAAAAATTGATTGGTTAAATCACAGCTGATTATGGAAAGGTGCCTCCATCCGGCTGTGCTCCCTGCTTCCCTTCCTCACAATTTTGTGGAGTTGTAGGGACAGGCGAAAGGAGAAAGGAGGCAAATCCTCCATCTCCTACCCTGGCCTGTGCCCATGCTCCCTATTCCCACTAGATTGACAGGATTCTTCTGGCAGGAGAAGTATTAAGTGAATGGCTATCTTGATCAGTTGTTAGACTAAAGATTACCACCAGCACACCATATCAGGTCCGTGCAAAATATTCAGAGAATTTCTTCTGCCTAAGTTTGTTTCTGCCTTGTTTCTTCCCTGTGCTGACCACTCAGGACAACCTTTATTAAAACTACTGGGCTGTTCTTGATTGATCTTATATTGTGTTTTGTTTTCTTTGAGACAGTGATGCCAAATTATTCCAAATTTATTGCAGATGAGGTCAGAATCATAGAATTATTTGAAAACAGTAAGTTTGGGTTATATAGTTTGGTTTTTTTTTCACTTGTTCTCTGCTATTTGATGGTTTGTTTCCAATGTTCCTTCCTGCTGACTTCCAATAGAAGTTTCTTGCTTTATAAACAACTGTATTGATTTCCAATATAGACTTTTACTTCCTTGAAAACAGATCTTCTCAGGGGAAATTGGCAGTTCTCTCTGTATGTATTTTCTTATTTGTATTTACTTGGAGGGGTTTGAAGCCCAAAGACAAGATTTATGTCAACAAATCCCTTTTCCTCTTATCCAATTTAGTTGTTTTAACATAATGCAGTCATTTTCTAAATCAAACTGATGGAGTGCTTCCTAAAGGCATTACACCAACTGTATATCTGGAATTATATTTGCCTTCTTTTATTGCATTAGCACTAGGCTTGAACTTCTCAAATTTGCATTGTGCTTTGCAGAAGTTCTCAGGATATTTGAAGCAGTTTATAGCTAGAATCTGGCATTTAAAAAAAAAAGAGCAAAAGAAGTATAGAAATGAGACTTTAGTTTCAAGGAACAAATAGAAATTGGAATGAGTAAGCAAGAGGAATATTGCATTTTCTGGGTGCATCTGAAGGCACTGAAAAGGGGGGTGGTGCTGTGTTACAACTCTGATCCTGGGTGTCTCACAAGGCTTTCTGAAATGTTTCATTTCTGCTTTTGAGGAGGATGCTGTGTAAGGAACTGATGTACAGCAAAAGCATATGAGCAGAGAGTGCCCGGGACAATGCACTTAACAACTGGGATATAATGTGATGATGTCTCTGCACTGGCTTTTGGCAAATCCATCTCTTGTTATTTGAACGTTGTCTTTCTTTTCACCGTATGGTGTGACACTATCAGGCATCCTTCTCAAGACAGGCTTGTAATATTATTGAGGGGAATTTTCAAAATCACAACCAAGATTCTCATGTTAATCTGTACTTTTGAATATCTCCTCCCTTGTTCTTGTGTGGTTATTTCAGTAGTAATTCTTGGTCACACAGAGCAATAGGTATTTTGGAACAAGCTAGCTAAAATAAGATCAAGAACACACAGTGAAAGGGAAAAAGAAAGCTCAGATGAAATTGGTTCAGGTGCAGAATTGAGCTCCCCAAGCTGTGGGAGGGGGAGATATGTTGGTGCAATGACTCTCTGTTTGAACAGGACCATAGCATGTCTAGTTCTCAGGGAGCTTGTGTGAAACCCTTCAGTTTCTCAGTGCTTGGAGCAAGTTAAACCACATCTCTGCTAACTCCTCACCTGTTACTGTGATGTCACTGAGATGATGAAATTCCCATCAGAGCTGGATGCTTTAGGGTACTGCTGGAAGGTTGCGGAAGTCACCTGTTTCAGTCTGGTGTCTTATTGTAACTCTTCTCATCTTCCGGAGCAGAGGCCAAGTAATCCTTTCATAAGTTCTGTCCCTTTCACAAGCACTGGTAGACAAATGGGTGCAAGGGAGGTTCTTGGGGTAAGACTGGGCTCAATAAATCACTTTAAAGAAGAGAAGTCAGCCAGCCGGGGAGCAGTGAGGGTCCTTGCAATTACCTTTCCTGTGCTGTGAGTCTAAGCCTGTCTCAAAAGCATTTTTTTTCATTCCCCACCATCCCAAAATATCACAACCACCTGCTGGACAATAGCTTAACATCTAAAAAATTAATATCAGATTATGACTAATAAATTGGCAGAAGACAGGTGACAGCTTGAGAGCATTCTCTATTTTAAATGCAAACTTTAAATTTTAATAAGCAAATAAAATTATAAAATTACCCATTTTGAGGTCTCTACTGCAATTCTAGGAATAAGATTACTTAAAAAAAAGGTAGTCCACTACCTGCAAATGGCACTTAGATGAACAATTGGGCTCCCAGTGTAGACAGTTAAAAGGAAGCTTATGGTATTTTCCTGCAACACAGATCAGGTAGGCAGGCATTCCTGGAAGACATGAAAACAGCCTTTTGCTCAACTGAAGGATCAAAGAAACTTGTGTGCTAGTGCGTGGGTGAAACTTTTGGTGGTCAAGGGGTAATTTCTGATGGTATGGTGATCTCTAGATAAATCCACTGAAGGGGAAGGTGTGGTTAATGGAGGATGATCAGGAAAGGTACCTAGTCTGAGTCCAGTTGGTAATGAATATTCGTGACATGCATGGTGTGATGTCCACTGATACTTTTGGCCCTTTTGTCCTATCCTCTCTACGGCTTGTGTGGCTTAGCTCCTCGCTCTGGAATAAGCACTGTGCAAAGGGAAGTTAACCACTGCTGAATTCATGCCTAGTGCACTACATTTTCTGAAAACCAAGAAGTTTGTGGTGTTGCAGAGGTGTCTGGCCTAACTAACATGGTTCTTGCTGACACTGCGTTAAACCAGCCCCATTGATGGCTGCAACACCCTCTCTGAGATA
This sequence comes from Haemorhous mexicanus, assembly GCF_027477595.1. Taxonomy (NCBI): domain Eukaryota; kingdom Metazoa; phylum Chordata; class Aves; order Passeriformes; family Fringillidae; genus Haemorhous; species Haemorhous mexicanus. The sequence continues at coordinate 67,495,190 of NC_082381.1, forward strand.
GTGTTACTTAGTTGTTACTAGGATATTTTAAAGATCCTCTCAGTCTATTGACTACCCACATGAGCAATTTACTTACAGTCCATTACTATTGATTATATTAGGAAAGATGAAAAATAAGAAACCAGCATTGCAGAGAATAGGTCAATTTTTAAAGGCTACCTCTCCAAATTAGCTGTTTTAAAATTCAGTATATATATGAACATAAAAATCTGGTCTTAGTGAGAAAAAAGACGTCACATAATTTGTTCCTCTCACTTTTTATTGTTAAGCTTTGCAAGGGAACCATGAAGATGTAGAGTGCTTGACCTCTTGCCAAATGATTAATAACATATTTTTACCTCAGATAATCACATTTTGTCACAGTTTCAAACTGAAACAAATTATCAGTATGTCCCACATTTATTTCCTCTTGCCATAAATCAACAATGTAGTGTTTCTTGGTGTGTTTTTTTTTTAAATCCAAATGGTTTTGTTAGAGTAAGATAATAGAAATACCTGAAGTGCAGTATCCCTTCACCCTTTTTCATGCTTTTCCCTTTCTGTGTCATATGTTATGGATAACTGAATGATCATATTGATGGCAAAATCCCAGAGAGGGTTAAAAATCCCACAGCAAAACTGTGTTGGGAAGGCAGGATTGTCTTCCTGCCCTAGAATACGATCCTCCTTCCTGATAGAGGAACGCCACGCTGATTACCTTCCAGCTACACACCACTGCCAAACTACATCTGATTGTCTGTCTGTTGTCCCCTGGGTTTATTTCAACACTAAATTTTGAAAGGTGGTATTATGTTCTTAATGGAATGTGCACGTTGCTATGTGTACTGAAATAGGACTGAAATGCAGAGACTGAGGAAAGCAGTGTTCATACCCAGCACTTAGGTGACCATTTGTGTGGCAAAATGGCAGCTCAGATTCACGTCTTGTATGTGAATTCGCTATTCATCACATAACAAAATGCACCTGGAGAATCAGTGTGTGAGCAGGGAATGGGAAACTTGTCCTCTTCTCTGCTCCCTGGCTTCGTGCAGCACCTCCATTACTTACACTGTAATGTCACCTCTGATGTCAGTGGGTTTTAACTCAACAGTTAAATCTGCCACAGGAAATCAGTAGCAAACTGTCCTAACTTGATTTTCCTAACCTGGGGACCTCCTTTACCACTGTCTTCCCAGCATATAGATTTTCAGATTTTATTTTTCACCTGAAATGGTTATGAGAGGGTGCTGTTTTGTATGACCTTACAGGTCTGCTGACAGGGTAAAGAAAACTAATTCAAATTTTGTTTTCTTTTTCTTCAGCCAGAAATTTATTTACAAGCAGGGGGCTCCCTCATGATTATGGTTGGGTGTTTTCCCCTACCAATGTTCTCATGAGGTTTAAAATAAAGGTTAGAAAATGTATCAAGCTGTGCTTGACCCCAGAGTTTAGGGCAGATGTGGGCTTGACGGGGATTTTGGCTCTCTGATTGTATGTGAATCTTTTTTCTCTATATTGGGAAGCTCAGGGAGGCATGGGTCTGTGCTTGGTCATGGGACCTGTGCTCTTTCATGCTTTGCCTGCCTGGGATGAAAAGCTTTTGAGATTGCTGTTGAGATAGAGAGCAGGATTTTGGAAAACCCACTGTGGGGAATATCTTTCCAAAACTGACCTGGACTCCAGCCAGCATACGGGGGAGAAAGCCCAAGTGCCTTGAACATTGAAGTAAGTGTGAGAGGGAGAGGTGCCTGCTGCCACTGGCTCATCCACTGGAGCCTAGCGACTCAGTGAGCAGCTGTGGGGGGTCGTGGGAGCAGGGCTGTTTCCTGAAGCCCCTGAACCTTGGCCCCAGTGCTCCTCAGCCTCCCCCTTCACAGCTGGAAGGTCACTGACACTGGCATGGGGTGTCCTCTCTCTTTCCCATCCTGGAAACCCAACAGGGGGTGCCTCCAACCCTCCAATGGACACAGCTTGGATACAACACTTGCGCTGTCACAGTAAATACTAATGCTAACATACGGCAAACACTGCATACTGCCACAGAGGAATGTTATGTTATATTTTATTACTGGAAAAATTATAATTTTGCCCCTTGCTGGTGTGGTGGTGGTGTGGTGTTTTCCTTGCACTTACCTGCTTCTGACTACCTTTCATGTTCTCTTCTGCTGTTGAGATACATTGTTTATAGTGTATAAGGTATTTCAAGTTATTTTGGTCTAATAGTACACTCTAAACATCTCATAATTTAATGGCCCCTGAGATCCTGTTATAATCCAGCTGTTGTCCTTTCTTACCTTAATAATTTCTATTTGCTAATAATGTGTATAGTGAAAGAAATTTTCGCTTACAGGCACATGTACATGAATAGTTTTCTTCAGCTAACTGATGGCAAACCCTGCATTATGCGCCCTTTTCCCCATGTCCCTGCCCCTCAAGGACAGTGCAGCAGGCTACGTACTGCCCTGACAGCTCCAGCAGTGTTGGCTGCACCATCAGCTCCTGCTTCCACCCCTGGACATGCATCTTGAACATCCATCCTTACAAGCACAAGCTTGGGGTGCAGATGATTAGAGGGTGATACCAGGGGGCAGAGCTGCTGTGGGCTGTGGAGCAATGGCTGCTAGGAGTAGGATAACAGCAGGGAATGGGAATCTGAGATCAATGTGATTACTGTGGCTACTTACCTGCTAAATGTTGTGATGATTATTACATAATGTTTAATGAAATTGGGTCCTGGGATTTGGCTGCAGAATCCTCAGCTTGTCTGGTGTAGCTATACATAAGAGGGGAAGTAACTAATTTTATACTAGTCCTGGTTGTGTTGTGTGGACATTTGGTGCAAAGAATGAATGAGTTGTCAGTGTGGGAACCAGCCCAGATCTTGGAGGTGGCAATGCCAAAACCAAGTCTCTTAGAACAAAATTTGGGATCAGTACATGTTAGCAGATAGTGTTGACATATTTGAATGAACTGAACATAGACATCACCTTAATCTCCACCAGACACATCTACTCTGTGTTCTGTTGTGGTTTTGTAAGTGACTGTCTGCCCTTGTGTGTGCTGATACTGTTGACAGGAAAATATAAGGACCTTTCAAGTGACACCTGCCTTAATCAAACAGTGACATATGAAGACCAAATCACACTGGTTTTAGAGATGTCACTGGATGAAAGCTTATCCTGGTCAGAGAGTCTCCATGGATCTGCAGCGACATTTCACAGGCCTATTGGGGGGAATGGAATGTGGGCTTTGGATGTTTCATCCAGCTAATATTGGCCTTTGTTGTGACATTTACGGTGTCTTAAAGGAAAATTCTAGTGATTTTTCAAAATTCTAGCAGTTATTGAAAGCAGTTGAATTGCTTTTGAAAAAACCCCAGAATGTTGTATTTATGAGACCAATCATCAATCAGGAAAAAAAGAAAGAAAACCCAACAATGCAGGAAGGTAAATGGTGATAAAGATCCCACATAAAGTCACTTTTCTCAGCAGGCAGAAAGGCTGATGAACTGAAATGGAAAGTCCTTCTCATTGATTTCACTGAGAAAAGTAATTGACTTTGAACTCTTTGAATAAGTTGCAATCTGTATTTAATTTCTTGTCCAAGGAAGAAAATGTAATTTTGTTTTTCTTGTGGCTGCTATTAGCCTTAATGTCAGTTGCACAGCTGAATCTCTTGCATCAAGCTCCAAATTTACCCCTGATGTCAGCATGCTTAGGAATAAAGCAAAAATCAGCCTTTCATCTCTCAGTTGCTTAAAGGATCATGCCGTAATACCACATTTATTAATTCAAAATCTCTCTTGTCTGTACATGCACAAATGGAGCTAAGTACTCTGAGGAAAGGCAGAGAAAGTATAAAGACTGTAACTTAACTTTTAGACATTAATGCAACATACTAACTGAAAATGTTCTGGGAGTTTTAGCAAACATACACATTTTTGCCCTTGGACTGCCTGAATGGAGAGATTCAGCACTTCAGGCTGTCAAGGTGGCAGATATGAACTGCTGGTTTTCTCCCAGGGCCACACTAACTTTTGAATGACGTGGACATAGTCCTAAGTTTGTTGTCATCAATTCCGACATGGACAGGGAGATCTGCACTGACCCCATCTGACCAGAGGAGCCACAGAACAGTTTCCTCAAGCAGATGTATTTAGGTAAGATCAGGTCAGTTCCGTACTGGGACAGCCATCTGAAGGCAGAGAAGCTTGGGCACCATGTCTTGCCTGTCCCAGTATGAAGCATCTGATCCTGCAGGCCTTCCTGACATAAGTATCTTATACGTGCCCTTGCTGTCCACATTACCTGGGTATGTACAATCTGTCTGTAAGAACTCCTGTCTTCTTCACCTGTCACACAGACTTGTTTAGCCAAAGATTATGAAGAGGAGAAAACAGTTTTGATAATTAAACTTTAATGATTTACACTGGCAGTCTGGGGATGTTACACTTTCAATCACCAATGCAAACAAGATCAGAAAGCTCATCTAGAAAGATGTCTTTATGGAAGAAATAATGAGTCTTTTTAAGGCTCCAGATAGCAATGTGTGCTGGAAAGGCAGCAAATGTTAAATACCAACCCACTTGAAAAATCCTTTAAAATTACAGAAAAATGTAAACAGACCATTCTGTGAATGAAGACTGGGGGTTGTTTGTTTCCATTTATCACCCCTTGTTATAAAAATTAAGGGAAATAGGCAGTCCAGATTGTTTTTTTGAAGTGTTCTAACAGGGAGAAACTGTGATCTTAAAGCGTGGACTGGTGAGGTGGCCATGCCTGGATCCCTGAAGAGGCATCTTCTTTACCCAGAACAGAACGTCTCTCCCATGCACATAGTTTCACAAATAGAAGTCTAAGGGAAACTGGAAATACAGATGACAAAAATATTTGAAAATGATGCTAAACTGTTTTAAATGCCTCTTTTCTCAGGGAAAGGAAAAAATATGATACAAATACATTTGCTTCCCAAGAGACTATGTGTTCTTGTGTGCAGAGTAGAAAATCAGAAGAACTTTTGTTTTTCCCAGAAGTGATGTTGTTTTTCTAATACCTTCTTGCATTTTTCTGATAAAAACAGAAGATGAGCTAGATTATTTCTGTACACAATCTATAATGTGGGGCTAGTGTATTCCAGGGAGCCTCAAGCTGCAGGAACAATCTGGATGTAGATGTTCATGTCTGACTATGTGAAGTTCAATATTCTATGCTGTTTTTCATTGTGTTTGTTTTCCTTTTGTTTTTCATGACAATCGATATACAGATTTGCTCCACAAATTCTGACAGCTTAATGTTGTTCCTGCAAGGACATTTTTGTACCAGTGGAATACCAGTTTTGGTCTTTTTTTTCACCTCTTTCTTCCTAAGTCATGTGCTTTTCTTTTAAATACTGTTTTCATATTAAGTTCTTTGAACATTGTCATCATGTTTATCTCAAAATTCTTTTTGTCTATTTTTGTGGGCTTATACTAAGAAGTTCTTATAGGAACTTCTTATTTTCTGTAGCCCCACTGAAAATTTTACAAGCTACTTCGCATCAAGTTCTGCTACAGAATTTTTCTTTACCTTATTAACAGAATTGTCATTTACCTTTTTTAGTATGTGTCGTCACAGACTTTTTGTTTGAGAACGTTACTCTTATCCCAAACCATGACTACAATTTTGTTATAAGTATTAAAATCCTGTGAATGTCAGAGCAAATCTGGGAAGCTGTGGAGTAGCTCCACTGTAAAGGTCAAACCTATAGATACTGCACTGGCTGAACAATGTACAGTACTGCAAGGACTCAGAATAACCTAAGTCAATGAGTAACAAACTAAACCCAGAAAGAATTTTTGGACACAAAGGCCGAAGGTGATGCACCTGAGGTTGTTTTTACCATTATTCCTAATTTTGCTTGTGTATCATAAAGGCTGCCAGGAAATCCATGGCTTTCCAGCTTCTCTTGTCTTTTAAAATAAGCCCTAAATCTTTTTGTGTAGCTAGAGCAAACACGGACCCAGCCATTATGGTAAGCAGATACAACTTGCCAGAAAGACTTAGTGCTGTGTCTGGGTAATCCTCTCCTCTACAACAAAGGCCCCCTCTGACTTTGAGGTTTTGTCAGAGGTTGTGATATACAGCTGGTTCTGTGATGAATAATTCCCTGTGCACCATTGCTTCTGTGTAACAGACTATACCACCAGGCAGGTTTTACAACTGGTTTTTAGTTAAGATATTCTCTGGAGCTCTTGATGTATTGACTGGGCACTCTTGCTTTGATGGCAAGCAAGTAATGTGCATGGGCCATAGTCTTAGTTCATTCATGGCAGAAAGAGAACAAATAAGCTGAAGAAACATTGCCAGACAGACACATATTCCTTAAAGTTTTACCTGTTTCTCTCTTCTTCAGTGTGCTTATCAGACATTTCCTTTTCATGGCACATATGCTATTGTGGAATCTCAGCACTTCAGCATCTGAGCTGTGTTTATCCTTATGAGAGACCATGACTAGGACCAGCATTTTAATCCTTAAATTTTTTAAAGAGTGAAAACTTAGTTAATAATTACAGTTAGTAAGTGGCTTGATGAAGATCACAGAGCTATTGTGGGCCAGTGTAGTATCCCATGAACTCTCTCCCTTTGGTCAATCCCCAAGTCCTCAGCCCTGGAAACATTAACTACTTACCACAGAGTTAGCCCTCCCAAAGGGTAAAACAGATTCCCCCTTGGACTTGGTGTCACAACTTCCTCTGGTTTCTCCTTCCCCTGTCACTGGCTTGGTACCCCTGGTAGCCACCCCCTACTCCTGGAGGCCAGACCCCTCTGCCCGGCCCTTAACTCCACTCACCCACCCCTTCCCCTTTATAAGCCCTTTTATAAGTGGTTCATGCTCTTTCCCCACGTTTGCCCTTTGCCAGCTGTTTTACACTGCTGGAATAAAACCTTGTCAAAAAGGGAAAAAAAGAAAGGCAAAAGAGCCTTTCTTGCCTCTATCGCTGAGCCAGATGCGGTGAATGTTGAGTGGAGGTTTGACTGCATTGCCTGAATGTTCACTCAGCCTGCTTTTCGACAGGAGAGGCTTGCTGGGGACAAGAGATAGGCAGCAGCACCTACTATTGTAACACCGCATTTTTAGGCCAGGAAATACTAAATCCAAAACTTGTGGTAAATTATTCTATTCTTCTTCCATGACTGTGTGAAGAGACATTTTCTAGTCATAAGAAAGGACAGCCTTACCAAAAGGCTGAAAACATGTGAATATTTTTGTCATGTGGGTCTAGTGTGAGCTGGCAGAGCCCTTGGGCTGTGCTTCCACCTGGAAGCGTGTGACAGCTTTTGTCTTTGGAAACTTTGCTCTTGAAGAGAGCCATTTGCTGGAAGGGAACTTGTATTTTCTCCTGGTTTCTGCTTCTGAGGAAATGTGGATTGAAGCAACATGCAGCAAGAAGAGCTTTGGTGTATTTTCACCAGATTATTTGTAGATATAGGAATGGGATGTAGACATTGCATCCTAATTTCTGGGTGGACTGTGATTACCTTCTGGTGAACCTGAAGCAGCAAAGAAAGACACATTTGTTCACTCCTCTCCTGTTGGGAAGCAGAGGACGTGGTCATTCAAATGGTCACAGACATTTAATTTCCAGAGATGGCTTCAGATTAACATATCTCTAATCAAGATTTTCTGAGATTCTCTTTGGATTAAAGGAGATGTATTGCTGCATGGCCTGGTGCTGAAGATGTAGCATATGTAGGTGATTGACTTCACACTTCATCAAAGTCTTCAAATCCATCTGTCTCTTTTGGGAAAAAAAAAAAATTGAAAAGTTCAGGGATGGGTTAGTACTGAGTGGTCTGGAAGAATGATTGGTCATGGGGAAGCACTGCAGAGTTGGGGTGGCTGTAATGCTTAGATCTGTCCTAAGCCTCATATTATTGAGCACTGTTGTCAGAAGTCTTTTTACAAATATAGGAGAGTTTCCTTTTATAATTTTATGCCACCCCAAGGGTTACTGAGGGCCACTACACTGATTAGTAATTTTTGCTGGATCAACACAGTCAGAAGGACTTTCTCCTAAACCAAGTAAGATTTAGTGTATTAAAGGTAAGTTATAGCCCAAAGACAGCCATTGCTGTCTGTCCTCTACTAAATGGGAAACGTTGGATGCCAGATTTGACCTGAGAAAACTTAAGGTGGTGACTCCCATCCAAGGGGCTTCATCCTCTCGAAAGAATCTTATGGAAAAGCTGCTCCCACTAAGCTCACCTCACTTCAGTGTGTGTAGAATATGGGATCAAAGAATTTGCCCTCTTGTTATCTGTCAGAGAGGTGATTTACTTGTGGTGTGCAACTCTTCTGTGGGGACAGAGTACTAGCTATTAAAAGAGAATTTAAGGTAGTGGAGAAAGGCATAACTGGCTGGAGCTGTAGTGCAGGGAGGGTAATATTTCTGGGGTAAAACATGGGGGCAGAAGACGGAGTTTCTATTTCCTGATCTTTTCATAATAAGACTGAATGTCCAGACAGACAAAAACATCTCAGGCCGAATCCAGCTGTTTTCAGGTCAGATGTAAGTGCAGGCTCTCTCTACCCTGGGCATCTCAGGCACACATTAGGCAATGGGTATAATCCTGCCCGGCATCCTCTATAGAAAGATGGCCCAAGTTATGTTGGTGTAATGTTTTTTATCAACGGAATTGTCCCTGATGCTACTCAGACAACCTCTGAAGGACCACGGCTCCACTGCACCTCAATAACTGCTCAAACACCCCCTCCTCCTGATGTGGTAGCCAGACAATTGGGTGCCCTGCAGAGAGCTGCTTCCCAGTCCCTATGCTCAGTAAGGGAACCATCGTGCTGCTCTGCTGGGGCTGCTGTACTACTTCCAGTGTTGCAGGGAGTCTTCTTTATGGTTTTTATTTAGAAAGAAATTTGTATCTTTACCAATTACACTTATGTTTGTGAGTTAATGAGACCTATTTTGAGACTGAAATGCACGAGGTTGCTTTCTTTGCTTGTTGTTATTTCTAAGAAATATATTCATAAGTAACACCAAATAGGAGATTTCTTTAACACCTGCCCTAATACATGGATGGGTAGAAAACAATACAATTTAGAAATAAATTTTCCTATATAGACAATGCAAACAAAATTTACAGTCATAAAAGGAATTGTTGAAATGTTCCACTTCCTAGCAATTAAAGGAGATTTCTAAGCATGTAGCAGGGGCAGTCCACCAGCTGGTGATCACTGAGAACTTCTAGAAACTTATTTCTAAAGGGAACAACTGGATATGTGAATGAAATCTCTGGTGAGGGGAGATGGCTGTGTGCAGTTGAGGTGGCTTGGTGTGCAGGTCTGATAGGCTCACTGTCCTCTGCGAGGAGGAAGGTTGCCAGCATGTGGCAACATTGGCTGTTGAGGTATTTGACAGGAGCTATAGACAAGACAGGCACATAATTCAACACAAATTTAGCCTGCTGTTTACATAAGTAATTTACTTTTTGCACTTATGACTTATACTGTTGGTCACCTGGGGCCATGTGTGAAACTGATGATGTTACATTCCTCAGGGGCACTATCAGACGTCAGAATTTTTGTGTTTTGATTGCAGACCAGAAGTGCTGGCAGGTAAAAGGAGAGCTGTCCAAGTAGGCAGGCAGGAGGTGCCATGGGCTCTCAGGGTGCAGGGCTCACAGCTGTGATGGCTCTGGGGAGAACTGATGGGGATGAGCAAAGCTGCCCTGCTGCCCTGTCAGCACGCTGGAAGGGTCACCATCTGAGTGCCAAGAGTAGGTTCCTGTACTCCTCCTGAAGCATTTTCCTCCAGGAGCTAATTTTTTTCACTTGTGAGAAGTTTAATTTAGCTGTCCCTTCCCCCAAAGCTTTAATGACATCCAGTGCAGGCAGTTGTTCTGGATCACAAGATGGTATTTGAATTTGTGTTGGTGTGACAACTTCACTCTCGCTCACCTTTCTGTGCAAATCTTGTTCTGCCCTCTTTCTGAGGTGAATTTGGCTTTGTCATTGACTGATGGCTCTCTGCTAAATGTTCCTCTCACTCCTCCCAGCAGGTATTGCAAATGGATACCGAAGAGGTTTCCAGGCATTTGAAATTGCTGCAGACAATTTCTTTGTTCCTGTACACCCTCTGGAGCATTTGTTCTTTCTAGAGAAGCTGTCCAATGAATGATAGACTCAGACAGGGCAGTTATTATAGTATCCTTTCTAATGCAATGGATAGCCTGGAGCATTCCTGCTTCCTTCTCTGAAATGAAACAGTCCAGCTGTGACAAGAGGTACAGCGTGTCACTGTAGTGAGGATCACCCATGGGGCTCACACAAGGGCTCCTGCCCAGGCCCCCGGCCAAAGCAGGGCAGCAGATTTGCCACCTCTGCAGACTACTCAAGAAGTGCCTTCTCCTGCCCAGGGCACTGAGAGGCTGACAGGGAGTGTCCCATCAGCTCCACAGCAGTGGCCCATGGATATGGCACCACATCTCTTTGTGGGACAGCACAGAGCAGGACCCTGAGGGCTCTCTGCCTTGTGACTAAGGCTTATCAGTCATTTCATGATGGATATTCCGATCAGCATAAAGCAAGGAGTGATATTTATTCTCTTTTTACTAAAGCCTTTAACTTTCAAAGAGAAGAGAAGAGAAGAGAAGAGAAGAGAAGAGAAGAGAAGAGAAGAGAAGAGAAGAGAAGAGAAGAGAAGAGAAATTGGTTTTATAAGGATTCTTCCACTCTTCCATAATCCAAAGCACTTTAACAGATCAGTTAAGTTAGGATATAGTGCTGGTAATGCAGTGACTCTGGGCAACAGGGCAGTCTGAACTGCACCATATATCACAGCGCCCATCTCTGCTGGATGTGATATGCATGCTGTTTGATTTTTTAAAGCTCTACTCTTGCCCTTGATTTTGACTGACCAAATCCAAGCTATTAAATATGTTCCTCAGTATGTCTTTAAAACAGCTTTTAAAAAGGATGTTTAAGCACTTGTAGATGTTACCAGATTAAGACAGGTTAGTGGAATACAGTTTTATCCCCTAATCACAATGCCAAAGCATTCAAATATTCAAGGGGATTGTATGAAGCATCAAATCAGCAGCTGAACTCTGCTGAGTTTTGTCTATCTGTACGGAAGACTGTCCTGATTTTGTGTCCTTTTATTGCAAGAAGTTCTATTCCCAATAATAAAAAAAAGGGCTTTTTCCTTGCAGGAGATAACTTTTGAAAATGAAGGACATCTCTCTTTCCTTGTAAATATCTTTCTTTACCTGTAAAATACTGGGCCTCCTGTGTGTGTGAGTCATGCAGGTGCTGCTGGTTCCTCTGCACTGGTGGCCAGTGGGGATGTTGGCACCAACAGCAGGGAGCACAGGACAGCTGCCCAGTTATGGGAGCTGCCCCAACCTGGCAGCCTCAGGAAAAGCAGTAAAGTTGTACCAGCATCTTAACCCAATCAGCACTGCTGAGCAGCAGGTGGTGCTTTCTCAGTAAATCTGAGACAAAGCTGTGGCAGCTGCTGGAAGCTTTGAGATGTTATTATTCATACCAAAATACAAAAGAGTTTATTAATAGCCATATACTTCCAAACACACTGCACCAGACCAGCTCGTAACCCTTGTGATCATTAATTTTTTGTTCTCCCACTCGTGCCTCTAAAGTGAAATAGTAAATAATTTTTTCTGTACCCGAGAATCTTTCCAATAATCTTCATTAATGATTATTTCTGTCATTTTCAAGCTCCTTCTGTAGAATATTGTGCTTGTATAATTAACCAAATCCCTCTCTCATCTCCTCTTAGGCTATATTATTGATGTAAGGTGAAAACAGAATAGTCCTGAAGTGTAAGACCTGAATTTGGCTCAAAGACTATGCTATGCTAAAAGCTTTCTTATCCTATTATAGGTTGTATTCAATATATTTAGTGGAAGAAATCAAGAAATCTGAAAAATTATCAGGAGAACACTAACAGATACTGTTGAAAGAAAATTTAATTAGGGTTTAAAAAGAAAACAAAAAGAAAACTTAAACCTTTAGGGCTGGTATAAAATGGCAAACACATTGTATTCCAGTGCAAATCACTAATGATTAAATTCTTCTTTCAGACACACATAAATCAGAGTAGCCTCACAGACTTTAATAGAGTCATGCCAAAATTATGCTGGTGTAGTCAGCTCATTTTGGCCTTCTATACTTGGCATTTGTCATTGTAGCTCTAATCCAAACTCTGAGGAACCTCTTGGGAATCTTTACATTCAGATAATGGGATTTGGATTGGACAGTATAAGTTTAACATGAATCATAAGTAGCTCAATTTGGTATTTTTATGGCTCATAATATGCAGGAGAGGCACATGAGCCAGCTGGAGCATTGATCTTGTTGCCTAAGAATGGAAGTGAAACCATGAAGTGTTTCCCTTGGTCCACCTAACACAAATCAGATGGTACCTAAGTAAATACCAAATCAGAACAATCTTGAGCCCTGACCTCATATCATGGGTTCTATTTTCTGGTGCCAGGTCTCCAGTGAAGTGATTCTCCTCTTCTACTTCTCACGAGCCTTGGCCATTCATAACCCTCATCTCATAATGTTGATGTCGTTAATTGCATTAGTATTTAATTATATGCTACTGGGATAGCATTATCTTGTCTACTATGTTTGCTTCGTTCATTATGTTCTGTGCATGTAGCGGACAAGAGGACCCAGAGGTCACAAAGCCTGTTTCTGATCTCATTTACACTGGAGATGCATCAACAGAATTTGATGAACTTCAATGAAATTATTCTTGGTATACAGTAGTGCAGCATGAGTATGAGTTTGAGGTCTGCTGTTACTCTGTTAATCTGCTAGAATGGCATTGCTCATGCTGAGGGTGAGAGGGAGCTGTAGTTCACATGTATATATGTAATGATTTATATATATATATAATGATTCTTTAAAATGGTTGTTCATGTTCAAAAGGAAAAAAAAAAACATTTTCTTTTCATTGGGGATTTTCTGGAGATATTAGTCTGGTGTGAAAAGCAGCAAAATTTAGCCTAGTGTATTGCATGCTTGGAATCAAGATGACACACAACCAGTACATGCATTCCCTTGTTCAAAACCCTTGGGTAGTAGAAAATGTCTGTCACCTTCTGTACTGATGAAAGGAAAACATCTTACTGCCAACTTGTTTAAAGAGAAGAAGCCTTCTAATCTTCATCTAAGAAACAAGCAGATGAATGGAAAGGATGCTTTTGTATCAATATCACATGAAGGGTAATGAAATTGGAAATAGATGAATGATGTATTGTTCTTCCAGCAGCACTCTTAAGTATATGGGAAAATTGGCTTTCAGTATATACAGCAGCTGCTTATATAGCATGACTAAAAAAAGACCCCATGAATATGAAAGGTCCCAGATGAATGAGGCCTGAAATGGAAAACCTCTATTTCTACAGCGGGCAGGATTGCGTGACTTTTGCAGGCCTTGCCAGTAATTTGCCAGTGTTTACATTTGATCTTTGGCTTTCAGAAGCCTTGATTTAGTAGGCTGTAAAGCCCTCTTCCCCCACCTGCCATTTGCACCTATAAAAATTATGTTATAACCATCCCTTTTTCTATGTGTCATGCAGGAAAGCCATCCCCTGGGAAAATGGGAAAAGTGATGGTGTAAGCCCCGTGCCAGGTTCCACATCACTTGCTACACTGAAGAAAACATGAGGTATGTCTCTTGGATGCAGGAAAACCATTTCGCCATGGAGAGGGGGAAGCAGCCAGGAGTGGGAGAGTGTTTGCTAGCAGAGAAGATCTTGACCAGGAGAGCATAGGGAGGCAACAGCCCCTTCTTTGAGCGTTGCCTGGTGTCATCCCCAGTGGAGCTGCTGTGCCTCTGCAAGAACTAGTACCCCTTTCTAAGTGAATGACCCAACTACTGGGGCCGGGTTCTCTTTCTTAGGGTGTGTGGCAAGCAGACCTTGGTGCTTGTGACTTGGAACAGGAAAGGAGATAAAATCTTGAAATGCTGTGTGGGGCTGGAAACCTGGTTTCTAAACCTGATTTGAAGCAGCACCACCCTGCTTGGGTGCTGTCTCCATGCCAACATGTGATGGAGGAACAGGCTTGGGTGCAAAAAGCAGACGTGCTCTTTGTGAGGCCCCAGCTCGTAAGGAGATATGCAGTGCAATTTCTTTTCCGAATTAATATTCCTTGACCAGGCACTGGGACTGTATCTGTTTCCTAGATCTCTCCAGTTAATGGAATGGCCAAATACAATTGTCTGGCAATGGAACTGCACTTCAGTAACACAAACAAAAAGACATTAATTTACATTTGTGCCAATACCATTAATATAAATTGGTTATTAGCTATTTATGCTAAAAGGCTGTAATAAAAATCATAAAGGTAGTTTTATTAACAACATTTTGCTCCATGAAATCCATGCTAGAAGGCATGCTTTGCAATCAGTTGCAATCAAGCAATATGGCATTTGCTCCACCTAACTAACATATTTATAAACAAATTACTCCCCCTTTTTCTTTACTTTGCATTTTATAACATATCAATGCTATGAAGTTAATAGGACAATGCTTTTGCTATGCTTTTGTAATTCAATCGCAATGTTGTATTGATCTTTATCCTATCATTTTCATGCATATATCGGGAGGGGTAGTTAAAGAAAAAATGGCATTTACAAACAATTATAAAGCAGAAATAGCAAGGATGGAAATGTGTTTCAATCATTGCTTTTAAATAGGGATGTGGGGAAGACTGACTCTAGCAGAAAAATGGAGCAGCACGTGATCTGCCCTTTTGGTTTCAGTCTCTTCATGCATCTATCTAAATATCTAGAATATTTTCTAGGTTGCATGGGCCTGATTTTCCCTTATGTGGTGCTGTTATACCCATGCTGATGGAAGGAAGAGCCTGTGATGTCCTTCATTTCTAGCACAGCCATTCCAGCGTCATGCAGCGTCACCTGAGCCTTTCTGCAGCACTTTCATACTGGGTCTCCAAGTCAGGAATGCAGGCAGTAATGGCAAGAGAAAGGGAAGAGGCAGGTCTGTTGGAATGAGGAGAAAATATGTTGGGAATGGCATGCTCTTTCTAGAGAAGTACAGAGGTACACCATGGGACACCATGCCTGCCTCCCCCTGCCATGTTGCACAAGCATCTGTGTAAGCGACAGATTAAAATATTGCATGAGGCTCCCAGACATGTCAGTTCATGATGTCCCTAAGGCTAGACTTAGACAAGGCTTTCTTCTGGCAAGAGTGCCATAGACAACAGCATCGACCTCCTGCTCTGGCTCCTGTGGCCAGCAAGGTGCTGCAAAACCAGTTTCCCAAAACCCAGCCCAGGAGGATGATCCAGCTTGACGCAGGTTGGTCCCACAATCTGGTTGTACCCATCCCAACGAGGAGACCTTGTGCAGCTGATGGATTTGTGTGAAAACCTTCCCTGTGGCAGGATGATGTGCCTGTGTGTGATTCCTGCTTCCTGCCCTGCCCATCACTTGAGGCTGAGGTTCTGCTCTGTTCCTCTCCCAGGAGGAGCTGCATTTAAATATTTGATGTCAGTTCCTTGGCATGAGAGAAGATCCAGGATGTTTTGGAACTGAGGAGCTATTTTGAACAAACAAAAGGTGCTGCAGTGTGGTTTAAGGTTAACAGATGGACCTGTCTCAGCCATCTGCCCCTTTCAGAGCTAGTGCTTCAGGCATCCTGACCACACCTCCTGATTTGGCTTCTCCCCCATGCAGATGCAGTTTCAGCCAGGTATTTTGGTTCCTCTGACTGATGCTCCTTTGGGGGAGGTAGGATGAGTGAGGTGATGGTTCATGCTTTGCCTTTTCCAGAAATTAAGGGTTTTATTTCAGACAAAACAGCAATATTGCTAATAGCAACTGTAAATTTGGAGGTTGGTTTCTTATTTCTGTAAAGAATGTATTCTGATGGATGAAAATATCTTCTGTTTAATGAATTCATATATCCAGTGGAATTTCAGTCTTTCACATTGGAATTAGAAGTTCACATTAAATTATATTCTTAAATTATAGTGTAATCTAACCCAGCTAAGTCTGATCTCTAATAGGCTGATGTTAGTTATTTTAAGGGGAACTAGCTAGTTTGGAAAAGAGGAGGGTAAACCTGTTTTTTCCGCAAAGAGGTTTATACAGTTGTGATAACTAATAGATAGCAACCAACTCTGTGTGTAGGAATATTTTTACCCCATGTACATTCATTCTCCATGTGAGGATGTATAGGAGACTCTGAGCATAAGTGTTTCATGACACAAAATAGTCTGGTGCTCCTTTCATATTGGTAAGGAAGAGGGGTAGACTGTTTTTGTGGTGAGTTGATACCAGAGGCTCTTCAGCTGTCTGCATTCACTGATCCTGCCGTAGGTTGCTCTTAGAGGGTTTGTGTTGATAGTAGGGAAGGGAGTGCCATGCTCTCCTCTGACCACTTGCTTGGGAGTCAGCACTGGTGTCTCTGGCTGCAGGGTAGAGCATGAAAAACAAGTTAATAATTGACCTATTGTCCTTGTTTTTCATTCTCAAGACTACAGACATAGAAATGATAACATCTGTTTTTTCAAAAACTTATAACTAATAGAATGTTTTTACATCTCGTGTTAAAAACAACAGACATGGTAGGTCAAGAAATGAATGATTTTCTGTCTCTTTTTAATGAGTGTTCTTTAAAGAAGGAGAGATCAGATACTGCTAGGGAGGATCATGCAGCATTCAGAAAACTTTGTGTATCAACCGCAGTAGGCTGAGACTGCCATTTTTTGTGACTTTTCAAGTTCACATAAAGGTTACATCGCTACTGACATGAAAAGCGCTCATCTGGATTTTTTTCACCACAGCCTTTTCCCATTACCAAAAATGAGGATTGTGATGAATCACGTCTTCAGGTGAACATCAAACACAAGTCCATAGTCTTCAGTGAGCATTAAATATAGATGTGAATATAAATAGAGAAGAGGAGGTTATTATGTAGGAAGAAGGAGGATAACAGCTAGGCACAAGTCAGATATTTAACATGTGCTTTCTATTCTCTTGGTATCCTGTATTCTGTTATTTGGGAAGAAGAAGGCATTGGGTTAGCAGGAACCTGTTGTTGTAGACTATAAGCTTTTGGCAGAAAATTAGGATGAACAGTTATTATCTGTGGTATTTGCAGGGGTCCCCAGGACAAGGTGAGAGATGAGTGGATCTGACTCCATGTTGTTAGAAGGCTAATTTATTATTTTATGTACTTATATTATGCTAAAGAATGTTATACGAAAACTATACTAAGGAATAGAGAAAAAGATACAGACAGAAGGCTAAACGAGAATGATAATGAAACATTCATGACTGACTCCTCTGACTTCAACACAGCTGGACAGTGTTTGGTCGTTAATTAAAAACAATTCACATGAAATCAATCAAACATGAACCTGTTGGTAAATAGTCTCCAGCCACATCCCAAAGCTGCAAAACAGAGAGAAGCAAATGAGATAATATTGTTTTTTCTCTGAGGCTTCTCATCTTCCCAGGAGAAGAAATCCTGGCAAAGGGATTTTTCAGAAAATATGACAGTGACAATTATCTATGAAGCATTTGTGATTCTGCTCTATCTCTGTAAATATCAGAATGGATATTTCATCTGCTTTGTACTTACATGTCTTCATCCAGCAGTATTTTGTGTCATGGCACAGAGGGATCCCAGGGTTTAAATTTTCCTCATTCATGAAGGGGCCTGGTTGCAGAGAGCCTGAAATTGAACCTGGTCTTACCACCCTCATCTCTGCTCAAGACCTCCAATCTCTCTCTTCCCTCCAATCCCAGTGCAAGCAGCTACAAGCATTGCTCTGCTTTTCCTCATTTGATACAGGATTTGAGCAGGTCCAGTCTCTGATGCAGATTTGTTTAATCATTTCTTCTTAGCATGTTGCCACTACACTGCAGCTTTTGGTTTGCAGGGGGATTCCTGGCTGTGTCTTATTTGAAGACTGTCTCCAAAGGCCTCAGTGCTCAGCTCATGTATTGGACTTCAAGACTAGTACCACAACCAAATTCAGTGATTTTTCTCTGTTACACCAAAAAAAATCTGGATATAAATTCTGCGATCACTGCCTTGGCTGCACCCCCCAACTCTGTGGTTTGTTTCAGACTACAGACTGAAAATGGGATGGTCTATTGATCCTCTCTATCACTTTTATGGTAGAACCTGAAAATTGTGTTACAGAAGGTAAATGAAGAGTTGCATTGTGCAGGCAATCATTTCATCCAGGCTAAGGTCAAACTTATCACCAGCTAGCTTCCTCTTGGTAAGATGGAAGTTAAGGAAGTAAAGAATCTTGTCACTCAATCACTCTTGGAATCTATTTTGCACTGAAATAGCAACACATTTGTACGTTTTGAGGATGGAGTTGGGACATGTTTCCTGGTGACTTTGTGGAATTCCTAGAATACAAAGTTTTAAAGACCTGGTTCATCTAGTTAGTCAAAGTTAGAAACTTAACACTGAGATATAATGGGACAGCCTCTGATGATTAAAAGTACTTGGTAGCTCTAGGTGGACAGGAAACATTTTCTAAGACCATTTAACACTTTGGAAAGAGAATCAAGTGTCATAATTCAAATACAGCTGCTTTAATTAAGTCTTCCAAAGATAAAAACGGTACTCTAAAAACTCTATGAAAATCTTTCTAGCAGAAAAAAGTCCTACTGACTTTTCATATACATGTCTTCAGTGGACAACTTTGCTGATCAGAAAAGCCCTTAATGATTGGGCTTAATTGTTACTCATCAACACCACTGCACCATCTGTCCTGAAGTGGTAATTTTCTGTGATAGTTTTGTATAATACCACAGCCGCAGTTCTCTTCAAATATCAGGATATTGAATTAATCATGAAGGGGTTTTCATTAGCACTGGGAAATACTGCCTCAATTTAAAAGACTTTAAGAAAAAATCTGGTCAAGGATCATTTCAACTTTTCAAGGAAACTTAAATGCATGTGATCAACTCAGCAAGGCAGCTGTGCCCCATGCTGGTCTTGACCCCTCTGGGAATTCCTGTTAGCAATATTTCTAGTCTTTCCCTGGAAGTTCTTGCTTTAAACTTCTCATTTTCTCTTGCTTATGGTAGAGCACAGCATTTCCTTCAGACTTTTTACTTGTCTTTAGTTACTTATAAAATCAAAGAGATTGCTGTGTACTTTCCAAAGACTTTCAACTTCATCTACTTTGATAATGACTCATCATCAAAAGACGAAAATCTCTCACCAAAAGGAGATGCTAGTAGGGTTTTGAGGTGTCTCTGATAAACTGTAGAGGAGTACAGAGTCCAGGCAAAACATTTGCCAGTTGTGTTCAATACCTGCCAAAAGTTTTGAAGTTACTTGTGCTTGGAGTGCAAGGTAGCTGAAGCTTTTGCGGACAAAGAAGAGCAGGTAGGAGAGACCTGGTAACACCATGGAGAAAAGGATTATTTCAGCACGCTGTGAGCACAATCCTTGCAAGTATGCAGCCATTCAAGGTATGTGGAAGTCAAGCATGCACAATCTGGGAAACTTCTCTGAAACAAAATTTTTTGTTTCTGATTTGACTTCAAGAAGATGTGTGCAACTATCAAGTATAATATAATATAGTATATATTATAATATATATATACACACTATATATATATAGTATGTATAGTATGTATAGTGATACGATACGATATGATACGATACCATATAATGTAATGTAATGTAATGTAATATAATATAATATAATATAATATAATTAATATAATTCTAGCATCTGTAGGGCTTCACTGACTGTGAAATATGTGAAAACTTGAAAGTCTGCAAAGACCTTCAGGGGCCCTCCATGCCCATCTCATTCCATTGTGACTGAATGGGTTACTTTTGTTACCATTCCTCCCCGCACAAGGTTTTGTAGGCAGGTGAATTGTTCCAGGGCTTCCCAACACTTGCTCCTGGAGATCTTCTGGTGATGTCCAGATTGTATCTAGCTACTTGGCTGCAGGAGCCTCACTCAGTATGGTCTGTTCCACCATGGGCACTGGGACAGCTGGTTTATCTCCTCTTTGCTGGAACCTTTTATGTATTTGAAGTTGAATTCCCTGCAGACACATTCTTGATCTGTGCTTTGGAGATAACATTCTCTACAAGTGTGTGTTCTCAAGGCTTTCAGAAAGATGTTGGAAAGCAACAGCTGTCTAAACTCTTCCAGCTGCTGCTAATAAACTTCCTGCTCTTGGCCCTGTGCTGTCTGATGGCCCATGCTGTGAAATGTTCGGAAAGGAAAGCCCCTTTGGCACAGAGCCTGTCTTTTCCTTGCATGGATGAGGAGGACTATGAACCTGTCTGAACTGCTGTAATCATGCTCAGTGTGGCTCTTTGTACTGCTACCCAACCAGCAGTCTATGCAAGCCTGAAATTGTCCTCTTACTCATTATCTGAACACACAGCTGCTAATCCTGTCTAAAATGCCTATTTATGGTCCAGCTCCCTTACATGGACCTTACAGTTACTATTGAGGGTCAGCTATTGGCATTTTGAGGTCCAGTTTGCCCAGGAATTATAATACATCCTTTTTTCATTCTTACCTTATCTTTTCTTTCATATGGTGGGAGATGTGACAGTTTTTTCTGCCCATAGCCAGGAGAAATCAGCACTGTTACAGAGTGTGCTGAAAACCATCAGGGCACCTTGTGAGCACTTACAAGCACCAGGATGAAGTCTCAGCATCATCAATACACAAATGACCTCATTACAACAACTCCTTATTTTTATTATTTTAATATTATATTATTTTATTATTCCTTATTTTATTATTATAATTCCTTGGTTTTAAATGCTTCTTTGTTCCAAAGATAAAAACAGTACTCTACAGCTGAAATTGCTTACATTAACAGTATGAGCCAATTGTTTCCACCTTACTGATGAGACGAGGAGATGAACATAGGAATAACTCCCTGGGCCGTGGGATCACACACCTGCTGACAGATTTAACAGCACTATTTGTGTTATATGTGGGGAAGATCCTAGCATAAAAAGTATGCCTGGATATATGCCTACTACCTTATTCTTAAAGCCACTAAGAATGAAGAGTGACTTCACACTTGTGCCATAGCTTTTCTTCTTGACTAACCATTGTCTTGAAGAAAAGGGGTCTTGAGCTCTTACAGGCTCCAATAAATATCCTGAGGTTTGAGAGATCCAGACATCATGAGAAATAAACAAATTGCTGTAGTTTCAAGTGGGTGAGGACTTTCGTTGGAAGGATTTTCTAAGGCACCTGCACCTGCTTCAGAACAACAGAGCGTGGCGTTTGGAGTGCTCTCATCCTGCTATCCCCAATAGCAGGGGAGTCAGTTTGCCATCCCTAACACAATCCTTGCTCCTTCTCATGTTTTCTCACTTGGCTTTGTTTATTGATATTTTTCTTTTATCATGTATCTTTTTTGTTTCTTCTTTTTTTTTTTCCTTAAAACTCTCTCAAATGTCACCAAGAGTGATTTGCCGCAGGGGCAAAAAAGGGGGAAAGGGTATGCACCTATGTCCTTTTATTTTACCTTTTCTGAAGTTAATGAGCCAATTGATGTGTAACTAGTAACACAGTTGTTTCCCATGCCCTTAAATTAGGCCTAATAATTATAAACCAGGTTCCCATGAAAATCTGCAATGTGTTTTAAAGCAAAGTCTCTCGAAAGTGAAAGACTAGAATGATTTGTTGCATATCAATTTATCTCTTCCCTCTCCTTTCTGTCCCCACTTTTATATTATTACACTGTTAAGAACAAGATTTAAAACCATGCAAAGTCAGGACCTATGGAATTATAATGTCAAAGGCATTTGAAAAAAGTAGGATTTCATGTACGGCCTCATTGATTTCAGCATGTAATGCTAAATAGAAGAACTTGACCCACAGAGCCTTCCCTGAAAGATGCTGAGTTTCCAGTTGCTAAGGAAGCTGAAATAGAGACCAGTGTAGAGTGGGAAATCCTAGGGGTATGAGCCCCTGATGCTCTCCTGGCTGCAAGAGGGCTGTTCCCAATACCTTACTGAAAATACTTTTAAACATGTGCAGCAACAGAAATATGCATTTCATGTCTAAGTCCTGTTTATGCAATGCTACCAGTGAAGGTGAATCACTTCTGATCTTCCTATGTCAGAAGCACTAAAGGAGGGCTCCTTATCCCACACCTTGTTCTGCTTTTGGGAGCAGGATTGTGAGGGTGCATGTTTCCTGTGTTACCTCCCCTGGGTACAGCTTCTTCTGCACCTGTGAAGCTGTGTAGGAAATATTAGAAAAAGTCTGTTTATCTCCTGTTTTTTACTGGTCTGAGAAGCTCCATGTAGACCTATAGTGCAGCATAGAGAAAAAATAGTAAGGACTTCACATGGTTTTTGGTGTGACTTTTTGGCTTTGGCTTCATATTAGTAAGAAAAGTCTCTGGGACTTGGTCTTGGGGAAAACAAACAACTTGTGCCTTGCTCTAAGAAGTTAAACAGGGCAAGGAAGAGGAGAAAATGTGATTCTTTCCAGAGCCCTACCTATATGTCTGGAGTGAGTCACTAAGAGCTCCTGCTGATTCATTACTAGTGGACGTCAGGAAAAGGGAATGAGAACAGAAAACCAGGAATGGAAGTAAAAATTAGATTTTTTTTTTCTCCCCATGCATTAACACATTCATTGATATTGGAACTGCTGCACTCTGGAGCAGACATAGATCAGTTCAACCTCTTCCCTAGCATTTCTCATCCTACAGTGTAGCACACAATAGTCTGTGGGACAAGGAAACTTGGGAGCAGGTGTGCTGGCTGGGTAACCTCTTTTGTACAGAGTAAAGCAGTGGAAGGCAAAGAACCAAGGCCAGTGTGGAAGGAGAAGACACGAGTCAGAGACAAGCCCAGGCCTAAAATATGACTACAGCTAGTACAAACCACTTGATGGAGTCTGAATCTGAACTCAGACATGGTTACCAATGACCATACACCTGCAGCCACTGCTGCCCCTGTTATTTTGAAATTTTTTTTCAACTGAATAATTTTTATTTCTTTGTGGACCCAAGGAAATACCCAATTTTGCCTGGCTAATATCACTGCTGGGATATATTCTGAACATTTAAAGAATCCCCCTGTGCAATAGGGTTCAGAATGTTCTTCATCTTGACTGCTGCTATGTTCTTGATCTCTTAATATTCATTCTTTATGACTGTCAATGAAGAATGGGCCTGGTGCCCAGACAGTTATAATCAGAATCTACATGGCCAATCTGGCACACAATATAATGCACTGAAGTGTCATTTTTATCTTTCAAAGTACTTAATTTTTGCTAGAGACATAATAGGAAAAACATCCCCAAATCATATAATTTCTAAAACTTGCCCGTAAAGTTCCACTTTAGCGAGGTTCTTCCTCTTCTAGTGAGTTGTTTTCCTGCATTGCAGATCATATTGACAGTCTTTAGGCTTGCGTTTTAAGAAGTAGAATGTTAAGAAACATTTTAATGCTTTTATCTGTTTTTCGGCTAATTTGAAATAGAGCTTCCTGGGGAGACTCTTCTGTCTGACCTCAGGCTCACTCCTGCCCAATTCAACTCGAAAAGGTGGTATAGCTCTGTTAATTTGTCAGGTAACTGGGACAAGATTTGTGGTTGTAATCACACTTGAGCAGCCATGGTAATATATCCTGCAAATGCTTAGGATCTTAAATTTAGCTGTTCTTTTCAGTGAAGCTGCTTGGGTATTTGAAGTCCAGCAGGAGCTGATGAGTTTTTCAGAACTAGATCATAATTAGCTTCTGAATTTGGTACACTTCAAATAATTCCAGAAATAGCAAGCAAAAAGCATCTGTGTATTGTGTTCTAAATGGGAATACATCTTTAAGTTTTCTCTGTCTAGCAGGATCCTGTGATACAAAACAGTCATGTCTGTCTTTACCAGCATTCTCCAGGACATCTTAATGAAAATTAAGAGATGCATGTTTCCTGTGCCAGCACTACCCTGGCATTTATTAACTGGCTGAGCTAAAAACTAGCCTTAGATAGAAATAATGAAAACATGAATCCAATGTGACTTGATGATCTCTATAGTTAATAGTCTCATTAGTGAGGTAACTGTTTTAAATGATGGTAGAAAAACTCAATATGCACATTAATGTAACACATTGATAGATTATTAATTATCCAAATGCTGAACTAAATTAATCCTTTATATAATTCCAGGGAAGTCATGCCAGAAATAAAATTGATCCATATTATTCTTGGTATGATTGTTATGACTAAATTAATGCTGGTTTACTATTTAAATATCTGATGAAAGTCCAGACATACTTCCCATACAATCAGAAACCCATATAATGAGTATCAGTTTCTTGTTAGGGTTGTGGAGCTGGATGGCCTCAAGAGGTTTTGCAACCCATTTCTTACTGAACACAGAAGAACTATGCCCAGGTTATTCCTGGCAGATGTTTGTCTAATCTCCTCTGAGGAAATCTTGAATAATGGAGATCCCGCAGCCTTTCACAGCAATCTATTCCCCTGCTTGACATCTGTAACGTACATAAATCAGAGGACATTCAGAGATGCTGAAAGGCAGCAAGATGCTTGATTCTTCTAACAATCAAAATATATTACTTACCTAATTGTGATTATGTGGGTATTTGTGACCTTGATTTTTATTTGTTATATGTTTGCAGGTTTATTTCCTAGTCAGATACATTGATATAAAACTAAGATCACATTGTCTAGAATTGCACTCTGGATAACAGTGTTATGATATTAATATACAAATCCATCCAGAGGGTTGTTCTGTATTCTGTCTTCTTATTAGGCAGGTATGTGCTGGGTCTTGTGGGAATGCCTGTTACATGACACTGCTGACATTGCTGAAGAACTCTCACCCAGGAGAAAAAACCCCTTTATCCAGCTAAAAATGAAGATTCAAAGGGCTGAATTTATCATAATTCCATGGTTGGAATAAGTTAATTTTCTCTGTACCCATTAGGGAACTAGTATTGCGGTGTTTTAATGCCATCAATGTTTTATACAAAATTGCCTTGACTGTCACAAATATTGAAAGAGTGCCTAACTGATTGTCAGACTTCTCAAGTAGCATTGATTTTACTGCTGCAATATTCAGATGATGAGGTAATTGCACCTTATCAGCTTATTGAAAAAGTCTTGTAAAGCAGTCAATGTTAGTGGACTTATCTAGCTTCCTCAATTCTCTTTGTTTCTGTTCTGGATTTTTTTTTTTTTTCCCCCATTGCATCTGAGTTCTGGAAGGCGGGATAGAGGTCATGACATTGCTCTGTGTCCACAAATATCACAAAGTAAGCACTACTGCTTCCTGTTCCTGGGAAAGATGTCAGTCTGGGGTAAGGTGATGACAAATGTGGATCATCCATGGTGCTCACGATGTCAGGCAGAGGAAGACAACAGGAGTTTACCTCTGGAGAGAAGTGGCACACACAAGCACTTGCTGTGAAGTCGTATGCTACCTGCATGAGGTATTTATGCCAATGGGCTTTGCAATGAAGATGGGAGTTCTGGTAGTAACTACTGGTGTGAAACAGAGGATTCTCCATGCTGTGAAACGGCACTGTCTCCTGGTGCTTGCACTGGCAGAAATGTTACTAAAGACAAATTGCCCATGCGGATTCCCAGCGCTCGCCGTCATCTGACAGCAACCACAACACTGCGCTACATGCAATCCGTCAGACCCTCGCCCCAATCTGAGCTCTGTCTTCACAAGAGCCTCCTCTATTTCTGGCAGTCACCTATGTATCATCAACTGCCTGAAACTTTAATCTGATTACAACCATAAAACTGTGTTCTATCTCTGGCGCCTGACTCAGGTTTCAGAGCAAAGTAAAAAGTATGACATCATCCCTGTTTGCATCTGTGTTGGGTAGCTAATGAAATTACGTGAAGGGTTTGAAGACCATTAAAGTCAATGTTGATCCTTGTTATTATTAAGAGCACTTTCCAATTTACTGCACCGCAGGGCAAGCTTGAAAGCATCATTTTTCAAAGGTGCGTACATTGCACTGGATTACAGCAAAGGGCCCTGCTGGTGGCAGAGGATGCCGGCAAACAAGCGAATCAATTTTAAAATTAATTGGCTAAAAGTCTGCATAGCTCCTTTCCTGCACAGATCCACACCTCCCATTATTTGGTGACAACAGGCACTGCAGTGACCTTGGCAAAAAAAAAACCCAGGTTTGCTCTTGCGTCTGAGGAGATGGTGGTTTGCAGAGGTTTCCTCTGCTGTGGGTCTGGGGCTGCACGTGGCTTGGCTGAGCTCTGTGCAGGTGCACAAATGCCTGTCATTATTCCCAGCATAAGCCTGTGACTCCTCCCTTTACCTGTTCCAGCAGATAGGTTGGGATTTTTTTTATTCCAAAAATTGATATTGACATTTTGAGACTCAGAGCAAAAATACCTTGATGCTTGATGTCCACTTGCATGAAATGCCTCTGATCCTAAGTGCTTTCACTTCTGTAGCTGCCTGGGCTCCCCTGCTTTATGTGAAGGTGAATTCCAGCTGGATATGATAAATACTGATACTACGAAAAACATGAGATATTTTGTGTCAAAATCTTTGTTCTCTCAAATGATTTAAAGCATATTGCAAAAAAAATAACCTAAGGCATATTTTGCCATCTGAATATTTATTGCATTTTATGACATTGTTTCTTTAGTCCACCAGATAAAGGAGGGTTTTACTTCAGGTAGTGTAGATTTTTCATGAGCTTTATGAACAGGTAAAACTGTTCTCTGTATTTTAAAACTTTGAAAAGTGGAAGGAAGAACTGCATTGGTTGTGGAATCAGCAGGATGAGCCTTGAGGGATGCCTGGATTTTGATTAGGAGATGGTGTCCCTAGTCAGGCTCAAGTTATGCAAAAGGGTTATACAGGCTAGCACAAATACAGAAACTGCTTAAATCACGTGTGAGCTTTCAAAACCAGCCCAGGAAGGTGGCTTAAAAACTTGAGGAAGCACACAAAAGTTTCTTTAGCTCAAGAGCTGTCAGGCAGATAGAGGCAGGGAAGGATGTCTTTGCAGGAGTTTTTAGGGTCTGCCCAGCAGTGTGACAGTGTTCCAGGGCCCAAACTGCCTGCTATGTTAGGCAGTGCTGGCAGCAGGACTGCAGTCATCTTTGCTCCTCCAGAAAGTTTACCGCACAGTAAATGGTGCCCCAGCAGAGAGGAACAACCAAGAGTAGACTAGATACACCTCTACCATGTCCTGGACTTGTTTCATTTCCTTAGGTGCTCACTGGCACCACAAGGCAGAGGAAAGCTGCATTATGTCTTTTCAAAGGATCATTTTATTGATGGCATTTTGAAGGCAGTTCCCAAGTCCAGCAAGAGGAAAACTGAGGGAGAAATCTCAAAGATGCTGTCCTTCTAGCCTGGTCATCACACTAATGTTGTGAGCTTCTCTAAGAATCTGGCAGTAGCTCTGTAAACTGCTAATATGCAGCAACAGGTTGGAGGTAAGCATATGGGACCACTGGAATTGGAGAAAAACCTTTTATTTCACACTACCAACTGTTTACTGGTAGAACTGAAATGCCCATCCATGCATTTCCTTTCCGCCTCCTGATGCATTCATGAGGAGAGGGGAGACACATCCATAGGAATCCTCAGGAAGACTTATTTCTGCTTTTCAGCTTTGCATTGCCTTGTCCCATCAGGCTCACAAAACCTTTATAATGGTCCATACTGTCTAAGGAGTGGCTGGGGAAATGGTATCCTCCCTAGAGTGAATAATGGTGCCTCGTTTTCCAGAGAGGCCATTTGCAATGGTGGAAATAGTATAATCAGAATAATTGTGTCGTTTGAATCTCTTCTAAGTGTTCCCCTATCAAATTTTTATCTTATTTGAAAGATGTACAGAACCAACCTTAGTGCAAAAAAGAGCAGCATCAATTGTTACTGGCCAGATAAGGAACTGCATAAAGAGACTGCACAGGGAGTGATGGCCCTAAGTAAACAGAATGGAACTACCAAGAGGTCTGCCTAGCATGGTAAAAAAAAAAAAAAATAGTCTTCTTTCTGCAGACATCACAACCTCACAGCTGCTAAATACAAAAAGAAGAAAGGATAGGGGTAAAAATTTAAAATTTAAAATGTGCTACCCCTCAAGAGCATTTTTGTTATCTGTAACATTGTTTTTAAGTGTGAATTTGTAAGGACACTTGATTATGATAGGTTTTCTTACCAGGTGCTTGCCATCCAGGTACTGGAGCCTGGAGGCTCTGTCCTGGGGACAGGAGCATGTAACTCCTAAAACAGTCAGAGTTGGCAAGATCAAAAGCAGTGAGGTATACTTTCCTAGCTAGAACGTGTAGATTTTATTTCTTTTTAATGCTGGAATTCCGCTATGGAGATATTAAATACTATGACTGCATTAATATTAGAACTGATGTTCTGAAAATCAGAAAGTTCAGTGAAATGATGTATTACACAAGGTATTTTCCAGCCTTTTGCGCCACCATTGAAGATTTCCATATATTTTGTTCCTCATTTTCATACATATTTTATTGCCCATCAGTGTGCTGTCAAGTGTGGCAAACCAGTGAAAGTTCATGGGGTTCTGCTGGGAGGCAAAGATCAGATTAAAGGTATTTGCAGTGCTTGGACCTTATCTCTTTGAAATTGGGAAGTTCCCTTTGAAAACTTCAAACACTAATATTCCCATTTTAGGAAAATATCTGCTGAAGTACTGGTCCATTTGCCTGTGTACTATGACTTCAGTGGTACCTGCAATTCTGAAGGAAAGCCAGTCACTCAACTAAGAAGTTAGAGAAAATCTATTCAGAAGAAGCCCCCATTCCTTCCCTTAAAAAAAAAAAAAAAACCATCATCTGCAAAGTCCTTAGGTTAGAGAAAGCACATATCACTGCAATGAAATAATGAATATGTCTCCAAAGCCATTGCATATAACATTTGTCTGGACATCTGGGCAAATTTCTGACAAGCCTGACTGAAATGCCTAGAGGCAAGCACTACCAGAAGGTAAATACAAGAACAAGAGGTGCTAGCTTAAAGCCCAACTGAGCATAGCCTGACAGCTAAGTCTTTCTAGGCTTTGAGTGTAGGGGAACCCTTGGATGCCTAAAACAATAGTTTTAGGGCAAGCTCATGGCTATACTTTCCTGAGGACAAGATCTTTCTTGGAGATGCAGGAAGGTAAGGGGGTGAGCAACTCATTCTGTTGATTTCTCTTCTCACCTTCCCTAATTAGGGAAGAATAGAAGAATTTAGCTGTTGTTTGGCAGCCTCCTCAAGTAAGCAGCTCCAGCATCTTGCCTCACACTTGCCAAGACACGACATCTGTCAAGGGCAAAAATACTGATTAAAGATCTAGCTGAGGTTGAGTGAAGTAGCTGAAAGGTCTTAGGTTAGGACTGTCTTTCTCTGTCAGTTGTACTTGTGTCCAGTGGAGACCAGTGGATCATGTGTTCCAACACAGCCTTAGGGAGAGCAGCTACTTTGACAGCAGCCTTCATTGTGCATATAATGGAAATCTAAAACTGTTGGTTTAAACTTTTGACTTTACTCCAGAGACAGGTTTCTCAGACAGGGATACATGGGTTACACAACCTGGTGCAGAGTTAGCCTGCATTGGTAAGTAGCTACCCCAGCTGCTGCTCCCTATAGCGGCCACTGTTGGTTGTGGTATCCAGTGGAAATATTTAGGAAATTGCTTTAAAACTGTATCTATAGCAGCCATCCAAAAGTCAGTTTGGAGTCACAAAGGGAGCTCATGAATATTACCTATAGCAGACCCAGGTTAGCAGACCTGTATTTTAGAGTCTAGAGACTCTGCTCCCAGAAGACCTTGAGATCTTAAGGTGGGTTTTCTTAGGAGCCCCTGTGAAGGTATCTTCTTGTTTAAGGCTTGAACAGAAAGGTACAACCTGTGATTCAATTACTTTTGATGGTCAGCAATTTGATGTTAACCAAGCCAAGAAACAAGCTGATATTTTATCTTCTTCCCTCACTCTTTCCTCACATTTGTGTTCAAATACCCGTTCACCTACCTATCATTAATCATACATTCAATACCAGGCGCCCTGCTAGGTGGCAAGATTTGCTTGTTTTAAAGAGCTTGTTCAATAAATCTCTACCAGGATCTGGTTTTTTAATTGCCAGCCGCCTCCTTTTCAAAATGCAAGAAACCTTCCTTCCCACATCATTGTTGCATCTTAGTTGAGTGGGAAAAGACAAAAAATAAAAAGGCTTAACTAGCACAAGGTAGAAGGATATTTTATAGAAATGCATGGATATAGGGGAAAACACTATATACCCTGGACATCCTTGCCCTGGACTGATGCAGTTTGCATTTCAAGATTTTGGAGTCAGGTTCCTCCTTCATGTCCATCAGCCTGTGGGCTGCAGAACCATGCTCCAATCACAGTCTAACAAAGTGCAATTTTTTTCACAAGTTAAATAAAAGAGCTTCAACTAATTTACAAGCAAAACTGTGATATTTTTCAGTGGCTTACCGTATTTTAACATTTGCTTCGGAATAATTTACTGCCTATATATTGGGTGTTCTAGCTATACAAAACCATGTTGCTGGCTGTTAACTTATAAAAAATAGGAGAGTGAGAAAACATACTAATTTCTCATCAGTGTAAGAAAAGATAAGGGGAAAAAAAAGTAATACAGTGGATAATAGCTTTCTGAATAGTATTGGATGAGTTTGCAAGAAAGGAGTCCTAGGCACTGATCCTAGGCTCTTTTAGAGGCCTAAAGATTCCCAGTTTTGGGAGTAAAACACTTTTAAATAAGCATTTAATATACGCCAGATTCTGCATTAGTCTCCATAGCTTGGATCTGGTATAAATGTTAGTGGTATTGTGTGACTGGTTCACAGTCACTGGGAAGGCACCATCTACAGCCTGGCTCCACATTTCATAGTCACAGTGCAGTGATAGCTGAGGAACGAGTGAAAAGCAACATATGGCCAGTACAGAAAGCTGTGCTTACACCGGGAAGTGAACAGTGGCTTGTTCAGAAACTGGTTTAGCAAATCTCCTGAGAAACACTCTTTAATACCAAAGGGCTCCATGAAAGCTAGACATACTTTAAGAGGGAAATCTTAAAGGTGCAGGAGCATCCCTATGTACTGAAAGATGAGCCCCATGGAGAAGACGACTGGCCTGGCTGTAGAGAGAGCTTTTGAGTGAATTCAGAGAAGTAAAGACAACTTTTGACCTTTGGAAGTAGGGGTAGGAAGCTCTGGAAGAGTACAAAGATGCCGTTAGGTCACGTAGATAGAAATTGAGAATGGTGAAAGATCAGCTAGAGCTCAATCTGGTCACTGCTTTGAAACATAATAAAAACTGGTTTTACAAGTATACTTAGGCAGCTTAAGGAGGTCCGAGGAAAGTCTTCATCCTTTATTGAACATGGGAGAAGTATTGTCACCAAGTATGAGGAAAAGGCTGAGATACTTAACGCATTCTTTGCCTCAGTATTTTACAGAAAAAACTGATGTCTTCAAGGCAACCAGCCTCCTGATCTGCTAGGCAGGGACAGGGAGCAGAAAAGACCATTTGAAATCCAGGAGGAAGCAGTTAGTGACCTTCTATTTCACTTAGATGCTCACAAATCTCTGGCATCAGACGGGATCCAAGAATACTGAGGAAACTGGCAGAAGAGGTTGCCAAGCTGCTCTCCATCATTTATCATCAGTCCTGGCTAATCAGGGACATCCCAGATGACTGGAGATTGGTCAATGTAATGTCCATTTACAAGAAGGATCAGAGGAGGATCTGGTGAACTACAGGTGGTCAAGCTGACCTTGGTGCCAGGAAAGGTTATGAAAAACATCATATTGAGTGTCATCACATACAAGGCATGCACAGGAGAACCAGGGAATCATGCCCAGCCAGCACAGATGTGTGCAAGGCAGGTCCTGCCTGACCAATCTGATCTCCATTTATGACCAGGTGATGTGCCTGGTGGATGAAGGAAAAGCTGTAGATATGGTCTACATGGATGTTAGTAAAGGTTTTGATACTGTCTCCCATGGCATTTATCTCGAAAGCCGTGAGCTGATGGCTGGTGCACTGTTCACTGGGAAAAAAACTGCCTGGATGGCCAGGTCTATTGAGTGGTGGTGAGTGGAGTTACATCCAGCTGGTGATCAGTCACCAGTGCTGTTCCCCAGGGCTCAGCATTGAGGCCAAATGATTTTTAATATCTTTATGAGTGATCTGAATGAAGGAATTGAGCACACCTTCAGTCAGGAGTGTGGATGCCATGAGACAGGGAGAGGGAAACAGCAAGGGTTTCTCACAGCGGCTTGTGAGAAGTTTTAGGGAGCTGGAAAGATGTTGACTATAAACAATTTGCAAATGCTGTTTTTCTACTTTATTTTTCTGTTCCTCTCAAGGACAGTGCGTGAGAAAGATGCTTTTGTTAGTTAGCCAGTAGAATAGAATCTATCTTACCACTCTATAAAAAACGGCACAGTTCTTTTGACTAAAGTCTTTCCTTCGCCTTTGCTACGATCCTACCTCTCGCCTGTTCCTGCCCCAGCCCCAGCTCATGAGTGACACGAGAGCTCTGCAGAGGGATCTGGACATTGGTAGGCTGAGGACACAGATGAAAGGTTCAACAAGGCCCAGTGCTGGGTCCTGCCCTGGGTCACAACAATCCCAGGCAGCTCCACAGGCCAGGGCAGAGTGGCTGGAAAGGAGCTGGGGGTGCTGGTGACAGCAGCTGAACATGAGCCAGGGTGTGCCCAGGTGGCCAAGAAGGCCAATGGCATCCTGGCCTGGATCAGCAATGGTGTGGCCAGCAGGAGCAGGGCAGGGATAGGTAGGGCCTGTGTACTCAGCACTGGTGAGGGCACACCTTGAATCCTGTGTCTAGCTGTTAAGGAAATGTCCCTGCCCAGCCGTCCAGGAGCCACTCTGTCAGTCACGCTTGCACCACCTGAGTAGGGACTGAAGCCCAGTCTCAGCCACACACCCCACATCCACACAGCCAGATCAGATTTCCTTACCTGCCTAACCCCAGGTTTCACTTGGCCGTCTCAGATGTCCAAATCCTTAAAACAGTTTAATCATGGTGTAGTAACAAAATAACAGCTTGAGCTGGGTGCCTCTGTGAAAGGACCCAGAACAAAGGAATTTTCTACCCTCCTGCCACATCTCAATGTCCCCTCCCCTGGCAGGGCCACAGGTCCCCAGGCCCCCTGTTTTACAAAGAGCTCAGCAGTTCATGGCCTCTTGCCTGGGGCTCTTGCCAGAGCTCAACCCAGAGCTCAATCTGCAGCTCTGCTGCAGCTGCACCCTGAGCACCTGCACTGAATGTATTCCCCAACACTGTTTGTGTGCCTTACGAGAAGCAGGACATTGGGGTGCTAGAGTGTGTCCAGAGAAGAACAGTGGGGCTGATGAAGGACCTGGAACACAAGTCCTATGAGGAGCAGCTGAGGGAGCTGGGTTAGTTTATCCTGGAGAATAGGAATCTCAGAGAACACCTTATTGCTCTCTACAAGTGGCTGAAAGCGACTCTTCACTGAAAGGGTGGTTAAGCATTGGAACAGGCTGCCCAGGGAGGTGGAAATGTTCAAGAAGTGACTGGACATGGCACTTAATGGACGTGGTGGTGATCCAGTCAAAGGCTGGATTCAATGATCTTGGAGGTCTTTTTCAGCTTCAGTTATTGTGATTCTTTGATTCTATACCGTTTCACTTCCATAATCCGTCTGTGGCAGAGAAACTCTTATCAAAATTTCACAGAGATGCTGAAGAATAGACCTACCAAGACTAGAATTTTCAAACACTGGAAAACATATTTTTGTCTTAAATCTGCATTGGGTTGTTTCAGTTTTGAACTTTTTATTTCAGCGGTAGCAGAGGAACTCAGCTGAAATTACTCAGAGTTGCATCTTTAGTTTAACTCAAATAATCAATTTTAGGTTAATTTTCTTTTTATATTTTAATTAATAAAATCTTTTATTTTGTCTTTTTTCATGAGAAGGATGTTTGTCCTTTATATTTCTTGGTCAATTAAAAGGTGAGAAAAGCCCCTGCAGGAAAACTTGCCTAGCTTTGGGCAAATCTGGAAGTTTTTGCAGCCTAAACCAGAATTGCTTCAATATGCCACAGCCGAGGCAGGCACCACTGCAGCAGAAATGTGACAACAGTCAGTTTTTCATTCGGCACGGTGCCTTTTGCACCACTGCTCCTTTGTAGCACTTGTCTGGTGGCTGCTGGCAAGGCCTGGTTCAATCCCCAGCTGACAGAACAGTGTATGACGATGATGATGAAGGAAGTCTAGGTGGAATGGTGTTCCTCTCCCTAATTTCTTTCTTTCTTTTTCTAAAAAAAAAAACCACCCAAAAAACCCCAAAAAACCCCAAACCAAACCAAAACAAAAAGCAAAGAGAGAAAGTTTGTTGATTTGATGTTTTTTCACCTAAGTACCTTCTGCTATAGGCATTTCAAGCATTTTGAAATCTCTGCCACTTTTCATCTTTGAATTCAGAGAACTTTTGTCTGAGGTAGTAAAATCACTGGCTAGCTAAGCCTGGTATCTAGTGGAAGAGGATTAGTTTTCTTTTGATTATGAGAATGACCTTATACAGACTGTTTGACAGAAGCATGTTTTTCCTGCCATCAGCCATGTTTTCCACCATTAATCTGCTTAACCACAAGATGAGATTTTATATACTTGTTTTCTCATAAGATAAATGAAAAGGATTTTGGAACTTGGCTCTCCTTGGGTTTGTATTAAAGTCTTACGTAGAAATTTAGAATATTGGACAGGAACACCTCTTTGGCTTAGCCTGAGCAAGCAGGATGGTAGCAACTTTACCAAAAAGGAAGGGGAAATGGTAGATTCTTACTATAGCAAAATGTGCCCTCTGAGCTGGTTTCTGACCTCTCTCACTCCATATTAATCATCCCTGGTCTTCAGAAGAGTCTGTTTGAATTTTTATGAGTGTGATGGAGTTTCTTTCTCCTATCTTAAAAAAATGTGAATTATCTTTCTAACTCAGTTTGTCTTAAATGGAGTCAAGAGAGTTGGCAACTTCTTATCTGCCTATGGTTTCCAAACTTGTACACCCCAGTGCAGGTGCCCCTGTCTGTATGGCTTGCTCACAGCCCACGCATGACCAAAGCAGGCAAGTGGGACTCCCAGGAATGTGAATCATTCTGTCTTGAAGCACAAGCACAGATTAGCTCAGATGAATCACAGCCTGAGTCTCTGCTTGAATCACACTAGTAGCTTCCATTGTTCTGTCCAAATGTTGGTGTCACACCACAAAAGCCCTTGGAGGGTGTTCGCAGTCCTGATGTCCCTGGGGACCCAGGGTGCTGCCACACCCCACTGCCCAGGACAACATTTGATCCACTGAGGGTGAGGAAGGCGTTCCAGCCATCCTTTCTGGTGAACACATGGACTGGATAGTGTGCTTCTTAGCAGCTGGAAGAGGATGAGTGTCATGGCTCATCCTGTGGTCAGGGGCTGCTGTCCTGACTGTACAGCCAGTGGCTGAGCTGCAGCAGTGAGAACTCCTCTTTCTTCTGCAGCCAGTGCTGCCAGCCTGCCTCAGGGGGGGTTGCAGGAAGACAACCAGAGAAGAGATGCCTGAGCTGCTGCTCCTTAGAAGGACAATGTTACTGGTATGATACAACAATACAGAAAACCTGTAAATATCTAATTCGAAGAAGGAACCTGAATCTCCTCCTGCAGACCTGTCTATTTAAACTGCTTCCCTTTTACCCCTAATTCTTGTTGAGATGTGGTATAACCTATTACAGCATCTCCAGTTTCACCCTATGCAGAGCATTCTCATACCTTGAGCATGGAAGATGACTTAAAAATGTAAGTTTATTATGTATCTCCTGCAAACATCATATTGTTTCAGCTAATGGAGGATTTTGCAGAGCCCAAATGTTAACCTTCTAGATAAATTTAGCTATGGTACAAAGGTTTTATGTTGAGAAGGATTTTTCCTTTTAATTTCTTCCTGTTCCCCCTTTGCAGCAGAAGGTCTATTCTGTAGTGCACATTGTTCTCTGGAGTAGTCTCACTCCAGGCTATTGGTAGCAGTAGACAAAGAAAGGACCATTTTCTGAAGAGTTCATTGTGATGGAGACTTGTTTGCAGTGCATTGCTTGAAATGTGTTTAGCCAGTAGTTAAGTTTAAGAATTAGCAAGCATTTACCTACTCTGCCTTGACCATCTGAGGGCAGTGTCCCCTTACACTTGCTGGAAGTGATTTGCCTGGTCACTGCAAACTGTCTGCTCTCCAAGCCTGTTATTCAAAACTTACAGGCATCAGAAGAGCCTTTCCATGCATCTTAACTATGTCTTGGACTTGGATATATTTCACTCACTCTCTGGGCCAGAGTTCTGTTGCTGTAGGTCTTTATTGGAACTGAATCAATTTTGGGGCATTCTACCTGATTCTCCCATCCAGATCTTGACCTAGATGGAACCATGACTGACCTTCAGACCAGAGCACTTATAGACATCCAACATAGATTACTGGAAAGTGCTTTTTGCATGATACAGTTTATGCTTGGGTGGAGCATTACCCTGAGAAGAATATCAGGTGTTAAAGACCTCAAGTGACAAAGAATCTACAGCAGTCTTTGATTGCTCCATAGGCCACCAACCTTGCTGTCAGAAAATTCCATCTTATCTTGTTTGCTAACTAATATGTTAGTATTAAACTTAGAGATAAAATATTAGACTAAATATGTTTAATAAGTTCACATTCCACTGGATAATCAGTTAGCCTGAATAAGTTGTTCTTCAATTAATTTTCTCTTTGTTACTAATGCTAATTGTACGTTGTGAAGCACAGCAAACCACCGGACCTTCTTTTGGAGGTATTTATTAATTACACGCACGCAGGCATCTCCCTCTTTTCCTTTAATTCTATCTCATCCTGAAACAAAGCCTTCTGTATGCAGTCATAACAGGAGCTTTGGGTAGCAAGGAATGAGAAATCCTGTGAAGAGACATCAAGGAGAAAGGAATATGGGGCTTCTGCAGTGGGTAGTAGGTAATTTTTAGATTTCCTCCTCTGGACTAAAGGTGCAGAGGATGGGGATGATGGGAAAACATGGAAGACAACAGAATGGTGGTGGTTTGTACCAGTTAAGAATGTGACCTTGTGGTCATGCTTTATTCCACCTAGCTGTGGGCAGCTAAAGAGTGGCATGATTTTGTTTCAACCCACATACAGGTGATGAAATACAATAGAAGATGCATTTATACAGACTTGCCTCATAGTGCTCCATGTCTTGCCTGGAGTACTTGCAAGTTTCTCTTTACACTATGGTGGAAGCCTTTGCAATATGATTTATTCTGGAGGGAAATGGCAGATTATATTGATTTTGGGGAGGTAACAACAGAGATAAAGTAATGAGGCAGTTCCCCTTGATCTTTATCTAGCAACAGAGATATTAGGTGGCCAAGTTGCAGATAAATGTCAAGCAATCAAAGACAATTTTGGCAGAAGTGTGTAAAAATCCCATGATCAGCTCAGTAATCCCAGCATATTAGCAGTTTGTTCACCACTTTAAAGTGTTAAATATATGGATTCCTTCTTTCAAGATTGGCACTGAGAAAGCTGAATATTGACAGTAGAATACAGAGGTCACTGAAATTCAGGCATTCAGTTAAACACCAGTGCACCAAATGAGTGTTAGGGTTTTTTAGGCACTAGTAATCAGCTCTGGGCATAAAGGGTGATTCTGAACACACTAAAGAACAATTCTGAAAATGCAAAAAATTTTCAGGAAATTTGCTGTCATGGCTGTCATTGCCATGATGATCTCATTCCAATTACAGAGACGGGGTGGGATAGCTTGCATTACTGGAACGCTGTAAAAAGCTGCATGCTTTTTTTTAGGAAAGGTAGGCCATCAAGGCAAGTTGGTGGATCTGTTCCTTATGTGAGAAAGCAACCAGAATTATCCAGCTCTGCCAAGGGGTAGATGAAAAATGGGTTAAGAGCTTATAGGGAAAAATTAAGGGGCAAGCTAACATGGGTGACACTACTGTGTTTGTTACAGGTCATCTGATCATGAGGAAGAGGTAGATGAGGCCTTCTGCAGATATCTGGAAGCAGCTTCACAGTCAGAAGCCCTTGTTATTGTGAGGGAATTCAATCACTCCACTCCAAGACAGCAGAGTGAGGCACACACGGTCCAGGAGTTTCCTGCAGAGCGTGGATGGTAGCGCTTTGGCACAGACAATGGAGGAGACAATGAGAAGAGGTGGGCTGCTGGACCTTGTACTAGCAAACAAAGGACTAATTGTGGATGTGAAGGTTCGGGGCAGCCTTGGCTGCAGTGACCATGAGATGTGGAGCTGTCTGGATTTCCACATCTGACTGAGCTTTGTTTAGTGCTACTAGTCTCATCACTAAGTAGACCTCCCTCTTGATTAGCGTTGTTGTTTAGGTATTGTGCTGCCCAATACAGTGCTCCACAGAGACTCTACCAAACCAGATGCTGATCTCTCGCTCTCCCTTTCCCACCCACTTCCCACTGCAGTGGGATCGAGTTGAGAACTGCAGGCACAAAAGGTGAAAATCAGGGGTCGAGATAAAAACAGTTTACTAGAAATAGCAATGAGAGAAGGAAACAAACAGAAACAGCAACGATATTAATTACAGAAGTATTACGAAAGAGAGGGTGATTTACAGGCAAAAAGTTCTCACCACGGACCCCAAGAAAAATGAAGAATGTTGGACAGCTTTCCCCCCCTTCCACCATGTTTTTTTGACTGGAAGCCATGCCCTTCTTCTCAGAAGTCAGGGAGAGCTCCTTTTC
This sequence comes from Haemorhous mexicanus, assembly GCF_027477595.1. Taxonomy (NCBI): domain Eukaryota; kingdom Metazoa; phylum Chordata; class Aves; order Passeriformes; family Fringillidae; genus Haemorhous; species Haemorhous mexicanus. Next base: position 67,533,983 of record NC_082381.1, read on the forward strand.
CCTGCCCTTGGCAATGATGTGAGGTGGTATCAAATAACATTAAGGTCAGGGTTGACTCTAGGATGGCTAGTTACTGATGATTCTCCCATCTCATAACTTTTTGCTTTTCCCACGACAGTTCTGATGCTCTTACCATTTGGCCTATTCTCACGGAGATGAGAAGTCAGATGCAGTATTGACTCAGAAATGGAAATGTTTTTAAGCTTATTACCCTGAGTTATGACCCACATTAACCATAAAAAGGTGAAGATGAAGAAAACCCCAGGTGATGATATCCTTGCAACAGATGATTTGTGTTTTTTTAAAGAAAGGAAATAAACAGAAAATTAAGGACGAAACATCTTCCTGAAGGACATACTGAAACACTTTGTGCAGAGTTTGTTACCTGCACATAGAATAGGATGTGTACACTGACACAAACCACTGTATTCTTGGGACTTCACACCATCCTGCAGGGTTTTTTGTATCGTCTGGAAGAGAAACAGAAGAAGGTGGGAGGACGTTAGACAGAGACTATTGTAAGGAGAGAGAAAGCTCAGACACTGTGCTGGAGCGAGATAGCAGTGCAGTCTTTCTTCTGTGACCATCATGGGGAGTTTCAAACCAAAAGTTGTGGAATGGAGTGAGGAATTTGCCAGGTAGACTGATGTCTTCACTCCTTGAAAAAAAAGTTAATCATGTTCTGTCTCTTCTGTGAGCTGTTTTTGGCAACTTAAGCCATATCCTGGAGAGTGTGGAGGGGAGAAATTGCAGAGTGGAGCCATTAGACAAGTGTGTTACAGGGTTTGGTTTGTACATGCTCAGGGAAGCTGGTCAGTTGCACAGGAAAGTATTTGATAGCTCACAAAGAGCATTCAAAATCATTACGCTTATTTTTGAAAACCTCATCTCCATGTCTCAGTTTTTCTTTTATTAGATTTTTTTTCTTCAGATTATAGTGACCAGACACTGGTATCATGGTTGCAGCTTGATTTGTCACCAATTTATGTGGCATGTGGGGATAACTAAGCAGTTAGGAAAGAAAACTGCTTTCCTGATTGGGGTCAGAAGGTAAAACACAATAAACACTATGTTTTGGTTTTACAAGTCTTTGTTTTTATTGTTGTTTATAGACACAGTTGCTCCCCAAAGTAACTTTGACTTATTTGTAATTTCCTTTTTTTTTGACTGGTACAGAGTATTTAGCATTCAATTCTCTGATGTTCCAGCAAATAGACAGGCATTTTTTAAAATAAATGTTCTGTTAGACTGTGCATATTTTTCCTACTGCTCATTTCTGGATCTGCAGAGTGGAAAGAGATTTAAGGAGCAGCCCAAATTTATTTTGCAATGAGAAATATGTTTGCCATTCTTATTTTTTTCTATGTACCACAGTATTGTTTTCTTAATTTTATTGTCTCAGAGCTGATGTTAAATGTGATTATTTTTAGGATATGCTTTAATTTTTCAGTATTTCTTAAGCATTTTTTTCTGCATTATAGAAATCAGAATCCATTTACTGCCAGATGACTGATGTTCCCCCATGTTACTTAGCAGGATGGTTACTAGATACTAGATGTATTTCCTCTATGGTATCTTAGAAAAACCTTTCTTCTCTCTGTCTTTGTCTCATGCTTCATTTTCATGTCTTGTTTCTTACACAGCCTCAGCCTCTGTTGGTCCCTCTGACGATGTTTGAACTAGTTTGTCAATTTAAATTAAATTAGCAGGCGGTCAAGAGGGAGGTTCGAGCACATTTCATGGAAGTAGGAGATCTGTTAACAGATGGCTGCACTAACAGTATTGGCCACACTTCCATGTCCTCCTGCATGCCTTGTGCAGCTTCAGGCACCAGGAATGGTTGCTGTGCTCAGACCTGAATTCTGTGGTGATTCTGAGCTGACTGAAATGCAGCAGTGGTGCCCACAAGCTCTGTCCTGTACTGTCAGTGCAATTGTCATTTCTTGCCTTGGGCTGTAGCTTCCACAGAGAAGAAACACTGTGCAGGGGGAAAGAAACCCTCGGGGAGAAAATGCAGGACTCCACCAGCTGGCATTGTGCTAGGTCTGAGCGGACGGGTGATGTCACTGTCTGCCGTGTCCATGCCAGCTTTCAAGCTACTGACAGATGTAGCACAGCCTCCCTCACGGAGCAGTCTGTTGTCCCTAGAGAAACTGCAAGGATCATATGACATTGCACTCTTTTTAAAATGAGCATCTACCTAGAAAGCTAATGAGCTCACGTATCAGAGAAGTGTTAAGGCTAATTTGGAGCAGGATATGACACTCTGCATACCATTGGCATAGCATCACAGACACACTAATACACCTTCAGCTTGAGGCTTGTATGGCTGGAATTCATGTATGCAAAGTGACTCTGTGCTCCTCTGCTCTTGGGACACAGTCTTGAACGTGCTCTGAAGCCTCTAGGCCTCCCAAACACCTTTAAATAAACAGTCCCAGGTGTGAGAGGGCTGTGCTGCCCCGTGCCCCGCAGCGTGCTGCCTGCAGCCGCCAGCCTGCAGGGAGGCTCTGGGGAGCACGGTGTGCCCAGGGCCCTGCGCTTTTGGAAGGGTGGCTGCTTCAGACTGCTAAGACATCTTGGGCTTGGGGCTGGCCAGCCTAACTCAGGTGTCTGGCTTTGCCACCAAACCTGCAATTAGATTTTATGCCCCATACGAAGCAGTCTTCCCAAGTGTCTGTGCTTCCCTTCCTACTGAATGGACAGAGAGGCAGGAGTCTGCACCCTGGAGCACTCCTGGAGGCTTTCAGAAGACCTGATTTGTTCGCTCCACAGAGCATGGGTCTTTACCACTTGATTCTGCTTTCTTAGGCACCTTATAGTTGAGGGGCTGGTAGGGTGGTGATTTGGGTGCTGCTCACTTAGCTCAGACATCGTTTTTCAGACTAGCAATTGATAGGCAGGACCGCATGTGTATGGCTGCAGGGCGCTCAGAGGAATGCCTCAAGATAGGAACGTGCACTGCTGAAGGCACCGCTGTAGGTTTGGCTGAAACGTGCTCTCTCATCACAGGCGATTTTCCTATCACCTCTCCTGAAGATACACCTTTGCTGGGGTGTAAGGAAGCCTCCAATGCCTGGACTCACCACAAAGTCTGTTTAATAAAAAGAACACCGTGCACCTTTGAGTGGCTCCAGGTAGGATTAGCATGATGCTACCTGCTCAGGTTTTATTTAATCCTAAAGAGAAGGAATGAGTTGAAATTTCTAGCCAACTGATTTTCTTATTTTAGAAATCATTGCACCAATATGAACAAGAGGTGCTGAAAAAGCAGATATAAATAGCAGTGAGATTTGCTTATTTCTGCTATTCTTCCTAAGATTTTATGTTGTGGTTTTTACTCTTGATTATATGCCTCAAGGTAGAAAACAGGCTAAAGCAGATTTTTTGTGTAATGAACTTTACATTATTTCCTTAGTTATATTGCTGTTTTTCAGAGAAAATTAAAAAGAAAAAAAAAATTGGCACTATCACTTAGCAGATAGCCTCTTTTAGTAAAATGGTCTTATCTGCTGTGGTTTTTAATGTTAGGCATTCACTGCTAGAAATAATACCATTGTTTTTCATTCTGAATCTCACTTACTAAAAAAGTCAAAGCACACCCTATTTATTGTCCAATTTTGAAAATTCATGGATTCACAAATTAATGTATGAACTTAAATATCTACTTAATTTTCTGAATGTTTTTTTCCTTTTATGAATCATAATACTTAATTTAATTGTGCTTCTTAATGTACTTGTAGATACTGCAGTTTGATGATTACATAATGAATAAAGTCACTAGCAGACTCTTCCTCATGTTTCATATCACCTGACAAGTTTTAGACAGTATTTGTTTGAGGTTTGTGGAGTGAGTGAGAAGTGTGTAAAAAGTCTGTGCAAAAACCATGAGCTACTGAAAACCTGAAACCGTAAACTCCCTTTTGGTTTAGATTGTACAAAATGCTAAATATGAGGGAAAAAAAAAAACCAACTAGACTTATCTTACAAGAATGATGTCTGCAAAATATGTTTTAATAAAGAAGTGTGAATCAAAATTTAATTATAGCAAATTTTTCTTAAATTTTACAAATCTTTTTATTGCATCAGCGGAAAACTGACAAAACAAAAAGTAGACTAGAGTAGAGAATTAATCTCAGAAACAATAGGCTAATGAAGCATGTAAAGAGTGTTAGAAAAGGTCCCTCTACTTGTGAAAACCAAGCAAAGGTTTCCCTTCTGGAAGGGAAATGATCAGGAAAATCAGAGCAAGAAGGTATTTTGACTAGCTTAAATTTTTACTGGGTTTACAAGTAAATATCTTCACAGGGAGTAGTACCTTCCTGTATTCTGCATTTCTCACTCCATATTCAGTATATTCAAGGACTGAGTAATTCAAACACCTTAACTACTGAGTTTTACAAAAGCTCCAATTTTCAATCAAAATTAAAGCATAAACACAGGTGGATTATAAAATACACTGTCTATTGTTTCTCTGTGTAACAACTTACAATATGACAGAGGTTTTGTGGCTAAATTCTAACTTCAGAGAAAAATATACCCTCAGAGTGGAACATAGTCCATAGAGAAAAATACCTTCCATTTTGGTCTTTGGATCAATTCACTGACATTGAGAAGTCAAGATACAAAGAAACAATCCCTAGATAAAGAATAAAATGAATAGGTTTGTTTTGCTTTGGTTTGGTTTGGACTTTTGTAGTCCTGCGCACTGTTTCCCTCTTCAGTTGCACAGGAAGCAGTAACACTTGGGGAGCATTAAACAGGTCTGTTCTGAAAGTATCCTGGGGCTCCATCATGCAGAATGAAAAATGAAAGGTAAGGACAAATGTAAAGGGAATGCAGGGCACAGTGCAGGAGAAAGCTACTTAGTAAATATTTGTAAGTGGACAGCTCTTGAACATGCAAAAACATGCTAGAAAATTCATATGATGTGTGAGGCCCCTGTCTTTTCAGATAAGAGGCTGAAAATCCACTTTTTGCTCAATATGTCTCTACCTCAAGTATATTTTCAGACATCAGAAAGGAGGAAAAGCACTGGAAGTGTAGAGCATAACAGATGACATGTACTCAATAGTGATAAATAGGAAAGGGGGGAAAAAAAGGAGAAATACTAGGATTACACTTAAAGCCTGCAGTGTTAATTGGAATTAAGTCATGGTGCTTTTTTTTTTTTTTTCTTAGAAAAATAGCAATTTGTCTTCAGGTTTGGCAGAAGAGCAGCTTGCATAAGAGCAAATAATATTTGAAAGTAGAACAAGCCGACATGGCACCAAGTGAGATAAATGCTTAGCTCATAATCATTAACTCCTGGCCTAGCAACTGCTTTGCCTTGCCAAAAAATCAGGATTTGGAGATGAATTATACAGGCTATAAATAATAGTTCCAAGATGCAGCATCAGAAAATAATTGTAACTTTATTTGCCCATGATCATTAACATGCTATAAAAACAGAGGAAAAAAAAGAACATCTCCTCTTAGGAGCCCTAAATCACAGATTTGTTCTGGTAACTACTAATTTTTGCTGCAAAAGTAGCTAATGTCCTTGTTATTCATGAACCAAGGGCCTGCTTCTGCTGGCAATCTTTTCCATCACTACCTGCCTGAACAGAAAAGCCCTGCTGTTCTTAGAAGGGAGGGAAAGTGGTTGCAGCATCTTCTAGATGACAGATCAAAAGTGTTCTGGACTTCTGCCTCAGCATGGAGCTGATCTACTGTGCAAAGCCATCTATTTAGCAAGATAACCATCTGGCTAGAGTAGGTTTGATGAGGTAATGGCTTTATTAATTTCATATAGTAAGTAAGATGAGTAGACAAGGTTGCCTTTGGCATTCAGATTTGAGTATTTAATCTTTACAAAATCACCTACCTTCCTTTCTGGTGCAAAACCTGATGATTTTCAGTGTATCAAAGGAGTTTCCCAGTGCTTCACAGTGAGCATGGGAAGGTCCAAATTTGCCTTTCACGTCTGCAGAAAAGTCACTTTTTAATCACCAAGACTGAAGCAAGAAAAGGCTATTTGCTCCAGACTCTGCTATTTTTTCTACACTGGAAGACATGCTATCTGCCTGTTCTTCTAGCTTTGTTGAAAATTTCTAAAGATTTGTTGATTTCAATCAGAAATTATCGCATTCCTTGGCAGCTTGTCTGAAAGATGTCCCCTATACTATTTAAAAATGGTGACCTCTTCCTTAGCTACATTTCCATCTTAAATTTCCATCTACTAGTTTTACCTGTGCCTTTATCTTGAGCATAAAAGGTGCTCTAGGACTGAGCATCTTCACTGCCTGAAGGAGCCGCAGCAAAGCACTTTGCTTTGCCAAGTGTGCTAATCAAACTCACAAAACTTTCCCTGTGCTGCTTTTCTTCCAGTCCTGAACTAATTTATATAGCCTTTACCTCCAATATCTGTAAGTTTTCAGTATATTTTTACAAAAGAGGATGTCAAAGGTAGACAGAACTGTACTGGGAGCAAAGCTGCTTGCATAAATGGAAAAACAAGTTTTTAAATTTGGAAGAGATTTTAAGGTAAATTCAGACTCCATAATAACCTAAGTAGATAAGTAACTGTGGTTGGTTTAGTGTTGGCTAATTATAAGTACACTCACTAGAATTTACTTATTTATTTCTTATTGTAAGATAGGATTGGGAGAAAGGCAAAGTAGGCTTAAAACTTTAAAAGGATATAAAAAATAATTTATTAACCGTAACTAAAAGAAACAGTAATGAGAATCAGAACAAAACCTTCAGAACACTTCTCCTCCCCCTACAAACTTTTCTTTCTCACTGACAATGTATAGAGACAAAACTTAAAATTTTTAGTCAGTTTACCACTTTTACAGTAGTCTTTCCTTAGGTCACTGAGGGAGAGAAGTGTCTCTTGTTAATGTTATGGAGACTTCTCTACAAGAAAACAGTTTTTTCGTAGCTCCTTATTTCTATGAATAGCAGCTGCCTGGAAAAATCTGCAATTGTGAAGTCTTTCTCATTTTTTCACAGTTTTTCCCACAGCCGTGTCTATGGGCTACATCAACTTGTGGGGTACTAGCTTAACGATGTGCTGTTCAAGAGCAGCTTGTTCATTTATCTCTAGAATTATCTTCATCTCTGAGAACAGAGGTCTTCTTCTCTCCCTAGAGGCAAAGGGTCTCACCATTCTTCTCTCTTTCTCTTTTCAAACTTCTCATGGGATCACAGCTACTTCAACATTCACTTACTTTAGCATGGAGGCTTTTGCTTACAATTTGAACAAGTCATCTCCCAATACTTGGATGCATTTTAGGGAAAAAAGAGTCTGATGTATCAATCACGTTCTTCTCCATAACTTTACAAGAGGATTTCAGCTCTAAGATTAAGGCATCTCCTCATCCCTCCCATCTGGGACTTGACTCTTTCTTTCTTGACCTTAGTGTCTTCATGTTACTCCTCTATGAGCCTGCCCTTATCCTTTTCTCTCACTGGAGGGAGGATTGAAGCACTGAAAGAGTCAATACCTCGCCGAGGCCCTGCAGATGGTCACCTGACCCCAGCCAGGCTCGGTAGCTTGTGGCCGGAGCTGTGGCTGGGCTGGGCAGTGGCTGGGATCTCACAGCCAGGCCAGAACTCACCAGCCAGCACGCTGGGGCCAATGGCTTCTCCTCTCCCCTGCCCCGTGGTTGTGTTTAAATCTCAATGGTGGTAAAATCATGGCCGAGCTGACCCCGGACCAGGGCTGCTTCTGGGGCCCAGACAACTTTGGCTTGGCCTGGGTCTGGCAGCAGGGCAGGACTTAATGTCAGCAAGATGTTATCAGCCATGGCCAGCCCTACCTTGGCTGGAGGGCCTGCAGCCTCCCTTCCCCTTCCCTGCCCGGCCACTGGGCCAGGAGCTGGGGGGGCAGAACCTCTCTTTCTAGGTGCTGGAAGGGAAAAGAGAGAGTTCCTAGGTTTCTTTCATCTTTAACATGTGTTTTCCACAGAGGCATGTATAGCTTTCCAGTGGTTCAACAGATTGTCAATTCCCAAAACAAACCACTGATTGGTTTCCAGTCACACACAGAGGAAACTGCCAGCAGCCTCTCCTGAAACATCACTTCTGTGAAGCAAAAGCAGCACAGTAACACAAGCTAAGGAAAAGGAGCTCATGTACCTCTAAGGGCATGGTGGCCTTCAAGAGGTAGTAACTAAAGAGATACAGTGATCAGTCATGGGCAACATTTCTTGCACATGAAATGGGAGGAATGTTGTAAAGGCTGCTACCAAATGACATAAGGGCATCCCCTTTTTCAACATACAGCTATAAACTCTAATAACAATATCCAGTGTATCCAAGGATGATCTTATGGTCATGGCTGCAGGTTCTGCAGTCTCCGATGCAGAATGGCCAACACAAACATGGTCAGTAACACAAGTGTTTTATCTGTTTCTGTGCTTGCTTTACTTCCAGCTCTTCACCACTCTAAGCTTTTCATAATAAGGCTTCATCTGCCCTTTCATTTTACTTCTCTGATCTTCCACTGGAATTCATGCTGGAAAGCACCAAATCCAAATGAACTGCCCCAGGTAAGGAGTGAGCATTGACAAACACTGAATTCAAGAGGGACAGAGGTCCTGTCAGCCTCCAAGGAGCTCATCAGATTGCTCCTGAAGGTCATCAGTAAATCATTGCTTCAGAATGCTTGGGCTTTTATAAGAGGCTTGTCAGGGATATGGCTGAGAAGCCATGAGTGATCCTGCTGTTGGTTGTTCTTCCTTACTCACCCCAGTCTCAGCAAAGCTGTTCCTTTGTACATGGTGAATGGATTGTCTGCACTGGGTCCTTCCTCTGCCTCTGCACGGGGCCTTCCTTAGTCTCAGGGTCCAACCTAGGTTGGGCAGGACCACAGACAAGCTGTGGCTGGGTCACGGTGTCCTGGTGACACACCTGGAACAAGAGCTGTGTGCTGCACACAGCCATCACTCCCTGACAAAACCACGGCAACCTCTGCTAGTGCTCAGGAGAGCATACTCATCTTCAAGGCATGGAGGGATTCAAACCAACTTTGGGTATGTTGCAGTGGTTAGAACAAGGAAACAAACAGTTCCCAAGACAGGTTTCCCCAAATTTTCCTAAATATGTTCTGAACATATGGTTCATCCTTACTCATGTGTTATATTTGGAGACTTTCTCTGGAACAGACAACCACTCTAATGATGGTAGAAAGGATGGGCACAACTTGGAAAAGCTATTTTAAAAGACAGTATTCCAAAACAGCACTTGTTGGCATGTATTGAACAAGCTGACAGAGAAAAGGGACTTGGAGCTGTTATGGCAAAATCCAGAGTACTGCACTGCCATGGTCACTTATGGAATAAGGAGACATTTTTGAGGCTCTCTCGGGAGCCAGTGAGATAAGAGCCTGGGCTGCTACATAGGTGTCCCCATGTGTTGCTGCTGGCATGACCTTCTCTGCAGGATGTCCCTCCCCCCTTTCTGAGTCTGCTGCTTCTCCAAGGATCTGCTTTTCACAGTACTGTATGTAGACTTAGCACAACCTTCTGGAAAAAGTCACCTTCCTTAGAAATGAGGAAGCCCACTGTGCACGTGTGCCATGCTTCACTACTGAGAAAATGCTTTGGAGCTTTCTATTTAAAGCTTTTATCCATGGAAAAGAGTAGTTTGCTTTTGTGTTACACTCACTTGTGTGGTCACACTGGAGAGGTAGGAGAGGTAGGGCACACACACAAAATAGTATGGGTTGCTTGCAAATAAATACCCTTCAGTGAGTAGCTATTAGTAGTGTAAACATTCTTCCTAGAGGCAGCTTGAGAAGAGGACCTGACATGACGCGGATTCCTTGGTACATGCCCAGGATCCCTGGAGCTGGTCAGTCCTGTCACTGCCTCTCCTACTGAACCTTTCTCTGGCAGCTTCTTGAGGTTGTAGACTGACACTTACCATTTCCCTTATCAGGCTTTGAATTTATCCTTTCCATGTCCTCATGGCCTCCCCTACTTTGTTTCCTCTACATGTGAAAAAAAGCCATCCTTGGGTGGCGGCTGAGCTCCTCTACCTCTTGCCCCAAGGGCAGCGGGGTGGGTATGTGCCTCCCGCTAAGCATCTCATGGAGGGCGTGATGGAGAATATCAGCTCAGCTTCTGTATCTGCCTAAATTCTACAGTGACATCTTCATTTGCCCTCAGTGCCTCTGCTTTCTGCAGAGATGGGACAGCCCAGACAGCCCTGTGGGATGGCCCAGTCTGGAGAGGGGTGTCCAGACCTCCTGGAGCCACGGGGACTGTGCCAGGGAGCCGGGTGTGTGTGGTGTGCGTGGCAGCGTGGCAGGTGACCCCTGGCAGCGCAGGGATTGAATGTCTTACAGGCCTTGGGCACCCAGCAGCCACCCTCAGCTGCCCTCAGACACTGAACCGGGTCAGCGAAAGGCAGAAATGTCTTGGGCTGGCTTACACCTCGGGCTGTGGGATATCTGATCCCATATCTCATGTTTCCCTGCTGGAACCAAGCACAAGCACACCAGTCTCAACCGTGCTGCCACATGGCCAGCAGCAGCACAGAAGAGCTGCTCTGTGATCACAGATGTAAACACAGATGGGGCTGACCTCTCTTGTGCCTGGCTTTAATCAAAATCACATGTAACTCTCTGCAGCCCTAAGGATGCTTTGTTTTTTTATATATACTTTTTTTTTAAAGGGCAAAAAAAGGGAAAATGTTTCTGTAGCTATTCTTCAAAATTAAAGCCTTGTGAATTAGTTGCAGAATCCATGCATGCTTGCAAAAATAGAACAGATCAGTTCTTGGGGATGTAATTTTAAATGGCTCATCAAAACTTTGAGGGAAAACCCTGAGAAATAGATTGGTCCAATTTTCTTTTTCTCTTTAGGACTTTCTGAAGAATACTACTTTTCTTTCAGAGTGTTTTTCAACCCTATTTTTAGTCTGCTCTTAATACAGGAACTTCTAACCTACAAATACTGAATTTGCTGTATTGCAAAGCCTTTGGAAGACAGGACTTGATTGCTTAATTTATGGAGGAAGATAGCTATTTTATCTGTAGATGACAGAATGGATCTAATTGTACTATCACATTTGGGGTATGAATTTTCCAATCCAAGTTTTAGTGGTTTTGTGTAGTTACTGCTTGTGATATAACTCCATTAGAAGTTGGTTTCTTTAAAATATTTGTGATATTATAGAACTGGAGGACATACTGCCAAGGATGTTCCATTAAACCTCACTCTAACCCTGCGTCTTTGGGGGGATTTCTATGGCTGCTGTTTCTAAAAATGAGCATATCAACAACCTGATTATGGCAGAAATTTATCTGTTCACTGGATTACTACTGAAATTATTTGCAAGACAAAAATGCATGTGGTTGGTAGAATACCCAAACAAGAGGAGATAGAGTCATTATTCTTGAAAAAGAAATAAAATATATATCCTTTAATTTTTTTTTAAACATGAAAGGAAAATTTTGGTCTGAGTGATGCTAAGTCAGCCTGCTCCAGCTGGGAATCTGCCCCATCTAGTCATACTCAGAGGAATGGACATTAATCTATTATTCAACTGCACAAAGTTCAGTGGAATAACTGTTCTCACTAATTGCTAATTGGCAAAATTGCTGGTGCTTATAGGAGATATTCTGGTAACAGATAATTAAGCAACTAAGTAGTTGAGAATGTCAGGAGAGAAAAATGATCTTTTCACCTCACTGAGTTCATTTTTAAAACTATGTCAGCTGAGCTCACTTGTCTCTGTGCAGCTAGCCTGCAGCTCTGCTGGGGAGGGGTGCTATGGCCACCAAGCACATGGACAGAGGGCAAAACGAGGGAAAACTCGTTTTCTAGATCCTTCTTCAGCAGCTGCCATTCATGCTCAAGAAGAAAGTACAAATCTATAACTGCTGTATGTAGCTTTTGCTTTGACTGTCACTGGTCTCCTGGGTGAGAGATGTTGTTCCTTCCCACAAGCCATATCCCTGTCCTACTGAATCTGGAAAACCTCTTCGGTCTCTGTCATCCAGATATAGTCCTAGAACTTCTCCTCTTTTGGGAGGTGCCAAGGGAAGACAAGTTGAACAAGTTGTTGGATGTAAAGAGGAGGAGAAAGCACTTCTCAGCCTTTGCAACATGGATTGGAGGGAGAAGAGAGTTCAGGTAGCAAATGAGGACAGGAGCCACAGTATGTTATTTTGGCTCTCCACCATGTTTGCAATTCATCTCTTGGTGTTCCTGGAGACAGCAAGGGAGCAATCCCTGATCCCCTGGAGCCTTGGGGCAATGCAGACAGCACCTCACTTCCTGGTATTTCAGCAGCCTCTGGGACAGCAGTGTGGACCCAGGCATCAGGACAAGGTGGTCCAAAGCAGCACTTTGAAAGCTGACATCTCACCCCAAAGCCTCAGCACCTGCTTCAAACCTGTCACCCTTTTTGGAATAGAGTACAGCTGGGGATTCCTGGTGCTGTCTCTACTCCCCAACTGCAGCCCCAAGAAGACTGTGCATGTGAAACACTGCATGCCTTCCAAGCTCACATCTTTATTGGCAGCAACAGAGTGCTTTGGTAGCTATTTCTGCACATCATGAGGATGCCCTGAACTGTTCTCTCTCTCAGGTGTGAGCCTGTTCCTGTTTGGACCTGTCTGTGCTATCACCCAACATCCCCTTGCACCTCCTTGTAATCCAGATAGGGATGAGTGGAGAGTATTTGATATATTTTGCCGCTGCTCTTTCTGATTGTGTGTTAATGAGTTTTCAATGAAGACAGCAAGGCTCCCAATGATAAGCCTTGCATCCTTACCTCCCAGATGCTATCCTTGTGGGTATCACTGAAATTCACCTTCCTCTGCAAACCTGGCTCCCCACCCTGTGACAATGGCAGGCTGATGCAACAGGGAGCACATGTCTGCTTAACAGTAACTATAACAGTGAAATGTGATATTGCATCAACATTTGTCTCCAGGATGGCCACTGAAATACTAGCACACCCTTGCGTGGACACTCATGTTGTACAGAGAGCAGTGCAACTCAGAACCTTATACTGGGATTTGAAAAGTCAGTCTGGATGACTGGAAACTGTTGACATGTAGTTGGAATGAATTTGCCTCAAGAGTTTGGAATTCGAAAGTCTTTCAAGTTACAAGGTTATAAAATAGAGTGTATTTTACAGTGTAGAATATTACAGGTAAACTTAAAAATTTAAAATTTAAAATACACTTGGAAATTTATTTAAATTAAAAAAATTAAATTTAAAATTAAATTTATGTTTTGTTTACATACAGCAAATTCAAAAATCACCCTCACTAAGAATGAAAAAATCTCATCAAAAGGAGTCCTCTGCCAAAACTCCCGTCTCCTGTAATGTTTCGGCAGGGTAGATGAGAGCCTGCTGGCTGAGTCCAGCAAAAAGGCTGCAGTGGGCTTTAAGTCAGACCTATATTGATTCTCACATGAGTAAGACACAAGACAGTTTTCTCCAGGGATGATCACAGTGTCTTTCCATAGCTCCTCTATTCAATCAGAGCTAACTACATGGCGTCAGAATTTCTTCTATAAACAGATTTCTTTGAAAATAAATTAATGGGCTAAGAGGATAACACATAAGTTGGTAAACATAGGAACTAGACTGCAATGCTGGGACATGGCAGAAGATTTAAAGAATTAGCTAAATACATATATGTTCAGTAGAAGAGTTCAGTAGTCAGATTACCCACACTAGGCAGAGGATGAATGAGCGTACTGAATCCTCAGGATCCAAGGCATGGCATGTTCAGGAAGCTGCAGGGGAAACCAAAAGCTGTGGGTACATTAAAAAGGGATTTCTGTGCTGACATTGGAGTGAATAGCAAGTTCAGGTGTCCACTCTTAGAGCTTGGGCTTTTGTCATGTCCCACCATTTTCTGCCCAGTGTGGATGTGCTGAATATGCTGAACCAATAACTGCTGGGCTGGGACCAGAGCTGAGTGAAAAATAGGCCTTTTAATTGTGTGGTTAATCGAAGCAAACAATTATGAGAAAACTGAAAGATGAAATACAAGAAAATTTAAAGAATATAATTAAAATAATGCCCAAATGCTGGCATTTGGTTTATACTCTAAATATATGTCTAAATAAATATATTTTATGTGTCTTGTACTGACACATAAATTATATCCCAGTTTTGTTTTAACATAGTTTAATATTATCAAAATAGATTTTTTTTTCATTTTAGAGAAGCGGACACCTGAATCAGTTTTGAAGTGGAGCACAGTCTTACCAAAGAATAAGTAAAAAAGTTTTGTTCTTCAACATCAAGTGAAAATCATAAAAATATAGAATGGCCTGGTTTGATGGGATCTTAAAGACTGTCTCATTCTAGCTCTCCTGCTGAAGGCAGGGACACCTTTCGCTAGGTCAGGTTGCTCTGAGTTCCCTTCAATGTGGCCTTGAACACTTCCAGGACTGGAGCATCCACAACTTCTCTGGGCAACTTGTGCCAATGCCTTACAACCTTGAGAGTAAAGAGTTTTTTTCCTATGTATGATTTCCTAATATACTCTCTTTCAGTTTGAATCCATCCCCCTTGTCCCTCCATCCTGCCACTGCATGCTCTTGTGAAAAGTCTCTCTCCATCTTTCTTGTAGGTTCTCTTCAGGTACTGGAAGGCCACAATTAGGTCACCCTTAAGCCTCCTCTTTTTCAGGCTGAGCAAATCCTCAGCCTTTCCTGACAGAGGAGGTGCTCCAGCCCTCTGATCATCTTGTCAACCCTCATCATCTGTACTGACTCCAGCAGGTCCATGTCCTTCCTGTGCTGGGACCCCAGAGCTGATGCAGCACTGCAGCTGGGGTCTCAGCAGAGGGACAGAATCCCCTCCCTGCCCTGCTGCCCACACTGCTCTGGATGCAGCCCAGGACACGTGTGGCTCTCTGGGCTGTGAGTGCCCATGGCTGGGGCATGTCCAGCCTCTCAGCCAGCAGCACCCCCAAGCCCTTCTGGGCAGGGCTGCTGTGATCTGTGCATCCCCAGCCTGTGCTGGTACCAGGGCTGCTCTGAGCCAGGTGCAGCACCTTGCACTTGGTCTTGTTAAACTGCATGAGAATTCCATGAGTCCTAGAGTTTATCCAAGTCCCTCTGGACGGCATCCCATCCTCCAGATATATCAGTTGCAGCATTCAGCTTTGTGTCATCTGCAAATGGTGCAGCATTTCTCAAAAATATTCCCAAATGTTAAAACCCACAAAAATTTTGAGCTTTGATATATTGTGTCGTATTTTTTTTCCCTGGAAACTTATCAAGCTTGACCCAATTTTTTCAAAAATACATATTTAAGCATTTCACTTGTTGACAAAAAACATTCCTTCCTCATCTAAATTAGAGTTAAAGCTGTAAGCTGCAGCCCCATAAGTTAAGGCCCTCTCACTGGGTCTGGAGCAGGCTGGAGCAGGCTGGTGTCTTCTCTTGACATAAATTCACCAGTGAGCCTCATAACTCAGGGAAGTACAAAATTGGTTGAGCTACACGGCTGTAAAACCACAGCTGTGCAGTGGGGAATCAGGCATAGGCTGCTAATTCACTCCTATGGGGAAAAAAAGGTAGGAGTTTAAAGTTAATTAAAATTAAATTAATTAAATTATGTCTGAGGATGTTGGAATGAAAAGGACAGAAGGAGAAGGAATATTTAAGGCCTTCTATATGAGGGAATTGAACCAGCTCTGGTAGAAGATGGTAAGGCTTGCCTTTGGCCTCACTGTTTTTCTTGCTTCTGGGAAAATTTAGTCATGCAGGGTATGCTCCCAGGAATCAGGCACGGTCTGGAGCCCTTGTACCCTGACCTCAGGCAATTCCAGCTGAGTTTGTGCATTGCCTGGAGCTGGGTACTGGAGAGGTCTCCTGAATGTTCCTTGCTGCTTGACAACCTACTGGCAAGGGGAAAGCCCCAACCTGGCCCCTCAAGCTCCAGGTGTCCAGAGGCCCTCAAGGAGGAATGTGCTGCAGACTGCTGTAAACATAGGCACAGGGAAAGGCATGCAGGATCCATAGGATGTGAGACCAGACCAACACCTGCCACAGAAAGGGATCCCACAGCTGGCAGGGCATGAGGGCAGAGGGAACTGCTGGAAAGGGTAGGGGGAACCCCCATCTGAAGGGGAACTTGCAGGATGGGGTAACCCCCATTTGCAGGGAAGCTGTGGGGTAAAGCATCCCTTCCTATGTCCTGCCAGTGCCCTGGTGTTATTTTCCTGCTGGGGTGATGCACTCTGGCAACAGCCTTCATTCAGCAGCTTCTGCCAGAAGGGGCTTTCTTTGTGCAGGCTGGAGAATGCATGAAATGCAAAAGTGCTTCCTAAGGAGCCCAGTTTGTTATTACTCCATTGCTTGGCACCATTTGCCAAGCTTTACTCTCATTTAAACTCCGCTACAGTCCCACAAATAATGCAGGTTTATACTCTGCTAATCTGAAAGTGTTTGATCCCATTGTTTCATAGTGCTGTGACTTCAGTTTTACAAGTTCCTGGGAGGAAGAGCAAAAGTATTTGTATTTACTTGGTCTAAGTTTTAAGTACATTTTACTGTGGTACCTTAAAGGAAGCATCTTTCAGAAGTGTTAGTCTCTCAGATCAATATAGTCTATTCTGTCTGTGAATTGTGACCTAGTGTCCTGAGCCATAAAGCACCAGTCTGTAACAGCTTTTCACCTCAGTGAATCTAGCAGCTCTTACCATGTCATACACCACATTACTCCCAACCTTCCAAAGAACCCAGCAGCCACCTGTTTGTGGGCTGCCTCGCTGACACTTCAGTCAGTGGGTAATTCACTGTCTTGTCATGACATTTGTGTTTTCTTCAGGAGAGGCACAGATCATTATCTCCTTTTTTTGGTACAAGGAATCATTGCCAAAATCCCATGGGTATATTTTCAGTGACAATGTCTGGAAACCCACTTTTTTCCAGCTCTTATGAATGGCTCTTTAACAAAACAAAGTGATTTTTTCCTTCTCTGTGTAGCAGTTTTACATCTAATGTGGTGTTACCTTGTCACAACAGCAAAGTGTAGGAGGGTGGGCACTTGTCACATGCATCTCTTTGGGAAAATTAAGAATTAAAAGCTCTTGGACACTAAACCATAAAACTTCTGCCCATGCAAGCAGACTACTAGAACCAGAAAATTCACCTTGCAAATATCGAGATGACAACAGCAGGTGTCAAGTACACATGAAAACTTCTTCTTCTTCCTAATGCTCCATTTTCCAGTTCTGCAGCCTAAAAGGAAAAGAAGGAAAGAATAGTCTTTTACTGCAAGTAGAAAAGAGATGTCTGGAAGGATTAAAGGATATCCTGCCTCCTGAGTTCTGGTTACGCACTAAGCAGGCATTCATGATGGAAGGAGTTACTGTAGCAATCTCTCCAGAAAATATGCTACAGCTGTAGCAGAGAGCCTTAAAGCACCAAACACTGATCACACAATACAAGTGAAAAATGGAGCAGAGAAATTAAAGCTCTCTATTGAAGAGAATTAGTTTATAACAAGAGAGTGAGTTGAAATTTAGTCATGGTTGAATGTTTCCCATTTCTTCTTACCACTTGCAACTCATTTTTAATTGTGCTTTTGTGGAGAGAGGTATTGGAATTCTCCAAGGTTTTGGAATTGTCCTTGCTTTACCTTGAAAGCATTTGTCTGGTCCCTTCTTGACACAGCCTCTAACCTTGCTCTGGATGCACTGAAGAGAAATGGACTGTTAATTTCATGTCTGAAGTCTGAAGAGGTACTATCTGCTCAGTTCCCTGCATAAAAATTGCTCTCTAATATAAACCTCTTGTAATTCTGCTTTTTTGTCCTCAAAATCGGGATGTGAAGGTCCATATGGGTGTGCATGATCTCTGGGGCTGAAAACCAGAATACCAGAGTTGCTTGATACTACATACAATTTTAATAAAAGATTGAGTAACATAAAGCTTTTCACTGCTTTCCCCTTTTGTTCTTAATATGTGTTCCAGACGTGTCAGTGGAATCTATCTTGTCTGTGTATATAGGTACAATCTGATTTGTGTTGACATCTTGTAAAGATCAGGGAGGTGTTTTTCAGGCAGCTGCAAGGGCAATTCTCAGAGAGTGGGAAGAAACACTGTATTATGCACCCCTAAAGTAAGCTTTTAAAGGTTGCTTTGTTTGTGCAGCATGTCCAAAACATCAAATCCGAGTGCCAGTAAGAAGCAGAGCCAAGAGAGGGTTAAGGAAGTCAGTGATGCCTGATGTTAACATCTTTCCTCTTTTTTCAGCTTTGTAAAAGATAAACGTTTCAGATTTCAATCTGTGTTTCCCAGCATTGCTTTGGAAACACTGCAGTAGGCCTGCAAAAATTGCTAATGCTGGGCCAAGCTGAGATAATGCGTCTCAGCAGGAATGACATAATGTCCTAAAAGAAGACTATGATGTAATGCATATCTCACAAATCAGAGCCAATTTCCTTTAGAAAGCCTTGAAGTCTAGCACTAATACTGCGGTATGCAAAACTTAGGGGGTTTAGATATTTTTTCCTTTTTATTTTTAAGAATGATTTTGTAAGGCTTACAGCACTCACAGTCTGTCTCAATTACCAGAGAAGCTTCTCTTCTGTTCCACCCTTTCTTGCTGTTCAGGTGCTTACTGAATGCCATTAAGCATTTCACCTTGGTTGAGGTGCCTGCGATACATTAATATGAGCAGGGTAATTTATAGCATTAACATGGCTGTTTATGCAGGTGAGGCATAAAGCGTATATAGCACATTACAGTAAATCCAGCTTAATGAAGGTGTTATGCAGGGATTTATTAGACTCAGTAATGTCTCACATAAAAGTTAAACAGTATTTCTGCAAATCTCAGCTTTGGTTTCAGCCAGTGCAACTCCTCAGTCCTTGGTGGCATTGCTCCTCTGGGTGAGCCGTTTTTGGACCCATGCAGTTTATAAACAGGCACAGTTAGTTTTCCCGTCTTTTGTTAATAAATGTGATCCTGTGGTGCCTGAGCCAGTGATACCAGAGTGCTGGGAGGTGCTGCAGGGCTTTCCAAGCAGAGCATTTCTGAACAAGCCTGCTGGGGTTGTACACCTGCCCTGACCCAGCCCCTCACAAACTGGTCGGATGTCCTGGAAGGTCCCACTGTCCCATGGGACGCATATCCCACTGACCCTTTGTGCACCCTTTTGTGGATGAGGGCAGGAGCTGCTGCCACTGGCTGGCTCTGTTCTTTAGAGGCAGGATGAAACCAGGACTCTGAGTCTGCAGCTAGGAGGAAGACCCCATAGCTCCTAGCACTGGAGGGAATGACAGCAGCTCATGTGGGATAGGATGTGTGCTTGGCTACCTGTGTGGCCCTTGCAGTTGTAATGTGGCAATGTACACCTGTACTGTGCCTTCATCTTACTATTGTCACGTCATTGGAGCTGGACCTCCACGCCTCCAAAATACCTCAATTTCTCCAGAAGTAGTGCTGATCAGGGCTGTGCATCCAGTTCCTGAGATGGGACCAGAGACCAGGGACTTTTCAGAATCCTGTCACAGTTGGAACAGGAGTCACTGGTCCAGAACCTGTCTTCCAGGAAAAGAGAACTATCTTGCAGCCCTCGCATCTACTCATAGAGATATTTCCAAGGATGTATCCTGAGCATCAGAGTCACTTCAAGGGTGTTTGCACTGGAAACCATAATCTTTAAAAAATGACCCTTGAGGCAGTTCATGCACATCAGCCCTCCACCACGGCAGGCAGCTGTCAGCATGGTTTTGACTACCATGGTCTCTGTGACAGAGAGCTGATCTGTGCTTATCAAACCATCTCATCTCAAGCAACTGAGCTATTAATATGTAACCTCTGCTGGCTCTTGTAAATTCGAGGTTTACATTTTTGCTTCTCTGTGTTAAGAAACATCAGGCGTATCAGATTCGGAAGGCTTATGTTTTTTCGGAAGACTTGCCTATGAGATGTGAGGTTGCTAGCTGAGATTCAGCAGGCAAATAAACTTCTGACCTTGTTCTAAAAATTAATAAACCACCCTCAGCACCTCAAAGGGAGAGGAAAGCTGGCATCTGCTCTTGTTAGTTCAAGCCTGGACCTGCTTTTCATTCAGAACAGCCTGAGTGCAGATGGAGACTGCTGTATTTTATGTTACAGACTGCCTTCTTAAGGAGACTGACCCGTGACACATGGTATCATTAAACTGGGAATGATGCTGGACATGTACTGCAATCACACAAGTGAAAGGTGAGTTGCTGTCTCAGATTGTTTTGAAAACTCACTAGCATTAATAAATACCAAGCTGTGTTACATGCACCATTTCATTAAAAGAACGTAGCCAGAAGGAGAGCCTAATTATCTAGCTCTAACAAAAAGCTCTACAGGCAGATGGGAAATGTGTAATTATAGTGTTAATATGGCCTGCTGGCTCACTGGTGGACTGGCAAGATGGGGACCCAGCTCTCTAAACCTGACCTCACCTCTGCTGTATGGGACTTTTGGGGCAAGTAATTTAACCTTCTTTCTGACATGGGAGCTCTCATACTTCCAGAAGCAAGTAATCAAAGTACCTTGCAGACTAATTTTTGTGTAAGGACTGGAGCATTTTTAACCCATTTTGACATTTCCAGTTTGCATTTACGTGTACTTAAATGCCTACTGACCTTGTTGTAGCTAACTTGAACTCAGCAAAAAAGATTCCTCTGGCTAAGGAGGCACTGCAGAATCTAAGACAATGGCAGCTAGTACCCAGCCACGTTGTGAAAATTGAGTACATTGGGTTCATGAAAGATCCTCGGGAACTTTCAGTGGCATTGGTACAGTACAAAGGGGAGGGCTGCTTCCTGTTGTGACCCTTGATGGAGGATAATCTTTGTTGGGCTAGCAGATGATGGGAAATAATATATCCTGGGTGCAGTGTAGCACTAGTTCAGTGAACTGCCCAGCCCTGGGTAAGTTAACTCAGGAAAGGCAATGCAGCAGCATTCCTGGTGCCTCTGGTTCCAGGGCTTGCTTTGAGCTACCCGCAGAGTTTCTGTGCCAGTGGTGCAGAGATGTGCTGTGTGGCCTTGCTCTTCCAGCTTGACTGTCTGGAGGAGAACTGGGGGTTCCGTCTGGCCATCCTGCTTTTCTACCTGAACACTTAATATGCCTTTAAAACTTCTCATTTTTACCTCTCAAAGGCTGCCAGTTATTGAATATCTTATCTCCACTTTGAGGGGTAGTAAGACCTGTAAGCACATAATCCTGCTCTAAAGGTACGGTGAGATCTGTTTAGAAAAAAGAACTGGTCTACTTGGAAATGTCCCACCGGATGAGAAATTGCCAAACCCATGACCAGAACAGCCCCTCCCTAGCTGAGCAAGGACCTGAGTTAAAAAGCATTTGAGTGAGATATTTTCAATTCTGAAGGGCAGAGTGAGAACTTCCCTGCTTCTGACCCTATCCCACAGTATGAAAACAATAGGTCTTATTGACATGAAAGGCAATACATTTAGAAAGAATTACAAAGGATATTGCTTTGCACTTTGAATAGAGAGGCTGTAGTCTTCAATAATGCAAGCATTTAATGTCAAGCATGTGTGGATGGATTTTTGAAAAGTGTTGGCTAATTTAATCATCACTCGCTACTACATGTCGTGCTAAAATAATCCAGTGCTGGATTTCATTCTATGCTGCTGCAACTGACTACCTCTGGAGTACCTGTGTGCCTGTGGGGGAGAACTGCACCATGGCTATGTATATCCAAATTGTTTTCTTCTTCTGTGTGTTTATTTATAATATCTCCAGAGATGTAAGGCCAAAGCAAATGGAGTAATACTGGAATAAGAACGTTCCAAAGCTATAAGTCAGATCCAAAAGGGAATCTATGTGTCAAGATCTTCTTGTTTGTATACCCAGTATGGCATTGAACTTAGCAGGAAATCAGTACCTAAATGTCTTGACAGATCTCATCCTCTTGGCTGAGGTAGCAGTTGTGAAATGCATGGACTCTACACAACTGAGAGAGGAAGGAAAGTGATTCATCTTTGCTCCCAAGGAACTCAGAACACCCTCTACTATAAGTCTGAAGGCACCTTAAGGGTTACTTCCAGTTGCTTCCAGTGTAATGATCGTGCAGCTGAAATCTCTACTCTCTTTTGTTAGTTGTGCCCAAGCATCCAGTTGACTCTGCTGCACCATGTGGCTCAAACAGATTTTGTCCCTGCTGCTGGAAACATGGAGATTCCAGTTTGGACCATCCCACACTGTGCTTGGGTTTCCTCCCTCAGGACCTCTTAAATCTTGAGGGGCCCTTCAGAGCAAGGCACCTGCGAAATAATAGATGGCATAGGTATCCTCTTAGAAAGGTGAATGAGAGCTGGGATTCAAGAGCAGGCTGTTCCCTGCCTCTTCACACACATGGCATGATATGGATTGTGGCAAGGGGGTGATCTTGGGGTCTTGCTTTATCAGGAGATCCTTCCTACTTTTTAAGTTCAGGGAGCCTGTCTGGCTTCTGTACACTGCCTGAACATAACTTGCTGCAACAGTAGTGCAACCCACACACCTTCCCCTTCCAGAGAGCAAAGCCCCTCAGAGACCATCACAGAGAAGCTTGGGAGTTCTGTGCCCTTGCCTGCAGAGTCCCTGTAAATTCAGCATGCTGCAGTGTGTCTCTCTGATGCTATCACTGTCCCTGTGTCTTGCAGTTTCCTGCTGCTGAGGCAAGAGTGATTCACACATGAACACTCTGTGCACCTAGAGCCCCTGCAAAGAGCTGCCTACTGAAGGTTATCTATTCACTCTTGCAGGCCACTGGAATGGTGGCTTCTGGCTGCTGGTGGAGCTACCTCAGAGCAGTGGAGACCTCCTGGGAACACCTGGGCATAGCTGAGCATGGGCCTGGCCTCTCAATCCTCCACTGTTTTGCAGTGGGGCTCACCTGCCCCCAGCTCTGTAGAAAAAAATAAATTACAGCTGCACCCACAGATTATGCCGAGGGCAGCAGCACCAGCACGGAGCACAGCTCAGCATCCAGAGGCACCCTGTGCTGGGCAGGCAGCATTCAGTGACAGAAGCAGCTCAAGATGCCTTTGGGTGCCTCTTTAATTTCACAAAGCAAAACCTGTTCCCAGTCCTGCAGCAATGATCTTACAAGCAATGTTGTCATTTCCCATTTCTGGGTGCTTGGAGGAATTCACTGTACCCAAGCTGCAGTATTCTGCAGCACAGGCAGCTGCAGGTGAAGCAGAAGATGTGTCAACCCATGTGTACAACAGCAAGGAGAAACATATGTTTCTGAGTTCCTGGCACAGACTGGAGCCTCTGAGGATATGATTACTCTCAGCAGCATGTCAATAATCAAGTAAATACTCTGGACGTCTTCAGCTGAGGGAAAGCTGTGTGTCTCAGTGCTGCTGTGTGCTGGTGAGGTCTCTGGCTGTAAGGGGTGGATGGCTGCAGCAGCCAGCCCTTAGGTGGTGCCACCAGGACAGGGGTGGCCAGACCTCCCCATCCAAAAGTACTGCTTGGTGACCAGGTGCCCTGACGTCCCATAGAAACATCCACTGCCTGCCCATTCCCCATCAGGCATGGAATCATCAGTCCTGTGAAGCTCACATGAGATGCAAAGGCTGAAGTGTGCAATTCATAACCTCAGACAAAACTGGTGGCACCTCCTTTAAAAGGCCTGCACAATATTTCCCATTATAAGGGTCTGTTCCTAAATGCTTCTCTTTTGTTGAGTGCATCAGCCTAAATCTGATGTTTTCTTCAAATTTAATCCAGAGCAATGCAGCTGTTTCTAAAACTGAATGGCAAGTACTTTTTAAAATCAATATGCAACTGGACATGTACACATATTGCAGGCAAATTTGCAGGCAATCAGCACAGGGAATTTCACTTTGTCTGTGCAAAGCTGCCCAAGCTGCAAGCCCTGTTTACCCTGTCTCAGTGGGGATTTGCTGGAGCTACAACTTAGTAGCTTTCCCACAGCTCCAGCTGCAGTGAACTCACCAGCCTATGGCTCACCAGCAAAGGTGGGGAGCATGGCCCAGCATACCTCACCCGCCCCACCCTGCCATGCTCTCTCCTTCCCCACCATTCCTCTGATCCAGCTGATGCTGCTCCTGCCCTTGTTTCCCCTTTTCCTTGTCCTTGCTGTGAGAAGTTGGTGTACCACTACTGGCCATACATCCCTCCTCCAGACCCAGCCACAGAGTTGGTTTCTACCAGAACAGCTGGAGATGTGGGTCACTGGCATGGACTGAAGGCAGAGGAGGATATTTTGAAGGAGAGCTAAAATCAGGAGAGAAAGCACTTTGCTGCCAGGTGTCTGCCCATGGGAGACCAGGGCTTGTGGATTCTGCAGCTTGCAGAACAATTTCTTGAAAAACAGGACATTAATTTTCCCTTTGGCTGAGCAGTGTGGAAACAGAAGAGCACTAGAGGGAACGTGAGAGCATGACTAAAAGAGGAGAGGATGGAGAGGGAAAAAAAGCTGTCTCCTCTACTTCTGAAAACTACTTGCGCTAGGATACTTTGCTTAGGTCAATTGTAAGGATTCAAGTGTTTGGGTTTGCAGGAACAGGCTTTCTTTAAAAAGAATGATTGCAAGTGATGTCTGCCGTAAGACGTGTGCTGCCCCTAGAGTTTCTGTGCTAAGCAACTGTCAGACATCACACCGGAGGGATGCATGCAGGAGCAGTTGGCCAGAAATCTATTTTTGAATGTGGTCTCCAGACACAAATCTTTTCTCTGCCATGCTGCTGCTTAATTTATATTTCACCTGAAGCCTTTAGTGTATCTTGTATGTGTGCCACATCTGCATTACCAAAATACAGCTACCTCTGGGGTCTGGAAATGGGGGATAAACCAGCATATTTTCCCCTGTCTGGGATTTGGGGGCACCAGTGCAATATGCTAAGAACCTTGTAGCCATGTCTTTGCCCAGCACCTAGCAAAATGAAGGTTATTCTAAGACTGGACTCCTAGTCAGGCTGAAGTATTAGTATTATAAAAACCAATAAAACAACCTAATGATAGTAAACCCATGGTTCTGAATTTACCAGCATGCAATGTGGGTTCACAGGACAGGATCCCATGCTTGCTGGGATTTAGTTGAAACACCAGATGCTGCAAGGAAAGTGTTTTGAGGGGAAGAAACTGAACATACTTATACTGTTTACTTAGGGTTAAGATCTGGACCCTCCACAGTGAGTGCTTTATGAGCAGAAGCAGTTGTCATTATTCCCACAACCCAAATAATTCAGAAAATGGGAAGGGGCAGCACAGTCTTTTTGAGAGCAGATATTTCAACTTTAGCGGTCCTGGCTGGGGCTTGCAACTCACTCTTTGGTACAGTTCTGGATGCCCCATAAAAACTTGCTGGCCTGAGTAAGGAACAAACACATTGGGCTCACTTGACCTGAGAACAGAGATGCGAGGGGATATTGTTCAGTGGTAATAGTTGATGCCTTGTGTTTTACCCTGCTTCCTGCAGTCCTAGCTTTTCCTAGATCTAGTTTGTGACTCTGGAAACCTCATTGGGCTTGCCTTGTTCTGCAGGCAATCTTCAGTCCTTCATTTATTTCATAATTTTCTGCAACATTGCATCTATTTTGCCGTGTTCTCTAAGTATGGGCTGTCTCCCCATGTGCTGTTCCAGCACCTACCACAAAGAGGTCAAGACCTTATGGACTTTTGTATTCCAAAAATATAGTTTGTACCTTCTGCTTGTTTCTGCAAATTAAAACGCCTTATACTGACTTCAGTGGAAATATGCTGCCTAAGGAATGAGGCCGTAATGAAAAGTCTTACTGGACTGCATTGAAGTTTGGTGAAAACAATGCTTTGTTTTAGTGAGGAACAGGTGCTCAGCAGGCAGCAACAAAACGGTGCTTTTTGCTCCTTCGTCTTCCCAAAAGGTTTCCTTTGTTGACTGTATTTACCAGCCTAATCTTAAAAGTAGCATTTATATTAAGTCTTGGGCTGTTTTACTTCTTGCTTGTGGAAATAGCAAGCAAGTTGGTGAGCTTCTCTTCCAACACACTCCCAGCAAGAAGCCAAAGGGGGACCCATAATGGGGGCAGACTAGGGACATTTAATGGAGAGCCTAACGTGGGACAGGAAGCTCCAGTGCAGCAGCAGACTATGCTGGTCCACGACACTTAACGGTGCCACAGTGTTTGTGCTCCTCTATGTGGCAGGGGACGTTAAGCAGCTGAGCACCTCACTAGGCAAGTCGCTGAGGAAATCTATTCACACACCAGCACAGCTACTGAATTGTACATCTTTCCTTCACTGAATGCTTCCCTGGGGCTATAGCTGAAAAGAAAACTTTTTACTTACAGAAAAGTAAAATGTTGTATTAGCTCTTCCACACAGTTCACTCAGGATGCTGTGGTGTGGCAGAATGAATGGCAGGTGCCACAACAACACCTTTACTTTCTCTTTGGGCAAAGGCACATGAAAAGCTGTGCTCTAGTGCTTCCTCACTGTTGAGTTTTTAAGTCCTTGGCTGGATTTCCCATGGTCCTTTGGAGACAGTGCACTTTCTCATCTAGGTAAATGTTGGTCTGTTTTTCATTTAAATATTAATTTGGGCTGTCACAATGTCGTGTGTAATATTGCCATTCTCTGTGAGGATTAGAGTGATTAGGAGTCTCAGGATACACTTTAATCAGTCAGTTCAATACTGCTGAGATTTGCAGTCTACCCTCTTCCATGCAGCAGCCGGTCTTTCGACATGCTAACAAAATTGAAATGAGTTCCTTCATCTTAGACAAGGATGATTAATCTTCAAACACTGTTTATCTTAGCCCAAAAATCCCCAGAATTCAGAACTAAATTAATTTAAAATCTAAATCTGCTTTAACTAGTAATTGGTTAATCAACAGGCTCAATGTGTAATTATATTCTTTGTTCACACTCCTTACAGGCTTGAAAAGACCATCTAATTCCTATGTTGCTTTCATTCCTATAATTAGCCCATGTGCCATACAACACTGCATGTTAGTGAACAAATTTTTCCTGGAATAATTTCCCCGAGATTGTTCCCTACGATGAATTTGGGGTTTTGGATTTTTTTTTCTTTTAAAGCAACTTTAAAAAGCTTTCATGTGATTTTTTTTGTTATTTCGGACTTCTGTGACTCATTTAGATATTTTGCAGAGTTCTGTGGTTTGAATCTTTGCTGTCTGCCTGCAGATGAAGAATCTACACTTCGTTTGAATTTCTCTTACTTACACATGACATAGCTTGAACAGTTAAGGGATTCTTGCTCCCTCTGAATATTGATAGGATGTGGAAAATTCATGATATGGTCATTCTAACTGTCTTTCAGAAGAGACCAGCCACAGAATATATTAGCTGGTGTTATTCTAGTGGACAGGAATTATCATTGCTATTAGGAATTGATTGTCTGAGAATAAATCAGAGAAGGAAACTGTGGTCTTTTTAAGGCAAAGTTGTGGTCCTTCTTTACTTAGTGGATTCTGTTATAACCCCATTGTGGCCAGTGGTCTGGTCAATGGGTTTCATATTTCTGTTCACAGGAATTTCCACCAGCTTCATGACTGCTTACATACCAGTATGCATTAATATCCTCTCTTCAATAATCTTCTTGCCAAAACCTATTAAAGCCCAGTGTTTAACTCTATTTAAATTATTTAATCTACTTAAACTCTCTTTAACTGTCTGCATACCTAAATGTATTCCATCTTTTTCGTAGTTAATACCACATAGATTATAGCTCCAAGAAACAAGTCAAACCCTTCTCCTTCTGATGAATGAGATGCAAGAGAGTTTGACTGCCAACACACTAGTGATATGAGTTCTTATAGGATAGGGCAATATCAGCTTTAGAAGTGTTTTGGCCCAGACTTCTGGAAATGTGTGGATTCATCCTGCCATTTTGCACTGCTCTTAAAAGTGGAGAATTTGGGTTATCTGCAAAGCATTTAGAGCCTGTGGTCCTTTCTTATAGCTAGATAGGAACTTTAGCATCAGAGGGGAAAAATTAAAGGGGGACAGTGTTGGAAAACTTCAGATGACCTGCACAGGATGTGATGGGAATGGTGGGAGCGGGGGGACGGTGACAGGGGCACCTTTTCTCTTGTTAATAACGTGACAGCTCTAACACACACATTTGTCCTCAGAAGTGTGGGGCATGTGAGATGACCGGGGCTTTGAGAGAGATGTGAAGGGCAGTGAGCAGCCTGGAGCAGCAATCCCACTGTGTGGGTTAAGAGATGCTGCTGAAGTAACTAGTGGTTCCCCTATCATGATATGATGTCAAGTTGAGCTGGTGAACCAGCAAGATGTTCCTTGATGAAATTTCAAATTCTCTTTAACATCAGACTGAGAAATGAGCAGTGAGCTGCAGCCTGAGGGTTGTTATTATGGGTGTACCCCACTGCCCAAACCCATCTCTGGTGGGTCAGGGACTGAGTCATTTTCCTCTAGGAGAAAGACAAGATCAGGCATATCAAAGGCACTGTCAGAAAGAGTTCTTCCCTTCAGGAACTAATATTTTTACAGAAGTTTACGCAATAAAAATTTTCCTGGAGATAAATTTCCAAAGATAATATCAAAGCATGGAATAAATAAATAAAACTATTGCAGCAACTGTGCAGCCCAAGAGGCTTCCCTCCCTCTCTACCAGCCCAGTGAATCCTTTTCTGACCATCTGCTATTGTCTCATTATTTTTGCTAAACTGACAGCTCTTGTTTACACTCACTGCTCTGTATCTCCTTTCTCCTGAACTCCGGTGTTTGTTAGAGTCTAGGTTTCTCTCACCTACTCATCTTTCCTGAAAACCATAATCATCTGAGAAATTTCTCACCTCCTTCCCTAAATAGGTGGTACTTCTGCCCTGGGGATGAGATTCATCCAAGTCCCTGGAAGAAGCTTTCCTGGTCTTGCAATGAGCCACCCCTTTAATCTTTCTCCCGAGCAGCGTCACAACTAGGAGCTCAGAGTCTGAAGTAGAGAAACAAGTCTGTTTTTCCTTGAGGTCTCCTTTGCAGCCAAAAGGCAGAAACAAGGAACACTCAGTAATACCTAGGAGGCCTGAGATACCCCTGGCCAGACACATGGCTGAGCACCTGAGGCTCCCTCCCACTCTGCAGTGGTGAGACTACAGCATGGTTGAGGGCAGTGGTAATGAAAAGCAGGGAAAGTCAGTTTTAAATCTCAGTGTGTAAAGAATGCGGAAACAAATATTTGCTTTTCTGAGCACAGAACAGAATTTTCTGCTTGTTTACGGCACTGAAAAATGTAGTATGGAGAAATATATACAAAAGGGTTTCTTTGGAAGTGTTTTGCTCAGCTGTGGTCCCTTTCAGCTTTGGGAGACCAAGCCCTGGAGTTGGCCTTAGGCAAAGATCTCAGGACATGTCCTTGCCCTGGACTGTGAAGCAATATCCCAGCTAGAGCTTCTGTATGCAAAAATCATGTATCAACCTCTTCTTGTCCCATTTCAACAGATGTAGCACTGTCTTTGAAATTACAGAGCTGAAAATTTGTGTTTTCTTTTATTGAGGTGCTAGCTTCTGAGCCTCCATGAGGGTCTCATTATCAAGCTTTTTGTAATAACCACAGGGATAAAAACCATTCTTGAAATGTTCTTGAGAAGACTAAACAAAGCAAAACCCAAAGGACAATTGCAATTCTCTTGTCATTTCCTGCTTTGGGTAGAGAGACTCCAAGAACATAAAGCATATGAAAATGTGCTAAGATTCTGGGAGCTGGAGATGGCAAAGGAATCATGTTTTGCTTGGGTTCCATAAGTATAGAGCAGTCCCATTCAAACCTTAGGAACTCAGGACAGAGAAACATTTTGAAATTTCTATGTTGTTTCTGTAAGAAAACACCTGAAAGAAACTTGGTTTGAAACGAATAATTTTATTTTTTTAAGAAGATGTTACTAACACATCTCTAAGGGTGAAAATATTTTATTCTGGCACCTAAACAAGTTACTAAGAAAGCCAGTAGTGTCTTCATATTTATACAGCACAGAATATAGACAAAATATTTCACTTAATCTTTGTGAAAAGGAAAATGTGTCTTTCTTCCCTCTTCATTTTGAAAGAAGATGATCACCTGACCCAAAAACCCTTTCAGCTTGAAAAACTGTGCCCAGAGTTCCTCTAGTTTTGGCCTTCCAGAAGACTGGAATTCCATTATCCAGTTTTCACTATGTGCCTTCACAGATAGCCGCAGAGCAGTTGAGGAAGACTTCCTAATTTTTACTCACAGTACAACTTCCAGGCACTGCAGAGCTGCAACCTTCACTAGGATTGTTGTGATGTAAAAAGTAGTGAAGAGGAGAAAAGAGTTAACACAACCTCCCATTACAGGAGGCTACACTTTCAAGACTAGAGTGTTCAAATATCCTTGGTCTCTGTAGGACATTATATGTCATAGAAAGGTACACTTCAGAGTCTTAATCCCATTCCCATGCAATTAATAGAGCAAGAAGAGCTGAAACAGGAAAGATGGATATAAAATGAAGCCTCTCAGTGAGGGACAGGATGAAGGAAACTCTTGATATTCCATTAGTGCTCTCCCGGATATCACGATCCTTAACTCTGCTGTGCCCTAAACAACTCAGGAATTAAAATATTTCTGTAATGCCCAAGGAAGCTTGAGTGACACAGGTTTTTTCAAGGTCTCAGTGCATCCTTACTAACACGGAGTTACTAACATTAAAACTCCTGGGAAAAGGCTGTCTTTCCAGGGCTCCCTGCATTGGGCAGGAAGGTGCCCTGAGAACAACCTTCCTTTTGCTTCTCACTGATTCTCTTCCTCTGTCCTACCTAGTCACAGCTGGGAAGCTACAAGCTCTCATTATGAGCAGCACCACAGCAGCTTTAGACAGGTTTGTGAATCTCAGAGTGTTGCTTTCTGTCATCTCTCAGATCCTGCTACACAGAAATCAACCCTCTCTCCCCAAAACAGTTGCAGCATCTCCTGATGAGTCAGCTCTTGGGTTCAGTTTGAAATCTTGTTCCTTGCTTAACTCTTCTCCCACTGCATGGTAACTCTTTGAGAGGTTGGGCCCTGTTGTGCACTCTCAGTATGACTCATGTAGGCAACTCCACTGCCCCTGCCTTTGGGAACCCTCTCCTTTAGAGGTCTGGTTTTGAGAGGCTCATACCAGGCAAGGCTGTGGTGTTACCTTTGGAGTGACAGCTACTGCAGAGAATATGTTTCTGCAGGACCTCTGCAAAGTAATGGTGTCCTTATAGTAGGCAAAAAACCAGCAGGAGAATTTGGATACAAATTAGTAAATTTAATCCTGAGAAAGAATCACCCTAGATTTCTATTTCTAACAGCTACACAGTCTATAAGACCATACTCCTTATATGGAGTATACATTTATGGTGTGGCTGAAATATCTTAAGCCTTCAGGCTTTTGTTGGCCTCTGCACAACTATCATCCTCAGAACTGCAGAGATGTTTCAGTTTAATTATACAAACATACTCTGCAGAGTGTGGTTTTTTCTCTTGCAAGTTCAGCCTCATCATAGGTCTAAATCTGCAGATAGAGGTAAGTACATTACAATGGCGATGACTGATAGCTGAAGAATTTTTGTGTTCACAGTGTTCCCTAATGTAGGCCATTTTTCATCATCTAGAGTTGCCCGATAATGATGTCATTTCCATTGCTTGAATGTTGAAGGAGCAGCCACATATCATGGAGTTAAAATGACTGCTTATGGAGCAGCTAAATTGTGTTGTTATCAGTTTAAGGCAGCGTTTGCTTTGCTTCTGGGGACAAAATGACAGTTGGACTTTCCTAAAACTCATCAAACAGGGATGAGAGTGTCAAGAATACAAATCTGCACTGTAGTCAAGCTGGGGTGAAAAGAGGGGAGAGAAGAAAAAGGAGATCTATTTTTGTCTGAAGATGTGATGACCATCAGATAAAAATGACAAAGTTGTACTTGTCAGAAAATAAGTCACATTGCTGATCACTGATAGCTTTGATGTAATATTCCACAATCATTTAACTGAGATTTCTTGGCAAGATTAATGGTAAAGATTTTAAAACATGCATGAAGAAGAGCTTTCTTCTAATATCCAGCTGTCAGACAGTCCTTATCTGGGGCTTATGTTGACTGATTATGATTGGGAATGATCTAGAACATGACCTTTAAATAAAAAAGAAAATTATGCAGATTTGGAAGTGAACCATCAAGCTTTTGGGTATTTTCCTAAACATTTCAAGACCACAGATGATCGTGTATACATATGTATGATATATGCATATGTACTCATTCCCACTAACCTGAAAAATCAGCCAGAAAACTCAACAAATTTCTCTGTCTTCTGTATCACAAAGACCTGTGAATTAGGTTTAATACATAATTTTTAACATACAGAACTCACACTGGAATGAGTTGTTTATGAGGTCCTGTGTGACTGTAAGCAGCGCACGTATTTTGAGTGAATGCAGACCAATTTGCTTGGAAAAAGAAGTGCTAGTTTTTTGTGTATGACACTGAATGAATTGTTATACATACTTTGGAATGGATGGTGAGCATAAATCTCCCTTTGGATATTTCAACAAACATTTACAGCATATTTTAAAGTAGTTTAGCGATGCCAATTATGCCAATTCTTCTGTAGTACTCACTGCCTACCTTGTGTTTTCACAGGGGACTTCAGCAATGAAGGCAAGTATGTGTTGTGCTGGCCAGCTGCAGTGCCTGCCAGACTGCAGCCAGCTGGAGACACCTTTTTGTCCCAAAGCCTGTCTTCTGCAGCTGAACACTGAAGAAAGGCACTGAAGACAGGACTTAGCAGTTTTGCCCTCCATTAATTCCCTCCAAAACTGAAGGAGGTTTACAGCTTGGCTGTATTTTTGATTTGATCAGCCACTGAAAATGGACTCAGATTATGGAAAGCATCAGTGCGATCCCACATTTTCAAGACCACCTCAACCTGAGCGAAGTGATGAAGTCAGGTAGAAGGTGTTATTCACCCCCATATTGTATTGCCTTGCACAGCACAGCCATGCAGGACTGGCTGAGGTGGATGATGCACAGAGGTCACAGCATGCCTGCAAATTCATGGGACTAACTGGCATGGGTGCTGCCCTTAATCTGCCCTGACCAGCCCTGCATTCTCCCTCTCCATATTTTGATTAAAATAGATTTTTATACCCTTCTCCAATTCAGTAGCAATTCATGGAGCTTGACTGGGACCTGGGTGAAGTCCTGCACAACTACATTAATCCCCAAACTGAAAGTCATACCCAGGTGAGAAAGAAATGGAAGACAAACAGGGGTGCTCTAGGAGAAGCTGGCTTATTACTCCAAGAAGGAAAAACAAGGGTGGCCTCCTTCCCTGTGGAGTGGAGCTTCAGATGCCTCCAAGCCCCTGGTTGAAGTGAACTGAGTTAGACAGCTGAGGCATTCCTAAAGGGCGGCCATGCCTCATCTGTCACATCTGTGTTTGAAAAGCTGTTCATAAAACCATTGCAAAAAGGAAAAAAACTCTAAATCAATCCAGAGATGTTCCTCTCTCTCTAAAACAGAGGGGACAATCAAAGAGGAGTGTGATAGCATTCAACATGTGATAGCATTCAACATGTGATAGCATTCAATTTCCTTTGTAATTAAATGCAAAATTAATTTGTGGCAATGTCCAACAAGGGGGCCAGTGGTTTATTTCCCTTTTCACTCTTATTTTTATTTATTTGGGCTCCCAATGGGCTGAGAAATTATGCAGGGTGACTGTGCTTTTTCCCTAGCTTGTTTCACACACCTGTGCTGCAGCCTACCTATGCTGAACTCTGTGGAGTGAGATGTTCCACAAGATGTTCAACTTAAAGAACTAGGTTTCATTTTCATGTGAAATTCTGCTCCCTGCTCCTCACATTTTTTTCAGTGACCAGTTATAGAAAGGGAAGAGAAAATGGAGAAGTAGCAGAAATATTTTCCTATTTTGTCCCCAAGAAGAAAATGCAGGAGTAATGAAAGCAGATTTCCCCCCGTCTTTTAAAAATACTATTTCTCTTTTCAGGCACGATGGTTTGGGGGTACCAGTTTTCTTTCCTACTCATAATAAATCCTTAAATTCTTAAAAGCTTGCATTTATAAAAAAAGGATTTGTCACTCCAACAAAATCTTTAGGGTGATGTTTTCAAAATAGACAAAAATATATTGATTTTCTCTTCTTTCTCCTGGATCTTGTACGGATTTACCTTTTTTTGCATTTTGATCTCATTTGAGCTAAGTATAAAGAAGGTGAAAAAGTGGGCTAATAAGACTTTAGGGTTTGACCTGAATGAGAAGCATATAAGTGGGAAATAGTGCAAGAGCTTGATTTTCAAATGGTAATTCAAAGTTAATGGAAGAGGCGCCCTGACACCTCCATATTATCCTGGAAGTAGATGCTGTGCTGCAGATTAGGTTACTTGTATGTAGGACACATGTAAATATGGTGCAATCCAGATCCAAATGACTGAACTTGATAAATTCTGACATGGCTAAGGCTGTTCATGCCACTCACTCTCAACAGTTGTATAAATCATACTGTAGGCCCTTGGAACTGTGTAAAAGAATCTGACTTGAAAAATTAAATAATGTTCAATCATTTAAAATGGAAACTTGGTTTTCAAAGTTAAATAACTAAAACCCAGAATCATAATGCATTCAGTGTGGAAAAACTTGAAAATAAGAGTGAACATCCCTTTATCCTCAGTTTAATTTGGAATATTGTAAATTATGTTGTTGTAACAAGGGTGTCATGAGTTCTAATGGCACAAGAAAGCATGATAGCACAGATTTATATCAAAGTCTATTATAGCAGAGAGTCTTATAACAAGAGCAGAATGTATTTCTGTCATACTTAAAATGTCATCTCAGTCACAGACAAGACTGATGAAGAAAAATGATTAGATGGAGAGATTTCATTTATCTGTCTTTTCCAGAGTAGAACTTTTGATTATCTCCCTTTAGGTTTCAATGCTTAAACCCCAAATTTCCAACTGCCACTGCAACACAAAGGAGATGCACCTCTGCTTGCAGCATATTTTTCCCTTCATTTTTTAACTAACTGCTGGAAACCATTAAAGTTTCACTTGTAAAGCAAAATCCTTTTGCTCTTATTTTCTAGTAGAGAAAGCTGAAAAATACCTGTGTTATAAAATGGTACCACATTTTCCTGCTTAGTTCTGGTTGGGACATGGAAAGAAATCCTCTTACCCTCAGCCCTACAGATAAGAGGTTTTGTTTGAGGGTCTCTCTTGGTCCAGCTCCTCTGACTCTGCATTCTTGTCATGTACCACTGGGAGCAGCTAACACCACTGCCAAGACCTATTGACTCCATATTCCTAGGCATTTTAAGGAACTTCAGATCAACCTTCAGAAGTACTAATCTGTTATTAGCACTTGTTGCAGTCCCCAAAGAAATTTAAAGGTTCCAAACTCCATATTATCATGTTATTTCATAAAACTCTGGCAAAATTTTTATGCACAAATAAAAAGATTGTTGAGTTTCCTAAAGAGACTTTTAGACTTTACAGGTAATATTCAGACACTGCTCTTTTTTAGTGAGCCTATAATCGTTATTGGCAAATTATACTTAAAATTATATTAAAATTGAAAACAGAACAACTGTAGCTTATGTTATCTTCTCTCGTGGGGAAAAAAGGACAAAAATTAACAATTGTGCTTTCCTTCAATTTGATTAATTCACAGCATGGGGCAAATAATGAATTTCTTCAATTTGAATAGCAGAAGTAAGTTGCTTTGGGTGGCAAAAAAACCCCCATAAGCCCACACCCCAAACCCTAAATGAAATGATCTTAATCCAAACCCAAGCTATTGCAACTGGTTGTATTTACATTGTCCAACTTTCTATGTGCATTTTTTACTTTCCAAAAGTGGCTATACATAATCTCTTGATTGTTACTGAATGCCCCATTCCCAGTGACAGAAATCTTCAGTCTTTTCTAAAGAGATGCTTTGCTACTGTGTCCTGAAGCAGCCTCACAATTCCTGCACAGGTACCAGAATTGCACAGATTTTCTACTACTGAGGCTCCCTAGGTAGGCAAAAATGCCCATCCCCTCATTTTTCAGTGACTGACAGCTTTGGGGGTGGTGGTGCTGAAAATCAAGGTACAGTCATATCAGACATTTTTAACATTGCTAATGAACTCATAGCATGGGAAATGCTGATTTCTATCTCCCATTTACATTGTACCCATACGCAGGTCCATCAAGCATGGGGTATGAGCCAGGGAGAATGCTGTTCTATGATTTAAAGTCCAGGTACAATGGTGGAGTTTCAGCGCGATAGAAAAGGAGCTTCTACTCATCACTCATCAATGTCTTTCTGCTGTTCAGAGACTAAACATGCACAAAACCAGTAGGAGGTTGTTATGTTCCTGTTAGCAACTACTGTATGGAAAGAGAAAATCCTGACATGAATTGTGCAGTCTGTCAAACATTGCACAACCCTGACTGCTCTCCTCTGTGTTAAATTCAAATATCTACAGCTGTGAGGTGCAGAAGCTGCAGTGGTAACTGCAGCTCAGGAGTCAAAAAGGTAGAACCCAGCATTACTCTCAAGGCAGCCACGTGGCACAGATGTGATGTGTTGTAATATTCCCTCTTGATATCATCCAGTTCAGTGTGCCTGCTTCCACAGTTCTGTGAGTTTTTCCCCTCATCTGTATGTGTTATTAGAAATTAGGCTGGAGATTTTTCATCGTTATACCCACATATATGCCAGTGAAGAGCAACATTCTTTCTGAATCATCAAAAGGAGTTACTTCTCTTCTTGCAGAATTTTTTCTAATGCAGTGTCATAGGAAGAAGATACACGAAGATGCCCTGGGTGGTTTCTTCAAAAATGTTAGGCTCTTTTGTCTACTGCTCACAACACAAATCAAAACATCTTAAATTAGACAGAGCCTCCTGCCTGGTCGTGCTTAGTGTAGTCAACAATAACAGAAGCAGAGAACTTGAACTGGCAAGTGCAAACAAGCACTGTTTAATCTAACCTGGCTTGAGAGAAAGAAACATCCTCTTGGTTCAGAAAAAGGCTGGTAAGATAAAATTTCAAGGCAGCCAGAAAGGTTCTCTTATGCTGCTGCCAAAGACCACATGGGTTAAAATGTGCAAAGAGAGAATCAGAAAGATATTGTGTAGGTGACAAAGGAGGAGTAAGAGAGATGTGCAGTACCTTGAAGGAGGCACAGCTAAGCTCAAATTTATTGCAGCTCAAGAACAGCACATTGAATTAACCATTTCTAAAGGTCTCTGTGTGCAGCAAGAGATTTTCTGTTGATGCTAGTACAAAACACATATGTTTTCTCTGTGCAGTGTACAATGAGAAAATACTCATTTTCATAAGCACAGCAGGGGTCTGAACTTACGATCTTCCCATGTAGGATTTGTGAGCTTGGATAATTGGCATTGCCAAGGAAGGTTCTGAAAGTGGAATTACTCTATATTGTAACTTGGGATTTAAGAGTCCTATTAATTCTAAACTATAATATAGTAGTAATACAAAACGCTCTTTAAAGACAACAGAGTTAGCAATTTTTTTTTCTTTTTGGTAGGGGAAGGCTTCAATAGACAATAGCTATGTGAATGTGGGACCACATCAGCCACTTTCAAAACTGTGTAAACTGGGTGCGCAGTTCCAGTTAAGTTTATGAAAATGCTCTTTTGTATAGTAGTTTCTACTTCTAAATTTTTAAAAAATCTTATATATAACATTAGATTTAATAACATTGCCGAGTATTACTGTAAATTTCTAAAAAAATCTCATTTGGTTGCACAGTTGCTCCTGCCAAATGCAAACTTTTGATGTGTATGTGGCTGTTAATACTGAAGGCACAAAGATCAAACATCTTCAGGAATACAGGTATGTTATTAGGGATGGCTTCTAAATCCCTTCAAATGATAATCTAAATGCACAAGAACTGCAGAAGAATGAGCTAGTAAAGAATTTAGGACACATAGCAAAGCATCTGACTAAGATTTAGAGTGGAACGTTTTGAAACTCAGCTAACTTAATCCAACATATATTCTGGTTTCATTTTTGTACAGCAACAGACGTATGTGAAAACACTGCTGTTTATTTTCCTCTTAAGATTGCGCTTACTTGGAGTGGAGGGAAATATTATGACTAACATACAAAATAGTGTGATCCATACACTGTAAAGTGTACTAGAAGAGCTTTATCTGAGTGTTTCATCCACTTGATTTCCTCAGTGGCCCCTATTTTGACTAAGAGGAAATGTCTTGAGTAGCTACAGTGGAATCAGTCTTTCTTTGTAAACATGACTATTCATGTTAAGGAAGGTACTCTGCTAAAAATGCAACCTTGCCAAAGGTAGTTAAAATCAGGGTCCCTTCAAATTCTGCTGGGAGATGGAAGAGAAGTGATGATAAGTTTCCCAGTACAGTCTACTTAGCAATAAATATTTTTTGGTCAATAGGGTTTATTTTGTTTGGGAATTTAAAGAATATCAATGGGCTCTTTGCTTTCTTTTGTCACTACAGATAGTTAAAAGCCAGTGGGATGTGGAGTTGTGACTGAATGGATTAATGACTGAATACTTTTGGAAACCTTACTCCAGCAACATAACTGCAAATATTTTTTTTTCTTTCAGAAGCTGAACAATGATAGTGGTGAATCCATGAAGCCATCTATGACAGGCAGTTAGCCTGGAAAGACACTGTAAATTCACCTCTGATCTGTACCAGCAAAACCCTCTGTTAGATGGAAAAAGTCAAGGCTGGTTCTTGTCTTCTTTCATTGCCTTCTCAGGACATTCAACTTGTGACGACTGCAAGAAGAACAGACCTCTGACATGCCTACTGGCCTCAGGGCAGTGGAATGGCATGACAGGGCTGCCAGTCCTGTGGCTTTGATTGGCTTCTCCCTTTTCTATTTTAATTTCTATTAAGAAGTTGCATGAGATTTTTTTAAACAAGTGCCTAAATTAACTGGCACAAATCAGCTTGCCCAATTGAGCACCCAAGTGAAATACTTTATTTTTACATATCCAGGAGATTTAAATGCTCTTTGAAGACCTGAGTAGCACACAGATTGAATAGTCAGAATGCACAATTTTCTTCATTTAGTTTGCTATTTACCA
This sequence comes from Haemorhous mexicanus, assembly GCF_027477595.1. Classification (NCBI taxonomy): domain Eukaryota; kingdom Metazoa; phylum Chordata; class Aves; order Passeriformes; family Fringillidae; genus Haemorhous; species Haemorhous mexicanus. The sequence goes on from NC_082381.1 coordinate 67,573,037, forward strand.
GCTAGCCCAGGCTGATGGTGACTCCTTGGCTCTTTGAGACAGTTTATGTTTATGCAGCAGCAGATATTAAGTGAGTATCAGTATCAAAACAGTCAATCAATATTGGCAGTTAAGTGGTGGCTTTACTGCAAATCCTCCAAGCAGAAAGACTAGAACTAAGGGAATGGATTGAACTACATAGCCCTTATCTCTTAAATACACAAAGCATGGCTTGAAGGCTGGGCCATGATGGCAGCCTGGAGTTTGGTGGGTGATAGCAGTAGCTGCATTCCAGAACCTCATTCTTCCTGGCTGGGCTGTGTGTGGCTCAGTGGCCTTACCCGGCGCAGGGAAGGACTGAAACTTGGAGCAGGGCTGCCTGCCCAGCTCTACTGCCACACCAGCAGTGAGCAAGGACAACTTCATCAAAAGAGGCAGTGACGTTTATAAGGAAGAAGAGAAAAAATTCTCGTAAATTTCTTGTACCTGGACAGTAGAAGTGCAGATGGGAGTGACATTTAAGGGAAGACATGCATGAACGATGTCTTTCAAAACCTGATAGTCATTTGAAGATGTAGACAGGTCTGTCAAGGCAGCTAAACCTTGAAATTACTGTAATACTACTTGTGATTAAACTGCTATGCCAGGCAAAAACTAGAAGGGAAAATGATGTTTTTTAAGAAAGGCACTGCTAATAGCACATGACCTTTAATAGCGCATGACCTTGCACAGCTTATTTAGTAAGAATCAAGTAAAAAAGTGCCTGGAAAAAGGAAACTATTGGAATTAACAGGGTAAGACCTCAGGCAAAGATAGCAGAGGACAACTAGTTCAGACTTAATAGGCAGTGTTTGCAGATGTATAAGACATCTTGGAAAACGTATTACTTGTTCAGGTTTCTGAAAAGTTTAGAAGTCAATAATAAAATACAAATTGTAATAAAGACAGGTAACATTAAAATGAAAAGCTGTAAGTCAGAGGAGCTGTTAGGTCAGTTTATAATCACAGAGATGCTCTAATTTTTTTTCATGCAAGTTGTTTGCACTGTTGGTTTTCATGGCATTGGTTCCCAAGAGGATTGAAGAAACTAATGTTTGAGTAAAACAATGTAAGATTTTTAAAACATTCCTTGAAGTAATAAACCAATAAGTGATGCTGTGAGCAGCATAACTTTATCCTGTTGTACTATTGTGAAAGATATTTGTCTAAAAATCCTATAAATATTATAATAGTGATAACAACATGAATCACAAGACAATTTGTGAATCAACCACATTTTTCTACCATAAATCAATTTAAGTATCTTTTGAACACACATATTTTTAACTACACAATAGAAGTTCCAATGTAGTACTATAATATTACAGTACAATATCACAATATGACATCTTGTACAGATTGTGCTCAACAGGGTTTGAATTTGGGGTGAAATGAGTGAAGGAAGAGAAGGGAAATTCCAGCATGTGTTATGAAGTATACAGGCAAGTTATTTTGAAGAACTGCCTCAAATATCTTTGACACACAGCAAACAAACATAAAACCAACCCTAAAAAAGCTATTTTGCATTTCCTAATTTGACAACATTATGGCTAAAGTTTCCACTTGTGTTATGTCCTGTGATTTGTTCAGAGAGAGCATTTCTCTTCCAGACAACATTAGCAGTTTCATGGTAAAGTGAGGTATTAGTTCTGGCTTATTACACTATTTCCTCAAAGGGTTCCCTGGCATCATAGAGATATGAATTGTCAAACATCTGCATACTATATCCCATCCTTATGCTAATGCCTAACTATACTATGCAAAATGTAGTGTAAACCAGGGTCAGACATAGTAGCAATTGAATATCTTTTTCTGGTGTTCAGTCTCCACTTATTTCTTCTCTATGTTCCTGAACATAAAGTTGACCCTCCTGGGTGAAGCTCCCTTGCCCAGCTCAAATCTCACATCATTAGCACATGCTTACTGTAAAATCCTTCTTACCCTTAAAAAGCAATAATCTTGAACTGATGAAAAGACCATGTTCACCTGGAAATGCAAATGAAAATGTGCTCTGTTGATTGAATGAAAGCATGGGGAGAAGTGTGTGCGCCTGCCACGGGGAAAAGTGACAGGGCCAGAGCCAGGGATGAAGCCAGGGACAGGGTATCCCCAACCTTCTCCAACAGGACAGAAACACCAATGTGCACTTGTTACAAGTCCAAGTAAACCACATATATGTCAATAGGCACATTATAAAAGTAATTGCTTTTTCTGGGGAAAATAATTCTTTAAATGTTAATTTCATTGGAAAAATACATAAATATCCTTTGGGTCAAAACAGATGTAATTACTTTCTTGACCATTGAACCAAAAAACTGGTACATCCTGTACTCCTATATAAACTCTAATATAGTTAGAAAGTTGGTTTATTCCCCGGTGTATCTTCCCAACCATTTCTGTGTGATCAGTGTTTCTTCCTTTATTCAGTTGTCCTTTATTGTCTGTGTCTAAAGAGAGATGAAATAGCAGCACTATGGATCTAACCCAAGACTTCTACTATTCTGGTAAATATCAGACAAACAAGGCTCTCAGAAATTTCAGTTTTGAAGAAACTTTCAATTAAAAAAAAATTGAATTCAAATTGTTGCAGTTTGAAAAGGTGTAACTAATGTGTCTAAGAGCTGAAAGAGTTTCTCTGGCAACCTTATTTGATGTTGATTGACTAATGCACAACATGGAGCACAAAACTGATTTTACTAATTAGTGAAAATGGTAACTAAATTGATAAGGTTTAAAGCATGTCAACATATTGTTCTGTTGTCTCAGAAAATTAGGTCTTTGGAAGCTGAGATATCTTGAACAGAGCTTTGTTGTGATTTCTTTTCATTTTTTTAAGATTTAATTCTTTCATGGACTGGCAGTCAGGAGGGACAGGCACATTTCATACCTCCTGGTATGAGGACTTCTAGATTAATACCAGCATTTCTATAAAGTTCCTGACTTGATTCTATTTCACTGAAATATTAAAAAGGGCTTTGCACTGCCTGCTTGCAGCTAGGCAGAACTAGGGGAGATTCAATGCTATTAGGGTTGATCTAGAGAGAGAGAGGGCCCTGCCCTTTAGGGCCCAGCTGAGGCCTGGGAATAGCTCACCAGGTGAAGGAAGTTGAAAAAAAGAGCAAGAGATTGATAGGTTGCTCTCAGAGACACTAGAGTCACAGGAATCTTGAATTTCCTTTGTAATTAAGAGCCAGATGGACTCACAACCCTGTCAAGTAGCTAGCTGAGAGTGTGGTGAATAGGTAGGCTAGAAACTGGTCAGTACCCATACTAGAAGGAAGGATCCTCCTAAAAATTTGACAGTGACAAGTAGGAGTAGTACTTTTTACTAGAGGTATGAAGCCCTGGAACCGGAAAGACAACCTACTGCTGAGGAGGACCAAGGTCCTGGTGGAATAGAGGAGCTGCCTAGGGCAACACAATCTATACTCTGCATTGCAACCTCCTGTGTTAAGAGAAAAAGAAGGGTAGTTGTCATAGGTAACTCCCTTCTAAGGGGGGCTGGAAGACCTGATATGCTGACTGGACCCCACAGGGAAGTCTGCTGCTGTTCCCCGGGGATTCAGGTAAGGAGTGTTACTAGAAAACTATGTGGTCTAATAAGGCCCTCTGATTATTATCCATTAATGGCTCTTCAAGGTGGTAATAATGAGATAACAAAGAGAAGTCCAAGGGCAATAAAAAAGGATTTCAGGGCCGTAGGACAATTAGTTGTAGGATCAGGAGCACAGGTAGTGATTTTTTCAATCCTCTCAGTAGCAAGAAAAAACATTGATAGGAATGGGCAGATCCCACAGAGCAACACATAGCTCTGAGGCTGGTGTCTTCAGAAAAACTTTGAGGTTTATGGCCATGGGATGATCTATTCAGCACCTGTTCTACCGATGCCTGATGGGCTGCACCTTTCTCAGAGTGGAAAAAGAGATCTGGCACAGGAGCTAGCAGGGCTCATTGGCAGAGCTTTAAACAGGCTTTAAGAAGGGAGAAAAGGAAAATACCCAGCTCACCAGTGATAATCAGTGGGACAGTGTGTCAAAACTTGAGGAAATGAACACTAATGGGCTACCTCAATCTGCTTCATGAGGTCTTGGCTACAAAGTACAACACCTAAAATGTTTCTCTACCAATACATGCAGCATCAGGAGCAAATAAGAGGAGCTCAAAGCTTTGATTCAGTCCCAGAGATTTGACATCTCTGACTTAAATGAAACCTGGTGGGATCGGTCCTGTGATTGGAGTGCCCTGTTGGGCAGCTACCGGCTCATCAGGAGATGCACACAGGACAAAAGAGGCAGAGGGATGGCATCATATGTAATGGAAGGGCTGGAATATACAAAGCTTACAGCTGGCAATGGTGCAGTTGAGAGCCTCTGGGTAGGAAACAAGGGACAAATTATGTGGATATCATTGTGGGAGTTTGCTACAGACCTCCCAGTCAGGATGATGAAGTTGATGGATTATGCTTTGAGGAACTGAAGGATGACTCTAAATCAACTTCCCTTGTTCTTATGGGAGATTTCACCTTTCCAGATGTTAACTGGGAACACCAAAAGATAGCACAAACAGGACCAGAAGATTCCTAAAACACCTGGATGACAACTTCATTATACAGGCAGTAAGAGAGTTAACTAGGAAAGATGTCCTCCTTAATTCGCTACTTGCTTTTGAATGAAGTGATGATTGGTGCCTGTCTTGGCCACAGTGACCATGAAGTGATCAAGTCAAAATCTCTGCTGACAGGAGGAAAGTGGCAGCAAAACTTCAGATCTGGACACAAGGAGAGCAGACTTCAGACTGCTCAGGGAACAAGTGGAAAAGTGCCCTCCCAGGAAAAAATCTTTGGAAGATTCTGGGGTTCATCAGGTTTTGTCACTTTCTAAGGACCGCCTTCTAAGGGCACTGGAGCAGACAATTCCGAAACGTCTGAAGTCAAGCAGATGAGGCAGGAGGCTGGTTTGGCTAAGTAGGAATCTTCTTTTGGAGGTAAAGCAAGAAAGAAGATGTTGTGCCCAGTGGAAGCAGGGTCTGGTGACTTGGGAAGAATACACAGATATTGCTTGCCACTGGTAGGGAGAAAATTCATGTGGCCAAAGCTCAACCCGAATTGAAACTGGACAAAAATGTGGGCAGCAACAAAAATATGGCTTTTTGAATAATGCTAAAAGGCAGGGCAGAAATAACATTGGCATGTTACAGGGTGAGGATGGTTCCCTCACAAACAGAGACCAGGCAGAGGAATTTATTGCATTGTTTGCCCCTGTCTTCAACACTAATGGTGAACTAAGGGGATCCCAGGGCCCTGAGCAGGAGAGATGTGATTGTGAGAATGATGACCCTGAATTTTTGAGGTATGTGCTGTTCCAGCTGGATCCCTATTAGTCTACAGCACTTAATGGTATTCAACTGAGATACTTACAGAGCTGCCTGATGTTGTCATGAGGTATTGTATTTGTACTGCCCTCAGATGAAAGAAGGAATGATGACTCTGACTCTATGTTTTCAGAAGGTTAATTTATTATTTTATGATATTATATTATATTAAAAAATACTATACTAAAGAATATAGAAAAGGATACTTACAGAATGTTAAAAAAATAAAAATGAAAACTTGTGACACTCTCCAGAGTCCCGACACAGCCTGGCACTGATTGGCCAATGAATGAAAACACTCACACCAAAAACCAATGAAACAATCTCCAAACACATTCCACATGAGCAAAACAGAGGAGAAGCAAATGAGATAAAATTGTTTTCCTTTTTCTTGGAGGCTACTCAGCTTCCCAGGAGAAAAATCCTGAGTGAAGGGATTTTTCAGAAAATGTGACTGTGACAATGAGGCCTTTCTTGATTGATTTTAGTGATCTTGGGAATCTGGAAAGGTCCCAGCTGCCCAGAAACAAAAATATTAAAAAGGGCAAGGAAGATGACCCTGGAAACCACAGATGCATTAGTCTCACTTCAGTGCCTGGCAAGATTATGCAGAAGATTCTGGAAGGTATTGAAAAACACTTGGAGGACAATGTAGTAACTGATCACAGCCAGTACTACTTCATGAGAAGAAATTCCTGCTTATCAAACTGATTTTCTTTCATAACAAGGTAACCCACCTAGCTGATCAAGGGAAGCCAGTGGATGTCATCTTTTTGGATGTCAGTAAGTCTTTTGATACAGGGTCTCACAGGATCCTTCTGGAAAAAATGTTCAGCACACAGGTGGATAAACACATCATAATATGGGAGAGCAGCTATTTATGGGTTAGGCACAGAGGGTCACAGTAGATGGGGCGACATCAGAGTGGTGACTTGTCACTAGCAGGGTTCCACAGGGCTTCACCTTAGGCTCTGTGCTCTTCAACATCCATGATTGGGTGCAGGACTGGGAGGGATACAAACGCAGTTTGCAGATGATAAAAGACTGAGAGGAGGTGTTGACTTTCTCAAGGGCAGAGAGATCTTGAAAATTAGAGGGCTGGGCAATCATCAACCATATGAAATTCAACAGGAGAGTGTCAGATTCAGCACCTGGGATGGAGCAATCCTGGATGTACAGTGCCATGGAAAGGGGTCCTGGGGGTCCTGGCTGATGGCAAGTTGAACATGAGCCAGCAGTGCCCTGGCAGCCAGGAGGGCCACCCATGTCCTGTGGGCATCTGGCACAGCATCACCAGCTGGGCAAGGGAGGGGACTGTCCTGCTCTGCTCTTCACTGGGGCAGCCTCACCTTGAGTGCTGGGGGCAGTTTTGGGTGCTACAGTGTAAGAAAGACATTAAACTCTTAGACAGCATCCAAAGGAGGGTAACAAGGATGGTGAAGGGCCTTGAGGGGAAGCTGTAAAAGGACCGGCTGAGGTCACTTGGTCTGTTCAGCCTGGAGGAGACTGAAGGGAGACCTCACTGCAGTCTGTAACTTCCTCATGAGGGGAAGAGGAGGGGCAGACACTGATCTCTTCTCTTTGGTGAAGAGTAACAGGACCTAAGGGAATGGACAAAGAAAGGGTTCTTCACCCAGAGGGTGGCTGGGTACTAGAACAGTCTCCCCAGGGAAGTGGTCACAGCACCAGCCTGACAGAGTTCAACAAACATTTGAACAATGCACTCAGGCACATGGTGTGGGGCACACCTGTGCAGGGCCAGGAACTGGAGTCCGTGATCCTTGTGCTGCTTCAGAGACATAATTTGATCTTCTGGATGCTGAATGACAAGTGAACAATGCTAGCAAAAATTCATGAATTCTGAGGCAATTGTAATTTGCTTTGGAGGCTGCTATGAGATCATCAGAAATGCTGAATGTTATGTCTGGAGATCTAGGCTGCAGGGGACAAAACCCATCTGATTTATTGGAAAACCTAACAGAAGAGTAATACGTGGGAGAAGAGAGGAAGGAGATGAAGAATCTAAGGATGTTATCTTGTCATTTCAATCTCATGTTTGTTTTATTTATTTTTCAACCTCAATGAGACTTCTTGTCTCAGCTCTTCCCTATGACACAACATGACCTCCCCCGGAGTCACAACATTTGGCCTGTGGAAGGACAAGAACAGTAAGAGGACATGGATTTCCAAATGCAGTGTCACTTTCTCATCCCAGGAAATTCCCCAACAATGGAGCAAAAAAGACAATATTTTTTACTTCTTCCTCATCCCAGGTGTGCAAGAACACTGCAGCTTTTGCAAAACTGACCTTGGGGTTCCCTATCTCCAAGACCTGTTTTTTCCAGCTGGAGGCTGGGGGTGTTGCAAGGGAGGCTTTCAGTCCCAGAGGTTGGTATGGGATTCCCAGGAGTCCCATCTGTAGGCACGCAGTGGGGCTGCCAGATACTGGTTATCAGGGCTGTGAGCACCAGTGTGACAAACAGTCTTCTTGGCTTTCAAACTGAAATCCTTTTGCCTTCTCTCCATTCTTTCTCTTGCTCATCACATGCTGCCTACAGCTGAGGCACCGTGTTTTGCTGTATTTCAAGTAGTAATACTGAGATACTGTTTTGAGGTTTAGAAAAAAAGAATGTGATTCAGAAAAAACATGGCTCTGAAACAAAGTGAAGAGAAGCAATGCCTGTGTAGTAGCAATTGGTCCACAGGCTAGTCAGAGATTATTAAAAAATAATAATAATTAGAATTTATGAAGAATGTGTGCTCTTGTGGAAGGGAATGGAGAAAATCATAGAAGGCTTGTCCTTGGTTCAAGAAAATGGAGCACAGGAGGCATCATCTGACAAGCAATGGCTGGTCCTGCAACTGGCACAGCCAGGGCTGAGGGAGATGTGGCAGCTGTGGGAGGATGCCAGTGCCAGTAGGAGGGTTAGAGCTAACTTTCTCCAGCAAGGGTGAGATGGAAAACACAGGTGTGGCTGTGAACCAAATTCTGCTGGAATGTTGTCATGCAGCAAAGTCCTCACATTTCAGGCGGCAGCATCCACTGGGCAGCATCCTGCTGACGCTGCTTCTCCCCCTCCCAGGTCCTTTAAATATTGTTTAGATGTTGTGGCAGGGTCAGAACTGAGATTTCCAGGATAAAGTAGTATATTCACAGCGTCAGACAGACTGAGTGCCAAAGGCCCCCAGCAGTGTTGCAATGGGTGAAGCAGAATGGTGGCCATGGGCACTCGTGTGGTGCCCCCTCAGGTGAATCCAAGTGAGAAGATGCAGGGCTGTATAAGCTCCCATTCTATCAGTACCAGAGGAGCTTCAAGTTTAATTGCCGTCTTTATAGATCAGAGCAGCATTGGCTTGAACAGCTTGTCCTTTTGGACGGTTTTAGGAGAATCAGCATGTATAACTGCTTCTTCCCACATCACAGCCGTCATCACTCACACTGCATTAAAAATGGCTCCCTATTTAGCTGCATTACTCAGAGGGAGGATCTGCAGCCTTGTCTTGGATGAGGATTTAGCTGAGACACCAGAATAGCAAGCTCTAGCAACAGAAGAGCATTGAAAACCTGTCACAAGATCCTACTGTCACCAGGGTGAAGGAAAACCATGGCTCTGAAACAGGGGATGAGATGATCACGGTTGTAGTAAGAGAAGCAGAAGTTCATTTTTTTGCCTCCCCTAGCGTCTCATGGCACAATCACAAGCAGGAGACAAAACCCTGCTCTCTGCTCTGGCTAACTAGATAATTTGTCCTGGTAGGTGTCACAAGGGAGTCCTAGTATGATTAAGTTTGAAACAATTATTAAGAGAATAATAACTAACTAAATACCTAACTAATAATCACCTAACTAAATATCTAACTAATAATCACCTAAAAAAAAGTGTTGGCTTTTAATGTAGTGCAGTGCAGGGAAGCCTAGGCTATGCTCTGCCAGTGGTTACCCTCATAATCTTGGCTTTGCAATGAAAAAGAAACCAGAAGTATTAAAGGCCTGCCATATACTGAGGTCTCCACTTCAGAAGTGGCAGATTCACACCCTGTTGGTCAGTAACTCATGGAGTGAGCCCTTCCTTTCCTGAACATGTGCAACCCCACCGCTTTCACTTCTCCTTTAGTCACACAACCCTCTTCATGAACAGCATATTATGAGAAATGAAGGTAGGACTTGCAAAGGCTGAGATGAAAGCAGATGAGTGTCACAACACTTCTGACACCAGATTTGGGTGCATCTTCAGCAGAGGATCAGCTCCTGGCTGCCAGGCAACAGGCTGGACTCTGACAGGACCAGGCTTCTCCTTGCTGAAGATTTGAGAATAAGATCAAGCAATGCCTGGCATTTACATAGGTCTCTATCAATGTAGGAAGCTTCTTTACCCATGCTGCCCTACAAATAAGCCTTGCAGAAAATGAGCTGCTTCCTGCCCTTTAGAAGATGCAGGCAGATAGCTGATACTCCTGTGGGAATGTTATTAGGTGTTCTACGTGAAGAGTGCTTGTACTACTATCTTCCTTCTGAACCTGGCTACCCTTTTATGCACAAGCAGTCCTTTCACATAATTTTCTCCTGTGTCACTTTGCTGCGTCTTCTCCAAATATATGTGGGCCTGGTGTATGAATATAGCTGACTGCCTCATTCTGTAGTGAACTGCTGCAATTCCTGTATATCTGGGGAATATATTCCTGTATATCTCTATAATGGGGTTGTCCATCAACCACTCTGTTCAGGTAAAGAAGGCTGAGGTGCCTGCTCTGCCACCATAAAATTCTGATGTCCTACAGCATCCTCCATATTAATAATAGAGAATATGAGTTTATGGCCCAAATTAACAGTTTTCCACCTTGATTTTCCTCAGGTTAGAGCTGACAAGTAGGGGAAAGTTCACAAACATCTCCCTTAATCATTCCATCTGACCCTGCTGCTTGTCAGCAGCTGGCTAGGTTTGGGAAGCGGGGAGGCCGGGGCCTGCGGCCGGCGGCAGGCCGTGGCCGGGGCCGTGGCGTCTCGCATGCCTGCCCTGACCCTGCGGAATGCCGCAAGCCAGACCATGTCGCTGCGGGCTCGTGGCCCGCCGCAGGCACAAGGCAGGTGCCGGGATGCCTTGAGCTCCGGCGGCGAGCACGCCACATGCCCACACGCCACAGCCCTCGCTGCCCGCCCGCGGCCGCGGCGCTCCCGCCCGCTGCGGCCTCGCTGTGCCAGCCAGGGCTGTGTGAGGGGCACAAAACCGGGCAGAGCTGTAAGGAAACTTGTCTGGGAGGCGCAGCTCTCTGTCAGCCATTTGCTGAGTTATATTTTCAAACCGTATCCAACCTGACCACAGAATCACAGAAAAGTCTGGGCTGGACGGGACCTTACAGATCATCTGGTTCCAACGCCCTCACCATGGGAAGGGATACCTCCCACTAGGCTGCACACTTATTTTCTGAATATGGAATTAAAACCATATAGCAATAATTAACAAACATTAATTTTGATATCGAATTAAAACCTTATTGCTATACCCTTATAATGTACTATAATAAATTCTGACACTTCTCATCTTCATGGTTCTATCTTGTGAGACCAAACTGAAATGTAACCGGTAGGAAAAATGTTAGGAGACAAAATTATGCTGCAAAAGGCCAAAGCAACGGATAGAGAGAAATCAGTAAAATTATGCAAACAGAGATTAAAAAAAGCTTCTGTCAGAAATTGTGGCTTTGAACTTTGTTACTTCAAACCTGGAACCAACAATATGGAGGTTCCACAGTGGGTAAGTGAGAATGAAACAGAGAGAGATTACAAGATAAATAAAAAATACAGTAAAACAAAACAGTGATTTTTTTTTTTTTAGTACTACATTTTCCCCTCATTCCTTGAAATAGTCATTAAATAAACTTTGTTTTGGCAGAAAATCCAGGGCTCTTTAAAGACTCCTAACATAATCTGATATGTAGCTCTATATTATCTATTTTTAAAAGGGATTTTCCTAAGAAGCCTCTTGTCAAAGTTAGAGTCAAGGGGTCAATTCACAGTGAATAATTTATTCAGTATATTTTTGAATGTTTTCTACTCCCAGATTGCCCAGGAGGCAATTGTGATTCCTTTGAATAAGTTTGAGTTTAGTCACAAAAGGCTTTAAGGGAATTATTTTTAGATTGTATTCATGACTGAAAATGATACCTGCTACTCGATCTCTGTTGGTCAGTTATTATTATAGTCAGGCAACTATTCACAGTTGAACTGGACACAACTTCTTTTAAAAATGCAGTCTCATTTCTGTTTGCAAATTATCCCCAATGAAATCAGGTTTTTGTGGGACTGTTTCTGTTTCACCACATATGAACTGGTAATATAATATGTATTTGGTATTCATGTCTTCTCATCTGAGCAGTGCTGTACTGTAGCAGCTTCCTGGCCAGATGATGAAAATCACATATAGTCTAAATTTAAATTCATGAGTTATCAGCCAATGTTCATAAATGTTCAATTAATCTGCAGTTCAGACAACAAACAGAAGGCCACTTTGGTGAAAGTGGTCCTGCAAATGTTTACTGACTGCTTTCATCAACATCTTGTGAACAACCCTCTGAATATGATTCATTTATTGACACCATTGTCAAGAAAGGAGGGTTGATAACAACTGGGGAATCAAAAGGCATTGCACACAAATGCCTCTGGTCTTTACTGGGCCATGCCATTTTGATATAATATGTAGCTGTGGTTGCCCATATAGAGTGAGATGTTGCTCCTATTCCCTGGCCAGTCAGTAGGGGCTTTATCTTAATTGGGAAACTGTGGAGGAAATTTTTAACCTGCAGACATGGCAGTCATCCCCAGCTCTACTCCAGGACCTTCTTGTGCCAAGTGAAAGCCTCTCATGGGGTCCTTAATCTCTGCTTATTACCTGAGGATCAGGCACTGTGCTGAAGAAGATCGATGTCAACTCTCTTGCCTTCAGGTGAATCTGTGGCCTCAAGTGAGGATGGTGAAAGTTTTTTTCTCCTCGTTCTCAGCTTTTCTGCTATTCACATTTGTCCAAGTAATTTTAGAAGTAAATATCTTCCCTGAAATACCTTTTACTATATTTCTGAAAAATGATGGAGCACATTTGGGAAAAAAAAACCTCTGCAGCTTACAGAGTAGCAGCAAAAGCTGGCAGGAATAGATGTTCCAGTCAGGCAGTGCTCAGAACATCAAGGACAGAGTTCTCTGTTGAAAGTGAATGCTTTTAAAAAAAAAAAAGCTGACTCAGAAATATAAAGGTGCTGCATACTTTGTACTGTATGTCAGCTCTCTTCAGATGCTGCATGTGGTCTGTAAGAGACCCAAAGCTTTCAGCCTCCAACGATGCTGCAACTGCAGCTGATGTTATTCTGCCCACATGCAGAGGAGCTGTGGATGGCCTCACCTGACATGGCTGGTATTTTCAAAGAGGCTTCTCATGCACCCTTGTCCACATGGCCAATCTTGACCCAGTTATTTGGCTACAGTCAATTCCCTGTTGTTGAAGAGAAACAGGTGGCTTATCCTAACATGGGAAAGCACAGAAAAATCCCGCTGGCAGTGGTTCAGAAGGGAGGTTCACCAAATGTCATCATTTATGGAAGTTCTGATTTCAGAAGTATATTGAGAGGTTATATTTGCCAAATCCTCATGAAAATAGGTCCATGCAATTACTTGCAATGGAGCAGCACCCAAGGGTGTGTTCACACCATGTATCTTCATCAGCAGGTGAGACAGGATGGGTGATGGTGGCTAGTGTATCCACCCGCAGCATCACCACCTGAGCCTTGAAAACAGGTGAACAAATACAAATATGTTCAAGGAAAACGTATATTGTCTTTGCCTATGTCTTCTATTTACAAAGAAAGTCAACTGCTCAGTCAAATTATGTAAATGAGACAATGCCTCACTTATTTGTGTGGTTGTTTGTAAAAAGAGGGAATTTCACATGAAATTCAAACAGCACTTAATGATGAGTTCAGTAAACATAAAGCAGACTTTCATTTGCGTTTGTTTCCCCCAGGTGCCCATGCTTTACATAGGCTACAGCTACAATAGCTTTGTTAAGATACTTGACTTGGTCTCTGTTAATATCATTATCACCTTTGCAGACATGGTTTGGTTTTCTATCTCTTATAAGTGCAGTAACATCTTTACCTCTGTCATACATCTTTCCACCTGGTAATTAGTGGTGAAAATGAGAGAGTTTCACCTTGCTGTCCTCTGAAAAAATTCACAGATTTCCTGGTATCTCAGTTTTACTAACAAATACTGTTATTTCTCAAAGAGAAACAGTCTTAGTAGAATTAAAAATCAAAACAAAACCCCACAAAAAACCCCCAAAACACACTCAAACCAAACCAACCAACCAACCAACCAAACCCCCAAAAACCAAAATCCAAAAACCCCACACCTCTCAAAAAAACCCCAACCACAAAAAAATTAAAACAAAAAATCCCCCTGCTTACTCAAAAATTACTCCAGAAAGTCAAGCAGAACAATAATCTAAATGAAGCTTTGATAGCTTCGTGCCTTTCCACAATGGCAGAACTTTTTAATTGCTTCTGTTGAAACAGTACTTCTGTTGAAGAATTAGATCAGTTTAAGTAAGTGGAAGTATAATAATTTCTGAGGCTAAACTGCAGTTAACGACAAGAAATGTTTACTCTAGCCTGGTGCGCATGAACACAGCGCCATGAACATGAGGGTGACTGGCAAACTCTTCAGGATGGAAACTGCAGAGGAAACTTTCTGGTGAAAGCACAGATGATACCCTTCCAATGATGCTCCTGTTCTGATGAAACCCTTGTTTCATTGAGTTATTCAAATGCTCCAAGCTAGACTGAAGTTTCAGCCTAGGAAGGCTTCACCATGCATTGATGATGTTAGGTGCTGGTGGGGTGTCCTGTGTGATCAGCTGTAATGCCCCAGCTTTGTGACCTGTCCCTGAGCTTCCCCTGGGACTGCCAATGGACAGGGGCTGAGGGATGTTCATCAATAGTCCTGGCTGATCACCTACTTGCACCCAGGCATTATAATGAAAGTCTTGAATTCAGCTGAAACTTTGTCAAAATACACATTATTAGTTCTGACTGAATTATTTTAAGTTTTGTCCCAATGTCCCCTGTGTCCTTCTGCCCTGGTCTCCGAGGCACAGAGCAATGAGCTGGAGTCATGGGCTGAGAGATGGGGTCAGGTAGACTGTTCCCCAGGTGCTGGTTTCCAAGCCAGTCCCTCCAGCTTGTGAGTACCCTGTTTATCCCAAACTGCCCCAAGCTACTGCAATACCCAAATTATTCACTGGAACACTTTGCCTTAAGGGAACCACAAGCTCTATTTCTTTAATGATTTTAATGGTCAGAATAGTGCCAGGTCAAGCCATTTAATTGTGTATTTAATTAGTCATCTGTATGCATGAAACTTAAAGGTGTTCAGCTGTGCTATTTTATAGGGATTAACTAAGTGGCAGTAAATCATCTATGCCAGCAATAAAAGTATTTATAGCAGTACTCCTTTATTCCTTCTTTTTTTTTTTTTTTTTTTTTTTTTTTTTTTTTTTTTACTATTATTGCTGCATTGTTGGTACTGGTAGACATCTGTATAAGAATAGTTCTGCTCAAAGACTCAAAGAGATGGGAGAAACACAGTTTGAAATTTTTGTCTGACATCACCTGAAAACAACTGTGGGCAACCCAGAAGAAGCTGAAATGTGAAGTTCATAGCCAGATGACCCAAAAAGCTATTGCCAGCTGCAGGCTTGCTATGTAACAGTAAATAAACACACAATCAACTTGGCCGTGTGGAAACTCATAGTTTAAAGAAGAGCAGGACAAGAAATATGATCTGAAGCTCTAGGTAGTAGTGCTCTGTCTTGAATAAGTCTTAAGAGTATTTGGCTCCTAACAGTTCACAAGTTTACGCTGGCGAAATATTTCCTGAAGTCAGCAAAGTGAGCCACCCAGTCTTGCTTGTTCTGTGCGCAAACAAACTATTTTCTATGTAAGCATTTCTATTGAAATGCTCACAGAATTATGAGCCCATGATCTGCAAAGATAAAATGTGTGTTTTAAAGCAGGGAAATTTTTTTGCACCTACATCACATGGGTAGTCCCTCCTAAACAGAACCAGTGTGCTCATTATTATTTTTGTCCCAATGTTTTCCACGCTGAATTTCACAATAAATCTTTCAGGAGAACACTGGCAGTTTGTTTGGAGCACTGACCTGTGAAACAGAGGAAAATAGATATTGTTAAAAGTCTTGGCTTGCTTGCCCAGGGATCATGTGGCACAGCCAGGTAACTTTTGAAGTGGTGCACAGGGAGTGGCATGAGCAGTAAATGCTGCAATAACAACACAACTGACCTGAGCACGTAAGCCTCTTTGCGCTACTTGGCATGTTTAGCCCGATAAATAGCATCACGAGATGTCCATTCCCATCATGTTGTTATTCCCGCGTGACCCAGCTGGGCAGCCAAAGGCCCTCCATATGTGTTGTTTGCTCTCAGAGAAAACAGGCAATGGAGTCAGGCGTAGCTGAATGTCTGCTGTTTACCACAATCCTGCTGCCCTCAGCTCAGGTGGGAGCAAACAGGATGAGACATCCTTTTCATTCACAACTTTCAAGCAGTTCTTGACCTTTAAACTTCACCTTTGTCTTTCAGTCAGATCAAGTACTTGCTTGCTGCCTTCTCTCTTTTTTACTGATATTCCTGCTACAGACACCCAGACACATGTATGCCACTATCTATAGGCACATAGTGTAGCCCAAAGGGATGCAGTTTAGCTTCTGTTCAGGCGTAGCTTCCAAGTTGCCCTTCACAGATGCTGTGCTTCTGGGAGGTGCCCATGGGGCGTGAGGGCTGTGGACAGGGTGAAGATCTGCACAGAGGTGCTGAAAATCACTTTTGTCTTCCTTAGCTGCTGAGAGCTTACAGTGACTGCCTGCTCTGGCAGGAGGAATGGGATCTGGACCTGTGCTGTTGTGGGAAACTGATGTATCCAGATCTTGCGCAGGCCTGATAAGAAGCTAAACAGGGAGATTGTTTCTGCCCTTCAGTTATAAACTCACCAAAAATATTCAGCTATAGATAGGATAGAACACTTGATAAATTCAAGTCATGTTCAGCAAACAGTTCTATTCAAATGTCTAATCCTGACTATGGAGAGAGAATTTTTGAAAGTATGATTTTTTATTCTTTATTTAAAGAAAGGTAAACAGTCATTCAGGAGTTTCAGGCATTCCAAACCATTTTGAACCAAGAAAATGTTTCGTTGAACAAACCATTTTCTTTGTCCTGAAATAAATTAAAACATTAATTAGAGCACAAATCACTTCCCAGGAGCCCTAGGTAAGGAGCACTTCCCCATCAGGAAGATGGGCATCTGCCTGTGAGTGACACCTTCTTCCCTGCTCTTCTGCTCTTCATCTTCCTTTCTGCCTCTGTTTTCACAATTTTTTCCCCTCTTCTCCACTGAACCATTTTCCCCTGTGTTTGTTCTTCCTCCCTGTTAAAAATTAATCAGCTGAATAAATATGCTGTTCTTCCAAGAGGAGGGCTGCCCTTTCCCTCCCCATTCTGCAGTCACTGGGCTCAGCCTCTGGCTCAGACGGTCTCACTGGTTGTGGGAGTGAGGACTTATGGGTACGTAGCTATTGGCCAGGAGGAACACACTGGCCTTTACTTCATTGTTGCAAGCCATCTGGGATAGGAAAATGCTCTCTAACAGATTCATGGACATACTGCTCCACTGGTGGATCCTAAACACAGATTCAGACACCTGCTGTACCACTTTTTCCCTGACCAGACAGACAATCTTCCTTTGGATTTGTCAACCCCTTTCCTCCACTCAATGCTGAGTGAGCTCTTTTGTCCTTTTGCACAACTGCACAGGATCAAACCAGAACGGATAAGAGTTTTCCACTTCCCCCAAAGCCCTTGGAAGCCCTCCCTTGCTGGCTTTCTCTGTGCTTGCTTGCTGCCAGCCCCCGCAGGAGCTCTGTTTGCTCTTCCTGAGACTGCAATTACCAGCACTCCCCTTGGCAACTCTCCTGCCCTGTTACATTCCTTTTTGTTATGCTAATAGTCTTATAACCAACTCCAGCTTCTGAGACTGTAATACACCCCTTTTGATTCTCTAATCTACTTCTCTCCATGCATTACAGCACAGAGCAGTTTGCCAAGGTCCTGGCAGAACGTGTTTAGCTGACTGATTCTGGTTGTTCCTATTAGATCCTGGCATGCTTCTGAGATTTGTCACTTCCACACAAATCACACTCCTAATCCTGGGGTTTAGCAAAGTTTGGATGGACTTAGATTCTACTACATCGTTTTTAGGGGAGATGATAATGCTTTTTGATGAAAGATCTCTGGATGGAAAGTCTTTGTGCTAAGTATGAGCATGGGAAAAATCTACTTTCAGTCCAACATTTTATCTTTTTTTTAGTTTAAGTGTGGGTGCTCATGTCAAGATGGCAGTGTGAGCACATTAGAGCTCTGAACTTGTACTCAATACCTTGTGGGAGGCTGATGTGATTTATGGTTGCTGTAGTGCCATTTACAAACATAGACTTAAGTTAGATCTGCATTCTGCAATATGTCGCTCACAGAGTTGATTGCTCAAATTACATTCCCAGGGAGCTGTGCTTCCTGGTGGAAGCCTTTTGAAGCATTCAAGTCTTATGGGACTGTCTCTCCTCAGAACAAATTTAGCATTTTCATAAGTCTTGAACAAGACTATATGACTAATAGTGTAAGCTGATTTTATAGCCATATTTCTGTCTCATTGTGAAGATGTCCTCTGGAGTACCAATCTTTAGCACCTGTACTACTGCATTGTTTCATGACTGCTTCTTTTTTTTAAATTTATTTTTTCCCTTCAGTGATGCAGGAGGAGTGCTTGGACTTTAAGATCGTGTATCAGCCAGTTGGCTCTATGAAGTTTGGACTGCAATATTATATGACAACTGCTGATGGGGCTATGGTTTGAGCCTCACTGAAAAACCATTTTGGGGATGGAGAATGAAAAGACTGCTGTGGAGTGTCTAACTGAAAGCATGGACATCAACAAAAATTCATACATACATACATACATACATACATATGTATATGTGTGTGTGTATATATTTATATAATTTTTTTTTTTCATGTCAGAGGAGGGTCAGGTATGTGGTGGCTGGTATAAACAGCTGCACACCAGAGCATCACATGTGAACACATGGGAGGGAGTTGGGATGGTTTTTAGTGGCATGAACACAGATGAAATAGCATGGCTGTCATGGGATTTCTTCTTAAAGAGAGACTGCTGCTGCCTCTGCACAGATTGTCAGGCTTTCTCTAGTGTTAATTTGTTTGTTTAACCTGTCTCACAGTAAATAAGACTTGGAAGAGCTTCACACAAGCTTTGACTTCACACAAAACGTGACACCTTTCCATGTGCCAGGCTCGAGCAGATAAACAGCCAAAGCTGAAGAGCCCTTCCACAAAGCAGCTCTTTCCAGATACCTCTCATCATGTGAGCACCAATGTTGAGCTTATCCAGCTCTCAAGGGAACATGATATTTTTTGTCTGTAGGAAATCCTTTTTGTTTCTGTCTAAAAGGAAAATGTTGGCAATGCTGCCTTCTGAAAACTGCAGCAAGAAGCTGCTTTCACTGCCTACCCCACTTTTCTTATTGCTCCCCAGATAAATTTCATGTGGATTTCATTTATTGTGCTTGATGGCTTAGCAATAAGTTATTACTGCAAAAGAATTAACTGCATGTCATGTTTGGAAATCTGTATTGTTTTGTTGCTGTGTTGATCCTAGCTCGCCTCTGAGAAGGCGGCTGATCTCTGCTCCTGTCCTTAACATCGAGGAGGTCTGCTTTCTGCCAAATGCTGCAGCACTTCATTCAACCAGGGGAGCAAAGATTGACAGACCATTGGCAGGACTTTCTTAGAGGGCAACCTGCCCCCACTGTTTAATGGGGACACAGCAGTTAAAATTTTGTAATAATAAAAAAGATCACCACAAAAAAGGAGC
Organism: Haemorhous mexicanus; assembly: GCF_027477595.1. NCBI lineage: Eukaryota > Metazoa > Chordata > Aves > Passeriformes > Fringillidae > Haemorhous > Haemorhous mexicanus. Next base: position 67,592,433 of record NC_082381.1, read on the forward strand.
CGGCAAAAATGGCAGTAAAAGGCCCCAATATGTGATCAGAGGTAATTAAGGTCAAGGTTTCTGTGCCCCGGGCCTCAGTAACTTCCTAAGAAGTATTTCAGTTTTAGTGTAATGAGGCAGGGAGTAAGTTAAGATTTGAGAAGAACTCATTTGAGCAGTGGAGAACCTTTTGCCAGAGTAGTCCTGCCGCACCATGCAAGTCAGATGTCCAAAACTGCAGAGCCCTGCCAGGCCCTCAGTTTCCCAGCTCTGCTTCTCACTTTTACAGGGATGAAACTGGGACAAGGCACAATGTGTTGAGATTCCAGCTGCCCCCCACCCTGCTCCGTGGGTCCCTGGCTCTCCACAGCCCTGTTTTGCTTCTCTGACAATGAAATTCTCTGTGGCAATTGTTCTTCTGATTTGTGCATGGAATCAATTCCTTCGGAGGACAAGAACAAGGTGTCCGTGTGCACGTGACGGGCAGCATCACCATGCTCATTGTTGGACCACTGCCAGTCGGTGTTCAGCTGTTGGTTACACCATGCCAAAGTCAGGCTATGCTGCAGGTGGGGCGTAGGTTTGTAGCAGTGCTCTCCTTTTGAAAAGAAAGCATTAGCAATTCCAAAATTTTAAAACATGGTGGTTGCAGTGGGCAGGGTTTTCCAACTCAGAATATTCAGAAAGCTGACAGCACCAGGGAAAGGTAAGCTGTGCTTTGCTTGATCTTCTGAGCAGCCTGACCTCTGCTTGGCCTGAAGTAAAGCAGCCCTGGCCAGGAGCTACTTCCAGCACAAATGAGGGGTGATTAGAGCAGTAAAAAAATCCCCTCCTGTAGTTCTTTTAAACTCTGTTGGAGGGTGGGTGGAGGGAGGGAGTGGAGAGGGAGGAAGGTGCACCAAGAACCCTGCAGTGCAAGGACTTAGAGAATAGAGGTTCATTTCATTCCTCTGTCAGGGAAAACGCACCGTCATAATCACATAAAATTCTGCACTTTAGACATTTCACTTGCAATAGAGCATCTCTTCGGGGAAGACAAAAATTGACAATATGGCATAAGCCATGATGACCTCATGAGCCATTAAAATTAAGGAATAGACCGAATTCTGTTCTGTGATAGATTATGAATTGATCTTCCATTTACGTCCTCTTTTTAAAACAGTGGTGTGGCTACAGCTTTGGGGCCATGAAATGACTGTCTCGTGGATGGTAATTGTGTTGTTGTTTCTGCACATCATTAGGAGCAGCCAAACTTGCCTTTCTGTTTGTCCCCTCCCAGCCCCCTGCCCCGTGCCCCGGATGCCAACACAGAGCAGCCAGCACCGTGTCCTGCCCCACGGCTGCAGCCACCTGTGGTTTGGAGCAGCTCCTGCCATCAAGTGCCTCAGTTGAGCTGGGGGGGACACACTGTGTGGCAAGGAGCTTGAGGATGTGGCAGCTTTCCATGCTTGAGAGCGTCCATTTGCTGTAGGGGTGGCGAGCAACGGGAAGGATTCCTGCAGTGCGTCAGGAAACCTTCCCATGGCTCCTCCAGGCCCCGACTGCGGTGGCGACGAGGCGATGCTGTGGCCGAATTTGCAGTGAGCCCTCTGAGCTCAGGGGCACACCAGCACTGCAGGCCAGCGTGACTTGCCTGGCATTCCTTGCAGGCTCTGCCCTCACAGGGGGTGTCTGGAAACCATCCAAGCAATTCCTGTTCCTGCAACCAGGGCCAGCGCTGACTGGGCCTGGCTTTTTGAAGCCTCGTGTTTGTGCTCCCGCGTCCATAAACTGAGGCGGCAGTCAGCTGCAACACAGAGCATGGCTCAATTGGCAAGCAAATTCTTCTCATCAGAGCGTGAGGGCTGTGTGCCCTTCCTCCTGAGCCCCCTTGCAGCAGGCAGGCTGAGGGAACACGCTCTGCCCGGGCACGAGGGCTGGCCAGCTCAGAGCAAGGACAGCCCTGCCTTTCCTTTTGGCTGTAGGACATTATGGGCACAGATGCCACATGAGCACCCAAAGAGAGGCACCGAACAGGATTGTGCTGCCCAGCACATCGTCCAAGTGCAGAGGAAGCCTCAGTTGAACCAGACACAGAGTGGAGACCCAGAGAAGGATGGAGCTGGAGTGCGCGACAGGGACTGGCGGGAGTGCTGGGGCAGCACCGCCAGTCTGGGCAGCTGCAGGAGCTGCAGACAAAGAACTCCGTTTTCTCTTTAGCCTCACAAAGGAAAGCTTCAGTAAAGATTTAAAGATAAATGAACTTTGGTATAACTTCTTATCAGTCTGAATGGGGCTTTGAGCAATGTAGTCTAGTGGAAGGTGTCCCTGCCAATATCAGTGGTTGGAACTAGATGATCTTCAATGCAGTACAAAACTTTCCAATGCAAAACTTTCTGGTTTTCAGTTTATGGGGTGCTCCTGCCAAGATAAAGTGCAGCAGGTGAAGGCCTGTTTGTTTGAACCCTTGCGAGGCAGACAATTAAGTCAAACATCACTGACACCTCAGAGATGAATGCACTTGTGCTGAATAGGTAGTGATGAGACTTGGAAGAAGGATAAAACTCTATTCCCTCCTAAACTGTTCTCCCAGGATTATGCAATGGGAACTATATTAACCATTAGAGGCACAAGCTTCCTGCTGCTGGTGCCAGCTCTTGCTGAATGTCACAGGCTTCCTTATAACCCTTCAAAATGACATTAAAGGGGGTCTGAGAGAATGAAATAGGCCCAAAAATGTAGGTTTGCTCAAGCACTCTTTTTGCTGGCAATACACTATTTCAGTGGGTAACAGCATCTACCAAACAGGAGTCTGTATGAAAGTGCCTAAGAAAGCTTTGTTTTCATCCTCTGCATTGCAAGTGATTACATGGGCAATATTACAAACCAAGAGCAAAAATCCAGGCACACCAGAACTTGAACACAGGAGCAAAATTTTGGCATTGCTACAGTCAAGTCATGCACTGACCAGGCTGAGGTGGGAATTATTTGCAAGTCTCCAATGAATAAATGGGACAAATGTAGTTTTCAGCCTTTACTCAGACTAACATTAGTCATTTAAAAATTCCATTTCCTTCTCTAGAGCACTTTCAGATGAAACTCAGACAAATAAAGTGCTGATGTAGCCAACTAATGAAATACAGTCTTAATTTTACTTGTGGGTTAAAATCAGTGCAATCATTAACCAGTTTGAAGTGCTTTGCTGAGTTAGGATCTAAGACTTTGTAAGAAGATGAATTTAGATTGAATTCCAATAGTGTTTTGCATAAACTTGATAAGGCTTGGAAAAGTAGCTTTTATAGTTGACATAAGTGTCCACAGTCTTGTGGAATAAAAGTAATACTTGGAATATCTGTGTAAGTCATTCCTTATTATTTGGAAGGCATGCTTTAATGTGCTTTCTTTCACTAATGTATAGAGCCACTGGCAGGATGAAATCTGGGAAAGTGCTGAGCAGAGCACAGCAACAGCACCCAATAATTCAGGAAAGAAAATAAAAATGACAAACTGCAGAGAACTCTAAGTATTTTCTGAATAGTCAAGATACAGATTTTTTTCTGGACACTTTGATTAATATCTCTTGCTCTCACGTAAGGTGCCATGGGACCTTTTAAAGAGCACTTTCTTTTACAGATCCTCTAACAGCATAGCTCTTCCTAATCATCTTCTGGAGTAGGATTTCAGTATTGACTTGGAAAACTATTATATCCTAAATCACTAAAATGATTTTCTGGAATAACGGGCTTTTGTTTTGGTAGCCTTCTCTTCAAATAATAGCACAGGCCAACATTTTATATGACAATAGCCTGATTTCATTTTCTCTATTCAGTTTTTTCCCTAATGTAATTGTAGTTTTGCCATCAAAGCAGATTAATTTGAGCTCCTGGTTCACTGGCAGAGGCATTCCATTACACCACACGTGAAACTCTATGTGTGTCTGTGGGAGAGCAGAGTTTGGATGTGCATAAGGATGTGCACAGCTGAGCTATTAAAGAAGTGGCCCATTTGCCTGCTTATGATTTTAGTGAAAAACATGCCGTCTTTAATTTGGTCTTGATTTCTCTCTTAAGCTGTTGTGCAAGAGCTTAAGAGAGAAATCAATTTAGGTCACAAGCAACTGCTTGTGACCTAAAGGCCCCTGTTCCCATTTTCAGTCTTTCTGTGGACACCAGTCTTTTTCTCATCCTGCTGACACACTGCCTCAAACTGTGTGCAGCAGGAAGGCTGTGGGTAGAGGAGGCAGAACACAGGGATGCTGCCAGAAACAGAAATCTCCAGTAGCATATGGCCTTAGCACCAGTGGACAGGATCAGTAACAGTTAGTGCTGCAGCTGCCACCTTATAACTGGATATTCTTCTGCAACAGCTCTCCATTTCAGTAAATGATTAGAGTATTAAAGTCTGTGGAAGCCAGCAACAAAATTGCTCCATATACAGTATACCCAAAATAGGCCATATGAGGCTTCAGATTTTAATTCTGTATCTTTTATTCTCTATTCTGATTGGACAGGAGAAATCTGATTTCTCCTTTTCCTGATTTTGGATACTTATGTACCTTTTTTCTAGTGGATTAACCCCATTCTCCATCTGGAGGCCTGGGATTGCACCATATTTTCTCTGCTTTTACAATCAGCTGGAAAATCTCCAGCCCCGAATGGGGCTGTGTCCTTGGCTTTGACATTTGGTTTTTAGTCTCCACTAATAATCAGGGTTAATTCCTTTGCTTGTCACGATGATTTGTGAGTTTTGAATTGCCCTAATTTGTAGAATGATTCTGTCTCTATATCAGCCCCGCATTCTACGTCTGGCACTCCAGTAACATCTCACTCTGAGTTGGAATGTGAGAAGTACATACCAGAAAAAGTACCTCTCCAATTTGCTTTGCTCTCCTGTGGGGAGGATGACAACATGGAATACATAAGCACACCTTTACCTGTGTCTCCTATTCCTTGAGGGTTCACCCTCTCTTATCGTCGTCCTCAAACTGGACTATGACTTTTCAAGTGAAAACAGATGGATATACAGACATCATCTTTTACTGTGTATATGGCTTTCTTTTCATAGAATCATAGGGTGGTTTTAGTTGGAAGGGTCCTTAAAGACCATTTAGTTTCAACCCCCCTGTCATGGGCAGGAGCACCTTCCACTAGACCAGGTTGCTCAAAGTCCTATCCAGCCTGGCCTAGAACTCTTTCAGGAATGGAGCTTTTCTTGGCAATATGTTCCAGTATGTCATTACTCTCACAGTAAAGATTTTTTTCCTAATATCTAGTCTAAACCTACTCTTGTGCAATTTGAAGCTATTGCCCCTTGTCCTGTCACTATATGGCCTTGAAGAAGTCCCTCTCCAGCTCTCTTGTAAGCTCCCTTCAGGTGTTAGAAGGTGCTATAGGATCTCCCTGCAGCCTTCTCAACTCCAGCTTAAACAGTCCTAACTTCCCCAGCCTGTCCCCACAGGAGAGGTGCTCCATCTCTATGTTCATTTTTGTGGCCCTTCTCTGGACTCTTTCTGTCAGGTCCACATCGTTCTTGTGCTTCCCAGAGCTCCCACAGCTGCCCTGCAGATTCTGGGCAAAATTTGTGTGATCAAGCGTCAACCCAAAGTTTTGTTAAGTCTCAAACTTCCATTTCCCCCTCAAATGTCCTTCATGTTTACAAGCAAACACACATCCCAGTACAGCAATTACCTTGGAATGGAGCAGACATTGCCGCATTAGACATAAAGGAGTAATTGAAAGGTTAAAGATATGAGTTTTAGAGAGCCAGAGATATTAGGGTAAATAATAGACACAAATTACTTCAGTCTCTAAGAAGCAAGAGGGACTATGTTGCCCTTGCCAAGATGACCAATTAAGAAGCATACAAAAGGGAGCTGTATCAGGGTAAGCCGAGGAAAACGGTGCGGAAAGACATCTTTTAGGCCTCTTTTACATGAGATCAGATGACTGATACCAGCTGATGTGTCACAGAGCTACTTGAAAAATGCAATGGATGGTAGATCTTCCAGATCTCCTTTAGAGACTTCTGCCTCTAAAGAGGACAGACATTACTCATTCAGCAACCCTAAAATAAATGAAATAGATTATAGACTTAAAGCAAGTCATAATTCTCATATTAACTTGTGTTACTTTGTAAAAAGACTCCAGAACAGCTATACATTATTTTAAAAACCTTTTATTCTGACAGCACTCTCTCATTCTTACAAATGAGAACTGGTGCATGCATGACTTTCTGGAGGAGGAGAGGAGAGGGAGAGGGAGAGGGAGAGGGAGAGGGAGAGGGAGAGGGAGAGGGAGAGGGAGAGGGAGAGGGAGAGGGAGAGGGAGAGGGAGAGGGAGAGGGAGAGGGAGAGGGAGGGGAGGGGGATATTATATCTACAGAGAAATCACCAAAATGTCCTTACATTGTCATCTATGTAGCCCAATGTACCTGATCAAACAAGCACTTTGGAAGCTATTGAGGCTTGCTAAAATAGACAATCATAAGAATAATTTTTTGCTTAGATTCTCAGTAACCTTTTAGTAAGACACTGAAAGAGGGATAGATGGAAGCAAATCACTGACCACAGTGACAAAGAGCAGTCTTTTACTATTTAATATCTGAGTAAGTAATGGGAAAAGAAAAGTTCCCAGAGTTTGATACTATTCGTGGTGAAATATTTCATCTGGGGGATGACAACAGACAGGCATGGATAATTGGAGTTATGAGCTATAATGTACTTATGCTCAAAAAGGAGTGACTCTTTTAGTATTTCTTGTATATGTGAGAAATTATATGCTCTGCTGAAGATGGTAGATATGGTATCTAAGGATGAAGTGGGAGAAGAGTGCAATTCCACCCAAGTTAATGACAATAGATCTAGTTGGTGGTACCCATGAAATCAAGGGAGTGTCAGAAGGAAGAAAAAGACCAAGGAACTGTACATTTTTTGACCAGTTTTGGACAGCAAAAAGCTTGGAAAGATGAGTGGGGAAATAGCCCACAGCAGTGGGGAAAGTAAGACATTTGTCAGTGCTTCATAAGAAAAATCATACTGTGCTAGATAAAGTCTTGAATAAAATGTCAATTTTGCTTCCTCTTAGAAGTAATCTGCAGCATCCAGAATTGAGGTTAAGCATTTGGACTAATCACTTTGCAATATCCTACTGAGCAGGGAGAATTAAGTTGGTGACCTGGGGAAGCTGGCTGCAAACATTAGTTTGTTTTAAACAGTAGCAATACCATACTGCAATATTTTTTTTCCCTTCTCTTTTACCTCTTATTCTCAAGCTTCCAATTTGTAGTGGTCTGGAATAGCCTGCCAGCAAGAACATAGTGGCTAAGTCTCTTTATGAAAGGGCTTGAATAGTGCCACTGTCTCTGGTGGACCATATTCTGCAGTGTAGAAGGGTTTTTTCACAGTCTTTGCTTCAACATGAAACACTCTAGAAATATAGTTTTGGTAAACTAGGCACCATATAAAAATTTCCAGTTTAAATGGGAAAGAGTAAAACAGATCTGCTCCCTCATGTCCACAGCCTAGGGCAGGGGCTGAGCACTAAACACATTTTACTTGAAGGATGGGAACTGACCAAACAAGGAGTTTTTAGCACTTTTGAAATGTTTAATACCAAGATTTACATGTGTTTTCTAAGAAGTTTAATTGGGAGAAGGGACAAATGAATGCCTTGCCATGGATGAATTCAGCAAGTCCCATCATGGTTTAAATATGCAAGGATATTTGGGAAAAGACAAGAAACCTCCAACTGTCAAGGCAGAGAGTTGAAGCAGAAAGGCTGCTCTGTCCAAAGGCAAAAATCTCACTATTTTTTTTTCCTTTTTTCCTCTGACTATTCAGAGGAATTTTATGTGATTGCTCATTTGTGTACTCAATAAATAACAGAGCACCTCTTTATACAGTGCACAGCACTTGGGCCTGGAAGTTCTCAGTCTGGAAGCCAGAGAACTTTCTCAACAGGCAAGAGTGGCCAGCAGAGCTGTGGCAGTTGGTAAATTGTCATATGTCTCTTTGGTCAGACATCCCTTTCCTTTGGCAACACAGGTCGAAAAGATCAGAACTGGTCCCCAGAGATGCAGATTGTTTTTTCTCTTCTTTTCTTACAGAGAAACATTTTAATTCCATAATCAAAAGATAAAAATGGAGTGGTCTCTGGGTAAATGACTATGGATGAGCTATGCCGCTTAATTTTTTAAAGCACAAGTTATCCAAAAGTGGTCCAGTTTGCTTTTGAACAATGGGAGAACTGGCTTTTCTAAAGCAGAAGAGAGAATTTACCTGATTTTGAGTGTAAAAAAGTCCAGTTTATTTTCGATTCCAAGTTCTGATTGGTGGTACTCCAAGCCTTCATACTGTGCTGTATACTGAGCTACCTATTTTTGCCACTTAATGAATTAAACTATCCAAACATCTTGAGAAAAACCTCAGAACTGTTAGATTTATTGTTTTCCTTTGTCATTAGGTATTTGGCATTTTCTGTCTTACAATTCAGAGTTTTAAGTTCCTGGCACCAGCAGCTACAGCAAGAAAACAGCAACAGCCCTGTCAAAGACCTATTGTTTCTGAGACTCCCTCTTTATTTTTGGGTCCTTGAATATATGATGGAGGCCCAAAGACAGATTTTGCCAGATTTGCCCAAGGCCAACTGATATGAGAAGGCTGCTTAAGCACTGCTGTAACATTTACCCTTGTTCCTCACTAACACTTAATACCATAGATTATAAATAGCATCTTGCCCTACGATCAGCCTGACATACAGCTGGGAACTCCCCAGGAGCTTATAGTTAAGATCTCTAAAAACCTCTGCTACAGAAAACTGAAATTATTGCCTCTGCAGTCAGGAGGAGAGGAGTTCACAGAGTGTCTACAGCTGTGTTAGCATGGGCTTCTCGTGACAAGTCCCAGTTCAGGGGACACAGCGGCCCATCGGCTGGCAGGCCACTCCCTGTGTCCTGCCATGCTCCCAATGAAATGTGAGTCTCCTGCTCTGACTTTTTACTAGGAGTTGCAAACCAGAGGATGGTGGTATTATAGTTGGGGCATATCTGGGAGATGCAAATTTTGTGCAGGGAGAGCAGCAAAACCTTTGTCTGTGAGAGATATGCAGGTGACTGGCTTTGGGTTCCAAACTTAGTCTTTGGTAGGTCCTCTTGCCTCCCTCACTTATGAATAGCAGGGGATTTCCAGGAATGGATAAAGAGCAAGTGTCCTTCAGCTGGGGCAGTCCTAGCCCTTTCCCAGGGCCATGTGAGAGGTGTGAAGGGAAAAGGAGCCTTTCCTCAGGGTAGAGCCTAGGCTGCAAGCCCCTTCTGGTGCTGTCCCCACCAGAAGATGTCTGGTCTTAGCCCTAGGTTGCCTTTGCTTTCTACCTCACCTGCCTGGGCTTTAAGCATATCCAGAAAACTCCCATAAATCCCCATGGGTAGAAAAAGTAGTCCCCCATGCCAGAAGGATTTTCCTGTTCTGATCCCATAGTACTGATCTTCCCAGCACCTGGAGTCACAGTTCCATCCTGGTCTATTATGAAGCCTGTAAAAAGTCATTTTTCAGACCCATAGATCACTACCTCATCACTCACTGATGCTCCACTGAACAGCTTTAAACAAAGACATCTTTTATGGGGGTTAATATGCAGAAGAAAGTCAGCCATGCATGCAAATGTGTTTTGGCCCGGCTCTCCCACCTTGTCCTGCTCCTTGCTGAGAGAACTCTCAGCTAGCCACCCTGTCTGCAGGCAGCAGGGACTACTGAGATATACACTGGCTACATCCCATCAGATGCTACTTTCACGGACTAGAAAAGACAGGAGGTCTAAGTCCCCCACCCTTTAGATGTCTGTATGTCCTTTCTACAGTGAGCACAGTCCTGGGGCATGCTATTTATTGATAGTTTTTTTTTTTTAATTCCTTATTGTCCTTTATTAATACCTACATAGCTATAGGGACCAGGAGAGCCCCATGAAGGTGTTCCAAAACAGGCTTCATTCGCAGGAGCAATTTGTGCAGGCAGCAGGGGAGAATTTGTAACTGCAGATCTTGGGGATTTGTCCTGACTGAGGAGGAGGTAGGCAGATCCCACTGCTGCTGCTGTGGGAGTAAGGAGTGTGACATTATCTTATCCAGGAGACTGGGTGGAATTTTCCTGATAGCCAGGCAGCATAAAACATCGGGACAGTAAATGACTGGAGGCAAATGATTCATTGTGCTAAGTACCTTAAAGCCAAGAAAACAGATGTCTTGGCTGGACTGAGGACAGAACAACATATTGTATTAAGCAGATCTGTCAATAGGATAATGAATATTATGTTCAGATTGTTGTAAGGTTGGGGAGGGTTTTTTTGTCCTAAAACATTATAACTAGATAAAGCCCTCTAGCAAGAGTCACCAAAATACTTTCTAAGAACTAAAATATTAACAGTGTGAAAAACAAGACTTCAAGTCTGAATATACAGAAATTATTACCCAGTCCTGTGCAGCTGATTCATACCCATATATTTATATTGATACCAGTGGAATTGCATGGATCTGAGTAAGTAAAATACACAGACTAGTGATTTTGTATTGGTGCACCAACTAAGGACTAAATGCAAAGGTAATACTGACTGAAACAAGTGCCTCTTTTTTAATGTTATAGGTAGAAAAAGTGCCATATGCCCAGGGAGGATGTGTAGGATGTGTCATATTTGTGCTGATGATTTTTCTCCATGGCCTGCCTATGGACGTCATGTGCCCAGCAAACTTACAGCCCCACTAAAGTTTATGAGAGGGCACCTGCCCTTTGCTAAACATCACCTCATTGGCACAGGAGGGTTTTCTGAAGAGGAAGCTGAAGGTTTCCTCCAAGTACCACAGAGCATGGTGGTGGATGTCGGTGGGCAAACAGAGCTATGCAGACATGGCCTAGGTCATCTGCAGGTGGCCAGTAAGGAGTCTGCTTGGCTCCTATAGCAGGAAGGGTGAATGAGATGCTGTGGGGCTATTTCAGGTCTGCATTCTTCTGGGAAGTGTTCAAGGAACTGAACACAGACACAGGGACTGGTTGCAAACCAAATGCCATTTACCCATTGGAAACTGGAGAGAATGTTTTCTCTAGGTGTTTTTCCTGAGTATACCCATTGACCAAGAAGGCCAGTGGTATCCTTATGTGTACCAGCAATAGCATGGCCAGAAGGACCAGGGCAGGGGTATTCTCCCTGTATTCAGCACTGGTGGGGCCACACCTTGAGTCCTTTGTCCAGTTCTGGGCCCCTCACCACAAAAAGGATGTTGAGGCGGCAATGGAGAAAGGCAAAGGAGCAGGGGAAGTGTCTGGAGGACAAACTCTGTGAGGACTAGCTGTGGGAGCTGGGGTTATTTTGCCTGGAGAAAAGGGGGCTTGGGAAGCCCTTATCACTCTCTACACATGCCTGAAAGGAGCCTGTAGGCAGATGGGGATTGTCCCCTTCTCCCTCGCAAGAAGTGCCAGGACAAGAAGAAATGGCCTCCAGAGGTTCTGATTGGATATTAGGAAAAACACGCTGCCCAAGGTAGTGGCTGAGTCACCATTTCTGGAAGTATTTAAAAGACATATAGGTGTGGCACTTAGGGATATGGTCAAGTATTCACTTGGTGGACTTGGCAATGCTGGGTTAACTTTTGGGCTTGATGATCTCATAGGTCTTTTCCAAGCTAAACAATTGTATGATTCTATAACTTTATTTATATCCCACGGAATCCCTGGAAACCTTCATTTTTTGGGCACAATCACATCCTTAAGTTCTTTGTTCCAGAATCTTCTCTCTTACTCTAGTGCCCACCTCTCCAGTCAGAATCAAATCTGTCTTGGATGGGCCACCAAAGCCTTTTTTATCTCCTTTGAAGCTACCACACAGTCTCAAAATGCTGGGACACTAGAGGTTTTAGCTGTGCACATGAAGTTCTTGAGGCAGTTTCCTAAGCAGAAAACCAGTGTGAAATAATCTGTGTGATTCCATAGACAATACCTATCACTCATGCGATATCACTCTTGCTGGCTAAATCAGAAAGATTTTCTCTCAGGAAAGAAGTTCATGGTCCCCACTTTATTTTAAAGCAGCAAGCAGTGACAAAGGTTCCCATTTTGTGAATACGTTCCACATATGCTAACAAGAATAGAAATGCAAGCCTGTGGAGCTTGCTTTTGTCTTGAGTAGATAGTTACTTTAATTGCATAGCACGTCCTGACTCCAGTCCTCTCCTTTCTGCTCATGCTGATCCATTACACCATATCTGGCAGGTCTGTCTGAACAGAGCCACGATGGCTGTGCTCTTTCTCTGGTCAGAAGCTGCAGTCAAATCAGTATAGTGATAACAATCTTAAAATAATAAAAATAAAAAGATGATCAAGCTTTTGGGGTGTGGGTGGGGGAGGTAATGACAGCTAAAGAAGACTGCATTAATCACTCTCCATAATACTCCCAGAAGTATCTTGCCAAGATATTAATTTTAATCTTTACTAGTTGAACAATTGCTGCAGGGTGCATTTAACTTTTCACCTCTGGTGGAGCAGCCCATTCTGGGAGTTAAATATCTCCCTGTTTATCCCTTCTGTGGCATCTCGCTCCATTTCATCTGTGCAGTGCACTATGTACTCTGCTGGGAAAAAAGAGTAAAAAAAGAGGGGGGAAAAAGTCACTTTTAGTATCATGAGTTATTTTCTTTTCTGAAAATGACTGGTTCTGAAAGGGAATCTTTGCTTCTTTCATGACTCTATGTGTTTTATGAATCCCATCCTCTTGACAGAGCATTCAGGCTTTAGCAAAGGATCTGCAGCTCTCACCAAACAAGGGCACTTGTTTTAAAGCCTTCTGTGTCCTGGAGAAGGGTGTCTCTCTCGTGACTGCCACAGGATATGCCAAATTGGGTTAACTGCTGTCTCGTTAATATTGTAAACTGCACTGTCTGATAATAAGAGTGGTTGAGATAAGCCAGTCTGCTGAACAGGCATAACACTGTGAAATCCCACTCTAGGACAGATTATAGCAAAGCAGGGCGTTCTTTCAAATGAAAGTCTCCAGATGGAATATTGGCATCTGTAGGGAATTTGACTGGCAATACCAAGATGGTCTGATCATCAGCATTGTATGATATTGTTTTCTGCCTTTCTCAAGGGTCCCTGAATGTGGCTGTCAATCTTTCTCTTGAGGGGTGAGGCCAGTAATTACCACCAGGATTTGGAAGATTAGGATCTGCCAGTGGCAAGCCACTTTACTTGCCTTTCAGGTTGACCAAAGCACAGATACCACACAGAAACCCAAGCTCCTGTGGCCCAAAATAGTGCACAGATTTTGGGTTAGGATTAGCATCACTCTGGCTGCAGGTTATAGCTAGTGTATTTGGGGAGCTGATCCTTGTTTGTCCTTTCTCTCTCAACCCTCATTTGGGATGAACATTCAGAATTGTTTTGCTGCCTTTTGAGATGGTCAGGAAGGAGATCAGCTTTCCATGACAGCTCATTCAGGTTTGCATATTGTCTCTGCCACTTGCCTCTGAAAATTCTTCTGGAATATGTGGGCCACAAAATATGGGGCTGCACATGTGGAGAATGGCAACTTGAATGGATTTGGGATAAAGAATATGTGAGGACCTGGACCTACTTCTTCCATTCCTGTTTAGAAAACCATTTCATCTCTGACAAGATGTATTATTCCCTTAAAAATAACCAAACCCACTTCAAAGACAGCAAAAAGAAAAGACAACCTGAGCCACAAACCTATATAATTTTTTTGTGCTAAGGGAATAAAAAACTTTTCCCACCTATCATATTATTGTGGAAACAATTTCTGTCAACTGGACTGCCTCTCCTTATGTCCTCTACAGTAAGTGGGAAAAATATGTAGAGCAGCATTACATGCCTCTCTGGCCTTGCTGAGCCAACAGATACTTCCCTGGTTGCTGTAGTATTGGGTGGGTGGAAGCCCTTTTGTGTTCAGAAGTGGTCTTCTCTTAGCTTTGAGGCCTCCCTGGGTACCTACCCAGATTCTTGAGCAAAAAACCAAAACTCAAATGCCTAATAGTTTTACCACTGCGAGCAAGGATCTGGCTACTCTTGAAGTGGTGGGTCTAGAAGAGTACAGGCTAAATGGAGTGCAGCAGGGTACAAATGCACCTCCCATGTGCAGAGTTCCTTACAGTCCTTCTGATGCCTTCCATCCTGTCTGTGACAATGAGATGCCTGGAGCAGGCTGTGAAGGTGATGGAGAACTCTTTTGTGCCTCTGGTGTTCTCAACTTCCTGACCATCAGCCATACAGGTGGTCAGAGCAGCTGGCAAAATTTTTCATTAGTTCCCATCTTCATATGGCTTAGCTGCCTGAGGCAGCTGCTAGTCCTGGTGTCCAGAAAGTCCTGTCCATGATGCTGGCCATGCATCTTATCTCGCTTGTGTAATTGTTCTGTTGCAGTTAAGACTCACCTGTGGTCACAAACATCTAAACTACTCTCCACCTCAGGCACCAGATTCTGGGTGCAAAAATACCTCTGGACTAGCTGTGAAAAAGCAAACTTAGAGCTGGTAATCAAAGACTTCTTTCCATACAAGACATCACTGTAAAAGATTAAATTCCCACTTGCTCTGCTGCAGCAGGAGGACTCCAGCCCATTGCATTTTTATGCATTAAACCAATGATAAACCCAATGTACTTTGGCATATGAAAACCTGAATGGGAACGTTCTTATTACTCCCTGGGACTGATGATTTGGCAAGGAATAAATTCAGAACATTCTCTTTCCAGGGAACAGATGATTTTACTCCTCTGTCTTTATTTAGAAGCACATAAAAATTTTCAATGTACATATGGGGATAAACTGCCCAGTAAATAAGAAATAGGAAAGACATTGGCCCTGCTTGGTGGGGAAGTTGAAAGAGAAGAGTGAAACAACTGGCAGTGTGGTTGGGTGTGCACATAGGTGTTCTTGTTTATGTTACACATATGCAGGTTCTTGGCTTTATCCATTCACCCATAAGTAGGTCAGAGATTTTTGTTGTGCTGTGTGCAGACATTGTGCTTGCTCTCTTGTTGCAATCTAGCCTGTGAGAGCTTTATTGTGGCCACAGGGACCAAGTAGGGATGATCAGGGCTTGCCCATGAGTGAATATGGCCAACACGGTGTGCCACTCAGCATCACTGCTGTCAGCATAGGTTTTTGGGGCAGTGGGTTTTTTATGCACAATGACTTCAGTAATGGTGTCTGAAATGGGGGAAGACTAATTACTTCCATAGCTTGATAAATATTAGCTTATGGCTGAGGCACTGTTGATTTGCTGGTGTAAGAGGGCTGTGCTCCTTCTGTGCAGTGTGACAGTGTGTGGTGTGGAAGAGTGCACACAAACAGCAACGCCTCCTTTTGTACTTGCCTGGCTCATTCTTCAGCTGGAGCTCGACCCTGGCACTCAGCAGCACCCCAAGAAGAAATGTCCCCAAGCAACATGCATGCAAGCATGAAAAGTGATTTGCAACATCAAATGGTCAAACTTCTGTCTGCTGGATAGACCCTTTCTGATCTGGTCGCTAGGGGGTATATTGCTTCTTTGTGTGAAGTATGATAGTATGCTGCTCACATACTATTAATAGGAATGGCATGTTTTTGCACCAAGAGAGTAGCCCACCCCTAAGGAAATGAATAAATTGCAAATGACCCTGAAAGCTTTCCCTGAATCCCCAGTGTAAACTTTCAGAATTCCAAAAGTCTCTCAAAGCTTGGAAGAAGTTTTATATGCTGAAAGTTCTTAGAAAGAGGCCTCAGGATGGGTACTCAAGATTCAGAATTTGGGATTTGGAGTTAAGGTTTTTTTGGGTGGTGTGATACCTGTACCAATTTGCCACACGGTAATGGTTGAAAATCAGGTCTGCAACAGGAGGTTTGGACTAGGGTTTGTTTGACTTTACAGTCCACCTGGAAGAGTACACTGAAACAACTTTGAAATAGGAAAGCCTCAGTCCTTCAAACAGTTGACTTCAGTAGATGTTGTCCAGAGGTTGTGGTAATGTCATTTAATATACTTACAAAAATAATAGCATTTTTAGAATAGGGCCAACCAGATGATCTTTAATCGGTTTGCGTTCTCCTCTTTAATAGATGTTCACCTTCCCATTCAAGCCTGTTCATATTTTATCTGTAAAAGCAGCAACTCACTAGTCAAGAGACATAACAATAGTCTGAATTCTCTAAATAGGCTAAACTAGAGTTAATACAGGAGACTTTTACCTCTCCCTCCTCTCCCTGTCTCTGCAGCAGGATTGGTGGCTCAGCCTCAGGACCTGGAGCAGATGAACAGAGGAAACTTGCTGGTTTTGACTGAACATGACACTGAAAAAGGCAATCCAAAGCTACAGTCAAGCAAAATGTACAACCAAGTGCATGGTTAAATATTTTACTTCAAGATCTCCTGGCTGGTATGTTCCCACCTCCCAGCAGTACCTCCACTCCACACAGTGTAGAGCAATGCGCTGTGGGCCAGGTCAGGGTCTCACACTCAGCAGAGGTGTTTGCAGAGATCAGTGTGGTTAGCTCTGCGGCAGCACCACGTGGGCGTGTCTGTGCCTAAGTACAGCCAGCCTGGTCATTGCTGATTTCCCCCACTGCACTTTGCAGCTCTGAGGTGAGAGTGTCAGAGCATCACCCTGACCTCTGTGCCCCTTGGCCTGAAGCCATCTCTCAGGGAAACACTGCAACTCCAGGAAGGCACTTGACTGGGGTGGAGGAAAGGTTTATACAGGTTTTGCCTGCTTTTCCATGTCAGTCAGTGGTGGGACCTCTCCTGTTTTGATGTGACAATTATTGCCCATTTAGATGAGGACATATTTTCACTTTGGCATTTACATCTTTCTCCCAAAGCTTTCTTGGATGTGCAATGAGGGAGGTTCCAAAATTCATTAAGGGAACATTTGTTTGTTGGCTCTCTGCTGCATGGTGAAAGCTACAGACTAAATTCTGTGAGACGAATCATCAAATTTTGAGCATTTTCAAGTTAGCCTCATGATTCTGCATCACGAAGTCTAAATATTTGGGGCTGGCAATGTATGTAAGCCTCTTTCTCTGCCCTCCAACCCTTGCCTTTCACTGCCTCTCCAGCTCCAGTTTAACAGCTGCCTTAGGAATTTACCACTTGGGCTCTCTGTTGTTACTGCAATCACAGTAAACAGAGTTTTCTTTTTGTGGAGGGGAAGGTGATAGTAGTCTTGTTACAAATTTCTGTGGCTATTTTTAAACTGCATGAATTGCCAATAAACTAATGGCTGCTGATTTCTGAGTTGCTGACTTGTCTGCTTGTTCATAAGCAGGAACACAAACTGCCTCAATTTTTCCAATTCTGTTTTGCATGCTCTTATCCTCTGATGTGGACTAGGGGCCCTACCATAACTTGATTTAATTTGAAAAAGCCAGCACATTAGGCTGGAAACTTGACCACTGAGTCATTTACATTCAGAACATTTTAAAATCATGCTTTGTCCGGGTACTAACCTTCACAATGGCTTCACGTGACACACTGGCAAGATGTAGCAGGCAATGAGAGTAAACATAATGCATTTTTTTACGATTAGATATGCTTCTTAGGGGAATTTAGGTCAGATTCTGACCTTAACAGAATCTGGTCTAACTCAATGGATTTGCATGGCATTCTTCTGAAAGTCTGTGTAAAAATATTGGCTTTTTTTTTTCTTTTTTCTTTTTTTTTTTTTCTGGTTTTGAGATGTACTTTAGGCCCTAAAAGGACCTTCTTGTTTACAGTAAGTGCAACTCATCTCAGCACTGGAGCTCTGTGCAAATGCACTGGGGCATAAGAAATGGCTGGAGAGGGAGCAACTCAGTAGTCTTTCTATGCACAAGGTGAATTAAACAAAAGAATTGTGAAAGTAATGAAGAAAACATTCTTATAAATTGGAAGAAACCCATGTTATTTGACCATATTCTAATTTATCTTACCTTATCTTGATGTCACTAAGAAGAACATATAGACACATTTCTAGTTTTGAAAAATGTCTTGCACCTCTTGAAAAAACAAGGTTGTTGAAACCACTGTAAAAGATAAAACAAAACTAACATAAAATTAATGACAAGGCAGTACTTTTTCACACATGACATGGAGAGAACTTATTGCCACAGAATGTTTTATGGTCCAGATACATAAAAGGGGTAAAAAAAAACCAGCCCGCCTATTAGGGTACAAGAAGTTTCCAGTGTGTTTCCTGGTGGCCTGGGTGTGATCTCTGGCTCAGGAAATCATGGCTGAACTGTGGGTAAAAAAGCTCAAAAAGAATAATGCTTCCCCTTGACAGCTGTCAATAGGCACCAGCAGATAGGGCGCTGTGATAGATGGACATCTATTACAAATGTGAATATATCTAATATATTCTCATGAAAAATAAGATGGAAGTACTGATGGAAAGATGGTCTTCTTATATGCCTCATGGTGAACTTTAGTAGTACCAGAGCTAATTATTTTATTTTTAAAACATTATTACACTTGGTTTTGAATATTTAAAATTAATTTTCAGAACAATACAGCAGTGATTTTTACAGTAAGACAAAATTCAGCTAGTTATCAAACTTGAAAATCAAAGAGCACTTTCATGGTTGTGTTTCTTAAATCATTTGAAGTAATTTTTTCTTGCAAAAGAATAAGGTGGATTTTCTTTTTTTGTTTGCTTGTGTTTGTGTTTTTCTTAAGGAAACTCTTCAAACTTTGAAAACTTTAGGGGTGCTGGTCAGAAAACCACTAAATGCTCAGGTAGTTTCACTATATAGGTACCCCATGTCATGACCTCTTTGAAGAGAGTTCTTGCTCATCAGTGTGGATTAGCCCAAACTCTGTGTTATCTCTGTGTTATCCTGATTAGTATCATAAAGAAAAATATTCCTTCTCTCTCCCTCTAATGACCTATGTAGACATATTTCCCCTGGACCAAAATTGCACCCTACTCCTCAGCTTCTGCAGAAGTTAGGCATCTGCAAAGACTTAGGTGGGAAGATACTAGACTCAAATGGCCTTTTACCTGAAGAACTGAAGAGGTCATTTTCCTTAGTGATTTTTAGTTTGACACAATTACTTCTAAGGGATGGGGATCCCTTTAAGTTCGGGCATAGATAAGTTCCCTTTAGCGTGAATCTGTAGGAGAGGTAAGTGTAAAATTATACTGTTACCTCATTAGCAGATGTATAAAAGTAAGTTAGCTTGGCATCCAGTTCTGTTTTTCAATAATCTTTGCTGATCTTAATTACCTGTAAATTATATGACCCCAGGGCAAGTTGGACAATTGAGAGAAAACAAGGCAATATACATACACTTCTCTGTTAGCAATCACAACAGAAATCAAGCAACCTGATTAATTTTGACTTGGCATCAGGAAGCAGTGGGCATTCTAAATTTTCCAGTTTGTTTACACCTTGTCTCTGTGACTCAGACTTACTGCATAGCTTTTCCATTCGGGCATCGACAATAAGGACTGAATAAACCTTCACATCTGGGAAGGGCAAAGAATAGGCAGTGCATGCCACACTCAACCCTGCAGGGAGATGACCGTATCCAAATTGAAAAGACAAGCCAATGTGCTGCTTGGGGACATGGTTTAGTGGTGGACTTGGTAATGCTGGGCTAATGATTGGATTCAATGGTCTTAGAGGTCTTTTCCAACCGAAATGATTCTATGATTCTAATGAGGTTGGGCAGTGGCGTGGCTATCCCTGATGACACCGAGTAGGGCACAGCATGAGACAGAAGCTGCTTCTTGTTGCTGCCAAAATACCATCTAGGTGTCCTTTCTGTATGGGGTCCCCCAAACTGTAGTGGAGGAACGTATCTGCCCCCACTAATATGGTAAATTCTTTCAATTTATGCAGTACCCATGCCCTGCTGAATCAAATCTGTGAGATCTGCCAGAGTATTTCACACTTACCATGAAACCTGAAAAGAGTGTTGGTCTGATTTCCAGGTCTGAAATAATCAGTTCTAAACAAAAGAACATTAAACATTCACAGAGACCATGATGGTGTGACTGTGGTTCTGGCTGCCCTTCGGCCAGAGCTGAGCTCACCCAGCTAACACCTACTGATGATCTCTGTGCACTGCAGTAATTTCTTTTCCTCCATGCAGTCTCTGCTGGTGCCATCTGCCAGTCTTAGGGCTGTGCTTCTCTGGGAAGTGCTTGTTTCTGAGCCTTCAACCTCACCTCACCACTGCAGGAAGGCACTGGGCACTGGAAGAGTTTGGGCAAAAAAAATCACTGCTTCAAAGGGTTGTCAGTGATGAGGTGAATGCTCAGCTCTACCTCAGCAGATCAGTCCAGTGTTTGCACCTGGAGAATGAGCCCTCACCTCCCTGCTGTACATCATGCCCCAGGAGGTAATTGTATCACAGTTTGTGCGTGCTCATCTGCGGTGCCTCTCATATGGGGGACCTGCCTCAAGGCAGGGAGTTATTTTGAAATCTTTTAACTCTATGAAGTTTCTCAGCTCTTACATTGTCAGGAAGGCCACATTTTTTCAGTGCATCTCAGAATCAGCAGTCCAGGTGTAGAGCTGAGAAGGGAGGCCAAGGATCTGGCGTGGTTGGAAGCCCAGATGCTGCAATGGCTGGGGTTCACTCCAGCACACTCAGCTGCTGCTGGCCCACCCCACACTGCCTCTCTCTCTTTTATGCTCAAGTCATGTGCACCAGCAGCAATTTGGCACTGTCTCTGTTCCCAGCAGTAGCCAGGGGCTGAGCATGGTCTCTGTGCACCTGCAGCACCCAAAGCAGGTGGCTGCCTTTGGCTGGGAGTAGTGCCATCCTCAAATATCTGGTTTCCTTCCAGGGTGGGCCCCTTTTCATTGACATGAGAGCACTGTGCCCTTGACCAACATTTATTTTGAAATGAGTTTAAAGAAAAGAGCCATGTTCTTCATGCCTAGCTGGCCCCTGGCTCCCCTCCAAAAAAAAAAAAAAAAAAAAAAAAAAAATGGTGGGACAAAAGCAGTGTTGATGAACTTCTCCCTCTACATCCTTAAAAGACGTTGTCTCTTTGAAAAATTAGGTCCTTGCAGCAGATGGTGGAGAAAAGATCTGTGATATAGTGTGAGGAGGGATGGAGCAAGTAGCCATAGATGAAAACATGAGGCTCAAAAAGAATACGTATGTACTATCAAAATAAAGATCAGACTGTTTATGGAAAGAGCTGTGGAAACCCAGTATGAATGTGAGAGCCAGATGCTGGGCCTGCCATTTCTCCATGCCAGCCTGGGAGAACATGACAGCTGGAGCAGCAATGTTGCAGGAAACCTGCTGGGGTCTGTGGGCTGATGCAAAACATCTTCACTCATCGGTGTCTTTAAGTTTGTCCCCCTCAAAGATCAAATGTCCTGAATCATCATCGAGTAGAGCCTTGACATTGGCAACTTTATTCTTGTGGTTTTTTGTGCATAGTACCACACCCACTGGCTGAATTGATGGCAGGTTGACTTTAGTGGGATTTCCCTCCTTTTCCAGGAGCACAGGTATGTTGGCAGTTCTGGTGAGGCAGCCAAGGGAGAGTTCATCCAGCACCTCTAACTGATGAGTAGGCTGCTTCAGGATACACAAGGCAAAGGACTGGTACAATATATCACTGTGTTTCTATCTGGGGCTTCTTTTCATTAGTTCTACCTTCTCTTTAAGCATGATCATCCTAAGCAGTCATGAACACAAATAAGATGACAATATCATGCAGTTGCCTTGAAATTACCACAACTAAAGCACTCTCTAGCCTTTCTTTACTTATTAAAAATGGTGGTTTTTGTGAATTTCAGTCCTTTTGAGAGTTTGTTTGGAATTGTTTTTTTGCTCTTCCATTTCTTCTCTTTTAAGAAATCTAGAGGTACACAGATATCTTTATTTCCGACTGTTGAATACAGTACTTCTTGAGATGTCCCAAAGTATTGCAATGACCTGTAGGCACTCTGGGAGGCACAAGAATGCCAACTTGCTTATATTTTGACACCAAGTGTCCTTAACAATAGATACCTTGTCCCTTCAGAACACAAACTGAAAGCCTGAAACTTGTGTGCAGCCAGTGTTTGAAGCATGCAGATAGCTACGCTGAGGTGTGCAGAAGCCTACAGCTGTCAGGATGCCTGGGAACCACTGGCCTGCCAGGCTGACCTCTGTTCCTGGGAAGAACTGAACAGATCTTCCTAGGAGCTGTGCTAAGGCACATGGTAGGCGGTTTTGGACAGCCAGCATGGCTGCACCAAGGGCAAGTCCTGCCTGACCAGCCCTAGTGGCCTTCAAGGACAGGGTGATACACCAGTGCACAAGGAAAGGTCTAGAGATGCCATTTATCAAATAAAGCCTTGATTTGTTGCATGGACTGCTAGATGGATAAGAAGCTGGCTGAGTGGTTGCATCCAGAGGGTAATAGTCAGTGGCTCAGAGTCCCTCCTGATGGACATCAGTGACCCTCAGGGCTCCACATGTTGAGCAGTACTGTTTAATATCCTCATTAATGACATTGAGTGATCAAGTGCACCCTCAGCAAATTTACAGATGGACAAGAGAATGTAGTGACAGGACAAGGGGGTGTTGCTTCAAACTGAACAAGAGTAGGTTTAGATTAGATATTAGTAAAAAATACTGGTGGTGAGGCACTGGAAGAGGTTGCCCAGAGAAGTTGTGGATGCCAACAACAACATGTGGAAGTGTTCAAGGCCATGGTGGATGGAGCTCTGGGCTACCTGGACTAGTGAAAGGTGTCCCTGTTCATTGCAGGGGGCTTAGAACTATATGATCCTTAATGTCCCTTCCAATCCAAAACATTCCATGATTCTATGATATTACTCTATGTTGGTATCCTTCTTGCCCAGGCGGGCGATTGACAGGCTGCTCTAGAAGTCCTGAGGTGTTTTCCTTTGGCTTCAAAGATGGGTGTAGATCTATACCTATTTCAGCTAAATGGAGCAGAGTCTTAAAGCCGTAATGGTCAGTTAATTTGAAAAACTCATTAGAGTGGTGATGGAGGGATGGAGTGGAAGAGCAGGTGCTACCTGAATGAAAAATAATTTATCCATCAAATATTTTTACATTTTTCTTTCTTACTTGGAGGAGGGTGAGCATTGTATTCTAGGGGAGTTTTGCAATGGTTGTACCTAGCATTCAGAAGAGAACAGCAGGAAAGGTTGATTCTTCCAACACGTATTATTCCTGCTTGAGCTGAGGCACAACAAACTCACAGTCACAGAGGTGGTTGGCAGTGTGGGGTAACACAGTCAGAGTCCTTTCCTGGAAGTGGGTCTGAGGACAGCTATAAACTTTATACTGTGGTATGTTGTTTCAAAATAAACCCCAGATTGTGTGTGTAAAGTTACAGGGAGGTGTTGAAAAGTGAACGGCAACATCTGTGTCCTAAAGAAAGTGTCATTTGTTGGTTGACACCTTGCAAACTATCCTGTCATGTGGAATCTCTGAGCTGGGATCTGTAGTCAACACAAAACGATATGCATGTGTAGAGTCACTTTTTGAGTCACCATTCAGTGACCTGGTGACCCCAGGGCTCAGGCAGTCAGTCAGTGCTGCCAGGAGAGGAGCTGAAGGCTGTCTGCTGCTGTGCAGGGCAGGACTGCTGGAAAGAGATGCTTTGCCCATGCACCACCTAAATATGGTTCTGTCAGCATGAAATCATCAGGGACCCTTGCTGCTGCTCACTGCTGTGGCAAGCCTTGTTTCTGAGCCTGCTGCAGCAGGTTTTCCTTCCCCAAACCATGTCCTTGCAGGTCCCATTGCATGAAAGCACCTGAAATTTCAGGGTAAAAGCAGCTGGGGCAAGGCTAAAGGCTCACCGTCCAAAACATAATGGCACCCTCCACTGCATACTTAGCACCATCTTTCTGTACCTTGCCTTGAGTTGTCAGGCAGATTTTGCAGCTTCATCATGGTCATTTTTTGGTACTTGCCTGTCACAAAGAATTAAAAGCGATTAATATTTTTGTGTAAACTAGTTCCAGATCAAGGAAAAAAGCAAATAGGGCCCATCTCAGGAGTGAAAAACTAGCACGGTACTTAAGTTAATATGAAGCACATGTGCAGTCCTGCTAAAAGCAAATAAAACATATTTGCTTAGTTACTAAAGGCTTTTCAGAAGCACAGGCAGCTGATCCGCCCAGAAACACCACATGATGGGAAGTTCTCATACATCTAGAATTAAGCAGTGTGCATTGTCTTCCGGTGGATTAGGGTCCATGTGTTCTATTTAGAGAAGCTGGTTCCAGAACCAGCTTGCAGAAGTTTTCTGTGTTGTCTCCAGATTCTCTCTCTCACAGGCATTTTCTGGATAACTACCTGTGTAGATGCTTGGGCCTTACACATAGGCAGCAGATACATTTTTTCAAGTGCAACCTTAAAATGGGCCTTCAAGTGGAATTCCATTTAATCCCCTAGAGCCCCTGTTTTCCTTATGTTGTGAGTCTATTTCTGCAGCAACAGCTATGATTAGTGATAGCATGAAATGGATCAAACAGTAGCAGGACATTGAAAAGTACTTTAAAGGGTTAAAAAAATATAATGAAATAGAATGAGAGATCCATGAATAACAATGAATGTGTTCTCAGACTATTTTCCATTTCATAAAATGAACCTGAATTTCTAGTGATTTCCTTCATGCTACTCTTAGAAGGTAGTCAAAATTCCCTATTAAATCCCGTAGGCCCCAGAAGTCCTTACAAGGCATCGCTCAACCATTGTACCTTCCTTATTTGCCAAAATGACAGCTTTTTCACTGTGGCACAGATCCCAGCTCATTGTGCTGCTTGTGCAATTCACAACGTGTCAGTTTTGAAGCACCCATAAATGCTGTAGGCCATATACAATCATTGTGCAGATCAAAGAAAAATTGTATGAATCGAATTTAAACTCTAGTTTAGCGTGTGTCCTGTAGAAAAATGTAAACATTTGTGAGATTTATAGGATTGAAAGGTTTGGGATACATGTGGCTGTCAGCTCTGATTGTGCTCAGAACTTTGTTGGGCTTTACTGGACTGAAGTAGTCCTCTCATTTGTGGATGAAACTGCTCCCTTTGTGTTGTGGTGAAGAACAGTCAGTACATTATGCTGTGGCTGGACATTGGAAACCATGTGAGTGTGCCTGCTCTGGCTCCCCACCAAGGAGTATATGTGGCCCCATCTGGGGCGATTTGCTCTTCCCGGCAATTGCCAAAAGACCTTGGCTGAGGCTGAGCAAACCGTCCTGTTCTGGGGATTTCTGAGGCCTCAATTTCATTAGCAACAAGAGGAAAAAGCATGTTATCTTTTCAAATGACATAAAGCAATTGGGTTAATTTGAAAAATGTTCAAACCTCTACCTTTTCTTATCTTGCAGCTCCTTCTGCCCGTATTTTATTGTCTGCATTGTGCAGACACACTGGAATTAAAAGAGAAAAATAATTGATTAGTGTAACAGCATGGATCTTACTTAAATCCAGGTGACTCAAAGCTAAGTAGGTAACTTAGTAGCTGGTTTTGCCTAAATCAAGTGACAAATTGGAGACTTCAGATCAGAGGAGCCAGGCCTTCATTACAATGTGTTTCATGGTGCAAATCAGTTTTGTGACATTTGTTCCTCTCTCTGCTGGAAGCTGGAAATGTGGTGCACTCTCCTCAGGGACAGAGTGGAGTAATAAAGACAGAAAAATGAAACACTGAAGACACAGCCATGCTGAAGTCACCGCAGCAGGCTGGAATTCCATGCAGCTCTGCAAGAGGGCCCATGAGGTCCCCAGCTGTGGTGGGGGCAAGGCAAGATGGTTACTGAGGACATCAGCCTCCCTGGATATGAGCCACCTTCCACATTTATTGGAAACACCGGGGCCCACTGGAAAGTGGCCCTTCTTGCTCTCTGTGCACCTAGGATTACCCCCATGGAGCCAAATTTGTGTACAGCTTTGAGTTTTCAGAATGCCAAAGGTAACCATGGTTACATAAAAATCCTTTTCGATTAAAAGGGAGAAATGTATCTTATAGCCTTTTCCTTTCCCCAGAAGAGCAAGCTGAGTTATTAATTTTGAGTGCAAACATTCCTTATCCGCTGCTAATTGGGGATTGGGACAAAGAAAGCAAATGTGAGAGGCACCAGAGCCTGTGTTCAGCAAGGGCAAAGCTGCTCATTTCTCACAGATGAGGATGAAGGTAGAAATGATCTTGCTTTTGATGTCTAGATGTTGAAAAGAGTTCAAGATAACAAAGATTGTTAAAATTAATAATCTCAGCCCCTTGGTACTGATTTTAGTGGTAATAATTCCTGGAGTTTTCAGTCTGGCAATTGTCCATAAAGTTGACATGATTTTGTCTTGTATTATAAACAAGCTCTTTTATTCTTTTATGAGCAGGCAGAGACAAATATTAATAAACATAGCTGTTCTGTTGAAGAGATTGTTATCAATAGGTTTGGAGTCTTCTGTAACACAGTAGTTGCAAATTACAAAAGAAAAGTCCCCACAAATCAGAAGTAGATAATTTCTTCCAGCATTTTCATATAAGTGGATAAATTGTGGCACTTGCAGACAGGGCAAGAACTACAGACCAGCTGCAGGAAACATTCTCTTTTTTAGCTCTTTTTAGAGTGTTAACGTTTTACCATTTCATTTCCTAAATCCTCAAGTACATATTAAATCTTGTGAAAATTATAATCATCAGTGCCAGAAGTCACAATTTTGAATACCCAACTTTTAGGTAGACGGAGCCAGATTTTTGTAGATACTTCTATACTGCATTTTGGTCTAAGCTCACTAGCTTAGACAGGAGACATACAGTTGTGGATGTTAGATGTTCCTCAAGAATTCTGTTTTACAGGAAAAGAAATTATTTTCCCCATTTTTATCTCTGTCATCTAGATAGTGAAACAAAATGTTTTAAGTAGCTGTTTTATACCCATGACCTATTACCCCTAACTTCCTCTAGTCTGGGAAAGCCCTGTTAATCTTCTTTGCAAAATATTTGTGAGTAAATATTTATTCCAGAGCTTGTTACATTACAGCTTGTTGCATTTCATTTTCAATCCAGAAAAGAAAATCTACATGAGAAGAAGTTTCAGCATCTTAGTCCTACCCTTTGTCCTTGCTCAACATCAAAACTCAAAAGGTTGTCATTTACTACGAAATTAACTACTTTGTATATTTAACTTTGGAACTGCTAAGAATGCCTTACATGAAATATATTATTTGGAGAAGGGCCCTGTATCTTATTCTGATTAGGCCAAGACAGTTTGTTTGGTTTGTTTCTTTTTTTGCTTAACTTTTAGGCAAAGCATAACACAACATAAATCATATGGGATTACCACATAAAAGGTGTCACTAGTTATCCACTGAAAGCTATAACCAGTGACCAAGTAATTTCTTTACTGGCTTTTTTGTCTTATCTGATCAGTGTTTTCTGAAGGAAAAGAAAATCAACTGAAAAATCTGAAGCCACTGTTAATAGAAAAAATATTTGTGCTGCTGTGTCCATCTCCTTTGAGGCTAGCAGTCTCGTTATTCATCATCAGGGATGTATGGCAATGAATATGTCCTTATGTAAGTTCAACAAATCCAACTATTTCAAAATCAGCAAAGTTTATTTAGTACGGACTTGAACTCCAAAGCTATCAGAAACTAATCAGAATAGAGCCCTGCACAGGCTATGGTGACTGTAATAAACATTGCCAGTCTGGTGTTTCTACAAAACTGAGTACAAAGGTTTTGCTAAATGAAGAAGCCCTAAATAGCTCAGTATAATGGGACTTCCTGGGTAGCTAGCTGAAGACTGTCCCTGCAGTCCTGTCAGCTGGGAACTCTCAGACACATCCAGATGGAGTAGGCAGCAAACCTCTGCCTAGCCTCAGCTTTTCAGGGCTCTCTCCCTTGATGCACTGGGAGGTGGGGAGTATATACACTCTCCCTGGTTTTATGATAAAGTGTCAGCACACTTCATTAGCTCCAGGAAAAAACTGCAAGGTGGTAGATAAACTGTGCCCTATCAGAGAATCCCAGAATGGCTAAGGTTTGAAGGGACCACAGTGGGTCATCTGGTTCAACCTCCCTGCTCAAGCAGAGCCACCGGATTTGGCTACCCTTGTACCAGACAATACGCGCATGGACTAAGAGCCCGTTGTTGCTGACTGTTAGGTTTAAACTGAAATTTGATTTTGACCCATAAAATGCTAAACTGCTGTTTCAATGCAGCTTGAGGTATATTTAATAACATGGAAATAGTACACTTGCATCAGTTTCAATTTTATATATATTTATATGTATGAAATCCTTTTCTCTAGGGGCAATCAACTTTTTGCTTCCTAACCTACCAGTGTACTAGCCCATGTTCTATCAGCCTCTTAGGAATGACTCAGAAGGCAATTGACAATACTGACTACATAATTGTTAGAAAATTTTTAGTAGTAAGATCTTTGGTTTCACTGCTGGTCAAAAAGATCAAAGTAAATGTTTTCAATGCAAAAATTATACTCTGATATGTTTAGATTCAATATTGAATGAAATTAGGCGAAACATGTCTATTTCAGTAAGACTGCATTTAGAAAAATGAAAATTAATAGTTTGGACTAATTTTTGACCTTATCAGAACAGAATATTTTCCTACTTCATTTTTTATTACTTTGTTTTGAACTAACATATTACAAATTGTAAAACTTCATGTAACTTATATTTTCATGGAATTCAGGTCATCAAAGAAAGGGAACGATCTTGTTTGATATGACAGTGGGTCAGGTAAGTGTATTGATACAATAATTGACATCTGCGAGGCATGCTCTATGACAATTTGATTTAAAACACTTGAATTACAAAATTTATGGGAATCATGATAAAGGGATTAAAAATCTACATATTCATGTGTCTCAAAATCCAATTATCACTGAAGAAGTATTAAAGACCATGCAGAGGGCTGATTCTTGCCATGTTCCTCATACACCTGTACATCATAATGCAGTGTTTTGTAATTCATACACAGATATTATCTTGTCATGGAGTCATCATCAAATTATGAAGAACAACAAATGAACCAATTGGCATTCTGAGGAATGTATTGGGAAGTTTAACTGCAAATCTAGGTAATTTTTCTTTGAGGATGAATTATTTTTCTGGATTGAGGCTGGTATGACTTCATGCTTGCAGAAGGGTTTTCTTCCTTAAAAAATGGTGGGGTGTGTCAGCATCTAAAGCAAAACCACGACTATGTGCACACCTGAGTCTCAAGACTGGACAGAGGATGTGCCAGGGAAGTTTTGACTTTGATCCAATCAAACCTCTTCCCAGAGAATGGCTCTCAGCTCCTTCAACAGGTACAGCCAAAGAGTCTTCTGTAGTTTGTAATAGCACAGTATGACCTGTAAATCTAGTTTAATTTTTTACATTTTTTTTCACTTTTTTTCACCAAAAAAAAAAAAAAAAAAGGAAAAAACCAAAGCTGAAATTATCTTAACGTTTCACTGTATCTTTTTGTTGTTATTATATCACAGTGGTTCTATTGTGATTATATTGCAAAGGTTCCATATTGCTAGAGTTTCATACCTCCTTGATGTTTCTCATAGGCAGTTCCTCTAAGCACTGACTCTTCCTTCTTGTCTCACTAGCCAACTGACTCCAGTCCCCCTCAATCAACCAATCCACTCTTTTATAACACTCTTCTTCTTATGGGCTATGGCTGTGGCCTGTTAAAGTCAGGCCTGTTCCTAATCTCTAATAATTGGCTCAGCTGCAACTCTTTAAGAGGCAAAATATACTATACTACCTTTAATTTCTTATATTGCAGCACCCTACATGTTGTTTGCTGAATATAACATCAATTATTGTGCATGTGTTCTCTGACTTTTGCATGGCCTCATCTGCACACACTTGTGGGGCATGGAATGAAGTTCCAGCTCCTGGCTCTTGTAAGGACAGTAATTCAGGTCCCCATCAGTCTTGTGACAAGAGTAGTTGAAACGACCTACTTCGAACTAGGATGGAGTCATCACTGCAATTCTTGGTGACATTTCAGGTAGTGAACTCATTTACACTTGTTGCTTTTACATCTCAAATTGCTTCTGAATATTTATGTATGGAAAATATGTAGTTCAAGAGAAGTGCTCCCTATTTTCCAAATAACTGTTCTTCTATAATTTCCCAAAGAATGGTTAAGGAGTAGCAAACAGTCTCTCGCTTTTTCCTTCTGTAGAGAGAGGTTCCTCATTAAAATGTAGATAATCATGGGAAGACCAAACCTCCATTGTAACTAAGCCACACACAGGAGCTTTGCACAGCAGATACACACATGCATGGTTCACCTGCAACTGCTTCCTGCCTTATGTTTGTGCTTGACTCTCCTCTGCCTTCACAAATATAACTATGCTTTTCACTTTCTTTATTAAGAGACAAGGAGAGGAATCTCTGCATTAAATCTTCTTTACCAAGTCACCACTTCTAGGTAACAATTTGAAAGTTTGTCTTCATCAAGATGGCAACAGTTGCACCACTACTGGTACTTAGGCTTTCTCTAATCTAGCTGCTGTCATTGCAGAGCTTGACTAGTCTCATAGTCAGATATTTTCTTGTGAAGTTTGTGGCCCAAAACATTGTGTTTTCCAGCAGTCTAGAAATTGTATCCCCCTCAAACAGTTGTTTGAGATGATAGAGTCATCAGCTGCAACATAGCTGTTTAATTTCCATTGCAAGTCTGCGAGCAACTGATGAATGAGCAGAATGATCTGTGATATGTGCCTGCTATTGACAATGACAGAGAGCTAGACAGCTCTTAAGATATTCTTTCTTTGTAATGAGCCCTTCAAATCATGTAGCTGGAACCAACAAAATGGTGTCTACACAAAGAACACAGTCTTCTTGCTCTTCTATGAAAGCCTCCTATTGAGTGATTGGCAGGAGGCAGTCAGAAGAATTAATGAAATTTAAAGTGGGACGCCTTGAAATATTCACCCCACAGGTGAATGCTGATCTTGGAGACCAGAGCTCTTCTCTGGCTTACCCACACCTGTCTATTTACAAAATAAAATTATAGATCTTACTTTCTCTTTCTTCCAACACAAAGTGTGTTAACCAGCAGCAGAAAATTTTGCAGTCAGTCGAGTCACGTATAGCATACATGTATGTATATGGTGCATGTATTTACAGGGGTATCACAAAATCCATGTATTATTATGAATGCCATCCCCAGCTGAAATTCAAGGCAGAAGTGATGTACTTTTCTTCAAAAAAATGTATAGTCTTGAAACACTTCTAAGACTCCAAGGGAATATAGACAGAAGTATAGACATGGGAAGATTAACATTAGACTCCAGGACTAATAAGTGCATAGACCTAAGGTCAAGAGTACCTCAGAAAAAGGTCAAGTGGGAAATAATACACCACAAGAATTTAAAAAATAGCAGTTTGTGGCTTGTTCTTCAAGTCTCTGATGTTTTCTTACAGTAAATAACGAGAAAACTCCCATATACAATTTGATTCAACACACTTTAAAGATGTAAACATACACAAACCAAGCCTTTGCTTTAAGACAGAAATGTTTCTGGTGATAAGTCACATCAACACATGTCCTTTGCTATTTTTTTCAGTCTTATCAGCAGTGTTGTTGTTGTTGTTGTGGGGTGGTTTTTTTGGCTTGGGGGATTTCTTTTTTTAAATTAGAAACATGTACTTTTACTGTCAGAGTTTCTTGAAGATTCTTCTCTAATTTTATAAGCCTGATTGTCTTTTAATGTGCCCCTTGCACATGTGAAGTAGAAGATCCGAAAGTCCAGCAGGTAGCTGAAAACAGGGAAGAACCTTTAAGATGTTGGTTTCACATCATATGTATACATTACTACAGATTGATGATGTGAGTCAGGGAATTTGTATTCTCATTTTCTTATATAAATTTATTACATTTAAATTCTGTCTAGTTTATATATTCTTGTGCCCAAAGCTGTGGATCAAACTTAGGTGCCATAAAGAGCTCCACTCTTTAAAGATGAAGAGAAAGTGACACATTTATTTACTCAAGATGCTTACAAAACCCTACAACTTTCTGTACATTGTTTCTCATCTCTTGCCCATGTGCATTTCCATTACAGAACAGGAAAAACCTTTGGCCTTCCACTGCATGATCCAAAGGACTGAAAGCATCCCACTGAGCAAATAGCTGTTTCTGAAATGACTTATTGGTCACTTGCCCATGACATCATAGAACAGGTCCTGCTGCTGCTAGAGTCCTCCTGTATAATTGTCTTTTTGCTGACTTTCTGGAGAACTGTGCTGTGGCCAGGGACAAGAAGTGACACAGAAGTGTCACAGGAGGCTCACTTTCTATTGTCAAGGCAGACCTGTTTCCCCAAGGAAGTGCCCCAACAGACGTACCAGTAGGAGCACCACAATCCATCACACAGCTGCCCAGGAGCTGGGACCTTGATGATCTCCAAGCCTGTTGTGCAATACACAGGTCTTGCACCTGATGTCTCCTGCATAGCGGGGGAAAAGAATCCCAGAGGATGTCTACCTGTAAGGAGGCAGCTGCATTGGGTCCATTCCTTATGAAGTACTTGTTAAGACAGGATCAGCTTTGCTTACCCTGTGGTCTGGTGTTTCATGCAGCTGGTCTCAAGGAGGAGACTAATCACAGCCATTGGATACTTGAGAACTATGGCTGTAATAAGCGCATCTCTAGTTGTTGGTGTTTCAATGAAATTTTGTAACTGGGGAGATGGAAATGCTACAGAATACCTGAATAACTAGAGACCAAAGGGACCACTGTTTCTGGGACACAGAACTTTCTCCTTGACTGAGAGAAAGCAGAGCTTGAAGGGCTTAGTTTGTGTAGAAGATAAGTGAAGGAAGGAAAAAAGAACTCACCTGGTTGCTTTGAAGAAGACATGACAAATAGGGAACTGGTGTTGGAACAAAAAGTGATATAAATACCCAGAATTTCATCCTGGGTCCAGATTAATTGGACTGAACTAGTGTATTTAAAAATGGGACTTGAGATTACAGACAATGTTTATCCTAATGATACAGGTGTTTGTCCTGTGCTTCCAGGGCCTGAACACCTGGAAAGTTTCCAATGACTCTCTTGACCAGATGTTCAGAAGGGACAAGCACAGTTCTTTAAAAGGCTCATAAGGAAGTCTCCTGTGTGTAGCAATGCACATGCTGCATCTGAAGGGTTCGTGGAGAAAATTCTGACGCATCATCAACCTGCTATCTAGTATAATGAGGGTCAAAAACAGGAGTGCAGCTGTTCAAATTTAGGACAAGACTGAAGAATTTGCAAGAGCAGCATCTTAGCTCTGTCCTGCAAGGTGTCTTAAAGAAAATTTGGTGCTGGACCACAGACCTAGCATGTGTTATGTGTCAAGCGTAAACACAAAAACCACATCTGGCTGTGAGGAGGCAACAGTGCCATCACACAGAGCTCTTGTGCAACCAACTGCACAGAGCACTGTCGCTTCCCTCCAGCTGCTGCAAGAGGAAATCAATAAAACATCATCTCAGACATTTAGGCAGTTTGAGGTTGTGATTTGCCCAATCAGGGTTCAGATGTAGATCTCGGTCCTTGGGGGGAACAAGGCATGTGCGTCAGCTGAGCCACAAAAACGAACTATGTTTTCCTCAGCATCAAGGGTGCTGGTTTAAACATCAGCGAAAAGCATCTGACCCCACACATTTGAGACTATAACTGTCCATACTCACACTGTACTTCAGCTGGTGCAGGAGGACTTCTTCAGCATAGCAGTTCAGCCACACCTCGTGTGTCTCCTACCTGGGTAACTCCATGACAGAGGCATCCATCAAAGAGATCATAAATGAAAGACTGAGTTATAAAACTGTCATTCTGTCACTGCTGCATGTCCATGTGGGGACACCAGGGAAAGCTGGGAGACCCTGAGCGGCTTCCTGTGTAGAGGATGCCGCAGAAATGGGGCTCTCAGCTGCAGCTGAGAGGCAAATGTCTGCTGGGTCCAA
Source organism: Haemorhous mexicanus (assembly GCF_027477595.1). Lineage (NCBI taxonomy): Eukaryota > Metazoa > Chordata > Aves > Passeriformes > Fringillidae > Haemorhous > Haemorhous mexicanus. Next base: position 67,626,323 of record NC_082381.1, read on the forward strand.
CTAGAATGGAGCAGCAGCTTTGGTGTCTACTTGTTAAGGTAGTTTTGTGTTTAAGAACTTCCTCCTTGTCATATCTGTTACTTCACTTGAAAAACATTTGTAATCAGTGACTCTTCTGGAGGACAGACAAAAACTGAATGGCAGAGAGGACATCCTCTGATATGTGCTGCTACACACAACACAAGTTAAGGATCTTGTGATGTTCCTTATTTTTAATTGTTTTTACTAGAGTAGTCCCAGAATACTATTATAAACTTTATCCCTACCACAAATTTCTGAAACCAGGACTCTGCAATGTGTATGACATGTGACCTTCAGAAGTCACAGGAAAGAAACCCTCATGCTCATATTTTGGTGGGGAGTCCAGCTCACCGAATGCAAGCATCATTATTTGGGTCCTGTAGCTTTGTATATGAAAATGAAGCAGCCCCATTGAAGTAACCTGACTATGCTGTTCATGTAAAAATAGAAATGAATAAATTCTTCAGAGGTGGTCCAGGGACTCCTCAAGGAAGACCCATTAATCTTCTGAATGTCCATTAGACACTAGATATGGTTGTTCTGTCCTAGTACTCTGTTCTTTCCTGGATCATCCGTAAAGACTGATGCTGGCTAAGAATAGAACTGTCAGGAGGTCGTGATGCTCAGTGTGGACCTTCGTCATCAGAACAGTGTTGTTGCTTGTCCCCTCCTGTGTGTGCTAACTTGTCTGGCCTCAAACTTGGCTGAGGTACCTCAGTTACACTGAAGGTGTCAAGCTCTGTATGGTGTGAACAGGATGTGGTCCCTCCTTTCAAAAATGTCGAAGTCTAGTGCAGTGGAAAATGACTAGAAAATAAAAATAAATTTTCCACCAACTGTGATTTTGTATATGTGTGAATTTGCGGATTTGCACAAGCAAAAGCCATTCTGATCTGCAGAGGTTGCTTAACCTTAACCCCTTGCAGAGGTTATTAGGAGGCTATTGCCATTTTTATTAAAAGAGAGTTGATGAGTAATGGCTGCTGTAACTGTCTTGACTGACGCGTTTACCCAATGCTTTGTTGTTTCCTTAATTTCTCATTCCATTAAATCTTTGGAGCAAATCTTGTGCTCCAAAGATCATGACTTGTACTTGGCACCTTTTTTTTTTTGTTTGTTTGTTTTTTTTTTTTTGTTTTTTTTTTTTTTTTTTTTTTGTTTTTTTTTGGTTTTTTTTTTTTTGTTTTGTTTTTTTGTTTTTTGGGTTTTTTTGGGGTTTTTTTGTACAGTTATTTTTGCCAACTTAACAGCTGTTTGCCAACCATTTTTTCAATCAGGATCCTTACATCTTAGTCCTTGATAACTGCTCAAGCTCATTCCACCTAGTTCCCGCCCTCATCCATTGAAAGAAATTCTTCTGGCAAGTTATGGGGTTTTTTTGTTTTTTAAAAAACCTGATATTGGTCCTTCAAGCAAACCATCTTCCTCAATGTAATTTTACTGTATTTTCTTCTCATGTGATACAATGAAGAGCAAAAATAACTCATAACAGATTTTAATCTCCTGTTCTACATACGCTATAAAGCCCAGTCATAGCCAAGTACATTTATAAGGACATTCCACAGCTATTAAAGTTTCATGTAACTTGTCATGAAAATTGAAAGTCTGTCTTAAAGTCTGTCTTAGCAGAAGAAGAAAATTTTAAACAATAAATTTGAGGGTTTTTTCCCCCCGTGTTTTTTTTCCTTGTGGGTTTACTAAGAAGCAGAATTATTCTCTATGAAAATGCACACTGTTCCTGATCTTCTTCCCTTTTCTTCTCTGCTCAGTCCAAACCCTGCCATTGAATTTTGCTGATGCCAAGGAATATTCAACACTTTATTGGTGTCTTTCAGTCTGTATATTGCTCTCAATATCTGACAAATCTTGAGGTTGAGTTTTTAGTTGAGGAGTTGCAAACAGGGCAGCAAAACATCAAGACTGGGTCAAGCTGACACCTCAATATAATTATAGTTGAAATTTGTGGTCTGAAACCTGTTGTGAACACTTCAGTAACTGCGGGCAGCTGGACAGACTGGTGAGCAGCTTATCCCTTTGTCATGCTCTCATGTCCAGTAGTTTTGATGGTTTTGTTCATGGGGGTGAACAAAATTCTCCATTCTTTTATTACTTAGTTCCAATAGCTTTTCAAACTTGATAATCAGTATGTATCTTATTTTCAAGACAAAAAAGGCATCAGTCATTCCTAGATGCTATGTATTATTGTCTTGAACATTTTAGGTGCATGCAGTAAGGAACAAACTATAAGTATGGTCCTCAGAGTATGCTGAATCAGTGTGCAAGTATATTCAAAATACCCCTAGAATAAGGAGGCTTGAAGCCAGGAGTCAATTGCTGGTTACTAGACAGTGTCAAGAAACAATGGGCACAAGACCTTCAGCTTTACAGTTAGCTCTCTTGTATGAGACAGCAGTTTGAACACTGCATTTAGCCCCTTCTCATCATTGGGCCTTCCTGAATATTAAAGTAACTGTTCTCAGGTGGGAAGCAAAACCAGGATCACTCTTGGGATTTTTGTGCATTGTCTGGTTACTGACCAATGGTTCCTGCCTTTGAGGATGGGAGTATATGCAAGGCAGAGAAGGTAGGCATTTTGTATTTTTACTGCTCATAATCATTACAAGGGATAAGTCCACTAAAATGGATAGTTGAATATTTACAACTCTCATGGGAGCATTCTCCAAAGCATGGTTCAATGTTATATTGGTGTCCACATCAGTCTGGTAAGTTTTACTTGTCTGATACATCTGCTTCCAATGGGGAAAAGTATTCCATAAAAATGTATCTTGTCTGATGGCTGTATCTCCCTCCCATATCATGCTTGTCAGGACAGGTGACTGGTTCACAACAGATTTCTATAAGTCCTGCCCACAGAGCCATCACTGCCGCTGGAGACACTGCTATGTTACAGGACATACTCATTCTCCCTGTGATGCCAAGATGATTTTTTGCCTTTTCTTTTATATACCTTTTATGTATCCTCAGTACTCTTAGCATGTGTACTCGTAATTCCATTAGTCTGACAACTCAGCATAGCCCTAGTATTCTGTCAGGCCAGGAGACCAAACATCCTAGAGGCCTCGTAGCAGGAGGCCAGAAAGCCATACGCTGTCTAGAGAAACCAAGGACCCCTGTAGGACATATCCTTTAAACAAAGATTGGGCCCATCCAGGGGGAATTCCACAGGTGGGGGAATATCACACCATTCATTCAGGCCTCCCATTGGGGCACCCCTGGTAGATATTCTGATTTGTAAGGTCTATAAATTGTATACACCATCTGTTGTGGGGGTGCATTGGGGTGCATCCCACCTTGGTGAAGTGGTGTACCATAAGGATCCTTATTAAATACCGAGGTAAAACCTCTCATCCCTTAAACCGTGTCTGGCTCTCAATTTTTAAGACCAGGAAATGGCATCACCTAGAATGCCAACTATATTTTCCTTCGTAAACACATGCAGCTGAGAAGGGTACAGGAAATCACACAAGTGCTGCTTGATTAAGATAAAGACTGAGGCTCTGGCATGCAAAAGGATTGACTATGTATTGGAAGACACACAGAGTACTGTGAGAGATGATATTTTCAAGCCTGACCCCTTATATGTTTAAAATGTTACAGTGTCATTACACAGCATTACAGGTAGGACATAAATGTGAGGAAAGTAACAGTGATAAAGAGGAGCTACAGCTCCTGCACCTGGGACAACCTGCTGCAGTGGGTGTGGGTTTTTTCCTTGCATGTATTTATTAACACCTGAACATATCTCAGAAGTCATATTGCTTAATGAAACAATGCATAATGGAGCAGACTGCAAGTACTAAAATATATGGAAAACTACTCTCAGCTGTTTTATCCAGGGAGTAATTGATAAGCTTATTTAGCACTGCAAAACTATTCACATCAAAAATAGTTTATACATGGTGTTCCACTTTCTAATCCACTTATTTCAGAGGAGAGAATCTAAACTTCAAATATACAGCAAGAACAGATTGTTCAGGCTGTGACTATTGTACTTCAATAAAAAAAATTTCTTCTCTCTATGGTAGTTGAAATGTACTGAGGCTTCAGCCCAGGAGGAGAGAGAAAAGGACTTTGGATTTTTCCTGCTCATGCACATCTTACAGATTAAATATTTGATGATTTTTTTTTTTAACATTAATTACAGTAGATCTGCCAGGTACACTTGTGCCAAGCTTCCCTGCAGACACGTACTGCCTGTCACCCACACCCACTCAGCTCATGATAGCCATCATTTTGTCACTGCCCAACAAGCCCACATGCTGTTTTGCAGGGAGCAGACGGCTCACAAAACTGCCAACTGCATAAAGCCATCAGATCTACAGAAAATCCCTCTGAGACCTAACAAACAGTTTTTCAGATGATTTCCCTATTTACAAGTGCTTCAGTTGTAACTGACCTTTCTGACATGTACAGAGAAGTGAGTGGTGGTTAGTGTGGCCATCTGGTTCCTCACTATTTGTGACACTAACACTTAAAGCACATAAGTGCTTGTGGAAAGTGAGTAGGAAAGTCAGAAGTGACTGAATATACATGAATTTTCAAACACAGCAAGATTTCAGACATTGCTCTTTTCCTCTGTGTGGGCTTGTGATGCTAACAAAGCAAGAGCTAGAGAATGTGCTGACCTCTGGGAACAGCTTAACTGAGAGTGATGGAAATTCAGCTACTTTTTCTTAGAAACTTCTCCAGAAAAATTAGTTTTCCTTTCCGTTCAGAAATACAAATATATTCAAATTTTATCTAGCATGTGAAACCTCAGTTAAATATTTTTGAGTATAATGTTTCTTTTTTCTACATCGTGTGTCTTTTAATTTATTTGCATATGTGCTCTTTGTTGAGTAAGAGTATGTACAACTACTGATTTTGTGAAGATATACAGAAGCAAAGCAATAAAAAATGTTTTAAAATCTTCAGTTAAAAATTTGTTGCATTCCAAACAAATTCTGACTTGAAATTATTATTTGAAGGATTGTAAATTTTTTTAAACAGTTTTCCTCCTGCTGAATTTTCCTTGAACTTATGCTTCTTATGGGGGGAAAAAAAAGAACAAGGAAAAAAAAAAAGAAAGAAAGAAGACATTTTCCAGTGTAAGAATCTTTAAGATACAAAAGCCTCTCAGCTTTTATCAGTTGTACCTCATAAGTAAGCTAGATAAGATGGAGTAGTCATTCCTAATTTCCCTGGTCATCCTATGATTCAGGTTGATTTTTGCTCATGTAAGGTTTAATACAGTATTTTTCTTTGTCACTCAGAGAACCACTGGTATTTGCTACGGGAGTACTATATTATCATTATTATTTTTACTATTATTAAGCAGCTACTTATATTTAGTCAACACTCAATGAAGTACACACATACACTTGCCAGTGGAGTGCATTTGTCTTAAAGTAGAAGTGACTTGAATTTCAAGTTTTTACCAAGACAGGCTGAGCTGCCTTCCACATGTCAAAGCTGGTTATCAAGAAGACAGCAGTTTTGAGATAACAATGTAAATTATATACAAAACATGCATTTTAAGCATAGTGCAGTGGTAAAGTCAAGTGGAAGAAAAATTTTCTTTAAATTATTTTTTGGATGATATTTCATGCCTATTACCAATAGTTGAATAGGTACTGGAGTTCAAACAATGTTACAAATATATTTCATATACCAGCTCCATTTCCAGCTTCTGTATTGTCACTTTAAATATTGCCTGTGATTAGAAATGCTCTTTTAAAAAGTTTGCATATGAAAAATCTTACAGAAGTTCATCTGAATTCTTACCTGTATTCTGCTACCCATTGTTTGTAACTTAAGCCAGCACTGGATGATTTTGATTGGAAAGAGGATTGCACTAAATTCAGCAAACCAGAATTATATCTACTGTGTCCTATATTAGAGGCCTGTTTTGGCATTTCTGTGATTTGAAGGCAGTCACCATTTAGCCAATGAAAGTACAGAAGTGTAAGTATGAAATCGTTCTCTCTATATTAATTTATACCTTCTCACATTTCCTAATTCAATTGCTTATTCTTAAAAATTCACAAGATTTTTGTACTGCACATTTAACATCTGAGTATTTTTTCTTCCTTCTGTCTGTTTTGTTGGTTATTTGTTTGGTTTGGGTTTTGTTTGTTGCTTGTACTTGTGCTTGTGTTTTTGTGTCTGTGTGTGTGTGTTTAGGTTTTGTTTGTAGGTTTAGCTCTGTGTGTGCATTTATTTAATTTTTATCCAAGTTGCATATTTTAGAAAGAAAAGGTTGTTAAATGAAGATACACTAACAAGCTGTCCCTTCACGGTAGCACAGATCTCGAAATGGATCAACAGTTTTCTGATACCAATTACTTAATTACAAAAATGCACAAGTGCAATAAAGAGCGAAATTTCAATATTTGGCCACATGGCACAAAGTGCTTAAGATGATGCTCTATTTGTAAACAGTACATTATGTAGATTGGAACAATACAAACCAATTCAATTAGAGATAGTATGACCTTTTACTGCTTAAGCTCAAAAGCAGCAGAAGGAATCTCGCCTGTAATGAGCATTTAGCTATCTCTATTGCTGTTTTCTAGCATTATCTAAATGAACACGTCTTCTCTATATTGCAGATGGATTTGGATGTCTGCAGGAGATTGCCCTCTCTCAGCTCAGTGTTCTGAGTGTTGTCAATGAGGTCATACATACGTTCTCACTGATATAGTGGTAGCTTCAGTTTAACCATCAAGATATTGATTTCACCCTTGGGAAACTACCAGGCTGGGTGTCATTAAAATAAGATTTGCCACTTCACAGTGATTGTGGTAATGCAGAATCTCCTCTGGTGCACCAGAGAACAGCATTTCTGCCTCTCTATCTTTCCTGTGGTGAAAGTTGTGCAGGTGTCTGCTGCAGGTAGCAATGTTGCATGCAATACTTCACCTTAGTTTACTTGTAATCAGTCTAGAATAAGATGTGTTTTACCCCAGAAACAAAGAGAAAATAATTTAAAAAAACCCTACTCACTTCACCTAAGAAAAATATTTATAATTTATGCATCAAAACTAATGAGTACCATCTGATCAAGATCTCAGTTTTGATAAAGTGCTATGACCCCATCTAATTATGCTGGTAAACTGGCTCAATAATGACTCAGAAAATTCCACCTGTACTTCCTACCCAGCAGCTGAGTTTTACTACAAATCTCTTAATCAGAAATACAATTTCCTATATAGGCTTCCTTTTCTTCAAATAAAAAAGTTACTGGTCTTGCATTTGTTTACCTTATACTTGCTTTGTTTTAAAATGTAATTGTTGGCACCTGCAGTATGTGGTTCTAAATAATATCCTCCATTATAACAGACACAGCCGAGAGTATAGTGTCAGAAAGTGACTTCTTGAATGCAGGAGGCTGTTTTAGTTAACATGGGAGAAAAACAGCATGCTGAGTAGCATTGCATAGCCTTCAGGTGCAGTTACTCAGAAGGTCTCAACTCTGTGAGTGAAACAATGGGAAGAAATTAGATACAGGGATTAATTACAGGAAAGTCAGAGGCAGGGGATGGGAAGTGGCCCTGAGGAGGGTCTGTGGTTAGCGGCATGTTTAGTCATGCTTTGCCAGCCACCTGGATTTCTGGGAATTTAATCAAGTTCCAGAAAGCCTGGACATATAGTTGGTTAAGCTCTGCTGAACCACTAGCAGCACTCAGAGTTGTGGAGGAGGTTAATGAGTGCCCTCGGTTCCAGTGGGCAAGCAAGGGGGGAATTAATGAAGTCACCGGGTGGAGTCATCAGAGAGAGAGGAAGAAAAGCTCTCATCTTTCTGGAAATGCCCAGCTGAGCACAAAGCAGGGCAGCTCTTTCTCTAGCTCGCCAGGACAAGGAGACCATATATGCATATTGTCTTAGGGTCACTGTGAAAAGGAATATTTTCATCCCACTCCTCACACAAGAATGTTCAAAGCAGGAATAGCTAAACTGTTTTCCAACTATGGCATTGCCAGCTTGCGAGGGACTGGGTACTCCAGATTTTCAAGGGGGAGAAAGGATACTAAAGCACTTCTCCATGGATTCCTGTGGACCTTGACCCCTTCAGCACTGTCCTTATGCTAGTTAACTCTTGAGCTTCAAGTCATGGACCAACTAATTCCTCTCAAGAGGAAACCCAGAGCTGATGAACAGAATCATAGAATCATAGGATGTTAAGGGATTGGAATGGAACTTAGAAATCATGCAGCCCCAACCCTCCTGCCACGAGCAGGGCTACCTCCCCAAGTTACTCATAGCCTTATCCAACCTAAACAGTGCCAGGTTTGAGGCATCTACAGCCTCCGTGGGGAACCTGTTCCAGTGTCTCACCACCCTTGCAAGGAAAAATTTCTTCCTAATATGGAACACAAATTTCCCCTCTTTCAGTTTGTACCCATTACACCTTGTCCTAGCACTACAGTTCCTGATGAAGAGCCCCTCTCTGGCTTCCCTGTAGGCCTCTTCAGATACTGGAACATTATTATGAGGTCTCCACACAACCTTCTCTTCTTCAGACTGAACAGCCCCACCTTTCTCAGCATGTCTTTGTAGAGTGAGGACTTTGCTCCAGGATCTGCTCTACATAGTCAGTGGGGATCTGGAATTGTGCAGGGGTTCACTGCTCTGCCCACAAGTTTTTTAACATTATCTGTTGAAGTTGTGGGCAGAGCATGCATCTATGCATGCATTAGACACCACTGCTTTCCTGAGATAAAACCACTCTGCTTGTGGGTTGTCAATTAAACACATTTGTCTTATGTGTTTGGTATATTGGTATACTAACAACAGCTGGCATGTTGCAGGGGCAGAGAGGGGCGAGCTGGGGCTGAAGAGCTGGAAGGAATCCCTCAGGACTCCATTGTCTCAGATGCCCTCAGATGCCCTCAGGACTCCATTGTCTCCCACAAGATGGCAGAGCTTAGCACAAGGTACAGTCACTGTGATTAGCTGTGTCAGCTTGCATTTCAGAAGCTTAATGCAACCTTTTCCACCAAAAGGTTCAGTGCATCTTTACACAGATGTGCAAGCAGCACCGAGTGTTTGGTGAGGAGATCGTCACAGTACCACTGTTCCTGTACATGTTCAATGTCCATCTAGTCTGGGCCCGGTGCTCTGTCTTGAGCCCAATGGACCAGGGAGTCCAGGTGCCTTCCCCCTGTCCTCACCTCTCAGCACTGAAGGTGAGGAACCAGAGGAAGTGCACCCTCACCACTGGGTCTTTATCCCTCCTGACTCAGATGAGATGGTGTTCCAGAGGGAAACCAAACCTCTGGGAGCAGATGAGAGCTGCTGCTGGGTGAGCAAGGTTCAGGGGTAATTTGTGCTAGGGCAGCTACACTAGCACAGATGGCAGTGACACTTGCCTCCCATCTGAGAGGCAGCTCCTTGTGACTGGGCTTGTATAAATCATTTAGCACTATCCTGGCTGCAGCAGGGACGTGGAACTTATCAGCAGCTCCTGCCCAAAAACTGGTAACCTTGACTGTGCAATGTGGACCATGTGGATACACAGAGTCTTCAGAGTGGCATTGCAAACATCTGTCTCCTGTGTGACCACAATATGCTTTTTCTATTTTTATATCCATTAAGTCTTCGGTCCATTAAGGCTGTGTTGTCCAACACCTTTTCCATGGGAGTGACTTTTAAACGTGGTGACTTAAAAGTGGTAATGTTGCTCCATTGAAGCTCCCAGTTCCCACTCAGTCACCTTAGATGTGGTGTTCCATCCTTCTAAATTTTGATTTCTTGGTTGGCAGTTTCACATGGATAGTCCCAATGGTACTAGTGTGTCTTGGGGTGTATAACCCCGAGTTGTGGGATATAAGCCCAGATCTTCCCTATACAGGGAAAAGACCACTATAGACTGAACTGAGATTGTTTAGCAAGTGAGGATGTGTTGAGGAAGGTCAAAGAAAGGGAGGTCTGGAGATCTGGAAGCCACAGTTACACCCTATCTGTTGGTACCCCTCATTTAGGCCTGACCCAAGCTCTCGCAGGCTGAAGCCAACCCAGTGAAGATCTTCTGCCATCATATTGCAAAATTGCAAGTGGGGCAGGAAATAGTTGAGGATTAGCTTATCAGGGAGCAAAGATGAAGGTGTGCTGCCTTTTTTTAGTGTGCTCTGGTGTGGTCTAGTGCAGAGTGCAGCACAGATGGTGAGGAGTGAAGCTCAGGGGTAGGCTGGTGAATGAATATGAAGGGCTCTGGAACAGGGACCTCGACAAGGTTTGTTCTGAGCTTTGCTGCAGTCATTCTGCTCCAGAGGGGCTGATCATAAAAAGCGTGAGCATGAGTCATCCCTCACCAGCTGATGGGAGGCTCCCTTCATAGCTCATAAAGGCTGCACAGATCTAGCCTAAACGTCTCTGTAAGCATCAGAACTCAACTGCCAGGCTCTGGCATTGCTCATGGCTTGTCATTTCACAGTGTAGGTTCTTCTGAATCTGATTTTCTAATAAAAGATTCTAAATTTGAACAGATTTTTTGCTCGCAGGTAGACATGCAAATGATAGTGCTGTCCAGGCAGTAACTCATGACTAAGTCTTACTGGAATTCACAAAATTTGCCTCCTCCTACTTATTTAACTTTGCAGCTCATTGTCACACATATACCCTGAGCCTACTGAATTCAAAAAAGTATGGAAAGAAGAGAGAGTGCTTGCCACATCCCCTGCTGTCATCTGCTACTGAACACTCCTCATAAGGGCCCAAGAAGAGGATGTGCTTACAGCTGGAATGCCTATGAGTCCAGGGTGGAGCACCCATCACAGCTGGGACCCTGCAGCTGGCTAGGTTAACTGTGCCCAGACAAATATTCTCCTTCTTGGATACTCTGAAAGAAAGCCTCTCTCATCAAGACTTTACCTTGTCATCCTGCATTATGGGAACGATCCTTTCTTCTACACTTGTTGTTTGGAAGAAGAGTTTAGACTCCTAAGATTGGGACAGTGCTCACAAGTCAATAAATCACCAATTTTTCCCTGAAAATCTTTAATCAAAAAAACCCATTTCCTCTCCAACTCTGCTATAGATCAACATCAAATCAATACTGGAAAGTAATCCCTCCAAATTCATGTTTCTCTATTAAATATGGGTTTGACTATTTCCTATTTTGTAACAAAAAATGCACACCAAGACTGTGGTAGATAACATCTGTTTGATTTAGGTTGGTCTGAAGTGAATTATCAATTTTGAGAGAGAGGATATGTTTTGTAGCATTGTTATTGGCAGGTAGAAGGAGAGGAGAGGCAGAAGGCAGACAAAAAGAGGTTGTACTAATCTAGTGGAAGAGGCATTCTAGTCTTTTGGGTTTCCTGAAGCAGAAGAGGAAGTCTCAGGAGGGTTTGAGTGCAGTTTGAGTGAAAAGCAGTAAAGACTAGATTTTTTACAAAAGGTTCCTAATTTCACCTCTGAATTAATAATTGATGCTGTCTGGGTGTTAATTAAAGAAAAAGCAAACCAAACCAAAATCAAACCGAAAAATCCCAAAACCCCTACTATGACAAAGCTTTGAAAAAGATGTCTTGAAATCCCATCGCTCCCACCTCTTTTTACTGGGAGACTTTTGTACTACATAATCTCACCATTTCATTAGCTCTCCACTCATTCTAGTCTCCTTAGTCTGCAGGGTATTCTAACCTGCATTTTTGATTTAAAAAAATAGAAATTCCCAGGACAAGGGATGTTTTTTTGCTATTCATTAGGGCAGAGATTTGCTGGATCACTGGGATCCTCACCTAGAAGCTGTGTAGCTAGGTCCTGCAGCTGCCACGATGGTGGCAATGATGTGAAGTCACCCTTGTGTCTGGGCTGGCAGTCCTATGGTGTGGAGTCTCTACATGGTGCTGTGACCACTGGAGTGTCTGCAGTGCTGACGTGCTGCCAGCAGTCTGTATCACCAGGCAATCAGCTCTCCTCCCTGGAGTCTCCACTGCACAGGCACTGCAGAGTCACCCCTTTGACAGACTAAGTGCTGTCTTTCTTTCTTTCTTACTTTACAGCAGCAGGTCTGAGTGGCTGCATCTCAGCCCCCATGGGGGGCTAACATGGGGAAAGCTAACATTCAAGGCCTTCAGAAAAATGACACTGCACTCTACAGCAAGAGAAATGCTGCTATTTTCAGTCTGACTTCTGCTCACTGAAAAGCTGGGGTTGTTGACACACAAAGATAAGTGATATACACTCATTAATTATTCCTTTGTTCACCTCCCTTTTTCTTAGAAATACTCTCATAGTATTGCATTTTTACTCTCAATAATGTTTGATAACAAATCTGATATGGACCTGTGGTATGATTTGCATATTAATGCTTGGTCCTGATCATGTCATTGATATTTCTCCTCTTCATTGCAACATAACACAGGATACTTACATTTTCACTTAAACACTTAAATGACCTGTCACTTCTGCCTTGAAAATCTTTTTCAAGCAGGGCTAGACCTTTTTCTGGAACATTAGCTTTCAATCTAAACCCTACTCTAAGACCAACTGCATCCTTTTCATGCTGAAAATACATCATTCAACACCTCCCTTCCCACACAGAGTATTTTTGGTCTCCAGCATTGAAAAAATGCTGAGTGAATAAAATCATGGGTCTCATACACAGCCCTTCAATGGTTAAGTAGAGGTAATTCTTCAGTGTGCTGACTTCATCCTTTCAGGCATGCCCTCAGACACTTGGTACACTCTGTCTTTCCTTTTTCTGATGCAATGCAGCCAGTGTTATTGAAACACTCCATTGCTGATTTACTAATTAGCCTTTATTACCAGAATTGGTCTGACCTTATCTACTTTCAGTACTGTTCTTACTGGCTCTGTTCCTCCAGAGCATTCTCATCTATTCCCATGTACAATGCACATTCAGGAGCTTGTTTGGGTTATGAGTCAGAAGATAAGCCCGTCTCCCAGTCTCCAGCTGGAGCTCCTGAGGCTTAGTTGTGATCTCCAATATTCTTTACAGTAATAGTTATTTTTTTACAGGGTAGTTTGAGGGATCAATGTCTAAAAGCAGTAGAGATATTATTATAATTGCTTGACATCTGTTATCAAAACTATAGACTATACAGGAAATTTTGCAGGCATAGAAGTGCATGTCCTGAATATCACAATTTTTTCCTGCTGTTGGGCATAGGTAGGGTGTCAAGAGTCTCCAGCATGAGATGAACCATGTTTGGAGGTTAGGTAAGGGTTTTTTCTGCCATGTACTTCTTGGTCTGACAAAGATCATGAGGGCTGGTGGGAAACTGTTGTCCTACCTTCTACTTCCTGAGCAGTTATGCCAACAGTGCCATGACATAGATAATCAAGATACCAATAATCTAAACCAAGCATTAACCAACCCAAGAAACCTCTCTGCTGGAATGGGTAGCTGTATGCTGCAGATTCCCACAAACATGCTTCTTTGCTCACCAGCCTCAGGCGGTGTGCAGAAAGCCTGGCCAAAGGGCTGGTTCACCTGCAAACAGCAAGGTTACACCAGATTGTGGATTAATTTAGCTGAAAGGCTAGGGCTGCTGCCAGAAGCCGAGGAGTCCAGCCAAGAAGAAAGTGGGTGCTATCAGAAGAGTTGGTGTGCAGAGCACACGGGAGACTGCTGGTGCTTGGAGATTTCAAACAGGCAAAAGAGCAGGGTGGTTCTCTGAGAGGCTCTGATTTGTTCATTCCATAGAACTCGTCTGATTTCTTCTGAGCCTGCTGCCTTAGTGGACCAGCAGCACCCTAAACAGTTCAGGGGCCAAAGCACGAGGAATTACATATTGTTAAATTGCTATTCCAACCCTGCATTTCAGTAATGTCACCACATTAGCGTGGTAGTTTGTCAATGTTAATGTTTTGCTACCCAGACAAAAATTAGGAGGAATTCCCTGCATTATATGACTGTGACTACATCACCATGATCGAAACATGACTTAACACAGAGATTTGGGAAATAATTTCTCTAAGACATATTTTTGCACTGGAAATGGAAGAATTTCCAACAAAGTGGGAAGTACTTCTTCCAGAAGCCTTTCTGCCTTTGGCTTCTTCTTCCCCCCATCAGACAGCAGCACCTTTATACTGGTTTTTTTTTGACACTCAGCATATTTTTAAGCACAATTCATAATAATCCAAACAAAACACTACCAATAAACTTGTGTCCTGTTGTTCTCCACATTTGAAATACAGACAGAGCAGACAGCTGGTGCACGGGCTATACTGTAGGCAGAGAGGACAAACCATTTTCTTGTGAGGCATTGTTAAATACTGACAGCAGAGAACTGCTCAGTTTTGAGCAGGCTCGAGCATGTGGTAGTGTTTGGAAGAATACCTGCAATTTTCCCCATAGGTATTGTCCAAAGAGAAGATGGTGCTCTCATTATTCATTCTCTTTATAAAGTTATAGCAATTTGGCAGTCAGTCCCTCAGTTAAGGCAGAAGGGGACTGGGGTCTTTACTCAGATGTAGCCATTTTTCAGGAAAACACATCTAACAAAGACAGAAGTCTTCCCAAAGAGTACATAAATCAGGGTCAGGAAAAAACCTTTGAAGTGCTCACAACAGTGAAAGCTAAACTCCTCAAATGAAGGAAACAATCTCGTGGTTGTGACCAATATCCTATTCCCAAGCATGGGCTCTTGAAAGGAGATGAATTTATAATTTTTTTTGGCAAAACTGTTTTCTTTTTATTCTGATGGAGCAACTAAAAGACTGCAAGAGGCTGGGTAAAAAAAGGAAAGTAAAATTAAGAGCTAGATATAGTATTAGATGGTGGGAAATGCCATCACCTGCATCAGCAGCATTCAGCAATGGCAGACTGGGAGGCTCCATCCAAAATCTTAAAAACACTCAGAAAGCACACTCAGCTCCCCAGAGCCATAAAGCAATCATCTATTTTTTGAGTGAGAGTACTCAAAAACAGAGAGAAAAAGAGACTGATCAAATTACAGTGAAGGCAAAAGGATTGACTTGAGCAAGGAGCAGCTATAAAACATGAAACAGTTATTGCTAGATTCCTAATCAGGGTGAAAGGCATTCAAAGGAAAATGATTGAAGCAGCCATGTAACTCCACAAAGACTTGGGCAAGTCTAGTACACAATCTTACATTTGAAGACAGAGCAAAGATAGTATACAGAAAGGAGCTGCTGCTGGAAAATGTGGTGGCATAATCAGGGAAACCATGCCCAAATAGAGAGGATACAAACTGCAGACACTCTGAATGTCATGAGAAAAAAGTCTGCAATAAAGGCAAACAATGGAACAAAACCACATAAACAAGCAGGCATCCAAGGAGTGAAAACTTGCACGTACATGAGCTCAGTGTAGCACAAAGGAAACCACCAAGCACAAAACACACAAATGAACAGAAGATGTCTGTAGAGCTCAGTGTGGCAGCAGATGCAAGAGAAGGGCCAAAGCCATGCATAAACTAGCACCACCAGAATAGTTAAGGCTGGAAGTTCCTCTGGAATTCATCTTGTCCAATACCCCTGCCAAGGCAGGTTTACCCAGGGTAGGTGACATAGGAATATGTCCAGGTGCATTTTGAATGCCACTGGAGAGGGAGAATCCATGACCTCCCTGGGCAGCCTGTTAGAGGGCTCTGCCATCCTCAGTGTAAAGAAGTTCTTCCTCATGATGAGTGAAATGTCGCCCTGATTTTCTAGGTTTTTCTAAGCCTTCTGATGTTTACCTCCTTGTGGAGAACTTTATCACACACTGTCTGGAGAAAACACATTGTTTTGCATTCCTTTACGGAGGAGGAGAGACTTGATGGACTGTTGGTTTGACCAGTGGCATTGGAGAGGTGGCACGGTCACCCTCCAATCCACTGTCACTTTTGGAAAACTATAAATGTTGGAGTCAGAAAATAAGCTTCCTCTTTTGTTCTTCACCTTAGAGCAGCGGTGTGCATCTGGTTCTTTCGTGTTCGATAGGGACAAGTGAAACTTCTTGTGTTTTAGTTTATTGCCATTACTTCTTGTCCAGTATCTGGGCACCACTGAGAAGTCTGGCACCATGCTCTTGGCACCCACCTTTCAGATATTTATATGCATTGATGAGATCCCCTCTCAGTCTTCTCTTCTCTAGACTGAGCAGGCCCAGCTCTCTCAGTCTCTCCTCGTAAGAGAGATGCTCCAGACCCCTCATCATCTTTGTGCCCCTTTGCTGGACGCTCTCCAGGAGCCCCTTGTCTCTCTGGTACTGAGGAGCCCAGAACTGGACACAGCACTCCAGATGTGGCCTCACCAGGGCCCAGTAGAGGGGCAGGATCAGCTCCCTTGACCTGCTGGCCACACTCTTCCCAGTGCAGCCCAGGATCCCACTGGGCCTCCTGGCCACAAGGGCACACTGCTGGCTCTTTGTCACCTTGGGATCCACCAAGGCTCCCAGGTGCTTCTCTGCAGAGCTGCTCTTTAGTGGGGCACCCCCAGCCTGTGCTGGTACTTGGGGTTATTCCTCCCCAGGTGCAGGACCCTGCACTTGCCCTTGTGAACCTTATTAGGGTTCTCTCTGTCCAACTCTCCAGCCCACCAAGGCCCAGCCCAAAGGCAGCAGAGCCTTCAGGTGTGTCAGCCACAGCCAGTTTGGATCCTCAGCAAACCTGCTGAGGGTACCTTGGATCCCTTCATCCAGACCAGTGATAAACGAGTTGAGTGAGACTGCACCCAGTATTGATCCCTGGGAAGCACCAATGACTACAGGCCTCCAACTGGATTCTGCTGCCCTGATCCTGACCCTGGGAGCTCTGCCATTCAGCCAGTCCTTGGTCTACCCCACTGTCCATTCATCTAAACCACATTTCCTGTGCTTGCCTATGAGGATGTTATGGGAGATGGTGTCCAAAGCCTTGCTGAAGTGGAGGCAGACAACAACCACTGCTCTCCCCTCACCAACCCATCCTGCCCTGCCATCACAAGAGATTGGGCAAGCATGATTTGGGGAATCCCTGCTGACAGCTCCTGATGACCTTCTTTTCTTCTGTGTGCTTGGCGCTGACCTCCAGAATGTTCTGTTCCATCGCCTTTCCAGAGATGGAGGTGAGGCTGATTGGACAGTAGTTTCCTGGATCCCCCTTCTTGCCAGTTTTGAAGATTGGGAGTAACATTGGCTTTCCTTCAGTCATCGGGCCCTGTTCCTGTTTCCTATGATTTTTCAAAGATGGTGGAGAGTGGCTTAGCTGCACAGCATCTGCCAGCTCCCCCAGCACCTGGTGTGGGTGCATCTCATCAGGACCTGTGGACTTATGAGTGTTATAAGTCCGCACAGTTTTTCTTTAGCCAAACCCTTTACGACTGGGGGAAGTCTCCCTTTCTCCAGCCTTCCTGTCCTTGCCCAAAGGTCTGGGATACTTGAGGGCTGGCCTCAGCAGTTAACACTGAAGGAAAGAGGCCATTCAGTAATTCTGCCTTCTCTCTGTCTTCCATCACTAGGACACCAATCTGATTCAGTAGTGACCCCACATTTTCCCTAGCTTTCTTTTTTTCCGCTAATGTACTTGTAGAAGCCTTTCTTGCTGTCCTTGATTTCTGTTTACATACTCAAGTCCAAATGCGCATTGGATCCCTACATCCTCTGACAATGTTACCATAGATGTCCCATGTGGCCTCTTCCTTTTTCCACGTACTATAAATTTTTCTCTTCCGTTTGAGATTTTGTAGAAGCTCTGAAACTCTCTGCTCATCTCTGTGGGTCTTTTGGCCCCTTTGCTTGATTCCTTGCTCATGGGAATACACTGGTCTTGAGCTTGAAGGAAGTAATGCTGGAAGTGAAGCCAGAAGTTAAACAGATAGTGGGATATGGCTTTGTGCTTTATATCACAAAGTTATCCCAAGTCTTCTGTAAGGAAAGAAAGTGAAATTGCAGCAAAACAAATAAAATTAAAATAATATGTTGACATGCTCATTAAACTAGAACCATAGGATAACTTAAGAGCAGATTACAAGGAAAGAGGAAGGCTGGAATTTCAGGTAGAGAGAGAAGAAAAAAAAGAAAAAGAAATCTCTGATTTTATTAAAATATATGACCCTAACAATCCCAGAGCTAAAAGAAATAGTCCCCTCATGGCAAAGAAAAATGGCAAAGTGAAGATATAGCGGCAGGAAGTAAATTTTATGTTCCATCAAGGCAGCTGGAAGGTTAGTAAATTACTGTTATATTTTGGTCTGTTTTTTTTAGTGGGCAAGAATATCTTCCAGACCTGTCATATGTGATAATAGATAAAAGAATTTGGTTATTATAAGAGCTGTTCCCATTACAAGAGCCAAAAAACCCAGAGTAGGAGCAGCAAAGGGAATGGAAAATCAGATCACGCTGTCACAAAAGCCAACAGCTAGATGAGTAGCATGGTACTTCCTTAGAAATCAGGCAAGCTATTTGCCAGAAACCCTTAGTTCTTCAAACAAAGTACTAAAAAGAGCTCAACATCAAAGGTCTGCAAAAGGAGACATATAAACTGAGTTGACAACAGCAAGACATGTTGGCAACCAGTACCAACAATGGATATTATTAAATGTCATTAGATCTACTTTACCATATTTGGTATGTCACTAGGTTGATAGAAAAGGCAAAGAATGACATTTGGGGTAAAAACTGAGGGCAACTTCCAATGTTACCAGAAAGATATATAAACAAAATTCCTAGGAAGTCGCATCACAGCAGATGATGTTCTGGCAGCATAGATGCAATCACTGGGGGAAGGCTGATGAAAATCATGGCAGAAATCCCCATTGTCTTCTGTGACTGTTCAGGGATGCAGGACTGCAGTTGGAAGTGGTGTCACCGAGCCACTGACCACACAAAAGTTGTGACCTGGCCTTGGGAAGGCAGAAGTAAGAAAACTCAAATCCACACTAAATGGATTCAGTCAGTTTACAGACTATTAACACTGCTAAACTAGCTTCACTTTTTTCCCCGGAATCTTTAGGTGAAAGTAGACTTTCATAGTTACTATTACACAAATGAGCCATATGGTTACTTTGACGTAGCATAGCTATGTCACATCTCAGACATTAACTACCCACCCAAAAATATTGGGATGTGTCCTCTCTATGACAGAAAATGTGATAGAGAGGACACCTACCTCAGAAGTGGCAGTAGGTGCCTTCTGTGATGAAGGCCACACTGAAACAGGGGCTTGCAGGATCACATACAGGTGAAAAATACATGAGAAATATGTTCAGTTTGTCTGAGCACTGGAAACCTTCAAAGAGAAGGTGACCATGAATGACAAGCCTTTAAAAAAAGACCTCACTGGAAGCTTCAGGAAACATTCCTCACATGCTATTGATACTGCAGAGCTGGTGCGTGTACAAAATCCGCTTCAGGGTACTGAGGTGCGCCTAGCTGGCTTCTTTTCCAAAGGGATGTTGTGACACAAAGCATGGTAGCTCATCAATTTGAATGGAATTACTTCATCAGCTTGAAAGAAATACAGGAAACTGTGTGGCACAGAACACTTCAGTTGAGGTAGTTATGTGGCAATTTCAAGACAGAGGTTAGAAAGAGTCAGAGAACCAGCTGTATAAAAAACAAATCGGAAATTTTTTCTGCCAGTTGTTCTGTTGAGAAGATGACCAGTAAAAGCAAGAAATGATTTTCCTCTGAAGACTGGTGAGATGGGATGAGCAGACCATGGCAACATCACAGGTGAAAAGAACCATACCACAGGGAAAGTTTTCTCTAGGGCATATTTGAGCCAGTCTGGAATAAAATCTGGAAAAGCAGAGTGGCTGCAGACTTCTGACCCAAATATCCTGTGGTAACTTCTGTTATCAGTGGGAAAATTCAAAGCAAACCAAATAAACCATTTGTCTATCAGACTTGTCTTCACTGCAGAGGTGGAATCTTTCATTGCAACTTTCTAGTTATTCTAATAAAATCTGCTTCTCAGACTCCTAGGGACCAGAGCATGGAAAACATAATCACAGCAACTGCCCTGGATAATGCAAGGAACATACAGAAGGCCTTCAATCTCGTGGTGTGGTTTCACAAGGGAAAGCCAGGTTACATAAAGCTTTGTTCAAGCTACCTATGTCTGTGAAGTCACATGTATCAGATCACTCATGGTGGATGGCTAGCTAGAAATGGGGTTTTTTATGTCCATTAGAAGTTTTTGTGGTTACCACAATTCACTATTTCTCCAGTAAAATGTACTGAAGGCATTTGATGTTCACTGTGAAAACCATAGCAGAAAAAACCCCCATGCAATTGTAGTCCAAAGAAGGGGCTTCCATTTTGACTGTGGTGGATTCAGAGTTCAAGTTCTTTACCCGAGAGAGAGAACACATTTTCAGCTGTAGCTTCCACGTTGCAGAAGAATATCTTTAGCTGGAAACATATTCTGTGCTGAGTTCCTCAATGTTACTCCAGAGTTTGTCCCCTTAATCCTTTGTTTTTCTGTTCTGCTAAGGAGAGGAAAACGAGGAGAAGAAACAAATATTTTTGGTTAGGATAGATTGGAAAAAAAATCAGTGAGACCAGTACTTAAATGCCTCAGATTATTTATTTTTCAGTAGATACTTATCCAGTGTCCCCTTGAGTCCCTGTCAACCTTCAGTAGTTACTGCTTTGTCACACTCTTGTTTTATGCTGGAACACTGAGCACAGCCATCTGCCTTAAGCTTTTGCTTGATTTCTCTATGTGAAGAGTTATAAACCACCCTTTTCAGTAAAAAAAATCCTTGAAGTGGCACAAGGCTCATGATCTGTAGCTACATTAATTTATAGGAAAGTCCTTGCTGAAGACAAGAAAAATAAAACATTTTAGGTTTTCATTTTATCAGATCACTATACCAAAGGCATAACTTCCAATTTAGATTCTACACCCACTAAAGATAGTGATATACTGATCAGAAGTTATATCCAACAGGATTTATAATTAAATTACATTAATTTCTTCAGGGTTCTTGGACATCAGCCTCACACTGCCTTTTTCTGAGACGTCCTGAACACTAGCTGATGTGGAGGTATCTTGGTGCTGACCATCACTTGTTATCCATAGGCATACAAAGCTCATTCCTAAATCTACCCAATGAGAAGCTCCAGTACCTCTAGTGGCAGCCAGGGTGGGTGTGGGCTGAGCACCGTTTGCTGGCAGCTCACGCTCTTCCCCACGCTGAGCCCTGCGCCACCCCCTGCACTTCTCCAAGGACAGATTTTAGAATAAGGTTTGGACTTTAGAGGGAAGGTAGGCCTGGCTTTAAGTGTTAAAAAGTTAAAATGGCCAGAACAGCCTGCCATTTCAGACAAGGAACTTTGATCTGAGTTTATGACAGAGATGGTAATAACTAGACTGGAGCAGATTTTTTCCCCAACCTGAGGGAATTTTTAGGCTTTCACAATTCTTTTGTAGCTCAGATCAAGGCAGAAAGTTGAAAAAATGGAAGCCAAGACAAATACACTTTCCTTCTTTCCTTCTGTGTCATGCTTTTCAGTGCCTTTCCCTTTAATTTTTCCTTTTCTTTTTTGTCCTTAGGAAGAAGTCATGTGTCATATTTGATCGGCTATCCCTTTCCATCTGCCCTCCCTCTTCACAGTAAATGCCCACACCTCTTGCTGTGTCCTCTCACAACCTCCCTAAAAACAATGGGGCTAAGCTGCTGTAAGGTACTCAACACTTTCCCTCTAACTGCTACTATAATACTTATCCAGCCTGACACAACAAATGGTTAAAATTTTAAATTTAAAAAATCTAAACGAGATGTTTAAAATGTAAAGAGTATTTTCCATACATTTCAAGGCAGGAAGGCCTTCCACTGGGTATATTTTCATAAACATTAAGTTTGGATATAGCTCTGCTTTGGTGGCTGGCTACCTCTCAGGTAAAATGCAGTGAAGTTCCAGGACTGATATTTGTAAGAGAGAAGCAGGAGCTGAGCTTTTGCATCCTACAAGTGACTGTAGAGGGAACTGGCCTTGTTTTCCAGTGCTGGTTACTCTAGCAAGTCCAAATGAGGTTTAGTACTTCTGAAAGTCAAACCTTTTTATCAGGGACTCAAGGGACCTGGATTTATCTTCACATGCAAATGTTTGTGCCCAGTGTTTTTCTAAAGATACCTACAGGTGCAGCCTTCACCCAGATGGCTGTGGAAGTGTCTGGACTGCTATTGATTTTTCTCAGACTATGACTATGTCATGTAGGGATCTATACTGCTGTAAGCTTCTTCTCAGAGCACCTTCATAATTTTTCTGGGGTCTGGTATGTCTGCCCTCTATTTATCTCCTTTATTAACTCCTTTGATTATTTGTCCAGCGGATTTGCTTAAATTTAAATTGCTTTTGTTGAATTTGTTGATGCTCAATCTCTACAGAAGAAAAAGGGGCAAATCCATTACTTCTTGTTTTACTTGCATCACCAAAGTACTGAGTGTAGTCCTGTCTGAGGCATGCTTATACGTACGCTATTACAGCAAGATTTTGTGTCCCATGCAAAGATAGAAAGCACTTTTATTAAAAAGATATGTGGTAAGCTTATCAACTTCTGGCATATTGTCTCTTTGCTCATACCACAGATGCTGAAGGGTAAACACACCTGCAGGAATACCAATACTTAACATCAATAAGGACTGTCATCCAGGGGGAGGTGTGCACATTCTGTTGTGACTGATCAAATGACATTTCCTTAACATGTTGGCCTCTTTATCACTGCTCATTTGCATATGAAGCAGATTGTAAGGGATGCTTTACAGACAGGGAAGAAGTTGTCTTCCTCTTGAAGAATGCTTTTGTGCATTGGTACCCCTGCTGTGTCATCTAAAAGCTCTGCTCAAGGTCCATGACATTCCAGTTCTTGGGACAGATAAGCATATCAAATCCACAGTGCCATACCTTATTTTTTGCTCTCATCATGTCTCTTTTAATGGCAGGATACAGCATTCCAATTAAGCCCCCTCAACTACACCTGCTCTTGCTCCAGCAATGGCAGCAGTGGTAGACAGTTGTTGTTGCACACTGGGAGACACAGTGCCAAGCAGTGAACAAGCACAGAAATTCAAAGCGAACCCTTCAAAGAGGCCCTTCCCCCTCTTGGAGACTGCAGCATAGCAGAAAGAGAAGTCTTAGCCATGTGGAAGACAGGGAAGCAGAAGGAGGGAGCTGGCTAAGCAGAGAGAGTATTTACATCAAAACAGCACGTGGGCAGTCTAATGATGTCAGGTTGTCTGTGAACAACTGCAAAAAACAGCCAAGCCTCCTTCACCTGCAAAGAACTGCAAAAACAGCTGTACCTCCACAAGTTGCCCCGTGATTCTGCCAGCTACCACCTGGGCACACAAAAATCAACCAGCAGGTAGAACAGAATCAGAAGTCTGCTTAAATCCATCCCTATGCATGCAGAGATGGGAAAAAAAGTAGGGTTAGCACTCAGGGATATGCTGAATTCCCTGAAACCCCAAGCACTTTGTCACCATGAAGCCCACTCAAAAATATCCCAGAGTGAAAAACCATGGTCCTAAAAAGCCTTCTGGGCACCTGAAAGCACAGCTCCCAGGAATGGCCACTGTCCTAGAAAATTTTGCCAATGATACCAGGAATAGAAGTTCAAACAGGGACCTGATTCACTGACGTTTGTTCTGTGAAATCTCACACTGATGCAATTTGAGCAAATGCACATAGATGGAATCAACCCACTTCTACTTCAGGTAAATAGCATTTATTTATTTTCCATGCCTACAAATTAGCAGAATCAACCTGCTTCTTCCTTTAGCCTTGCATGGCAGGCCCAACAAGTTAATCCAGAAGTAAAAAGTGATTTTTGCAAACTGACGTAAGTTTTCAAGTCAACCCCATTTCTGCAAGAATCCTAGAAGAATAAAACTACAACAGAACATAAGCAAAAAGGATGACAGCAAAATTAAAAAAAAAAAAAACAAAACAAAACCAGTTACTGGAGATTCAATTTAAAAAAATCTGATTAACAAAAAATGACTTTGAGCAGTGTTTCTAATGCCTTGGCTTAGTGCTGTGACTTAGCAGACAGTATGGGACAGCACTTAGCCTTGCATCCCTAGCTCTGGCCTAGATCAGTCCTTGATGTAAAGAAATCTCTCGAAGAAGCTTAATGAGGAGTGATGGCAAGAAAAAGGCAAGGAGGCCCCCTTACCAGACATCTGTCCTGGAGTATCCCAGCAGGAACATACAGTGAACATACTACGGATACATAACATACTGTGTCACTTCCATTTCAGGGTATGTGTAAAACAGTTTTTTCCAGCCTCTTCCAGCTCCTCCACTGTCTTCAGTATGGACAAAGAAGTATCAGAACTCAAGACAAAGGTGTTGCACATCCCCTGGC
Source organism: Haemorhous mexicanus (assembly GCF_027477595.1). Classification (NCBI taxonomy): domain Eukaryota; kingdom Metazoa; phylum Chordata; class Aves; order Passeriformes; family Fringillidae; genus Haemorhous; species Haemorhous mexicanus. The sequence goes on from NC_082381.1 coordinate 67,650,622, forward strand.
AGTGCAACAAAGTGTGCTTCAAACACAAAAGGGAGCTCTGGTGTTTGCATAAAGAGCTGCTGGGCTGACTGCAGCAATGCACACTCTCATCTCTTAATTCAGTCTTCAGCAGGTTTCTAATTTATTTGCTCAGAAGTACTTATCTGCTATTTTTAAATCTTATAAGGTTTCAGCAACTGAAAAAGCTTTAAACCATTTTCACTTCCCTGCTTCATTCCGATGTTGAAAGAACAGACACCTTGTATACATTATTGAACACTGAAGTCAGGGATAGAATGAAAAACAGAGAAGTTAAATCTAAACAAAATATACTCATCACTGTTCTTACACAGCTCACTAAGACCCAGACAAAATTGCCCTGTGATACCCAGATTGTGCTGTGTACCATTTAGAAATCAGAAGCTGAGGAAGATCTTTGGCAATGTTTCGTCAGCAGATAAGCCGGCTAAATATTAACCTCTTTTTTTGCAATCCCTAATCAGAGGTTTCCATCCATACAGCTGCTCTGTACTCTGAACCTTGAGTTAATGTATGTCTATTTTACAGGAAAGCTTTGCTCACATTGCTTTTGGATTCTGCAGACTTGACAATGTGACCTTCTGCTGCCAGCTCAGGAGGCAACCTGATGATGTTTTGCTTAGGTCATGTTAGTTAGCAAGTTCACGTCAGGTCCAGTGCTTAGCTTGCTCAGAATGAGTTGTGGCTTTATAATGAAGTGCACTGTGCCGAAATTAGGATTTTACTGACTGAGAAAAACCATGATGATTTGGAAAGTCACATTAGATATCCAAAAATATTTCCAAATCCTGGTGCAGCAAGCCTGAAAAAAGTTGCATGCCTGGAAAAGCACACCTTGCCAATAGAGCAACTACAAATTCTCAAGAATCTTTTTCCATGGAAAAAACCCCAGACATATTGGTGTTTATTAATAGTACATCAATGTGGTCTATTTTTTACATGTAAGTAAGAGAGAGACACTTGCTGATTGTTGTCATTTATCACTATTAAGGACTAAAAATGAAACAGAGATAAGGGGCACAACAGCAGCAGAAGTGTTAGACTTGGACTACGAAAACTGAATTTCAAGTTTGGTATTTTAGAATGTTTTGTGATTTCTCAGTAGTGTGAAGCAGATGCAGTTATGCTGATGCAGGATCCAGGGGTCAGAGCAGCTCAGTGGCTTTCTGGTATGAGATGGAGCCTGGGCAGCAGAATATGGTGGGCAAGACTGAGGATCTGAGGAGGAAGAACCATCTAATATTACTCTCTATCCATCCTAGCCTGCCTGAATTCTGGAAAAGTTTTGTTGGCAGTGCTGGGTCGGCAAGTCCCACACAATGGAACCATTCCATCTTCCCCTCCCAAATTCTGCAGCTCTGGGACTTACTAAATGCAGCGACAGCTTGGGAGAAATCTTGCTTGCAGTATCCTGGATATCTGACCCTCATGCTTAAGTATGCCTCTGCTGACTTGATCTGTCTCTTCTGTGTCCTGAGAATCTAGTTTTGAAATGCTTTTCCTCAGCTCCTGCTTAGACATTTAATTTTCCAGGCAAGAAATATAGCTCAGTCAAAATTCAGTGAACAATTCCTATACCACACAGTAATTCATCACATACTTAACTGTAACTTTAGCACTGACCTGAAGGGGATGTAAGCACATACTCAACTTGCTGTCCATGCTAAATTATTTTCCTGAGCAAGGACTGACAGAAGGATCAATCCTTAGCTGAACTGAGGCCTTGTCAGATTTTATTTCCTAGAGAACAGCTGGTTATGCTGTTGTTTATCCTAAATCCCCCCAACAACAGCACAGCAGCATTGCAAAAATTTATTTTGCAATACAAGGAAAAATACATTTTATGTATTCTGCCATAACTCAGTAACAATAGAAGACATGCAGCACTAAAATAATTTATTTCTGGTTGGAAGTCAGAGATGAACATTTTAAGTTGAAAAAGTGAATGCTTTTCAAACTCACAAAGGGTGAGAACTCAAGGGTAATAACTGCGACTGCCTTGTGATCCTATTGCAGCCTTCATGCAGAAGCTCCGGGGTAAATTAGATCTCACACGCAGTTTAAGGCAGTAAAGCCTCTGTAGATGTTCTTACAGTACTGCAAAGCAGTTGGGTGAACGTAAGACCAGGGATTATATTTATTCTTCCAGTTGCACAGCTCCAAGCATACTGACATTAGACAATAAGGGACAGTTGCAGAGTGCAGGGTCACATACAGACCCTCATAAAGAACGCAACACTAGCGATTGCAATAGCTTTGGATTGGAGTGCAGATAAAGACACCATTTTCAGATTGCATTACAGCTGTGGCCAGGATGAGCTCCACACCAGCTCTCAGCAACCACTGAGGATCTAAATGTTAGGCTCGTGCAGTGAAGAGCAGTAACACACACCTTCTCTCACTCCCCACGTCCTTTCTGTATGGACCATGCTGTTGAGCACAGTGTTTGCTGCAGCTAACCAGCTGTTTGTAAGTGTGTGGACCCCTAATCCTGTTCCAGACACGAATTCTGATAGAACAGCCCCAGTCCTGTGCATGCAAAAGGGAGAAGACCCGTGAAGTGGAGCTCAACACTGACCTAATGCCCTGCTCAACTGCCTTTCCAGCCCTACATGGCACCCCTCCTGAGGCTTTTCACAGAGGTACTGGAGTCCTTCAATATCCTCCCTGTCCTGGCCCTACTAAAAGTAGTTATCTCCCAAGCATCCTTCCCTTACAGACCTCTAGAAAGTTTTCCTACAAGCTGTTCCTTTTCACCTTGGTGGATCTGTTTCTCTTCAGTATCTTTCTGTGCTCATTTCAGAGACTGAGAAAATAATTTCATCTAAGGAATCAAACACAGCTTTACTCATATATCTCCTGTGACACACTACCCTCACGAGAAGATTTCTTTTACCATTTTTTATGTCAGTTACAATCTACCTTTCATTTCCATGTGTCAGAGGCTCCTGCTATGGAATGGATTTCCAATATATTGAAGCAAAACCTGGTAACTGTTTAGGACTAAGCAGTACTAAGCAGTATTATCTGATTTTTTTTTTTTTTTTTTTAGTGTCTCAAGAATAGTAATATGCATTACTCTGCAGTAAAGCCATTATAAAATGACCCATTTTTCTTCTGTGGAAGAAAAATTCTCATGAACCTACTGGTAAAGGGACAACCCACTTTAGCTGTCTATCTCTTCTACATGAAGCAGAAGAGTATGGCTAGATTGCCCAACACTGCCTCTTCCAGGAAGGATGGTGAGAAGGAGAGGTCCATGGATGGACCCTGGAATGCTGGAATACTGTGTAGTGTGGCCAGGCTGCATCACTACAAATGTCTGTATCTGTTTAGATTTACCTCTGTGGTCACTGAGGGATAGCAGAATCATAAAGTGTCGTGTGCAATTACAGACTTCATCCTTCTCTGGGTGGGAAGAGACAACACGATTTTCATTAAACATCTTTGTATCCCAAACTAACAACTGTCAGCAACAGATAAATAAATTGGAAAGCAAATTATACCTTTTATTCAAACTAGTGAAATCTCAAACTGAGCTATAAGCACGGAGGGTCAGACGGTGATGTCCTCAAAGCCAGAGAACAGCACTAAATATGGATGGTGGAGGTTAATATTGGGTGCAAGGGAGATAAGGGATTAGCACTGCCAGGAGGCAAAACTAAAAAAAGTAGAATAAAAGAAGGACAAGTGAAAGGGAGAAGTCTGATGAAGTACTGTCATGGTCTTATGGAACTCTGTGGATTTTCCTCTGCAGAAGTATGTGAAAAATGTTTGCTGAGATTCTGGGTGTTCGTGCACTGACCCCCCTCTCAATTGATTTTCACAAAGATGTCCCATTTCAGATGAACCCATCTGAACCTGTATGATATGTTGCTATATATGCTTTTTTTATGAGGGTATGTTATGTACCCTATGTTATAGGGTCTATACTAGAAACCATATAATACATGATCTCTGCTTTAAAGTGGCCAGAATAAGCATTAGAAAAACAGCAGTGGTGTTTTAGGATATCCAACCTGCTGACTAAGCCACCAAAAGTGTCTTCCTGCCCTTGCAGCACATGGAGTAAGGATGCACCTTCTCAAGACTGAAGTATCTCTGCAACTCTTGTTTTCATTGTTACTGTCTGAGGTTCTACCAGTTTACGTGATTTGTGCCTCTCTCAAGGCAACAGTTGGTGATGATGTGAAAGCTGCACTGAGGTGTTCTCTGAGTTGCCTGTACTTACAGGTGATCACAAGACTGTGGGTTGTTAGTTTCAGTGGTAATTTTTTTTCTCTTGCAATTTCTCTCTTTTTCTTTTGGCTTGTAGGCAGGATTAATAGCTTGATTTTTTTTTTTTCTTTTTTCTGGTGCAAGATCAATTATTCATTTCCTTTCTGCATGAAAAGGAATATATCCCCTTTTGTGTTGGCTTTCTCCTTCAGGTTTGCTGTTTCAGATGACATAATAGGTCTTAACAATAACAGAATTTTTGACTGCTAGTCAACAGTTAGAACACCTGGGACAGTAGGGCTAGATGCAAGCTGCAGTGCTGATGGGGGAAAGGAGCTGAGCAGACAATGCCAGCAATGCCCTTCTTGCTACTGTGAGAGCCAGGTGCACACATGGGGACAGGCAGGACTGTCTCTGAGGGTGCATCTCTCCCCCCATCTCTATTTTCCCATGGAGAAGACCTCAGGGTGATTATCTGCAGGACTTGATAAGCCTTCATCTGTTTGGGGAGCTATTCTCTTTAATCAAGAGGAGATATTAGGACAGGCCCTCAGCACACAAACAGTAAATGATAATCTGTCCTTTGCTTCTTTTACACCAAAATGACTACCTAAATTATGTATGTCAAAGACAGGCATCCTCCTTCCTATCCAGCTCGGTATGCACCACCAGCAACTGCCAGTGATGTCCCTGAAGATGACTGATTCATTGAGAATTCTTTTGAAATCTAGTCCCAAAAGCTTTCTGCTTTGCCACAAAACATAAACTCCAGTTTATCTTCATGACCATGCACTACTGCAAGTATAACTGACTGTGACAAAAATGACCTCCTAGCACCCAGCCCCAGCTTTTAACTCTATAGCCATTTCTGAAGTGTGCCTCACATATAGGTACATTTCTGCTGCAGAAAGGTGGGCCTGGGAGGTCAGTGTGCTCTTCTGTGTAAACAGGGTACACAAGCCAAAATAGACAGCCATTCTACCCTTTCCTAAGACAAAGTATCCAAATAAAAAAGCTAGCAAAAGACATAAAAAGGTAAAACTGGAACATTCAACTGAAGTTGTCTTTGTCTCTCACAACTCCAGAAGCATGGTCCATTCTTGTAAGCATGTGGAAAGAATTTATGGACACTAGGGGTTTGAAGTGACTGACTTGAGGTCCTGCCAAATGTTGTCAGTTAGTAAAAAGGTATTTGCATTGTATGAATGAATCTTCACATTCATGCAATGCATCTCTCCATTCTGCTGTTTCACAATGCACTTCACAAAACTTGTATTTATGTGATCTCTGAGCATGAACAGGAATTCTCTTATTTCCACGGATGAAGAAATTACATCACAGAAAAGTCAAATGATTTTTCCTCAGCCACACAAAGTCAGAAACTGATTACAGGAACATGTGACCCATCTTCCTGTCCTGAACCTTCAGATGACATCTGCTTGGGATGAAGAAAACAGGTTGCTTTTTCAATAGCAGGTCATAAATGCTCCATCACAGGGAAGATTGTAAAGCCATTTTCCATGATGTTTGTAGATATTAAGGACACCATTTTAAATTTAAGTAAAATGATTAAGTTTAACAAAATGTGAACTGTCATTAGGAAATGATGTTCCATTCTCTGTCCTTCTTGGCGCTGCCATCAAAAATGTAATCTTCTGCGCCATTCTGAAACCATGCCATTTTGGTACCTATTCTTATGCTCTAAGGACTTATCCCATGAGCTCTGTGGATATATTTGCTATTTTGATGAATAGTTTTTTGAGGGGTCTTAGGTAATGGATGTAGTGATCAGTCCTAACTGCCTGTATATGTGCTTCCAGAGCCTTTCACAAGCCACAAGAATAGTGTGCCAACCCCTGACAAAGACCCTGACAAAGATTTGACTAACCAAGTTCTTTGATAAACTTGGAGGACACAGTGCAGAATAGGTGTTACCTTTCTTTCCTGAAGTGCTCAATATGAGTCAGATTTAAAACAGAGAAAGTGAGAGGAAGTAAAGAAATAATTCCCAAACCCATGGCCTAAATAAGAAAATAAAGAGAAATTAGTAGGGTAAGGAAAGTTTTAAATAATGCAGGGATCCAGTTCTTCAAGTAGAAAGAGGTTTAATTGTTTTTAAAATTTTTAAACTAGGAAATCTACAGTAGGAAATATTTAATATAATTCATTACAGTGGAAAAGAAATATTACCAGAGATATGTCTGAAAGAAAGCTAGAATGATTCAAACCCAGGGTGATGAGGGATTCATAGTAGGCTCCATGTTATTTTTTGGGCCAACACTTCTTATAATTTCCAGCTTTTTTTTTTTTTTTTTCCTAATTCTGTTTCTAGCTGCCCTGCAAGCAAAAAGAGTGAGCATGCTGGCTGAGGAGACAGAGGCAGACTGGAAGACACAGAGGCAGACTGATTGTCAGGAAGATATCTGCGCATGAAATGGCACCAGGGAACCACAAGGCTTTCCAGGAGAGAAGAGAGAGGAGGAATGCTGCAGGGACACTGCTGTTTTCCTTGGATAAGCTGGCCACACCTTTGCTCTTTTGTTTCTGGGATATGCTCTCCTCTTTGTGCTTTGCTTTCCTGTCTTATTGAGAGGGGAAAGAAGGAAAGTATTTGGACATGGCTTGATAGTAAATAATTATTTTTATTCATACATGCACACAAGAAAAGAAACATAGTTGAGGCCCTAAGCTAATAAAAGGAGTGCAATGCTACAACTATTTACAATGGAACATTTGGTGGAAGATCATCCCAAGGAAGTATAACTTCCCCAGAGGAAGTGTTTTCTTTCCTCTTGTGATTTACTGTAGGCTCTTGTAGTCTTGGGGCTATAGGAGAAAAGCCTTTCAAAGAAGTACAAAAGAAATCATTGAATCATAGAATGGTTTGGGTTGGAAGGGACCTTTCTGACGATTTAATTCCAAATTCCCTGTGATGGGCAGGGGTGCCATCCATTAGATCTGGTTAAATGAGAAATAGCTTGTCTGTCAAATGTAATGCCATTTGTCTTGTAATCACTGTATTCAGGAGCTTTCTTTGCTTTCTAAAACTCTCTTCTGGGTTCAGCTTTTTGGGGGAATGAAATCAGTAGGCATATCCAAAATGATTAGATCACCTACATTTCCCTGAACCTTTTGCTTTGCCACCCTGTGGCACATCTGCAGTATGGTGAGACAGTGAAGAGTGGATGGCACAAGTAGAACAAGACTCACAAGTGTGGTACCATAGGATGCCTTTTGCTTGTTTGCTTTGAGTTGCAAGATATGAAACACATTTTGGGGTTGTTGTTACACATTAAACACAGCACTCACTGCTCTTCATATGAATTCAATGCTCATCTAACACAGTGTTTGTCTCAGGCAAACACTCTGAACAGTCTGAATGAGACAGTCTGCTGAATTATAATCTATTCTGATGCTGTAGGAGCAAACTCCTTTGATGTAAAGGCATGTCACGATTTTGTATTTTCATCTAGAGTATTTGTATTCAGGTATTTTTATTACTTCCCTTGGGTCTTCACTCAAAGTTCACCCAATTCCTGTTATTTTGGTGCTGATCAGAACTAATGTTTTTCAAAAGTTTCTCCTTTAACCCTTTCTGAAAAATTTCTGAATAGAGATGACTATCAAATCCTATGAGCAAGAATAAATATTTTTAACAGACATAGGTAGATGCTAACATGTTAGCCTGTTAATGTGTTGCAAAACTATGATTCTGTCTCAGGGGTTTACCTCGTGGTCAAAAGATTTAAAATAAAATATTTCCCTAGTTGCTTCATAATCCCATTACTGAGAAGTGCTTTGGTGACAAGCACAATTTATAGAATCAGTCAGGTTCAAAAAGTTTTTCCAGAAGATACCAAGTTCTGGTTCAGGAGAACCACCTTCCTTGTGGCAGTGCAGACAAACTCTGTTGGTAATGTTATTAATAAGTATTTTTCATTAGTTATGGCTGGAATAGGTGTGACTTCTATGTGGTCACTCTGATTTCTTGCAGCACTTCTCTGATGCATGGCTCTGTTAACGTGCTGAGATGTGAAAGAAGGGAAATCATATGGTTTTGTGTGTTTCCAGCGTGGTCTCCTACGTGGAAAGGTCTTCTGCAGTGCCAAGGATGCCTATCACTTGTATCTGCCCTTGACAATGTGCAAAGTCCCTGACATTGGGCTAAGCTGATCTCTGGAGAGAATGGCAAGCACTCAGGGCTGAAAAGTGGATGTAAATCCTGGGACAGTCAGGATTGTGGAAAAGGATTTGCTGCAAACAGAGCTGAAACTTCACCCTACCTTTGACACATCCATTTTGGAGGATGTGGAAAACATTTGCAGCATGTCTGAATCTGGTAATCTTTTCCAAACCTTTTGTTTTATTCTGCATTTTCATGTCTAAAATTGATTTCTTCTGCAGGAGTGGTTTGGGGACAGCTTGCACTCCATTGATAGCAGTCCTTGCTGGTATTTAGCTATAATCAGTTTTTAGGTGCTTAAAGAAGGGGAAAACAGTCCTACAGTGTAGACTTCAAGGGTGAAGCAATCAAACACTTTGTGGCTGAAGGTGGAAGAAGAAGTTAACACACAGAGTGGAAGTACTACTCTGTTGAGTTCTAAGGTGCAAAGGGAATAGTGCTGTAACATACATTTCTTCATTCACTCTTCTTGTAGTATAAAATGCCCTAATGGCTTCTCTTCTTTTTGGAAAGTATAAAAAGAACAGCAAATGATTAAACAGCCCTGGTGCACTAAATAGAGAGCAAAAAATCCCAAATCAAAACAAAAACCCAACAACCACCAAAACAAAACAAACAAACAAAAAAAAAAACCACCCCGAACCCCCAAACTAAAGAACCCCCACCAAAATCAAACCAAACCAAACAAAAAAACTGCAAACCAACAAAAAATCAACAAAACAAAACAAAACCAAAAAACCCCCAAAAAACAAAAAAAAAAACCCACCCCAAAACACAAAATCCACCTCAAAACCCAAACCAACCAACCAACCAACCAACCAACCAAAAGAGTAAAAATCTAACATTCTAGGATTGTTAGGAGATTTTATGCTGCCTGCCCTAACATTATGAGTACCAATCCTTTCTAAATACATAGAGGAAGGCTGGTTGCATTCTTGTTCTAGTAATTACACAAGAAGCTTTTTGTTTTGTCTGGATACTTAGGGTATTTCAGTCTTCCTATTCTTAACTGAAGAGTGTCATACACAGATCCTGAGAATTCAATGAAAAAATGAAGGCTGAAGTGATGATCTAAGTTGTAAATTAAATTTGGAGTACCCAAAAGAGTGAAAGTCTTGAGAGAAGCAGGAAAGCTGAACATGCACACTGAATTCAGTCAGTAAATTTGTTTCTCATAAACACAGTCTTTAATACACTCTTCAATAGAGAGTGACTTCACGTTAATGTCCCTCATCCTACTGTTCCCGTGCTTCATTAGTAGACAATCTAGTCAGCTGTGCTAATGCAGTAATTAATATCTTGGGTCTCTTGAGTCTGATCAAGCCTTTAGCACAGAGACTGAAACCTCCAAAACAAAATTCTCCCCTTCTGCTTGGCCCAAATACAGTCCTTTCCCATATCATCAGAAAAACTAGTGCTGTTCTCCTTTAGGAGTCTGGCCTTTGGGCTGTGTCCTCTTTCCCTGCAGCACTTTGCTTCCTCTCAGAATCTCTGCTGGTCAGAGTGACTGTGAGATACGTACAAGCCTCTTTTTCCCAGCCTGGCAGTTGAAGAAGGAGTCCGGATTTTCCTGTTCTCATTCTCAAGGTTGTTTATTGTTTCTTATCTATAACATTGTTTCTCTGACCCACTGCAGGTCTGTCTGGCAGGTCGGGTTGAGGCACACTGACCACCTTGGGGCGGTGTTATCTTTTTTTACTAAAAACTACGTGTACACTATTTACCATGACTTCCCAATACCTATCACCTATGTTAGACAGTGAGTTTCTACCTTAAACCAATCCAGAAGTGCTACCATCACAGCAGAAGATGGAGGCCAAGAAGAAGAAGGAGAAAGGCAGGACACACCCAGATTCCTCCATCTTGCCTCCTGAACCCCCATTCTAAAAACCCCAAAAATCTATTTTTCACCCCGTGACAAACTATTATTCTACCTAAACTCTCTTGACTTGTAATTCTTCATATAAAGGTTGGTAATTGTTTTTCCATGGGTCAAGATCAAAGGCACAGGGGTCTTGGACTCTGTGCCAAGGTCTCTGAGACCCCTGGGCAGGGGCTCGAGTCCTCCAGGGCAGTCAGAGGAATTTCCTGGGTTCTGACAGCTTCCTGCAATGCTGGTGAGTTAAAGGTTATGTATCTCAGTGAACCAGTATAACTAGTGGCAAAAACCTTCTTCAATAGAAAAATTGTCAAGCTGAGAAAAGGGTGATGCACCTGCTGCCTTGTGAACAATAAAAAAATTTGTTCATTCAGTGTCATGTATTTGACACTTTGTATAAGAAGACCTTTCTTAAAAAGAAGTAATTAAAATGTAATAATTCCATAATGAAATTTCATTCAGAAATAGTGGTGTCCTTAGGAGACTTGTGGCTCCTAACCAAGGGTCATAATCGCAAAGAGGGTAACTGAACACAGAACTCAGGAGAAAGGTGGAACAGCCAGTGTGTTATCAGGCTGAGAAACTGAAAGGTGAAGTATCCATAATTGATAAGGAGCTGGCAGTTAGAGATTTGCCCTACTATTGCAACCTCTCACTACTTCTAAGATGAAGAACATTTTAATCAGGGGTTTTCAAGATATAATTATTAATTCATTGGCAAAACTTCTCTCTGAAGGACTACAGGCAGCTTGGGCAGATGTATGAGGTTTTAGTATACACTGGGGAGAGGAAAGATGCTTCCTCCACACCAGGTTTAGTTAAGACAGTGCTCTGCCTGAGCAGGGCTGGGATAGAGTGCTCTACTCCACGTGGGAGAGACAGTGAAGAAGTGATCTGTAGACAGCCGCAGCTATGGAAGAAAAACTCAAAATGAATAAGCAAGTAGGAAAGACATTTTCTGGAAGAAAAGCATGGGTTCAGAAGAAGCACAGAAAAACTGAAGAAGTAAGAGGAAAATGCATGTTTCCCTCAGCACTGGTAGAGTGAACAGTTAGTAAGAGGAGAGAGCTATGCGATGAGATCTGAATAAAGTCCAGGTTTGGCTTTGCCAACATCCTGTGTGTAATAACACCCAAATAATTTCATCTTTCCTGTGTTTGTTTTTTTTTTTCCCCTTCACACTTTGGTAATGTCTCTTGCTCCAGGTTTGCATGTGTCGTGGTTCCAGCCAGGATATAGTTAATTTTTTGCAGTAACTGTAATGGGATGTAAGTGGAACACAGAGGTTATTCTATACCATCTCATGTCAGTGCCAGGAGCAGGGGAAAGGAGCTCTCACTTCCAGAGAGAAGGGGTTGATCCTAGTCAAGAAGACGTGGTGGAGGGAGCTGTCCAGTATTTTCTGTTATTGGGGAATGTTTGTCCATGTGAATACTTTATTTTCTTCTAGCCTTTGTTAATAATATTTTTGCTGTTACTATTTGTTTTCTTATCTCATTGCTGTTTCCGGTAAATTGTTCTTATCTCATTTAGCCCATGACCTTTGCTTTCTGTGCCTCCAGTAGGAGCAGCATATGGCTGGGAGAGTCTCCTTGGAGCACTGAATGGGGCAGTACCATTCCTATGCCACAGCAGCATGGTTCCAGCACAGGAGAGCCTCGGGTTTCCTGGGGCCTCCAAACACCGTGAAAATGAAATATTACCTTACTGAAACAGAAGTAACAGAAAGGAGGCCAGGTCCAAACACAGGCCTGGAAAATGAAGGTAAGTAGGGCAGAAGAAGAACACAAAATATCCAGAACTTTTTCTAGGAAGGAGGGGTGTTCATGGTCCCTGAAATGTCTGGACCACCTTCTTTTGTCCATCCTTTCCTTCTTGTCATTCCCCTTGTATTGTGCCTTCATTTTATAGTTATCAGCCAAGGTCCAGCAGCTAAAATCTACATGTTATTCACAACTAAGGCTCGCACACTGCTAAAAACTACCTCTCTGTTTCCATGGAAATGAAAGCATGACAATAAAATAGGAGAGAACCATCAAAAGAGAGCAGTTGAATACCTTTATCTTACTTCTACTTAGTAGTAGCAAGAAGGCAAATGCTTTCCATCCAGAGCAATTTCTAGTGGTGGATGTCAAAATTCTTTCCAAGAGTAACTACAGCTAGCCTCAAAATGTCCTCGAGGAAATAGTCCTCTCTTTTCCTAGTGGACAAACAGGCTTTTTGGGCTCCCTTCCCATGTAGATGTGAATGTCCTTGTTTGAGACTGGGCCTTTCAGACACTACATAGCAATGTTATACAGCATGTGACTTGTCAGGACTATATTAATATGATCAGGAATAGATTCCTATATGAGATGCCCATATAATCACATCATTTTCTCTCAAAAACAATCTTCTTCCTAGGTGCAGAAGGAAGCAAAATGGCCTTTCCCGGCTTTGTGGGAATACAGATTGAAATAAATACCACCAAAAATAACAAGTGGGGTGTCTGACTTTTACTCCCACAATCATTCTCAGACAAAAATTAGATCAAGGAATAATAAAGCCTTTCAAGCTCCTTTAAAACAATTGCCTATACCATATGCCTGACCTTCTTTCTCCCATTTCCATGGAAACAGAGCAGAAAAAATGAAATAGAATGGGACAGAGGACAATTATGCCAAATATATGTAATAGTTCTCACTAATAGTTCTCATTGCAATTTCAGTTTGGGTGCATTTTAAGGAAGGGGAAAGTTAAAATCTAATGGGTATCTGAAGGTGGATCACTCACCAATACAAGTCTTCTCCAGCTAGTCAAATCTCTTTTTCTTTATCATTCGCATCACGATAAACTTTATTGCACTGATGTGAGAGTGATTGAGCACTGGAACACGAGGCCCACAGAGGCTGTAGAGTCTCATTCCCTGGAGATATTAAAAAATGTCTGGGCACAGTCCTAATGTGGTCTAGGGGACTCTACTTGAGCAGGGAGGTTGGTTTAGATGACCTCCAAGGTCTCCTTTCAGCTTTATCCATTCCATGATTGATAAATTTCTTCAGCTTGGTTCTTGGTTGCATCAAACTTGGCCTTGTGGAACAAATGTATTAGAATAGGCACAAATAAACACCACAGCCTTAAAGCAAGCCTGAGACACATTGGAAATAAGCCTGTCTATCTATTTTTGGGTCCACACACTTTTGCAATACCTGTGCACTTCTGTGTTTCCACACTGGGTCAAGCCTGTAGCACTGATTTCATATGCCAAATTCCATGTAATTATCTTTGCTTCCTGGAGTGATACAAATGCTTTAATGAATTATATGAATCATTCTGGATGGTACTGCAGCTTAATGGGAACAGAGCAACATTTTTCCTGTGGGTGAAACATACACAAATGACAATCTGCGCATCCATCAACAATCCATGGGAGGCAGCAGGCTCTAGATTTTGGCTTCTGGTGCAAAAGACACTCAACTTCCTCCTTTTTTTTGGTAAAGAGATGAGGAGAAACTGGTGATCATGGGCTCATACACACTTGTTTATTTTGTGTCACTTACAGAAGCAACAAAAAATTCCAGAGCAATCGTTAATATACAGCTGTAATATTTTAAACAGATCAAACTGACACTAGGAAAAAAAGAAAGAAAAGCCTTCCAGAACTTTTTGATGCCATCCTGGCATGGAGGTGGTCCTGCAGGTGCATGAGGTCTGATATCTGCATGGTCTGACTGTTGTGAAGGTCTGTTTGAGCTCAGAAGTTTACATGTGGGCATCTTTTTGCAAGTTAAACCAGTCAAGAGTTTTCCAATGAAACCCTCCTAAATGAGGTATACTCTCCAGAAAAGCACATGATCTTACACAGAGGAAAAGGGGAACATGGATTGTTAGGACTTTACCCAATTTAACAGATTCTCCCTCCCATGAAAGACTCTTTGAGCAAGAAGACCAGGTGGCCTTAAACAAAAATGTTGTAAGATGCTGTAATTCTTCATTACAGCTGCTTCACAGCAACTTTGTACTCTCTTCTGTCCTTTCTATGGACCATTTGGTCAGAAAATAGAGGGAAAAATGCCCTGAGGCCAGTAGCAGCCTCCAAGTCTCTTGTTAAAATACCCAGCATTACTCAGAATAGGAGAGTGAGGATTTTAGTGAGAAAAGGGGAGTTGCTGGGGACATGAGATGCAGACTCTTGGGAAAAGAAGAGCCATTTAAGCCTCTTACAAAGAAGAGTCTTCTGGCAGGAGGAGGAAGGGAGCAGGTCACTGAGTATAGTCTTGCAACATACTCATTGGGAAAATGCAAACAGAGCAAGTGAGGGGGAGCTGTGGTCTGCTTATGGATATTCTGGAAGCAGACAAACAGGCTGATTTAACTGGATAAGTTATTAACCATGAATTACTCTTTCCACCTGGATGATTAAAAAGTCTGTTTATCTTTCTAGCCCATTTTGTATTTCTTCACAGACCTCACAGGTAAATTCAGAACTGGTTACTTAGGTAAGGCATTTTGATAAAGGACAAGGTAAATTAGTCAACTTGATTACAGTGGCTTCCTGCCCAAGGGCATTTGACAAAGATTACATTACACAAAGAAATAATTCAGATGTGCCTCTGAAACAACCACATGACTAACTCTGACCCTTTATAAGAAACCTTGTCAGTTGCTTACCTGCACAATTAATAGTCTGTATCTCACTTTGGCCTGAATAGAGCTAGTTCAACTCTCCTTGAACTTTACTCAGAAAACTCCGAGTTTAGACAAAGTAAAGCAGATGTATCTTTACTGACAAAGCTGAGATGTTTTTGCAAGGTTGATCTAAACTGAAGAGAGCTGTTAAGTGATGGTGTCCTTTCAGTCCAGCAAAGGAAAGCAGGAAGTGCTGGCTAATTTATTTATCCTAAGATACTGCACAGAAAAAGAAAGAACTGCTATTCTGGGAGAGCCCTTCCTTTGGTGCTGGGAAATAGTCAGAGCAAGGTTGGTTTAAAAAAAAAAAAAAAAAAAGAAGAAGTGCAGCATTAGAATTCATCTCCTCTTCAAACTGTTTAGGAAAGTTTTGCCATCTGCCCCGTCTAACTTTGAAATAAAGTGATATCACAGCAAATCAAACAGATTTTGTCTGGAAGCCAGGCCACCCAGAGCAATCTGCTGCTTCTGAAAAAGGGAAGACAAAACTTTGCCCTTGGGCTGATTGCCATGGCTATCTGCTATCTGCTAGACCTGCCTATACATCTGTGAGGGACAACTCCCCGCAGAACCTCCATTCAGATCCAGTTTGTACTCAAGGCTCTCCATGTGGCCTTTCAGCCTACATAGCTCATGTTCGTCCTCCTCCCATTATCACAGCTTTCCTGTACATTGGCCTCCTTTGTGGTTGTACCCCACACTGACTGCAGAATTGAATGTGTAGCTCCAGCCACCACCAGTACTACGATTTTTTAGTTGCTTACCAGAATATTTTAGGTCTGGTAACAAAGATTCTCCATGTATGAGGGATGAGGATGGGTGACTGATGTTAGCTCCTTTGCTTCTCAGCTTCCCCACTCCTCACTCTATGCCCGTTTTTCAGTTAAATACTTCTTGTTTCATGGGCCAGCAGTGGTTTCCCAGTCACTTGTCTCCCAGCTGCCTTAGGAGGAAAGTGCAGGGAGTCCAGCACTGCAGGGAGGAAGGCTGATATTCATCCCTTTGAGCTTTATTTTCCCTTACTCTTGGTGAATACTCAGGTGCAATACTTACCTTTAGACATAGATGGTGGTGTCTCTGCTCTGTTGTAGGGGAGCACAAACTTCTTTGCCATGGACAGCTTCAGGTCCTCTCCTGTGAGGAAGGGGTATCCTGCAGTGGGTTCTGTGCTGCAGAATGAGGCTGCTTGTGGCCCACTAGGTCACTCTGAATTTGTGCCTTGCACATGATTCTGGGAACCTGTGACAGGTCCCTTTCTCAGAAAATTCTCAGACATAAGTTCTGGCTTTCTTCCAATGACCTGAAATTAATCACTAAAACATCAAAGAAGGCATACAGAAGAGAGAGGCATGGTAAAGCTTGACTCTATTTTGGAAGTCATGTGGCTTTTTTTCAGGAAATCCTTTGGGTCTTTTGAGGAGGGATTTGGCTACTCACAGAGAAAGTCCTGCTCATCCCTGGATCCCGGGAGCTGTTTCCAGAGCTGTCTCTTTGTCCCTGAGTCCAGCTCAGTTCTAATCCCTCTGTGGTGCAGTGCCTCCAGACTGATGTGGCGCAGTGTGGGGTGGTCCTGCTGGGAGGTGGCACCAGTGATGCCACACTCAGAAATCACAGCTACCAGACTATGGTGAACGTGGGTGTGGGGCCATCTCCTTAAAGAGATATAACTGCAGCCCTATTACTTTGACTTTTCTGCTTATGAGCTCAGGAATGTAACCTTGGAAATGCTGTTTAGTTTTCCAAATATTACCTTTTGCTTCCATACATTCATCAGTAATCTTATCAGCAGTGCTGTACAGTTTTTGCATTGAGCTAGATTGCCAAAATAGTTTTAGTTGGGTTGTGACCCAAAAGATCTGGTGTCTGTTCCACATTCTGCTATTAAGATCATCTGCAACTCTGAGTAAATCCCTTCTTCTGGCAGTAATGCAGTGAGGTGAGCCAACAGCAAAATGAGGGGATTCAATGTTTTGCTTGTTCATATGCAGTAATCATTATGCCCCTGTAACATGATAAGAAGTAATGCAGTGAGTGAAAAACACAGATAAGTTCTGCAAAGCTTCAGCATAGCACCGGGGAACACAGAAAAAGAAGATGCAACCTTCTAGAAAGTTCCATCTAGTCTTTAAGCTACCTGGAGCCTGTTGAAATATTTTAGCATTTATCAGATCATGCTAATATTTAAATTAATTTATGAAAAAGCTGTATAGCAATATAGCTGTAATTATAAACATAGGCTGCAGTTTTAAGATAGTTTAAACCTCAATATACGCGTATTTTATAAAACTTTTATATACGCATATAGCTCTACACAAGCATAACTGGAGAATCACACACTCTCTTAGATGTGTATATCTGTGTCTTTCTGTTGAAAAGGAGTGAAGACCAGTATAATATTCTAGGATAATATTCTATATATTCTAGTATAATAAAGGTCTCAACTGAAAAAAACCCAAACAAACACAAAATCAGCTCAAGTTTAACTCTCTTCCTTTCTAAAGAATCAACCAATAGAAGTCAACCAATCTACTCAAAACATACTGAAAAGACAGCAGACCAACAACATAATCTTCATTACTTTGGAAAACCATGCCAAAAGTCAAGCTTAGACTTTGAAAGACTTTTATAGTGCTCACACTCTGTCATTTGAATAAGAAGTAATGACTTTAAAACTATTTTACAGAAAAAATGCTCTATCAATTTGTTTACCTTTCTACACTCTAACTTTACTAGGTTATTTACTGTGCTTTTCAAACTTGTCTCCAAACCTCTGCCCCTTTACTTTTCACTGTTTAAAACAACTTATGAAAGAGCCCATTAAAAGTCAGCATAGCCTCAGACTCAGATTATGATACGTTGGATCAGCTCCTCCCTACTGACCAGCTTTATCTTGGTCTACAAAGAAATTTGCAAATTAAGCTTGTCCATCTGGCTGATCAGTGACTATACACATCCTGTGAACTGATTATGTTCAACTCCTAAAGAGACCTCGTGTGTTTCCACATGTTTTGATGGGTGTCTGTGTCCCGAATCCCTCAGCTGTTGTGTCTATACAAACATCCTTGGCCTCTGAGCCATTGCTGCATCCAACTCCTTGGTCTGTAGTATGGTCTCAAACATGACTTCTCACTTTTGGAAAGACTGCCTGATACAGGAATCAATTTTAAATTAACAACTTCTCAGTTTTCTTTCAGCCAATACAGAGAATCACAGACTTATGGCATTTGCAAAAGACTGCTAAAATCGTCAACATACAATAGACACTAAGGCTTTTCCTTATATTGCTCCAAAAATGCACCAAAGAGTACCATGAAAGTTGAGCACATAAATGCACAAAAAGAGATAGTCAGAAACAATGAAGAATATGGGAAAAGGGCAAAACCACTAAATGATTATATTGTCCTGTTTTGTTTTGACACAGACTGTTTATTCCTTCTAATTAATCCTAATTACAGAACTATTTTGCATTATTATCTACATTGGATAATTAAATTTTTTCTTACTCTGAAGAAAAATGTGGATGTATTCCTTGCTGTCACTGAGGAAGCTTATCCAAATTCTTGCTCAGATTCTCTGTGAAAGGAACCAGAGCTGTTCCCTCAGCTCTCCAACCCTGGACTCCTAGCACATCCTGTCTACACATTTTCAGCGCTGGTCATAGGACTGACTGCATGTTTTCAGGATATTCTCACTAAAGAGATGCCCAGTAGTGTTACTTCTCCATCCCACTGAAATTTTTATGGACATAACTCCCAAAAGTGGCCAAAGATGCAGACTGAACTGTTATAGACAGACTGCTTGTCATCTTCATGTATTCCTGAGCAGTATCCTTGCCAAGGCTTCAGCCTAACTCCAGTGATATTACAGAATATTGAAGGAATTCAGCACGTTGTATATACAGCTTGGCACAAGAAAAGTATTTCATTGCCTCTGGATGAAGCAGTTTAAATTTACTTTTTTTGGTGCATGAAAGACACACTCTAAATGGACTGCTACAAATGATGCAATAGGTACTAGACTAACTGGGAAAACTGGGAAAAATTTTGTTTTGGAAGAATTTTATAATTTCAAATAAAAAAACCCAATATATTCATAAAACTGTCAGTTTTGTATGACAATTTTTTAGTGAAAGGGATTTGAAACCTATGGCCATTTTCAACAAGTTTTCATTTCTTGCTACTTCTCAACCACAGGAACCAGTGCAAAAGGTTCTTCTTAGTCCTACCCACACATGAGTACCCTTCCTTTCTTTTCTCCACTCCTCATCTGTGATCCTCATTATCAAATTCAGTTAAATCTTCCAGGGCTTCTTATTCAGCAGCTACAATTTCAGAAACAACTTCTGTTTTAGGTAGCTGCTTATATGCTCTGCAGGTGCTGGCTTTTGCTCACATCTAAATCCCGTTGTAGCAGCCTTTGTGCACTTTGCCCTGCCTATTCCTCTTCTCACCCTCTCCTCCAATATCCTGCCTCAACTCCAGTGAACACTGTATAATGACAGAAAACATAGAAGTTACAAATATTTATAACACCTCACAATCTACTATAGAATAAAACGACCTAGCACCTTGCTTGTTTTTTCCTGAATCCTTTTTCTTTAGGTCCTTCTGCTTTTTAAGTTACTCCTGTAAACATATAGGGATTAGGATGGCTTTTTAATTCTGATTTTGCATCTTGTTGATGATAGTGGATTGTGTCCACAACAATCATATAGTAAGTTGTTAGTGAGATGACAATGGTTTTATACACAATAGGACAAAATGAAATTAAACAGTGCCAGGATGAAATAAACATCATGATTTTTGAAGCTTACTGGTAATCTCTCATCCAAGTCATTAGTTGATCAGAACCACCAGAATAAATGAATGATCAGATTTTGTGGACTTCTCAGTGTTGCAGCAGCTGTCCTGTCAACTGTAGAAAATGAACTTTTGCTTGAAGTTATTCAGTTACATAAAGAACCACTAACCCATCAGCATGAAGTCTTGACTACTGCAAAACAACCATGTGCCACGTCATTTTTGAGAGTATGTGTTTCTCTCATTCTCCTTGGCTGTACTACTTGTCCTCGATCTGACAACATTTTGTAATCCAGTCCCAAGGGGAAAAGAAAATGAGGATATTTTTACATCATGCAATGTTGCAAATTCCTTTGTTATAGTCCTGTTTTGCCTTTTTACAAGAAATCATCTGCTCTGATTCTGCTTATGAGCACCCATTTAAATAGAAAAAAAACCCCAGTGATCTCTAGATTCACGTATGGCCTTTTCCATTATGTTCTGGAGGTGTTAGAGTATAATTTGTCTCCTTTTTATCTAGCTATGAGCCCTATGGGGGAAAAATTTAACCATCTTTGAAATGTTGTGTGATATTAGATAGATTTAGGACCACAATATTTAGTGAAATAAAGAATATCATTTCAGATTATGTAAACAGAGAATGAGGAAGGGGAGGTGAGCGCATTTTAACTTTGTAAAAGTAGTGAAATACCTCAATCACTGTGTGGAATAGCACTCAATGGAATCAGTGTGCTGTTGAAAAATGATTTTTGCAGTGTGGCCTTAGCCTAAATACACTCTCCCTGCTGCTGCAATCTGAATTGGCTGGCCCCAGATTCTTCAAAGAAGATGAAACATTGTTCTCTCACAAATTTCACGTTTATTAAAAGATTTCATCTTCTCCTGTGCTGTGTTTGCATCACAACACAAATCATCAACTTGCTTTGACTGTGACACCATTTTATAGGCTTAATAACAATAAATCTATGTCCTGAAATAGTTTCTGCAGATTACAGCAATCAATCAAAATTCAGGGAGCCTTAAACCATTAATGTCATTGGCAATGATCCAGCACCCTGGGAATCCATCTAAATCAGCCATTATTACTGAAAATGCTCCTTAAGAGCCTTAAGATAAAGGTAGTATTTGGGAGCATAAATTGCAGTTCTATTTTTATCAGCCACTAAGGGATGATTTTCATGGCAATGTTTTTTGTATCTGTTTAGAACAAGACAAAGCCAGAACAATTCCTTCTTTTGCCTCATGCAGCTCTTTTGGTTATTGTTACAGCAAAATAGAAGCCAATACATAGCAGATTGCTTTGCCTATGTGAAACGTGTTTGTTATACAAAGGAGTCTCAGGATTTTTTGAAGGAAAAGGAAAGAGCTGCCATCACAAGCCCTTGTTGTACTTCATGGAGACATTTCTAGTTCAAGGCAGAGTTCCTAAGAGAAGCTGTGCCCACTTTATGAGACTACAGATATCTACAGGTTTGGTAATTTCACACTCTGAAGTTTGTTATGCAGAGAAACAATGCAAGACTGTGGGACAAAGCAACTTTTTCACTGAGAGATACATCTACAGCTCTTTGTCTCAGAATTTTCTGTAGATGACCATTAGCAAAGTACCTGAAAACCTTTCATGTAAAATCAGTGGCAATTGTGTAATGCTGCAGAACTCATATATATATATCTCTTTTATTGGTAAAATGTTTACTTTCTACTTTGTGTGTAGATTTTTTTAAAGATTCTTTTACCTGTTGTAACATGATTGTTTAAATATTATTTTTTACTTAGCTGTTTTGATTGAGGGATTCTAGTTAAAAAGAAGGGCCATATGCTTTGGAACAGGGTCTTTTGAAAGTGTCTAAACTGTGTCCTGCTGATTATTTTGCTTATTGTGCTATGACAGCTTGTTCCCACTCAACTGTGAGCACACCATGCATCTCAAGCAAATCGATGCAGGCTCTGTGATCAGCATTGTTCTGAGAACAGCCATCATTTTATAAAGACCTGGTGTCCATCACTAGTGGGAACGGATTCAAGGCACCACTGAAGACCAGGCTGGGCTCACAGGTTTGTTAGAAGCAGTCTGATTGCCCAGCAGCCTGACCCTAATGGACAGTGCTGAGGCAGTTCTGCAGTCTCCATCTTCAGCCATCAGTCTCTCAGCAGAGATCCAGCCAGATAGCTATACAACATGCTAGCAAGCTAAAAGAAAAAATGTTTAAGTCATTTTGCAGAGGACAGGATTGTTAATCAGGTGATCAGACTGTCCCTAACACAAGACATGTCTGAAAAGGAAAGAGTTTTTCTTCCTCTGATGGCCTAATTCATCCACAGGTACAGCTACACTGTTTCCTTTTTCATGACTTGATCTTTCTGCAGAACACAGCAAAGGTGAACTGGATGGACAATTCTGAATCTTCATATCAATGAAACAAAAGAAAAGATCACAAATAAAATCCTGTGTTGGAAACTATGTTGTTCGAGACTCAATGAAAAGCACCTTAAATTTTTTATCTAATTCAAAGGAACTTTATCTACAGACAGGTTTTAAGCTTCCCATTTCACACTGAAAAGTGGAATATGCAAGGGAATCATTTTCTGGTTCCCCACTGCAGTCTGACTGTTTTTGCAACTGCTTTACTTCCCTGTGAAGAGACCAGCTGAGTTTTGTACTTGAAATACTATGTAGGTATTATTGTCTAATGATGGTTCAAACCAAACTTCAAGGTGTCAAGGCAAAACGATTTCCACAGCTGACCCATCCCCAGTGAGAAATCTCTAAACTTTGCTCCTAGTAACCAGGAGGTTACTGGGTCTATAAAATTCTGGAACCATCAGAAGCATGACAAGTTTCTCTACTTGAATCTGGATTACAGCTTGTGGAGTCTATGCAGTAGAGAAAGATGGTTGTAAGGAAAAACCAAACAAGCATTGTCCTTTCTCACCTGATCGTAGTTAATGGAAAAATAATCTATGAATATCATTAACTAAGGAGCATGCCACTAAATCTTCTCTGGTTCTTCCCTTAACCTTGTATTTCCTGAAACGGTAAACTTGACCTTTTACATCTTTTAAATTTGATAGCAGAATCTTTTAAAAACAGACAGGCAATTGTGACCTTGTCAATGTCAAATAATTTTATCTACCATTAGATGCCAGTCCTTCTCATTTAACTGATTTACATTTGGGACTGCATCTCTCCCTGAGCTAGGTGGCTGTTAATGGGGCCTGTTGCTGTGGTTGGTGATGCAGTGAGCTATAAATGCTGCCTTTTATCTTAGCTTTTACTATCCAAGTGAAACCAGTTACTGGAAAAGCTGTTTGGTCAAATGGGTGACAAAGCCCTTCAATTGGACAATGTAGCCCATCTTGCATCTGAAACTTTGCTACAGGCATTGCAGCTAGACTGCAAAGGTGGAGACTAAAAAGCCCCAAGTTCAAGACTTTGGAGATGGATAGTTGCTACTTTAACTGAACAGTGGAACAAGAAGCAAAGTTTTTGTTATTTCTGAGGCAAGTTTTCTCAATGCACTGAATGAATGCATTCAGCTAAAAAACAGAGTTACATGAGAAGGAGAAATTTGATTTCTTGGAGTTCAAGGTATTCCCCAGTATCACAATTTTTGGCTGGTCTAGGTTATAGCTCACAGCTGCTACCCACATGACAGGACAAAGGAAGATTTCTCTGAGTTCTTTTTCTAATACATCTCTGTGTGTAACACGTATCAGGCTGTATAGGGCTTCTTGAGGCTCTGCTCTTCAGTTCTAACTAATGGTTGTGAGATCAGTGTTTGAAGTGGTGGTTGGTGTAGGAATGAGCCACAGATCCCCTGACAATGATGAAACCCATGGACCTGCATAGTAACAGAGCTCAGGGATGTGCCAGGTAATGACCTAATCCTCAACTGAGGGTAAAACTAGCTTCTTTCTGAGTAGCATTTTATCTTCAGCAGAGCAAGCAAAGGCTAATGAAATCTGTATATGTGGTGCAAACAAATTTGGAAGACTGAAAACCATGGTAAGTTTTGGGATGAACATTTGAACTCTGAATATCTAACTCTTGACACAGTATCTCTGTTCTCAGAGGAGGGTTATCTTATCTAAAAGAAGTGCTAATTTGCACTGAGCTGTATTTCTATGCAATCTAAACAGGAAGAGGGTATTTCAGAACTGGGATGTCTGATGTGTGTGGACTCCCTGTACTTACAAATGTTTACTCTTTCACTTAATGTTTGACCTTCCAGTTCTGACTGTCTCGTTCTGGAAGTCTGATCTGTGAACTCTAATCTTTCCCCTGAACTGCAAATGAAGACATTGATACCATCACATCAAAGGAGAAAAGATGATCAGGATCACCTGCATGCAGAGTACCCTATGTGGCATAGATGGTTCTTCTGGCAACTAACTCCATCTCAGAGATTTCTAACCCTCTTGGTTCTTCAAGAAGCAGCCCAGATTCTGCCACATTGCATTCGGGTGAAACTAGATGAAGGAGATTTGCTGACGTAGCGACTGTGTTTATACTACAGTAGATAAATTAGATCATAATCTTAGAAGTCTACATCTGATTTTGACAAATATGTTCATGTATTCAAAAGAGAGTTTATTGCACTTAGTTAACCATATGCATAAAATGTCTCTAAGAGCTGAACTTCAATTGTTGAATGTATTTCATCCTGTTCTATGTTCTCACAGATTTGTACCATCAAGAAAGTGAAAAACTTGCACTTGTGGGATACTCCTGAAGATTAATGGAGACAAATTAGTATAAAAAGACCTAGTTTTAAAGTATATATGTCTTTCTAAGTAAATCAAACATGATCTTTCTGACTGCATTAGCTCAATTTTGGCAGATTCCAGCTTTCCCATTTACAAGCTTTACACTCCAGAAGATTAAAAATTGTTCTATTGCTTCAAATAGCTTTGGGGTTGTCCCAGTTCTGATGGTTCCAGTAAGCCATGAGAAGTTATGCCATAAGGCATCCGTTCCCTTCAAGTGCACAGCCTAGTCCCATGTCTAGTGCAGGGTAAGAGGCTCCCTAGGAATATCAAGTATCCTCTGTAGGAGCAGTTCAAGGTGCGAAGTCTTGAGGAACTTGAGGACAGATCAGAAATGGCACTGAGCTACCCAGTGATTGTTCCTGCCTACAGGAACTAGGCCTTTCAGATCTGCTACAGCTACAAAATAAAGCAATCAAGACTACAAGTTGCCAGGGTGTATTAAAGAGAAAATTGGAAGGTAGGCAAAGAGCTAAGTATAGTAATGTGAAAATGTACATAGAAAAAAATCTTCAGCATTTCTGGAGGCTTTTCTGCTCCTAATCTTCAAGTCTAAATCATGTCCTCAGTGAGCTGGTTCTTCCAGTACCTGTCTCAGTCCTTCAGATTATTTCCTCACTGGATGAGGACCAGAGAGGAAAAGCAATAGGTGGAGGCAGGGTGGTGATATAGGAGAGAGCAATACTTACACTAATGGCTTCATTGAGAGAATAATTTAAGGATTATTGCTTACTGCTTATTGCTTTTGAGGCCATTTCTGAAGCTGAAGATGAAGGGAATAATTATTATTTTAATTATTATTCTGCTAAATATTGTGAAGAGGCATTTAAGAATCTCCAAACTGTCCATGAGGAGGTGTTGGTTCTCTCCAGATTTCCAGGAGATAAGGCAGGCTATCTGGTGTCTGTCTATTCTTTAAGACTTCCAAGGGATAGGGAAATTATGTAATGAACAATAGGATTACAGCTCTTTCCCATTAAAAAAATAATGAAGATCTTGCATTAAAAAGTTGCTGAAAGTGTCTCTGAGTCTTTCATTTCTTTGTAGCTATGTGCTGTCATTCCCATGGGGTCAAAGTGGAGCCAGGATGGGGCAAGAGAAAGCCAAGAATACAAAACAATCTTGTCTGCATAGTTGTAGAGTAATGGTCTACAGTTAGAAATTATTTTAAGCATTTCAGCTTGATGTTTTAGTGAGGATCAGTACACCCAAGGCCTAATGAGGCCTGTAGAACAGATTGGTCATAATAGAGAAGCAGCTTTCATCACCTATTTTTTCATCCACATTATTCTAGATATAATGGGAAACAACCTCAAAGATTTGAAGTGTCTAATAAAGACAAGTTTTTCCTTCTTTGAGAAGAAATGTCAAGTGGAAGCATCTGTATTTAGGATGATAATTTCTGAGCTCAGTGAGTGAGCAGAGAGCTGACGAATATGTAGTGAAGGGTTCCTGAAAACTAGCCATGGTTTTGAATCACCAATTGCACATTAAATATGTACGTGGCCTGACATTATGTGCAGCTCTTAGCAGAGGTGTAACAGAGAAATAAATTGCATTCAGTGTTTCCTCTTTTAGACCTTGCCAGCTGTTGTATAATTCCTAGTGGTGACAAAAGTCTTTGAATCCCAAGATGTTAAAAGGATCAGTATGTGCTCAGCATCTCTTCTCTGAGAGGACTGAGTCAACAGGCTCACTGCAAATCAGAGCCCAGGGCAGAGCTGGTAGGGAAGTGATAACCTGCTGGTGGGCAGAGGCTGAAATGTCTATAATCTCATTGATCAACACCTCTACAGGTAGGCTCTGATGCAGTCCTGAGACAATGCAGCAGTTTGGCTCTGTGTAATAGAGAGCTGGACTTGGCTGGACAGGGAGTGTCTGATTGAAGTCCCATCCAACCATGGTGACCCTATGCATGCCAGCTACAAAACAAGTTTTCCAAAGTCTTCTTCACTGCACCATTACAAAGTGTACCACACTTCATTGGCTGTCTAAGGATATGGTTTAAGTTGAGGACTAGAAATCTCACTGGGTAGAGCAAAGTGCAAGTAGCTTTTGCACCACACCTATCTGACAGTTATGATAACATTCACAAACCTTCAGGATCTGGCCTGATTATTTTGTAGGGCAGAAAAATCAATGTCCAGCATACGTTTATTCTTTAATGTTGAACTCTGTTCCTGCTTCCTCAGAGATTCTGTTTCAGCATTCTAAAAGGTAAAATTTTGCAATCATATTAGCTCAAGCAATGCAAATCATGCAGTTCAAAGACTGTTATGTTAAACTGCAGGCTAATATGCTCAAAAACTTGTCAGCTGCTCATATTTGGTTGGGGGGCTAGTGTAGGCTACAATTCATTTCATACCTTCAAACTTCACTTTGCTCTTAATGTAGTATAAACAAAACCACGAAACAATATAGGTATAAACATATTCCAAGAGACTGTCACCAATATATATGTATGCAGATAGATGTACATACAGGTTCACTATCTAACTTCTTTAGCATTAGAAGCCAGTCATTTTCATTTAACTAATTTACATTTACATTTTTCACTATTTAACTTCTTTCCAGTGACATTCAAAACAGTGACATGAGAGCCCAGAAAAAAGCTACAGGATATAAGAGCGTTATTAAAATATTTGAACATTTCATCTGTGTCCTGCACTGGGCTTTTCAATCTCCCTAAATTAACCTAGCTACACCTTTTCTACTCCTAAAGAAGAATGAAAGCCCCATGATCAAAGATACCTCTTCCTTATTGCTGACTGTAATTAATGGCATTCATCTGACTCAATAGACAGGGTAAATCAGATAGTTGTATTTTGCTTGAGTAAGTTTATACAAGACACACATTTTCCTATTGGTCCTAAAGCACATAGCAGCTTGATGGAAGTAAATTTGTGCAAGGATTTGCTTCCTGCTTTCTGATTTCAAATCCAGACTAAGAATCAAGCCTCAGTTTTTAAAAGGTTTAGGATCATAAAGTCATAGAACGGTTGGTATTAGAAGGGATCCTAAAAAATATCCTGTTGCAGCCAGCCTGCCATAGTCAGAGACAACTTTCAGTGGACCAGGTTGCTCAAAGCCCCATTAAGACTGGCTTTGAACACTTGCGGGAATGAGGCAATATAAAGTTCACTTCAAACTGAAGCTTTCCTTTGTGAGGCTAAAGAGAAAACGGAGCTCTTTGTCTGCAACTCCTGCAGCTGCCCAGACTGGCGGTGCTGCCCCAGCACTCCCGCCAGTCCCTGTCACGCACTCCAGCTCCATCCTTCTCTGGGTCTCCACTCTGTGTCTGGTTCAGCTGAGGCTTCCTCTGCACTTGGACGATGTGCTGGGCAGCACAATCCTGTTCGGTGCCTCTCTTTGGGTGCTCATGTGGCATCTGTGCCCATAATGTCCTACAGCCAAAAGGAAAGGCAGGGCTGTCGTTGCTCTGAGCTGGCCAGCCCTCGTGCCCGGGCACAGCGTGTTCCCTCGGCCTGCCTGCTGCAAGGGGGCTCAGGAGGAAGGGCACACAGCCCTCACGCTCTGATGAGAAGGATTTGCTTGCCAATTGAGCCATGCTCTGTGTTGCAGCTGACTGCCACCTCAGTTTATGGACGCGGGAGCACGAACACGAGGCTTCAAAAAGCCAGGCCCAGTCAGCGCTGGCCCTGGTTGCAGGAACAGGAATTGCTTGGATGGTTTCCAGACACCCCCTGTGAGGGCAGAGCCTGCAAGGAATGCCAGGCAAGTCACGCTGGCCTGCAGTGCTGGCATGCCCCTGAGCTCAGAGGGCTCACTGCAAATTCGGCCACAGCATCGCCTCGTCGCCACCGCAGTCGGGGCCTGGAGGAGCCATGGGAAGGTTTCCTGACGCACTGCAGGAATCCTTCCCGTTGCTCGCCACCCCTGCAGCAAATGGACGCTCTCAAGCATGGAAAGCTGCCACATCCTCAAGCTCCTTCCCACACAGTGTGTCCCCCCCAGCTCAACTGAGGCACTTGATGGCAGGAGCTGCTCCAAACCACAGGTGGCTGCAGCCGTGGGGCAGGACACGGTGCTGGCTGCTCTGTGTTGGCATCCGGGGCACGGGGCAGGGGGCTGGGAGGGGACAAACAGAAAGGCAAGTTTGGCTGCTCCTAATGATGTGCAGAAACAACACAATTACCATCCACGAGACAGTCATTTCATGGCCCCAAAGCTGTAGCCACACCACTGTTTTAAAAAGAGGACGTAAATGGAAGATCAATTCATGATCTATCACAGAACAGAATTCGGTCTATTCCTTAATTTTAATGGCTCATGAGGTCATCATGGCTTATGCCATATTGTCAATTTTTGTCTTCCCCGAAGAGATGCTCTATTGCAAGTGAAATGTCTAAAGTGCAGAATTTTATGTGATTATGACGGTGCGTTTTTCCTGACAGAGAAATGAAATGAACCTCTATTCTCTAAGTCCTTGCACTGCAGGGTTCTTGGTGCACCTTCCTCCCTCTCCACTCCCTCCCTCCACCCACCCTCCAACAGAGTTTAAAAGAACTACAGGAGGGGATTTTTTACTGCTCTAATCACCCCTCATTTGTGCTGGAAGTAGCTCCTGGCCAGGGCTGCTTTACTTCAGGCCAAGCAGAGGTCAGGCTGCTCAGAAGATCAAGCAAAGCACAGCTTACCTTTCCCTGGTGCTGTCAGCTTTCTGAATATTCTGAGTTGGAAACCCCTGCCCACTGCAACCACCATGTTTTAAAATTTTGGAATTGCTAATGCTTTCTTTTCAAAAGGAGAGCACTGCTACAAACCTACGCCCCACCTGCAGCATAGCCTGACTTTGGCATGGTGTAACCAACAGCTGAACACTGACTGGCAGTGGTCCAACAATGAGCGTGGTGATGCTGCCCGTCACGTGCACACGGACACCTTGTTCTTGTCCTCCGAAGGAATTGATTCCATGCACAAATCAGAAGAACAATTGCCACAGAGAATTTCATCGTCAGAGAAGCAAAACAGGGCTGTGGAGAGCCAGGGGCCCACGGAGCAGGGTGGGGGGCAGCTGGAATCTCAACACACTGTGCCTTGTCCCAGTTTCATCCCTGTAAAAGTGAGAAGCAGAGCTGGGAAACGGAGGGCCTGGCAGGGCCCTGCAGTTTTGGACATCTGACTTGCATGGTGCGGCAGGACTACTCTGGCAAAAGGTTCTCCACTGCTCAAATGAGTTCTTCTCAAATCTTAACTTACTCCCTGCCTCATTACACTAAAACTGAAATACTTCTTAGGAGGTTACTGAGGCCTTGGACACAGTAACCACAGCAATCATTCTCTGATTTCTGATCACTTATTGAGACAATTTCACTGCCATTTTTACTGGCCCTTTTTTTGGTGATCTTTAAAAAAACTTTATTATTTTTTAATTTTCTGCGCAGTTAAAGTAAAAATGATGGTGACAGATTGCCTAGTGAGGGATGAATTGGAGTATTGGTACAGCTGCAAGCCCATTCCAAGTGTAAAATATGATACTGATTTTGTGCCTCCCAGAGGTATTTTTACAGTTGATAGGGCTTGCTGTATCAGTGTTTCAGTTTCTGTTTGAGATAAACTGCAACCATAAGACATTATTAAAATTGACAAAAATATTTCCCAGTCAAAACTGGAATAACAAGCCATGTGTACAGAGCATTTCCTAAACCATGCCCTGCCAAGCACCCTTTCCCACGAGAGGGACTCCTGCAGCAGCCCTTTGTGTTCCTGTACCTGTGCCCGGTGCAGTGTGCTCATACTCACATGACTTCCTCCTCAACACAGCCTTCGCCACCAGCAAATCTTCTTGAGTGCTTTCTTCAAAAATCTAACACAAAAATAATCCAGAACACTCTTTGAGTCTCTCCTATTAGTCACAGCTTTAAAACAGCTAAGCAGTTTATTTTAAGCCACTCCTTCACCTAATTCCGTGTCTCTAATCAAATTATCCTGCTGTTAGCTGCTCTATCAGTAATCCTCAAAAAACTGTTTTCCAGCTAAGCTGATTTGTAACAAAGTCTACTCCACAGGCCTTAGTACTGGGGCCAGAGCTGGCCCCTCCACCCTGACCCGGAGCTTGTAATGGCTTGAATGCTTTCCCTTGGGTTTCTTTTCCCTGAAGGAGTCAAAATGATGCCACACTGCTGAATTGCTCCCAGAAGCAAAGCCCATTTCAGAGGACTTCAAAATCCATTTACAACAGCTCTTCACTTAGCGAGAAACAACTGCTCACTTTTAAAATGTTAAAAGATTTATTAAATCTTAACAAAAAATACAACAAAAGGACTAAATAATGAAAAAATTACAGTATTGTGACTGAGCTGAGCCAAACTCAAGCTGAGCCCCACGACTACCAGCTGCATGCTCATCTATAAAATGAATGCTCTGCTTTTTACACCCTTAGCCCTGCCCAAAGTTTTGTCAATCAACTCCTCTGCCATTGGTGGAGATCACTTTCTTACATCCTAATTGGAGGTCAGGTGTTGTTATGCTGTGCCTCCTGGCAACAAGCCAGCCTTCTCCCAATGCCCTGGCTGCTGAGGCTACTACAAGGGGAAGGGGAAAAGGGACTATGGAAGGACATATTACCATAACATCACTCTACATTTTAACATCCACCTAATATGTATCTCTTAATTGTGAGAGCCAGCTATTAAATAACTCATATAACAACTTCCTTATATATTCCAGAGAAAATGTGTCAAATGACATGGGGAAACCTACGAGCTGGAATGCTTTTTTCTTGCTACAGGAATGGCATTGTAGTTTGGTGGGGGAAAACCCAAGGGAAAGGAGAACAGTCTTATGCTCACTACAATGGGTAATTGCTGATGAGCTTCTGTCCCTGAGTCAGTTTAAGAAATCAAAAAGCAGCTTGTCCACAACATAGTGGAGTCACCACGATGCAGCCACATATTTGAAATATGACTTTTCCAAATGAAAACTCTTGTTAGTATCATTAAAATAGATAAATACTGTCTACTAGAACTTATAAATAATTAAATCGGTGCTAGAGAAGGAACTTGAACCTTGTCTCCTATATCCCCCAGTGGGAGATCTACCCACTGTGCCATCATATCCATCCTAATTGCCTATCATTGCTCTAGGCCAGTGAGTGTTTAATTATTTCCACAGAGAAGAATAGCTCCCACAAAAGAGACTGGTATTGGTGGAGAGTCTGGTAATGATACTACTTTGCCAAAATATGGTGTATTGTTATAATATCACAGCATCCTTCCTGAAGTACTGTGTCCTTGGTCATTTCTCCCTGACATGGAAAGTGGAAGCTCTGCAGTCACAGAGCCTGACCGAAATGATTCTTTTAAGAGTTTTTTTTTCACTTTTCATGTGTGTGTCTAATTTTTTACTCTTCATTTTCTAAGGACTGAGTGTTCTCTCATGCCTTTCCTCCCCACTTTAAAGAAGCTTGTGGTAGAAAGCTTAAAGATAAGGCTCTGCTAAAACAGAGAAAAGAAAAACTGTGACCAGTTGCAATAAGAAGCTTGCACTGGGAAATTTGATACACACATGAGTTCTGCTTTCCTAATATGCTGTGTAAGTCACTGCAGTAGTCAATTGGCCACAAGAAAAACAAAACCGAAGGGAAAAGAGAATCTGAATAGGAAGAACCCGCCCATGCTCCAACCCTCCCAGAGAGGAGTGAGGGAATTTTTGGTACCCAAATATTTTAGGTGAATTATGTCTCCCTCCCAGAGTCATCTAGATGAAAGGAGACAGGCTGATGAGAGTCATTAAGCTTTCCACAAGCATCCTGGTCTGACAGAAAAGTGCCCTCCCAATTAGTTTCTATTAACATAAGGCCAAAAATGAAGTACAGTGGCTCTAAGGCTACTGGGTGCAACTGAGGAATTGAGGGACAGACAGAGTTTAACAGGCTCTTGTAGCACAGTGGATCCTCTGACAGAGCTTCATCTCATGCCTGGAATGAATTCCAGATGTATCTGCATTCCAGTGAACAGGAGGAACTGCAATATCTGCCTTGAAAATTATTCAGGATCATATAACTTTGTACTAGTATCCAAACAGCTGGAGACAAAAATTGGCTTGTCACTGGGTTAATCTGAAAGTTGCTACTTTTCTTTTAGCTTTGTCTAAATGAGGGATTTTTTAGTTTCGTCTCTTTGTAATAGTTTTTTGTTCATTTTGGGTTATGGGTTTGTTTTGGTTTTTGTACCTGCAATGTATGGAAATAGAAGGAGATTCTATTTTCCTCATACTTGTCCAAGTAGTGAAGAATGAGAAAGGAGACAAAGGGTAGGAGGGAATAAAAATTTAGAAATTCATCAGGTGGAAATGCAGTGACTAATCTATGATAATTCAGGGATTAATAGGCTTAATCCAGCACAATCCATGGGTTTTTGCTTTCTCTCCTTTCACTTCAAGACAAAACTTCCCCTTACGGCTAAACGTAGGGAAATAATAATAAAAAAAATCCTCATATTTATCCTACTTGGTGAGTGTTTTCCAGAATGGAAAGGAGGAGGAAGCCCTGTTTGAATGACTAAAAATTTAAAGACTAAATTATCAGGAAAATGTTTCTGACTAAATAAATATTATTGGCATGTAGCATGAGTTCTGAATATATGGGCAGGCAACTACTAAATGTGTTATAGTGCAATCCATATTGGATGGCAGCTAATGAACTCTTGGCTTCAACATGTTTGGATAGAGTAGTACCTTAATTTTTTTCCCCTTCCTGTTAATGGGAAGAACAGCAGCTGGGAGGAACATTTGCTATGGGCAGAGTGTAGACTGCATTAA
Source organism: Haemorhous mexicanus (assembly GCF_027477595.1). Taxonomy (NCBI): domain Eukaryota; kingdom Metazoa; phylum Chordata; class Aves; order Passeriformes; family Fringillidae; genus Haemorhous; species Haemorhous mexicanus. The sequence continues at coordinate 67,683,935 of NC_082381.1, forward strand.
AGATCAAACATTTAAGCAGAACATTTCAACAGGGATACAGAACCCATTTAGATTTCAGCTGTGAACATGTTCCATCTTGTTTAAAACTGAGCCTCTTAGAATGTCTCTGCAAAAGCTGAGGAGTGTTAGAATTTAAGATTGTATTTACCCTTGAAGCAAAAGGTCATAAGAATGAAATAAGAATATTGCCTTATTTGTTTATGTTAAAAAATATGTGGTGTAGTTATGGTACTGCACACTGGAGTGTGCAGTAACTGTTTGAAAGTGAGTCTCACAGACTCTTGTAGAGATGCATTCCTACAGATGTTTCCAGAACTTCTGTTAAATCAGTCATGAGCTCCGGGAGACTTGGGAGGGGGAAAAAAAAAAAAAAAAAAAAGTGGTATTCTAAATGTGAACCAAAATTCTGGAAAAATGGCAAAGCATAACAAGACCTGACATTTCTGAATGTAGAACTATGTCAAGTTGATAATCACAGGTGACCCTATAAAGGGTCTATTCCTAAAACCGTAAAAAAATTGGCATCTAGACCTGAATGATTTCAATATCTTTTTACTATGTACTTGATTAGTCCCTTTATAATAGCTTCTGTGGCTTATCATTCCTTCAGTTCTACCTGCAGTCTACGGATTTTCCTGCCTGTAGTTGTAGCAGCAGTTTTTATTCAGCTATCTGGCTGTATTTGACTGCAATGAATTTGTCTTATTACCCCTCAGCATTCATAGTTTCCCAGGCTAAAGAATTTTACAGTGCATCTATGTATTATTTGTATTTATGTGTTTTAAGTTAGCCGCCTGTTGAGTTTGTTTAATGCCCTTGGACCTTGTCTTCTAAGAAGCAGTAACTAAATTTTCTGTTCATCTTCTTTCTGTCTTTTACAAGTTGTACCTACCACACCTCCTCATCAGTTTCTTTGCTGAACTAAAGCACCCTAGTCTAACTTGTGTCCTCTTTCAGTGAAGCTGTGCCACACCTTTGACCACATTTGTCATGCTATCTCTACTTTTGCTAGCTTTGTCATCTGCTTTTCATCTGCTTTTTTTCATGATGAAGAAGACAACAACGATATGTAATCAAAGGCTCCCACTATCTTTGAAACAGCTGAGTTGTCTACCAACTTATGAACTGAGCCTCTTTGGGATGGGTTCCACATAAAGGCTTTCTCACAGGTTCAGGTTTGATAAGGCAACACTGAAGTGTGAAGTTCCACTGCCAGCCCAAGAAAAAATAGGTTTGTCTGTACAGGTCTTCAGGATGATTGTCATCATGGTGCCGGGGAGGGTCTAGCAGTGACATTTACTTATTCACTTGTCCTATGTGCCTGAAGAAACACATACAAAAAGCCCACAAAAAGAAAACCAAACCAACAAACAAATACAACCAGCTTTTAAAAGCATTGCAGTTTTAGAAGAGGAAAGGTACACCTCCCTTTGCCTTTATGACTAATGAAAAAAGCCACTTCCTCTGCATACCCCACCCCAGCTATCTCCACAAAGAAACAAGAGATAGAAAATGTTGAACCCTCAAAAATAAGGTAAGCAACAAGAGAAAATTTTCTCACCACCCCCTGAAATTTTCTCTTGTACCAACTGCTTGCCCCATCCTGAAAGAGTGGGGCTCCTGACTGTGTGAGACAAGCATCTAATCTGACTGTCAATTTGCCCCCATTCCCTCACTCCCGCCGCTTTATTTTTCAGACAGGGAGATGAACATGCAGAAGAACTTAAAAGGCAAAATCCACCTTGTGTGAACAATGTATAAACAAAATTTATATTTCAGATTCAAAGGACAAAGAGATTAAGAAACTTGATCATCTGTTATAACAGTCAAGCTCTCTAATTGGGAAAGACAAGTTCTCCATTGCAAATATTATTCAGGTGCAGTAGGTGCAATCAGTCAGGCATAGAAGGGGAAAGGTTTCTACGACACTAGTACAAAAGCAGTTGACAGGAACTTGTGGCAGAAAAATTACGTGAGACAGATAATTTACAAAAGCACTTACAAAAGCAGTATCATCAGATCTAGATAAATTATTGAAAAAGTTGTCAAATAAATAGCCTAATGGATATGATCACTGTTTTGCTGGTTGAACAGCATTTGAACAAGTGCTCCTCCAAAAATTTGTAAAAGGGATTGTCTGAGCGAAGTTTTAATGTGACTTTCCTTCTGCTAAACTTTTAAAAATTAATACCCTTATGCAATTTCATCACTCCCTCATAATTTTTGCACTTTGATACTGCTCCCTTAGAAGTGATAGGAGAAGAGTTTCTCCTGAACAGACTATGCATGTTTTCAAGACTGGGACGACTGACCAGTGATTTTAGTTCAGGCACACTTAAAAACGTTGGTAAAGAAAGAAGAAACCATTTTAAAATATTCTAGTGTAGCAGGTAGGCAGGGCTAATCACTTTAATTTAACACCAAGAATAGTGACCTAAATGGTAGCCATATCTACCTATAAGGTAGATAATTCTGGGGAGACATTTTGTCCTGGGACTAGATGGGATCAGTGAACCTAAAAAGATTTTTGGCACATGCTATTCCACTGTGTATATTTGTCCGTTTTTAGTTCACACCAATTTCTGTTGTGATTGGAGTAGTCTGGAGGGAAGGGATCTGAAACAAATAGCAAAGGGTCTTTTCTAACTTGGAGTTTCCAATCAGTGTAATAGTTAGTTATGTTTTATGGTTAGTGCTTCATGCAGCCATAAAAGATTCTAATGCATTCATTGGCCTTTTTTTATTGATGTGGTCAAGTGTTTGTGTTTCCGATTGAAAAGACTAGGCAGTATTGAGTTTTTCAGTACAATGGAGCCAAACCTTTGATTTCTGAATGTATAAGAAATGGTTATGAATATACCAGTCCAGTCTGGTTTCTGTGTCATACTCAGATCTGGCTAGGTTTGGTTTCCTGCTCTGTTTTAAAGTTACTTATGTCCAAAGCAGCAGGTCTGTCATTTCTACAATTGCCTGAGATGTTTTTTTGTGGTCTTCCACAGAAAAATCTCCCAGATTTTGATACTTTGGCATCCAAAGCCAGATTCACATTGCAGACAAATCAAGCCTTAAAATGTGGATATTGATCTAAAAATAGTTCTGATCCTGATATCACTTCTTGATCTGTAATACTCAGTAAAACCAAAACCTCAAACTGCTTATAGAAAAGCACCACCACTTTTATAACTATACAATTACCCATATCTACCCAATGCCTGCCTAGTTTTCTTGCTCTAGACATGCAGTAATCATTGAAGCAGGGATGTGAATTCAATCTTCCTTTTTATCTGCTGAGTGACAAAATAACCAGGCATTATAATCAGTTTTCTTTATCCAAAGGAATATTTTTATTTATTTTATTTTATTGGTGGACTAAAACCACCAACGAACTGAAACTATTTCTGTAGTGTGGTGGAAATTGCATAAAGCATTCACCTAGAGCATCTTCTCCCTGACTTCAGCCTCTGCTCACTGAAGACTCTCCTAGATCTCACATGGGCTAAGTGACTACTAGAATGGTCACAGTTGGCTAAGAGGCTTTATTAGATTTAAAATGAAGTCCTGCTTTTAGTTTTGAACCTCCATATGGGCCGTTCACTTCAGAGTTGGACTTATGATCCTTGTGGATCTCTTTCAACTCAGAATATTCTGTGATTCTGTGATCTGTAAATGAGTTCTGCTAAATTCATAACCCTTGTGAGGATTTCATATGAAATAAGTGAGGGTTTTTAAATAAGAATTTCCATGGAAGAATGATTCTTGATCAACTCTAATTTGTGCATCCTGAGCCTTTCCTTCCTAGGGTCTTTCAAGGTCCATGACTAAATTAGCTTCTCGGAAAGGATGAAGAATGGTGTTATCTTGCTTCTAAGTGTGTCATTTATATGACACAGGAATATAACCTTGGATTATCAAATGCATCAGCACTAACAAGTACACTAATAACTTTGAATTGATAAGGGTGTTGGGCTGGAAAACTTTATCCTCAATTACCTGCAGAGCAAATTCAAAAAGATAAGTAAATCCAAGGTTTTAGAAGACTGTGTGGACACCTGGACATATTTTTGTGCCTTGACCCTTCTGCTTCCATTCAAAAAGATTCACCAGGAATATAATGCATTGCAAATGGGTAGCTCAGGAAAATAATGGAAGAAAACTTGGTTTTTCATGTCTTGCGGTCCTCCTCCTGCAGTGGGAGCTAGTTCTCAGAGCTCCAGAGTTAGGTTTGCATCAGAAGCCGTAGAGATGAAAATATAGATAAACTTCAGATATGAATTATGTGCAGAGACTCTGAAGATGTCAGCTCAAAGAAGAAAACATGCATGTTGAATTGGGCATGGACACATACCTGTGAAGGGCTACATACGTATTACCAGACGAGAGAGTATTTTTTTTGAGTTTCTGGATTAGGCATGTTTCTCACACACATCCTGATTTCATATTAGGGCATAAGACAGCCACCACCTTCCTTCACGTCTCTGGTTGCCACAGAAAACAACCCAGGTGCATGGGTAGGAGTAGCTTTGGCTGCTTCAGCTGGTTTCCCAATCAGTGGACAAAACACTAAAATTTGAGAACAGTCAAATAGAACACAGCCCTTGTTTTTTGACTTCATATAAATATATCAGATCTGATATAGAAATAATAAATATCGCTGTGGTTTGAAAGACAGATGTCTTCCAAGGAAGGTGGAAACATCCCTTGGAATGGAGAATAGGACCCCTTCCATCCAAATTATTGTAAATTTGAAATTAGGGGTTTTCAGGCAAAGATATGGAAAAGGAATAACAGTTCTTCACTGGTATGTATGTGTATAACAAGGCAAACAAACAATAACAACAAACAAGCCAGAGAACCCAATGGAGTCTCCTCCCTGCGGTTTGACCCATTTCCCCTTCGGTGCAGTTCCGGTCACAGCCAGCAGGGGCGCTGCTGGCTCCCGGCCAGGCAGGGGGTGCGGTGATTCCCCCGCGGCTGCAGGGGGCGCTGTGCTGCGGGGTCGGGGACCGCACGGTCATGGCGGCTTGGCCGAGACGGGAAGGATGGAAAAAAGGTTTTCTTTACAAATTCTCAGGGGTAGCCAATCTAGGTGCCCCTCTGGATAGTGTAATGAGTTGTAGCAGGGACCTCGGAGCAGCAGCTGGAACGGCAGGGATGAGGAAAGTCCTGGAGTAGTAGATGAGGTATATCAGAAACTCTGCACCTGTAGCAGGAGGCCTCGGCAGGCACTGGGTGTGGGGCTACAGTGTAGTGGGAAAAAAACCCCAGAGCAGTGGCAGAGCAGTATTGGGGCTGGGCAGCAGCAGCCTGGCTCCTCAACACGGCAGGGAGAGGTTCCCTTGGAGAGGGAAAGAGGCTCAGGGATCCCAGGATGCCCTGAGGGAGCTGAGCAGATGGCGAAGGATCCTGTCTAGTGAGGTAGGGTGTTAATAATGTCCCAGTGCAATGGCCGCTCTTATGAGCAGAGTTCCACTCCTGGTAGGAGGCAGCAGAAGACAGAATCCTGCAGGGGTGGCGAATTCTTCTGACAGTGACCCCAGCCTCTTTTACCCCCTCTTTTACCTCTCTCTCTTGCTGAGAAAGCAATACAGAGCTAGGAGCTGAGCCCAGCCAGTTCCCTCAGCCCCAGTCTTGTGGTATCTCTGCCCTTTCCAGGAGAATGTCCCTTAGCTACCATAGTAAAGCCAGCTGCACTCCTCCTTCTCTGCGGTCACTTCTTTTCTTTCTCCCAAGTACCAATCGTCACTGCTTTTTAGCAACAAAATGGGAGAAATGCCCTAAGAGAAATAAAATAAAAAAGGAAAAATCCTAACCTCAAACAAATATGTACAATAGGGATGGGATCTATCAAGCTCTGTAAGTGTCTCTTCTGGAAAACCTCTATGGCAATGTGTTTCACTTGGGCAGCATAGTTACTTCTTTACTGAGGCATTCACATGGATTTCTTTGGCCTCTCCAGAGGCTTTTCCTCAATTTTATACTAATTTCAAAGGATGCTTGAATTTCAGAAATTTGGGAAGAGTGGCATTTTGAAAGGAAGACTATTCATTGGCATGGCCTGACTAAGAATCTAAAGACATTTTCCATAAGTTAGCGTGTCTTCAGACGTGAGGTCATGTTATTGGGTGTATTCCACTAAGGAATGTCAGGTGAGCCTTAGGTCATGGATGTTTCAGTTGCTGTGTCTCCAACAGAGACATGCTGAAGGGAGCATGTGCATCTACACTGGTATAGTGAAAATAAGGGAGAACTTGTTCTTGTAATTGCCACAGCTAACCATCTCCCCCAGTAAAAGGAGCTCTCTCCAACCATCTTAATAGAGGACGCCAAAAGGAAAATTCGGTATGTGACGCCAAAAGGAAAATTCTTACTATCAAAACTTTAATAACAATCCCTTTCTTCTTCTGTCTGCTCCCATATTCTGGAAATGGCTATTTGGAGCCAGGATTTCTCAGGAGTTGCCTCACACAGCTGTCAGAAGGTCATGCAGGCAAATTGTGTATGGTCTCTGGCCACACCCTTCTGGAAGTACATGTGGCCCAGCCAGATAAGAGGCATTTTTTCTACTGGAGAGCTGTGGACAAGACCTAGCTCATCTGGGCCTGCCAAGATTACAGTGCAAATTTTACAGGCCATGACAAGATTACAGTTTTAGTAACACTGTTATTGGTAATGAAGATCAAGACATTATCAAGACATTTCCAAATAACAATGTCATTTAATTGTGTGTATTTGTACACAGGTGGCTTTTTTTTTTTTCCTTAAAACCAGTTTGTCCTCTCATTCTGTCTGAAATACAGCCCTGCAAGAGATTGGCTGTACAAATTCACTCACAAACTAGGTCAATCTGTTTTCACCTAGAATCAATATGCTCTTGCCCAGAAATCTACAGTGCCTACCATAAAGAGGTGCAATGCTGTGAACCCATACTGAGGATTTTACTGACATATCCTGAGAAATCCTGGTGCTCAAGGGTTGTTTGTCAATCCCTGGCTTTCTTGTTTACATTGCCTCTTATCAGTAGAGTGACAGACTGTTTGCAAAGCAGCTTGTCTTCCTTCATCTCAAGACTTCTGAAGCTTCTCCTCAAAATTTTCCTGCTTTTGACCTGACACTGGATCTGCTCTAGCCGTAGAAGTTATTCAAGGCCTGATCTCCTGTTTCGGGGAAACTCCCCAGGCTGTCTGCAGACTCTTTCCAGTAGAACACTCTGCACTGAAAGGTTTGGTTTAACTGGAGTAGGTATGCACACACTCATGTACCCAAAAACCACCACAGGACCTGCCACCTTCTTGAATTTTTCATGTACTAGATGCCTGGGGGATTTCACACAGTTCTCTTGACCTGAGGTAGAACTCAGTCTGACTGGGAGGTAATTTGTCAAAAGTCCTTCCTATCATAGTTTTACTATCACAATACCCCACCCTGTGGTCTTGGCTATGAACCAACTGGAAGGAAAGAAAGTCAAGTTCCCTAGATTTCCCTTGGATAAGAAAGGAAATACAGATGCGGTGACTAACAAACTGATCTTACTTGGAAAAAACAGCAGCATCTTCTTCATCCATGTCTCTTCAGTGACCACATGGCTGGCAAGAGACCAAATTATTCTTCAAAAGACAGGTCTATAGCCCTCACAAAGACAGGCTGTTGGGAGGTACTGACAAGCCAGGTCTGAGGCAGTGCCAGAAGACTTTTTCCCTGAAGCAGTCAGAGAAGGCGGTGGTGTCATGGTATTACTGCTTATCTGGATTCCTCTGTGTGGAGACCAGCATTATATCTCCAAGGAAGATATGGGCCAGCATCTCTTTGAACCTGTCACCCTTGCAATTATTATAAAAACCCCAAGTTCTACTAACCAATTGAAATTCCAGACCCAAATTAATTGTCCTTTATCATTATGCCTAAGAGCAGAAGACATTGTAGCTCGTACTGGAAGGACTAAAACTGAACTGCCTATCAGCGGGGAAGAGACTGAATTCATCTAACCACAGTCACATTAAGGGTGCATATCTAGCATAAGCCATTTTCCTGGGCTCTCCTCCCAGTCAATGGAACAATTCCATGGAGTGATTCACTGCATCCTAGGAATAGTGCCTGAGGTAGGTGGGGTGAATCACTCTGGGGAGTTGCCTGGCTCTCTCTGAAGAGAGTTTTGCCAGACAGCTTTGATGACAAGCCTTTCTTTATGTGCTTAAAATTAGATGAGATGAATCCCACCTCTGAGTGTTCAAGCTCACTGTTTTACTGAAACAATGAAGAGCTGCAAATTGCATAAGAATGCAAACAGCTGATGTTTTTAAGTGCCCAGATTTACCCAGGGCAAATCCTGCATGGATTTCGCAGTCAGGGTGGAAGGCAACTGGACAATGCAGTCTGTGTGGGAGGTGCTTGCTCAGTCTGCAGTGGGAGGTGCAAAGCTGCTCCTCTCACCTTTGCTCCCAGATCCAGCTCCAGTTCTGACACCTGCTGATTTGCATTCATTTTGTATTTCCACATCATGCTCTATGAGGTCTCTACTCCCATTCAGCTGTACAACAAGCAAGCTATTAAGAGTTGCTATACCTTTTAGATAGGTAAAGCTTACTTCTCATTGCCATGAGTACAGTGACAGGCATGAGGGGCCATGAAAGCCATCACCAGTATGAACCACTGCCATGGTACTGTGCAGGGGTAATAGATGACCCTGTCACACAAACAAGACACAGGATTCCTGCAGAATTGACTCCGAACATTAACTCTCAGTGTGTCTGTTTTACCTAACACCCCATGGATGACTGCTGGAGGACTTCCACCAATTACAACAGGAACAAAAATGTGAATATTATGAATCCAGCAATATTTGTTTTATACCAAGCACAAGATTTGGGGGGAAAAAGGTAAACCATGTAGAAAGCAAACATTTATAGAGGATTGAATGCTCTCAGGTATGAATTCATTATCTTTCTCCTCTGGCTATGGGCTTTTAATGAGTTAGGAATACCAGAGACAGGACAGTGAAATCATCACCTGAATTGACTATATTCGTGTCCAGTTTTGTCAATATTTTTTGTCCAAAGACCTGGGAATGGTAGGCTTTATATCCTTTTATATGCTCCCTGTTGAATTTTACTCCTGTAAATATTTGCACGTTTAAATCAGTAACCCTAAAGGCCTCCATTTTTAGTATGCAAAGGTAGTTTCTTCCTAGAGGACAGAATGGCACAAGTGGTGTCCTTGTAATGTCATTCTGGCAGAAAACAAACCCTGGAATTGCCATGGATAAAAGCCCGTTTTTTCAAAGGGCATTTCTGGTTATCTCATTGCTTGATCAGAGGTCAAAAGGCTTGTCCCTGCAAAGACTATCCAAAGTTTAAATACTGGCTGATCAATTAATATCTATTTATCTAGAAGGTCCCAACAGAATTTCTTTTTGGTGGTCTATGTACTTGAGGACATAGGTCATCAAAGGGATTAAAAGACACCAGAACCATGTGGTGTTCCCACAGTTCCTGCTTTTTGTTGTCCCAGTGGCTATAGGGAAGGCCTGATGCCTCTTGCACAGCCCACATCTGTCTGGAAGTATTTCTGGCCTCCCTCCCCCATAAGCTGCCCTGCAGGGAAAGCAAAACCACTTATTTTTTTGCCTTCTTTCCAGTCAGGGATGCTGGGAAGTCTCTGCTGTTTGCTATTTCCTCAGTTTGCACCCTCTAAATGAGGGAATGGGGCCCCTGTGGTAAATGTTAGATGTGTCCTAATGGCAATCACTTCAAAGGAGTCCATATGAACAAGAGTGACTATTCCCCCATGATGGCTGGGAGGGCCATTATGAGCAGCGATGGGTGGCCCAGGGCTTCAGAACTGCTCTCCTTGCCCCTGCCCTTCTGTGCCTGGCTGCAGACCTGGGAGCACCTCTTGGTCCATGCAGAGAAACGGAAATGGCAACAGTGAGTTTCAAAACTTCCCTCCCCTTTTTGGCTTCACAGCTCAAATAAAGAGATTTGTGTGAAGTTACTTGCACACAACTTTGCACAAGTCAAGCAACTTTGGGATAAAAAAATCCCAACCCATGAGCATTCTCAAGCCTTTAAAAATATCACATCCATTTGTATCTGCACAAAAATAGATTTAAGCACTTTTCCTATGATTCTGGACCATCAAAGTTTAGCAAGAAAGCAGAGAGAGAAAATGGGGGAGGGTTCATATGCAGACAGTAAAAATAGAATGGCATTTTTGCAAATTACTTTTCTAGTCTGCCAAGTGATTTCTATACAATGTATGATACTGGCAGGAAATCTGCCAGTCCATAGATTTTTCTGGATTATGATCCATCAGTCTTAATTTCTCTCCAATAGACGATGATATATAACACATGATTCATCACCTACAGCACCTTATTTTTCAATGATGACTCTGTGGCTGCAGAAGCCTTTGTGGTCCCCAACATCGGTTCAGGGGGCAGGAGTGAGATAAACTCAGTGTCAGTATAAAAAAATCAGTCTTCTGAGAAAAACTGCAACAGATGCAAGTGCTGGAGGTCTAGCCCCTCTTGCTATTAAGCAGGCTAAAAATACAGTAATAGCCCTCAGTCTAAGTTTCTTGTAAGAATCTCTAAGGGCCAGTGACAATGTTGTGGTTGTTAAAAATTGTTCAAGTTGGTGCTGAATATCTCAGTCAAGAATATTTCCACATTAGTGTGAGCAATATGTAAGCAAATTTTAGAATGAAAACCTTGGACAGAATGGGAATAGGAATCTCTTTCTTCTTCCAGAGTAGCTGGCTGACTTCCCTGGAGGACCTCTCTTTGGGCAAGATATGAATGAACTCGAAGAAGTCAGATATCATATACCAATAATGAGGGGGAGCAAACAATATTCACCATTGCCCTTACCCAATCCCCTTCCCCCCAAACTTCCTCCCTCTTCTTCAGTCTTATGCTGGGTTTCACAATTAGATGCAGACAGGAAGCTGGTAAATGACTTTCAATTGCAAATTCTGACGGCTTCACGGAAATCAGTGACAAAACTCACACTCTTTTCAGAAGAACCATAACTTTGTCTGCACTGCAAGAGGCAGATCACAACTCATGAGCATTGTACTGTTTTTGCAATAGTATGCGATGAGCAAAACCGTCATTTTGTCACTGTTTGATGAGATTATTTTGGAGCTACTCAACTACCTCATTCAGTTCAAGACACAAAATGGCTGTGAGTCAGCTGAAATTATTTGCTCCCTAGTTCCTCTAATAATAAGAGCATTTGGGTATCATTTTCAAGGAAGGCATCATATTGACAGGAAGAGTTAGGCAAGGATGCTGGTAAATAGATATCACGGTCCTTATTGAAGCCTCAACAAATGAACTGCAGTTTCAAAACAACCTTTATTCTGCTTGAAGACTTATTACAATTTTTAAAGCAACTCAAAAACAAGACACAGCTCCATCAACTCTACAGCTTGAACAAAACGCTAAGGAGGCATGTTTTCACTGTTGCCTTGTAAAGGCAATGTACAATCTGCTTTACTCTCCACCTCCTCAACAACAATTTTAAAACAAAGCAATCTTAATGTTTTAAAGACATGTAACAGAACAGAGCTTTATTTTCAAAAAACAAGAAGAAAAAATAAAATAAAATAGCAGCATCTTGGGCAGCTAATGCAATCTCATCAGGACAAGTGCAATGTAACCTTACCAACTCTTACAGTTTAGTCTTAACTGCAGTAAACAGAACATGACTCTACATAAAATGTTGCACTTTGTAACCTTGTCCCATGGGAGGCATTATGCTTTGAGCTGCCCATTTCTAAAGTGACCCTGAAAAAAACCAGTATCAGGATTCACTTTCCCAACTTAATACCATGCATAGCAAAAGCACTGTGTGAAAATCGGCAGTTTCCCCCATTAGAAGCATCTGAATGTTTTCCCAAGCATTATTATTTCATTGCCAATTACAAGACAAAGCCATTTTTTCACTACAGAACAGTTGACACCAAACAGAAAATCTGAAGATTTGGTTTTACAGATTGCTTGACAAGATAACGGAACCATACGGACAAGCTTTTTTTTTTTTTTTTTTTTTTTTTTTTAAAATAAACTATCCAACAACACAGAAACTCAGTTTTTTAACTGTATCTGGAAACATGCTGCACCCACAAAGGTCTAGTGTGCATGTGTGCGTCTTGAAACAAAGTTAATGATATCACTTACTAAATTCAGCAAAACGATCATGTTCTGTGAAAATGTATCTATATTGGGAACTGTTCATACATAAACACAGCAAGTGTGTATGAGTATGCACAGATATGCATCCCCAACCTGCAAATTCATATTTCAACTGAATTAAATCAGAAACTCTAAATTTTGCCTGTGAGTTTTGGTTCTCTTTGCTATGTCTCGTGCCTTTCAAAGGCCTTGTGAAAGAGATGCTGCAATGCAGCATAACTCAATTTAAAATAAAATGAAAAGTTACGCAAATAAAAAACAGAAAAAAAAAAGTAACATAGCCCATCCATTGATTATATTCGATGAAAAAATTATGCATGAATAGAAATACAGAAAAACACTGTGTTTCTTCAGTTATATCCCCATGTTTTTTTTCTGTATATAGTAGTCTGAGATCAGATCAAAACTGGAGTGAACAATATAGTACATTAAAGACAAACAACTCTGCAGTGAATAGGGCCTTTGGCAGGACTTAGCTCTGTGCATTAAGTAGGGAGAGAAATGCAGAGGCCACACAATATGTAAGTACCAAAGAAAACCCACTCATGCCAATTTGAGGGCATAAATGATCCCTGCAAATTGCACAGACCCTGTGTAGGCAGAACATCCCCTTAAGAAGCCCTAAGCATTCATCCTTACAACATAGGGCTAATTTCTCACTGCTGCTTGTGCAAGAAAAGCAAGTGTCAAATCTGCACACACACTATTTTTTTTCTGCTACAGCCACGCACAAAGAGAAGTTGCACAGCACACAGGAATGAATTATATTCCATACTGGGCTGGGCATGCTAAGGATATGGCCCACTGACATAGCAGGGGTTTTCTTAATATGAGGAAAATTAGATCCAAATGCTTTAACTATGATAAAATTTCTTGACAAATGCTACGTAAAACATCAATTCAGATTACATATATTTTGCCTACAGAGAAAAAATACAATTTTACTCTTAAAATATTTAACATTCAGAAATTAATACATGTCCAAAGAATATCTTGGATTGCTATAAGCGTTAAACTGCTGTATATTGAACTAATCTGTTACTTCAAGCCCAGTAGTACAACTGGCATGCTAGAGTTATTGTTGGTGTTTTTTGTGGTATTAACCAGCTATTAGTATAACAGATTCCCATGGTCCTACAGGCCTGAAAAAAGTATGGAATGAGAAAGGGAAGGCATGAAAACTAAACTTCTAATCAGAAAAATATTCAGAATAATTTTCTAAGTGATGACTATCATGAAACAGTATTTGTTGGATCTTGTTTCCGGATATAAATAAGAAAATACACCTATAGGAAAGCAAAGACAACCCACCAAAAAAAAAAAAATTTAGACCACAAGGTCAAAATAAAACGAAAAATCTTACAGCCTCAGAACTGAACTAACAATGTAAAAAATGAAAAGATAATATAAAAATTAGTGGAGACTGTCAATTTTCTTCTTATTATTTCCAACAGCTTATAAAGCATTGTGTACTTTGAAATAAAACACGAGGATCTCTAACCAGAGCTATTATAAGGGAACTCCATGGGTCTCATTCTTTTGATTGTGTGTGCAACTCTCCTTAATAGTAATAGATCTTATCTTTTGCGTCTTGGGGGAAGAATAATTTCATATGTTCACTTAGTCAAATCTTTTCCAAGATTTCTCTGAATGTCATTACTTTATTGATTTGCAATGTGTGAATTTCTTGAGTGGTCAGGACAATAAAGAACTATTGCAAGCCATTGACAGTGAACTATCTCAGGATTATGGGTAACACTGTTTTAGTGAGATTTATGTATTTGTTTCCATTAACTGAAACATGATTTTGTAAGTCTCTGGTGCCCTAAAATTAAGGAAGTGTTCACTTTGATACTGCCTCAGCCTACAGACTTTTGAAAATACGTATCATAGCCTAATCATTTTCAAAAAATATATTTTCCAGCCTTAATTAGTTCTATATTGTATCCAAATGTTCTCAGTAGAGGTGGAAGGTTTTTTTTTTCCACAATACTAATACAAAAAACAAACCTAGGCAACAGATTGGAGAAACTTCCTTCATGTGAAATGAAAATACCTTTACAGGCTGGCAAAAATTCTGTCACAGGAGGTCAAAAAGTCATTTATTTACTGTGAAGGTGGATTCATTCTGAGATCCAAACTATCTACACTCTACACTGCAGTAGCAAAATATCCCCATTTATTTCTGCAGTCACTATCAAAGAAGGATACACTATTTTCCTTGTCTTCCATATACAAAGACAATCAGGAAAGAAGTCCAAAATGCTTCAAGATGCAAATGTAGCATGGTACCGTATTCTAAAGATATCTCTGAAACAGTATTGTTGGACTCAGTGATATTTTGTAATATTCATATAATTTTATTGAATTAAGCAGCTTTGAAGCTTATCAGGCACTGCCCAACAAAGTATTCAGTCAAAAAAAAAAATTATGAATTTTTAAACTTTGAGCTAGTAGCTCAATATTCTATACACTGAAAACTGTAAAATATTTCATAGTTTAAATTTTCAAGCCAACTCTTGCTGGCTCCCTGTACATTAAAACAAAACAAAACAAAACAAAAAACCCCAAACAAACAAGGAAATTATTAACAAAAAGTAATCACCAGGAAGAATATCCTTAGGAAAATGAAATTAAAAAAAAAGAAGACAAAAAACCAAGAAAAACAAGCTTAATCTGTAGATATGCTTGACACTACAGCCTAAAGAAAATTCAGTATTGCATAGCATAGTCTAAAAATTCAGCTTTCAGCAAACAGAAAAGGAAAAAACAAAGCAGTTTGGTATTGACAGTTTCCACCAACGACAGTTAGTCATCCAGTACTATGTACATTATTATACACTGTAAGCCATTGAAAATCCTGTTTTCTTCAGTCTTAAATATATTCTTAAAACAGGATTTTTAATCATCTAAACAAAACACTTCCTGGCACTTTGCTATTACAATTACTCTGAGCAACATACTGTAACTGAAGTCCTTTTAAAGTGTCTCTTAGAAATGAAAGTGCCACTCTGCTACATATCATTCACCAGAAACTAAAATAGAACCACAATGCTGTATGTCTGGATCCACTGAGTGCAGCAACACCATTCCAAGTCAGATTGTGACCACGAAATTCCAATAACTGAATGACACAGACCTCTTATACCTTGTGTCTAGTTAATCCAATGTTCTAGCTGGTAAAGCTTCAGAAGTGGTCGTAAACAAGCACCATGCTTAAAGGCCTCTATGTCCCTGCAGGGAGATCAGGTTTGGATTTTTCTCTTGTGTTTTTCTTTTATAATTACAAAAAAAAAAAAAAAACCAAAAAGCACTTCAGATTATAAACATACATTCACAGCATAACACTGTGATCTCTCCCACTGCAGTTGTGAAGGAAATCCTTAGTTCCATCCGAAGACAACTAGCTTTGATACTGCAAATTCTTGAGTAAAGCTGAAAGGAGCCTTTTCTCTCCAGAGGCCTCAATGTTGCCAAGTATTTTCTTTAAAAAAACCAAAAAACAACCCAGAGTATTAGGATCTTCATCGCCTCTGCTGTGCATATACTGGATAGGCTAGCGTGACATTGAGAGAGTCATTGTGCTGCACAAGTGATGTGTGTTGGTAATGTAGCACCAGTTCTTTGAGCGAGTTGTACAAGTTATATGGCTCTGCAAATCCATACCCAGTAGGTGTTTTGTTTATCACACAGTGCTTTACTTCACCATCCACCCTAAAAAAACAAAAACAAAAACAATCAGTCTTTAGTTTCCATGTACAGTAAAATTAAGATCGAAAATAAGGTATTAGCAATACATCTTAAGATGCTAGTTAGTACATAGAATTCCTCCATTTTGTTGTAGGAAAATGGTAAAAACCTATGTTGAGTCCAAATTTGTGAATGTCATTCTAGCTTAGGGAGGAAGGAGATAGGCAGGACTTAGCAGCTGCACAGAAAGGAGAGCACACATATTTTGGTTTCCCCTCTGAGTGAGGCTCCTCTGTGGGAGTGGCATAGGTTGGAGCTGTATAGAAAATGGAGCAGCAATAAGAATGGCCTCAGGAGTCCTTGACCTGCTACTAAGTCAAAAGATCCAAGAGGAATTGCGCATATGCAAGTCACTATCTGCCCCAGCTGAAGGCAGCCCCTTGCATGTGGGTTATAACGTTCACAAGTTAGGGTACATACACAACAGAGCAGGCGTAGCAGCCTTGTTTGCTGCTCTCTCGAACAAGGAATGTTCCATCTCGTTTTCCCCGCAGCAGATTTTCAGCTTGGCTTCTATTGATATTTCCCACATTCCATGTTCTCTCGTCATGATGAGGCAAGTCCTCATCATCTTCTACCATAGAGTATTGGCTGTTGGAAACAAAAAATGTGTTTGTGAAACAAAGAACAAAATCCATTAATTAAGTAGTCTTTATTCCATGTTACAGTGGTTAGCAGGATGCCTCCTTGGTAAAACTAAGGATTTAAACTAAATCATACTGCACCATTTAAACTACTGCATAAAAGTAAAATATAAGCTCTGTTTCTTGTTTCTTTGAAGAACACTCATGTAAATTTTAGGAAGAATATAAAAAGATGATGTGTTATTTTTCAGAATATACTGTGAGCACTTTAGTACTTCTGCATTGCTCACTGTTTTGGTAAATAGTAAGCCCAACAAAATCAGTACCCTCTGAGTCAGCTTCATTTCCAAAGAGCAGAACACTTGGTCAGCAGTGAAAAATCATGCAATGTATCAACTACAGCTTCTGCCTAGAGAACCTCTGAGCAGTTACATAGGGAGGCATTAATTATTTATAGGGGAATGGCTTTGTGAAAAGGTGCAAGAGTAGAGTGCTTTCTCTCTCTCTCTCTCTCTCTCTCTCTCTCTCTCTCTCTCTCTCTATCTCTCTCTCTCTCTCTCTTCCCCCCCTCCGCCCCTTATGAGATTATGAAAGTAGCATGCAATACATGCTTCTCTACTAAATCAGCAACCAACTATAAAGCTGATTCAGAGTTACAGAGAACCTTCTGAGCTAAAGCTCACTATGAAAAAAGAAGCATCTGGTTCAGCTGTGTGGGTATCACCTTGGAATTTTGCAGTTCCAGAGCTCCCCAATCCCACAACAGCTTGTAGTGTTTGGCTCTCCCTCTCCTGTTCAGCTTGCAATAAGTCTGTGTTAGGCTAATGCATTCATTATCTCTGTAATAGGCTTTTAATTAGTTTTCCTTAGGTCTAAGAAAAGATAACTTCTCACTCATCTATGGTTCTGTTTTTCTGAAGATTCTTAAAGTAGTCAACAGAAACCAGCAATCGCACACAAAATTTTATTTTTCATAAAAAGTTCTTTTTTTTTCAGGTAACACTACCTCCAGGTGCTTTATCCCATCACTCTTTTGACCTGCACGACATTCGCATACATTCAGTAGTGGCTCTGTTTTCAACCAGCATCTAGAGCTAGCAATTCTTGTTTTCATTGTGCTTATTATATTGGGGGATTTTATTCTGCAATACAACTCTGGAAGAAAAGCCATATTCTAAAAGTTTAATTTTTCAGCAGTTACCACGCTTGCCAGCAAGGAGTATCAGAGTGTGAGAAAATGAAGATTTTCTTTAAACAGTTGCATTATTATTTTGATGCTACATTAAACCCACAGAGTGTTCTTTGTCTACTGTCTAAGATATAGGAACACTAGTGGGAACAGGTGCCTACATATTTTACAATATCTCATCTTTGAGTTGTGCTAAGACTGAGAAACCAACACGTCTTTAAAATGTGCATGTCATTTTTATCTCCTGCTTCTACCACAGTGATCAGCACAATTTCTAGGATAACAGTAAGAATTTATTTATTAACAATAAACCAAGCCAAATGAAAATAGATATGGACAAGGCCAGAATGCAAGGCAGAATGCACTACAGTCATTGTCAGTCTGCTGCTTTCATTTTATATTCAACCAGGTAGCATAAAAGGGATGCACAAGAAACTACATAGGCAGGAAATGTTGATACAAATACTACTGAGACAATTTTGATTTTTCTATTTGTTCATTTTTCAATGTTACTGTGCTTCAGATATTATTTTGTGACTTGCTTTTGTTTAAATTTGGCCTATGTTTACACAACCCAAGCACTTTTTGCCTTTTTCTTCCAGGAATGAAATGAAATGCATTTATCAGCCTACCCTCTGTCAGAACCTACAGTAAACCAACTGTATGAAATGACAGAATACTACCCTGCCATTTTCCAGAAAAACAAAACAGACCACAAAACTACAGGATATCCCTCAGCACATACAAATTCCTCATCTCCAATAGCAATGTGACACAATGATGTGGGTACCCTTATACTGGATAACATCATGAGACCCACAGTTGAGATTTGGAAAAACCTGCTCATGCCTAAGAGACCCTCTGAATAATTTATCCATCTGTATGACATCTCTCTAAAGTACTAACACCTTACAAACTTAATTTTGCTGGTAAGAAAAAAGACATAGGTTACATTTCAGTGCTTTGCTACAGTAACTTGAATATGCACTTCGCTGAAAAAAGGAGGAGAGTAGAGGGTGAGACAGCACCCTTTCTAATACTTGCATTATGTAGGCTGTCATGTCTTAATAGCATGCCTTGTTACTGAAGACCTAGGCTTGAGATTTCCTCTTTGTGGTCCAAGACTTAAATATGCCTTATCTCACTTCTGTATTTAGGTGATTTGAAATACCAGAAATATCTAAATCTTTCAATACTTACTCTTCTGCATTTTCATTTCCAAGCCATTCATTTAGCTTCTTTTGCCGAACACCTTTTTGAGTCAGCCACCTGCACAATAATTGTAAATTAAATTAATTTTTAGTCTCAAAATTTGGATACTATTAAGAACCAAACAACTTAAAATTTGTTAATTCATGATACTCACATCAAGTACTGATCTCTTGTCTTCCTCAGCTGTATGAGATCTGGCTTAATGCTGTTCATACGCTTGTCTATCTCTCTATATTCAGCTGCTTGCTTTTTTAAGTCTTCTTCTAATCTACGCCTGCTGTCCACAATTTCACTTATCCGAGACTTCAGTTTTTCGTAGTTGTGCATGATTCTAGATGGAACAATGTGGTAGGTTACACTTTGATGTCTTATTCATAACTTTATACTCTGTTATTTAGAGGTGTAGACACCTAAGAGAACAGATTATTTCTCTAGATATAGTTATACATTTTGCCAGTTCATGTCCACCCTATTTGAGGCTTCTTTGTTTACAACTGAACAGTTTCAAACTTGTCATCTTCCTTCAATTTTAGGCAGACTTATACTTGGCATTGTTTGTTTTTTCAAAAATCATACAATTTGATATTCAAAATCAAATACTGACCTTTGTATTTCTTTTTCATTTCCTTCCCGTTTAAATTTTTCAATGTATTCCTTACTGTATCTTTCCTGTGTTTGGCACTGCTCTTCAAATATTTTTATCGTTTCATTAAATGCCTCAATGGCTGTTCTTTTCATTTGAATTTCCTGAAAATAAAATAATTGTTATTGCAGTTGTTATCAGATAAAGGGGAAGATTTATTGGTTTGTATCACAGAAACACTTCAGTATATTGTAGGAGAATTTCCTTTCAATATCCCTTTATCAAAACATATTTTGTCTGCTGAGCCTCATGGCATAGAGACAACAGGCCTGCACAAAAATGTCACTGTGTAAGATTTCCATGATGAGGTTTATCAAGAAATAGAACTGCTAAAAAAAAAATCAGTTACAATCTTTGATTTATATAAACAAATTGATGCTTAGAACCTTATGGCAGTGCACTTTGCCCTTTGTATGAACTCAAGTCATTAGAGGCACACCTGGCTTTCTGAAATAAAGGTGGCCTTGACAGGTCTCAGGAGGTTATCTGGTTTACCCTCCTGCCTCTACATACCTAGTTGGTAGCCAGGTCTTAAGACATTAGTTCAAGTTGGCGGCAATTCTCCCATTTTCTTCAATTCTTTTTAGGTGTATTTCCTGCACACTTTAGGAAGCAGTCTTGATTCTGGGACTTTAAAACTGGACTTTCAGTGTCACTTCAAGGCATGGCTAATAATTGATTAAGCTGAAAGAGGCAGCTTTTCATTCCTGAATTTTGTCTACACAATTCATCTCTTTATCCTGCATAGGTAAATCAGACCCTTCAAAAACTCAAAATAAAATGCAATGCTTCCCTGAAAATGTGCCTTGAAAACTGTAACTCAGCTGGATGAGGTCAGTATGCAGAAGTGGTGTAAATCAAGACAGTTGTAAATCAGACTTGCTTTGGATGGAGCTTTCAGACTTGGGCAGAGGGTGGCTTAGTTTACAGGTGGTGGCTGTTCAAACGTGAGTAAGTAATTGCACTATTCTGAGCAAGCACATCAGGGCAATGCAGTGGTGGTGGAAGAGAGGAGTAGGAAGATGAAAATACAAAAGCACAATAATATTCTTCAAAATCTGCAAAGTCTTCCATTCCCCCTTTGGTTCAAATCCAGTTTACCTGAGATGTTCTTGTGTAGTCTTCATAGAGCCTGTCATATTCTCTGCTTTTTTCTTGGAACTGGGTATTATATTCATGTAATTTCTTTCCTACTGCTTCAATGCTATCCTCTTTTACAACTTGATCCTGGAATGATGAGCAGAAAGATATTCTGTAAGGAAACAATTATATTGCCCAGCTTTTCTGGACAAAACTGCTTAAAAATGTTTAAATAATTACATGGAAATGTGACTCCTCTTTCACCAATATGCACTAAATGCATGATATGCAAATGAGATATTATTGACAAAAAGGAAATTTGCATTGCAAGTGTTTAGCTTTATACTGAAAATTACATATTTCACCATTGAGTGGGATAATTATTAAGATGTTTATTTCCTAATATTATACCTGCATAATTTAAAGTTTTAAATATTTACATGCAAAGCGTGGAGTTGGTTTTAAACAAAAATATCAGGTTTTGTACCCACATGATTTTTTCAAACAGTAACAGAGCTGAAGTTCTTCATGTTTGGCAAGTTCAACAATAATTTCTCTGTATTTAAGTGAAATGGAAAGAAAATAAACTAAATTACCTGCTGGTACTTAGATACTGGATAGAGTAATTTTACATCTAGTTTAGGATTATACTGGGCTAGAGATTCATTCCGGTAGTGGTTTATTAGCTCAACCACAGAGTTGAACGTTAATGGGTCAGAAAAGCCGTACTTTCCATCTCGGTGAAAAATTTTGATTAATTTGTTATTTCCTCCTTTCCTGCAAATAAAGTATATTGAAAAGTTAGCCATGCTTCAAGTATTCCTAAGAATACTCTGCATTAAGAGCAGTTATTGCATTTTACTATAAAGTATTACAGACCCAGGGTAACTAGTCTTACCTCAGTGTCAGTGTGTAGTCCCCGTGCATTTTGGTTGAAGCATCTCGTACCAAAAAGGTACCATCAGCTGTGTCTCGAAGCTTCTCATTTACTTCTTCTCTAAAATGAAAGCAAAAGTAACCAATCATTTCAATCAGTTCTCACACACTCATTCTTCCACAGAGCTCGAAATTCAAATTCAAATGTTTTGAAGTAAGAGTGTTTTAGAAGCCTTCTATGTCTCCATATTAATACAACTATATATTACTTATTTAACGTTGTTAGAGTACAAGTGGGATAAAAAATGGCATACTCTGTGCTCTCACTACTGGACAAAATAATTATTCATGCAAAGCTCTTTCTGCTTGCTCATACAAGCCTATCCAACTGGAGCAGTCAGTGCTGCTCTAATACAGCTATATATAGTACAGATAAAAATGTTGCTAATATATGGCACTTGTTAGTCTGACTTGCTGATTATGGTGGCTACAGCTAAGGTTCTGAATGAAAGACAAGAACAAAATTCTTTCTTAGTGCTATCTTTTCATGCTAGCATTTCATATAAGTCTTAAAGTAACAGAACAACCATTTTGCATACTAAATTCTTAGTGACTGCCAGTAAATTT
The DNA here is from genome assembly GCF_027477595.1 of Haemorhous mexicanus. Classification (NCBI taxonomy): domain Eukaryota; kingdom Metazoa; phylum Chordata; class Aves; order Passeriformes; family Fringillidae; genus Haemorhous; species Haemorhous mexicanus. Next base: position 67,706,089 of record NC_082381.1, read on the forward strand.
TTAGTCAATTTGGAATGAAGCTAACTGTAATATGTTTATGGTGGAAACTATCATAAAATTGCTCTTAAAATTGTGAATTTTCTATACTCAAAGCCTAATACATATACACAGAATAGTACAGCAGTAATAGGACAAAGCCAAACAAAAGAAATACATGTCTTGAGGTGATTTACCTTGAGATATCCCCCCAGTACCATTCAGCGTCTTGTAATGACATGTTGTTATTCATGCTATTGTTAGTTACGGTATTGGGTTTCGGTGGCTTAGGAGGCAGTGCTGCAAATGAAAGGGGGGAAGAAAAGTTGTAACTCACTGAAAACATGACCATATATTCCTTGAAATTACACATTATTGCATAAATTTTATAATTCTATGAGTGTGTTAAAAAAAAAGAACTGGTTACCAAATAGAGTTGTCCATCTTTAACAGAGTTTAAAAGACACTACAGGAATCAAGAAATTTGAAAACAAAATAATTCAAAATAAAGTTTTACTGTTTCAAAAATGATATTATCTCGCAATAATATATTTTAAGGAAAATATAACACCATACTCAACTCCTGCCCCTGTGAAGAAAGCATTTGAGAAAAAAAAAAATCTGAAGTTTGCTTTTACCTTCTTTCACCATAACTGGGTGAACACAAGTAATAAAACAAACATGCCATTTTTTTTTTATCTTTCTATGTAATGATCATAGAGGAATGTTGCTGCTTTCTTACCTAGAAGCTGAGTAATAAAAGATGCAAACCCATAGCAATACAGTATATTTGAAGAAGAATCAGGGTTTTGAAATCCTCAGCATTCTGTGCAATGATTTTCAAGAAAACCAAAAAAACCAGACCCAACAGTTTAAGAAACCCATCTGTGACCCAAATATCCCTTGCGTTAATCTTAGTATCCTACAGAATAAATTGTGTTCCAAATGCCAGGACTGATTAACCACCCCCCCCCGTTTTTCAATGTCAAAGCTGCATATGTATACCAGTGGGTGCCAGAGAAGATACTGCAGCACTGACTTAGTAACAAGGGGGACTACACTGGAATCAGGATTAAAAATCAACTCAGCTCCTTCAGTTCTCCATTAAGTACAACATTCCCATCCTGTATATTTTGACCAGGCTGAAAAGACAATGTTTTTAAAGTTGCAAGGAATATCAGGATAGCATAATACTTTCATATGATATGAAAAAAATGATGCTACAACAGGAATTCAATTACTATTGCTAGATTTTAAAATTGTTTTTTCCTTAAACAAACCAAACCAATGATTTGGAATCACTGTTTCAGGAAATATGAGTGTTACTACAGCATCTCCTTTTAGGCACAGTGCGGAACAGAGAGAGCAAAAATAGTAATAAAAGAAATACAATTTTTACATGATAAAATAGCAGGACTAAAACTACATCTGACATAATAAAATCAAAACAGAAACAGGTCAATTCAGTAAAACTTCAATTAAGTAAGCAATCAGGTATTTTAATATGTTAAGATTCTAATTACTACAACCATGCACTAATCCACAATTTTATTCTAATTTATGAAAAAAGGAAAACTATTTGTATCAATAACAAAGTAAAGAAACCCTACATATCCAGTAACAATTTTTCAGCAGCTATTATAAAGACCAAAATAATTTAAGTCTTCTATAATAAGACTGCAGTTTTACCTGGTGGATCCATTTCTATGTAAAACATCAAGTCTGTGCCACAATTTATATCTGTCTTAGGATATTCTATATCCAGTTCTTCCATATTCCAAACAGTATTGTACATTTGTATGAGTTTCACTGAGTAAGCTCAGATACAAGAAAAGAGTCAGGCTGTCTTTGTAATGGTGTCTTGGAATTCATTTTAAAACCTATAAGGGGCTGCACTGTAACCTATTACATCATAATCCTCAGCCAATCATGTCAAAATAATGTCACCAAACCACTCCTGCTTTCTCATTTTGTTCTACATTAATCTTAAAACAATTTCAGTTTTGGAAAGAATCTACATTTAGCAGAATTGCAATATAAAGCTGGTATTTCACGCAAAAGGAGCAAGTGGACTCTCCTTGCCCATATTCCTGGCTCATTTTCCTGACTTTGCAGCATGGTACAGTCCAATCCTGGCAGGATGACAAAAGGCTGATATGCTGCAGCACGTAGCTCTTAGACACAGGCGCACACAACACTTACACACAGGGCAGCTCCCTTCAGAAGCAGGTTGCTCACATCTCAGGTGCATTCTCCTGCTTAAATGCCTGAAGTTTGCCATTCAAAAAGATTTTAAAGGATTCTATAACTACTGCACATATTAGAGATGCATTACAGAAGAGCATGACTGTGTGTGTATATCCATTACACACTCGTTTCAAATAAACACACGGAGAGATATCTATATCCACATAATGAAATATGGATTATATTTTTAAACTCTGCATATTTCTGCTATTTTTATGGGCACATAAGTATGATAGAGTTTATATTATGATATAAATGTGCTTACTGCAGAGATGTCTTCCTCTCTTACCATTATTATAACCACTATTCAAATCAATCTATATTAGTTAATTTTGAAATCTAAACCCCAAATATTGTAATCTTACATTCAGCTGATTCACTCAAACAATGGAAGAAAGTTATAACTGAGCAAACAACCATTCAAAAATGGTTTTGCTGAATATAAAAAGGCTGTGAGGACACAATAAGATTTAGTCTGCCTTTTCACACAGTTTCTCTACCCTATTCTCATTGATATATTTATCAAGTTAATTGTTTTTAAAAGCAAGAGTCTCTTGTCAGTGTCTCCTTCACCCCTTGTCTTTATGTCAGCAGCATCCTCCAACCATTTAGAGATATTTTATCTTAACTCCCTCATCACTGTCTGTAACTCTCTCTGACCTATTGGAAGAAACATGGACAGAATAGACTATTAACTTCAGAGCAGAATGCTATGTAAAGCAATATACTTGCTATAATCTATAGGGGGAGAAAACCAGAGACCAAAAAATAACTACAACTAGCTGTAGCAACTATCTCTGCCTTACATCTTAAGAAATTGTGGAACAGCTGCAATGTGCTCTATTTGACAAATACTCATTTAAAAAGATTAACACAATTTATACGATTTCCAAATATTTCACTCCTGCCCTTCCCCCATACCCCTCCACTGTCTGTGCCCCTGAGCAGGTTACCCCTTTCAGACAAGCATCAGCATACAAGAGCATGCCTGGAGTACAAACAAATACAAAAAGATGCAAGCTAGTTTACTTTGTACATTAAGAAGCTTCATTTTGAAGTAGACTCTCCCCTTCCTGTTGAGGTAGATATGCTCCAAAGATTCTTTCAATTTCCAAAATGAAAATCACCCCAGACATAAGTCTAAATGCTAAACTTCAGGGTTTAGCCCACCTGCTACCCAACCAAGTAACTTGCCAAGGTAATTATTTAAATTCAGTTACAAAGATTTCCTATAAAAACTGCATTGCTGCTTTTAGGTCTCATATGGGATCAGTAATTTTTTTTTATTCCATTGAATAAAGACTTTCAGGAAAAATTACTCCCCTAGAGTTTCAGTGGTGGCCAAATCTAGGACTGAACAAACTTGTATAATCAGGTTAGTGCTCAGCTCAGACTAGCCTAGCCTGCAGGCAAGAAAAGACAGAGGAGGCAGATAGGCTATTACCCATTCCGTATATAACCTGGAGAGGTACTGAAGTACTAGACTTGAATTCTTGTATCTTAAGACTTTTAAAGCTCTACCTGGTAATCAGTTACAGTATAATACTTCCACAAGATGATGAAAAAAACAGAGAAATTCAAAATCACTTACTTTGTAAATTATGCATCACAAATGATCACTCTCGTAAAACAGTCAGAAATACAATCCAATATTGGTTTCCTGTTATAAAAATCTTGCTTAAAAATAAACCCTAAAACCTCCATTTGCTAGGAAGCTTCTCTGAAGCAATGAAGAAAAAGAGATTGCTCTGCTTTCCAACCAATGTTCCATAAAACCCCCTAAAAGAGTTGTAACTTGCAGTGAGAAAATCCAAGCCCTCTCTCAACTGCTTAAACCTCTGTGCTGTGCAGAAGGTATCCACTTACTCTGGTTCATCATTAAAAAGTGAACCTGACTTCAGTACTGTGGAAAAAAAAAAGAAACCACCACCCTCAGTAGCTTGCACGTCCCTCTCAGATAAAGATCTCAGTTTCATGATTAACTTGGGTAGGTTCAAATATTTGCTGAGCCAGGAATTTCAGCTGGGGGATGGGAGCCAGATTCAAAGTAAAAGTTGTCATCAACTAACAAGTGGCCAAGGCAGAGCTAACTTTCTCATTTTAGCTAAGTAAATGAGAAGACCATTGTAAGAAGCCTTAAAATAGTCCCTATCACTGGCTGCTGCATGCAGCATTGAAAATGAGAAAAGCACAAGAACGGCCAAATACAGGAAGTGGCTAACTGCAGAAAAAAATAGAATAAAAATTTTCCTTGAAAAGAGCTGCATCTCTAGAAGCAGCCTTGTGCAGGCAAAACAGCCTGCTTGCAAGTACAGCATCACCTTGTACATGCTAATGCTGCATCACAAATATAGGTGCTGCTTCAAGACCCTTAGTCTGAGGCTGTGAGACTATCAATTTCCTATATACTAAAAATATTTTAAAAAACCAAAAAAAATCTGTCTGTATCCGTGGTGGTTTCCAGTACATCAGGATTGTTCATTTCTTGGGCAGACAGGTGGGAAAAGGAACTATACAGAGAAGGAGGAGCTTAGGTTAAATCCATTTTCCTTGCCCTAGTGTTTGGTGAAGATCAAAATTGCTAAAGGAACAGAGTAGCAAACGAAGAGCCTACTTCCCTCTGCCTTCAGAGGTCATCTTCTTTGCCAGTTAAACTTCCAAAAAGAAAATAAATTAAAAGTAAAAGGAGAAGCAGACACATTAAGAAAAGGGGAGAAGGGGACTAATGTTTTCCTTACACTTCTTGCAAACAGTGAGAATTTCTAATAAAATCACTGAGAATTTCTTTGAGATCTTCTTGCTGCTCCTTAAGACAGTCAAATAGTATTGAAAAGTTTTTGCCTTAATACTTCACATACCAAAATCCTCCTACACTTTGAAACATCACTTGCATCTAATAATGAAATCCCAAATACCTGCAGTACATTTTGATGTTTTGCACTTGATTGATTAGCTTCACCAATAACAATCCCTTGCTTCCCCAGTTTTAGCCTCTGCCTACTTGAATAGTTGTCACTTCTAAATATAATTTAAATCTGCAGAGTCATAAAAGGTACAGCCTACTTCAAGTGGAGGTGGAAACTTGTATTTCTGAACTAATTCAGCTTCAGACTGTACTTAATATACTTCTTTACTGTTAAAATTACAGAAGGATTTGAGAACATTTCTTGGTTTTTAGGACCACAACACAGATGTATATGGTCAGAGGAGAAAAGACAATGCAAACTTGGTTCACTTTTTATCAACTAAAAAAGCACAGATACCCACACAGAGATAATGAGTTCCTCATTATCCTGCAGGAGAGATACAAGTGTCTTGTCAAAAAGAGATACTGGCATGCGCACACCTGTATTTTCAAATATTGCCAAGTCTTTTCTTTTTATCTAAATTTCAAAATCCTAAGTGGTGCCCATTTAATTTGTAGCTTACTATTCCTTGCAGTCATACTCACAGTGTTCTTCTATTAACATAGCACTTTTTTTCCCTAAAATATTATGTCTGAAGCAGGAAAAGAACTTATCCAGTTTTACATGCTTCCATGTGTTTTACACATACATACCTGCACATGGACATAACAATCTGTAAAAATGCAAATAATGTTGTACGTATTGTTTCACTTTTACAAAATTCTTGCAATTAGGTATTGAGAAACACAGAGCACTGGCTTGTGTGAAAACTTAAACCAAGGATACAGCATTCCAAAATATGGAGGTTAGCCGAGCATTGCGGTTTCCGTTAGGTCAGGGATAAAGCCTGACTTTTATTAGCTTAGAAGGGGAGCCCTCTGCTGGGTAGGACACGGATGCACACGGTCCCCCCTGCCTGCCAGCCGTGGGCACCGCATCTGCTGTGCCTGGCACTCGCAGCCTTCTGCCTGCTCCAAACCCCGCTCGGCGCTGCTGGCAGTCCAGCCAAGACTCCGACACGATGCAGATAAGTTTTGACAACTGACAGCATTCCTACACATTTGTTTACGTCCCCAGGACACTACTGACAGGACTGTGGTCTTAGGCTAAATGCCTGTAACAACACAGGGTATCTTTGGAAGGAATCAAATTCCAGGAGGAACTGCATCAGCCTTTACATTGCCCTGCTCCAGCTGTTACGCCACCACTCTTGTGAATATTTTTTGTGACCAAAAACAATGTTTCTGCACCTTGGTGATGCTACCAGGACTTTCACCTCATCCCCACCAAGTGAGCAGTTACATATAAGGCAGCCTTATTACCTCACTCATTCTTGCGTATGATGCTCTAAGTAATAAAAGCTACTTCTTCAGCCTGCAGTATTTTAGTCTGAGCTATTATTTACAATGTTACATACAAGCCTGAGAAACAGGGATAAACTGGGATAGACAGCCCAGACAAAGCAGCTCAGCTCTAGTCAGTGCACAGGCCATTGGAGGCTTTGATTAATTGATACCAGGCAGCTCTTTGCTGTAGCTCCTCTTCTGCTCTTCACCAGCAGCGCTACGAGCTCCCCACATCCCCCTGCTCTCTTGCCACATCCCACTTCCTCTTTGCCTTCCTTAAACAGACATTCTTACACACCCCAGCTCCAGAAAGGACCCCTATCTCCCTAAACTCCCCACCCAAAATTACTTCCCAACTTTCTCTGTGTGGCCTGCTTTCGCAGCTATGAGTGTTAAACAGACACTGTTGCTCTGAGCACTTACTACACCTACTACGGGCAGCTTTGGGATCTTCATCCAGGGAAAGCCACCTCCAGGAAGAAAAACTAGGAGCCTCTAAGATCCTTGACAATTAAGTGAAAAACTACCCCAGTCTTCTGTACCTACAAATATAGCCTAATATAGTCTATATTCCACTATTTACCTTCACAAGTCTGTATGAAGTGTGAGATTCTGTGACACCTGAGCAGCACTATTTGCTAAAATATGTTACAAGTAAGATATTTTCTCCTAATAGTACTGTTTTGGATAGCACATTTAGAGGCTTGTACTTTGTTTCTCACTGTGCTCTTTAATTTAAAGTCTGTGCAGCTGTACATCAAACTGGGATGTTCAGATGGGATACAAAAACCACCTACCTGGCCCACCAACACCACCTTTTTTATTCTTTCCTACTGACAAACTTGAAGAAAGAGACAAGAACCAGAAAACTGATCTAATTTTTTCCAGCCTTATTTCTCCTTCAACAGTACTTTGTCTTCATCTGCTACACAAAAATATACGCTTCTATTAATAGGTATTGTTAACTTTAGTATTTTTGTGTAGGACTAAGCACTATTTTAATCCACAAACTAGAATCTACAGTTTGCTGATGAACACCATGACAGACAAAATACCCCAACCCATATGTTCTGCAGTTAGTCAAGTAATGGTCTAGGAGTAACTCTTTTTTTCATGTATGACATCCAAGAAGCACCACTCTAGCTAAAAGATGTCCAACTGAAGATGCCTAATTTAAGATACTAATTTTAAAATACAGTATGATGTAAGGTCCAGCTGCTTACTTTCTAGTGTTTTCAGGTAAGGAGTATAATTAATGGGTGATGTGGTAAGGAAAAAAACCCAGAGCTGTGCAAAGATCTGCCAGCTATTCAGATTGGTTATCCCTTAACACCACATTTAATGTATTTATACACCGGAGAAGATGATACCACTAGAACTTCATGCACAGTTTGTTTTAGACGGAATGTTCTCATCTTAAAAAGAATTGAGAAGGAAGGAAGCCATCACTCCAGCCTGTGAAAAAGAGAAGAAACCTGGCAGCACTAGCTTCCCTGTTATCACTTAGTTATCATGATGTTATTTTCAATAAGTAAACTTTCTGCTTAAGATCTCTCAAATTCTCCACTTGCACAGATCTATTTAAGATTGTAATTCTCAAAATACTTACATGATAAATAAGGTATATTTTATTGGGATTTTCTTTTTATTAGAGTCTAGCTAAACAGTCTTTATGGAAAATCAAGCCACTAAAAGCAATAATCTTAAAGATGACAATTCTGAAAAACACATCTTAGAGTGCTTTTTATAGTTCTATGAGAGCAATAAAAATAGACCACTTCAGATGTTCAGAATGATATTGGTGTGGAAATGGACCCATGACCTAATCCTGCAAACTCACAGAACATATTAGTAAGATTCAACTTCAGAAAATTATTCAAGCTCCTTACAGGCCTGAGGGCAGCTAACCTAACACTCCAAAGCCTGAAAATTTGTATCTGAGGGCTTTTTTTTTTTTCCCAGCATTTCAGTATATGTGCAAATGTTCTACTAAAAAGCATTCTACTAGACAAAATGGACTTTAATGCACAGTGAAGGAGTTCTGTTTTTGTAACAGATCACATGAAAACTCCTAGGACTGTCAAAGTAAATGATTGCATCGTGCTATATTAATTAATGCAGAAGCAATATTAAAAACAATCAGGTGTTCCATTATAATTATTAATGTAGTGTCAAATCCTATAAATCTGGTGGATATAATGGCATTTCTTCAAGCACCTTAATGACACTCTCAGAATGACTAGATTCCTTGTCCTCATTAGTAGTTCTAACATCAACACCTTTCACTTTTATACTTTCCTCACATGAAGAACCTTGGGCAGATAAGCAACCAAGTGATCTCTTAAATGAAACTTATAAAATTCTTGCTTTGAAACAGAAGGAACTGTTGACCCTTCCTTTGTAACCTCCCAACCAGCTTCTAGACATATATATTTACATACTCCTAAGCATTTGCAAACATGTAACTACAAAAACTGCTATTAGCACCAGACTATTAGAATCTGTTTTGCTTTTTAAGGCTTGAAACACATGACAAAGACAATAATTCTTTAATAATTAGCAGCTATTTGCTGATTCTTAGTAAAACAGGACAAATTTGTAAGTCTGGCCTCTCCTGGTTGTTACAAAGCATTAGGCAGAAAAATACACAGTGGTTCTGGAAATCCCTGTTAACTACTTCACCAAAATTGAACAAAACTAAATAGCAAGCTGAAAACAGATGTACACAAAATATTAGGAAAGTTTCCTAACTAACAGAACTGGCAAGATTAGAAAAGCCTTTCAAACAGAGCATTAGGAACAAAAATTTTAGCTGTTTTAAATTAATCTTCATTAAGATTAATGAAGACCATCATTAGCTGATGAAGAGGATTATACAATGTGCCTACCTGAAATACAGGAAATAAAGCACTTTTCTGCTGTGTTCTAGCTCTTCAGATCTTAAGTAACTCTACACATCCTACTGCCATGAACTTTTTATTTTGTCCTTTGACTACAGAGGTGGGAAAGGTGTAGATGTCCCATGTTCTATTCACCCTTTCTTTTATTAGCTTATTCTCTGTTAATATGCTGTGAAAGGAATTGCTTTCAGCTAATACATAAAGTTCTCTGCATTAATAATTTCCTTTGCACATAGTTAGCAACTCTGCCTTGCTTCTACCGAATACTTGATTCAAACCCAGGGATTTTCCATAAATTAGAGGTGTGCTTTACTATTTGTTGACTTAATTAGTTCTGTAATGTTAACTTACAGAAAAAATTCAGTTAGGATTTAACTTTCCTGGATGGAACTAATTCTCCTCTTAATACAAGGAACTTTCCTCTTAATATTTTTTACATTATTTATTGATATTGACAAATAAATCATTTGTGTATCTGGGTTAAAAAATACGTGTATGTTAATAATGTCTCCATATGGTATAGCAAATCTAAGAAAATTTGCCTGGGAGTAAACTGAGAGCTCAATAAAACCCCAAGAATAAGCCCCCCCCACCATTATATGATAGGCATTCTGCTTGTTTACAGGTCTTAAACTCACAAAATCCAATGTGCTGTTTACTGAAAGAGAACAAAAGTCCTAAGGCTGTACAAACGCTATTGGCGCTAAAATTATTTTAATGAAAAATACTATTTCTTATAAAACAAACATTGCATACCACTATAAAACACACAACTTCTGCTTAGTTCTGTAATTGTGCACCTTTGTTTTCCATTAAGTTTGATTTAAATAGAAAAAACTGCAAGCATTTACAGTCATTAAGTTGAATTTTAATATTTAAGAGAACACATAACTTTTAAAATTAAAAATATTTTTTTACCTGGTACAGGCTGTCTCTCGTTCCATTCACTTGTGATTAAAACCTCTAGGATTTTTATGTGATGTTCTGTATTATCAGAGCTGCAAGAGAGGGATTAGGCAGTAAGAACTAGGAGAAATACAAAAGTTTACTTTAATTATTTTTTAAAAATGGAAAAAATTTACTACAATGCCCTCACATCAGAAATAAGGTCAGAAAATTATTTAATTAATCTTATTTTGTATATAACTAGTTCATATTTACAGTACAAAATATAGTAAAGATGACCCACATACCTTGCTATCTGGAATTTGAAAAGCAGAGGGCTGAAAATTTCAGCCAGAGACCTTGCATTCAACAGATTTTTGCTGGAGGCTTGACAAACTCTGAGGAAATGTTTGAGCAAATACTGGAGCGTGAGCCAATACTGAGGAGGTATATTTGGAGATCTGATCAGTTTCTTCAGCAACTGAGCATATTCCTCTGAGCTCTGCACTTCTGCAAGCAAAGAGATAAGTGGTTCTTGAAACCAGCACAGGAACATTCAAGTGAAATGCAACTATATGTGACTCCTTTAGAAACACCAATTTTACAGAAAAAAATCTGTCCTTCATTAGAACCAAAAGATAGCTTTCTTCTTTTAAAATAAGAGAAATGCTCAAAGAAGAGTAAAGAACGAGTATTTAAAAGTCAAATGGAAACAGATATGCATTTTGGTAAAAACCACAATGTGTTCAGAGTGTACTGGTAGAAGTCTGTCTTGTGTTTAGCGTCACACATGATTGGGTAATTCTGAGATGCACTAGATAAGTCTCACAGGTGCTGTTCTAACTTTGAAGGTTACCAGTAACAATATCCTGTCCTGAGATATATAACAGAATACTTGGCCCATGTGCTGAAAGCCTATAACCTGTACTTGTTTGAAATTACCACTATAGATGACGAATCTCACATGCATGTACTTCTCACTTCATAATCTGCAACCCCAATGTAACGCAGCACTACATGACCTCTAATACATTTACTTTGTCAGCACTGATAAAAAGTTAAAAATTAGCTTTCTGTATACAGTTAAGTCCTTGATTTTTTTCGCCCCGTTCTTCTATTGTATTTCTAGTTACTAAAATGAAGAGAACTGTGTTATCCCTTATATTTTACATTATGTTTGACTAAATAAGTAACCGAATAATGCAGAATAATGTCTAGATCTAAACAGAAACAGCTTTCATAGAAAAGGGAAAAGGTATATTTATGGCTTCTGATATGCTGCCAGGTTGTGTAGAATTTTTGCTGTTCTGTAGGTAACAGCTGAACCACCAGTTATCCAGAATTCTAATAAAAGCCTTTTTGTTTGACATTTGAAATAATGTCATAATCATACCTTGAGATACAGAAATCATGTCACTGTAAACAGCTGCTGGAATGATGGGATTCGGCAGGTCCAGGATATACCTCTTGAGAGCATCCGATAAAGTGTGAACATCAAATGTCTCTAAATCTAATGAAGAGGCATCTAAAGGGAAAGAGCAACATGCTTTTTAGACTTCAGAAAGCAGAAAAAATATACAAGCTCATAACAAGCCAAAATTGCTAACTTATATCTGGATCATGGGGAACAATTCATAAGAATGTAAGACCCCATGAAACATCTTTGAGATGAAGAACACAGAGAGTTCAACACCATGTCCAGTTCCTTGGCGTCTGATGAACCAAATGGTTTCCATAACTGTGTGTGGCCTTCTGTCACATAAAATTCAGGGCTGAACTCAGACTAACGGTAGTGACTTGCTGCATCTTGGCAATGTTATGGAACACCAGAATATTTTTAACAGCTCTCTGTTTTATGTGTAAATATTTTGTGTAAGAAGTGAGTACTAACCAAAGGATTGGCCAAATGAAGCTTCTCTACAAGGAGCTGCTTCTATTATGACTAAAAGTTTGATTAATATCTTGGGGATCCAAGTCTGCAAATATTTATGTAAGTAAGTTGAAACAAATATACACATGCAGAACAGTGTGCTTGGTGTTTTATGCAGCTGTTGAGATTTATCTTGTAAAACTTGATACCCTTCCAGAATAGTTATGACTTGGGATAAGGTTTGGCCGTGTCACATAAAGAACTACTTGTTAGTGTTGGAGCAAAGAATATCAGCAGCAAAAATAAAAATGAGAAAATACAGAAATCCTTATTTAGTGAAAGCAAGGTTAGAGTTCATCCTATAATATGAAACTCTGGCACAGTAAAGTCCTAAGTGTATACAAGAAGATCCATATTTTGTACAAGAATTTAGAGGCATTAATGCTGATTAACCTTCTATCTAGCAAGGTTCTTGGTAAAATAACTATTGAATCTGTTTGTCTACTTTAAACAAAGGGAACAGGGAGGTAGAGGACTCAAATTTAAGTGGTGTGTTTACCAATACTGTGAAATAAGGTAGCCAAGAGGGGGTAATGAGAAACTAAGTGCTCCTCCACCTCCTTCGTTTTCCTCAACAAAGAGCTTGCAGTATGAGCTCAAACCTTCTCAGACACCAAAGAATTTGCATGAGAGAAAAGGGATAATAAATGTCTTAGATGATATAAAACTTGCAGTGACGGAATGATTTCTGCAAGAGCAATTATGTGTCAGAGAATCTACAAATTCTTAAAGAAATTGCTTATATCACTTTTGCTGCTTACTGACTGTTCTTTATTTCATAAGCCAAGTTAAATCATGCATCTTCAGTGTTGACCATTTCTTAGAAGTATGTCCCAAATTACTATAATGAATACATGACTAAGAATATACTTATTCTGCAACTCTCTGTGTGTAATATCATAACAGACCTGAACTCTTCCATCTGCTGAGCTGACAAGATGTAAATCAGCTTTGATTTTGGAGCCAGATAGGATTGTGTTGATGCTAACAGACAGTTATCCAATTAAAAAATGGAAAGCATTTCAACCACTAACAGAACAGCACACTAATGCAAGTTCACAACTTTGAGACCAAAGCTGACTTTCCTCTCTGAATTAGCATTCTGCTAATTCAAAGAGAGCAGGCAGAGGAAATGATATGTGCCTCTATCCCTGTACCTGGATACTCACTGCACCAGCTCTGAGTTGAAGATCCTAATCCTATCTTAAAGAGAAGTACTAAAGGGAAAAATTCTGTTTCTGTTACTCAAACCTAATCACATTTTAAGTAGGAATACATGTAAACCATGAGTTTTTAATCTCAAGTGACAGATAAACCTTTCAGAAAATTATAGCTCAGTTTAGAGACTTCAGAAAGGATTCAGAAAAATTAAGAGATGCAATCATATTGGTGCCACACAACACTGAAGAGGTTGCTGCTATCATGAGGCTGCTAGCACCACATGCCTATCTTCTCTCCCTGCTTGTACACATACACTTCTTCACTCCTACAACAATCAGCATAGGACAGGATGCTTTTTTGTTTTGAAAAAACAGACAACTCAGAGTATAATCTCTTATTTGCTTTGTTAATGTTTGTAATTATTAAAAATAAGGAGACTAAATCACTGAGAGAGTTTGCTTTCTTTGTGCCTTTGGCAACAAGGCATGTAACCATTTCCATTTTCTACCCCTTGTATTTTTGCACTCTTTTAGGCAAATGAAAGTTCACACCACACATTGCAGCCCAGCTTGCCAAGTCGTGGTCAAACACTCCTCCTACTCTGATACTGAAACAGTGCTGCCATGCCAGTATATTCCGTCCTGAAGAAGAAATTAAGTATACCAAAAAAAAGAAGAGGAAATATATGTCAGGAAACTTGAACGGGTATGTGGTGTAGTTGCATTTTACTGTCTGAGAACTCAGCCTACAATATTAATTCAATTGTCTTTCTCCAGTATCACTCTGTAGCAGGTAGATAATGGGCTGCTATTGACACCCCACCTACGGGACAAAAAAAATGCACCACAGAACTGTATGTAAACTGGCAATTTGTTTACAAAATAATAACCTGCAGCCTTTCACGACTAATGTATCTTTACCTTTATTCTGAACAAAACATCTCATTTTTCCCAGTACAGCTAGACTGTCAGTCTTTGAACAAGGGAGACAAGAAATTAAAATAAATACTCTTAGAAAAAAAAAGTGCAGTCGAGCCACGAAAAAAGACAACTTGTAAAATGAAAACTACTTTTCATATCAAGTGTAAAATTTAGAAAATATTTTTATTTATATATGCCTTTTTAAAAGTATATTATTGAGAACCAGCACAATATGAGTGAGAGTGGTCTGACCAGAAAATCTTTCTAGTGCTTTAAGGAAGAGACCTATACTTACCACATTCAAAAATTTGTCTTAATTCCACTGTGCTGCTTGAGCCTTGTGCTCCATACAAAGTTGAGTACTCCAGACCTTCAAAACAAAATCGATAGGATGCGTTCAGGACAATATTAATATTTTGGTGACTGTTGTCCTGATGCAACATATTTCTGTTTTGTTCAATAAGTACTTACAGTACAAACTAGCAACATTCTTTCACCTACTACATTACAGAATGTGATTGGTTTTTTAAGGCTGTAAGACACCTCTTTGTGCACTCAAGCTGTTGTGTCTGCAAAAAGAGATGGCAAAGAAGATCAGAGATGCAAGTAGTCCCACATATTCTGTAGAACTGTCTACTGGTCAACTGTAAAAGACCAGGACTAGGAAACAGATTCACACCAGTGTCAGAGAAAATATCTGTATATATCACATAATATGCCTAATAATTCACCTGAATTGCTAGAAAAGATATCAGTAAAGTGCTTTCACATTAAAGATATTGTTTACAACTTTCCTACATCAACGAAAATAGAGAAGGCACAAGGAAAGAGACCATATGCAGGGATGCAGAGCACTGACGATTTAACACTATCAGTGGTGTCTCCTGAAAGCAGCTCCTTATGCACACTTGTGCTAAATACTGGCCCTCCACGTTGATATCAGCAAGCTTCTATTCTTTCAGGAAATGCTTACACTCTTTTAAAGTGCCAGAGGAGTATGTCAGAACCCATGTACCCAAGGACAGCAGCCTGATTCTCATCAGAATACCACTTTTGCTCTTGTCCCCCAGCTTAATGCCCCTGAATGAGCAGGACTCATAGAGCTGCTCCTTACCTCACCAGCACTATGAATGACACATCAGAGAAGATGCCAGGAAGATACAAATAGGGCAAAAGAAGTATGACATCGTAAAAGAAAGAAAAAAGCCTCAAAAGGATGGAGAGACATCAACACAGGAAAGCAGGTGAGGGGAACAAAAGAATAAAAATAACACTATCTGGCTCACTATAGAGCAGCAATAAAGAATTGGCTCCTGAAGAATAAAACCAGTTCTTGAAACATTTTCATATTTTATTATTTTCTTTTTTCTCCTGCTTTGGGGCAAAACATTACTTTTTTCCATGTGCCACCAACTCAATATAATGCTGGCAATTACATAACCAACTAAAGGTGCTTACTTGTTAGAAAAAACAAAACAATACCAACCCTTCTCCCTTCCTTTGCAATAATACTTATATTAATTATTAAATGCCATTTGAGGTAAGCTTTGGTTTTCCTCCTACAGTCCAAATAGCTTCTAATGAGCAAAAACCAGTGCAAAAAACCTTAAAGGAGATTATTTTGGATGTTAAGTAATGTGATGCACTATCAGCTCTAGAAAGAGGACATGCCAGCTCTGGATCCAGTTCTGCAGTCTTGCTTCACATAAGCAACAGAACACTTTGGTAGATCATTCTTCAGCCTACCTTTCTTTTCAATTGTCTCTACTATCTTGACAAGAATTGGTGGAGCAACATCAGGAGGTGTGAACTGCTCTGTAAGGTCTGGAAGTGAAAAAGCTGTAAAAAAAAAAAAAGAAAAATAAGCCAAGCTGCAGATGAATGCAATTACTTTTATGAAAATCATGACATGTAGTGCAACAAGTTAATTTTTAATCACAGAACAAACTTGTCAGGGCTGTATGAGAGAATTCTGTACTTAATAAAAAAATGGAATAAAAATTATGACAACTGCATTTTTTATAGCATATTCTTTCAGGGACCTCAGTTCTAGATTCACTCTCCATATTGTCTAGGAAAAGAAAACACAATAAAAGTTTGCAGTCTATGGATGTGCAGAAATACATTGCAAGTAAGGAAAGAAAAAGTCTTTCTGTCTGAGATATTTACATACACTGTGCACCAAGTGAAGGAGCTATTAAACACATAACTCTCTGTGAGTGCCTCAACCCCTGGGCAAGACAGACTTAAAAAGGCCTGAAACAGCAGTAGAAACAAGTATTTCACACTCATACACAAGCTCAGTGACTTTTGTGCATTTCAATTTTCAAGCAATATACTGTTAACAGTATAGTTTACTTGAAGCAAAAGTTTTCTTTTCTACATGGACTGGTTAGGAATAAATATCAGTATAATTGGAAAGGGACATTTTGCAGATTTCAAACAAAACTGCACACAGGTTTTATACAAAGTCAGTTTTCATGCAATCTGGTTTCTTAATGGAGAGAACATACTCTCAAAAGTATGTTCTGGTTCTGTGAGGAAAGATCTATCTCTAAATACACAATTTTTCCCAGAAGAATAATTCAAAAGTTTTAGAATGGTCCTGTTTAACACTTGGAAACAAAAATGTTTACATAAAGATATTAAACTACTGCCAGAACCATCTGGCATAGTTTGATGGATTATGATTGATTAAAAAAATTAATCATTGAAGCAAAAATTGCCATTTGACTAAGCAATGGTGATCTCTGCTCAATTAAACTCACCATGGACAGAGCAATTTTTGAACACACATACACAAAGGTGCCTGTAAGGATAGGCATGAATACATATACGCAAACCCTCCACATCTATTTTCAGAAGAAAATTTTCTGAAACAAAATTATGATGATAACTATGTTGAAGGAGGAAAAAAAACCAGAAAATTATGAACAGAGTTTTTAAAGAAAAACTTTGAGATGATAACAACATTAAAAAAATCAACTGAGAAAGAATATATATCAACTGAGAAAGGGAGAGCAGACAGTTTTGGCTGGTAATTCACCCTATTTTGAATTACATAACTTCATAAAAATGCAAACAATTTTGCTGTGGTTTAACCCCAGCCAGCAACCAAGTCCCACACAACTGCTCAGGCATTCTCCTCTGGTGGGATAGGGGTGAGAGTAAGAAGAGTAAAAGTGAGAAAATTAGCGGATTAAGGTTTAGATAGCTTAATAGGGAAAGCAAAAGCCACATACAAAAGCAAAGCAAATCAAGGTATTGATTCAGTACTTCCCATGGGCATGCAGATGTTCAGCCATCTCAAGGAGAGCAGGGTTTCATCACTGGGTAATGGTGACTTGGGAAGGCAAACACCATCACTTTGTGCATCTCCCACTTTCTTATTCTTCTCCCAGATTTACAGTTGAGCACAGTGCTCTGTGGTATGGAATGTCTCTGTATCATTTGTGGACAACTGTCCTGGCTGTAGTGCCTCTCAACTTGTTGCGCACTCCCTGTTTCCTCACTTGTGAGGTGGGGTCTGAAGCAGAAAAGGCCTTTACACTGTATAAACCCCACTCAGCAATAATTAAAACATCCCTGTGCTATTAGCATGTTTTCCAGCACTAATGTGAAATGCAGCCCAATGATAGCTACTATTAAGAAAATTATTTCTACTCCAGTCAAAACCAGCATAAATTTAAAAAACAGTAGGACAGCAAGGAAGGGACAGGAGTTTGGAAGTGTAGAGAGATAAGGAGTGAAATGAAAGACAATAGTAGTAATGGAAGTGAAGCATACTGGCAAAAAGAAGGAAAATTACAGTACCATAATGATGGAAATACTTTTCCAACCAATTCATAACTGAGGGTATTAGAATAACATCTGTTAGTTGTAACAGTTTAACTTAGGAGGCCTGCAAGATAACCGTTCAGGAGTTTCAAAGGAGTTGCCTATGCAGATCTCTGCCCTGCTGATGCTTTTTAATGACTTGAAGAAAATAAGAATAATTCCCACAGATCCAAGGAACTCTAATACCTGATCCATACTCTGCAAGGACTAGTAACATGCCTACATGCTAGTGTCATTATAAGTTCTGGAGAAAAAAAAAAAAAACAACCTAAAACTAGGCTCATATAATGTAAAAAAAGACAGCAGACAGCACTGTAATTAAGGATCATCTGCACAGCTTTTTAGAAGATAGGTTCTTTCCTTAGTGGCACCTTTGTGAGCTGAAAAAGGCCAATAAGTAGACATAATAAACTCCAAAATTCTGCCAGATAGTTGACATAGTATAACACTCCGATTAAAAGCTAAATTCAGGGCAAGCATGTTATATATGTGTATTAATGCAGAACAAGCTACTCAGGGAGCAAATGAACTTTTCAACTCTTTTCATCTTCAAATCACTTTCAGATTCCATTTGGAACATCTCTTTTATATCTGCTTCATAAACACAAGATGGGTTCAAATGGAAAATGCTGCACTCTAAGTAGCCTCTGCTGAGGCATACTGAAATACAGACCAACAGATTTGCAATATTCAAATAGTTATTTTCAACCCCAAACTAAACTATGTATCTATCTTATGATATGGATAAATCTATTGAAATAATAAACAAAAGATTAGAGTAGTATCAAAGGGTATGCTGTAAAAATTCTCAGATTGTGAGATACTAAGAGACTCAAGAGAATGTTAAGGGCTTAAAATGGATCCCTTACATGGTAGCAGAGGAAGAATAGGCTTTAAGAACAGAGTTTACATATTTTTACCTATGAAAGTAACTTTCTGGTCCCCGAGGGAGCTAGTTGCATTTAATTCCTCCCTCTTTCACAAATCAACAAAACTGCATCATCTCTGAACCTAATTCCAGATGAAGGCAGCATGCAGCCACAGTCAGCAGCCTAAAATGAAACAGAGGAAAGAGACAAAAAAGGATAGAGACAGAGGATGGATGTCAAAACTGACAGACAGTTGGACTTCATGACAGTTGGACCTCATGAAGTGACAGCTTGGCAGTTCAGGGATGGCCTGTCTAGGCTACTGAGCAGTACAGTGCTTTCTTCCATTAACCAAATTGTGCCTTGAAATGACGGCAAGACATCAACAAATACCTATCAACAAGGTCTATTTGGAAAAATAATGCTAATTTCCACTGATGTAGAATTCCTACACAAGGGACAGAGTCCAAGGAAAGCAAAGAGGAGAACCCAGCATCAGGGGAAGAAGCCCCTTGCAAGGGGAAGACAGGACAATACAGAAAACAGTTTGTCTCCGTAGACTTTACCAAAATTACCTAACCAGAGAGGGCCTCTTCCTGCAGTATTTTTGGTGCTCCATGCTTTTCATCTTAACTTTTAGCAGAACTTTAGCTTAAAATAAGGTTTGTATCATAATCTGTTACAAATATCTTTGTTGTATTCATCAATCAGTAATATTCTTACTTATTGAAAGCATTTTGGAAACTATGGATTTCTCTTTATATTTACACAAAATCTGTAATATATCTACAAAACATGTGTATGCAAACAAAATGCCACATTGCTTAAAATGAGAAGTTTCCAAAACTTTTCTGCTAGCATTTTAGGAGTTCAGAGGATTTCTGATGTCTCTTCCTCTCTTTATCCCATTCCTTTCCAAAACTGGAAACTTATATAGCCAAAGATATTGCTGAAGTTTTAGATATGACATGAGACTTCAAGTGAATGACAATCCCTTCCATAAATACATAGTATGTAAAATACTTGCGTATTCGACTGAAAACTCAGGATATTCATCTCTCTTTTAAGCTCTACAGCAAAAAGACACAAACAACAGAGAGACACACAATGCCAGGTCCAAAACCTGCAGTTATCAGCAACTCCAAAATTACAGAAGAAAACATCTAAGTCACATAGTTACAATGCTCAGGAATGTAGAAGAAAAACATTCACTTCATCAGCATGTTGAAGACAGCATGAACAAATTAAAATCATTTATCCTCCCACCTGTTCTAGGATTTCCTAGTCACTGTGTCACTTCCAATATAATTAATGCATAACATCATACTGACTTTTGCTTCAAATTTCCCAACTTTTGCACAAAATAGAAAATTAAGTTTGTTTAAAGGCAAAACACTTCACAAGATACATGTAGTCAGGAAAAAAATCCAAAAAACTTATCAGTACTCAAAGAACGGAAGCCACTTTATTACATTTATAGAGAAGACAGCCCAATTTGGGAACAATGTACTTCAGTTTCAAAATGCTGAGGGGAAATCTCAGCAGCTAAACTAAGAAAACTACACCTAATTTCTGGAAAAATAATTTTTTTTTTTACTCCAAGAGCCAGAATAGAAGTTATGATTAAAGAAGTCCTGATTCTAGATTATGTGTACCAGGAGAAAACCCAGCATACATGTTAAGATTTACAGTGGGAAAGGAAGACTTTTTAGATAGGTCAGTTTTAGTAAAAGACAACTGGAAAAATCCTCATATGCAACCTGCATTTAGTACCTGATATCAAAGTAGTCCTTTTCTTTGAAGGATGCTGTAGGGCAGCAAAGATGTTTGAGGAGCCAAATTGACTCTAAAGGATTTGAGCAAATTTGTAGATGCCTTTGCTAAAATCCTGTATCAGTTTTTCATTAAAAGCAATATTTTTATCCAGATGTTTCTGTTTTGTTCTTTTTTTTTTTTCCTTTATCCCAGGGTCTCCAAAATATAATGGTTCTCAAAACTGTCCTCTTTCTAGGTCCAGTAGTGGGTCTCCGACAGTAAGGAAGCTCCTGATGACACTTGATAAATGCTGGGTATTCCACTAGCTCTATTTTTACCTTGCCACAGTAAGAATCAATGAGATGAACCACAAATCAAGGATTCTCTCCAATCTGCAAACTCTTCCTTCTCCATGTTACAGACAGGACTGAACAGCTCTAAGGCAATGGCAATGTGTGGGAGATGACAGCATACCTTACATTCGAGGCTTGGCAGCACAGCTACAAAGTGCAAGATGAAACCAGTACACAGCTGCACCTTTTGGAAGGGTTCTCAGTAAAAAGATATAGAGTTAGTACCTGGCAATGACAAGTGGAAATTTAAAGCTGCAACTTGGCTTCAGATGATTCTGAGACATATCTTTCATTACCGCTAGAAGAAGAATGAAATTTTAAAACATATACAATAAATGCCCCTTAAAATGTACAGTACGAACCATGAAAGGGAGTTTAATTTCTAAATAATTACAGGAAGTATATACCAACTCTACTTGAATTTAATTTTGAGTTAAGATTACTCAATGAATGTTCTTATTTTTCCAGAAATGGCATTAAAGTTTGTGCACACATTTTGCGCTTTTGATGACAACACAGCTCTATATAAAAGTCCACTATTTGAGAGCTCAGGTCTTAAGATGATCATAACACTTATGGTGCATGCAGATATACTCTTTATGTTAGTGCATACAACTATATCCACTAACATGATGATTTTCTATAGCTTTACACAGGTCCCTTGTTTGGAAGTCATACAATAACTCCAGTCATGAAACAGTTTACCAGTACTTAAATCAGCTATATTAAACATAAGCATATTAATTAATGCAGAAGAAGAAATGCAAAGGTAAGGATCATGGTCAAGCAAGTTGTGATAATGCTCCAACAAGATTAGCCAACAAACTGTAAAGAAATGATGGCTGCTCAAGCACCTGAAATACTTACGCCAGTGGCACTATCAGTATAAAGCGTTACCAGCTGTGGACAATGGGGGATTTCCTACATAGTTCAACACCCATGCTTGCTATTGAAAATTCTGGGAAACACAAGAGCTTACTTTCTTGATTGAAATACTATTATTTCAGCAGTTATGTATTCCACTAGGTATGGGAAATGGAGTTCAAACAATGTGCCACTATTATTATCCATCTTCCTCGAAACAGAATCTGGATTTCAATAGGGATAATGTCTGAATTCAACAGCTTATCAGTATACAATGTTGAATTCCAGTGAAGAAGCATTAGAAATGAGGGCAGTTTGGCAGTTCTGCAGGCCTTTCTGCAGGCAGTGGTATGTACTGAGCCATCCCACGTACTCCTCCAGGGTGCTGGCTGCTAGTGACTCCCACATCAGAGACAGCAGAGCTTGAGGAGATTGTGCTGAGAACACACCAAAAGCCATGTCTGCAGAAACACAAATTCAGACCCTGGATCTGAATTTGTGTTTCTGCAGAGGAAAGAGGAAAGCACTAGGAGGTACATCATAACACAGATGATGGCACAACCTGAAGCTTCTCCTGGCTCTGTGGTGGCAGCTGGTACAGATGCTGAGACTCAGCCATCACAGCCCTCTCAGCATCTGCTGGATTAAGTTGGAGAAGAGAAGCCTACATGAGCTTCACAATACGTCTGAGTGAAAGGAGCCTTACTGACAAAAAACTCCTGTCAGCAGAGTTTGTGAAAGGGAATTCTGTGATGCACTAAACGTTTCTTAACAGTCTAAAAAAGTAGTGAGATCCCGCAAAAAGTTGCAGTACAACAGTATGAAAGGCTAAAAAATCCCTAAACTCTAACTCTGGAGAAATTTTCTATAGAAATCTGTGCTTTGGGTTCAGTGTCAGACCAACACAAAAGATAAGTCTAGTACTAATTAAATAACAAAGAGCAACTCACCCTAAGATTTGAAGAGCTCAACCTTGCCTTGACATTTGCATTTTGAGATAACCTAATTATATTTACTAAAAGAACAATGTTTAGAACGGCCCAACTGCTATTAGCAAAAGGTTTCACTAGGCAAAGATGAAAGACAAAAAGGTGAGAGTGATAAGAGAGTCAGTGTTACTGTGTGTCTCAAATAAATCAAGGACTGGAACAGATAGCAAATTCAGCTACAACTGTTGATAGAGAATACTTCTTACCCCTACTGAGATGATTTCATTCGGCTATAGTTAAATGCTACTAGAGGTTGAAAGCACCATTTAAAGTGTCAGGAGGAAGAGCTGTCCAGGGCTCAACCACTTTCTCCAGTACTGGGTTCATTAGAAAGATTTTAAAACACCAACACCATTCATGGAAAAATATGAAAGAGACTTAGGCATCCATGAATTTGACACATCATTACAAGCAGCTTGATAAATCTGCCAAACCATTATTTGTCTCTTTTGTGAGATGTCATCAGTCAGACAGGATGCAGACTCAGAATATCACAAAAGCCTTGGCAGTAGAGAAGACTAGATTCAGGAGAACTGAAGAGAGGTGAAGAGTATTGCAGCACTAGAAAAAGAAATGGTCATGTCCACCAACACTATGAGCCTTTGAGCACAGAAGAAGTCCATTTATTATGGAGGCAAAAAATGTTTGAGACTCAAGATTTATTGTGATATGAATGACCCCAGAGCTATGAAAAGAAATATGGAAAATGATTCCTGCTAGTGATGTTAAATTACTGGGGTATAACTGCAAAGCAGAATGAAAATATTACCACTTTATAATCCTTGAATATTATGTACCCAGGACAGTCTGCTTCTTCCACTGGCTAACAGTTGTTCGGTATGAACTGGAGGGCAAAGTGGTAACTTGATTTACATGTTTCCTGTTAACAGAACACTGAAGATTTTAGCCAGGAAATACAGATCTGTACTGAGAAAACAGTTTATTACATCTCCTGTCATTCCTCTTTTTACTCTGTCTTCAATGATGGAACATCTGAATAAAGCCTTTCAAGGGCATCAATGGCAATATTTAACCCTAATGGCAAAACAGTGTTCTGGTAATACACTTTCAGACTTCAAATATCTTTGTAAAGCATTCATAGTTCTGCTGTGATCCTACATCAGTAATACCGAGTGACAACAACTTATCCAAGGGACTTATTCCAAAAGGATGACAACAGCAGCTCTCACAAGCACGATCTACTGACTCGTCAATCCCAGTTTACTGCCCAAAACAAAGCCACCATCTCCAGATTCCTCTGTGTAAGGTAGGTACTAACAATATAACCTATACAGTTGAAAAAGGGACCTCAAACTGACTTTTCTAGAAAAATGTACAAAACTTGCCATTGTGACACTTAACAGAATAAGGCCGTCAGTTTTTCAGAAGGGCAAACACACGTATATTGACTGGGCCATTTGTAATCCAAACCACTAAATCTGAAAGGATCAGAATAAAAACTGAATGTTACTTCATTTTATCCTAATTACACATAGTATCTCAAAAAGACTTTGAGATACTTTGAGATTTATGAGTTACCTGCATAAATCAATGTTGTAACTGAGACCTACTTTGCCGAGATTCTTCCCAGGGTTATCAGCACACATGCAACCAATGTGGTTAATAAAGTATCATGTGCAGGGTGACTATGCAGGGAATTCTGGGGGCCAGGAGAACTAACTCGTCTCTTCATCCCAGTTTATGAAGCTGTGCCAGCTGCACTCTCAGGGCTAAAAAGAACAAGGGGCAACTACGTGAAAATGGGTGAAAAAGCCCTGGTAAATACAGATACAAGAAAATAATTTGTAAAGAATAGATGGCAGGACTAGGCAGAAAAAAGCTCTGATTAGATATTGAAAGTCTTACTCAATAAGATACCAATTCTCTGAAAGAAATCCAAGATCTTTTTACCCTTCTCTGTCACAAAAATGAATACTTGTTCTAGAGCTGCTGCATTAATCAACTAAGAATTCCTCTAAGACAAACCAAAATGAAGGTAGGGAAAGAAAGAACAAAGAGATTGTGTCCAGCTTGAGGAAAGTTTAGTTGCAGAGATAAGCAGAAAAACAAAACCACAAAGCAACATAGTATAGAGAACTATGTTTTTTTATACAGTTTAATACTTTCAATAGTGGTTGATAATCATGTTTCACACTTATTAATTTAATATTTCATAAAGCCCTGTTTCTATCATCAGTTGAAAGGGAAGTGATAATGTCTGTACTGGGAAGAAACTCTGTACATAATATTCTATCAGATTAAATCTCAATAACTTTATGAATTATGAGCTGTCAGACATTTTTCTCATCTGCTACAGAACATACTTCTTAGAAATAGAAGCTATAATTAAGACAACAGATGTTCTTTGTTGGCTTCATCTGAAGCATGGATAATTTTTTAAAAGCAGCCTAGAGTTAAGACAGTATTCTGCTTCCCTCTATGGGTGAGCTTTTGCAATACTCTTTTTCCAAACAGAATTGAATTTAATGGCTGCAACTATTTACAACTATTATTAGCATGATTAGAAAACATGAGCAGTACTGAGGAAAAAAAATCATTAACTAAGTAAAATGTGCTGGCATGAAGTACACTGCATAATGCCATACATAATGCATACATAGTTTTGCAAAAGCAATTCCCTCCCCCAAAAAGCAAGGAAGAGGTGGGAAAACCACCAGCTTATTCAACTCTTTTTTCAAGGTTCCATGAGATAAACAAAAAGAAAAAAAAATAAGAAATAAGCAAGAACATAGCAAAAGATGTCTTTCTGCTTTTAAGTAGAGGGGGTGCTCAAAAAGCTGAGGAGGATAGAGTGTGGGTCAGGACAGACTTAGCTGGAGCTCAAAACCAAGCAGGCTAGCACTGGAATTTTGACACTGCTGGCTTCCAGGAGAGGAACAACTCACCTCCCTCAGGTGGTTTGGAGCATTGGCACAGCTTGAGGCTTCTCATGCTTTTCTCAGGCGTGGCAGACTGGTGAATAATTCTTTCTTACCCTTCACTCTCAGAGATCAACCTAAGCCCTGTGTGACATGCAGAAGCACAGCAGTAATAGTGTTCTCACATTCCCTACCAGCATCACTTTAAATGGAAGGACAGGTTAACGTCTCTAAATAGAACAAGCCAGCATGGATTTCAGTGCATGGTTTTAATGACAGAGAAAAAAAATATTTTAATAAGCTAACACCTGTTTTTCATGTCTTGTGGACATCTGCAGGTTCTCTGCCAGCAGTTTTCAGTCAGAGATACCAGCAGATGAGAGGTAAGCTGATGTAGGTACCAAGTTACTGCATCACCACATGCAAGGAGATGATGACAGAGATGACAGAAAGGAAGGAACAGGACAGGGTCAACGAAGTAGCTGAACCAATAAAGTGCAAAACTGCCTTTTTCATGAAGTGAGGCTTGTTATATTCCCTCCCCTTCCTTCAGGATTGCCGTTCCAGGACTAGAAAATAACTGAGATCTACAAGAATTTGAGTAACTTGGCCTGCTTAGCTCTCCTCAGAGACACTAAATGACAATTTCAGCTTCTGGCAGTGGTTTGACACGAAACCATACAAGAAGGGGAACTTATACCACTGAATGTTCAAGTGTAGTATGGACAGTGCTGGCATGAGGACAAACAGCACATTCCCCTGGCAGCTGCATCTTGTGACTTATCAAGTTCCCGGTGCTCCAATGTTATTATTGCCATTAAACATTCAGATTTTAGTGGTGGTATATAGAAGTCCTTATTAGACAAAATTTTGATAGTTCTCATAACAAAACCTCCCTCACTGGCATTATGATTAACTAAGCATTCCCTTAGAACTGTTGCCAGCTGCCTTCCCACAAACTACCTCATCGTTCCCAAGGATATTTATGCCATGATTTCTATTAAATTCTAGGCTTTTTATTTTAACAAAGCAAGAGTGAAAGTTCACTAAAAATATAATTTATTGTCAAGTGACTAGATGTATGCTAATATTTTTACATGGTACTTTTGCTATGGTCACTCCATAAGGAATGAGCAGCAAAGCTCCCTCTGATGCCTGCCATACTACACAAACACATTAACAAAACTATATTGTAAGAGCATCAAGACCAACACCAAGGTCAAGCACTCAAAACTTAAGACCACAAAGAACAAAGGCTGCATGTGCGATTTCAGTTCATGCTTTTGTCTCTTTTCATGTAATGACATAGAATTTTCCCCACGAAATTACACTGCCCATTTCAGTGCACAAAGACCAGAGCTCTCAAGGGATAAAACTCAGTTGAAGAACTGAGTACTTTAGTACCTGGAATATTATCCAGACTGTACAAGAACACATGGTCATGCAATAGGCTTATATTCTCCTGTTTATTTTCCTCTTCAAACCTGATTTATCCATCATCTCATCTCAGAATGGCTTCCCATCTAAAAGTACTTTGGTCCACAATTTGTTCTTGAGTTCTTCCTAGCAAGTGGGAGAGGAAATACGTATTTGGTTTTTCCTGGAAACATCTGACACATAGGAAGGAGGCAGTTGCCTATCTTTTAAGGGAAGGAATGCTGAGGTCCATCTCAAGAGGCACTTGAAAATTTTGGTACTGGCCAACAAGTGGAAAGCCACTGTGAGACTATTTCAATGACCTCTATCAGACAAAACTTCATAGACAGAGCAAGTTCATGTGCTGGAACCATTTTCGTTTAAAAAGTAGTAACATGTATTTTAAAAAGTAGTAAAATGTATATGATAGTCGGTGCTATCCTACACAGATTACTAACCTCAATTCCCTTTCCCCATATAAATGGTGACAGTTATAAACAGTGCTCCTGCAGCATCTGGTCTTTGTAACCAAAACAGATTATGAAGGTGGATGAACCTTCACTGTGAGATACCACAATCACAGCACTGTTGAGAATGACCTGTCCTATCTCTAAAGGATCTTTATTTCTTATTGCTGTGTCCTTTTTTCCAGTAACATAAAGTTTCTTATGCAGGGCAAATGCTGGTTTGTGATAGTATCTCTGCTTAAGAAGAGCAGAATTTAAAGCATTTTCTTTTTATTCAATAATCATAATACATAAAAATTCAGGGCAGTATGTTGTTTTGCTCTGAAAGAATGTTTTGTTTTGTTACCTTTTTGCTGTGGAGAAACTAATGGGAGAAGAATGCCAACAAATCCCTGTCAAACTATCCACAGACAAGAAATCTAGAAGAAAAGAATAGGCTCTTCACAGCTGCAAGAAAAAGATAATGCATATTACTATGGTTGAGAAGTCAAGTTGTTTAGATCTGGAAGACTTACATAAAAGAACTGGCAGAAGCTGCTGACAGATAAAAGTCAACACTGCTCCTTCATCTTTTGGGAATTATGGGAAACATTTGTAAGTACACAGAAAGTTAAAAATAATTAGTGTACAGCAGTCAACCAGAAAAAAAATGCAAACAATTGAAACAGCTCTCCAGCACCAGGAATTTTATTCAAAAATTGAATGTGTTTTAAATCAAATCAAACATGTTTCCTCCTCTAAAAAAAAAAAAAAAAGAAAAAGAAAAAATGAAAATCTTAGAGCCGTAACTGTAGCAACAGAATACAGCAATGCTGAAAGGCAGTCTTATAAGAAAGTAAAACTGGGTTAATCCTTACAGCCTTTAAACCATCGGGTGATCTGACATAGATACAGAAACAATATTATTAGGAAAATCCTGGACTGAATCTACAGAGAGGAAATCCCACCATCCTCTTCACCCTCAGATGAAGAACACAACTCCAAGTCTATATGTAATAAATTTTTTTGACCCATATCATACTCCTGTGGAGATTTCTCTACATAGCAATATCAGTGTTATTTTCCTATTCCAATATATTTCACACTATAAGATCCTAAACAAAAAAGATGTCATACAATATCAAGTACATGTACTTAATGCATGAACCTAAGATCTCTCTTTCATAAATAATGTTTGTTTACACTTCTCTGCTGACGTAGCTTTAATTCAGACCTTAGAACTTAGGGAGACGAATGAATTTCATGAACCTTTACAAAGCTGTCAGAGTTCCAACTGGTCAACTAACTCTAACTATCATAACACCTTCATTTGTGTACTGACCATCACACTGTGTTATGAAATTCAAATAGTGTAAAACCTATAGGAAGGTTTATAGGAAGTATTTAAGAAAATTGACAAAAAACTGGCTGGTTTTACATCACCATGTGCAAGTGAAAGATTAACTGAAGTCAGGGTAAGAAGGTATGGAACAGGATTTCAGTCTGCAGTGGGAGCATTCATTTGCAAACAGACCAAAAACTTGAGACAAAGCCTCTCTAAGAAAACCCAAACACTTCAAACCCAAGAAATCCTTTTCTAACCTCACAGTGTTAAAGTGTTTTGTGGTCTAAAACAAAGAAAAACATCTCTCTCTTGAAAACCAGTGGTGTATTGTAGAAGACTGAGACTGAGCAGAATAGGATGAAATAACTTGAAGAAATATTTTGTAAGCGATCTTGGAAGGTGTAAGCTACAGAAGGGCAAAACTAGAAAAAAAACCTGATTAAGAGCTGACAACATGTTCCTTATGATCTTTAGCTCCGGTGAATCAAATAAAAGCAGCTCTTTCATGGAATAAATGAGGAAGCAGAAGCTCTTTTTACATCCTCTACAAAGACCCAAGAGATGATCAAGAAGCATTCTGATCCACTGCTTCCATTCCTTACTTCAGCTACTCAGCAGATGCCCTACACTGACCTACTCCAGCACAGTGGAATGTGCTGTAGACATTCTCCAACTTGCTTGTAGAAAATTCATGGGTAACAGGATCAATGCTGTCTCTGAACTTAGAGGACTACTAAGTGTGTACATGAGAATGACAAGAAAAAATAATGTCTTGAATATTTAAGTACTGCTTGTGTACAGCTCTTCTAGAGGTCACACACATAAAACATCCAAATTATTTTTTCACCATCCTGCTCCTGCCAAGAAAGTTAGCTGGTCTTCTAACCCATCCATATCTGAAAATGTAGTGGCACTATCTATCTATATATTTATCTCCATTTCCACATATGTACAGAGCTTAAAGCAACAATAACTCAATTGACTTGGAATGTTTCTTATAGGATGCAATAAAGGAGTGAAAATACATTCCCGACTTGAGCAAGATGTGATCAAACATGTGAAAAGGCCTTCTAGCTATGACTCACTAAGAAATGGGTGGGGGATTGAGAGGCTGAAAAGCTGCTGGCTGACTGGAGTAAGTGTTCTTCCACATTGGCCAGCAAGGACTGAGAATTGACTATTCTGTCAAAATGCCAGGTATATCATGCTTGTTTTCCTGCTATCCTACTGGGTGTGGGGTGGTGTGAGGGCTGGGGGAAAGAGAGAAAGAGAAAGAGAGAAAAAGAGAGAGAGAGAGAGAGAGAGAAGGAAGTCTTACATTTATGGTCTTTTTGTTATTGTGTTCCAGAGGAATCCCTTGGTCATTTTGCCAGAAGAAAGACCCAGTTACCTTTTTTGGCCCTAACAGAAGTGAACACCTTTTCCTCATTTTGTTTGCCTTTTCAAATTTATTTATCTATCTATCTATCTATTTGAATATTGGCTATGCCAGAAGGAAAAAGGGTATTTCACTCCCAGAAGGAAAATCATTCCAAAAGAACCAGTTCCCTGCTGAGAACAGAAAAAAGAGGAATACACTAATTTTAAACTGACCTGATTTTTCTAAAACGCATATGACTCCTTGTTTTTAAGCACAGTTCACACGAACTGCATGCATGAAGCTGGAAAAACTTGTCTCCTAAATAGCTCAGATGTGGCAACTTCAGAGAACTTTACTGAGGATTTTTCAAGATAAAGCTCCTCAAAAATGGCAGCAGACAGCTGGTCTAACTCATCTAAGCTCTGCTATGCTACCACCAGGTACCTATTTATTGCAGGACCTATTACCTCTCAAAGGATTCTAGTCTTTCATGGTAAATGTGCCACTAGTAGTCTCTAAAATAATTTAGACGTGTCAGTATGAGCAATCATCTAAACTGTGGCCTTATTTAAAGGGAAATTCCCTTTTATTTTTGCTTTTTTGGTGGTTGGGGTTTTTTTCAAATAGCATGATCTTGATCTCTCAGGGGAGCCAGCCCTTCTGCTTCTCTTTTTTTTGTTTCAGTACATCAGTACTGCTTTTCACCTGTCAGCTTCCCATATTTCAAACCTTGCTCTCAAACTGAGAAGTAAGTCTTAGGAGACAGCGCAAGGTGGCTGGTTACTCTATAATGTCATTCAGGTAGGAGTGAGCAACTCAAAGAACCAAGTCAAAATGCTAATCTGTGCTGTCTGAGGTTGAGGAGCAAGACATCATGAAAGTGCTAGGCCACAGGTGTAGACTTCTCTAGCTACACATACTCAACTTGTTTGTCTGCTGATTACAAAACATTGCAGGATAGTTTTGTTCTAAACTTGGATGCATAAAGACCAGGTTTATTTCATTTTTTTTCCCAGAATAGCTACAAATTACATATCACAAAATTAAATGCAGAAATTTAACATACACTGGGAGGCAACAGTGTAGTTTTGAGCCATGCTAATAAAGACAAGAACAAAGTTTCATGGCCTATTATAGGGGCCACTTATGTCACAGTCTGACAGTGTCCTGTAAAATATCCAAAACAAGCCGTGATGTTTTTTAAAATTTGAGTATGAAAATAAGCATGGATTAAAGATTTCTGACAAGCTGCAAATAGGTAACCAAATAATACTTAGCATGATAGAAAACACACTATTTTTCAGAAAATTAACTTGATACTGAAATAAGAGAATTTCATGTTTTTACTTCTGCATGGCTATCAACTAGAGCCCAACAGAACAAATTGGAACCATATTCAAGTCTATTTTTTCCTGCTGGCTTTATAGCTTCCCCATGCTTTCTGCACATTACACGTTCCCTCTCTTTTGCTCTCAGCATTTGGACTCTCTCCTTCAGGCATTCTGTATTCCTGCCAGCCAAAGAGCTTTGCTTTTAGTAAGTAGATCTGCCAACTTAAACACCAGTCTCCTGAGGCAATCAAATAATGAAACACACATGTATGTACTTGCACATAATCTGTCAAATACCTCTCTAGCCCACTACAAATGATTTTTGCAATCTGGGGTTTTCAGAGGAGCATGCATTCATACATAGTTTTCAAAGATCAAACGCCATGGCTCTCCGGAGTTCTCTGTCTTGTTTGTACACTCAAACACAATGACCCTGCAATTTCTATATTAACATCTAAAGATATGAAAAATTAAAAACTTAAAAACAAAAAGGTTTTTGTGCAGAAAACTTCATATGGAGTAAGTATATCTTTCAATTTTTCCCATTTGGCAGAAATTTCCTGCAAGACAGCATAGATTCCTCCACAGCAGAACATGTTTCTTTCTATGTTTCTAGTGTGCCTGGAAAGTTAATGAATAACCATTCCAGGTGTCAAGAATATTTTTCATACCTCCCCCATTACTCATCTGTCATCCACACTTGATGTCTTGACTTCCACTTTCTAAACTAGTGTTTTCTGAAACAGGAATCTAATGTATGATGCTAGCAACAGAGTAACCCAGGAAAAACTTTGAACTTTGTCATACTGGGATAAAATTGTGCAGCTGCACCTCTTGATTAAGCAAGGTTGCATTTTACTAAGTGACAAGATAAAGATGGGACCAAAAGTGTCTTTCAAGGAAGCAAGTTATTGATTAGTATTAGAAGAGCAAAATTCAAGTTTCAAGAATGGTAATTTACTATGTAACGTCACCATTTGCAAAAATTCCTGTATTGTGAATCACAACTATGATACAACAAAAACCCCTCAAAACTAATAGAGATGCACCATAAAAACTCAAAGTAAGAGGTGCTTAAAACATGTGTCACTGAAAAGTTCTATTGTGAGACATGTTTAACATGTACAACAAAGTACCGAGAATTTGAAACTCTGGATTTGCAAGATCATGAAACAAGTAAGCTAACACTAAATTATGTTACCATACATGTAGAATCTGTGCATTCACTTTCTAGTAATTATTTTGATTTTGATGCTTATATTTGGATTCCAGCTGGTGCAGGAAGAGGTATGCTAGGAAGATTTGTTCTGCAAGGAATTGTTTTGGACATCCAGTACATAATAACTGAAGCCAGACATGGAGTGAGAATATGGTACTCACTCCCTGGGACAAATAAAGATTTACAGAGTCAAACCTAATCCATTTCTGGTTCCTGGTTTTATTTATCTTAATGAAATGTAACTCCTAAGGTTCTCATATGTTAAGAGTTTTTAAGAGTTACTCCCCAGGTTCACCTTTTTGAAGTGGCCCTCCTATGATGAAGAGATTAACCTTACACTATTTTGAAGCAGAAAGTTTGTTTGTTTGTTTTTAATTGTTTGGTTTGTTTACCTTATTCCTTACAGGAACCATGATAGCACCTTTGCTCACAACAGTGTCCTAACAATGACTTAGTACTTGTCATTATGAAGTTCTATGAAACACTAATTAGTCATGTCATTGGAAAGAGCACAAGTATCGATGAAAAAACCTGTTTCCAGAGAGAAGGCTGAAGGCTGTGAAGAACGGGTGGCTTAATACCATGAGCTGATCAACCTGAATGAAGCAATTTTAATTCAGTGAAGATCTTGAAAAAAACAAAGCAAGAATAAGTAGGGGAAAGGGTGGGACAACTATATCACTAAAAAAAATTGCATCAGATGGTATACACTGAAAGAAGTTGTACTTTTATGTACAAACACAAGATTTAGATGCAGTTTTGAAACCTTAATGTTCTCCTACTGTAGTGTACAGCTCACTGTCTATACACACATATATCAAGGTGATAAAACTCTGTATTTATTCTAAATATAATAATTTGTTACAGTAACAGAGTATACAAACAAAACTGTCAGCATATCTCTTCCTCAATTATAAGAAACCCCTGTTACTGTCACATTAGTTACCCAAACAGGCAGGCCTAAGGAAAACATCAGTTGTGTCAAAGTATCTATCACCCTAGAGCAAATTTTTAACATGTATCAGTGAAGAGTTCTGAATATATTGAAAGAAAATAACCTGGTGAAAGTAGTTTCTATACTGTCATCACCAAATACAATTAAATATATGTAGTTTCCCAAATGAAAACATTTTACTTCTAAATTCACAGTTCTTACCATCTAATGGATATTAAAGGGATAAAAAGTTAAAGAATATGTACTAAAGGAAGCAGTTTGGACTCATTAGTAACAGGCTTTAAATTCATGTATAAGTTAGGAGCTCAAAACAGGAATAACAGGGTGAAATTACATGCCCTACCTTAGCCCAGTACCACAGAAGAGATGCTCACAACAGAGTTTCCCTTACTTGTATGCAAAATTTATGAAAGGACAGTCAGACTCTGCTCTTTATACCCATGTTTATGGTGTAGTATTTCATGTACATTCATATTCTATGATTCTGGTATACTGGAATCTCTTCCAAAAGGAGATAAGATTTGTGTTCCAAACCCTAAAGATACTGTGAATTTTGCCAAACAGAACTAAGATTAAGAACTATGGGATTTTTTCCAATGCTGCTAAATCTTCACTATAGGTCTGATCCTGTTCCTTTTGAAGTCAAGATGGGTTTTGCCACAAATTTAAGGGAAAGTAGAATAGTAACCTATGGCTTCTTGTATGAACAAGTTCTTGAAGTAAAGAAAAAAAAAACCCTAAATCATGTATAGCATTTTCAAAAACATCAGTACTTTACAATAATTTTTAGTTTGCATGAAAAAGGATTTTGAAGAAAGGATTTTAATACTCCATTTAGAAGAGAGCAGCTCACATTAACAAGCATGGGCATGTTCCATCCAAAATGCTAGACAATTTACCACCGTATTTGATTGACTGGCTATTCAGTTCAAACAGCCACCGAGAATTTAAAAAAAAACCCACACAACCCCCCCCCCCCCCCCAAACAAAACAACCATTCTTGTCTAATTGGCATGCTCTTACTGTGTCATAATAAAACCCTACATATTTGTCTTAGAGGAAACATCTGGAGAAAAAGCATAACAGTTGGTAACTGTCTTCCCCTTTTTTGATAAACTGTTCATGCAACTCAAAGTCCTGCATCCTAAATCACTCTGGGAGGCACCAGCATCCCACTAGCTTTTTCAGCGAAGGTTTTAATATCAAAAATAGATGAGACTTTCAACTTGCTAAGAAGCAAGATTTTATGCTAGTTGTTCTGTAGTAAACGTTGTTCAACCAGTGGTTTAATATAATATCCAAATCCTGGCAATAATAAAATTGTGAAAATGTCTTATTTCATGTAGGGGACTGCAGTTTACACAGGCTACCAGAAACTTTTAAGAGTTATAAGCAGTAAATTTGATCCAAGAGGTAGTCAGAAAAACATAGAAGTTGCAGGCAACGCACACTAATCTTTCAACCAAAGGTAATTAATTATAAATAAAGCAAAGAGAATTCAAACATTTAGAATGTGTTCCTTAAAATTCTATCATTTGACCAGGCCAGATTACAAGGGTGACTAGAAAAATTTTTATACCTAGAACAGGCTTTCACTGGAGCAAAAAAGCCCCCCTTAATATTTTTCTTATTAAGAAAATTGCTTATTTAGACTACTGACTAGCTACACTATTCTGGCTTCAGAACAATTGAGTAGATTTGAACTGGCAAGAATATATTCTAAATTGTACTTAAACATCTGTACAGATTTTACTCCAAAGTACCTAAAATAAGCCTTCACAGAATACCCATATACCAGCAGAGACTGAAAGGCCAAGTAACAGATCACACCTCGCTGCACCCCATCGTGTCCTGGCACCTCACAGCTCTTTGCAGACCACATCAGGGCAGATGTCTCTCATGCATGTACCAGTCAACTAATAGCAAAGGAGGAAATGATGGAGGGGTTTTGCCATGGTCTTTGTTGCTCCTCACCTGTACCAAGCAGCTGTGTCTTGGCAAGGAGACAATTCAAGAGTAAGGCTGAAAACACAAGAGATATTTTCCTGCTCCCTGCACCCAAGTGCAGCACATGAAAAATTGCAATGAAATTTGCATGAAAATATAGCATGTGTGCTCACAGTGTTGAACACCATGTGCAAATACGAAAAAGACTGAAAATTTTTCCCCTTAACTGCTTATTTCTGGAATGTTCCTGGATAAGGAGATAATGAAACCACATACAGCTGTGCAGCCTTATCTACCATGACGCATAATTAGCGGTTTCTTTCATTAATTCCCTAATTTAAGTGCCTTCATCTACCTCCAGCAAAGAAGAGCTGAGGAAGAGGACTGGAAAATAAAAAAGTAACCTTACAAACTAAGAGGCTTCTCCTTGAGAGAGACTTCTGGAGAAGCTGTAACATGTTTTCAAACATCGATTTGCAGTGTACCATTCAAAAGTTCCTTTGCCAAGAATAGTCCACCATGCATATCTGCTATCTACCAATGTTATGCAAGCAGGATGAAGAGATCTTGGAAAAACAGTGATAGCATTGAAGTTTTCTCTCCTGACCCCAACAAATAAATTCCACTGTTATATCTGTAAACAAGACATACAAACCTGGTGCAGCTATGCCTTGTGCTAGGTTGTCGTGGTAACTCTATCCCAGCAAAAACCAGCTCAGAGGTGCATTCCCTCTCAGACTACAGATCTCAGGTGGCGCTACGCTTCCTTCCTTCCCAGGTGGTGAGCAGGAGGCTATGGAACTGGAGTGGTCAAACATGCTGCATCCAACAAATACAGCCCCAGAGAGGAGAAAGAGCAAGGTAGAGACCACTTGAATTAAATATTCTTGAATGGAATAATTTGGCTTTTCGCTGCTACTTTTGCAACTTAAATTGTGCATGTGCTTTACAGGGAAGCATCAAAATGTTCAATGAAAGCAGAGTTAACTTTGTTTTTCTAAAACACAGACACTTAAAAAAAAAAAAAAAAGGCAAAAAACCCACAGAGAAAAATCAACCCCATCTATATTACTGGAAAGATACAATAGCTGAGCCCTAAATGGACTCAAAGCAAGTGTCACTCCTGCAAGATGTCTCCCTTCTGCAGGAGCATCTTCCAGTCACAGATGCCACCAAGTCATTTGCCAGCACGGATGGAAACTGGCCTGTTTAGACCTAACAAAGGCAGATCTTTCTTCTCGCCCTCAACATCCACAACCTCCAGTGAAGAAATGATCTCAGATACTGACCTTTGGGAAATGTTCTAACAGAGCAAATGATGAGGAGCATATACAAACAGACCTAGTGGATTGTACGAGAAAATTGTCTGACAGCTAATTGAACTGTTAAAGATATTTTTCATCATTCATGTCATAGTTTACATAGTAGTTTTGAAGTAGAAGATAGTCTCAAAAGATATTTTTGAAGTGCAGAAACCATATGCAATCACATCTTTCCCTGGATCAGGGCAGTAGTGAGTTTTTGGAAATCTGCCTTGAGGATCTTGTTACCTGAAAAGCCATCGGCTTAAATATAATTTTTTAATGCTGTCTTACATACAAACTATTTTATAAAGTGGGTCAACGTGAAAATAAGGAACAAGATTTATGTGCTATTCTTGTGGACTGCAGCACACAGCACTTATAAAAGATTGAACAAAAAGCAGTCACGTTAGTACAAAAGGTTACACCTGCTAACACTTTATGAAAAGATTTCGGGCAATGTCCAAGGATGCAGGTATTTCTACAACACCGTGGAAAAAAGAAAACAAACAAAAACCAAAACCCTAACAAAAAATCTACACATGCACCTTCTCTTAATGAAACAATCATAAAATAGTATTGCATTTTAGACATGTATTTTGCTGAAGACATGAACAAAAGTTAGCAACTATTAACCAGAGTTACTACTGGTTGGGGTTTTTTTAAAGCCAGAAATTCTCTCTAAGTTCTCTCAAGGATTTAGATTCTTACAAAAGTATTCACAGGACTTAATATCCTTCTCCAGTTGAAATAACCATGTCTTTAATATTGTGTAATTCCCTTTGTCATTCTTAGCTATGAAAATAAAGAAGTCCTTTGTATTTCAGAATTCAGATTGATTTCATGGATGTTCATCATGGAGAGTGGCTTTGGTAAGACGCAGATGTGAAACAGTGCACAGCCAGCTGCAGTTACAGACTTGTGTTCTTTCACACAAGAAAATCTGGATGTATATATGGCATCACACAATGATTTAAGCAGGCACAGTTATTTGCTCGGGGTGCTGAATGATCCATTCTTGGCAAACACTTAGTACCATGTATTGCTAAAATTCACAAACTGATGTTATCGTATGCAAACCTAAGTAAGAACTATTTGCTAACAAGTGAAGGTTTTTCTCAGATGTTCCTGGATCACAGCTACAGGACCGAGATGATTCCAATGAGAGGTGCAGGCTAATTCACCTTTGCCATGCTTTACATCTGCCCCAGCTTTCATGTCAGCACAAGGCATTAACAGACTAAATCAGTATAAAAGAAGGCTAAGAAAATGTAAGCAAAGTCATTCAACACATGGCCACCTTTGTAATCACAGAAAGGCATATTAAACTCAGTATGACACAAAACTGACAAATATTTGTTACAGCATCTAAATAGGAGTGTCTTATTATTTCAGCTTATTAACGCAGAAGTGTGTAAAATAAGACCTTTAAAAAATTTTTATTAGATTAATTAGATTGTTACAGTCAGGGAAAAAAGATTCATTTCAGTCACACAAGCCTTTTCAGTCTAAGATCACCTTTGAGGATTAAAAGGGGGTTCTGTGTACACCAAGTGATATATTTTTCAAAGGAACGTCTATTTTTCAATTAAAGTACTATTTTAAAAAGCTCTCTCTCTCACTTTAATTTTTATCCGGTGAGGATTAAAACGCAACATGGAAGACTGGGTTTAAAGGTCCTTCCTCCCTCTTGCTTCCTTCCTCCTGTACCAGCAGGTGGGGCCACGCATCAACCATGAACTTGCCCAGGCACTCTAACCACGTGCGTTCGTACTCGCACTTGCAAAGCCCATCCCTGTGCTTCCTGTGGTGCTTACAAAGGCTTTTTTAGTTATTATCAAGCCTGATATTGTTGCTGTGAAAAAAAATGCTCTATCTCACTTCAGTGGAGCTTGCAAAAATCTTTGCCATCATCAGTGATAAAGCAGTTGGCAAGGACTCTTGTTTTCAGATGCATGCACTTATCTGGCAGCTAGAAATTTGCCTAGAAATGTGATCACAAGTAGCCGGCAAGGCTTTATGGCAGGAACTTGCCCCATTTCTCAGTTCAAGTCAAACTCAGCTGACGTGAAAATTCATGACTGCAACGAAGTTCTGACAACTGCAGCAGGGCAAACGCTTATACTCAAACTGGTTCTAAAAAGAAAGAATTCAAGGGCTCTGGCTTGAATGGTAAATATATTTACCATTTGTATTTGTCATGAGATAGTGACTCATCACTTCGTCCCATAATTTCCTTTTTCCATTTGACTAAATCAGGCAAGATGACTGTTTTCTTGCCAATGGAGGCTCCAGGTTCACCACATTTCACTCACTCTTATGTCCCTCAATACATCAATCTAAATAATTTTCTCAAATGGATTGCTATACTGGCTTTATAGCAAAATTAAAGAAACAAATCCTACAACACATTCAGTTAAACCATGCACAAACATTTTTATGCCCTCTCTCAGTTTGGAACTCTATCAGATATTGCACAACCTGGTTGGTGAAAGGAAAGAGTTTCCAATTGTTATGTGTCATTATCTTCGTGCAACTTACTGATCTGTATCTGTTCTAGGAGAACACTGAAAAAGAGTTTGGACTTTTACTTTAAAAAAAAAAAAATCTGTTTTATAGCTTCACCACAAGAAGGAAGAGCTTCAGATTATTTTTAGGACCAAAATCAGCTGAAATAGAACAAAGTGTCAACATAAACAACCCTTTTAAGTTATACAGGAAGTTACAGGAAGTGCCAAAACATCAAAACAGACAAATTATTCATATAAAGTTCTGGTCTGTTCTTCTGAAATCTCATCTTCATTTCAAAGTGAGAATTTAGCATTCCAAGTTAAATCTGTAAGTATTTCAGTCCATCAATCAAAGCTTTATGCTGCAAAGTCTGCTTAAGATCAGCCTTCACAAAACAGGTAGGGAAATGATACTGTATGAATCAACTCTAAATCTATATGGCCATATCAGATGAGTTGAATCAACATTTGAAAAACGTATCTGGACTTTGTACAGCTTATGTACTTTCCATTTGCAAAGAATTGAGGAAAACTGGGATAAGTGAGAGGAACCAGCCTAATATAGCTTAAATTAAAAAAAAAAAAAAAAAAAAAAATTTCCAAGTGAAAAAACCCCAGTCTTGTAAAATCTTTACTCCTTCACATAAACTTCAGATCTCTAATGGGAGGAATAAAGATGACCCTGTGCTGTGTTTCCACTGTTGCAAGTGCCTCAATCCTCCCAGCAGTGGCCAGGCACCTTTGCCTGGTGGGAAAAAACCGTGGCATGTTGGGTCACTTGGAGCCTCTCAACAGTGAGAGGAATTACATCTGCCTTGCCACAGCACTGACATTGCATCAGGCCTGAGACTGGAAGGTGCTAGAGACTTCTTGGGGCTTTTGTTTCTCTTTTCTTTTCATAAAATTACTGATGCAATAAAAAAAAAGAAAAAAACAACCCAAAAAATTAGACTAAATTTAGTATTTATTGACAAAAACAAGGGGAAGACAGGCAAAATAGAATAGTCCTAAAATTTCAGCCAAGGAATGCCAATTCTTGTCTTAACCAACAGATCAAGAAACTTCAAATAAGTGATGAATAAAATAAAAATATGGGGAAAGAGTTAACTGTTTTAATGGAACTTAATACCACCATCAAGGGGGGTTTTGTTTTCAGATTGGCTTTTAACATTTAGGAAGCTCCCTGTTTCTAAGACTGACTGCATGAGACACAGTCCTGATGAGCAGCTCTGCCCATGTCACCAGCCTCATTGACTGCAAAGTGTGTTCAGATGTCTATGATTATTTGTGTATGAGTAATGCGCCATTGTGAGTACTGGCAGCATTGTGATTAAATACTGCAAATTATATCTAATACAAAGCAATCTGGACATCGATGAGAAAGTGATCATGCTTAATAAAGACAAAGGGAAAAACCATTCAGAGTGAATAATTAAGTATTAAAGAGTATTGAAAGTATTAAAAAATGTTTTCTTCAAAAACTAAACCTATGTATATGGCATATTAAAGGAACTTCTTTGATTATGCATATATATTCTTTGAAATCACAAGTTTCTGATACTCTTATTCAACATATACGCAACAGGAGAACATACAGAATCGACTCTTTACAGAATTAAAAAAGGATATAGATTACAAATAAATGAGGTACGTTTAAGAAGTTACAGTTAAGAAGTTACAGTTCCCCATTAATTTGTCATCTTAATCCACAGTACTTTTAATTCATCAAGTAGTGAAAATGTAAACTTGACTGCATTTGGTCAGGCAAGCTTCACACTACACATTAATTTATTTGAAATACACTCTAAGGGTGTAAAGAGAAGTCTCATTTTGGGAAGAATCTTTTGGCCCACTGCCCATTACATTGGCTGCTGGACAATGTTAACTGTGCTATTCCCTGCCCCAAATAACACACACAAAAACAGTGAAGCCGCCTGAAAGTCAAACATATTGTTCTTTATCTGAACTGTATTTCTGCCCTCACCTCTGGTTTTACCTTAGCTTTCCTAGCATTCTGCTAAATTAAAAATTTCCCCTTCCTTTTGATTTTTATAACACTCTTTCAGTATATTTCCAAATCTGTTTCTAAGATTCAAAGCATTCTCTGCCTTAGATCTCTTCAGAGAAAAGATCTGTAAAGAGAATTCTTATAATTACTTTCCCTAATTTCTTTTAGGAAAGCATAATTTATTTTAACAGTAATTAGGCCTGAAGTTCAAATTTCTATTCAGAAGGGTCTAATCCCTGGTCTTAGGGCATTATGGAGGTGTCTAGCCTCTTATATGAAGCTTAAAATCTTTAATTCAAAACCAACTGTGGGAACTCCTTTTTTTTTTTTTTTTTTTTTGAACAGAAGAAAACAAGATTGGACTGCAAGCTGGTTCTTAAGCATTTTAGAACACAGCAGGATTATGTGCGCAGGCTTTGAGATGAAGATTCTCAGTTAAATCAGAACATTTTCTTGTTTCCAATTCCCAGAGTCCCATGGTATTAAAAATAAACACGCTGCATGTAAATAGTACTTTGTCTAAAGGCAATCTCACATAGAAGGTTACATATAAGCAGAGCCCTCCCAAATCTGCAGCAGAATTTCCCAAAGTAACTCCCAGCAGCTGAAACTCCCATAAATGTCTGTTACAAACACAATCCTGGGGCAGGATTGGAAACAGCAAGATTAACACCTGGACTTCCCAGCGCAGTGCTGTGGCCAGCTCACAGCATGGTGCTGTGAACAGAAGCATTGAGCAAGCATGAGTACAGAAACCAAAGTAGTTACAAAGTGCTACTTTTTAAACCAAAAAACATCAAAGCCAGGACACTGGTTGCTTCACTACAGCATGCACGTGTAAAGAATGGGATTTTGTTTCCATTCTCTGCTGCTCAAAACGACCGGTCAACATTGAGGTGTCTGT
The DNA here is from genome assembly GCF_027477595.1 of Haemorhous mexicanus. NCBI lineage: Eukaryota > Metazoa > Chordata > Aves > Passeriformes > Fringillidae > Haemorhous > Haemorhous mexicanus. The sequence goes on from NC_082381.1 coordinate 67,748,648, forward strand.
TCAAAAAATCATGTTTCTTCTGCAGTTACATAGGATGGTGATAACTATCTTCACAGGTGGATTAAGAAAACAGCTAAAGTCACCTGAGCAGCATAATTAATATCAAATAGAAGGAATGATCAAAGATGTAATAGCTTTTCTTTTAAAAGGAAATAATCCATTTTCAGAACTATGCCAAGGAAAGAGAAAACATGAGGCTCTAATGACTAGCAGTTAAGAGTTCAAGGACTTCAGAGATAGGGACAGTATAACTTAAAATCCCCTACAGCCTCATCTGCCCTCAGCTGTATCCTAATAATGATTTACATCTAGGCACTGCAGATGCTTCAGTGCTCCAGAACACTGCTATATAAACCAGTGCAGATTCACTGTTTATTAAGTCCCCACCAACCTAGAAATGCTTCTGCCAGGTTAACTTAGCTGCCACATACACTTTTATATATTTCTGCCCTTATCTTTGCTGGTTATCAGCACAGCTGAATATAAACTTATAATATGCATAGAGGGATGAAAGTTGATAAACTGGTACCGCAAATTTGCAAGTGATGCTGCAAACATTTCTGTGTAGGAAGTGTGATGATAGTATTCATTACTATGGTGTCACTGTGAAAATCATGACCACATACTATAACTCTTCTTACCTACAGTTAGAAACTCAGAAAATTTATGAAGCATTAGAAGTTGAAGAAATATAAGCCACTCTAGACTTCTCCAGTAAGCTGTAAGGTCTATTCTAAAATGTACTTGGCTTATTAATCTGTAAAACCCAACTATCTGAATGTCAGTAGGTAAAAGAGACAAAATCACTCAGAGGAAGAGTTTTTTTTGTTTCTTTTGGTTTTTTTACCCCAAAGCTTTTCCAATTATAAAAGACAAGTCTTGTTTCTTCTCTTAACAGAAGAGTTCTGATAAAACTCCGAGTTGTTGCAAATACAGGTTAAAAAGCAACGCATGAAGGAATTTCCTCTGTTTAACCTTTTTTTGTATCTTTTTCTACGGCATGCCATACCCCCAAAATTATAAATCTGAATTTCTCTTTTTTATAATTTCATTGGTAATTTCAAAATATTCATTTTTACCTTTAATGCCAGGAAACCGCCCCCCCCCCACTTCCCCATGACCAGAATATATCTGTTGCTGCTAGCAAGAGATTTGTGGTAAGAACATAGTTTTATTTAGAATGCATAGTATTGGACTCACTGAGAACTCTCTCAATAGTATGATGAATCACAAAAGCAAATACTTCCATCAGTTTCTTAGAAACCTAAAATAAGTGTTAACCATCTTATTTTCCACTTAAGTTTTTACAATGGAGACTTAGAAGCAGACTTTCCAACCTGTGAGATGTACCTCACAGTAGGTCACTGGTCTCTAGAGACAAGCCACACAAAACTACAGCGTGAGAGATAAACATTACAATGTAGAAACAATTTTTAATTGACTGAAATGAGCTGCACACTAAAAAGCTGACCAGCAGGTGCTATATACATGAAAGTACACTCAGACAAGACTGTGAAATAAAAATACCTGAAACCATGCACCTTCTGAATACTGACCTTGTTGCTCACTCTCCGATTCAGCTTTTGCAGGACTTGGTGCTACTGGAAGAGGCCGAGGAGGACGAGGCTTTGGAGTGGGGGGAGATATTTTTTTTCTTCCGATGTACTCTACATAGGTTCCTGGGAAATCCCCCCTCTCCCCTGTGGTTTCATTAAAGCCATTCAACCAACCAATTTCCTCAGGCTTTGCTTCTTCCCCTTCACTGAATCCAAGTGCTAGTAAGGTACCTTTATTCACAGTTAATATATCTCCTAAGTGCAAGTCAATATCTTCTTCTCGCTCCTTTTTGTAGTCATATAAAGCTCTGTATTGATATCCCTCAGCACTCATCTTGGCAAATGATTTAACATTCAAAAGTGTTACTAAACAGTATTAAAATGCAATTGTCCAGTTATAGTTTTATGTACAGAGAAATTCAAGATGAATTAAATGGGATGATGAAAATGTCTCTTAAATAATAAAATCCAAAAGATAATGAAAAAACACAGTCTGCCTTTTCACTGTTGATGTTTTTACCAATGTATTTATTCTTAGTCACTGTCTGTTGCAGAAGTTAGGTGTTCCAATTCTTCTGTGTCTAGCAATATTCTTCCAACTAGTTCTTTTCCTGGGCTTCCTGGCACTTCTTTGTCTCCATACACAAGTTCAGCCGACTCTTTAGCTGGTCATGCTTTCTTCAGATGTACTTGCCACAGACTGCCCACATACCTTAAATATTCTGCCACCAAACTCTGCACACATGGTTTCCTGGAAAGAAAAGAGAAATCTGATTAAATCATTTCACATTCGCTTGATGATTGTGAACTTGGTATTCTATCTCTGACTGAAGCTTTCTGCAACCCTAGCAAAGACTGTGTCCCACACAAGAATACTTGTGCTTTTGTGCTCTTGCTTGATTTTATACAATAAAATCAAGCAAGAGCACAAAAAATATCTCCAGCTAATGTCTGCATTTTTATAAAGGACATATGTCAAATTACTTGAACCAAATTTGTACCCCTGCAGTATGAGGCATGCTTCCTTCTCTGTGACTTACGGCTACTGAAAAGTCTCAGGGTGAGAGGGCTAAGCCCTGGAGCTATTCCTCCAGTGCAGTATCTAACCTGGCAGCAAGATTTTATATATTATCTCCCTGAAGCCAGACAGCCACACCCCTTCTCCACAAAAGGTGTGGCAAGACAGAGGAGGAGCTTACTGTAATTAGCATAGACCACTGAGGTATCCAGTCTCCTCCTGTTTATGACAAGGGTGAGGATGGGCAACAATCCCCATCCTAAAGCCTATATTTCAAAAATTTTTTGGAGGAACGTGTCTTCTCATAATCTGTAGAAGACCCAAAGATTCAAAAAACCTTTTACTTCATGACTACCATATTTCCCCCCATTTTTTTTTTAAGAGGGCCTTTACCACTCCCCCATCTTCCAGATGTTTTTTAATGTGTTTATGGTATAATACTAGAAAAACAATCAGCAACTGAAACAGGCACACCCAGACCACCTAAGCAGTCCTAGCAGGAGTGAAGTATCAGGGTGCATGCTTAAATTACATTAAAGGCAAGAGAACACAGGCCTGAACTTTTAGCTCAAGGTTGCCCAACCATAAAGTAAAAGAAAAAATATGACTAAAACCCAAATCTATTTAGAGAACAGTTGCTTGAAGACATATAGAACACTGAAAGCTTTCTAAATATTATTTCAACTGTTACTAATTTTCATCTACTTCAAAAGACAGGCCAAATCATAATTTGAAATGCTATACTGGAAACCAAAAAGTACTAACTACACAAAGCTGCACTGAAAGTCCTAAACTTCATATGAATAAAAGACCTGAGAGAGCTGTGTAACACCAGCAGGTAAATATTGACTATATACTATGTATTCAATGTATAGAGAGCCCCTTTTTTTTTGTGAAACACTCCCTTTTTACACTGTAAAGAGACATCAGTAGGCAGGGCTGGAACAGGGAACGTCTGACAGCTCTTTTCCACACCATTTTTTCTAATGCCTCGGTCATCAAGTCCTTTGAAATGTGACTGACAAGCTAAGTGTTTAAAAGAATGCATGTGGGCTTTCTGTGCCAGCGAATGAACCTGATCCCTAATTTGTATGTGGCTCCTCTTCAGCCCATCAGGTCCCTGCAGCATGTTGCACAACATCTCTTGTGACAGAACACAGAAGAAAATCTTGTTAAGTTCTTGAAGAACTTCCTTATCATCCCTTGCAACCAGTTTTTGTTGCAGGAAAGAATTATGTGAGCCTGAATTAGACTTCCTATTTCAAAAAGCTTGCACATAAGTATTTATTTTAACAACTTGCAAATCTATCCATATGTATTAAGCACCCAGCTCCCACCAAAGTTTTAATTAGATATTTCTGCAGCCACTTCTGAAAAACCAAACTATGTTGCCTACCTGACTGATGCTACCAAATATCACAGACTTTGTAATTAGCATGAATAGTTTCACTTATATTTAATTTTGCCTCTTCTACCAGAGAAAAGTCTACCAACAAAACCTGTGGAAAAAGTACAAGTACCAGTGTATCTACTAAATAGCAGAGAAGCCTTTACAAAAGCACGGATTTCTCCTGTTTCACATAGCAAGAGAAAAAAAAATGCACTTGGACAGTTTTGATCCAAGTGTTGTGATTAATACAAATGTTTCCAATCAAAACCAACTATGCACACAGCAAAGTCTGCTAGAAAATTACCACTCTGACTACTTTAAATACTCTGAAATATTTATTTTCTTTTTAAGGAAGGTTCAACAAGAGCTCTGCTACAACTACTTATTTAACTCCTACTGCCTGTGGGCATTTTGGCAGCCAACGAAGTCTTCTAAACACTGCATAATTCAACTGACTTGACCTACTCCTCTGATCTTTTATTATCAAACGTATGATAGCAACTTTATGGCCATATATTTAAAATGAGTACTTCTGTCTCTTATTCATCTCTTGAAAACACAGAACTGGAAATGTTGTAGTAGAATTTCTTAGGACAATTTTAAAGCATATTTTAAAAACTCAAACCGTTAGAAAAACTCAATGAAGTTATGGTAGCAAAGTTTCCTTAGATCCAGTTTCCCTGGGGCTCAGAGCTGCAGTACCTGTTCATACTCACTTATCAGCACCACCCTCAGTACAGAGTACCCAGGATCTGCCCTCCTGATCCATGGTTCACGTACCTGGAGACACTCCTGTGAGTCAGCCATTCTGAACTCCTTGGATTTATGCCTTTTTCTATTGTTACTATGTCTCAGGTTCAGGGATGAACTAAAGACTCAGAGTTCAAGAGCCTTGCATTAGATCTAACACAGGGACAAACACCAGTTTTCCACACCTGCTCAGTAACACCACAGTGTATGCAAAATGCCCTCTTAGAGTGCTTGGCTAAGATCCTGCATTAAAAAAAAGTTCCCTTTACTCCAACTGAAATTACACAGTCTCTACATTCAGGCATTTTGATTCAAACTGACTTAAGCTGACTGGTCCTAAAATACATAGCTTGGACACCATGTTAAATAGATTAAAACAAACAAACCAAACACTTCAGGGAAGAAATACTCCTATATTTGAGATTATTTTATTACTGGATTTCCATTTGGCTGGTCAAATGGAAAAGGTGGAAGAAGTATTGTAAGAGAATCAACGTACATTTGTTTTTTATTTACTGTCTAAGAGCATGATGCCACTAAAAGATTCCTGAGTTCAGGCAGAATTCCAGTCTCTCAGCAGAATGGTTTACATTGAGCATTTCAGTAGGGATAAAATTTAAAATTCAACAGAAAAACTCGAGACATTCCACCAAATTTAGGTGGAAAATGAAGGGGACATGAAATCTTCCCTTTCACCCTCCCCTTCTTCCCCTGTTAAATATGACATCTGGCTCCCACTTCACTGGTACCCAAGGGTTTCCTCCCACACAAGCTATCATGCATTTGGTGCTGGAGAACAAAAACTTCTACACTGCATATACATGCACAGTTGATACCAGAGGGGTGGGCTGGTTACTGGTACAGCATGCCTAGTACAAGATGCAAAGAATTTCTTCACCTTTATATTAACTAATTTAATAACCATATTTCCTTGCACTGCAATCTCCTTAAAAATAATTCCAAAAATCCCTAGAGAAATAGTGCCTAACACAAGCTCCCTTACACTGCCGGATAAGCTTGGTAGATAGAAGAGCTGACTAACATACTCAGGGGGACACTGAAATAATGAGAATTGAGAGTTAAGCAGGGAAATTTGCTTGGAGACCAAGTCTTCTCCCCACTAGGTGTCTACACACCTGTGACTCAAACTGCAGCTTTCTCTGAAATACACTCTCCAAGTGGAGACGACCAAGTACCACATTAGAACACTATTTTCTGCAAGAAAGTGAGGTCCGTGATGTATCACGTAGTAATACCTTTATACCACTTACAGTCTGAAATAATTATTTTGAATCTGTGGACATTCTATCACAAGTCTTTGAACGAGTCCAAATACATACACATTGAATAAGTACTCTAAGTACTGTACACCACATGTAATTCTCAAACATCTTAAAGCCCTCATAAAGGCTGCAAACTATGGATGAAGGGAAGTGATAATTAAAAAACTTAGGAAAGCAGTACAGTCTGAACTTCCGTCCCATTGAAGAGGCCGGCAGCTTAACCACTCCGGAGCCCCGCGCCGACATGCAGTTCCCGCCGCAGAGCAGCCGCTGTCCGGGGGCCGGTGCTCAGGGGGCTGCAGCCCCTCCACCGCCGGGGCAGGGCTGCACCGAGCCGGCGCTCCACTGCGGCGCGGGGACGATGGCGGAGCCCCGGGCGCGGAGGACGCCGCGCTGATCGCTCCCGCCCCAGCGCTCCCCACGGACACCCCTTCCGCCACCCGGGGGGCTGTATCCCGGAGCAGGCACCAGCCCGGCTCTCCCCATGGACACCCCTTCCGCCACCCGGGGGGCTGTATCCCGGCGCGGGCACCAGCCCGGCTCTCCATGCCATCCGGAGCCAGGGCTCCCGGGCAGCCCCGCGGTGGCCGCGGCGCGCCGCTCGCCCTGACCGTCCAGGAAGCGCCGGGCCGAGCCGTCCCCGGCCGCGAGGGGACAGGCTGCACCATCCTCGGGGCTCGGCCTCGGCCGCAGCGGACGGCCGGCCTGGCACGGGGGAAAAAGTTGCGCGGGGCGGCGCTGCCGCTCGAACTGTCACCCCCCAGGGGCGGCCGGTGCCCCGGCTCCGGGCGGCCGCACGGCCCCGCGCCGCCCCCTCCCGCCCCGCTCCCGTGCCCCGGCGGCCGCCGGAGGGGCAGCACCAGCTGCAGCAGACTCCCTTTACCTCAGCGGCAGCAGCGGTAGCAGCAGCTGCAGCAGGAGCGGCGAGGGGGCGAGGGGGCGAGGGCGGCGGGGTCGTCACCACCTCCCTCCCACCGCCGGACAGCAGCTACAGCCGCGACGCCCCACTCTCCGTCGTGCGCCCGTCCCACCGCGCTCCCAGCCGCGCTCGCCGCCTCAGTGCCTCGGCGGTGCCGTGCCCGCCGCCGGCTCTGCCCCCGCCCCGCCCCCGGCGCCTTCGCCAACCCGCTCAGGCACCGCCTTCCGCAGCCACTGACTGACGGCGGCACCGCCCGCCCCGCTCTCCGCCGGGGCCTCGGCACAGCTCGGTCCGGGGCTCGCGCGCCGCCCGGTTTCCCGCAGCCCCCCCGCCGTGGCCAGGGGCCTTTGGGCCGCCGTCAGCGACCTTCGGGCCCGGCGCTCAGATATGCCTGCAGGCCTCGGGCGCCGCCTCAGCCCGGGAACGCCAGTCCAGGCCGGCAGGCGGCAGTGAGAGGAGCACGTGCTTCTACCTAGTTCCTCGTTGGGGATTTTCCTGCTCTCTTTTCCTTCTCGCCCCCCGCCCCGTATTAAGGCAGTGTGTCACGCTGGTGAAATGTGAAGTTGGTGAAGTCCAGAACAAAGCCAGCCACCGTGGGGCGTGGATGCCCGGCTGTGTGCGGAGCAGGGCCGTGCAGTACAGCCAGCTGTCCTCCCTCGATAGACTGTCAGGGGCTCCCGCCCTTGGTGGCGGTCTGGATTTGACCCCACGCGGTTGTGAAAGAGCCCTGCAAGGCTGTATACTTGAAAGTCCAGGATCCAGACCCTGGAAGATGGTAAAAATGCCTTCAGTAGTCTACCTGGCAACCTAAAGACACAGAATTGCTTTTTAAATTGATACTTCCTTTGGAGTAGAAACTGTTGTTTGTACACAGGTAAAAACATTGCTATAATTTAAATAGTAAATAGTAAAAATTTTGAGGAAATTGTCAGTTCATACAGGGTTTTTTGGGGGGGGTTGATGGAGGGGGAGGTGGGTTCGTGGGATTGAAAATGTAGGCAGAAGCAGAATTAAGAAAAAATGTTTCATTTCTTCTGTCCAGACTGCTGTCTCTGGCATTTGGTATTGCTGAAGGCAAAACCAGCATGGATTTTGGAGGGGATTAGTCAGACTGGCTGGGTGGAATGCCAGTCCTGGGCCCTGGTCTAACAATGGGTATTTAGGGGAACTAAAGGTCTCTCAAGTAGTATTTCCCAGCTGGTGAGACTAGACTTGTCCCATAGGTGAAATGCAGGGCTACACTCGATGTCTGTGCTCCTTCCCTGCTGGCATGGTGTCCCTCAGTGGAGGGAAAAGTCTTTCCTGGAAGTTCCAGGACCACCTCCTTTCTTCCTCTCTGCCCCTCCAGGGTGTGTGGGTCTCTGCTTTTTTGACAAGTTTTCTCCCCTGAACTTGACTTTTGATTTCACTTTGAGCATCTAACTTTCTCTGTCAATCAAAGAAAGTAAAGGACCCAAAAGAGAAAAAGTAGGCAATTGCAGCACGTGACTTTGATGCTTCCCTTGCTGGCTTTGTTGTTATGTCTGTTATGACTTAAGTCTCAAGGTCACTCCAGCTCTTTCACACCTCTTTCCGCATGGATCCCAGCAGTATCCCAGTGTTTCCAGGAATAATTTCCTATGTTTAATCTTGGTAGGTGAAAGTTGCACAACAAGGTTTGCCTAGGAATGTTGCAAAGCAACAGGAGACAGGAGACAGAAATGAGAATGCACAAATTGAAAACCGTGTCCCTTCTTCTATCAGGTACTTTTCAGAGGGTCTTACGGACTCCATAAAGTTTACAGTGGGCTTTAATGGATGTATGTGTGTTTGATTAGTTCTAAGTTTGTTGAGAAGGATATTATTGAGGCAGCATGTAAACAGGAGGGATTTTCAAGGCAACAGTCAGCGAAAAGCAGAAGACAGAAGGGTAAAATATGGGTAAGAGGGCAAGATCATCAAGGTACAAGCTATACACACATGTTTTTGCTAAAACAACTGTAGTCTCATGTCAGGAGACCTTTTGAGCATTTCTGCTAGAAGCTGCTTAGGAGAAGGCAATAAAAAAGTGAGCAGGTTCTTTTTTTCAGTACTAGTAGCAGCTGGATGATATGAGCCTTTGCATCTTATGCCTGTGTAAGCTTTCTGTGATAAAAGTCATGCAGCACTGGAGAGGATCTACATGGAAGCTCCCTTTCCTCTAGGAAAAAAGTTCAGTGAGATCTTACAAAGGAAATTTTAAAGTATGGAAACTGAGAGGAAAAAAATGTTCTTATCCGAGGATTTGTGGGAAAAGCAGAGTTTCCAGAGTATACGATCTCTTCCACTTCAACTAACAAACTCAATTTTTTTTCTTTACTGACACATTTTAAGCAGTAAGGTTTCCTTCTGTTTCTTATAGGATGTCAAGGCAAATCCATTTGTGAAGTAAGATGCCTAGATTAATGGACAGTGTTAAGTTCACGGTTGGACTCAGATCCTAAAAATCTTTTCTAATCTAAATAATTCTATGATTTTACCAGTGCCGAATCTGGCCTCCTGGGACAGATAGACAAAGGTGGAAGAGACTATGCAGAGGAGTTTTATTGGAATATACCTTAGGTGTGATAAATGCTAATGGCACTTGCCATATACTAAGTTCAGAATAGGGTCCTGTGATTTATTACATATTATCATACCATCCTGCATCAGTGGGGTTTTCAGGCAGCTGATTTCAGGGAAGGAGGAGAATCAATGCATACATGCATTTTACTCCCACCATTTTACTCCCAAAGATGAAAATTATTTCATACAGTGTGGTTATACTGTTCTACTAGCACACATTGCTAAATGACTCATATAAAATTCCCAAAGGAATGGGAGTCACAGAAACAACAGGAAAAACTATCCATAGTTATTGTAGACATGAATTAAATGCAAAATAAGTACAATAGATCACAAGAAGGACAAGCATCAAAGACTGTGAAAGGTGATGTTTTCCTGTCATAGCCAGGACAAGGAAACATTGCTCTTCAGAAATGTAGCTTTAAGTGTGTTTCAGAAGTCAAAACAGTACCATGAAAAGCAAGTTCCTTCTCTGCTTAAAAGCTTTCTAGCATGTAAGGGAAAAGAATGAGCTAAAAATAAGACAGAGAAATTCAGGAAATAAAGAAGCAAAACTTGCTATCTCGTTACGAATCATTGAAGTAAGCCTGACAACTTTCATTTTAAAGCTGGAAGGAAGCTGATTAGCAGCATGCTAATCATGCTGGGCATCACAACGTGATTTGGTTTGAATTTATTTCTGTTCTGTGGGAAGGATAGAATGGTTTCTCTCTGGCCAAAACTCTGACATCAGCAATAAATTTTGTTATCTCAGCTAATCAGACAAATCTGCCTTAGATATTTCCGCTTTATATTCATGTCATGGTTGACATCTAAGGCTGTTTTCCACTCTTCAAGATACAATGCACCTGAAGAGGCAATGGAATCTCCATCATTAAATGTTTTCTAGGAAGGTAGTCAAGTATCTGCCTAGCTGAGGTACTGGTTGTCCTGACTCAGCCAAAGAAAGGCGGCCACTGGAGGCCTTCTGTGATTCTCGAAGTGGACATATATACAAATTATCAGAAGCAGGCACAAACCCTGAGAAATTACACTGTCTCTTAAATGAATTTTCCCATGAGAATAGAAGTGGCCAAAAATTTGCTCCTCCTACTGCCACCCAATATCTGAAAGACAGATGACTGCAATTGTTAAAAAAATAGGGCCTTGCTTCTGCAATCTGATCTTTTAGCAAGGAGTTTCTCCAGTCTGCTTTAGATCACATTTTTAGAACACAAAAGTAGTGGAAAATAAGATTTTTGTGTGCTAATCACATCTAGGAAATACTTTGTATTCATGAAAAGTCTTCAAAATATTTTGCTTAAAAAAACCCCCAAACTACTTTCAGTTATCTGAAAGGTGACTTTTTATTTAATTTTTTTCTTTAGTCTCATAATTTTGGCTAAATGTATGAAAATATGCATTTTGTCAAGAAACTTTTTAAAACATGTAAGGATTAGGAAATATAAATATACCATGATTTTCCATGTCTGAAGCACAGCATAATTGATAAAATAATGTTAAAAATATAATATCTGCAAATGCAACATCTGTGTTTATCTTTCAACCATATAAAATTACATAAACAGAGATTCTGCTTTTTATGAAATCTATGAGTAATTCCTCCTCTGCTTTTTCAGTGCTTGTATGCTAAATGATAGAAAAGTCAGGTTTGACAGCCATGTAAAACTCATGTCTTCAGTGTAGAGAAGTGATGCAGAGTGAACAGAAATTTTAGGAGTTTTCTCAGGCACTGTGTCATTTTTGCACTGACATCTATACTGACATTTCAGCTCTGTCTGAGTAAGACTGCTAGGAATAATAAGATCTCCATGTGTAATAATGTTCCTAAATATCCAGGGTCATTTGCAGCTGCATTTTCTATTGAAACTGTTTTCCTAAAGATGCTGTTTGTAGTTTTCAGTATTGACACTGGTCACTGGGAAATTTTAATTCTGCAGAAATAAGCTCAGAAAAAGATGATCAGCTTAAGCTGAGACCATTTAGTCATTTTGTATCAGTTTTTACAGAGTAAGAGTTGTGTCATTTCTTCAATAACATCAAGGTGGAAGGTGTCACATATTGTTACAATTTTCTGAGATATCCTGGATCCGTAAATCAATTATTCAGAGGAGTCGCTTATCACAGAACATCTCAGTATGGATATTTGATGGGTGGTACACTCCCTTCTCTTTCAAAGTGGATAAGATGCAAGACCACACGTCAGAAAGCTTGCCAATTTAGATGTGTTTTTTGTAGAGCCTGTGAAACCCACTGCAATATGTGCATGAATAATCCAGATTCTGCCAGGCAGGAACATGTGCTGTTGCTCCTACATAAAATGCATCTAAAGTGACATATCCAGCAATTACAGTACTAGGAAGCAAATACAAAATAAAGGGTCATCCTGTGAAGCTAGTAGGAATTCAGGGCCAAAAGAAAAGTGTATTTAGTAGGTTGCTTGCTTCCTAGATTAGGAAAGGAGGAGGGTTTTTTGTTTGGTTGGTTGGGGTTTTGTTTGTTTGTTTGTTTGTTTGTTTGTTTGTTTTGGGGGTTGTTTGGCTGATTGGTTTGGTTGGTTGTTTTGTTGCAGCAATAAATAAATAATTTCTTGGTGTTTAAACTGGTGGGTCAGAGGTATCTTGCTTTTAAAATATGAGAGAAATTTCCAATGTGATTAATTAGATGTATCAATGCATTCTTCTGCTAATGAAAGGTGCAGCCCCAGAATTTCAAGCTTTTTATTGCAAATATTATCACACAACATGACAACTGTCATTTGTGCAAGCTCAAAATGATAATGCAGGAGCTGTAAGCTGCACCTTAGAAAGTCAGGCTTCCTTAAATCTCAGTTAGTTGAGAAGCCTGTGAACATTTGCCTTTCACTTTTTTGTGGGAAAATGCATGGCAGCAAATTGCCTTTATTATTCCTACCTACACCTCTTCCAAAGGAACAGCAAACAGAAGGTTTTCAGTCCCGCCTTTCAGCTATAGGACGGGATGATTCATCATGGGTCTCCACAGTGCACTTGCATACCAACCAACACATATGCACGTATAACTGATCATTATTTGTGCCTGCCATCTGAGTAGGGCGTTTGTGTCATTTTATGGCTACAGCATAGTTGCTGTACTAAAAAAAGATATGTTTTACTGTAAAACTGTCACAAAGCTTTTAAATGAATGTCACTGTAAAATGAGCAATTATAAGAACAATTAGTGTTTGTAACTTTTTCTGTTTACATGATCTAAATTTGAAGCTAGGCATGCTTGGAGCAAATTACAAAGAATGGACTGAATAGCCCCCAGTGGTGCTTTCCAACCTAAATTATTCTGTGAGTCAGTGACTCTATGAAATTTTAATTTCTTTCATTTTGACTTGTAATGTAGTAGAGTGAATGTATTATATGTAACATGTCTAGAAGAGTATTTACTTGGTGTGTACTACTAGGAAATCTTTTTAATGAGATAAAAATAGCACTTTACAAATGTGTGGGAGCTAATATATTTCAATATAAATGGAATAAATGCTTAAATTGTACTTTATTTGAAAAAAAATCGGGAAAATAATAAATTTTTTTAAAGGCTCATATCAAGACAATTGCATCAGGAATTTACTAAACTGAAAAACCCAACCAGAGAAGCCCTCAGTTACTAGCAGAAAAAGAAAATGCTATCCTTGGTGTTCAGTTGTCATTTTCATACTATCAGCAAGCCTCAGAATAACAGAATTATTTAATGTTTTCTACATGCAGTGAAAGTGGTGAAACCTCCTCCTGTTCTGACTTTATCTGTTAAGCCACAAAGAAAAGCGGGGGGAGCCTTGGAGGAGGGGGAGAGCAAACCACAGTTTTAAAGCAAGGTTTTGGGTCTAAGAAAAAGAATGGAAATTCAAAGATGAGGATGGTAGTGTCTACCCTTTACCCACCAATTTGTACATTGTTGTTACATGTTTCATATGAGAAAAAGTGTTTCACTTCTCTATGACTTTGGAAACAGAATGTATTTGGGAAAAGAAGCACCTCTTAATAACCTTCACAAGACAAGAAAATGAACCTTGAACAGAGCCATGTCATCTCCAGCAGTATTTGTTACTGGTGTATGGGGTTTATTTGATTTGTTGGTTTTGAACAAGTATAGGTTTAGATGGCAAACAAAAATCAGTGTCTGGTGCAAAGATACCATAATCTCCTGCAAATCATGATGAAAGTGAGTTATGTTGTTGCTCTCACCATCCTTGTCTGAGTGTGCCAGCTGCCTGAAGCAGAAACTATGTTACAAAGGGCAATGTATTCATGCAATTTTCTGCTGAAAAGTACTCCCTCGATGTGATGCAACTGCGGCTTATGGTAGGGTCATCAGCCTCTTAAGAGACACTACTGCTCTCTGGCCTGTTTTCTTAAACATAGCTTTCTGAAGTAAAGCAATTTTGGGAACTTGTAGTTCATCAGCTGTGTCATATCGTAAATCAGACCTCAGAGGGATCTTGTGGTAGCCTTGAGGATGTAAGAACTAGCTGAACTCAGTACAGAAGTGGGATGAGACAGTATCCACCATAAAATGTGACATAGGAGAAACCTGACATTTGTGAGTTGTTCTAGAAAGTCTTAAAAGAAGAAGAAAATGCTGATGGCTTGAGTTTAGGAAATGATGCAAAATGTATAGGCTATGGGAACAGAGGGGTATGGTGAGGTAACCGTAGGAAACATCATGGTTAAACGCAGGACAGAAGAATTGCTGCTACAGCAAAACATTTTCTTGGAAGATGATGAGAGGAAGTGCTATTAAAACAGTGTGACATGTTCTGAAACTGTGGCTATTCTTGTATGAGTCTGATTTGAATTACTGACAAGGGTCTGAACTGTGGGAAGATAATCTCCTGTCTCAGATCGAGCCACAGCACCTGAGGACTACAGTCTGCATTTTTTCTGGAAGACCAGGAAGTAGAAAATGGGGGTCCAAGTAGGTCCAGTATCTCTGCAGGGTTGTCTTCTCACAGTGCTCACTCAGCACAGATGCCTTAATATATTCATAACTAAAGTGCCACACAGAGAAACTCCAATCTGAGTGAGCCTGTGGTGTGTCTTGCTCAAATTTCATTTATGTGCCTTAGTGTAGCCACAATGGTCTCTCAAAATGGAAAGAAAATGGAAGAAGCTGGAAGGCAAAACTGTGGCTCATACAGGTCCACGGGAAAATTGCGGTACAGTGACATTGATCTCTGAAAAAAAGTTGTAAGCAGTTGTCCTTGGAGAGCTTTTCTTCTTTGAGTAGAGAGAGACAAAGGGAGGTCTGAGTGAGCACTGTGCATGGTGTTTCATGTACTGCTCTATAGTGTTAAAATCAGGAGAGCTGGGAGGATATGGGGCCTGTTGAATTCACCGTCAAATATCTCAGTTTTACTGAAAGCTTCCCCTATGTATTGTTTCTCTCTGTGTGTGCACATGTGTTGTTGCTAATGGTTTGCAAAATGTTGCAAGGAATGCTGGAATAGCATTGCTGTGATGGAATAGGGAGCTGGAAAGAACCTTATTTGAAAGAAAAGTCAAGGAGCTTATAGTCTGCAAGGAGCTATAGTCTTTTCTGCAAGCTGGGAGTCCTTTTTTATTTCAAACTGGACAGTATCATATGTACTGAATTTTTTAAAGAACATTTCAATTCTCTGCTTTCATACAGTGCAACCCGAATTTGCTTCTACTTCTTGTAGTAGGAACAGGGTCAGGCTGAATCATCTATGTATCAGAGTTTCATACATTAATGTAACAATTAAATGGGAATGAAGTAATTCCATTCAGCTTGGTGACCTTGTTTTCTGCACAGTGCTAATTTCATTTTTACGGCCAGTCCATGGAATCTCAGTGAGCCTTGGCAAGAAAGGGAGGCAATTTTTGGGGGTAGGCTGAGATTCAACTCCTATTCCCTTTCAATAGGAGTTTTAATTCTGAAGCCTCAGTATTTCTTGAAGACTTCACGCTTCTTCCATGAAGACAGCAGGATATTCAGTTTGTTGCCCTGACTATCTCTGTCAAAGGACATCTCATTAAGTCAGCTGAGGCCTGTGTGCTTATAGAATAAGAAAAAAATTTTCTTTCACAAATTCCAAATGAGATGAAAGATACCTCTATAGTAGCTTTGTTGCAGGGGTGTCTTCACAGTAATATATGTGATCCATAGCTCTTCATTTTTGCTGGATTATATCCTGTAGTTAGATGTATAAGTGGGATCCACGCCCCTGCTATGCTTATATTTTAGGAGGCATTGCAAAAAGAGGCTCACTCTGGAGACCTGTATGATGAGAGGTAGGTAAAGGGCTTTGGTCAACTAGTGCCTCCCTCTGTGCTCAGTACTGTTGGAGTGCTCCTTCTTTTTATGGCTTCATTCTCCATGAAAACCTCTGTTGGCTTGCACACCTTGACCTTGATTCAGTTTTGCTGTGTGGCAGGGCAGGGATGTATGGTGTCCCTCAGGGTTGTTGCTATGACTGGACAGTCAGGCTTAGAATCAAGCTGGGGACTTCCATAATGAAATGCCTGAGTCTCACTGCTTTCCCTGCAGCCAGATTCCAGCTAGTGGCAGTTACTTCTGTTCCATAATGCATCAAGAAATACACAAATCCAATGGAGAAGAGTAGTGCAATGCTGAGAAACCTGCTGGGATTCTGCCGAGCCTCGTCTCTGGCCAGCAAGTTCACACTTTGCATATTAACTTTATCCTATAGCTGTAGAGAAACTGTGCAAATTCCTTCTTCCCATATGTGCTCACACAACATAGGCCTCAGTTAGCAGGTCTACAACTTTTCCAATTCAACAGTCCTAATGTCTCACCAGCCTATATTTTTATTATAATCTGAGCAGAAAGCTTTAAGTTCTATGCTTGCAGTCCATTATGTCCAACTCAACTGGCTACAGCTTATGTGGTATAGTCTTCTCATCTGCAGAAGAGGTGAACAAGATCCTAGTGGGGTACTGTGATGGATCACTAATTCAGTCCATTAGGGCCTTGTTTCATGTATAATGAAGAAAAAAGAACATTCTCCGACTTTAATGTTTCAATACAATTTTTAATTCATAGATCTAAACCCCTAAGAAGCCGGCACAACCCTCTGTCATGCCAGAAAATTGTGAGGTGATTATTTACATATGTCCACTATCTTGCATGATAAATCTGGATGGAGTACATTCCACTGGACATTTCTTATAATTTCAGGACCTACTTTACCTGTGTGAAAAGTTATTTTACTTAGAAAATTATTGTCATATCTTGTCCCACAGAGGAATCAAACCACATAGTCCCACATCCTTATGTTGGGTCCTATTGAAGCATACTTGTAGATTCTCACCTTAGGTGAACCAGAACATATTTATTGAAGCCATTTGTCTATTTATGTATTTGAGTTTATTGGTAGTAAAACAATTCAGACAAATCTGTTTAAAGGATTTCCTTTTCTGGAATGTTATGAATTAAAATATTAAATATTCTTGGCATAATTATTCATCCAGTCAATAGGCAAGATTTAATTGGATTTTATTATTAAATTACCACACAGACCTATTAAATAATCACAAATGCATGTAAACATGTTCCTGTGTCTACAAATAAAATACTCTCCGCTACAGGAAGTGAGAAAATACCTATAGGGACTAAATACCACAGAAATAGTATCCTACACACTTTGATCCATTTTTATACCGCTATGTAGGAAAATGAAGTCTTCAGCAAATCTTTTTTGTATTAAGAGTTACTCCTTTGAAGAATTGTTCCCCACATCTTCCCACTAAGTGCTAACATTGTTCCTGGTAGAATCCGCTATATATACTTGAGTGCTAAAATTTACAGTGCATTTTCTCATTTGTTTATAAGCCATCCTCAAATAGCAATTAACTACAACAGTTGCTCTTGTAAATGGAGTGTAACAGTAGGTAATTTTTTTTCCTGAGCCCAGTGTGCAAGAATGTGAAAATGAATGACTAATTTGTTGTTGATATGGGAAGGAATTTTAATCTTTTATGAGAACATCTTGAGTGTTGGTGTGCTTATCTCTGAGAAAGAGAGTTGGAATTCTTCAGTGGGCAGTCTGTGAATATTATTGAGGCAATGTTGAAAGTAAAAATTATTGAACAAGGATTTAGTAACAATTTCCTCTTCTGTATCTAAGAACCTTATCAAGAACACTCTAATCAGATTGCTAGCCCATATGAAACAGAGTATTATTTCAGATCTAAACCATTCATTTATTTATTTATTAATAGAACATTAATTGCTTCTGCAATAGGATGCATTGTTACAAACAAGCTAAAAAAACAATTTGGCTCATTTTTAATAAACATTCTCAAAAAGGTGCCTTAATGACCAATATAAGTGCCATTGCTACTTTAATTAGGATTTCAGAAGAGATGGTTGTCTTTTGTATTCTGTGCCCTACTCTTAGGTCATGGTTCCACTGAAAGTTCACCAATGTGATTGAAAATCAGACCTGGTGATTACAGGGGCAAATCAGTGTTCTGCCCTCATCACCAGCACTGCCTGCTGCAATACCTTACATATATTTTTATGCAGCCTCCTTTTTAATCAGTGTAGCTGATAGACAGAATAAAGAATGAAGCCCTGGTCAGCTCTGGCAGTCTCAGCTCTGTTGGTCAGATGTGTAGTCCAGAAACACTCTTCCACATGTGTACTTCCAATAAATAATTAAAAGTCATGGATACTGGATCTACTACCTATCTCACTCAGTGAATCACAGCATGCAGAGGATAATGAATTTAAAGCAATACCCCTCAAGGTCTTTTGGTACTACTGTTGATATAGTGCTCAGGAAAGAAATAGTAAAAAATAGTAAAGTAATCTTCCTAGCAAAACCCAAGAACAGTGACATGACTTGTCCCTTATACACATGCATGCTCATCCATACTAGCTACATCATTTTCACACTCTGCCATTTTCATGATCTTCTCCTGTACAAGCCACTCTTTTGTTCAGATGAGAGCTGAAACGACTCAATGTGCTGCTAAACCCATAGACAGTCTAAGAAAAGTGGCCATTATTTTCTTAGGCAGAAACACTGACTTAAGACCTGTTTCTCAGCATCTTTCTTTGGTGTGCTCTAGCTGCTGTCTCTCTGCTCTTCTCTTTCACCTCACTGATTACCACATTTTCAAAGCACTCATTTTACCTTACAATTCCTGCCCTAATAGGAGGATGCCTTTCTTTGTGCTAACATAGCACCTAAGATTGTGAAACTTCTGTCCGCTCAAACCTTCTTAATGATGTTGTAGTATGAGTAAGTGGTGAGTGCTATCTTAGCTAGCCACTGCACTAACTCCAATAGCTGAGGCAGATTTCCATTCTTTTCATATCTTTGCATCCCTCCTATAGAGACAAAGCTAGACTTTGTAGATCCCCAGATATAGTGACTCATGAAAAGTAATTTCTCGGTCCTTCTCATTATAGCTGTCTTCTTTTGTTTGAGGATTGGCAAGAGCAGGAATGGAGAGGAGTGTGATGGACACACTGCTGGCCAAGGCCAAACCAGTCAGAGGAGGTTGTAATGCCTCAGTGATATCATACTTAAGAAGCAAAAGAGAAGTTACAGTGCAGATATAACTGGGCTCAGAGAAGAGCAGAGATAGAATAAGTAAGAGGAGCAGCCCTGCAGACATCAGGGTTGGTGAAGGAGGGACAGAAGGTGCTCCAGGTGCCAGAGCTGAGGTTCCCCTGCAGCCTGTGGTGAGACCATGGTGAGGCAGCTGTGCCCCTGCAGCCCATGGAGGTCCCTGAGGATGCAGAGATCCACCTGCAGCCCCTGGGGGAGACCTACACTGGAGCAGATGAATGCCCAGAAGAAGGCTGTGACCCTGTGGGAAGCCTGTGCAGTAACAGGCTCCTGGCAGGACCTGTGGATTGAGGAACCCATGCAGCAGCAGGTTTTCTGGTTGGAGCTGTGACCCTGTTGTCCATTGTTCTTGAAGGACTGCACCCTAATGAAGATCTGCAGCCCATGGCAATGATTCACGCTGAAGATGTGTGAATCAGTTTGTGGAGAACTGTCTCCTGTGGAGAGACCCCATGAGGGAGCAGGGGAAGGGCTCCTCTCCCTGAGAAGCATCAGAAACAATCTGTGATGAAGTGATCATAACCCCCATTCTTCACCTCCCTGCACCACTGGAGGGGAGGAGGTAGATCCCAAGAAGCAGGAAGGGGTGGGGGAAAGGTGTTTTAAAGATATATTTTACTTCTCATTATTCTGCTGTGAATTTGAACAGTAACAAATTCAGTTAATTTCCCCAAGTCAAGCCTGTTTTGTCTATGACAGTAATCTGTTTGTGATCTTTCTCAGTTCTTACCCCATGAGCCTTTTGTTATATTTTCTCTCCCCTTTCCAGTTGTGGAGAGGAGTGATAGAGTGGCACCTGTCATCCAGCCACGGTCAATCTGTCCCACATGATCTTGTCAGTTCTCTATGACTGACTTTGTTTTCTCTTTGGAAAACAATACAACTGGAAATTAAAACCATTTTAGGATGAAAACAGTAAAATTTTAACGTTTGTGGCGGCATAGATTTTTATTCTTCCCTTTCTTGTTTTTTGGGGGAAAGTCTGTTCTTCCTTTCTCTTTGCAGTCTAACATGACTTCTATATTTGTTTGGCTTTAAATTTAGTGTTTCCCTTTACTGATTTCATAGAGTTTCACTTCTTTTACAGAAATGTAGAAAAATGTTTTGTGCTTTTTCACACAATGCACTTTCAATTATGTTAGATTGTAGTGAAAGTGGGAATGGAAATGCCAGTTTATAATTCTAGTTGATGCTCTTCATACCAAAATTGTTGCATATAGATATTCTCAAGCACCTTGTGTAATAACATTTTAAGTGGTTCTTCCATTCTTCTATGAAGGGTAGCATTTACATTCCTGTAGACTTCCCCACTATACACCTTTCTTGAGATGTCACAATAGTTTAGATACACTCCTGAGAGGTCACCTACCTTTGTGCTTACAATAGGCAACTTTCTCTCTTTTTGTTTTAAGGAGACTTATTCCAATAACTTTCTAGATTGGTGCAAAAAAGCCCTGAACAATCTAGTTGTTCTTTCTTTTTGCATGCTCCAGAAAATGGCATCAGAGCATGTAGAGTATACATGCTTTTTATGCTTGTAAACTAACATACAAGTAAGTATATGAATATTGCTACTGCCCTGTTGATTTTACACTGCAGAGGAGATGCTATTATTGGCTTCAGACTCAAATGTCATCTGGGTTTGGAATCTTCCAGATTATGATTTCATCTCTGTAAATTCTAGTTTTCATAAGTCTGTTTATATGCACTGTAAACTGAAATATTCCATCTGAAATAGTTACAGACATAAAATGCTAATCAAAACATTTTATGGTTGAGTTATGCCTGCTTCTACTCTTTTAAAAATTCTGCTAGGGAAATCATAGCATTGTATTTTAGATTAGATGCCTACCATTTCCTTGTTTCTGTGCTTCCTTTACCCAGACAAGCCACCATATTCAGTTGAGCATGGCTTAGGACTCGAAAAGGGACATTCTTTTTGGAAAAAAAAAATAATGGCATTTTTATTATTTTCAAGACAAGCTTATCACTGTGGATTTTATTAGTTTAAATCAGTTGCCCCCTTGAATTTGCTGGCTACCTTTAAAGACCAAGCAATTCCTTCAAATTCCAGGATAAATGCCATTATAAGATGGTACAGAATACGGATTGGTGAGCTTTTTTGTATGTCTCAGTGAGCAAAAGAGGTGACAAGAAGCTGTTCTGTCTGCTTAGACATTCATCCAAGTCCCGCTATAAGGACTGGAAGGGCATCCATTGACTTCACTGGGAACTGGATGAGTCTCTAAGCATCAATAAAATCAAAGAATTCTCACAGTGAATCGGCCTATCTGGCACGCATTAAAATAAACGATTGTAAATTTTGAAAATGACTCGTCTTGCAGCATAGGCCAATTGGTCAGCTGCAAATTTGGCACAGCTGTGCAGCATGTGTCCTGGGCAGTCCACAGGAACATGATGTTCTTTTTCACTCCTGAGAGCTTTGGAGAATGAAAGAAAGGACTCAACCCATTGCTGAAGACTAAATGCTGAAATAACGGAGCTAAATAAAGAAATCAACAAAAGGCTTACAAAGGTAACATTTATTTTGGAAGAAAATAAATTAACAAAACCCCCAAAAGATGAAACATTTTAAAGGCATGTGTGCTGCTTAATAGGGTGTTCTGGAAAGAAAAGGACAAAATTCAGAAAATTCTCTGGCAGAAGCTGATGGAATTTGACCTTTATATCAATGCACTGTAGAAATAAGGCAGAATTCCTGAAAAAAAATACTAAGCATGTAATTTTCATCCTTTAACCATCTGTGAGAGGAATGAAATTCATCCAAAGAGAGGAGAAGCTACTGAGCCCTAGGCATCCACACTGCTGTGAAGAAATGCTGCTGCTATGTCTTCAAATAGGAGGATGATTTTTCAGCACGGACTCCTAGGGAATGCCTTTAAAGCCTTGTGCAGTGGGTATGAACTCTAGAAAGAACAGGTAGATGGATTTTTCAACTGCACATAAAGACAGAAGAGCAAAAATTACAGTAGTATATTGTTTTTCATGTAATGTGCAAATAAAGCACAGCACATGCACACTTAGGCTTGAAAGCAGCCACTGAAAGACTGGTTTTGATTGCCCTGATTTCCCACAAAGGAAGCTTCTCATGCTTAGAAAGCTGGACGAATGTCATTAATGGAAAAGGAGCTTCGCCACAATAAAAGAGATGCAAGATTCAGTATCTGTACCATGCTGTTAAGCACTAATCCCAAAAGACCTTGAGTCTAGCTCAACATTTTGCAATTACATAGTAAAAGATACTTTAGACTTCCTTATTTCATGTATTTGGGGATAGTCTGCACTGGTAAAACAAGATATTGCAGAATATATGATTAGTAACCAAATATCCCTGTGATCTAGCGATAACTGCTTCTCTCCAAGATAAGTGAATTCCTGAAGAGTCTCTTTGCAGTTGTTAAAAGGTATTAGAAAGTCACTGTTTTAAAAAATGCAATTTTAAATTAGCATTTTCTAGGGGCTTTAGAACCCCAAAATGTCATCTGTGTTTTGCTTTGCTTTTTACTTCCAGCTGTTGCATGTGACCTGGAGTTCTCTTCCTTCTTTGCTTCCCTGCTGGCTCTGAATGATTTGTGACTGCATTCCACAAAGATCCAGTGTGACAAGAACAGAAGAATACCTTAAAATACTTTTTTTAGAGATGATCTTAAAACTCTCTTTTTGCTAATTCAATGGGTTTTTTTTCAGTGAAAAAATCTGACGACTAATAGTTTAATTTGACTTGTTGATGCTAATGGTCCATGTCCACCTCTGTTTCTATGGAAATGGATGCCAACCTGAAGAGCAGGGAATGATTTAATATTCTTCATAGAAGCTGTTACCTATTGGGTGTCCTTTATCTCTAAAATCTGACTTAGAATGGTTTATGCTAGCAAAACAAAGGCACTCCTAAATAGTTTATAGTAATGCAATTTGAGAACCAAATTTACCAAAATACATTTTTCAAGTATATACAGAAGAAAATCCCAGGTTCACTGGCTTCTTGATCCTCATTTGCTATTGTTTTGCATTAAATACAATAATTCACCAGATCAGAAAGAGTATATCAAATGCTATGAAAGTAGGATGGGTGAACAAGGCATTACCAAAATGGGACAAGATTTCTTCATTGTTCTTTGTAAACAACCAGTCAAGGTGAGAAGGACAGAAGGGTGAAAAACAGGCAAATTTCAAATAGCTGCTCTTAAAGGGAGCATAGACATTGTCCTCTCCATTGAGGTTTTGCGAGTAAGGTCTAATGCAACATTTCTCTCTGAAAGCTATCACTCTGCTGGAGCATTTATTTAGGCTGAATTGGTTGGTGTTATATTGAGGTTTTTTTCTGATTCATGGGTAAAATTCTGGTTGGTTCAATAGATAGTATTTACAGAGGAGAGCAAAATTGTTTCTAAAGATATAGGGAAAACTTAAAAGCCTTTTCTTTTTCCAGCAAAAGGCTGAAAGACTTCACTGAAAATATCCTATTCATGTCTCCAATCTGTATATGCATGTGCACACATGATCTCGGTCTCATAAAACAGTGAGGAATGAGTATTTACACAGAGTAACATAATGAATACAAGTCACTTCCACTTTTTAATTAACTTCTTTGGCACAATGTGTGAAGGCAGAGCACATGTTCTGGCATGTATGCTATTTCAGCAGATTGTGGAATATTGCCACATGCTTGTTTTCATGACTCTTTTATGGGTTCTCCCATTGGCTATCACCTGGTTTTAGGTTCTTGAGTCAGATGTAATCTAACAGGCGGCATGTGTATTTTAATGTCAGTAACTGGACATACTGTAGTTTTTCAACAGCATAGCCTCTGATAGATTTAACATGCTGAGCATTGTGTATAGTGCATGACCCATGGATTCCATATGTGCTTCTCATCGTCTCAGGTCGTGCCCTTCATGCCTCCCTCATTGTGTTCTTTGTCTATTCACTCCATTGATCAAGTGGCAATGAGCTTCACTGAAAACAGTGCTGATCAGCTTGCACCTGGTTGGAGCAGCTGGCTTAATATTGATCTTAAGACAAAGAAATCGTCTTGACAATTTGTCCCAAAAACTTTCTCTGAATGGGACTTTTGTCCTGGGACGGTTCCCACCTAGAAAAATGACGTATCATTAAGTGGCAAGTTTGGATTTTCAGATTCACTGGCTGGACTAGAGAGAATTTTTTTCCTTGTTGAATTTTTTATGTTTTCTGAAGTGGAGTAAGAAAAAGAAACGTGGTGGGGCCTTTTTCCCCCAAATGCTATGGAGGTTGTAGGTCCTGTCACAAGCTACAGACCCTCATTTCCCTCGCTGAACTGCTAGGATGTATTACAATAATCCCTGATCTTAGTACTGTGGAGAAAATTTAAGTCACAGGACATGAACATTAGCATATATCAGATCAATCAAATTTGGCAATGTTGACAGTAGAAAGATTGAGCTGAAAACCAACATTGTGTTTAAAACTTAGTTGAAAAAACAATTTTCTGTTGGAATGAAGTTTGCACAAAAAACCCCATTCTCAACCAGTAATATCTGAAAGGCCAATACTCTGCTGATGGCAAAGTATTTGGTTGTTACTTTTGTACAGATGGCTGCATAACATTCACAGAAGGAATGATTCTAGAAGCCAGTTTTTCAAATGTCATCTTTTACATATGTAAGTGCAAATGGGTCCCGGCATATCACTTGTGCATGCAAATGATAGACCTAGCATTTGCTCATCAAGCACAGATCATCTTTGGGCATTATCCTGCAGATGGACAGATACAGTGTGAATCACGTTTATTCAAAGAAATGCAAGCTAAAATCCCTTTAGAAAGGCAGTCTCTTGATTTGTCTACTCCTGGCAACACACAGTTGCTGAGGTAAGCAGTTACACCTGCAGAATTTTGTGAAGAGAATTTTTTCATCCTCTGAATATGCTCTTATTAATCCTATTTTCCAAAGGTATGATACCATTTTGTAAGGCTGTGCACTGCAGAAAAGAATAGAGTTTTTAAAATTAATATTGACTTGGGCTGTCAATAATTACACACTTACCTCTGCACAAAAATTGACAGAAAGAAAATATGCTGGGTCAATATTAGGAGACCGGATTTTTAAAAAACATTTTGTGATATCCTTGTCTTTAATCTGTCATGTCATTAATGATGCATCTTTGGCTGAGGAGCTAAGACACATTATTTATGGTTCTGATTAAATATAGCCTTGTGAAAGGGTTTTTCTTCCCCCCAGTCTATTTATTTGTGAGAATAGATTTTTTACCAGTACAGCTAAGACTAAGAAATTTTGGTCTCATCAAATCTAAGCTGTTTCCATTGGTTTCTATACCAATTATTTAGTCATAGATTGGAAATAAACACCTTCATTGAGACTCACAGTAATTTGGAATGGTATTAAATTGTTACTGGTATGCTATGTATAGATGTACTGA
This sequence comes from Haemorhous mexicanus, assembly GCF_027477595.1. Classification (NCBI taxonomy): domain Eukaryota; kingdom Metazoa; phylum Chordata; class Aves; order Passeriformes; family Fringillidae; genus Haemorhous; species Haemorhous mexicanus. Next base: position 67,774,174 of record NC_082381.1, read on the forward strand.
TACAAATGTGATAGCTGGACATGCATCATATGTCATCGCATTAAAAGTTTTATTACTGCTTCACTGAATGCTAGAGAAGAAAGTGATGTTTTACTGTTACTGAGAGTAGGAGCAGTTATCCAAACAGTACCATTTTAAGTGAGCAACATGCAATAAATTACTTTTTGTCTGAAGGATTTAAATAGTATTTATATTTCAAAGAAAAAAATCACAAAACTTTTCCTTGTTTAAACACAATTCTTTCTGTGGTATCTTTCTGAAGGAAAGGGAGGTTGAACAAATAATTTTAAGCTTTTGTAGATATTTATTGTTAGCTTTGCTTCAGTATTCTTGATATTTTTTTAAGGAACTCAGTTAAGTGTGCCTTATTAGCTACATTGTCAGGTATTTGATACCAATAGTCTTAACACAGGAGAAAGAAAGTTCATGGGAAATATTGTGTTTCTGAAAAACAGACAGCTTAGCACATTCTCTATTGGTCTGGTCGTATGACAAGGGGGCCTTATCATGACATGATTGGTTTTACTAGAAGAGGTAAACTTTTTTTTATGTGGTGAGCTATTTGGCTGTTACAGTACTGCACTTTGGATACTGAGCCATAAACACGTGGGCTTTCAGATGTATAAAAAAATCAAGGATTTATATAATCACCCATGAAGAGGAAGAAGAAGAAGAAGAAGAATCTAGTATGATTTTTGTTTGTATTCTGTAGGGAGTATGGCTCAGATGAGTGTTAGCTTTCTGACTGAAGACAACACAGTTTTTAACAGATTTTAGATCTTTGCATGTGTGTAGCTAACTTAAGAAGGCTTCAAAAGGCATTCAGAAGTTGTGGTGCCTTTTTTTTTTTTTTTTTTTTTTTTTTTTTTTTTTTTTTTTCCCCTTAATGATGAACTTACAGCGCTTAAACAATGTAAGGTGATAAACAATACTGGAGGAAATCTACATCTTTTGAGTCCAAGGAGAAGGGCCAGAAGACCAAAAATAGTGGACAGTGGGTGAAATTTTCCTAGAAGTAGTAACACACCAACGGCAAAGCAAGATGTCAAGCTGGGTGTAGCAACAGCTACATAAAATTAATATTTCCTTCCTCTTCTCTCTACAAATAGATTCAGAAAAAAAGACCCTGTGACTTCTTCCCCATTGAACTTAAATTGTTTTTACTGTCTGTCAATTTCTGTAGTCATCTGTAGGGTGAATATGACATAAACTCTGCTAAGAAAAGCGCAAAGAAATTGAGAAACTGAGTCATATCTTCAGTAATTATTTTGAATGGGAAGGGAATGGACCAAAGAAGCATGACAGGAATTAAGACATGTGTTAAGACATGAGAATAATGTTTTATTACATAGTTATCTCCAAAGACAGGTATTTACAGTGGAGTTCGTAATCTAATTCAGTTCTTAGAGACCATCTGAGAAGAGCATTTCTCTCTGCAATTCTCCTTAAAGTCCCACCATGCATTTAATTGAACATGAAAGACAAACATCTGTTATGAACAATGAAATCATGTTTCTCCTACTTTAAAGCAAAATATTGTACCACATAATCTATTGAGAAGTCTTTCCTATTTCCTTTTCATTGATTATATTGTTGGAGGCAACTTCCCTGTGCTCCTACAGGTTTCGTTGATGCAAAACCAAAAATACAACTAATTAAAATTAAAGTACTATCTAATTTTCTGTCAGAAATTCATTAATCAGAAAGTAAAATGCAGGAAAGAAAATGGTCTCTGTCTCTTCTTGGATCAATGTCACTCTATTGCCAAAAGTTAATTCGTTGATGTGGAAATGCACTTTCTTCTTTCCTCAGTGAAAATCCTAGTTTAGGATTTGTATTGCCTTGCCAGTAATAGGGGTCTGATGAATTGATATTTGATAAGTTTGCAGCTAAGTAAATTCAAGACCAGTCTTAACTAATAATATGGAACGGTGGAGCATATCTGAATTCTGTGCTGGGCATAATATTTCCAAGATAGGCAACTCATTTCACTTTATTTAGTGTACCTTTTACTTATGAATTCTAGGCATCCTCTGGTCAAATATCTACAAAAGATGGAACTGTATCCAAGAACTGGATATTCTATTCAGAATGGACAACAAACAACGTGAATTCACTTTGAAGTCACCAAATGCTAGAGAAGTTATCATAAATCCTGCCAAATTTTCTGGATGCTTTATACATGTGATAAACAAAAACCAGACAGCATTCTGCGGGCAGACATGATCCCAAAAAGCAAAGTCTGCTCCTCTTCTTTCCAGTGCAGTTGCTCCATATAGTGGTTATTGGGCCATTGAATTAGCCTTCCCACATACTGAGTGCCAGGTTTCTTATATGGAGTTCTTAAAATGACATGTGTCCTTGATCAATACTCAACCATCCAGATTTCTTGAACTCAAGTTCTTCGACTCACAGGTTGCTGCAGTTGAGATGGACATGACATGACACTATGCAGTTCATGCATCAACAGTGAATTTTTATTGCTTATAGCTCTCTTTTATATGGTTTTCAAATAATCTCTCAGTTGATCCCAATTGACTAAATTTTGGTTACCACTCAGCTCGCTCACCAATAGCTGCCTGTGTCCATGCTTGTCAGTGATTGGCTGGCATTGTTTGAATTTGAATCTCCCAGCTTCTCAGTGCCTTCCTCCTAGGGATGTTTACTTCTTTTCCTTAACAGCATAGACTGGTTGAGTTATACTTAGGGCTTCCTATGACTGTGAGGCCTCCAGACCAACTGTTGGCCATCACAGTTCCCCCTTTTTGTTTTTAAATACAAAGGCAGTGTCTGTCACCCTCTGGAGGGCCCTTGCAGACAGGATGACAAACATGGCACAACGTGTGAAATAATTATGATGGCACAAATGATAAGCCTAGTTTGAAGGAGACTCTTCACCCAACTCGACAAGCCTAGCCTTACCAGCCACTTGTCTATCCCACCTACCATCAAAAGTTTTTACTATCGTATCCAGGAGCTATCAAAAATGAGCACAGTTTTACAGGGTGGTACGCTGCAAATTGTTCACATCTATGGCTGAACTGCTCAAACTAAAGGAAGTTACAAACAAGTCAACTCAAAAAACTGTCAAAGGTAACATTCAAAAACTGTAAGAGGTAACATTTTGCTGTCTTGTCTCAGTTTGGTTTTACAGGTCAGGTCCACATGTATAATTAAAATTTGCATGTCCTTTTGCTAGTATGTCCTTAAATTGTTTGACTCTTCAGGTTTAAGTAAAGTAATAGGTGAACTGTCTTCCAGTTGTCAGCATCTGGTAGCTGTTGGTTTGTTAGGTCATGTTGAATGTGATTGAGAATTTTATGAATATCCAAGGTTTTTGGGGCAGGTATATATCATCCCTGCATTCTCCCTTCTTTGTTTTTACAATAGTATGCTTAACATCATTATTCAATGGCAGTGGTGCAAATAATGAATCTTTTCCCTTTTCAAACATTGAAATCTGAATGTCGATGTTGTTGAAAGGGCTTTTTTATTTTTTTTGTGAGAGCATTAGCTTCATTTCCTGTTGGTCCATGGATATAATAGATACGTGCCGGCTGCCTTGCCCAAAGATGAAAGTAGTTTTTCCAGTGCTGCCTGTGATCTGGCTATGAAGCTGTACAGGCAGGGCTAGCTAACCCATCAGGTCATGTATAGTCCTGAGCACAGATTATACACAGCTGCACAACCTTAGTCAACAGTGTTTCAAATCTGAGAAAAAATGGTGTCAAATTCAAGTACTGTGAAATAGATGAAAGTATCTAAATGAGGAGGCAAGGATTGTTTTGTCATCTAACCTTGCCTCTTATACTGTTTATGTTCCTACACACTTTGGAGTCCTAATTATTTAGCCAGACCATAGACTATATCCTTTAAATAAGTACCAATATCCATTTAACAAGTTCCTTAACAACTTAACAGTCAAGTGCCATTACCTATTTAACAAGTTAATTGAGGTGTCGCACACAGCGCATTCCCCCTGTAAATTCAATTAATCCTTCACAACTGGCTCCGACTTGCTGCCCTTCAAATACTTGCACAGAGATTTAGAAGAGGTAGAATATTTAGTGAGGAGATGAAAGGGAGGGAGAGATGACTAGTCTCTTGCTTTGGCTAGTATTTGTAAATTGGTCATCATATTTGATGACCAATTTTATACATTGCATTGTGTAGGATACACTGTCAGTCTGAGCACCTGAGTATCTCATTGAGGCACATGCAGTTTGCACCCATGTCAGTTGTAGTTAATTACAGTAGTTTTGCGTGGATGGATATATGTACAAAGCCTTGAGACAGAAAATATAACTTCAGACTTTGTTAGTTATTACTAATAGATTAGGAGTGCCTTGGTTGATCTGATTTTGTGGGGTTGTGGTATCTCTTATTTTTAAGGCAGTCTGTAAGATACAAACTCTCTACCCCACACATAACCTCTTCAAACAAAGCAAAACACTTTGAAGGAAATTCGAAGTTTTTTGAGAGTTAAAGCCCATACTTTGTTTATGTATAGTAATTTTTTATTGTGTTAGCACTATCATAAGGCAGATTTGAATACCAGGAAAATGCATTAGATAGTTGCTAGTCAGTTTGCTCTCCTGGTATTTTGTGGTATTTTATGCTGTCTTAATGGCATCACCTGAGATTCTTTGGGCACAAAAATATTTTGAACTGTGGTCTGTAATAAGTTTTCAGGAAATGCTTTTCAAATTCCCACTGAAGATCTGTCAAAAATGTGGAAATGGCCAGGTTATAGTTTTGAGATGGTCATTAGAAAATACTGAATTCTAGTTAAACTGTAAGTATTATATATACATATAAATTCAGCCATAATATATAGAGATATAGGTGATTGTTGAGACTTAAGCATGCCACCAAGAGGTTATTAAATACAGCACACATTTCAAGGACAGCAGGTCCAGTGAAGTGTTCATGCATTTTCAGTCCATTCCAGTATGAATAATGCCAATGCTTGTATCAGTGTCATAAACGGGTTAACTTGCCAAGTCAGGCTATTGCTATGAACACAGCCATGAGTGTGAGCCTTTCTTGAGCAGGCTGTAAATGAGTTCTGAGAAGGTGTGTGATGGCTGCTACCTGAACAGCAAAGAATGGCAGTGCCCAGTTCTCCCTTAAAGGGATGGTGAATTCTACTGCTTATAGTAGCTACTCTGGCTCTGAAAAGAAATCGCTATGAAGATCGTGCAAGTTACCCATTGTTTTTGCATCTCAAATGATGTACTTCAGCTTCACTAACTGTAGTATACCAGCAAGGTGCCAACAACCCAGAAAGCCATCTTCCACTAAGAAGCCAGCTTGATTCATACAGGGCAATGACCTAAACTGCTTGAAGTCAAACAAAGTGTAGATATAAAAATAAACAGGCACTAGGTATTGCTGAATTGGAAGAATCCTAAACAGAATGCTGAGAAACACCTCCTGGTAAACATTCATTCTTTCAAGTATGTTAATTGTCCTCAGATTCAGTTTTATTGTCATATATGAAATCATGTAAACCTTGCTGTATGGAAGCAGCCTGAATCATCTGTTTGTAGCAGGAATTATAAAGCTCACACTTGTTTCTGAATGAAATTTCTCTTGATATTTGAAAACCACAAGTAATTTTCATGCCATATAGCCACATAAAGAGAAGTGAGAAGTCCAAGAGGTTACCATCCAGCTCACTGGCCAATAGCTGCCTTGTTTTCATGCCTGTCAGGGATTGGCTGACATTGTTTGAATTTTGATCTCCCAGCTTCTCAGTGTCTTCCTCCTAGGGATGGAAGGCACTGAGAAGACACTCCTTCTTTGCCCTGATGGCATAGACTGGTCGAGTTATATTAGGGCTACCTATGACTGTGAGACCTCCAGACCAGTTGTTGGCCATCACAACATGTGGTTATTAATGGCTTGGGGAGAGTTTCAGAATAAAACATTTTTTGTTAGGTAAGGAAGAATTATATTTTGAGATAAATAGCTTCAGAAGAATGGGTCTATAGATTGTTCGTATAACCATCACTGCTCTTCAAATATGATAAAGCTTTGGCCTTAGAATTTGATCAAGGCAGAAAGGGTAATAGTTATTTTTTCTTAGTTGGATAAGTAATTCTACCATTGTACTCTTTTGACTGTATACTGAGAATTAAATGAGGGAATGGAAATTTTACAGTTGTCTCGGAGAAAAATTCAAGCATGGATTGTGGCAGAAGGAAGATTGTTGGTTTCGGAATTTTTTTTGTTTGTTTTGGTGGTTTTTTTTGGTTTTTTTTTTTTTTTTTTTGTTCTTTTGGGGGTTTGGGGTTTTTTGGTTTTGTTTGTTTGTTTGTTTGTTTGGGGTTTTTTGTGGTTTGTTTTTTTTTTTTTTTTAATATTTCAAAGGGGTCTAGAAGGTCCAAGAAAAATAGCATGTTTTGTCCTTGAATTGTTAGGTGGATTTCTGCATACAGATGAGAGTGGCAACAGCCAGAATGTTCAGGTTCTTAGCTGGGTTCTTAGCTCCATATAAGTGGTCACAAATGCCACTTAATGCTTTTAGCACCCACTTTTACTACCTAACTTTTGTGACTTTTATCTCTTATTCAGACCCTATTTTAACAACTGCTTCGTTCTTTCTCTTATGTACATTTTTCTGCATTGTGCCTCTAACTGCAAAGTGAACAGTTCTCTCTGGTTCTTGACACCATATCCTCTTTCAGAGGGTAGCACCACATATTTGGTGGCATGACTTCCTAGCCTCTATAGTCAGTCCAAAACAACAGCCTCCTTCATGTTTTTCTGTACTCCTGGAGCTCTTTGGAACTTGTTCCTGGGAGTGGAATGCAGACTAATAAAATTCCAGAGTACATGAGGTTTATAAATAAATTAAAGTACTCTCATCTGAAACACTTAGAAGGGTATTTGTGAACATTAACTGTATGCGTGCAGAGATATATACCCTCACTTTTCATCTCTTGTTGACTTTAAACAGTTCATCCACTCTCTGGTATACATGTGTAAAACATTTTCTCTCTTCACAGCATGCATTGCTCTGCATTTTAGCAAATACCACTTAAAATCCCATTGACAGATACTTCTAGAGACACATAAGCAAGAAAATTCCTACAGAATACTTCTACTTCTCCAAAGAATATTACAACTTTCAGGTAGGGAGTCATATGTTACTTCCCTGCCCTATGTCCAGTTTTAAGAGTATTTCAGTAAAAGAGAACTAAAATAAATACACTTATCCAATCCCAGTCAGGCATGTACAATTAAATCTATGCAAATCTTTCAACCAAGGAAAAAGAACTGTGATTTAGGGAGTGCTATATATCTCATCTTCTAATTGCTATCCCACAACTACTTCAGTCTTATAAGCCAATTTACAGCTTTGGGAAAAAAAAAAGAGTTCAAATTGCAGATACAGTAATCACTGAGTGATAAACAGATATTTTTAATGCATCAATGTTGGACAAACAGAGAGCCTCCCTTCCTCTCATAGAAGACTCTCTTTTCTGGTACCAAATTTGTGCCAAGGCTAGGTTTTCTGTTTGGTTGCATTTTTCTGTTCTAAGTCGGAAACGTCAAATGATCAGTATACTCAACTCGATTTGATTTTCTAAATATGTTCATAGTTTCTAGTGTATCAGGTCTTTGTGATCCTGTTGCAGGGCAATAGGTAAGGCACAATGAAACCTCTGGACCTGAGAGACTGATGAACTGTACTTGTGTCCCACTGTGCAGGTTGTAGGCCAGGCAGGTTTCAGGGCATAGAGAAGAAGGTAAATCCCATAAATGTTCACTAAGGATTTGTGCATAGAGAGCTGGTTCTTTATAAGGAGTAGATGTTGGCTCCAACCTGGATTGTTCAATATACCTTACCCCATCTTCAAAGGTAAGGATGTTTTTCAGATACAATGGAGGCACACTAAATCTCAGCTCCCACTGCAGAGCATTGTACGTCTCAGTCCAGTGCTGGCTGTATTTCTTTCTCAGATTTACTACTGCTTCTTGAGCAGATACTTCTCTGTTTAGATTTTTTTTCCTCATTTGGCTTCATCATCAGGAGTTTCCATTTTCAGTCTGTAGAAGAAAGCTGCTACAAAATATGTTCAGTTTTCAGAACACATTGAATGTTGAGCTTGTCAGATGGAAGAATGTGACTTCAATAGTTTTGATAGATGCTATAAATACAACTTATAAAATAAGCTGCTCTTATTTGAAAAGTTTGTTTGAAAAATGCCTATGATTTGCTAGCACTAAAAAATTAAATTAATGGAGATTTACAATTTCAAATCAAAATGGACTTTTGCCTGTTCCTTTCTGCAACAGGATAACTGTAAGATTACAGAGTTTTATTCACTACAGAAACAGATGACAAAACAAGATGTACTAAGCAACCAACTAGAAGATGGCTTTTTAAGTGCTGACTCGAAGTCAGTTTGGAAACATCTCCAGTGAAAAAATGATGGCCAGAGGCCAGAAGCACAGCTCATCAAGAGAGGTGGGAATCAGACTGTAGAATAGAATAAGATAAAATACATTCAATTTCTTGTGGAATGAAGTCTTAAAGCCCAGATGATTGCTTCTGTCACTGTGTAAATTTTGTTGTTGTCACAATACTTTATTATAATTTAGATTTTTTTTTTCATAAATAGAAAATAGTAAATATTAAATGCTTAGTACAAAATCCAATTGTTACAGTAGAAAACTGCAGAAGCACAATGAAGTCCAAATAAAGTATCTTGATTTAGTTGAATCAGCATGTTTTGACACAGCATAAGGTAGTGAGAAAGCTTCATATTTTATGTCACTGTACTAGGAATAATTTTTGTCTTATGTACCCTAAAAGCCAGAAGGTACAACTGTGACCTCCTATTTAATAACATATCTTTTTTTTTTTTTTCTGGGTCAGACTACTTGGAAACCTTTGCATCAGTGAACAGCAAGTTCCAAAAGAAATTATTTTGCTGCATTTAATAAATTAATTTCTACTTGAGCTGAAATAACTTTTGAAAGTCAATCTCTCTAGGCATTTGAAAGGTCTTCCATCATTGAGCTCTTACTGATATCACTAGCAGAAGAGAAAATTGATGCAGAAGGCAGTATGTTCCTTTGGTAATACTAAGCCTGTTGGTCTTGTTGGCCTCTCTCAAATGGAATGATTTTTCTATCAGTGAGTGAGCTGTCCTATATGGCATCAGCTATTAGAAGTAATTGCTCCCAGAACAGTTAAGGCGTTCTACAGCAAATATCTCTTTGTAGTTATGGATGCTTCCAATAGCTGGAGCCCTGTTTGTAAAAGGCAAGGCAACTCTCATCATCTGCAAAGTGTGATACATTTATCCTCCCTTTGCGTATTAATCTGAATGGTGGATTTAAAATATATAATCTCCATTATATGGAAAAAAACAGTTGTCAACGAGAACCTGCCAATTTCTAGGTAAAGCTCACAAATTCAACTGAAGAAACTGAAACTGGAAAATGGGGATTTGGGGTGAATTCCCCACCCACTAAAGTCACTGGCATGTATCCAATTGCTGTCAGAGAGCATACAAAAACACACCATCTATTGCATTTAACTTGCCCAAATGAATGAGTAACAATGAATGGGTTGAGTCCCTGGCTTAGTCCATTCTGAGGTAATGTCCAAAATTAACTTAATATTCCTGCATCTCAATAAATAATTAAAGAACAGCTATATCAAATCTAGTCCCTGTGAAAAACTTGGGGATTGATCTACAGGACCTACCTACATGGCTAAGTGGATGAATCTGGCTATGCATCTTGACAATAAACATAGATTGCAGATACTTTTATAAGTTCTCATCACCTCTAAGAGTTTGAAGTACTTCCAGGTCTGGTTGTCTGGGCCTAAGTTATCTAAACTGGGAGTTGCAGCAAACTTTGCATATGTAGCTAAGGCAGAGAGCCTATACTAGGTAGGTTATTTCACCTCCACCCTTAGTACAACTGATTTCAGTATTTGCACATCTTCTTTCTCCTGACTGAAATCAAAAGAGACACCCTTTTAAAATTGTGTGGACATAATTGAATCCATCTTGCAGCATGGCCTATGAATTGCTTTGTTGACACAAGGCAAATCCACATCAATTACTCTGTCCCTGGACAGAGGCAATGATAAGTAATCGATGTGAAGTCCAGGTATAGAGCCCTTAGCTAGTTTCTTTGTAATTACCACAGTTACCCCTAGTGCATACGTTAGTCTCTGCATTTGTGGGTGTTTTAAGCTGTAACTGTAAGTGGCTTGAGCTGAAGTATTTTAAATCTTTTTAATACTCAAATTAAAAGTTCTTTGAAACACTTTTGGATCTTTCAATAGAACCATCCACCAAAGATGTTCATTGCCTAAAGAAGAAGAAGGTCTTAAATTTTCAAAGCCCAGAGATACAGTCACCAAGAGAGAACCTAGTTTAAATTTTTCTATTCATGTTTTTTTCATCTGTTTTTCTCAATATCTCTTATTAAAGAGGTATTTTGACTACTATAATGTACCCAACTACAAGAAATTTTTGAAACATAGCTATAATAAATTATACTTGAAACTTCCAAATTCTTTAGAGTTTTTTTGTGCTATGACATTTTAACATGATCTTCAAGGATAAGATAAGGCCAGCGTCAAAATTCAATTTGTTTATCATCCTTCTAAACCAACATTATGTCTAGTCCTTCTTCCAAATATTTGACTTATTTTTATTTCTGTTGAAAATGTTAACAAACCTTTAGTAACTCAATACTGTCAGCTTTTTACCATTCCTTGTCTGCTGTGTAATTTTAATGCCGAATTGCAGAAACAGCATGAACAATGCATCACATAAGCCAGTCATAGTGTTATAATCTCTTGGTTACTTATTAATACAATTCATCAGCTACTTAAATTCCTTAGCTTTGTTTTCATTTTAGTAACAGTAGGATTTTGAGTCTTCTTTTGGTGAAAAACTTTGGAATTTTTTCTGGGAAAGAAATACAGCTTCATTTCTCTGTGGATCCAAAAACTGGATTTCACAAATGCTCGGAGCAATGAAGTCCATTGGTCATTAGTAATACTTAGCATTTATTTTAGCAGGGAGCAGGATGAAAACTTGAGGCTTGTTCAGGCAGAAATGAATGGAATACAAAGTGTTCTTCCTCACTTCACATCACATATAAATTATTAACATTCCTAAAAATTTCTCTCCCCCTCCATCATCTCCTGTTATGCATGAAGAGTCATATTTTTTTCGAATCCTTTTCTTTTTTATACAGTCCACAGTAAGATACTTAGCTGACAAAATGGAGGAATTGTGCCAGCAAAATTGCAAGTACAATAAAGTTTCTTCATTTGAGGAAAGACCCAAGTTCTCCAATCTCTTCTATATTGTTGATTCCAGTAAACAACTCAGGATGCAATTCAGGAAGTAAAAACCATGCCCTAATAGTGAACTTTCATCTAAATCATAGATGAGCTGTCCTGTTCCCTTCTCTTTCTGCCCACCTCCTGAAAAGAAAAAAAACAACCAAAACCAAACTCAATGGGAAAGACATATTACGACTTCTCCATCATCAGCAGTGCTTGTGATAAGCACTGGTGATAAGCACTTGTGATAAGCATGTGCATCATTACCCCTTGACATCCTCTTATGTGGATAAATGTTAGCTTGGTACTGGATGTCAGCTACTTGTCCTCTAAATGACAAATCCATGTAGCTGAGCAGATACCTCTTGTATGGTAAGGGTTTCCAAGCTGGCAGTGTCCCCAGTGGCACTTGCAAAACAGAGTGTACAATCCATTTGCCATTGCACTGTCAGTGCTTCTGTCCTGAACTAGCAGCTGTCTTCCATGCTCAGTTCAGTGATGTGTTTAAGTCAGTACCTTACCTGAGTTTTCTGTACTACGGTTGAGGTAATAATGCTAACTGCATGCAGCGTAGTTAAGCAGACAGTTTTAAATAAGTCTTAATAACCCCAGAATCAGTCTTCATGTAGTTCAAGAATGCAAATTACAAAAAGTGCCTTCATCAGGGGCTTGAATGCATAAGATGAAAACCTCTACAGAGCAAGAACTGCAACTGAAACTAGCCTCAGGTGTATCCACTAAAGCTAAGGCAATTCTGGATTGAATCATTCCCTCTAAAATTTTGTTTTCTATTTGGCAGCATACTACTCAGAACCTAAAGCAGTACTCCCCAAGATGTTTTCGTGTTGTGCTATGATCAGGGTTCACACTGCACTGCTTCTCAGTGGAGAAGGAAACTCTCTGTGTGCCAGCTATGATGGTATCTGCAGCAACACTTCTCATTTTGTGGGTTTCCTATCAACAGCTAGCAGTTACCCACTGGCCTCAGAGCACACACCTCGCCAATTCTCAGCCACATGCTACCACATGAATACTGCTGCTTATCTTAGCAGTAACGGCAGCTGGTTTCCCAATCCAGCTACAATCAAATGACTTGCTGATTAGGTGTTATAATCACAAATATGGCAGTTAAGGCTGACAGACACTGCAGATGCTGCTCCTTTTATCCTGTGCCATAGGGCAAGGTGGTTTTTTCCTCCAAACACTGTAGACCACCAAGTCTCCATCCTGCTTTCTTTACTTCATGCTGCTTCCTTCTTCCCCTGCTTACCTTTGCTCTGTTCCATACCAACCAGAGTAATTCCTTTATCCTTTTCTTCAGCAGCTCTTTTTCCTTGAAAGATTCCAGTAGAATTGAATATATCTCTGAGTTTGTCATTAAAGGGTTAGCAATTATTTTCCTAAGTAGTCTGATATTTAAATAAGAAGCCCTTAATGCCTTTAAGTTAAGCATGGAGATCATGTTTTCTTTCCTGACTAAAATTTGTCTATCATTTTTGGTTTCACATAAACTGCGTGAATTTTTCTGTACTACTTTTCTGTCCAGGTTCACAATTTGCAGAAAACTATATTTTCTCTGCTATAGCCTGAGGGCTCTAAACCAGGCCCCAGATGATTCACAGCCTTTTCTTGTCTGTGAGCAAGATAACAAAATCTTTTGGTTCTTACTTCTTATCTTTCATATATGTCCCCCACTTTGTTTTGTAAATAGGCTCTGATCTTGTTTCACATGTCTACAGAAGCATGTGCAAACGACTTGAGATGACCACTGAATTTTTTGCTCCAGTCTTTTCTCAGCGGGTAACTTAAAACCAGAAAACCAGCCTGAATTTCAAAGGGAGTGAGCAAGAAGGGCCTGTATTTGTGAAGTGGGTACAGACTATATACATGAGGTGTTTTATCTTTCATAAGCTCTCACACCAATTTCAGGCAGAATTGCAATAAAAGCATACTCCTAACAAAATTATAATCTATTTTACAGGTATAGTTGCAGATATTTTCTACAACTGTGTCTATACCATCATGGCTGGGAGCAATTTTCAATACGCATCTCTGTCTACCTGTTTTAATCCCATGCAAGGACAAGACACAGACTTTTATGAAGACGGCTCCTTTTCTTTTATCTTCCAGTTCTTACAGCATACTCCATGCTGTGCTACTGGTAGATGCCAAACTCTGGAATTTATTGAAGTGTTCCCTTGTATTTTACTTGGTGGCATGGCATAGTTGAAAACAAGCATGATATGCCTGTACTCCAGCCGTGTACAGCTCAAGCAGGCTCCCAAGATGGTGGATGCATTACAACCATCATGCTACAGCATCTATCAGACTCCTGTTTGCAATGATAGCATGATGTGACTTGCTACAGATCTTGCTACACACCAGCTAAAAGCAAGTTGCTGCTAATTATTCAGATTCTCTCAGGGAATCACAATCTCTGCCAGTTCCTTCATCTGTTCTTGTTAGGAAATGTCTGAATCCATTCTACTCTGAAGAAACCAGCACCAGAACTCTGTCTACAAGACAAATCTAGATGCAATCTACTAACACCTTTGATCTTTGGTGAAAGTAAATTCTGATTCTTTGAAGACCTGCAGAGTCTCCTCTGTAACAAACAGGTCTTGAAGACATGATTGCTATACAATACCTCCTATCTCTTTTTAATCATAACTGTAAATATCCAGTTTGGCTAGACTAAAATTTTGGAGTAATGATCTGAAACCTGTAATATCCGGTGTATTTTCCTAGCCATATGGAAAAATAGCTCTCTGTGATTTTTGCCACAAAGTTCTTAGAAAGCCACAGCAAGATAGGAGTACTGTTTAAACATATTTTTAATTTAGGAATAGCATGAAACAATAAAAAAAATCTGTAGAAACTCTTCATTACAGTTTAAGATCAAGCCTTTCCCTATGAATTTCACTAGAAACTCCCTTTCCCTTTTTCTCCTTCTCTGCTGCAGCAGAATGCTTCCTAGGAGGCTAATGAGCTGCGTGTGACCATGCCCTTTGCTGGCTGACCTTTGTCTCGCCAGCCTGTAACCCCAGAACCTTTCACCCTGGCTGTGACCTGGCAATAGACCTTGCCACATGTAGTTAACTCATCATCCCTGTCCTGTATTTGAAATCCCATTATTAGATAACAGCATTAAAACCAGCACCAACAGCGAATGAACTATATATTCACTTTTAATAAATATCTGTATTTTTATAGGCAAGAGTTTGATTATTCATAGAGTAAGAACATGCAATGGTTGCAGTTGCAGCTGGGAAATCAGTGAATGAGTTGTAATAATATATTGGTGGGAAAGGTTCCTCTTGTTTGTGCTTTGGTAGACATTGTCATGAGATATTATGAAATACTTCCTAAGTCACATCTGGTAACCATAATGTACTGGAACAGAGCTGTATCTATTTTGGTCATCCTTTGTGCTTGACAGCACTCAAGGTGACACCAAACTATTCTTCTGATCTTACAGATTCCTGTGGAGCTGCTTCTCTATGTTGATTTAAGACATGTGATAAGAGTTTCTCTTGAAGCAATATTGTCAGACTGCATATGGAAGTTGAACTCAATGTAGCTCAGCTTTGCCCCATGGAATCAGATTCACTAAGGGATTATTGAAAAACCTTAAGTGTCTGAGTTGCAGGTGTTTGAGCTTTGTATATGTGTTATGAATACATATGACCAGCCAGCTTCCTTCACAGAGACATTTTTTCACACATTTCTTCAAAACACAATCTCTAGAATAACACATAGTCTTGAAAATATCTCAAGTTAATATTTTCAGAAGACAGAAGCGATATATATGGTGCACCCTCTGAGGAAGCATATGTTTGAGCAAATCTTACTGCATTTCAGAGGTCATCTGAGACAAATAATAGGTATGCACAGAAGGCCTTCAATATATTTCAGAGTAGGAAGGAGTTAGAATAAGAATAAGGTCAAGTTTTCATCAGAAAATGCAGAGTATGAAAAAACTGCAGACCTGAGAGCAATCCATGTTTGCTATTTCACATGTGTTGAGGTGTGTTGGGAAATTTAACTCAAATGCAGTAAGATGTAAGGTGAGGATTTCTAGAAAACCTGCATTAGTGTGGAAAAACAGGACATACCACTGTCAGTCACTGACAGCCTGTGGATAATCAGAAAGAGTTTATTAGAATCCCCAGAGGGCCTCAGCCTTTTATTAATGCTAGTCAGTTCAGAGCATGGTTCTACATAACACAGTGCACAGTAGGCAACTTCAGCTACATCTTAAGTAATTAGGCATCTCTTAATATATTTTAGAATTTCTTGAACAATGTATATTTAAAACTAGCTGCTTAGCAAACCAAATTCACTGTATGCGAATTTTCCTTTCTTAGAGAACATAAAAACTTCTTCACAACCAGAAGGGATGTTAGTACTTTCAAGAAGCAGCAGAATTAGTCTGGAAGGTTAGTGAGGAGAAAGACCTTTGGCTGGGAAAGATTAAGCAAGTGGCTGCAATATGAAGGATGTGACTCAGAACTCAAGCTCAGTAAGAACTGTGAACTAAAGGATGTGACAGGTAACAGATTTGTTGTCTACAGTGAAAATGAATTCACCAAAAACAAAGTCAGAAGAATCTGAGATAATGGGAATAATGCCTGATTATATATATATAATATATATATATTCTGACAATTACCAGCTGTTACTGATGGTTGATTATATGTATTATACATTCTGTCCATTATCAGCTGTTACTGGTAATCCTAGTAACAAATTTTGCTAGAACTGCTCAGAAATGTCCAAATGGATCTTCTTTTTCTTTTAAAAAGTGTGAACTAAACAGAATGAAATCAGCTTGCAAGAAAATACTAACCTGGGAATCTTGAGACAGACTGAGAACACTTCCTGCAAGGAGAGCTGCCAAGATTGGTGCCAGACCAATTTCTATCAGAAGTTTGACAGTTTGCAAAGCTGTATGCTTGGCATATACCTATAATGCATCCTCGGGTTTGTGACCTAGGGTTTAATGGGTTGGCACCCCTGAAAGTTCCTTTCCTGCATATTGCCCCAGAAATCAGCAGTCCAGGAGGGTTTTCAACTTTGCTAGGTCCCATAGAGCAGCACTTAAGAGCTGCGGTTACTTCTGTTGTTGTTGGGAGTTTGATTTGAAATATCTGAAATGAAATCTCATTTCAGAATAAAATCCAGTATGAATTTTCCCTTTCCAAAGAAATGTTGAAACTTCTGAAGACATTTTGGGGCAACATGCAATATCATTTTCTTCCAATTTTGTAATACCTAATAGAGAAGTAATTCTTATTTTTCTCAGCTCTAGAAGCTTTATAAGAGAATAAAAACCAGTCCCCCACTCACTTGCTTCAGCAAAGAAATGGAGTTGTATCAAAAGATAAACTTGTCCATTTCAGCAATTCTGGCCATGCTCAACTTCACATAGTTTGCCTTATGGTGCTATGTTTCAGCTTTTCACTTGTTGTTTTCTTAATACGCATTGGTCATGTCAGATTAAAAGCCCTCCTGAAAAGTGAATGCACAGACATTGGCCAGCAATTAGGAAACATAAGAGAAGACAAAGGCACCAGGGTAGGGAAAATGTGAATTATTCAGAGTAAATATAGGCCAGAAAGGGAAGTTGCTTTCAAAAGGATGGTCTCTCAAGCTGAAACTTTCTGTCCATTATAGCTGGTACCTCTTTTAAGTTCTAAGCATAACTTTATTTCCAAGATTTGCTGAAGCAAACTAAAAGAGAAAAAGGCAAGGAGATTTTGAAATGCTGAACTGTTCTGGATGGGAAGAGTAAAGACATGAATATTTAAATAATTAAATTAGTTATTAAAAAAAAAGCCGTGACAAAACAAGAAGATTTTCTACATAGAGAACCTTTAAATAGTGAAGAAAAACAAGTGAAATGCTAGGTCAACATAAATACAACTAGAACTCCCTCATTGAAAGATGTAATATAATCAGTCATAATATCCTTATAATAATAATATTTTGACTAGCAGAGTGGAAAACTATTGTATTTCTTTGTGGTGAAACCATACAATACATTTCAAACATGCTATATGCTGTTGTTTTGGCTTAACAATGAGGACAGCTGATTACTAAGGAATGCATGAAGATTTCTGCTACATTAATGTAAAGTTGTTTACCTTTTTGCATGTTCATTGAAGATGGAGAGTCTTGGATAGATACCCCTCTTACATTCAGGCTTTGTCATACAAATTGTTAGCAAAACAAATGTTGCAAACGGAATGCATTCCAATCTCAGCTGGGCAATTGCCTTCTACATCTGGACCCCAATCTGAAAAAAATAGTGTGGAACTAGTTTGCCTGATTTCCACTTGTCCAAACATAAAGAAAAACACAGTGGAATATAGATGTCCTATGCATGGCTTTAGCCATGTACATTTCTCACCAGGAAAATGCAATGTAACTAGACTTATGGTTGAAAGAGGAAAGAGAGGTTTATTTCTGCTCTCTGATACTCTAAAGAAGTGTCTTTCTAAGAAGCTGTGCAAGTTTGTCCAAAGAAGATGATTATTGTTTCACGTTAAGAGCGTAATTCAGATGCTCATGTCTTTCATATTATCACTGATAATATTGAGAATTAAATAATGAGGTTGCATGCAACATAAATGTTTGCAATCTCAATTATTTTCATGAACTCTCATTGTCTAGGAAAATAGATTTGCTCTGGATTCCCTCTGCAAGAATTTTTCTGCTCTGTGTCACTCATTCATGATATTGGAAATGGAAATGTGTTGCCCAATTTTTTGATGGAGAACAACATCAGTATTCTGGAATTCTGTACTCTCAGTTGGAGAGAGAAAAAAAAGGCTAGAGCTGTTACCATTTCTGATGTTTTGTTGTTTTCAGCTTTGAGGAAAACAAATCCAGTATCAATGTACGCAGATGAAATAACATTCACAGCCTAAAAAATACTTTTGCTTGCTGCTGTAGTCACTGTACTGAGCGCTACTCTAGGACAGTGCAAATATAGGCTCTGTGTCATATCATTGGCTTTCAAGGCATGAGTATAGGATTCCTCCTAGTGTTAAAGTCTTTCACGGTAAATGTCTGTGCTATAAATTTTGATGTACTTCCCAGCTGAATGGATGCTTTGAGTGGAGACAGACTGGCTGGAGCTAAAGTAGTTAGGTTTGATTTACCTCTGCTTTATTATTCAGTTCTATCAAGAATTTGGAGGAGTCATATCAAGGCATGTTGATTGACTTTGTAGAGTTTGTAGATGGAAATAAAGGGAGAACTATTTAACCTTGTCCAATACCATACAACCTTAAAATTATATTATCAGAATGAAGTAATGTGTAGATTTGTAAGACAGACAATGCAACCTGATCTTTGCAAATAAATTCATTGACAGATGAGTTTTTCCTAATAATCATTCAGTTTGTATTTTTTGTGGAAGTGCTTATGGGGTTTCCAGAATTAGAGAAGTACTTGTGAAGAGTCCCTGTGTGTGCCATTTCTTAAGCACTATTTATACTTAGTTTGATTTGTAAAGTTTGGTTTGCATATATTGGCCACATCCATGCAGTGCATTTCATCTGCTGCTTTTTCTAGAGCTAAAACAGTTCTTGCTCTCCAGCATTTGCAGGATATTACTCCTTGCTACAAATTTTCAGCTGCAGTTGTAGTGAGAGTGAGATAACTATTAGTGTGCCTAAAATGAGTGATGAAAAAGAATTGATCAATTTTCTAAGTCCTGCTATGACACTCTATAGATTTCTTCATAAATATCTATGTACTTCTGATATTTCTTGTCAGATGGAACAGCAGGTGTTTGCGGAGTCAAGTAATTCCCTCACCAGTTTCCCTCACCTAGCTTCCTCACTACAAAGCAAAATATGATTTCTCTTTTCTTCTGGAATCAGGCAATGATATCAGCATTACTTTCCAGTTAATTATTAATGAGATTCATTAACAGTTTTCAAGTCATTAATCCTGTGAAAAGCTCCTGTGTTCTGCTGCAAATTATAGGTGGCTTTTGAAGGACTTGAATTCTGACAGTTTAAAGTACCATGCAATAAAAAGGGCAAGCAATGATGGGAAAAAAAAAAAAACAAGACAGATGTGCAACTGTCCTGAGAAAGACCAGGGGTCATAAAATTGAATAAGTCCTTGCCAGCAGTATTTCAGAAGGTAGTGCGATAGCTATGTGTGAATCCCTAGGGGCTTTCTGAATGGGAATGCCTGTCAACTGTGGCAGCTGTAAGTTACAGTCCTCCAAGCACATATTTGGTCTTCTGCATACTTGTCATGCAGTCTGGTGGCCCAAGGTTAAGCCAGAATTAGGATATTTATATCCTGAATATTATTGTCACTAACCCACACCAGAGTTAGACACAGTTGAGCTGTATTTGGCCATTGCATTAGATTCCGTGCACTCGAGGGAAATTCCCAAAAAGAGGAGGGGAAGGTCTGAGTAGTATCAGCTGTTACCATGCAGCAAAGTGACAATTAAACACTCTGTGTGTACAGTTCTGGTTAGTGTCTGTAAATGCAGAAATGTGACCAGCTCTCACAAACATATCTGCTGTTACTCTGCACCATGCCATGCTGTTCTTGCTCAGACAAAACTGTCAGCAGCTGAAGGTGGAGCATGATTCCGTGATCCAAGACCTTGCATTTCGATCACCATATCCTATAAATTAACTCGTCTAAACAAGGTAAAATATAGAATCCTTGCTGGCTTTTACCAAAATAGAACTCTATAAATGAATCTCAGTTTATTCTTTTTCATCTCCGTCAATTTTCTGAGACCAACCCTTCCCACAGATGACAAAAATGCTTAGCATTCAACTAAACAGCTATATCAGACTCCAGCTGAATTTGAAATAGTTGCAACCCTTAAGCATTCAGGTCTTTCAGAGATATGAAAATCCCAAGAGTGTGTGCAACACAGACCCTGCAGAGTGAAGTTGCAACAGGAGACTTAGTCTGTCTCACGTCCTGAATATTCATACTTGGATTTTTATTCCAAATGAAGCAGAAGTCTGCATGCAATTGGAAGGTTATGGAATAAAACCACATATAGCTCACTGAGTTATCAAAAGAGTGTGGTTCCCATTCATTAGTCGTAATGGATGGGAATTCCCTTTGAAGTTCTAGTATTACAAGTTCTAAATTATTTGCTGTAAGTGGCTGGCTCTGTGTTTTGAATGTTGTATTTAATGCCAGGTAGAATAATCTTGTGATGGTACTTAGGGGAAAAAGAAAAAAGAAAAAGTATAATTGTGCTTTTTCTGTAAAAGAGAAAACGAGGCAGCCAAGTTCAATATTCATCAGACAGCCCAGGACAGAGTGGAGAAAATGAGGAGGAGAGACCTCACAGATGCAGCTCCACAGATGTAAAACCAAGAGCTGTGCTCCTGACCACATCCTTTGAAGTGGTTTCTAAACCAAATCAGTTTGAAGGAGCCTGGGAACATCTTTCATCATCTGTCTCCTTACTGCCCTTCCTTGATTAGTGTCAATGAGTTTGAGGGTGAGGGCTGAAAAAGGCTTGCCAGTGCAGCACTCCTTGTTCTGTCCCTCAGGCAGAATTCAGGGAAACACATGCAATGAATTGTCTTTACTTCTAAGTATTTTTCAGGTGAGACTAATATAACCACCTGTCCAATGGCTGTATACAACATATGAAACATATGTGCTGCAAGTGACACAGTTTTATACTGGCGAAGTGCCAATACCCAGTATAATTTAAATATCCTGGACTCAGTGTTAATCAGTAGCTTGTCTCTGATAAGACTGTGCTGATATTTCTAGCTAGTTCTTGCTGCAAAACTGATTTTTAAATCTAAGGTGGCCCAGTTCTATGAAGTAGAGTGTGAATATAATTTGCTTAACATGGTCATTTTTCATGATTTTATGAATTATATTTCAGAACTAATACTAATTATCCAAGAAGGCAGTTGTTCTCATTTATTTGTGTGGTTCTGAATGACTTGAAATATATCTTGGGATTACCAAACCATGGAGATGTAGAAGACAAAAGCTAAACTATGACTCTATCATAGTATGACTCTTTGGATTTTGTTGGACTATTCTGCTTGTTTTATAAACTCTGTTTTCTTCAATGACATGCTTTTTAACCTCCATAAATAATTATTCCATGTCAACAGTGGAGGTAATTTTTCTGAAGCCCATTCAGTTACCCATATACATGACAACCTTACTGCTATTAGGAGGAAAGGCATGACATCATATTGAGCCACTAGGTACGTAATTTCTAGTTACACATCACATTCCATAACAGTCTCAGTGTTCTACTTTGTGGGTATTTTTGCATACATGTCTTTCTAAATCTGGCGCTAAAAGTTTCAGATGCAATTGTTACTGTAGTTTCAAAAATCTACTCTAAATGTCAGAAGTTCCTCAGTATATGTTCCAAAATCTACTGTCTAAGTCAGAAGTTCCTCACATCAATGATAATTAGACACCATTTTGACAGTTCTCACAGTTTAACATATCTCTTAAGGAGCTAATGACTACATCATAATCCCATCTTTCACTAAAAAATATGTACGTAAATAAATACGTACACAAACGTACGTATTTATTTACGTGCGTAAAACTGGCCTATTGCACAGAACATGAAAGAGGAACACTCAAATCCAAACATCTTTAGGCAAATAAGCAGCCCTCAGCATGCATTTTTATTTAATTCTCATTCTTTTTACCAACACCTTCAGCTTTTTGTGATCAGGATTTCCCCCCCCCCTTTTCCTTTTTCTCCTTCTTTGATCACTCAGGGTTGGCAACACAATCACAGAACCACAGAATCATTTAGGCTGTAAAAGACCTCTAGGATTATCAAGTCCCACCTCTAAAAATACCACCCTCTTAACTAGACCATGGCATTAAGTGCCATGTCCTGCCTGTTCTTTCTTGATCACCTCCAGGGATGGCGAGTCCACCGTTTGGATGGCAGTCCATTCCAATGCTTAACAATCCTTCCCATGAAGAAATTCTTACTGATGTCCAGCCTAACAAGCAGCACCACCCCTGGTGCAGGTTGAGCTGATGTCCTCTTGCCCTGCAACTGGCTGCCTAGGAGAAGAGACTGACCCTCCCAGCTACAATTTCAGGCAGTTGTAGACAGTGATAAGGTCACTACCGAGCCTCCTTCTCTCCAGGTTCCCTCAAGCCCTTCTCATAAGATTTTTACTGCAGACCCTTCAACATCTCCACCACCTCAATGTCCTTGTAGTGAGGGCCCAGAGCTGGACACAGGACTCAAGGTATGGCCTCACAAGTGCAAACACATGATGCTACTCCATGAGAGGAAGTTCTAAATCCATTCCAACTCTCTAGTTTTAGAAGTGAAAAAATAATCATCAGTCTTCCAGTAGTAAAATTTAAATGCCCAGATTACTTGCACATAAGCATGTTTCTGGAACCGTTTGCATTTTACTGCATAAGATTCATTATTTTGTTATATATCTGATGGAGAGACAGAAGGTGATAAGTACAGATGGATTTTGGTAAGTAAATGTATAGGGATACACCATTTCTGCAACAAGATAAAATACATACTTAAAGGAAGAACAGTTTTCAGTTCAAAGAGAAATGCAAAAGGTTTAAAAAGTTTCAATATATAAATTTCATTTTCTATTTACAAAATACATCTATGTTTTCTTATATGCCTAATGTTAGGTAGTACCATTTTCCTTGGAATATTATTTTTTGATTAAAGATTGTTAAACTGTGGGCAATTCTGAAACCTAGACAAATACCTCAGTCATTCTCCTTTGGCAAAGTGACCTCTCAGTGCTGTGGTTTTAAAAATGCAATTGTAGAGGTTGTGTTGCTTGATGTGGAAGAGGTAATGCACCCAAATTTTCTCTGCATTAAGCAAGGCAATTCCATGAAGTTTTTAGAAAGTCTCATGTCAATCACCAGAAAGACCAGAATGAGGATGAAGAATCAGTGGTAAGAGCAAGCAAAGGTTTTGTGAATTTACTGTAAGATTTTCACATTTAAGAAGTTAAATTTCAAGAGATCCTTCTGAATTTCCTTTAATTCCTTGTTAGTTTAAATTTGATATTTTTTCAAAATGTCCTTCATATTTTTGGTGCTGACTCAGATGTAAAAATATCCAAAGGAATTATATCAAGCTAGTAATAAAAATTATGTGATCTGCAACAGACTTTTTTTGGGCACAACTGTTCAAGATTTTCTGGATGTGGAAAAGGCACAGAGTACTTTTCAGAGCACAGGAAATCACTCCATGCTTAAATTTCTTAGCACCTCATGCCATCAGAAACACTGTGATCAAACTACTCCACATTTTTAGAAGAAAAATAATTTGTTTGTACTTGGATTATGAAGAATTTGACCCTGTAGTGACTATAACAAAAAGATCCACTGAAAATGACCTGTGAGAAATAACAGCTTAATGTGAAGTTGAGCAAAGAGGAGCTATAGGCGTGCAATGTGATGCACTCAGACATAAGGGCAAACAGACTGGTGTGTCTTAGAAGTACCTCTATCAGAAATGGAATGGTGTTAGAGTCAGGCCCCTCTACTTGTCACTTGTGAGACCCCACCTGGAGCACTACACCCTGTGGAATGATGGTGAAAGATCCAGCAAGGCCTAAGGCTTGCTGCCTATGGCCTACACTGTGTACCTGCTACGTTATCTTTGGGGATGGAGACTGCATAATGCACATCAAGAAAGGATGGTCTGGCTGAAGGAGAAGGCCCTGTGCAGATAGGATTGGCAATGGCTCTGATGAAGTGCACAGTCATGTGATCGGAATTTCGAAGGGCACCATCACCAAAAATGTAACTTTTAGAATCATAAAGTCATAGAATGACTCAGGCTGGAAAAGACCTCTAAAATCATCCAGGCCTTTGACTGATCATCACCACGCAAACTAAACCATAGCACTAAGTGCCATGTCCAGCTGTTTCTTGACTACTTCCAGGTATGGTGACTCCAGCACTTGCATGGACAGTTTGTCCAAGTGCTTGACAACCTGTTAAGTGAAGAAATTCTTCCTGATGTCCAGCCTGAACTTTTCCATGGTGCAGCTTGAGGCCATTTTCTCTTGCCTTGAATTTATGCATTTAAACACACAACCTGCAAATACTAGTAAGTATAATGAAGTACATGCTGCCATCTGTATGACCATACTACCCAAGCTGTCTGCTTAGATCATGTTGTATCCCCTCCAGAGAAGGAGGGGGTAAGACTGGGTTGTATATATGGGTAGGAATTTCACCTAAGTTAGAAGAAAAACTCAAAATCACCTTATCAACAGCTGACTGGCAACCTTCCTCTCCCTCCTCCCAAGGAGAAACACCTTTTTCCTAAGCTTCTGAGTAGAATGGTTGTTACTATTACACAGGTTAGCAAAGCATTATTGTTATTAGGACTCCATTGCAGCTAGTGCATTCAGCAGCGATGATGCTGAATCTGTATGTCTGTTACTTCAATAAACCATGGTATTTGTGAATCTGTGATTGCAAAGCTCTTACTGAAGCGATTGGATCCAAACTTTCTTACTAATTAATCTTACCCTTCATGAGTCCATGATCCCACAAGTTCTTATTGAATATGATGAGACTTCTAGTACCAAATGGGTTATAATCAGAGATTAAGCCTAGTCACATCCAACCTCTTTGATGTCTGAGGACCAGGTGGAATGCAAGGGGGTTTATGTCCTGGCCAAATTGCTTAACCTTCATGCAACAGACCCTCAACATGCAAAGGGAATGGACTCATTGAAGCAGGTCCAGAGGAGGGCATGAATATAATCAGAAGGATGGAGACCTGTCCTATGAAAACGGACTGAGGGATTTGGGTTTATTCAGACTGGGAGAAAAAAAAGATTTTGGAGACTCCTCTCAGCAGCCTTTCTAAAGGAGGCTTACAAGAAAGCTGAAGATGGACTTTTTAGAAGGGAGCGTAGTGAGAGGATAAGGGTTAATGGCTTTAAACTGAGAGGAGGCAGGTTTTGATTGGATATTAGGAAGAAATTCTTCATTGTGAGAAAGGCAAGGCACTGGAACAGGTTGTTGAGAGAAGTCGTGAATGCCCCACACCTGGAAGTGTTAAAGGCCAGGCTGGATGAGGCTTTTAGCAGCCAGGTCTAATAGGAGGCTTTCCTGCCCAGGTCAGGAGGGTTGGAACTAGGTAGTCTTTGTCCCTTCCAGCCCACACCTTTTTATATTTCTATGATGAAACATCTTTTGTACAATTAATTTCACACTTGGATGTTGTATTTAGGAAAGGTTAGTTTGGATTATAGTGGGAGAGGAACAGAGGAAAAAGAAGAGATTATATGTTGCAAGACACTAGAATAGTCTAGTTTGCTTTACATTGTAAAAACACAAACTATGAAGGAATATGTTCATTTTCTAAAACAAGGAGGAAGAACAGTTGTATATAACAGCAGTTTATGCTGGCAGAAATTCAAGCATAGCCATAGCTCACAACTTTAAATTACAGAGTCTTTTCAAACAGGACAAAGGAGCAAATCACCTTAAACTGGTGCAGACTACTGTGCATGCAGTTAGAGAAGTCTTGGGTTCAGCACTTAGGAGGTCAATTCCAGCATGGCTTGCTATGAAGACCAAACAGGGAAATGGGAGTGGATTTGGAATTTTTTTCAGCGAAATCGTGGAAAATTTTAAATTCTCAAACGAAATTTTCCCACTCTGGCTTGAAATTTCTTTTTACTTGAAACTTTCAATTCCTTTTTTTTCTTCCCCTGCCCAAGCGCCTTGACTGGGCATAAGCATTTTTTGTGCGAAAGGAAAACACTTTTCTTTAGGGCTTTGTTAGCAGCCATACTTGTGCATTGCCTGGCTGTACTGAGAGGCAGTGATTTATATCTCTCTTCTATTGGCTCTTCAAGATTTTAATTCTGTTTCTCTCCAAGTACAGCACTTCATTGTGTATTCTCTGTAACAATGAATACACTTTTTCTGCTTTATTCTGATTCCAAGCCAATATACACGAAGGAATCAGGTCTCTATGTTATCAGGATTTGATCAGTGATGATTGGATATTCAATACTCAGACTTCAAAAAATATCTAGACTCACAAGTATAGTAGATGATAGACCTCTCAGGTTTAGAAATCTACCGACAAAAAAGGATGAAAGAATGACAACATGCATTGAAACTTTACTACACATGGGCAGACTGCCCATCAGCCAATAAGAAGTAATGATGGAAGTTTTTTCACTAAAAGCCTTTTTTGTGGATGCAGGAAGTATGGTTGAGTACAGGTGATCTGACTCAACAGGTGATCTTTCAGTGATAAGTGGGGTAGGCTACATGAAAGGCTTAAGAAGTGCTGGACATGTCTTCAGTCTAAACGTTTGAGCTGGCATATAGCTGCTGACACTAGAAGCCCTGGATTTCTACATTTTGGCTCTCAGTTAAGAGACTCTAGGCCCTGAAATTCCTAGTAGCAAGGAAGTTCTGTTCAAGGTCTTCCCTGCAGGGCCACTCCCCTGGCACATGCTGGATTCTTTCAGAGCCAGCCCATGTCTTCAGGATCTGATTGTATGAACTGGAAGAAGGTTCTCTGAAAATCTGAATTATTCGAAAATCCCATCTCTGAATTATATGCAATTATATTTCTCTGAAATGTTTTGGATAGGGACTGTTCCTGACCACAGTTTAAAAGAAAATTCTCTACCTGACTAGAGAATGAGAAGACATGAGGCCATCCCAATGATGAGCCTCGGACAGTAACACATTACAGAAACTACATAAACTGTTGTTTGCTTACCTTCCTCTCTCCATTCCTTCCTTCCATCCATCCATCCATCCATCCATCCATCCATCCATCCATCCATCCATCCATTCATCCATTCATCCATCCATCCATCCATTCCACTACCTCCACAAACACAAAGTCCAAGAGATCTTCTTCTGCCCTCCTCAGAGCTGCAGTTTTTCTTGGTGAAAAATGCTTTCACTTGCGTTATCGGAGAAGTACATGGGGGAAGTTCTGATTTGCAGCCCTTTCTGGCATGAAGAGATAACATACTGAAAACATGTTTAATTGCCTAGTTGAGTTGGAGCTGAAAAAACTGAAATAACATCACCAACATCTCTGTTAGATATCTTTTGTGCTAAAACATTGCTACCTTCTAAGCATACGTTAAAACAGCTGGCAACAATTAGTTGAGCAAAACAAGCAGTAACATCAGACTGGCAGATACAATTAGAACTGCCTGCCCTCTTGTTTTTCCAGATTAGGATTAATTTTTTAATATTTTCCTACACTTCAATTCTTCCTCCCATTTCAGCATGGGAAAAAATGTTGCAATATCTCAAAAACTCCTATGGAATGGAAGGATACTTTTTGATTTAGATTTGGAGAGCAGTTATAATACGAATAATATTGTTCTTTCCTCTTTGTTTAGTTCGTCTTTCCCTGAGTTTCTTTTCAGTCACATGAATAGAGCTAGACTTATTACAGTGTGAAGTGCCAGAGTTCACTGACTCAGACAGAAAACATATATCTTCCTGCTACATGATCAAAATATCCTTTTAATATAATTTCTCGACTAAATATCTGGGATTACATGCAGAGCTTTAAAAGTGTAAAAAGGAATGAAAAGCTGGAAACACAATAAATACAATGCTCTGTTCAATTCCAGAAAGGCAAGTTTTAGAAACCATCTCACCACATCCCGCGTGTTTTTTGTTATAGCTGAAGCCTTTTGGTTAACGTAAATGACTGTGCAGCTATTGAAACTGGTGTACACAAAACAAAAAATTAATTCATGATCTGAAAGAAGAGAAAGCTACTGCATTTTTCTCCTCTGACTAAACTGAAAGTTGTTGTTGTATTTACAATATGCAGCATTCTGGAGAGAGAAGGATGTTTGTGTGGGACTGGCCTCCCAGACAGATCAAGCAGCAATGGCAACAACAACTTTGTTGTTTAGTGGTTTTCAGAGGCACATTCAAAGCTCTTGCAGGAAGAGCACATTAAAAAAACCTTTAAAGAAACACAGTCAAATACTAAATTTAAAGCAGAAGTGAAAATGTGGTTTAAAATAGACTAGGAAACACATTCCGAAGAGACACCCTTCAAGGCTCTTGAATGATGTTAGAGAAGATATCTGCAAGCTAGGGCTGAGAATGGTCATGACAGTAATACAATTAAACACCATGAAAGTGATTCTAAGAAAGATTTTTAGGAAATATATATTTTTTTAATTTTGCATGACACTAAGTACTTCTGTACAATGCTAGAGTATGATGTAATTGCTAATTAAATGCTCCTCCCAAAACTCACAATAGTGACATTGGCTACATTTACATTATTACATAAATAGGGGCTAGGCAGCAAACAAGAGCCTTGGATTCCAGATAGCTGAGACAGATTGACTACTGATTCACCTCTCTGCTCTACTTGGATGACCTTGTCCAAGATGAAGATAGTCTTGGTTCTAGGGACAAGTATCTTCAGGGAACATTCCCACCAACCCACAGTGCAAGTGTTGCATCAGAGTTGGCTCCCACTGCAGTACACCATCCTCCAAAGCAATCCTGTCAGGCTTTGCATCCCCTTATATCCTTACATACCTCCTTTCTACACTCAGGGGCGTACAGCCATTACCCTGAGTTTCAGCTTCTAAAAATCCACTCTGGCATAGCACATTCTTCATGATGTCACATAGCCCCAGGTCCTCTTTCCAAAAACTTTGTTCACTGGGCCTCTTTTGTTTAGTTGCAGTGATGTACCATCTGAGTCAAATGAAGGTCCACATAGCATAGTGTCCACAGGAAATATTTGCACACAATTTCTTTGGCTAAGAATATGGGAGCAGGAATATAAGCACATGCAAAGCAATTAGGGAATGATACCTCTTGTGCTCCAATACTTTGTTTTCAGGGGTTTTCTGAGGTATAGATTGTTTACCTCTGTTTAATAGCTCCTACAACATGGAAACTTGCCCATGATTACAAGAAACTGAGCATGAACTTTGATTTGCCTAAATATGCGTAAATTATACTCCAGCCCTATTTACACCCGTGCTGGGATTTGGGAAAGATTAAAAGAAAAAAAAGAAGAAAAAAAATAGACTTTAACTGCTTGTTCAATGGTAAACCTGGAGAGTTTTTTTAAAGATATATATTCCACTGCCAGGAAGACCACAGTTTTTTTATTTTGTTGACCTAAAAAGTGTATTTCTTAAGCAGTCATTTAAGTTTAGCAGCAAAGGCTTTAGGAAGATAACCAAACTATCATGAGACTTGGACATTGAGAAAGGCACAGAGCATAGGACCAGGATTCAGAAGTTTCTTATCCAGCCTTGTGCTTTTTTTCTTTTTTTTTTTTTTTTTTTTTTTACCAAAGACTCTTGAGGGCTTTTAAAACTAATATCTTATAATCACCTGTATTTGGTAGCTTATGAAAACCACAAATTTTTAGAGTTTTTTGTTGGTTTTTTTTTTTTTTCAATTTGTAAAAACTGTCATTGCTGTCTTGAATGAAATGTTAACACCGGCAAGAGTTTTTCAATCAAGTTAAGGCCTGTTTATCATCTCTCTTGGCACAGCCTAAATCAGGGCAATGTAATAAACTATCTGGAGAAATGCTCTTCTTAGTATTACTCTTGGATGCAGATGAAGAAGATTAGCTTATGAAAACATTTTGTGTTTATTAGTATAATCTTTGTCCAATCTAGCTATCGTAACAGATCAAATCAATACTTAAAAAAAAAAAAACTATTTATTTAAAGGCAACAAGAATACATTACTGCAGTTCAGAAATAAAACAACCACAAAAAAATTCCTCTTTCATTTTAATTGTTCTTTCACAATAATTTTCCTGTTCCAGTCTGGATAATGCTTTCTCTCTTTGTGGCACACCCAGTCCAGTAGACTATGTATATATTTCCCTATTTATAGCTCTGAAAACACACACACTTAAATATTCTATAAGTTACTATAACTCACACAGAAGCTGTGGGTGAATATTAAAATTGTTGGCTGTATCTTTATACACTGTTTTATGCTGACAGTGTAACTATGTGACGATCCCTTCTGGTTTTAAAATTCCTGACTAAGTATGAATTTCTAGTAGACTATTCATAGGTTCACTTGAAGAAAAAAAGGTGTATTCTGCACACTTTTCCACAGAAATATAGCTATCTTCAAAAGGTAAATTAAATCAGCTTAAAACATGCTATAACCCAACAGAGGGAAACATTCCCACAGTTCAGGTGCTGATTACAAAATCAGTTTGATGCTTTTTGGGATTGATGCAAGAAATGAATCAAGAAATTTCTTTGAAACACAGGAAAGGTTTTGTTTGCATTATTTTTCTTAGCTGGATCCAGGTTTAGACTAGTTCTCATTTTATCTGCGCCCTGTTCCCCACCTTCACATGAGTACACACAAAGCGGGGGCTTCAAAGCTGACAGCACTGGCCTAACTCTGTTCTTGTTAAAAGCATTGGCAAAAGTCCCAGTGGCTTCAACAGCAACAGGATTAGGCCAACTGTGCATGCTTTGAAAAACTCACCCAAGGCAATAAATCTAGCATTAATTCACAAAAAAGAAAACCAAACAGAAAAAGGAATGAAGAGAGGGAAAAGAAGATTCGTTGTTCAGTTGCTCAAAGTCATTTAAGAGAAAAATTTCCCTTGCATATTGTGCATATTGTGGTGCAGGGTCTGTGTGGCTGGTACATGACAGTTTGTGTTAGGCTGCTTAGGGCTGTGCAGAGAGTGAAGATCCCTTCCCTGGCCACTGTGCAGAAAATACCGGTAATCCCGCTGTCTAAATGGTGCAAGAGCAAGGACAGCTCTGAGATCACAGTTCCAGCTCACCTGGCCACAGAACTGTGCTGGATCAGGCCAGCACATGCTTCACCCTTTCTGCTGCAAAGCATGGGCTGCTCCAGCCTCTAGTGTGTTGAGGTACTTTGCTATCATTTATTTGATATATCTGCATTCACTTTTTCTCAACTCATCTTGCATGTCTTGCAGTACCTAAGAGGGGCTACAAGAAGCTTTAGAGGACTTTTATGCAAGAGCATGTAGTGGTATGACAAGGGAGAATAGCTTCAAACTGAAAGTGGGTAGGTTTAGATTACATATTAAGAAGAAATTCTTCACTGTGATGTGGAGTGTGAGACACTGGAACCGGATGCCTAGAGAAGTTTGGATGCCACGTATTTTGAAGTGTTCAAGGCTAGGTAGGATGGAGCTCTGAGCAACCAGGTCTAATGAAAGGTGTCTCTGCCCATGGTGAGTGAATTGGAAATAAATGGTCTTTAAGGTCCTTTCCAACCCAAATCGTTCTATGATTCTATGATTTACATAATCTTTTTTACCACTCATTTGCCTGTGCCTCTCTTTGAATTACCTCCTGTATGTTGTTTTGTGGCTTGGTGTGGGGGATTTTTTGTTTTGTTTTGGGGTTTTTGTTTGGTTTTGTTTGTTTGTTGTTGGGTTCTTTAGTTTGTTTTTGTTGCTTTTTCTTTTTTATTGTTGTTGTCTTTTGGGGTATTTTTGTTTGTTTTGGGTTTTTTGGGGGGGGTGGTTTGTTGGTGAGTTTTTATGAGTTGGTTTTTTTTGGGGAGGTTTTTTTTGCTTGGTTTGGTTTTTGGGGGGCTTTTTTGCTTAGTTTATTTTTTTTTCTGTTCGTTTTCTTTTCATTTGGAGAAATGAGACCAAAAAATGCAATGGCAAAATAAATTTGGTGTGAATGTAGTAGGACTGGATTTTTGCCATCATTGCACTGAATACCAGAACCTTGACCTGAACTTCTTTTTCCTTTTCCCCTTAATATTGCAACAGCCTTTGCCATCTTCTGTGCTGCCACAAATTGAATAATGCTGAAAGCATTGACAACACTTTTTCACAAAAAGGCAACTTAGGAAATTGTCCAGACTCTTCTTAACTTTCACAAAGGGTCACAATTTCTCACCTTCCCAAAGTGACTTGCCTCTCACAGATGCTGACCTTGTGGTCAGTATAGATAGGTGGTATTTCCCCCTTCACTGTTCATGAACTCCTCACACTGCCCTGGAAAAGCAAAAGGGCTTTACATAGACCTGCAATGTGCCATTATCATTGTGCAAGGGTTTGTCCTTATTTTTAGAGAAGGAGAGCCTTCACATCTTCACCTGATGCCTTGGTGGAAAAAAAAGGATTTTATGAAACAAAGACATTCATACATCTCAGACACCTAATTGTGATTTTTATTTCAACCAATATTATTATGCGAATCCCAACAAATTTTATTTGCAAATTCTTCCATTCACCCTTTGTGGTATGAGCAGCTGGATTCAGGGTTTGAAATAGTAAAATAGATGATTCTGGCATCACTTTTTAGCAACCAAGACCTTCAGATTTGCATTGCTGGAGATTCAAAGTCTTATATTCCTTTTCTGGCCTCGTATCAGCATAATTTTTTGCACAATTTCATGACCACAAGTTGAATTAATGTACATTTTCAATGTGAAAGAAAATTCTGATGCATGCAAAGAACAAACAGACTGAGAGAGTGTTTGGAAGAATACCATTAATCTATCTGGAAATGACCTAGGAATTTGATGCTCACACACAAACTACAACTGGTGTTTTTGGCAAAGAAATGCTGCTAACTCAATTTCTGTATCTAGATCTGGGGAATTTATTGATTTGCAGGGCTCACTGGCAGATCTACAAGAATTCATTTTGCATGAACCTGGAATGAAATGTACAGACAAACGAAAAGTAGGAAAAATAATAATGTTTTATTGACAGCAAGTTTTAGGTTTTTGGAGGGATTACTTTTTTCCTCATTCATTCTTTCATAAAACTAAAGCTGATTTCCAACTGCTGAAAACTAAAAATAAAATCTCAAAACTGAAATGCTGACATTTTTTCAGTTTTGAGACTTTTTTTCCTTAAACAGCATACACAAAATCCAGAAGACAAAAGCCAACAATAACAACAAAACACAAAACAAACACGAACAAACAAATTTGAATCACTGTTATCCAGGAAAACATTTTGGCCAAAAAAGTTTTATCCAACTCCGCATCTGATATTCTCCCATAATGCCTCTCTTTTTTAATGCAAAGCGGGAGCATGCTGAAATGCAAAACTTAGTGCAAATTCAGTAAAACTGTGTAAAAGGACAAGTCAGCACAGAAGAAAAAAGCAAAAGCTAGATGATAGCTATGTCCACATCAACCTTGTTAAATCATGCAGAACTGCATTTTTTTCCCTTTCTTTTAGTAAACCCTGGGATACTTCTAATACACATGCTTCTTCTTCTGTTCAAAAGTTAATTGTGGTCTTGGACTGGAAAAAAGTAAATGTCATTAGAACAGGAAATCACATATGATACAAAATAAATGCATTGTCATTTTTGCATTTCCTTGACATTCACACATTCATTATTTTTATATTTTCTTGATATTCACAACACATAATTTATTTTAGTGATTAATTTAAAAAGCAAAATATGATCTTATTCCCTAAATAAGATAGAGATCATCAATGATCATGACCTACTTGTTAAACCAAAGGAGCCCAAGATTTTAATGGCAACTGTCACACAAATATGCAAACAACAAATACCTATAGGCTAACACAACAAGTACAGTACAAAAGAAGAATGCTACAAAGAGAATGAATTGGAGAAGTTTTAGTTTGTTCACAGTTTTAGTTTGTTCACAATTCACATGTGAAATACAAACATAAAGTGTCAGGCGCTGCAGTGTGGTGGTCACTTTTAAGACAGCCCATGCATAGTCAATATGAGAACAGAGATAGGTAGTTATGGCAAGTGGTTTTTTAATTTGTAGGAATGCTAACAATGAGAAGTTTTCCATTACCTCCACTGGTGTTTAGGTTAGGCCTTAAGGTAGCGACAGAAGCAGCTAGCAAATTTAACTTTTACTTTCAACCCTACTTTGAAACAGAGGTTCATATCTAGCCATTGCTGTGCCATGGCTTGTTACGGTGACAATCAGAGGGCTTTCTGTATGCTGCAGTTTTGCTATCTGCAGTCTTCAGTAAAGATCAGAGCATCCCAAATGGTGGTATAAGACAGACTTCTACAAATCTGACGCTGAGAGTAGCCTGAAATAATTGCAGTAACTAGAACCTTCCTGGAACGCAGCAGCCCAGTGTGCACAGTGAGCACGGAAGTGACACCTGAAGGATGGGATAAATGATGTGAACTGGAGTGGCTGTTGCAGCTGGGAGAGACCACTGGTGAGTATAAGAAGAAAAGGGCGGATGCATCGGTACTTGGCTTATGTAATGATTTGGAAAAAAAAATGCAGGCCTGAAGAGTGGATGGAGTTTATTGTGACATCTGTTAAGTTTGGGTTTCTGAGATACTGTTGATCACTTATTGGGGTAAAGCATTTCTTTTGAATAAAATGTAAATTCCCGTTCAGAGATGTGAGTGAAATTAGGCGTTATTTTCTGCTGTTACATTTAAATTTTAAAAGTAAAAGGTACATAATTTGGAAAAGACTAAGATGCACTGGGCTCGTTCCTCTGGCATTTCCCATGAGATCTAAGGCTGACTTTTGGTTCTACAGATATTCTAGAGTATGTCAATCCAGGAAAAACATACTTGGAAAGGATCTTACATTCCTTTTCCAGATCTGAACTTGGTTTTCTGCCAAAGTGGTTTGAAGTAGTCTCTTAGCCAGTACATATCTCAGACCTTAGCTTCTGAGCACAAAACACATTATCAGAAACCCCTGAACTGACCTAGAGATAATATTCCACCCTGGGACACTGGAAGATAAAAATGGGTGAGTTTGGAGTTTCCAGATTCCATATAAGCAGCAAAAAAGCTGGAGCTTAGAAGTTTAGAGGTAAGGTTGAATATGTGGATTAGAGAACAAGACTGATATTGAGAAATAGATATTGTTTTAATGATAGCTGAAAAAATGTCCCAAACAGTCTGGAGGTTTCTGTCTTCCCTGCAGTTATCGTGTGATCCCAGGAACATCCAGAAGAACAGTGTGATCTCCACATTCATGTGTATCCTTACATTTTGTTTTCTTGCCGGCAGCAGGAATTTTGTGCAACTACCAAAAACTATTGTTGCAATGTACTAAGTCATTAGATAAGTTTAGATACTACTTTGAGAGCTGTCTTTGCCCATAGTCCAGGCTGTGATTCTGATCAAATATCTGGAGAGCATATATGGGATGCATAATGTCCCTGAAATGCCCTTCACATTGTAGTGTAGCTGTTATCTTTTGATCTTGTATTTTTATACAACGACTTTGTATTTGCTAACTTCAGGCAAGATTTTGGTCTTAAAAATGCACATAGTCTTTTTCTCTGCTGTCAGAACAAGTTCAGGCACATATGTTAGAAGTGATTTTAAAACATTGCATTCATTTCATGAAGCACTTGAATGACTACCTGGCACATATTTGAACTCAGTCTGATAACTGTAGCATTTATTTTCATAGTTTCCTTCTTCAAAGTCTGGCACTCTGATGAAGTCCTGACCACTTCATAAAAAACAAATGATGGCATTAATGTTGCCAGCAGGAGGGTGTAAGCCAGAACCATTTTAGAAAAAATGACATGGCTCTTTTTAACTGATCCTCTCCCTTGGAGTTGATTGCTACGGAAAAGAGAGGTGAGAATTAGCTGCTTTTACAAATGCCAGCATTCCTAAAAGGTTCAAGTAACAAGGGGTGCTGAAAAGTATGGCAACCAAATCCTCATCTTCTGACACTAATCTTGTCACTTCTGTGACAGTCTTGGCCTCTTCTAACCCAGTGTCTGGGAATTTGAGACAATCTTTGGTCTACCACATGTTGGTGCAGAATATAGCTGCTGCAAAATGAGACCAACCTACAAATGGGGAAAAGATCTATTTAAAAATGAAAAATCCCAGCCCCCTCATGCTTCCTTAGCACAGACATTTTTAGAACCAAATTTCAGTCTCATACTGACCACTTAATACTTTGTAAGCTGTGCTGCTCACCCCAGACAGGCAGGAATGTTTTGCTGTTTGTTTTTAAAGCCATCATGCCATCATAATGCCTCTGCTGGTAGCATCTACTCATTCAATGTGCAGTTCACATTCTCATTCTTAATTTCAGGACAACTTTGCCTGAGTTTGTTTAAATAGCAGACCATAAGGAAAGTGAAATAGTATGATAATTAATATTCCATCAGCAAAAGCAAGATTAAATTTGCTCAGTTTTGTAAGAACACAGTTCATGGCCTGAATAAGTGGTGACCTGGTAGCCCTTGTTGGTGGTATCATCTTTCCATTTGGTCTGCATTGCTGAGAGTTTAGATGGGGTAGAAATTTCAAGTATTCACAGAATCACAGAATGACAGAAGGCTGAATTAGAAGGAACCCACAAGGATTATCAAGTCCAAGGCCTGGCCCTACCCAGGACCATTCCTGAGGATCACACCATGTGCCTGAGTACATTGTCCAAACACTTGTTGAACTCTCTCAGGCTGGTGCTGCGACCATTTCCCTGGGGAGCCTATTCCAGTGCCCAGCCACCCTCTGAGTGAAGAACCTTTTCCTAATATCCAACCTAAACCCCTTGATACAATTTCAGGCAATTCCCTTAGGTCCTGTCACTGCTGACAAGAGATAAGAGATCAGTGCCTGCGCCTCCTCTTCCCCTCACGAGGAAGTTGTGACTGCAGTGAGGTCTCCCCTCAGTCTCCTCCAGGCTGAACAAACCAAGTGACTTCAGCCACTCCTCATATGGCTTCTCCTCAAGGCCCTTCACCACCTCCATGCCCTCACTGGACACTCTCCAGTACTGTCCTTCTTACACTGTAGCACCCAAAACTGCCCCCAGCACTCGAGGTGAGGCTGCCCCAGTGCAGAGCAGAGCAGGACAGTCCCCTCCCTTGCCCAGCTGGTGATGCTGTGCCAGATGCCCACAGGACATGGGTGGCCCTCCTGGCTGCCAGGGCACTGCTGGCTCATGTTCAACTTGCCATGGACCAGAACCCCAGAGCCCTCTCCACGGCCCTGCTCTCCAGCCTCTCATTCCCCAGTCTGTCTGTACATCCAGGGCTGCCCCACACCAGGTGCAGAACCCGGCACCTTCCCTTACTCTTGGACTTCATAGGGTTGGTGACTGCCCAGCCCTCCCTGCAGGGCCTCCTGGCCAGAGTCAATAGTCCCAGTTTTGTATCATCTGTGAACTTTGTATCCCTCCCAGTCCTGCACCCAATCATTTCTGAAGATGTTGAAGAGCTCAGAGCTAAGGTGGAACCCCCATAGTGACAGGTCACCACCCTCATGTCACCCCATTCACTGCCTGCCCCATTCCCTTTGTGCCTGACCCATGAACCAGCTGCTCTCCCATCACATGATGTGGTTGTTTATCCAGCTGTGTGCCAGACATTTTGTCCAGCAGGACACTGTGAGAGACAGTACTGAAAGCTTTACTGATATCCAAAAGATCACATCCCCTGATCAGCTAGGCAGATTACCTTGTCATAAAAAGAATTCAGGTTTGATAAGCAGGAATTTCCTCTCATGAAGTGGTTCTGGCCATGACCAAAGACTGTGCTGTCTTTCTGGTGTTTTCAATACCTCTTAGAATAACCTTCTGCATTACTTTACCAGGCACTGAAGTGAGACTACCAGGCCTGTAGTTCCCAGGGTCATCCTTCTTGCATGCCCTTCATTCACAGGTTATGCAGTTTGTGGTGGGACTGTGCTCAAGGTAATAGAGTTACTGCCATGGAACCCTAGGTCCCTTAGCTTATGGGAGCCTGTAGTGCTCCAGGGAACTCCCTGCTTCTTCTCAGTTACTGCTATTGTAAGGTACGAGGAGGTGTCTGTACCAGCTTAACAGTAGCTTTACATGCCACTGTAATGGCAGTGATATATTTGCCATTATAATGCCTGACATATTTGAAGTATTGCTGGGTAACAGTTTTAGACTTTATATCTTTTTTATTACTAATGATGTATATAATACACTCAGCGCAAGATATCTTCCTCAAGGTTTTAGTGTCTCTTGGAGGTAAAGTCTAGTAATATGCCTTTTGCAGCTTGCTCAGAAATAAAGCTAATAGCCTTTAATATCAAAATTTGGGCTGATGGGAGCCTGAAATACTAGCAGAGAAATATAATGAAGCACAGAATACTAGCACAGAAATATAATGAAGCAAGGTTCACCTCAGCCATGCTCTTCAATCCCTGCTTGCTCCCAATGGCTCTGCTCTGAGATGGCTCTGCTTAAAACGTCTTTTTCTACAATAGCTGACCCTTTGACACTCCCTTGCAGCCACCCCTCTGAGGTCAGGAGACAAGATGTAACAGGGAACCTGTCCAGGGACAGATCCCCTTAGCTTCACTCTTGCTTTTCTCCCAGTCTTGAAGGCTTGCTACTTCCCCACATAGGGTTATGAACAGATATTTCCTTTCCCCAAAACTGCCCCTCTTCCTTGCTTGTAAGGAGAAGCACAAACCTAGACACCAGAGGTCTTAACAACTACAGATAGGGGCCAAGAACTGGCACATTGGTGTATCAGGTGCTGATGTTTTAAGCTCAGTTTCAGGAAATGTTTGTCTCTTCAAAATAATTCTTGTAAGTGAAAGTGAAGGACAAGGACAAGCTTGCTGCCTCTCATCTGGCAGAGTGCTTTTGGAGCATCTGGACCTGCTCTCCATCAGAATGACCTAATTCTGCATACATCTATATTGATCTGATCTGCATCATCATCGGTTCAGCATTCACTAATGCAATTGGGTGCAGAAAGCTTTCAGGGGAAATAGAAGGGATGAAGAGAGAAAATAATATATGCTGTACTCTTAGAGTGGGAGTAAAATTAGATTATTTTTGTCCTATTCAGTTGAAACCTACCCAGTGACATTTTAGAAAGGTTATGTGCAAAGGCCCTCCCATTCCTACTCCCCTTCTTCTCTTTCTCTCTTCTGCTACTTGTCATTGTTGCTGTCTTTCTCCTCCTCATCCTTCTCTGCACAAAGCAGTGGTAGTGACAGTGTGCAGTGAAAGGTGCCTCCTCATGCAGCCTCTGCCTCTGGCAGACAGCAAAACCCCTCCTGCACCAGACATGTTGGCATTCTGTTTGCATGACAGTACAGGCCAGCATTTTCTCCCACAGAGAGCACAGGGCATTGTGCAAACCAAGGAATAACTCGCCTCTTTATTTCAATATTCTAACTGCAAATCTTCAGTGGAATCACCCCTACTTTATCTGTGTGAGTGAAAGCTAGCACGAGCGCTGAATTAATTTCACACATTTCACACTGTGTTGAGGATAAGGTGGTCCACAGAGGAGGAACAACCTCCTAGTACATCCCCAAGGCTCTTGAGAGGATGTATTTGCTCACCTCCTGCTTTAGGAGGAAAAAAGCTTGTCTCTTCTTGTTATATTTCTCGTTAGAATCAGAACTACTGTAATTGTTCATGTTACAGGAAATATGCGGATGTAGAGCAGTTCTTGATGAGATGAAAAGTTAATGAGATTGCTTTGAGCTAGAGCACCAACAATCATGTAGTCCCAGCTGGTACGGACACCACGCTTATGTGCTGAATACTCAGCACATAAGAAATGCATGACATGAAAGCTCTATGGGTGTTATCTGAGAACATACATTTTATGTACTAAATAACACTATCATGTGTTTTTAAAACTATTAGGAGAAAGCACAAAGAATTGTGCTCTGATATTGGGGACAGAGTGTTACTGTAGGCTGGTTTTGTTTGATATTATTCAAACTCCCTTTTCATTCTCCGCAAAGGCAAGGTCTCTGACCGGTGCTGCTTCCATTGTATGGCCTCTGAACTACAGCTGAGCACAGCAATAGGGTATGTAACAGATAGAAGATACACCGAAATTAGGGAGATGCGAACTATATGCACATATTTGGTTTGACTACAATACAGCAATTATTTTGTTGTGTAATATTAATATAATTATGGTGGTAGATTTAGTTGTATCACTTTGCTTCTAATTGCAAGAGGAAGATACAGCAAAGATGATCAAAGAGCACAATTAACATAAAGGAGACTTGTAAAGCAGAACTGGAGAAAAACCTGAGGGAAACTCTAGTTCAGTTCTAGCATGCAGTCTGTGCAATTCACAGCCATACTGAAAGAAAAGAGAAAATGAAACAGAGACTGAAGATTTTTGAGTGCCCTGTCATAGCTGCCATTTGGTGTATATGTCAAAAAAAGTAAGCACTCTGATGCATATTCCTCTACCTCTCTCAGGAATTTGCTTTGCATGGTTAGTGATTCCAGTCTGCTGGTGCCATGAGGGATTCCTGACCCCTCAGTCACATTGATTCCCTCCTCATGTGGGCATACAATTATTAACAGGAAAAATAGCTTTTACAGGACAGAGAAAAAAAAAAGAAAGGAAAGTTTTATCATACCAGCTTTTAGGAAATGGAAGGTAGGAAATGTGTGGCACAGCCCTAATATGTTTCTGTATTAATACACTCCAACAGTCTTGAATAATTCCATGACATCAAGAAATGTACCAAGACAAATTCTTTTGCCTAAGCTGCTCTCTTTGACATTGTGGCTTTTCAGTTAACTATACTACGGCAAAAATGCATTTTTTAGGGGAGAGAGGAAAGTACTTTCTAGGTGCTGTGATCAATTTACCAGTGCAGCTGACATGAATGTGCCCTAAGTCCTACTTGATCTTTCTAATACAATGTAATCCTTAATTATCTATTTTGACATCTAATGAGCACACAACATGTGTGTGAACTCCCAAGGCATGTATCTGTCTTGCCTTGCTAATCCTGTTATCCTGGCTTGTTCCTCTGCTAACTCTACTGCTGTGAGTGACTCACAGATATAGTGTCTCTCCATGCTGCTATATCTCTGACATGTAATCATAATAATTACTCTCCATCATGAGGAAGGTCTGGAAACAATAAAATCTGCCACCTGTTGACATATGTTGAAATCTGTGCACGTTATTAATCCAGGGCATAGTTTGTCAGTCTGGTGTTGAGCTTAAAAGGCCATTGCAGACCTTTTAATGATATTGATACTCTTGCTGTGAACAGGCAATTGAGCAGTGCTCTATTTGACACAGCACGAATCTATGGCATTAGAGTGGGGGTAAGGACAGATGGTACTTACTCATGAGCAATCAGGCATGGATTTTTCCTTGAAGAGAGAGAAAGAAAAAATCCTTTCCTTAACACCTGATGTTGCCAGGTTCTTCCACCTGAGCAGCAGTGGGGCTGTAGTCCTGCTTGCTGTTCCTCAGTAACAGATTGATGGAGTGGTCCCTACACTTCCTGAAGCACAAAAGGAGATCAGAGATTTATCTATTTTAGATGACTTGTTCTTTGGGGGCTGAACCTTAGTAAAAATTTAAGTCAAGAAATCCCAGGGAATTAAGCATATTGTGGAAGTTAAGGTATGGTTATGCCAACTAAAATCCCTGCATTATTAACGCCTACTTCACTGACAACATCAGCATGTAAGTTGCTGCATTCCCACTAGACTGAATACTAGGGTGAATTTAATGATGCAGGTATCAGTGGGGTGTGGGGTAACTTTCAGGATCCAGCTGGGATAATTCAGAGGGGCGTCTAACCTCTTTGCAAGACAGTATAGCTCTCAAATAACTGTGATCAACACTTTCTCTGTTCCATCCAATGAGCAAACTTTGGTAAGAGCAGCAGGTAAGCAAATCTTGATAAGAGCTGTAGACATCCTGC
The DNA here is from genome assembly GCF_027477595.1 of Haemorhous mexicanus. Classification (NCBI taxonomy): domain Eukaryota; kingdom Metazoa; phylum Chordata; class Aves; order Passeriformes; family Fringillidae; genus Haemorhous; species Haemorhous mexicanus. Next base: position 67,816,189 of record NC_082381.1, read on the forward strand.
TTTTGACTCCATCAGAGCCCTCCATTTCAGCAATGCCTGATGGAAATTTAGAACTCGTGAGTTTGGATCAGTTCAGAGCAAATCTAAGCCTGAATCCATTCGTGTAAATATAATCTATGTCACCCAGCAGAACCGCAATAAGCCAAAGTGTGGCACCACCAGGGGATTATCATGGGGCATAGGCTTGTGACAGTGGTGACTGCCACATTTCATGGTGTCATTGGTGATGGTGTGCCTGCTATGGGAGCACACTCTTAAAGGAGGGGGCACATCTGTCTTCACTAAAGTGTCCGCGCTCAGCAGCAGTGCAATGAGCACAGTGCAAGCAGTTCAGAGCAGAGAAAAAAATACCAATGCAGTTATCAAAAGTAGTTCTGGATGCAAGGTATTTTCTGTGCTTGACATAAGGTGCTGAAGTGACTACAGGTCTTTCCTTACAGTTTAATGCCTAAAGCTATTTTGAAAGTCTCTGCACTGTGTTTCACTGTGTGGTTTAGACAGGCACATAGATATTATTGTCTCCCTTGACAGAAACGTGGGTGAGAATGATGGTTCTTCCACAGCACTGCTACGTTTGCATGCAGCTTAGTGTTGAGGTGCTGTTAATTTTAAGCACCAAAAGTCTGGGAAGCTACCTTGAACCCTATGGAAGTCTTAGTTTACCGTCTGATGAATGCAGAATCTAGGCACTTTCACGGTCTTACGGTAAAGTCATATCATGCAGAGATTTTATGAGGTTATAAAAAGCTCGGTGTGAATTTTTGACAATACTGCCTATCAAGTTTATTCACCTTCTTAAGCACAGTTTACAACCAACCCAGATTTCTAACTCCTCAGTCACGAATGGCTTTGACACTTAAATTTAACACTCAACCTTTCCAATTCCTGAGGCTTTCTGGAAGCCAAGGGCTAGGAGAGAGACCACTCTGCTGGGCAGCTCTGAGTTCCTGGGTGCTGTCTAGACAACAGATGGGGTCTATGCAAATCACATGGAGATACAAGCTAAGATGAGTACTGAAAGGCAGAGAGCAGAAGGGGAGAGACCGTCTTCATAGTCTCTACAGCTGATCTTGTGAGTGAGCCTAATCCATCTGGGGGCAAGGCAGTCAGGTTAATTCACACTGCCTCCCTGTTGTGTGTTAAGTAATCTCTTTGACTTCAGATTGAAAGGAGAAAGAAATGTTCATGCTCACTGCTTCAGCTGAGCAGTGTTAACTAGCAACTTAGGGTTCAAGCAACAGACCACATCCATCCAGTTCTGGTAAAGCTGCAAGGGCTGTGCCTGTCCCAGAGCAAAAGTAACTACTGCAGCGTTAATCTCAGTAATTACTGCTTCACAAGAATGGCTGGATGTACTCTGGAGTTTATGCAATTGCTCTAAGTATTATTTAGAATAATTTTTTATGGATCAGAAGTAAGGATGTGAATACATTAGTAAAAGGAAGGGTTACATTACAAACAAGTACTGGCAGCAAGCTTTACTGCACTGACAAATAGGTTCCCTAAACCTTTATTCGTGTGACCTTTATTTCTGGCTATTTTTAGGATTCACAAAGTGTTCTGAAAAGGAGAAGACAACAGTAGGTGTGAAAGAGATGTGTTTTCAGAATGATGGGCTATATAGCCTCTAGTTCTTAATAATCATGGAGACTTTAAGAGGTCTCTCAAGAGGTAAAAATTACATTATGTATATCCCATAAATCTGCATGCTCCTAATGGTCAATGAAAGGAATAAAAATCTAGCTTTATGCAGCAGAAAAAGAAAAGAAAAGAAAAAAAATGAAAGAAAAAGCTATTCCTTGTGAATGAAGAAATTTGCCTCTATGGTAAAACCATGGCAATTCCCCCTTTGTGCTATGATGACACACACTGTAAGATGCAGTGGATACATTTCATTGTAGACCTAAGTAAACAGGACTCAGATTCAGGTAGATATTAAGTGACTGCGTAGAAAGAAAACAGATCTGGGAAAAGAGCTTTAACTAGGAAAGGTTAAGGCATAGCATTGCAAGCCGAATGAGAAGGGCACCCCAAAGACAAGGCTCAGAAAAGTATTCCATTCCTGGCTTCCCTGGGACTGTTAGAGCTGGAGCACTGGACATCTCAGCTGTGGAGACCCTTATTTCACATTCAAATGTGCAATTCCTTTCTGCAGCCTGAAAAGCTGGCCTCACAAGGAATCTCATGGCAAAGACTCCTTCCCACTATCTATACCCTGTGAGATGAGTTGCTGAGCTGGGATGATTTCCAATAGCATTAAAATAGGAAGTAGAGCATGCCATTTTTGCATAGCAAAATGTGTACTATTTTTGTACAGCATGTTTTCTTTTGAGAGTTTTCTGGATACATTTCAAAGAGAATATAAATCACAAGCATGGTTTTATGGGTCTGGGCCATGTACTCTTTAGCTGGGGTCTGTTAGTCGTGTTTTGAGGTGTTAGTGGCTCTATCCACTGAAGTCTTTCAATCTGCCCAAGCTCTTGAGTTGCTGCAGTGTGAGAAGGCATTGCTGCTGGACACTGGAAGGATGGATGCAGGAGATATTTTGCTTGATGAAATATTAAGGGTTGAGAGGGGGAGGCAGGGAGAAGGGATGATTCTCTATGGTAGTGAGTTGTAAGTTAGAAAACAAAATATCTGTCTGTTAGGGAGCTGTGGTTGATATGACATATGCTGCTGTACAGTTTTGCCATCTCCAAGACAAGGAGCAGAGCTTCTGAGAATGTGCAGGGGAACAGCTCCTGGCCCAGACCAGACACAGCCATCCTATCCATGCAGCTGCAAGTGCAACGCAGAGGTGCAGCCCTACTCTTTTTGTGGAAACCCTCTCACTGATCCCACATACTGCAAGCCCATTGAATAGGACTCTGTTCAGAGAGAGCATTGCACTGCAGAAAACTATGGCCTGACTCAGATTTATGTCTAAACCACATTAGACCATTTTGGCAATGCCAGGAGGTGAATCAAGTGGGTATAAATGGGAGTCAGCATTTGCGACAGCTCTAAAAGAACAAGGAAAGCTCTGGCAGCTGAGCAGTGACTATTCAGCCTGCAGTATTTTCTTTCCTTTATTTTCATTGGCACATTGTGTAATTTATATGGCAGCTTGAGTGTTTGTGGTGCTTTGTAACAGATAAAACATTCTACTAACCATGAAGGGAAATAGGACATGAAGAGACAGAGAAGAGTGCAGGTGGAGAGGATGCTTCAAACTTATAGAAAAGAGGGGGGAAAAAAAGCCACTGATGAAATTAAAGAAGGTATTCAGTGGCGTGGGAAATGGAATCGTGACAGCGCTGGTACGTGCTTAAGGAGGAAAATACAAGAGAAGAAAGACTGAAAACAAAACTGTATTGTCTTGAAGAGAAATAGAAGAGAGGAGTAAAATTAAGGGTAGAAAATAATCTGGGGATGGGGGAATTGAGAGCAGTGGTGGCCAAGAGAAAGGTGAGGCTGTCAGTAATGGACAAGTCTGTGCTGCTTAAGCCTGTTTTAAATAAATCACCCAGGAAATAATTTTCTGAGCTTAAATATGGTAGAATGGCTAGAGCCTGGACATCCTTACGGAAGCAGGTAGGTGAGGAGGTCACAGGATACAGAACTCTGCTCAGGACAGTGAGCACGGGAGAGAGTATAAAATGTCTTTCTACAACTTGACAAAACAGAGAAAGGTTGAAGAGAAAATGAATTTGTGAGCAAAACAGTCTAGAAAGAATGGGCTCTCTTTCCCCCCACTCCCCCCCCTCCCCCAGTGATATCTAGCATTTGCCTGTAATAAAAATTTAGATTATAAAGCATTTTCAAAGTCCAAACTGTCATGATACTAAACCTGTCCTATACTGCTAGGAAAGATGCAGGAAGCAACCTTTTCTAAGTGAAATGAAAGATGTTAATGAATGTTATGTCCTCATTGCTAGAAGCCAAAGTCCTGGTGGGACATCAAGTTCTATGGGAATAGGCACTGCTAAGGACTAATATCTTAGGATTTTCTTGTCTTGAATGCATTTGTCTTTGCTAGTTGGCCTCCAGCCAGTGTGGTAAGAATGGATATTCCTACAAACACTTATAATGGAAAACGGTGATGGCTAATTGTAGTGGGATGTTTATGTAACTCTCCACAGATTAGTTTTATTTGTATTAAGTCACTGCTTAATAAAACTAAAAATTCAAATGGCATGAAGTGCTGCTTATTAAGAAAAAAAAATTGGATTTTTTGCACTGCAGATGAGGGTTCTAAGGCGTACTACTATGTATGCTTTAGAACCCTCATCCTTTCCGAGCCATTCAGAGTGTGCTACCACTGTTCCTTGTTTAGTTTTAAGAGAAATATCTGGTTTTGATCAGCTTTCTCCCTGTTGTTCTGGGGATTTCTGACTGACAGCTACATTCTTTTTCTTGATGAGTATGAATGAGAGATCATCTTAATGCATTAAAGTTAAATACAGATTGAAGATAACTCCACCCACATTCAAAACACAGAGATGTTCCATCAATTCTGTTTCAACAGCATTGAAAATACTCTGCTTCTATCAGGGTGACTCAGTTCACTCTTTCAAAATAGGCTGAAGAGGCTCAAAGTATTTTATTTAACATCTCTGACCTTGCTGAGACTTTGCTGATCAACATTTCTTCTGGCTTGTACAATTAGATACACCTTAATATTTTCTCAGCTTTAAATATGCTTTGAAGAAACCACACATAATCAATTCAAAGTAGATCAGATATGTGTGTGAGCTATTAATCTTTAAAACTGTGTTCTTTCCAAGAGGTGGCCATTTGCTTATCAGGAGAAAATCAAAGCTGCTTGTCATCTGAATGGAGCAATGAAAATACATTCAGCTTAACAAGGAACAGGAGCTGCGTATTTGTCATCTGTTTACTTTCAAAGTCTGCTTGATTAAATCTTTTGTTAATTTTACTGAAGCAAATAAATGACACTGAAGCTTTCCTAATGGAAGTCATATTTGCTTTGTTTTCCTATGGTGTGTTGACATTGGAGACTTAGGAATTTTTCATTCATTTCAACAATGGTTATGTCTATAGTAGAAGCAGTATTACACTGTATGTATTTTTCAAGTGGTAAAATATGGAATATTCACAAAATCTTTCCCTGCATTCATCATCATGTTAGCTGAATGTTTAGAGATGCAAAATTTGTAACTATTGCCAAATGAGCACCAATTAACTTCATCACACTCTGCATCTCTTTCTTCTTCTGATGGATGAGGTAACTAATAAACTACTTAAGGGTGATGGGCATAATATGCCTACACTCACAGCATGGGGCATGGAATATGCAACTTGATATTTGTTGTAAAGTACATAGGGCAAGTCACACTCACATTGTCTGAGAGACGGAAGGCTAAAGTCCACACTGAGAGAAAATTATGCTGGACAGCTTTGACCACAGATGAGCTGCTCATGTCTCTGAACATTTTGAATCATAGCCTGTCTTATGTGTCAGATTGCTCTGCATCAAAATTACAGTATGCTGTCGCATAGCTTTTTACTTCTAAGATGGGGAAAATTTAAGAAGTCAAAGAGAAACTCATTCTCTCTCAGCTGTAATACTAAGAAGGAACATTGTCTTTGTAATGTTAACCAAGAGTTTAGGCAGGTTTATGCATAGCTGTGCAGCCTTGCCACCAAACGTATTTTCCTATATCATTTACCTGAGGGGTAAATCCCCCACTTCACTTTCTCTTTGCTATTCCTCCAGTATGCCTACCTTTCTACCTGTCACCTTAATACATTTACCCTGGCTCTTTTTAGAAAAATGTTTTTATTGAAGGCAAATGTGTTAATGTTCCATCCAGGATTTCAAAACTGTGGCACTCCATTTTCCCTGGATAGCTGTGAAGACCCTCTAGATGGGTTTTGTAATGCACTGTCATCTGAGGCATTCAACATTTCTTTCCACATCAAGATTTCATTTAAAAGGTTATTTAGTTTCTGCATTTAAAGCAGAACAATTTTGTAAATAGAGGAAACATTATAGAACTGAATTAATTAAATACTCAGCTTTTAACTCCTCTTCAGGTTTCTAATTTCTTTCTAGAAGCCATAAATAGTTTATTGCTTTGAACATTTGCGGAATAGAATCTACATTCTTTCAAATGGTGGATTTAGTAGATTCCTGACTCCCACATCATGTTTTGAAGAAGTATCATTTCCTTTTATCTTGCAGTTTCTCTGGTTCAAGAGAATGTCTCATTGACATGACCTGTGCTGAATAAATAAAGTGAAAAAACCCCAATCTTTCTGCACTTCCTGAGGAAGCTGAATCAGCCAGCATGCTAGTTGTAACCCCAGTGCCTTTTTCTTTGTTTGTTTCATTTTTTCGTACTTTCTTTAAAATATTGGAAGTAACTACTCACTCTCTGAATGTTACTGTTAAGTATGTTCTTAAGCCACAATATAGATAAGCTTTAATGTAGGTTACTGTTATTTCACACTTGATTCTAGTTACATTTTTTTTTTAGGAGGAAAAACCAATAGAATTCAATTACATATCATGTTTAAGGATAACACAGTTTTCCATGAGAAGAAGTCATCCGCTGTTCTCTGCATTAACATTTATTCAAAATGCATGTTTATTGTGCTACTTTAAATTTCATTGTATTTAAAAAATACAACAAAAGCACACTACTCTCTGTACACCAGGGCCTTCAGATATAGCAATCTGTTGATGGTTAACTTTGTTAAAGTGAACTGTCCCAGTAACAGTCAATTTTATGGTGCAGCTGGTAAATGTCAAATTGATTTTGTTTCGTCCCAGTGGATGATCACTTTTAAATTGGATCTGTGCCCATTGTGAAATTTCACATCATCAAACTATGCTCCTGAAATGCTGCACTTTCCAGCCCCTTCTGCCTAATATGGGACAGCAGCTTCTCTCTTTTTGCTGTTCTTAGTGAACCGAAAACCATGTACTCTGGAGAATGTCTTTCTAATCATCCTGCAAGTACCACTTAGGCTGGGTAAAAAGTTAGATCCTTTACATTGCCCCTTAGGAGTTTTCCTAAAGCACTTCTAGTGATTACTCAAATCCCATGGAATGGCAGAAGAATGTAACTATTCATTGGTAAGGGTGCCAGTTCAAGGAGACTAATATAAACCAATACATATACTTTTCAAAGATTTTTGCTGTGATCTTATAGTGTACATGACAGATTTTTGGGCTGGAGATGTGCTTGAGTATCATTTATAAAATGTCAGATTTTTCTTTCTTTTGACAACTGAACTGTCATCAATCCTTTAATAATTGTCTATCAGTACGGAACTTTTCATTTTGGAGCTAAATATTTCATAGGCTTCTTTTCACATTATCTGTAATTCATGCCTCTTTTTCTTTTACCTACAGCATTAACACCTTCCAGTTTCATCCTACAATCCAGGGAGAATTTTATGTCATCACAACAGGAAGCTTTGAAGAACCTGTTCTGCTTTTGGGTTTTGTGTGCTTTCCATTGTCACATCATCATCAGAAACAAAAACGTAGGATCTGGTAAATAAATGCTAGCAGAAGAGAGATTCTTTTACTGAGATTTTATTTTGCAGAAGCATAATCCATCACTGCCTCTTTTCATTTCCAGGGGGTGGTGGATCTGATGTGCTTGAGCAAACACTCTTGTCCTTCAGTCAAACATCTCTCATCACTAAGTAAAATTAATCTGAAGACTTGGGCATCTTTTAAGGGTTTTCTACAACCTCTAGTCTCTGTATTTCTGAGGGGGAAAAAAGATCAAAAAAATACCCCAAAATAAACCAAAAACAACGACATTCAGAAAAACCCCAAATCCAATGAAAAATCAGAAAAAACAAGAGCCAGTGAATTTGAGAGAAACTAATAACTTCATCCCCGTTTTGGAGTCCCCAGATAGCATGAAAAGTGTATTGAAAACTGAGGGGCTGTATCTCACCCCAACACTTTAATGTGTCTGTCTTCTATTTACCTTCCCAACTCTTTGAAGAACAGTTTGGTTAAGTGGCAGAGGGACTGTGAGTGCACTTCTAGGTGGGAGCTTCGAGGTCTTTCTTTACGCAAGTATGTCACTGTGTAGTTTAGCTTTGAGTGTGTGAAAAGTCAAGCCAGCCTCAAAAATTTCCACACATGAAGTAACTTTAACATGCACAATTGCCATTTAAAGATTGTTTGTTTTTACTGAGTGGTTGTTGTGGTTCACGCTCACTGTTCTCTAGGTAACAAAATTTCCTTGCAAGTTTGCAACAAAGCTTAATAAAAAAGATGCATAAAACTAAGTAGAAATCCAGTTTTAACAGGAAGATACACTCCTCCTGGAATATGGGTAGATGCAGATAGTAGCAGGCTCAGCTATTAATTCAGCTTTAGACTGGACGGTGGGTGAATTCCCACTGAACTGGGATGGTGGGGGAACTCCACTGAATTCAGAGTTAGTCCTAGGAAGAAGGTGTGGGTGAAAAACCTATCAGGAACCAGAGCTGGAAAGTTATTCCTTGTGTTGGGGCTGTTCCTTTTTACTTCCATCAACTATGAGGATAAAACCAATAAGAATAATAACCTTTGCTACTGACTAGGCAGCACCTTCCTCATATCTGATCAGCATTTAGAATTTAATTTAGTTCCTAAATTTCTGAGCTGAGGGATATGGGCTTTGCAGGCTCAGTCAAGTTTTTTCTAGCTGTAGTAACTGACCTGTAAAAAGAAGTTCTCTCTCTTCTCACAGACCTCTCTTAACTTATGTCCTCAGTCACTGCAGCTGCAACATTGTAATTGCCACTGTGACAGGTATTGGAAAGGGCTTTCCACCAGTGACAGAAAATTCAGGTCTTTACAGGGCACTCCTTGGTGACTCACCTTTTAATAACCTGGAAAGTGACTCAGTAGATAAGAAGTGATAGCTACCTTAAGATGCCCAAAACAAGTCTCCATTATAGTATTGTATTGTTCAAGTTGTATAAAGAAAGTATTCGTGGTACATTTGCACCGTAAGTGAACAGGAAAACTGTGTCACAATAATGACTTAAAAACTTTGAAAGCCTTTTATGCTGGATTTGGTAAAAAAGTGGCTCACAACTTACATACAGAATGGATTCAGTGAACTTAAAAGTGTCCTCTGGATTTTGTTGCTGTTGGTTTTGTTTAGGTATGTTGTTTGTGAAAAATTCATTTACTTTTCTTACAATTTCTGACTGATTACAGCCTTTTAACTGATCTTGCAATTCAGGTACAATGTATCAAAAGAGGAAAAATGCCTGCGTTTCTAGGAGTTTAAGAGAAAGTTTTGGATATTTTAAGGAACTAATATAAACAGTCTTTTTAATGCTGTAGATATTTTGTTTCCTCCAAGCATCTCAAAACAACCTTTGAGAATTCTACGCACAGACTGATTTTTACACACCTAATTAAATTTTCTAAAAATCTGGACAGAAGGCGCAGAATAGTGCGTGTTTCTGAGGCTGAATTAAGGACATGCCACATTCATAGAATCTGAAAATGGGCTAGCTATCTTTCTGTTTCAGTTCTATGCCTACTAGCATCATCCTGTATATGTGTTCTGAAATAAAAAGACCCCCAGAATATGAAGAGGAGTTGCCTAGTTACTCATGATTTTAGCCCTATTTCAGCTGAAATATATCCAAATGCAAATTACAGCATGAGGTGACATTGATGAAACTCTCTTAGCCATTAAGTCCATGAAAGTGAATGGGTAGCATTCATCTGTGGTAATTTTTATCGTGATGGAAGAGATATAAGTGTCATCCTTAATTCATGCAACTTAAAAAAAGTTATCGACATAAGATACTGCAGAAATCGTTAGATGGTTTGGACTGTTTCCTAAGCAAAACATAGAATGGAAGTTGCTGATGTAAGAGTGGACAAAAGTTGGTCTTTTATTACGATGTGCTCTATTTTCAGTAAAGAGAGAAGTATTTTATACTTTGTTATTTTGACCGAGGCATGACAACTAATCTGTGGCATGTAACAGCCAGACAGCCAGCTTGTTATGTGCCTATCACTTCACTTTAGAGCATGCCTGGCAACAAAACTACTCTGACTGCTAAATATCACAGGGGCTACTTCTCTGGAATGCAATACTTGTGGCCCATCTTTAGCTTAGTACTGCAAAAGCTGCAAGTAGCTCATAAGACTGCAAATACACACAAGATATTAATTCTAAGGTAACTACGCATATGAATTAAAATCTATCAGCAGCTAGCTGTTCAATACATGGAAATAACCCTCCTTCCTTCCCCACTAACCTCAAAAGCTACTTTACATTCAAAGCCCTTGAATAATCCTATAATCATCATATCATTTTTCCAGGTCAAGGAAAGGAAAACAAGAGGGGTCACCATACAGTCCATAAAATAATAAGCTAAGCAGCAACACTGATCTTGTTCTTCATGTGTTTTGAAAATGTCTCTTACCTGAGGGAGTGCCTATCTTGTCCTGTCTCATAAATAACCAATCTTTTGCTCTGTTTTAAACCAGATCTTTGAACAGAGAAACATATTTTCACTCTCATTGGTTCTATGCCTGTGTATTTTTAATGGCATTTCTATTTCTCCCATTCCAATAACTGTTTGCAGATTTCAAGAAAGAGCCGCAAAAAGGGAGGCATCTGAAAAGTTGGGTTCTACAACATTTCTGAAAATCAGGTCCTGGGTTCTACAAAGTTGCAGTTCTACAACATTTCTGAAAATCAGGTCCTGGGTGGTAGAGAGTATAAAATGAGTACCCCATGGTGGGAATGGTGAGTAGAGCTCCACTCAAATATTGCTTTCAGCATTGGCTGTCTGGGTTACACCGCTTGCTGTCCTTCATGGTGTGGAGGATTAGGCAGATGAGGAGTATGGAGAGAGCTGGGTTCATTTCACTGAAACTGTTTGAGAAGAAAGTTATGAAGCAGCACATAAACATCCTTAAAGGACAAAGCTTGCTTAGTCGTAGTTTTTCTAGCACAGCTTGTTTCATTTCCTTAAATCATTTTACATGATGCATATACTTTCTGCTTTAGTCTTGCTCAAATTTTCCCAGCTTGTGTTCTGGGAGCCTTTTAAATCTGCTTTGAATGTAAGTTTGATTACTTCAGAAGGAAGTCCTTACAAGTAAAACTTGGATTATACAGGAACATATTTGTAAAAAATGCATTTACATTGCAGGAGAGTAAAATACAGCTGCACTCCGATAAGGGTTGTTTCTTATTTCATCTCTAATTTCCAGGGTTTCAGTGATGGTTACATGAGTAGCTGATTAATGGCAGTGTTCTTTCATTATGGCTAAAGGAAAGTTTGACTCAAAGCTTATTAACTAGGACAACTCCTTATTTTAATTTCAAGGAAAATAACATAAGGATATGTGAGAGATCTCTGTGTCCCTATCAGGCTGCTATCTCTCACTCACCCTCGCAGCTGTGGCTTCAAATGAGTGCTCTAAGCTCTTCAGGGCTTTTTATGCACTATCCAACAGCCTAACAGGGAGCCTAAGGCTGTCACTGAAAATCACCCATAAGTGTAGTATTAATAGGAAATGGAACATTTCATGAGCCTTCTCTCTGAGTAAAAGAGAAACCCATTCTTGGCCTTTGTGCAGGTGGTGTGCAAATCACTTACATGACATGCTATACTTCTGTCCAGTTTACTGGCAGGATTTGTCTTGGATATAAATTCCAGTAGGCCATCAGTCTCAGAAAATAACTGCTAGAGTTGGTGCTTCAAGCTCACTGACGATCTAATTCTGTTACTCTGTAAATAGTCCTGGAAGAAGATCAAGTACACAGCAGCTAGGATTGCTATATATTCTCAAGCGGCAAATAAGTGGCGAGCAGGCTGGATACATGTAGCGCTGACTCCCATGTGGCAGGGGAATATCACTGCTTCCTGGCGCTTTGTCGTGTAGATGAACTCTTTCTTGGGAAAGACCAAAGAAGGGAATGTCCATGTTGTTGGTGATTTACATATCCGATTTTCCATGACTCTGATCAAAAGGGATCAGCAGGGAGTCTGCCTAGCCTTTCATCAAGGTTTAGCCCACTTTGCCATTGGGCTTTGGCAAACAACCTCCTTCTTGTCAATGCCAGAAAAATAATGCTGCTTGGAATTGCACAAGGCACAGCTACATCATTGGATTTCAAAGTAGGATGTGGGGTTTGAGTCCCTGCTCTCCATGCAGATGCTTTTCTGTCACTAGCAACATATAATGTTACTATGCTTTTTTATTTATGTAACATGTGAAAGTCTGAAATGATGCCAAGGTACAGCCAAAACAGGCCTAGGGACAGTCCCTGCTGTTTTCTGGATGACAAAGAGGTGTCAAGTCAGAAGCATTGTTAACATCTGCATTTTATCAAGGGTGATGAGAGGAAAGAGTGGTCAAACTGCCAATCTAAGGAAGCACACAGTGTCTCCAGGTTTTATGCTACACTGCATTCCTGTAGAGGAACTCCAATCCCAGTTCTGGACATCTAGCTGAGGAGTAATGTCCTCCCAGCCCGGGCATATATTCTGGTTCTCTTTGCAGGGTTTGGGGCTGACCAGGTCTCACGCCAGTAATGCAAAGAGATGGGGCTGGGTCCTCCACCAGTGTTCCAGAAGTGGGAAGTTTTCCTAGAACAGATGTAGCTTTTGGTATTCAGGTCAGCTGGGCTGAGAAATGCCATTCAGGTACATTTCCTAGTGCCTGTGCAAATGGCAGATGCGTTGGGGGGATCCTGTCCAGTTTAAAATTGCTAGGCAGGAATTGGACTGCAGTGTGGGAGTAAGGTCCTCCTACATATTTTTTAAAATGCAAGTAATTTTTTGGATCCAGCACTAGAGCCAAGATCCAGATATGGCTTCCAGTAGTTTGCTTTGCAGCACAAACCAAGATCCTCTAATTTCCTTCCCTCCCATATACTCTGATTGTACAATCAGAGTATATGGGAGGGAAAGAAATTAGAGGGGCAGTACAACTACTGCAGTGTCAGACCTCCTCAGGGAGAACTAAAATTAACATGAGGCAGTGATGCCATCCAAGTGGCACAATGGCCTCCTGCCAGAACAAGGCCTTGGGGATCTTGTTAACACCTTCTGTCCATTTTCCTGCCAGCTTTTGCCTAGTAAGTTTTAAGCCCATTGTTTAGTTGCAGCATGACATGGAAGAGGAGTGGAAGTCCTAAAGATGAACTTATCATTTTTGTGGAAGTGAGCATCTAGATAGAATTAGTGATTCATCTAGGAATTAAAACAGAAGAAGTGCCCTTGAGCAGTTGGCAGCAGCTGGATAGCAGAGCAGGGAGGTTCCACACCACTCTGGCTGGTGTACACCAACCTGTGCCAGGCCCAGCTTGGACCAAGTGCTGTGTGTGCTCTGAGCTGAGGAGGATGCACACCAGCCTGGGGGAAACTGTTTGCTTTGGTAGTTGGTGGAGCATTTAGGAGACAAAAACCACAGACCTGCAGGAAGTCAGGATAAAGTAGCTTTTTGACCAATGCACCTGAAAAAAATAAAAAAGAACTAATGGCAAAATGACAAGCTGAGGTCCAATTTTATTGCTGTCACCTCCCAAGGCTGCTAATAGGATTTCAGTGCTTTGTGATGATAAACCTGTTTCTTTAAGTCTCTGTGCTGCTTGCTTTTATCTCTTCCCTTGATCTTTATTTCTTTTTCTTTTATTGAAAGGAATTTGCTCTGCACTATCTGCTGTGAACATTTACTGTAGTAAACCACCTACATATAATAATCACCCTTAGAAACAGGAGTTTTGCTAATATTTACCCAAAATTGAGAAGCTGCCATTTTTATTTCCTCTTTGCAAATCTCAAGTACATAAAATAAGGAAATAATATGAGGAAATAAATAATTATGTCTTACATAGCTGTGAATTAACCCTTGTAAATACCAACTTTTCAAGACACTTGTGTGTTGTGGGTATGTTTATAACATCTGCCTTTTCATCAGCTGTTCCCTTAGTACAGATTATAGTACCTGCTTGTGAAATGCTTCTTAAGACAATAAAATACATTATTTCACCTCAATCTGTGGACTGCCTAATCCAGCTTTCTTCCTAAAATGCTTCACAGAGAGCAATAGTAATCCTTGACTTACAGCCCGAAAAGCAGTGGATGGCTGAAAGAAATTAATTGTCAGGGGAAGGGCATGCAGATGAGTTCCTAGAGCCATGGGATTCAGCGAAGCGGAGGGCTGCAGGTCCAGATGGCTTGGGTGGGCGAGCCAGCAGTGGCTGCTTCAACAAGGGGAGATTGTGCTTGGGTGCAGAGAGCAGGCTGGTACTGCTAGGGCAGGAGGAGCAGGATGAGGGAGAGAGTATAACAGAGCCCAGTGTGTAGGGGAAGAGAGTCCCCAGAGGGTTTAAATGCATGGAGGGATGGGGATTTTGATATTGATTTGGAAATGAATGGGTGAGATTAGTGAGATTAGTGAGCTAGTTGTAGGGATAAGGGAGAGAGATAAATGCTGCAGGGGAGACAGAAGGCTGGAAAGGAGATTTATGAAATTAGAAAATATACCCAAGCTTGCCAAGTATCCAAACCAAGCAGCTGGACAACTTGCAAAGAAACGTTAGCTTCCATGAACTAACTGCTAATAGCTGTGGCAGGAAATATACACAATGTGAGCTGGAAGTTGTTTGTACAACATGCAGGAGAAATTACTGTCAAATTATATATAGTATAGGCTAAATGTGCCTCAGGGCAACAAGGAAGTATTTTCTTACTAAAACAAGGAACAGTCTCAGTGTGTGTCGGGTGTTACCATCAGCTGGGCAGGGGAAGAAGGGGGCTGTGATGCAGAACTTGCAGACTTTCTTGTGAGTCTGACACCTGCTTCCTTGACCAGCTGCCTGGAAAAACACATTTGAATGTTTTGGGGTTTTTTCTCAGATGAGGAAGGAAGTCTATACTACATTTTCCCAGGGGAAATCACTATTGGCAAACTATCTGTCAACAGCATATTTTAGTAACATATTAAACATGAAGAAACATGATTTTCTTATGTCAGAAATCTCCTAGATTAAAAAGGGAAGCTCTAAATGTAGGACTATCTTTAACAAAAGTAAAATAAAAAAATCTTTCTCTTATAAAATTAACAGGCAGTAGAGATTTTGGAAGAGAAAAAATGTTAAAGAACCTTCTTGCGCACTTACATTGGATCTCTTTTCGTGTTGAACAAATGCCAACAGTGTATTTAGAAATACACCTTTTCAGCTGCTGATGGCCAATTAGTTACAATTTTTTCGTAAGTGTAAATCTTTTAAGGACTATTGGAAACATTGAAAGAAAATGAAAAAGTGAGTTAGGACAAATCTGGTGGTCTGTGGCAATGGAGCTGTGTCTGCACAGAGGCTGCAGGATTTGCTTCTGTTTGTGGAGTCGACAGCAGCAGCTGCCGGTGCTGCGCGCTTGAGAGAGGTGCTCTGTGCCAGGGCTCCTGCTATCAATGCCTGGCTTCAGATACACAGAAATGGACTGTGTAAAATCAGCCTGATGGAGAGGCAAACATCCTTTCTTTGCGCATTATTTTCTTCTTTCAAAGCTGACTTCCTCTGATTTCAGTGAAAAGTGCTTCAATATTCCAAAGAACAGGAGTCAGCAAATATCCATCACAGGCGTAGCAGAACTGAGCTTCCCTCCTTTAACTTGTTTCTTTTTTTGCTGCTTCAAACTGGTTTCCCCAGATTGGCTGTTGTTGCATTAAAAGAGAATGCAGGAGCTTTCTGCAGAAAGCTGACAATGAGGGCCAGGAGAATGGTTGAGCCATCAGTTACTGCAGGCTGACACAGTTTGCTCTTGGAGTTTACCTGTGGCACTTACCTTGTGTTATCTGCAGTAATGGAAACCCTCATGGGTTTTTTTATCTTGGAGTAGGAGGAGACAGAGCTCACATTTGCCTACAAAGTAGTATATAAATAGACAGTCTTGCAAAAAGGCTTATTTCCATGCATTGTGGACTGAGCTAATGTGAGACATACTTAGATCACAGCACTGGACAGATCACTTTGTGAAGAAACCAGTATATTTACAGTCTCTGCTGACAATCATTTAATGGCATTTTCCTCTGCTTAAACACAGCAGTATTTCTTATCTGTTTATAGGCTCATTTACCATGATAACTGTATGTGTTACACTAATTAACAAGCACAACTTATGAGTACCCTTGAGACATAAGGTGTATTTATTTTTCTTTTTTAACTAAGAATCTGAAGCAAAAAAAAATTCAGTGACTTAAGGTCACTTTAAAGAATACGAGACCCTGAATGCTTTACTACAACTTCAGGACTTTATTAATCAGCTTTGTGAAGTTCTGAAATTTTGAATCATGCTCAGGACACCTCAGGGAAACACTGAAGTGAAACTCTGGATGGAAACATCCAGGGTTATGGATGTCCCCAAGCATCACACCTGGGAAAAGCTACATGAGAGTGACTATGAGTTACAGACACATCCAACACAAGAGGTCAACACAAACTTTATCTCTAGACCAGAGTACACCTGTGCTGTCCTCGAAGTCTCCATGGAACAGAGAGACAGAGTTCATGCATGCTGTTGTGACTGGGATACTTAGCTCCACTGCCAGCCATACGGCACAGGATACTCGCAGCACCACAAGCAGCCACTGCTGGCTACATGCATGTTTGTGGCACCCCACTGTCTTCCTCCAGCTGCTGTCACTGCCAGAGCTGCTGCCCCAGAGCCATCCAGCACCCCACCCATCTGCCCTTGCTGTGCTGAGCAGCGGTGTAGGGCAGACCCTGACACAGCAGCAGGGAATGAAAGCACACCTACCAGCAGCTATTGTACAAGAACAGGTATCCTTGCATGTGGAGGAAATCTAGACACCACTTGTTATGTCAAGGGCACTAAATATCCTTCAAGACACACAGACCTTCTCATTCTCACAAAACCTTCCCTTAGGCACTGTTTTGTTCCCTTTTGCTCACTCTAGGGATGGAACAGCTCAGGAGCATGCAATCCATGCAGCTTCAGCTTGTCAAGGTGGTCAGCCTCACAGTCTTCAGTTACGGCATCACACTGGCTTTCACTTAAAAAAATGCCTCTGCACCTCAAAATCAAAATCATCAAATGCAGACACAAACCTCCCTGCACCCCTCCTTCCATGCTGTATACCAGTTCCATTTTCCTGGTCACTACTACCTAAGCTGATGTGCTGCAGATTGAGTTTTTGCAAGAGCTGGAGGACTCAGCTGCGTTGTTGACTACTGGCTCTGTGAGCAGAACCCACACCCCAGTCTCCACCCTTCCCACGCTCAGCCAGCCAGTCCAGGTCATGGGACCACAAGTAGAGAATTCCATCCAAACCACTTTGTCACAAGATGATTGATGTTTGCTTTTACTTGGTTCTTCATCCTACTGGGGAAAGTGAGGGTTTGTGTCCCTTTTTCTCAGAGCCAACTGGATTCAGAGGATATAGGGGTCCATCAGGATTAGACCCAGACCTCCATTTCAGAAAGGTCCTTCCCAGATATACCTGGATTATCTCTAGAACTAAGTCTTTCATTGACTTGGTTGTATTGGCTGGTCCTGGAGCCTCAGGATGGTAGCACAGCTCAGATGAAAGTGGCAGCTTCAAGAAGGCAGAGCTGCCACAGGGAACTTACAGTGCCATTATGTCATTCTTTTTTTACCAGATTTTCCCTGTGGCAGCCACCCTGCCTTTTTCTTTCTAGGTTGTATGCATGAATCTCCCAGGCAGAACTGACATTTTGATCTGGAGGCTGATACGAAGGGACACAGTGACGCATGGCTTTTTGAGGGGCCTGTGTTTCCTTGGGCAAAACATTGCCAGTTCGGATGTGTCCAGCAAGATTTTTAAAGTAAGCATCTTTTTAAACTACGGTCCTTTTCCACTGCTCTCTCAATTACAGGCATTTGGAGCTAACTTTCCACCAGGTGCCAGCTCCAGATCATGCAGAAGTACAGGACCTGAGGCAAGAGCTTGCTTGTCTGGTGAGCTCCACATGGCTGTGGGAGCATAGGTGCCATGGAGAGGCTTGGATTTGGCACTTCTCCCTATCCAATGGCCTCTGCAAGTGAGGCAATTATATATGAGCTGTCCTGGAGTGCAGTGACTTATTTTGTATCCTGTTGGAGATGAAGACAGCTTTACCTGACAGCAAGCAGCTGACTCCCTGACTCAGCATCCAGGCAGGAAGCTTCTGCTTAAAATTAACCTTCCACATTCACATCTATACATATGCATTTGTGCACATAAGCACGCACAGGGACATATCCCCAGGACCAGGTGCCATCTTCCACACCAGCGTGGGATACCAGGTATGGGTGCAAACAGGTACAGCTGCTGTCTGACAGCAGCCATGGGAATGAAAGGTCGACAGCTTGGAGAACACATCTCTGACTCACATCCTATCTCCAGGTGTTTTCATTCATATTTTTGGGGAGATTTTTGGTTTATTTTTGTTTTTGTTTGGGGGTTTTTGGTTTTTTTTTTTGGGAGGGTTTAAAATTTTTTGTGGATTTTTTGAGGGGGCAATTTTTTCTTTTTTCTTTTTTTTTCTTTTTGTTGTGGTGGCTGGGTTTTTTTTTTGGTTTTTTTTTTTGTTTGTTTGTTTGTTTTGTTATGAGAAGCAGTAAACCTGACTTAGTGGCTTGTGAGACAGAAGTGGGAAACCTGTGTGCACCACAGATGTGCCTCATGTTCTATGGATATGCCTTAGGAATCTTTGTTAGGGACGGTAGGAGGCCACAGAATAGAAGAGGAGAGAAGGCTCTAAAAGCAGCATAGATGGGACCAGCAGGTCTGCAGCAGTCTCTCTGCTCAAAGCCTTCCCATGCCTTATTATTTTGCCCAAGACTAGTGTATTAATATATTTTGCTTCTGCAGGGGGCTAGTGATATTTTATTAAAGGTGGGGTGGACGAGCTGTATTGTTTGCCCCAGCACTGAAGAATCCAAACTTGAAGTTTGGCATGGATATCAGTTTGGTGACCCTCTAAAGATCTTCCTTAGTCTACTCAGAAATGCACTCTGGCACAGAAAATTCAGGCTGGCTGGAGAAGCATACTTTGTACAAGACTCTGTACTGGCCATGGAAGATGAAGTTTAGCCTAGAGGCTCAATCATAAAAGAGTTGATTTAACTCTGGGGGTTTTTATGTTAGTTGCTCACTGTTTTATGAAGTAATTGCTGTGGAAATCTCTGCTAATTACTTCAGTTTCTATGGATTGTGATACCAACAAAAATATTTGCAATACTTTTTCTCTTTCCTGCTCCTGTTCCTATCACACTGGAATCAGAACTTCATCCTCAGTATGCAAAACTGACATATGAGAGCTTGCGTCACTGTGATTGCTAAGGGCAAGTAGGTGACAACATGCGTCCAGATTCCCTGCTTGCTTCTTTGCTGCCTCAGACTATTCTTAGAAGTAGAGTCCTGTTTTCACACTTTCTAGAATAATTTCATATTAAGAGCCTCTCCTCTGAGATGTTATTCTTTGAGTTTTCTGCAACTTCCTATCACTTTTCTTTGGATTCACTGATACCCTACTGAAGGACCTAAACTTCTCATGTTGAATACAGAACCTGGTTTTAGGGGCTACTAATGCCTCCTGGAAATCTCAGACAAACACATTATCTTCCAAGCAGTTGTTGGTAAGTAAGCTTGAAATAAATCTAGGAAGGAGGAAAAAGCCCTGAAAAAAGCAAGTTAGTTGATGTGAAGAAAAAATTCCATTTCTACATCCCTTTCTTTCCTCACCACGTGTAAGATTTTTGCTGTTTTTTCTTGCCAATTTTATTTTTCTAAATAATGTTGCTGAGCATATGCCTCCACCCATCCGGCAGCTCTCATCTGGTTTTCCATAAATGCACTCACATGTACTATTTTATTCCTGTTAGAACCTCAGTGACTATGCCTGAGCATAACAATTTCCTTTTCCACTTCTCCTGATCACCTTTCTGCTTGACATTGGACAATGGTGTGTTGACAATCCAAGTTAATATCTTACCTTCCTTAACTTCTCTGTCTTATCTTGTATCTAAGAACTACCAACTGCCAGAGGGAACATCTGTCACCAGATTAGTAAGGGTGGGATAATAGGAGCCATAATTACAGCTCTAATTGTGCACATATCTAATAAAAGAAAGTCAGATGTGGTAAAAGCAGATCAGCAAGGCATTTAGACTGGCCTTGTGGCTCGTCTTCCTTCTGGGAAATCACATACTGTCAGGATAGAAGGAATGAAGAAGGGTCACAATTAAGGACATATAGAACTTTTGCCCACTAATTTACTGACATGACTTGCAAATGGTTTTACAGCAGGCCATATGACTGGGCCTCCAGACACAGAATAGAAGTAAAACCAGAACTGGATTCTGGAGGTAGGGATAAGTTGAGTCTCAGTCAATAGAGGTCAGGAGCATCTTACCTAGAGTTTCTGGAGAGACAAATACAGAGAACCGTGAGCAAAATTGCATTCTGAAAAATCAGAATCAGAAATGCATACAGATGTATAGAAATGCTATGTATTTGCAATCTAAATAATAATAAATCAAAATAATCTAAATAATAATAAATCAAGAGAGTTTGCAATCTAAATAATAACAAATCAAGAGAGTTTCAGGAAATTTTAACTGAAATACACAAGAATAGATTAATCCCACATATGGGTGTTATCTATCTAGTTTTCTGTAAGGCTTTCATGGTCCCACATGGCATCCTTATCTCCCCTTTGGAGAGACATGGTTTGAAGGGTGAACTATTTGGTGGATAAGGAATTGGGAGGATGGACTCAGGCAGAGAGCTGTAGCCGGTAGCTCCATGTCCAGGTGGAGGCCAGTGAAGAGTAGTGTTCCTCAGGGCTCTGTCCTGGACCTGGTACTATTCAGTGTCTTTATCAGTGACACAGACAGAGGGATCGAGTGTTCCCTCAGCAGGTTTGCAGATGACATGAAGCTGAGCAGTGCAGTTGGCACTATAGGACAGGATGCCACCCAGAGGGACCTGGACAAACCTGTGCAGAGTGTCCTGGAGATCCTCAGGAAATTCAACAAGTGCAAGTGCAAAGTGCTGCACCTGGACTGGAGCAATCCCAAACATGATTACAGACTGGGAGATGATCTCACTCAGAGCAGCCCTGCCCAGAAGGGCTTGGGGGTGCTGCTGGCTGAGAGGCTGGACATGACCCAGCCATGGGCACTCACAACCCAGAGAGCCACACGTGTCCTGGGCTGCATCCAGAGCAGTGTGGGCAGCAGGGCAGGGAGGGGATTCTGTCCCTCTGCTGAGACCCCAGCTGCAGTGCTGCATCAGCTCTGGGGTCCCAGCACAGGAAGGACATGGACCTGCTGGAGGGAGTCCAGAGGAGGCCACAGAGACAATCAGAGGGATGGAGCACCTCTGTTATGAGAACTGACTGAGTGATTTGGGGTTGTTCATCCTGGAGAAAAGAAGGGTCTGACTAGACCGTATAGCAATCTTCCAGTATTTGAAGAGGGCTTACAGAAAAGGCAGGGACTGATTTTTGCATGGGAAAGCAGTAACAGGACAATGGGGAAGAGTTTAAAACTCAAAGAGGAGAGGTTTTGATTGGATGTTAGGAGGAAATTTTTTTTACAGAGAGTAGTGAGGCATTGGAACCTGTTGCCCAGAAGAGCTGTGGATGCCCCATTCCTAAAAGTGTCAGAGGCCAAGTTGAATGGAGATCTTGCCAACCAGGTCTACTTGGCAGGAGAGGTTGGAACCAGATAATTTTTAAGGTCCCTGCCAATCCAAACTATTCTATGATGGCTCTATAAAAATCTTACATAGTGGAAATCACTTTTTTAAAAGTTCCATTGGGTGCAGAGGGACCAAGATTTTACCTTTACCATCTACTTTTGGACAGAAGCCAAATAATAAAAAAAAATGGAAAATTAATTTGGGGCTTAGATGTGATTTAAGAGGGAAGATTAAGCTTTAGATATTAATTATTTACTGTAGAGATAACAAAAGGGAACACTTTGCATATTTAAAAGTTGTAAAGCTCATTTTTAAATTGAATTATAACTATCATATGAAAATTTACCATGAAGTACCAGGGTGAAATTAAGGTAGCAAGTGTTTAGCCTGAGTGACAGTAAAATTTTTGTGATGTGAATTGCACAGTGGCACATGATAAGCTTGTTCCCAGGATTTGCTCTGGGATGCAGCCTGGCATGCCAGCTGTGCTGAAAGGTGATGCTGTGGGAAGAATGTGGGGCCACAGGATAGCTGAGAGTGGAAGAAACTCTACAGGTCATCTGGCTCAGCCTCTTGCTTCAAGGAGGTCTGATTTCAAAGCCAGCTTACTTTCTTAGGAATTTGTTCAGTCACATCTTGGCATGCTCCAGAGATGGAGATTGCACAACATTTCTGGACAACTTGGCCTGTCCTTAAACTACTCATATGGCAATTTTTTTTTACCCTATTTTTTTACCCTATATCCAACTGGAATTTTCCTTGCTATGACTTATCACTGCTGCCTCTTGCCCAATCTGCTTAAGATGACAAATTCCTTTTTCCTCTAACTATTCACAAGATCCATGTTTTAAGATTCCTGTGCCCTCAGAGATAAAGCACATTTTCTATACTAGATAGATACTAGAATTTCCACGCAGAAACATTTGTGGGAAACAAATTGTTAGAAAGCTGAATGCACAGAGGATGAGCAGCTGAAAGCAGTTTAATTATGAGATGCTTTCTTCCAGTTCTCAGAATAAATTCAGAATGTGTCCTGGTTTGGAATGTAGGTTTGCAGGTCACAAGTGGCAACTCTTTAAAATTAAAAATCACATCAAGAACACTTCACAGCTCCGCAACAGACTTCAGAGAGCTTGTGGGAAATCAGCCACCTGAGTTCCTCTTCCTTATCCTTGCAAATTCATATCATATCCAGTGAAATATGATAGTGCTGCTGTAAGTGAGGTAAGGAGCTTCTGCAGCAAGGGCTTGCAGATCCATGCAAGTGGAGTGGTTAAACTTCCCAGACAGCTGGGGATCATTCCTTACTGAAAATACACAACATCTTCAGAAGTTGTGTTGAGACAACCTCAGGTTATGCATGTTGGTATACTCTCTGTGGTAATTTTTCTTTTGCTATCATCTTTCCCAGGAACCCTTTTAGCCAGAATTTCACTTGTGTGCAAGGTGGGGGGGGTCTGTTTTCGGAATCCACAAGCTCTCCTCTACACATCAGCCCTCAAGTGGTAGTTCTGTAGGAGGGAAGTTAGAAGTATTGCTAGAAGTAGGAGACTGTTTCTAAAAGTGCACTAGGAGCTTCACCTACTTCAGCATTGCTGCAGATTTAGATATGTAAAGATGATTCAGTTCAGCCAAAACTCTCTTATTCTGAAATCCTGCCCTGAACAAACAGATTTTTGTCATAATGCTTGTCAGATTTGTCATGGCATGCATTTGTATATATATGTAGATAGATAGATAGATAGATAGATAGATAGATAGATAGATAGATAGATATAGAGTTAAACAGTTATGTATGATTTGCCATGCATATTTTTTGAAGCATACATATAATACTTTGCATATACAACCTGAAAGGTAAATCCTCCTTTCAGATAGTAGATACAAGATTTCCCCTGCAAAATTTCATATTTTTAGGATTTTCTTCTCTAGTTTGAAAGATGGAGACACATATTCTAAACATATTACAAGATATGAAACTTGAAATTTTTAGTGTTGCTTTCTGCATGTGTATTCAAAATTGAAAACAGTTTGACAAGCAGATATGACTAATTTCTCTATTGCTTCTATTTCACTTTTTCAGTATTCACCTTAGGAATTTATCTGAAGCAATTTTTTTAAACAATATGACTGGAACTGAACTTTTGGAACTGCAAAATATTAATGAGTTAGGTAGAAGTTATTTTAAAATAATTTTAATGCGGATTCATGAACTTAATCTCTGTTAGCAAAGCTAAATTGTTATGTGATTGTGAGAAGAGAACAGTAATATATTTTTAGGTATAGGGAAAAAGAGGAGGTAACTTTTGCATCTTTCATAGTTTCATTTTAGTTTAAACAAAACCTCCTTTAATATAGGCAACTTCAAATTTAGGAGTCTATGAAGTTTCAGAACATGAAAGATATTCATAACAAATTGCTAGACATAAATTATCACTGTTTAGACGTCAGTGGAATGGAAATACTTTCCTTCTGTCTTAACTTGCTATTGTTTATTTAGCAAAAACTGTTGCTTCTAAAACTTTCCCATCACATGAATGGATGGAATGGGATTCTAGGGTCTTAAGACAGAACTTTCAAATCAAATCCCATCTTTGTGTTTTTCTGTTATTTGCATTGTAATTTCTGTGCAGCACTAAGTGGTAATCACTTTCCAAGTTTACAGAGGAGTGTTGTGTTTTGATTTTCACTGAGGCGTGGATGAGGATTAGCTATCTCTCTTTTGATGTCAAAAGACTGCCAAAACATTATGCCAGGCAGGAATAAAGTTGCAGTTTTGGCATGTACTAGATAAACATCCATAAACCATAAATAATACCACATTATTGGCGTTGTGTGTGTTGTACTGCCTACATGTATCTAATTAGGAAATAAAATCTGATGACTACTTGAGACAAGTTATTGTTATAAAGCAGAAAAAGAGTCTGACTGCAGAGCTAGGATGAAAGCCTGTAGGAAACAGGGCAGTGCAGCACTGTCTGGAGAGGGACACCTAAAGACAGCCTAGAGAAAGGAGTTGCAGCCTGTGGGGAACTGCTATGCAGTCAGAGGACACCTTCCTTCTCTGAATGAGAGCAATTGCAGCAATGCAAAGTGGAGACAGCTGGGTTGATCTGTGCTGTAACTCTGCAATTCTGTTTAACTCCGTGTTATCACTTTTCTGAAGAAGAAAAGTCTATTGTTTTGTGTGAGCCTTCGGTGGTGTTTCCCTATCGCTTCTGTTGTTTCACTGATGAGTGAACAAAAATTTTTTTTTTCATCACAGCTCTAAGAAAAATGCAATCTCTATACCTTAGAAAGGTGTGGAAAGCATAAATTTTCATCTTAAAGGACAAGATGGAGCAATCCAAATGATGAAAAAAAGAGGTGTCTCTTGTCCTTCTGCTTGGCAAGAGAGCTTTGAGATTGTAAGCCATGATAAATCAATCTAAGCAGGTGCAGGAATCAAAAGCTCACTGCTGATTGTTGCTCAGGATCAAAGGCTCTTTGTGTCCCCCTCTAAAAGCTGATTTTTCAGACTAGCTAAATATATAAATGCACAAACAAACAAACATCCTTGATCTTGAGGGGTAGCCCAGATGAAGTGAATGGTGCAATGACATCCACTCGGCTCTATGTCATGACAGTAGTTCTTGCTGAGCAGGTTGCATGGAATGAAATCACATTGAATGGTAAATAAATGAAGTATTAAGGGGTAAAATCCAGATTCAAATCTAAGTGCAAGACAAATGTATTAAAATCCAGCCAAGTTGCAAAAACATCTGCCAAAGGTTATCTGTTTGACATGGTTTTACTGTAAATTAAAATGATTGCTTTACTTGCTATTCTGTTAAAATTGATGTAAGGGTAATTTGCAATTCAGTTGCACTCTTCTGGCATTCAAGTAAAATTCCCAGAATATATCCCACAAAAGGCCCATCAGCTGCTTATGCTGGGTGCTTACACAGCATGCTTCATCCTCTTTTGGTTGCTGTTTGCAGCACACACCTTCTCATATCCCACAGACCCTGCTGCTGCCGGTGGGGAAAGGCTGCCTTGAGTGCCCCATCTCTGGGAGGTGTCACTGGCTGGCAGTGGCAGGGCTTAGCTGACTAACACTAGCCTGCAAGGTGGTGTCCTGGCCGCTGCATCACCACCTCAGCTAGATCTGTCAGCAGCCAGGGAAGCAGAGCTGTTGAACCCTTGCCTCCTGCACAACAGACAAGGATTGGCCCTGAAGATGTGGGCAGTGTTGAAGGCATGTGCCCCTTTCAACTCTCAGCACAGCATCAGCCACACCCAGGTAATTTCCTCTGGTCTGGGATCACACTCTGTAATGCAGGGAAAAGGAGCTGTGAGGGTCAGTCAGGGCTTGTTTTGGGATAGGTTCATAAATAGTTCAGATGGCAAAAGAGAGGAAAAGCTCTGAAGTGGCCATGAGGATTTGTGTCAGTTCTTACTGCCCTTCCAGAAACGTCTTCCTCCGTTTTGTACTTTACAGATCCTGTACCAGGGCTGTGCAAGGACCTCCCTAATACCGTGCCCTGAAAGGTACCTCCACAACAGGTATAAAACCCCTAAGCATCCCCACATTTTGACTGCATGTGAAAGTCTCCTTACATAGCACCATCAGTAAGCAGGGTTGAGGTACCCTGCTTTGGACAAATTTCATTGAGTGTTATGAGTCAAAGCCATTTTGTCACCAGCAGTCTTCCTGGATCAGCTGGGTGTTCATGGAATGTTTCCTTCCTCAATGAACTCACTTGTTCCCATTTTCTGGTGTCCTTGAAAGCCCCTGAAGAGAAGGCAGAATGTACTGGCAATATGTTTCTCTTTGTCTGTGCTTGCCATGGGTTCTTTGCTTGCTCTATTCATCTCTGCATGTTTTAACACCTCTTTTTTTACCCTTGCTTTTGGAAAGCTATCAGGACTTTCTTGTGTCATCTTGAAGTCTCTTTTTAGCCAGGCAGCATGTGTAGTCTTGACTTTGCTTTCTTGTAAACATTTTCTGCCTTCTCTCTTTGGGGTTTTCTTTTTCCCCTTTTTCTATCCCCCTTGTTTTGTTTTGGGGTGGTTGGTTTTGTTTGTTTGTTTGTTTGTTTGTTGGTTTTTCGGGGGTGGGGGTGGGGTTTTGTTGTTGTTTTTGGGTTTTTTGGGGTTTTTTTTGTTTGTTTGTTTTGGGTTTTTTGGAGCAGGGTGGTTGGCTGGTTGGGTTTTTGGGGCTTTTTTGTTAGGTTTTCGGGTTTGTTTGGGGTTTGTTTGACTCCTGATATAGATAATTTATAAAAACTTTGAAGAGTACTGGCCCTACAACTAAGTCCTGGGGATCCCCAATGGTGACTAGATACCAGCCTGATGTGACCTCATTTACTACAGCTCTTTGAGTCAAGCAATAGGTCACCCAAAGCATCACAGTCTTGTCTAGCTGTCCAGTGGGATACTGTGGAAAACAGTAACAAAACGCTTGCTAGAATCCAAAACTATCACATCATCCCTTGGCCAGCCAGATGGGTGCTCTTCTCATAAAGGGGAATTAACCTGGTTAAGCAGCACTTCCCTCTCATGAACCCATGCTGGCTCTGGCAAAAGGACTGTGCTGTCCCTAAAATGTCTGTTTAATAACTTTCAGAATAACAGGTCCATGTCCTTCCTGTGCTGTGACCCCAGAGCTGATGCAGTGTTCCAGCTGGGGCCTGAGCAGAGCAGAGCAGAGGGGCAGAATCCCCTCCCTGCCCTGCTGCCCACCCTGCTCTGGATGCAGCCCAGGACACGTGTGGCTCTCTGGGCTGTGAGTGCCCATGGCTGGGGCATGTTGTGCTTCTTGTCGAGAAACACCCACAAGTCCTTCTCCAGGGACTGTACTCTGCTCTCAATCCATTCTCCACCCAGTCTGTATTTGTGCTTGGGATTGCCTTGCCCCAGGTGCAGCACCTGAGTATTGAACTTTACACTGCCCACCTCTCAAGCCTGTCCACGTCCCTCTGGATGACATCCCTTCCCTCTTCACCAGACAGTTTGGGGTCCTTGGCAAATTTCCTGAGGTTGCACTCAATCCCACTGTTCAACTTGCTGACAAAGGTGTTAAAAAGCAACAGACCCAATCCCAACCCATGAAAAACTATCAACTACATAATTAAAGCTACACCCAGACTGGATTCAATAACTGGAAAGATAATTGTTATAAATATTACTATAATTAACAGAAATTTACTGTTTATAATGCATCACAAACCACTTTTTCCTATATTTAACACCATATTTCTGTTACTAAAACAAGCTTCATTATAGTTTTACTTTCTTTTCCTGAAAAGAAAGCATACATGGAAACTTTTCCTTTTTTAACTGTATAAGTAATCTAAACATATAATCTAAATATATGATAGTCTAACCAATCAGTGACATGAACTGGTTAAAAATGTCAGCAATAAGGAATGAGAAATGTAATGTAATATTTCTTGTTGCATAATACAACAACTGCAATATACAAACCTGACCTGTCTCTTCCTTAAGCAAATTTTAAAATACAATAGGAATAATAGGACCTCTTTAAGTAGGTCCATTATATTTTCATTATCTGCATAAAATTAAAGTCTGTCCTCATGTTTCCTAAGTGACATACAATCACCTGCAGGAGCAGGAAGTTCTTTTTGCCCAGTTCATCCAGTAAATTGTATTTTCAAGGAAATGTATAGGACTGAATTTCCTCTCTCTCTCATCATAAACTCAACTAAAATTGGAGATGGAATGAAAAAACCTAAAGCAGCAAACAAAATACTATACAAGCCAGACAAGCAACCGATCTCCTGATTTGTGGCAATTCTTCAAACAGCTGGGAAAATATCAGCCCAGGTCAACAACAAGTAACTTTCTTCAACATCTTCAACAAGCTGAAAGTTTGCAGAAAGTATTTTTGTTGTATTTAAACTCATAAGAGCTAATGTGTTGTTACATATCAGACAGTACTGCGTTTTGTTTGTGAATGTTTTTCAGAAGTAAACAAAACATTGGATGGAATCTCCCATAGAATGTCAGTGAGCAAATTATTCCCTTTTGCAAATTAAACAAACACCCATTTTTATTTCTCTTACTGTGTTCAAGTCCTTCTTCCCTAGATTCTGATACAAACAAGTTTGCTTTTATGAAATGGATTTTAGACATTGGAAATATTGTACTTTTTCCACCACAAAATATTTGGGCACAGTATCTTACCCAGTTCTCTTCAAGCTATTGTTGGAATATTATTGTCAAGCGCTTTTAAAAATCTGTCCAAGCATGTCAGACTCAAAGCTGTTATGGGTAGAGCCCATCTAAATAGACTGTTATTTCTGTGCCTAGTTGGAAGCAGAGTTTGAAAATCTTGCCACAGAGATACTCATTACTTGGAAACCAGGAGACAACAAAACTATTGATATGAGCTGTCAGGCCATTTGAGACAGATTGCCTACATATGAAGATTTATAGTTTTTCACACATCTCTGATGTTCTTAGCACTGTGTAATAAACAGAAAAAGAAGACATCGTCCTGCCCCTGCTTTTCCTGGAAGTCTGTATTTGAAACAGCATGTCATACTCAGGGATGTCCACCTGACTACACTGCCTGTCACCTGAGAATGCTAGTAAATTTTTTGTTCTGTTCTTGTTTCTAAATTTATTATAGGAACATAACTTCCAAGGGCACACTTTATTTTTGAACTCAACCTCTATTTAAAGCCCTACCTTTCTAAATTTGATCTTCTCCTGCATCCTGGTTGAAAGTGCAGTGTACTCAAAAATGCAGAGGCATGGTAGCTTTTTGTTGTGAACTTCAGGCTAATGGATGCTGCTGCCGCAATGAGATCTTTGATATTTGCTCCTGCTGCTTATCTTTCTAATGAGCAAACTGGCAGATTTAAGATGCTAACTAATGGACCTGTACTCTGCCATACATTAATATGAAGCTATTGAATCACTCAACAGGTCAGCTTTAGAAAAACAAGACTTCTGTGGCAGACTTCCACTAAAAATGCAATGTCTGGCTGATTACTGTATCCCCTCCCTGCCTAAATGTCAAAAGGGTTGCAGAGGTAATGCCTCATTAGAATAAAATAGAGGGATGAGAACAATAAGAGCTTGTGGCTATTTAAGGGAGATGGTGTTGCAATATGCCTCTGCCAAAAGAGTTACTGCCTTTTGCTTCAAGGGTCCTCAGTGCAAAAACACTCACCATGAAGCTCTCTGCACAAGGAGTTAAAGTTGCCAAAGGGCAAACAAACTTCCTAGCTGGGAAAGATATTTTGTAGAGGCAAACACTCCCCTGAATTGTCTGATCTCCAGTATTTCATCAATTCCTCTGGCCCAGGACAGTGGCAGAAAGAGGAGCCAAGACTCTGTGTTTAGCTGCTGGGCTATGAGCTAACAGCGACCTCAGAGTCCAGGGAAGGAGGCAGAAGTATGCTGCTCTTGAATAGAGGTGACTTCATGAAAGGTGCAGATTTTTCTTCAGAGAGCTGAAATTGCCTTTGTGCTGTTTCACAGAGCCAAAACGGATGTAAACATCCAAGGGATCACAGGGAAATATTTTGAGATATCTGCCTTGACTCCTCTTCCAATTGAAAAGCTAGCACCAAACCCCCTGTATTTACTGATGGGAAGCAAAATTATAATATGACAAATCCTTGATCCTGCCTATCCCCCTCTTGCTCTGATAAACATCGCATCCAACCTAGGAAGAGAAGGGTTCAATGCTCATTCAGGATTGTATTTAATCTCTTTTCCACACTTCTTTTTCAAAAAAACAGGATGTACAGTGGTGCCAGTGCTTCTTTGCAGTGGTGGGGTTTTGTAACAGAGTCAGCATTTCCCCTGCAGAGGCACTGTCATACCCTAGTCCTTCGGCTGGGTGAGGGCAGGAAATCCCTTTCCAAGTCATGTGATGGGCCAAGGTCTGGCTGCTCATAACTTGAGTCACCCTCAGGACTACAGATCATGAAATTCCACTGATGAAACTTCTAGCATCAGCTGCCTTAGCAGACTTTGGTAATTGACCATAAGAATGGGAATGACTCATTCTTTTAATCTGATTCACATTTGCAGCTGTTATCGATTGAATAATACAATACTTGTCTTCTTATCCTCCTCCCTCCAGCAAAGTGACAAACCAAGACATTTTTAATTGTGCTAAAATAGCACAAATGAGGTCTTTTTGCCTCTTTTCAAATGTTCTCTTTCCCTGCTCTTCTTTCTCATAGCTTGTTCCTCTGCTCCTAAATCTCTTTACCTGTAGTTCCTATTTTGTAGCACACTTATATACATACGCATGTACCTGTACAAGGATTTAAATGGCTCCATGCACTTTATACTTGTCCAGTGTTGGTCCATGTTCCTTAACCCCAGGAGATCATCAGAGCTCCATTTTGCTCCCAAGTGGCTTGAACACCCCAGCACCTTTTTGTCTACTTCTTTTGTTTCAGTGGGTGATGATGGTAAGCATAAGTTCTTGGCTGCCACGCTGCCTCTAGGAAAGCATCCAAGATATCGTGGTGGGAGTATGGAAATGAACGTGTTGGCATATTAAAGAACTCCATGTTAAAGGAAACTGGTGGGATGGGTTTTGCTTCAAATATTAAGTGAGAGCTCAGGACAACTTTACTTATCCTTTGAAAAACACACTCTTTTCCTGTAGAGGGGCATTAGTCAAAGTCTTTCTGGACATGCTTTAAATGCAATACTCATTTTTAGAACCCTGAGAGCATTAACACCCTTGGGGGGTGGAGAAGCCATTCAAAAGTTATATAGAGCTTTTATACCTTCTGCACGGCTTAATTCTCTTTAATTATCAAGCTAAGTTATTCAGTTGCAGAGGATCTAGTACCTGGCAGCAAGGGCTCAACAGCCCTGAAGCCCTCAGGGTAGTGTTTGGCAGTCCTGAGACCCCATCTCTGCAAGCCCCGCGAGTGAGGCAGGCGGTATGAGCACGCTTTGTTTCTGCCTCTTTGCAAAGTATCCTCATGGCCTTCCTGACATACTCAAGTCTTTCCCACCTGCTCTGGTCTGAGTGCAACCTCAGATTATCTTGTCCACTCTGCACCTAACCCGAATTCTTCTGCTGATTATTGACACAGAAGGACCTTGCCCTGAGTGCCCATCTTTCCCTGGATGGTGGACTTAACTCTCTTTCCTTGTTTGTTTTCAGTCAATTGTGATCACCTATCCAGCTTTCATGATTGCATGGTTCTGAGATCAGTAGCTCCCAAAAGTTTGCAAATGACCGTTCTTCACCTACAGAACAATGTGATGATGCATTCCAAAACCTAGTTGGTAAGTACAGAAATCAGGTGAGAAAAAAGAGAAAGAGTTAACATGCAAACTAAGGACAGTGTAGCTCTCTTTGGGTAGCGGAGCACATAGCTCAAAATTTGCTTTTTTCCCCCTGTATCTGTGGGCAAAATCTTCTCCTGCTCTTTCATTAAATATCACATGGTTTTGCTGTAGACAAACAAGACTGGACCAAGAGGAAATTACTTTGCTGAGACTACTGTGCATATGAGAGAAATTGGCTTGTTCTACCTTTAAACAAGCTTGTGATTTATTGTGTTTATCTAGCAGAAAGTAAGTTGAAGCAACTTGAAGCATTTGGCCCAGAAAATCCCCAACATATTGTACTTCCGTACAAGACATGTGCAAACATGAATGAACACTACTTAAAGCCTTCTTCCTGATCTTGTGCATTCCTGCACTGGGTCACTCTGCTTTACATGTACTTGAACTGAATAAATGGCCTGTCTTGAATTACATCTTGGATAAACTGGGTGTGTATGTATCCAGCCAGCTTTAGTGTTCATAACTGTCACTTGTATAACTGAGCAGTGCGTTTTTGAGGCATTGCCAGGTTCAGAGACATCTCAGAAGAACAATCTGTTCTTACAAATAAAAACAAAATGTGGTGGAGGAAGACAGCAAGGAGGAGGGAAATCAGTGCTTGATAGGTATTACTGTCTATATCCTACAAGCACTTCTGTTCTGGGGGCAAAATAATGGAAATCCGTTCAGATTTGAATTGTCTTCTTCATCTCTCCAAAGCATTCTGCGATAGTCACAAAGGACAGAAATTATTCTATTATTTTATCATCCTTGGATTACTTCCTGCCCTCTGACTCAGGGGAATGGACTAGGTCATAGTCTCTACACTATTTTCCAAAAAACGTCTCTGCTTCATAGTAGCAATGAGTAATATCCTCTCTCTTTGCATGCACTAGATCAGAGTCCCTCTTTCACCTCTCCAGCAGCACTGTCTGTCTCCTAGAGTGAAGGCAACAGTTCTTCAAATGTTAGAAGACACAGTCCAGGTTCATCAAAATATCTAAGCAGCAAGACTGATGGGTTTGCAGTAATTTCTGCCACTCAAACCCTTGAATAACAGTCTGGAAGAAGTATACAGAATGGCTGTACTTCAAACAAGTCAAGGACCTATGGAATCAAGACTTGTTCCACACAGCAAAGGACATTTTCTCCTCCAAGTCCTCTCTCCAGGCCCATCTTCTTTGTACAGCTCCCACAGCCTTGCATCTAATTTGACAAGATTTCTTCTTCCCTTGCTCTCAAACCACCCCAGACATAAGGAGGCAACTCAATTACATCTTCAGTGTGTGACCACTGGGAAGATCAGTGCAGGTCACAGCTGCTTTATCACATTAAACTGCCTCTGCTTCTCCTGGTTCATTGAAAAGGTCGAAAGCAACGGTCTGTCTTTCTCCTCCCAGGAAAAGGAGCACAAGCAGAGGTCAGCCACGCATTAGGGCAAGCAAGTCTTTACATTCATTGTCATTTCCTGAAAAAAATGAACATGGTGTTGAAGTTAGAGCTGGCATAATGGAGAAACTTCTGCATTACATTAAATAGAGTTTATTTCTGTAAATACTTAATTCTCAGCAAGGTTTAGTTTCCATGGAAAATGTGAGTTAAAAAAAGAGATGGATAGACAAGCAAAGAGAAAATGAGAATGTTCCTGCTTTAGGTTTAAGATCTGTACATAAGTTAAGAACCATTTATAACCTCTCACTGGTCCTTATTCTTCAATGTATTTGAAGGTGTGCTGGCTTATATCCATAGGCAGTACTCCAATACCCTAATGCAGACCAGATGCACTTTGATATCTTGGGATGAAAAGCTGTAAGAAGACAAAGCTTGTGGTTCTGATTGGCCTATTTTGGCCTCCTCTGTGGTGCCTGCCCTTCACTTTTTTTGTTAATTTGGTCCTTTTTGCAGGACCTTTGACTTAACCTGCAGATGGCTTTTCACTTTTATTACTCAGCAGCTTAATATTTTCAGCTGTGTAGCTGGTTGTCAAAAATGAGATGAACACGAGTACAGAAGAACTGAAAGATGAACACAAGTGTGTGAAAAAAACATAAGAAATTTGTACCAATTTTTTTAAGCTTTTGCAAAACCACTGTGAAAACGGTATAAGCCAAGCACTCCAAGCCTCATTGTCTGCTAAAGCAATCAGGAGAACTGACACTGAGGACTGAGTCAACTCCATCATACCACAAAGGATCTGGAGTCCTGATTTCCCACATGATACCATAAAGTGTGTTCTTCACGCAAAAGCTCATCAGAAAACATGATGGGCATGCAGCATTTGGCAGGGCAAGAAGAGACAAGGTCTATACTCTGTATGACAGACAGAATTCCTCAACTTGTCTCATTTTGGTGAGTGCTCTCATTGATTTTATAGAAAGAATTAACTGCTTCCAATCAAAGTTATTCTACTGAAAAATCTTTTCACAACACATGAGCTTCAAAAACTACAGAGCATTTTCCAAAGCTTTGGAACACCACAAAAATGTAAAAATTAGAAGTGAGAAATTTGAAGTAGCATAAATATACATTCGATTCCATATTTGGAATAAAGAGATGGTATTGTTTAGCTTATTGTTCACTTCTGGCGTTTTGTTTTTTTCTAAACATTAGGTAATTTTTCATATAAAAGGATGTGCAAATTAGCTGCAAAATTGAAGAGCTGGGGATGGAGAACATTTGGAAAAGAGCCCAGAGAAAAGTTTCAAGTTGTTATTCCAGTTTCTCTGACCTTCTTAATGTAATACACCACAAATAAAGCCCTCCTACCAAACTCAATGTCATATTTGAAATAATAAAGTTCACCCTAGCTCTCTCACATCTGACTGTTTAAATGAAGGATCAAATTCCTTTGATTCCTGTATTCTTACCAGCAAGGGACTTGAAGACCTACATACCACCCAAATTCATCCAAATCCATCTAACTGCACATAAGACACATGATGGTCTGTCTACCTACATTAACATGACCAGCATTATTCTTTAAATAGCAGGCTCCAGATGAAAAGATCTTTACTATTTCTTTTTTGTTAGAGCCCCTCAAAGTTAACTCCACTGGTGAAAATATTCTTTGCTGTATTTGTGCTTGTAACAACATACTTTTTCAGAAACTGAGGAAAATCTAGTTTGCTTGCAGAGTATTTCCCCCCCTATCATGATGAGAAAATCATCATCCATGGAACACTCATGGCTATGATTGTGTGGTGATCACAAAGAAAATCACAGTGTAATTTTTTGAAGTTGTCCTTTGCAGGGTTAGGAGGCAAAATCTATGATTTTTGTGGTTTTCTTCCAACTCAGGATATTCTATGATCCTAAAAATAATTACCTTTAAATGTCCTTTTCCTTCCATATTTTTGTTTTTCTCAGTAGTGCTACAAAAAGCAAGGTATTTGTGACAGTTCTGGTTTCCTCTGTTTTCTAGGTAAATGCTCATGTTCCTGGAAGACAGTCTATTTAATTATATGGATCTGGCTTGCTGCTGAGAAAAGTGGAGAAGGTGTGAGGAAGGAGATTTTTCTGTCTTTATCACCCTGAGAGGAGCAGAAGATCGCTGGTGCATGAGGCTGCTTGGCAGCCAGGCTGGGCTCTGCCCCAAGCCATGCCTGCACTCAGGCCATGCTGCCAGGACATGTTCTCATTTAGATATCCAGTGATTCTGCAGGTGTAGAACAAAACAGGAAGAAGTTCTGGGGGCTTTTTTTTTGCTTAAATTACAGGTCTCTTCTCGTGGCCCAAAGCAGAAGTGTTTTTATTAGATTTTCAGTAGCCTTGTGAATGTATTCAACAAGAGTTGAATGGACAAGTCTGGCTCTCATTGATGTTTAACTGCTTGGGCTGCATTGCAGAGATGTTTGTTCAGATGGATGGGTAGTAATGTGAGATTGACTGTGTCTTCGATGGAGATAACTGAGCACATCTGTGTGGCATTTGTCATTGCCAATGCATTAGTCCATTTTGTAATCTCTTGTCATTCCAGCAAATATTCACACTGGAGCATTGCTGTCACTGTGGTCTCCTCTACACAAGTTCAAAGTTTTCTGTTTTAAGGTACTTATCTAATTCTGGGAGGGTATCAATATTAGGTTTCTTTTGATGAAGTGATTATTTGTGTCAGAGGAAGGTGCAGGAAATTCTGGAGCAGGTAAGAAAACGAAGGTGTTACAGGAGATTTGCAACAGAAGTGTTTAACAATAGACACAGAGCCTACTAGACAAAGCATGACTATGGAAAGTTATCTCTAGGACAGAAAACCCCAGTCAAATGAACAAAAACAAAACTAAAAAGACCTTGAGACCATGTGAATTATGAATAACAAGAAATTCAAACAAGCTTCTGACTTCTCTTGTCTTTAAATCATTTCCAAACTGCTATCTATAAACTGTTCTGTGTAATTGCTGAACCTCAATATGTTTTTATTTAATCATAGTCCAAAATCAACAATCAGCTTCACAAAAACCAAATAAACAGTCTCCATAGCAGGCCTACAAGATGGGAAAATTAAGGCTGCAAGAAAAGGTATCTACTGTGAAATCTATGGCTGAGAGCATTCCTTGTCTGCGGGAACAAGGCTGTCAGCTGTTCCAGATCAAAACTAAGGAAGAATTCTTCATCATTTCTGTATCTTACACAGAAGTCAAAATAGGCAAACCAGTCAAAAGGCAATCATTTCTTCCCTCCAGGGAGGGGCCTTGCTGGTGCCAGCACAATCTGCCTGTGCACCACTGCTGTGGCACAAAATTTGAACCACAACAATGAGACCTCTGCCATACTCTGCTCTGCTAAACCTAAAAGCACATGCAGGGACATCCCAGAGATATCACTACAAGATACAGGGGCTGCAGGAGTTTCAGTGAACTCCTAGGCCATGCTGGGCTTCTAATACAACAAACAATCTAAGCAGGGGTGGGAAATAGAGTAGAGATGTGTCTGTGCAAAGACATAGTGAATGATATTACATTTGTGGTTCATTCTACTTATTCAAGACATAATAAATGAGGCTTTAGAAGTTCAGCAGGGGGAAAATTAAAGCAAGGGTGATAGGGAAGTCATTCTTGCAAAAGTTAGCAGATGTGCACCTTGGCATTTGGCAATGATTTACGGTTTAATTGTCTTCAAACTTGTCAAATAGGTTAATTAAAAATATAGTAGTACCTCATATTTGATAATTAGACATTTGAAGTCAGAGCAGGGTTTAAGGAAAATACTGAAATTGCATGGAGGACCAGCCTTCTTCTATCCAGAAGAACTAGGACACCTCTGAAAAGCTGTGTATTCAAAAAGGACAAAGTGAAGAAAACAAAGTTTCCCTTTTGGCAACAGGTCAAATGGACAGTAGAGACTGAGATCATGACAGACTTTGGTAGATGCACGTAATGACAGAGGAACTGCCAGAGCTTTTGCCATATGAGTGGTATTAAAGATAATTCCTGAAAATTTGAACTCAGGAAGCCAGATGAGGGTCACAAAATGAAGGTTTATTTGCTCAGAAAGACAGGGCTGGAAAATTATCTCAGAAACTTCTTTATATGTCTGACGTCTGATACGCTTTTTAGATTCCCAGCAGAATGCTGTAGTGGGCATGTGTGAAGATGAAGATCTGAAAGTTTCAGAAATATGAACAGAAGAAGGGAGCTGAATGCTGATGATGGTATGTAGGAGTGAGCATCAGCACTTTCACACTGCTTAGATGTTAAAGTGAGTGGAAGGAACATCGTGAATCTATCAAGAGATAAAAGGTAGGAACAGAGAAAAATTAGGAGGGAAGTGAAAGGACTGAGTTTTGACAGTACTAGGTCATACCTTCAAAGCATGTTTAATGGTGAAACTTCACTGATGTGAGCCAAACTCATCTAATTTCCCAGAAACTGAGAATCTTAGATGACCTGAAAGAGATACAGGCTAGCAGGTGGGGACTGCGAGGGCCGACAGAACCTGGACTGGCTTTCTGGGGGGAGCAAGATATTCCAGAGCTATTCAGAGGTATTAAAGGACCGGTTAGACAAAACAGTGCCAGGATTGACAGAGATGGGTGTGAG
Organism: Haemorhous mexicanus; assembly: GCF_027477595.1. Lineage (NCBI taxonomy): Eukaryota > Metazoa > Chordata > Aves > Passeriformes > Fringillidae > Haemorhous > Haemorhous mexicanus. The sequence goes on from NC_082381.1 coordinate 67,854,220, forward strand.
AACCCGATGGCTCATTTTAGCACTGGATGGCCTGATTCATGTTCTTGCCAAGCACAGCAAGGATGATTTAGGTTAAGCCAGACTAAAGCCAGTATTCTGAAAAAAAGTTTACTCTCCTGTGGACCTTGACAGGTGGAAATGTACTGTCTTGCCTGTATTTTGCCCCATAGCAACTGAAGAGTTGGCAATAAAATCCCTTCCTTTCTTCTGGCACAAAAAATTTGTTTCAGATAAAGAAAATACAGATCAATTAGGCTGATACCAACTCAAAATCATTTCTTGTGGTTAGGAAGTCACATCTGAGAGTGTCTGGAAAAGCAAATGTGAGATGAGATGAGATGAGATGAGATGAGATGAGATGAGATGAGATGAGATGAGATGAGATGAGATGAGATAAGAACAACAGCAACATTCAGATGGAAGTCCAGCAGTCCCATCTCTGATGCAAACAGATTTTGTGAAGGGCTTCTTTCAAAGCCACAAGAATACACACACACATCATTTGAAGGTAGCATTAGCATTCAAGTGAAACTGGTGATTTATAAAATGCAAGGAACTTGTATTGCTTCAGAGAAATCCAGGGACTTTTTATAAACTAGGAGAAAGACAGCTGCTTTTCACTGAGAAGGTCTCTTTTCCCTGAGTGATGGTTCCAATTGAATTGGGAGGACCAGAGGGGGAGCAGAACTGCTTAATTTTTTCACAGACAGTCACAAGTTCAGACACGTGAAATCCGCAATAGGTAGTTGGATTGCAAGCATAGTTGTGTCCCAATTCTGACAATAAAATATTTGTACCAAGCTGTCAGGGTATAAAATACACACCCTGCAGAAAAAATCTTACCAAGGATGGTTAAGGCAGATGCTGAGGATGGAACATGGAACTAAAGGAAAAAAGGCCAGAATTCTGAATGGTTTATTGAGGTTTTAATGTATAGACTCCAGGGATACTGACCATTCAGACCTGGATTTAAGGCTTATTTTCTTCATCAAAAAACCACAACCCAACATACAATTGGCCACAAAGGCTTGAGTCACGTGTGTCAGATCAGGATCAAACCTTCCACGAAACTCCAGAATTTTTCAAATCCAAGGTTTTGCTCTTTCTGACTTCATGTAGAATAGGTTGTTTTGTGCTTCAGGTGTGATTTTCTTCACCAATGGGAAAATCATTGGCTGAGTGGTTTTTCTCTGGTGTCTTCTTCCAAGATACCGCTAAAATAAATTAATGCAAGCTGGTATGTATCAGAGGTAAAAGAAGACATAAAAATGTAGCAGATAATTGGAGACAAAATGTTTATTTCAGACTGAGCTTTATCAGTGCTTACAATTCAAACCTTCATTACTGGTTTTGTCTGAAAAGTTTCACAGCTTTATTCTGACAAGGCCTAAACTGGGTGCAAGTAGCAAGGAAACCTGCACATGTGAGTAGATGGGACTACAACATGTCAAGCAAATGAAATCTCCTGACTGAGCAACTGAGTGAACAGTCTAATGGAAAAATATGAGAATTAAGAAGCAATCTGTGAGTGTTTTGAGGAGGAATAGGGAAGCCCTGGGCTCCATATGTCTCTTGGCTATCAGGAGTTTTCCAGAAAACTCTTTTGAGTGTGTGTTTGGGATACAGAAAGGTGAAGGACTGATGAGGGGTTTAAAAGATAGTTTATTGCAAAATAGTCTCATGGAAGGATGAGACTGTAAGGTTGTTACATCCAAAGTTATCACATTAGAAGCCTTGCATCAGACGCCGTTATAATTCTAGTTGCAATGTCTTTCATAAAATTCTTATCCAGTCAGCTACTTCCACAAAACTCACTAGCACCTTCATAACCAATCCCTAATTGCTACATTTTACACTATCTACCGAAATCCGTTTTCTTCTATCCAATCATATAACTCTACAGAAACTTATTGCTATATCTTCTACTTTTTATCAACTCTACAGCAAGATCTATTGTTAAACTTCAATTGTTTTCTACAATCTTCTACTATCTTGCTTAATATATTTGTTCATTTATATGGGGCCTATATTTACTTGCTTCAGACATAATTTTGCTTAAACTACAAATCTTTATTTGTGCTTCATTTCTTTTTCACTATTTTGTTCTAAAGCTCCGAGCCTTCTCCAAGGCCATAGGCCAAACACTGTATCCATCTCTTATCTCTGAGCTTGGATACTCAAGGCCTTGGGAGCTCTCTGTGCTTGCATTTCCCACATCTGGGCAGAGGTCTTTCCTTTGGGTACTGTGTCCAACAGCTGGATAACAGATACTGCTGCGTGCAGCCCCTTTTCTCTGCCTTGCCTTGCTCAGGTTGCAGGTGCTGCACGTCCTGGTTCTCCCGCCTGTGGCTGTGCTGCCAGCCCACTCCTGTGTGCTGGCTGTGGCGTGGAGCCCGGCAGGCAAGGCCAGCAGCCATGTGCCCATCCCACGCAGACCTCTCTCACCAGCACCAGTAAAGAGAACCCTCAGCTCCTTCACACAGCCTTGTCCCCCTGAGGAGCATTATGACAGCCTTTCACAGGGCTTTGTTTGTGCTCTGAGAAGCACAAAATCCCCTCTTATCCTGGGCAGCTTCCTCATCAGCCAGGGTCACCTACATGGTTTTAAATTGAGAGAGGGAAAAATAGAATTCAAAAAGGCTGGCTAATGCAGGAAATGACCATTTCTCCCAGATGAGATTCCCGATCTCTCCAAAAAGCACTGGGAAGTGAGACCAGCAGAACCTATCCTCCAAGGGTGCTGCCTGGAGTTCTCCACTGTGGATGCACTTCCACAAGTGTTCAGCATTCATTGCTATAATGCAGTGGGCTTTAGCGGGCAGTGGGGAAAAAGGTTTGTGTTGATTCCCTATCCTATGCAACCTGACATGACATTTCCTTTCCCTGATTGTGATCTCCCCTAGTGCTGGGCCAAATCCTCACATGGGCTTCTTGCAACCAGCACAAATCAAATAGTGTGGAAGGAATGACAAATATCAGTAGGGCTTCTAGGCTAATAGCTTATGCACAAAGTAAGAAAGAAACTGTGAAAATGAAACCATGAACAAAAAAAACCAGGAGATTCCCTGCCTTTAGTAGAGCATTACTCAGTCATAAACTATGTACTTTTGAGCTTCTTTTGCTCCCCTGCCAGGACTCTCAGAGAGGGAAAATCAGGATAGATACATGAAAAGAAGAATAAAGAATAACATATAGGAAAGGAAAAAACCTATCATGTCCAAGTGTGACCATAAATCTCCCCACTGTTGTTTACCTGTCTGATGTTTTCCCAGTGATGGCAACAGAAGCTATGTGTTTAACTATATTTCGAAAAATTGATAACTCCAGAGCATCTCTGTTTTCTGCCCTTGCCTTGTCCTGTTGTGTAACTGTGTGTCAGGCCAGGAGCCAGAGCTGACGTCACAGAGGACTGCCCTGGGTCTTGCATAACCTTAATAGGACCGCCACTTGGAAAGTGTTTATGTGCCATTATGTGCCATTGCTTTTCTAACTACTCTCCTGCATTAGGAGAGCAGAGTCATTATAGACCAGGCAGAAATATTAATTGCATTTGCATCATTGATGTCAACCATGAGGAATTTCAGTAGGCCCTGATATTTCAGGTCCTGTTTCCAACCCAGTAGGAGCAAAACTCTAGCTGTGCCAAGTGATTGTAAATGACTGCAGCACTATTGCATTTTATCCCAGGAGGGTCTTGCTACCTCAAAATGATTTGTGATTACTCTGTGGGATATCACCAGAAAGATGCTCATCATGCTGCAGATGGGTTTAGGGTCCATGCTCAGCATCATATCATTTATGTCTCTGAATAAAAGCATTCCTGTTTGCTTGTGGTGTGCTGCTTGTTGGCCCCAAAACATCCAACATGCTTTCTAGATACATGGCAGCAGACTTCGAAAATAGAAGCGTGAGGGAGCTGGAGATAGAGGCAAATGCATCCTGCTCTGCTTGAAAAGCGTGTTTTCTTCTCAATTTCTCCTACTCTTATTTTCTCCTGTTTTCTCCCTATTTTCTCCTACTGTTTCTCCTTTTTCTCCCTATTCCTACTATGACACTTCTCACTGGACACAGATCCACTCTGCTGCCCTGTAGCAGGCAGAGCCTGGCACATGCTGCTTTCCTCACCTCACTGTTGGGATGACTTGTGAAGCAAACCAAGATTATTAAAACCTGATGCAAATTAGGAGCTGCCAGCCTGTATCTTCCATATCTCCTACCAAATGGAAGGAATGAGGATGTGCTCTTCAAAGTCAAACACTGCAGGTGGCTCGGCAAATCCTGCAACATGGAGGGTGACGTGCACCTCTGCTTTCAGCGTGGCTGCTACCATCCTGGCCTCTGCCTGTTTTGTGGTGGTAGGACATGCACCTTCTCATGCGTTTGGGGAAGGTGTGATAGAAGAAAAAAATAAAAGGGAGTGGAGGGAAAGGTAATGGAATTTTCCACCAAATGAGATGAGGCTCAAGCCATTGCATCTATCACTACCCATACAAGTTAAATCTACAACTTGTACCTGTACAAGTTAAATCCCCTCTACAGGTACAAATGAACCTGCACAAGTAGATATAATAGTATCAAGAGAAAAAGGACTGCCTGTTTTTCTTCCAAGTGTCCCTTCTTATTTAGCAGTGATGGTGATGATTTTAGAGTATTAAACAAGATGTAAAAATTTTCTGTCTCATTCTCTTCCTGTATTGTATCTAAACATTTTTAGAGATGACAGCTACCAGCATTCATAAAATGAAGATTTGTTTTGGTAAATTTGTTCCTACCATAATTATGCTGACAAGTTCTCAAAAGAAAGATCTCTCCTAAAAACTTTGAGTGAGATGCTTTGATTGTACTTTTAGGCTGAAAGGAATTCTGTTTTGTTACAGAAACCTTTCACATACTGCAGGCTGTTGCCATTCTGCTTCCATATGGTCTCAGGAAATCTTACTTTCTCAGGAGAGTAAGTTGGGGGAAAGAAGATTTTAGGGAATGCATTCTCTATCATGTCCCCCCCCATTTTCTCTTTTCTGGCCAGAATATTTCCTCTTTGGCAGGAGCAAAGAAAATGCCTTTTAAATGAATACTCTAAGGAACCAGTTCACAGAAAAACAGTTTGCCCCACAGATCCTGATGATTTTATAACCATTTTGGTCACTATAAAGGGTCATACTACCAAAGTATGTCAAACAAACCTGGAATAGCTTTGGCCTAAAGAGTTCTTCCTTTAACTGGTTGCCCACAATGGTGTATAGGATTTACATGACATTCGGTATCCAAACAAAGCACTCTACGCTCAGAAATTTTCAAATAGCAGCTGATTTTAATTTTTTCTTTGGCATTTATACACACATGCTATTGCAAGCTCGATTCATTTCTTTTTATGCTGGAAAAAATGTGAAAGCTGGAATGGGAAGTCAAGAAAGTGGGAATTCATACATTGAGTGCATATGTGATTTAGTGGTGTGTGCCATGTGTACGCATCACTTACTGGGGAAGTTAAATCACTTTTGGATGCAAATTTCAGCAACTGCTTCCAAAACTCCATCAACTTCCAAACTTTGAAGTTACGTTCTCCACAACCTGTTATTGAAATATTTCTTGCCAGCTCAAAGCAAGCACCATTTTCTGAAGCAGAGATTTTTCTTCTTTTGCTCTGCAGGCTGCAAAGTGATGCTCTTTACTTGCTCTTACAGACTGTCTCCCACAAACTGGAACTGAGTGTCTTCTCTCTGTTAGGAACACAGCATCTCTTGTGCAAAGAAGGTTTTTATTTTGTTTTTAACTTCTCATACTTTCTTCATCAGCAGTGATAAAAATGAATGCAGTGTTCTTCTGTGCACTAACAGGAGCTCATTCATTTACACAGTTATTGGGGAAGCCTTGGAGTTGTGGACATGCACATAAGTCTGTCCCCTCAGCAAACTGCTGCTCCTTCATGGTGACTGCCTAATACAGTAGTGACTCAGAATTTACATGACAAAGAAATTACAAAGTATCTTTAGCTCTGACTTCCAGATGACTGAAGAACAAGTTTCAATAAAAGGAGTTATGACTCATGCACCAGTTTGCAAAAGTGACTCCTTTGACTGGGAAGAGCAGCTTTCTGTTTGCTCCTTTCAGGCTGCTTCCTTACAGTAGGGGACAGACTGGGTAGTGGTCTCTCTTGCTGGGAAGCTGTGACTCCCCCCTGAATCTGCTCTTTCAGACAGGGGTGTGCTGCAGCTGCTCTGGCCACTGGTGGTTCCCTGGTTCCCCTCGACCTCATGCCATCCACATGAGCAACTTTCAGAGGGTGGCTGGTGGGGTCAGGTGGACCCCAGCGTTGGCACTGTCTGGGAAGGTGCTCAACACATCAGAGGCTTCTTTAGAACCTGTTGAGCTTGGTGTCCTCTTCAGTACACAATAAATGCTTTTGCAAAGAGGCAGCTTCCACAAATAGCTCAGTTAGTGAGGGGAATAATTTAAAATCTTCTGTCCCCTTCCTCTGTTGGTGCCTCTCTAGCTGTGTCCACCCTCCCTTGCTCCATGCCTCCACAGCTCTTGCCAAACATTCAGGTTTTTAGTGCATTTCCCCTTTATCCCATTATAAAAAAATACAGCCGATGCAAATATTGTGTCTCTGGGGGAGCTGGTCTTTGCTGGGCAATCATTGTCACTGTAACCTCCCCAAATGAGTTTAATTATGTGCTTGTGATTAAGCAATTATGCATTACCAGGAACAGAGTAAATCAACCCTTTTATCTCCACTAACAGGATATTTCCTGTGAGCCTTTCTGCCAAAAGAACATAGGGGAAAGATGGGACAATTCTGCATGTTACATAAGTGCATTTCTTTCAGGAGCTCTCAGCACAATGTGTTCGACATAGCCACCTCAGCTCCAGCTCCAGCTCCAGCTCCAGCTCCAGCTCCAGCTCCAGCTCCAGCATGGCCATCCAGCTCCTGCCCCGTGACCAGGGCACCAGACAGCACAGCAGCCTACACTGGGTGACTGTCGACCGCAGCTCTCAAGCCCCATTCAGAAGCAGGGAAATAAATTTCAGAGATGTTACACTCTTGCAGATGGAATTCCTTGGGCTCAGTCAAATGGTCACCCTGCCTGAAAGCACAGGGCTACTGGAGAGGAGGATCCTGGAGCTGCTGTGAGCTTTGCTCTGCAGATAAAAAAGAGGCCACCCAGGCTCTTGCTGGCTCTGTGTTCAATTAACTTGTTCACTGATGGGCTAACACTGCAGAATGGATTTTCCCACTGATTGATCTCATAATGTAAATGAGTTATGGTTTTAAACTCAAACCATACATACTTCTTTTTTCCCCTTGGAGCTGTTCTTCCCTTGTATTCTGTTCAGAGTGTACTTTCCCTCCAGCAAGTATTTGCAGCACTTGAGGGCCTACATTTTCCTTACTTCTATAATCAGCCCTTAGGTGGCCATTTGCCTTAAAATGTCTGTATTTATTCATTATTTTTCCTGTCTCTCTTCTTGTACTGTTTGAAAAAACTCTGAAAAGTTGACCCATGCAGCTCCTTCACCCAGACTTTTACATAGGAATAAATAATATATGTTACGTGTGACATTGTTCCATGAATGGCTACAAAGGCCTGACTAGCCAGGAATACTTTGAGAAAACTGAGGTTTGTTCAGTTATTATAAAATTTAACTTCAAAAAAGTGATTGTCCTTTTTGAATACAACATATATCTCTCTTTTGGAATATTTCTCCAGTTCGTGATTGACATGTTCCCTATTAACTTTTCAGACCTTGATGAGGAACTTTACTTTCTGTACCTGCAGCAGTAACTATTTAGTGCCTAGTAGCTCACTTCTCCAGAGCCAAACTGTCATTTGAACAGTCTTTTGGATCTACAACAGTAAAAACTCAATAATACGGTGCAAAAAAGAATAAGCTTTAACTAAATTATGCCCACTTTCCAAAGCAGATTGGGTCAATACTTTAGAATCTAAAATGTTACCCCAAAGTGTAATTTCTGTGTTCTTAGAGAAACAGAAAGAGATAAGAAAAGTGCTAGAAAGGCATTGCTTCTGAGTAATAATATAGCTGCCTTATTAAAAAAAAACCCCAGCAATTACAAATAAAACTTTTAAAACTTGCTGCTGCCATGAAATTGAAATTTTCCTTAGCCAAGTATGGTATTCCAGAACACTGCTATTTAACATCTAAATCACATCTAATCACATTAAAATAGGCACTTCATAATACATATTTATGAAGACAGTAGCTCATGAATTTTGAGATTATTTCTATTAAAAGCAACATAATAACTCTGTCACTTTTAGTTTCTGTATGAAATGTGACAAGAAAGTTCCTCAGGTAGAATAGGAGATATTGTGAATTCTTGCAATAAAGAACACGTCCAACTGCATTTGGGTATAAAGGTTTTAAAACAACAATTCAGATTCTTAGATTAAAATTACCCTTTGGTAACTGAGCATCTGCTTATGGTAATTTGTACCTTGTTTTTCTTTTTCATGGCCCTGGAAGGGGATGGGAAATAACCCCAAATCAATGAAACAGTGCACAGTTCTGGAATGATGTAGCATAAATCTGAGGTGCTGCAGCATGAAGTGGGAACTGATTTACAATGCAGCCTGTAGGTTATTCTGGATGTTGGTGGTCACAGGCAGTGTTGTTTCTCCTGTTCAGAGCTGGCTTCAGCCTTTCCCACCATACCTGGGGGTAGTGGCTCTTCAAGAGAACACTTAGGACCTTCTGGAGGCTTGCAGAGATAAGGATCAGCAATCTTAGGCTGATTTTGGTCATCAGTGTTCTGCCTGAAGTAAAGAACACTACAATATAAGGATGGAAAATTCTTTAGCATGATCCTACAAATCCTATGCTGGAAATGATTGAGCTTTGAGTTAAAAATATCAGGCAGGCTAGATGGCACTTCCAAAGGCATCTGAGGAGATTTGAGATGCACGCATGATGACCAAGATCAGAAGCGGCGCAGTGGAAGATGCTCTGCCAGTGATGTTCCATGCTCCCATGGGGCAGAAGGCCGGGGTGTCTGTCCATGCAAGAAGGCTTGAGAGCTAACATTTCCTGAGGAGAACCTCCTCCACCTCAAGCCCCGTCCTCCTGGAACTCATTGTGAGCTGGGCTTAATGGAAATACTTCTAGTATGAGGGAAGGGGGGGAGAACAAGGGACCAGGAAGCTAGGAAAGTGGGAATTTCTCTTCTGACCATGCAGCAGGTCACATGTCCTCATGTCACATGTCCTTTTGTCCCAGAGCTCACGCATCTCTCACCCGTGTTATCCACCCCCAGCCTCCTGCCAGTGTTTAACTTCAGTGCCCCTTCCTCCTCCCCATGGCTGCTGGGAACCAAGTCTGGGGCTCCTCTGCAGCAACTGGATGGGGTCCCAGGATCTCACAGACATCCCTGCTCCTCCTCAGTGACACCTGGTGGGGGGGAATATCATAGGGGTTGAAGAGTCAGCTTCCAAAGTGCTGAGTTTGATTTTCTTTCACAGCAGTGCTCTTTCCCATGGCTTCAGTTTGTTCCAGAGCCCAAACCAGTAGTAAGGCATGCTCACTGCATATGGGGTGGAACGACACCTCACCCTGCCTGCACGCAGACCAATAAGCTTTTCTGCAGAATGAGGATGCTTGGACGCTTTGCCATGAGTTGCAACAGATGTCTTTGCTCAGCAGCCAGAGAGGTGAGGTCAGTTTTGTGCTCCCAAACAAGGTTTTTTACCAAATTCTGTGTTAGATGAAGGAGTGTGTGTGAGTGAGCCCCATGATATTGCTACTTTAATCAATAAAGTGTGACCAAAAAAATCATCTGAAATTCATCAATTTCTCCTTTTAGAGGCCCTTGTAGATCAGTTACTTTTCATTATCCCAAATTTCAAAGCCTCTCATCATTTATCTATTCGCCCTCTGGACTGCAGATGAAAAATCTGCACTGTTTACAAACTACTGGACATGCAGTTTCTCGTGTAAACACAGAAAACCACAGTCCTTTGAATATCTCAGGGCTGTTCGGTTGCCCCTTGGAGGCATTTATTTTTAAATTTTTAAATTTCTCTGTTTCTCTCCTCTTACAGTTTGGATTCAAATACTTCCTCTAACACAAATATTTAAAGAAATTTAGTTCTCTTAAAGTCTGGGAGTAGCAAAATCAACACACGAGGGAGAAGTCTGAAGAGAACAAAAGAACAAAAACTCAGCATGTTACAACTAAGACATAATTACAAGTATTTTTTCTTTGGAGAGTATTTCCAAAAATCAAAAGACAGTTGCAAATTTCCTTGGTCCCTTCAAGATAAGAAGAAAAGAAAATTAAAACACTTCACTGAAGCATAATAATGAAATTAGGCAGCTATCAAGAACATGTAATTGAAAATTATCAAGAAAACACTCTAATAGGAACAGGAGTTCAAATAAGTTTCTTGCATGATAAAATGGTGCTCTTAACTATGAGCTGCAGTATCAGTAAGTTGTTGACCATTAGTACTAGGAAAACCCACTGTGTTTATTATCTGCTCTTCCATGACTCACACTGAGCATTATCTTGTAGCACCACAAAATGAACACGCCAGATTTTCTAATGGTTGGTTATGTGAACATCCCAGTGGAAGGCTGGTTCCACATCTGTGAGAAGGGCAGTCATGGTCAGATATAGGCCTTCCAGAAACTAGTTTTATGGTTTTTTCCTAGACTTATTCTTACCCAATTCCTACCTCCCCCAGTTTTATACAGACATCAGTGGCATGCCACGTGTTCAGTAGTTCAAAGATCATGAAGAAAGGGTATCTGATTTTTTACAATAAATATGTTTTTTCTGCACTCAGAATCCCTTTTGGGGAAAGCCACTGTTCTGCCCACCTAGAGAACAGAAGTGGTAGGTTTCTTATGAGATTTTCCCTGCATGCTCCCTGCCTGGGAGTAAATAAGTCAAAGTAGGATATTTTTGCTTGAGACTGGATCAATACAATAATTTTATGCTTTGTAAAGCATAAATGCAAAATGCAACTGATTTCACCTAAGCAGTGATGTCCTGATAACTTTAATATTTCATCAGAAATCAGGTAGATTTTCCTGAGAACCATTTACTTTATTATATATAATAATAATACTAATTTTATGCTTTGTAAAGCATAAATGCAAAATGCAACTGATTCCACCTAAGCAGTGATGTCCTGATAACTTTAATATTTCATCAGAAATCAGGTAGATTTTCCTGAGCACCAATTATTGTATTATATATAATAATAATAAATAAATGCAATTTTCTGAGCAGCCATTATTGCAGAAATGCCAGCAAAGGCCAAAATCAAAGCTGTGTCTCTTCTGTCTGGCAGCTGTGAGAGCTGGTATGAGGCAGAGTAGTTTAGGATGGCTTTCCCCCGATCTGGGGATGGCAGAGGAGTGAAGTTATGGCAAGGTCCAAAGTGTACCTTGCACTGCCTTTCTTCTATGGCCAGGCTTGTGCTAAGACAGTTCTCAGCCTTCAGGAAAAACCATGAATAATTTTGTGAATGAGCTAAAGCTCACTCACTTGAGGTCACAGATTAAAAGAAATTTATAATGAAACCAGGGATGTTTTGTGCCAGATATTCTGAAAAATTTTATTTAGCTTAAGAGTTTGAACAAAACATACTGCTGTTTTGTCACTTCCAATTTCATCAATAAGGTTTTATTTTCACTTCTTGTCCAGATAGAGTACCAAACCTAGCATGTCTAAGAAGATCTGATTTTGACCATCCCTAGTGAATACAGCCTTTGATGGGAAAAAATAAGGTAATCTCTCAGCTACCCCAAGAGACTGTAATTCCTTTGCTACTGACATCTGTAGCAATATTCCCCAGTGTATGAGCTCTGGACTTTCTGCTTGTTGAGCAGTCCAGATTTTTCATACATGATCATTTTCTCATGCCAAAAATTCATGCTAGGACCTTCTCTCTGAGCCACAGTTCTTCTGCCTGCAGCTGCAATCTTCCTAGCAGGGGTCCCATTTCCTTTGTACTCAGGCAGAGCAATAGGGGGATCAGAAATGTGCAACTGCTACAGCTCCCTGACTGTGATGGCCTTTCCTGAGCTCTCCCAGCCACTTTTATAGCACCTGTCTAGATTATTACATGATCAGCTAAACGTGAACCCCTTCACTCCAATCACCAGCACTGCAAAGTCTCTCCCTCAAAAAGAGTAATTTTATAGTTAAAAAAATGACAAAGATGCACAGAATTAGAGTCAAGATTTACTGTTGCTGCTGCTGAAGAGCTCTGTGGGAAAATACTCTGGTGCCCTGGAGTTCAAATTTACAGCAGTGCATTCAAGATGTCTGAGCCCTTGAGAGCATTTGCTGTTGTAGTGAATTAAATTTAGAGCTGTGCAAATCCGGCTTTGGATTTAGATTTTTGAGATTCACCTTTGACCTAGCTTTGGATAGAGATTTGAATGCCTGTCTTGTTCAAATACGTGGGCAGGGTGCATTTCTTGCTACTTTTCAGGATAAAGGGAAAGGGAATAATTTCTAGAGAGTACTTCACCTACTGGTTAAAAATTCAGGTAACGGCATCTACTTGTGTCTATGTCCATTGTTTTCTACAAAATCAGGCTTTAAGGTTTCTGTGGTAAGAAAAATGTCAATTTAATAGTCTTGATGCAAACAGCAAACTGGGAGAATACCATCAAATTTTGACAAGTTCTAGACAACGATCTGAGTCACTGGATTAATGTATAGACTTCATGCAAATCATAATAGACAGTTTTTCAGATGGCAAGATACACATGGCTTGCCAGGGTAGGTTAGGTTTGCACTGTGTTGTCTTTTCTGTTTTCTATTTCTTTAATGAAGATAGGGGAAAGTAGAGCTGAGGAGAGATTTTCTGGGTGTCCAGAAAGATTCTGGGAAATCTTTCTGGATTGGTTTAGCTGAACTTTTACTTGCTCAACCAAGCCCAAGCTTGTAACAATAGATGTCCTCATCCACCAGATGAAACCAAAGAAGCTCTCTGCAAAGACTCCATGTGGCCATCACCCTCCAGCTTGCCCTTCCTCCCCCGAATTACCGCCCACACATGGGCATCAGTGTCAAAAGCTACACCTCTTTCCTAATCTGGTTTCAAAATACTCTGCCATCTCAGCTGTCCAGACTTCCTGTACTAATGGTTGCCATGACAGAAATTTTCTATTTAATCCCTTTTTGGGGACACCCTTTCATCCACAGCAGTGATTACACTGGTCACAGCTTCCTGCTGAGCCCTGTCTGTCTGCTAAAAGGAAAATGGAAATAAAAATGGAAACCCAGCAAGGTTCTTCCTTTATTCAATACAGAGTAACACTATACACAGGTAATAAATAAAATAAATAAGATTAAATAATGTAAAGCCAAGTAAAACAAAAAGCCAGAAGCTATTTCTGCCCTTGTGAAAAAAAAAAAAAAAAAAAAAAAAGAGAATGGTAAAAAATGTAGTTTTTCAGATCCTATCTGGTTCACAGACTGCAAACAATAAATTAATCTCATTGAAATTAATCTCATTGAATCTTAGAGGAGAATTCATCTTGTTGAGTCTTAGATGAGTGAAGACGAATTAGCAGCCTCTGGTATTGATTGGAGAAGAAATCCCTTGGGGCAAGTGGATACCTAGAAAGGGTATCCACTGATGGCAAATTTCTCAGACATTCAAGTTAAAAGTCCCCCCTTGGAACATACTAGAGCCCATCTACCCCCAGGACCATATCCTTTGTGCCCACTCTGGCTGCCTGACTCCCACTCCAGCCACGGGATGGGGAGTCAGCATGGCACCAGAGCTCCCTGGGCATGCAGACACATCCCTTGCACAACCACTGTGATCTTTTTAGGCCTCACCTGCCAGTGACTCCATCTGCATCGAGATCCTGAGCACGTCACGATGTGTCAGCAGCTTTGTCGCTGTGTTGAACAGGACCAGACACAGGAGATGAAGGGGACTGAACATGGTCCATGTCTTCATCTGCTCAAACACCACAGGCCCAGAACATGGGCATTCCACCCCTCTTCATTCTGTCTTTTCTCTGTTGTTGCTTTGCCTGCACATCATTACACTGTTGCTACATTAAAACGCTGTAATTACAGTCCCAGGTCAAGCTGCAGTTAAACAAAAACCACCACAGCAATGGCCAGGCTTCCCAGTGGTGTTTTCCCTTGTATTGTGAATCTGTGTATCTTGGGGAAATACAGAAGAAGTTGGTAATTAAGAGCCTAGAGACACAAACGGATATTTTGGTTGCTTTGTCAGAGTCAGAGAGCTCTATAAATCCACCTTAGTTGAAGATCTGGCCCTGTTTCAGACAGGAAACGAGACAGAAATGGAATATTTAAAATGTATGTAAAAAGAACAGCACATTGAAATTATAGCTGCCCTTTTTCACACAAAGGAACAGTGCCAAATTTGAGACCACATTCCCCCTACCTCTTTCTCAGTTCCCTAAAGCTGACGTGAGAATGTGTCCCTCTGCCCTAGGTAGGAATGCAGACCTGGAAAGGAAATGGGAAGCACTCACTGGGCTTGTCCAAATGCAAAACTGGAAGAGATGTCAACATTCTCTGTGGTTCCCAGACCTCATACACTCACAGGGGCACACACACACCGTTGTAGGTAGGAAGATAGGTTTTGGCGTGCTGAAGGCTTCAGATGTCTCTCTGAGCTTCCTAATTCTACTGAAAACTCCACTGCTTTCATGTCAGATTCTTCATTTTGCTACTCCCTTCCCTAGATTTTTTCCTCTCCTTGATCATGCAAACACCATACCTAGGGAGGAGGAAAAGGCTTGCACAAGGTGGTAACTGCAGCTCAATCCTGTGTGAACTGAGGATTTCCTTCTGTCATTCTCTTCCACCACCCTGCTGTTTCTGTGATGGTTTGCATAGCCAGGGGTGTGCCCAAGCTGAGCAGTATATCAGAAAGCTCACACAGAAATGTCCTAATCAAGCTGATTGGAAAGGGAACTCAAAGCTGACCATGATGTAGTGCACATATAATTTGTGGAACTGAATAAAAAATGTGGAATGGGTTTTGGACATCTTGATCCCCGGCTAAAATGCCAGGAGTAATGTGAAATTAAGCAACAACTGTCAAAATGAGAGGAAACAAAGTACACTTTCCTTTCATCCTGACATATTCAGTTTTGGGCTCTTCAATGACAGTTAGTTAATTTTTTTTTTTTGGGCATCAGAAATTTTATGAACACACAGAGGAATATATTCTGCTGAATCTTGAAGTTTAGTTTTAAAGTCACAAGGTCAAGGGCAACAGGCAACTGTAAAAATACAGATATTTAGGTATTTTAAAACTTCCCTAAAATTCTAGCTATTACTATCCCCATCTCGATTACAAATGGTGAAGCAGAAAAGCAGGCATTCATCATTGCACATCCATGCTGCTAAAACCATCTTGCCAGAGGGATCATCTGGGGAGTACTACGGATTCAGACAAGACAGGTGAGACACAATGGTTCTGCTGGGTTTTGTACTGCCAGCCAGCCACCTCCTCCCTTTACAAAGGGCCAAATTTTTTTTTTTTTTTTGGATGTACTATAGTCAAAGCTTAAACAAGTTCACCAAGAGCTGACTCTACTCCCTGGGGTTTTTGTGGGAGCTTGATCTTCTCCAGATGGACTGGTGGCTTCCCCTGAGCTCCTTTTCCTCTGCTTTTCTCTGGCTCAGGCATCCTACGGGCTCTCGGATTTCGCCTCCCTCTCTGCATTCATCTCGTTGCTCACTGAGTGGGCATAAGTTCTAATGCCTGTGCTCCTTTGTTTCTTTGTTTCCTCTGCTGATCTGTACATGACTTTCCCTTTCTTTCTGAGGCATTTTCCGCTGCCCCCTCAAAGACTGCCGGCTGAGCTGGTGGAGTTTTGGCGCCCCTGCAGCTCAGCCACCGCGCCCCGCCGTTCCCATGTGGTGCAGAAAGCGGCAAGTCTGGTGCAGGAGTGGGGCAGCAGGGCTCTGCTGCTGAGGCTGTGGTGGGCTGGGAGAGCACACCTTCCCAGGGCTGAGGTGTGCTGCCCGGGCTGTGCCTGAAGCCACAGGTGGCACTGCCCAACATGCGGGTGCTGGCACAGCTCTCCGCGCCTCCTCAGACTCGCACAGCCTTCCCTGAGGGCCATGGAGGGAGCACTGTACCCATGCTGAGCACGGGAAAAAGCCTGACTGGCTCAGGAAAGCACTTTTCCAGAGAGCTGTCTTTGTCCTAAATACGGCATGGGGAAGGCAATGCAGCCTATAGTTATGCTGCAGAGCCACCCAAAGACCTCACTCAAGTTCAGACTGACCCTTGCCATGGTTCACTGGTAATCTGGGGGCAGCAGCGAATAGCCCTGCTGTCAAACACACCTTCCACAGGCCCACCTTGGTTTGCTGGTTTGTTAGCTAGTCTGACAACTCTTCCTGGCTTCACTTAGACACATTTGTAAAGGCTGATCACTTTTAGATCCTGTCTTCCACTCTTGATGTGGAACAACCTTGCCTGTTAACCTCCGAGAGAAACCTGGGGAAGATCTTTTGTGCACAGAGACCCCTGTGAAAAAAGAGGCAGAGATCAGACTATCTGTGGAGAAACAGTGGTGCCTGTTATCATATTCTTTCACCTCTGAAATAAATTAATTTTTGACCCCAAATGACACAAACCCAGGAATTTACAAGAATGACTAGAACTAAAAGAACCGTGTTTTTTTCCTATTCAATACCCCTGAATAAAATACTTTGTCATTCACCAGTAGCCAGCTTGAAGGTGTTCACAGTTCTGCTGGCCAGCACAGGAAGGCATGCTGCTGTGGGCAGAGGGGGGCAGCTCCAGGAGCTTCCCTTGCTCTGGGACAGGTGGGACTCTCCACTCGACTTTTCTGAGGCTCTCTGGGACTCTCCAGCTGACTTTTCTGGGGCTGAAGTTCCACTCCAGAGCCCACCACAGAGGACTTTCAGAGGGATGCACAGCTTCCTCCAGGTGCCATTACTGCAGGGAGTTTGCTCCAAAGCCAGCTTTTGCTTCAGCAAGCAAAGGAAGGAAAAACAACTGCCAAAGTTTGCAAGATGGTGAGGAGTAAATGCAAAAAAATTCCAGTTTGGGCAGTGCTTTTTTTACCTATTTTCCATATATGTGAAAGATGTAAGTTTACTGCTTTCTTTATCACCTAAAAGGACTGTTAAAAAAGTTGCTTTGAAACTCCTAAGTCTCATAAAAATGAGTTTGATCCATGCCTATTTTCTGGCCTTTTTATTACCAGTTTTCTACAGAGACATTTTATAGCTGTAATCCATCAGATGTCCTATTGTCTATTCCCTATATAAAATCCCACATAAAAAACACCTTACTAGGAGCTGGATTGTTGTATATGTTTTTATACTAGAAAGTAAGTCTTTGAAAAATGCAGTCATGATTTCCAGCTACTGCAAGAGGTGTCTCAAGCTCAGCAGCTCCTAAGTCTGCCTGTCCAAACCATGAAGCTGAGGGTGCATCAGAAACCATCAGTCCTGTGTTCGATAAACTGTGCTGAGCTTTTCATCTTGGCTTCCTGAGTCATCCTAGCTCTGGACCTCAGCTGCCATATGGAATCCCACTTTGTAATACAATCTGAAACACACTTTCAGTTCATAAATGTGTTTGTGTTTAGAACTACAAAGGACACTTCCGGGCTGTTTAGTAGTGTCTTTCTCTCCCTCTCTCTCTCTCTCTCTCTCTCTCTCTCTCTCAACATCAAGGCACTTGGCCTGATAATATGTTCATACCAGCTCAATTCTCTTGTGATAACGTGTGAATAATAATGAAAGTGCTGCTTTAAATAGAACACTGATCCTGATCCTTGGTTATCAATCGCTTTTAATCTCTTATTTTGTAAATGTTGTTTTGCTCGATTTACTTTCATGTTGCTTTTAAGGGAAATTTTAAAAATGTTAAAATGTATGGCTACTTCATGACACAGCAAGTTTAAAAAAAAATAACTGGCAAGTAATCGCATTATCAACAAATGTATAAGGGTTTTTTTTCTTTTTTTTTCTTAGACTACACCTTTTCTTTTGCATCTCCCAGCAACACTGGCATGCTGTTTTTTATTAACTACAGCTGTTTGCATATTGCTGCTGTGAGAGCTGTACAGGAGGCCACATGTTCTGTGCTTGCGTGTCTCAGTGACTTTGTAGCTTGGACTTTGGTGAATAATTTGAAAATTGCATACACATAAGGCTGGTTTACATAGTTCCTTCTTTAAAACACATTTCAGAATATTCAGCTCTGAAAAGCTCAATTTATTTTTTCTAGTCTGTTGTAAACATGACAGGTCATGAAAAAAGAGAGAGGAGGAGAAAGGAAAACTCTGTGCAGACTTACCTAGATCATACTCTACAAATGACAAAGTAAGCTTTTAAAATCTCACCTTATAATACAGCAGAGAGGTCAAGGAGGTCAAGGGCTGTTTCTGCAGCCTCACAGTCCTGTTCTGCCCAAAACTTGCTGGGGTTAAGGCAATACTACAGCACCACACAGGACTGGATGTTGATTCCACCTGGCTGGGTATATCCAGCCATTCTTGGAACCTGTCCGTATGGTGGCAGGGCCATCTCTCTGTTCTTGTCTACTATAAAAACAGACAGAACAGAAAACAGCTATGCTGTGGTCAGGCTGCAAAGTGTGTTGCAGGACTTGGAAGCTACACAGAGAAACCCCTGAGCACCAGAAATGTTGGTTCATCCCAGCCTCTCTCTCTCTGGCCAGGGACAGTACTGGGCTGGAGCCAAAGAGGCAGAGATGCGTCCAGCGGCAATTTCCCCAGCTTTTGAGAAGCACCCATTTATTTCCAAGACACCTGCATGAAGTAGTACAGAAATGTGCTTTTCCTCCTCTGAGATAATGCCAATACCTTGCTTTTGTCTGTCACTTCTAAGGAACGGGCTGCGTTGCTGTGGAAAGCAAACAAGGCTCTTGTTGATGTCTGTTGGTCTGAAGGATTTCCAGAAAAATCAGAGGGGCTCTACTGTGGACAGTAGGGACCCCAAGTGTGCAAGGACCCTGTGCGTCCCATTACCAGGGACTAGAAGCAGGTGCTTGGGCAGGAGTGGAACATGCATTCCCCTGGAGGGGTCCTGCTGATCCCATCCTGCCCTGGTGCCTGCAGCTCCCCACAGCTGTGGGTGCCTCAACACATCATGGAGGCGCTGGGCTTCTGCAGCACAGATGTGATGCTGCCTCGCCTTGGACACACAAAGCATGGAAGGACATCAAAAGAGCATATGCCTCAGCAATGGCCCTTCCCAGCAGCCAGCTGTCCTGCTGCTCAGAGCCATATGTGCACCCAGCCCCTCAGGCCCTTCTGGAAAAGAGCTTTATTTGGAACGGGGCAGGCTGGGCACAAAGGTGCAGCCTGCTCTTCTGGCACACCACTCGGCTCAGCCCCACTGCCCATGGGTCTGCACCCAGCAGGAGCCGGCACAGAGGAAGGGAGCTGAGGTGATGGGAGGAGAGGAGTGGCTTGCACATGAAAAGGGCTTATATTAAAAGATTTCCACCCTGGAAAAAAAGCAGCGCATAGGTGGTGTAACAGAGGCCTCTGAAATATCAGAGAAGAATAGGGATCTCTTAATTCATTGTGGGTCATAGCATGAGTGCTGGGAGGCACAAAGGAAGAACAAAAACCCCAGAGCAAAACCCCTTACAGCCAGCTCAAAGTCAAACCCTGAAATGTATTGTCAGAGCATAATCTGTCAAAAACCATAAAGAGAGTGAAAAGGTGTTAGGCAAAGGAAACACCAACCAAACCCCACGCAATCTTTATCTCAGGAGGTCTGGGTAACTGGGGAGATGTATTCCATACTTCGTACTTTTATAAGCATTCAGTGGTATTAGAAACAAATCAGAGGACTAAGCAGAACTGTGGACTCTTTTAGAACAGCTCTTTTGCTGGCATGTTCACAGAATAGTTGTGAGATTATTCAAGGTTTGTTATGAATTATTTCAAATTTCCAAATATATTTTGTTTTTTCTTTTTCTTTTCTTTGCAAAAGTATATGATGGAACTAATTTAGTAGCATGAATAAAAAAAGCCCCAGCTATGTGTTTGAAAACATTGTGAAGCTAATGAGGAAGAAGTCTATTCAACATTTTAAGTGTATCACAATGAGGAGACTAGAAAACAAACAAAAATGCAGAAGGGTCTAATTACAAGGAGGCAACAAATCAGAGCAATTTTTTTGTTCCTGATGAACAAGTTATGCTGCTTAAATGTAGTTAGGATAGCAAACCACAAACTCTCATGGAATAGGAAATAATAATTTTTAATAATTTTTTTCTCAACTGTTGCTTTGAAACTCCAGACCATGGGAAAAAAGAAGCAGATACAGGGGTGTGCTGGTCAGTTGGCCACAACTGACGCAGTTTCCAAGAGTCTGTCAATCTGTAAGAAAGGAAATCATCCTGGAGATGGGGTTTTGAACAGAGGTAAAAGATCTGTAATTGTGTTAAACTGAGTGGTGAAAGCTCTGCACACTCAGTCAAAGCAGCTTTTAAGCAATTCTTGTGAGCTGAAACTGACACAATTACAAGTGCTTAGTTTATACATGGTATTTTTATGCTCAGTATTTGCTTCCATCAATTTTATTCTTTACATCTTTTTAATAAATTGATGCAAAGGAATTTGAAGTCACACAGGTCCTTGATCTCTGCATTTCTTTTCTGTGCTCCTGCCCATAGCATCTCCACTGTCTGGGCTGATTACTGAAGGACAAGGTTCAGCATCTTGAGTCCAGCTATGGCTGACTCCCACTTGACCAAAATTTGGTCTGGAGCAAGCTGAAGACCAGCTGCCATTTTAGTTCTGTGTCCTCTAGGCAATGCCAAGGCAGCTGTAGAGGTAACTACCCAACACGGATCACTGAGTCCAGGTCCCTGCTCCTTAAAGGACTACCTAAAACTTAACCATACAACCCAAAGCATCATACAAATGAGCTCTGACAGGCACGGGGCTGTGACACTCCCCGGGGAGCCTGTTCCAGTGAAGAGCCTTTCCGTAATGCCCAGTGGGAGCTTCTCCTGATGCAGTTTCATTCCACCTGCTCATGCCCTGTCAGCAGCCACAGAGAGAGGGGATCAGCACCGGCCCCTCTGCTTTCCCCCTTGAGGAAGTTGTAGGCTGCCCTGAGGTCACCCCTCAGCCTTCTCCCAGCTGAGCAAACCAAGTGACCTCAGTCACTCATCCCAAGTCTTGCCCTTGAGACCTGACAGCAGGCAGCCTCCCCCAGACCCAGTCTGAGTTTGCTGTCCTTCTGATGGAGGCACCCAGAACTCCACCCAGGAGCTGAGGCCGCATCAGGGCACTGCAGAGTGGGGCAATAACCTCCCTCAGCAATGCTGTGCCTGATGCTCACCAGCACACAGCTAGCCTCCTTTGCTGCCACGGCACACTGCTGACCCGCATTCTACTTGCCATCAACTCAAACCACGGATCTCTTTCTGCAGGGCCTGCTCTCCTCCCTCCAGTTTTATGCATAATCAGGTACCCCACCCTAGGTGGAGAATCCAGTACTGCCTTAGCTAAATTTCATAAGGTTGGTGCTTACCACCAACCTCACCCTGCCAACTCCTCCACAAAGATCCTTCTGTCCTTTTGGGAAAGGCATACCCCATATGTTGCCAGCAGGCTTGCTGTCATGTTGACTAACTCATGACAAAAAAGAGCAACTTCTGCCAGTGACGCCAGCCTTGGAGTCCAGTATTAATCCTGATGGGTTTTCATGTTTCTTCCTCCATCTTTCCCTGCAAGTGGAAGGAAAGAAAAGAATATTTCTTGTGTTCATGATTCCTTAATAAATCCTTCCAAGGCCCTGAAGTCTCTCCCAATTGCTCTTGGCTACTTATTGCAACTTCATCACTGCCTAAATGAAAAAAAAAATCAATAATGGATAATAGTCCAAGGTCCATAATAGGGTAGGAAGCTTTCTTTTCACATCTTTAACTCAAGTGTAGGGAAGCAGTAGATTTGCCTGGAAAGTGAGTCTGGTCCAGCTCTCTTCTCTGCAGATACAAGTTTAATTCATTTAAAATAAGCTAGTGAATAGAAAGAAAATGATGAACTTCACAAAATACTGTCACAGACACATAGACTTTTCAAGGGGGTTTCAATGAAATAGATAATGGTTGGTTTACCCTCTCCTACAGAGTTCTGGGCTTTGTTCACTGTTACTGTGAGCATTGTTTTCTACAAAGAAATACAAGTCTATCCAAAGACATACAACTTTGCCTCCTCAGCTTTGATTGCAGCAAAGTCCTAGAGGGGAAGGAAAGAGCAGCAACTGCAACTGGATAAACTGATTGAGACTGGCAAAGCACTGCCGTGGGTACACCTGAACGTGCCTCTCCATGCAGATGTGGATTCATGACCAGACACTCTAGATCAACACCAGCAAACCCATTAGTTATTCTCTTGGGTTTCTTTCACTTTTCCTCAGAAATCTATCTCTTTTACCGTGATAACAATTGGAACCCACCAATAAGGCAACTTGTCACTTGCTTTTCTGTACTTATTATTCATCTGGGGTTTACATAGGCATTGTTGCCATGGAAGCAAAGTGAGATATCTCCACTTTTGAAATGTATTCAATGTTCTTTTTTTGTGCACTTTTTCTCCTCCACCAATGGCGATTCTTTAGAGGTCCCATCTCTCCCACTGTTTCTTTATTTGAGATTGCCTTGCCCTGATGGGGCATTTTCCCACAGCCCCCTGCACTGATAATGTCCATTCTTACATTAAGGTGGCAAAAGTAAACAGCAATGACAATGTTGTTATTTCCAGAGGGAAAATGCTGACACAGGAACTTGTCACAAGCTCTGTGTTCTTTGTATAAACATAAGAGTCTTGTTCTTCTTAGCAGCTGCTGGATTCAAGTCACTGGTTATTTGGAGGGGTCAGTAAAGAAATAGATTTTTTACTCTTTCTCCAAAATGTTTGAGCAGTCTTGGCAAGTACCAGAACACCTACAGAGAACCACCTTAGCCAAAAGCGTATAGCTGAATAGCAGCACTGCTGCAGCTGAGATCAGCTGAAGGCCTTGGGCAGGGTGAGATGGGCTTTCAGGTCTTTTATCTACTGTTATGGTTAAGTTTTATGCAGCCTAGCTCAAAAGCAGAAAAAAATTATAAGTAGTCTAAATAGTCAGAACTTCAGACCACTGAAATGACAAAGTCTCAAGGACACCAGAAAAACAGGAACAGAGGTTGGTGGTGAATGAGTCGGGGGGAAGGTGACTTAGGTGTGGAGACTTTTTTTTTTCTGGTAAGTGAACAGCTCTACAGCTCTGCTACATTTTAGCTGTTTTGTGGATATTGGTGTCAGCGTTTTAGTTTTTCTTAGAAGGAATCAAGTTTTTTGCTTTCTATTCCTTCTTTGTAAATGCTAAACTACTTTTCTGTTGTTATCCTTCCCTTCAAACTGAAAGATTCAAGTACATCAGTCTCAGAGCCAGTTTCCCAGTAAGGCACTGAAACAGGCTGACAAACTTCTGTGGAGCATCTCCAAGCCAACCACACACTGGCTTTGGCTCTCTGGAGCCTTCAGCCATAAACACATGCTTGCAGAGAACTTTTGTTACATTGCATTTGATTTATATTTCCAGTTAGAATAGATGTTTTTAGCTCATTTCCCAGCTCTGCTTCATTGCTTTTTATATGCCACCTCTATTTCCCACTTGCATTTATTTAGCTGGTTACTTTTTTAACAGTGCCTTTTTCCTTTGCGGAACCTGGCTCAGATTCCAAGAAAAAGCATAACATTGGTACTTATAGGGCTTCTCAACCTTTTGTTTTAGGGGAGGAAGTGAGCTTGTCCCCACTCTCCTGTCTGCACTTAAGGAGCAGGCATCTCTATTAACTATAAAAAGTCTCTTTGTGCTACATATTTCTATTGTTTTTTTTTCCAAAGGTTGTATGCACTCCATTCACCCCAGAGTTCCCATAAAATGTCTCATGGTGTATTTCACAATAACCAGGTAGTAATCAGTGTCATGATTGTGTCTTTTGATAATGAACAGAATTCTTTGCATATGCACACACTGTTAGCTTGAGCAGCAATATAATTATCATCTGACTTGTTGACTCAAAGAACTGGTCTGTCAGGAATCCTCTACTGCTCCTGCCAAGCCTACTCTTCCCACAGCCAAGTGTGTCTTCGGGAAATTCCAGGTCAGTCTTGACACGGGTAGGTAGCAGGGGACAGACCTGGTATATAAATATGTATATATATATATATACCAGGTCTGTCCCCTATACCAGAATTAAGGAGATCATTGCTAAGAAAAAGTATTGTGTTAAAGACTCAGGTGGAGACATTTTAGGCTGCAGATAACACAGGATTACTGTCTCCAGCTGCTCTGTAAAAGATTACTGCACAGTGGTCCTAATACACCATTCTCCAGATCCATCAGAAAGCTCACAGCAAGTGAAATACTTAAACTGCAGGAAAGGAGATTTAGGTTGAGAGTGGTGTTTTCTTTTCCTCTGCCTGTAAAGAGAGAGAGGCAGGCAACTGCACTGACTGGGAGGTCATAGGTTGCCATCTTCAAGAATTTTCCAAAAAACAGGTTAGACAGGCATCTGTCAAATAATGCAAATGTGATTGCTTCTGCCTGTTGGACTAGGATGAAAGACTAAATTACCTCCTGAGACCATTCCAGTCCCTCATTGTCTCCGTTCGTACAGTTGTGCCATTTGAAGAACTGCTTCGCCCTGGAGCAAAACAGGATTCAGCAATCACAAGAAGTTTAACAAGGACAAGTGCTGGATTCCACACGTGGGATGGGGCAACCCTGGGTGTACAGACAGACTGGGGAATTAGAGGCTGGAGAGCAGTGCCATGGAAAGGGAGCAGGATATGCCAGTCACCAGAAAGTTGAGCATGAGTCAGCAGTGCCCTGGCAGCCAGGAGGGCAACCTGTGTCCTGGGGGCATCAGGGACAGCTGGGCAAGGGAGGGGATTGTTCTGCTCTGCTCTGCTCTGCTCTGCTCTGCTCTGCTCTGCTCTGCTCTGCTCTGCACTGGGGCGGCCTCACCTTGGTCCAGGGGCAGTTTTGGCCAATTTAAGACAGACGTAAAGCTATTGGAGAGTGTCCAAAGCAGAGCAATGAAAATTGTGAAGGGCCTTGAGGGGACACCATATGAGTAGAGACTGAGGTTGCTTGGTCTGTTCAGCCTGGAGAAGAGGAGAGTGAGTACAGACCTCATTGTGGTATTCAACATCCTCACATGGGGAAGCTGAGGGGAGGTCCTGATCTCTTCATTCTCATGACCAGGGACAGGACTTGAGGAAAAGGCATGAAGCAGAGTTAGGTGAGGCTCAGGTTGGATATCAGGAAAAGGTTTTTCACCCAGAAGGTGGCTGGGCACTGAAAGAGGCTCCCCAGGGAGGTGGTCACAGCAGCAGCTTGACAGAGTTCAAGAAGAATTGAACAACTCTCTCCAGCCCATGGTGTGATACTCAGCATATTCTATGATTCTGTTAAAAGTATCTCAATATGTGATGAAATTGTCCCCATTTTAGCACAGAAGTATGTTCTGATCTTATTAGATCATTTCAAGTGCTGCAAAAGTAGAAGAAATCTAACTCATATGAAGAAACTGTAAAAATAATTATTCTGTATTTAGTCAGCAGGTGTCTTTTTTTATCTGTTCACCTTCCTCCACGCACGTTTAAAGGAAAAAACGAATGTTGGCAATTTGTAAGAATGCCCAAGTAAACAGTATTCTTAGTGTTTCTATGAACAGTAACATGGTTATGTTACTTCTCCATCAGTCTTCCTTACACTCACCTCCTGGTTGTCTCTGCCAGTTTGGGCTGGTTTTCAGGAATGAGAGAAAAGCTCACCCCAGGGGAAGCTCTTCCTGCTCATGTCAGGCTCTCTCTGGCTGCTCTGCTTTACCTCTTTTGGCTAGCTCGGTGAGACAACAGCTGTGGGTCTGTGTAATAGGGTAAGCCCAGCTTAGCTTAATCATAGAGACTTTGAGTTGAAAGAGACCATAAAGATCATCCAGTTCCAATGTGTCTCACTTAGGCAAGGATACCGTCTGCTAGAACAGATTGCTTGGAGCACCATCCAGCCTGGCCTGGAAGACTCCTAGGGATGGGGCATCCATGACTTTTCTTTGGGCAACCTGTTCCAGTGCCTCATCAACCTCACAGAAAATAATTTCTTTCTGACTTCAAAACTAATAATGTTTGAACCCATTTCCACTTGTCCTGTCACTACATGCTCTTGTAAAAAGTTCCTTTCCGTCTTTCCTGTAGGCTCCTTTCAGGTGCTGGAAGGCCACAATTACATCACCCCTGAGCTTTCTGTTTTCCAGACTGTACAATCCCAGTTCTCTCAGCCTTTCCTTGTCAGATAGGTGTTCCATCCCTCTGATCATCTTCGTGGCCTCCTCTGGACTCCCTCCAGCAGGTCCATGTCCTTCCCTGTGCTGAGACCCCAGACCTGATGCAGTGTTCCAGCTGGGGTCTCAGCAGAGCAGAGCAGACGGGCAGAATCCCCTCCCTGCCCTGCTGCCCACCCTGCTCTGGATGCAGCCCAGGACACGTGTGGCTCTCTGGGCTGTGAGTGCCCATGGCTGGGTCATGTCCAGCCTCTCAGCCACCAGCACCCCCAAGCCCTTCTGGGCAGGGCTGCTGTGATCTGTGTATCCCCAGCCTGTGCTGGTACCAGGGCTGCTCTGAGCCAGGTGCAGCACCTTGCACTTGGTCTTGGTAAATCACATGAGACTGCCATGGACCTGTGTCTTGAGCTTGCTCAGATCCCCCCTGGATG
Source organism: Haemorhous mexicanus (assembly GCF_027477595.1). Taxonomy (NCBI): domain Eukaryota; kingdom Metazoa; phylum Chordata; class Aves; order Passeriformes; family Fringillidae; genus Haemorhous; species Haemorhous mexicanus. Next base: position 67,880,996 of record NC_082381.1, read on the forward strand.
GCATCCAATTGTTCAAGGATGTCAACTGGACCATTAAGCTTCAACTGAAAATTAGGCGTCAACTGAAAATTTGCTGAGGGTGCACTCAATCCCTTTGTCTATGTCATCAATAAAAATATTAAAAAACAGTGATCTTGATATGGACCCCTGAGCGGCTATACAGCCATCAGGTCTTTGAGACAGAGACCATTCCCCTCTGGATGCAAACATCCAACCAATTTTTATCCATCTAATCCATCTCTCTCCAGCTTAGAAAGAAGGAGGTTGGGTGAGACCATGTGAAAAGATTTACACAATTCCAAATAAATGACATCTGTAACCCTTCCCTTGTCCAATGATGTAGTCATTCCTTCCTTGCTTTAAGGAGGTATCAGGATTCAGTACATTTGGTACAATCAAACCTACACATTGATTGCTGTTAAGCATAGTCTACTCATTGGCAGGGCAACAGCTAATGATATTTAGACAATACATGTTCTTTTTATTCTCAGTTACAACATCTGAGGCCTTCAAAAGAGATCTTGGAGAAGTGGTAGGTGATGATAGGGAAGGAACATCAGGGGAAGAGAAGGCTACACCAATTTCTTTGAAGATTGCAGCTGTAGCTTGTCTGTCTGCCGTTTATTTATTAGACTCCAGAAATTCATTGCTACCTGTTTCATGACCTGTATTGCAGCAAAAGTCCACCTGCTCCCTGGTATGAATCTGAACCTCTTCAGGACCACACATCAGTGAAAAGGAGCTTCCATTTTTTTCCCAGCATCCATGGCTGGGAATCTTACAGATGTACTTTTCTTGCTCTGGCTACTCAATTAGCAGCTGCAGGCCACAATTCACTCTATCTTCCATGCTAGAACTTAGTTCACCAAGATGCCAAGTATGAGACAAGGCACATAATGAAAATAAAATGGTACTTTCCCGTGTTCTGAATTGGCTAGTCTTACTAGGATCAGTTCACTTCAGTTCATTAGAAACCAACTCCCCTGAGAAAGAAGCTGTATGTGAAATAATCTCACCCATCTTGAGACAGACATGTTAAAAAAAACAGGAAAGAAAACAATGTTATCCTTCTTTAAATCAGCATCTTATTAACACAGACAAACAATATCCCAAAACATATAGTGCCCGTTGTAATTCTAATTCCTCCTGGTATTACAAGAGGAAATGAATTTATTTCCTGGTATCTAAAGTCTCTCATGCTGTCAAGCTATCTTTGGGCAGGGGCATATATACAATAGAAACTTTTTCAGAAATCCCTCTTGGCATGAAGTTCATATTATGGTTTGTTTCTTGAAGTCTTTTTGAAGTCATAAGGACAAATCAATATTTTTAATGAAATCCTAGTGCTTTCCTAAAAAATAGCATTGTAGTCCTGAGCAATGACTATACTATAGCTTGGCAGGTCTCTTACTTGGCCATTTCATATTTGAAATACAAAAGCTTGCATGGAGTTTATTTGAAGTATCTGAATATGACTTTTCTTTTTTTCTGGAGCTTATTTATCCATCGTAGAACTAAAAGTTGTGTTGTGAGAAGTGTGTTTAATAAATATTCTGGAAAAAAATTTTAAAAACCCTGAACAAACAAACATGGATGCAGTTAAGTAACACCTTAAAAAGAGATAAACATGAAGTCTAGCATGAGATGAACACATCGAGAATTAACATGCCTTTGCCTTTGCCACCTCAGTTGTTCCTCCTCCTAGCGGTACAGGAAGTTTGGACTACTCTTTGCCTAAAGCCTGGGTTTGGGCAAGGGGTAAGGTTTTCTTCCCTTTCTCTGGAAAACCACATGCCACTTCTGTCTGCCAAGCCACAGGATCTGAGCTCCATCTGTGGCATGAATACAGGGCAACTCTGAACAAAATGTGCACATATGTCAGCTCTACATGCTGGTAAAGCAAAGCCAGAAACCCATAATCAGGCAAATACAAACTTTTGCATAGTAGATACATTAATGAAATAATGTAAGCCTTTAACCTAAAGGCTTTGCCTAAAACTCCATGTATTTAGGTCACCTGGTGGTTTGAAATGTCACTTTAAAAACACTGCTCTCTCAGACTCCTGCTGGCACTGATATGCTAAGAGCATGAGTTTAACATATGTTGGGAGCACATAAAAATCACTGTAGAAGAACAGCAAACATATGAGCAATAGTGGCACTGAGAAGCATCATGTGTCAGCCAGATCAGATAAAAGTGTTAAGGAAAAAAAAGGAGGGGCAACGGAATAAGAGAAGGAGGCAAAAGAAAAAGGTGTATTAGAAAGGAAAGCATGTGAAAAGGTGATGTCTGTTAATGTAATTTGACAGCTACAATAGGAATTATACTGGCAAAACTTTTCTGACTAAACTCATATTATAGGATTTTGATCAAATTGCATCCAGGAGTGACAGGTTTGCAGATGATTTCAAAGCCTTTACAGAAAGTAATACATACTGTTTCTGTCATTCTCTTGCAAAAGGCAGCTTCATATAGGGTAGGTCCTGCAATAAATGGAATTCCTTTCCCCTCCTCCTGCAAGTTCCAGTAAAAATCAGCATTCTAAATGTAAACTCACCTTCTAAAGCAGTATCAGTATTCACAACTGTGAATGAAAAAGCAAATTACAGCTGAGAGCATTCAATCTGTCTGCTAGTGAATAAAGAAAAACAGCTGTTGGTGGCAGCCAACTGTGAAGATCATGTGGACAATGTTATGTTCAGAACATAAAGCGAACAAGCTTCATGCTGGCATGTATTCTGTTGCAGCAAAAGCGCCCAGTGCCTTGTGAAACACTACAAATAGAGCCAAAACTGTATAGATTAGAAGCAATACAGACAAAAATTATGATAGCTGTGACTACATAATGAATGCAGCTAGCCTGGACCTTGTCTTGCACCATAAGCCAGGGCCTAATGTGAGATATGCACTGCCACTGTAGAGTTTAAAGCAGATTCCTGCTAAGCTGGGGAGAACTACACCCAGAAGTGATGAGTCATTAAACCACCCTGATGTATCCATCTCTTAGCAGAAGCACTAATTCATGGTGATACTTCAATACATTTTTGGTTTAATTTCAGAACACTTTATACCAGGACTAAGATCTGTAGTTCAGAGTGATAACATGAATTCCCATCAAGGAGAGGCAATAATCTGTTCTCCATGATTAGTATATAGCCTGGGAACCAAAAGACTTGGAAATCTGCTTCCAAATTATGCTCTGTCCTGCTCTTCTACAAGGGCAATTTCCATCCCCCATTTACAAGAAAGGAGAGCTGACTCCTACCACACTTAGACAGAGCTCATTACAAGGTTCACAGGAGTACCAGGGATGTCCTGTGAGATCGGAACTTCTATGACCTATGTGGGAAGAGTGAAATTCCATGTGACCAGATCTCCAATATGGTGGCAGGGTGCAGGAGAAATGGGTCACTTGACAAGTATAACCTGTCATGGGTGACTGTAGCAGAGGCATACCTTGAGACACAGCCCCTTCTAATGCAGAAATGTGTCTCCACCTTTTATAAGGTATCCTGCTATGATCACAGCCCTCAAAGTGCTCACAGCCCTGAGCACCCTCATGGGAAGCTCCAAGTCTGTGCAGAAGGCTCAACAGCTCTTCAAAGGACAGCAATTGATTGCAATGCTTGATCACATGCACAGAGCAGCGCCTCAGCTCCTCCTCATTCACTAGTAAGTGATGAACATTTCTCACCGGCATTTCTTTTGCATGTCCCCTGGAATGTGTGACTCCTTGCTGAATTTTTCCCTAAAGACTGAACATTGTCGAGCCATTGGTTATTTCTCTCCTCTCCTGTTTCCAGAGTATGGACTCTACCCTCCCTAAAGGCCATTGGTAAAGATAGTTCATGTATTTTCTAATCCAATGCAGCTGTCCTGACTGACAGCAATATGGATGCTGTGTGCAAAAGATGAGACATTCTTCTCCACGTGCATGAGATGCATTACCTATAGATACCTTCTCCAGAGATAGTCACTGCACTTCACAAGGTCCTTCCATCTGGGACATTTTCATTCCTCAGAAAGGTGCTCCCCTCTTTGAACACCAGAGACGTCTACTACCAGAGTCCTCTCAGAGGGTCATGTGGCCCTCAGGATTGCTTCATCTGATGTTTTCCATCACTTCTACTGAACATTTCCCTGTGGAAGGAGTCCAGGCCTGTTTCACTGGCATACTAATGGAGTTGCAGGAAAGCTAATGGTGGGATTGAGCTCACCTTCATTCACCTAACCCCAAAATCAGGGATCTAATCAGAACTAGTCATCTAGGCTCTCTCTACAGTCAATGACGAAAGACAGGTACCTCCACAGCATGATTCACCCCTCTTTTCTTGGACAACTATCCTAAAAGAGGTTGGATTGTACTCCAGAGACGCCTGTCTATCTGCCTGAATGATAGAGGAGATCTAAATAACTGGCTTACCTGAGATACCTATCTGCAGGATGACTTCAGCTAAGTGCTGGGCTCCTGCTCCAAGTGATGCACCCAAGCTCAAGAGGGGAGTCTGAGGCAGAGTCAGGAGTCAGGCTCTTTCTCCCACCTCCAAGGCCTCTGCCCAATTAAAGAGTTCTTCCTCTCAATGGAGACATTCTTTAAAGCAGGAAAATGTTAAAAAGGCTCTCCCTGAGACTCTGATATCATACCTCTGACACCTCCTTTGTTCCATTCAAATCCTTTTGAAACCCAAAAGCTGCTATGAAAACACAGATGTAATTTTTCATCTGTCTTCTTGTTCTTTCTTTAAAAGAGCAACAAACACAACAAAAAAACCACAGTTGGAAAAATTCAGGAAGAAAATGCTCAAGGCTATGGCATGGTTTCTATCTAATTTAAATTAAAATAAGTTTTTCATTATTTCTAAATTTAATTATAGCCTTCAAAAGTATAAAATTGCATGTGAAAATAGTAAACAGATCTTAAATATGCCATAGAACACCAAGCAGAGTCACAAACACTGCTAACTTGCAGGGATGCTGTTTTCTTGATCGACATAACACCATACCTTCCTCTGTGTCCTCAGCCAGACTAAGCAGATGGAGAAACATCTTTTACATACCCTAAAAATGTATATAAATGTGTCCTTATCTGAGACCTAGCAGGCAGATTTGACCTTCAGAGGAGATGCTAGGACTCTTTTGCACTTTTAAAACGCCCTGGAAAATGTAACTGGAACCAATAATTTTCCAGAAGTACTGTTTAACTAACCATAATTGTTCTTATATCACATATATAATTTCGTTGTAAATGCTATTGGAATTTTCAAAACTTTCTGTATTTCTGCATTAAAATAGAGTGTATGTGTCTCAGAGGACTTTTTATAACATCCTCTTTTGGTCCCATTGAGCCCTTTTGGCTCATAACCCTATTACATTCTCAAGGATCTTACTCATAGGAGTAAGGGTCCAGGACATGATCCAAATACAGTGGCTGTTTCTCCTCCTTTGTTCTGTGCTTTCACAGAAGCCTATCTTATTATTTTTCAGAGAACACAAATGGGGGGGGGGGGGGGTTGTAATGAATTGCAATAGGTTTTCTTTTTACAAATCCTAAAATGAATTTCATGCAACAAATGAAAGGTAGCTGCTTCACCCATTGGATTTCAAGGATTTTTGAGAGTAGCAAAGATGTCAGAACCTCTTCAAAAAGTCATCAGCTGTATAATCTTTGAAGTACTAGGTAACTTAATTCAGCATGTAATTATAATATCTCTCACAACACGATAGGAGTAATAATGTGTAGTGATGGAGCTAAAGGGGAAGTTCACACCTTTCCAAAGTTTCTTTGCTTGTTGTTAAACAATCCACAGACCTAGAACACTCTGAGATATACCCAGTATTGAACTTTCAGCCTGAAAAAGGAAAAATGTACATCTGTTTCTTCTTTTAGGTTTTGGGGGGCTTCTTAGTAAAAGGAATTCAAATTCTTTTTCTGGTTTACCCTAGAGCAAAATTTTAATGATGGATTACGAATTAGTGCAAACTCCAAATATGTGTCATCCAAGACTAAGAATATTTGAGGGTTTTGTTCTGCTTCTGAGTTGCTGTTGAATTTTTTTTTTTTTAATATCATGGATCTTTACTTAGTGTCTGTGCAGGCTTGTGTTTAACACACACCATCTCCAGAGACAGCTTGCCCATTGGTGCTCAGACCTCAGAATTCCTCTCAGAATTCATGAAAAAATGTGTACAGCTCTGGTCCTGCATATTATAACATGTGTTGATCCTCAGAGGAGGACAGAAGAATTTTTTCCTGCAGGGACTTTTGTGCACAATGGATTTTTCATCTAATTGTCAGTTAGAAGTGTAATACTAGATTGGGTTTAAATGTCAAAAGTTTTGGCAGTGTGGGTGGCTACAGGAGCTGCATTGGTGAGAATATGCCAGAAGCTTCCCCCATGTGCAGCAGAGCCAATCCCAGCCAGCTCTGAGATGGACTTGCCACTGTCCAAGGCCAAGCCCATCAGTGATCAGCCCATCAGCATCTCTGGGATAACATATCCAAGAAGAAGTAAAAACTGTGCAACTCCAGATGAGGAGAGGAGTGAGAGCAGGTGAGAGGAACAACTCTGCAGTCATCAAGGCTTGTGATGGAGGGACAGGAGGTGCTCCAGGCCCCAGAGCTGAGGTTCCCCTGCAGCCCCTGGTGAAGATCATGGTGAGGCAGCTGTGCCCCTGCGGCCCATGGAGGGCCATGGTGGAGCAGAGATCTACCTGCAGTTTGTGGAGAATCCCACAACAGAACAGGTGGACACCTGAAAGAAGCTGTCATCCCATGAGAAAACCTTGGTGAAGCAGGTTTGCTGATAGGACTTCTGACCTGTTGGGGGCCCATGCTGGAGAAGTTCATGAAGAACAACAGCCAGTGGGAAGGACTCATGATAGAGAAGTTTGTGAAATACTGTGTTCTGTGTGAGGGATCCCACACTCCAGCAGGGGAGGAGCTGCAGGAGGAAGGAGCAGCAAAGACAATGTGTCAGGAGCTGACCACAGCCAGCAGTACACTCCCCATACACCCTTCAGAGGGAAGAGGTAGATATGATTGGGAATGAAATTGAGTCCAGGAAGGAGGGAAGAATGGGGAGAAGGTATTTTAAGGTTTGGATTTATTTCTCATTAGCTTACTCTGACTTTGATCAGTAATTAATTAAACTAATTTCCTCGAGTTGGGTGTGTTTTTCCCATGACAACAATTGCTGAGTGATCTCTCTGTGTCCTCATCTCAACCCACAAGCCTTTCATTATATTTTCTCTCCTATGTCCAGCTGAGGAAGGGAGTGACAGGGTAGCTTTGGTGGGCACCTGGCATACAGACAGATAACACAAATATAATCATTGCAAATTTATATTGGCACAATGAAAAATAAAAGAAGTATACTGTGTTATCACTGAAAGGAAGTGAAATTACCTTCCTAAAATAATGCAGAAAGGAGGTAGGATCGAGCTACCTGCTCTTTCTGGCACAGATCTCCCTTTGGAGTTATTCCTTGTGCACAGAGCAGGTTGTTGCTTACTAGGCAACAACCAGTAATCTTTTGAGCTCTCTGAGTCAGACCTTTAACCAGCCAGTGCCAACCCTGCTAGTTCCCATCCCATCTCAGTAGGGCCAGCCACCAGTTTCCAAAATTAAGAGCTGCTATGAGTCCACTCCTCTCATCTGGGGCTTAGAGAGACCCTAAAACCAACTCATGAGAAACAGAAAACACAAAAATATGCATGAGTCCTGCTCAGGAGCATGCATGAAGTGCCATTAACAGACTGGTGGCCTGACTAAGCGTTCATAATCTCATGCTGTCTGTTGCAACATTTTCCCTTTCGTGTGCTCAGGATTTTGGTTTCATCTTTGGAAAAACATCTCCAGTGTAGAGCCAGTGTACTCCATCCTCCATTAGTAAAGTTCATGATAACTTGGCTTCATTCCCGGCTGGAAAGTGTCCTCTGCACTAGCAAGCCACTGGCCAAATTTCTCCCTGGGCAGCCTGAAAACTGCCAGACAGAAATGAGATCTGTAAAACCAAGCTGACAGCATGAGGTCTATACAGACTTTTCCAGGCCTTTTGCCAGGCCCTAGAGGCCTAGTTTTAGAAAGACAAATTGAAACCATAACTAGCTAGCTAAGCTCTCCTCAAACCCTTTTACAGTGACAAAACCCTGCCCTTGCCAGGCCTGGCCCCTGGTACTGGTACATTGCCAATGGCTCTAAAAAGACATAGCAGAAGTCAGGAAAATGTCAATAGAAGGAAATCTGAGACACACTCCAGCCTCTTCTCCTGTGTGAGACAGTCCAGAGATACTGGGCAGTTACAGGTTCTGGAATTTCCCTTTGTGTGTCCTGCAGGTTTTCTGCGGGGTACTGAAAAGGAAGAAAATAAGCCACCAGGAGTGAGCAGCAGTGCAAATTCTTATCTGGGAGAAAGCATGAGAGAAAACCTAACCCACAACCCACTCTCCCTGGTGATGATCCAGCAGCCTGCTCCTTTCACTCAGGACACCATTCTCTTAGCAGCACCTACCACTACTCCAACTCACATGGGCTATCTGGGGGTCCAGCTTGCCCAGGGGCTGATTTGAAAAACCCAGGACTTTTAAAGGACAGGTTATTACCAAAAGCTTGCTTTGGATTCATAGAAATTCATGTAGGACACAAGCCTACATTAATTTTTAGGCAGACATCTTAAATACCACTAGAAAGTGACAAAATATTTGGGCTTAAGTGAATAACACATCCTTTTGAGAGTAAGGAAGACATTGCCATTGCTTGATGTTTAATTGAGCTCTTTTTTGTTTTCTTTTGAATCACTGTATGCACAGGAATTACTAGGACAAGAAAGTTGGTGCTTTTTTAGGTGGAGGCAGTCTTGTATAGTTAATGTACTTTATTTCTCATAAAGGTATTGTGGAATAAAGGACAAGTACAAGTACATTGTGTGCTCAAGTATTAGTGGATATCAAAAAGAAAAGTACATAAGGTCCGGTGTTTGCAAAAGCAGACCATACTTATGAGATATACAAATGACTACAGAGCCCAGTTTTCTGAGGACTTAATGCATTTATTTATAGCTGACTGATTCAGGACTAAAATTTTGGAACAAGTTCACATATTCTTGTTTCTCCTGCCACTGCTTGTAGTTGTCTTATCTTTTTTTTTTTTTTTTTTTTTTTTTGCAACCAAAGAAGAGAGAACCTTTTTTAACCACAGCACTTGTCTCTTTTCCAAGTCATAAAAAAGTAAATAAACTTTTACTAAGCACAATGCACAAATTGAAAGGAGGATCTTTTCTGTCCAACAGTCTTTAATCTTGGAAAACTAAACAATAATATTGATTCTTACACAAAGTTCCAGTGCACTACAGAGATCTTTCAGTAGAAAGGGAGTAAGGCAACAGAAAAGCAGTCATGGCATCCTGAGGGAGAGAACAAGACTTTGGTTCTTCAGTGTTCAGTGCAGTCACACAGTTTGGAACAGAAAAGCTTGAGAGTAGAGAAATAAAGTAATACATAATCCTTAACAACCTCCTTACCTAACCACAGTTCCCTCAGTCCATGGCTTTATATTCTTTAATACTTGCTTTGCTCCGTGGTGCATAACACACATTAATGCTTTTCTGCAATTAGAAAACTGTCCTCAATGTTGATTTTTGTGCCAATCTGTGATATTTGGGTACATATTGCTCCATATATTGAAAAATCCCTGGCATAGAATTAATCATAGTTTTTAATATGCTTGTCTGTACTTTACCTAGTTTGGTGGAGAAAGTTGCATAAATCTTTTCCTCTATGTCTAGGTTTGTATTTTGGATAGATTATCCTATTTTTGACAAAGCTATGCAGCATATCAGAAGATCAGGCTGTTTCTCAAGAGTACACTTTGTGCTATGTATAAAACAACATTAGTGACAGGGTGTGCTTTTTTCAGTTGGAAATGACATTTGATACATTAGCCAAGCAGGGACCACAGCCAGATCATAATTGGATATGTATTTTCAACATCCTCAGCCCTTCAACCAATTGGCTGGGACTCCAAAAGGCTTATCAGCAGAAATGCAGCTTTATCTTTTTTGCTAATCTGACTGAAGTGAAACTATAAAAAAGTAGTCAAAATGAGGGCAGGAGGAAAAGAAAGAGAAGAAAGGAAAGGAAAGGAAAAAAAAGGAAGGCGGGGGGAGAAAAGAAAAGAAAAGAAAAGAAAAGAAAAGAAAAGAAAAGAAAAGAAAAGAAAAGAAAAGAAAAGAAAAGAAAAGAAAAGAAAAGAAAAGAAAAGAAAAGAAAAGAAAAGAAAAGAAAAGAAAAGAAAAGAAAAGAAAAGAAAAGAAAAGAAAAGAAAAGAAAAGAAAAGAAAAGAAAAGAAAAGAGAAAGAAAGAAAGAAAGAAAGAAAGAAAGAAAGAAAGAAAGAAAGAAAGAAAGAAAGAAAGAAAGAAAGAAAGAAAGAAAGAAAGAAAGAAAGAAAGAAAGAAAGAAAGAAAGAAAGAAAGAAAGAAAGAAAGAAAGAAAGAAAGAAATACCAGGCCTTACAAGTCCAGTTGCATTTCAAAAGAATTATGGCTCCTTAGGCTTTTCAGGCAGCAACAAAAAGCAGAGAGATAATACAGAATGACTTTTAGATAAGGAATATTTTCAAGCATAACCAAACATTTAATGGCCTAAAGGAAGATTCCACAGGGCAGTATTGGCTGAAACGTAGCATCTGTCATTCTGTTTTTATTTGCTGCTAAAGCAGGTTGAAAATATTCTGTCACAGAATGCATCTGCAAAATCACCCCAAATCTTTTACAGGCACATACTTTTTTCATTTATCATTGCACATCTGGAAGAACAGGTTTTTTTATGCCAATGGAGAAGAAAATAATTTATATTTAATTCACAGATTTTGCTGGCTATATAAAAAATTAAGTTAAAAATTCTTCTCTCTTGCATGGTTCATCCTGATGAGGAGTTTGGCATATTTTATTAAGAATGAAAAAAGGTATGGCAGAAACTGTGCAAAAGGCTACTGTGTAAGGGATGAAACTGGAGAAACTTTGCAGGAAGTTTTGAACTGTGTGTGGAGTATAAGCCAAACCTTTCAGAAAATAAATCCTTTAAAATTTATCTGAGCAAAAACTGCTGCTAAAGTAAGGCAACACATGGATACACCCACAGAGATTTCATTGCAAAATAAAAGCTTGCATGTGCATTTAACAAACTTGCAAGCTGTATAACACTTCAGTAAACTGTGCTTTCACATGTCTTCTTCCAGATGCTGTCGGGCTGATGCTTTTGCCATGTGTGAACTGATAGGTTTTGCTCTGGTTTAACACACGAACTTAGGCAATGAATCAGAAGCACTGAGTGGTAATAAGTCACAGCTGTACGGAACATGGAAGTGGCAATCAGCCATCATTCACTGCTTGACAACAGTCTTAATGCTACAAAGGAAAATCACCAACCAAAAATTTTCCACGAACAGTTCAACTACCATAAAATGGAAATGCTTCGAAAAGGTTTCTCTGGACTTTTTTGCCTTAAGGAAAGAAAAAATTATCAAACCTTTATCAGACACTGGTCTAAATGATTCTATTACATACCTGACAATGATCAGTACCAGATGCAATCTAGAAGCATTAGGGGATGCCTACACACTTCTTTTTTCTTAAGTGGTTAGAGTTAAATAAAAGTCAGAGAGATACATCTCTGAGGACTTAGTTAATTTTAAAGTCAGCAAGATGCCCATCTTTTAGAGCACAGAACAAGGAAGGTAATTTAAACTACTCTGGCAAAACAGTCAAAGAATCAGAGTCAAGCAAATTGAGTTTCACCCCCCCCCATGTACTATTGGTAAAGTTCAGCCACAAGATGACCATCAAAAGTGGGATGAATTGTGGTCATTGGCTCTTCTCTGGTACTTTTACCATGTCTGAGCCCCATGTGGAATAACTGGGAAGGTCTGCCTGAGGGTTCCTTACAGCACTGAATGCAGTGGGGTACCTGGTTTTCTCTGAGTCACTGGGATGAGACATGACAGATGTCAGAGTTTTACCCCTTAGGGAAAATCCACATGGTGATGGTTTGTTTTGTCTCCATCTGAAATATTCCACTTTCTAAGTTGTTCTTGATGTCTAAGCAAGAGGCTGAACAGGTATTTCTAAACCAGAGCAAATTCACATATAATGGCAAAATCTCCTGCAACTCTTCCAATGGGTTAATGCTACTTTCCTTCTCAACCCCTTTACAGCTGCTCCCAGTATTGTCAAGTAGAGCCAGTGAACAGCATCTCCCTTACTCAGAGCTTTTTGTTTTGCCCTGATTCATTGCTCCATGGCTGCCTGGCCACAGGGCTGCCAGCTGTGGGGAACAGGGACTCTTCCCAAAAACTGCCTTTCCACTTCTCACCAAGGATAAAACCCTGGAGCTTCAGCCACTTTCAGGAATTAAATAACAAGTTTATCTTCACAACTAGGGTGGGCTAAAACCATGCAAGCAGCAATTTGATCACTTATAATCATCTGGCCATGCCCTTGGGAAATTTCTAATCCATAACAGTGTATTACTGAGCCAGAAAACATTTACAGTTTTTCATTAGCCTCTGGAGATGAAGTAATGAGAAGGGGGGACCAAAGTCCAAATTGTTTTGCTCTCTTTCACTCATATTCACAAGTAATTCAAACAAGCCCTTAGCTTTAAGCATATGGAGTCTTTAAGAGGTAGGCATTCAAGCAAGTGCAAAATTTACTTCATACAAAGTATGGTTCTGTTTCTTTCTGCAGTGTTCCTAACCTATCTTTACATGCTTTCTCATTTTATGGCAGATGTAACATTATTTTAGCATGTCTATTGAAAATCCTTCTCTTTGGTAGCAAAGGTGGCTGATGAGGCATCATCTCTGGTAAAATATCTGTACAACAATGTGCTGCTGTACAAAGGCATAAGAAATCTGCACTGTGTAAAACCATAGTCTGTAAGTATCAAATTTGACTTGATTTCTTACAGATTTTTTAGGCTAAAACTCAGTGATTCACAGGTAGTTCAGATTTGCTAGTGTGAAATATTTCTTTATTCAATTATTTTGCTAAAATTCTTCAAGAATTGTTCAAGTTTTCTGTCCCCTATTGATGATTTTTTTTTCCTGCTGATCTGTTAAACATTCCTTTTAATTCATCTCATCTAGTGAAAATATTCAAAAGAGAAGTATAGGTATTGGATAGTCAGTCCAAACCATATGCTTCTGACAAAAAGTCTCAGGTAGCTACTGGGTGGTAGCTAATGCAGACCAACTATTAGCTGTTAATGAAGTAGGCATAAAGGTCTGAATTATGGAGAGTATATTATAATGATGATTTTATTTACTTCAAGTCCAGACTGTTAGTAGAGCTGTGGTAGTCTGCAAACACAGTCTGGAAGCAGAGAGTCCATATGGCTGCAGCATTCCATGATAAATGTTGGAATTTTGCTCCATCCCCTAAAAAATCCCAAACCCCACAAAACTCCATTTCTAAACCTGTGAAATAAAAGTGCAACCAACTCAAGGGCTCAAGGGGCCCAACAAATACAGGATGCTTGCTGACATTTGGGGTCATTTTGTAGCTGTACCATGCCATAGTAGCATATATGTTGCAGTAACAGCCAGCGTATGAAATGCACACATAAATTTTGATAACTGAGTTGTGAGTGATTTACCACTGAGTTACACTCAAATCAGACAAGTAAGCCATGGAGTATTTTTGATTAGCTGATAACTAATCAAAAATACTAGCTGATAGCTACCAGACCCAAGGTGGTATCTTCAAATAACTGGGGGTGCTCTAGTGAGTTCACTTCTTAAAAAAATTGTCTGCCTATCTTTGCTCTTTTATGGATCACATTACTAGCAGAATTGGAAATTTCCCAGTAGGATGAAGAGTTTATGGTTAATACAAAGCACATTTAATCTTCTTTGGCTTGTCTTAAAAGCAAGGGTCATTAGTTAGGTGAACTCCTGTTGATTGTAGCTGAAGTTTGCAAAAATTTCTTTTGATATAATGAATCTTTGTCCAAAAAAAAAAGCAGGAAGCAAAATTCAAATCTCTAGGAACAGTCTTTAGAATTTAATCCTTTGATTCAGCATGGGTTTAGCCCAAGGAAAGACTTAAAGCTGTCTAACTGGATACAGGTATACAGCAGCAGAATTCAAGTCTGCTAGTGCAGCCTGGTGGGAGCAAGACACAATGGAACATGACAGCTCTTTTGCCTTGGAGCTGCTGGGCACACAGAGCAGCCTGGGTTAAGCCATCAAACGATCGCATGCGGGATTGCAGAGCTGGCTGCATGTACACGAAAGCCAACTCCAAAGGATTGCATCTCTCAGCTGAAATCTAGGGGCCAGAAAGCGAAGTAGAAGTGAAGCCCCAGCTACACCTGGGAGTTGGGAAGTCTGGGGTCCCAGGGAGTGTCTGCATTTCAGTTGCACACAGGCAGTGAGCTGTCCCTGGGAGCTGTCCCTCCTCAGGCTGGCACGGTTGGCAGTGGCAGGAGGAGGAAGTACATCTGTGCAAGCTCCATGAGAATGGACCTCTGCTTCTTCTCTGCTGTAAATCCAGGCTGTAGCATGAGTTTTGGTCCTATTCATTCAGATTTGGCTGAGAGATGACAGCCCCCTACGATAAAAGAGAGTAAAGGAAAGTGAAGGGGAAAGGCAGAGGCATTTGGAGATTCTTATCATGTACATCCTGGGGCCTGTGATGCTCCCAGCTCCTCCTTCAGACTGAGGTGGGAGTGTGGGAGTAATGCTAATTTTGGCACCTTTTGGTGGGCCCTAGGCACACAGCTCCTACTTGGGCATGCAGTCTGCAAGCAGTCAGTGGAATGGGCTGGATCTGGAGCCTCTCTGGAATGTCATGTCAAGGACTCTGGTAGGATGCAAGGACACAAGGCCCCATCTAGATCTCCGAGCAGCAGAATGGAAGAGATTCCCCTTGTCAGCTTCACTGATCCTTGCCGCATGCTTAAAAACTAGCATATTCTAGCTTGCTCTGCTGGTTTGCAGCCAGATTCCTCTGCTTCAGGACCATAAAATGGGGGAAAGGGTGGTGCTTGAGCTGTTTCACAAATTAATGGTGGTAGGACTTGGAGGGAGGCTGAGAAAACACCGCCCTCAAAGCACATGTACAAGTTCTAAGCCAGAGTCCTGCTGGGACTGGTGAGAGGCCAGGCTGAATGTCTGGCTGCCAACTTAACGGCCTAATTAGGAAGTAAAAAGAGATTGTTGAAAAAACTCAGATCAACTTCAGAGCACCTGGTGAGCAAGATGCTGTTAGCTTGGCAGCTGGGGTCTCCATGAAGAAAGGTCTCCTACCAGTAGCAGTCCTGCTGTAGTATGGTGGGCACTGGCACTATGACAACGCCCTGACAAGAAAGCTAGTGGATCAGCTGGAAAAGGTATACCCTTGTTCATGGCATGGTTTACAGACCCAGGCTCAGATGGGCTTGATGGCAAAACTGTTCTTCCCTGCTCTGCCCCCATTCATTGCACTAGTGCAGCTGCCACATAACTCATATTTCAACATGTGTTACATGGTGCCTTGTGTGCTGCAACAGAATTTAGGCTGTATCAAGGTGAAAACCTACTTGTTCTCAACAGTGGTATAAATACAATAACTCTTGCCAGGAGCAACCCCTCCATTTGTGAGGTTTATGTCAAAGGCTCAGGAAACCACACATCTCCCTTGCTTTATCTTCCTTCTCTGGTCTCACTGAGGATTGAACTGTGGATTTATTCTCCAGTCTGGAGAAAAGGACAACTTATGTACTAGTACAAACTAAGATATGAATTGTAATTCAGCTACTCACCAAACTGTCTTTCTCTGCAGCTCCATGTTTCTCTGCAGCCCAGTCTCCTGGAGGTGCAGACTGGCTCTGTGAGCTGGCAATGATGCCAGCACACCATTCAGGACCCCAAGGTGCAGTCCTTGCCTGAGATCTATTCCCGCTGCCCCTACCTAGTGTGGGCCACCAGGAGCATCGCCGGAGCAGCAGAGACCTTCACCGTGGATGGGGATAAGTGGGTGGTCCATGCAGAGGGAGTGAAGCAGACGTTTTACTACTATTAGAGTACGAATTGTTACAGATTGCGCTCAGCCTCCCTCCTGGGGGCCAGCTAGCTGCTGCTGCCTGGAGGAAAAGACATGGTGCCAACCAGCATGCAGCACTACCACTAGTGGCTGAGCACCTAGGTGCTTCCTGCTAGTCAGTCCCTCCTCCTCCTCTCCTCCTCTCCTCCTCTCCTCCTCTCCTCCTCCTCCTCCTCTCAAGGCAAATGTCTGGAATGCAGAGGGAACTGTGATGGGGCATCAAAGGTCTCCTTCTGCAACAGAACCCAAAGAAGAAGGCATCCTGGTTGGTATTAAGGGTGTGTGGTGCAATAGCCAGGCCCTGTTTTGACTGTGTGAGCATCACCACTGACCCCAGTTTACCATTTCTGCAACAGAAAAAAAAATTGATGAAACACTAATATAAAAGAGGGTAATACTTTCCCTAAAAATGAAGGGTTCATGGCAAGTAGCACAGGCATGGAAACTCAAAATTGCTCTCTTTTTAAAAAGAGCAGGAGAAGGTTAATGAACACTGATTTTTAGTGTAACTCTGTTACAAATGCAAGTTCCCATGCGCTCCTCAGAGCCAGCTTATTTCTGCCCTAATGAGCAAGCTGAAACACAGCCTCATGTATGCTGCCAAAGGCAGAGCCAGAATACTCCAACACAATAAAAATTCTCCACTGCCCTCAAGCCTGCATCTAAAATTGTATCCAAACCTGAACTGAATTATTCCTGAAAGAGTAATTACTTCTTGATTACTTTTTACCAACCTCTAGGCTCCCAGGCTCCAGGCAGAAGTCAAACTGTCAGATGTCAAAAGGGAGAGAGAGAGAAAAAATGTTCGTACAGCTACTCCAACCCAGCTGGAAGAAAGGAACACAATAAATCTTTTCTTGTGGGAGCTCCAGACCACTTTCCAGAGGCTGTGTTTCTTCTGATGCATTTCTGATAAGCCTCCAAACTCTGACAGAATTCTGACCTACCCTTGCTGCACAGCCTGGGAAAGGAGGGGAGAGCTTGGCACCGTTAGTGAGTCACAAAGGTGAGAGCGCATGGAGGGCAGACCTTCTCCACTGGGTTGCTTTTCAGCCCCCTGTGGAGGTGGGCAAGTAGGGGGTCTGCTCCTTCTCCTCCCACCCCATCCAAAAGCCAGCACAAGTGATCCACCCAGTGAAGCCTTTCATCACCAGCAGGGTGCTGCGACTGGTGCTCCCCTACCAGGAGCTGCCTACCAGCCCTTGCCCAGACCAGGTACTGGTCAAACTCCCTCCTCTCCAAGCCTCACTCCTCACATCGAACCCTTTCAGAGAGGATTTGAATTCTTCCCTATTTGGGAAGAATCCCTATTCTTCCCTTGGCTGGGCATGACAGCTGCTTGCATGCAGCACCCCCAGTTTTCCACAACATCCCGTGGAGCACACAAACCACTCAAAGGCAGCCTGGAGTCCTGCTGGATCCAGACCACAGTTCAGGTTGGGTGGGGATTTTGAGGCCCAGCACATCACTTTGCTATTGACTGCGTTCTATGACAGAGTCCTGTCAATGATCAATCTCTTTTAAAGTACTAAGTACCTTTAAGATACTCTGTACCCTTGTATCTTCCCCAACACACTTTTCAAAAACATTTTCCTTTCTGAGCAGGGTTAATGTATGCAGTATTGCTTGAACAGGTATGTTTCTCTTTTCCATAGTGTCATGTGACACTTTCTCTTTTGCTTTTTACACATTTTAACAGATCCTTACATTAAGCTTTCTTAATACGGAGCTTTTGCTAGTGAAGAATTTTCTTCTGTGATTTCAATCCTCCTAGTTTTCTTCTTGAGAGACATTTGCTCATTTATAGTCTATCCATATGTATGTAAGGCTAGGGCTGTTTTTCCCTGCTTGCATAATGTGAAAGGCTCTTTTTTTACCATTGAATTTCATCATGGCAGTTTATCACCCAGTCATTCATTGTCAGTGAACACCGAGAAAGTAATTTTTCCCCAGCATAGCTAATGGAATTATGCATGGCTTTTCCTTTGTGGGGTGAATATCACCAGTGCTGCAGCCCTTGACCAGATGTCTTGGTAATAGCTGAATAAGTGAAGAATGCTGGAAGGAATGTGAGGCCTAATGTATTCTCAAAAGAAAGAGTCTGGTCCTGAACATATTTTATTCCTGTAAGTATTTTAAATTATGGCTTTCTTCCCTCATTTCTCTTTGATTCAGCAGATGCTATGTAGCATCAGGACTACTTTGGGGAATATTTCATTCAAAGTCACCATGCACTGGTTGGGTTGGATTGATTTCCCTAACTTCATTCAACCACAAGGATACCACATATTTTATATGCCTCAGTATATCAAAGCCAAGAGGCTAGATATGAAGCCTCTTTAGGTATGTAAGTCCATTTCTAGTATGAAAAAGGAGAATCAGAAGATGGAATACAGCACAAACATGTTAGTTACATGAGACCTAAGGTTCCCACCTCAAACATCAGATCTATTATCTGAGAAAGGCTTTGTGGAGGAACCAAAAACCCCTATATTTTCACAAAACAGTGGAGCAGTAATAGTTCTGGTTTAGGGACGAGGTTGTGGTGACTGAAGTAGGTGCAGACATCAGGCAGGTCAAAAGGGAGTTGCCATGGGCTTTTAGACAAGAAAAAGGTCAATGGGCATCTTAGGCAGACCAAAGCCAGGGAAAAAGCTCAAAGGAAATCTGTGTTGATCTCTTGACCAAGTGATCCAATGTCAATAGAAAAATGCTAATTGCGATTTTAGTCCAAATTCCTTCTGTCCAGCAGACAATTCAGCCTGATCATGGAACTAGAATGACAGTAGAGTAAAATTAACAGGAAATATTATGATTATTAACTTTGGAAAATGTGAGGGCTATAAAAAACTCATGGAGACATGCATCGTGATTAAACCAAGATAGTTTCATCTGCCCTCAAAGTGGGTGCAATGGGCAAGCAGAAATTCAGAAAATGTAGTAAGGTGCAGTTCAGACCAGAAAATTATTCCCTCTCTTCCAATTTTTGTATCTGTATTCAGCTCTGGTACTCAAAGCATTTTGTAGAATTGTCTTCACATATTTCTTTTGTCACTGATCTTTCTTCTCAGGCTAAGCAAGTTTTTTGTTCAAATTGCCTTTTATTTTTCAAATAATTTAAATATCTTCTCACAGTGGGTCATTCCTGTAAAAATTATACAGGAATGATAAATCCATATTTATCTTTTTACTGAGTATCTCTGCATCCATTTTTTAGTGTATTCTCCGTTTTTATTTTAGAGAACATCCATAAGACATTTGATGCCGCATGATTGTTTTCTACACCTACCATTAATTTAATTCAGAGAGGGTTAAATTCTTGAACCAGAAGTTAAGTATTCACACAGAATAGAAAAGCAGGAAGAAAAAAACATATTGAAAAGCTTAACCTAATGTTTTATTTTAATCAGGCCTTTTTTTTCCCCTCAAAGGGTAATAAAAATAATGCACACAGTCAGCACAGTTTCTTTTCCTAAGGTGGTGCATGGACTGAGTATTGTATCAGGTGTTACAAGGGCTTCTGTGGGACGTGTGGTCTCTTTGTTTGTCCTTTATACCTCATCAGGCAGTGAGGGAAATCTGAGTAACTTCTTGGGACATGACCTATGAGTTTTCCCCACAAGTTTTTTCTAAGGTTGAGTGAAGAGGGAGGTGCTGGCAACCATGGGGAAAAAGACAGCAAAAGAGGAGAGGGAGAGGAGGAAAACTGCAATATCAAGCTCTAGAATAGGTCAGACCAGGATCCATGGTTTGCACCAATTGGCACAGGCTCCATGAACAGTCTTTGATTTTGACTATCTCCATTTTGATGAGAAATGGGTAGGAACAGGGACAATTTTGATGTAGTTACACTGCTTTGGCCAGTTGCTTAACTACACTGTCTTGGATCAGGGAGCTGTTTTATTAAAACCAACCACATTTGCCTGGGTGCATGTTTCAGATAGTTGTCTCTGGTTTGGGCTTGTTTTCACGTTTCATGTGAGACTTAATGTTCCCTCACAAGCTTCTCTTCAGAGCTCCCTTTGCCCTAGTCTATGGCTGCCAGAAGTGATTCATTGATAGAAAACCAGAGAATTGTGTTTATTTAGTAGGAGTGACCCATTTAGAGCAGAAGTGGGGGCAGGGGAGAAAACACATCTGCCAGATATCAGATTATACATATTCCATAGCTGAAGTATTTAGGTAATTTTCAGTGGCTACCATTTAAAGAAAGAAAACCACCGATGGGCCTTTTTAAAATATAATCCTCCAAGTTTGACATGTTCACTGTGTACTGCCAGCAATCATTTTGTACTTGGAAGGCGAAGTTACTCATATCTCCACTGTGGCCCATGTGCCAGATAGCAAGACAGGGCAGGCCTCCCCCATTTTCACAATCTTGGCATTCAGCTTCCAGCAGTGCTGGGGGTTGCCCAGCCCTCCACACCCACAGGGGCTCTTGCCTCCCAGCTGGGGAGAGCGTGGGCTTGTTTCAGTGCCAGTTGTGTGTTATCAGTTATGATATCTAGAAAACATTCATTTGGCCATTTTAGTTAGTTGCCTAGTAACTCAGAAGAAACTGTCCAGTATTTCCCTTTGGAGGAAAGGAAAATGTGACAACAGACAATTTCAGTATTGGCGTTTGCAGCATTCCTCTCACTGGCCAGACTTTTTCTTTACTAAGGAATTATCCAAGCAGATTTCCTTTTCTGAGCAGAAGGTGCTCAGATAAGCCTTCCCACTCTGTGGCTATTGAGCACATGTCTCAATATAGCTTTGCTCTCTTAGATTGAAGCCTGAGGGTTTTCAAATGCTTCTGGAGCTTTTTTTGCTAGCAGTCACCCTCCTTATGTTGCTCAAATTATAGCTTAGTGAAATCCATGAAGCCCACGTACCTTCCACTTGCAGTGGGATGGTGCTTGGGCCACCTGGGCCACTCTGCCATTGACAAGTATGAGCTGAGTTTTTTACTTCAGGGAAGGGCGTTTTCTATTTTTGCTGCAAGCCAAAGCTACCAAGTGTTGTCTCTGAATGACAGGCTGTATGCCAAATAAGAATTCACAAATGAACCCTGTAATTAGGCAATGCATTACAATCAGTGGCAGGAGGGGAAAAAAAGCAGTCTGTGGAGACAATTAGTACTGTTTAACTGGTTTTGATTGCCCTATTAAAGGGCAGAGTGAGACCTTTGATGTTCTTTCACAGCTGAGATGTACTAAAGCCGTATGTAATAGCTTCCATTTGAAGGCTTTGGCAAGACTTTTTTTCACTCCCCATTTCTCTTCAGTTCAATCAAAAAACCCCCTGGTCTGGAGTTAGAGCAAACCAGCTGCTTTTCCTAGAGATTTTCCTAGAAAACTTCCCTTTTACAGAATGCTAACTTCCTCTTATTTCAGAGAAAAATAAAGCCTCATGATGCACTTCAGGTACAATGAACAGTAGGGTGGCACACATTGATGGGAGATGAGTGGTTTAGGAAGGAGACAGATTACATACTTTTTTAATCACTTTTTGAAGTTTCTCTATGATAAGTGTGCACATTGATAAGTGTGCATAATCCTAAGTGTGTGTAACTGGTAAGTTATAGTATTTCAGCCCAACTGTACTAGAGATATCTTCCCCCGAGATTTTTTGTGGTAGAGATAGTCATTTACGTGAAAGTTTTGTAAAAGTCTTGACTCCAAGAAATGAAATGCTGCCAGATAAATAGGGGATATTATTTGTGTGTTCTGACACTAACTTTGAACCTTCTCCTTGGAGCAGGATGTTAAGCAAAATGATCTCCAGATTTTTTTATAATCAATTTTTTTTTCTACAATTTTCATTAGCTCAAAAACCATTCTCTACATGCTGTTAGTGTCAGTGAGTTTCTTCAGAGAAGTTATTGCATATAGGTGTATTGCAAATAGGTATATTTTCTTATCCCATCTGTTCAGTTATAAATATATTTTTCTTCTTTTATTTACATCTTAATATAAACACTGTGGACATAGACTGTAAGAGCACACTCTATAAAGGAACATGAGTTAGAGCCCCAAAATTCCATCTTTCCAAATGCAATGCTGCTCTGAAGGTAGCTAGATTTTGGCTACCTTTAGCTTCACTCTTTTCTTACTTCAATGTCAACTCTCTTCCATCTCCAGTGCAATAATTCTGGGTTAGGAGTGTGGTACAAAAGGGTTATTTGTTATGCAGCAGGACTGGGTGTGACTGTGCAAGGAACAAGCTGGCTGCAATCCAAATGGTCATCTGAACACAACAGCTACTGAGCTCAACCCCTTTCTTGCTGACTGATTTATCAGCATGCCCTGTGACATTTCAGTCTCACTGTGTGTCAAGCTTGATTTCCACACCAGTTTCACAAACTAGCTGGTTTCCCACCCGTTTTCCATCACCAGAGCAGACTTGAGGAGCAGTACACCACTACAATAAATTGAAACTTCAAGACTGCCATGGTGCCCGAATTGAGCAAGTGCTAATCAAGGCTACAGAGTCCCCAGACAGTCCTCTGCTCTTTGAATGTCAAAGGGAATCTCAGCAGGACGTTTCTGAAATCTTTTCAGTTCCATGCAGGGTAGAACAAGTCACAGGAACAGATTTAGTCTGTGGAAAGGCAGGAACAAAGCCTAACTTTGAGTAAGAAGTCAGTTGAATCCTGTGTAGACTGAGTGGAGATCCCATGCAAAAAAGACAAAGCCCTGCAACATAATTAGGCCTGATAATCTGTCATCTTTACTTGCTAACTGCGCTTTTAAGCATTTTTTTCAGGTTGAAATTTTGGCTGTGCTCCATTTTTTAGGCTGTACACTATTTCACTAGATTCCTTTCACATGTGGTTTAACAACACCCCCACAGCAGCTCTAGGCGCTGAAGAAATCAGGAAGTGGAGCAGCACAAACAAGGGTGGTCGCTGTGAGGGAGGGAGCATTTGCAAGAGGGCTTATGCAGAGGCAGATGCCAGGTAAATATAAATTCCTCTTAACTTATTTCAAGAAAAAATAAAAATAACAACTTTAAAACCAGAGCATTGTATAGCCTAGCTGAACTTACCAGCTTCACCAGTTCTCATTTCCAGTGATCTCCATAATTTTGTTAACAGGTATGCAACCAGTGCTATTATAGAAAGTTATTTTCTCATGAGCCATGTGACATCCACCTATGGTCTTTACGTACAAGCATGTATATGTCACATAGGCAGTACATTTTTGCAAGTCCTTTCTCTGCTAGGTTTACAGAGAACCAGGGAATTTCTGTTCATGTCATTGTTAGTCTAATAAAGCAATACTTCAGACTGCTAGGTTATTCACTAAGAAATGTGAATTAAAAGTGATCTTGAGAAGACACATTTTTCTCAGGGTTAAATTCTCTCATTCTCCCCTAAGAAAAAAAAGGTTGCAAAGGAAGGAAGGAGGCAGGGAGTAAATGCACAGACTCATATGGTGGGAGGAGACATGCTGATAGAGACAGAGCTGTGGTTGCTGCTATGTCACCACTGTCAGTGGCTCTCCAAGCTCTATGCGGACTTCTGCAGAGTAGCTGACCTGTATGTTTGAAAGAACGTGGGGCCAGGCAAGGTCTACAATTTGCAAAAGGGCCATGGGCTGTTTTCAGAAGGCCTAGTTTAGGTGCCAATTGATAATTAAGAAGTCCAGAACCAGCTCATGATACTGTGGTCATGCTCTACCAGTCATCCGAGAAAAGACAAGATGCAGACTTAGAAATATTAATAACTTTAAAAATCACTAGCAAAGCCCTTGGTTATGGCTGGGGAGCAAACCACGACAGGAATGCATCCCTCTGTGGAATCAACAAGCACTCTTCTCTTCTGGCCAGTGAAGGAGTCATGCTTCAGCTGCTCTGGATAATAGGAACAGGGTGTCAGCATCATGCATTGTTGTCTCAAGCTAAAATGCTCCAGCTGCTATGGCCACTCTAGATCAGCTCTTAACTGACTAGATACAGAAATCAGAAAGACAAAAGTCAGTTCAAAAACCAGTTAGGTCCCCAGAGGACTTTCAAAGGTGCTTGAGACCACTGATAGATGACGAGAGAGACGCAGAAAACAATTGACTTTCCAGGGCATTTTTGTTTGAGTCCTGCAGAGTTAGCAGGGAGAAATGACATTTAAAATTCAAATTAAAAAGTGAAAGCTTGAAGAATCTAAATCTACATGCAAATGTAAACCTATTTCCAGCACCAGACAGACTGATAAAAGACTGAGTGAGCTGAACAGCAACCTGGGGAGAGGACTTTCTGGGTTTGTCATCTCTTTTAGAACAGCAAGTGGTTTTATTGTTTAATATTGTTTAAGTTTTATTGTTCAATAAACAGTTTTTTTCCGCTTTTCTCCAAGGAAGTATTTTCTCCCAGACCGGTTAGGGAGAAGAGCTGATTGAATCTGCTTTCCTAGAAGAGCCCTTTAAAAGTTCTCTCCCAAACTTGCCCTGAACCAAGACAACCTATAATTAAAGATTACATATATGCTCTGAATACAAGTCTATAGGAGCTAACCAATGATGTTACTGAACCAGTCTCAGCAGCAGTGGCAAACCTGTGTTTATATGTCTTTCCCCTTTTGTTACACTTGAAGACCTTTAGGCCAGATGTCACCACTGCATTGAGTCATCTGTCATTTCAGCTATGGTGGCCCTGAAAATGATCAGAAACACAGTGAAAGCAGGCATCTTTTTGTTTTTTGCTAAGGAGTTCCCCTAGAGACAACTGATAAAAGCAAAATTGCATCTGCATTTAAATATGATAGAAGATATTTATCTACTCTTAGGTTTTTAGCTTTGGTTTTTCCGTATGTTGACTACCAATTGATATATATACAGTTCACAAACTTGGTTTCACTCTCAGAGTTGGATGTGCTGCATTTTTCTCGTGATAAGGCTTACCACCTTATTCATCTGCAGGAAAGAAAGGAAGATTGGCACCTGCAAGCCAGCCTCCAAATTGCCCACGTGTTAAAAACAATTAGGCAAGAAAGGGACTGTTTTCCAAGCAGAACAATGAAATTGCTGCCATCTAGATAAGAAATTGGTTTTAAATCTGGTCTCTTGTGTCTAACCTAGCACAAAAGAGATGGAGATAGCCTTCGATTATCTGATGGGTAGAAGTTGGGGTGACCTGTCAGAGGAAGCTGGAAGTTATGGAAACACAAAATCTGCTGAGACATGGCATGAAGTCAAGACCAAATGGAAAGAGGAAGCGAGAGAATGCAGGAACTTTGCCACCTTCCCATACAGCTAGTACTTCTGGGGCTAGAAAACAAACTGGGGAAGGGATGCTGAAGTGGCACTGTCTTTTTCTGCCACTCATGTGCTATCTGCGTGCAAAGTGAAAACAGCTCAGGCAGCTGCTTTACACAGTCTGAACAGTCCTGCATCAACCACCCCATGCTGCCTGGAGAGCAGGCTAAACAACAGGTTGGGCACAGTGTGTCCCTGCAACCAGTCCTCCTCTTCAGAGGCCTGGGCTTGGCACAGAGGCTCCCAAAGGGCACCAGGTCAGCAGGATGATGTGACAGGGCCAGAGATGGGAACCCATGCAAAAGCCTACCAAAGTCTAGGATCTGCTAAAGCAGATTGGCCTAAAGATACTAGTCTGAATACTGTCATGTGGAATAGCTGGTCTGGCCTGAGACAGAGTGTTTCAGTCTCTGAGAGCAGCCCTGCCAGCAAGTGAGGTTGGGCTGGGCACAGCTACTTGCAGCCCATGGTTTTGCATTGCAACTACCCCCAGGCTTCATCTTTGGTGAGGACACAGCCATGACAGACAGGATGGCAACACAAGGCAATTGCTCTGCAGAGTTAGGAGAGGCCAGGAAGCCCTTGGCATTTACTCACCTTATTTGGCATCTCTCTCTGCCAGGACACAAAGAAAATCTACAGTGACAACGAGTGAAGGGCTGGTTCTGTTTTCCACACTTTGGCATGCACATCCTGTTTGCATCTGTGCATGTGTTGGAGCTCCCACCAGGAGCCCTGCTATCTTCCTCAAAAAAACCAGCATGCCTGCAGCATGGCTCCTGGTCCTTCATGGCTGAAAAGGCACCAGGGTACTTTCATTCACTGGGAGCATAGCCAAGGGAGTCTGCTTCAGCCACAGACCCTGATCACAGGGTTTTCTCATGTCCTCTTGCTCCACTATTGCTGTTTGCACAAATTTCTTGCTTTATTTCTATTCATTACATTTCAGTTTATGTAAGGGGGCAAGTTTGCTACAGCCTGCTCCTGTAGCAGTGGCCCTATCAGCACATCTGGTTAGCAGTACAAGGCAATTGTTCATTATTGTTTTATTCTAGATAAGACAAAGTGAAACATACCCCTTCTACTAATCTGTTTCTTAAAATGAGCAAATGCAAAGTATATAGGCATTTTCTGCATGATTTGAACCCTTTCTGTTTCTACTTTTGACTCATCTGAAGTTCTCTTCTGCTCCTTGTTTTTAATTACCCTCTTGAATTCCTGCATTCTGGAGATCATCACATCCTGGTCCATTCACCATGGTCTGATGTGAAATGGTGACTTCTGTGACAGCACCACCAGTGAGAACACACTGTCCATGCTCACAGCATTTCTTACTGTTCCAGACCCAAAGCACAGCCAACTCTGCACAGAAGTGTGCTGTGAGGCTCTGACCCAGCATGGTGTGATGCACATAGAAGACCTCTTTAAATGGGAAATACCACTCCATCTACCACAGGTATGAAAAGCAAAACATGTTGCTGTATGTTCAGTTGCACAGAAAAATATCCCCCCAAGGCAAACCACAGAGAGTCTGGACCACGGATGGGCAGATCTCTTCTTGTTCCTGACAAATGAGGCTGGCATGGCTCTGGTGCTGTGCTAACACACAACAAGAAGGGCTTCTACAAGTACATCAGCAACAAAAATACAGGGAAAAATGTTAGGCCACTGCTGAAGCAGATGGGTGTCCTGGCAACAGAAGACACGGTCAAGGCAGAATTACAGAATGCCTTCTTGGCCTCAGTCATCACTGATGAGGAAGACTCTCAGAAGACCCATACTTCAGAGACATGAGAAGAAAGCTGGAGAAAGGAACACTTCCCCTTGGTGGTTGAAGGTTGGGTTAGACATGACTAGACAGACTTCTTAACACTCATAAGTCCACAGGCCCTGATGAGATGCACCCACACCAGGTGCTGGGGGAGCTGGCAGATGCTGTGCAGCTAAGCCACTCTCCACCATGTTTGAAAAATCATAGGAAACAGGAACAGGGCCCGTTGACTGAAGGAAAGCCAATGTTACTCCCAATCTTCAAAACTGGCAAGAAGGGGGATCCAGGAAACTACTGTCCAATCAGTCTCACCTCCAGAAGGTGATGGAACGGAACATTCTGGAGGTCAGCACCAAGCACACAGAAGAAAAGAAGGTCATCAGGAGCAGTCAGCAGGGATTCCCTAAATCATGCTTGCCCAATCTCTTGTGATGGCAGGGCAGGATGGATTGGTGAGGGGAGAGCAGTGGTTGTTGTCTGCCTCCACTTCAGCAAGGCTTTGGACACCATCTCCCATAACATCCTCATAGGCAAGCACAGGAAATGTGGTTTAGATGAATGGACAGTGGGGTAGACCAAGGATTGGCTGAATGGCAGAGCTCAGAGAGTCAGGATCAGGGCAGCAGAATCCAGTTGGAGGCCTGTTGTCAGTGGTGTTCCCCAGGGATCAATACTGGGTCCAGTCTCACTCAACTCGTTTATCACTGGCCTGGATGAAGGGATCCAAGGTACCCTCAGCAGGTTTGCTGAGGATCCAAACTGGCTGTGGCTGACACACCTGAAGGCTCTGCTGCCTTTGGGCTGGGCCTTGGTGGGCTGGAGAGTTGGACAGAGAGAACCCTAATGAGGTTCACAAGGGCAAGTGCAGGGTGATGCACCTGGGGAGGAATAACCCCAGTACCAGCACAGGCTGGGGCTGCCCCACTAAAGAGCAGCTCTGCAGAGAAGCACCTGCGAGCCTTGGTGGATCCCAAGGTGACAAAGAGCCAGCAGTGTGCCCTTGTGGCCAGGAGACCCAGTGAGATCCTGGGCTGCACTGGGAAGAGTGTGGCCAGCAGGTCAAGGGAGCTGATCCTGCCCCTCTACTGGGCCCTGGTGAGGCCACATCTGGAGTGCTGTGTCCAGTTCTGGGCTCCTCAGTACCAGAGAGACAAGGGGCTCCTGGAGAGCATCCAGCAAAGGGGCACAAAGATGATGAGGGGTCTGGAGCATCTCTCTTACGAGGAGAGACTGAGAGAGCTGGACCTGTTTAGTCTAGAGAAGAGAAGACTGAGAGGGGATCTCATCAATGCATATAAATATCTGAAAGGTGGGTACCAAGAGCATGGTGCCAGACTCTTCATTGGTCCCAGTAATATGACAAGGAGGAATGACAGAAGCAGCTTTTCTTCAATACAAGGAAGAACTTTACACTGCAGATGGCAGAGCACTGGAACAGGCTCCCCAGGGAGATCCTGGAATGTCCCTCTCCAGAGACATTCTAAACCTCCTTGGACACATTCTTGCATAACCTGCTCTAGGTGACCTTGCCTTGGCAGTAGGGTTGGATGAGATTATCTTCAGAGATCCCTTCCAACCCCAGCAGTCCTGTGACTCTGTGTTTAGCATGGGCAAGCTTGACCTTTCCACTGGGCATGTGGCTGTGACTGTGGTGCTTCCCCAGAGATGTCCATAATCCCATCACATATGAAGAACTCATCCAGCCTGACCATTGTTCAGCAGTGTAAGTAACTGGAAGGTTCCAGCTCTGCTGGTGTCTATGCTCTCTCATTGCTTTTCCTAGTCCAAGCAAGCTGGGTATGTCTAACCAGAATTATTCTCCAAGTAACTCCTCCAAGCTCTTGTCTTCTGCCAGATACAATCTGCTTCAGGCTGATTAGTAGCATAATTCTTATGCTGATTTTCACCTTTACACCTCTATCTGGTGGCCATGCAAGATTCCCTAGCAGTGAAGAAATACCATGATGGATTTCAACTGCCCCTCAGGTTTCCTGAAGCTGCAGACAATATACTCAGTCTGGTTCATCAAAGATATATCAGCAATATGAACATTTCCCAAAGACGAGGTGTAAATTTGGGAAGTAGTATGTGCTTCCTTATATGTTTTCCAATTTGGTGACATCGCCCAGCAGCCAGATGCCACAGATCTGAACCCTTTCTTCAGAGTCATATTGACTATCTTCATTTAATATGATCAAAGTATCATAACTCAAATCCGAGATTTGTCACTTCTTCATGAGCTTCAAGTGAATTAATCTCAGATGTCATTCATTGAAAAAATAATGTTTTTCAGAAGAATGGAACCCTTACTCAGTTGTTAAATATGTGCTGTAAGGTGCAGCAAAGCTTTGTATGTGCTGCTGTTTGGCTATTTGATAGATATCCTTTGTCCAAATGTAGTTTGTTTTAGTTAATTCTCTTCCTTTTCCTTTCCTTTTCCTCTCCTTTCCTTTTCCTCTCCTTTCCTTTTCCTTCCCTCCCCTCCCCGCCCCTCCCCTTTCCTTTTCTCTTCCCTTCTTCTCTTCTTTCCTTTTCCTTTTCCTTTTCCTTTTCCTTTTCCTTTTCCTTTTCCTTTTCCTTTTCCTTTTCCTTTTCCTTTTCCTTTTCCTTTTCCTTTTCCTTTTCCTTTTCCTTTTCCTTTTCCTTTTTCTTTTCCTTTTCCTTTTCCTTTTCCTTTTCCTTTTCCTTTTCCTTTTCCTTTTTTCTTCTTTTCTTCGTTTCCTTTCTATTTCATTTCATTTCATTTCATTTCATTTCATTTCATTTCATTTCATTTCATGCATTGTATTTCTTTCATCATAGTATGTGTAAGACTCAGTAGTGAGTTTATTTCCCAGATTTTCTTTGCTGTCCTTCTCAAAGCTAAACATGATCACCAAACTGGAGTAATGACTGAAAAATCCTGCAAAAAATTAGTCCCAGTAAAGCAATATTAGTGTCATCTGCATTCAGATCTTTGCTAAAATTTTTCCATTAGGTACTGGCCTCATATATCAAAGATAAGTGAATTTGAGTTAATCCCAATAGAACTTTTACTGAAGTTAATTATAAGGCCATAACTGTAGCTATTTGCAGCTAAAAGTCTTATTTTAGGAATTATGCATATACAGCAAGACAGTAGAAACCTTTCTGTGCATTGCTTTGTGATTATTTAAGTGTTACTAATACAGTTTGAATGTTGGAAGTTTGGAATAAGGAATTCCCAATCACCAGATCAATAACTTTTTTGCAGCATCTGATTTCTTCTATAACCAATTTTGAATAGCAAATGCCTTCAGCAAAACCATAGGCATGAGAAGTAGCCAAAAATGGCATGAACTACAGGTTACATCCCATTTGGGTTTTTTGCCCAATTGCATCAAAGCCACAGTGCTGCCTATTAAACAGAAGTGTCTGACCCACAGGTCCTGCTCTCCAGGCATTCTCCTGTGATGAAGCAGTTGTTCCAGGGTGCTGATAGCAAAGCCACTGCCTCATTTCCCATGTGCTCCAAGCACAGAGGAACTGAAGGAGGAGTGCCATGTCTACATCTGCCCCATGCACCAGCTCTCACTGTAGGAACACAGACAGGGCCCATTAAAGGAAGAAAAGCACACAGCAGGCCTCTGCCCTGAGCATTGCTGGCATGCTGCAGGTGGGTGGCAGGAACCCATGGGTCTGTCACTTCTCTTTGGCACAGGAGAAACATCCGGGCACAGGGATGGCAGCAGCCCTTCCTGGTGCTGGCACAGGCAGATCTGCTGCTTGGTGCATTGATCTTGAAGCCAGCAAGATTAGGCAAACATTGTGAGTTAAACACATGCTTACATGCACAGCCAAGTCATTGCCAGCACCATGTATTGCTGAGCACGGACTACTGACTCCTGTGGTGGTACTCAAGAAGAGGTGAGGGATGTATGCATCTCTGGACATCCACTGAAATGTTTGTAATAGGCCAATACTAAAGATAATTGTATATATATTTTTGAGTTAATAGTGTTTTGGACAGGGAGGGGAACAAAAATTGCAACATTTAGGATGATGCATTTAACTCTGACATACAAAAGAGCAACAAAATTAATGCTTGTGCTCAGTCTCCATGGCAGCTACCCTTAGATCTTTATAGCCTTTGCCTTGCTCACACACAGACAAATATACACGCATATGCCCTTCACACTATCAGCTTGTAGGTTAGCCCTGAATATTTTTGTGGAAGTAGACCAAAAGAACTGAAGCTTGAGATCCCACCATGGTGGGCGTCTGCCCCATGAGCTCAATGGGCCAGGGAGATGAAGGAGCCACACAGCTCCTTCTCTGAGGCTGGCCAGGTGAGACTCCCAGCACAGTGCTGCATCACACCCATGCAGGAATGACCAACAGGTGGCCTGAATGTTTTCCCATTACAATTTTAACATTATAGGCTCTGGTTGCAGATTAAAACTGACCAAGCCATCTTCATTCTGAAAGCAGGAAGTGCATTTCATTTGCATAGCTCTGATGGGATTAAAGGAGGCATTAGAGTAATTAAGGTCAGGGGGGCTTACCATGTTACTAAATCCTTAAATCCACCTCCACTCCAACATAATTCAGCAATATCATGGGGCAAAAGGTCACTGAAACAATTTATGTCAGTCTGGCCTTCCATCACAAAGAGATAAATCCTTTTCTGGACAAAGAGCTTTTTGGACAGTACACATATATATTACTTCCACACAGACAACACAAAAAACTGAATCCATTAACTACCCTATGATTTGAGTTTGTTTTTTTCCCTGGGTTTTGTTGGGGAAATAATTGATATCTTTAATGCTCATGAACTTACATGGTTTCAGTTTTAAAAACCCAAACCACCAAAAAACCTTCTAGCTGATACAGATCTTAAATATGCATTCCAATAAATGTCTTCCCAAGTTTAAAATATTAAAGGATCCATCTGTTAAAATGAGAATAATAAATGCACAGGGAACATTTGGAAGATAATGTATTATTGAATATTATGTGTTCTCATGAGTAAGCTTGCAGCAGTTATCACTTTTAATTAAATGTACATTTGACACTGCTGAAGACCTTAGCTCCCAAGGCTTCATTATTATCTGTAATGCAAAGCTGCTGGATTGAATTTAAGGAGCCCTGACACAGAGTAATGGTGAGCAAAACTGCTCCAGGAACAGACACATATGTATGTATTGCCTTTTGCAAATTCAGTTAGCTCAAAGCCAAACAGATTTTACTGGGTGTCCTTCTCCACTTGCAGCCTTTATTGCCAACTTAACCATAAACTGTATCACACCAAAACAGTCCTAGAGGTACTGGGTAGAGCTCTGCACCAGAGAAGTTGTGGCATGCTGGACAGAAGAGGGATTTGCAGAGCTCTCAGCCAGGTAATGCTTCATGATATTTTAATGATGACCTTGACACCATGTCATACTTAACCCACCATTTGACACACCTAATCCAGCAGAAAATGTTGCTGCAGGGGTGGTACTATACGTGGTCTTTAAAAGGCCCCTTCCAACCCAAACTATTCCATGATTCTACCTGTCTAAGCTTTCCGAGACACCTGATTCAAGCCCCTAAGGAAAACAAAGGGAGTCGAGGGATGAAAAAAAATGGGACTGAAACCAAAGAGACTTGTCAGAATTACTTTAAATATGCTATGAATAAAGAAATCATGGATTCGAAACTGATGGACGTAATTGAAGCATCTTTAGCCCTGCTACGTGCTGTCAGGAAGTTATCAAGTTGTCTTGAGACAGCTTTGGTGACACACTTGTCACCATTGGTGACCTCAGTGTCACTCCAGCCGTACATGTGATGGAGCAGGTAGCAGTGTCAGCAATGGGATAGCAAATAAAAGTGAGAAACTCCAAGCTACAAATTTCATGCCAGAGATAATCCAGAATCAGAAGAAATTATTTTTCTTCTAAGCCATAGGGTACAGTGAACATGCAGTGCAAGACCCCAGTCTGCAGCCAGGTGCTGCAATACAGCCGTATGCAAGGAAATAAACTGGGGGGGGTGTTCCCTAGCAAGGGAATTCGTGAGTCACCCCTACACAACTTTGCCCCTGGGATGGACTGTCTGGGGAGTGCAAGGAGACCAGGGAGTGACTTTCATTCACCATTTGCTTGTCAACTTGCATTTACATAAAGCAGCAATTAAATTCCTGAGTTTGCTATTTCCCCAAAAAAGAAGTTTTTCCTCAGTTCCCCAGATTACAGGGGTTGCTCCTTGCACCTGGAACACCCATGCCTGGCTCTTGTGCATAGCATGCCTGCATGTGTGTATTTGCATGCACATCTCCCCATGATCCCTGCTACCGGAGGCTGGTGCAACACTGATTTGAGGAGAAGCCTCATTTGCAGAAACTGACCCTGCCCTGGTGGTGCAGGGAGCATTGACTAAACAGCCAAGAATAAATGCAGTCGTCTTTGACTTTTAAGAGGCTGACATGGTGAGACACCAGAGACACTGAGGTAGATAGCGCCGGCCTGCTGGCCCTCAGGCTGTGCCAGTGCTTCAAGCCCTGGCACACAGTGGGGATGTGCCCTGCCCCTGAGGAAGGAACCCATGCAGCCACTTTGGGTGCTGGCACGGCCTTGTTTTCACCCTCCTCCCTCCCAGGGCCCTGACCTCTCTGTGCTGAGAAGCCCTAGGATCAGCCACCCAAATTTCTTTCCAGATGTGAACAATGGCTGTATCTGCATCAACTGGCTAGGTGCAGCCCAGGATATCCCTCCACACAGAAGCATCCCAGCTCCTGTCCCTATCCTCAGCAGCAACATCTAAAGGCAGTGGTGTCTGAGCCAACAGTGCTCTGGGTGTCAGCTTGCTCTGCTGTGCACACCTAGTGAGACTGCACTGTCCCAGACAAATTATTACAACATTTTCTCCACCCAGGAAGCCAAAGAGACAAGTATTTTGGTATTATTTTTAAAACTCTATCTCGTAAGTCAATGAAGAAGACGGAATCTGCTTGAACTCCAAAGCAATGCAACTTCAGAAAGAAAACCTAAAAAAAGAAAGAAAAACATGCTGTGAAGAAGGGGACACTTGGACATTCTCTTAATCAAAGGGACAGACATGGCTTCTTGACCACTGACTGCTCCCAGCATCCCTACGAGAGTAGATGAGATGTCTGCGCTAATTAAACAGCATCTGCCATCTCCACAGGCTGTTTGAAAGTGCTGACTAGCTGGTGAACAGATTAGCACTGTCTGACTCCTCTACTAATAACTGATTCGTTACCCAGATTTGGCAATGCTTTTCTAATTGTCAGTTAGAACTGCTGACATTCCTGAATATTGCTCCTCATATGTAAATAATATTTATTTAAGGGTACTGGGGACTCTGTTTTGATTTAACAAGTTCAAGTGAGCTTACCTGGAAGGACCAAACCAGTTTTACCTCAGCTGGTATCTTAATTTCACAGCAAACCTGTCATTAGAATTGTTTCCCTTACAAGGACATATTTTAAATCATATGCCTAAATTTTGGGAAGTATCTTGAGTTGGGTTGGGATCAATAAAGCTGCTTTGGAGTGGGTTTAGTCTTTGAGAAACCATTAAGCCACTCTACTGAAGAGTGAAGTTTGACCAGGGCTGGTAGTAGAAAAATTTTTTTCAAAAGGCAGAAATGTAGACAATTCGAAATTCCTCTCAGAAAAAAAATCTAATAGTGAAAGTGCACAGCTATGTTTTGTCTGTGGTTTGTTTATGTAGGTTATATACCAACTAAAGAAAGTGCCTTTTCTGAAAATCTCGTTAGGATTATTTATGACACCATCTTTTAAAATAGTCTGGGAAAAATATTCTGACGAAAATCATAAGCATGTAGTTGTTTTAAGTTCAAAATATCAAAATATGAAGTAATAAAAAGTTGTGGTTTTATTTTGCTTTGCCCTATTTCAATTTCTTTATGCTTTTTTACTACAAGTCTGCTGAACAGATGGCCACTAGCTCCTGACAGCGATACTTCACTAAGTCTTGGCAGGATGATGATGGCTCAATCACC
Organism: Haemorhous mexicanus; assembly: GCF_027477595.1. Lineage (NCBI taxonomy): Eukaryota > Metazoa > Chordata > Aves > Passeriformes > Fringillidae > Haemorhous > Haemorhous mexicanus. The sequence continues at coordinate 67,916,070 of NC_082381.1, forward strand.
CATTAATTCCATGGAGGATAATGGCTGAAAGCACCAGATCAGGTCACTCTTGTTGACCAGATTGTGCAAATCTGTACTGGGAGGGGGAGGGGGAGGAGAAGGGGGAAGGTTTCACTGATTCATTTGAAAGCCTTTTTATTTCAACGTGCAACATTCACACATCAGTCATTTTATCCCCACCCTGTCCTCCTGTGATCATCCCGTCTGGTGAAAAAATTTTAATATTTTTCACCTGCTATAAAAAAATCACTGTCATACATGATGGATTTTCAATGAAAACCACTGCTGTGAGGTAATCATTACATAGATGTGATACCTGATGTTGATTCATACCTGGAGGCCAAGATGCAGCCCACCATAGAAACTGACCCTAGAGGCATCACACCCTTGCCAGATGGGTGCTTCACATCCCTGAGGGCTGGGCAGGCACCTGGACAGCTGGTCCTTCTTCAGGGGCTGCCACTGGGAAGGGGGCAATCAGTCCTGTAGGCAGCATGCTGTTGAAATGGGAATCACACTCACTCTCAGTTCTTCTTCACCTCAAATTCAGTTTTGAAATGTCCCTATTTTCTATATAACACAATTTTAAGTGATTCTTCCATTAAGAGAAAGTGAGAAAGGAAAATGGCAGACCACCGATAAATACTGGTATTACGATTTTTTTCTAAAAGAGAGAAATATGGAATAAATTTACTTGCTTCATTTCTTTCCTGCCTGCATTTTACATTTTTCACGTGGTTGTGTGGACACTCTGCAATCTGTCTCACTAATGAATATAGACAGTAGCAGTAGGTGGGAAGTTGCTTATTTGCATCCTTTGCACCTCTGTGTAAAATTCATTACCAGTTTATGTTACACTGAAAGGCTCTTGGAAAGTGGTCAAAACACTTGAAAACCTGAGCTGTCACAGCCTGATGAATTTCACATGCAGGTCCAAACGGTGGAGTCCTTATTCAGCCTCCAGCAAAGCAAAACTCTCCATGCAGCCAATGGCTGGGAAGAGGTTGAGATTTGCAAGGAAAGATGTTGAGCTGGGAGCCTTCTACAGCAACAGCTATGGCTCCAACAGCTGGTATATCCAGATTTAGAAATTGCCCCAAAGATGTGTACAGGCACTCCATGCACAGGTAAAAAGACTGTGGCAAGCGATTTTGGCATCTGTTAGAAGATCCCTAGCATTGCTTCCAGCAAATATGATGAATGCTAATGTTAATGTCAGGCAGAGGAGGCTGCTGCAGTCAGTGGTAGCCAGAGCTCACCTGGCTCAGTGATCCTCTTGAGTTACCTCCCTGATCTGGGCCTGGCTGCTGTCGACACCTGGAGAAAAAACAGCAGCCAAACACAATGAAAAGGCAAAACAAAAAAGTGGACAGGTTTAGTGATGCATGGAAAGTATTCACACCCTCAGGGCCTGCTGCACAGTAGAGGCAGAGGACATGAGCCTTCTCTCAGAAGGCACTGGCCACAGAGAGCCTTCCACACACAGCTGTCTGGTGACCTAAAGCCTGATGTCCCTCTCCTGTGGGCAGAACAAAACAAAAGATGCATTCTCATTGTAACCCTGGGAGGCTGGAAAGAATTAAATACTGTGACTTCTATTTTTGTGTGTTACCGATGTTGAGCTTGGATGTTTTCAATTAGTGTGTCCACTCATCTTGCAATTTATGATGACCAGTCACCAGATGAGTGGTCACTCTGTTTCTAAACCATCCAGGCACTTCAACTCCTCTGGATGGTCCTGGAGAGAAATCAGCAAAGTCTCAATGCTGAGAAGAGAGCTAGTACAGCAAAGCTCAGCTAATGACTAGAGCTTCTTCAAAATTCAAAGCTGTAGAACCCCTCTTCTCTTTCTATTTGTAGATATGTTCTTTCTGAAATATCCATCTTCACCAAGTGCCTGCCTAAACAGAGTCCAGATATTCTCCAAATATTTTTCATGAGCACAGAAACTGGCATTCTCTGCAATATCTGAGATCCAGCCAGCAAAGTTTTCCACTAGTGTCCTGTAGCCAGACCATGAAGAAGGCACAACGTTCCAGCCCTCAGCATCCTTCCTGGCAGGGGCAACATCACCACCATACCCACTATGAGTCAGCCAAAGAGGACCCACTGGACAGCTTTGTTTAACCCTATCCCTGCCAGTGGTCTGATCAACATGATGTTGAGATGATGTTTATGGGAAAAAAAGGCACTCTTCCTCTGCCCCAGGGCCTGAGGGTCCCTCTTTTTTAACGTGTTTGTAAATAAATCTCCATTTCCAAGGAAACTGTTTCCTGTTAAACCCTATTAAACACTCCTCTTCTTGTCCTAGCTTCCTGTGTTTGAAAGACCTTAACACTGTTTGTCATTTCACCATACCTAAGTGACCCTAAATGAAGTAAAGACTCATTTACAGCTACATGTTATATAAATGATGTGTAAACAATGACAAATACAGTAACAAGCGTGTGGAGAGATGACCAGAGAGTTCCAGTTGTGGGAGCAGACCAGATCAGTGCTGTTGCAGAGGCCAGGACACATCCACTGAACTAACATTTCAGCACTGAAAAAAGACTGAAAGGAATTTCAGGGAAATATTTTCTTTCCACAGCTTCAGAATGTTTGGATAGTTCCCCTACACCCCTTTATAAAGGAAAACATGTGCAAGAAAATTAGTAAACGTCATTTTATTTATAAACAGTAGTGCTACCCTAAGGTACATTCTTTATTTTCTCTGACTATCATCTTCTCCTTCCTATACTTGTAGCTTTAATTCCCTTCATACAATAGACACTTCTTACGTGTGAGGATAGGTATTTCAGCACAATAACCTGGTGGAGCAAATCAGTATTTCTTCCTAGACATTTCCTTGCCATTCTCTACAAAGCCTTTTCCATACTGATTTTTTAAGGGATTCCTAAAATCACCTCAGTGAATTGTTGACTTGGCTACAATCTTTTGACTTCATCACCATCCACCCACTGGATTTAGATTCAGTTAGTCAAAAGTTCACATTGTGCAGCAGCAGCTGCATGGCACATGACATACACTAAGTTGGGTATCAAGTTGGACAAATCCAAATCCTTCAATTAGGTGAAAGAAAATCTTGTGACATGCCTCCCCGTGTGAACTGGGAGTATTTATAAGTCATTCACAGCCCCAAAATAATTTTTTGTTGGCATTCATAGCTGGTTTAGAATAGGAGTGGAAGTGAAAGACTTCACAATATATTTATCAGCAATCTCCCAATAGTAGGGAGAGTCAAAGTATTATGTGCATTTCCATTGCAATTAGCTTGCAATTAACATCTGTACACTAGGCTTGCACAGATAGTTTTATGTTCTGTTTTCAGAAAAATCACCAACCTAATGACAAGGATTGGCTTTCACAGGTTTTTCCACTGAATAGTGATGATGGCAAGAACAAAATAAATTTAAAATATTTAAATTTCATTGCATCATATAATCAATGAATAAAAGAATCATTTACTAAATTATGCTTCCATGGAAAAATTGGTCAGCTTGCTCTGATTCACTTATTTCCATCATGCATAAATGTTAAGGTCACTGTGAGCTTTGCCATTAATGGGGCTCAGGATTTCCTCCTAAGAACGGATTAGTGGGAAGGTCAGATTTTGTACAGAAGGTTAAACACAGACATTTCATGTTGGCATTATGAACTCCATCATACTGTTAAATGATAAAGATTTTGCACCAAACCAATGCTGTGTGAGCATGCTTACTTTAATCAGGTCTTTAAAACAATTTTTTAAGATGGGAGTGAAGTTCCATTTATCACAAGTTCAGGGACATTTATCATTAAGTGCAGAGATTAATAGTTCCGAGAAGACCGTTCCTAGGGTATTCTAGGTACTAGTAAATGTTGGGGGGGGGGGGGGGGGGTATGTTTGGTTTGGGGTAGGTTTTTTGTTTGGTTTTGGTTTTGTTTTTATTTTGGGGGGTTTTTTTTGTTGTTAGTTTTTTGGGGGTTTTTTGGTTTGGGTGGTTTTTTTTTTTTTTGGTAAATGGAAAGTGTGCAACCTTGGATTTGCACAATTTATCAACTTCCTATTTCTACACAATCCAGATTATCTTGCTTTCCACCTTGTGCAGCTGCTTCTCAGGAATGATAAGGATCCATGTTGTACTAAAAAAGGCAGTGTCTCTTATACAATCTTTTAAACTATTGTTTAAACTACCCTGCATGTCAAGGGTTAGAAATATCACCTGAAGTCCACAGTTCCTTTCCTTGTTTTCTCTTGTTATTTCTCTCCACTTATGTTGACCCATGGTCTTTATTACTAAGCTTAGAATCAGCACCTTTCTAAGTTTCTTTTCATGGTAAAGTGAGGAAAATATGTTCTAGAGATATCTGGATGTAAAACCTGCAATCATATACATCTGGTACTTATTGAGAATAAATACTATTACAGGGTTCCAGGAAGCAGGTTTGTCACTGAGTGCTTGTAAAGGGTCTGCTGTATCTTTATGACTCAGAGGAAGAAAAAGACAGGGTAGTAAAAGAGCTAAAGAGCAAGGAAACTTCCATTTTCAAACTCTGGGTTTCCAGAAGTAAGTTTGCAGCTAGTCTATTCTGTTGAGAGCTAAAGAGGATTCAATTCCAGAAAATTTTCCAGGCTCAAGAACAGTTTATAAAGGAATTGCTCCTCCACTTCTGTGTTATTATTGTACTATAAGTGACATTACACTCAGGTAACTGATGAATGCTAAAAGGGGGGGGGACATTGTTCCAGAAGTGCTTGTAAAGACAAAAAACAGTTGGATCTGTTTGATACTGTGCAAATAAAAAATATGCTTATGAGCATTGTCTTCCAAATAGAATAATTTTTAGGAATTTCCATCGTTACTTTATATCATGATGGCACACATATTTTGAGGTTAGGTTGCCTTCTATAAAGACGGACATGAGAGTTACAGAACAGGAAAACAGAAGTAAGTGGAAACCCCTTATTAACAGCAAGTATGTTCAATATAACATAGAATACTATTCATGTTAAAAAATTATTTACCTCTGCTGAAATTATTGGGCAGGCAAAGGCCACTGCTTTCTCAAAATTGCACTCATGTGCAGAGACCTGCTGGCAGCTCATGAAGATGACATGGCTTTCTGACCTGTAGACTCTTTTCATGTTGCACAACTGTGCTGAGCTCTCTCAGGGAATCCAGGATCAAATGCAGAAGCAAACATATTCACTAGCAGACACCCAAACTTTACAATTAGTAACTGGAACAGCAAGAAGGAACTAAACTAATTGAATAAAAAACTAAACCCATAAGCACAAGGATCCACATCTTCATTACATGTAAATGTCATTGTTCACCTTATACTAGTAAGGGAATATGAAACATACAAAGTACTCAAAAGAAAATACAAGATTGAACTCTGTCAGGATTTAATTTTTGACAGGAAATCCTGTGTGAATTTCTATTTCCTTTACCACAATGGCTGGTGTTGATAGAGTTCATATACCTGCTTCTAAAGGTGATTATCCAGCTTCCCTGCAACATCTCTTGCAGATATGAAGTCATAATCAAACACAAATGCAGACATCTGTTTTTCAAGTCTGCACCTAATTCATTTCCCTGTAAGCAGAAGCTTTGCATTCAGGGAGGCCAGACTCCCCTTGGGCACTCAGCCTCAGGCTCCCTTATCACTCTGAACCCCACCATGCAATTAGCATGACTGAATCTACCACTGCTTGCAAAGGTGTAATCTTGCCATGAACTCACTACATCAGGAGATCTTTTAGCTGTACCAAGACAGCTGCAAGACGCAAGAGAAACCTGAGCAGATACTGCTGTTATCAAGAAGATATTTCTAGTTTAGCAACCTCACCACAGACTACAGCTTTGTCTTCCAAGCAGAAAAATTAAGCCTTTTTTTTCTTGTAATCTTGCAGTTATTGAAGTAGTATGTCTCTGAGAGATTATTCTCATTGGAACATTACCCTGAATCACTCTTGTCTGCATCAGCAGATGTAAATGGCTTTTTTTCTGGCCTTTCTTCCAGAAAATACTTTTGTTCAAGTGCATATTTCTGGAAAAGTCTATTGAATATAGTGTATTAATTGCATGCACACATACTTTTCTAAACATGAACATGAGCTCAAGCATAGTATATTTCAAATCTTATTTCCCACAGATCACCAGTTAACCTAATTTTTCAGATGTATTTTTCATTTGAAGGGCTTCCTGACTTAGACTTCATTACCCTGGAGTCTTCAGTTTTCTACAGCACTTTTGCTTTTCCAAGATATCCACCTGCATCCCATGGACAACCCCACACTGGAGCAGGTGTGTGCCCAAAGGAGGTGGTGACCTTGTGGGAAGTACATGCTAGAGCAGGCTTCTGGCAGGATATGTGACCCTGTGAAGAGAGGAACCCACACTGGAGCAGGGAATGAGCATAAGAAGTCCTCACCCTGAGGAGGGAGGAATGGCAGCTACAGCATGTGATACACTGCCTGCAAACCCAATTGACAGTCCCCTGATGTTGCTTGTACAAGAGGTCAGAGAAAACAGGAGTGAATTTGAGCCTGAAAAGAAGAGAGGAGTGGGAGAAAGGTGGTTTTAGATCTAATTTTTATTTATTTATTAGTTTGATTTGATTGGTAATAAACTGAATTAATTCCCCCTCTCTAAGCCTGTTTTTCCTGTGAGAGGTCTGTGGGCTGGGAACTGGCCACATACTTGCCTCTTGGCATCAGGGATTTCAAGCAGGATCTGGATGTACAGGGTAGCTGGAACAAGACTTGCAGCCTACAAAAACCTCCCCTCTAATGCATTTTTTACAGCTTCTGAAATATTTAACACAATCTCTTTCTTGTGTTACTCTGCAGAAATTTTAATTAGAGGAAGTATTGCTGGGTGAAGTAATGCACCAGTTCTTTCCTCAAGGAGAGTCGGCTGGGAGGCCTCTTTCCCCAACATGTCTGGCACAATCACCCATGAGGAAAGTGTAACTCTTTGTGAAGAGGGGGCTCTCTTGGCCTCAACAACCTGCCTTTATGGCAGTGTGGGCTGGTACTTCAGAGCTGGGTTCCTTCTTCTTTTGCCACTGAAGCACATAATCTACCCCAAAGTCCAAGTCATGAAAGGAGAAGACAATAATCATTCTCCCTAAAACCAGGTTACCTATTTTCACTCTACCCTGAATGGCTGTGGAGATCAAATGAATTTATTAATTTTTACATGGATGGGGTCAAATTTAATCTTGCTAGCACCATTTAATCAGTGGCAATATTGCTGAACCCCTGGTTCAGGGCTGGAAGCTGATGTTTAAACCACAAGCTGGTGAAACATTTCATGGTACTAAATTACCATGTGTACCCAGTGATGCAAAAGCTGACCTTTTATTCTACAGACAGCTAAAGCTAAAAATGCATCCCCATTCAAGCTGCTACGCAAATCTTTGGGAGTGACACTCCTGGGTTACGTCTATGGAAATCAGATCTGACAAAACTGCACTGCTCCTAAGAGTGTGAAACCCAAAGCCCACCCTGAACGGAATCCTGGAGGCTGCACTGAATCCTTGGAGGCTTCCCTTGAGCCATCCCTTTGGTTCAATACAGAAAATTCCCGTTCAGTCTTGCATCTCCTATCTTCAGGTAAACCCATAGAATGGCCATGAGTCAGACATCAGACATTACCAAATATTTCAGTGTATTGCAACGGGAAGAACCAGGCCCAAATTGTTTAGTAACTAGCAGAACACTCTATACACTAATGCCAGTATACCTTTGCTCTTTGGGCCAGATCAATGCACCTGAAGTGATAACTTTTATAAACATAATCAGAAATGTTCAGCCTCATATTATCTCACACTATTATTTGTGGGCTTGCAGCAGAAAAGACTTTGGCACAAACTGAATCCATCCACTTCATTTGGGGTACATCTTAATCCCACCTTCCTGGTTTTTGAATGTTTTTTAAACACTTGTATTGTTGTATAACAGTTTCTGCTAGCCTGTTTATAGTCATCCCTAGTTCTCAGATCAAAGAGCACCATCTGCCCTGGGCTCTTCTGTTATAATACAGTGTGGGAAAACAAAGAGCAAACCCAAACTAGGAACATCCTTCAGCTGTGACCTGTGAGGCAGGAGGTGAAAAGGGGAGGCAGTGGGAGCAGCCCCAAGGCTGCATCTCTCTCCCTGCTAAAGGCTCTGGAAATCACATTCCAGCTGGTTCCCAAAGACTGGCTGCATGCACACTCACCACAGGAGGTAATACAGTACTGTAGAAGAGTAATCAAAGAAGGAAACCAAATAGCCCTATTGGGAAGGCCCTCCAAGTGCTATAAACTTGTAACAGTTATTTCATCTTAGAGTCAATCAAAATATATCTGTTTTCTAAAACTCAGTGTCTGAAGGCAAAGTGGGAGGCCTGCTCTCTCTGGACCCAGAGCTAACATTGAGGCTCTCACTCCAGAGGAGTGTGCCTTACTGGAGACACCCAGATACTGGCACACTTTGCAGGTGCTGCTGAGGCAGGGAAAAAATATTTGATGCATAATTTCACCTGGTGATATCCTTTGTTTAATACAGCTTGGAGAGCATAAAGCAGCTGAGGAGTGACAGGGGTAAAGTGCTGCAAATATCAAAACAAGTGGTAGATGGAAACACAAACTGCTGGAAGAGATGCTCTGGAAGACTCCAGGTAGGTGCCCACTGCCACAGCCCTCAGGGCTGGCTCTTGTCCTACTGCTCCACCAGGCCAGGCTGCTCTCATATACTCTGCCAAAGACCCTAGAGGATATGCACTCCGGTAAGGACAAGGAAAAATGAAGGGAATTGGCTAAACTCGCAAATCAGAAGGACTGCTAGGATATAATACAAAACCACTGGAATAAACAGGGATGAAATCGGCATTCCTTCTTCACAAACTGTGCCAGTGTTTCTAAGTCTTGACTGCCTGAACTTAAGCTCTGGTTGAAAACTTCCATGCAACTATAGTAATGAGCATTTTTTAGGCCAATAACAATAGCTCATGGGCTAAAGAGTAGTATTTCCCAACACAGATTATCTTAATCTCCAGTGCAGTGCTGGGTATATTTTTGTAGCTAAAGCATTGGTGTTAGCTTTATAACCTCAAACTATACATATGGATCATAGCACAAGGTTTATTTGCACATATTTTTTATAGCTTGCTTGCTTATTTAATGATTTATGGACATCATTAAACACTGCTGCTCTGCCTTTGAGATGCTCCAGGAGCAAATGGAAGTGACTTGGAAGAGCACCATCTCTTTGCCTGGTGAGGAATGGAGAGTTCAAAGGTCTAAGCACTCCTTTTTGCCTAATCTTCTGCCCTCATTATGGGCATCTCTAGAGCCCATTCTCCACTGGGCTAGGACAAGTAAGCAAGGACACACAGGACTCAGCTCCTCCTTCTTCACAGCTGACTTCACCTCAGCCTTTTTCCAAGCAAGGCAGGGCCTCCCTGTGCCCTCACAGGACTCCTGTATCCTAATTTATTGTCCACGGGTTTGGGAATGGGGCACTCTGACAAACTCTCACAAAGGCTAGAGGAGCACTTGTCATAAGAGGAAGAGTTAAGGTTGTTGTGAAAGTGATACTGCGGAAGGCAACTCTCAATTTTTCCAGTATTAAGAGGTTTAAGTCAATTGCGCTTCAAGTCTTTAAGTACTGAATTCATGTTTTGGAAAGTACCAGGAACCATCAACCTCTCTACCTGATGGCATTCATTTTTCAGATGCTTCCAAATGTAACAACAATGTTGCTTTTCCCATGTATAATGGCTCCCACCTTTTCAGCCATCATATCCCAACATCACCAAAAAGAATTGCAGTAGAAAAAGGGCTGGGGAAATGCCATCATCAACATGCAGGACAACTGCCCAAAACCTGCATACATGAGCACTCTTCCTGTATTCACACCTCTCCTTGGTGCTGTTTGTGCCAGCAGAAATCTGCATGGGGGAGGATCACAAATCACAGCATCCAGAGGGCAGCCCTCACTCCTGCAAGCCACAGCAGGCAGGCAGGCTTTGGGGAAGGAGAGTGGGTGGCAAGCCAAGAGCAACACAGGATAAGTTTGCACTGAGATAGGAACATTTGCCCACCTTGGCCCAGTAGACTCCACAGGTAGTTCAGTGTCTCTCAGCAAGGAGTCTCTGAAGAAATGCTAGATGTCAAGTTCCCTTAAACAGAGGCAGTGGAGGATTTGGACTGTGATAACATGACATACATTAAGACTGGTGCAAAGTCAGAGAGCCTATTTGTGGAGGATTTGGTGGTTATTTTTTTCCCCTGCTGTTCACTGAAGAAATTGTGGCAGTCTGGCAAATGCTGTACACAGCCCTCTTTCTGTGGACCATGCCTCAGGGACACTTTGACAGAAGGACAATGCCTCTCAACAGAACACACTTACTGCAGGAAATCAGTATTGGGGCTTAATAGGGCTGGGCCAGTTGGAGTTTTAGAGCAATCTGCGTATGAAAAGCATATGTGTGTGGGGCAGGCTGTATCTACAGAACACACTGTGTCAAGTGACCCCAGAATAAATTTATCCTCTCTCCCTTCTAAGGCATAGTAACTTTCAGAACAGATGGAGCATGTGTGGGAGTTTCAGAGCCCATTGAAACATTGACTCTGAGAACAACAGTTTTGCTCTTAGGACTGAATTTTGACAAGAAAAAAAGCAGGTGGAAACATAGCAATTCCACAATTCATATTCCCAGAGCTGTCAGAAATGCCCCCAGCTGCCCATAAACCATGTCCTGCTGTGCATGCAACCCCAATTTCCTTTACTTTCTCACCTTAATCCATAGAGAAACAGTCTGTACCCCAATTATTTTTTTCTAGTACTCCCTCCCTAGATGTTCTTGGGTGTCAACCACCATACTTCAAGTGGATGACCTGTTAGCAGCCCAGAGAGGATCAGAGGCACAGTGTGATGTCCAGATGTAAGCAACCAGTAAGTGGTGTACTGTTAACAGCAGTAACATTTGGATGGCATATGAGTTTTTTGAAAGAGGGTTGCATTCAGGAGTCTCGTTCAAATCACCCCAGATTTGGCCTCTAATCCACACTTGGAAAGCAGCTTTCAAGGGAATTCTACAATTCATATTAACCATTTAGGTATGTCTGCATTGCACAATGCAATGTACTGGAGAGCTTACTCAGTCTAATACCAGATAAGCTAGCTCCCAAAACAGAAACATCACAGCTGCCCCAAACAGAAGACAAACCACCTACATTCAAACTAATCTCCATACATGCTGTGTCATTGGCATGAAGATTCAGGTGGAGCTTGCTCAGGTCGCAGTGAGGCACTGCACTACCCTGTACAGACATGCCTTCAGAATACAGACAACACTGTGAAATAATGTCAACCTTGTTTTTACCCTGGCTTCCTAAGAAAAATACTCTTTTGTAACAACAGTGTTTATATCTGTCAATCCCATATGCCTCTCAAAAGTTTTTGATCCTGTTGCTGTCCTTGCCAGTTAAATTTAACAGAGATGGAGGCTTCCAGTTTAAGAGCATTAGGTAGCTACATATAAGGAAGAAAACCCAAATGAATATTCCCAGTGAGGGAAGGGCTGCAGTGGGAGTTCACCTCCAATTTTGGAGGGCTGGAAGAATAAATGGGAGAGAGACTTAGGAAAGCAGGCTGATAGTGCTTCATGGTGGCTGGGGACAGAAAATCCAAAAAGCAGCCCTGAAGAGAAGTGTGGAGCTTTAAGCAAACACTTCTCGCATACATTTTAACCTTTCAGCATCCAGTAGCACCACTTAAGATAACTTAAGATAACAACACTAAAAGATAGAGGCTTTTATTTTTTAGCTTGAAAAGCTAAATACTTCTCACATTGCTTTCATGCCATGCAGCAAATTTGGGACAGTTGTTTTCCCCAGCTGTTGTTGCAAGATTTTTGGTGTCTCTGGCCCCAATGCTGCAGGCAGCCGGAGGCTGGCAACCACAGAATCATAAAATCTTTCACACTGGGACATACCTCTGAGATTGTCAAGTCCAACTTTCAGCTGATCATAGTCTTGTAAGCTAAAGCATGTCACTAATGTCACATCCAGTTTTTTCTTGTTCATCTTCTGGAATGGTGATTACACCACCTTCCTGACCAGTCCTAAGTGTTTAACAACCCTTTTCATAAGATATTATTTCTGATGTCCAGCTTGAATCCCCCCTGGCACAGCTTCTAGGCTGTTTCCTGTAGCCCTGTCGCTTGTTTCCTGGGAGAAGAGACTGACCCCCACCCGGCTACAACATCCTTTCAGGTGGTTCCCCCCAAGCCTCCTTTTCCCCAAGCTTAACAACACTGGCTCTCTCAGCTGCTCTTCATATGACTTCTGCAATCCTTCACCAGTTGCATCGCTCTTCTCTGCACATGCTCCAGCACCTCAACATTTTTCTCGTCCTGAGGAGCTCACAACTGGACATAGGGCTTGAAGTCTTGACTCACCACTATCAATATTGGTACCTTCATTTGTGCACAAACTTTACACGAAACAAGTGAAATTCAAAATTCAGGAGTTGGAACAAGGAATACATGCCTTGGTATAGAAGACAGCACTCAGTCTTGATGACTTGATAGGGACATTCTGGCCAGGCTGGGACAGGATTTCTGCACCAGAGACGCAAAGACTGGATTGTCTCTGACAGCTGCTTCAGAATAAGTCCACGGAAATTCCTACTGGCCATTTCTAACAACCTCATAGCACGGGAGAGACCAGGGCCACAGGGAAGGAGGGCTGGCTGGGACAAGTCAGCACACGTCTGTTGAGACTCATCAGCCCAGCTTTATCCCCTCTCCAACAGTGTGACTGCAGTTCAGTGTGGTGTACACCTCTGCAGCTGCCAACAGGCACCCTCAGGCTCCAGAAAGACATACAGAGAAAAACAGTACTGTAATTTATGCCACACCTTCTTATCTCCTCCTTTCACCATCAGGATGCAAATTAGTCATAGCTTTAGTAAGTGATTACATAAGCATCATATTAATTTTGTTCATATTTCCCCAAAGAAATCAGCAAATTCTTAGAACAACTTGGACTCACAGATTTGCAGATTTCTTTTCCAGGCAGTTTGGACTATTGGCAGCTGAGGTGCAGTCATTTATCATTTCACAATGAAGATAATCTGGTTAACAAACCAAATTTCTTCCAAAAGAAAAAAGAAAGAGCAAGCAAATAGGCAGTGACAATCAAAAGCCATGAGAGGGTTTGGAGGAGAAAGCAACTTTGTTTCAGCCCATTGTTTTTTTGCATTGTATTGTCTAAAGCTGCCTGAAGGTTCATGTGTTGCCATCCAGAATATTCTATTACACAAAGCATTATTCAAAGATACAGGGAAAGACTGCACATTTGCAGATGGAAAAGGTCTTAAGGAAGTTCAATATAAAAATGCCCAAAACTCTCAATCCTATATGATTTGATAGCCCCAGAGGACCCATCAAGAACACCTCCCACTGACTGCCACCTCCTCCGACTTTTGCTGAATGATACATGCACAAGTTTCACTGGAAGAAAAAATAAGTTTGATGAGAAAATTTGCTGCTGCATTCATTTTGAGTGCAACAATAGGGCAGTGAGAATGAGCTCTTGGCGGGCATGTGAAATCCCCTCAGCACAGCTTAGATTAACTTGAATTGTGCTAAAGAAGTAGACCCACACAGTCTTTGGCCAGCCCTTGCTCTGCTCTTGCTCGTTGCTAAGTGCCTTTCTGGGGAAAAATAGCTTCTTGAAAACCTGTATGAGCTAAGCCAGAACCTGCCTGATCCTTCTTCAGGCATGGGGCTTCTCCTGGCTGCAGATATGGACTGACACTGGTAACACCCGTCTTAACTTGGGAGAAGGAACAGGGCTTATTCTGTAAATAAAGTTATATTCTTTTATCTTCACATGAAATATTCTCAGCCATGAGCACTCTGCAGGAGAACAGGCTGATAAAAACCAGAAACCTTGAACTGCCAATTTTATGATTTATTTCTTGCAACAGACAACCCAAGACTCAGAGGGGATGAAAGACAATGTCTGAGCATAAAGTTGCAAAAGGCCAAGCACAAAATTCCTTGCCTGTAAGCACCAAGAAATACAGAACAACACAAACTTCTCCACCTCTTCTACAAAATTTGTCAGCCTGGGGCTGAATGATGCCGCCTTGCAGTTCCACTGTGGAGACAACCAACGTAAAAAGGTCCCCACACAGGGCACAGTGGATGGAGTTCACAATAGCCCTGCTGCTGAAACACCCTTTGCCACAAAACCCATGGTGAAGAAGACAGTAGGCACCCATCAGCCATCAGCTTCTCTGGCCCATTCTCAGGGTGATGCTGGTCTGGTGGGTTTGCCTGGAGGTGCCCATTGCTTCCCAGTACTTTCCTCTTCTGCTCTTCAGGCTCAAAACAATGCACCTACAATGACTTCATACCTCTCAGACCAGGATTATCTGACTGGGGGCACTGAGAGGGAGCAGAACAGAATGGACTGTGCTAAAAAAATAGAAGGAATATATCTTTGCCAAGTTCTATTCCTGGAGAATGTTTGGGTATAAAAAAACCCAGAGCTAAATATCCTAACAGTCTCTCTTTTGACTGCTGGTCATCTCCTGCCTTCATACAGGGCTGTCTCCAGACTTTCCCTTGAGGTGATGTGGTTATCACAGATAAAAGAAAACAGGCATTAAAAACCCCCTTTTAAACCAAACAACTGGAGGAAAATGTGCTTCTCTGTTATTCAGTGGCCAAACAGTCAGCATACTTGTTTAGAGCCCAAGAAACTGTGTCCAGGTCCCTCCTCAGCTTGACAGGCTTTACCGCAAAATCTGCCTGCAAAGCATCCTCCTACACTGGTGTGTTCAGGAAAGCAGTGGTTTCTTCCCCTCGCAGACATTCTTCTTTGGGTCAACACATATTTGCCAGATTAGAGGGAGAGAGAACATCAATGCTATCACAAAAGACCACCAAAGCAAAAATGAGGCAGACCAAGACAAATACCTACCTGCTAACGCCACATCACAAATCACTCTGATGTGCCTTGTGCCAGGCCCCTGTCCTACCAGGCAGTTATTCCAAGGAGCGCCCCAAGCCCTCCCTTCTTTTGGTGTGACAGGGGTGAAGGTGTTTCCGCTGAGGCTTGCTAGAGGGAATGATGTCATGGGTGCCTGTTACACCAAGCCCTGTAGAATTCATGGAGTGAAATGGATGCTACACTGATTGGGCTGGGGCAGAGCCTCCATGGACATGGACAGCCCAGTGCCAAGGAATGAGAGGTGCTAGAAACCCTTGGGCTCCAGGCAATCCCTTAGCTCAGAGGAGGATTGATTTGTACATTGAAACATTAGGCCTGAGAGTGGTCTGTGGCAGTCAAGAGCTACGTCTTTCTTCAGATTAGGTGAACATTCACTGCGGACTTTGTTGGAGATGGGATGTTTCTTGCAAGATATTTCATGGGCCCTAGCTGGCAGCCCAAGCACCATGAGGTCCGAGTACAGGACTGCAGGTAATGAGCAGCTAAAGGCTAATACAATAAGGAATATTTCTACACTTCTGAGAGAATGATTGTAACAGTCCACTTCACCCTTCTCTTTAGCTTTTTATTATTCTACACCCAAGATGTTACTAAAACAGTCACAGTGTTCTGATGATCTAGAGCAATTTCTTAATTAGATTAAGAGCCACAGAAGAACTCCAGGAGCATTTCTTGTCTTCTGCATTGAACAACTTCATTCTCTCCTCTCCATCTATCTGAGGAGTTTAAATCCTGAGACATTTGAAGTCTAGTCCAGCAAAGTACTATGGCACTAACTACACCAAAGTTCTTCTGGACCAGTAGTAAATGTAGCTATTTTTAGTTTTATTTAGGAGATACTTAGTTTTTATAGCAGTGGAAAGCATTAACTAAAATTTCATTCTACATATCTAGATTATGTTACAATTACATTTGTTTCAACGTTCTTTAACTACACCATGCATTTTCCAGCACACGCCTTCAATTCCGAGGTCATTTATATCCAGGATGCTTTGGGGGTGTGGGGGGCTCTTCTTTAAATATGCCTGAATTAATTTCATTAGCATAACACAGTCTATTCCACTACATTATATGAACTGTTGTTTTTGTACAGTGAAGCAGCTCAAGAACAGGTGCTTTTCATTGATAGGTTGTTTCCATCAAATTGTGGAGAGATGAATACAATCTATAGATTGTATTTTTAAAGAGCAGAAACCCAACACATTTTGTGATAACTGCTAGCCTCCATCTGTATTTCTTTGAAATCTTTGAATGAGGATTTGTTTCCAAACTGAGGTTTGATAAATAGGATTCCAGCTCTGAGCACAATTCTGAAGCCAAACTTGAACTTCTTGCAAATGAAAATTCATTATGAAACGTAAACAAGTCTCTAACTATGACATGAAGAATACAATCAAGAGTGGAAATCATTCTGCTGTGATAAGAACAATTTTTCTATGCAGGTGAATCATTGTTCTAGACTGAGCATGTGAAAAGAATTAGGTTAGCCTTACCTTCTCTGTCTTCAATTCAAGTAATTAAAAGTTAACAGAAGGTAGACTAAAATTATCTCAAAATGCCATAGCCATATAATAACCCAGAAATCAAACCATAGGCCTCTCTATTGTGATTTAAATCTAAACCAGAATAGGATTAGTCCTAAAATGGTTCCTATTGCTCTGTGGTTCAGTCTGCTCCTTTTGTTTGCCTACTGATTTCTGCTATATCTTCTGGAGGAAGCCCTTCCCTGAGCTCATCTCCTTCAGGATCACAGTTCCCAGATTTTACATCCAGATTTTCAAAGACCTGCAAAGATGCAGACCTCTGCCGGGCAGAGGCACTGACCCAGCATCTGCTATGCACAGGCAAGGACAGCCACACTCCCCTTCCCAGCAGCTCTGACCAGGGCTGTAGCTCCTAATTCAGCATGCTGCAGCCTGGCTTTGCCCAAGTGACACACCCATACTCTCTTTGGAGTCAGGAGAGAGAGTTGTCCTGTTGGGGAGTGACAATATGTTGTTTGCAGGAACCTTTCTTTCTCCACCAGGGATAAGAAGACGTTAGGCAGATGTCACCAGCACCTTCCCACAGCTGGGTCAGATATCTGGTTAGAGATCTTCAGAGACAGGAAATGCTGTCTCCAACAGCTTCTACTGCAGGGCCAAGACAACTCTCCCATACTTGGCATAAACAGAGGTACTCCGTGAATGCTGAATTTCAGCTTTGCAGTGCTGCCCAGGTGAAAATATCTGTCCAGAAGGCAGGAAGACTAAAAATTACCCTACTGGCATGAGGGAGTAAGACCCTCTTTACTACACGTGTGCCCACAGACACCTACTTAAATGCAGCATCAAGCTATGAGAGGACACAAGCACACGGTGGCATGGAGAGCTGGCCTTCCACTGCCAACAGGATATTGCACTGTGATAGAGTGTCCCAGGCTAGTGCAGCCCCTGGCAGGAGAATGTCTGCAGCTCCAGGCTCTATCACAGCCCAGGGCTGCCCATCACCAGATCCAGTTGCACCAGCATATGAGCAAAGATAGACACTTGCAGCCTGCTATGCTGTATACTGGTCAGTGGACAAGCAGCTTCCTTTCCACCTACCTTGGCATATCTTGGTGGCAAAATCCAAGTTTTAACACAGCTTTTGTCTCCAGTGGGGAAGTGAGCAGGCAGGAAGGTGCATGTGCAGAGCAGACCAGAGTGTGCCAGCTGCCTATGCTTGCTCATACCCACTCAGACTCCCACAGATGAGCAAGAATAGTACCTGATCGCATTGCACATGTGTCTTGCCTTCCCCTGATAAAAGTGCTGGATCTTTAAGCAGAAACAATGCTTCAAAAGCACTCTTTTGCCTCTACAAATGGCAGACTTCTGCATCTCTGTGAGAGCCCAGGAAATTCTTCTAGCTGCCCTGGAGGGCTCGAGATCCTGCCCAGGGGGCTCAGAGGCCTTGGCACAGAGCCCAAGACCCCTGTGCCTTTGATTTAGCCCTTGGAAAAAAAATTACCAACCTTTATATGAAGGATTACAAGCCACAACAGTTTAAATAGAATGATAGAAAATTTATCACGGGGTGAAAAAGTAGATTTTGGGGTTCTTAGAATGGGGGTCCAGGGGGCAAGATGGAGAGATCTGGGCATGTCCTGCCTTTCTCCTTCTTCTTCTTGGCCTCCATCTTCTTCTGTGGTGTTGACACTTTTAGATTGGTTTAGAGTAGAAGCTCACTGTCTAACATAGGTGATTGGTATTGGAAAGTAATTAGTAAACATTGTATGCATCGTTTTTAGTGTAAAGACATAGCACCTCCCTGGGGGCAGGCAGAATGCGTCTAACTGTCTTGCTGAGCGGACCTTGGCAGGACAGGAGAAAGAATTTTATAGATAAGATACAACAAACAACCTTGACACCAAGAAATGAAAGGCCCATACTCTTTCTTCAAGTGCCAGGCTGGGAAAAGAGACTTTCTAACGCATCTTGGGGTCACTCTGACCAGCTAGGTACCCTGACACATCCCCATGTTTGTACATTGTCAGATCATTCCTCACAAGCAGCCAACAGGACCAGTGTGTGCCTGGGAGGCTTCATCCTCAGGACTGTGTGCACATAGTACAGCTGCCTCTTTGTTAGGTTCCCTAGAGTTAGAGGTGTGGGATATTAGAGTGACAGACAACAGGCTACTCGCAATTCTGTGTCTCCCTTCTAGCCTCAGTGCATGCTGCCTTTCCCTGTGGGATCCTTTCCTTTCAGAGTCATGACTACACTTTGAAGGACACAGTTCTGCATATCTGCTACCTGCAGCTCTGCTGATGCCTATTGAGAAACACTTGTGACATTAACTCTTAAGCTACAAAAAGAAATCCCACAGTAATCCCATGCTAAATTTCTTATGTGCAAGGCACAGTATGATTAGCTTCCCAGAAACTGTGGTTCAGCTATGTGGCTAAGGCACTGCTTACAGCACTGGAGAGAAAAAAACAGGGCCAGGTGGAAGGTATGCAAGTCTCTGTGAGACTTTATGGCACCTCTGGTAGGGAAGAGGAAAGGATGGCCAGATATGTCCCCTGGACCAGGAAGAGTCATGAACATTGGTGCAGGATGTGAAGGACCCACATAGTTCTCAGCAGTCCTGATCCTGATTTTGCAAAAATAACTAGTCCCTAATAGTCCCCAGTCTGTCACATTATTTACCTTCCCTCTCTTCCCTCATGTGTGCATGTCCCTAAGAGCTAACACTGTTGGTGCAGTGCAGACCTGCAGTCCCAAACATCCTCAGTCCCAGCGAGAAGGGCTCTCCTCACGCATGGCAAGCACTGCTCAGCAGGCCACTGCAGCTGCATGGACCCTGCATGCACTTGCATCTTGCTCTTCAGCTCACCCTTCTGGCAGACAAACAATTTCACCCTCTCACAGGCACTTGAGGCATGAAGACAGGATGATCCAGATCCAGAGCTTGTGCTTGTCTCAGAGCAATCCTGAGTACTGGCACCTCTGTAAAGCTCTGGCTGCTGAGGATTTCAAAGGCCATTACTGTAGAGGGGTTTGGTTTTCCTTCTGTTCTATTTTACTTAATTTATTTGCACCTCTAACCAACACCAAATTACTTTCTTTTAATTACGTACTACACATTTTTAGTTCAAAACCTGAAAAATAATGTGTTCCCACTGAGTAGGAGCACAAAGCTCTGGGATAATCTTGCCACTTAATGCCCCAGGGTATCTGTGGGAGGGTCAGCCACTTAGGCACATCTGCAGCTTGCTGATTGTCTGAAAACCATGCAGATTAGCCAAAAATCCAATTCACAGCTGTGGTTGCTTCCTGGGCAACAGACTCTGCTGCTGATTTGCTGACTCTGAGCAGGCTGGTGGGAGAGAACAGGCACTATGAGGAGCTGCATGCTCTAGTCCATGTCTTCTGTCCATTGAGCACAGAGTGAGGTTAGATCATCACATTTGTCCAAGGATTTTCTGTTCTTCCTTTGCTGAAAAATTATCACCTCTGTCTCACAGACCCAGAATGATGCTGGCAGTGCAGAGGAACCAGCTTGCCCAGCATGGCATCTCCTTGCTCTGTGACAGAGCTAGGTCCTGTTCTGTCTGGATTCTGCATGGGCCAGACAAGCTAAGTTGACTGGTGGCATCATTGCACTTACATGTATCATGTGGGTCGCCCAGCAAGAGAGATATTCACACATAGGTGCAACCTCTGGTTGCCTCATATGTTTGCACGCTGGTAAACATCCATGCCAGTGGACTGACTACTTAGTTAATTTTTTGGAAACTGCTTGTGGGATACCATTGGAAAGATGAAGTGCAGGTTTATGGTTCAGCTTTAGTCTCACAATATCTTGGTGTCCCACGACATCCTGGTGGAGGCCTGACATGGGTTTGGAGTTCACAGACCACATGACTTCTGTCATGAGTTTGCCAGAAGAAGACAATGCTATCAATTTCAGTGTTAGCACTTCATTAATTTAAAATTTACAACATATCTTTGGGGAAGGTCATATTTGCTGATCATCTGTTTCATACCTATGGGGATTTGGGACTTTGTTTTTATTTACACAAAAGCAGCTTGTGATAAGCAAGGAAATGCCTGTATTATCAAGTGGAAAATGGAACTTGTTGAAGCATGTCTGATTCTGATGTGTAAATGTTGCATGGATCAAAAAGCACTGCTAGCAGAACCAATCAGGAAACAGTGTACACCAGTCTGTTTGAGGAGCATCCTTAGTAGACATCAAGAAGCAGGTTATAGCATTGAAGAGGAAAGTCCTCTACCACAATATCCACTGCCATGACAGAGAGGAGAGAGGGATCAGGGAAAAGTGGTGGACCGACTCACGCATGTGGAAAGGGAAGGAGGGGCAGCAGTCCAGAGGGTTCTGGTCGAAATAGGCAGCTTGATGAAGGATGACATAACCTGCAGGAACATATGTTATGGGCTACCAGGGCTGCTCTTCCTTTCAGGTGCTGGGGTTGGCAAGGAGCAGAGTCTACATTCTGACTACCAGCTGATGTGTCTGGGGCAGATTTTGTAGGCAGCAATTTCCCACTTGACAAGGAAATAGATAAAAGATAGTTCATGTGCTCCTCTGTCAGGTCCTCTTCCATGGGGCCTTTTTAGGGGAGTTTGGACTATTAGACGGAGTGTTTGGATACCTCTGCTCTGATGGATCCTGAGATACGAGTTAATTAGGCAAATTCCCCACCAAACTACCACAGCCTAGTGTCTGCCCTAGAGATGCCCAGCAAGTTTTGCAGTTCCCAGCAGTGCCTTATGGCCCAAAGCCAGAGCTCAGTCAGTGTACTCACCTAGTGAAAGCACAGCATGGACACTTGGTAGCTTGAAAGAGTGTGAGGAATAGGCTTTGTTTGCAAATGGTCCCTTTACTTTGGATGGATGGAGGGTGATACTGAACAGCAGCACGGCTGTTCGTGTAGGAAATACAGCTCATGGCACATTCGTGTTCGTGGGCTTTGGTGCAGGGTAGAGGGAGGGCAGTAAATGTCACTTCCACCAACCACAGCAGGAGAGAGACCAGGCCTGAGGTTAAAAGAAAGGCATGCGGCTAAATGGCTTCCATCTCTCACCTCACTCCTCATCAGCTAGATCTTCAACCTCAGTAGGAACTAAGCCAAAAGCTACCCCATCCTGCCCTAGTGTTGTGGTCCTCTAATATCTACATCAATATCTGTTTCTAAAATGCAAATCACATAGCTCTTACAGCAAGTTATTTGGTTTTCTTAAGTACATTTAGTGCATGACTCTTAAATTTTAGACTTCTGCACTTGCAAATAACTTTTAACACCATTACTGGGTGCAAATGAGAACATAGTCTGCAAACACTGAATTACTTGATTGCAGTAAATCAGGCTGGTAAGATGTCTGTGTAGTCTTGCTTGAATCCACAAGGAGTTGCAAGTCCAATTATTAGACATATTAAAATTATAAAACGTGAAACAGGAAGAAAAGCAAAGGTTGTTTAAAAATTTTGAGACAGAATTTGGTGGGCACAAACTAAGTCTACTATGCTCTTTAGCCCTACATGCAGAAGCTATTACTAAAGCTCATTTATATACTGGTTAATACCAAGACATTTTACATTTGCAAATTTTTTTTGTAATGTGCAAACTAAAAATATTCCATTGTTATATAAAATCCCCTGTATTTTTTTCCTGGTTTCACTGCAACAGTGGTAGTCTCTAAAGAGGGTGATGTTTATTAAAGAATGACTGTCTCTCAACTAAATCTCTTCTTTGTCATGCTCCTTCAGCACATCGTATCCTCAAGTACTCACACAAACCCACAAGTTAAGAATTAAACACTGCATGTTTCAGAGTCTCAGCTCTGAATTTATATAAAATACTACTGAACCAAAAAGCCCAGAAAAAGTCTCTCAAGAAATGTCAGTTTTTCTTCATGGTTAGATCCATAATGTCTCAAATGCAATTATTTTTCTCAAAAAAAAAAAAGTTTCTATAATAGATACCTTTTTCTCAGTAGATTACTCTAATAGAGAGCATGCAACACACAAACCACCATTTTCCCTGCTTGAGATGAAGTTATGGGTGAGACGTTACAGTTAAGCCTTACAGAATGATCTATTTCGGAAGAAAACGGTTGCCTTGGTGCTGTGCCTCCTCGATTGTTTGTACTGGAGTGTCTTGGCTGTACGAAGAGTTGACTGTTTCTTTTAAAAGCCACAGTAGCACACATGAGAATCAAATCATCCAAGCAAGGAATGGCTTATGAAAGGATAGCAATTACTTATTTTCAAAACATTTTTTTGGGGAAAAAGAGCCACAAGGTCAGAAGTTTACCTCCAAGTACAGTTTTTTGGCCAAAGACAGCACGGATTTGACCCACAGGGATTATCACATTATGCAGCACACCATTGCTAAGCCCAGGAACAATGCCACACCAGTCTGACTCCTACCCACGGTGCTGTAGGCGGAGCTGAGCCCTTTGTATGGAGGAAGAAATCAGCAAGCGCAGGGACTCGCTGTTCAGCATGACCCCCACATCAGGAGTTTACCGAGGCTTCAGAGGATGTTAGACATAACTATTACAAGGTATTTACAGAAATGAAACGTTAGCAGGTCACAGAGACTCCTGCTCAGGCAGCAGATCTCTGTAAACAGCTGCATAGAAAATACTTGGTCATTCTGCAGACAAAATAACTAGCACACAGAAAACCCTGAATCCAGCCATGGTAAATTTTGTTTACTGGTTGAAAAGAACAGGAGGCACATGTAGTTATTTTCATCATCCCTCTCCCCTTTGAACACCATGCTGAGTGCAGTAAAGGACAGACACGAGCAAAAAACATTTAATTTCTTTCCTATCAATAAACTAACCAAGGACCTTGAGTAGTGTTGCAGAACGTGTGGTTCAATTCCAGTGAGCAAGCAAGCAGCCTCCCTGATTGCTTACCAATCCAGCTTCCCCAACAATGCACTCTCAAGTGATTTTCTGCAAGGAATTCTTCCCCAGAAAACTTATCATTATAAGATAAGAGAGCATGTGGGTGTAACTGATCATTTGGAAGATATTTATAACTCTCTTGCTAGAGGCTTGTGCAGTTGGACTCAAGAAATTAAGCAATTCTGACTCCAGAGAGTGAATAGAAAAGATGTCAGTAACACTTCTCTGACAATGTTTAACACTTCTGTGACTGAGGGAAGATGGGTTTGTTTCACACTTGCCTTGGACTTCCATATTTGTCTAAGGATTTTTGTTGCTGTGGGTAATGCAGTCATGCCCAAATGATCAGAGCTTCTCTCCTACACACATGTGTTTGCTTCCTCCATTCCTCTCTCTTCAAATAAATGTATTTGTTAAATATACAGTCACATTGTCATATTAACCTTCTCTGGCCCCCTGCTGTGACACTCTAGCTGATACTCTGATTTGACTTTTTCTCATCTGCTTTGAGCACATCCTTCATCCCATGCTTTTGCACTTCATCTAAACAGGTAAATGATCCACAATGTGGCAGGTCAGTATTTGATGAAAATATCTTCAGCCCTCTTAATTCCACTGCTTAACAACTATTCTTAGGCAACCTGTGTCTTCAGAGCAAAACAGACTGCATTTTTATATAAGGGTATCTACTTCATAATATAACATGATCCATTAGCTTATTTCCTATAATAGCTAGTCTGACAAAAATGAAGATCATTCGTTAATTTACCATGAACTTTCACAGTAAGAACATAGTACATGCTGGAAATGATTGCCCAGAGACATTCTTGAATGTCTATCCTTGTAGGTTTTCAAAACTCAGTTATACAAAGCCATGACTGACCTGGCCTAATTGAACAATACTCTCCATTTTTAGCAAAATGTTTAACTGGGTGATTTCCAGAGATCCCTTCCAAGCAGTAATTCTAAATTCCTATGAATTTATGTGTGTAGAAAAGGAGAAACTACATGTAGATTGTCTCCAGATGCCTCTGTGAGTTATCTTGATGTAAGAAAACCCACATTTCTTTTCAGTGGAAATGAACTTGGACTGGAATGATCAGCCATGTTAAAGAAGGGGTGGCAGCAGCTGTTCTATAAACGCAGCAAATGAATAATTGCATCATCTTTGGAATCCTTTTCTATCTATGGAGATATTTGATCGTTTTCTGATGACTTTTAAATCAGATTATATGAAATAAATTACAATCAGGAAACCTCAATAGAAACCTCAGCAATAAAGCAGGAAGAGACACATGCCTGCATGTCAGTTTTGCAAAGGAATTTACCATTATTTATTTGCAGTGATTTCAACTACCTTTTTTCAAGGTACTACCATGTAAATTTGCACAAGTGCAAATTAGATTCAAAGCATAAGGTATGTCCCTTCCCATTGGGAACCAAGCATCCATCCACATCTGTCATGGGAAGGCACTGTCTTATCCAAAGCACCGTGCCTTCCCCTGCCCACCCTGTGCCTGGGCTGCTGTCTGCAAGGATGGGTTGGCATACAAAGACAAGAGCCAGAGACATCTCTCTCTGAGCTGTCTTTTCTGATCTCTCAAAAAAAGCACAGATAAATCATCCCAGACTGCTCTCTTATGAGCTTCCCCTTGTTTGCATTTGAAACTGTTACTGGTGATTAGATGCTGAAAAAAGAAAATCCACAAATTTTCAAACCCAAAAAGAGGGTTTGAAAAGTCTAGTTATTTTAAAAAATAGTTTGAAAAAGAAGCCCCCAAACCAAAACAGTTCCAGGTAGGTTTTATGAAGCCTAGAACAATAAAAATACTTCTTATTGTTCCGATTCCACATAACCTTAAGGGCTCATTTTCCTATCTCTCTGAAGGATGCAGTATAACTGGGAAAAGTTCTTTGACATTCAAGAAAAGTAAAAAAATCTGTATTGAATACCTGGTTTTCCTAACTCCACATCTAAGAATAACATTTACAGTAAGTCACATACAAAGAATCTTCCTATAAATATAACACTAAAGACAATATTTAGTCAGTCATTGAGAAATGAACATAGAATTTTCCACTTGTGTTACTGTAGCTGGTAAAGGTTTACATTCTGATTCTCATAAAAGGATTTATAGAGTTCTGTAAATTTACAAAGCACTTTCCAAGACATAGTCCCTGACCAAAATGTTATGGAAGACAAATGTAAGAGGAGAAGCAGGAGGAATCCTGGGGAAGAATTAGGGACTACGGAGTTGTGAAAGCAGGTGTTAAGAGAATAGCAATGCTCTGAAAAACACCTAGTCTAATTCTTGAGCTTCTTGCATCAGCTCATAGAGGTACAATCAGTTTCTTGAGGAGCCTGATTTCTGCTCCACACCCATAAAAGCAGAAAGATCCTACTTCTTTCATTCTGGCAAGAAAAAATAATTTCAAAATTAGCAGCAGTTAGAAATCTGACTCCTAGATTTGAACTAAGGATTCAAAACTGAATATGTTCAAAACCAAACAAAAATCTAAAATATCCTGAACTGAAAAGGAAACCCCGATTTTGGGACAAAGACCATTTTTCAAATGGGCTTTTTTCAGAATTGCAAGTCAAAGCACCATGAAGAGATTCAGTCTCCAGTCCAGCTTTGGATCCTAACTTGTGACCTAAACCAACTATACTGAAGATTGAAGCATGCTATTCCATGCTTGATAGGACGTGGGAGCTCAGGGCTGCTCAAATACATTGAAAGAGCACACGCATCACGCTGCAGAATTATTGCTAGAAATGTTTGTCAGAACTGTTCTGTTATAACTGCATATTTTCTCTCTCCCTATTGGATTTTCCTGCTGTAGCAGTTCTTAGAAATGCTCCATTTAATTTTAGATGATCCAATGAGCAAGTAAAACTCCATTCTGTGAAAGCTTGTTTAAAAGTCGTATCTTTACTATCTCAAAAATACTACAGTTAAGCTCTGCAAGTAATTCTCAGGGCCTGGACTTGAGCCTTTGGCTGGGAAACATTTTCTAACTGTTACTTTAAACATGAAATTATGTTTGGGCAATCACAGTATCTTCCAACAACATATAAGGAAATAAAGAGCTTCAAACAAATAAGCAAACAAACAAAAGCAGAAAAAGAAATTAAGGAGCAAGGACTGCCCTAATTGAGCTTTTTCTCTACACAAACACAAAAATGTGAAAATCCCACTTCTGTTTAAAGCAATGTTTGCACAACTCTCACTCATTTCCAGATTGACATCAGAAACTAACAGTGAGTTTCGCATCCATTTTCTGGTGCATCAATATATCCTGTTTTTTTATCAACAACACAGATTTTATCTGTGTTGTTGATAAAAAACCCATAATGAATATTGTCTGAGCAGTTTGGATAGCTTAATTCCTTTATTAACCTTTCTGTCAGCAAGAGCCCTGCACATATTTCAGTAATGAAAAAGATTCAGAATTTCTCATAAAAAAAGTTGGCTCTTCTGAAAATATTAAGAAAGAATATTAATGTAATAATACTTCAGATCTGCACATTGGGGTGGCTATGCTCTTTGACCTGACATTTTCAGTTGCATTAAGAACAAACCTGTGGGTTGTTTGCTGAAGTGTGGAAAGCTGAAAGATTTCCAGGACATAAAGTCATGGTCTCATCCTTTCCTTATCATATGCATCCTTTAGACACAATTATTTTCCAGTTCTTCAAATGTTATTGGTACTGCCTTGCTCATCTTTGAGCAATAACAGCCAAGGAAGGAGACAGCTGCCCCACTGCCGTCCCACCCACTGTGTCTCCTAGAGACTCTGTGTTACACATCAGCTGCAGATCCACAACCTCAGTGGTGCCCAGAAATGGACTCAGCATTCATGGCTGGCTTTTAGGGAATTATCTAGCGCAGGTAGTCCAGGACAGATGATGGCATGGTTTGCTTCAGCCCAGTAAGGGAGATCTTATCCTGTGCCTTTCTTCTGAGTCTCTTCAGAAAAATGAAATGAAAATGTCAGAAAGACAAGACAGGCAATGCAAGTAGAGGATATCTACCTACTGCTGAAATTTGATCATTCAAAGATGGAGAGAATTCTGGCTTACATAGGAAGTCAAGAGAGCTGCTGTGGTGGGTATCAGGCTATAAAATTGAAGTATCTGGTGAAACTAATAGGTGAGTTTCTTGTAACTAACATTGTCAGCTAGCCAGGTATGTGCTGGAATCCTTCTGTAGAATAGTGATTTAGCTATTACTAAATAACAGCAGTATTAAATAATAGGTACAATTACTATACATTCATTAGAGTCACAGAACAGTTTGGGTTAGAAAGGATCTTAAAAGGTAATCTAGTTGAATAGCCCCTGCAGTGAGTACAGGCATCTTCAGCTAGGTCGGGCTGCTTAGAGCCCCACCTAGCCTGGCCTTGAATGGTGCCAGGAAGCGGACATCCACCACCTCTCCAGGCAAACCTGTCCCAGTACGTCGTCATCTCCACAAAAAAGTTCCTTTCTTATATTTAGTCTGAATCAACCCTCTATTAATTTAAAACCACCACCCCTTTTCCTATCCACAACAGACCCTGCTAAATGTTCTCTCTCCATCTTTCTATCAATCCGCCTGTTGTCAAAGGCTGACAGGCTGCAATAAAGTCTCCCCATAGCCTCTTCTTCTCCAGGCTGAACAAACCTACTCCCTCAGCTTTTTCATAAAGAAGAGATGTTCTGTCTCTCTGATTATTTTTGTGACCCTCCTCTGGACTCACTCCAGCAGGTCCATGTCCTTCCTGTGCTGGGACCCCAGAGCTGATGCAGCACTGCAGCTGGGGTCTCAGCAGAGCAGAGTTGAGGAACAGAATCACTTCTCTTGACCTGTCAGCCACAAATCAGCATTATTGTATTTGTCACCAAGACAATTTGCAAATTTTAAAGGTAAGACTGGAGGACAATTCAAAGACCAACTTCATGTTGCAGGGATAATTTACAGTTTGTATAAGTGATGGAAATAATTAGCCAAAGTTTAGCACCTATGATTAAAACTTTTAGAGCTTAAAGTGACAATTTTCATAGTACTGTATAGCAAAACATGAACAAGAGGAATAGTCTTAAGAATTAGACTCGTCATTTTTTTTTTAAATAAAACACCTAACACTTGAAGTGCCTGCAATGTTCTAAGCAATCCACCAGCCTTCACAATTGGAAACTGCTGTGCAGAATCCAAAGCAAGTTTACAAAGGCATTTTGGTATCTGAGGGTGCAGGGACTATCAAGCAGGGCTTAGAAGTGTGGCACTCCCTAATTTAGACTACAAATTAAGATTAATGGAAGTCACCTGCAAGAGTGCTTTTAAAATTCAATGAAAATATTTTCAGTATTTTAAGGCAAAGAGGTAAATTTGTAAACATGGACTTTTAGCTGTTTGTTAAGTTTTTCAGTTTAGCAGAGCCCGTTGCCAGCATCCAGACATCCCTGGGTATCTGACTTTCCAGACACAAGCTCAGGCTGAACAAAATGCTAAGAAAATCTCCAAGGTCTAAAAATTGCATTTTATTAAATTAATTTACATTTGCTGATGGCTTCCAGCTAATATTCATTTCCATTTGCCAATGAGTCTTGCGAGTTAGTCCTGACTGGGCATGTAAGACACAGGTCCATCCTATTTTTTCTGTTGTTCCTAGAGTTAGGTCTTGATTTCATATTTACATGTTTATCGCATTAAAAGTAATTGATTTTTTTTGTAATACCAGTAGTATAGAAATGTCTAAACCAGTAATTTCAGAAATACTGAGAACCAAAAATGTATGGAAAAATCTTACTAAAGATTTTTTGGATGGATTAGTCTGTGTTTTTTTGATAAGAACTATTTCTTTCACTGGATTTTCCCAACAACTATGTAAAGACACCAAGTGGCATTTGACCAAAAGGTTTGGTATTCCTGGCAAGTTAGTTCTGTTTGGATTTAGCTGATAAGACTGCTGGAAATTCTTTAATAGTCATCAGGGAGGTCATCAGAGAGATTAAGTTGCTGTTGAAGTGTGTTTCTTGAGTTGGTTTGGGGGAATTATTTTCTCTGGGCAAATTTTGAGAATGCTTCAAGTCTGAGGAAGACACTTGCGCCTCTCTTACAAAGCTCTAAAAAGCATCCTTAGTACTGTCAGTTACCATTATTTATCCAGATCATTGTATCACCCACACTTCCTATTCATCCCTTTAGCCACAAAGCCTTAATTTCTACATGGTGTTAGAGGGGAGAGATGTCTCACTAATTTCCTAGAGCTAAGCTTGCCAAAGCACCATGCAGAAGTTCCTTTACATGCCTTTATTTCTATTGACAACAGGCCAGGAGTGATCAGCATTTAAACATCAACAGCATTGCACTGGGATAAAAAACAAATAAAACCCAACAAACAAAAAATGCACACCAATAAAAATTCCCCAAAACTCCCACACTATCACTGAGAACAGAAACCTGGAAGCCCTCCACATTTATCTTTTGCCAAGTGTGTACTAGGGCACCCATTCCTATTCATGTTGGCTTATCTTTTAAAAGTATCTTTGCCTGACCAGTAGTAGAGAAGATATTATATCAACAGAAGACATAAATCTGTAGTCATCCTCACTGAAAATTTGGATATGTCTAGTCACTATGCTTAGCACTGTTTCCTGCTTGTAAAATGTTATTTCTTTTTATGACAAGATAGCCAACCTAGCTGATATGGGGAAGCCAGGTGATGTGATCTTTTTGGATTTCAGTAAAATTTCTGATACTATTTCTCATAGCATCATTCAGCCCACAGGTGGATAAACACATCATAATATGGGAGAGTAGCTGGCTCACGGGTCAGGCACAGAGGCTTACAGTGAATGGCGTGACATCAGAGTGGGGACTTGTCACTAGCAGGGTTCCACAGAGCTCCATCCTTGGCCCTGTGCTGTTCAACATCTTCAGAAATTACTTCAATGCAGGATTTGAAGGGATGCTAAGCAAGTTTGTCAATGGTACTAAATAAGGAGGAGCTGTTGACTCCCTCAAAGGCAGAGAGGCCTTTGACAAATTAGAGGACTGGGCAATCCCCACTCAAATAAAATTCTACAGGGGAAAGTGCTGGATTCTGCACCTCAGAGGGGACAGCCTCTTTGGATGTACAGACTGCGGAATGAGAGGCTGGAGAGCAGGGCCATGGAAAGGGCTCTGGGGTCCTGGCTGATGGCAAGTTGAACATGAGCCAGCAGTGCCCTGGCAGCCAGGAGGGCCACCCATGTCCTGTGGGCATCTGGCACAGCATCACCAGCTGGGCAAGGGAGGGGATTGCTCTGCTCTGCTCTGCACTGGGGCAGCCTCACCTCGAGTGCTGGGAGCAGTTTTGGGTGCTGCAGTGTAAGAAGGACAGTACTGGAGAGTGTCCAGCAAGGGCATGGAGGTGGTGAAGGGCCCTGAGGAGAAGCAGGATGAGGAGGGGCTGAGGTCACTTTGTTTGTTTAGCCTGGAGAAGAGGAGAATGAAGGGAGACCTCATTGTGTTACAGCTTCCTCACATGAGGTAGCAAAGGTTCAGACACTGATGTCTTCTCTGCAGCGACCAGTGATGGGATCCAAGGGAATGGCCCACAGTTGTGTCAGGGGAGACTTAAGCTGCATATTAGAAAAACATCCAGATCCTGGTTGGGCACTGGAGCAAGTTCCCTAGAGAAGTGTCACAACACCAGCCCCATCAGAGTTTAAGAAGTGTTTGAACAGTGCTCTCAAGAACGTAGCATGACCCTTGGGGTGTCTTGTGCAGGACTAGCAGTCAGATTTTGATGATCTTTGTGGATTGCTTCTGACTCAGAATATCCTGTTATTCTGTAAATAAAGAATTCAGCAAGTCACATACACTCCTCCCTTTGTACACCTCCCTCTATCATTTGCCTATTTTTCCTTTGAGTAAGTAGATCTATAAGTCTTTTTCATGAGAATTATAATCCTTTTTTATGTAATTTCAGTGTGCCCTGGGATCACCTTCTGTACTGAGCTCTCCTGTTTTGAAAGATACCTGTTTATTCATTAAAGTAGACTTGGATATCAGTTCAGATTTAAATTTCTTTACTTTGCCAAATATGGGGTACATGAGAATCAAAGACAGCAAAAAAGGAGGCATATAGGAAAGCTTCCAGAGTTTACGTAAGAAGGATATTTAAAAATGTTTGGGGATTCTATATATCTAAATTAATACTGAGATAAAATTCATGAGCTTATGCCTGGATGTAGCTGTTAGGACAATGGGAAAATTTGTGACTAACAGCCTTGATTCTTATGGATGCTGGGTACACCAGGATTAGACAGTAACCTGATGAGCTTAGAAAGAACTTTCAGAAGAACATTCAGTGTCCAAGGAGATACTTGGATAGAATTTGGCAAATGAGGCTTTTTGCAGATCTAAACATCTCTCTGTCTGCAGTTCAAACCATATGGCTCATCTATTACACACCTCACATTAAAAACATTCTGCAGCTTTGTTTTTCAAGACAGTGATACCACAGTTGTACTGTGGTTGATTGCTTCAGAACAGTAGTGTATATTTATACACATCTATGGAGATGTAAACACCTGCACATACATGCACATAGAGAGAGACATGAGAACTGTCAGATTAGAAGAATTAAAAATTTTACTACACCATATTTTCCAGCCTGCATCTCACCAACAACTAGGAAAAAACAAGTTCTAGAATGAGGAAATATTAAAATTAGATTAACAAGTCCAATTCTCAAGTAATGTAAGACATAAAAGCAATTAGATAGAGGTGGGGATGATATATTTAAAATGAGGAATAATTTCAGGGAAAATTTTGAGTATCATTTATTCTTTCTAGATCATTACTATTTTCCAATGCATAATTTCAAATGTATTCCTCACCATGGGTAATTAACAGACTGCAAGCAGCATCTCATTTACTTTCTTTTATTTTTCTGTTTTTCACTTCCATTATCTCTGAATCTCCACCTCTTAGCCTGACAGTTTTGGTCTTCCAATAACTCCAACTCTGGCTATCTGTATTTACAATTGGGTACTGTTTAAAATCTCAAAGGTAAAATCATACCTGTTTCAATATACTCTTCTGCATATTAATAATTTGAATATTAATGTTAAATCTACAACATCAATACAACCTACCCTCTGATTCCAAAGACATTTTTAATTACCCCATATTCTCACACAAGATTTGCCTGAAAATTTGAGAAAGACTCTCATGCCTTCTGGGATATGTGCTCAAAGCCCCTGTCCTATTACTGCTAAATTTTGGTCTTTTCTTTCTAGAGAAAAGGGTAAAGTTGTTTTCCTGCCCTGCTCTATTGACATTGTAGATATGACCATCTCATTTAACCATCTAAAATACTTTGTTGCAAGCCTAAGAGAGTGCAAAGAGCAACTGCATCCACTTTACTACTATTTATCAAACTACATAGCTGCACTGTTGAAACATTTGAGTTGTTGCAGACCTCCTTCTCATACAGGATACACTGAAAGTAACACAGAAAAAGCCATGTGCTTTGGCCTGCCAATAAACCCTCTTGGGAGAGCACCTCAGCATCTCCAGCACCTTTCCATGTTGCAGTCCCCAGGCCTCCTTGTGCCCCCTTTTGTCTAGTTCATAATAATGTCCGCTTTGTTGATCATGCTCTTTTTTCTCCCTGCTCATTCCAACATCCTACCTCACTGCTCTGTCTCCCCTTCTTTGAGGAAAAATTGCCCAGCATTAGGGACATATGATGAAGTACATGATGAGTATAACTAGCAGTGATTGCTGATCCAGCTGATCTTCCTCTGTTGCTGAAGTTTGTTATGAACATATAAAGAGATTTCCAGCTGCTCTCCCCAGGCAAGAAATAGAAAGGATGGAAAGAAAGTAGTCACAGGCATATTCTGCCAATTTCTCTGCAAACCGCAAGTAAACACTTTTTGAACCAGAGTGGAACCAGGAGCCACAGCCTGAGACTTAGCAGGATGCCACTACTTCTAATTACATACTGGGTTTGCAACACAGATATTTCCCTTTCATTCTGAGGGTGCAGCATGACTAGAAGACAATCCTCATCACACCCCCTCTTTAATCACATCCTATCAAATGCATTTTGCTCCTGGTAGATTTCTCCGTAAGCTTCTTGCTCTGGAGTTTTAGATATTTCTGTGGATTTTTAATGGTATAACAGGAAATATAACTAAAGGAGACAAAGTAAAGTTGAGTGGAGTTCAAGAAGTCCAGATGTTTCGAAGGAAGGTATAAAAGTGTCAAGATCAAGACCACTTTCTAGTCTAGAAGTCAACCTGGAATAGCATGCCAAGACCATTAACAAAGTTAATTTTGGTAGGTTTTCTGATTTTATGTCTCATGAAAATTCTTTGACAAAAAAACATCCTTTGACAACTCTGGAGTCTCAAAACAAACCAAGGAAGTGAAAAGGTATAGGAAACAACAAAATTCATTTATTGAAGCTTGAGAATAGTCTTATGGCAGTTTATATCTCTGTCCTTTTGCTCAAACCTGTCTTAGGAGCCCTGCCAAGACTAAGTCCCTTAAAACACAGCTCATAGCCAGCCTCTCTGTGATACCTGCTGTAAGAAATAATAGTTATCCAAAGCTCAATCTGGGCATTTGAGCACTTTTCATCCTCTCAAGTCCTCTCTCTCCCTAAGCTGTCTAGGGTTACCATGAAGAGTATCTCCACCACTGCTTGCTGTCTCATGTAACTGAGAGCACCTTCAGCCTGGAGACACTGCTCAGAACATGTGTGCTGAGCACTTCAACATCTTACAGCCAGCTGCACCAACCTGCCTAAGAAACTACCCATGCCACCCAGGCACCCATAGCATGACTGAACTACACCATTTGCCTGTCCTCACTTTGAGGACAGCAACACCTTTTTGTCCAGCACTACCAAAGAAAGACATTTCCCATTTTTAGCACTCATGACAGCGCTGTGAAGACCCTGGGAAGTTGCTTATTTTTGTAAAGCCATGAGCTAGTTCTTACCTGTCACCTCTGACTTCCTGACTTCTACTGCCAGAAGACCATTTTTGAACCATATTTTTTCTATTCCTTCCATATTTTCCTTTCTGCCAAACTGCATACTTAAGTAAATATTCATGGCACAATCATCTCATCTTTGAATCCTGCCTAAAAGCTGGACTGTGCTCAGAAATCTGCAAAATTCTTGGCACTGAACAGCATACATTTTTGCAGATACCACAGCCACTTCTGCTGCCCAAAGCAGAGAAGGGGGGAGATGAGGTAAGCCCTCCTTTCGTCAGAATCAGGGCTGGTAGATGGGATTCCAATACAGGCAAACAAAAAGCTGCTGTGTCTTCCCCCTTTCTCTCTTTGCCTAGTCAGGCACCCTGGCAGCAGCATCTTTCCCAGAGCTTGTGAGGCACAGAGATGGTAAGAGGCAGCATCAGCACAGCCTGCAAAGCCTTGACACAGAGCCATAACTCAGAACTCTCCCCATGGTGTGGTCAAAGCTAAGCAGTCATCCCAATCCCTTGGACAAGAGCATCACATTTTCCACAAGACCCCTGTTCTTTATGCTTGCCTGATATTCATACCCAGCCCTTTCTTAAGAACAGAAATAAGTCAAAAATGCAACTCAGAGAGGTTTCTAATCCAATTTCTTTTCTGCTGGAACTTTTCTACTTCTCTCAGATAGGATTTTGCCTGAGGACTACAAATAATAGGCTACCTCTTTAGAGCCCAGAAGGAGTTTTACTCAGAGCATGAACATACATTCCATGAAGATGCTTTCCACTGGTCATTCCCAGTGAATGATACCTGTGTCAAATGGCCACCTAAAGTCTGAGTTTTTTGGTGCAAGGCAGTCACATTTATTTCAAACATAGAGCATACCTAAAAAAACACAGTTATAGATATAAATTTATATGTAGATATAACTTATAAAAATAAGCAGTTAGAAATTTTTCTCTTTTTCAGGTGTACATGCAAAGAGAATTTTGTAGGCTTACCTTTGGGCCACTCAGGCCACAGGATACCAAACCACACACATGGAACCTTTTGCTCATATGAGATCCTCATACATGTATAAAAGCTATACGCTGTCTTCAAATATTTTACTCAAAGACATGGACCAAATCAAGCTGAAGTTTTAGGCTTTTCTACTTTAATGTTAGTGTTGCCTGAACAGTGGGGTGGCACTTCATGATACCGTTTGCAACGCCTAAAATTACGTTTCTGGTATCGCATTCATAACTGTGCATTGGGAGTAAGAGACTTCTAATTCATCACAATCTGTGCTTACAGACACCCAAATTTCACCCTCAACTTCATTTCCTGAATTGCCACCTGGAATTTATATTCTTTAGTTTGAAGGCAGAAGGTTGCCCCTAGCCACCTGAAGCCCTTATGTGAACTTCCCACTGCAGCAAGCACGCAGGCTTTGATCCACTGTGGGCCACAGGAAAGGGCAAAATCAATTATAAATTGTTCCCTTGTGCTTTACTAACCTCTAAACTTTGGGGCTGGAGGTGAGAGGACCAGGAGCCATCTGCATCAGTTATTGTTTCCCCTGTGAAGTGAGGCAAAAATACAGGGTGAGCTTGCAACTAGGGATGCCCTGACCATGCAGAGCCTATCATCCATACTAACTGCATTCCCAAAGGTTTCATGGAGATTGGAACAAACCTGGTGAAAAGCCGAACTCCTTCAGTGGCAATATATAGTCAAAGGTGTAGCAGGGAGATGGTTCTGGCTTCTGCCAGTTCCTTAGGATTTGGGACCTGCCCATCCTCTCTCTGCACTACTTTTCCAACTGTAAATTGAATTTTCATTTTCTTTCCATGAAACAGAAGGAGAGGAGGAGGGATTTTGATAGAAGGGTAAAAATACATAATCATACATGGTAAAGCACTCAGAAAGCTATAGATAGGATTAATTTAATTGCTTCAGCTCAAAAAACTGTGTCTTAAGCAGTATATATTTAATCTCAACATCCTGTAATTTAATTCCTTTGACTTCATATAAATTGTTTAGGTGTTAATCTAAAGTTTACATATTAAAATGGCTTTCTGTGCATCACTCTTCCCACTTGCAATTTAAATACTTAATAAGTTTTCCTTAAAAGTGGTAAAAGTATATTTTATATCTGCTTATCTAGAAACTACAAACATTGTCAAAACATTTTCAGGCAAAATTTATTAGAAAACTTTGCAACTGTGAAAGATGCTTTCAATCCTGAGCTCTATGCTTGAAAGATATGCGGACATAGGAAAAATAATAACGCCTGATTGAGAAGTTTTATGAGTTTTATACTCCTGGGATGTTTCCTTTTTTGTTTTTCTTTTCCTGCAGGGTTATGACTGCTTCAAAACCTCCAAAGCCTTTTCTACCTGTCTTTAAGCACAGCACATATGTATGCATGTCAGCTCATTTTGGCCTATGGCTACACAGAAAGGAAATTAAAAGTTTCATTGAAAAATTTCTTTTGTCATGATGTTATTTTGGGGGATTTTTTTTCCATTAAGAGGGCAATCCAATCTATTTGGTGGTGAAGACCCTCTGCTGAAAATGCCTGTAAAGATGCATAGGAGTTGTCCTATCAGAAGTTGTCTGTCTGAATTGATCAGTGAAAGGTAATGAAAAATATTTCTATGACGTTTCTTCTGTGAGGAAAAGCTGAGAGAGTTGGGGTTGTTAATCCTGGGGAAGAGAAAACCCCAGGGAGACCTTATATAGGGTTTTCAGTACTTAACAGAACTTATAAGAAAGAAGGGGACAAACATTTTATTAGGGATTGTAGTGTTAGGAAAAGAGGTAATGGTTTTAAACTAGTAGAAGGTCAGTTAAGACTAGATATAAGGAAGAAGTTCTCACAGTGAGAGTGGTGAAACACTGGAGCAGGTTGACCAGAGAGGAGGTCAGTGCCCCATCTCTGGAAACATTCAAGGTCAGTTGGACAGGGCTCTGAACAACAAGATCTAATTGAAGAGGTCCCTACCCATTGCAGGTAGATCAGACTAGCTGTCCTCTAATCGTCCCTTTCAACCCAAACTATTTGTAATTCTATGATTCTCTGACTGTATGGTAAGGATTGAGGGATTCAGTTTTAAAGTGAGCAACTACTGCAAACACACATATAGAGTGCTCTTGGACAAAATTTTGAGTTTATACATTTAAGCAAGGACTGGAAATGTGTGTTCTTTTCAATTTGGTGCCAGCTGTTCTCCAGGAAGGCAGCTTGGCCTGCAAAATCTGATAAACTTGATTTTCCAGTCAGTTAGGATTTGTGTTACTGGTCAGACTGGGAGACCTGAAGCTCTCTCTTCCTGCTTCTCAGCCATATCCCCATGCCTGCAGCCATCTCTTAGCTTGAGCAGATGCTTGGCCCTTTCCCTGCAAGAAAAAGAAAAACAAAACAACTGCCATGGTCTGGCCATTGGCATGGACATGAAGTAGAAAGCTGCTGCCTTTTCCATCTGAAACCTTTGTAGGAGAGTAGCTAATACCACACAACAGTGGCTTTCCACACCATGGAGAGACACCTCTTCACCCAGGAAGGAAAGCCACAGGAGTTGCCTTCATTTTTAGAAGAAGATCCATTTAAAGCATGTTTTAAATTGAATACCAATCTGCTGGGTGTGTCATGTCTCCGATGTAAGGACAAGTCAAAAAAGAGCTTTGAAAATGCAAGAGGGTGATGTGAGAACTGAAAAAAAAGAGAGCAAAATACTGGGGTCTGCAGGCTTGCTTCCATCCAGGCACTCTCTTGGTGGATTTTCACCCAAGCATTGGTGGTGCTAAGGGGAAGGGGTACCAGAAGGATTTCATTATCCAAACAAACAGGGTGATCCAAATTCTCCAGCTTTGCTCAAACTGGTGGGTAATGTTCAAATAAAATTGAAAGACTGTTATGCACTGGCCATCATGATCTTTTCAAATTTCAGTCAAATTGCTTTTTAATCAGACAACAGAGTTTTTACTGGTTGCTGGAGCATCTCAAAGCTCACTGTCCATTTCAAGATGATGCTTTACAAGCATACCTTGCTCTCGTTCTCAAGGTCTCTGCATGGAGCTCTCTGTGCAAGCCTAGCGCAACGGCACTGAGTTTGTAAGTATACAGAAATGAAAGCACCATTTATGATAGCAATGAAGTATTAAAAGAGAAATTAACACCAAGAAAGCCACTGCCCCTCCTTATAGCTCTTCTTTTTGCAGGATGTGTGGGGAAAGCTTTCTGAGAAGTCAATTTCAAACTCAAAACCAGCTGTCATAAGGAGGCTGAACACAGTAACCTAAAGAAAAACAGTTTTACTTTTGCTAACAAAGGAGAGATTTCATAACTGTCGCTTCTGAAAGTAACAGTCCTCTGACCTTCAAAAAGGCATGCCTAAAATCATCAGAGATCCATTTCCCCGGTACAGCTAAGTGGGCAAATTTTCCAAGCAGAGACTGTTTTTGTCGACTCTAATGTAGTGCAGTGAAGACTGCTGAAAATTGTGACCCAACATTCATTTAGCACCATACATACACAATTGGATTCTGAGAAAAATGTTTGCTATTAAATGTAACTAATATCTACCTAATCATTTCCCAGCATTAATCAACCTACAGAAAGCATGTACAGAACACACCATTGATGTCAACAATGTAATATGATTCAAATACGTATGAATAAGGAGAATATTCACAATAATATTGTACAATGAGCTCTTCCATGTGAATCAAAGGGAAAAAAATAAAAAGACTTTATTGCAACATCTTCCATGCATTTTGTAACAGGGGTTAATCAGAAGCTTGCCAGCTGTTTTCTGACTGTCCATTGCCAATTTATTTTTCCTCTTCCTTCCAAGGGTGAGGTACTGGCCTCTAACTCCAGACTGCTGTGCTGGACACACCAGTTAAGATACTTGGCAATTCCAAGTGACTATTAAATTACCCATGCATATTTTTTACCTAGTTGTAACATACAATCTCTGGGAAACATCCAAAAGAACACAGAAGGCTGATAATAAATTTCAGATCCTGTGTGACTAGCTCAAAAATCCAACACTGGCAGGAAGCTAGACTAATTTTCTGATAGTGTTTTCACAGCCTTTTTAACCCAAAGGAGCAGGGAGCAGCAAAGCACACATCCCTGCACTGGAGCTGGGTTAGCAGGCTGCCCTATCAGCCTTGGGACTGCCTGCTTCACAGCACCATCAAAATAAATGAAAATACTTCTTAATCAAAAAAAAAAAAAAAAAAAAAAAGCTGAAGATGGGATAAGCTTCCACTGGGAATGGAGTTCAGAAAGAAAGGGACTCATTTTATGTTATTGTTACTTTTGCAAATTTTGTTTGGCATTGTGTAACTACTGCCAGTTTTTCACCAGCTTTGGAGGTTTTTTCTAAATTCTTTATCTTTCCAGAAGCAAAATAGAGAGAAATGAGCAGTTAAGAAGTGAAAATCAACTTTTCTCTTTTTTTTTTTTCCTCCAAAGAAAAACACAGCATTCCCAGCAATTTTTTTTTTCCTAAAAAAAAAAAAAAAAAAAAAAAAAAAAAAAAAAAAAGTTGAATGAACCTTGTGGGCAGCTCTTCATACAAGTATTGGATTTCCCACAAGGAAGAAAACAAGAACTTAGAGCTGTACCTAAAACAATAGGGCATTGAAGAGTCTCCCATCCAGCAAATTCACTGCACAGGCCATCAGGGTCTTCTGATGTCTCTACCACTAAAGCCTAATTTTCTCATGGGCATGGTGATGCTGAGACTCACGTTTTATTATACTGCTATGAAATTCAACTTCTGCGAGTGAAACATCTGACCAGCAAACAGTGGTGCAGGTTCCAATCCAAATGTTGTTATTATTTCTGCCAAGTGAGAACATAAACATTTTCTTTGAGCCCTGCTCTCTCTGCCCCATTTTTGCTTTTTTGCTGTTTATGTAATTCAGACTTCATTTTCTGTGTGATGAATATTACATCTCATATTTCCATTCACAGACAGGATGGCCCAGTATGAGCAGCAGCCCCCTTCAGCAAAGAGCAGATGACACATCTTTCCCAGTAGGAAGGGCCTCTCTCCCACCAGGGAAATGGACTGGCTGAAGCAGGTAAGGACACAGGAGCAGCCAACATGCTTTGGGCTTACTGCATTGCCACTGTACCACAGTGTAGAAAACACCACTGAGGTGTGAGAGAAGTGAGTGCCAACACAGCTGGAAGCCCCATCTCAGCAGGACTTTGTCCTCTAATCAGTACTGGATGAGTCCCAATTCCCAAGTCCCCACGGCCACTTCAGCTGATGCTGAGGGATAGATATGGCATCCTGCATACCCTTGATATGGAGGAGAACTGTCCTCTGACATGTTTCATTGCCATTAAAGATCTAAAATTTTTAATATGTTGTAGCTACCTCTGAAATTTGAGGACCTAGTCACATTAATTCCACTGCAGACATGGGACAGCTGAAATAAAGCAAACATGGCAGTAGGGAGAGAGGCTGAGTAAAAGAGAAAGACATGTCTGAACATTAACAAAGAAGACTTCTGCACACAGACTGCATCCATCTGGCTTGCTAATGTGATACTTTGTGATGCTCTTGCTTAAGAGTGTCTTTGTCCACTTTAACTTAAACCTGTTCCCAATCAGCTGAAGCAAAACTGAGGTAAACCTGGATTAAATCAAGAACTGGAATGTACAGAGAAGGACTACTTGGAAACTGTGTCCCAAGGCACACGCTTATTTCAGCTGGATGAAGCATTGATTTATATGATGGGTTTCCAGGATGGAAAGTACATATTAATAGAAAATACATAAAAAGTCACTTAATTGAATGTACAGGACATTTTGGATGACCTTTTTTCAGTTGTTTTTAAGAAAGCATTTCATGAGGCGGCAATCTTTGAAAAATAATAGTACCAAGAAAAATACTAAAATGATGGCAATAGCTAATATATCTAGATGAGAATAAAAGCTGCATGCAATCTGAATGGCAGGGGGATCAAAAAAAGGACCTGATTTTTTTTATAATTTTTATGTTTTAAAAAGCCCCAGCTGTTTTTATCCTTAGTAACAAACACTTCCAATATAATAAAATATGCCAGAAAAATAATATATCCTGGAGTGTTATGGGTGGCTTCTACAGGATTTACAAGACTAAAAAGATCAGATAAATAACTCATCTCTCAACAGCTGGGGAAACAAGACAGACTTTCAGGAGCCCCCAGCTCGGACCCATGATCACTCACACAGATACTCAGAGACCATATTGCTCAGGGCCACAGGTTTGGGGTGCCAAATTGCCTGGTCTGAGGTGGACAGCTTTCAGTCAGCTCTGATTTGCAACAATCATGACCTAGGTGTGATAAAATTTAATGGCCTTATTTCATTTGCAAGCATAGTTGTGCTGTCTGGATCTAAAAACATACTTCAGTTTATGTAGGAGGATAGAGTAGAGGGATTAATTGAATAGTCAAAGACTGGCTTTATCTTTTCACAGAGTGTACCCTTCCCTGCTGGAATCACAGTGGCAGTGAAGCAGACTTTTGGACTTTTTAATCTAATATTGTAAAATAAAAAGCACCTTGAGGAGGGACAGAAGAAAATAAACCTCCTTGGTTTCCTTCACATGCAGGACAGAAAGGTCAGTTGAGATTGGATTGAGCCTCATTTCAGGGCTGTAAAATATGCTGTTCATATCATTACTCCTGCATAGCTATATCTACATCCCAGACCTGCTTGGTATTATCCTCAGTTCAAAAAATTAAAATCTCAACCATTAGTTATTTCATTTCAAGTGTTGTCAACATTGTCCTGTGTTACTACCAAATCTAATCTTTTATATG
This sequence comes from Haemorhous mexicanus, assembly GCF_027477595.1. Taxonomy (NCBI): domain Eukaryota; kingdom Metazoa; phylum Chordata; class Aves; order Passeriformes; family Fringillidae; genus Haemorhous; species Haemorhous mexicanus. The sequence continues at coordinate 67,958,275 of NC_082381.1, forward strand.
GATATTTATAAAATTACCTGTGACACACCAGCAGTATCTTTTAGCATTTTAACCTTCCATTCTCATGGTACCACTAAAAGACAGTCATGCAAAAAAGTAAGTCATAATTATGTTGGCCAGACGAAAGTGTGGAGACATCTATAAAAGCACAACTGACTTATGTCTAGGTCCTCCTGCCACCGTGCTAGGACAGCAGTGAGACGATTCAAAGAATGTAGGCTTTTCTTGTCTTGAGCACTATGCTTTTCCATCAATACTACAAACTGCCATCCAGAGTCCACTCTGTCAATTTTGAAATGAACAAATATACATGACAATAGAGTCTGCCTAATTAAGTGTTCATGGAAAGGATTTACAAAGGATTTGTTGGCAATTTTAGTCTTTGCTCCCTTCCAAATCCATATGCGTACTTCTAGGAGAGGGTACGTAGTTATTCTATTTCCAGCTCCTGAAGCTATGCCACAATTCGTGCTTTGCAAAATTAGAAACTAATGAAGTATGCTGGCATTAGGAGGAGTCCTTGGGAGAAAAAAACAGTAATAAAAGCTTGGTAATTGCTGCTGAACAAGGGACTGATGGATAGCACACCATGCTGCTGCAGGTAGGTAGGCAAAGTGACTCATTAAATAGGCTATATAAAAGGATGAGTAATCAGTAAAAACAGAGTGAAAGAACAAACTGTCTCATATGAGAAAAGCAGCTGTTGACAGAGATCAGCCACTAGGACATGGAAGCAGTATCAAAAAATTTGTTGGAGTAGAATAAAGAAGGGTAATGGAAGAAAGTAATAGAGTAGCAGCTCCTGGTCCCAATTTGCTCAAGAACCAGAATCACTCCTAGCAGCTCTAACCATGAGCAGAGAAGGCAGACAATTCTTTAAGTAATGTACTCTGACACATTTTGCATATCCACAGTAGCATGTGGAAAGAATGGAGGCTGAGAGCTGAACTGAGATGGTACCTAGAGGTTCATATTTTCTGCCACTGAGACAGCGTAAATTTGGAAGTGAAGTGGAACATGTGGTAGTTCAAGGCAAATATATTGTCTTTGCTTTTGGATATTAGAGCATGAACATCTGTGTTGTCAACAGTCACTACAGAGGACATTAGAGCTCAGTTTTACTAAAGGGGCTTCTTCCCAGACACCAGTAAAGCAGACATGTGCTTCAGTGCTCTTTTCTCTAGCAGTGCTCCAAGGAGCATCACTGCTGTGTATTCCCACAGCTGCACAATCAGCAGCAGGGGGAAGATGAAGCTGGTCTCCCCAGTAAAGGGATCCCACTAAGAGCTCGGACAGCCAGCACAAGCTCACAGATCCAGGAGAGCCACAGCAGTTGTGGCAGTATCCGAGATACAATGTACTGTGACCTTTCCCTTATTTGGATAGTTATAGTCCATTTACACACTAAATGCAGACCACCTCTCCTCTGTGATTACTGAATGGCAATCAGTTCTAGAGACAGGGAATACTCTCTCACTTCAGCCCTCTGTTATGCTGTTCACCCAGTTCTTTCAGGTTCTGCTAGATATTAAAGTATTGCCCCAGTAACTTTGTATAATTTGACCGTATATCCAAACAATGCTTTTGAGTAAATCATGATGCTAGTCATTGCGACTGAACAGGAATGGGATAGATTTGCCTTTGTTCTCAAAGGGAATAAGCCCACCCATTAGGAGGAAGTTTCCTGGTTTATGCTCTTGGCATAAAACGAAACTCCCTATCTGCACTATCCCTGCTTATACCCTGAACCCATAAACACTTTCACTAAATATTTGCAAAGAAAAGGAAACACAGCCAAATCCTACTAAGTTATAATGAACAGCAATCATATTGCAGAACATTTGTCTTTTCTGCATATTCCACTGGGGAGAGGTTGCTTTAAAACTTTCAATATGATTTAAGCACAAATGCTTTTTATATAGGTCAGGAAAAAGAAATGTAATTTCCCTTCATTTTGTTTGGTCGAAGTTCTCTGTTCTAGCACTTAATTAATGACTCTGGTGAAATGCTTTAAAACCAGTAACGTTTCTAACCCCAAATGTGTTCCAAAACTAGTACTTCCTGGTCATTATCTATTTTGGAGAGGATGCTGAACATACATGCATGTGCTGTTAATAAACTCAAGGAAACTATTTTTATGGCTGTGGAAAAAAAGGAAAAAAGGTATTTCTTCTTCAGTACTCATCTCTGTCAGTTATAGCTGTGGGAAATAAAAAACCGAAATAAGAAATGTGGAAAGCAAAGGAGAGGAGGGAAGGAAAGGCACACAGGGCTGTGCAACATTAACCTACCTGGCACAGTCAGCTTCCACATTTGGCTTTAACACTTTTCTGATGTATCCACCCTTGAAACCCAAGCACTCCAAAGACAGCCCACATAAAGACATAAGTGCCCAGAACCAAAAATTAGGCAGAATTGAGTCCAAAACACAATCCTCAAATGTTTACCTAATCCAATGACTGCCTGGGTTTTTGCCAGTAATTTTTCCTATGGCTTTAAGCTTTTGTGTTTCTTACAGCCCAGCCTCTGCCTCAGTCACTGAAGACCAGAGGGTATGCACACTCAGAGCCCCCCTTAGGTTTGTTTCAAGTTCCCACTACAATCTGACAACACTACCATCAAACATCTCCCTAGGCAAGGAGTGACACACTTTCAGTTGTGCCACAGCCTGCTGTCCCTTTACCCAGGCAGCATCAAATGCACTGATCCTGCAGGCACTACTGTTAGAAACACTATCAATTGTCAGAACCCCTAATTGCCATACTTCTAAGTGTTCGTATTCTTAGACTGTCCTGTCCCCCAGGAAGGTCAGGCCTCACATCCTTCCTCTTCAGGTCTTTTGCTAACAGACCTACAACTCAAGAGTGGAGAAAATTTCATTGATAAGATCATTGAAAAGTTCATTGTCTGGAAGATTTCTCATGGAAGCCCTTGTCACACCATGACATCACTCAAGCACACATACGTACCTGGAGGAGGCTCCAGTAGGAAACACTGCATGGCTCTCAAGAGGTACAGAGGGACTTAAAAATACCCCAAAGGCATAAAAAAAAGAATCTTAAGTGTTACTGGCATGTCTTTATTCAGAAAAGAAACTGTAAAAGCTTGTCAAGGCTGTGACAATGAAAGATTGGACCTGCATGGCACACAAAGCATGAAATAGCATCAGGCATTCATTTCTTCTGGGTGACTGGACTAAGTCTTCATCCTGATGTTCACATTGAGGTGGGGGGTGCTGATGGGCATGACAGCAGTGATAAGGTAAAGACACCAAAAGCAGAGATGACAAGGTTTCACTTATAAGTGAGGATGGCAATGATTTTGGTTCTGACACACAAAAGAGTTACTCCTGAAATAAGAGCTGGTGAAAGAGCTGATCTGTGCATGAATATCTAAGAGAGACTGAAAGAAGATGTGGTTCTTGAGATCTCAGGTAAAGGTAAAAAAAAGAACATAAGTTAACAAGTAAACCATAAAGGTCCTATCTGAAATATTTAATGGGTGCATCCCCTATCTTTAAACAGCACAAACACTACTCATTAAATGTTGTTCCACAGACCCCAGCATCTGAAAAAATTAACAGCTGCCCAGGGCTTCTCATTCTGCATTTCTGCTTTTTGCTGGAAAACAATGGTACTGGGTAAACATGTGTCTTGTAAACATTTGGTGTGGTGTTCTTGCTTAGTATATTTATACAGCCATGTAAATTTTGTGCTTTATTTTTGACAGAGAAAACCTGCAGTGACTTTTATGTTTAATGCATTCATTCTGAAGTTGTTGCGTCACCTACTACCAATATGCTTATTTTTTTATTTAAAACCATTAAAATGTATTAAGAAAATATACTTGCTTCATGTAACCTTCACACTGCTGTTACATGTTTTAGTGGCCAAGAAAGTGATCTATTCCAAGGTTTTTTGATCAGTGAGGTTACTCTGCATCATTGGATTTATTTGGCAAGGCCAAGAAAACAGAGTTCAGAAGGCATGGGGATCCCATGTGAAAGTTTGCCAGCTTGGGAAGAAAGAAGCCAAGGCAATGCCAAGTCACAAATGCTGAATTTGTTGAAAAGCTGGATCAAGTTAGCAGGAGATGCAACACATGGGTGAAGAGAACAGTGCAGAGGCTGTTGAGAGCAACATGTGAAGCTTTAGACAGCTAATCAGCAAGCTGGGATCTTTATTTTAAGCTGGATGTAAACTTTAGAGGGACTCTTGCTATTGGAAAAAAAAGCAAGCCACAAAAAATAATAAAGAAATGAAATAGAGGACTTGCTTTGATCACTGCTCCTTGCTAAAGGAATGTAAGAACTAAAGTTACTACAAATATTTACAAAAATGAGCAGCCAAGGATTGTAAAAGAGGTATTAAAATACTCACTGTTTCAAAAATAGATCCCATATGGATCTCATCAAACTGACACTCCTAGGAAGAACAGGTAATCCATGCAGTTAGAGAAGAGCTTGAGGGCACTGGGAAGGCAAGAACCTGATAATAAACACAGGCTAAGTTTAAGAGAACCCAACCATCCTACTCATTACGATTCAAAAATTATTTCTCTGCCTTAAAAGCTGAAACTGAAGGAGATTTTTTTCCTCAGGAAATTGTTGCAAATAGAATACCTGTCTAGGATGATTAAAAGAGATAAAAAAGCTTTAGTGTGAAATCAGTTTAGCGTTCCTAAGGAAAGCCATTGTTAACTCCAATTGACCTTAAAGCAAGGGTTACTTTTTCCAAAAGTGACCTCACAAACATTTTCTTGGCCTACAAAATGCACAAACACTATCTCCAACTTCAAGCATCCAATCTGCCAAGCATTGGGCAGCACCCAATTTAGGGTGGTGTTGCTACTTTTCTGACCAGAATGGTCAGAAGAGCCATGTCCAGAAGCATAATTTCAATCTGATTCAGAAAAGAATACTGCATAACCCCAGGTAGACTTAGACTAAGTTTGCCAGAGCTTGTGCAGGTCTCATGCAGAAACAGAGTCCAAACAAACAGCAGGTTTTTTCAGCTTCTACTGGAAGAAAAAAGGATAGGTAGGAGTCTCAGTATTAGCTAATAAGATTTTTTTTTAATTATAGGTATTTACAGGACTTATGGAATTTGTACCCCTCCACTGCTCTGCTTTGACTGTGCTTAACTTCCTATCTGTAAAGAAGAAGTATATTTTGTTTCTTCCTGAAATGTTTAGAAAAGGGAATGAGGTCTTTTAAGACAGGCAGAGCTAAAAAAAAATAAATAAATAAATAAATAAATAAATAAAGCTAGAGATTCCTTATGCTGTCTCTAGAGGAAAAGGAAGTCAAAAGTTGCTGTGTGTGACAAAAGTGCAGTTAAGTCAGGCAAAATGTTCCAGCAGTAATATGGACAGAGGCAGACCTTGTAGTGGAACAGACATGTAAATTCATGTCCCAGACTAGGATTTTCTCCTCCTTCCGCAAACAGGAATAAATGGGCATAGAAAAGATTTTGCTGTGCCCATTAGCATGGGGCATAGGGCAAATAACACAGGAATGAGGCCTGAATAAGATCCCTAGCTAGGAGGCAGGAATTGGAACTGTTAGATGCAGTATTTAAATGTTGATACCTTACTAATAGCCTTAATCCTTAGTCTAGGGGAACAGTGGTATCAGTGATAACATAATCAAAAGCCAAGCCTGGATGTAGAGCCACAGCTCAAGCATGTCTGCTGGTTATTGCCTTTGCTGAAAAAAAAAAACCTCATGAAAACAAAGCAAGCATGTATAAAGGAAGGGTATAAAATATGTTCAGAGGAAACAGCTATTGCCAAATATTTCCCTGTGCTTGACACAGGTGCCTTCAGAAAATAACCCGCAAGTCAGAGCAAAAGCTAATGGCTCCCTAAATCCATGCTGTGAGACTCTGGCATCTAGTAATTTCCATACTTCTCCTTTCTGATGGCTGGAAGTGAACCACATCTTCCCCAGACACCACACCTTGCTCATCTCCTAAACAAACATAAGGCTCCCAGGAGGAGAATGCAAGCCCCCCAGCCCCATGAAACACCCTGCTCCTCCTGGCTCCCTCCATTACCCTGGGGTCTTCCTCAACAGAACTCTTTAACCATGTTGTAGTTCTGCCTGCTCTGGCATCTCTCTCTTGGTGTAGTGAGGACAATCTTTCCTGAGGGTCTGATGTTCAGTTAGTTTTTTCCTTTTAAAAACTTGTATCCCTGATGTACCACATTTCCAAGACTCCATGGAAATCACTTTCATATCACAGCAAGAGAGTGTTATTTCCCACTATCACACTCAGATCCTGAGAGAATGCAGAGAATAATGACTGCAAGCTAATCCATAGAGAAAAAAAAGAGCATAGACAGATGTTTTGTATATGTAACTTAGACTCCTGTTTGCCACTTTTATTTGCTAAGATAATGAATTCCAAGCATTTCTGTCTGCCTTAAAACACCATGTAGAGTTAAAGTATGCTCACCAGGAAGATGGACTAAACTTTCACCAAAATAATACCATCAAATACAGATTTTGAGGTAACCTCTTGACCCTGGAAGAAGAATTTGAACTGGTGTCTTCAAAGGCCAGAAAAACATTCACTAGTCTTTGGTCAGCTGCTGAACTGGAAAAAGATAAGCCTGAGCTTTTAATGTAATATACTTGGTTTCTTGAATACATGCTGATATGGTCTCTACAGAAATACAAATCAGGGTAGGTTGATCTTACTGTGCATAAAGCAATATTTCTAAATGAAAGTATGAAGTAAGCAACCCATTGGGGTCAGAAGAGAGGAAAGCAATGGAATAAATTACTGATAAAAGAAAATTATTACAAGCTGCTTAGCTAGACTTCCAGAACACCAGCTGGGGAAGGAAAAATGGCAAAAGAACAAAATTGCTGCATATTTAGCCAGGGATAGAAAAAATAAACACATTAAATAATCACTGTATTTTTATATATTATGCTGATCCCTTGCAGATAACTTGCAAAATTAAGGCCTGAGTTTAGTGCCAAAAAGTCCATAAACATTTTTGACACAGAAGCTAGAAGAAACAGGGTCTGGCCCATGGATAGTATAAGAAAAACAGAACCAAGCCAAAGATTATTTTTCTCTTTATTGCCAGATATTTTAAAGGGGAACTAGAGATTAACTGTGTTCACTATAACAGAAAACATTTACTTTTATAAGGCACTTGTCCAAAACCTTTTAAAATATAAGAATTTCTTTTAAAATATCTCAAGTTACTACAGAAGAATGTTTGAAACCAAAAAACACCAGTCTTTTCTGAAGATTGAACAAAATATATATAAAATTAAAGCCTGGTTGTTTCCCTCTACATGGTGGCAAGATTTGATTAAAAGTTTTAGTTCTTATATGTTCAGCATCTGGCCTAAAATGCAATTATACGAAGATTTGATCCTTTGAGCCAATGAATATAAAAAGAATGATTTAGACTTTAGGGGTTTCACTGCATTTTCCTGAAGTCCAAAACCAAAAGCACATATCTGACAACCTCAGATTGCAGTAAAGTTCCGTCCTTACATCTAGTCAAACAACAGAATCCTTGATTCTTTGTAAACTTTAGTTCTACTGGACTGTCATTTCTTTACAGGAACAAAAAAGAAAAAGCAACCACAACAACAACAACAGAAAAGGAACAACACCACCACCAACAACAAAATCAGCCCAGGTTTTAGAGTATTTTACAAGAAAATCACTGTTGTTGAAGCCTAAATAAATACATGAAGAGAATATCTGAAGGAAATAGCTGTCATTTATAGGAAAGATATATGAAAACATGTAAATCCTATTAACCATAATATATACTTGGAAACATGCCAAGTTTGTGCTGGTGTTTCACTATTACAACACTAAAACTCTCCTTGTATATATTTTAATTAGTGTCCTGCTACCTACAAAACAATGTTCAGTCCACACCTCTTTTACTAGGCTGTGTATGAGTTCCGACCTGATATTCCCAAAATCTCCATCACTTCTGAGGTATTCTCTTACTTAACTGTGTTTATCACTATAAAATAAACCTGAAGCTAACATGAAACATGGCAATACAACTCCACTACTAATTCAGCCAGTTGTAGCTTTCAAGGGAAAAAAATCCCGGGACTTGACTTTAAACCACTTGGCTGGCTTTGTTTTGATGCTCACCCACCGGGGCTAGGATGGGTGCGGCTAATGAAGTGATTTCACCATGAGCGAGTCCTGTGGGAGACCCTAGCTCCAGTTATCTATAGCTGGTCACTGCATAGCAATTGCAGTGCTGCTGAATTGCAGCCTTGGACGGGAGGCTGCCTGGGCCTGCAGAGCCTTTATTCCCATTGCAGTGCTGTGCTGGAGTGTTCTGTGCAACAGTATGATAGTACTACCTTGTAAAGGCTTTTATGCAGTAGTGGGTAAATATTTAACTTTTAAAAGTTAAAACTAAGTTCTATGTTGTTTTGAGATTATAACTTAGCCTCTAGGAAGGAAATATGCCAGAGTGCTGCAGCTGAAGTTACCTGTTGCTTTTGAGATGCAGCGGGTCAACTGTACCTGCTGCCCCTCCAGTGTGATCTGTGCTATCAGAGAAAATCCTCCTGTGGCTCCATATACAGGCACTTGTGCAAACACTGGTTCCTGGGACCCAAGATCAAATAGCACACCTGAAAACTCGGCAAGGGTCAGAGACATATAAAACAATGCCAAATTACAGCCTGAAGACCATAAAACTGAGACACCAAGGACCAATCTGGGTTGTTCCTGCACTGAGTACAGCAAGCCCTGTTGGGTCTCTTCTGGGGGAAGGAGGTAGGGCTGGCAGATGCAGGGTCATGCTTCCCCAGTCTGGTGGAGCAGTGGCCGTGGAGCAGCCTCATACCATGGGAAATATCATAGCACTGGCAATGACAGCCTGGGACTGAAGAGCACAGCAGGGCACGCAAGGCCAGGTCAGAACATACTGCAAGTGTGAAGTCCCTTTCTTTTTTCTTCTCTTTTAAAACCAAACAGTTTTACTTTTCATGCAAACACTACAATATACCACTCTGAGATTTCATAATAAATAGAATCAAGCATCTAAAGCATCCTGCTAACAGCGTTTAGCGCTAAAGATCTCCTTGACCACTAAGCACTCCTTACCATCTCCTGGAAATGGCCTTTGGCTGACATACAAAATAAGCATGCTAAACCACCGCAACAGATCCACACTGAAATGACAGTTTTTGCACACACAGACAAACTAACAGAAATCAAAAACCTAAAACAGATTGCAAATATTAATTTCTTTACAGCAGTGAGAAAACAGGTTTCAGGGAAGAGGAGACAAGTAGATCCAGTCTGTAAGAGATGATAAAAAACTGAACAAAGTGTCTAGTAACCTTGTAATCTATTCATTGGGAGAACTCTTTTCATGCCCTGCACGAATGATATGCAGTTATTAGGACACTACACTCACCTCTTCCTCAAACTGCTGCACCCAGGGAACTGCTACTGGATAGAGGAGCAGCTCAAACCTGGTCCAGCTCTTTAGAGAACCAGAGTATTTTACACAATGCCTTGAGGTTTAGCAACATGGAGAGTCAGCTCGGGGAGCTACTTTTCTTTCTAGGGCATTCAGTTTTCTCCCTTAAAATTTAATCAGAAATAACTTGCCCTTCTGAACAGCAGGAAAGTTTGCTGCTACCAAAGCCATGCTACACTGCCTAGCTCCTGGAGAGGTGAAGGAGGCTCCGAGCCCTCCAATTTAGCCTCTTCCTTCTAGGGAGAATAAAGAAGGATATTCAAACAACCTACTTGACATCAGAAGGAAAAGCAGTGCATAGTTCCATTGAATTTAATTGAAAAAGAAGGGTGACATAGTAAAAGAAAAGATTATGGGAATATGAAATCATTTTGTATCAGATCAGTAAGGGAGATCTCTCCTTACTGAATGCTGGGGATCAAAGCATGTCCCAGGCAGATCTTCAGGCTTTGAGAGCTTGGCACCCTGACCGTAGTAACTGCTTTAGTAACTGCATTGAACAATGTAAAAGGAGTATGCTCTTTAAAATATTTAATCTGTGCTATTAGGTGTGCTCGCACAGAGCAGGTGTGTGTGTGCATGTGCAAACAGTCACTGACAAAGCACCATGGACCCTGACATCATACTGATGCCAGGGATTGTACCCATCCTGTGGGAGGATATGGGCTTCCAGGAACAAAAAATTCTGAAGTATTAATATAAAATTAAGAGATGACAGGGAATGTCTTCCACATGATACATTGTGCCTTTTTACCAGAGATGATTTTGTGTAAGATATCTCAGTAGATGATTTTGTGCAAGATCTCAGTGTTGCAGAAACCACAGACAATGAGAAAAAGGATTAGCAGGAACTTGTGAAAATGCTGTCTGTAGCATAAGAATGACAAATGTCCTGGGAAGAGATCCTTCTCTTCCCAGGATGTAGGCAAATAAGAGGCCACTATATTCAATAGTGAATCAAAAGAACTTTTCTAATGCTAAGAGGATTTGAGAGGGAAATGGGTAAATAAGAACTTTTAAGGGGGATGTGGGACTCTCATTACTCGTGGATAACAACTGGCTTTTGCAATGGGAACAAGGACATAATCTAAAAAATTTCTTAATCTGGCACTCCAATCAAATATCATTACCAAAGTCAGCATGATTTTTTAATTATATGGTGTGATGTCCTACTTTAAAGGGGAAGGAAGCACTCAAGAATCATAAACACTTGTGGCCAAAAGAAATGATAGAAATCAGAGGATCCACAAAAAATTTATTAGTAAAGTACACACTCAGCATGAGAATTTGTACATTAGTCTCTGACCTACTATGGGAGAAAGGGAGAAAGATATCTCTGTGCTTGTGTTGCACTGTTTTGTGCATATCTACAGGGACTAGAACAAAGATGTGTGCCCCAGAAAAGTGCTGCCTTATGTCTTAATGACCCTTTCTATAGTCACTTCTTTCTCCTTCCCATGGTGTGCAAGTGCCAACAATCCTTGGTTGGCCTCATGGCTATCCAGAAATCGGTGTTTCAGACATACCCATCAGCACCTTATCTTCTTTATAACCTCTCCTTATGGTACTAACATGCTAACTGTCCAGTCCCAAACTTCCCTAATAGGAGATTGAGACATATTTCCTGATATCAGAGGAACATAATATGTATCTGAAAGATGAAAAGGTCTTTAGCAGCCTGGGGAAAAAACAGTCTGGGAGAAAGACGTGAGTGTCAGATTTCTCTTTGGTTTTCCCAAGACCTGGTTAGGATATGTCAGTCTTGTTTATGGTTGAATTAGTTTGGCTAGAAAAAAAAAATTATCAGAAACCAGAAATAAAATATACCTGTGCAGTCAAGAAATAAAGGCAAATTATTTTCCCATATCAAATTCTGGCCTTAAGATACTGCTGAAGCTGGATAAAATTAGGTGGATATGAGACCTAGGTATCTTAAAACTTGCAGCAAACTAGCCACAAATGAATGATAGCTCAAAGATTAAAGTTACATTAAAAAGTGCTTTTGTTTCACATGTCAGGATGTGCTTCTTTCAACGTGCCTTGCCAACTCCATTTCCATTTCTTGGCTAATACGACAAACTGTATAAACTGACAAAAGCCTTATGACTGACGCAACAGTCACAAAGGTTAGCTGCATAATTTTAACTTTTCATTGTTCACTGTATCCTTACTGTGTGCATATTATCTGATACACTGTGATTGCCTCTGGGTGGGGGCAATCATAAATTATATACACATTCTCCAAGTACAAAGTACTCTAAAGGAGCTAGTTAAATTAGCAGTAAAGATACAACAAGCACAGTAGCCATTAATTAAAAGAAGTGTTAGTTGCTGATCTTACAAAAAACCATCAAACTGTCACCAAACATTTATAAAATATTCCATTCTCAAATTGCTTTGGCAATTGCATTGGAAAATATCCGAGGTCAGAGTCTCTGCTAAAGTGGGCAGAGCAGCTGAGCCAAAGCTGCGACAAACTTGAGGTCAGTATACCATCTTTGAACAACTATCACTTTTTGCAGAAGGGAATCGCCTGCAGTAGGATTGTATAGCAACCAATTTTCTTTATAGATGAGTATCAGAAGAGGAGTCAAGCAAATGCTGGACTGACTCTGTGACTGCTGCCAGAGACTGAACAATGGGTAATGTTTCTCCACTGGACATGCTAATTCTCCTTACAAAAGCCAGACAAGTGTGCTGAGCATTCATATATTTAGCCTAGGAGTTTGCTTCAGCAACTCTCTTATGGCATAACTGAGACAACCCAGCTGTGTCCTGGCCTGGAGGGAGCCTAGCTAATAAATTAGAAGTCAACCTTTTATATTTATACAATGAGATTATAGGTATGCAACTTTTGTTTCCACTAGATATGATGGCAAGTGCATAAGACAAGAAGAACAGAGGTATTTAGCTTACAGGTAAGCAAGCCTGCTCTTAGGCGGGAAGTAACAAATTCATTGGGTTTTAGAGGTGCTTCCCCATTCTTTTTTCTCCCCATACTATATTGGTTTTTTGAATTTAATAAGCCAAGGGCCAATTTTGAAATGTCATGCTATGCAACACAGCAAATATTCCAGGTCAGGGCAGATTGTGGCATGGAGCCAAGATAGTGCAGCACTGGAAAGAGAAGACAGTCAAACCTAGCCTGGATTTGGTCATTTTAATAAACAGAGAAATAGAAACCTAGTGTCCTATTCCTTCACAGCTCACAATGGCTCCCTTTGCTGCATCCCCCTTCACTATATCCTTCCAGCAGGCTCCAGCTCCTACACCACACATATGTGTTACGACATCCTGCTTCAATCAAACTTGTTGTGCCATTTTCAGAGAATCGGGAAGGACAATCTGTAGTCTTTACTGAGCCTAATTGCACCACCTTGCAATCACTGTCATTTAAGGCTTTTTAGCCAATAGGTCATCAAAATAAAATTATTCCAATAACTTGTTCTTTTACCTGCCTGAGATTCACAGAAATACTAATCAGCATATAAAAACAATTTCTCTCTCAATACGAAATTGCAGGAAAATATCTGAATTAAGGGGTACATTTGAAAAAACATAGGAGCTTTTCACTGAACAATGGTAATAACAGGAGGCCTTTAAACTCCATTGAAATATAATTAAATGCATGTTCACCTCAAAAACAATTTTAAAGAATTAAGCTTAAAGCCATTCCATAAAGCCCCTTGGAACCTATTATGAATCCTTTCAATAACATTTACAACTATTCAGTTAGGGGAATTTTTTTTCTTGTTGGCTGGGTACATTTCATGAGAGCAAAACTGCCTAGTGTCATTGTGTTAGCTTTGGGGGAAAATACAGTGCTATAAGCAAATGCAAATGCTCTTTTGTTTTCCCCTCATTAGCCAACAGAATAAGAATAGGGGTGTAATTGAACAAGTGACCTCGCATTTGAACACACATAGGAAAGAATGAAATGTATGTTATTGTAAGTTCTCTGGAGTTCCCATAAGCAAACCTCTCCAGATATTTCTCTAAATGTCAGATCCTCCTTCATATGAAGTCAGTGGGAGGTTTGCCATTGTCTTCTGTGTCAGCAGGATGGAGCCTCTGGTACTTGTGTTCAGATGTGGTGACTTATCCATGCCCACCAATGTCACTAGAGCACTGTCTGCTTAGGTTGTTGAAGATCTGGCAAGATTTATTTATGCTCTATCACTATTGAAATCACAGCATGCAGAAATTTAAAAAATAAAACCAGAGAGGGTCCACAAACAAACAAAACTTCTTCATTCAAGGAAGCTCTGGAGAACAGTCCAGTGCCTTTGGGAAAGGACTGCACATGAACAGAGCTAAAGAACATGGAAAACATTTAGATATGGTAGAAGTCAGAGCACGGCACAGAGGATGAGCTTATTTTGCTCACTCCCAGGAGCTCATGAGCTGTTGCTTTCCACAGATGGATATGTGGGAGCTGTAAGGGAGAATGAAGTAATTTCTCCTCCAGCTCATGGAGCCCTGCAGAGTAGGGATGGGAGGAGAAATAAGTACATGCTGGGCGTCAGCAAGGGATGAGGAACACCCGCTGGATCCCAGGTGATGGAGGGAGAAATCCCAACTCCTACCAGCAAAACCACTGGACCATGGTAGCAGAGATGGCTAGCAGAACCAGCACAGGCAGGGAATGGAACAGCATACAAACTTTTCCATCTTGACATTTTTTCCCCTCTCCTGTTCTTTATGACCCAGTCTCTTTGAGTTTTCCCTGTCTAAAAGACAAACCTTTCAAACATTAAATTTACTGTTTAAAAGTCCTGCCATTTTCCTGCAGAAACTCATTGTAGGGGAGAGCCTCGGCAGATCTGCCCCAAACCTTTGGTCATTGCAGTCCTGTCAGAAGAACCAAGACCTCATCTGCAATGACTCATTAAATTTAAGAGGTTTTGGGGTTTTTGGGGTTTTTTTGAGGTTGTTTGGTTTAATCAAAGCCATTCCCCTTGCTATCACCTAAGCTGGAACATAAACATACTCTTCTTAAAATTACAGTGCATCTTTGTTTGGTTTGAATGTAACTTTTTTGAAAACAAATCCTGCTGAGATTTACGTCTTGTTCAGCCTTTTAATTCAGTGCCAGACGAAAAGCAGACAGGGTGAACTGCTTAAAAAGGACAACAAGTACACTTTATTTTGGAGTCAGCCCACCACAGAGAAAAGATGAAGAAAAAACAGCTGTGATGAGATTCATATTCATAAGGATCCTCCAACAATGTTTGCATTGCCGTAATGCCATCTGCTTAATGAATATGCCCAGCAACCCAGTGAGGTAAAATAAAAGTAATACTCTCAGCTGAAAAATGGAAACAGAGGTGGTAAGTGACTCTCCTGAGGTCACAGGACTTGTATGTGGTGGAGACACCAACCCATGGCCTTCCAGTCCAGGACTTAACCAGCTATTAACTTGTTAATCACTGTATGCACAATCGCACAACCTATGACATGGAAGTCTAGGACTTCTGCCACAACAGAATGTGAAGCTGATCACAACTGCAGATGTTTCTGATGACCTCTGAAATGGGAAAGAAACAGTAATACTTTAGATTTAACTGTGTTATATCTCATTCCATGTAAAACCAAAAGTAGCCCACTGAAGCTGAAACATAACTAGCTCACTGAACACCATTTGTGACATTGCTAAGCTGCTGCTGAAGCAATGAGGAGAGAGAGATGAAGTCCAAGAGCTTCTGGCCAACCACAGGGGCAGAAGGGCCACTGTCTCCACACCAGCCACTGCAGAGGACACCATGTGTGTGTGCAGCCAGGATTCTCCATGGTCATTAGCCCGGTAATTTGTACATCTCTGCCTGGAGAAGACCATCCATATTCTCTGGAAGTCTGAAGGAACAGAAAAACTTTTCCCTACTCTGGGACTGCTGAAGCTCCTCTAAATCATGGCAGTCAGGGGAAGTCCGTGATGGCTGGAAAAAGGGAATTGCAACCCCAGTTTTTTAAAAGGGGCACGTGGAAGACCCAGGGAACTACAGAGACCGGTTAGTCTCATCTTTGTGCAAGGCAAGATCCTGGAGCAGATTGTCTTGGAAACTCTGCTAGGCACATGGAAACAAAAGGGTGATTGGTAGTAGCCAACATGGTTGGTAACAGCCAACTGATGACAAATTGCTCCTGGCAGATCTGGTGACCTTCTGTCTGGGATGACAGCATGGGGACAGCATGGGGCAGAGCTACTGACATCCCCTCCTGGGCTTACACAAAGTGTTTGACACTGTCCCACACAACATCCTCATCTCTAAATTGGAGAGACATGGATTTGAGGGATGAACCACTGGGTGGATAAAGAACTGGCTGGATGGCCAGTCCCAAGGAGTTGTGGTCAAGGGTTCATGGTCCATGTGGAGACCAGTGAGGAGTGGTGTCCCTCAGGGGTCAGTGCTGGGGCCGATACTGCTCAACATCTTTGTCAGGGGCATGGACAGTGGGATCAAGGGCAGCCTCAGTGAGGTCACTGACAGCACCAGGCTGTGTGGGGCAGTCGACACGCTGGAGGGAAGGGATGGCATCCAGGGGGACCTGGACAGGCTTGAGAGCTGGGCCAGTGCAAACCTCATGGGGGTCAGCAAAGCAAAGTGCAAGGTCCTACAGCTGGGTCATGGCCATCCCAGACACACCAACAGCTTGGGCAGAGAAGTAATTGAAGCAGCTCTGTGGTGAAAGATTTGGGGTGATGGTTCATTCAACATTAGCCAGCAGTGTGTGCTCGCAGCCCAGAAAGCCATTTGTGTCCTGGGCTTCATTCAAAGCAACACAGCCAGCAGGGTAAGGAGGGGATTCCGCCCCTCTACACTTCTCCAATGAGACCCAAGCTGGAGTGCTGCACCCAACAGGCCTGGAGTCCCAACAAAGGAAGGACAAGGAACTTTCAGAGTCAGACCAGAGGAGGCCATGAAGCTGATAAGAGGAATGAAAGACTTCCCCTCTGAAGACAGTCTTAGAAAATTTTGGCTGTTCAGCCTGGAGAAGATAAAGTTGCATGGAGACCTCATAGCAACCATCCAGTATCTGACTGTGGCCTACAAGGGGAGCCGGAGAGGGACTGTTCATCAGGAGCTGCAGTGATAGGACAAGGAGTAATGGGTAGAAATTGAAATTTACTGACTGTGTTGAGATGCTAGAAAAAATTTCCCAGGGAGGTTACAAGTGCCCCAACCCTGACAGTGTTAAGGGCCTTGCCAGACAATCTCTTGAGCAGCCTGGTCTGGTGGGAGGTGCTCCTGCTCATGGCAGGGGGAGTTGGGACTAGATCTCAAGACCCATTCCTACCCCTTAACATCCTACGAGTCCATGATTCTGTGCTGTGACCCACCTCCAGAAACATATCTTACTTCTGCTATCGCAGGCAGTGGCCTTCCCTCAAGCTTATGTCCCACCCCCCATAGCTGTACCCTTTCTTGTGCACTCTGGGAACTACTTCCAAAGCAGAGCCAGCTAACCAACTAAACTCACCCAATAGGGTTCTGTGTCCTGACCAAAAAAGGGGAGCCAGTAGACACAGAAGTGGAAATGTTTTCCCCCTCTGCTGAAGGGATTCAAAATAACAACAGAAGTGACCCAGACTAACACCAAGGAAAGCTGATGGAGATGAGTGAAGCCTTTCACTGCACCAGAAGGTACTCAGTACTATTGATCAGAGGGTCAGCATGCCAGCCCAGCATTTCTAGCTTTGGGGTAAAGGACAGAAAGGCAAAGGAAGAGAATATTAAGGCAAGGATATTGATGTGACAAAGCTGAAATCAGGAAGAGACAAAATCATGCATCAGTTTTCCTCAAAGGTACCTCAATGACTTGGCTATGCCTGTGTTATTTATCCATTATATATTTTTTCCCCATTCAGGTGGAGAACTAGCATTAATTGTTAAATGAGGATGTTATGGTTATTGTTAACATGAGGATATTTCCTGCTAATTCAGTAGCTCCTTGCCAGGCAAATAAATATTGTGAGGTTTTGGCCTCACAATATTTGTTTGCAGTATATTTTACCATTATGTCAACTCACTTTTGGGCAGCAGGCAGCTGAGATGGCTTTTTACAAGCAAGATGTGCTGTGTCTGCCCACACAAAGCACACAGGCCACAAAAGGAGCTTCAAGTAAAGAGGTCAGCCACAGCCATCCATCCATGCTCAGATGACAGACCCTGCCTGGAAGGAAAGGGGACTCTTCAATTCCTAAGCGCTCACTGACATTTCTTCCACCTGAGGTAGGAAGGAGAGGAAAACTAGAGTCTGCTCATTAAAGCTCAAGTTATTTTAAAAGTAACACCTGCTAGGCACTTCAACCAAAATCACAGATGTTCCTGGAAAGGAAAATAAGTTATATGGCTCCGCATAACAACCCTGAAATGCAGAGATTTCTTGCCTGTGTGTTCCTAATACCACCTTGAAGTAAACTTGAAAAAGGGATTAGCTAAGGTCTCAGTGCCCTGGGATAACTATAATTACAGATTCAGTGCTTCAAAATCTGATGGATGAAGGGTTAATCCAAAACTATATCATATACTGCTATTGTCTTAGATTTCTCAAGTTCTAGCATCATCATAGCACAAGGATTTCGTATTGTCAGAGCTTCATACCTTCTTGATGTTCCTCACAGGCAGCTCCTCTACGCACTGACTGTTCCAGGTCCTTGCAGTAGTAATCTGAGTCCCCTCACTCCTCTTTCCTTACTCTTATATATCACTAGTTCTTGTTGGTTACAGGTGTGGCCTGTCAAAATCAGGCCCACCTCCAATCTTCAGCAACTGGTTCAGCTGCAACTCATTGGGGGACAAGATCACCCTCTACATACTGCAATGCCATCATCTCAATAATTCATAAATAACTGACTTCAGATTTGCAGGACAATATGGTGGCAGTATTATGAAACCTGTACAGAAACTGACTGTAACATAATTGATATGAAAGGTTTATTGGAGGTGGGCTCTTTTCTTTAGTGGTACAGTTAGATTTTTCCTCTGTTTTTAGCCCTAATTGTGAAGGGTGTTCTAAAATTATATGAATAAAAGCAGTGTTTCTGTTTCTGGTAGTCAATAGCTCCTAAATGTCTTTACTATTTGGATCTACAGCAGCAAAACTTGCATGTGAATACCTCTAACAACGAATTAATTCAGGACAAGTTTTAGTTGGCCTAAACTCACATCCATCAAATGAAGTTGTCCTGTAAAAAAATTGGTTTGATCATTTCATGCTTGCACCATTAAACACACTGTTACCTAAGTAGACAATCTTACCCATAGCCCTTGAGGTGAATTTTACTTTTGTAACCATGCAAGTGGGACATGTTCTTCCCATCAAATATGTGCCTTTCAAAAGCATAGACTACTCCACTGCTAGGAGAGTTGGTGTTTAAAAATACTCTTTTGCCCTTTTGCTGTACTTTGAAGATGTTACTCCTTCAAAGCAAAGGCACTCAATTGCATCAGAAACATAAACATCTGCCAAAAATATGTTTGTAATCAGCATTCAGAGACAGGAAAGCATCCCTATGCAGAAAGGTTAGTTCAGCATGTGTTTAAATTTAAGCACATATTTAAGTCACATGAAAGGAAGTTATACTTGAGCATTTCTCCTTGCATTGGCTGTTGTATCTACCCTCTGCTGGAGAAATCAGTGGTTCATCCAATGAACTAAATGCCATACCTATATTTCTTAAGAAAATTTGACATACACATTGAAATATTTTCCTAGGCAGGCATTTAGGATTTCAGTATATGTACAAGTAAGTTTCAGTATATACATAAGTAAGTTTCTACATGAAGGTCTAAAATCAGAAAAGATGTATGGAGAAACAAGAATTACCTGTCATTCCCAAAAAAAAGATCTTTCTTTAAAATACAGCCTGTATTTTTCAGGGTATGACTGTTCTCTGTAGTTCTTGAGCAGCTGGGCTTCAGCTGGCAAGATTTAGTTAAGAGTGAATGGCTGCCACTTGATAAAACATCCTCATTCCCCAGCATGAACAAGAAGCAGCCTGCACAATATTGAGTTTGATGCAAATAAAAAGGGCATGCAATTTCAAAGACACCTACTACTTTCTTTTAATTAGTATATTAATAGTTATGACAATTAAATAGCTCCTGGGTTTTGATAAAACTAACTTGCCTTTCTTTTTTTAACTGAAGACTCTTTTTCTATCAGTTTTATATTTTTCTTTCAGATAAGCACGTGTCAGCTTCATCAGGGGTAGCAATTGTTCTGCTTTGTAAAAATGTAGTCACACGCTCCAATTTTTATGGACTAGAATTATACACATCATGCTGTTTTATATAGGACTGTCAGTAAATTCATTTTACGTTCTGTATTATAGTGTTGTTTGCTTAGCTCATAATCTTCTGTTAATTTCTTCCTGCCCAAAACATTTATTTCTTTACTTGGTTTGTATTTAATTGCCATA
Source organism: Haemorhous mexicanus (assembly GCF_027477595.1). Lineage (NCBI taxonomy): Eukaryota > Metazoa > Chordata > Aves > Passeriformes > Fringillidae > Haemorhous > Haemorhous mexicanus. The sequence continues at coordinate 67,978,193 of NC_082381.1, forward strand.
AAGCAATTAAAGAGCTGTAAGAACTCTGTACACAGAGTGATTGATCCACTCCTTCACGTACTGTATGTATCTCTTGCTTAACTAAATTTACAGTATTGCTCAGTTCCTCACCATATACTTCTCTATCAAACTTTACAAAGGTTTTCAAATTCTTTTTTCCAACATATTGACCAAAAAGCGAGTAAATTTAAGAACAAAGTGAAATTTATCTTGTTATTTTAAAAACAAGAAGGGAGAAAAGACCTGTCTTACACAAATATGACCCCTATGTATGACAACCAGCTAAAAATAGAATGGACCAGTTCATTTCATAGCTTTGATGTTTGCAGAATCAGCATGAGTGAGAAGTTATTTTGGTATTCAGATTAATACCATATTTTCACTTTATTTATCCCAAGACTCAGAAAGTGAAACAGAAAACATGCACATGCTCAGCACTGTATAGCATCAACCTGAAAACCCAGCACTCATATGATTTATGCAGCTGGAACAGTCTAAAGCTCCTCAACATTTGCCAAAAATATCATGACTAAAAGGACACAGTCCAGATATACCAGGATAGAAATAGTCCTGTATCAGCACCCTCTTCTAACAGCACAGCTTGCACACCTATCTCATAGTGCAAGCACAGATTTAGATATCGTCCCTCACAGAACTGTATTTGTGCCTATTCTCCATCAGGTCTTCTGTGCACAGCACACAACTAATGGAAAGTTCCAGCAATTTCTTGCAGCACCATTTCTAGCCCATCAGCATCCCAAAGGTGGTTCGACCGCAGAGGGGTAAAAGCTGAGAGGACATGTAGAGTGTAAGGAGACAAGGAAGTGAAGTGCCAGAAGCAGGCAGCTGACTTCTCACCAAGTACCAAAACCAGACAGAAAGGCAAAAAGCTGATAGGTCAAATTCTTATGAATACAAAAATCTGAACCGCTGTGAGGTTCTATTGGAGACAAATATGGCCAAGCAATTGCCACTTAAGGTCAAGAGTCTCTGCAGGAATCTCTCTGCAGACATCTGTGTCTGACTATTCCAATCTGACTTACAATCATGCTGTTTCTCTGGAAGACAAGCAATTTGTTTTCTCCTTGGAGTTTTGGTCTATATCAAGATAAAAACTCAGCCCATCCTCCTCTACTTCAAAGCTGAACAGAATAATATTTAATAAGGAAATAATAACGTAGAAATCTGACTGAAACGCATTTCCAAATATCACTTTAACTTCATCTGCTGTGACTGATAGTCAGACCAGCACTTCTCAGAGTGTACACAAGTCTTGTAAATGGTGTCAAGGAATTTTGCCCGAGCCAGTGCTTCCCAGATGCAGCATCTGGTTTTCAGCTTTCCAGCAAACTTAAGAGTTTGGTTTATTAGAGCACAAGGGAGGTCAAGTGACCTGACAGAGGTGTCCCAGTGAGTGGAGCATAGCACTGGGTTTGAATTCAAGTTCCACCTGATTTGCAAACTTCTGCTTTCTTGTTTGGATGCTTCCCATCCATCAACCTTGCTTCTTTCTGCCAACTTCACAGCCAACTCACCAAGCCTTCCTCCCAACCAGGCTACAAACAGGTTTTATTACCATTCATCCAGCACACACTGAAGTCGGTGGGTTCAGTAAAACTTCAGTCTGTACTGAAACTGTGTTTTGAGTGCACAAGAGTGGGGGAACAGTGCCCCCACAAAAGCCCTTCTTGTGACCCACTCTCCCCCCCCAGCATTCTTACATGCTAATGGATAGGAGAGTTTCTATAGTGCCTAAACCAGGGCTATCCCAAACAGGTCACGACAAGAAGAGCTACTGCTCCCAAATATGTAGAGTCTGGTGTCAGTCAAAGCCCCAGAAAATGTTAGAGGAATACATACTTTCCTTCCTCATGGCAGCCTTGGCATCAGCTAAATGTCTCACCTCTCTAAGCTGCTCATCACTGCTCAGCTCTGACATGCATCTGACTGTTTCCTTGCTCCTCATAGTCATGACTGAGTCCATCAGAAGTCTGGCTGAATTGCTTTTGGAATTGATAAGAACTTACAAATTAGTACATTCAAGGGTAATAAAATTAGATTTTAAATTGTTTTTCTTGTTGTTGTTATTATTGTTGAAAACAATAAGTTGAACAGTAGAATACTCAGCTCAAAGAAATGCATTTTTGTCTGAAAATGTACAAATCTTTTGTTGCCTTTGCATGAAACCAGTGAACATGAAATCAGACTGAGAATCCAAAAAGTCAAAACAAAATCCAAGGCTTCCCATTAAACAACTTTACAGTTAGCACTTCTCTGTGCTTCAGTTCCCTCTCTAACAAAGCAGAGCTATTCAAAAATGTCTGCTTTTCCCAAAAAAGTGAGTTTTTCAGGAAATGAGGATGGTATAAGGTGTAATCCTGAAAGTCTACAGGCTTTGAAGCACATCCTCAATATTGAAACTATAGCCTATGTGGTTTGGGTTTTTTGACTATCTAATTAATTACTTCATTGTGCGCTGTCCAGCAAGAAAAGGAAACATTAATAAAATATGACTGTTCATGGGCACAAGAAAGAAATACTGACCTTCACACAGAGCAGTGGCACATGAGGCTGGGGCAGTCATTCTTGGCTTCCACCTCTGTCACCTCAGCAGTGTATAGGCCTGGGCTCCAATGCCATCTGGGGAGCTAAACCAGCTTAGAAACCAAACGTACAGATCCAGTTTTGCTGAAGAGTTTATTTGGAACAGGCAGCTCAAGGTAGGACTTTACCAGAAAACAGAAGGACTGCTGTTTGCTAAATAAGAGCACTGTGCATAGTATGACTTTCTACCCACCCTGGCTCTTAGGAGGAAAGCTGTCCAGAGCTGCTGTCCACCTGGGTGGACAGGTACATACACAGTGAAAATATCAGTGTCAGCTAAGCTGAAAAACACTGCCTGGGACCACCTTTGTGAGCACTGGTTGATTTGGGGGTTATCAAGGAGTGATATTGGCTTTGGAGATCCCTCCTGAAAAGCCACCACAGCTGTTTGTAATGATGCCCTTATTTAGAGCTGAGTTCACTTTTTTGTCTAAAGAATGTTCTATTAGATGCTGTTTAAAAAATGCTGCAATGCAAAAGCAGAAAAGATATACTGTCATGTCTACATTGCAGTATTGCACTAGATTAAGCCTCTAGCAGTGCCTCAGATGGATTCTCTTCCTGCTCCAACTGTCAAACAATTTACACCATCAAAACCTGGTTTTGAACAAGGTATAATGGACAATATCAGAGTGCTCTTTCCTTGTCAATTCAGATTTAAAAATGATTCTCAAGTAAAAAATAATTAAGGCATGCAAAGCCTTAGTTCACTCTTTACCTATTGAGCACAATTATTTTTAAAGTGAAAAGAAACCAAAAAAGCCTGACAACAACAAAATTTTAAAAATCCTTCATGATTGTTTGAATAGCTGAGATTTCTTTTGTGGGTTACACCCAAACATCTTGCTCTATTTTGTTACAGTCCTGAAAGGTCACCAAGCATTTACCACTTGTTTTTATCTTACCCCACAACATATGTTATAGCTCTCAAGTTGATCCTTCTCATGACCATCCTATTCTCAGTCTCTGTAATTCAGAAGCCAGCAACAGACATCCCTCTCTGTATTGCAACATGCTCCCATCAGGTTATTCAGAACAAAACAATTCCTAATCTGGACTACATAGCAGGGGGGAAAATGGGAAATTTCATGGCAGCTTTTAAATTGCCACATGCCATAACCCTGCACAGAGCAGCAGAGCCACTTTGTTGACCCAAGCTAGGAAGGTATGTGGCTGTGGCAGATGGGTCTTATTAGCAGCAATGCACAGCTAAAAAAGGGGTTTGTCTCCTCCCTTTGAAACAAGCAAGTTTGAAGTGCAAGACACTTGTAAAGTAAAGCCTTAGAAGCAGAATATGCCTAAAAAGACCCACTATTTGACATTGCTTAGTTTTAGATTACAAATAAAATAGTCCCTGTGTCTCTCCAGCCTAGAATGCAGAAACCTTGCACATGCTTTGGCCTGTATCTCCATGTGAGCCACATGATGCACAGCCTCACATTACTTCTGTCTCTCTACTTTAAAAAAAATTTTAAAAAAAGGTACATTTCTCTTGAGTTCAGCTCTGGAGTTGGAAATACAGATTTTGAGATGAGAAAGAAAAGTTTCTTTTCCTAACTACAGCATATTTTTCTCTGTGGAGGAAGTGAACACTAGCCAAAAGCAAAAATATAATCCATGAGTTCCTGTATTTTAACTGTCTCTCATCTTGAAGCAATAAACAAAGGTTAATCAAATACTTACTAGCTGAGTAAATATTTTTGCTCATATGTATAAACCAACCTAGGTCAGATTCTCATGTTTTGGCTCAGCATTAGTATGTCTTTTCATGGTTGGTAGATTCAAAATTATTTTTTTCCATCTTAACTCCATATGCTAAATTGAGAAGCTATGCATATATACATATATTAGTATATACACACACTCTATACACATTGTTTTTTACAGACCCTCCAAGAACTGTTTCTTTTTCCTCTAAACAAAGCCCAGAAGCATGTTCGTAAAAGTATCTCTACAGAACTCTGCAATGACCATTTAACAGAGGTCAGCATGTTCCAGCAAGGTAACACACTCCAGCTGCCTACAAATTAGGTGGAAGGATCTTCCCAGCCCACCTTACAGAGGATGGTGACGTGTCAAAAGCTCCATTGAGGCAACATGCTCCCACGCAGCCCTGCTTAGCTTGCATTTTCACTCCGATTTGGCTTTCAGCAAGCCCAGGTCCTGTATAATTCTTATTGTGTGCCTAACATAACAGAGAGCCCTGCGCTGTGGATACTATCAGAACAATTCACTTGCTCCAGCTCTGTGAAGGTTGTGGTTTAAGCCCTCAACTCCATTTGTATCCTTACATCAAATTTCTCCATTTCCTGAAAGCTCTGCTGAAGTCTACAAGGAGCATGACTCCACTTTTCCCCAAAAGCTTTAGAGAAGGAAATGGAGAAGGAACTTTTCTCTGAGGACCTCCCAAAGGAGACCTGTCTGCCAGACAGCAGACACCCTGCCACTGTCCTCCCCGGAGAAAGAAACAAGCAATAATAATGTCAAGTAACATTAGCCAGCATGATTATCATCTATACCTTCCAAAGTAGTACTGTTCAATTCTACAAAACTTGTGGCTACATGTTACATTTTAGTGAGGGGAACTGCAAGGAATTCTTTTAAAAAATAGATGTTCGGGAACAAAATGAAGGTGAAGGAGGCAAACACTGTATCTGACAGCTGTTTATTGGTAACAAAAAGGCAAAACAAAAATTATTTACCCCACTAAAGAGGGCTAGAGAAGACAGAGCAAGAGGAAGAAAAATGGGAGAGAGAAGGGGAGAGAGACGGGACAGAGGGAAAAGAGGGCGTTAACAGGTCGGGGCGTGCTGTCGCTGTGCCGAGGCGGGGCTGTGCACGCTGCCGGCCGGCCACGGTCCTGCGGCCGCGAGGGGCGCTCGGGCAGGAGGGCCTGGAGCGTGGGCAGGAGAGCCAGGAGCGTGGGCAGGAGAGCCAGGACCGTGGGCAGGAGGGCCAGGACTGTGGGCAGGAGGGCCAGGACTGTGGGCAGTCACGACGAGGATGAGTGGCGGGCTGGATCGCTGGCTCGGGCCGCTGGATCGCAGGTGCCTCAGGCAGGACGCAGAGGGGCAGCAGGCAGGGCGTCTGTCAGGGACACACGGAGGCAGGACAGACGCGAGGGCGAGCAAGGGCCAGTGAGGGCAGGAGAGCCAAAAGGCAGGACTCCAAAAGCAACTTCGAAAAGCCCCCAAAGGAGTCAAAAGGCAAGGGACAGAAGGGCCCGTGGAGCTTGTGACGCCGTTACTTTTTATGCCCCCGGCTCCTCCCCGAGCGTGCCTGCTGACAGGAGACCATCGGCCCTGCCTGATGTCCCGCTGCAGTCCATTGGCAGAGACCTTTTTCCAAATGACTGGAGAGTGTCTCTGGGGTACAGTGCCTTCGGTGTACCCCTGCTGTCCCCCCTGCCTGTCCCGTGTGAGACATGGAATGGTGGCCAGGCGAAGTCCCTCAGAGACAAGGCTTTCCTGCATCTTCTCCTGGCTGCCTCCTGGACATGGCGCATGACAGATACCCATCGGGCCTCTGACAGCCATTGCTGAGGCCTAACAAAACTCATTGAACTCACACTATGCTTCAAAAGCTTTTCTTTTCAAACAGGCTTTGTTCCAAGCTCTTTCTGCATTTCACAGGATAGCATATATTGTGGTTGGGCTGAACTGTTTTAAGATAATAGTTCTGCCATAACCTTTCCTTCAGACAAGTGATCACTTTATGTCCTGAAAAACATATATCAGACATTACTTTTTCCCCCATGTCTGTCTCCTGATCCTCTAAGACTCAACTCAGCTTTTTAAGGACCACAGCCTTGCAAAAAAGCTCCATGACTAAACTGTAAGATGATGGCCCTGGACTGTACCTGAGCCAGTGACTTTGGATCCAGAAAGAAAAAAGTGGGTGTTACCAGGCAACCCATCCAGTCCCAGTTTGTTGCCCAAATTTCTCACTAAGCCAATTCAAATACAGGTCCTTCTTCTCATCTTCCTCTGCAGAGGTACTACCCATGGATGCCAGATGGATCTGACACATTGGCATCTAGATCTGACACACTGGTATCTAGGACATGACTCCACAAACCAAGGCTCCCCAAGGGATAGGAAGAATGTTTCCTTTAGAGGAGCTAGCTATGCTTGTTTATTCTCGATGAGGACAAAGCAAGTTTTGTCTGACAGAAAAATCATTAAAACATTTTAAAATGGAAACTAGACCCTAGATAGTACTCCGGTGCATATAACATATAATATAAGAGAGATCAGAGGAAATAGATTTATGAGAATCTAATTTTTCTTCCAATATTCACAAATCACTTGGGACTGGGGTGAATATCTTGCACAGTTACCCCGTTCCATCCTCCTCCATGGGGCTCAGTGAATGCATTCGCCCCAAGAGACCCAAAAGCCAACTTTCCCTGCAGCTGTTTATATGAAACTAACCTTTCGTGGATCCAGGCCAGACCACAAGGAAGCAAGCCACAGCTCTCTGCCCAATTTTTGCCTTCTCCTGGAAAGATATAACATTGCATGCCTTTGTCAGCAGTGGTCTAGCTTGGCTCTATCTCCAGCCTGGGATTTAACCCTGGGAAACATTCATGTGACTTCTCCTTACAGAATCTCCATTTGAGCCAGATTTCCCTGAGATTGTCCCCTCTTTATTTATCTAACTATTGGCTTTGTTGTTTTGGAGATATTTATAACCTTGCAATTTCATGCTTTGGGGCCCTAATTGTAGGAAGACATGACTGCAGCTTCTCAGTATAAGAACCAACTTCTGACTGCTGCTTTCTCAGAGGGTCAATTCCACCACTGAGACTGAATATTTTCCCTCCTCTTTTTCTTACTACAAGTTTCTAATTTATTTCAATCTTTAAACATAGACCTATTTAAACAATCCACATGTACATTAATGATGTTTCAGATATTTCTTTGGGAGTCACTACATCAATCAGCATCTGAATTTTCATGTAAAGCAGTCTGACCTTGCTGGTAAACAGGTCTAGGGTGGAGAACAGTTGACAAAGGGAGAAAATAATCAGATGAAAAGTGTGAGTATCATTTTCTCATCTTCTCTTCATTTTACATTCTCCTTCTCCCAAGTTCAGTCTCAGCTTCTCTCCTCTTACCTAAAACCCTGTGGTTCTCATTTACAGTTTCTGCAGTTACAACTTCCAAGCAGAGAAGCATGGTTAGGATGGTATCAGCTCTGCTCACCATGGATGATAAGGGTGAACAAGACTTTTCCCAAGTTGCTATCGGGGTTGAGTTTCAGATATTTGTCCTCTGCAAGGAAGTGTTTCTGCCAGAGGCAGCCTACAACCTCTACTCACACAACACTGCTACTCACCACTTAGGAAGCTGGACAACACTGGCATCTTTCCATGTTTAGTACCCTCCTTAAAACTTCCAAGTGAAATATGTGGGTTTATGTCTCACTGAATCCTTTGAGTAATCTCATTCTTTTTTGTGCGATGGTCACTTTAGGGGAATGAGTGTGGTGGCAGAGGAAACCAGTCCCAGTTACTAACTCAGCTGCCACAGTTCAGAGGGAGAACTTGTTTCTGACCTTTACACAGTCCCTCTGCAAGAACATCCCCTCAACACTAAGATCATTACTAAGGTCACTACTTTGTGTATGAGATCAAGCTGCATTTTCTCCAGTGGTTCCTCCAGCACTTTCTAAGGAAGCTGAGTTGCTATTTGAGGTGTAGTCTTTCAGGGAGATAGGCAAACAGAAGGTGTTTGCAGTGGGATAGTACAACATTTTCAAAACAAGTGTCTATTAGCCCATGTTAATAGTACATTCCTAGCAAGCCTGTACCAGTCATGTTATTTCTCTCTCCTTAACAGTGGCAAAAATAATTTAACTCTATCAATTTAATAAGAACACAACTATCATACTGTCTGATTTCAGGCTCCAGTTGTGTTTCTTTACCTCTTTCTGGATCCCTTGGCCAGTAAATATGATGTGCGGCTGTAGGTTTTCCACTGTAGCCAGGTCAAAGGTCTCTGGTCTTTAACAACTTGACTTATGCATGGGATTTCCAATTGGCCAGCAACCTGGTGAATCCATACAAGCCCATATGGTGGAGCCTGCAGTGTGTAGTGCAGAGGTGGAGTGTAGATGTGTGCAAGGGAAGTGCCCACCCTGTCATTAGTGCACCCTGGCCACACCCCCCAGGCTTCCAGCAGCTCCTCCGGGAAGGTATCACAGTTTCACTGCCCTGTTACAGGTTCGGAGAGGAATCTCCCATCCTCTGCTGTAATTTCCAACAAGACCTGAACAACAAGAAGAGGGACATGCTTTTACACCAGCCTAAGCAGGCAAAAAACCAGTATATTTAATGCAAGAATGGCAGGGGTGGCAGGGATTGGTTGTCCTGCCCAGTGGATGAGGACATCTGGCTTTACAGCTGTTTTCAAGATTTGTAAAAATTTGAAGATCTAGGTTTTGGAGAAAACACAAAGACAACTTGTACTCTGTCCCTCCTGGGTTCACTGCTCTCTCTATATCCATGAGAAGCTATGATCGCAGTTCTTGGAATCATGAATCAATGTGATCATGGGATTCAGGAGCTTCTGGTAACTGGAATGACATAGCTCTTTTTATGTCCGGTGGAACACCTAATGTACTTACTGAGCTCAGCACTGCAGGCTCGCTCACTTACAGCAACTCAGAAGACAGATCCACTTCAAGCAGAGAGTCAAGGACTCCTGGAAACTATGGTTTGGAAGTCTCATTTTCCTAAGAATCAGGTGACTTTCCATGTGTTCCAAGTTTGCTGCCATTGGTATTTGCATGACAGTAAGAACCACAGGGTCTGGACGACAGATCATTGAGTGTATATAAAGATGTATGTTCATTATGGCTCTAAGGCCATTCTCCACCTGCAGCCTCTCTCTGGTCAGATGTCTGTCTTTCTCCTTTCCTAGCTTGGAAAAGAGAAGCCCTTCTCCGAGCCTCTGAGGAGCAGTTAGTAACCAAATTTAGATGTGCAAGAAAAGAATTGGGTCCAAGACACTGACACTAGCTAGTTTCAAAATGTTTTTAGTTATGTGTTCTAAGTTATTTGTAGAGAATCTCCTCTGAGTTTTACTATATGGTTGAGAAGTTTTTCTTCTGTTCTTGCTAATTAAAATTATAGTAAACAACTTGTGTACAGTCCTGCCATTACGCAGTTTATACCTCTCTCATCTAGATGCTTCTTGGGGCATGTTTTAGTTAAAATATTTCTCTGGTAGTGAGGTGACTCTTCTTTCCACACAATCCCCTCACATCTATTTCCTTTCATAAACATTTCAGATACTGTTTGCCTTTCAATTTCTTTCCTTCATCCCTTAAAATTACTGTAATATATCCACTCTAAGGGAGTATATTTTCTGAAGCTACTAGAAGCATTTTCTTTCCAGATACTGGCTCAGAAAGGAGCAGTGTTCTTCACTTCAACAAGGTTCTGCATAGTCCTTGCATTTCAGCTCCCACTGTGGAGAGTGCTGAAGCCCCAATTTCTTGAGGTTCTAAGAAGGGCATATGCTGAGAAATGAAATACTTATTTCCTGAGTTTTGTCTCTTGCTCCCTCTTCCTGTCCCCCAGTCTCAAACAGCACAGCTTTGAGTTATGCCTGGAAGGATTTGCTTTAGACCCAAACACAGAGGGAGAGCTTTCAAAGGACAACACTGGTGATACTAGTCTGTGCTCAGAATTAATGCATGCACATCTGCCCCACTAAGGTGCCTCAGCACCAGCATACTTCACTTATGTCAAAAGAAAGTTATACAAGATTTGCTGTAATTAATATAAATCAGTTAGCAGCTTCTAAAGGAATAATCAAGCTCAAAACAGTGTTTAAAGTGAACAGAAATAATAGATCCAAATTGCATCAAGCAGACGCAAACAGTAGAATTCAACTTTGCTCTGCCCGATGTTGAAGATGCCTTTGTTTGGCAATTTAGTTTGTAAACTAACCACTGTTATTTGGCACATTCAGAGAAGTTTTACTCACAAAAAAAGAGGACAGCAAGGACTGATGTGATATTAAGGGATACAAACATAGCAAGCAATGAAAATGTTACTATATCCTCTTTGGCCAGCTGTATTTCCAAGTCCTTATTTGATGGAGAAACAACATGTCATTTGTCCTCTGCACACATATGAATTATAAAGTTCTACAAGTACCAAGTGTGCAATTACAGCTGGATTTTGCATACAAAGGGCAAAGGAGAGTGATGTGGCTTCCTACAGCTTCTCTTGTGCATTTCTGCTGGAATTAAGCCCTTCCAATGAGAAGACTATTGAGTAAAGCAAGAAGAAAGGGTCTATTTTTGCCAAGTAGGAAGTTCTGCCACCACTTTGGAGAAAGATATAGGGGGCTTTGGCTGAGCTGCACAGCTAGCAGCTATGGCCTACACAGAATGCAAAAACCTATACAGGCTGCCAAAACAGCCAGCTCCCAAGGGAGTTTCACTCCCAAGGCAGGTGGCAGCCCCAATGACTTCTTGAGAGCTGGTCTGTGTCACCTCTAATGCACATATCAAAAACTCTTCATCCTGACCCCAAAACATACCTTGTCTTTTAAGGCAGAGCAAAAAAGTAAGTAATGGCACTGTTATAAAAACAATAAAGTTGATCTTTTTCAGAAACAGCTGTATGTTATGCTGGTCTGAATGCAGCCATAGTTCACATCTGTTGGACTTAATCCATGCAAAATCTATACATCATGACTGAATCTCCAGAGATCATGTTTCAGCCCTGCAAAACCTATGGATTATGGGTGAATCTCAAAAGACCATGTTTTGCAATTGTGTACACAAACCCACTGGAAAAGGAGTGAATGCAACAAAGACAATCACAACAAGATAGGGAAGGTCTCCTACAGAAATTAGGTCTAGAACAGAAGTGTTTTAAGAGTTGACTAGCAGCAATGATACACAGAATGAATGTAAAATAATTAGTAAGGAGATTAAAAACATATTTAGGTAAGTAAGAGGGAGAACTCAGAAAGCACTTGGCATTGAAGCAAACTGCCCTTTTAAGAGCTCTTGCAGGAAAAAAATACACAGTACAGTTATATTTAGAAACTACACTGAAAGTCATCCGCAAAACTGTAATAATAAAAAACCCAAGTCTTTGAATTCATTGGCCTGATTCTCAAAAATGTGTTTCATTGAAAGCTGTGAAGAAAGAAGAGCTATTTTAGTAAGCTCTTTGGAGGGTCTTGCTCTTACCAAATAAATATAATGAGCAAGGGATTATCACAGTTTTGCAATTTGATCATGATGTTCCAGGTACACAGTGAGTATAAAGAAAATGCATGTTAGATTATGCCCAAAGGATTACTCCTTCTAATGAGAGCTGTAAACAGTGTGTTTATTGAAACCCTGAATAAGAGAGGGCAAAACACTCTGTGTGACTCAAACACACACTGCTTGCTACAAAAAAAAAAAAAAATCATCAGCATTATTATGTCTAAAACAAGCCCAGGCACTTGTGAGAAATGCAATAGAACTTGCCCACTATTGTTAAAGTTGGGATGCCCTGTCCCAAAACACCGGAGAAATTCCCACTGAGATCCAAACCAATCAGATGGCTCCCATACCTGTGTGTCCAAGACAGAACTCCTGGCCCTGAACTGGGTTTTGAGAGAGAGGGCATTTCACAGTTTGGTTTCAGGGTTTAGCTGCAGGGGCTTCCCACTGCTGCTGGGAAGCTCAGATCAAAACCATATCTCAAATCTGCCATGAGAACCTTAGGGGAGAGGACCTGGAAGCAGCTCAGACTATCCCAAATAATGGCAGTAAAACAGCTGTGGCAACCTGGCTTTGTACACAGGAGTGTGATAGCAATGGTTTTGTGCCACACAGAACCCTGGGAGTGCCTAGTGCTGCACCACAGTAGCAGCTGCCACTGTTACCATCAGCACCCGCTCTGAAGTTGCACCAATACTGAAAGCACTGCCAATGACACAGCCAAGTCCTGCACTCCCCCTAATAAGAAGAATTAAAATAAGCTGAGGCTGAACTGGCTGCTCCAGCACAGAAACACCATCTAACTGAGGCTATTCAAATCTGTTATTGCCAAGGGCTGCTGTACAATTTTAATGGAGCTTAGCTGGTTGTTTTTTCCCTCTTCTTTCCCCCCTTTCTGGTCAGCTGTCAGGAGGCAGACCAAGCTTGCTGGACTCAAGGCTGCTCCTCTGGCCAGCCTGCTCCAAGGCTTTTCCACAGGCTACAGTGGGGTCAGTACCTTGTGCTCTGCCTGTGAGCAGACACATGCCTCTTCTGCTGTGTGCACGCAGTGTGTGAACACTGGGAGAAATAGGCTATCCTAAACCTTTTTATGCCCCAACTTGCAGGTTTTTCATAACAGGTTTAAAACATTCAACTCTTTTAACACGAAAAACACCTGGCTAGTCAGGTTTTTTAGCAACAAGTACTGCTCTTTTTTCATGTGCATTTTTCACCTAAATCATTAGCTTTTTGTTGTTGTCATCCTTGCCTTCTCCACTGTTACTTAGTGCTTTCTGATCCTGACTACTACTGATCTACAATTTCACAGCTCTGTGGTTTTAGGTCTGTCCTGTGTTATGCTGATGAAGTCTCTGTACCAACCATCCTGTCATAACCTAGCGCACTCTTCACATTTACAAGGCCAAGGACTAAAGGATTTTTTTTTTTTTTTTCAGAGTTTATGTTTCACTTCTGGATAACTAAAAAAAAAAAAAAAAAAAAAAAAAAAAAAAAAAAAAAGCAAAAGAATAAAAAAGCAAGGAGGAGGAGTTGAATGGAGACACAAAGAGCTCATAATAGAGAGGGCAGGGCTGCAATACCAAGTGCAGTTATAACCTCTTGTAACTGCCTTAATGAGGAGTCAGTTTATTTTTACAAAAAAAAGGAATTAAATCTGAATGTCATAATCAAACATGTCACAACTGATACATCCTCAGCGCACCTTCAGAGAGATCTACCTGTCTAGTTTTGGTAATGGAGAGCAGCCAAGCAGGTCTCTAACCGGGTCGGTCTCATGCCTGGTGGAGCAGCATGACAACTCTTGCAGGGCTTTGTGCCAGCTGGCAGTGCTTCAATCTAATAATCCCATACAGCACTTTCCTACAGTGCACTGCAGGGTGTTGTAAAGCTTCATTAGATAAGTCTTGTAAAGGATTGTGACTGGTTAAATAAAAGGGACTAGTTTAATTTTAAATATGAGGAGGACATTTTTCACCATGAAAAATTTTTTCAGAGAAGTCAGCTCTCATCCTACCCTCAGCTCTGCTAAAGAGAGGCATCTGCCAAGGGCACTGGTATCAACAGGATTGCCTGGAGTGGCCTGAAAGTAACAGTGACACACAGGTTTCTTTCACATTCAAAGGAACATTTCACTGATTTCTTGAAAGAAATGTTAATTTTCTTCCTTGGCAACAATTTAGCAGCTAAAACTATATGCGAGTCCTGATTTTTGCCAGAACATTTCATTCAGTTACATTTAAAACCTTTATAAACAGTCATTTTAAAAAGTAACAAAAAGGAGGTAAGAAGGCTATATTTTAACCTAAGTGAAAACTATTTCTGTTGCAGTTAGAGGAACAATTCACTGCTCAACAGCAGTAAGCTTTTACTGCTATATTACATAAATAAATGACAGTTTAAATTAAAACAGTTAATCAACTGCTAGCCATGCAAACATTCCTGCCCTACATCATGAAGACAATATAACCATAGACAACAAGGACCTTTCTGTCAAGAAAATCAGTTCTGAAAAGGAGAGGAAACCTCCCACTGACTGTGACCCTAGCAAATGGTTCTGCACCATACCTTCAAAAAACCCAAAACCAAAAATTAAAAAAACTATGCCAGGTTATTTACTGGAGGTAGATCTGAAAAATTCAGAAAACAGTCTGGTACCACAGAAGAACCCTTCACTGTACTATAATTTAAAGGTTTCAGAAATTAGTCCAGTAAATCACAAGAGTCACTTTTCTAAACCATGTCCCCAGGTACCACATTAACGCGTCTTAATGTGGTGACTCCACCACTTCCCTGAGCAGGTTGTTCCAATATCTAAGCACCCTTTCAGTGAAGAAATTTTTCCTAATATCCAATTTAAACCTCCCTTTGTACACCTCAAAGCCATGTCCTCAATTGCATGGAGAAAATAGGACTGCCTAGTGCTAAGAAGAACATGCCACACACAACAAAGCACTATTTTGGAGGTTAGAGGAGTGGCCATGTTCCTCTTCCCATGATCCTCTCCCATTTTCTGCCATTCATCTCTTCCCATGTTTATTGGCTTAATGACTCCTGCCATTAACTGCACAGGCTCTCCTGCTTTTAAGGCTGAGCAACCACTAAAGAGAGCCAAAACTGCTGACTCCTAAAGAAGTTTACAGTAGCTGGTATTTCTGCTGTCTCTGATATTCTTAATGACTTGTTGGTCAAAGAGTGAACAAACACCTGTTTGTTAATATTTCTGACCTCCACAGCCACCAGACAGCATTTGTCCTTCAATAGCCAGGATGTCTTCCCCCAAGGCATCCTGGGATGGGTTAAGTCCAGACAAACTGTAAGGTCACCTAAGTAATCCAGGTTTTGGGAACACGCACTCTGCAGCTGAAAACTCTGCCCACATTTTCTCTGTCTGTCAGAATGTCTCCTTTTTCCTTACTGATACTCAGACTTTTAATTTTACTCCAAGTGCTTTTATTATGGTTTTATGCAGCACAAGCATGTCAAACAAAGTAGTCATTACTTAATTACTTGATATCTAAATTGGAGAGTTTAGTCAAACATCTCAAGTTTTCATAATTATAGACAACTTTATATAAACATCTGGTGGCAAACACCAGGCTTGCATGCTTGAAAGAAGTGCACCACAAATGACAGGAGAATAACCTGAGGTAACAAAATACACACTGTTGCTTATCTAACTTGCTAATCTTCTGAATATTTGTCTTCTCAACTGATTTTGACAAGCATTTTTTAAATTCAACCAGAAGTTTGTGTATCATTGGAGTGGTTTACTTTGAAACTTTATTACTACTACAGACCAAAGATTGGGACAATATTTTTATCCTGCCCCTGGTTTGTCAAGGAATTCTGTCATCAACATTATACCATTACCTTTATGCATAAAGCACAGCTAGCAGTACCCTAATCAGGCATAAAAATGTATACAAGTAATTTTGTATCTATAAATTTTAGTTCACCTTTCTTTTCACTCCCAGAACTCTCTCTTAGGTACAGCAAATGCTAATTTTTTGGCTGGCCAATAAGGACTTTTCTCTACTATGTAATACCCCAGAGAATGTGACTCCAGGCACTTCCTCCAGAAAAAAAAAAAAAATCAGCCTTTTTTAATTGGCAGAGGAACCTTGTTCTTTTACCTTCTTTCAGTAAGATGCTGAAGATAGAGATCTGCCAAATCTGTACCCAGATCTCCTTGTTGAGCCTTCCAAGAGGAGATCTTAGCATGAGTAGGCATAGATGACGAAACTATTCCTGACACCTCCAAGCTCTGGAAAAGCTGTAAATCAAATGGAAAAGAGCTAAATCTTGGTCTCTTTTATGTGCTTTGGTTATCACAGGACATCTACAAGAGCAGTGACCTGCATGGTCCATGATGCTGGAGAAAGTGGATGCCAGTGCAGCGGTGGGTCACTGTGAACTGCTCCCACATTATTCCTTCAGTAGAGGAACCATCTCTTTTCACCACCAATCATCCTCAGTGGCAGCTGTGTCACTGTGAGAAGCCAGGACACAGGGCATTATGACAAGCTAATGTTTGCATTATTTTTTGTTTTCTTGAAGCATTAGTAGCAAATTTATTTTCTCAGTCCATTTCATCAGCTTTAAGTCTTTCTCAGGATATCCTTACACCCTCTTCTTTTTTGTCTTTTTGATTGTTTGGTGGGTTTTTTTAATTTGTTCTTTGTTTTGGTTTTATTTTCAGTAGTATGGATGTTGTCCAGTCTTAATCTATGATTTTATTTTGACTCTGAAAGTTAGCGTCATCTCAGCTCCTTATATGTGATCCCCCTGCAGTCATCTGTTCTTCTCCTCGATGTGTCTGCTGACATTTTTGTCTTGTAGCACCTGCATCCTATGGAAACCCCTCGTTACTTCTTTATGGTTCAAACCTCCCTCTCCTCAGGTGAACCTTTTCCTATCTTTCCAGTGAGAATAGGAGACATATATTGCTATACTTGCCAAATTTGGCATCAAATGGACCTCTTATCTTTAGAGGAGGCATCTATGGAGACTAAGTCCAAGTTTCTACCTGGTGGAGGTGCCCAGGTTCCTGGAAAGGTATTTTTTGCCCAGACTGCTGTGGGTCATGGTATATTCACAAGACTGTCTCTATGTCTAAGCAGGGGGACAAGGAGACAGGAAGTTAGTTCCTCATTGCTTCACATTCTGATTCACTCCTATCCTATCTTAAGAATCTAAGTGAAATTAATTCACTTTCTGCAACCTATGTGATTGTTTACACTTGATAAAATCTGTTAGTGTTACAGAAAAATATATATGATCATTCTTACTAAGCATATGAATGGCAATACACAGCAATACATAGTATTTAATTATGACATATCCAGCTGTTCCTGACATTACATGTCCCGAGGAAGAGGTACAGCTACACATGCAATTCTCACTCTGCTGTAATCTGTCTCTGGTCACCATGGCAGGTAGCCCCTCTGTTTTGTCAGGTGAAATTCACAGAATCATAGACTCATAGAATGGTTTGGGTTGGAAGGGATCATCTAGCTCCAACCTCCTGCCCTGGGCAGGGATACCTTTTACTAAATCACATTATTCAGAGACGTGTCCAGCCTGGCCTTGAGCACTTGCACAGATGAGGAGTCCACAGCCTCTCTGGGCAATCGGTTACAGTGCCTCACCGCCTTGTTTCCTTTCCAAATTCTTTCTAATATCTAATGCAAACCTGCCCTCCTTCAGTTTAAGGCCATTCACTACAAAAGTGAATAAGAAACACTATGTAATATGTAAGAAAAAGAGTTGAGTATTTCCACTGAGACACAGTTTTGCCCCTGCAGTTTCTTGTGACACTGAGCCGGTGAAGAGGCTTTGCCACAGGGCTTCCTGCAATTACCTGTCAGTCAGCTTGAACTGCTTCTTAGAACATTGTCCTGAATAAATGAACCCCTAGATTAAATCACTGTGATGGACACATAAGCTCATATTAATAGGAACAATTACAAGTATCCTCATAAACTTTGTGTCTTTCCTTATGGGAATTTTGTAATGTTTCAAGGTTTCATTCCATTAGAACTTCATCAGAAATGTGAATCTATGTAACTGTCCCTCCCATACAGTAAAAAATTAGAAGATTTCATATAAAATCCAGTAGCCAATTATTTATTCTGTGAAGCTTTCAAAATATACTACCAATTCAAGTTACACTCATGTAGGGAATAATAGTAATCTCCTTTAAAGCATTTTTCTCCTTATTGTAAATTAGGTAACCTCCATGTACAAGAAGTGCCAAATTCATATGCAAGAGCTGACATATGTGATACTTATAGGAATATATAAGGCAGGTAAGGGCATGAGTGCAGAATGTCATCAAGGAACTAATGACTGCAGAGAACATAAAATCCTTAGAGAATTTTTCTGGCCTCCATACTGTGAAGGACAGAAAGGTTAAATAGCCCCCAGCACTCTCTCTACAAAGAAGGAAGGAAGACCTTCTCAGCCTTTTTTTTTAATATTTAGCATATTGTATGTCAAAGTATTAAACTATTACCCACTGGTCAGTAATTTATTACATTGGTTAATGCACCCAACTTATAAACCATCTGTGGCAGAATCCTTATCCTGAGTGTCAAAGCTATGAAATTCAAAGGAAGCAGGACCACTGAATTCTGATTTCATTAGAAGCCAAGATGACCCACATTCCTTCTGGATGAAAAGTATATAAAAGTGTATAGACTATTAGAGTCTAATCCTATTATTTTATATTTAATTTTAAAAGTCTTTAAAGTAAAGTGCTCATTTATTGCAACATGTAGAATCTCCACCTACCTGGTGAAAAATGGTTTTTTTTGCAACAAAGCAGGGGGAAAAAAATTAAGAAAAGGAACTCTCACTGCTCCAAAACACATCTTCAGGCACAAACATGTTTACCTTTGCTCAGCCTAGCAGCAGACATAATCAGGGCAGCTACCAGAGCAAGTGCTTTTGCCAGAGTGACCTCCTACACGGTGCAGATGTCAAAGTTTCAGCTGCCACTGAATGTATGTAACATGTGGCTGTTAGAAAGCAAGGTGTTCTCTGTCACAGCCATATTACAGCTTGGTATGGAAGGAAAATACTTTAAGTTTCATGTTACACATCTCAGGGGATAAAAAAATGACACAGTTCTGAAAGGCACAGCTAAGCTGTCTGGATTTTTTTTCCTTTCTTGTTTAGTCAGTGAACCCTCATGACCCCCTTCCTCCCACAAATGACTTATTTACACAAACTCAATCTGCCCCAAGAGTTAATTTGTGACAGTGAAAGGAGAGGAGATTGTTATACCTTGGGTTAAGAACCTCTTGATATGTCAGGGACATGTAAGACAAGTTATCAGTGGTATTTTCAGACTTACATTTTATACTCTTCTTTTGTGAGTTTATTGAGGGTTTTGGAAATGCAGTTTCACATGTCCACACCAAAACCTACAAATCCCTAGCATTTCACATTTCCAGTTGCTGTGAAACTGCATTAAAACACAACAGAAAGAGAAGTCTTGCATTTCAAAGACATGAGCCTAAATGCATATCAAGATTTCTTCTTTAACTTGCTTAATTAATGCACCATTTGCAATATTTTCAAAGCCTTGGATTTCAGTAGTGTCATGTCCCCCATGTCATACTGATAAGGAATCTGAGCATGCACCATCCTCACATCCTGTGACATGTACTACACACTGCACCAGGTGAAATTAGTGATTATGTCTACAATCCCTGAATCCTCCGGCTCACTGAGATTTGAAATGCAAAGTGTGTTCCTTGCCTCTGCCCAGCCTCAGTAAAACAAATCTCTAAGAATAAATGACTGCCAAGGCAGAGCAGAGACCATTTGAATGAGAGATGCCATTCAAATTTAAAGAAGCACAAAACCCATGAAAAATAGAGAATTATATGCTACTGAAAAGGAGGCAGAAAAACACAATACATGAGTCTTGAATAAAAATGAAAACCTAATCACATTGCTGAGGCTGTAGATAGGATGTTTCATCCCCTTTTTTGTATTCTGTTCAGTCAGGCAGGCATAAAAATGACATTTCTTGTATTCATGTTTTCAGAAACCTTTTTCAAGCAGATGTTTCTTTTAGCTGCCTGGATCTCAGCTGGCCTTCAGCACAGATGATACCAGATGTTTTGCATTTAAGGACTGCACTCTAAAAAGTTAAGCCTGGGCAGTATAGCAGGTGTCTGTGTGTGAGTAGTTCACCTTCTTCATCCTTGGGATCTTTCAATGCTATGTGACTTCAGGAGAGGCTGCCAGTGAACAGGAAAACTGCCTGGTTCGTCAGCTGCTGTTTGACATGTATTGTCCAAGAGCTCTGGGTATGGTTCAAAAGGTCCTGTGCTGGTCCAAGGATCCTGGCCCACAGCATCAGAAGTACCCTCTGACAGCTTTTTTGTGTGGACTTCCAGCCTTGGCACTACACAAGCCTTTGAGCCATCCCATGCTCCTACTAAAGTGAGGTTTCCTCAACAATGAACAGGAGTTAAAACTGAGACCATTTACTTCCTTTCAGCCTCAGACCACAGGCAATTTTCCCACTCTGTTTTGCCCAGAGCTTAAACCCAAAGAAAGCTGCCTGCCAGAAGCAAAAGGGTATTTAGCTACTTAGCTTACCTAGTACCATGTATGAGGCCATCTGGAATGGGCCATACCAAAAGATCTCTGAGGCCCAAAATCTTCTCCCTGACAGTGGCCAAAAGCAGGTGCCCATAGAAGGTGGCAGGTAAGGATACACCCATAGGTTGATCCAACTAATGTCACAACATCCGATACCATGGGGATAATGACCACAGTGAGGTGGGGGTGATTCCTGTATACTGGGTAACCCCAGGTGCATTTATCTGTCATTAACATACTCAGTCTTCAGACATGAACTTGTGCATCTGTGTTACCCTGTGGCACAGAGCTCACGGCTGAGCTATATAGCACTTGAGCAGATTAACAGTGAGTGGGTGAAATTGCACATGTCAACAAAGGTGTGTACAAAAGGAAGTTCTTGAAAAACAAAGGAATGAACACTGAAAGGTAAATGGCACTAAGGGAAAAAAAAAGAAAATTAAGTATCACCCATATTATAGTGTTAATTTCTTACTTGTCTTTGATCCTAACTGAGAGGTACTGGAAATCTAAAAAGGTAACGCTTGCATCTTGTGTGACGATGATGGTGATTATTATTACTACTACTGCTACTACTACTACTACAACTCCTACTACAAATATCTGCTTGGATCAGATCAAAACCCTGGGATTAATCGTACTACACATCTCAACTGCTAAAACTTATTTAGTCAGCTGGCATCTTGTACATTTTCTTGATGAAAAGGTAGTAATTTTTTTTAGGAACATTCAAGTTACAACATATGGGGGGAAAAAAGAGGTAGATACTCAAGAGAAAAAAAGTGAAAAATGAGAATGGGCTAATCAAAGAAGGGGATGCAAATTCCTAAAAGCATAAGGATATTGATGAAACTTGAAAGTTATCACAGTGGACTTCCTTCTTTTTCTGTTCTTAGAAAGACTTTATCTTACTGCAACCATGTGCCTGGAGACCTGTATCAGTCCCAGCAACAAAAGGTCAGCAAGTGGAAAGAGCGGCTTTACTGATTTTTAATAAGTGAGTAGAAGAAGAGTGGTAGAGAGACATCTGCCACTCGTAATCCACTTACCAGCCAGGATTTTGGCTTTGAGGAGATTTCTTAGTCTGGACCGACAGAGGAAGGAAAGTGAAGAGGAATTAAAACATGTCTGTTCATTCAATCACTTTGTTATGAATCTAAAGGATTTGACTGAAAGATCTCATCTGGTCTTAGATTTTTCCAGTATAAGTATCTTGATTTGTTTGTGGAAAATTATAGAGCACAGTTCACAGAGCAGTCAGATTTTCTTGCACATGTCATTTGAGATTGTAAAATTGTTTTCAAAACATTTATATCCCTCTGGAGTTTTCCAGCTCCAACCCGCATCTTCATATAATGTGTTATTATTGCTGCCATATCTGAGAGCCGATAGGAAAACCAAACACAGACTAATACGACCAGAGCCAGTTTGCCTGATTGCAAAGAAGAGCATGTATACATACAGAGAGATGCATGAACAAGGAGCAGAAATATCTCTGAAAACACATTGTTACTGTCCCTAAGAGGCACTTGGCTATTCAACAAGATTTTTTCACTATATTCCAGTGTTTAATTACATTACTATGGATGACAGGAAGTCATCCTCCTTCATCCATGTGGGGATATAGAGGTTACTGAAGGGTAGGCTAAAGAGCTGATTGCATTATAGCATTAACACTGTTTTATACCCCGTTAATTAACCTTGTTTAAAGAGAATAAAAAAGAAACACCTTTGATTATAGATAGGAAAAAGATGTCAATACTGAAAGATATTCAGTGCTAAGAGGAACTCACACAATTTAGGGGGAGAAAAAACGAGGCAGGGAAACTATATGATGCAGTCTCAATAAATGCTGTTTTAAAAACCACAAATGTTTATTTACATAATTTCTGTAAAACTTCTTTACTTGCAACCTGCCAGTGAATTAACTAGTTCTAGAAAAAAAAGCCATATACTTTCACATCAAATACTAAATGTCAAAATAATGGGAGTAGTTGCACAAGAACTGCTGTGGCACAGAGGAAGAAAAACCCCTTTTTTTGTATGCACAGTAGAGAGCAGAATGGTTATTTGTATTTAATTTCTATAATATCGTGAAAGGCTTTCAGTGTATAAGGTTTCTGAGTATTTCTCACAGTTTATTAAGAATGCTGTTCTACTTCCTGTGCTTTTTCCAGTGTTTTCCTGACAGCTTTTTTTCATTTAGATGGACCTTGATAAAAGACCAAAGGAAAATTTCTTCTTATCAGCACTAGGTCATGAGCCAAATGCAATAACCACTTGGCTAGGAGCTGTGTTCCACGTTCAGCAGGTCAAACAGGAAGCAGGAAGGTACCTTTTTGCCTAACCTGAAGGTTGTGACCAATGCAGCCCTTGTGGCACACCTAGCCCAGCTTAGACTCTGCTCAAAACGCTTTTTACTCTTAGGTTGCACAGAGTACCTCTAACCCCCAAGACACCTGGAAAACAAGGTTAATGCCCCAGACTTGCTTCACAGAGGCCACTCATATGCTAGTAATTTTATCCACCAACTCCCTTATCCATGTTCAACTGCTTATAACCCAGAGGTAAGAAGCAGCTTATTTCAGGCTCCTGGAGTAACATCATGTTGCCTAAAAATGTTTCATGAGGTACAGATTATTTGCTGAATGAAACCACTGTGCTGACCTGCAGCACATACGTGAGTATTTCCCCTCACCCTCTTCTGCACAGCACATGCAGCAAAAGTACAGAGTTTAAATTCTATTAAGAACTTTACTCCAGAAGTGTGATCATTTAATAGGATAATGAAATTGCATAAAATATATAGTGAAATTTAGCATAAGAAAGCATGGATTTTTTTTTTTTACAGATACACATTTTTCCATGGTTATTTATTTATTACAAGCTTTAAAGAGGAATGATAGACCTATCTCTATACTGTCTAATAAGCAATTTTATTATTTATTTTAAAAACCACGTTTGTCAAAGATAAAAGTGCATGCTCAAAGTATCAGAGCACAAAATTACTTGCATATCTAGCTGACAAATCCCGAAAATGAGGAAATAACCCCTGGTAATTCCTAACTGTTTTGGATTACCTTGGAATAGCACTAAAAGTAACCTGGCAAATGATTTAAGAATGCCTCAGAGTGTAATTATGTGCAGATAGAGGTCATTGGGTAGAATATTCTTGCAGTAGTTTGGAGTTCATAGAACAGTGAGGGTCATATTCTAAGGTACTTTTAATTCCATTCTGTGTAATTGAGGTGCAAAAGTAGCAACATGACAGTATCTGATTTAACTTCTAGGTAATTGTAACACCTCTGATAGGATTTTTCCATTGAACAATGGGACAGGCAGGAAGTATGTGAAGCAAAGGTCAAGGAAAGAAAAAAAAAGATCTGAGTTTGAAGAACTTAGAAGAAGCATATCTTGAGCTATTTTCTTGTCTTCAAGAAAGGAGGAAGGCAGAAACTTTTGCCAAACTGTAAGGAAGCTTCTTTGTGCTCATCCAAGAGGTTTGTCCTTGTACCTGGAGTGCTTCCCTCCTGAGATGTATATTGACTGAAGCTCTCTCTAGAAAACAGTTTTGCAAAACCAAGGCTTGACTCATTGTTAAGGGGACCCTGGGAGTTTGTTTCTTTGCTGGCACAGTTCCCTGACTGCTCCTCTTACCTCCTCTTACCATTTAATCAAGCATATTAAGAAAAATATGCATTTTTTTTAAAACAAAAATCCTGCATTGGCATGCAAAGACTCTCACTTATGCTAGAAAAGCCCTTTGTTACTTGCCTGTGGCATGTCTCAGGGGCTTCAGTGGGGACCTGTTCAGGTCAAGAAACCCTGACCATGCAAGCACCCTGCAAAGGCTGCAGAGGAAGGAGGAGAAATACACAGTGAGCCCACCATCTGAAAGTCCCCTGGTAGTTCCAGTCTCTTCCTCCCTCTCCTCTGATAACCACAGCACAGGAACTGTGCTTGCAGACAATTATGAACCAAAATTAAGTAAAAGTATCAATGAATATGATGTTCACAAATCATCTGAACAAGCTTTATTTATTTGGAAAATCTATTACTTGTCATTGCAATCAAGATTGCAAATGAAGTCACAATTATAGCATTAACTTTCCTTCTCAAAGACTAATGAATCAGGGACCTGACATTTAGAACTATAATTACTTTTATTAAGAAACACAAAACCAATGGAATACAGAATTTGCCTTTTTCAAGCCACAGAAGTTTCACTAACATTCAGGGTTCTTCTGGAAATGAAATAGGTTAATCTCAATTTATTATAAAATGAAAGAATTCATTCGAGTAAAAATAAGTTCTCTGATAAATTACATGTAAATTATATTTTTTCAGGAAACTAAAACTGACAATCAAATAAAAATACCCTGAATAGTCATTATGGTAGCACAGATGTTCTCCTACCCACATTTCACTTTGACTTTTTCTATTCAAGCAGCCCTAAAATAGATAATTGAATAAGAAGCTCTAACAGCAGGCTACAGAACCTTTCTTCTGAATACAACTCAGGCTCACAGATCTTCCTTTCCCACCCTTATTCACAAACCTGTTGCTCCTGGGCCACATCTCCTGGATATTGAACATGGGGAATTCTATTAAAAAAAAAAAGAAAGGAAAAAAAAGTTTTGAAGAAATATAAGCTCTGCAGCTGTTATGGTGCCTTTTTTTAGTCACTCTGCACTGCATACTATTAGCATTTCATGGAACTTGACTAAGGAGTTCAAAATGAGGGCAAATGTGAAGTTCTCAGAAGATCAACTAATTCAACAGCTTGGAGAGAGTAAGTGTTCCAAGAAGTCACATAAAAAGCTGTTGAAAGTGCTGAGTCAACAACAAATTTTGCATACAGTCTGCTAACTGGTTTCATGGAAAATTTATGCTTGTGCCTACAAAACCTTGCTTTTGCTCCTGAGAACTACTAAGGGATTTTGTTTTAAACAGGGCTTTGCAGACCTCTGCAGCCCTTCTGAAAGCTCCTGAGAGTTTGGTGCAATCACTCACTTAGGAATTACATGATTATATGGTATTGTCAATTTGCTATGCTAACTGAAAAAAAAAGGCAAAACAAAAAAAAAAAAAAACAACCACCAAAACAAACAAACAAAAAACCTCAAAGCATCAGATTCCTCAGCAAAGCAAGAACTGGGAAAATATCATAGGGAATCAACAAAAATGTTTCCAGTGGTCCAGACAGGAAAATGCATTTTTAAAATTAAACACAGTCAAATATCACAGCCAAGGGTTACTGCCATTATTAATTATCTCTTTTTTTGTGCAAACTCCTCCATTCAAGACTATGCACCTGGAAAATTTCAACTGTTTTACTTAGGACCCAGGCAAAACACGACTTTACCAAGTTCTGCCTCTATGTACAAATGGCCCTCTAGTACTGCTTCAGGGTAAAGCATATAAATTTTACTTGAACTCTCAAAAAATTCTGTGACTGACAGGGCAGAACTTCATGCTTCCAATCTAGCAGAGTTTTAAGCATCTAAACCTCTTTGAGATAATAAATATCTGTCTTAAAAGCAACTCATTACATGTTTTTCTGCCCCACCCCATTGCACACTACCCAAAAAAAGCGTGCAGCTCAACATGGACAGTAAAGGGATGGTGAGGATGTAACCCCAGAGCATGACCCACTCTGCACTTGTTCTCCACATCCTAGTCAGGATTAAGCATGTCCACTTTTACCACAGACAGAAAAATTGATATCTGAACTCTCATTCACATGAGATGACACTGCTCCTTGCCCCATGTTCAATCCAGACCAACACGTGGAAACAGCTCAATTTTGTACATACTGAAGCCACACCACATGAACCAGACCTCTCATCAGGAAGTCAATGCATTTGTGAGCCAACCATCCTCAGCACTGACTCACAGTCCACAGAAGTCAACTCTGAAGCCCCAGAAACCCCTTGTGTGGTCCCAGAATCACAGGATGGGCCGGGATGGAAGAGACCACAGGGGTCATTTGGTTCAATCTCCCTTCTCAAGCAGGGTTATCCCAGAGTACATGGCACAGGATTGCATCCAGATGGTTCTTGAATATTTCCACTGAGCTATTCACAGTCCTACAGGGAACTTTGCACAGAAACTCATCTGGGTGCTACAGGCTGGGACTATATTTCTGAGAGCTATGTTCCATGCATCTGTAATGTCTTTTCCTTATCTCCCAGGGCTTTAAATGAGAAAAATCTCCTTTTCCTGCCTCAGCCATTAGTCATTTTGTGTTTAGATGTCCCTTACAAAAACACTCTCCTATTCATTATTTCTGCTCTTTTTTCCTTTAATTCAAGTAGCTCATTGTGGCTAAATGAAAGCGTTTGAGGTCAGCTGACTAAATGGGGTAGCATTTTAGCTGTCAGCACTTCAATTTGGAAAAAAAAGAAAGCTACAGCAATAAAACATTGAAAGGCTAAAATGGGCTGTTCCTAGAACAGAGATTCACTCTGAGCTGTTCTGAGTATTATATATTTCAAAATCTCACTCACAGCTATTTAATTAAATTGGCTTTTTACTTTCCTTCCAAGACATCAAAGTCCCAATATCTGTCCTTGAGCAATAAGTCCTGAGACACCAGCAGGTACCTTCACTGAGGAAAACTCAGGCTAAGTTGTAAAAATCTCCTTTGGACCCTCCTTACCAGAAAAGCAGAGTAACTGAGGAGTGTTCCAGAAAAGAATGAATCTGGTCCAGAAGGCACAATTCTTTTGGAATTATCTAGAAAATGACTGAGCAACATGTCATGCCAGAGCCTGATGGTACAGTCCCAGCTTGCTTATCCTACACATCAAATATATAATTTCCCGCAACTCTGTTATTTGTAGCTTTGTGCTTGTAATAAAAGGATTCAAGAAGGGCTTCTAGAATTGTGAGGCTGTGTTAGATTCCCAATCCAAAGGACTTCTAGGGATAGAGGGATAGCTGAAGAATATTTTCCTGCTATGTCTGAGAAACATGTGCCAGAAATGGCTAATGTAAGGATAGCAGGTTCTTACACTTCCTCCTGTGACTGATGTCTTGAGATTTCCAATGCGTGGCTGAGGGGCTCATTTCTAGCAGCTACTTGTGAGTGCAGAGGATTTTGCATAGAGTAGTCCTCACTGCTTCTTGCCTGTGAGCTGCTATGCTTTTTTTAGTAATTGCCTAAATTAGCCTGATTTTAGGTGCTCTCCACAGCAGCAAGGCTGTCACATGCTGGCTAAAGGTCTCTGATCCCTGTGGCAGATAAGTGACCACTGTGCCGCTTTTCCTCTCACGTTTCATTACCAAACTACATCCGGATACCACAGTCCTCAGAACATTTCCTGCCAGAAATTTCTGCAGGCTTTTTAGTGTATGTAGGTGTGTGCTTTTCTACCACCCGTTTCAGCCTGTGTGTCATCCAAGAGAGCTACCAGAGAAGAACATGTGAGAGCTATCTCAGTCTCTCTTTCCTCCTTATTTTACAACATGGAGCTGATGTGATGAGATGCCATAAAAAGTCAAAAGAAGAAGGCAAAGTAGAAAGTAGCTTGTCTCCACTGCACAGCCTTGGATGCCATCACTCACTGGTGTAGACACTTCCCGAGCCAGAGCTCACACCCTGGCTCTCATATGTGCCTATTTGCCATGGGCTTGACTAACCCTTTTTATGACCCCATTCATACCTTTGGCCTCCCAAACATCCTGTGATGACGAGTTCCCCAATTTAAGCAGGCATTGTGCAGAGAAGGACTTCCTCCTCTTTGTTTTCAACCCACTCTCTGGTATTTCCACTGGGTGTCTCAGACTGAGATCCCAGGGAATGAACAGTCATTCCCTGATTATCCTCTCATTATACCATTATCCTCTCTTTATACCATTCATATTTGTTTTTAGTAAACTTCCTCAATCTTTCTCAGCCCTCAAAACTCCCTCCTATACTGAACACAACTTACCTGTACCACAGAAAAACACTCAGTGTCAGTTCAATTAAGCAAAAGCCCTTACATACTTTTATTTCTGCTTTGTTTACATAATTTTCCAAGTTATTCACTATCCTCAACTAAACCCAAAAATGCTGAAAAATACAAGGCCAGTAGTGCTATGCTTAAATTTTCAACCGAATTAGGATTTCCAAACCAAAGACTGATGAATCCCCATACATGCACACACACAAGGTTCACACTGGCCCTGTTTGGGACAAAATGTCCCAAAGGCTTGTGTAGCTCAGATACCAGAAACCAGCATTGATGCTCCCTTGCTCCAGGACAAAGATTCCAGTCTGGAAAACTGCTCATGAACTATTGCAACCAGAGATCTACACCTGAGCACTTCACCCTCCAGACCTTATTCTAGTGCCTACCAACACATTCAGCACCCTAAATGCTTAGTCCCAGTGGAAAAAAGGCCCCATGACATTAAAAATCTGTCTCAAAGAAATTGCCCATCAATGGAGAATTAGAGTAGCATTGCCATGGTGGTAAACAGTAACTGAAAAATGGTACTCTGGAAGCATCTCACTGCAGCCACAGAGGCAAAATAAAGGTGCATTCCATCAAACAGGAGCAACACGGGAATTCCCACAGTTGTAGCGTAATGAGGACAGATTCCTAGTTTTATGAGAACAATCACAGATGTTTTAATGCTTGATGTGTATTTAAAACTGAGATTTGTGCCTAGTTTCTTAGTTTCCCTTCTTCAGTTTGAAAGTTGAAAAGTTGTGAATATTATGACCTCGATCTCATTTTCTGGAAACAAGAATCAGATTTGAGTCAGATGAACAATTGTCAGAAACCCTGGATAGCTTTATCACTAGAGCAAAACCATGCATGTAGTGTGTGTTTGTATGCATGTATTAAGGATAGGGGAGCAAAATCTATTATGAAAAAATTAAGATGCTTTAAAATATCAAATAGTAAGAAGAAAATACTGTGTTCACTGAACAGGAATTCAGCTCTAAGCAAAAAAGTAACAAACTATTTTAAAACTGTAACTGTGCCATTTTGAACCAAACAAATCAAGGTGATATCCAAACTGCAGTAAAGCTAGACTGTTTAAACACAGATGAGTAGTACATCTTCTGTTAATTGTTAAAGTGGGGCTCCTTCAGGCACCATAAGATTTCCAGCCAGGAATCCCCAGCTGGTTTACGTCCCATTTTGTACGTTTGCCACATCATTGCTGTACTCAGCACCACGCTTCCTCCTCTCAAGGGCAAATCCTCCCTGAAAATAAGCAGCAGCAAGCCCCTGAACTTGCAAGGCTGGTGTCAACGCCATGGGGAGAAGCATCTGGTTCTGCTCCGCCTCGTGCTGGCAAGTGCCGTGGGGGTGCTGCTGGAGTCCAGGACTGGAGGTGGCAGTCCTAGGAGAGCACCTCCAGCCAGTATGCCTCTTGCCTGCCCATCTCACCAGTTTGCAGAGCAACTCTTCCAACATCTCCTCAGAATCAGCTGCCACACAGGGGAGGCAAGGACACATGTTAAATCAGCTTCCAGGAGTAAGGAAGCCTCAGTGTCTGTATTCCACCGGATTCTAGATTATATTGAAATAGTGTATTGATATCAGGACTGGCAGAAAGTGGAGGAGTGTTTGAAACAGCCCAGGTACAGCCACTCTGGGTTCACAGCTGGGTGGGATGCCCTTACTAATACACTGTCTGAGGCAGGGTCTTGTTGTGGAGCCCTGACTACCCCTCTGCTCAGCCAAGCACAGTCCCTTGGGCAGGTCACAGACAGGTGACAAAGGCAACATCAAGTTCCAGTGTATCAGACTCATTGCAACTACCTTAGAATCATATTTTGACACAGTTACAGGCATTTATTTTGCAAGGGATTATCCTATGTTTCACTTCTGCTTCTTAAAAACATAGCTGAGGCCATGATGGACATGGCAAAAGAGAGAAGATTGCTATGCAGATCAGATACCCATCATTAACTTGGAGAGTGATAATAAGTGAGGTTAATAGTGCTGCTGAGAGAGGGTTCAATGTGCTGAATGTAGATGAGATCTGCAGCCAAACTTCCTGAAGACTTCACAGGGGATAGGAATCTGCATCACAGCTTCAGACTGGATCCAGCTGAGCACATCACTGGGACTAGGATATCTCCAGGTTCCAACCCTAGACTTCCTCTGCCCTGAAGACTCTCACTGTGCAAATTCTCCTCTCCATGACAGTTCTATGGCACACACATACACACATAGTGGAAGCTCTTTAAACAATTCATGTTGCTTCCATGCACAGCAGAGTAGATTAGTCCCACAGAGATAGTACTTGTGATGATCTAGCAGACCAAGGTAATGTAAACACCAGAGCACTGAGGAGTAAGGGAAGGTGAATATCACAGTCTGCTGATTTATGATTATACCTGTTGATCTTGCTAAAAATTTCTAGAAATATATGTTATTTAGGCAAAAAAACTGTCTTCAAGTCAAAATATTCCTCATATGACAGCAAGTTTAAACAGGCATTATTTAGTGTTGTTTGCTTCCCAGTGAATCACTCAGTGAATTTCCAAAAATGCACTAACATTGTGTTGGACCAAAGTAATAACTCCCTTCAAATACCAAGCAAATAAGGTGATTTACAGTTCTGTCCTTCCTTCCACCCAGAGAGCACTCCACACTACATGCACTCATGAATTTACCCTCACTGTCTGTGAGGCCAAGGGAGAAAAAAAAATGTGGAAAAATTCAGCTATAACACAGAACCCTAACTTACTTGTGAAAACATAATACAAACATATTTTAAAACTGATTTCTTTTTCCACAGGGATTTTCCATTATCATATTTTGCATCATTAATATTAGTTGCAAAATATGCTCCAAGCTGATAAATTTTAGTAGCGAAGAGCCTTAATAAAGCTGATGCTAAGATCAACATCAGAGTCACCTTGAGTCACCTTAATCCTTCTCCAAAGAGAACATACTGTATCTAGAATAATACTTCCACAATATGTTTCTAGTTATTCACTGTAAAGCTAATAAAATAGTTGTATATGGCATAACACTGCTTGAAACAATAAATCTCCAGCAGTTTAAGTAGCAACTATTTCCAAGGAGAAACCATAGTTCTGCTGCCTGTGTGTCTGTGAACATCCCAAATATCTTAATATTTAAATGACAAGTACAAGGTTTCAACCAGAAAAAATATCACAGATGAAAACCTGTTTGCCTTCCAGTAGATGCTGGAGGGAGATTTAAATCATTCATACCAAAGTGATCAATATTCTGCATGGCACGTCACAAAGGAATTAAAGAAAATCAATTTCATACAAACCTTCCAACTCTGAGCTTTTTTATGAGTCAATGACAGCTGAAGTGTTTGCATCCTCAAGGAGTTCTTTCAGCACATACCTCAAACACTGCACAAGACCTCTCTTGGGAGGCATAAAACAAGCTCACTTGTTCTGATATGCAGACTTCAGAGCAACAACCAGAAAGCATGGCTGCATTACACCTCTCATATGTACATACACATACATCCTTTTTTAAACTAACTTGTTTTATGCAGAGTAACATATTTTGCTAGCACTCTGAGCTTAGTTGCATTCATGTGGAATACCCCAGACTCCATAGGAATCACAAAAAGCAAAGGCACAGCTACGTGCTAGACATTTTAAGTCATGGTGGCAGAGACTGAAAGAAGAAAGGAACACTGTATGAATTGCAAAAGGGTTATATGGCTGTTCTTTTGGTGTATGGTGTATGCAGTAGCCACATGCACCTTAAAATTAGATGGTTTAGCTGGTGAGCTCTCCAGTCTAAAAGTGTAATTTAGCACAGTAAGCAGCAAATTTAACTGAAGAGATATGCAGGAAAAAAATCGAGAGAGCCCTACTCATGCTCACTGCCTGCAGGAACAACTAACCAATAATCCTGCTAAGAGGTTTCCGCTTCTGTGGTACCCCATCTCTCAGAAAACAATGCCTAATGGGACCGTTGCCTGTGGGGCAGCCCTGACTGCTCAGCAGCATCTCCCACAGGCTGCAGGAGTCTCCTGCTGACAGACAGCACAAGAGTCGTAGAGGTATTTAAATTCTCTATTTCTTACTGAGAGGAAACTACACTTGTACTCACACCACTCTGCAGCCTCCAGCTCTCTGTGGGTTGGTGCCTGTGATCCTCCTCCTGCTGCTGGCATGCTGCACATATTCCTCTCCTGTGATCTGCTTTTTTCACCACAGTTTTTGAAGACAGCTTGCTGTGTCCTGGACTAGTTTGCCAATCAAAAGTTCATTATCACAGTCTTAGGAAATACACTTTTTCGGCTATTCCCTCTTATCGAACACATTAGAGCTAAAGAAGCCCTGTGCCAACTTGGGTGCTTTGTGCAATATCCAGGAAATTTCTAAGATTTAAGCCTCAAGATTCTGAAAAAAAATTCTTCTGACTTCACCCGCAGCTAGCCCACAACTCTGCAATAGCTGTATGGTTTGCTGTGTTGGTAATTTTTTGCTCCACTTGCCAGGTTACTCCGTGGGGCTGTGCTCCTACAGGGCTCTGTAGGAGTAGAAGGAACGGGGCAGGAAGCACTTCAACTCTCAGAAAGCTTCAAACAATATCCATGTTGTGTATCCAAAATGTTGTCCAGCACAGGGAGCCACTCCAGTGAGTGCAGCCTGGCTATGCCCTGAGGCAGCCTCGGCCAGGTATCCAGCAGGGCAAACAGCAGCAGTGTTGCACCAGTAATCTCCTTTGCAAACACCAGACAGGTCCTACTCTCATGTCATTTGGTTCCCCTGAGTGAAGGCTTCAGTTGAATTTATCTTGTCACAGACGAACCCTCCTTCTGTGCCTGATTTACCATCTTTTTCTACCCAAATTATGGCAGAAAAATGCAATATAGAGATGAAAAATTGGTAAAAAAGTTCTCCAGACCCAACAGTAACCAAATCAGGGTGTGTGGGTATCATCTCTACTCCAATGTTTGGTGCTTCCACTGCTGTTTATGCAAACTGCAGGGTTTGGGTATTTTTAAAAGAAACTTGCAGCAAAAGAATATTTGCAAAAATATAATTTTACAGAAAAAAAGCACTCACCAACAACTCAATGACTGCATTCATCCACTCAACAGGAGCTTTATAATATAAGTGTTTCTTAGGTAAAGACAAGTGTTTGGGGAAAAATCCTTGCTGATGCTACAGCACTTCACTACAAGAGCCTGACCATCTCATTAACTGGCTAGATGATCCAGTCACTAAAATAAATAAGCTACACTTGTGCAGGGCTAGAAATTCAGGAATTCATACTGCCCTATTATCTTACAGTGAATAAGAGCCTGTAAATTATGCAGACATATAATTATAAGCCAATCAAAAGAGAAAAAAAGGATACATTCTAAGGAATGTATTGTTTTCTTTCTTGTTTTTTTTCCAAAAATTATTATCTATCATAAATCCCACATATTCCTCAAGAAGCTCTCCAAAATCACATGAATGACATGAACCCTCAAACACCATAATCAGTCAGATTAAAGGTTTAAATGCTTTTGCTTCATGAAGTGAGTAAATTAAAGGCTCATCTAGCGAAACATAGATATTCTTGCACAAGAATCACCTACCAACCTTACAATTTGATTATCATTTGATTGCTTTGAAAAAGAGGTGAGGCAGGCTGGATGCCTATCTAATTTAAGCCATTCCCAACATTTGTAAGACACAGTGGCAAATACAAACCTAGACAGAACACGTACTAAAAACCAAGCATACTTGCACTCTGGGCAAGGAACTTCCGTCTGCAGGCACATATTTCATCCCCTCCTCTGCCCTGCAGAAAAAGACATCTGAGTCTTTCTCTGCACGTCCAATGTTGTAACTGATGTAGAGAAAAGGCTAAGGGTAAGTAAATTCTCCATTTTTCCATGGAATATATTTATCTATCCATTACATATCTGATGGCATCATCAAATCAACAACTTTAGTCCCAAAGTTCCTACCACAAAAATCAAAAGACTAGAGTGATTATTACTAATTAGGACTGTTCAGACTACCCACCAAAGGGATATATATTTGGGCTAGAGCTGGTTTTGAAGTGTTTTATTGTGAAAATTTCACAATGAAGGAAACCTGACTACAAATTACTATAAACAACTCATTTCAGGGAATAGGACATCACAGAGAACAGGATTATCAGATACTCTGGTGAAAGTAAGATCCTACAAAGTTATTGCCTGTGAATTCAATGTATATTCCTGCTGCTTTTTCTTAATTGGATTTACTACTAGCATGTCAGGTTCTACCTTTTTTCTTCTGTTTTTATCAATCAGGCTCATTAGTTGAAATTCACAGTCAGTCATGTGAATGAGGAGAAGCTAGGGCCTCCTGTACAGAAGAGGATTTAGAAAATGCTCTTTTACTACTTTTTCAGAACTTGGCTCTGAATTCCTCATCCTTAATAAGCTTCTTCCTTCTATTTAACCAGACAAAGCACAGATCCAAGAGATGTAGGCTATTTGGGTAGAGATGAGATATGTGTGCTCCTTGGTTAATCAAAAATTCTTTGGGTGAAGTACTTGAGGCAACATGTGCATGACTAGGAAATGATGGGCAAGCATATAAATATGCAGAAGTGTATATTCAGACTTAATTTCTCATATCCTGTGGCTGAACATTACCAGCCATAGGGTGCAGGGGTGGAGAGGGGGAAGAGAGGGAATAAAAATAAAAAGAGCCATGGCTCTGTTTGCTGCCTACTATTCAGTATCTCCTCTGCCCTGAAGGAGAGTCATTCAGTCTGCATTCTAGGAAATGCACAATCCAAAGTGAAGAATATTGTATATATTCGAGACCAACAACCCACACTGAAATGTTCTTGCATTTCTTAATAAATAGCAATTATTTGTACACTATCTTCAATAAATGAAAATAAGCCTTCATAATCAGGTATGTAATGTTATCAAGGTTTGTTGAAAAGAAGTCTGCTGGGAAGTATCAGAAATGCACATCCTATCCCTGAATTCTAGGAAATCACTTAAGCCTGATCTAGCTGACATTTGTCTAACAATATATGGAGGCAAATACCTTATGGTTGAAAGCATATTGGAAAGACCATGGCAACCTAATTGTTCCAGCAGCGGTCAGAAACAAATTATATTCCAAAACATGTGTTCCTTACCTGCTTGTTTATGGCTATCTGCCATGCAGAGCTAAAACCTCTTGCTTCCAGTTAAAAGAAACTTCATTTACAGAGCAAAGGTCATTTGTAGCTCTTTAGGCACAAGCAAGTTGAACAAGCACATCTCTGTCAATTTACTCTCTGGCAGGGTTGTGATGTCCTGCAGGCTACACAAGATTTGGTGCAGTAATTTCTGATCAAGCCATTAGATAGATAGAGAATGCCATTTTGGTTGTGTTTCCTGAAAGATCCTAATGGCTGCCAGGAGGGGAATTTCAGAAGGAAAGACAATAAGATTCCTCATTAAAACAATGGATTTGCCATGCTCATTTTAGATTCAGTTGAAGGAGCAATGAAATTCCTTTCTATATAGTAAAAAACATTTTTGAGCTGCCTTATAGGGCATAAAATTACAAAAGAGATCAAGGCTAAGCCATTCCACCTGAGACTTTCCACATATTTCAAAAGAAGAGACTGGAATATTAGTTTTGCTGGAGCTGGACTTTGGAGACACAAAGTCAGGTGAAAGACTTGGAGAGGAAATTGGGGAGAGATGGACTTTCTGAATGTCTAACTCCTTGGAATGACTGTCTTTGGATATACTAAGAGCTGTACCCAGTATTTACTTTTTATCATTTATTAAAAAAAAAAAAAAGTAGTTTTCATTAACTGAAAGGATAATACCAGTAAGTCAAATTCATAGTCTCAGTCTGCATATAAATGATACATAACTCTGTAAATTCTCTCTTCTACGGTTCACTCAGGGTTTCAAAAATTCCTGGAGAAGCTGCCTAAATTTCCAACACTGCACAAAACAAAAGCTCAGTACATTTAGGAATTTACACGAAAGTGTGACAATTATGACTACAAAAGACCAACAATGAGCTCGCAGGACTCCAGAGACTGTTTTTTCTGACTTTGTCCTGATTCTAAAACTGGGAAGTGGGCAGTGTAAGGACTGAAGAGACAATGAAAAAGAGTCTACAGGTAACTGATTGCTTAAAATTGCTTGAGGATGTGAAGGCATGGTAAAGCTTCAGTGAGATGGAAGAAATGTCAAATTACACATAACGTATACATAAATAAATACATAACTGTTAGGTATTGCATGCACATAATTCTAAGAAAATGTAAACCCATCTTTCAAATCAGGTCTCTGCTTATGTAGCAAAGTATCACACTTCTTTTGTGTGCTCTTGGGAACTGATAAAAGGGATGGAACAGATGAACAAACCTCTCCTTTTGGTTTTCTGCCACTGGAGCAGACTGGACCATTGCTACAATATGGAGTTCTTTATAAAATAATAAAAATAAGGATTATAAATATTTAAAGAGGTTTATCCAAAAAAAAGTTCAAAAATATTTGATCCAAAGAAACTGCTCATCTTCACTGTTCTCTGTCCACTCTTCTCCCCAAGGCCAGAACACCCAGTAGGGCCCATCAATTCTCCTCTTTCCCTGAACTGTTTTGGTTTTTTTTTCCAAGGAATAATGTAGAACATTTATGAAGCGTGGTCTTGCTGTTTGTTTTCATTTTCACTCTAAGCCTGTTATGCTCTTCTCCGAAATCTCAGGCAATTCATTTGCTGTCTGTTTTTCTATTTATGAAGTATTGTGTAATTATTGGTTAAGTTCTAGAAATTTCATTTGCATTTTGCATTTCAGGGCTTTGAGGATGAGGTGGGGATTATTTTGAAGTGCTTTTTTCTGTTTGTTTTTAAGACCACAGAATACCTTGAACCTGGACTATTTGTTGTTTTTCCAGTAAATCCTTCCATGCTTTTTAGCTGAGCATTATTTTACCTAACTGAGGGGTTGGACTGCTCTATTCTTGAACTGGAACATGCTATCATATTCCCCTTCAGGAGTTTTTATTAATATTTTGGGATTAAGTTTGAAGCTAGTTCAGGCAAGGGCACTGAGGCCACTGTTCATTTGCTGTGGCTACAGCTGGTAAGTAGTTATATAGGATTCTTTCTTCTTTCTGTATCAGGAAATAGGTATTTATTCTTTTCATATCTCCTAATCATGTAAACAGCAAATTGAACAGGTTTACTTGGGGCATTTGCCCACTGTACTACTGAATACCACCAAACAGCAGACGGTGCACTTACTTGCAAAAACCTGGATAATACACCCATTCCATGTATGCAATAATAATAATAATAATAATTAAGTGAATAATAATTTATACTGGAGTGAATACATACACAAATCTACTGGCAGAGGTCATCACATTAAATGGCATGTCTTCCCCAAATAATAAACCAAATAAACAGTTCAAGGTCCAGATGCCCATAAACCTCAGGACCATTTGAGCTGACTGCTTCTTGTATGCAGGAGTTTCACTCCCCATGTATTTTACATGTGTTAGCTATTCAATTACCCAAAATTTTAGATAGGAATCTCCATAAGCCCTGTACAAATGCAGTACAATTCAGACCTATCAGTAATCAGTCTGTCATAATCCCAAGAGCTGTGCAAGAACATCATCTTCTCAAGAGCAATCATCCACCACCTCAGGAAAAACTTAACACCAACTCTCTCCAAAAAATAAAAGTTTTTAGTCAGTTCTCTGCTGTCTGCACTGGCTTTGGCTTGTTCTTGTTCTAAAACTCTCCCCTTGCCATGAAAGAACCGAGGCAAAATGAAAAGTCTCCATTTGGTTATCATAAAGATTTTTGATCATTAATATTTGGTCATGTATTGAAGTGCCTTGTGATAGTCAAACTGTGCTGCAGACTATTCAATCTGACTGAAGTAGTGGTAGCTCAACCACCATAGCTGAACCACAAAAGCCTGCACTGATCATGGAAGTACGATGAATTC
Organism: Haemorhous mexicanus; assembly: GCF_027477595.1. Classification (NCBI taxonomy): domain Eukaryota; kingdom Metazoa; phylum Chordata; class Aves; order Passeriformes; family Fringillidae; genus Haemorhous; species Haemorhous mexicanus. The sequence continues at coordinate 68,016,580 of NC_082381.1, forward strand.
TAATGTAAATTATTATTCAAAATAATAACACATGATAATGTCATAATAATATAAATACCATGTATTTATTATAGGTTAAAATCCTCTGACTTGCAATACTTGGTCCATTTTGACTTGGACCTGCCACCTCTTAAGGCAACAGACATCACAGACCTCAGCTGACCATGATGTCAATGACCAAGGTGAATGTCATGCAGATAGTCCACCCTCTGGAAAAGTAGTTAACCACTCTACTCACTGAGCCCTAGGAGGAAGTCTGGTAAGGCCCTCCATGAAAGAGGCACTGTCTGATAAAAGCAAAAAGCACAAAGAAGGCTAGAGCAGGATTTTCTTTCTGCTAAGGGTAATGTCTTTTCACCTCCTGCCAGTCCAAAACCACCTAGTAGAAGACATTTAAGGGTCCCAGACCTGCTGTCCTGCTTCTTTACTCTTACCAGCTCCTGCAGCTCCCAGAACACCTGGGAAGTCAGTCCTGTGAGACTGGGAGCAGCATGGAGTTCACCATTGGTTTCACTGAACATCATTCACAATACATGAAAGCTCTTCATTTGCAGTCATCACTTCAGATATGAATTAGTTGTAATCTCCCATTTTTACACTGTCTTCTTGTTCAGTCTCAGCACACACACAGAGCTGTGGGGTATAGAAATCTCCAGAGAAGTCAGCTGGCAGACTAACATAGAGATCAAATTTACACCTAAGAACGATTGTAGAGAGAAGATTGTTGTACTTTCACTGGGAATATCAGGAAGACCTGGAGAAGCTAAAAATGTGAGATCAGAGCCATCAGGGAGCAATAATACAAGCCTAAGAAACTGGAGAAGGAAGGCATAAGTGGCTTAGGGTGTACTTGAGGCAGTAGATCAAAGAGATGGCTACTGAATGAAGTAAGTCAGATCGAAAACTAATTTAGTAAAGCAGACAGACAAAAAGATTGAAGCAAGTCTGGCTTCCTTCACTATCTGCAGTACTATCTCTACTGTGTTTACAAAAGTTACCTTGATTATCATGGGGATATGGCAAGCAAGGCACCAGCAGAGATGGTGATGTTGACATGCAGAGTGATTGTACCAGAGGTACTGTTTATTAAATAAAGTTGTATCCTCTGCAACTGACAAGGCACGGCTGTTACTTGCCTGTTCTCTCTCCCTGTTCAAACAATATTTAGGCAGAGATTGCAAGAGGAGCTCAGGAGCTTGGAAGCTGAGATGCTTTGCTTCATCCTGTAGGCACAGAGTCAGAGGTCACTCACTGGGGGCACTTGAAGGAAGATGTTGCATGGGACAACAAGCTGGAAAGGGGCCAAGGAGACTTCCAGACGCTTCACAACATAAAATTGTCTCTAAGATTTAAACTGCTGAGGAGCAGGTCTCTGTAAAAGCAAAGATGTTTCATCCAGACCTTTCCAGTTTTGACATACAGTTAGATAAAGCAAATCAAGAGATGAAGCAGCAGCCAGTATAAGGGCTCCCTTTTTACTCTGTCTGTAGCACCTGAGAAGAAGAGGTGAACTGAGATGTTTCTTTTAGTTCTTAAAACCTTCTTTCTTCAGTATCTTGTTCATACCTTGCCCTAATAATCTTTAATTGAGGTATAGAAACATCTCAATTACCTGAAGCCAATTTAAGAAATAAATAATTTAAAAACCATACCATTAAAACAGCTTTCAGAGAACCACAGAATCATATAGGTTGGGAAAGACCTTTAAAGTCATCAAGTCAAACTGCTTTAGTCTAGATTAAATGAGATTTATAACAAGGTCTGGTCCACACATCTCCAGCAGCAAAAGGTGAGGCTTTCACTGCAGAAAATTCTCTAAGAAAAGACCCCCACAGTCATCAAAAGCCTGTGAGAGAGAGACCACCCCTTCAGGTTAGCTGCCAGGCTAGAACAAATGGGATATTGTAGCTCCCTCCATGCATGCTTGGTGGAAAACATGTCTGTGAGACACCTGCCCCTAAGTCAGGAAGATGCTTTGCACACCTGGCTAAACAGTGTCCTGGTGAGAACTGCACCTCTCAGGGGTATTGTCCCAACAAAATTATTATTTACTTCAGGGCCAAGTGCCACCTGGTCAGATTCATTGCAAACATTGTAGCAAAATGTGAACATTACTTCACTGACTGCTCTGAACTGAGGTTCACAAAAGAAGGCAGTCTATAGCATAGGCAGACTGAATAGGAAACACATTTTTCTATCTTACCACATCTTCCTGTCTTCCTCCTCCAGTTCTGTGATATGCACAGTCACACAGATAACCTCCATTTGACATTTTCAGCGATAGAAGTCCAATGAGTTGACTGGCAGGCTTCTCACACGCCAGTTTGTCGCAACAAGAAGACAGAAATGGGTGTGTGTGTATTGCTGCATTTCAGCCCAATCAGTCAACTCAGCAGTGATGATGGGACCAAATGAAGTCTATCCACTCATTAAATTCCTGTGGTCTGCTACGTGCCAAGAGTTTGACCACAACTCTCTGGCGTATGTAGATGGCTTCTGTGATTCCCAGGTGGTCTCTCACCAAAATATATCCCAGGCCCGGATCTGGTTAACTTTCAAGAACAAATTACACCAACACAGCCATAGCTCCAAAGGTGATTATTTCTTTTAAAATGCACAGTTTTTAGCAACAAAGGTCAAAAAATAACCACCACTTGTGGAGTCAGAGATAAAAAGTCAGAGTAAATCTACCTTGTTTTGTTTGAGAAAAACAAAGAAGCAAGGCAGTCTTGCTGCTTTCTTAACCAAAAGAGTACTTTAAAAGTAAGACCTTAAAGCCCAATAATTTTCTTTATTTTCAAATAAGAAGTATTATCAAATCTACCTTTAACCTAATCCTTTGCCTCTGTGCTCTCTCCCTTCCCTCTTCTGGACAGCTCTGCTCTGACACCCTTCAGGCCCAGGTGACTGCAGGACTAAGGAACTAATTCTTACTGTGAAAGCAAGATAAATCTCTGGTTTTATCAAAGCCCTTTTTCAATGGAATTTGATACTATTTTATTATTTGATTCTGCAAGAAAAACACCTTGAATCAATACAGAAATAATTAAAGGACCTGGGCACTGATTTGATTTCCAGGCAGGAGAACAAGGTCTCTCTGTTTCTCTCCATTTTACCACACTGCTGGCACAAAAACATACAAAATGTGCAAAGAGGATTCAAGAGGATTCAATAAATCAGTAGAAAGACTTATAGCTTTTTTTTTTTAACTTCAAGGATGAAATATAGGAAAAGGACTACAGAAAGCAGGGAGGGAGAACTAGGAAAAGGCAGCAGATGTTGTAAAATATCTACTTTCATGTTCCCTGTGCACCAGAAATGTGCAGACGTATGTTGGCAGAGCTACAGTCAGAGTCCACAGCGAGGCTACATCTTACACATCTGGAAGGTATTTGGCAGGGTGTAGAGTTCAAACATTTTCTTCTTCAGCTGATTTCAGACATACCTCTCAGTGACAGGCTGAGCTGGGGACAGATCAACCAACAGACTCGTTTAAGAAGTCATTCATGGCAGTTCCAGCTCGCCTGCTCCAACTGCTGTCAGGAGCCGGCATGGGGCTGGGCTCCGCTCTCCCCTTGGGCTAAGGAGTGCTAGTAACACTCAGCAATGAGAATGATAATAGAGGAACTGGGAGGAGAGCAGGCAGAAGAAAATGGCACCGTAACTCAGCAAAGTCTGGCCTTGTATCAAGAAACAGAATGTACTTGGATGAAATCCAGGGTGTGAGTTAACTGGAGTGCAGAGCAAGCCATTCAGGAAATAAGAAGGTCTGCACTGCACAGAAACATGGAAGGGTCACATTAGAGCCCATGTGCTTTTTCCCAGAAATCTCTCTGTTTTAAAAATAGATAAATACAAATAGAAAGAAAAGTTCAGTTTCTCTGCCCTAAAGGAAAGGCCAGCTTAAGCCAGCAGGGAAGGTGAGGCGTGTTGCTGTGTCTGGGACTGCCTGACATTGCACTGGCCCAGTATGGGAGCTTACAGCAGTCACCAGAGGTTAACTCTGCTTTGGTAAGAAATTTTCTCAGCAGGAATGCAGATGGTATAATCCAGCGCCTGTGAGCTACCTGCTGAGCCTAGTGAGGAGAGAGCAAGTCCCTGGGGTGGTGCATAATTCACATGATGAGCTTTCCAGGTGCAGAACACCTTGCAGTGACAAGCCTGCCTGACAGCTTGCTGTGACCAGCTAACCACTATGCTAACAAAGCCCTGTTGATGGGGCAGATCCCACAGGTATGGAACAGCTCATGGCAGAGGGAGGCTTTCCCCACCTCACAGCACAGGTTCTGGCTGTGCCACCATGGGAACCAAGCCAGGGACTCCACTGATGAAGAAGGACACCTTGTGTGACAAGGAGACAGAGGACAAGCTTTACCCCTGTAAGCTGCCCTTAGACCACCCAGACAATGTTTCCCTCCCTTCCTCCGGAGTCTCAACTGTGCACAGGAACTCAAACCAATTCATTGATCTTTTCAATGCTTGACACACCTCAGGCTTGCAATGTAGAGTATGTTACACTCCTCCACTTCTGCCTTCACCTTCTCTGCCCAGAGCAATACTGGAATTACAACAGGAAAAGAGAGGAGGAATAGGATGACCAGTGTCTAAAAGCAGTGTGCCAAGACATTACCACTGAATAATGCTGTCAGTGGCAGCACAGCACAGTTATTGCAACACCTCCACCTCCAGCTGCCCCACACTCACCTCACTATTTTTATTTTTGCACTCTTTGACAACACACATACTCAGATGCAGGTGATGTCGCACTTCTGCTTAAATCACTCCCCTTTAAAACTTGAAAAGGCAGCAATATTTATTCACTCAAATTGTTGCTAAGATCACAGACACAGACACAGTAGGCTTGTTCCACACATAAAGTAGAGAGATGAGGGAATGGAAGGTCCCCATGATGTAACACCTCTGTATGGCCACTGCAGTCTTCTCTAACCACCAGTCCAGGTGTCCAGATATGTAGCCCCACTTTAGAAATATGCAGCAGGGGCTTACAGCAGGGCTTGTTCTCATAGGGTGCTTCACATCTACCTGTCAGCCCAGCCATCAAGCTTGATATTTTCCCTGGGTCAGCATTTCTAATATTTTTTTAACCTGACTCTACCACCTGACCCCATGTGCCCCACAGCACAACTGTGCTGACAACTTCTCCAAAACAAGCATTCACTCCTTCCCGTTCCCTCAGTTACCCATGCCCCCACCAAACTCATCCACAGCTCTCCCACTCTAGTGCTGATATGGAGGAGCCACACTATTTCTTTAGCCAACATAATAAGAAGTTCGGTCAGGGATGAAAAAAGCCCAAGAGAAGCACTAAGAAGTTTTATAAAAACTTGAAATGACATCAAGTCAGGACTTTTAAATTGCTGGTTCTACACATCAAAAATACAGCCAAGGTGTACACTCATGGCATAACAAAAATCAAAACCTGGAACGTTAAAATTTATTTGATTATGAAAGCAGGCTGAGAGACGTGGGGCTGTTCAGCCTGGAGAAGACAAGGCTTCAGAGAGACCTTAATGCACTTTGTAATACCTGACAGGAGAAAGAAAGATAGAGAGGGGCAGTGATAGGACAGGGGAAATGGCTTCAAACTGAAAGAGGGCAGGTTTAGGTTAGATATTGGGAAGAAATTCTTTTGTGTAAGGGTGATGAGACACTGGAACAGATTGCCCAAAGAAGTTGGGGGCATCCCATCCCAGGAAGTACTCAAGATTAGGTTCAATGGGGCCCTGAGCAACCCCTTCTAGTGGAAAATACTCCTGCCCATGACAGGAGGCTCAGAACCAGATGATTTTCAAGGTTCCTTCCAACCCAAACCATTCTGTGGATCTGTGACTATGGTGACTGGAAAATCACAGCAGACAGAGACCTAGGTAATTAGTCTTTTCCTTACAAATAGCTTTACTAGAAAATACATATAAACCATAAATATAAAATTCACTTCTTTTTTTCAAATTGCTGTGCCTACTTTAGCAATACCAACATGACAAGGTGCTGTGTAGACGAACAGTCTGCAGAGGAGGAGTGGTTTAACCACAATGTCCAACTGCTCTGCTTCAGCACAGCAGCTCACCTACCTATCCCAGCCCAATGGAATAGAGGAAAATACTTTTGAAATGGGAAACCACCCACTGAAAACCACCTGAAACACCTGTGTTTGGCTTCTATGTAAATAATCCGAATTCCAAAACAAACTGCAGGTTGTCACCTGATGGTTTTTCCTCTAAAAAAAGCAACAGCAGCAGCAAACCAGGGAAGAAGCAGCAATCCTTCAACCTTGCAGGTGTAGAGAGCCAGGTGACGGTAAACACACAAATACCTAAATCCAAGTTGGTGGCAGGAGCCCTGGGGCAAGGATGCAACATGTGTGAAATATGTGATCTTTCCCAAAGCCAGGAAAGAGGAGAGGTGGTTTGAGCACTAGATCAGCTGTTTCCCTCAAGACTGCTTCAGAAAAACCATAACCCCAGCAGACTGATGCGCCTGAGCTCTCAATCACAGCAAAAACAACAGAGTTACTCCATCTTGGCAAAGGTGGTGCTAGCAAACATGGGGTATAATGATCTAAGAACATAAAGCAACAAGATCTGTGGATAAAGGGGAATATATTTTATTAGAGTCACTAACACAGTTGCAAATATAAACCAGACCATCTTTCATCATGCAAGCTTTCTCTCAGGTCTGAAATGGAAGTGGCTCTCCCCCAGGGAGAACCATGACCCATGGCGACCACAAAGAATCTGAGAAAATAACGGGATACTGAAATTCAGTGGATTATTCATGCATATTTGAAATATTAAGTAGCAGGATGGCTGTTGACTAGCACAGGGTTTGGCCAGGGGAAGAGAGCAGCCAGCTGCCCGTCAGGGGCTCCCCAAAGGCTGGTGGGAATCAACCACACTGTGATGAGCAGAGCAGATCTTCCTGCAGCTGACCAGGCTGCAACTGGGAACCTATGTGCCTGGGATAGTAACAGTGGAGGATCAAGCACTGCCCAGGTTCCCAGGCTCCCAGGGTTTTCCCAATATGTCAATGGCAGCACACAACTTTGCTCACAGCCCTGATGGAAGCCCTGTTAATGAGCAAAGCTGCCTGGCTTGGTGAGGCTGCAAAAGCCTCACTTGTGTTGAGGCTGAGCTGGGAGCCTGTCAGCAGTTACTGCTGCAAAGTGCAGAGCTATGAGGCCCTTTGGGGGTTTTAGAATTCTGCAAAAAAGAGTTTGCAAGAGATAAAGTTATTTTTTTCCAGCTGTTCACAGAACTTGCCACATCTCTACAGAGCGACTTATTTTTTAAAGAGTATGAAAGCCCTTATAGTCAGCCTCTAGCATGCTGAGGGAAATGCTCTCTTCCTGCTGAGATAAAGGTCCAGTGGCACATGAAGAAAGGCCTATGCTCCCTTGGAGAAATGACAAAACCAAGTGCATTAGTATTGTTCTGGCTGAGCAGAGGCCATTGCAGCTGCCCTGCTTCATTCTGTATTCTCTTTCTTGTCATCTATACAAAGGGAAAGATAATGAAAGCATAGCCCAGACCTGCTCCCACAGTCAAGTCAAACACGAGTATGGAAGAAGAGCTTGTGTCTGATTTTGAAAACCTGCTGAAAAAAGTTCTGCACATGAAAATTGGAAAATACTTGGTCTGGTAGAAATAGATGTAAGTATATATCATTGGATGAGGGGATGAGACTAATTAGAAAAGTGAGGGAGGACAACAAGTGGTAGGATTGAACACATGGAAACTGAAATTTTTGCCATTGACATTAAACAGCTTCAGACCTACTACTGAATGGTGCTTTCTACCCTTCTGTAGCAAGAAACATCTCAAAATTAGAAAATTATGATACAGTCAGAAGTAATATCTACATTTCAAGGAAATGCAGGAATATTGATATTATTTATGCATGAGGAGTCATTGTAAAAGAAGGGGAAAGCTATACTTGAGTGAAAGATGAACTGTTGAGTTTCATGGCATAATCTTTATCGGTTGCCTCTTCACAACAGGTTTTCTGCTTTAATGAAATCTCAAGAGCTGATGAAAAAGGAAGGCAGGCTGCCAAAATGAGTGAGGTACTGTCATTGCAGAGTGGCCTGAGTTCCCAGTGCTCAAGCTCACTTGCAAAGCTCAATCTCTCAGGCAGGAGTTATAGCTCATTGCTGGTTTTCACTTATAGGTGAACCTCAAATATATATCTGTTGTTAACCAAATTGAAAATAGAACTAAATTCTTTTAAGTCACAGGGCCTTCATGGGAAACCAAAAGACATCAAATGATCTCAAAGTCTATTTTTAATCCTTCACCTCTCTGAGGATGCTATCAGCTGTGATACTTGGTGCCACATCCTCCTCCAGAGGCTAAAACTGCCTCAGACTCAGCTCAGGAAGAAAAGCAAGTGTCTGAAATGCCACCACAGATGTAACCATCCCTTGGCTTCACAAAAAAAAACCGCAGGGAGAATAGGCCACAGGTTTCTCTGCAGCCTTGTCTGTGGCAGTCAGCACCCTGGCTAAGTAAGGCTCATCTTTAGGAGCTTGTAGGCAAGGATTTTCTTCTGACAATGCAGCACTCATGCCATGGCATTGGTACCTGGTACCTAGTTATTTGCCACTGCTGTACTGAGTGATTGCCCCAGAGAAAGACTGAGAAATAGGATATGTTGCTTTTGCACGTTGCCAAGTTGCAGTTTAAGAGAGAAAATGGGTCTGTCTCTCTGCAGATCTCAAAGATGGAGATGAAATACTTCCCCTGGAATGACAAGGAAGTTTTCTCACCGCAGCCAACACAATAGAGCTGAGAGGTGTGCTGCAGGGTGGAAGTGGGGGGAAGCTACATCAGGCTTCAGTTGCCCTCCAGCTCCAGTTTTGATTCTTCTCCCCTCTAGAGCTCAATGAAATTTATGACAACATCCTTGTGTACTCAACCCATGGTCACAACATGTCTGGAGTGACTTCCACACAGAGACACCTTACATGTGATTGCCACTGTCATTTCCTTCACTTCCAGTGCAGACTGATGCCACACAAATTTGCCCTCTTGCTTCAGAGGCACTCAAACCTGTCCATTCCTGTTTGGAAAGTAACAGACTGAGTGAAGAAGAGGAAGCTTTGTCAAAAATAAGGGTTTCCTTCACCTTTTGATACAATACCTACACATGCACGAGCACAAGAAAGATAATTAGAGAAGATGCAAGAGAGAAAAAAGATAATTAGAGAAAAAGCAAGTTTTTTTATAACCCCCATACCATAGATCTCTACCAGTTACCTAACTGGTGCTATAAACAAGCTGCAAAAGGGTTCAGCTCACATAACCCTGGCAAAGTCAGCTCTGTTCTGCCCTACATGGCCCTGGGTCCTTGGTGCCATCCTGCAAGGAGGGACAGGATGTGATATCAAACCCATGGGGCAGCACAGTGTCCTGTGTATTTTTCTAATTGATGCCAGATATTGGCTGATGGTTTGAAGTTTATATGTACTATGTCTTCCACATAATTTTCCTTCCATTGTCATGAGGACTGTTTTCATTTAAAGCATGTCTTGCTTTGTTATTGTTTAACCCAGTCCTCTGTACTACTACATTTTTCCATGTTAAATCACTTAGGACCATTTTTACTGAAGCAGAGAGGGAATCTGGCTTTTTTACCCCAATTTCTGGCCATCAACTTAGACACAAAGGCCTTGCTTTTTAAAGGCAGCAGCAACAGACAGAAAGTTTGCTGTATAAGTACCTGAGGTACCTTCAAGGAGCAGGGACCATAAGTCCTTCTAGGGATAATGAAGCAGGATAACAGCAACACCAAGACCTCATCTCTCTTAATGGAAAATCTGTATCTCTTGCATCATTTCTACAATGGACCTTCAACATCACTGTACATAATTTCAAACACTCTTGCCATAGGCAGCCCCTTGTTTTTTTGTTTCTGCCCTTTTATGTTTCAGAATCCACAGAAACATTCATGGGTGTGGCAGGTGATTCCAAAACAAACAGCAACCAAATAAATAGTTTCAGAGGTGACAAAAATTCATCTGTTCATAAGTCAGGTTAAATACTGTTAGCCAAACAAAGGTGGGTGATAATTTTTAAATGAACTGTGTAAGTATTTTTACGGTGTAAAAATAATATTTCATTTGAGATAAAAGTAACACATTTGGTATTCCAAAGTAAAATTTTCCTTTTTATTACTTTTTTCTGGAAAGAAAAAACAGTACCCAAACTTGTGTGGTTTGCTTTTTTATTCCCTCCTTGGTAGATGAAGCATAGTTCAGTCCAAACTTTTATTACACGGGACTTTCATATTCCTTTCCCACAATTCCTATTGTCTCTGAAGTACTGTTCAATGGATATCATTTCTAACCAAGACATAAGTTTGTCATTACGTCAACAAATATATAAGACAACAAGAAGGGACCACATCAAATTTTTTTTACCAGTGTGCTTTATCAAACTGTGGGAAAAATGTGAAGATAAATCAAGAAAGGGTGCACTGACAAAGTTTAATTACATATTTTCACTTGTGAATTAGGACTTGATAACTTGATGTTTTCTCTGTAAGGCAATATGAGCTGTGACCCCATTTTTCTTTATCACATTTGCAACCTCACTGACATGTCTGCAAAAGATAGTCTACCAGAGGTGCTGCAGGCCACATGGGTCCCTTCCAAAAGGCCACTGCTCACAGTGGCCTTTTCATCTCCCCACATATGAGTTTGCCAAACAGAGGCTCAGGTCTTTAGGAGCTGCAGAGAAGGGAGAATATGAAACCAATGAGGAAGGAAAAAAAAAAAAAAGTTTTAGGAAGCAGAACTTACAGAGAATTACCCTACCTCATTAGCAATCAACACCTTTTTCTGACACTCTACTTGAAAAAGACAGTTAACAGGACTGTAACAAGCACATGGGAGGCTATAGTCTTTACCTGAACTATTACTTACTGATATGGATCTCTCTGAGGGCCTGGTATCTCTCTCTCACCCTATAGCTGACCTACAAAGCTGTGCCATGGTCCACCTCCCTTAGGCAGCTAGATAAAAATCCTATTCCATTAAAACATCTCAAACATTTTATATCAGAATGAAAATTAGACCAACATTTTTGAGAGAAGAAGTAACAATATTGCTTTCTGAACCTCTGTTTAAAATAATTACCAGGAAAGCAACAGGCTGAGGTTTAAATCTTCCGCCTTATTCAGAAAAGGATCTGAAAACCAGACCTGAGTCATAGGCATACCAAGCTCCAGGCTTTGCAGGGAAACCCCGGTGTGCAGACAAGATCCCTTGGTGCAAGTGCTGCTTTTGAGGGATCCAGCTTTCAGGGTGCTCTGCAATAAACATGGTGCAAAGGCTACAGGGCATGGTACAGGAAAGGTACAGATAACCTCCAGCTTAGCGTCTGTGAAGCTGATTAACTTCAAACTATAGTTATTTGTGTGAGGGAAAACAGACTTTGCACACCACTTCTTTTTTCAAGAAAAATATTTCACTGAAATAACCTGTTTATGGGCTTTAGCTAACAGAGAGAGAAGCCCAACCTCTTGCCTGCAGTGGTAAGTTGGTCAGAGGCTGCGTGGGTGTGAGCTCCCATGTTTAAGCACCTGGGATGCCAGGGTGGAAGTGCAGCTACAAAGGGAATGTACAGTCCAACCTGCAGCCAGCTATCTCTTTCTCTTGCATTACTGTACATCAAGGCTTCAGTTTTCAGACCTCTCCAGTCTTTCAGACTGCTCTCCAGTCTCTCTATTCTTTCCTGTGAGGAATAACTGACCTTATGACTTTAGGTCCTGTCCAGGGAGCTGGGAAGCTACCCAGGAGATGGACTTCAATTTCCAAATCTGCCAGCCTCCCCTGAAGCAAGGCGCTATGTTTAATCTGTGAGGCAGCAGGCAGATGAAGACTCTGGAAATTTCTGTTTTATCTGGAGAGGAATAAATTGGAAGATATTAACAGTGTTAAACTTAAGAGTAACACAGATTTGGATAGCACACAGCACAAGCTTATGAAGAAATAATCAAGCAGTTGCTTGATAGACGGAACAGCAAGCTTAGTGGAACACTAAGTCATAAATCAACAGTACAATATAAATTTGACCTCACTGATGGGAGGTAAACAGGGCACCTGTTTTGTCTCACAAAGTGTCTTCAGCAAAAATTTTTCAGCAAATGGAAGTTGCAATCCCCAAAGAAGGAAAGTGATGCAGGAGAATTAGGTAATTTTCTTCTGGATTTTAGATGCACTAATTTCAAATGCATGTTGTGATGAAACAGGAATTGCATCAGCTCCACACAGTCCCTCTCCATGGGGTTCTGTGGGCTGGAGCTGATTCTGTGTAACCAGTGAATCAACTAAGCAGCGCTTTCCTGTACCAGCTTTTCTTTAAATTCTCAGGGAGGAGCCTGGGGTTGCAAATAAATAGTTCAGTTGGTATTGATGAAGAAGAGGTGGAAATGACATGCCACAGCTGTCAACTAATCCTGTTCTATTATGGGATTCTTTCTTTCAGGTTTGGCAGCCTACACTAATCCCATCACTTCTTTGAGGAAGTGCTCTTTGAGCAGAGCATGGCAACCTGCTGAGCAACATCCGTGGCAGAACAGCTCACAGCTCCTCTGCGTAAAGCTCTGCACGCAGCAGAGAAAAGTCACACAGGCTCTGCCACTTCAGGAACAGACATGAGAGCAGAGATCCATACTGTGTTGGATGAAATATTTTTGGGACTCCTGTTGTAGTCCCCTACTGATCACACTCAATGAGCAATTGCAGGCAGTGGGGATAACCCAGAGCAGTGCCAGAGGAACAAAAGGGCAGCTGGAAGTGGAATCCTATTCTTTGGAAGAAGCTAGTGGGTAGAGGCCTGGGGAAGCTGCATACAATTTGACTTAGTTTCTAACTATCTGGTTAAAAATCTGGCTTGTTGGGGCAAATTTGGTTCTCCCCTTTGATCTGCTTGATGTGGAAAAACCACAAAATGAGGAAGCTTTCAAATAGAGTTGTGTAAGATCTCTCTCTCTCCCATCAGGCTGCAGCACCCTGCTCAAGTTACCACTTTTTGAATAAGTGGTTCTGCAGCATCATCTGTTTTCCCATTATCTGAACACTCTGGAATCAGTAAAATCAAAACATCCTAATATTATGTATTTTACTGCAATATTCAGTGCTCATCTGGAGTCAGGTTGAGGAGTTTGTTGAAATATTTAAAAATAATTAAAGTGTCTTACCAGAAAAATGCTAAACTATTCTATTGTTCCCCTTCTTTGTGAAATTCTAGGAAAATCAACCTGATTTCATAGAACTCTTCAATTTTAGTGGAAATGCTTGAAATTTCTTTCTCCAGCCGGACATTTCTATGTCCTACAAAAAATGTTTGAAACTCTTTGTCATAAAACTCCAGCGTAATTACACTAAGCTTGGAAGCTGGAAGCATCATATTTGAGATGCTTATTTAATGCATTTGACATAGCCATTGATCACTTCTTAGAATTTAATTATAGTACATACATAATATAAGCAGCTCAAAAAAATGTTATCTGAGATTATAGTACCTTCTGCAGCTGAAGTATGAAGTTTTCTTTGAGCATTAAGAGTTAGCCAATCCAGTCTACCTTTTTATACGCCCAAACCACTAGATCTCCCCTGGAATTTTCAACTTCTCCTATATACCCACTCACACATCTTTTCTTCCCTTTTACAGGCTCATCTACCTCTTTACTAAGAAAAACCACCAAAGCCACATTCTCAGCAACACTATTCTTAGCTTTTTGTTTCCCCTGTAGGAATTGCACAGTTCATGTTACCATGAAATCAACTCACAAAAACTTATTTGCCAAATCTAGCTGCAGCTTGAACCAAGTTCTGAAGTTGCATTTGATAGATACCTTTGTTGCATTTGATAGATACCTTTGTTCAGACAAGCTACATACTACAAAGTCTAGTATCACGTTCATCAAAATACACACAAAAATGAGAGTCAACGGGAAGCAGTGACGTTTAGAGCTCAGTACAAAGCCACATTAGAAGAGGTGAGATTTGAAACATTCATCCCATGTCAGAGTACAGTAACAATTAATTGCAGTAGATACTCAGAATACAAGTTTCTTATATTTCTCTTTCATGCTGAATCCATCATTTTCACCATCCTTGAAAATGAGCTGAGACACCTATTGCTGTGAAGGGAAAAGCTGTACCACCTGACCTACCAAGAAAAGTCTGAAGCCAGGTTGTCCTCTCTTTCAGTTTGCTCAGTGCAAAATGCTTTGAAATATTTGTGTTGTAGACTCATGGAAGGATATAGCTTCCATGAGTCTACAACACAAATATTTCAAAGTATATTGTAGTAATTTGAAAAGCTATGGACTTCTTACCACTCCTCTGAGGCAGAATCAGCTGCTCCCGTGTCACTTATGTGTCTCTCTATGGCTCTTAAAAACTGGCATCCCATTCCTGCAGTTCACCATCACTACCACCAGAAAGCATTTCCTATATAAAAACTAGAAACTTCTTCACTGCTGTTTACAAATTGCCATTCCCTCACTCCACAGCCGTTCTGCAGAAGCAAGACATTATTCTTCCATCTTCATTCTCCCATTCTTTCTACAGGAAAGCCCTCAGTCTTTCACCATCAAACATTATTTGCTGCATCCCATACCACTTCTTTATGGACGTTTTTTGGTTGCTGCCCAACTTATCTGCTGTTGACACAGCTCCTGAGCTGCTTTGTCACAAGCTCAATGCATCCTTCTAGAGCTCACATTGCTGTCCTTACTGGCACTTTTTCCACATCCCTCTGCAACTGAAAGATAATGTTGCCTCACATTCACTTTTGAAACTAAGTACATGCCCCAGAATACCCTTCCTCCAAACTCCTGCTCATTTAGCACTTCCCCACCTATGCCCATTGATCTAATAGCTTCTGAGAAGGCAGAACTGTGGATTGTCTTTATTTACACCACAATTTATCAGTCCATATTTTTAATTCACTGAGATTCTTTACATTTCAAAACCCTTCTGAGATATGATCACAGCACTCTACCTTGGTGTTACCTGCAAATTTGATGAATTGTCTGTACTTCACTAAAATATGGAGTAGCAATGGGCAAAAACCAAACTCAGAGAAACCTCTCACAACCATTTTCAGTTTTGATTTACCACTTTCTCAGCCTCCCTGTTGAGTAGGGCAGTTTTCTTGATAATGAATTCACCTGTACTTCCCCCCGATTATATAAACACAGTCCAGTCTTTCATATCTACCTTTAGTGGGGTAGAAATAAAGATGTCACTAATGCGGGATGAGATTTTCTCAAAAATAAGTCATCATGCCTAATACGAGATAACTGCAAAAATCTGCACCATAGGAAATACCAACCCAAATGAAGAAATCTCCCATTTAAATGCATTGGTAGCCATTGCTTCCACTTTCCTTCTGGCTTTTAGAATATTTCATCTTTAATAATTCCATGGACACAAGCATTAGGTACTCACACAGTTCTTCTGCACAGCAAGGGACGGAGCCAAAAACCAAGCAAGGGGAAAGTAAAATGTCAACCACTGTAGTAAAGTCTAGAGAATAGTCTTTGGGGAAAGCAGCTAGAGTTGTTTTATATTTGCATTATAAGTAGCATTTCTGGTTCAGTTTGGACTTTTGCATTGTGCCAGGTGTATAAGGCCTGTGTCTCTCGCAGCTGTTCAACTCTTATTTATAGCATTACAACTCCTTCACATAGGTTATTTCCTGAAGCACTAAACACAATTAAAAACATTAAGAAGATCAATACACATTTCTAGGGTAATCTTTTGATATTGCTCCACTGGTTGTCTTAACTCTAGTTCTTCCTCATAATATTCTTTTTGTTTGTGTAAAATCTGGCAATAAGGAATTTAAAAATTACATAACTACTATTTGCAATTGTTTTGAAGATCATTGCTTCTGCAATAGTAATTGAAACTATGAACATTCCCCTGGAGTGAAAACTACACAAAACCTAAGGCTACAAACATGTCATGTTTCTATGATTAATTTCTTTTTTGTAATTTTGATATCTTTTGGACAAAGCTTCTGGTCAGTTACAGGTTATAGTGCTGGCCGGGCTGGCTCCTGAATGCTGCACAGGTGCTCCAAGCAACTACTCCCCCAGCCACCAAGCAATCCAGATAAGATGCTCAGGCAAACTTAGTCCTCCCGCACAGTGTTGCCACGGGTAAATTTCAGTACTCATTTACCCATTCAAAAGATTTACCCATTCTTGCCGTCCACACTGCAGTGTTCACCTGTTTCCCACAGTGAAGACTGGGCAAGATGAGGGAGTCAGTCTGTCCTTCCCATTTACTGACACACCACTGATCATTGTCCCAAAGGCTTTACAGTCTGCTTTGAAGAAAGGCATGAAAGAGCATAAACAAACACAGGAAGGACAAATGGAGATCAAAGGCATCCAGGGCAATGAAGATAAGATTGAGTAATGATGCATATCTGCCCTTGCTCAATTCAATGGTTTTAAATCATCTGAAAATCAGCTGACCTTTGAACAGGTTCAGGTATAATCACATTGTGTGTGTGGTTTGATTTTGCTATGTTTAATCAGATTTTTCTTTTTCCTCAGAGGGGTCCCAGCAGAAATAATTCTGACTGGAAACTACCTGGCCAAGCCTGACCTAGTTCAGAAAAATAAGTCAAAACAGAACAGGGAAATTCAAGGAAGGTGTGAAGAAATGAGCCATCAGTTGCCAGCTCAATGAAAGAAGGGAACAGTCACAGAGATCACATTAAGAACTGGTGGTCTAAGATACTTGGAGATCTGGGGATACAAACCCAATCACATTTTGTTGAAAAAGCAAATCTTGTGGCAGGGCTTCTTAGCTGCAGGATGGCAGAATTGCCTTTTTTTTTTTCTACCGGGGACATATACAGAGAAACCAGAGATATTAAAGAGACTGATGTCTTTGAATACTGTGTCTGACAGCACAGTACAAGAGTAAGAAGCCTGAGGAAGATTGCACCACGAATTTGCAAGTCCAGTGCTACATGGAGCCCACAGAGCTGTGCAGAGCTCTAATGAATAACAAGCTGGAGACAAGGGAAGCTAGGAACTTAGAAAACCCACAATGTGATCCTATCTGCTGTGACCCAC
Organism: Haemorhous mexicanus; assembly: GCF_027477595.1. NCBI lineage: Eukaryota > Metazoa > Chordata > Aves > Passeriformes > Fringillidae > Haemorhous > Haemorhous mexicanus. The sequence continues at coordinate 68,033,707 of NC_082381.1, forward strand.
TATTTAACAAAATTAAGATTTAACTTTTTCTGTAGTTTCATGTAGATAACTAACACCATCTAATATAGATTCAGCTCAACAGAGCTCTAATATCCTGTCTTGCTGTGAAACTATATTATTCCAAATGCTTGGCTTCATTATTACGGCAGACAGATCACCACTGTTACAGTACCTTTTTATGTATGATGCACAAACCATTGCTTCCCTGCTCCCTTTACTATCCTTTTTCAATTTCTCCATCAGGCACAGAGTAACAAGAAACCCTGCTGTTGTAATTTACTCTGCTCAGTATGCTATTTTGCTTAAATATTTTTCTTTCATATGGCGTCCCAAAAAATACATAAATATGAGAATATTACTGTGGTTGAAAAATCAAGCTATTTAGGCAATGTTAAACTGGCAGACATTCAGCATTCTTCAATTACCCCCCTTGTACATATGCATTCTGGCATAGCCTTTAATTAACATGATCGTACCACTTTTTTCTTGTGAAAACATGTCATTAAGTACCCAGGATGAGTGAGGACCCAGTTCAGACCATTCTACCTTCTCCATAATGATTAACAGGCTTATTTTCCATAATCCTCAAAACTCTGCTCTGAAGACAGACTAATTAATTTCTGCCTGTTTTCTCCCATGCCACTACAATACATGAGTGCTTCAGAAACAACATGTTCATTTTCAAGGCAGCCTGGGGAGATGGGCAAGGGGTAAGGAGGTGTGGGAAGCAATAATTTTCACTTTACAAGAAGCAAGCTGTAACTGTGGTCCTCAGTGGGGGGCATACACAAAGACAGTCCCTCCTATACCACCCCAGACTGGAAAAGCATAAACCACCCACCACAAGCTGAAGCACAGTGCTGGGCTCCATCCAGCACACACTTTGGCTGGTAGCAGAGAAATCAGCATGGGCTGGTGCAAGTCCCAGGGCATGTGGCCTCACCAAGCCACTCCAAGGGTTGAAGCAAGTGTGGATTGCTGCAGGAGAGGGTGTCTGCCAGGATTTATGTGCTCAGGATCTGTGCTCAAAAATGGCCAAGTGTTTTGGCTGAAGATTTCCAGCAAAATCAGCTTGACTCAGAGATCTGGTGAGGAAGTGCTCAACACAGGGTATTACACTTTGTCAGAATCTGATTATCAAAAGCACCTAATAACCATAACAATAAGCTCTAACCCTTGTAATGAGAAAAAAAAAGTAGCATGTCTGGCCATGTCAAAAAATGAGATTGATTTTGACACTCTGACAACACAGTTTTGATTGCTATTTATTGTACATCACTTTTGTGTACCCACATAATCCATTAGCAGAACTGTCAGCAGCTAAAATATAGCTACATTTGCATACCAGCTTGAGGAGATGGACTGGGTGGTCTTGCCAGCTCTAGGCTTGCAGATGGGCTGGTACTGCTCTGGCCATGGCCACCCCTACCGAGGGCCACTTCTAATTTGACTAAAACAAGGGCACAGCCACCAGGGTCACTTTAACATAAAGAATAACAGAATGAGTCAGGTGGGAAGGGACCACATCTTGTCCAGCTTCCCTGCTCAAGCAGGATAATTCCCAAGCACATGGCACAGGATTGTATCCAGGCTGTTCTTGAATATTTCCAGTGAGGCAGATGCCACACCCTCTCTGGGCAATCTGTTCCACAGCATGGTCACCTGCACTGTAAAGAAGTTCTTTGTCATGTTCAGGCGGAACTTCCTGGGCATCAGTTTCTACCCAATGCCCCTTGTTCTATTGCTTGGCACCACAGAATAGAGCCTGGTCCATCCTCTTGGCACCCTCCCTTCAGATCCTTGTACGTATTGATGGGGTCCCCTCTCAGTCATCTCTTCTTGAGGCTGAACAGGCCCAGTTCCCTCTGCCATTCCTTATAAGAAAGATGCTCCAGACCCCACATGATCTCTGCAGCCTCTGCTGGACCCACTCCAGGAGCTCCATGTCTCTGCTGTCCTGAGGAACTTGTCCCATAACTGGACACAGCATTCCATGTGTCCATCTCTCCAACTTGCCAAGATCCTTCTGAAGGGATGAACAGCCCTCTGGAGTACTGGCCACTCCTCCCAGCTTTGGGTCCATCGTGACTTTGCTGAGCAGGCATCTGCCCCTTCATCCAAGTCATGGATGAAGAAGTTAAACAGTTCAGCATTGAACCTTTAGGGACACCATGAAGACAGGCCTCCAACTAGACCCTGTGCCACTGATTGTAACCTTCTGGGATCTGTTGTTCAACCAGTTCTTGATCCATCTCACTGTCCACTCATCCAGCCCACACCCCTGAGTTTGTCTATGAGGATGTTGTGAGAGAAGCTATTAAAGCCTTGGCTGAATTTGAGGTAAAAAATATCCACTGCTCTCCACACATCTAGCCAGGTTGTTAAATCGCAGAAGGCAATCAGGCTGGTCAAATATGACTTACCTTTAGTGAACCTGTGCATATGTGTATCCATGTGCACTGAAAAACCTTCTTGCAAGGATACATACAGTTCAGGGCTATATCAGCAGCAGAGGCTTTTGATGAAGAAACCAGTCTGTAGGAGTTCAAAGGACTCTACTTTAATCATGACAGGTGAGTACAACAGTGTGTTCACTTGTCCAGTCAGTGGGGAAGTACAGCTGTTAAGACTCTGAGGAAGAAAGACCCTGGGAAGCATACTCTTCCTGCTATCATGTGTCTAAGGGTCACAGCCTGTCACAATGACTCTCCCTTGGCATGGTGTCATTACTAAAAAGCAGTAGCAGTCAGAGACCTGACTGTTTGAGCCAGAGCACAAATCATTTTCTGAACCACTGACATGAGAATTTTACTCAGCTACCGTGAACAGAACAAACATAGACAGATCTGAAACACAACAGCTAAAAAAAGATTTTCAAAAAACACAAACATAGAAAGCTGGCAGCTCAGGCACAGAGACAAGTGATCACCAGAGCCAGCTATATGTGTCAGATCGGTGCTACAAAGTGCTGCAGGTGAAGCCTTCCCTACTGAATCTGAGAGGCCTCACATTTTTCATGTGAATCACATGAAAAACCTGCACCAAATGATATTAATTCTCTGCTACAGCATGCATGCCTTCAAAGGCATCACAGTGCTGCACCACCACTGCTACTTTTTGCTCTCATAGCCAAAGACTAGAAAGCCTCTGCAACAAACCTTCATATGTCCATGTCTCAGAAACCCCCATGATCACATTCTTTGACTTAGTGGCAGTCACCCTTCTTTTGCAGCCCCCCTCCAGGCAAAGAAGGCGCCTTGAAGACATACTGTGTTTACTCTTAGAGGGAACAGCGTAGGCTTCAGACAATGCTCCTCCTCTCCTCTTGAAGCATCAGTGAAGCAGTGTTATCTCCTTCTCAGTATCAGGAGAAAATCAGACAATCCTCAAATTTAAAAATGTGCTTGTAGGGCTGAATTGAAAACCAAGATTAGATGACATTCTAAGTCAAAGCCAGGAACAATTCCTTGAGTTCACCCCTTTTGCTTGACACTTGTCACAGTGGCAGATAGACAGAAGTTTTCATTGCTTCCTTGGTATCAATGAGAAGTTTAACACATCCATAATTACAGCACTCTGAGTGGCAATCCCACAATATTTAAAGAAGAATACAAAATCCTAATCTCTTCAGGACCATACTAGCTCATGGCAAACAGCCCTGGAAATAGCACACAACACCCTTTGAGACACAGGTAAGACAAACATTACAGCAAATACCAGCATATTTTATTCTTGCTCTCAAATGAGCCACGTGAGTGGCATTCATTTGGAGGAATTAATGTAAATACTTATATTCAAACACCAAGCCAATCCATTTGCAAATCTTACCCCATTTTGCTAGCTAGCAGGTGACTGCTTTTGACTCTTAGCAACCACAGGCTCTTGCTGTGCGAAAACAATTATTTTTCTGAAAAGTCCCATAGTATGCAATAATTTTAAACCTAAGGAGGAAGCAGAAGCTTTCTTTAGTAAGCTCTTTCTGCCAAACTCTCTGAACACATGTGCCTCTAAAGAAGGCTTTGACAAAATATTTTATATATATATATATATATATATATATATATATATATACACACACCCCAAGTGACACCAAAAGGTTCAGTAAAACCTTCGAGCTCTGTTTTTATGAGCTGAGAACAAAGAAAGTTACATTTTGGAGGAAAGGACAGTTGTAAACCAAGGCTACCAATATTCAAATGACAAAAACGTCTGAGAGAATTCCAGATGTCAGCCATGTGTTATGGTTTAATAGTTCAGCTCTGAGTCACAAGCACAAAAACCTGTTATGAAACACATGCCTGCCTGCATATGTGTGTGTGCACACAACAGTGTGGGCTAAAAAAGGAAAAGTCATAATTTGGAGGGCATTAATAGCACTGGAGAAAAGCAGTTAATCTAAGCTGAGGTGGGAGGAAAATAGCACAGTTTGTCCTATGCCACGGACCAAGGGTGTGATGATTTATAGTTTCAACATTTACAAACTGAAGTTATAAGTGAAGAGAGATTAAACACCCACTTGACAAGCATATGTAATCCTTTCAAATCCTGAAAGTCCAATCACAGCCTGTGTCTTGAATAATCACTAGCCTAAATCACGCACACCCCTGACATGTGAAAATCATGAAAGTTCAAGTAATTTCTAGCCCAGATCTTTCAAATAGCAGCATTTGTACTGTGATTTATTAGGTCCTTTTGGCATTTTTTTATTCTCACATAAAAGGAACAAATATCTGTGGCACCAGTTCTCACAAGAGATATGACATGCCTCATCTTTTCTGGCAAAGAAACACGATCATTTATTGCTCTGTGAGCTGTTGGTGTCTATGGGCAGGCACCCCTCACTGGTTGATTTCAGCTCTCTCTGACTCTGGGTGGTGGGCCAGCAGGGGACCTAGCAAGCAAGACATTCCCTCTCTGCCATTCTCCAACTTGGCTACCTGACCAAAGCAAGGACCTGCATGCAAGCAGAATAAAATACTTTAGCTCACTCATTTCTGACTCCTGGAACCAGCGTAGCCTGTGCCATGCTCCCACAGACTGCCATCAGCCTGCTCTCCCTCGCTGTCTCCCTCCATCTGGGTAATCCTTCTAGGGGCACAGCTTTAGGGGCACAGCTTCAGGAGCTTTGGGATCTGAACCAGTTGCTCTCAGGGAATTGGCACAGCAGTGCAATCCATAAGGAGCTGCAGACAGTTTGTCACCCCAAGAATTACACCCTGAACATCCACAGGCAATTGCACACTGCAGGTTTTCATGGCTGATAGGAAATGCCATTTGTATTTGGACATGCTCCTGGCACACCTGTGCTCCCACACAGCTAGATGGGTGCATGCAAGCCTGAGCCAGGCAGACCAGCACATCAAGGGCACACACGTGTGGAACGCAGTAACTGCATGCTAGGCATGCACAAATAGATACACACGTTTATGAAAATTACATTTTTAAAGCAATGTTTAAATAACCCATGTTAGAGGAATTTAATGACACTGAAAGGACAAGTGGCATAGTGGCAGTGAAGTGGCTCAAGCAAAATCACTTCAAAGTAGTTCATGTTTCAGACTGGAGAGTGGGAGGAAGAGGAGCGAACTTCAGCTGTAGGGCACACAGCAAGGTGGTCCTTGGAAGGAGCGATGGCTGAAGGCTGCCTGCTCTCTGGGGCTGCCCAGACACACTTATCAGCTGCTCCAGGGTGTCATCAGATTAAAGAAATTAAAATTATGCTGATTCTGTCTCTGTTTTGGTCTTGAAAAGCAAGGGACAGACGGAGCTTCATAAGGGCCCATGTGCTAAGAGTGTACCAAAGGTTTGGGTCTGCCTCAAGGATGTTGCAAAGAGGACAGACAATCCTCTGCTTGGGAGTTCACAAGAGCCTTTTATATTTCCCTCAAAGGTCCCTTCACTGTAAAGCACAGGTTTGGGGACAGGAAAGTTTGGATGTCAAGCCATACGGTAAAAAAAGCCTAACCAACAATTGTCAAACACATTTATGCTCTAGTCGTTGTGAATTAAGATTTCACACGGGAATTTGGACAGGTGCAGTGTCACCAGACCTGGCAGTGGCAGCCCCCCGCCTAGATAGCTGACCCTTACTTATCTTGCTGCGATTTCCTGGGCCGGGTCCGCAGCAGGGAGGATCTCAGGCCCCGTGGGGCTAACAGGCAGCGGCCGGCCCTGCGCTCAGGCGGGCGAGGGGAGCAGGCGGCCTCCAGCACCATCCGCTGCGGCGGGCGAGGGGAGCAGGCGGCCTCCAGCACCCTCCGCTGCGGCGGGCGAGGGGAGCAGGCCGCCTCCAGCACCATCCGCTGAGGCGGGCGAGGGGAGCATGCGGCCTCCAGCACCATCCGCTGAGGCGGGCGAGGGGAGCAGGCGGCCTCCAGCACCCTCCGCTGCGGCGGGCGAGGGGAGCAGGCGGCCTCCAGCACCCTCCGCTGCGGCGGGCGAGGGGAGCAGACCGCCTCCAGCACCCTGCGCTGAGGCGGGCGAGGGGAGCAGACCGCCTCCAGCACCATCCGCTGAGGCGGGCGAGGGGAGCAGACCGCCTCCAGCACCATCCGCTGAGGCGGGCGAGGGGAGCAGGCCGCCTCCAGCACCATCCGCTGAGGCGGGCGAGGGGAGCAGACCGCCTCCAGCACCATCCGCTGAGGCGGGCGAGGGGAGCAGGCGGCCTCCAGCACCGGGCACTTGCCCGGGCAGGAAACCTCTGCCCCACTGGCTGCCGGGGTGGCCATGAATTCAGGGCAGGCGCTTGTTGCCAGCAACACCTCATCACAGAGAGAGCACTTATCTCCTGGGTGCCAACAGAGAACACCAGCTTCTCGCAGCAAGGCCAGCACAGCCCTGAACCACTTGCAACACAAGCTGCGAGCAAGGGGTGCTCACGATACCCTTCTTCCAAGCTTTACAAACATTGCATATAAACCTGGCCCTAACTTTGACAGCTCCTACTGAAAATCCCCAGACGAATGCCTCTCCCTGAGCTGCTGCTGTTTATAGGGGCTGCAATGTCAGGGTATGCTCAACAACAAGCGCTGGAGGTGTTTGGCTCTGTTGGCATGACTTGATCAAAAGACAGGCATGGCACGAGGTTTTCAAACATATATCATAAAGCAACAGCATTTGCATGAATTTTTGTCTGCATTGTGACAGTGGAGAATGGGGCTGGTGGGGGTAAAGCAGAGAGGGAATGAGCAGATGCTGCAGTGGAAGAAGATGGCAAAGACGTAACAAGACTTTAAAAACTTGATTGAAAAGGACAGAAATGTCACAGGAGAGGGTCATCATGATTCAGCAAAGGCAGTCTGCTGCCTCAGAGGGCTGATGATTGCAGACTGGGTCCACAGTCAAGGTCTCATGGGTGTCAAAGAGCCACCCTGAATGTACTCAGGACATGGGGCATTGGAACTTTCCTCAGCCATGGCAAAACAGACCCTCCAGAAGGTGAGGCTGGGTGCACACCCCAACAGCTGCTCCAGCGTAGGACAAAGCTGCAGCTTCAGGGTATTTACCTCCATCCCCTGGGAGCAATTTTTGCTAGAGGTCTTTTGATGACACAGTCTATCCAAATGTCCATTGAGCTCCAGCTGTTGCTTTGGGAATTTGCCCTTTTTTTGGATGATAATTTTTCATAAAATTCTACCCACTTCAGAAATACTGCCATGGAAATTAAAAAATAAAAAAACAAAACAAAACAAAACAAAACAAAACAAAATATGCAGTAGCACACTTGTTCACCACGGTTTGCCAAATCCATGTTAGAATAGCTCCATCTCGTGGAAATCAGTAGTAGCAGTGGGAGCAAACAATGATCTGGAAAAAAACTGTTGGAAAATGTTGGCAACTTGCTCCTTAGCCACATGTGCCAGCAGTGGCCTTGATTCCCATCCACAAGGGTTTTCCTAGCCCCATTTTTCCGAGAATTTCAGTCCAAGCTGCAGGCTTGAAAAAAAGCAAAGAATACCTATTTGCAAATCCAGCATAACTGGCATATTTAATTGGATTTTTGAATATAACTGTGTAATATTTACACAGTTACTGTTATGATCATGATCAGAGCTCAGGGGCTGTGTGGTGGCTTCAACCTCTGCCACCCAGAGCTCCACCTCAGATGTCTCCCATAGGGACTTCCTCGCCTCCATCACTCCCTGCTTCCTTCAATTAATTTTCAGCTGCATCTGCACGTCAGCACTTTTTTCTCATCTCTGTCATGTAGTTTTTTTACATGTCTGTACCGCTGTAAAGACAGAGGTACACCTTTGTCTGTACCCTTGTGCATGCATTTGTTAAACAAAGGGAACATCTGCACTGCAGAGCTCAAACACATTTCTGACTTTCCAGTTTAAATAAGAAGTTTGTGAGGTTACATTTTAAAATAATAATTACTCCCTCGTTCCTAATGTACTGTTGGATTTATTATCTTGTTTATCCAGACTCTAAGCTTTACACTCAGACAAAAAAGTCACTTAAAACTGTTCTTTAAAAGTCTGTTTAATCTATATCCTGAAGGACAAGAAATGAATTTCAGATTGAAGTGCATGTCTTTTTGGTTTTGCACTGTTACCACCACTTAGAATCACCTAAGTGAAGACAAAATCTTTCAGGCCTAAGAGGTCTAACAAACATCCCATAAACTACATCAACAAGCCACCAGCACAGATCACTGAACATAGATGCAACAACCTCTTCAGGTGAAACTGCACTCACTTGCAAGATGCACAAACACTTAAATAATGCTACGAAAATGGATTACCTTGAAGAGAACTCTTCATTGTCTTCTCATGCTCAGGGTACCCCATGGTGCCTTAGCAAACAGTGCCCATTCAGCGCATGGGCATGAGAGATGGAGCTGCAGACAGGCACAGCAGCATGCACTGCTGGGGAATCCCATTCAGCTGGCCAGGCTGAAGTCCTGGCTGACAGCAATTTAGAAACAGGACCTTGAAAAGAAAGGCCTTGGAAATGGCTGTTAACTGAAAATCTAGACAAAGTCATGGCTCTGCCTCAAGTAATTGGCTAGATTTTCCCCGGACAGCAAGCAGCCAACTAAATCTTTTACAAACTGCAGCTCCCCGAGGTCCCACTCACTGCACAGTGCTGGGTATGACTCCTGCAAGATTGGGTCTGTAGCAATTGCGGCTTAGGTATCTGAAAGAGAGAAGAAGAAAAAGGTAAAACTGAATACAAGGATAATATGAAGGCAAATTTTGGAAATCTCATCAAGGTCATAGGAGTTTTCCCTTCTGCTGTTGTTCACCCCAGTGTCCTCTTCTAGAGTTATTTCCACCTGTGTGTAAAACAGTCAATTTGTACAGTCTTATTGCCCACACCCAGCTTCTGTCATTTAATCAAGCCAGGCAAACCCCACCTAGGGCAGGCTTAGCACTCACTAACAGCAGCACCCTGTTGTTTGTGAGTGCTAAGCCTGAAAGACAGTGCCATTTCTATCACACCAACACATCTGAAATTTCCTCTTTGTTCATTAAAATGGAGTGCCAGTGCCCAACCCCCAGTGTTCCTTTAAGACCCACTCTTCTGTGACCTAAGGAAAATATACATCCCATCGTGCAGTGCAGGCTAACAGAGACACTTGTCTGCCCCTAGCAGTGCAGCTCAGATCAGCACAGCAGCGTGACAAACTACAAACCACACACCTTCTGAGAACACTTCCTTAAACATTGTTTTGTCCCCACAAGATGAAGGTGATGACTCTGACCAGGCAGAGAAGCACTGTAGGAGAGGGGATGGGGGCTGCAGAGCCGACAGCCTACAGATGCTGTGGACGACATCAGGTGAAGGAAAGGGTCAATTTTTCTCAGCTGTCGACAGCAAAATAAGCAGCAAGTTAAATTAGAGCAAGGAAAATACAGCTACACCAAGAGGAAAAAGCCTGTAATTGACAGCAAGTGTGATGGGCAATGGGCGCCAGTGGCAGAGGAAGCACTGACTATCGGCCAGCACCATCCCAGCGAGACTCTGCTGTCCCTGCATGCGGCAGGATGGAGCCCAGCCACTGCTCCCTTCCTTTTTGCTAGGGAGATTAGCCATCCCAGGCCTTCCCTGCTATGGGAGTGGCTGTTCAGCTGCTCCCAGTCACCCCAGAAGAGCATGGAGAGCTGAGTACAGTCTCTTGAGAATGCCACTCCTTTCTTTAAAGTTAATGCAGAAAACCAAGAGAAGGCTTTGGCATTCCTTTGGAGGAAATTGGTATTTCGGATGGATGGCAATATGCAAAGAACTAACACCCAGACAAGCTGCAGTGGGAAGCTCTGATGTGCTTTCTCTGATGGAAATAAAACCTTGCCAAAGACTGAGTTGCCAAGTGAAACCCTGTCAAAAGACTAATGACCAACCTGCAGACTATTACCCCTGACCATGCTGTACAACATCCATCCAGAGATTTTTCAGGGGGCTGAGGAGCAAATCAGGATCTGACAAACTCCACAATTCTAAACATTTGGCAAATCCTTCTCCTTGCACATAGTTTTGGAAACAGGGACTAGGTATTTGGTGTATATATATAAAAAGAAAACCATAACTCCACAATTCTAAACATTTGGCAAATTCTTCTCCTTGCACATAGTTGTGGAAACAGGGACTAGGTATTTGGTGTATATAAAAAGAAAAACCATATGTTTTTTTTTTCTATAAAAAGAAAACCATATGAAAGTTTACATTAGAGCAGACAGGATTTCAGGAGCGGATAAGTGGTGGGAGAAATCACCCAGGTCATTGGTTACTTCTGAGGCCAGTGGGCAGAGGGGTCACAGCTGACTAGCTATCTCCCCATCTCTAGTCTGGTTGAGTAATAAGAATTTACCCTTTCAAAACCATCTAGTAGAAACAGCTTATTAGCAGCACCCAACACCCAGCTGCAAGAACTAAATCCTGAATTTTAGCAAAGAGGTTGGTTTGGTCTCACATCAGTCAACAAGTCAACTTGGCAAGAAAGGGAAGACCACTGTGAGCCCCATCTCTGACTCACGGAAAGGACAAAGGAAGAAATGTTATGCTGTGGCAAAATATATTTATTTTGACATATTCCCGAATGGAGAATGCATTTCACATCCTTAGATCACATCAGTAGTTACCTGGCAGTTGGATGGATGATGATCAGGCAAAGACCATCAGTGTGAAAGATAAGAATACTTGAGAAATTAATTGAAGCAATCAAAACACTGGTGAAACATCACTGCATGTTCCCAAAACATCTGGCTGAGCATGACCTATGTTTTTTTTTTTGTGTTATTGCAGCACTTTCAGGTTTCTCCCATTATTCTCACACGCCCTGAGCAGAAGCACAATGCTCCTGTATTTCATCAGGTGGAGGAGGAGAGGTGGCTCTCACCTTCTCACACAGTCTCACCGGTGGCCACTCTGATCTGAAGGGCCATGGAAACCCTCTCACAGACAGGATGTGGCTGAACATTCTAAACTGGAACATTCCAAACCCGAACATTCCAAACATTTGGATGCAGGTATGGCTCCTCACCAGCATTTCTTCCTTGAAAGCAGCAGAGATTTCTCTCTTATCTTCCTGGAGTTCTATGTACAACAATGCATGTTGCTTAGCAACAGGGCTTCCTTTTAAGATGCTCTTTTGTAATTTCAAAGCTTCCATGCCAGAAGTTCTTTAAATAGTCTGAACTCACACCAGCTTTGTCAGTTTGGCTCTTTTCCTTTATCTCTGCCTGGTTTCCTTCCATTGCAAGGTTAATATCTGTGTCCAGCCAAACTAAAACCAACAGAAATGCAGCTTCCAGTGATCAGTCCAGCTTCTCTGTGTAAGAGATAAGAACTTCCTTTTCCCCAAAATCATCCCAAGCAACACCCAATAGAGACCAGTAAGGAACAGGAAAGCTTACAAGTGTTTCAATTCTGATTTTTTTTTTTTTTTTTTTGCTACTCAAGTCAGAACTGTTGCAATTAGGAGGTTTCTCTATTTCTTGTTTAAAATCTAGGATTTAAGACTTGTGATTTTACAAAGCCCAGTTTGTCAGACTCTGCCTTGTTTTTAAGAGAAGAATTATAGCTTGTTATGAATCATTGAAATCTGCATTTTAACGTGGCTTTTTAATGCCTTTACAGACTATAAAGTACTCACTCCCATGGGAACCAGGAACACTGAGTATTTTGCTTGCTTAGTATGGAACAGAGGCTGAATTTTTGACAGAGAAAAGTCTTATAACTGTTTCAAAGAGTAACAGGGAGCTCCAGCACTGAGATCCTCAAGACATCTTCTAAATTTTTGAAAAATCACAAGCTACTCGAGGAGAGTGACACAGCAGCAGTAACTATACAGAAGCAGAGTCTGCAGGGAGCTGTTCCATGTAAAGAAGAAGCACGGATGAACACAACACCAGTAATTAATATGTTGCTAATTTAACTTGTCAGCAGTTTCCTGCCTACTTAGTGCTTTGTCCTTTTAGACTGCATTTGATAGGACTTCACACAGTTCCACGTGTCCCAGCCATGGCAAATTCAGCTTTCTGGCCACCAGCAGAGCTCAGGAAGAAGGCACAGGGCCAGGAAGCCCTGTGTCCCCTGCCCTCTAGCAAGCTGCAGTCATCACCCGAAAGTGTGTTCATCCTGTCTGCTAAAAAAGTAGCACTGCTGCCTCCTCTGAAGTCAGGGGTTCCAGGGCATGGAGCAGTAGTAGTACCCTGGCTAAGCACCTGTACCATCAATCCTTTTGGAAGCTACCGCAAATAAAATCCACTAGAGAACAATCCAGCAATGGAGAGGCCACTAGAGAAGTGCTCACTTTTTTTGTTTGGAATATTTCTACACACAGTGCTCACACCATGTCCATGGTCACTGTCCCTTTCTTCCAATGGGCATCCAGGTCACTATCTGTGCAAGTGGTTTTCTTAAGTAATGAAAATTTTGGATTGAAGCTGGGGTGTGTCTTCAGCAGTAACCTCAATCATCAGTTCCAGAGAAAGAAGCTGGTGGCTTGGTCACCTGCCTAGGAGTGGTGGCAATCAGAGGAAGAGGAATCCCTGGGGCAGGGGCATGCTGCAGCTTGATCCCTGACTACCCAAAAGATCCACTGGTCAAGCTGTTGTCCAGGTGGGAGGGCACCACAGGTGCAGTCCTGAAGCTCTTGTCCCACCTGTGTCCCTACCACCCCCAAGGGCAGGCAAAGGGACATTGCTCCCTTGCCCAGAGTGTGGGCTGGAGAGCACATCCGGCTGCTGTCTCCTGCCCTTGTTTAGGATTTCAGAAAGATCAGTTGCTGCAGCATGAAAGAAGCTTCACATAGTCTGGTAAAGTCTGACATGTTTTACAGCAGCTGTTTCTTCCTCTTGCTTCATCACTTTGTTTTAGGCTTTTCCTTAGAGTGCAGCCTGCAGCCTGAGCCTGCAGCACCTGCTGCACTGGCAGCAAAGCCCATGCAGGTTTTCCTGCTGGGAAATGCAGGTTTGAGTTAGATCAGGTGGTTCTGGCCCTCCCCAGCTGCCATGTTTCACCCTTTTGTGGTACCATGGAGCCACAGCAGGGGAATAGTCACAGCCTAAATCCTACAGCTCCAAGGCATATCCTGAGTTCTTAACATCCAGCATTCAAACATTTGGATTCCTATCTCATTTGTAATACCAAAGAAAACAACAAATGAGGAAAATCTTGAAATCCATACTTGAAGGCAATAGCTGAAAACTATTTTAATCCTTTGATCCTGTATAGGACTTACGGGTAATTTGGAAGCCTTGCTGTACTGGGCTGCCAATACCTTTCTCTTCAGAGCTATGGAAGGCACAGAGATCAACAAGATTTATCTTTTGAAAAAGAGAGAATTAACATCTTATAGGGATTCTGAAGGTACTAAAGTCTTTTTAATATATATACACAACTCAGTGCACTTGGCTGGTTTTTTGTTGTTTGTTGTTGTTGTTTTTTTTAAGCACCTTAGATTGATTCTTACTTATTCCTACAGTCATTACACATATTTTTCAGGTTCATTCAACCTGCAGCATCCCTTGGCACCTGGGTTTTTTGGAGGTGTGGCACTCAGTGATCTGGCTGGGACACCTTCCTGACACAGGAGCCAGGTGGAGGCTGGGTCTGTGCCCTGGGCTGAGCTGAGGGATGTGCCAGCACTTCACTGCCACAGGACTGGCACTACAAAGAGTGACACTATATCCCGAATGGATTTCAGATGAAGGAAGATCCATCACCTGTGGGCAGACACTGTGTGTGACTCAGTGCATTCTGGTGACTTTTGTGAGCTGTTGCTCCTGTCTAGTTCGGGATACCAGTTTAGGATAGGGAACCTGGGGGTGTACCACCCTCTCTGCAGGACTGTTTGGCTTCAGGCCAGACTAACTGGGGTGCCACAGCACTGGAGGGGCAGAGTGGAGGCAGCAGAGTGTGCTCAGCCCTCTGCAGCATGCAGCAGCTCACGAGCGTTCAGTGGCAAGTACTGAGGTCAATTATTACTGCTGGTGCTTCCATGCTCCTAAATTTTCCCCATCATCAATAGTGGCAAGAGTTTCAAATAAGCACAGAGAAAATTTAATTAGGAGCAGCAACTTACTCTTGAGAGCACTGTCCCAGCAACCCCTGTGATCTGACAGCCACCCTGAGTGCAGTGATGGAGAAAAAAATCTATCCAGCACTTGGAACAGCAAACACCAGCATGCAGAAGAGGAGCAGAACTGAGCATGGGAAGTGAATCAGCCTGCAACAGCCCTGGCTGTGGCTGTCACAGAGGATCTGCAACCTGCCTGAGGCCATGGTAGGTATCCGTAGCAAAGCCCCCTGCCAACATCAAAACCCACTCCCACTAGCTATTACCATAAATTCTTACCCTTCTCCATTTTTCTTTAAAAGCAAAAGATGTAAATTAATAATTTAAAGACCTAAATTAATTGGATAGGTACATATAATGAATAATTTAAATATCCCTAATCATTAGTCAGTTTTACTAAGCTCAGCAATTACTTAGCACATGGTCAAGAAGAGGAACCTCAGTCACCCCATACTAATTTCATAATGAATTCTTCATTATCCAAAGTTTGCTGTTTTGGCAGCCTCAGTATAACATGTAAAGCTACTAGGAAGTGTCCAAAGGATGGCAACAAAAATGGTGAAAGCCTTGAAAGGAAGCCATATGAGGAGCAGCAGGGGTCACTTGGTTTGTTCAGCCTGGAGGAGACTGAGGGGAGACTCATTGTAGTCACAACTTCCTCGTGAGGGGAAGAGGAGGCGCAGGCACTGATCTCTTACCTCTGGTAAGCAGTGATAGGACCCAGGGGAATGGCCTGGAGTTGTGTCAGGAGAGGATTAGGTTGGATATTAGGAAAAGTTTTTTCACCCAGAGGGTGGCTGAGCACTGGAACAGGCTCCCCAGGGAAGTGGTCACAGCACCAGCCTGAGAGAGTTCAAGTGTTTGGACAACACTGTCAGGCACATGGTGTGATCCTTAGGACTGGCCAAGAGTTGGGCTTTGAGATCCTTGTGCATCACATTTCATTTTGGTTGTTATTCTCTGATTCTATGAAATTGAGTTAGGCCCTAGAACTCATTATTTGAATAATATATTTTCCCATTTTCTCAACAGTCCTACTCCTGCCCCCCAGTCCACTTCCAAAAAACAAACCAAACCAACCAAACAACAACAACAACGACAACCAACAAAAAAACCCACCCAAAACTTAACTGAAACCAAAAACATCTCTGGAGTTATTCCTGCTTTTTTATAGGACACATAAGCTCCATGATGCATAATAATAGGCTTCACTGCACTACAGAATGAGACAGGATTAGCTTTGGCTGATGCCCTTCTTGATTCAGAGGACTTTTCTTCTAAAATATCTCATTCATTTTAAATTTGAAGGTTTTGGTATGTATGGTCTGAGAATATATCTATGCCACCAGAGCTCACCGGCTGCAAAAATATAGGTCATGGGATCCAAGTGTGAGTCCAAGCTGCTTCACCCCAGGAAAGCACAGCAGGGATCACTGGGTGTAGAGGTTTGACCCTGGTTGTATTCCAGGCATCCATCACTCCCTCTATCACTCCCCTCCACCAGCTGGACAGGGGAGAGAAAATATAACAAAGGTTCATGAGCTGACATAAGGACAAGAGAGATCACTCAACAAATACCATTACTGCCTAAACAGATTGAACATGGGGATATTAAGTAAATTTATTATCAACTAAATCAGAGCAGGATAATGAGAAGCAAAATAAATCTTAAAAACATCTTCCCCCCACCACTCGCTCCTTTTCAGACTCTATTTCCTCCCCCTCAGTGGTGCAGGGAGTGGGGGTTATGGTCAGTTCATCACAGATTGTTCTTGCAGCTGCTCAGGGAGGGGAGTCCTTCCCCTGCTCCAGCATGGGATTCCTCCCACAGGAGACAGTTCTTCATTAACTTCTCCAGTGTAAGCCCGACCCACAGACACAGTTCTTCATGAACTGCTGCGGTATGGCTCACTCTTCCATGGGGGCCAGGACTTCAGGCACAGCCTGCTCCAGCACAGATCTCCCACAGGGTCACGAGTCCTACCAGGAAACCTGCTCCTCTGTGGGCTCCTCTCTCCATGGAGGTCCCTGTCAGGACCCTGCTCCAGCCCAGGCCTCCCACAGGATCACATCCTTGTCTCAGGCATCTGCCTGCTCTGGCCTGGGTCTCCTTCAGGGGCTGCAGGTGGATCTCTGCTTCTCCTGGGACCTCCATGGGCTGCAGGGGCACAGCTGCCTCACCATGGTCTCACCACGGGCTGCAGGGGAACCTCAGCTCTGGTGCTTGGAGCATCTCCTGTTCCCTCCTTCACCAACCGTGCTGTCTGCAGGGCTGTTCCTCTCACAGATTGTCACCCTGCTCTTCTCTGGCTGCAATTACATTTGCAGAGTGACTTTTTTTTCCTTCTTAAATCTGTTATCACAGAGCCATTTTTAATTGGCTCAGCCTTGGCCAGGGGCACCTCCATCCTGGAATGTCCTGGCATTGGATCTGCAGGGAATGAAGGAAGCTTCTAGCAGCTTCTCACAGAAGCCATCCCTGTAGCACCCCCACTACCAAAACCTGTCTGTGCAAATCCAATACACAGGGACACACCAAGCCTTAGGTTTTGAGCATTAACATGAAAAATGGCAGCTAAACAAGAAGCAAACATACCAATCAAATTCTTTCAGAACTGTTTGTGACCAGTTGCAGGACAAGCAGGATTTCCAGGAAACACAGAACTGGCTGGGGAAGAGGCAGAGCTATTAGTGGAATGTGGAGTCACCTTCTCAGCTGGTCATTGAGATAAGGTATTTACTTTTGCATACTACAGATTAAAGAGGAGGGAATAAAGCCCAGCCAATCAGGTCAGCACAGAAGCATCCTAGTAGCAAACAAATACAGCAGCAGGCCTCTCCTTGCCTGCCAGCCCCAACAGTCCACTCAACAGGTTTAGGCAAGTATGCAAAATGGAGCAAGCTCCGCACTTCTGGCAGCTTCCCTCCTGCCTTGTTGACTCCTCTCCTCAGCTGCCTGCAGGAATGAGCTCAGCATGACTCAGGTGAACCTTGAAATCACCTGCATCTACCAGCACAGCTGTAGCCTTTATACCCTGTTTTGGAGCCGAAGGCACTGATTTTGTGCATATCCTTTGCACCAGAGAAGCTGTGGTGTCTTCACCTTCCTGGGTGCTGACCTTGATGCATTCCACATGGCATCTTGATTACTTGAAGCTTCCCAGATTGAATACAGGATCTGGATTGGCTCTGTCGGGCTGACACACATTTTCTGAGCCCAGTAAGTTTACCTCATGCCTTTTTCTCCTAGGTGGTGGAGAAAGAATGCAACTTAAGGCAACAAAGCTGTCAAGCTAATAACTCAGTCATTTAAGAAAGGAAGGAAAATGTAGATTGAGCTGTTTGGCCGAAGTTGGTGCTCAGTGCTGCCCTGGGCAGTCAGGACCTGGGTTTGGTGAACCAGATCCCCTCCTAGCACCAGAGGGTGGCTGGCTGGCACCAGATCCCCTCCTGCCTGCAGCTGGCGCACACGCACTCATCTTAGAGATGGTTAGAAATATTGTCCCCCTTCAAAAAAGTGATCATTCTCTGTAACCTAAATACAAAAGGAACAGTGTTAATTTTCAGATTGAAGTATTGCTTTCTAGCTTGACTGTTTGTACTGCAGTAGTCGTGCATCAGTAACACAATGCTTTTTGCAAAAGCGTAGGCAGGGATCTTAAGAGTCGTAGAATGGTTTAGGCTGGAAAAGATCTGTAAGATCATTGAGCCCACTATAAAGCTAATAAAGTCAAGTCCACCACTGCTATCAGCCCCCAAAGAAGAGCTCTGACTGACAGCTGGTTTACAAGATTTTGTGCCTTTCCTAAGTGATGAATCAAATTTTGTTCAACCTAAATTTCCCATTACATGAAATTTGCCTTTAGTTGTGTGCTACTACCTCATCTGCACTATCCTGTGACAGAGACATTCCAGTCCACATGAACATGAAGACCAATTTTCCTCAGTTTCCACTTTTTAAAAATCTCAGAAAAGCATCAGTGCACAGTAACCTGACTATATTTAAAGCAGGCAAGTTCCTGTTTCACTCTGAAACTGCTGTTTTGCTCACAGTGAGTTCAGCATGAGCACTTGCTTTCCAGCCTACTCTGCTGATTTGTCTGACCCCTCTGCTCAGCCTCACTTTCATTCAGAGAAGACAGCACAAGATCATCCAGTGCAGCAACCCACCTCTCTGCACAATGTGCAGCTGTGTGATTTACATCTGCTGATTTTCACAGCGCCCACCTGTGCCAGCTGCAGAGCACCCAGCACCGCAGAGGCGACGTGCATGGGGGGGAGTGACAGCCGCCATCCCGCTCGGCAATGGGCTGCAGACATCGGGGGTAAACACTTACCTGCTGAAAGTTTCCAGTTCCCACAAGATTTATCTTAGGGGAATCAAGAGGTCTTTATCAGAGAAATAAGACAGATGTCTCGGTATATGCTTAGGGACATCAGCCACTGTCCCTCCACCTCCTCACACCTGTGCATCAGGGCACCCTCACACGCTCTCCCACCATGGATGGGGACTTTGGTAGCCCCTCAAAACAGCACTGTACTTCAACCCACAGAGAGCTTGAAGGATGGTCAATTTCCCAGGGGTGTTTAACAGGTAAGAGAGATTGACAGAGGAGAGGTATAAGGATTTTACCTCCTGTACTCTGCTCTTCATACAGAAATTTATACGCAGGGGGGATATGATAATATCTCTATTTGCTATTTGGTTGGTGTGCAATACCACATGAGAATAGTAAGAAAGTACCAGGGCTTTTCCAGGGGCAGGAGAAAAGACTGACCCAATAAGCTTTTCTTATCCTTAATGCTTTCTTTTATCTTTGCTTTTTTTCTCTTTTTTTCTTTTATCTATTTTTTTTCTATTCCAAGTGGGAGACAACAGAAAAAAAAAAGGCAAGGCTTTTGATTCAGGGAAAGGCAGCCCTATGAAATGCACACCTGGGGCTAATAGTAAATTCCTCATTGAATTAAATCTCAAAATCTCTGAGTTGCACAACAGGATCCCCCTTGGGATAGTTTCTCCTCAGTTCACTGGGAGAGCCACTCCACGCCCTGAAGCATATGGAGAGAGATTACTTACTCATTTTTTTATTTGAATGGCAAAACATAGGCATTCTTCTCTTTTACAGCAACAGTTAAACTATTTTTATCTGTCTAAACTACATGTGGCAGCAGTCACCTCCATAGGTTCTCCTTTGCTTACTAGTATTGAAAGCACCACCTTTTCTAGGTCTGTATTTTGTCAGTTTTGTAGGTACTGACACCATATCAGTGCTTCTAGGCTGGGCCCAAGTCCGTGTGCTATCACCAGTGTTATCACAGCAGGTACTGGGCTGGCTTTCTGCCCCCGGGTCATGCCAAACATCTACACGTAGGGGGCTCAGCCGAGGGCAGCACTGGCTCATCCCTCCTTGCTGGTGCTGTCCCTGTGTGCTGTCTGCCTGGCACTGAACTCCAGCTGGGACCCAGCATGCCAGAGGGAGCTGGACAATAGAGGAGCTGTGCTTCCCACCCAGATGGGGAATTTTGTAGTGACAGCCCCTCTCCACTTCCTCCCACTCCACCACACTGCTGCTGACATCTCTCTGCCCCTGCCTGCCAGGCTGAACTTTCTGCAACAGTGGAGGTCCACATTGCTTCCCCAACACTCCCTGGCACCCTTCAGTTACAGGATTTGTGCTTAAAGGAAAGGAAGACAATGTTCACCAAACCCAGACTGTGGTTTGCAACAAACACTACTGCTCTTCCCTTTCTCCTGAGGCTACTGTGTGCCGGCACAGCCCACCTGCCTCTTCTAAGTCAGAGACAGGCAGAGACGTGGTTTAGTCTCAAATACTCACAGCTGTGCCAGCAGAAAGACCTGAGCTCCATGCACTGCTCCCCAGGGCCCACACACACGCACCTCAACAAACCCCGGCAGACCACGTGCTCCCACCCGCAGGGCACACACCTGCACTGTCCTCCACGCCTCATGGCTCCAGCACATTCTGCTCCGGACACACAACTGCTGCCCTGCTTTCTTCCACTAGCACACTAGCTTTGTGTCAAATTAAAGTGCTCATGGCCAGCTGTGCCATACACGTGTTTGTTTCCCCACAAGATCAACATCTGCATGGCTATGGGGCTGGGAATTGCCAGAGCTGCAGCTCCCACACAGCCCTGGGTTCCCCTCCTAGGCTGGCCCTGGGACCACCCAGCACAGGACATGCCTCTGTCCTTTGGGAGGGCAGGTGGGTGTGGAGGAGCTGGCGCTGCACTGGCTGTGCCTGTGCTCCCCACTGCAGCTGGCAGCTGGGACAAGTGCAATGCCATGAGCATTCCCACGCCTCAACAGCATGGCAGGCCATTTCAGGGTGGCAGTAACCTGGGTCTGGTTGACTTTCATGTAATCAGCAGGCAAAGGCAGGTCAAGCATGCTCAATGAATTTCTCTGGTATCCACAGAATTGACTTCTCTGTTTAATAGATGGATTTATTTTCACATAAAACTGAAAAGCCTTTGTAGACATATTAAGGACTTAGCATATCAGGCATGATCTTTGTATAGTCTGAGCTAAACATTCCTGCTGTCTCCTCACTTCAGTGTGTAACTGAATTAATATCCAGTTAAATTTGGCCACATTCCTTCTAGAAACATTTTCCAGACCTGCTCTTTTCTGCTTCCTCTCTGTAAGGTTTACTTAAGACTTCTTTTAGAGTAAGTTTTGTTACAAGACTCATGACATTCACAATTTAAAACTACCTTGTGGGGATCCTTTTTTAAGGATTAATAATTAATCCAGAAGAGTAAGCAATCCTCATATGTGCTAACTTTGATAAGAAAGCACTGCCGATGAGACACTTCAAATTAATACAAGAGAGATTCAAGGCATTCTTTTTAAAAACACACTCCCCAAAACCCCAGGGCTATGCATTGCAAGCCTGTGCTGAGGCTTCCTAGGGTTTTGGCTGCTGCATTTTAAATAATTCACAATTCTCTTTGGGTTATTTTGCGGGTTGTGTTAGTTTGGGTGGGGGGGATGGATTTTCCAAATGCTGTGTTTTCCTATTTATATTCACAGTACATACCTTTTTCAAATTCACTGTGTATTTTCCACAGATTACAGAAAATAAAAGCTACATGTGGGAAGGTTTAGGAATGAGAGAGGTTTCTTTGACTATTTGTCATAACAGAAGTCCTCAATTTCAGCTTCAATATGGTCCCTTCCCTCCAGAATTCAATTTCTCTGACCTGAATTCTCTTTTCTGCTTGGACATAGCAAGGTATGGAAGGAGCATCCTCACATCTGCTCATCACAATTGTGAAACCCCTGTCCCTGTCAGAGACAGAGATTTCTGGAGCACACCACAGCAGTATCTTTCTGCCTTCACAGGGAAACCACTACCAGCACCTTCAGGCAGCTGGTGATTTTTTTTTTTGCTAAGCAGAGACTGATCCACTTGGGCAATATCTTGGCTTCTCCTCTAAGGACAATCATTTACAGTCCATTGGGTGAAATATGCATTTTCCAGATATTACTACTTCTAAGACAGTAGTGACAGCTAAGTCACCATAGTAGATTTTCATTAGTTTTCAATATCGTTCCCTAAAAACTGGAGGAAGACATATTTGGCCCTTAGAAGTGGCTGGCTTTTTTTATAGCAAAAGAGATTTTCCTATTAAGTTAGACATTAAACAACTCATGTCTCCTGACTCCCACAAATGCCTCCTCACACCCATCATTTCAGGACAGGTTTTTCTTCTCAGCAGAACCATGTAATTAAATGTGAACTTTAAAGTACCAGGCAAGCATCAGTGAAAGAGACACTTTTACCCTGGTGAGGGCAACAGATAATGGAGTTTAACATATATGAGGTGCAGTCTTGTGCAATCACATTACCAGGAGAGTTTGTGAGACAGGCCACTAATGCAGTTTTCTATTGTTTTCTCAAGGTGTCAGATGAGCTTGGTGTGTGATGGTGCCTTTCCCAGCAACAGGCAGCTGAAAACAGTAATTCTGACCAGAAACCTTCTCATGTTTCTGTCTGACACAGCATTTGCTGGCCCACGTTCCCTGGAACATCTTAACACAGACAGGAATAACAAGTATGTGCTTTATTCCAGTGACAAATCTTGGCAGCTTAGGTATCTTCATCTTGGGCAGCATCCACATCTCTTCGCTGCAGCTTCCTCCCAGCTTTCCCACGCGAAACCTCAAACACTCAATTTTCTAATGAATAACATACAAGCAATCACAGCACAGGATGTCCAAGCTCCACAGAAGACCAGCAGTGTAACTCTCATCCTTAAAGGCAATGACATTACACACATTGAACCTGGATCTTTTCAGTCGTATTTCTACAGTTTGGACTTAGTGGGCTGTGCTGACATCCCTGGAGTCCTGGTGGGGATACAGAACTCCTCAGCTCAGCCCTTTTGGCTGGGAACATTTTATGGTGTGGGAAAGGAGCCCTACATAAGCTCAGATATTTTACAAGGCCTCTGTAGTATCTCTGTCAAGGATCTCTATCTGCAGTTACAGCACCTTAGAAAACTAAATGCTGACACATTTCAGAGCTTAACCAGGCTTCAAAAGTTGGACCTAACACAGCCCCACATCCATGCACTGCCCCCTGGCATCAGTGGCATGAGCTTGCTAGAGGAGATGGTTCTCAGTGCAAACTGCTTTGAGCAGCTCTGCAACACCAGCTCTGCTGCCTTCGCCTCCCTCACCTGCCTCCACATCAAGGGTAACTCACAGGTTCTGCAGCCAGGCTCTGGCTATTCGGAGAAACTGGCAAAGCTTCAACATCTAGATTTAAGTCAGAGTCACATTGAAATTTCTGATGCTCTAGCAAAGTGCTGAGAGCTTTGAGCAGACTTTGTTACCTGAATCTGAGCTACAACACACACCTCCATCTCCAGGAAATGCTCATTTAGGACAGTGCTAGCCTAGAGCTGCTGGACTTACCCTTCACTCCTCTCTATATCAACACCTTAGAGAGCCCTTTCCAAAATCTCCATCTCTAGCAAGTGCTAGAGATGATCTTTCCTCATCCCACATTAATACTAGCTTTCAGCATGTCTTTCAAGGCTTGAAAAACCTCATGTTCTTGGACCTTAGTCAAAATAACTTTGATTTGGGGATCATGCCAAAGGACAAACTGTTCCAACAACTATCCAGTTTAGGGGTGCTAATATTACCATCCTGAGAACTGACATCAATAGGTAACCAAGTATTTCACAACCTCAGGAAGTTACAGCATGTTGATCTGAATTACAACAAATTTACTGCATTTAGCACAGATGCATTTTCAAGTCTCAAGAGTATCAATCTGCCTTGTGTCCATAACAGAATGCACATTGTACCAGGTGTCCAGCTAGTGGACCCCACTCTGCAAAAACAAAACAAAACAAAACAAAAACCAAAACAACAACAACAACAAAAAAACCCCCACAAAACAACAAAACAACCACTGTACCTGGAAAAAGAACAGGTGAGGTCCCTTCCCAAACAATCTATACTATACCTCCCATATCAAACAAATTAGAATTTGGAATTCTTTTACCCTGGTAGGAGAAGACATTTTTCCCTACTGAATCCCTTGGACATCCTCTTCCCCCTCAGATATGCATTTCTTAGGGCTTGATATGTACTAGAACACAACTACACCGTTACTGTCTTCTTACTCTGCAGTCTTCTCAGCTCCTCCTGATGCTCCCAAATTTTCCCTTTTGAACTATAACCTTTAGCATCGCTTCCTGTCCATGGTGGTTGGAACTCTAAGGTCCCTTCCAGCCCAAACCATTCTGCGATTCCTACACTGAGTTAATTCAAATGCATCCTTGGCAGGTACCTGGAAGATTGATCTGGTCAGTTCTAATTAATTACTATACTACAGATACAGTAAATGGACAGAAAAACTGTTGCTAGCTCAAGGCAGGCAGTGGGACATACATCCATACACCCTCTAGTATCTTCCTGTCCTTCAATCTCTTCCGTCTGATCTGCCCTCTCAGTTTTGATCCAAATCAAGCTGGATGTCCCTGTGAACTCTTGCAGGCTATGAAAGACTACAATAAGGGGCCTAAGGGGGTTCAGCAAACTGAGAGTTCAGTGCTGAAGAAGGGAGCTCACATTCCCCTTCAGACCATGGAAGCATTCCTATCCCAGGCAAGGTGAAAAAGATGACAGGCCATGCCAGATATAACAGTGATATAACCCATCTCTCCCAGCTTCCCCCTTAACACGAACTCCACACACCACCCCCTTCCTCTGGCCCGCAACACTCTGGGGGCTCACTAAGCAGGCAGGATGCTGTGCCTCCCCTGACAGAGACAACTATGCTGTCCACAGCCATGGATAGCACAGCTGGCAGAGGCACGAGACAGTCAACCCTCAACTCTTGTCATTTGCCTTCCCTCAGCTGCTGGATCCTGCTCTTCTCTCCTCAACCCAGCACCCCCATCAGCACACCGCATCTTCAAGACTACCTGCCTTCTGGTGGGCTGCAGCAAACTGGAAAAGTTGGGGGAGAACTGCAACATCCCCTCACCTGTATGTTTCAGAGAGAAAAGCAGCAAAAGTGATGCTGTAACACTGCTGCACTTAGTGCTGTACAGAGGAAAAATGAAGAGAAAATAACGCAATAATAAAATGTGAATAAAATTCCCAACTGCTGGGCAGCTCTGCAGAGTTAGGAGCAGTGGAAAAGTTAAGAGGTATGTACTTTAGTATATGTTTCTCTCATAATAATAAATGATTACATGTGTTTTGCAGAAAGAATTTCAATGTCACATTACAGGCTACTGCCCATAGAAGCCAGCAATCAGGCTATGTCATCCACCACCACACCACAGGTACCTATCCAACAGTGGAGCAGAGGATCCAGACATGTCCTGAGATGAGATACTCAGCCATGCACGCCTCCTCTGTCCCCAGACCAGAGTGCATTTCCTCATGCAAAACCATCCACCAGCACATGCCTTTTTTTTTGAGCTGACCCCAAAAAACATCAGAACCGCCAGCCTCTGAGTACAGCAGAATGTGCCTTACATTACTGCAGTGAAAGCAGTTCAAGAAAAAAATGCTAACACAACAATTTCATGCTGAATTTTTATTTCAATTTTATGCAACTGCATAAGTATAAATAACTGTTTTCAATATATAACAATTATGACATCCATAAGGAGTTTCTCAGAGAAAATAAGACTGCAAACACTTTATTGCACAGACCCTAACGATTTTTTTTTAACTTTTAAATTTTTTGTTAGCTGAGAAATCTACTGCAGGAAGTCTACAAAAGAACACATCAGATCTATAATCACATTAAGACTGACCAAGAAGAACACAGGCAGGAGGATCTCTAACAGCTCACTTATAAGGTAAACACCAACAAACAGTTACTACATAAACACAAGCTTATGCACTGTTACACTTCCAAAATGCAAAGAACTTATTTGTCAGAAGTGATAATACAAAATATTCATAAAGGTATACTGTAAACAAAAGCTAGATGGGTTTTAAAAGAAACAAGAGGATAGCTGAAAAAATGCAGAGACTGTAAACTAGGAAGTATCTCCCAGACAGAAATGTTATTTTGAAGTGCATTAGCATTCATTTGTATTAACTGCCAAAGCACAGATGAACTGTAAATGTCAAGACCATTTTATTTTTAAGACTTTTCAAAAATGATTATCCACTGCTTACTAGCTCCTTTCTGAATGCATCAAAGGCAGTATTAATGTTCTAGTGCCACATGTAAAATCAGGAGTTGTTTGTGATACTGGATTTTCCTTAAAGGTTTGCTGTAATCCAACTCAACAAATAAGTATAATAAAGTTTTCAGCAGAGGGAAATGAATTCTGCACACTGTCTGTTGTCACTCAAGTCTCCAAGTCAAGATTACACTGTGCTTTTACAAAAAATTTTCTAGCTTTTGAGACAGAAAGACAAACCATAAGCACTGGTGAAAAATGTAGGGGCCTAGCTCTACTGTGGCTACAGAAAACAGAAATAAGCAAAACGACCATTCTATTGATCCCCAATTATTAAAACCCATGCGCCTGCAAGGGTATTTCGTAGTGCTTCTGTACATGTTTCAAATTTTACCTTTCATCCCTTCAAAACAAGCTAAATACTCCACACAAAAATGATCAAAGTCTACACGTTCCACTGTATACAAAATTTAAATAAGGCTTAGCAAAAGTAAAAAGACAGTAACATTCTAGCACCAAATAGCTCCAACAAGTTCCTTTGTTAAAAAATGCTTCTTTTTTAATTACAGTATTGAAGTTTTTTTGCATACAAATAAAAAGATTATGTTATGAAATGTATGGAGCTACTCAATGCATTTCAAAATGAATATGAAACCCAGGATTACTTGCTAAAAACAGCAAGTTAGGTCTACAACATAAGGCCCCAGCTATGTATGAAAATGTGTCAGATAGCCTAAACTTTTCTGAGCATATGATACCAAAATGTATTTTTCCTTTTTACCTTACTTGTCATAAAATAGAAAACAGCTACCAGCTGTATGACACTAATTAAACAGACCTATATGCCATAATACTTATTCTCTAATGTATTAAGAACAGGGATGAACGTACTAGTACTACCAGTCATGTGCTTATACTTGAGCCTCACACTGTAAGGGCCTGAATTTAAAAAAGCTCAAGGAACTCGAGAGGATTGCAGCAAAAAACTAAGCACATGGCATGTGCTTCAGAATTTCAGCCTTGTCTGAGGTGAAAGTCACACAATACAATCCCAACAGACAAGACAAGAACCATCATTTCACCAGAGAACACAACTCTTGCTGGGATGCCCTGATAATTAAGTGGTCTTCCCATTGTTTTAAGGACATCTACTATACTCAGACTTTGTGCAGCAGGGAGATGCAGTTACTTCTTCTGTTAGATCTGGTGAAGCAGTCAGCCAAGTACAGTACTATTAAAATGAGATTATTAAAAATACAAGTAAAAACTCACAATAGGTCACTGTATTATTCTGTACTCGTATTTTTAGCCTCTATCTAGGATTTTTAGTTAGTAAAAATGTGGCCTGTTGTTTTTTTTCCCAGTCAGACCAATGCTTGTGCATGTCCATGCCAGCTCTGAATTTTAGTAATTTGGTTTCATATTCGAGTATGGCAAATACTGGCAAAGCAACTATCTTAAAAAGGGAAAGAGTAAACAAAGCAACCAGCAGCAAGGTATATATGCTACATTCAAACCCCAAACACATTGCTAAGTATTTACAGAAGAAGTATTTTCAACAGCTCTAGGCTGTAAAGTATTTTTGTACAAATACTCTGTGGTAACAGTTTTACCGGTTACAATTGGAAAGGCATTTTGAAAAAAAGTCCTCTCTTTACATATCCCCTTGTATTGTTTCTTCAGTGACATGAAAGCTTTGCCGCACAAAGACACGACACAGTGCTGGTTTAAAGGCAGTACAACATATTGAAATTGTTTCAGCTAGTGTTGAATACACACTTGCCAGGTCTTAAGAGTTAGCACGTTTTTTTGTGAGCACTGCTCCGTGAAACTTCCTTTCCTCGACGCTGCCGAGCTGAGTCTTTGTCATCTGAAAGTGCGTTAGGGCGGTCAGGTGTGGCTGCTGACCTAGGTAAATCTTTACCTACATTCTGTTTTCTTGAAGCAGACTGCTGAGTCACAACAGTATCTTTTCCCTTTACATCCACAGTGTTAACGAAAAGAGGCTTTTCTTGATTTCCAGGTTTCCCCCCAAGGTTTGAAGCAGGGTGGTGGGCTTCTGCTACAATAGTGGCACTGAGCAAGGCCATCAGTGAAACACTCTTAGTCATTTCTGCCTTACTGCTCCCTGTGGAAGAGGTGCTTTTCTTACTTAGTTCCTTGCAAGTTGCAGGAAGCTCTGATGAGCCTGGTTTAACCTTTGCTGAAGATGCTTCACTTTTGGCTGAAACAGATGAAACAGATACTTCCTGTCTACATTCAGAAAAATTGGATGAACAAGTCAGTGGCTTCCCTGGTGTTGCAGCCACACGACAAGAACTTTGCCCACTGGCAGCTGGCAGATGTTTTATTGCAGTCTGCTTGTTTGCATCCTCTGGCTGTTTCTGATTAACTTGTCCCTTCCCTTTTATATCTTGGGAGATTTTGCTACTTGTGGTTGCCTTTTCTGCTCCTTTCCCTCTGACATCACAGGCTGTGAGACAAAGGGTAGGCTCCACTTTCCCACTGTCAAGCTGAATGTAAAGTGCGTCAGTGCATATTTTTCCTTCAGGTCTTTTGTCTGCAGCGATCATCTCATTACTAGGACTTCTCTCTGCCTCTCTGTTCAGTGAGAGACAGTCTTTCACAGTGGAAAACTTTGGAGCAGTGGTTTGTTTTTCACTGAAACGAAGTTGCTTTTGATCAGCAGATTCCCCCAAGCCTGCTGCTTCTTGCTTTTGCATCTGCTTAGAACTCTCTGGGCCTGCTGGTAGTGGGCCCACAGCAGAGGATTTGGGTTTGGTGTCAGGGGCTGTGCTGCTCATTTGGAGGGTGGTGACTGAGCCATGGTCCAAACCTACAGGCCTTTCAGCCTGCACATGTTCAATGTTCATTCTTCTTGAAGAGCCTGGAGCAGGAGAAAGGTGATCTAGGACACTTTTACTGGCATGCTTTCCATCCTTCCGGGAGCTGGCAGACAACTGAGTAACAATTTCTTTTTCTTTTACGGTTGGAGCACATGGTTTTTGTGACAGTACCTGTTTATCCAAGGACTTAGACTTGGAGGAACTTGTTTCAGAGGCTGGCCTGGGTTTATTACTGCTGCTTTCCACACAGGTGGCAGCAGGCTTTGAGTGTTCTTGAATGCCTCCATGAACTTCTGTAGTGCTGTGTCTGCTTACTGCCTCTTTCACAGCAGGGGAGCCTGAAGTGTTAAGCTGCTGCCGAGGAACTTGGCTGGACTGCTCTCTCTCACTAGCATGAAGCCTTATATCAGTGAGTGATTTCTGATCTTTCTTTCCCATATCTTTAGCACTGTCCTTCTGCACAGAAGAAACTAGTGCAGACTTCTCAATTTTATGATCACAATCTCTTGAGGGTTGCACAGGCCATTTGGATGGAAGAGTGTCACTTTTTGTCTCTGTGACAACTTTCTTAGACTCAGCTTTCTGCTTGGTTATTTCCCTTTCCATAAAACTTTTAGAAACACTGCTGTCATCTTTACCTAACTGTTTCAGTGATTCTCTGCCATCCTTAGGTTGTGTCTTGGGGCCAGCTGACTGCGTTTTTCCTTGCATCTCAGGAGGAATGGCAAAATCAGCACAATTTTTTTCATTGCTCTTGGAACAGGTTGTTATCAGGACATCTGAGACAGAAACCTTCAGAGATGACTCCCTGATCACTTCCACCTTTGCAGGGATGGGTTCACAACCTCTCTGGGATACTGGCTGTTTGACAGGCAACTCTTTCTGTATTTGCTTCTCTTTTCCTACAGCTTTTTCAGGAGTGCTTTGGCCAGCAGCAGGTTTGGAATATGCTTGAGTAGTTTTAAAACTCTGACTTTGAGCAACACAAGACTTTACCTCCATTGAATGGTCCTTTTGTTTTGAAGGGGTGGTATCTTTCTTCTGAACGGCTTCAACAACAGAAATACTGCCTTTAGTGGCCAGACTAGAAACCTTTTTCTCTGTCACTGCTTCTGTAGCCACAGAGATGAGTGGTGGATTTGGACAACTCTTGCTGACTTGTAGAACCTGAGGCTCTGCTATGTTGACTTTGCCAGATTTTGGGTAGCTTAACAACTGCTCTTTCTGAGAGACCATTTCTGCCTTCCCACTACTGCCTTGTGGCACTGGGGGTTTAGGAGATCCCCCATCACTGCTGGTGCTCTGTCCTTCTGGCAGCACACATAAAGGCAGTTCACTCTTCAAAGCCTGTGGCCCAGAAAGTAATGCAATGTCTAGCGTACCTTCTATTGGCTTCAGACAGGAAACAGACCTCCCATCAAGCTTATATTCTGAAGGACTTTTTCTGACAGGAGCTTCAGAAGAAATAAGGGCTGATTTTTCCACACTCATGTCTGCTCGGCCACTCAAGGTCTTGAGAGGAACAAAAGAAACTGAGTTCATCTGAGGAGCATGTGCGCCACCAATAAATGCTCTACCATCTGCAACTGCAGTGGAGTCCTGCTGTATGTTTACAGGTCTGCCTGTACTAAGTTGAAGGCATTCATGAACATTAGATGTCATCTTAGGTTTTAGCCCTGGACAGACACTGTCATCTTTTTCTTCAATAGACATTTTCTTTCTGAGATAATCAATATTTGCAAGTTTACCATCTAATCTTTCAAATTTGATGAATTCTTTTGTTGGTACAATTTTATCTGTGTTTTCTCCCTTTCCATTAAGTATCTTGTCAGAGTACTGAGGTAGCACATCTTGCAGGGTACATGAAGGGGAAATTCTTTTCGAGTCATAAGAAATATGACTGAGTTCATTAGGGGGAAGCCCATGACACAACATCTGTCCATCTAAAGCAACACCATCATTTGATCTCAAGTTTGCATTCTTTTGAAGGGTGTCTTTGAGTATGCCACCAGCTGACTGGGTCTCCACAGTAAAAATTTTTGTTTCAAGCTGGTTTGATCTTTCTAATACCCTCTGGAATGCTTTTTTGTCTTTTTCTTCCAGTCTTAAGGTATTGGGATTTTCTGGTTCACTGCTAGGTTCGTGTATAGCGGCGTTTGCTTTTTCAGGAAAATCTTGCTTTTTCATAACTACCTTGACCTTCAGCTTCTCTCTGTCTAGCTCATCAATGGATTCTTGTCTACCCAATTTTCGGGAGATGGGTCGTTTCAAGCAGCCCTGCTCTGCAGGCCTGACTCGTGTGAGTGATGGCACATCACAAACATTCTCCTCCAAGCTCTGAAGAGTTACTTCTCTTTGAGACAATTCTCTATTCACTTCTTCCTGGGTCACTTCCAGACTGTGTTTTCGTGAACATAAGTGTTTTTTATCACTGCCGTAAGAGGGAGCAAGTTTCTCTTCAGACTGGACTCTCTTCAACAGTGGAGATCTTGGTGGCTCTGCACTCTTTGGCCTGACAATATGCCTCACAATAGTTGGAGGTGAGTGCATTTTGCTAGGAAAAGTCTGAGCTATTTTTGTATTTCCAATCGAATGTCCCAGCAACGGTGATGGAGATCTCTGAGGAGATGTTGGCTGGGGTGTTGGAGAAGGTGTCCGTGCGAGAGGAGAAAGGGGAATGCTGCCAGCTGATTTGCGCCTTCCTGATCTGTATCTTTGCCCACCAAGCTTGGGACCCAAGCCATGAAGAGTGCTGGGTCTTATGTGCCCTGAACCAGCTGGAGAATTGGGAGCACTGGAACTAGGGGAGCTACTCTGGGAAGAGTTAGTACCTACAAAAAGAACAAAAAACCAAGCAAACAAACATAAGATTAGCAAGACTTTTTCTATCTTGTCTAAATGTTCAGTGAGGAGTAGAAAAAAAGCCCTATGCTGTCTCCTGCTACAACGTTCCAAAATCTGCAAGGTTTTAAGTGGAAAAGGTTTTAGGCTGCAAAACCTAGATAATTCCAATTACATATGCTGTTTCTCCCTTTCTCTCTCTTCCATCATCCCCTTTAAGTTATTTCTCGCTTTTACTTAAATAGAATAACTAATGCTTTCTGACACTTCAAAGCAATGATCAAGGCTTTCCAGATAATTCACCTTTGCCAAGGGATTGTACAATAGCAGTCAACTCCAGTGCACACTACAATTGAGACAGAAGTTAAAGAGGAGAAAAGGAGCAGGCCTTCAGGAGTCAGAGAAATGCATATTTTAGCACTCAGCTAATCTTTTCAGCAATAAATCTGCATTCATGAGTGCCATCCTAGTTCTATTATGTAGCAACTTTTATCTCGGTTTCACTCTTTTATCATGTAGCCTCTCTTAGGCAAAATTCTCTCTTTTGCTGCAAATTGGGAGTTTTTATTATTCAACTTTCAGCCACTGGACTGAGCTTTAAACTAGGACAAACTTAAGAGACAATTGCTTTTTAGGTGCTTCTGTATCATAAAAACACCTTTTGTTTTGCATCAGGAATCTGTTTCCCTTTTCCAGACAGAAAACAGTTGTTCTATGATTATGCTTGTCAGAGCTGACTGCTCTTAGGAGAGTATATCAGATCTGTGGGGGCTCACAAAATGTGCAGTACTCTTTCAGTCCTTTTCCTCTGCTCTCCACTGCTTCACACCCACCTGATGGAAAATCAGGAGTAGAACGGTAGCTTGGGGTAGGAGATCTAGGAGATAAGCTGTGGGTTGGAGACCCAGGCAAGCTCTCCCCTGAAGAAAGTGATCGGTTCAGGCAGGAAAAGCTTCTGCTTGTATGAAGAAGAGGTGAGGGTTGCTTTGCCAGCTTTTTAAAGAGAGATCTTCTCCTTGTGTGAGAAAAACACAGCATTAAACATAAGTTATGGTGCACAGAAGATACTATTACCACAGGAAAAATTCTTGCAAGCTGACACCGTGAGAATAGTGAATCTATCTTTACATGAAAGCAAACCACACTGCAGACTGGAAAGTTTAGAAAACATCCTGATTCACTAACAGGTAGGACAGACACTGTAATTTTATTCATACTAAAATTTACTATATTTCAGAAGAACATCTATGACCTTATGAGTATAAATCTTTATTTTCTAAATTTAGCAACCTATCAAAACTGAAGAAGTATCTATAAGGTACTAGCAACATATTTATAAAATACACATGAATGTATCATATTAAAACCACTGATAAGCACTAGCAATAAGAAGTTTAATTAAACAACTGCAAAATGATGTAGTTAAGACAATTTAAGATGCAACCTCAGTTATTCACTATTTTTAGAGGTTATTTTAGCTCATCTAGTTTAGGCAAAACAAGATTTGGAAGGCCACAATCTCAGAAAGAAGGTAGAAATACAGAAGATGAGAAAAAACTGTATTCACTTAATATTTTAAATTTATTGTTATGTACAGACACACAGGCAAAGAAATGCCTTCACTGTGAAAGCAAAGGACTGCTCACCTCTCTAAACTCTCCTTCTTCTTAGTCTTCTTACTGCGCCTAACCATTCGGCTCCTGTAGCTGTTCCGCCTGGCAGGTCCTGTCTTGATGGAAGTGTTTTCAAAAGGAGTTGTCATTACTGAGACTTTGTTGCCACTCTGCCAAAATGAAAGAAGATGCCTTAAGTGTGAGTAATACGAGCAACACAAGACAACCTTGCCTTATATTGAATTTACACCATGAATGCAAATGCAATGAGAATCAACTCCAGGATAAGAGATGTTTCTGTAGGGAACCCTATGCAGACATTGCCATGCATAGTTAGTAAATGAGGGTTGGGAAGTCCTCAAAGTCTGCCATATTTCCCAACTTCCTCCATTCAAGCTCCAAGACAAGGAGTAATTCCAGTAATTGCAGCTAGACAGGAGGACACTGAGGATTAACCAAGACTGAAAACTTCAAGATAGAAGCTTCTACAGGAAAAACTGCTTTTCCCACAAAGAACAGCTGTAAGCGCACAGTGGTCCACTCCCATCTCAAGATACCAACTGTTACAATGATGAAACAGAGGAGAAAATTGAAATCTTCATCGGCAATCCCAAACCACATTTTTATCTTGTTCAAAAGGATTAACAAGTATATGATTAACCTAAGCTTTTTAGCACTGATTGCACAAAGAGATGACTAAAAAAAAAAAAAAAAAGGTATTTCCTTTCCTGCTAATTTTATGTTTTAAAAATCTGTCGCTCCTGCTCAGCACTGTATACCCCTACAGTGAACTTCCTTTCAAAGAAATTGCAACAGCCCAAATTAATTTATGATTCAGCCCAACAAACTAAGTTATGGATAAACAATGATCTCTTGTTTTGTATTTACTCTTTTCAGTAGTGAGCAGGTTGTCATGGTTTTTTTTTCTGTATCTGACATAGATAATGAGTGCATAGCTGACTGCCTTAGGTCACAGAACTTTCTCTTACATATTTCTTCAGAATTGGAAAACTTGGAAATTCCTCCTGGTTTCAGAGAAATAAAATAAAGACTGAAGAAAAAGTCTATTTTTCATCTTTCTTTAGCTTTTTCTATTTTCCCATCGCCTCACTGCTTTCCAGTGCTTTTTTTGGACTTCTTTTAAAACTGACTACTCACTTTGAGCTCTGCACATAACACCATAAATTGTTAATAATGTAGGAAGCAAATATATAGCTGTCTAAAGTAATTCTGACCTCCACCATTAGCTTACACTGGAAAGATTACATGAAAAATGAGATATGATGAGCTACAGTGAAAATAAAAGGTTTTTTTTTTCTTTTTGTTTGGTGGTTTGTTTGTTTCCATGGAAAAACTGTGCCTTTCTAATAGGACAGACTTCAGAAAACTCCACAAGAGAAAAATGTGACAGATTATTCATGGAAGTCCAGCTGCAAGATGAGAATTTCATTAATCGAAGAAGGTCTGTCAGACATGCCCGGGTATACATGAGACAAAAACCTTTTGGGCCCTAATATGAAAGGCAACCTCCTGTATAGCAGGCAAGGAAATATTTAATATTCTTTGTGTTTACTTTTCCTCACTGATTTCACTTTTAAAGAAGAAAAATGAGAGGTATCATCATTTTCAAAAGCCTGAATTATCTGAGGAAGATGCAGGCATTCGATAACATGCTTGAAAAGGTCAATTTTTTTCAGAGATAGAGACATCTCTTTGTGTCATTACCTCGAATTTACTTCAGCTATCTCTGCAACAGTGTCAGTCTATGGCAGAGAAACTAAAACCATAGCAAGATACAGGAAAGTTATTGGCCCATCTCCAGATCTATGGCAAGAGCAGCTTAGAGTTTATACTTTTAAGAACAATAAAATCTAGTAACTAATCTCAAGAAAACCAACATAACCCCACCATCACTGGTGAAAACAGCAATTACTTTAGTATCCCAGCTGTCCAAATTACCTTTAACAACAATTCAATGACTTCTGTATGAACAAGACCATGCACTGGCTCTCCATTGATATGAGTAATCAGGTCTCCAGCTTTTAAACCTGCTTGGTAAGCTGCACTTCCTTCTTCCACATTCTGAAAAAGAGAGAGGAAGAGAATATACACAAAATGAACCCCAAACCAGTTGGCAATGAAGAAACTTACAGATACTAAGTTATATAAAGGAAGAAAAGAAGAAAAATACCTTCAGCTCTTTCACCATCCTCTACTTACTTCAACTTTATATGAGTATCCCCTATTCACTCAAACTTTATATGGGGCCTGGAATGGTTTCAAAGCTCACTGGAACACTGCTGGTTGCTATGGGTATTAAGTAAGCTCTGTAAAACGGAGTTTTCATGCATGGTAAGAAGGGGCGGTTCACTACCCACTAAAAAATTTCAGAATTAAGTGAAGATTTTTATCATCTGAAAATGAGAAACACTATGTAATTAAGGCGAAGGTCACATGCAGTACTCTAATCACAACAAAAATTAACTCCACCATATGGTTAAGGACTGTTTCTGTTTGGTTCAAATTCACCAGGCTTCCCATTAGAGGGGCTGGTGCAGCACAAAAGTGACAAAGGACCAAAACAAACTGAATTGAAAAATATTTTAAAGGTTGTTTAAATAATTTATTATATTTTTAAATGAGTATTTTAAGTCATGCAGACAATACTGAAGACTACACTGGAAACAGAGCGGAACAACAAACTTACAATACTTTAAAAAACCCCAAGGTATAACTTTTTCTGCAATGTACCATTTTTCCCCTTCCTTTCACTGCTGTAATGTTACACTACGGGCAAGAAATAATTTTTTAAAATTTATTCAATTATCCACCAAATGTATCCAGTTCTCCAGATTCAATGTTCTTGATGGATTGATAGGTCTAAGGGGTAAATAATATGAATAAAAAATGAATACTACACTACATCAGCACTGCTACTTCAAAATCTACCATACGTATTTAAAACTAGCAGTGCAAAAAACTTGAAGTCTTTTGGCAAATTTGTGGGGTTTTTTTAGGGTAGTTGAAATAAATAAATAATTAGTAAATAATAAATAAATAGTATTTATATACATATACTATTTATGTATGTGTAATTTATACCATATATAAAATTATAATTTGTTACTAACATAAATTATTTTAAAAATGCATATATATGTACCTAAGTATATAATTATTTTACAGTTAAGGAGGCTGACAACCAAAGAATTGCTTTAGCCTCTGTCCCACTATGTAGTGAAGAGAGGATGAAAAATACATGATTTATTCAAGACAGTCAATCTTTTTCCTGTGCCATACAAATCTCAAAAGTATTCACAATTGCAAACAATCTGCAAATTTCTACACAACAGAAAATCAGTGCTTGAGATCAGCTTATGTGTGTCTTGTAAAACAGTGCTGACTTTCACGAATCCCTTAATTGATGTAGTTTAATAAACTCCACCTATTTTTCAACAATTTCTCTTTGAAATCTCCTACATTTGCAAATCCTGAACCCATCAAAGAGGGTCAGCACCAAGCTTTTGGTTTTCTAAGACATAATACTCTGAACTCAAGACACTATTTTTCAAAACTGACAAACTTGCCAAAAGTTAAGAGAAATTGCAGAAGTTCAACACCACATGTAGATAATGCTTCTGCCAAAGATGGCTTTGCCTTCCTACAGGCAACACTGCTCTTGTACATATGCAGAATTTCCTTCTGAGAAAAACTGCTTGGCATATCATTGTAATTTACACAGTAACTGTTAACAAAGAGATACCACAGGTACAAAACAGCAAATCCATCATGACAGTATTCTGTGGCCACGTATCAGCAAGAAAACGTGTATTATCTTACCCAAACAATGTGGTGCACAGTGTAGATATCGCTGTCACCCACATAAACCCTGATTGCTCGGATGGTAAAGCCATACTTTTTCCCTGAACTGTGAATTACAATTGGCTGATGGGGACTTGCAGCAGCAATTGATGAATCACGGCTGGGAGACGAATCTCGGGATGATGAAAGGTCAGATGATAGGGAATGAGGAGACATAGGACTTCCCAAAGGAGAAACACCAAATACGTCTGGAAAAAATAAATTGCCTATTACACTCAGAGCACACAGAAATTTTGTTTGGCTTAATGATATATTTGTATTAAAACATGTCATTGTATTTGTCTAAACAACCTCTCCTCCTCCTCCTCACCTGGTGTGCGTATTAGTGAATAAGAAGTTCAACAACCAGATATTAGAACTTGATTATTTTCCCTGGAGTGTAAACTGTATTATTTAATGCATTATTTAATTTGTTACATATAGACTCCTCTTTCCTTTTGCACAGGAAACACACTCATTGCTATCTTTGCAAGAACTATTCTCAGCCTTTTCCTAGCAAACACTGACAAAAAGAAAATCAGAGTAGAGTAGCAAATATTATTATGAATACACCCAAAATCATTCCACAAGTAATCCAGCAATGCTTAACAAATTGCTAGCTGTTTTCTTGGCTTCAGTTATATATAAAAACAGATAAAGACTACTCCAATTACACCACAATATCTACTGGATACCTAGGGCAGTAACTCAATGCTTGTAAGAAGACTCCATTGCTACATTCTGCTACATCATGTAAAGACCACAAGAGTTTCTCGCAAAAATACCAATTCCAACTTTGTTTTATTTTATGGAATGCACTATGTGCTCACGCTTGTGCAAATGTGAATACATTGCAGCAGTTTGGACTTCAGTTCTGAACAACAAGAAAGCAAAGTACCAATCCTTCATAAAAATACCCTCAATATTACTGTTATACATCCACTTACAGCATTATTTCTGTCTCCAAATTTTGAGCACTTGATCTAAGTCAGAGTAGTACAAGTAGGAGGCTACATGCTATTTCTATTTTTGTGACACTGCTCTCCTGTTTATCAGCTTTTCTTATGGGGGATGAGAGAGAACTAGTCCTATGCTGCTTTAACAAACATCTGTTTTTGTGACCTAGTTAAAACTTAATCTACAACCTACTGTCAGATGGACCAGGGACTGAAGTTGCATCCTGCTGTGCATACTCAAGATCAAACACCATTAAGACACATTTCTGCCTGTCAAAGAAGGCCTCTCAGCTGTAGTGTGAGCACCATGACTTGCTGACAAGACTGCACTGACTAGTCATGCAAGTGAACAAGAGGAAAAAAAAAGTGACGCAGAATCAATTCTGGACCAAACAGAATCTTGCATTTGCATCATAAGCCTTCATAGCATTGCATAAATCATTAACATTTCAACTAAAGGTATATATCTCTACCTCCTGGGATCATGAGGGACAAAGCACTTGCAGAAAGGGACTTTGTGACTTTTCCAGAGATCTTCTTTTTCTCTGTGCTTTCCAATCGCTGTCGAGCCATATGAGATGCAACTTCACCAGCTGGCTTTGAGGAGTTATCTGTACTGTCCACACTCTCACTTCTTCCATTTATTTGATCTAAGTGTTCTGAGAAACTGCCAACTGTACAAAGAAGAAGGTATAAAGACATTGAGGGAAAACTGAATATCCTTTTGCTAATGGACCACATTAAAAATAAACTACTCTCAAGTGTAACTGGTTAAGTGTAAGAAGAGGGTCACATGGTTGGGAGTTATCACTGTGTGCAGCTGGCTGTGTTAATGTCAACACCATTACACAGGACCCGGGGGATAGCAAGCAAGACTTAGGATACAGCACAATCAACATCAAGGTTTTAGACAAGGGAAGGAGATGGATGACCCTGCGGAAATTGTTTTCTCCATGAACAGAAAGGAGGGAGGGGGAAGAAAATGTGGACTACATGGGAAATCAAGGGCTTGAGAACAGAAGGGTGTATCTTGAAAAAACTCAGTGATGGTACAGAAGAGAAGTAAGCTGAAAACGGGTAGATGTGTAGAAATGAAACTAAGGCCCTGGAGTCTACTGAAATGCAACAAGTATTTGAGCAGGGAGACTATGCTAAAAATTAATTAAGTAGAGAATGGTTTGCAACACTTCCTCCTAGAACTGTAATCACCAAAGTGACTTCCACAAGTCAAAGAAAATCCTCTCAATTCTGAAAGGTGTACATTGTACTGAAGTCATAATTAAAAAACACAAAAATATGTAGTACAGAGTGTCAGACCTGATCTGATCCCAAACCAGATCCCTGCTGGGACAGCTGTTTTGGAAAGCAGTTTGAAATGCATCACTTCTAAATTTATGAATGCTACTGCCACAAGAAGGTAGTCTGCAACTGTTTTTAGTTTCATCAATCAAGACACCCCCTGTGAACTACCTGATAGTGTAGAGCTGCTGATTGTACTTGCTGGAGTGGTTACTTCAGGTTCGTCTTGCACTATTTCATCGCTCACAAATGCAGACTTTTCCTGTTCCTCCCGGGCTCCCCGTGAGCTGGTGGAATCATCCTGTTCTCCTTCAGCTGACACAGACAATTTTGGAAGCAAACCAGAACCTCGTTGCTGCCGGCTACTGTCAGTCTCAGATGAGACAGATGTCGATATCTGCTGTCTGCATAACAAAGAAGCAAACTCTCATTCAGTTAATAAAAGAGGATGCCTGCTATCTGGCAAGCAGGATGTAGATGACTTGCTGTACATACTTCTACTTACATTTCGGAATATTCTGAACTCCAGCTTAAAGATTCCACAGAAGGCAATGCTACACTTTTTGTTTTGCCTCCTGCATCTTCCTTTTCTTCACCTTGAATTTGAGTGATTCGATCTATACTACTAAAAACCTATTAAAGAAAAAAAAAACACAAAAAATTTGAATATCACTGACACGTTTGATATTAAAAAAAGATATGCAGGATCTACAGTTCTATGATTTTAAATGCTTATATAGTATTTCAGATTGCAAACTTCAATTTCTTACACCTTTTCAAATTTCCAACACTTTGTTTTCTTAAAATGCTTTCTTGGCTCCTAATGTATAGGTATACAAACACAGCCTCTTCTCATAATGTATTTATCAGTCTTCTCCTCATTTCAAAGTGCGAACTAAGACAATAAAGCCAAAACCATGGTTGTTTTTTTCCACTATTTCCTGCCAATTCACCCTCCACTGTATTGCCTGGGCATGTCCACCCTGATCAGTAATAATTAGCTCTCATCTCAGCTACTAGAGTAATACTACCTTTTGGGCAGTTTTACCTTCGATTCAGAGCATTCAGATCACTCTCCTCAAATCTACATTTCTCCATGACTGTTAACACATGCTAACCATTACCTTCTAACACATGCTAACCATTACCTTGCTTTTTCCTTTGGTCAAATGTCACTAAATTAATACCTACTACACAGTAGTACTGTAATATTTGTTATGCTATCACCTATGAGATACCCAGGATACAACTGGACCAACATGCATAAAGCTATGCATAAAGAAACCAATGCAAAGAACACATATTAGCATTTAACAAAATGCTTTCTTGACACTTTCTGTTATGCAATGATGAGTCTTCTACAGAAAATATCATATTTATATAATTTTCCATTAGTATCTTAAGGATTCAAAAAGTAACTTTTCTACACAATCTTACCATATTTTGGTTTAATTGTATTCATTGTATTCTTGCTCAATTTCAGTTAACTTCATAGTTTCTTGAGAAAATAAGGCCCTATATATCTCCTCTATATTTAACATTTCCAAAATTTGCAAAAGTAAAACAATACATAGTAAGATGACAGAAATTTTTACTTACTTTTGAAAATCTGTGTGAACACGAGGAGAACTGTCTTATCTCTAAATTAAAATCTTCATCATTGGTATCATCTTCTTCCTCAGTTTCCATATGGTGGTATTTCTCAGAACGAGCTACAGACAAGGGCAATAAAATATCTAAATTTATTGGGAAGAATAGATACTATGTTTTAATATTAAATAAAAATCTAGTTTTACTCTTGAGATTATTTTTGCTGAAGTGTCAATTCACTGGTGAAACTGCAAACTGCCAGTGATTCCGATAAAGGAGACTTTAAAAGAAATAAGCACAGTCAAAGACAGTGATTACTTTAAACAAGGTGTTCACTTTTTTTTGATACCATAAAACACCTACTGTCAAAATAACTTGTGTCATCTTCAGACTCCAACTGTGGAATAAATTCTGCCTTCTGCCTCAGCAGACTATTCCAGTCAAGACTCCTGAAGAACTGATGCTGCTTTACTTCATATGCACCACCTGGAGGAGCCAGAGGAAAACATTGAGCAAACTGTACCAAATCCTCTGACAGTAAATGAACTAAACCCCCAGCCAACAATGCAAATAGTCATGGAAAGGCATCGCTGTATGCATGAACATCTACCACCCACTCCCATTAGAAATTCTAAACCTATCAGAAGTAGGCCCTGCCCCTGTTTTCTTGTGGCAATTTCTTTTAAAAGTTTACTGCTTTATCATCTTCCGCTTTTAAGATTTTTATTTTTCCGGATCCACTAATCTGTTAGCTACACATTAGTCAGAATCATCATATGTAGTTCTACAAATATAAATATGTGCACTAGGTGAGTAAGCACAAATTATAAAGCAAGGCAGAATGATTCTTAATAGTTGCTCAATAAAAATACTA
Source organism: Haemorhous mexicanus (assembly GCF_027477595.1). Classification (NCBI taxonomy): domain Eukaryota; kingdom Metazoa; phylum Chordata; class Aves; order Passeriformes; family Fringillidae; genus Haemorhous; species Haemorhous mexicanus. The sequence goes on from NC_082381.1 coordinate 68,075,805, forward strand.
TTGCTGACTTAACAGACACTTTCAGTGTTTTAGGACAGCAATACACAATTGTATAGGAAATACCCTATAATTTCTCTTATTTATTACTGCTCATTAAATGCACGTTAAATGATTACACTAGTTTAAACTTAGAAAACTACTGTAAGAACACAATGAAATACTGGAAATTTTGCCCTGGGAAGGTGGAAGATGGTATCACTAATAAACATATATCTAATTCTAAAACCTGAAAAGGGACCCTGCAGCAGCAAGACCTGCTGCAAGCTTGTTTCGGGATTATGTTGCATGGTTTTGCCAGTGGGAAGGCTACAGGGATGGCTTCTGTAAAAAGCTGCCTTCCTCTATATCCAACATAGCCACTGCCAGCTGGCTCCAAGATGGATCTACTGTCAGCCCATCAGCATTATCTTGGATAATGTACTAAAGAAGGGGAAAGACTGCTGCACAACAGCAGCCAGAAGACAGGAGTGAGAACAGGTGAGTAGAACAAGTCTGCAGACACCAAAGTCAGTGCAGAAGGAGCTCCAGGCACTGGAGCTGAGATTCCCCTGCAGCCTGTGGTGCAGACCATGGCGAGGCAGCTGCATCCATGGAGGACCACAGTGGAGCAGAGATCCACATGCAGCCCATGAAGGACCCCATGGTGGAGCAAGGTGGGGTGAAGTAGACTGCGATCCCGTGTAAAAGCCTGTGCTGGAGCAGTGCCCTGGTAGGACCTATGGCAGAGAGGGGCCCACGCTGCAGCCCAGCTGCTGGCAGAACTTGTGACCCCATGGGGAACCCATGCTGGAGCACTCTGTTCCTGAAGACTGCACCCTGTGGGAGGGACCCACACTGGACCAGGCGAATAGTGTGGGGAGGAAAGAGTGGCAGGGGCAGCATGCGATGCACTGACCACTACCCCCATTTCCCTTCCTCCGGCGGTGCTTGGAGGGAGGAAGTAAAGCAGTAGAGTTAACTGGTGATAAATTAAACTAACTTCCCTGAGTTTTAGTATGCTTTGCCCATGATGGCAAAGCACCTTATCTCAACCCATGAGCCTTTGGCATATTTTCTCCTCCCATCCAGCTGAGGTGGGAGGAGACTTGGTGGGTACCTCCTGGCCAGCAAGGGTCAACTCAGCACATTGATACAGCTTGTATGTCAAGGCTATGGAGAAAAAAAATGAAATCTCCAGGACTGGTTTTTAAGTCAGCGTTAGGATTTCTAGACTGGGTTCTTTGCTTTTCATACTGCACCAGTGAAAAACTCAAAGCCAAATCTTTCCAAAGCAGATCAAAATCACATCTCATCATAAGTCGCTAGCTAAGCAGTGAATATTTCTCTGAGCACAGTAATGGGCTATTACATAAGAATTGTACTATTCTTGATTGGTATCAGACACTTCAAGCCCAAAGAAGTCTTTTTACTGCTGTTTTCCTTCTTCAAAGTAAGTATAGTATCCATCTCTTTTCTTTCAACTTGCCTTTGCCACTCAGGTCTCCTGAGCAAGTAAACAATTATGACTTTCACAAAGTGTTATGCAGCTTGCTAATACATATTAAACACACAAGACTGTAATTTGAAATGCATGGTGGAGCCTGGCGCAAACCATGGTATTTTTCAGTGCCCAAACCATGGTATTTTTCAGTGGGACCTGTCACACTGCAGCCTCCATTTCTGTGAGCTGATTCTAGCACTTAAAGACCCTACAACTTTGTTGTGGTTTCTGAACCCCCTCCCTCAAAGAAATAGCTGCCCATTTCCTTCTTCAGACTGCCAGCTGTTAAGAGAGACCAGAGGCTTTAAAGAGCCTCTGAGCACCACAGGTGCTTCATACTGTGGCACTGGCCATTTAGTATTTAAGGCATCTTTATCTCACCTCATTCACTTTCTCCACCAACAGACAGAGAATTTGCAATCCACTCCTGATCCAGTCTCTCACATGGCAACAGTCTTCAATTAACACTGTATTTACCAGGAAAATCATCCTGGCAATGAAACAACGCCTAGAAAGAGTGTACTTAAAAAAAGGGAATAAAACTAGTTGTGGATTTTCATTTTGCCTTTGGCATTGGTGCCCTCTGCAGCAGATGATGCAGGGCAGCAAATGGAGAAGCTATTGGGGCATGACACCTTCCTCAGTCTTAACTTGCTCAGCATGGGGCAAGGGACAGCAATAAAGTTTGCTGAGTGCCACTTAGTCCAGACCATCAGACACGGTGAAGTCTAAGGGTTGTTCACACAGATCCCAGTCATTCGGGCTGCAAGGGACAATGCAGGTCATTCATATCAGTCACATCCTCATGCCTTAAAGGAAGTTAGAGGAAGACATGTCATTTTGGACCATGTCAACACTACTGAGGGTCTGGGTTATAATCACATTTCCCCTGAGCAGCTGTGATAACACCAGTTATGAACTGATTCCTAAATCCTCTTTTTAATTAGGCCTAAAAATATGTAGCACAATTGGACTCAGTTTTGTGAGCCATTTGCCAAGTACTGTCATGCTTACTCAACCTGACACTTGGTTTCCTTAGCGTCCTCAATGTATTTCTGTTCATGGCATACAATGTTCACTGTAAGAAAGATTATACCTCTGTACTTGGGCTCATTTATACAGGAGGCTTTTTTTTTTTTTTTTTTTTTTTTTGCTGTGTTTACCTAGTGCTTTGCCTAAAAGGATGGCAGTCGGTTACTAGGGTTCCCATACATTAACACTTAAAAATCACACACAATATTCATTACTGCCTCTCACAGAAACTCCCAAATAAATCCTGGTCAATCAACCACCAAATAAACTCTTATTACATACATGCACAGTCCCTTCATTAGCCTATGGAAGTGTTAATACTTCCTTAACATTCAGTTTTATTTTAATTCTTTTTCATACAAGGCAGTAGTGCTTGATAAATGCGTATGAGAAGGCTTTTCAACACACAACCTCAGACAGTCATTACTGAATAAGGATTTTGAGTACTCATCATCCATCCTAACACCTGGGGGAATTAATCTGCCAGGCTAAGATACTTCTGAAAAAGGAAGTTGTGTATTGATTCCCCTCCTAGATTTCTGTATTTAGTCATTCAATACTGTATTAATGAAGAAACCCCATTCACTGACTAACAGGGTCTTTGAGAAATTTCTGTTATATTTATCAAATTAGGAGAAGAATAAATACAAATGAGCCCATGTAAATCCCACAAAAACCAGGACAGATATCATTGTGTTAAGGTCCTATTACTGGTCTTAATCTATAAATTATCATGGCATATGATCATACTACATGTCATGAGAGATGTTTCCCAAGCAAAACAAACAGGTAAACAAAAGCTTCCAATGCTGAATACAGAAACTATTTCTAGTACAATAACAATTTAAAATTAGTGCCTCCTAACCTGTTCCCAATCTTTCCAAAGGATTCTGCCTAAGTAGCAGAGTAATCAGATCCTGGGCATCTGGAGGTGGTGCTTCATCCTTTTCAGGCCAGTTGATTTCATCTGAAAAAAAAAGAAAGTTGTTTGATATTGCTGAGGTCTGATCCCAGCACAAATTGTATTAATGCTCTCAAAAACAACCTAACAGCAAAGCAGAGTTAAAGCAACTTTCTCAACTTACTCTGCTGCATACCATTTATTTCTTATTTTTATACCCTCAATACAGACTACATAAACATACTATGTTCCCTTTCCTTTGGAAGTATCATTTAACACAAAACTGTTTAGCAGCGGAACACATGAATGCTTGGCTCATGGAAAACTTTCAAAATATTAGCACAATTTGTATGCTCTCTCTTCCCCCACCAAATCAAGGTTTAAATTGTAGTTATGTTCCATGGAAACCGTAGTTAAGATGGAAACTGCTGACCTGACCCAGCAGTTGCTGCTCACATCTGTGTTCCTTCTCTAGTGCTAATAAACTCCCTGAGGTCAATATTCCCATGACTAAGGGTCAAGGTGACAGACTGTACTCTGGCAACATATATGGCAATGAAAATTTTTTCCAAGAGTCTCATACTTCCATACAAACTCCCTCTACTGACTCTTATATACTACTATGACTTTTGCACTTCATGGCAAGCTGGACTTAAACCATGCAATCAAGACAAGATACACAGTGTATGAACATGAACTTTCTAACAGCCTACAAAACAGCAAGTTTTGCCTGATTTTTAGTGGAAGCTGCCTCCACAAATGTAACACAGTGCAGGTTTAGACAAAACTCCAAAGAAGTTTCTTGGGAGGTACAAGGATTTTGGCATCAGAGAAACAGCACACTTGGAGCCCCAGAAACACAGAAAGCTGTTAAGGATTTTGTTGTCATTTTATGATGTAGACTTCTTTTATAAAATAATCATAACTGGATAAATAATCATCAGAAACTACATGTGGGTTTAACCTTCATATTTCAAAGATTAAGGAAAGGTACTGGTAAATCAGACATAAAATGTAACTTGTTTCTAAGGCAATATTTTAAATTCTTATCACTTTAGGTATTTAAGTTTACACTGAGGCCTCCCACAGCTGTCCTTGCACAACCTGAGGGCAGGAAAAGGCAACCTACAATGAAAAAGGAGGCAGCAAGATTTAAAAGTAGAATTTTAAACAGAATGTAGATTTTGCTCATGGAAACTGGAAGAAAAAAATCTAGGCTACTGTTTGGTTCTTTAAGATGGCTCTTACAGTCAAATAGAAGGAAATAATTTATTTTAGCACAGGAAACATATCCAAGAAGAGTTCTCCTAAGAATTATTTCAGTAAGCAAGGATATTTCAAAGAGAAACAACTGACAAATCAACATCAAAACAAGAAACTGAGACAACCAACAGTCTTGTAGGATGAGTGGGAATAGATGATGTTTACAAAAGGACTTCTACAAATAAGTTCTGTAAGATAAATTGACACATTCAAACAGACGAAGATATTTACAAAGGTCTCAGCTAGACTATAACACATGACAATATGTTTTGCAAAAGGTAAAATTAATGCCAAAAAAAGCCTAATGTACAAATTTTGTCATTAATTTTAAGACTATTCCCTCTCCTTCTCCCAGACAGGGGGTATGAGGATAAAACCACAGGTGTGTGTGTCTGGAAATGCAATAAAAACTTGAGTTATTTCCACATTTGCCTGCCTACAGCTTCCACTGCATTAAATCTGATTTGGAAAGTAAAGCATGAATATGCACTGCAGCCATGGGGCACCCAGAAAGCAGACAGCATTTGCTGCTTGTGTTAATTAACAAGTTGATGCTTCTTGCCATTAAGGCCTCAGCATATCACATCAGAAAACAACATAGTTATGAATCCATGAACACATAGGATATCACATGCATTTTAATAGTGTACAAAGAAGTCTGGCTTTCAGCTTCAGAGCTAGAGGAAATAAAGATGATGACAGAAAGTCTCCTTTAGTACAAAAGGGGATTTGTTGCATTCTCACAGAATGAGGAACCAGAGATGTATTCTTAGCTATTGGACTTTTTAAGCAGACCATAAAACAGACTGGGAAATACTTAGCAACAGAGGTGCCATTCTGTTAACCTTGTGTCATAAATAGTGACCCTCTACATCTATGCATTTGGGAAATTTATGGAAACAGCAGGTAGGATAGTAAACAATTCTGTTTAATTATCTTCAGTTTTGTCACAAGACACATAACAATACTTAGGGTCAGTTTGCAGGTTAGGATCCAAAAGGTTATTGAATTTTAAATGGAAGAAGAACAGCTGCTACAGAAATAACATTACACTCCAACAATCACCAATGAAATCATTAACAATCTGTGAACTGAATTAGTTTCCTTCTTTTTCTCATTATTTATTACTTGGAAGACATTTGTTTTAGAGTTTTATTACATCTTTTTTCATTTCTTTATTGTGCCATGAGGCACAATTTCCCATCCAGGCAAATTTATTTAACTGTTTCTTCTCTGGTATAATTTATTTACCAAACACAGAAATCACTAGTGCATAGTGGCATTACATTTTTATTAACATAGCTTCTCTTTTTCCAAACAGTGCAGCTTAACCCCTGGACTCTACATTAGTGAATTTCTGCACTTAGTAGAGCAAGTTCAGTTTTTAATCTAAATTAATTGTTACTGCTTTGATAGGAGATTGTGTAGTCTATCAGTAAAATTGTAATATATTTACTATTAACAGATTTTGGGTTTTTTTAGTGATCCTCACCACTGATTACTTGTCCAAAGAGCTCTTCTGGTGTATCTCCAAAGAATGGCACACATCCAACCAGAAATTCATAAAGAATAATTCCCATAGCCCACCAATCCACTGGTTTTCCATAACCCTGTCTCAGTATCACTTCAGGAGCTATGTATTCAGGTGTACCACAGACCTAAAAGAAAGGAAACAAGCATAATGGCAAAGCAAGTCTTAACTGAGCTAGATCAAGAATTTATAATTCTTGAAATGTAAATTGATATGAAAACATAGGAAAAAAATGGAATTAATTTGGGCTTAGTCTGCTGAGCTGGCACAACAACTTACATTTTTAGAACAACCTACCTACATTAAGAGTCATCATAATCAATATTTGTGCATCTGTCATGCAAAGGACAGTTTTTGCTTTGTACACAGGAGTCCTTCAAGGCAAGTATCTTACTTAACTTAAAACATATTGTTATCCTTATATGAAAGTTGTGATGATATTATCTTAAGTAACTTTCACAGGGAACAGATTGTGAGCAACGGTAATGAGGCATGCTTAAAGGGAAATGGGCCATAGCACAGATTTTAGCACCCTTGGTTGCGCAAAGCATGATGAGCTCCACAAGTACTCTGCTGAGACTTCTGAATTCTTTATAGAACAGTCTTCCATTTGTCTCTCCCACAGATTCACTTGCACAGAATTAAGCTGTTTGTCTTACTAATAGATCTTAACGTAAAAAGGAAAAAGCCTAGAATAATCTTCAGGGCACCAGTTAAAATACCTGACATACTCAATTGGAACACCAATGCAGAAATAACTATGGTTTATTCAGTATTCAGTATGTTCTGCTGGCAAAATATTACATCATGTGAACACTCAGTGAAGAAATTAAAAAGGCTGTTTCTTACTTGTTTGTCAAGGAATTCCCTGGCATCCTTCTCAATGTGACCCTCGTACAGATTGGTAGTCAAACTCATTAGCCCCACTTTTGACAGGCCAAAGTCTGTAAGCTTTATATGTCCCATGGATGTTACCAACAGACTGAAAAACAGAAAGTTTTTAATGTGATATAATTCAACATCATGCGCTTGTCATTTTATTATTATTACAATTATAATACTTAGAGGAAAATGTTTCATTATCATTGTGGAATTATAAATACAACTTAAAAAGTACTTTAACTGGTACAGAATCAACAGGTTAAAAATCTCTTACATTTGTTACTATTACTATCAGAAGTAAACAAACTTTTCATGTGCAACTGAACAACATCTTACAGAACTACAGAGGTCTTGAGAGCTGAGTGCTTAAAGCTTTGAAGAAACAGTTATCATGTGAAAGACCTAAAATAGAATGTGTGTCATTCTTGAAGTGAGGTGAGTATTTTCCATCTGTAACAAGCTGTGTCAGTCAAGCATTTGGAAAAAATCCCAGGGTATTAAGTTAGTAACTAATACTATACTAACTAATACTTCCAGCTATGAAGCTATTGTCGGTCAACACCCATGACTTCAATTATTTTTCTTTTTTCTTAATTGTGAAACAGAAAGAAGATTAATGAAGTTGCAAGGGCCATATTTTGTATTTCAGCTACTTGCTGTAATGTCAATTTACTTGTATAGGAGCAACATTGTACTTTTAAATATTGAAACTGAAAACTCTAACGCCTCAAAAAACAAAGCAACCCCCAAAACCCAAGCAACGGGAGATATTTCTGCATCTGGTCAATTTTGTCTTCAAACACGCAAATACCTGCAAGTTAGTGATATTCTGTATCAGTGTTTTAAGTATACTTTGAAAAAAGATTTCCTAATTGCTAAAATGTGTTTCCCTTCATTCTAACAAGAAGAACAAATGCCTTTTTCTTTTTAGCTACTCTGATAACCTCTTCCATCTTAAGCACAGAAAACTCTTAACAGCTCTTCTGGAAAAAAAATGCATTTTTTGTAACTGCAAGTAATAAAATTAAAATATTGTGAAGGAACTGGGAATCTATGTAACATTTACGATAAAAAAAATAATTCCAAGGAAGTTTAAACCTTTTATATCTTATCTAACAATTTCAAACTCCTCTTTCAGTTATATTCTATATACATACTTGTCAGGTTTCAAATCCCTGTGTACAATTCCATAATTATGAAGGTATTCCAAGGCCAGAACAGTCTCCGCAAAGTACATCCTTGCCATGTCTACAGGTAAGGGACCCATATTCTTCATCAAAGTAGCACAGTCTCCACCTGTGGAAACAGTATATGGGAAAATGTTCCAGAATGACTCTATAAATTCTGAGGTGTATCAGTATAAACCATATATGATGCTAAAAGGAACAAAAAGTGAAGTCATAAGATTTTATTTTCTAGTCAGATGATTCAACCAAACTTGTAAGCCCCACAGCTACTCTACTGGAAGTAGTGTGAAGCTGGGAGAGAGTACTACAAGGATTCAGCTGAGAATCAGTAACGTATGGCTACTTAAGGAGAAAACAAACAAATAAATTCAGGGAATTGGGAGTGGTGGAAGCCCACACAACCATACCTCGAGATCTCTTCAGTTCTGCTTCTGTCCACTGTTCTCCTTCAACACTAGCACCTTTTCCAAAACATTTCCTCTTTCCTGTTTCTTTCTAAAAATAACTACTACAAATCCCCCAACACTTGCTAATGAAAATTTCAGCTTCAGAAAAAAAGCAAACATTTTCACATGAACTTTGAATACTAGAACATTTTTGATTACTATCTATAAGGAACTTACTCTAAGAGCAGTTATTTCCCTTTATAGCTGGAACACAAGTGTTTTACAAGCTGTTTACCAGGAGATAATGTCTAGTGAAAAAAAAATAACCACCTTGCTGTTGGATCTGGTTCCTAAATCTGAATTGCCAGAGTATGAAGGACACACAGGGGGCCCCTTCTAATTCAAGTACCATATGGGTTATTTTTATTTTGTGGTGTGAGGAAATTCTCTTCTTCCTTTGGAAAACAGAAGAGCAATTTTACCTTCTACATATTCCATGACCATGCATAAATGACGTCTTGTTTCAAAGGAGCAATACATGCTGACAACAAATGGATTTTCTGCAAATGTCAGGATATCACGCTCAACGAAGGCCTGTTGGATCTGGTTTCGGAGGATGAGATTCTGCTTATTAATTTTCTTCATGGCAAATCTTTGTCTGGTTTCTTTGTGTCTCACAAAATAAACCGCACTGAAAAGTTTGAATGGGAGAGAAAAAGAAAGAAGTCTGACTACTAAAAATGCATTTGAAAATACATTTTTCACTCAATTTTTTAAAACTATATATATTATAAAAAAGACTTGTTCTCAATTTAACCTAGTCTTTCACATTAAATAATGGTTACAATTCTCATTTTGTTTAAAAACCAGTACTCACTCTAAAACAAATGATTCTTCTGCCCCTCCCTCTCCCTCCCAACCAACAGCAAATATAACAGCAGATATAATAGCAAATGTTTTTAGCCCAGGCAGATTTCAGGCATTCCCATCAACAAAGGATTACATACAAAATCCAGCTATGGCACAGTATAAATCATAGTGACAAACACTTATTCTGTAGGTGTGCTGAAGGAAATTATGACTCAGTCCAGGAAATTTTAAAACATATCACAGGTCTCTCATGAAGGTTGCTCAGAAGTTGCTCAAAGGGGTGGCTCTTCATTAGCCAGTGCAAAATCTCCTGTTCTTGTTCAGTCCCTGACATCAGTACTGATCCATATCAGAGGAAGGTCACCAGTAGGTAACCCAAAACAAAGATCACTGTGTTAACTACATGGTGTATCTTGACTTGCAGAATTTCCACTGGGGTGTTGGGTACAAGGTTTCCTGTGTATTTGGTTAGGTAAAGTTAATGCAGCAAGGGAAGCAAAGAAAAGGAAACCCCACTTGGGCAACTCTGCTGTCTTTCAGGTCTAAGGAGAAGGCTATTACCTTGCTGTGAAACACTCAGAGCTGCACTTCACAAAATCCCTTGAGGCAAATCCTGAACATTTTTGCCTTGCCTGAAATCTACTTTATAGCATTTAATGCTTATACCATTTCCAGTATATAACTATCACAGTGTTTATGGAAAGAAAGCATTTAAAGGATAAAATAGAGGAAAGGGCAAAGAAAAGGGATTCAATTGTGAAGTTTTTTAAATTCAATTAATTATCCCCATAAGGTTCAACTATCAGCATACAATTATTTATATAAACACAAAAAGTAACACTTGCCTTACTATTTCTATAAAGATCTTCACACATTTACCAAAGTTTTAGGCACTGAAAAAATTAGGACTTCTCCTTTCCTTTGTGAAGGAGTACTTTCTAGACAGCATAGTTTCTCTTACTGATTCCAAAAGCTTTTATTAATCCCTCATTCTTGCCTGAGCATGGGGCAGGTAAAAGACATTACACAATCATGAAAGTAGGTAAAAACTACCTTGGGCAAAACCCATGACAAACCCTACCCTTTGTGCCTCCTACTAAGTCTCACTCCCTTCTGCCCCTCCCAAGCGGGAATACAGACAGAATTATTCATCTCCAGTACTCCTCCCTGCTGACTTCATGCCTTGTGTCCTGCAACTCTTCCTACTGCTCCCCTCATATTCACTTCTCTCTCCAACTCTTACGCTTACAAGCCTCTCCCATGCTTTTCTTTCCCTTGCATTCTGGTTTTCCTCTCTCACTTGTTGCTTTCTCCAGTCAGTTTCATAATCTCCTATAATATCTTTTCTTTTACCTGTTTCAGTCCCTCTATTCATTCCAGCATGGAGAAAATTATTGCCTGAAGTCTCCATCCTTCAAAAAAACCTAGTTACATGAATGAATTAAGGACTGACTGACGACTTGGCATAGAAATATTCCTCTAGAGTTTCAAACTGGACAGCGTGCAAGATGGCCTCTTAAAAGGCAAACAGAAGCCACAGCATATTATTACCGCATCTTAATAAATCCTCCTTTCAGATCATACACATCTGCAAGATCATTACTAACATATTTTGAAATTATTAGAGAGTAAGTTCCAAGGACTATCTAGTCCTGTAAATATCCGATACATGTTGTCATATTTTCCCAGCTGTCTAAACTGCATCTTCAGTCTTACAAGAAGGTAACCTTCCACTAGGATTCTGCTGTTTCTTAGAAAAAAAGGTGTTTAACTCAAATGTACTAGACTCATGAGACAACTGCAACACAATAGTCTCTCCTGCTTTTAGACATGCATGCACTATTTATGCTATACAAAGTGCTTCTAAATGATCTTCAGCCCACAAAATGTCTAAGATTCTTCACATTCTCTGGTCACAGTAACCCCAGCAAACAACATTTATGCCTCATGAAGAAAACTATACCCTAGCCAGCAGCATGTTGATTTTCAAATGCTGCCCATGATCTTCAGTATATTATAAAGACAGTTTCAAATTTAAGGATTCTGTGTAGGGAGAGCACCCAGACTGTCTTGTCAATTGGCTGATTGACAGTGGCATGCCCTGTTGCCCTGCAACGCCACAACCAGAGTGGTACTATTGCATCCTCCTGTTGTTTCAAATGAAGAATTTGATTTCCTATCTTCCCTCAGTCTTCTGTTTTCGTAACAGCAACAAGAATTTCCAAAGCATCCTCTGATTTCACGGTGCGAATTTCAACAGGTATGGAAGTTCTCTATATTTTACTGATGCTGTAGCTCAACATGGCAAAAAACCCTTATTTTGAAAACAAATAGGAACATTCATAAAGAATAAACATTCATTTGGCAGTGTCCAAACAGTATCTTATTTCACTTTCAACATAAATCTCAGTCTCTATAATAACTCTAGTTAGGCACAACTATAAAACACTGCAAGAGTGGTAAGATGATAAAAACAAGCTAAAATATTTAACTGAGTTACTGAAGTAGTCCAACTCAAATATCATGCCATCTATCACTCCAATCTTTAAGTCATGATTCCTGTTTTTTCTCTAAATTGAAAAATCTCTAATTACCACAAAAATCCACACAGACAGGTTTCAGGCCTACTTTGCAGCTCTCCAATAACTCCAACTTTTAGAGCCATTTTACAACCTAGTCTACATTCAGTGCTTAAGGCTGATATAGCTGACACTATTTTTTAATCTGTCAGAAAAGCCTGAACTCCTTGTGGAGACACAGGGACTGTACCTACCGCTTAAAAATTATAGCTGCTGACTAGGAACTTCTTTTCATTTTTACCAGCAATTTCCTGAGAAGAGACTGCTAAATTCTGTTCTATCCTGGAATTATGTCTCATGCAGCCTCCAGTGAAGAGAATCTGCTTGTGAGGCTGTGGTTTGTATTATTTGGTAAAGTTTATCGTTAGTTATTTAAGATTAGAATTTAAAAGCAGCACTGCACTACCTCCTAACAAAGCAATGCCTGTGACCAGATCAGAGTCATCTGGGGGCAGAAGGAAATGCTACCTAAAGCGCTGCAGCTCTCGGACAATGCACCCCAGCCTTCTCCTTGCAATATTTCAGACTTATCCTAGTCTGCCTAGGAGGAAATGAAAAGCTGGCCATATGACAAAGAGAACATGATGGCTTTGATCCTTCTCTCACAACTGGCATTAGTGCTAGTTGTTCTAATATGTCATCAATTTTGAGTAATTAAACCACCTCTCCATACCTAACAGTACCAATGCTTTCTATCTTTATGGAAGCTAGTAAACACAGATTCAAAGTAATGAAACTGCAGTCCAAAATTCTGATGGGTAAACTGTCTCGTGCTATTTTAGTGAACTTACAAAGTCACACTTCCACCTGTCGCCTTCCACTTTTGAACCAGTGGCCGCCAGACTGAAGATGAATTAACCTGACTGATGGGGTTTTATTCTACAGATGGTAACTTTCTTAATCCTGCTCCAAACATAGCTATACATGAGCAAGTACTATCAACAGAGGGGAGAAGAGACAGAAGCACTACTCACAAATTACATGCAGCAGCTGCTCAAGATACACTGCTTCCGAGTTTTTTAATTTATCAAGCAACACCATTAGCCAGTATGTCATGTACACACCAACACTACCATCCCTGCAAAACTAAGAAGCATTCCAGAGAGAAGCAAAAGTGGTATCATGTATTTGCTTTAAAATGATATAGTTATGCATTGAAGAGATACTGAACTAACATCACTTGCTTCCCTGAAATCAAATGTAATTTTTATTTTGTTGAATTTTTTCAGGGACCCAGGCTGATGCTAACCTGAAGAGATGAACACTACTACCTGCTACCTCTCACAAGCTGGAATGTGGAGAAAGATGTTGTTGTGATTGCAGTAAAAATTTAAAATTGGGAAATATGAGTTTTGTCTGGCTGAAGAAAGTCAGATAGACAGCTTGTGAAGCCATTATTGACTTGGCCAGAATCCTACACATTTATTGATTCACAGCTTGTTAAAACTTCTTGTATATTCCTAGCCATTCCCAAAAGCCTCATCTACTACACCTCATGTACTATACAGTCATTTAATTGCACTACAGATGAGTTTACCCAATCAATTAAAAGCAGACAACTGCTAAGATATTTACTCAAGCCTTCACAAACCCAACAGTTTTTATTTAAACTCATCAAATTTAACATATCTGACAAATCTCTGCTATAACATGCCAAGACCAACAATTACCCTGTCAAGTAATCAAAGCTTGCCATTTCACTGATAAAGGCAAAAACACCACAGCAAAGGAAAATAATGTAACAGAGTTTTCTCTAATTAGTTCAGATTTAAGCCCTCCATTATAGCCTCAAATAAGTAAAATATTACAACAACATACTGCAACTTTGGTAAATCAGAGCACAAAATATGCCCACTGACATATTTTAGAGAATGAATCAATGAAGCACAGGCAGAATTCACATATACTTATATTATTTAAAAAAATTAATGGCCTGGAAAAACAAAAAGGAGGCAAAATACAATTGTTGTAGCATAACAACAATTCCTTTTGCTTCAGCTCCTTGTACTTGTAAATAAACTCCAACAAATGCCTTCAGGATAGTTTCTTGCTTTATATTCACAAGAAATAGGTATTACTGGTTTATTACATTCCATTTCATAGATGGGTTACACAGCATTTAGGTTATCTTGATGTGTTTTCCTTTAAACTTGACCATGACTTTTGAGTAAATAAATCATCAACTGTATTTTTGCCAACAGCAAAAAGAAAACCCTACTTTAATAAAGACTAGAAGAGTGGTGTGTTGATTTTACAGTGTCTGACATAGTAGAGGTTTTCAAGAACACAGTTTTGAAAAAATCATATCCTACAGAACTTAAGAGCACAAGCCTCCTCAATTTACAGTACAGGTGCTAAAATCACTTTTAAATGTGAGTGAACACTTATAGAAATTTATTGTCTCCCATTTCACCGTGCTCCTTTCCCTCTCCATGTATGGGGTTCGTACAGCAAGGTTTTGGTAATGGAAGGACTACAGGAGCCCACAGTGGAGCACGTTTCCTGGTACAGCTTGTGACCCTGGCAGGGGCCCACACAGCAACAGGCTGTGCCTGAAGAACTGAATCCCACAGAAGAGTGACCCACATTGCAACACTCTGGGGGAAGGCTGCTGCTCATGGGATGGACTCACATTGAAGAAATTCATGGAAATCGGAGAACTGTCTCTGTAGGAAGGACCCCACACAAGCAGAGGAAGGACTCTCCTCCCTGAGCAGCAGCAGGAACAACATGTGATGAACTCACCATAATCCCCATTCTGTGTGTCCCTGCAGTCTTTACCTCAACCCCAGAACCCTACATTGTATCTTCCCTCCCACATCCAGTTGAGGAGAGTGACAAGAGTAGCTTTGGCAGTTGCCAGGAAACCAGCCAGAGTCAACCCACTACAGGCTGTTCTCTCATTTTTGATTTTTCTTCTAAGTAATCATTTAAAAGAAAAATAAAAACCAATAAAATCTACTTTGTTATTACTTCCTTAAAGATGGAAGTAATATCGCTCTACTAAAGTGATGAGCTTTTCAATTTCCACTAATACTATGGCATTATAACCTGGCAGCCTACCCCTTTTTTACACTTGCTAATGAAAATAATGATTCATAAAGAATCTGGATATACTCCAAGCTGGTTATTCTCTAGCACCTTTCTTTTCTTCAGATACTTACCATGGTCTCACTCAATTTTCACACATTGCAATGCCAATTTTGTGTATTACTGGCATTTAAAAGATAATCAATAAGCCTTGATTTTCCCTGCCACAAACACGAAGAAAAAACTGTGTGTGCCATAAAAGACCATGGCTTTTAATCTGTTCTTTTCCATCTTTGCAGATGCCTTTTTGTCTCTTTGGTTTCAGGTGGACAGTTGTCTCCAGTCTGTATTTCTTAATGGCTCTTTGAGGTTCCTTCTGGCTGTAACACCTACAGAGCAAGAGGCACATGTAGGTCTACAGAACCTCTGCCTTCAGGTGCCAGACCTCACTCTGCTGATGGCTGTATGCTGAGCTGCAGCTGCTCTTTCCTCTCCCCATCCCTCAGCATCTGGAAACTGCTTGGAACTGAGAAAGGTTCAAGGGCCTACCACACACAGTTCCTTTTATCCTCCAGTAAGAAAAAGAGACAAAGGGAGGAATGGAGGGGACTTAACATCTGCCAAGGGAAGGAGAAAGGGGTGCAGCCAGGGAGGGAAGTAGCATCTACTGCAAACTGCTGAGAGGCAGGCTTTTGAGATAACTGGGGGAACTGGGGGAAGCTGAGATATGGTAAACAGCAAGTTTGTCTGTGAAGAAGTTCTGAGAAAATTAATTGAGCAGAGCTTGACTAGTGAAAAATTGTATTTGAATATTTATATAATTTTAATACAATTTTGCTTGGGACTTTTGCTGAGTTATGAAAAAATGTCTTGGACACAAGTGGCCTCCATACAAGCTACCATGGTCAACAGTCTACGCAGTACTAAATGCCTCCTGTTCCAGAATTCATGGCTACCTTTAACTAAGTTTCATCAGAGAGAGCCCAACAGCTTCAGGCCATTCAGCAGGCCCACAAAACTCCAGTGGGCAGGTGTTTTTTCTCCTATGTCAAAGATCCCACAAAGATCTTCTCCTATGTCAAAGATCCCACAAAGCTTCAGGCCATTCAGCAGGCCCACAAAACTCCAGTGGGCAGGTGTTTTTTCTCCTATGTCAAAGATCAGCAGGCCCACAAAACTCCAGTGGGCAGGTGTTTTTTCTCCTATGTCAAAGATCCCCTCACAGAGTGCTCAGTCCTAGCAGCTTGCTGCCACTTCCCACCTCAAGTAGAGTCCATCTAATGGTGTCTGTGCTGGAAGGCAGCACCATCCTCCTCCTCTGCCAGGCTGTGACATTGGCTCATTTGGCAGTGGGCTCCTCACCTCAAGATGGAAACCTCTCTTTTTTGAGCCAGTTTACATCCCTCTTGTTCCTGCATGTTACACAGAACAGTTCCTGTCTTGACACATTTCTGTGCAGAGGAGCAGCCAAACAAGGATCTAACCAATAGTATCGGATCAGAAAGGGGACTGAAGACAGACACAACCACTGCACAGTACTTCCAGAGAATATTCTGTGTTTATTCAGAGATAAAGAATTTTCTCTTCTAGGATATCTTCAGATGACTTATATATCACTAGGCAGTAAGCTGTGCATTCTCCAAGTATCCAGAAACAAACCATGAAATAGCAATTCCTTTAAAGCTAATTGGTTAAAATTTGAGAACTAGACTAGCATCCACAAAGTAAAAAAACACTGCTGCCCTACTTCAGGAAATTAGTTTCTATTGCAACAATACTTCTAGGTCAAGTAAGCACTCATTTTTATCAATCTGTCTCCTTACAGATGACATATAATTCTCTCTCACATTTGCATAAATACAGTATTATAAAGGTGAGCTTAAATCTGCCCTTTGACTTATTCACATTTCACATCTGGCAAGCTATCTGATTCTGAAAAATCTTTCTGATGTACTATTCAGTACTTTAATTTACTGCAGCACAGAGTAATTCATTACTGCCTAGCAAATATCCTAAAACCTTTTCAAATTAAAATACTAGTAACAAAACAAGAATGCTAAATGAAAAAATCAGGGTGCAAACTCAATCCCTCACACAAAGGCCCCTGAAATAAGAAATAATGTGAACTTAAGCAAAACCAAAATGCAAAAGAGCTGTCACGGTCGGAGATTACTCACCCATAAGCTCCATTACTAATCAGTTTA
Organism: Haemorhous mexicanus; assembly: GCF_027477595.1. NCBI lineage: Eukaryota > Metazoa > Chordata > Aves > Passeriformes > Fringillidae > Haemorhous > Haemorhous mexicanus. The sequence continues at coordinate 68,093,150 of NC_082381.1, forward strand.
ATTGTTTCAAAATCACTTTCCCGAGGTTTCCTCTGCAGCTTCAGCGAGGTATTAGAGCTCTTCAAAGTAAGAGATGAGAATGAATAAAGTTAATAAAATACTTTTTTTCAAAATTGGGGAGAAAAACCCAAACAAAAAACCAACTATCACCAGGCTGTCTCACTGATGAACCAGGTTAAAGTTCTGGACAGCCAGCCTCATAGCCAACACAGGGAGGGACCAAGGGGCTCCTGAAACAGAGCTGTTTTTTCATTAAACAGGTATATGCTGTACTGTAGCAAACTGTCCACTTCTCTCCATGCACAGGCTACAGTCATGAAGGCTTCTGGTAAAGTAGTTATTGGCAATTCTTATCTTGAGTCATGAACTTCATGAATTCCACATGGCACTCGCTGGACACTGCCTTCCCATTCTAGTAAATCTGACTTTTGTATTACAGCTGGTAGCAACAAACTGTTGATGAGCCCTTCTTCACTCAAATAAACTGGGCACACTTCAAACAATGTTAGGATAGAGTGTGATATAACAGGGAGGATAGTGAAAAGAGACAAAATGAAAGAGAAAAAGATGGAAAATAAAAACGCATTAGTTCTACCCCTAAAAAGGTCACTTTATAATTACTGTTTTGTCAGAACTTTTTCAACACCAAGTTGCTCTCAGTATGGCAAAACCTTTTTTCTAGTTTGAGTTTTAATTAATCTTGAAGATGTGTGAATTAGAATTGGAGTTCTGGGGGAAAAGATGAAGGCACAGAACTCCAAATGCAGTCTTCCAAACCCACAAGATCTTTTTCAAATGTCTTTTGAATCTCCAAGAAATTCCATGATCCTTACCCAGGCAGTTTAGTAACAGTTGGAAGTTGAAAGCAGAGCTGGTTTAAACATTTTCAATTAAATGCTTGCTAAAAAATTCAGTGCAAGACTAGTTAATACAATGAACTCCACAGGAAGTGACAGAGAGGACTTAGTAAATTGTTCAGCCCACTTGTCTGACAGTACAGGATTCTTCCTAACTGCTATTTATGATGATTGTGAGCAGTCCTGTACTTGAAAGTTATGCTTCCTGCCACTCCCAATGTACGTTTATTGCACAGCTGGAAGATATTTCCAAATATTCCCTCTATAGGTTTCCTTACTGATTTCATCATCTCCCCTATTTACATACCTTTATTATACCACATTATCCTTTCTGAATTTCTTCAGCATTTGCACAACTCAAATAACTTCACAATTTTAACTGCTTAGCTGATGCTAAGCCACTTTGCACCTTAAATTCAGTTAGGTACTTTGGCCTTAAGCCTTCTAGTTATCTTGTCCTTTCTCCAATTTGTCAGTAAATGCTGCCCAGGTCTAATACAGTATTTCAACTGCATATGAATTAAAGCAGCAAAAATACCTTCTTTGTCAAATACAAAGAAAATATCCCAATATAACATGACATGTACCAGAGAATGATGTTTTTTCTGTTATGTATTAGAACAGGTCAAACAGATCATCCATGACTGCTAAGATTTGTAAATACTTGTTAAGTACCACTGAATTAGCTAGACATCCCCTAAAACTGCTCTTGTTTTCACTATCCACTTGCACTGAAAAGCAGGACTAAATTGCAGGAACTTCATCTACTCTTCTGACTGACATCCAAGGTGTAAAAACCAAGTTTTAAAGATAAGAATTTAAATTAATGGCAGTTAAGCTCACAATCAAAACTTGCTTTTCTTTTATCAGCCTTAGCAAACATCTAACAAAATATTACTGTAAGATACACATTGTTGTAGGCAAGTGTTTTCAAACACAGATTCAGAAGAATGATGCACAACCTTTCTAAATGTAAACTAACTTTCTGAATGCAGGCTATTTGCTAGCATACTCATTTCTTCCTTGTGTCTTCAATGGATCTGTCCAGAATCCCTCAATTTGATCATGAGCTGCCTCTGTGAAAAGACTGTTTTAAAATCTCTTTAAAATACATTGTTTTATTAAACAGCTTACCAATCCTTCCAAAAAGGAAAAGGAATATATAGATTTAATAGAAAAAAAGAAAGCAGTGGTGGATTTTGTGGTAAAGTTATTGCCACATGGTGAACACAAACTTTGTGGAAGAAGAAAACACTGAGATGTCTACAAAAATAGGTAGAAAGCTCGGTTATACCTTTTGAAAGCCTACTGCCTGAAGAGCTTCACAGAGTGAGTGTGAGTATTAACCAATGTTTACTCAATCTGTTCGCACATACCAGGAGAAACCAGAACAGGAAGGGTTGGGGGAACACACCAGATTTTCCTTGTTCACATTCAGCAAAAGCAGCAACATAAGAGGGAAGCTTACATTTATTGATTCTTCTGCTTCCAGAGTGTCTGCTGTCCCACTGTCACAATTAGCTAGCTGAGCTATTTCTGGAAAAAAAATTAAAAACTTCATTTTAAACTATGGAAAATACAAAACTAAACAAAGCACAGAAAACATGAGAAGTGACATCTTTCTGGAATACTTAATAGAAAAAAAAAAAAAAGAAGAACAAAACAAAACCAAAAACAACAACAACCAAAAAAAACCCCAAAAAACCTGTAACACTTGAAAAATAATTTTCAGGGCATCTCCAAGCATATATTAAAAAATCCACACAGGAAATGAAGACTTGCTATTCAGTGCCTATGTAGTAATCTTCCACTGAAGTAATGAAGATTAGCCATGAAGCAATGAAGACCAGTACTGTTCTCACTGCTGAGACCTGGGAATTCCAAGAGCTGTGTGCAAACGGAGCACTAAGGGAAAGACAGCACTAATCTGCTGAGGATCTCAGCCTCTGAGGGGTTAACAGTAGGTCCCATTCTTCCTGAGCTCCTTCACAGTTACAGCAAAAGCTTCTAGTTTAGACCTAAGACAGACTCTAAATAGTTTGCTTCTTCTACAAAGAAATGCTGATAAGCCTACTAGAATAAGCTAAAAGCCATTTTCATGGAAGCTCATCATTTACAGAGTCACTAACACAGAGGAATTCTCTGGGAAAGTAAGATTTTAGAAGCCTACAACTTTATCAGATTGTCCCTGCCACTGTCAACCTATGCTGCAGAGCTCCTAAGCCCAGCCTGTTCTTCAGGGTGAGTACTAACCAAGAATTCATCTGGGTAAAAAAAGCCAAACAGGACAGCCAGTCACTAAAAGACCCTAGCAACCCTACACATATGTTAGTATAGGATACAAAAGAACACAAGTGCACATTGCTGTTCTTAAGGTGAAGAAGAAAAGGGAAATTTATTTTCTGACTCTAACATTTATAGTTTTCTAAAAGTGACAGTGGATTGGAGGGTGACAGTGCCACCTCTCCAATGACACTGGACAAACTAACAGTCTATCAAATTTCTTTTTTTCTATAAAAGAATGCAAAACAATTAGTTATTTACAGGAAGTGTGTGAGAAAGTTTGTTACAAGAATGTAAACATCAGAAGCCTTAGAAAATTTTAAATAATCAGGGTGACACACATATTTAATTATATATCCTACATAGCCAAAGATGCAAATTTTATCACAATTATGTGCTGGACATCAGAAATAAGACCACCTAAAATTTGTAAGATTAGTTTTTATCTCAAGACTCTTAACTGAATTTATGACTACGAAATATAACTAAATATTCACACAGAATACCTAAACTGGATTTTTCTATATAAAAACAAATTATTATTACAAGTGAAATGATCTGCAACACTTACTGCAATTTTTAAAGGCAAATTAACCACACAGATAATTTTCTGTTGGAACAGCTAAAGTTTTAAGGAGTAACTCTCATTTGTAACCACTACACACAAACCAAAACACGGTAACTGTAAGAAAAAGAAAATATTAGAATGTCACTTCAAAATCCAAACAGATCTTTAAAGCGTTAAAGAAGCTAAAAATATTCCAAAAATTAAATCAATAAACAATGAAAAAATATCCCCACTAAAACAAACAAAATCTTGAAGAAAAAAAATTATAAAGGCTGAACCTGAAGTGGATTTTCCAGTCAAAAGTCATGGTTTTGTGAACACAGGGGTTTTAGAATAGAAGTTTTGATGAAATCTTTATTGTATGGGTGAGAACCAAGCTAGCTGGAATAATATACTTTGACAGCCTTCTCAACTGAAATTACTTTTATAAATTGTAAATTTAAAAAATCCTTTTTGAAACAAAACTTCTGCAAAATAACCAGTATCTAAGAAATCCGTATTATTTGCAAGCAGTAGGTACTAATGGGATGGAACCAAAAGTCAGCTTTCAGAACAGGGAGCTATGGAACCATTTTGCAGTGCCTGAAGAGATTTTTCTGACTCATCTAAATACCATTAAACATCTGTCCTTTTTATTCCATTGATTTAAACCTTTTCTGAAGACTCATGATTCAAAAAGGTAAAGATGGCAATTTAAAAAACATGGGGAAAAATTTCTCCCCAGGTAACTCTTCAGAAATGCAGCCACCACTCTTTGCTACGTGATGAATCTGTTGTAGTATTGCTATCAGTTTAGTATAAATTTATCTAGCATTACTGCCAAATAGTACAAGCACCATTTCACTCAAAGAAAGGACACTACAGTTATGACAGCAAACAAAGGAGGCAAGTAGAGAAAGATCTACAGTAGGTTGCTTTTTCCTGCAGATGAAAGAAAATCCTTTGCATGAACATTTATGAACATTGAAAACAAAAATTAACATCTTGGTTGGAAATATAATTCTGTGTTACCAGATAAGGAAGTAGTGCAACTGAGATGCACTTTTTTGTTTTGAAAAACTTGGTTCTGCTTTTTAAAAAATTTCTATTTTTACATAAAAGGGCTTAAAAGTTCTTGAGGATGATCTTATAATGTTTTTATAGTAATGAATACAGTCCTCCCATTAATTCTCTTTATAAATCATCAATTCCAGGGCATAAATCCATAATGCCCCTCTTTCATTGTTGCTTAAGTAGCATCCCTATATATAGAGACACCCATTAACATCAAAACTAGATCATCTAAGAAGTCATTGCATAGTGATTTATGCTGCTTATAAATATTACTTTTTCTGGAGTGTGGGAGGAAAGCATTAACACAAATCAGATGGCCTAAATTACCTATTACAAATACTCATACACATTAATATTTAAAAAAACCCCACTAAATTGCTCTAACTGAAATCAATAGTTCAAATCTCCAATTGAACCAAAAATCAGTAATCCAGATGTCATACACCCTTCAGTATCTACTGGCAAACCGCACAGAACATTTTTTCCTTCAGAAAAAAACCCCAACCCCCAACATTTCAATTATCATTTGAGTTTCAAAGTTTTTTATATTCATTAATATTCAGTTTATGAAATACAGTAAGATGTGTCCTAGATGAAGTATGCTCCCATTAAACAAATACTTAGTTGAAGAAAGCAGTATGCCTTATTTATATATAGGTATTTGTTCCTAGACATCTCTTACAATAAATTGTCCAAAAAAAATTCAAAGTTGTTATTAAACATGGGTAGTGACAGATTCTTGACTACTGCTTACAAACACTTTTATCCAAGTGGCCAGGAAGAGTCAATGAGAAAGGTAAGGTTCACCTGGCAGAACCAGAGTCAATAATACAAAACTCTCAAATCACACTCCAAACTAAATCTTCCATACTTCATCAATGAAGAATTGATGAATTGTCAGTTTAGGACAGACCAACAGCTCACCAAATCCAGAAGACAATGCTTTATCTCACAGAGAATTTCAATACTTGTTTTTTTCCAAAACCAAACGGAAAAAAGTATTTATGTTTATTTTCCCAATTTGTCTGCCTTCCTTTGCTGCAGTCCAAATATAAACAAAAAGTATCAAAGCTGTTAATCTGTATCTCAGACAAAAAAACAACAGTAAATTTGGATGAGGAAGTTCTCTGAAGATAGGAAGTGGACTAATAATAGGCTTGACCTTCTTCAGATCTGTTAATACAACATTAATGTTCATCTGTAACAATATTCAATCTAACTGAATTAGAACTAACCAAATTCCTGACACAACTGGCAGTGCTGAACTTCTGATTTAGTTCAGCAGAAGGGTTTTAAAAAACAATATACTACCATGATTTAATAACATGTGATCTTACATCATTAAAGCTAGCAAAAAAAAAGGTTTATCATAGTTTTTTGCTATAATTTTGTGATATCAAGCCCTTTCCAAGTCCTGGTTGATAACACGGTAGACAAGCTAATTGGCACCAGCTAGGATCATTTTTCCATTACGACATTTCTGCTAATTTCTTCCAAATTGCAGAACTAGCACTGAATACAATGAACCAATTTCTATTTGTCACCACTGTTAGAATCTGGTCTCAGAGTGGCAAAGAAGATGATCTGGCTAGGACAGAAAAGTAATTTTAGTTTTTTTCAATGCTGTCCTTCAAAGAATCATAGAATGCCTTGGGTTAGAAAAGACCCTGAAGATCATCTTGTTCTAAGCCTTTCACCATGGGCAGAGACACAGAATCACAGTATCAGCTGAGCTGGAAGGGACCTAAGAGGATGACAAAGTCCAGCTCCTGACCCTGCACAGGACCACCCCCAAGAGTCACACCATGTGCCTGACAGTGTTGTTAAATGCTTCTCAAACTCTGTCAAGCTGGTGCTGTGACCACTTCCCTGGGGAGCCTGTTCCAGTGTCCAGCCCCCTCCAGGCGGAAAACCTTTTCCTGATATCCAACCTAAACGCCCCCCCTCCCAACTTCAGCCCATTTCATTTCCTACAGATAGATCCTGTCACTGGTCACCAGAGACTGGTCCTGTCACTGGTCACCAGATCAGCGTCTGCCCTTCTCCTTTCTCTTGTGAAGAAGTTGTAACTGCAATATCTCCCTTCAGTCTTCTCCAGGCTGAACAAACCAAGTGACCTCAGCCACTCCTCATACAGCTCCTCCTCAGGGCCCTTCACCACCTCCATGCCCTCGCTGGACACTCTCCAGTACTGTCCTTCTTACACTGTAGCACCCAAAACTGCCCCCAGCACTCAAGGTGAGGCTGCCCCAGTGCAGAGCAGAGCAGGACAGTCCCCTCCCTTGCCCAGCTGGTGATGCTGTGCCAGATGCCCACAGGACACAGGTGGCCCTCCTGGCTGCCAGGGCACTGCTGGCTCATGTTCAACTTGCCATCAGCCAGGACCCCCAGGACCCCTTTCCATGGCACTGTACATCCAGGGTTGCTCCATCCCAGGTGCTGAATCTGACACTCTCCTGTTGAATTTCATATGGTTGATGATTGCCCAGCCCTCTAATTTCCAAGGTCTCTCTGCAGGGCCTCTCTGCCTTTGAGGGAGTCAGCAGTTTCTCCCAGTTTTGTATCATCTGCAAACTGCCTTTGTATCCCTCCCAGTCCTGCACCCAATCATGTCCGAAGATGTTGAAGAGCACAGAGCCTAAGGTGGAGCCCTGTGGAACCCTGCTAGTGACAAGTCACCACTCTGATGTCACCCCATTCACTGTAACCCTCTGTGCCTGACCCTTTAACCAGCTGCTCTCCCATCATGTGATGTGTTTATCCATCTGTGTGCTGGACATTTTGTCCAGCAGGACACTGTGAGAGACAGTGTGGCATTGTGTGTTTTTAGAATCAGTTATTCCTTTTGTAACTCAATAATGGTTCGGTCCTCAGTTCCCCCCATGTACTTCCCTCACAATGGTTTCTCCCTATTGGAGCTGCCCCCGTTCCCTGCCTGTCATGGTAACCACCCCCCTTATCTCGAGAATTCTCTGTGTCAGTCATTCCTTAATTCGATGTGTGATTTGCCCCTGGGGTTTTTCCCCTCCCCTGTGTGATCCTCAGTGGCTTAGCTGTAACCCAGGCTCCTCCCTGGGTCCTTGCTATTGGTAAACTTTGTGTGTCCTCCTATCACACCCACTCCCTTTATCAGCACACCCCCCTCCAGTCCCCCTTTGTCGCCTGTCCCTGAACCCACTGGGGAAGAACATTAAAAGATCCTTGGTACTTAAACAGGCGTCCCTCTTCCTTCCTTTGCTTTGGTACCTCGTAGCCGAAGTTCCCACCTGCACCACCCACGCCACAGATGGCAACCACTGCCAGGGTTCCGGAGGGGATCCAGGAGTGGCACTTCGTGTGGCCATCTTCAGCCGGGCCAGGGGCACCCTAGCTGGGCACCCGCACAGCCCCGCGGCTGTACAAGACAGTACTGAAAGCTTTACTGAAATCCAAGAAGATGACACCAACTGGCTTCCCTTTAGCAGCTAGGCGGGTTACCATGTCACCTTCCACTAGACCACCCTGCTCATAACCCCATTCAGTCTAGTCTTAAACACTTCCAAGGATGGGGCACCCACCACTTCTTTGGGCAGCATGTTCCAGGGTCTCACCACTTTCACAGTAAAGAAAAATTCTGCAGTGACAATACCTCCACTGGAACCCAAGTTCTCCCTACAAAAGCCCCCAACATGGACTCAAATTACACAGAAAATTTATGGGGTAGTTTTCTCAGAGACTCCAAGCTGAAGGAACCTGGTAGCACTGAAAGGCAAATGACCATTCAACCAAGCGTCCTTTGCAACTGTGCTAACAGTCACCATCAAATTACTCCAGTAAATTCCAGCAAGAGCTGCAATGAGGAAGTGGCATTGTCAGGCTGGAAGATGATGAGTGGTATCATTGATACAGTGTATTTGTGAATTATATTTGCAAAAAAAAAAAAAAAAATCCTGTTCAGAAGAGATGGCCTTTTAAATGTGTTTGTTTGAGCTCAGGAGAGTACAGCTGAAGTCAGAAAATGCTTGCTCTGCTACCACCTTTACTGTGACCCTTTTCAGGTACACACAGATTATCAGAATGATAGAACACATTGAGAAGGAAGAACCTAGAAACCTATAGCTATAACAGGAGATTCACTTACCTTCCAGAGGATCTTTATTTAAGCCCAGCTGGCTAATAATGTATCGAGGGATGTCTGTTTTAATGCCTTGCCCCTCTTTAGCATGGCCTTCAGCTGCTTCCAAAAGATAGTAAAACTCTTCGGGATCAAATTCCTAGAGGAAAAATAATCATCATCATTTTCTCTGTGGAAACTGGTTCCTTAGGGTCTAACATAAAAAGTTCCTTTGCTTCTTCTAATTCCACATATATGGCATGTTTCTACTAAAAACAGTACCTCTTTATTCTACTAGTAGTCTATTAATCTATTCCGATTCTTATACAGTGTAACACAATGTAAGCAATGGAACTGCATGTCACTACTTTAGAGCAATAATTTATATAAATATTATATTCTTTGTCATCAAAACTTCATGTTATACTGAATGAAATTACCTATAAGCAGCAAAAATAAGATTTCAGAGAGAAGACTATCTTTCTCCATGTGTTTGCTTATAAAAATCCTCTACAACTATGTAAATATATTGCACTACACTTTTTACTTCTTAAGTATTAATTTCGAGTATTTCTAATCAATATATATGCATTGTGTTTTATAGAAAATACAATTTAAAAAATCACCAACTTTAGAATGAAGATAAAATTGAAATTTGATTTTAAAAATCTGAGCTTCATTGATCCAATTGTTTCAAATTCAGAAATAAAACATTCTCCTGTGGGAGCTAACTATATTACAACTATCATTTATAACATACCAAAAAGGCAAGCCTCAACAAGGAACAAAACGAACAGAAACTCAAAACACTATGCCCAAGTCCCTTGGAAATACATTTCTTTTACTACCTTTTATAGAGTATAAAAAGAGAAATACATTGAAAGGAGCAAAGCAGATTAACAAAACAATGTGAGCAGGATTTTTTAACACAATTTCTCTCCCTACTGGCATGAATTCATACCAAAACATCTGTTCATGGTTATTGTGTTCTTCGAGGTGTTTGTGCCTACAGGTACAATCCTTAACACAGTAATAGCCATCAGTCACTAATGTAACAAAACAGATTTTTTTCCTCCAGTAGGTCAGCTCTGTCACAAATATCTGTAGAAGCCAGGCAGACTGTTTTGCAACCAAACATAACTCCATGGCATTTCAGACTACATGTTGAGTCACAAGGATCCTGTCCTAAATCCTCAGGCTACTCAGGACTTGGAAAGTCACCATCCCAACCCAGAAGGCAGCTTGAGAAATTTGGTACCATGCTTCATTTTGCAAGCATCAAAACAGCTGCAGCTAAAATGAGGAGCTGCAGCATGTCTGAAATAAAGTATCTTTAGAATTTTCAGTCTTATGGAAACAATCTTAGTTTTACATGTGTCATGAAACAATCTTCGTCATGTACAACCTACTGCAAAGGACTTAACCACAAACCCATGAACTGTCCAACCTGCCTCACTTCAGCCCAAAGTCACAGGATGCTGCAGACCTGCCCAAACATCTGAACCAATAACTAAACAGTACATGCTATTTTAGTCCTAACTCTCCTCATCTTACATGCCATCCCCAGCTGTATCTCTTACATGTTACTCCTTGGCACTAAAACAGCCAACAGCACCATGTTGTGTGCCAAGATTTCTATTTACTTTTGTCATGAAAACATTATCATCTCCTGACCTTCTGCAGTGACAGATAAACAGCTCCTCCTCCTCTTACTAGCAAGACAAGGCAATTTCAAAACAGGTAATTTTAATCATATGAATGTGTGTGTGTGTGTTTGTATGTACAACTATCTAAAGACACACATATACATAGCCAGGTCCAAATAATGAGAAGCAATGAACTTATTTTCTGATCTTCACTTCCAACTCCGTATTTTATTATCCATGTACAAATGGAAAAAAAATATTTTAATGAGTGGCAGTAGCTCTTACCACATATGAAACCATAAAACCTTTATTTGTATGATTATCAAATAAACTGAAATAGGATTTCACATCTATGAACACCTGAGACAAGACCACCATCAGAAAACTTTACCAGCTTTACTGCATGGTATCTGAAATGTCTAATGACCACAAAGCTGGAATTTTTTTCCTACAATTATGAACCTTCTTACAGAGGCTGAAGTTTTCCACACCTAGTATCTATTTCAGACAGATACTCTAAAATACCACACCGTAATATTCAAAAGTTTCCAGAGAGATGCTACAGAAAAAATATCGTTTCTGTAAGTTTACAATTACGTTTATGATCTAGGCTTAACATCTTCTTGCATGAAAAATGTATTGTTGCTTGACTGTATGCCTAAATTTGTTCAAGCTACCCGTATCTGTAGAAACATACAATGCAGGGTTGTCACAACCCAGTTTAAGCCTCCTGAATATTCTGTTTTAAGAGAGAACACTAGAAGCAAGCTGTGCTGGCTTTCCCTGCCACTGCTGCTCTAAAACTCAATCATGAGATACAGTCACATCTGGACTTTGCACTGCTGCTCTTCCACTAACTTCAGCCCAGCATAAGGAGGGGTGCATCTCTACTTTAAGGATAAGGCAGAGCAAGTAGCCTAGGATAAAATCCCAGTGGCAGAAAGCAGGAACTAAGTGAATACAGAGTTGGACTAGATCCCATTAAAACTTAGCACTTAGGGAGAATACACTAATAGGCAAATAGACCACCAAGAGAGAACTTGAATTTGAACCACAGAATCATCACAGTCCAAAGAAACCTTTAAGATAATTCAGTCCAACCATTCACCCAGCACCACCACTGTAACCTCTAAACCACTGAACCATCACCCAGCATGAGATCCAAACACCTCTTGAACAAATCCAGGTAACTCCACCACTTCCTACACAACCTATTCCAATGCCTGGCCACTCTAACAGGGGAAAAAAAATTCAAATATGTAATCTGAATCTCCGCTGTCTCAATTTAAGGCTACTTCTGGTACTACTGCAGGTGCTATATGAGAGAACAGCTCCCACCTGGCACCTTCCTTTCAGGGAGCCGTAAGAGTGATAAGATGCCCCCTGAGCCTACTCTTCTTGAGACTAAACAAACCCAGCTCCCTCAGCTGTTCCTATATACATTTTCTAGACCCTTCATAATTCTTGTTGTCCTTCACTGGACACACTCCAGCACCTCAATTACAAAGCTAATAGAGAATGATGGTGCTGGGAGCAAGGGTTGATGGGAGAAAGCTAGCAAGCCTGTAATGAAAGGTGTAAAGTATTATTAAGAAGTCTTGGTCTGAGTGCCTACAAGACATATTTAAGAGCATTTCTGGATATGTGATAACAGAGAAGGATACAAATCAGAAAGAGAAAACACAAGGATATGAGAAACTGGATGATGTGGAGAAACTTGCAAGCCCTGTAAACAGAGCAGGGAACAACACACTAGACATGGAATGAACTTCTCATGGAAAAGGACCAAGACAAGTTTGGAGTCAACAGCAGAAGCAGGACATGCTAAGATGTCCTTCTCTCTAAAGCCTTCCTTTTTGTTTGTTTTTGTAGTTTTTTTAAAATATCTCACATCTCTTTCATGCTGATTCAGAGCACATACCATTTTTTTTATTTTCCTTCTGAACTGCAAATCATGAACAAAAAAGCAACTGGGAACACTGAGACTTGGTGTTTCCAAAACAAAATAGAGGCAGCTCTCAAAATGCCCGTGGCTGAACGAGCCAGGGTGTGGATTAACTGTGCCCCAGATGAAGGGACTCAGCACAAAGCCAAAATCAGGTTGGAAATACTTACTAGCTAGCTTACTAACTCAGATTCAGTGTGACGCAAATGCAGTTATGACAATTTCAGGCATAACTTGAGTCCAGCAGCCGGCTGGCGTCCACATAAGGCCTGCCAGCCTCAAATAGCTGTATGAAGCATCAATACTGATCTTACATTGGCAAGCAGAGTGGCTCAAAATCAGCTCAGGCTGCCTGCCAGGCCTTTTGGATTCGGGCTGGCTCTGGCATGGTATTTGGGTGTCTACACCATCCTCCTGTGCACACTGTGTTCTGCAAGTGTTTATTAGTTCAACTGAACAACTGAAGTACACTGGCTCCGTGTGTGCAACTTCCCACACCTGAGCCATCCCAGCTCCCACAGCACGGGCAAGAAGCAGAAACACTCTCACAGAGCACACACAAACTAACCCAGTGTGGCAACATCGCTGCTATGCTCATGCATAAATAAATGAACTCTTCTGCTCCTTCTGGTCCCCAGTAAAACACCAACTACCTGTGTATCCAGACAGCCTAATCCCTCTGCTGCTCTTATTGCCAGATCAGGTGCTGCAGAACTGACCTCAAGCTGTTTATAGTTCTGGCAGCTGTTGAGTGCAACAAAATTATGAAACTATTAAGAAATAGTTTCAAAAATCACCAAGCAATTACAGTTCTGGAGCAGTCTTCCCAAGAAATGGAGATGTCTAACAAAGCAACAGAAAAAGCCAACTGGTTTTCAACAGCAGTATCCTCAGTTGATGAGAGTACTCTATACCATAGTATCTGCAAGAGCAGGGAATCAAACAAAACTGCAGGAGGGTCCTGCCAATACACAATATCCAATAATAGAAGTGGAAAGGATCCCACTAACAATGAAGCCCTACCACACTGTTTGACAAGTTCCAAAAATCACTTGTAAAGAGCCTTGACTACTTAGAGAACTGGCTGCACTACTAAGTGAAAAACACTAATTACTAAGCAAAAACATAGTAAGCATGACCTTACCAGGCATTCCAGTAAGCGAGCAGGACGAGCAATAACTATCAAGATTTTGCGAACAAGTTGTTTAATAAATGCCATTTCTCCACTCTCTGATCGCTCTTGCGCCTAAAAGATAAAAATAAAGTCATATTGAACCAAATCACATTCAGTGATTCTTAAAAAAGCAGGGATATTTAGGACATCTGTAGGGTTTGAAGCATATACTTGATATAAACCGTGCATCAATTTCAAGATGCCAGCAGAGATAACAAAGATCTCAGCAACACTAACTTGTGTTCAAATAATCCTAGCTTTAAAACTCTAACACTGTAACAACAAAAATGCCTACAACAGACAAACACCTACTTCTTTTTTTTTTCTTGTTTCTTAAGCTTACAGTGTTATTACCACCAGTTTTGCAAATGGATAGCGTATCAATACAGATCAACACTGATCTATACATGCAGGTTATGCCTCAATTAATAACAATGTTAGGCCAAAATGAAAACTAACATAAATAATAGTAATAGAAATAGAAAAATCCATCCCAAATTCATACTATCTTTTGGTCAGTCATAGGAAAATGACAATTTGCATGCATACACACACACACACACACACACACATATACATATAAATAAAAACCTTTACTTGCAGAAAGGCTTCATTTAAAGATACTTGTAGAAAGGAAGACAATGAAAAACTGAGTTCTACAAAGATTACAAAAGAGGGGGAAGTGCTAGAGAAGAATATATACAGAAAATGTACTTCTAGAAGATTTGAAAACATATGCACAATGGTCTGAGTTGCATTTCAAGTTTCTTTTAAATGCTCCCCTCTAAGAACAAATTACATTATTTAAGGATGCTAGTGAAAGCAAAGCAACTGTGTAATTCTCCTGATTAGAATGTACTAATAGCCCTTGCCTTAAAAACCAAAGCATTCCTTTGCTCTGAAAAATAGCTCACAGACTTAAGTTTCTCAGTGTCTCTTGCTGATTCAAAACCACAAAGAAAATTAAGAAACTAACACTTTAAAAATTATTACTATAGACCAATAAGTACTTTTCCTATAACACATTACATTTTTGAAAAAAACTCTATGAAAATAGGAAGCTATGCATATTGCTTATAATGTAAATACCACAATTTTAAACAACATCAAATATATGAGAGGAATTAATTTGTGGAGTTTAAAAAAGGAAAAGTGTGCAAATATCATCTAGCCCTTTGCAACAGGTTTCAGAACTTAACCTTAACTGGACAGAAGCATAATTCTGAACATTATCAACTCAGCCCAAATAAAACTCTTTTGTAAACAAAACACCTGCCTATTGTAACCACCAACAATTTTAAAGCGCCTTTGTAGAGTTTTATGAACACTAGGTGCCTAGGCGAACAAAAGATTCAATACATATTACATTTAAGGAGGATGAAGCAGGAAAGCATTCAGGTACACTTGATCTTAAAATTCTAAAAGTTTTGGGTAAACCAAGCTGCTTTGACCTAAAGGGAGTCTTCCCCTAGTTAAAGTAACTGCACAGCGTCAAGCAGCAGCAGGAAATGCAGCTTTCTACTGAAGACTGCAGCTGGGAATTAACAACAAATGAATTACATGAAACCAAAGCACAACTAAATGCCCATAACAAAGCTTATGCTAAATGCCCAACCAAAGCATAACTAAATGCCCAAAGAAAATGTTTTCATACTGTCATGCTGTTAACAAGAAGCAAGCAGTGGACTCAAATGTTAAGTCTTCCTTTTTTAAGGTATGTCTTTACAGAACAGGAATCTTTTCCATAATAAACAATTAACATCATAGAATATGACAAAATGAGTGGCTTGGTGATTTTTTTGCTTTATATGCATGGTGGCATGTTTTTTAGCTGGTTTTGAGAGAGGTGTTAGTGAACACATATTCTAAACTCTACTTAATGTGTAGCCATTTTAAGGTATATATTGTTAACAGTGGTTCAGCAAATCCTGGCTTGGACATGTTTTCTGGTATTCTGACCTTATCAACTGGCCAATTCTGCCTGCACTTTGGCATGGCAGAACTATGACCATCTCATAAGAAGGTTATTGGTTCAAAACTTCCTCTTGACTAGTAAGCAAAATCTAAGTATTTTCAATGTCTAAAAAACAGGGTTTCAACAATCCAGAATAAATTTATTGATTTCTTAAATTTTGTTTTGCTGTATGAAGAGAAAAAGTTCAAAAAACAGAAGATTCAGAAATCCTATTTACTGAATAGAAATTAAGAAAAAAGCAGCATAGAAAAACAAGAACAAAAACAAATCCAAACAAAAAAAACCAACCAACCAAAAAAGAAATTTCAAAAAAACCCCACAAAAACTCAACCAAAACTGCTTGTGTATTCAAAAGAAAGCAAAAGACCAATTAAGACAGGGACGGCATCTTAAGATATCAGCTGGAAAAAATTTAAAATAATTTCAAATCTGCTGCTCTATCACATGAACTTTGACTCGTAACATACTATCAAATCCCACACAAATAAATGAGTACATTACATGTTGCACTCATTCTTTTGAAAATGATACATTAATAAACTATAGAAACTTATGTGACAGCATGTTTGTCAAGTTTCAAGTTCTTCTTAATTTAGCTGATTATTCTATGAAAGTTTCAACACATTTAGAAAAGACATTTTTGCTGTTAATCAAAATTTCAGCTATGAGAGGAATGTTACAAATAATTAAACAATAAATAATCTCTCACGAATGGAAAGCTAAAGGTTGCTGTCTGCTTTCTCAACACAGTAGGGCTGATAAAAGGAAAAGTGTGAATGTTACCTCATTTATTTAAAGTAAATGAAATATCCAACCCTGTCTGGGGCTTATGCACACATTTCTGTAAGCAATCTACAACTTGCATTGCAGGACATAGTCCTGTTGTTTCTGGAATCTTTACAACCCATCTATTCCACACCAATATGCTAGGGTGCCTTATAGTTTTTGTAGGAGTCATTATGTAGACTAAAGCATCTTATGAATACCACTTCAACAATTACTTGAGTAAACAGCTGTAATTCAAGACAATATTCAAGAAAACTCTAAGGCAAACAGATTCAAACAATTTTTCAGGCAAACATACAGCAGTCTCACGGATCATACCTCCTGTAGTAATTTGTCTAATTTCTGCTGTAATTCAAGGAAGTATCGTGATGTGATGAGGCCCTGGTGAGATTTATCCAAACAATCTCGAGCCAGTTCTGTGATCTGATGGTGGGTAAAACTGAGCACTCCATCTGCCAGAGGAAGGGTGTTCTCTGGAGAATGATTTGTTATAATATCCTGAAGTTTCTCTTCCATCTGAGCTGTGGCCTATAGAAAAGTAGTTGTTCAACACATTATATCAGCTCTACGTGAAACTAACAGCCTTGAAGTTATTTCTGACTCTAGAACATTTCTGTACTGCCTAAGAATTTACCTAGCTAGAATGCATGAAATTACCAAAGCCAAAAGGCAAGTACACAAAGGCAAAGTGACAGATGACATTTCCCCACACTGCCACTACAGAAAAGCAAACAGCCTTGTTGTTCTACTACGCAGTTCCCCAACTTTGTCTGCCAATGGTGATTAACTGTGCACTAATTTTGTAATAATCATTAACAGAACTAAAAGCTTTTAAGTCAAAGCCAAAGTAGAAATATATATAAAAGAAAAAAGAGAACTCATAGGGGGTCTACTTTTCTCTGCTAAAATTGCAGATACTGACAGCAGAATATAGTCACCACTTTCACAAAGGTTACTCCACAAAAATATTTCACTGATCAGAGTTTGAATGAGGCTCATTTGACTAATTAAAAGCACCACAGGCTCACAGGTCCTGCCAAACGTGTCTGCAGGTTCCCAGATGCATTTGTTTTACAGAACCAACTGTCTGGTTCTCACAGAATTGCAGATGCTTAAAAAAAAACCTTGAAGATGTTATTATTGTTATTATTACTACTACTGCTACTACACAGTAATCCTCCACACCTTAGTTCTTATCTCAAACAGTAAGATGAGTTTTTCACACTTCATATAGTTCCTCGATTACTCTGCAAATCCTGACAAATCTTTCTTTATGTTTATATGAAGAAATGCAAAAGAAGTTTCTCTCTTTTTAACTCACATTTTAGGAACAGTACCTTGTTTTATTTTCCAGGGGTAACTAAAATCCTAGGAGCAACTGAGGGTATAGTGCTTCAAGCTGTGCACACACACCTGCACCTAGGAACTCATCTGTGTCTCAAGATCTCTGGACAGGAAAGCAAAGCATCCTCCTATCTCATAGTCAAACCCCCACATCTGTGTACTAGTGCATTAGATCAGTGCATATAATGCATATACATGCAGGTAAAGTATATAGAAAGAGTCTGGGAAAATGAAGAAATGGACTAACCAAGGGAATCTGCTGGTATATCACAGCAGATGATTCTCAAGACTTAGCACTAGAAACTGCTTTCAGTTTACTAATGCGGTATGCATTTACCCCAAGTACACCACCTATTGAAACCCAATGTATCATCAGATTCCAATCAGCAGAATATTTTACCAGCATGATTAATTTCAAAACCAGTTTGGCAGCGTTGCCAAATGAACTTCCAGTTCTCAGCCAGAGTTTTCTTTATCATGATTTTATCGTTTCAGTAAGAGATCAGTGATGCTTTATGGAAGCCATTACAGGGCTGGATCATCACTTCCCATAACAAGAGCATCACTTGCTTAAAACCTATGTTGCCTACCCATTTAGATACTGGGTATCTTAAATATATTTCATTACCTTGGGGAACCTTTCTTTGTAGACATGGTTCATCATAATTATTTCATTGTCACAGCAAGCAGGAGAACGTCCAGGGCTGCAAGCAAAGCAAAATATTCCTTTACACTTATCCCAGCATGAACTACAGTTAGTTCTTATATTTTTGTATGATTTATTTGCAACAAAAAGTCAGCACAGACTTCACTGGAAAGGTACAGTCTGCAATCAATAGTACACTTAAGTTCCTTTCTGCTATTTCTGTTCAAGTCTTCATGATTTTTTAATGTACTTGACATCTAACTGCTAACCATGTTATTCTCCTAGTTTGTAAATGTACTTCAAGGCAGATGAAGCCTGGTGAACATTATCTTTTCTTCAGAACGGTAACACAGATCTTTTTAACTGGTCTTACACCTGTACCTTTGAAGATTAGATACAATCAAAACAGCAAGATCTAACCAAGAACTCTGGTAGCTGCAAGTGAAAAAGTACAAAATGAATTTGTTTGAGTTTTGTTCGTTTTTCTAAATGAATAATTTGAAAAAAATATATCAAAACAATCTATTTTCAATCTGACTAGCAGATAAAGGCAGTAACTTCCTACAAATAATGTCATAAATATGCACTTGTTAAACAAAGCTGGTGCACTGTGCCTGTAAAAAAAAGGACAAGACTTTGAGGAAAAGAATTCATGAAAGATACCCACAGACCTCACAAACCTACAAAATTACTTTTTGCTATCATGAGCCTCACTGTATACTACAAAGCCCGTTAAAAAAATCTCAATACAGATTTCCAGGTGTTGGTGATTCTGGCCCATTCAATCTGTCTAGAAGGTCTGGTCTAGTGGAAATGTCCCTGCTCACAGCAGAGGGGTTGAAACGAGATGATCTTTAAGGTCCCTTCCAAGTTACATCATTCTGTGAATCTAAATCTGCCTTCTGGTATTCTTAAAGATCAAAACTGAACAGTAAACTCTGTCACGGATATCACAACAGCGAATCCTTGAACTGATACAGGCAGCCTCTTACAGACATGCACAGGCTACTACTAAGAAGAGAGCAGGTACACAGATTCAAAAAAGGAATACTACAATTACATCATTAATGACTAGATCATCAAGACAGTCTCTGCAGGTTAGCTGTCTTCACATTAAGACTGATCTTAACGATATTTACCACTAAAGTACGTCATGATCAAAACCAGAACAAGTATTTAAAGGACTATTCTTCATTCAGCCTCAGTTACATATGCATTTCAGCCATTTCAAAAACTAGTACATATCCCCAATGTAAAACACCATAATGCTACCCACAATACGTGAATTTAGGTCCCGCCCCTGTTTTCAGATACAAAAACTCACCTGAGACTTCGGGACCGAGGGCGCATTGCAGTCGTCCTGCACCTGTTATCACTGGCAATGCTCTCAGTGGTACAGAAATGTTTAGACAAAAAATGTAGTTCATCAGGTGTTGGTTGGTATGGTAACTGGTGTAGCTTCTCTTGGGATGAGCAGGATGACTGAGAGAGCACAAGAAAACAGATGCTTCCATCAGAGTGAAAAAAGACCATTTTCAGGAGCATATTTGGTGCTCACAAATAATTAATAATGTAATTTAAATTAAAAATTATAGTTACTGTTTCTCGTGCCTGACTACCAATTTAAAGAAGAAAATAAATAATTACTCAAACTCATGAGCTAAGTATAGAGTAAATATTAAGAAAAAGAACCACTTCAGTTCCAGAAGACACACTGCATTTCAAAAATTTAAATTTCCTAAGGCAAAGGTGATGTCTGATGTCAATGATACACAAGAATAGCTAAAATGGAGTCTGCTGAAAATTAATTATTGGAATAGGATGGCCTAAGTATGGTAACCATAAAGTACAACTTATTGCCACAGTGCCAATTGTAAATCTTCATAATAAAGGTACATTATCTATATTTAAGACATTACTAATGCTCTTATAAATACATTTAAATACTATCTAAAATGTTGCTGAAAAAATTAAAACACTAATATCTTATAAAAAACTGTACTCTGAAAATAGAGTGAGAGAACTCAATACATTTATCAAGACTGGCTATATGGCTGACAAAAAGCGAACAGAATTACAGTAAAACCATCCATTTAGTATAAAACTGGAAGATATGGACAGGTATGAAAATGGCAGTGCTACCATGATAACCACCCTTGCAACATTTCATGTACAGAGCTGCATTACATAAGCCATCCAAATTACCATACTATGTTCTTTAAGGGTTTCTATGCAGGTCTACCTGAGCCACGCTAGATCCTTGGAGGTAGAACTTTGAACTTTTCTGTGAACCTGGATCTGGTACCCTTTTTATAGAACACATACACAGTTCAAATCATTAACAATCAGTCTTGCTAATGTGGACTGACAAACATAGAGAAATGTTCTACTGTTTCTGGTACCAAAATCAGTTTCCAAGTCAGCTGATTTGTAAATATTCTTGTATGACTGCACAAAGCTGCTTAGTACCATGCAGACATTCCCTGTATTTTACCTGCAGAAGGGAAGAAGTTGAAAAACTTGGATATATTTCTGGAGCTCTTCAGTCTCTAGCTGTATTTCTCAATAAAATTAATTTCTTCTGTGTATCAATTTACATGTGCCCATTACTGCTTATCTGACTTCTCATATTGAACACCAAGGCCCCCGCCTGGGTGCTCTTTTAAAGGAGGCAAACACAGTAAAGAGTTTCTCTGTTACATCATTTCTAGTGAGGGAAATCAATACACTTCTGTAATGTACAAATATTCCCCTGCATTGCTAAGATCAGGAGATAATAACCGGGCTGGTAAGCACAGAAACTAGGAAGTAGTTTTAATCTTCTGGCAACTTGTGCAGTCAAGGCTAATATCCTAACTCTTAGAAGCAAAAGAGAAGTTTTCTCACACTAGATCTCATTAAGTTGTCTCCTAAACGCAAAAAAGAATAAAACCCACTGTCAGAAAAGGCTAAGAAGGACTGGTCTACATGGGAATGCTGCACCACATCAGAACAAGCTGAAGTTGGCAAGACTGTGTTACCTTGCTTTGCTGCGGGCTAAGAGGCATGCACACCAAGAATTTACCACAGCTCATCGGATAGGTAGTAACTTGTTGACTTACAGTAACTCATGCATGAAATTCTGCCTTAGCACATTACCATGCATAATTCAGCATACAGCATAGGTAAGGTAAGCTCTTTCTTATCTCACACTGTAGCAGTTAGTTGCAGTTAGCCTGTTATCCCACAGCCATGCTCTGTAAAATAAAAGACACTGTAGCACTGGAGAATCTCCCAATATAGAGCATCACAGGCGGCTATTCCTCTAAAATAATTCTCCATCTCTTTGGTTTCAGGGGATTATGGGAAGATCGGCGGGAAAATAACTCATATCACACTTCTCCTCATATAAGGTACCACAGAGTTTAGATCAAACATGACTGAACAGAGAATCTTCCTAACGCTAACCACTCTCAGTTGTATCAGGACCATCACAGGCACAAAGTACATTTTTTGGTGATCTAAATTTTTATTTCAGTACAAATCCAAATTCTTACAGCAAAATTCTAAACAAAATAGTTCTCCTAGCATTCTACAATTAATGCTCCAAATATCACACAGGAGTTAAAATATTTTTAATATGTTCAACTGTAGTGCATTATGGAAACGTAAATGTTCTTCTGAAACAGAAATGCAGGTTTGAAAAATTTGCAGCTTGCCTCAGTTCAACATTTTTATGAGGCTTGCTCTCCTGGAAGACACAATCATCTCAACTGCATTGTCTAACTGCCAAGATTTGATCCTACTGTGTTAGAATAAGATACACCAATAGCTTCTTTCCAACTAAATAATCAAGCAGAAGGTATTTTAATTTTGATTTTGTTGTAATAACCGGTATTTGTGGTACTTGCACCACTTCTAAACCCACAGCCTTCCATTAAATTGGTAATTCTATCCATCCCATCACTTTCAATATTAAAAAACAAACAAAAAAAACCTGGGTAACAAACGGTGAGCTACACTCACCTCAGCATAACTGTGGTAACTACAGACTTTGGCCCCTACTTTGACTTTCACTTGCTTATGAAAAACAAACTTGTGCTCTAATGCGATGTGTAAAAATTCTTTCTGCTCGCTGGTTGATACATGTCTAGATTAATGTTAATTTTATTTATTCATCACTGAAAAGGGAGTGTTTCATATGTACATTTACATATGTTGTATGAACTGGCCTCTCATATCCTCTAAGAATAAGTAATGATGTGGAGAAGAGTGAACTGTGCTAGCTCTTCCAGATTATGAAAATATACATAAAATCAATTAGATGGGTACACTCCTAAGTTTGGTTCTGTGATTCACATATATCATCCAGGGGCAAAAGAAGAAAATTAAAAACATCTCCAAGAAGTGTCACTGGATTTAGAATCCAAAAGCTATCCAAGTGCTTTTGCAGGGCTTATCAGCTATAGCAAATTCTCGGGCAAAACAGAAAAAGAAACTAACCATGAGATACTGCAGAAGCCAAGACAATAAAGGCCAGTGTGCTTGTCTGAAGCACCAATAGCAGGGTGGCTGTGGCACCAACCAAGGACTTTAGGGAACAACAGCCAAGGACTGTTGGCAATAACATGCTGTGAGAAAGGACAAGATGTGACTGGACAAGGGGCCACACAGAGGTAGGACAGCACTTTTCTGGGACAAAGGTCTTAGATCTACCTCCTGGAGATAACCACAGCTCAGTACAGCACAGACAGAGAAATGAGGTGGAGAAGCAAGCACAGGGGGGAATGGGGGGAAATCAAGACTGCCAAAGACCTCTGAAGCTCTCCAACCCCTTTCCACAAGAACCCGAAAGACTCAAAGTGATCACTAATTTGCATAGAAAGTGAGAAACCCACCTTCAGGGTGGCAACAGCTTCTCTATAAATGGTATCCCTCCCAAGCCTCAGGCATCCCCAGGATCCTGAGATATCCCAGCAGCTGGACTAATGCTGGAACCAGGACTGTGATCTCTTCCTCCCCACTCGCCACCCCTTTTGTTTCTTTTTTTCTTTCCTTCCCACCCCACCCCTTTATGCAAAACCCACTGACATGTGCTTATAGAGCAGGTCAGAGACTAATACAGCAGTTTCTATGCCAAGCGTGTAATTTACAAATATAATACAGTGAGTTTTTGTGGATAATTTGAATTCTGTAATTTCTTTCAACCACAAGTATTTAGCAATCTTGGGTGATTCTTTACTCTCAAGAGTAGGCAGCAGTCTAACCCAGGACAGGTATTTATGGCATCAATTCTCTACTGCTGATTTCTTCAACATAATTAAAATGTATTTATTGGAAAAACGGGTTTATTTCCACAAGTAAGAAACTGTTTACTCAATGGTAGGAAAGACATATAAGTATGTTATTTTTTATATATTCTAGTCAGAAATAATCATGGGGTAGGTCAACAATGATGTATTACAGGAATTAAGACATCTAAGTCCATAAATGCATGGACAGCAAATGCAAATACCATGTAAAACTGCTCCATATGCCAGGATGCCTACAGCAGCTAGTGAACTTAAGGGGGCAAGAAAGTATATTAATTAGAATTACCATATCAAAACTGAAGGTATCAAAGAAATTAATATGGACAGAAAATTAGAACTGTATTTTGATCTGGTTTTGACACAGCTTTTAATCTCCTTTCTAGCACAAGTCTGTTTCTTGCAATAGGGACAGCGTTTCTACAGCAAATCCTTTATTTGATATAAACTCCTTTATGTCAATATATTTTAGGTGAAGAGCACAGCATATCTGATCTAGTTCCAATAACAGGTATACAAACACGCCCTAATGAAAACTGCTTACAGAATTAATGTGAAACCAAGGAATTTACTTAGCAAAAGTAACATCTACACAGAAAAGAAAGCAGAGGTCAAAATTAGGGCTTTAGAGAACAATTCTTAAGAGATATGAAATTACTCAATATGGTTTAAGACAGATAGAACTGTCCTTCCAGAAATCTTTGTGGGCAAAAATAAAATAAGAGTTGATCGTATCACAAAATGGTTGTATTTCACCATTGTACGGAACATGGAACTCTACTGTTTCACAAGAGAAACTAACAAACCCACTGGAAGTAGAAAGAGAAAGCCTATTTAAATTGTCAAAGAAACAGCTTAAAAAAATCAGTTATTATCCATTCAGTAAAATGTGCTATTCATAAGAGGTAAAACACCTTTTATAGGCATATAAGGCATAAAACATTAAAGAGCCATAGTTAGATCTACACACACCATCACTTCCACTGCAGTGATGTGCTCTGACTGTCAAAATGTTAACTATTTGCTATTTCCAAAGCAGGCTTTCTCTACAGGCTCTATCTCCACAGCCTCTAGGTGTGACTACCACAACCAAGAGCTCTGCTCCAGGTTGTAACAGTCGTTCCTCTCCAGTGCAGAGAGGTACTAATACACAAAGTAGAGGCTGGTATTTCTGTCACAGCTAGCTCCCAAGTCCTGGAGCAGGATCCAAGGCACTGCTGTGGCATATGAGATGCACAGGTATGGCAGGGGCTGACACAAGACTGACAGAAGCGAGCCTGAGGGGAGCTGAGCCGAGCCCAGCTGAATACTGACAATGACAGCTAAGCCCAGCAGTCTGGAAGCAGACAGCAAGACATGGACAACCCAGCTTTTTTGGGGATTTGTCCCTGTCATGGTCTGAGCCTGGCGAAATGCCAGTGCTTCCATGAGAAAACCTCTTTTCCTGGTATCTGCTGTGAGATGTGATCAGAGACAGAGAAGAGCAGGCTCTAACTTATGATTGAAAGGAAAAAAAAACTTTATTAACATAGAACTACAGGGAAAAAAAACCACACAGAACACGGGATGAAAACCTTCCAAATTTCCTCCTCCTCCCCCCACCAAATTTCTTAATTCCGCTGCCACCCTTTGGATAATCAATTCTCAGTTCTTTGAGAAGAGAGGAGTCCCTCTTGCACCACAGACTTCACCCAGGAAACAGTCGAAACTTCTCGTGTCTCTGTGTCACGTGTGGCACCGCCCGGAGAACATTTTGCCATCGTGACCTCTTCCTTCCATGTCCAGTGCTCTCACCACTGCACATGGACCAGAGCTGCTTCTAGGGTTTTTCCCTTTAAGGATGCTTTGTCCAGTTCCAAAAAAGAGCACAGTCCCTCTCCTTTTGGGACACCTGTCCCCCCCATGTTTCACCCCCTGGGGCTGAGGGGTCTCTCGAACAGAGATCATCTTCCTCTTCTTCTTCATCAAAGACGGAGGGCACCACCACAACCCTCCTCCACCCTTCGTCTCTGTTCACACACTCTCACATCACCGCACTCTCCTGGCTCTGAGCCATTGCCTCCCCCTAGGATGCAGTCTCTGTGTCACAGGAACTCAAGGGTTCTGTCCATAGCTATCCAAGAAAAGTCCAGCCAAAAGCCACTCCATCATCTCCTCCCACCTAGAATTCTTCTCAACTTTTCTCAATCTCACCAACTCCAGGAGGAATCAGCATTTGCAAGGTTTCCATCGTCCCAAGAAGGGTTAAAAGTCCCAGGCTCTGCCGATTTGGTTCATGAACTCCCACGGCTGGCTGCCCTGCTGGCCACCCCCCCCTTCTCCTTCACTCCAGCCGTGCTATCACAAGCACAGTCTGCTCTCCTCTCTCTCCCTCCGGGGGGGGGAATGGGGGATGGCTGCCCGAAGCCCTCGCAGTGCAGTGCTCTCCTCCACCCTTCGGCCCAGGCCTGGCCTACCTCCCTCCGGCCACAAGGCTCCCCTTCCCCCTGCCCAGCTCGGAGCTGGACAGGGGAGAGGTCTCCTTTGGTCCAGGGCCGGAACTCAAAAAGGAACTTCCAGTGGGAGTTCACAGCTTTTAACCCCTGTGTTCTCAGAGGCGTATCCATGCCCTCAGTGGACAAACCAGGTGCCAATATTAAAATCTGGACACCGATTGGCGTGACCACACCATCCCAAAAAACTATTTCCTCTCAAACCACGACAGTCCCTCATGGTTTCTTTTTCTGGCCTCAGGTATGGGGAAAGCAAGCCGCAGAGAGCAAATGCCATCTTGTCTTGTTATCTCAGCAGCCACACAGAACTGAGTTGAGGTGCTGAACACCTTTTGTGTGTTAAGCACTTTCTCTTTTGTAAATTTTGTTATCAATATTGTTGCCATTACTGTGCATTTCCTACTCCTTAGCAGTTGGTTTTCTGCTGTTTCCTCAAATCATAGTCTCTGCTGTTGTTAACTCAACCCATAGTCTCTGCCTTTATCCCCCTCTCACTGAGCATGGTGGGGAAAATGGGGGTGGCCTATCCGGAGTTTAATTCCCAGCTGTTTTTTTAAACCTCCACAATCACACTGAAACAACTGGTCAAAAAGGTAAAAATTAATAAGTTAAACTTATTCTATTATGCATCCCAAAGAATTCCTTTTATTCTGATTACAGCCATCTGAAAGGCTAGGTATCTAACCTATTATCATGCACTAACATCTCACAATTGCCAAAGGAAAAGAAAGGCTAATGTATGATACATCTCATCCTAAGACAGCAGTCTAACCCAGGACAGATGAATCATGCCATAGACAGTTTCTCTTTCTTTTTGTCATCAAGGCAGCCTCAGTTAAGACTTGATATCTATGGTTAAAATAAGGCAGATCAAAAGGGAGCAGCTGAACACTATTCACTACCAAAAAGTATCTCTAAGCAAAGTACATATTGTGTAAAGTTTTCTTCTATTTCAGGGAAGTAAAGCAGTTTCCTATCCCATGTTAGTTCTAAGTCTGTCAAATAAAACAAAACCTACATTGTCTTCTCCTAAGAGAAGCATGCTATATTTGAGAAGATAAAGCGTGCAAACCGTATTTATCAGCACAGCAAAACAGATACTTACAGAAACAGTTGAGCTGGGTGTATTTGTACCATAGCCAGAAGAAGGGAGAGAAGCCAAAGACCAGCGGCGACCATCAGTCCTGGAAGTTATAAAATGGAGGTGAGTCAAATGAACACTGCAGTATCCTAATGCAGTAACATCTGCTGAAGTATTACTGTCTAAAACTGCATCCCAAAAGCATGATACATATAGGGGTTTTAACAAACAGTATACTTTCACAGGGCACCACAGTTAACAAGCATTCACCAAGCATCCTTTGCCAAGGATGAATTATTTTTAATGTGGTTTTCTTTATAGTTAAAAATCTATGAGATGAAACAACCACAAAGAGAATGAATAGGTCCACAGAACTGGTATCTAATACAAATGGAAAAGGACAAAAAGTTCAAACTTTTAGGAACATCACACGAAAATTAATGAGAAGCAAATTAAAAAATTTGTGAACAAATGCAGACCACTGTGCTCTGAACCACAGAATAACCATCACATTCTGATTGATAAAAAGGGTAGTGCATTCTTCAGTGGCATCAGCAGAGGGTATCAGCAAACTAGCAGGCTAATGATTAGGTAAAACCAAACCTAAATGTTAAATGTTACATACATGAATCAGGAAAAACAAATCTTCAGGAAAAAATCATGCTCACTCCGAATAAAAAAATAAACACACAGATTATAACCAAAACACAATTTATGTTCTTCATTGTCTGAGGTGATCTACACAAAGACAACATGGAACTTTAACATTCGAAGTGGCAAACAAAAAACCAGCTATGAGAGAATGTTTGGATTTTTGAGAAGGTAGAATTTACCTGTCATTTCGATGCCCATGACTGCAATACAATTGAATCAAATATGTTAAAGAAAAAGTAAAATAATATATAAATAACAAAACAGGCCAAGTTTTTATTAATAAACAGTATGACAGTACAGAAAGAAGAACTGAAAACCTGTTTTACAAAGACCATCTCCCAAGTCTGATGGACACAGTAAGTAAAATTCTGAAGAACTGAAGCTTAATTGAAGTGTATTTTCGAAAAACTGAAGTCATGTCAAATCAGGATCTTAAAAGTATTGGTGCAGAAGTTTAAGAGGTCCCTTCCTTCAAGCTAATAGTCTAAAAAGCCCCTTGCTTCTTTCCAATATATCCACTAATTCATCCACAAACTACAATCAAAACTCTGGGACTTTGTATACATGAAGCTTAAGAAAAGGAAGTACAGTACATTATTAGTATTATAATATGAAAAGCACATGTGCTAGAGACTGCTAATTGTGTCAAATACTGAACTCTGGAAAAAACTTCCACCTCTGCCATAATCTTGTTCTTAATTCTCTTCTTTACCCAGGTATGGAAGAGATACCTCCAGATGAAAGTAGTTTTCTAAAAGGAGTTTCCTATTCATTTGGCTTAGCTGTTCACAATTGAAAGAACTTAGGCAGTACTTAAAAATGGGTGAGACCCATGTATTCTGCATCTGTGAGAAAGAAACTATTTATTAATTGAGAAACTCACAGTGAACAGGGTATTTTAAACACACAGAGTGGTTGTCAAGGGTGCAGACAGGCTACCCCAGAAATTTATCTGGGAGGCTAACATGGCCAAACAGAAGGCATTCATAAGGGATTATGGGAAAAAAGCCCCTACAGCATTTTCCCCTGGACTCTTGCTACACCACTTGCTTCTGTCCTAAAGTATGGCTTTACTCCAGCAGCTCTAGCAGGGCAGCCTGTCACCTACTCACAGGTTCGTAGATGCTGGACTTGTATGTACAACAGAAGCGCTGACTTCCAGAGACACAGTCTATTTCTGGGCACTGATCACCCCACCAGACATGGGCAGAGGAAAGTGAATCTCCAGATTGATTCCAAGGTGCTGGGGAAGGCTGCCTCCAGCCCTGCTGACCAGCTGGAAGCACAGGGCCACCTCCCTGAGGCAGCTCCCTTTCCTGCGGCTGCTGCATGGCATGGCCCGTGCGTGATGAGAAGTGGCTACACTGAGGAAGCGGCTTCACAGAAGGTCTCAAATAATTTCCTTTGCCTCCCTCTCTCTTCCTCACACTGTCTCAGCTTTTTGGTATCCCCAATGACCTGGTGGCAGTGGATAAAAAAGGAGTATCCATACCCATACACCTTTGCCCCAGCTCCTTCAACCTGCTCTATATATCACCCTTGTCCTTCCCCTCCTTTGTATACCTAATAAATTTACAAAATATTACAAAAAAGGCATAAAGTCAGAAGTCTGCTCTCATTAATCATAGTGCATTTTACTATGAAAATTCATCCTACAACAACTTACACGAAAACAACCACAACAAACATACCAAATTCATAAGGAAAAAAGTTGCATCAAGGCAGTTTTTAACTTCACTGCCATCAAGCATTTTCAATTTAAACACAGAACAAAATCAGTTTCCACAGAAAATTGCTCTAAATGTTTCTTGAATCCCACTGGAGTGGTGAGGTATTTTTAAATCAGAGAAATTTTCTTCAGTTAAAGAATCTATTTAAAGCCCATTACAGGGCTCTAGAGAGGTCAAAATCCAAAGGAAACACAGGAAGACAAATCCTTTTTTTCCATTAATTCTGAATTCTAAGGTTTGCAAAAGTATAATGTGTTAAACTTTCTCTTGATTATGGGTGGGGAAGAAAAACTATTTCCCGGCTGCTGTATTTCTAAGCAGCTTGATCTTTCACATCTGCTTTCTCCATTATCATCTATTTCTGGATTTAATGAATCTTTCTAAAAATACGCTCACAAACAAATGTAATCTCTGAAGAGATAGTATCTCCAACAAAATGAAAACTATCAAGAGGGAGTAGATTGAAAGAAATATTCAGCTTTCTTAATATAATTGAAGAAGCAGCATCATAAGCTAATAGATCTACTGTCACAAATTAACTACATTCAGATTTAAAAATTATGCAAGCTTTCACCCCTTTGCAGCTTTAAAAAAAAAAAAGTTAAGCCATTTTCTTGCATTTACTTTTGAGAATTTTTGTGTGCTACTTTACTGATCTCCCAAAATAAAGTAGCTGAAACTTTACAGGGAAGTTATAAAACTCAGTGCAAACCCATCAGTTACATGCCTGACACTGCTCAAACATTCCAATTTCATTTTTTAAATATATATACACCTGGCTAAACATATAAACTGCTTATCTTCATAGACATAAGAGTTAATGAACATATTATTTGCAGTAGGGTGACAATGTGCTAAGTAATGGGGAACCACACTGGCACAAATAGGCAGTCTCCCACGACATGCTATCAACTTTGGTTATGGTTCATTTAATAATAATTTACTTCATAAATCACTTCAAATTCACTTTAGATCTCCAAAAATTCTACTAACAGTAATTAATCCTCACAACACTCCTGTGACAATGCTTATTGTCTCACAGACATTGGTACAGATATTGAAAGAGGTCAATGACAGGTATTCAAGGTATGGTAATGGTATTGCTGCTGTCAGTAAAATCAGGACCTGTATTAGAGTGAACTTAAAAGCAATGCACTTCTTATATCATTAAAAAAATATAGGAAGAAACCTTCAAGTAGTCTAAAATTTCTCCACATCTCAGTAGGTAAGACGATAATGTCTGAATCAGATTCATTACAATTAAATCATTATTCTGTTTTTTAAATTAAAAAATATATGATCACATTGCATCGCACATTCAATAGTTTGTTGCCACTGAGGTTTAAAATGGTTTACAAAAATGAGCTAATGCTTATTATTCTAAGTGACAGACCTGACAGATGTATTTACAATCACCTTTTGTATCAGCATACAACATTTCCTCTATGCAAAATGTGTGCTGAATACTACAAACAACCTCTTACCTTCGTGCAAAAGAAAAGTGGGCTGAGGCACTGGGAGAGAAATTCCTAGGGCTATCTTGAGGACTGTTTCCTGTTGAAGATGATACAAAAAAAAATTATTATTAGATGGTGGGGGTGAAGAGAAGTCATTAAAAACATTCAGATGTATTAATGCATGCATTTCCAGTGGGTTAGAAATGAATTTCAGAATTTTTTCTTTCACAGCCTCTCTGACAATAAATTCTGAAACAGAATCTTATTTTGACTCATGTTTCATTTATACTGAGTTTTAGTGACTGGATTTTGCAACTCACAGAGAATAGTTCATTAAGCCTTTCATTTGAAAATCTCAAAACGATAATAAAGAAATCAGTACATTAGCTTGAAAGGACAGGTTTTTAATGTCACAAAAAATATTTTTTTTTAAAATATCATACAAAACAATAAAAGATAGAAAAATCATTATCAAACAGATTTAGCCCATATGTGAAGTCTCTACAGCACTTCCACAGGCTTCCTTGCAATTTTTTTTTTCACTGCTCATTTTTTTCTATCTCCAAAACAAACAAGCAGGCAAAACACACAGAACTGAACTTTTTTACCCTTAACTGCATTTTGTGAAAAGGTTTCAACTACTCCTTTCTACTAGAACACCCAACCTCCTGCAGACCAGCATGAGTGCATGAGTGCAGAAAGGCAGCAGCTGCTGAGAGCTGCTTCTGCCATCTCCACCCCTTAGCCTGTACAGTTATGTATGGAGAAACTGTGTTTCTTCCTTTAGAAAGAATAAAAATTACCTCTAAAATAACCCAAAAACCTACAAAATAACTCCCAAACCTACAAAATAAACCTCCAAACACACACAAAGACCCCCAAACGCCAAATTAAAAAACCCCAAACAACCCCTCCCCAACTCCCCCCCCCAAAAAAGCCAAAAAGGATTCAATTTAAAGTAGTACTAGCATACACCTAACAATCAATCTTTCCTTAAATTTTTATTTAAAATGACTGTAGCAGCAATACATGAAAAGAGAAAAAAAATAATGCATTTGTTGTAGCATTTTATTTTTGGACATAAATGAGACTGAAACAAAAGCAATTGATAAAAAAATAGCCCCTATGTAGCCAGCTAGAAACAACATGAAACTTTTGAGGGAAAAATTACTACCTATGTGTGAAAAGGCCAGAACAAAAAATTGAGTTCTTAAAGGGCTTCAAGTGGCCTTGACTGCTATTCAAAGGTTTGAATTAACATTGCATTTACAACAGTGATGCCCAAACCAGATTGCATTAATTCTATAAGGGAAAGCATAATCATTGAGTGATTGGGCAGCAAACACAGCAATCAACACACATCCCCACACTACCCCCACCCCCCCACCCCCGTTTTGTCTAGAAGCAGATGCAAGATGCTTTTTGAGCTGTGCTGAGAAGCTTTTGCAGCTGCTCTTTCCACAGCCTCAAAAGACATGGATTCCACTCTCACTGGCCAATACCCCCAAGTTTTTTTTACCCATTAATCTATCACAGCAGAATTATGCTTTTCCTACATTCTCTGCATCCCCTCAAGACCCCAGCTTCTCCATTACCCTTCAGACACTTCTGAGGGCCTCAATAATTTCAAGGTGGCAAGAATTTTCATTTCTGAATGAGTTGGAGCAGAGGGAATCTGAAGCCACAGATTCCAATCTTTACTTGGGGACTAAAAAAAATTTATTTTTACCCTGCATCAACTGTAAACACCAAATTACTGAGAGCAACAGTTCATTCAATTTAACAGCTAAGTGGATTTCTTTTTCTGCTACCATAAATTATTTAACAAAGATAAGCAAAAAAAAAAAAAAAAAAAAAAAAAAAGTAACACTGTGCAGACAAAACACAGTCACCACAAACTTTAAATGCTGCACTAGAAAAACATCAGCTGTAATCTAGAGTGTGTTGTGGCTTAGATAAGCAAAAAAGACAAAGAAGCTACCTTGAACTCTGGCAGAAGAGCACAGAATCAGTCTCAACACACTGGGACAACAGCTTTTGAAAGGAAACAGTTTCACAAATCAGAATATGGGGCTTTGTAAACCAATTCCTTTTTTTCTCTAGCTGCAGTTATATGGATATAAACATGTTTTTAGCACACATCAAGGATATACCTTATTGTCTATAAGTTAAAATATACAAAAACTTCATAAAGAAGAAAAAAATATGATTAAATAATGCTGCAATTTTATACCTATCAGTGTGAATTTGGATTTGTGGAGTCACAATGCTACAAACTATGTTGCTAGAATCAACACAGATCACTTCCTTACAGCAAAACCTTAAGAAGTCAAAGTCTTACTCAGGAAGAGCATCAGATCCTGTTATTAGGAAAATCAACTTGCAAGCATGACTTTCAATAGCAAATCAGCTTTTAAAATAACAAGACTGGTGACGCCATATACATAATACCTGGATACTAAATCCTGAAGGTTTATCTAGAAATTTTAAGACCTCAGACAAACCTAGAAACAAAGAATGAGAATACAAACCCCTAATGACTGCAGAAACAGCAAGTGCTATTACAGGCGTGAGGTATAGTATTCCAGAGGAGCAAGACAGGTTGGAAGCAGAGTCCTACAAGCGACCTCCATCCATCAAGGCATTCACCCCCCAACTGCAAGTCAATACCTGGGAGACTTTCAAATAAAACCCAGTGCTAGTTAGCTCTCTGTCCATATGCGCAAGACTTGCTGATGAGTCAAAGCCTACTGTTCTTTGAAATCTGCTTGTATTTTATGTTTTAGTCCTAGAGTATCTCTAGGTGACTGAGATTACTGCCCAAGTGTCTGATTTAGTAAAGTAAACTGGACTGGTGGTCAGACATTAGATAATTAACTCCAGCATCCTCTGGGAGACACAATGAATAGGCAATTAATGTAACAAAACAATACTCTGCTTCATAACAATACACAGGGTGGCTCATTTTGCAAGCACCTATTGTTAAGAAAACTGCATCAAGACAAACTGTGATTGTTTTGCAAGTAGCTTCAAGAAATCCTGTGTCTTTGCCACTGAGGGAAGATATTTCAAATTTTTTTACAACAGCATATTACAATCACTCATATTATTAATGTACTTTTAATAGGTGCCTACCTACAAAACAAAATGTTTCAGATGCAATGACCTTCTGTTAGTATGGAGAGAATTCCAGACTAATGGTAATTGTTATCCCAAATTCCTGATGGATCAAGGACAAATCCAGTTCCAATTTTTTTAAAAATGTATCACAGTACATCAGTGCCCCATTAATAAAACAATGCATTGTACATTCCTCTGTGTCAGTTTACAAGGTGATGAGCCCCGATTGTGAACTGAGTAATATACAAGACATCATTCACCTGCAGTTACAACAGCTCTGACTTTCTTACCATAACAAACTACATCACTCAGCAGAACATACAGTTGGGCAGTAGAATCATTCTGAATACTTCTGCAGGTGCTTTCCAAAAAGTGAGGAACTCAGGCTACTATTTTCATGTGAGGAGCTCAGACTATTTAAAAATCTGGATTAACTATACCTGAAAACAGCAAAAAACCTGCCCCACCTATGGCAAGGAAGGTCTGTATAATCCTTAAATCCATCTGCAAGAAAGCTCTACATGTTCCAACCACTATTTAAAAACTGCGAGTACTTTTTTTTACAGGATTTAATTTCTATCTGCATGTAACTTACCATTTACAGAAGAGTTTCTTCTTCTGTCCTTAAACTAGCAGAAGATTATTTGAAATTTCCATAACCACTAACTGCACCCAAAAGAAAGGCTCAATAAAAAGTTTTGATTTAGCAAATCTGTTTTTGTAATTCTAAATGTGACAGTAGTCAGAGTAATTGATATACTGCATTAGTTTTCTTTCAAAATCTGACATTCAGAACCCTGCTTTACATCCCAGCTTTTAGCATTTCCATACTTCACCACAAAAACACCCTACGGGGCCTCATTTATTTACAAGCATAGTCTTTCTTTTCCTTGAAATATATGGTGCAAACAGCTTTGTTGATTACTATGCTTCAATGTTGCTAACTAAACTACATCTCTCAAACAGAATTATCTGATGCAGTGAGCCCTGACATAGTGAGAGCAGACTATGAACAGCCACCACTTCACCAATGTCTACCTAAAAGCCTGAAAAATCCTAGAAAAGTAGAGGCAAAACCTTCTTGAACTTTAATTTTGCTTTAGGGAATTGCATCAAGTAATCCCACTGTGAAAGTCTGATGTCTCAAGGCATTTTGGGACACGTGTGCTAAGGAAAGGAGCAGGTCAGACCTTACCCTGACAAGGCAGTGCTCTGCCCTGTACAACCCCAGCCCCCCAGAGCCTGTATTCCTCCCCAACAAAGATGTCACTCATTGGCACAGTGGAGGCAATGCCCCTCTGGAGCCCCTAGCCCAGCTCCTGAGTGGCCAAATGACTGGAAATCCCACCTGGGGAAAGGACCAAGGAAGGAAAGGGGTATTAAAGGCGGAACACAAGGCCATTGCATTGTCTAGACCTCACCTCCTTGGGGAAGTTCTCCCTGAACACTGCTGGAACCCAAGGGTTGGGCTCTTCTGTATCTTTTCTGTCTTTCCCTCCTTCTCCTTCTTCTAATTACCCCTTCTTAGAATTTCCGAGTGACTTAAAATCAATCATGCTTAGTATTTGCTAAGTTCAATGGGCCAAGTCAACACTTTGAGAAGTGTTCTCTGCTAACTGAATGTTGCACTAAACCTTTTGCCCAAGTTCTTTGATATTCTAAAGTTGCCAGTGAAGTTGTTTTTGTTGTTTTGACCTCTTGAGAATATCTTGTCAGTATTTCTGCTGCGCATGCAACTTGGGGTATATGAACAACCGTAAGTCATGTAAAAATTTCATTGAGCAAGTTGTTTGGGGCCTTGTATCTATTTATCCAATCTCATAAAGAAAGCTGGGTTTGTCCCTGCCATACTTGGGTGAACAATTCTTTAAGACCCATCAAGTTTCAGTTTACATGACCAACAGAGTTTCTCTTTCTACTGTATGAAGGGGGCAGGGGGAAAAAAAGGCAATTCTGACTGGTTTAGACGAGAATACCATCTCTTCCAGTCTTCCATTACTAAGGAAAGCAAGCAATATCTTTCAGTCTTACACAGAAATCTCCCACATTCTATCCCATCAGCCCTTCTCCCCACATGTTCTCATCTGAATATGTATGCCAATAAACATATGCAGTATTCCAGATGAAATCTAATCAGGACACTGTACAGCGGCTGTACAGTGTCCTGGTCAGATCTGCACTGTACAGTAATTTTAAAATCAAAATTACTTCCTTTATACATCTTCTGAGATTTCATTTTTGAAGCTGCACTAGACTGGTCCTTGCAAACATCATCTTATTCAGAAAATGCTGTCAGATCCTAAGCTAAACTCCTTATAATAGGTGAGTTCACAGTTTATCATAGACATTTCTGTTTACAAGTCCTCCAGTACAAAATGTTGGATATTGCAATTTCATACTTTTTTATTCCAGTCATTCACTCACTTCAACATAGTTCCCCAATGCTATTTCATACTGGATGTTTTCCAAATTTGTATAAGCTACAGTAATTTTTTGCCAGTGCCACTTTTAAGAATACAATGTTTGGCCACAAAAACAAAACCTGATGACTGATAACCTCTACTCACACTTTATAATATTCCTCATTTTAGCACAAGCCTCTTTATACCCTTAAATAATTTCCTACTTATCTTACAATCCTTGTTCTAGTCATCTCAGTGGCACCACATAGAATATTCTTAAAATACAGACAAATAGAATTTACAGCATTGCTCCTAACAGCTAAATCTTGCTCCTTCAGCAGAAAGACTTAAGAAGCACCACCTGTGACTATTAATCATTACGGGTTAGTATCAACCACATGAAGAAGCTCCTGTGACTTGTGAGGTGGGGACACCAGAATGCCCTGACTTGCTGAGATTATAATCATTCACTTTTCAGGCTGGGTGGTGCAGATGACCTGCCTACACAGCATCAGCCAGTCATCTAGAAAAGCTTATTAATGACATGGGCACCAGGTACCATCCATGATAATGCTGCAACTCTTAGTTTCCCAAAATTCTCTATGTATTCAACAGCTCATCGAAAACTCAGAAATAAATACTTTTCAGCAGATTTAACACCTTCCAGCCCAAATACTAAAGGCAAAGGATGTCCAGACCGCTAACCTAAGAAAGTCGCTAATGAACCTAAAGATATTACCTAGCATGTTTTCTATTTTTGCAAGAAATAGAAACACTTTATGTAGTGAAAGCAGATACTGTGTGATCTTTACTTGAATGCATAAGGCAGGGCAAGAGGCTTCAGCTGCAAACTAAAGTCTGACTTTCCAGACAGAAATTATCTCTGCAAGCAGCTCCAGGTCCTGCATAGAGGAAAATGGATTTGCATATATTGTATTAGCAATTAACATACATAACAGAGAACTATAATATCTGCTGTACACACTTTTTTGTATCCCATTTACTATCCTCAGTCTCAGACCTTACACCTCCCTTTGTGCTCCCAATCCTTGGATAACTTACTCCTCTAATAACACTTTAGTACAGCCCAGGAGCTTTTATGGTCACTGTTGCTTACAAACAAATCTGCCCCTTCCCTGACAGGTGCCACTCACGCACTACTTGCACTCTGCACAAAGTGTGGTGCTGTCTCACTGCCTCTCCCTCCCATCTGGCATGAATCTGAGTATGACTGGGATGGCAAGGCTAACAGTTAAAAAACTCCACATAAGTATTCAGTGTTTGTCCAAATCAGCTGGCACCTGTAAAGATTAACAACAAACTCCCTTGAAGGAAAAATCTTCTATTATCTCCACAGTAAGCAATGAAAATTTCAGGGGGAGAGTGGGGGGATAATTTGCCTGAGGTCTCTATAGAAGACTTTCTCATATGGGGCAATTATTATGACCCTAAACTTGGGCCACTGGTCCTCCTCAAAGAACAAGTATCTAAACTAGAGAATAGCTGATACCTCCAGTTCAGATTGCATCTGGATGAAAAACAGGACTACAAGGAAGAACATAGGTATAAAATGCACCTGAAGAACTATGCTTACATTCAAGATGCCCGTCCTCTAAAATAGAGCAATCCTATTTACATCCAATCTAGCTCAAACCCAGCTTATGATTAAATAGTAGTTACCGGAGCAGATCTGAAGTAATGGCACATTGCTTCCAAAGGTGCAGCCAGATCTCTAAATGACTGGTCTGCAGATACCAAAGATGAAAATATTCTTGAGCAAAGTCACAGGTACTGGCAGGAGTGGTTATGCAGAGCACTCTAAGAGAGCTCCCCCCTTGAGATTCCAGAACACACCTTCACTCACTTTGCTATATTTGACACAGAGGACTCACAGAACTGTTCTGTCCTCAGAGACAGGAGGTCTTTGGGGAAAAAAACCCAAGTAGCTTAACCTAGTGGTCCAAATAAAATCATCTCAAGTAGGCCATGCAGAGTTGACTGAGTATGCATTCCTCTTGGTCTCAATAAGTAATGAATTAATGTTGAAGGGAAAAGCTTGTTAGGGAACCCAAGGGTGTCCTCACAAAGAATGAAAAGACTCACTTCAGATGCCTCTGGAGCAACAAATTCCCAAGCAATGCCAACTATCTCATTAGGACTACACACAAAGCCAAGGATAACACTAAAGACTATTAAGATGATAACTAAAAGAAATTGATCGTGGGTGGATTTTCAAAAGTGTGACAATTTTCATTCCACTCAACTAGAATAGTCTAGAGTAAAGGGCATGCTGATTTCGGCTTGGATAGAA
Source organism: Haemorhous mexicanus (assembly GCF_027477595.1). Lineage (NCBI taxonomy): Eukaryota > Metazoa > Chordata > Aves > Passeriformes > Fringillidae > Haemorhous > Haemorhous mexicanus. Next base: position 68,132,055 of record NC_082381.1, read on the forward strand.
TCTTCTTCTTAGTCACTGGTTCAGTGCTGTGGTTTGGGTTCAGCATGAGAGTAACGTTGGTAACATGCTGATGTTTTAGCTGCTGCTGAGCAGTGCTTACCCTTAGCCAAGCACCTTCAGTGTCCCACTCCCCGTCAGTGACCACGTGCTCAAGGCACTGGGAGGGAGCGTGGCCGGGACGGCTGACCTGAACAGGCCAAAGGGATGTTCCACACCACAGAACATCGTGTCCAGGATGTAAACTGCAGGGAGCTGGCCTGGAGGGGCTGACTGCTGCTGGGGGCTGGGCTGGGCATTGGTCAGCAGCTGGTAAGACCTTCTGTATTGTGGGTCACTTGTTTCTATTTGGTATGATACACCACTCTCTCCATTTCATTACAATTGTTATTATTATTGTCTTCAGTAGTAATATAGTAATTTTTTTGTTTTGTTTCAGTTATTAAACTGCTCTAATCTCAACTCACGAGTTTTAATTTTTTTTTATATTTTTCTACCTGCTGCAGGGGGATGGGTGGGTGAGCAGCTGCATGGTACTTAGTTGTTATTGCAGGTCTCTATCCTTTTGCTGTGCTTTAACCCCAGCTGGCAACTAAGCTAGTACAAACATTAAGAATCTAGTCCACCTAAATAAGAGTAATGAATGGAACTCTTTTCAGTAAGGGCAACAGCAGGCTCTCCCCAAGATGGATGGAGCACCTGGGAGTAGGGAGTACAGGAGTGGAATCCAGTAGAAGAAAAAGCCTATCATGCAATGTGAAGAAGCTAAAGATTTCTAGGATAAGTGATACTAAAGGAGTCCTCAATGCCTAAAGTTCCTGGCTTTCTCAACAGTTAGACTGAGTCCCTTAAAAGGTAAGTGATGCAAGAATCAGTATTTTCTTTTGACAGTCCAGAGACAAGAAATTGTGCAATGGTCTTACGAAGTTAAATCAGATGTTAGCATCCATGCAAACTGATCCTCAGCTTGCACTCACCTGGGCAGATTGCATGAATGAAACAGAACTCTAACAACACACAAGAAAAACTTCTCTAGAACACGTGCTCTTCAATGTCCTCCAAATTTTGCGTAATCTCAGTAGAACATATTTGTCAAAAATGCATGCTATTACCACATTTCAGCCAAGAACAGGTTGATGAATAAACCTGTTTTCAGTAAATGCAAGCACTGACACTTTGCTGCACATTCAGCTTGCTACGTGCTCTTCAAGGACTGAAAATTCTTTTGTTTGCCTCTCCCTCTTCTGTTGTTTCCTCTTCCAACAGCAAACATTAGTAACAAATATATGAAGGTTTTAGAGAATCATCTTCAATCTCTCTGAAACTTAAGCTTGAGGTACATGCTCCGGGCAGATGATCCAGCTGTAAAGTAAAAACTTCCAATTTTAAGAACTTTCTTAAGAGAATCTCAGCTTCAAAAAAGACCCTAAAATAATAGCTGGACAGGAGATATACCAGCTTCTCTCAGTGGAGTCAAGGAGGCCTCTCTGACTTGGAGTAATTCCTCTCAGCCAAGAAGGGCCAAGAAGAATAAACCCAGCAAGCTGTACAGCACACACAGAGTCTCTTGTCACATCCCTCTACCACACTTCACAAGGAAACAGGCCTTCAGTACATGCCACCACAAAGAGCAGGAAGGCAATTTGAGCGTGCAGAAGCTAATGCAGTTTAACACCTGGCAGCTCTGACAACACAGAAATTACAGGATCACAATAAATCCAGCCTCTCAAGTCTGACAGTCTCACAGATTTATAGACATTAAGCACTTGAAACACTGAACTCCTATTGCCTATGTAGAGGAAACTATTTAGCTTACTAAATTTGCATATTTTTTATTTGTGTGGATTAGGATTCCATTCCATACACAGTCACAGAGATCTGATGTACGGACTTGTCCAGGCACACTAGCCAGCTGAGCTAAGAGCTAATATTTGTGTGAATATTTACTATAATTAGCCATTTACAGAAGCAAGCTAATAACAGAGCTGGACATGCACATGCAAATATTAACCTGATATATGTGATGAGACTTACTATGAGATTTACTAGTGCAGCTCAAGTGCCTAGCACATTTGCCTTTGGAAGTAGCCAAGTAAGAGAACCTACTGTTATCCTGTGTAATGGGAGAAGTCGCCAAATTTCTGCAATATGTTTTTGAATAAACAGTATATACTGCTGAGTTTATGGAAAAGAACCACTTACACTTAATCTTTTTACTTATAGAATTGGTTTTCAATTTTCTCAGCTACTTGACAATAGCTGTGACATGAGCAGTATTATTTCTCTTTTACTGTCTGAGAAAACAATTCAAAAGATGAAGCAACTTGCTCAAAGCCTGAGTCCACTGCCTGACAGGAACTTTCCACCATTTATCAAACACAAAACCAATATCCAAATCCTAGGTAACACGTGCTGGTCACTCCACACTTCAGAGTTCATTAGGCATCACTGGTCCAAGGTTTCCATTTCAGAACACATGGTATAGTAATTTACAGCAGCAGACACACTAGAGCAAGCATTGTTACTGCTTTCCTCAAGTCAGCACAGCACAACCAAGGACACTTTTTATGGTGATCACAATCTCCTCTTCCAAATGGAAATTTCTCTATTTGAGAGACCCAAAATGGCATTCCAAACATTCCAAAATTTAATTTTTCAGTTTCAAAACAGTCTGCACCATGTTTTACTTCGTTTGTTTTAAATGCTCTACTGCCTTGAACTCCACAAATTTTCATGTTGCCTGGATTCCTACCTATGACAGCTGCTTCTGAGAGTGAAAATCACCATCATATTTTCTCTAACAATGTTGCTTCCATAAGAAAACTGGAGATGCCTTAATATACTTCAACAATTCATGTGAAGCTCTGCACCATCTTGTTTAGCATCTCCCTGCAAGCAGTTCTCCAGAGAATTCAGAGTCATTGATTACAGAAGGATTAGTGTAGTGCTTTCATTATGGCCTGTAGTTACAGCCAGTGCACCCTCAAAAATAAAAAGACAATAAATCTTTGTGGAAATGTGAGGTGATATGCTAAAAATGTTACTTTTAAAAATGAAGGCAATGATTATAAATAAAATATTTATTTATGGACATTCATTCAAACTTTAAGTGTTTCAGATGTTTTAGAAGAAAAACAAAATTATCATCAATTTATTTCCATGCAAAGTGAAATACAGCAACTACTACCAAAGTGCCCAACACTATAAATCCTCGGGAGCAGAAGTTCCAGAAACAGAATGTAATACAGACTCCACTACCTTTATTATGTGGTGCAAGCTATAGAACAGCAATCGTAGGAGGGGGAGAGAAAATCTACCAGAATGCAAGGTGGAGAAATAAAAAATAGCTACATGACATTTTTGGACTGCTCCTGATCATAACATAGGATTTATGGATCTAAATGTAAACCAGAAATTGGGACAGGATGAAATCCAACTTTTTGCTATTACAGGGAAAAGAACAGTAGAGCATGTTTTCCTTCAGTCATAATAGCAGTAGTGGTGTAGTTATAAAATCACCTGTATGAGCTGAGAGCGGTGAGTGAGGCCGAGGCAGAGCTGGAGACTGGCTACTGCCCATCAAACTCTTCCTGTTACTTGTTCTACAGCTGTGGGCAAAAAGAGAGGAAAGAAGACATTAGCATCAGAAATACAGCATGTACCACATATGGGCGTTTTGAGATTCTGCTACTGCGTTCCTTGACTTCCCAGTTTCCTATTAAAAATCAGAGCTATTGTTGTTTTTGTAGGCATGTCCAGGAAGTCAATGATTATAATGGATAATGGCAAAACCAGAAGTTTTCAAAGAAAATACACCATGGATACTTTTCAGGCTTGCACGTTTGCTGTTCTGTGCAATGATCAGCATTTCCCCTTAGAGTAATTTACAAAATATTCTTCTCTGACTAAAGCTTATTTCTCTGCCATACACTTTTTATAAATATAAAAATAAATATAATGTAAAACACAGTCTCAGGTTTACAATCACCATTCAATGACTAAAACTATTCCTTTTGCATGAACTGTAGCTTGAAATCACATCCCAGAGAGAGCAAGACTTATCAATCTGAGATTGATGTAATAATTATAAATCTAATTATTGAGATAAATTTCACATTTGTGCCTTCTGTCAATGGAACAGATGATAACTAAGAAGATGAATGCATTTTTTTTTACTCATACATTTTTCATCTGCAAAGCCACTAATTTCCCATACCACAAGATCATTAAACAAGATTAAAAGTAAATTAAGACATTGATTAAACTTGGGAAAGGAGGTATTTTTCTTATATATATCATACAGTTTTTATATATTAGTTGGCAGAATTGGTTTTCTTCTTCCCTCATTCTACTATAATGAATATTCTCATAAACATAAATCCCCAACACTACAAACACTCATGCAGAAGGAAAATATTATCCTGAAATAAGAGATATTAGCTGTGTATAAACTGGAGGGCATATGCTAATGTTTACAGCACTGCAATCAGAATTTTTCTGAAAAGGTTTAGAAAAACTCCAAAACATCTAAAATGGAGAAGGTTTATACACAAAAGCATTTAATAACTAAAGCAGACTGCAAGAGAAGCAGATTCAGATCTTATTTGTAGACATCTCAAAAAATTAATTCTGTAACATTATGATGATCTCTCATTATGTAACAGCCAGAAACCAAGACTAATTAGTCTTAATATAGTTAAATCAAATAAAGTGAAAAAGAATGGATGGAGTTTAATAGCATAAAGAAAAACAGATGCAGAAGTACTCCAAAGTAATACAGAAGAAAAGGAAAATAAAGGAAAAAAAAAGCAGATTAAAAGCTGAGTATGAAATCAGTATAGATGGTATCTGCAAAATGCAAAAGAAGTCAAATACTAAGACCACTTTCCCCTTCAAAAATGCTTTGTGAAGCAGCAGGAGTGCCACTTCCGAATCTCTAATAGGTTAATGCAAAGTCCACCTGGACACTGCACAAAGTTTTGCCATATTACATAATTATTACAGTGATTTAACCTTCAAGTGCATCATTACTGTAGACCTTTTTAAGAAAAGAATGTACAAAATTATTGGAAGCTTCACATGTGGAATGCTGGAAAAGTCAAAACTTATTTAAAACATACACTGCCATTTTTAAGCTAAACAAAAAGGAAGAACATTTAAAATGCGAAATTATAAACACAAGTTTTTAGTAATCAGTCTAGATTAATTTCTACTTTTTGAATTACAAAATCTGAGCAAATATTCCGTATTCCATTAGACAACAAAGTCTCACTTGTTTCCCCCCTTCAATAAATTTTGTCCCGAGTTACTGAATTCCTCTCTTATCAAAGAATGGTTCAAAATTTTCCTTCTGGCTTCATGCAATGTCACCATATTTTTGCTAACTTTCCTCCCCTTATCTGCTACTCTTGTCTTAAAAGCTTGAATAACTGTTTCTTTGCAATTCTCCTATCTAAAATTGAGCCCAGGAAAACTTCTGGTATTTATTAGACATTCATTACAAGACACAGACTGCATCTATCCATGATGATGTGACGGTATCACTACCAACATCTGTGATGCAGGCTGGGGCTCAGAGTACCCATGATGTGACTTGAAAGCAAGTTTTTCATGGCTGAAGTCTGGGATATAAAGGACCACCACAAATTCTATACAATACAAGAAGTATTGTAAAGTAATACATTTAAAGCACAAAAATTTTAGAACCCCTTCACTGATTTTGCTACATGGATGATTCCTTGCACTTGTCACTTGCCCTAACTTGTAGAAATTAAGACTTTTATAACTTTTGCCAAAATTTCCTATGCAAATAAACAAATGCCTTGTATTCACTTTTACATTAATATCCTAACTTTACAATTCTCAGTTGAAGGTGCAATATCTTTCACAAATCATTATCAGAAACACCTAATTAAACTTATCTTTGGGTTTGGTTTTTTTTGGAGGACGTGTATTTTGAATACTCTGGACAGTATGATGGCATTATCTTCAATATCAAGATCTTACACAATGAGAAATCTTTCCCCCCTGCTGCCATTTCAAAAACATTTTCTCTACCTGCTCAGATGTGGCTGCAGAGAGAATTTGCCTTCTATCACACTCAAATGAAATGTTCTATTGAGAAATAAAAAATAAAATATATGAAGTTCTCCTCTATTCACCTTACCAGTAAGGTAAGATGCAACTCACTGCATGGAAGAACAAATCCATCCTAGAGCTCTCACTGTAAGCTTTGTTTTTCAGCTGTGCTTCACAAAAATTTTTGAAACTATGTAATCCATTCTGTATAATCTGTGAAACACAATTCCTTCCCCAAACTAATGCTATTATAAAAGAGATAATTTTTAGATGAAAAAAAAATAAACTTCAGGGAACCCTGGAAGCTGATCTAAGCTGCCAGAACTCCACAACTGGGAAGCAGGGTGACACAAAGGAAGAATCAAAGCATTACTTACTGAACTGTATTTAGCCTTGAAACAGCAATCTTCCTTATACAAAAGAATCTCAGAAGTTAAAACTATTTTAAGACAAAATAGTTTTTTCTAGATCTCTGAACACATAAGGTAACTTTCCCTTCTATTGTTTTCACAAAACTATTCTTCTCCCATTCAAATCTGACAAGATAAACCAACTGATAAGAGGCAGCCCTGAAATAAAGGTTCTTTGTCTGCAGTAAAGTTATAGCCATGCAGGAATACTCTACAGGGATTGTAACTTAGGGAAATATAAACCTTGGTAAACCACAGAGCACTAATCCCCAAAATGCAATTCTCTAAGCCTTGAATTTCATGCTGTGATCAGGTTGCATGCCAAGACGAGACTAGCAAGCTAGGCGGCAGGTAAAATGCAAAGCTTAGAACAATTTAAAAAAAAAAAAGAAAACCTTTTTACAAGATGAAAAAGAAGAGGAGAGTGCACAGAAAAAAAAAAAAAATCAGTCACATTTAACAATAACTAAACTTTGAGGCATGCAGAAAACTTAAGCAGAACAGAAAGCTTACATCTGTTGCCCTTTGCCTTCTTCTCTGCCCCACAAATATCCTTCCTGGACTTTATTCCTCCTGGGTGACTACCTATCTGGAAGTCATTGACCTTACACTGTATCAGCAGTGCCTTGGACAAATGGCACTACTCCTTATCTTAGAATCCAATTCATAATTTCTTATTTGATTTCCAAATCCACACCCCCAAGACAGGTTGTGTCATACCTCCTGTTCCCTGTCAGTGACACTCCTGCCCACTCACTTTTCTCCTCCCTACCCTGACTTCTCACCATGTCTCACTGTGGGGTAATTCTTCCTTCACCTCAGCTCCAGTATCACTCCCAATGCACTAACTCCAAGTCACTTCTGCAGCTGCTACAGACAATCAATGTTTCTGATGAGAAGCACTCATGATAAAACAAAGAGAAGACACTACATAGAAAGTGCTTTTGCTGAACTTCTATTGTAACAAACCCAGGGTGAACAGCAGCTGCTAAAAGATGCAATCCAGTTGCATCAAGCTTGATTACTTTGCTCCTTAAATAGCCACAGTTCTTCCCATATCAGGCAAAAGCTGTTTGGGTAGAAATGAGGGGAACAGTTAGACTGAAATCAGCAAAGCTCAAGACTCAAGTAAAAGTATGGTTGTTAAAACAGAGCTACATTCCACTATCTCCTGGAAACATTAAACAGAACAAAAAGGTGAAGCAGAAATGCAGTGCTTCTAGGACAGACAATACTTCATCCGGAGCTGAAACAGGTTTCCTGGTACAGTAATCAAGAAATAGTAATAGTTATGAAAGATATGCACTGAAATGGAAATTTCTTTCTCTGAATGAGAGCTAAAAGAAGACAAATTACTGGCAGTGAAGGTTAACCACTTTTATTTACTCAAAAGAAGTAGGGAAAGCAGGCTATTTTGTCAGAGCCAGGCTTATCATGGGAAATATGGCATCAGCCTTTATAATTATTTCATTTCACTATTCTCAATCATTAATATTTACACTTGTAATGAAGATGCATTTGGAGTCTAAGCTATTTTGACTGTACACCATCTCTCACAGGCTATGCTGTGTACAACACTACCCCAAACCATCTTAATTCTGGTATTTGTGTAATATATAGCAGTATAGTTGGAGGTAAAGATTAGAAGGGGATTTCTCCCATTCTAAGAAGAGGCTACAAACAAATGGTTTTAGTTGCCAATACAAGCACAAAGAAATTAAGTTAGTGCCATACCCAGAATGCGAAGCCTAACCAGGTACACATGAGACACTAATAATGCAAGACCAGCCATCCAATAAAGGCTCCAGGGATAGAAAAAGGGGTTATAATTTTTCTGGTGTTAGAACTGCATGGTTGAAAACTACCCCAGCAGGAACATGCTCTCCCTAGCAAAACTTGAGATGTTGTGACTGTGGTTATACAGGAAAGTTAATTTTAAGTTCTATCTCAGTTATATTTAACTTCTTATGAAGGTAGCTAAGGTATGACTTCATAGTTATTATCTTCAGCAACAGCAACACTGAAGAGTCATTGAACAGTGCACACTGAATTTACAAAAACCCAGAACATCTGAAGTGAGGAATTTAGTTTAGTTTGTCTTGGCTATTTTGTCTGGTTGGCTGGGTTTACTTCGTTTTTAAAGAAGAAGCCTTCAGCATTAAAAAGCAGTTCAGTGAGTACTTCCATGTGCTCCAGAATCCAGACAAGTTCTGCGGGGATATTAACTGGAATAAATGCAAAAACCAGCTGCCCTGAAGAGATGACGCACATCGATACTGCAAGCAGCTTCCTTGTCGAAAGTTGCCTTGCAGCTTGCATTTGATGAAGCATCTACAGACCCACAAAGTCAAACACAGCCCACACTTAGTGCCAGTTCACACCTAGATGCTCTATGCAAGGAAACAAACTGGCCGAGAACATTCCTCACTGAATACCTAATAGAATTAGTGACACTGGGATAACCAAGAGACTCCATCCAGAGATAACCACTGCTACGCTGTTCTAACTTACAGCTAGGAAAGACTAATGAAGCAAAGGCTTCCACTTTTGAGAGATATTTCCTATCTCTCTGAATTAAAATTTCAAGGTGATACAATAACTGAGAGAAGTGTGCAAACCATCTGAATGCAAGTAAAATACAGATTTTTCATCTTTTAAAGGCTGTCAGTATTTCACATTTATATCAATTTATTGTCTAGCAGTATTTTCTGACATATTTTACCTAGAGTATATGTCTGCATATACACTCTCCAAATTTGTTATGTGTATATAGATGTGCATATATGCATACACAGACACACATTCATCTTCATATGCATAAAATGTATGCATATATTTAGTTATCTATCTATCTAGCTATCTCTAACATCCTACCTTTACAACATTGCACATACAGTCAAACATTCTACTTACTGTATGTACTCTCTCTGTGAGGAATTATTCTACATCAGTCAGTAATGTGCTGTGAAAAACAGGCTACTGGGATTAAAATTTTAAGTGTTATAAGGTAGGGAGGGATTCAGATTTTCCTCTTTTGTGTGTAAGGTTTAGTCAACTTAAGTAAGGCGAGCTTTTAGTCTGACGAAACAAGAGTGCTGTCAAAATATAATGAAAACAGCATACCAAGATGCAGGTGCTCGTAGCCCTAGTCTGGTGGTCTGTCTCGAATCTTTGCAACACTACACTGAGTGCTTTGGTTTTGGCTATTGGCCAGATAAACGTGGGCAGTAAGCTACAGGTCCTCTCTAAATACTGAGAAATGCGCATGCAACATTCTCCCTATCATTAATATCAATTACCATCAATTCTGATGGCATGTCACCATGCCAGAACTTCACCTTTCCTCAATCATACAAAAGACTTTTTCTTTGTATTTCTAAAAAGGAAAAATCTACAGAGAAAATAAAACATAAAATGCAATCAACTAGATGTATGATTACCCTTTGCACAGACTGCCTAAAGGATTCAAATGCATGCAAGACAGCATCACTGCAAAAACAGACACCAGGAAAAATCGCAGAATTGCAAAGATATCTGCCAAATCTCTAATAACCAGATCTGAGGAAGACCGACACAAAGACTATTTACACTGAGAAGGGCTTCTCAATCTCCTTTGAACCAGAGTCTTACAATACAAATAACAAGGCCATTATGCCTTCTCAACTGAACTTGCTAGTTGGATGTGTTCAGTGTCTTCAGCTTCACTGACTGCTCCCACTTTTACTCTAGTCAGTTTTGATCCACAATTTTTCTTCTTGCACAGGAGAATCATCAGTAGTTACAAGAAAATTCCAAATTTCTTCTACAGATTTAAAATGGAATACTTTTATCTGTCCTGAACCTTCCTAAACCCACTGATTCACATTTCACTCACATAATTAAATATTCACCTCTATAGTAACAAAAGAAGAGTATTAATCTAACTACTAACTCCATAGTCATACAACATTCATAAAATAGCTACACACAAGTTAAAGCCTGTACTACAACCGAAGTGAATATGCAGAGGAGTGCATACAAAAAGAATGCTCAGAATCACAAACCACCGGGCCACTGAGCAATTCTGTTTTATTATACCCAAAATTACGTTTTTGCATCTTCACATCATACAACCCATCGGGAATATGATAATGGGATCATTTAAATCCCACTGTTTTTTGAATTTATGATTTATTTTATATTCTGAGAAGGGAAATAAACCAAGTTACTAGGTGTCTCCTATCATACTGAGAAATTTAACTAAATTCCTTGATACAAAAATGTTATTCATTCAAAACAGAAGGGTAATTAGGAAGATAGCACCAAATGTAGAGGAAAAACATGCAGGGCTGGCCTAAATTGCTGCTAAGCATGATTATCTGCATGCTAAATAATTCAGAACATGCAAAAAGACCTCACAAACAAACAAATGAAAAACCTACCAAAAACAAAACACACAAACAAACAAACAAACAAACCTAACTGAAAAAAGCCAAAATCAGTAGCCACTGTGAGGGGTTTATACAACAAGCCATATCTTAAAAAAAAGTCATACATCACACCTATTAAGATCACAGCATCACTGCTTTGGAGGCATTAACCAAATGAAGTAGTGCCTTGACTTACATTGTAGATAATAGTGCAGAAACTGTTTGCATTAGACAGGAAATACCTATTTACCAGAGGACACACCTATCTAGGATGCAGACAGGAGGTTCAAAAACGAGGCCTCCTTGGCTTTTGGGCCATCCCCTACGGTTTACATTAATCCTTATCCCTACATATTCCGAATACAATTTCCTGGTGCATCTCCTGTGCTGAGAGAATGCAGCCAGAGATTTCCTACCAAGTTGCAGAAGAAAAGCTGGGTGCAGGATATTTCTCACTCTGACACACTGCTGCTTGTTGACAGCTTGGGAGAAACTGGGGGAGCAGATGGAGGTGAGTCAGGATCTTGGATGACATTTCCTCTGGAGCCACCACTTCACCTCAGGCTGGTGTGCTGTCTGCAAGGCTGTAGTACAATACTGGTCCCAGGCGATGCTTCCACTGGCTCTGTCCCTAGTTCAGGAGCTAGGCTGGAGCCCTGTTGCTACTGCTCACAACACAAGCAGTCAGACTCAGACAAGGGACCCCTCAGCTGAGGGACCACCTCTTCACCCTTCTACCCTCTCAGTGGGGAACAGCAGTCTTTCCCACGTTTACGTTCAACAAAGCAGTCAATATACTGACAACTTTTACCCAGTCACCCCCTTCAAAAAATAACCCCAAACAAAACCAATAAACAAATGGGTCCTGTTCCAGCCATACTTCCTTTGAACAATATCCATGCAGACTCAAGAACTAACCACAGACAATCCCCCAGGACATTTCAGTACTGCCACAGAGCCAAGCACATACCCTGAGTTTTCTGTAACTTCAGTTGAAACTGAGGTTGCCAGAGTTCAGAATTTAGATAAAACACAGGACTGTCTCCAGATTACAGACCAAAGACCTGTTGGTCCAGTTACCTACCACACTGAAACCCTGTTCACCTTCTTTCTAGCTTTCTCATTCTGTTTTCCCCTTAGAACTACCTCCTCCTGGGCTTCTTTCCTTCTTACTTGCTCAGAACAGCACTGTTTCTAACTTACCATGTTCCAGGCCAGGATGATAAGCCATATAAACCTCTTCATAGCAATGAGCACATTCCTCAAATAGCATGCAGAGAACTTTAAGGAGTGCTTCTCTTGGCTCAAAGTGTCTGCATGGCTTCAATACCCAAAACATCTCAGCGGGTTAAAGTCTGTCATGTTTTGAAATTAGGAAGTTACATGCAGCCAGCCTAAAAAAGCCTACTTCCTTGGTAGATATCTAAGAGACACCGCCAAAATTACTAATCCATTTTCAGTTGGGGGAAGAAAACAAGAAATTATTTCATTTGCCCTGCTTCTTGCTATGGAAGTTGTGCTTCATCTTCCTTTCAACCTCCTCTATTTGTTGGTACCCATTAAAAAATTTATGTTGCCAGGATGACTTCTTCCATAAAAAGAATCAGAAGCTTATTAAAACAGAAGTCTACACAGCACCCTTTATCACATGAAACATGGTCTGCATTGCACAGTACTCCAGAGACTCGCTCAGGAGAAAAGCCACTAAGAGACAAAGTCCTAGAAATACTTTTTCCTACATTATTTTACAGTATTTTTAAGATAGTTTTACTATTTTTGTTCCCGTTTGTTTTCCACACCCCTCCCCCAACTTTTTTCTCCTAATAGTCTTCAAATAGTAGAACTAAAGTAATCACATCCTAAAATTCAAGGTTAGGAGACTGGCAGCTGCTTGAAGGAGGCAGATTTTACATGGTTTTACACCCTAATTCAGTAGTTCTTTTCTGGTTTAACCTCTAATTATAATTAAACTTGACTCCTTTCTTCTATAATTAAATAGAAATTATTCATTTTTACTAAAAAGAACAGTAAGTCCAGACAGTACAGGACTGCTTCTCTACTTCTTTAATAAATCTGGTAGACCCCATTGTCTCAAAACTATGAGGCTGAACATGATGGATTAAACATGTTGTCTTCAAACCTTTAGCAATACTACCAAAGACTTAAGAAATTAACAGGTAAGACAACGTCAGAGCAATGCACCTGACTGAAGGAAAACTATACAGCAGATGAAACACAGTAGCAGAAGAGTCTGAATTCTTCTATTATCACACCCAGCAGGACAAGAGTCTGAATTCTTTTATTCCTACTTGTGCAGGCTTCCCACTTGGGCAACAAGAAAAACAAAGGAGGGAAAAGCATTCAGGGAGGATAGTCCTCAGGAGACACATGCTCCTACTAAGAACAAAAAGTTACCTTTTAACCTCTTGAGAACCAGAAGTGAGGATACATATCTACAGAGTGGAAAGCAGTACAGTGATGAAGCACAGCTGCTTACTGAGTTTTTGACATGTGAGGGAAATGAGCTTCATTCCTTCAGCAGTTTATCTTTTTTCTTCATCCAAACATGAGCATTACCAAAAAATTCACAATAAATGCCTAATCTTCAACAACGCAGTGTACATTTCCACCTTTTCTTTAACGGAATCAATGCAAGTAACAGGAAAAGTGGTCCTACTCCTTTTCCCTTCTCAGGTTTTAAAACACACAAGAGGAAAGTGTCCCACTTTCTATACAAGAAATATAAACATTTTGCAATTAATATTCTGTCTTGCCTTTTGTTTGGACATAAGTAGTCAGTAATGCTTAAGCAGTTAATGCACTGGATTTAAGGAAAAAAAAGAAAAAACTTTTTTAAAAAATTAAAATCATTATTTAGGGCAAAATACGGGTGTTTGAAATTACTGGTTAGGAGACTGAATATGAACAATTAAGTGGAAGGCATTCAACCTCAAAACTATGTCTGTTCCCACAAGACCTCTGGCAGCACCATCAGTGTCCCACATTTGAGCGTGCACACATTGACTGCGGCTCAGAAATTCAGTTTGCAAACAAAAGATCCTCCTCTATTTAGTGAGACCAACATTCTCCTTTCCACCCACTGACAGCTGACCAAAAGTTTTTTAATTAAATGATAATTAAGCATGTAGAAGCATTATTTTCCCAGGGGAAGGAGAAAAAAAATATAAATTCTATTCATTGCATCCATTCAGCTGTTGGTCTCTGTCAAGCCTGTGGCAGAGGGCATCAATTAATGCCAGCTATGGCAGCTTTCATGAAGAGGGTATTTGTTCTGCAGGAACCAGACATCTGCAAAGTTATGCTAAAAGGTAAGTGACCAAACACTCCACAGTGTCATGATCTTAAGACACCGCTATACATTTATCTGCAGCCAGCAAGGTGCCATTCCCCAACAGTCTTATGGAGCAATAACAAACTAAAGTCTGTTTGTGCTGGAGTTTCCAAACACAGTGATATCCCTTTAGTAGCAAAACAATAAATAACTGTTATAAAAAATGGATATGTCTGATCTAGCTTTCTTCCAGATTAAAACTGAGCTTATGTAACAGACATAACTGTTGATCATTACTTTTCATTTAACAAAGCCTCATGAGAAATTTAACAGAAAAAAAAAAAAGTACGTGCTGTCACATAGTTGACACAATTTACAAACGTACATATTTGATTTCTTCTCCCCACAGATTTGTATTAGATATACAGTACCCACAATTAAAAAATTAACTGTGTATCTAAACTGCCATAGTGACATAAGTAATCTCCCTTCTAAAGACAAAGTTACACCATAGATAAAAGTCTTACTGGTTCAGAATTTCCCCATTAGAAAATAAAAATTTTTATTTTAACCATGAGAATACAAATTGCCTTTTTCAACTGCAACTGTGTACTAAGAAAGCTGTGTCAGCAACATTAACTTGACACTAGCTACAGCTCAAATTATCGTCCCTTTATAAAACACAACACCAAGACTAAGTCTGGGAGCAAACTTCAGCTCCACATGGCAATACAGCTACTGAGGAAGGGAACCTATTACACATGCAGATCATCACACTGCATAGTCACAGTGAGGTAATTGGAAATATCTGAATAATCTCTAGTGAGGCAATTTAAACATCTCCAGGCACAGTCACAAGTGGGGATGACACAAGGCTTCTGACATTCACTCACTTTTTTTTTTTTTTTTAATAGTAATGCTTAATCATCAAGCACCACAGAAGCCAGGAAAGATCAGATGATTTATGTGTTTCAGTGTGCTGCCATAGACCTGCATGATATATACATGCACATTTATAGTATTAAAACTAGTGTGCATGGTACTGAAAAAAGTTTAAATGGTGTATGCTTCATGTTTCAAGTGACTGGATTACTCAGTGAGGTCAGAAACAAATTACCTAGGCCACTGCAAATAAAGTACTGATAAAGCATTCATGTCATGTCATCAAACATCCCTTCCTTCTGATATGCTGTGCCACTTTAGTAATCCAAGTCCCTAAATCACAAACAACTGTTCAATTGCAGAAACCCTTTAGCATATCTAAGATAGGTTTTCTGAAGATCAAAACACCATAGTACTGGGTTGTGACCTCTCATACAGGCTCTGAGAAAAAATGATGTATTACCCAGGGAAATGGAAATCTTCTCTGCAATGATATACTTCAAGCTCCCTGTCACAGCTGGTGTCCAGTACAACTAGAACACAGTATGACTTTAAATTTATCCACCCAGTTATGCCTAATGAAAATACGATGAGTGAAACTGGAAAATTAGTAGCTTCATTCTAGCAAAAAAACCCAGTACACATTCAACACTAGAAGTTTCCAATCAGAGTGAAGCATATCAACATGAATAAATCTGGCCCACAAAATTTATTTATAGTACGTCTTAAACAAGATTTCTTACTATGAGTGAGGTTTTGCAGAAAAAATGGAATTTCCAGAATAAAGTAAGTTTGATTTCTTATTTACATCTCTCCTGACCAGTTCAATGGTCAGTAACACCTTATTGTCTCAGAAAAATCCAAGAACACAGCAAGACAACAGCAACAAAATAATAAAATTAACTTGTATACTTTCTATACCAGACTTAAATCTATACATCAATACAAGAACACAGGGAAAAGGCTAAGACCATCTTAAACACATTACAGAGTATATAAGCAATTTACAAAAACAACTTTTGTATGTACTTTGCCCTGTAAAAACACCCATACCGGTAAAGGACCATTTTCCCACCAAAGCAATGTACTAATTGCTCACAAAAAGAAGTAGGTCACAGAAGATTCATGAAAGCAAATGCCAGTGACTCAGTGTAGAAGGAAGAAGAAAGAAAATGAAGCAAGGATATGATCTATAGTGTGTAAATAGGTATGAGCTAATAGTGTAAAGAGGAATAATTCCACAATGAAGATGTGTTTAATTCACCCTGATGTGTCAAGAATGAAGTATCACATAAAATGAGTAGTAAAGCAACATCCACTACAGAGACAAAAAAGCAAGTAGTGGTAATTATAGTAAACATTCTAATTTTGGGCACATCAGTTAACTTAGTGTCCTTAGCCACAACAGCCCACAGCCCATGTGACGTAACTGGTGCAATTGCTCAGTGGCAGATCTAGCAGTGCTACAGGCAGCAATGAGAACCACCTGAGATGCTGCAGGAAATACTGCTTGTTGAACCACGCAACACAAGACTGTTAATATCTGCTTTTAAACTTAACTGATGAAACAATATCTGCTCCAATACAAGCAGAATTGCTGACAAAGGAGAGGAAACCAAAGTGAGTATATTGCTGCCAAATCTTAAATTACTTATGTAGTGTGTGTAGCCTTCAAGTTACATGTTCTGGATTCATACAGTGACTCAAACAGTCCAAGTTTTCAGTGTTTGAAGGTAGGGGTTTATTATTGTTGGGTTTGGTTTTTTGCTTTGTGGTTTGACAGTTTTTCTTGGAAGTTCACGTTTCAAGCTGTACTTTCGCAATGGAGAGATTCAAGATGAATGGTAAGTATCTAAAACCAGACAAAATTACCTTCTGCTGAACTCTACACAGCATTAATGAATTCCAAATAAAAAAGGAACACTGGCTGGGATGCATTTGAAGTTAAACAGTGTTATCCAGTGTACAGTCTCTCTTCTTCACACATCAATCTTTTCAAGAATTTTAGAAATTTTATCATGTAGTTAACAATATCTCAAGATTTCATAATCCTGCAAGAACAGATCTGTATAGGCTTTTAAACTTCTAAAATTCCACATTGAAGCAGCAGTGTCTGGGGCAGCAAAAACCTGACAGTGGAAGAACTAAATCGGAAAGGGAATTTGTCTCAAAGTTGTCAATTCTCTCCCCTCTAAGAGGAGAGCTGAAATCCTACCACAAAAGGCGATTTTACATTAAGTCTTGCTGCACATAAACAGTTCATTACACAAAAGCTGTTAAGTTGAACAAGAACCATGAAACTTACATGAAAAACTTGGAAAAAAAATCACATATTATGCTTCAAGGGGTGCATGAAAAAAGTAAAAATGGAATCCATAATGAGAAAATTTACCCCTTTCCTTAACTGTAACTTGAAGTACCACTAGATCACGTCACACTTCACGAATTCTCTAGACAGGTTACTATGCTAACAAGTAATTCTTACATGGACAAGCTAAGAGTTTCCACACATTCTGTACTGCCATAAGGCTAGGGTCACCATTACTATTCTGAAATTCACATCCGTGATTCCACCACAGAAAGCTGTCTTGCAGATTACCTGTCATCTTAAGCAGCATGGCTTAAGAGAGAAAAGAAAGCTGAACCTACAGTTTAAGACAAATTCACTGGTTTTAATAGAGGAATACCACTGAAAATAATTCCACTGTCTGTCTGACATAATGTAGACAGGTTCAAGCAGAACTACACCACCTGGCATTCTGTGATCTCATAACCCTCAGTAATAAGAAAGAATGCTCTGAGAGTTTGAATACTAATTCTTTGTTTCCTGTTTTTTATAAAATAGAAGCCTCAAAGCGCTAATTTGGTTCAGTGGTTTAATCAAACATCAGATTTTCAACCAGCATAAGATCTAGCTCAGCTTTTCAAAAAAGCATTACAGATGACCTCAGACGATATACAGCTTGAAAACCAAATGTAGGCATACCTCTGAAAAACAAATAAATGTCAAGAAAAGCTATTTTCTTAAATGTCTTCAGTATAAAAGAATTGAGACATTGTTGGTATTGTCCTTTCTTCAAATCATAACCACAAAAATTACCACCTTGAAGATATAAATTTAATGATAAAGCATAAACAAGTCAATTTTAACATAATAATATGCTTCTTAATCATGTCCCTTCCATAAATCCATAACTAAACATTAAATCAAAATGATTTTTCAATCCTTCAAAAACCTCAAGAAAGTCCGTGCAGGTTGGTAATGGTGCCATACAGGTTCAGGAGGGCTGGACAACTAGCTGGATATACATATGGGTGTGTAACCAATTAAAAAGTGACTGATTGTTTTCTCAATCTAGCTTATAGAGCTCTGACTTGTTTTTACAGGAATATATAATCTCTTGTCTCACTGTGACTAGCATAAATTTAGCTGATACAGGAAAACAGTGACAATGAAATACTAAAAAATGACCAATAAAAAAAAAACCAACCCAAGGTTATAACTGGCAAAATGCCATACAATAATTTGGTGAAAAACAAACACAATCTCATCATCTGTTCCTTTCCTTTCATCTCTTCCTTTGAAAGCATTTATTGAATGACGAGGATTCTTTTTTCCTTCATTTTACAAAGAAATATAATAACTTGCGTGCCTAATTTTTCTTTACTGTTTCTTTTTTCCCAGAAAATAAACCCAAACACTAGAATAACAGCTTCACACCTATTTAACATAGGACAGGTACAGTATCATTCTGCAAAAATCTGCTAAATTCCCAAAAGTTTCTGTAAAACTGAAGCTGGACTAACACTACCTTACTGATAGTTCTGTATTTGATATTACAGCTTAGCCACTGAAGCATTTTCCATTCAGAGCTCTAAAAAGAAGTTATAGTAATAACAATAACAGAAAATAATATTCTGTTTTTAAATTCTGACTACTCAGTATGTTATACCAGCCATATTTTTGAAACAGATAATGAAGTCACTCTCTCCAAAGGGCAAATTATCATCTTTCTATTCACTAATGTCTCTCAGCACACTCTGCCACACGCAGAAGAGTAGAACCATGTCCTTCACCAGTGCTGGAGACAGGAATCATGCTGCAGTGTGATACAAAGCCACACATCACATTCTTTACAAGTCTAGTTCAATCGTCCAAACGCCTGCAGCCACACTGCCTTGCGCAGTGATTTCTTCACATCTTGGGCTATGCAGCACTGGGCTAACTAGCTGCTGCAGGAAATGATGATCACCTCCGAGTCAGAGCTAAGCACACACCCCAGCATGGTGCTGCAGGGTACAGTGCTGTTTTGCAGATGAATCTGGGCTGCCAAGCACATGAGATCATTAGAGATCACTGCTTTGAGGAAACGTAAATGCAGTGAAGCACACACACTTGTGAAGAAACTTACTGAACATTCTGAAACCAAATCAACTGAATGTGTTTTCCTCAGTCCAGCAGTCCTGGGCTGCTCCTCAAGATCGAAACCAGCTAATTAAAGAAAAATTCCAACTATTTAGACAGTATATTTTTGTTAAGCAACCCCCTGGTTACCTTAAACATTTGTCTGCCAGTGCTTAATTTAAAATCAACAATGTGTTTTGATGGGAAAAAAAGGAAAAAAAAAGAAAAAAACCAAAATCAAACCAACGAACCAAACAAAAAACCAAAACAAAATAAAAAAACCCCACCAAAACACCTTCCAAAACTAATAAAAATAAGTCCGCATGCACACTCTGCATGTACAATTCACCAATCAAGAGAACTTAGCATTTCTGACAATAAAATGTGATGAGTATAGTTTCAGATTAAATTTAACATTACATAGCTATCAAATCACAGACCAAGTATAAAAAGTAGGCAAATTATATTGATAATCTTGTTTAAAGGTAATCACCACTGAGGATGTGAAGAAAAGCATGGAATTTTACTCCACCTGTTACGGCGATCAAGTGGTCTGCGGCCACATTAAAGATTAGAGGTCGATTCTTCATATACAAGCAACTAAATCATACCCTCAAGTTACATACGAATGTTGTTTTTAAAAAGCACTCAGTATAGCTCAATATGGCCATTTTATAAATTCTGTGTGCTGGAAGAAGGGAAGGAAAACAAAAAATGAGACTTAAGCATAGAGTCTACTGCCTTACAGCATAACAGGAGGTAACTTCCAGCTAAGTTCAAACACAAAATCAACAGAAATTAATCACACATTATGTTTGTAATCATACATGCTTGAAAACCTTGGCAACAACTAAATTACCAAGTAAGTACATTAACACTATTGCACGTTTTCTATTCCAGAGTTAACATGCAGAAAATGTGTGAAAAAAATAATCTGCAGTTTTGCTTTCTACACATCTTCTACAAGGACATATGAAAACAGAAAATTGTAGGTGCTCCTATGCATGACCCTACCATGTGATTATTAGCCATGTGATTATTACTCACAGCCAAAAGAACCCCAACAATGCTAGTTCAGGTAGAAATAATGCTGCTTTTTGGCTAAAAAAAATCTTTGGAATATATGATAATGGGTTGCAGATGCTTTTACTCAAGATTTTATTTAAAAATAATGACTGGATTATTTTCTTTGTTCTTCAACACTGTACAATGATTTCAGATTTTAGCCTTCTTTCTTTAGGCTGCAATGGGGTGAATTTGAAGAAACTCTGAAAAACGGCCATCTTTGTCCCAAGACTTCTAAAAGAAAAGTATCTTTAGAGATCTGTCATTTCCCACATTTTCTACTTTCAAGAATAAAACCATCTGGGTCCCTCAAGCAACAGAGCCGAGTAAAGTGACGCATTATTATTTCTTATATATGCAGTTGGGCTATAAGTCTTCATTGTTCTCCATATCACAGGAAGACAACAAAGGACAGCCTCTGCTCAGAAGAGCTTACACAAGCCCAAAAACCCAGGCTCATCACACAGACAAGACAAACATCTCCAACAGGTTAGAACAGGGTGTGGATGAGGTAAGGTGACAGAAAAGGGTGTGCTACAATTTTTGGCCATCAGGAAGAGTAATCACCTCACTACTCATCCAGCCCATTAGCCCATTAGCTAATTTAAGGTTTCTATTTGCATCACAGCAGAAGGATGCCTTAAGAAGAAATGTCTATAAAGCATAAAACCACCACTTCTGCAGCCTTTGTTTTTGTTTGGAAAACATCTCCCGTCTTATGAATACCACAGAGGGTTAGAGAAAAAGGAAAAAACATGATACCGGTCAAAAAACTACTTCAGTATCTTATAGTCATAGTCAAGTCACAAAGATAGGAATAAATTCACCTTCTACATGAGTTTCCTTTGTTCTCCAAGCTTTTTATGAGGCAACAGTTGCTCTTACTTTTGACAGGATCTGGAAGAATACATTGCCTAATAAAGGCAGAAGCTAGTAAATTAATGGGAGTTGTTATCATAAAAAAGACAATTAAAAAACAAATGCCTTAAAAGCAAAAAATCTGATACTGCATCTATCTTATCCAAATAACAAAAAGCACCACATTCCTTCCAAATCATATTATAATGAATTGCCTTTTAACTACTTGGACTTCAAGTCCTATTCTCATTTGTCTTCACTTATCTTGAGTAGGTGTATTGATAATATTTGCTGCCTTTGCCCTAAGGATGGTTAATGTAAAGTGAAATAATCAACTCATGGTTTATGAGTTCCATACTTACAGAATCTTGGTATCTATTACAAAAGTGGTTTTATAAAATAATACAAATTTTGTCTGAAAATAACTTGACAAGCACAAATTGTTCAGGTGAACTATCTATAAATGTACAAAAACTAGAATGAAAACTATGTCTCCATCCTTGGTTTTGGTTGTGCAGCATTATGTGCCTTCCTGCTGTGACTTCAAAGATGTCACTACGTAATGCAAAACAAGTAACTAGTTCTCAAACTCTAATCCTTCCTCTAATATTGAAAATGTCTGTAACTAAAAAATTATTTTTTCCATATATACTGGGCAACACACTTTCATAATTCTTTATCTTCTCTTGAATGCATGTTTAATGTGCCTATTTATATAAGAACAGCAACACCTTTGTGTAAATTAAAAAAAAAAAAGCTTAATTTGTAACTTCAAATAATCTGAAACTTGATAGACACTGTTATTCTACAGGCATATGCTACCCCAATACCAAAACAATGTTCAGCAAGTCATTTTATTAGGGTACTGGATTTCTAATATGCACTGGGTGTTCCTGTCACATGCTCCTGTTCTTACTGCATATGCTTTACTTCATTCCTACATCTTTTTTTTTCTGCAATGACTTACCTGATTTACCTACAAGATAAACCTGGGAGCAGCTCTAAATAACTTAGAAGTCTCCATTAACAAGACCAATGGGACACTTTTGCCTCCTGCTCCACTACAATCTTCCTACAACACCCCAGTAGCACACATTCCTTCATAAAACTCTCACATCCTCCCATCTTTTCAGATAGCCTGTCACACCTAGGAGAGAAAAGCAGCACACAACTTCCCCCTCCAAGTCCTTATACACATCCTGCACTCCAACAGGGACCCGAGCCAAGCAGTCCCACCAGACAAAGAGGCCAGACCACGCTGTCAGCTCCTCAGCCAGCTTCCCAGGGCACGTGTCTTCTAGAAAACACAATGCTATTGTTCCCTCAGCATGACTTGAAGGGAAAATTAATTCTTCCATACCAACTGAGGCAGAAAATGCCAACAGTCCTTTGGACTTCTCTTTAGATTGTTTCCTTCTATTAATATTCATCTGGTGACCCTTGTACTGGTTTTAGGCAGGTACAGTCACAAATAATGTACTGAACAATTTCAGCATTTATTAAGAGACTGGCCCAATATCTCAGAGGTTGTTACTGAAGTTAGTGTGAAAGACAATAGCATCAGCAATAAATTAGTAGTGGTAAAAGACAGCTCACTTAAGGAACAAGAAAAAAAAAGAAAGATGTCCTGAGCAGTGTTAAATCTTTCAGATTTTGCTAAACTCATCAATGATTAAACAAACAGGTTACCTTATCTGGGAAAGCCAAATTCCTAAATCTCCAACACTATTACTCTTTGTCTTGTTTCCTATAGACAGGCAGAGTAGGTGATCCTACTGGTTTCTTCTTGCCTTATAATTTATGAATCAGAAGAAGGAAACACATGATCACTAAAAGGTATTAATTTGTAGATAATGCTGAATGCTTAGGTCTGACCCACACAAGCAATCTGCATATTTTAATAAGTAACCTAGTATATTCATATACACTAGTATGTTTTGTATTTCCTTTACAGAAAAGGGGGGAAAAAGAAAAAAAGGGTCTTGCTCTCTGAAGATTTGAAGAAGAGACAGAAGAAATAATGTGAAGATATAATTTTCAAACTTAAGAAAATAACAAAACAAAAGAAAAATAACCATACAGGAAGAAGTTTCCTTTATCTGTTTAGAAATTTTTCCCCCATCAGAAATCAAAGCCGTGCTTTGATGGTAATATTTTGACATTTGACAAAACAGAATAACACATTCTAAGACCAAAGAAAAAACAGACAGAAGTGTATTTCCTAAAAGAACGGTTCTACAGTTACTCCTAGGTCAGAGATGGGGAGGAAATGCCTCCAAACTCAACAGTTCAATCATCAAAACATGGCAGAAAGGCCAGGGATGAAGCCAAATCACCAAGCTTCATATAAGAAAGAAAAAAATACATAATGCAAGCTTACTTTAACAAAGTGTTATATGTTTTCTGTGTTCATTTTGCGGGTAATGCAAAAGATGCTCTGGTAAGACCTGATGGTGCAGTGAACTGACATAATCATCCTTTTGCTTGACATGTTCACAGACAAGGTGAATAGAGCATACTGCACTTGTCTGACTGCTTTTGCTTCTACTGTTACAGCAGTTATGGAAATTCCCTTGACATACCCACGCATAAAAACAAGCTAGACAGGCCTAGAGTCACTGAAAAGGCAAATGTGTAAAACAAACATATACAATCTACTTTTTATAACTCCAAGCGGGTTATCAGTATTAATACAAAGGATATTTGTTAATTACAACTTCTCACTGAACAGCACTGTCTGATGAAGGAGATACTAATCAAGCATTCTCCTTCCAGCTTCCCAAAAAGGGAATTTAAAAAAGCCATGTATTGATTTACATTATGAAAACCAAGCTGAAGACAAATTCTAGTAAACAGCAAGACAGCTGTTGAAAGAAACATGTCTGATTTATTCCTATCATCAGTAATTAACTTCTGTTTCATCAAGGACTGGCTTGTTAGGTTTATGATTGAACTATGCAGAATCTGTAAAGATATATTTATCAACTGGAAATTCTAATACAGATTTTTGCTTTTTCTCAGTCAGCACGGACTGTAATCAACAGGAAACAGCCCATTTCACAACCTCAATGAAACTTCACTCTGGATCGCTAGGATCGTTGATATTAACCAATACACTGCTTAATTAAATTACATTTATCTGTAACAAATAATTCTGTCACGAGAATAACCAGGGCACCCACATATTGTATGGATCCATGTCCTCTGGTTGACTCACAACCTACATCTTCTACAATGCTCCTGTGAAATTTTCATCTCTCATACTCATTTGCTCCCTAAACTCCCTTCGGGGCCAGCTTCCCTCACTGTCATTTAGCTATCCCTAGTGCAAGAGATGCTTCATGGGCCATTGATAAGCCATCTCTGGGAGGCACTGATGGCACTTCTAGGCAGAATGTCACAGCTTGGCTGGAAGAAGGTCCTGGCCTCCAGTTACATAAGCCTCTCTCTGTCCATCAGCCACACCAGTTAAGTTCTAATGTTCCATTAGAGCTCAGTTTGGGTTTGAGGAGGGTAGGTTAAAGCACATAAAAAATACGGTATTCTCAGGACTACTTTTCTTTTGTTTTCTACTGTTGAGGTTTCTTTTATGTATATGAGGTATGCTTACATTTTATGAGGTATACTTTTATGTAGGAATACCCTTCCAAAACATTCTAGCATCTCATCCAAGAAGTGATAATAACAGTAGCTCCAAAAGGATTTTAAGAGTAGGAACAATTTAAATTAGAAGCCAATTCATTATACTCAAATTTATTAAAGGAAGTTCAAACTACTATAACTATCTTCCCTAGAATAACTTTAGGACTTAGAACTGACGCTTAAAAACATAATTTTTAGGTGTATTTCAAAAACAAAGTAAACACTTCTTACAGAATTCCATGTCTGATGAACAGCTTTAATAAAACAAGCAACTATCATATACACTCCTCTCTCCCAAGCATGCATGAAAAGAAAATGCCAACAAACCCAACAACAGAAGCACTGCAAGTTGTTTCACATATCAAATCTAACTCCTGTGAGAAGTGGGATTCTGTTCATAAGCCTCGTAGAAATGCCATACAGGAATTGGGCCCAGCAGCCCAGAGAGGAAAGACTGACAAGGCACTGTTCCCAAATGCATGCAAGAAAGCAACCAGGGAAAAATAAAGAAATTTACTTTGTACTGCTTCAGTTTTGCCTATCTTGAGTGCCTCTTAAAACAACCACAGGTGGTTAGTAACAGCATTCACCAAAGTAACTTTTAATTTATTAGCTCTTTCAAGGTGAGCTTCCATGCCAAACCAATATCCACAGAATTACTTCAAAAAAGTGAATCCTTGAATCCTTCCTCTATTACTTATGGGAAAAAAGACTCAGATTATATGGTATTTCAAAATGTAAACACTACACTAGTTTGAATTAGTCTAGTTGAAATTTTTTTCTAGTTCCAATGCCCTTGCCATGGGCAGGGAGACAATATATACTGATAGATATGAAAATGAAAAAGAAACAAAAATATTGACATTTTCTCTTTGACCTCAAAGTTTATATTCACGTATGTCTGCCAAAACCAAAAGATAACAATTTTGTCAGATACATAAAAAACATTAACTAATCTAGCTCCTTATTGACAAAAAAAAAAAAAAACCTGTTTGTTCTACAACCCACCACCTTACTGCCTTGAGAGAAACAATGGTTTTTAAATTCTGGAACACACTGTAGAATACTACAACCAAGTACTAAGAGAATTGATGGTATATACATTTTAATTCAACTAAATTATTTCAATGCTTAACACTTCACATTGCTTGTTTCAATAAATCAAGCAGCAAAAGAAATGGTGTTCCTTGAGTCAACACCCTTGATTTTACACAGGACTACCTTAGCCTACCAAACATTTAATAAAATAGATATGTGGTTTTGATTTTTCCATATTTACTTCAATGTTAATAATTATGTTTTAAACCAGTCTAGTCAGAAGAGACAGACTCTTTGACTATATCTATCTATAGACACATATAAAGCCATTTCCTTAGCTGTAAGTGGTGCCTCATTTGACATAATTTTCAACCTTTTTTTTGAGGGAGGAAAACAAAATTTACCGTGGGTAGCCCTATATAAATTTTTCTTTGATACCTTATTTTAAATATAGAGTAAAGTCAAATTATAGAGGATCAAAAGCTTTAAAATTTCACAATGACCACAGTTAGTGAATTTGCAAAGGTTCAAAGGAAAAAAAGTCCTCTGAAAGGTTCTCAAGAGAAAATCCAGGAGCCATCACTGAATGCAACATGGCCTGTTAAATAAGGCTGAATCTAAGATATATGAATCTGCTGATTCTCCTCAGATATTCATCTTTCCTCATGCCATCTCAGTGTTCCTCCAAATAAATCTAATTCCTACTAAACCTCTTCTAATGACATGTAACATTACAGCCTATAGAAAATGTTACAATATACACAGAACTACTGCACGCAACAATCAGTTGTGCATAATTTTCAGTGTGATCCATTTAATACACTTCACTTATAATGTTCAACCTAAACCAGTTATCAATATCTTCATATTCTAAACACAGCAGTACAAAATACTGAGTGATTCCACCTCCACCTCCAACTAACAAAATCATTACCATTCCTGCACAGTAACATGTAACAATTTACAGAATCACAGAAAGGTGAAAATTGGAACCTGAAGGCCACAGTGGCTCATGTGGTCCAGCCTCCCTGCTCAAGCAGGGTAGTCTAAGAGCACACGGCATAGAACTGTGTCCAGACAGTTCTTGAGTATCTCCAGGGAGGGAAACTCCACACCCTCTCTCTGGGTAATCTGTTCCACAGCATGGTCACCTGCACTGTAAAGAAGTTCTTAGTCATGTTCAGGTGGAACTTCCTGGGCATCGGTAACTGCCCACTGCCTCTTGTTCTACTGCTCAGCACCTCTGAGAAGACGCTGATCCATCCTCTTGAAATCTATCCTCTAGATATTAATGAGGTCCCCTCTCAGTTGTCTCTTCTCAAGGCTGAACAGCCCCAGCTCCCCCTGCCATTCCTCACAAGAGAGATGCTCCAGACCCCTCATCATCTTGGTAGCCTCTCCAAGGCTGGACCCACTCCAGGAGCTCCATGTCTTGGTTGTCCTGAGGAGCCCAGAACTGGACACAGCACTCCAGGTGAGGCATCAGCAGGGCTGAGTACAGAGGCAGGATCACTTCCCTCCACCTGCTGGCAATGCTCTTCCTAATGCCTCAAAGAGTACCATTGGCCTCCTTGGCCATCAGGACACACTGCTGGCTCATGGAAAGCTTCCTGTCTACCAGGACCCCCAGAGCTGTCCCTCAGCAGATCAGCCCCAGGCTTGCTCTTCCCCAGGTGCAGTACACTGCACTTGCCCTTGCTGAATTTCTGATGGTTCTTCTCTGCCCAAAGTCATCAGAAAATTCTCTTGAAATCCACTTTTCTGAACACCATTTCCAGCTTTGACAAAGAGCTACTAGAGGCAAGCCCATCAATCAGTAGGTGCAGCTGCACAAGTTGGTACTCAGCTTCACACTAACAGAAGTCTGAAGCTCTCTGAAGAGCGGCACAGCAGAAAAGGCAGCTACTAACAACTGCACGGGTGAGCTACTGTGTGTGTAAAAAAACATTTGAAAAGGATGAGCTGAAGTCTAATACAGCAAGAACTGTGATGACTGCAAAACATCAGTAACAGATGTAAGCCAAATACAAGAGTAAATCTCTGTGTGCTGTGCCTAGACCATGTGGCATGTCCAAGCAACCACAGCTCATGAACGGATGTCTAAACTACTACTCTTTAAATTCTCTGAGTAAGAAAAACAAAGACTGCCTCCTACCATGTCACAGCAGATATTAACCATGACAGTCGAAAAAACAAAAACAAAACACCAAAATAATTATGACTTCTTTCAGCATATTCCAGCATTTTCCTAAGCCTCTTTTTATTTAGTTCATGAATCAACTTTCCCCAAGCTTTCTAAAATAGGACCCTTCAGTCACTTCTTAATGATCCTGACATAATTCTAATAAAATAACATTTTACCAGAGTGAAAATGAAGCAAAAAATAGCAGTATGACCAGATGAATCCTTACCAGTCTGGCTGAAGCTAAGAAATAATGTTGGCTCATTCAGTCCTGAATTCAGACTGAATTCCCCAGTCTGAATTCAGGAAATACATTAATTGCCTGAAGAAAAGGATTGGCCAATTACACCAACCAAAATACAAACAACACATGCAATTTGACTGTGAGACTGTAAAACTATCCCCCTAACAGACAGCCTTTACTGTGAATGAAAGGAAATACAATTACCAAGATACATTAACACTTCACTAGGTGGTAGAGAAAACAATGCCATCACTGGTCCTGCGCATTAACTTCTAACAAAACATATTCAACGACAGTATGTTTGGAAGCACATAGAGTCTGCACAGATGTACTTTTTAATCCCCCCAGTTATGGGATAACAATCTTCTCTCAATTAATACTCAACATCTATTAGAATAATAGCTTCTCTCTTGCATGTAGGAACTAAGGTGAATGAAGGGAACGGAAAGTCAAGAAATGAAGTGAAGCTCTTCAAATTACCACACCCTCAAAGATACATATAAAAAAAGAACATATACATCAAAAAGAAACATTTTAAACAAAGTTTGAACTGATGTTTACTCTTATGCAGAAGTAAAATAACTCCACTAGAACTCAATTTCAGCTGACATCAACATAATTAAACATTGGCTTTCTTATATTATCAACAGGACCACTTTGAACACCTGTTATTAAATAAAATAATCCATTAATAATATACTTTTAGTATACTGCATTGACAAAGTTAAAAACCAAGGTCTACAGAAAAACCAGCAACAAGAGTTTACATCGTAATTTTAACATCACTGTACATATTTGAACCATCAAGCAAGAGACATTCAAAACAGCTGCTTTTCCAGGCAGCATGCTGTCCCAAAACTAACAGAAATACAAAGAAGTCTGAATACTCAGTTCTCTCTGTTTCCAATAAAAGTTATAATTTTCCACTGTTTTTAAGGTTTCAGAAGGGTTATGGACTGTCATAACATATTTGATGACTGATGAATATTTTAATCTCATGTCATGAAAGACTCACTACCATTTCAGTGACTGTAAACAAATAAAATGAAGTTTCAACCAAATCATCTATGTGTCTACTATGGTTCAGAGGCAACTGGGCAAGCATTCATGAATTTCATGCCTTTGGGGAAAAAAAACCCCAGTCTGACTCAAAAGAAGAACAACT
This sequence comes from Haemorhous mexicanus, assembly GCF_027477595.1. NCBI lineage: Eukaryota > Metazoa > Chordata > Aves > Passeriformes > Fringillidae > Haemorhous > Haemorhous mexicanus. Next base: position 68,161,722 of record NC_082381.1, read on the forward strand.
GCACTAGCGTTGTTCCAGTGCAACTACCATAAAAAAAAGCAGGAGAAAAGGACACACACAAAAAAGATCACTGGCATGTTGGTTTTGTGAAAGATACATAGAGGAAATCAGACACAAAGAGTGTTAAGTGTCAGAGAGAAACAAATATGTATCATAAAACAAAGCAGAAAGTAGTATTTTTTCCATGTGAAAAGAAGTGTATCTGTACACACTTATCCATCTGTAAATCTAGACAGCAATTTCTATAAGTAGATGTCTACACTAAGGGACCCTCTCTCACTCACTCTAGTTCTCTATATGGTGATAGATGTATTTCTTCACTGTAAAAGCACATGGTACTTACAGTCTCAGGGATTTGAATAACAAATGCCTCCAATTTATAATTGAAGATAATTTCTCTACCTGCCAGTCCTGAAAACCCACTCCACTTGAAAGTCAGGCTGTGATACTTCTTATTCAGGTATCACTTCCCAAAGAGCTGCTACAATTGGAATTCAGCTAAGTCAATTGTTGGCAAACTCCTGAAGGAGGCTATCTCTTCATTCTTTACTTCCTAGTATCTCACAGAGGTATATAATTACATCAACTAAATCTGTACAAAGACACAAAATTCATAGTACTAGCAGACAATTCTCATTATCCCAGGTGTTAAGAAAGGAGGGTAGTGCTCACAGAAACAACAGGGTCTAGCAGGCCACAAAAATCTGGTAGCATAGGTAAAAATAATTGAAGGGGCAGAAGGAACATAACTGAGAGGCAAAAATGCCCAAGTGAACAGTAAAATTTTTGCTCTTAAATTGGAAGGAGTCCCAAAGCCAACTGCAGATACAACAAGAAAGAAACACTTCTTCAGAAGTTTTCTTGAGGCACCTAGGCATGCACCAGGCTAGACAAGTTTCATAGGCAGTGTAACTATTAAGAAAAAACCTCTCTTGAATCAGTGGACCCAAAACTTTCACTTATGCCCAGTAGGAGATTCAGATTAAGTAGGAGATTCAGATGACAGGAACTGATCTCCCTTCAAATCTCACTCCTTAACCTACTCTTCAGGCATCTGAAATGCCTGGGAAACTACACAACACGTGAGTGGTTACCAGTAGCTCTCTTAGAAAGAAGGGAAGGCATCCCATGGCAAGTCAAGCTAAGTAAGCAGCTATCCAGTTTTTACATGCAGCTGCAGCTATGGCTGACTCAGCCTGTTAAGATAATGCAAGTGAGACACAGCACAGAACACATAAACCTGGCTTGTACCTTAATTAATCCAAACCCATTTCTACAGCAGTTTGGAGAATCTGTGCTGCCCCGCTAGGTTTTATGCTTCTGACAGTTCTATTGCTCCTTAAGTTTTATATCTTACATTAATAAATGAATTATGAGTATAGGGGGACAGAGGGCAGTTCTACCTTTAAGAAGAGAGCTGAAGAAGTATGTGGACAGCCTTCCACAGGAGAAATTAACAGAGGAGATTGTGACTTCCCACCACTGAGAAGACAGAACCAGATAGAACCTGACAAAGGAGAGATATCTGGGCCCATTAAGAATAAGCAGCCTTGAAATTCTGTGGCTGGCTTTTTAACCTCACAGTGCCGTGACACACTGATTTGGGTAGAGAGGGGATTAAGTATTTAGTATTTCTATAATACATGAAATGTAACTGCATATATGGCATGTACTATTCACTGACATACCATATATGTGACACGCTGAGACAATATTTAGTGCCACTTTAAAAAGACTTTCAAGTATTTCAATAAACACAGTACAACATTGAATATGTCTGAAAAGCAGGAAGGCATCCAAATACACAAAACAAACCAAAAGTACATATTTATTTCATGCTTCTTGTGAGAACTAGAAAGTTTCTCTCCTCCTCAACCTGCCACACAGCCATACATTTATAAAAGGTATTTGTAGGTCTTCACACAGTTACAAACCCTATTTGAGTAAGAACAGTGAAGACAATTTGAATAAAAAACCCTCAACACATCTCAGCAGAAAAATTTATAAGGCCTATTCCAATTCTCAGTTAATGCTGTGTAAGAGTGAAAAATTATTTACAAGAGAGGGATCATAATGATAAAATAACTCAGTATTTTCAGCTACCCCAAGGAGGAGACACAAAGAATAGATATTTACTGCAGGAATAGATTTTTCATTGATGTCAAACAGGCCACTTGTTTTTCCTATTTTAAACTTTCTGCCATTAAACAGAGAGTAGTTTTCTCTCTTTTGAAAAAAAAAAAAAATTAGACCATAAGTACTGAAAACTTAGTAAAAGCCAACTTTACTAAGCTTCTATCCTGCTTGCTTTGTGCCACCTTTTTAGCCAGCAGAAGAAGCATTTTACAGACGTTCTCCAAAGATAACACATAAGCCAATACTCAAGGTAGTTTCACAGTCAGAAGCTTGTCATGATTTAGCACCACACCTGGTATGTCTCAAAATGGCATACAGGGCACTAGTGTACAAAGTTACAAACTTATATACGTTTTTTCTTATCTTTGTGATAGGGACATATATTTAACTGAAAGGGCCACCATGGCACAAAAAATGACCATGACATGACAGCCTGTCAGTCTTTTGCCCATTGACGGCACAACCCTTTAACTTTTCCTCCGTGTTTAGTATTCCAAGCCTTTTTCCCTCCCTCCTTACAATAATGAAAATGCTACAAAACCAAAAAAAGCCATTCCTGTACTAACAAATGTTAAGCTAGCCTGTTTTAAAAAAGATACTTATGCAAACCTGTCTCTTTAAGAACATCGAACAAAATAGCCTATCTTAAGTTGCCCATCTAAAGAATATCTGTTTCCAATAAAAGGTCGAATACTTGAGAGCAAGCTGGAAATGTCTTTAAAGGGGGAAAAAAAGGGGAAGGTAGAAGAGCTGGACAAAACAAAAGATCTTATAAATGGAGGCAGAGTACTATGAAGCGCCTGATTAGAAAAACCACCACCAAGGGCCTCGCAAGGAGAGGCTCTCAGCTCTCAAAGCTCCAGACGAGCAGAAGCCAGGAGGCCGCGGGTCCCGACGCCTTCCCAGGGCCCTTCTGCCGGGGACCAGGAAATCCAGCGCCCGCTCCCGCGCACCTGGAGCGGCCTGCCTCACCTCTGAGTCCGGCGGAGCCGGCTGCCTCGCCGCAGGTGGGGCAGCGTGAAGTTGGAAACGAGCGTCCAAAAACTGGGATCCGACATATCCATTTCTCTGCGTCTGAAAGCTTAATAACTCAGTGCCATGGTACGACGAGGAAGAGGAGGAAGGGACAGCAGCCCTGGGAAAGAGAGCGAGAAGGCAGCCAGCCTCCGAGGGGGCGGAAGGAGAGCAGAGATAGCAGCAACCCGAACCGACACAAACTTTTCCGTGCGGCTGCTCAGCGGGTGCCGCCCCGCCCCGCCCATTGGCGGGCGCGCAGAGGCCGCGCCGCTTCGCCCGCCCACCGCGGCTCAGAGCCCCCCGCCCGTGCCCCGAGGCTCGGCCCGGCCCGGCCCGGCACAGCCCCCCCCGGCTCGGCTTGGCCTGGCCCGGCCTGGCACAGCACAGCCTCCGCAGCTCGGCCCGCACCCGGCCCACCACAGCCCCCGCGGGCCGGCCCGGCCCACCACAGCCTCCGCGGGCCGGCCCGGCACAGCACAGCCTCCGCGGGCCGGCCCGGCACAGCACAGCCCCGCGGCTCGGCCCGCACCCGGCACAGCACAGCCCCCTCCCGACCCCCACAGAGCCCCTCGCGGGTCGGAGCCGTCCGCCGGCCGCGCTCGGACGGGCTGGGAAGTGTAAATTAAGGACCAGTGACTCTCGGCGCAGTGCACAGTGTACGTGTGTCACGGCCGGGGCTTCTGCCTCTCCCGGGAGAACTGACGGTACAGGTACTTAATTACCGTCTGTCACACTGGCTACCTGCCACTCCGGACGTCAGGCGTTTGCCACGGCCTCCATTGCCAGCTACCTCTTTTGAGAAAGCTACCCTGAAGCACAGGCTGGCAAGAGAAGCGTACTGAAAGGCTCTGAGTACCTTTCCCACTCATAACAATGACCTAATCCCTCAGGTACTTTGACTCATTTCTTCCCCTTCTTCCTTCCAGCTTTCTTCCTTTGCTTCCTTCTTTGCCATTTGCCAGCTGCCTCCCAACTCAGCTGATTTGCCTTCTTGACTCCCACCACCCAACATTCCACCTTCACTCCTCGTTTTAGCCTCTGCTGACTGCTGTCCTCAGTCTTTTCACACCTAACTCCAGCACCACTCTCCAGCCCTCTCCTCTGTTCCTCAGCAGCTGTCTACTCTAGCATTTTTCTTCACATCTCTGCAGCACACAAATAAAAGCCTTTCTAAAATTACTACTCTAGTACCTTGTCATTCCATAATGTCTTAACTCCAGATGTTGAAAACAACAATGATGGTCAGGTATAGAAGAAGATACAATGGATTCAAAAACTAGGGGCTTTCTTTCAATGTACTTAAAAATTTCCATTTGCCTTTTTATTTATCTGAGGGTCACAGAGCAGAGCTGGCAAGGCTCATATGACACTTGGGATAAGACAGCTCTCATTAGACAGCTCTCACTCTACTTAGCACCAAAGGCTTTAGTAAAAATCCCCAGCAAACACCATTTACTGTCATGATACAGAAAACATCAGGGTAACATTGATCAAACACAAAAGAATATCAAACACTTCTTTAAAGACATATTAATTTTAAAAGAGACCATTTCCATGTAAGAAGGGAAAACAGCCTCATCTAGGTCTCAGGTCAGATTTTCTTGTACAAGAATGGCTGAAATGGGTGCAGAAGCTGGTATTTGGGCTGATGTCCATTTGTGCCCTACAGGAGGGCACTTCCCAGCATGACTGCTCTTTTTATACCTCTCCATTAGCACTGAGTATTCACATCTACTGCAGCCTGTAAAAGGAAAACTCTCATCCATTTATTTTCACTTTGAGGCATGCCTGAGCATACTGAGCATGAAGTTTTAAAGGTTCACATGAGGGCAAGCATGGCTGCCAACACTCCTTCCTTAAAACTGCATAAGAAGGAAATTCTCAAATCTCTACGTAAGTACCAAGAAACACCTCCTTCTCCATGAACTCCATAACTTTATCTTCTCTGCTCCATACACAAGTTTTTGCCTGTAATCAGCATATTTGGAGAAAGAACTGTACACAATCATGAAACCAGAGAATTATACGTAACTGATGTTGTGAACAGCACTGGCTAAAGATAAAAAACAAAGTCTTCCACCTATCACAAAGGAGAAGTTGCAGCGTCCTCACTGCCCTGGAGGTTCTCCCCTCACTCCATGACTCTACCGAAGATGCAGTTGCAAGTAACAAAAGCAGTTCAGGTTCCATAATTCAGTCAAGCACATCACTTGTGGGGTGATCATGGAACATGGAGTTCAAACTTTATTTCACATTAAGGCCAAAAATTATCAATCTTTTCTGTTCCAAATACATTATTTCTTTGTGAAAATCTCTACCACTTCATCAAAATGATGTGAAGTCTCCAATTCTAAAACATACCCTTAAAGCTTTTAAAAATTAAGCAAGACTAGCCTATCATAATGTTGGCAAGGACCCACCAGAAAAAAATAAGATTGCTGCTTGCAAGTAGACAAATTCTGATGGAAAAAAAGTTTAACCCTTCTGTGTACAACCAGGCATGATTATACCAAAAGCCTTACACAGATTTCACTATCTGAAAAGCTGGGTTTTAGCAAAAGCAGAAAGGCAAAAAAACAGGATAGAAGAAAGGATAAATTCTAGGCAACTGTTTCTGTCCACATATATAGCAACAGAAGGTCATGGTTTTAGAAATAGTATTCCCCATGTCAGTGCTCTCACTGAGACTCTACAAACCATACATACTCACTCCTCTCTCCCCCTCCCCCCCAATGCCCCTGTGGCAGGATAGAGACAAGAATTGGAGATACAAAGCATAAAGATCACAGGTTTAGATAAGAATAATTTACTGGAAACAAGATTAAAAATTAACAATAACAGCGCTAATAATAAAAGAGGGTACAAAAAAAAACCTATTCGCATCTGAGTTCTCATATCCCTGAGAATACCTGATTACTCCCTCCACCAACCTGAAAGAGACCCTTTCCCCCATCCCCAGAAAGCTACATGAGGTGGACCTTCGCTTCCTAGCCATGCCCCCTTCTGGCTACTGCAAAATTTACCACTGGCCAGAACCAGGATACATATCAAAGGTGAACACTGTCCACTTCAAACAGTGATGGTCAAATCCCTTGCAACTCAGTCTCTAGATCCTGTACAGACTATTCACAAGCAATAGCTTCCCACATTCCATGACCTGTAGATCCAAACATAACTTCATCTTGGCTTTCTGTGCACAATTACATGCACACACAGTCCTGCCAATCAGTCTTGTTGTTTGTAGCATGGGCTTGAAAGCAAGGAGACTTTAGTAATTATTTTTCTGGAATACTTGCTGGACACATGCATATTAAGACAGAGACTTCGAGACTACAGAGACTTCGACAAAGGTATGAAAATGAAGAGAGGAGCTGTAAGAAGTCCAGCATCATCCCACAACAACCTTAGATAAATTATATGCTTCATAAAGCAAAGCAGAGGCCTTATCCTTTAAGAGCCAAACATGTAAATGGTGGTGAGGACTTTTGCAATGCCTGTCAATAAACGACATAGCTTCCAAAGTGGTGCCTGTAGTTTGTGACTTTCCATGGCACAGAAATGCCTGATTTCAAAGCACAGACCTCAAGGGAGAGTGAGGTTTTGCAAGCTTATTAGTATTACAGAGGACATCTAAGAGGACATCTTCCCTCCGAATTTAGTGAGCTGAACCAGCTCAATGAAGGACATCCCAGGACCAGCCCCAATACAAGGGATACAGATGGAATGAAGGGTCAGGCAGAGAGGCAGGGGCAGCAGGACCACTTATTTTTCAGCAGCTGTCACTAAAATTGAAGCCTCTTTCACTATCAATACTGATAATGCCGCTTGTCCTTTACAAACATGGCATCAAGAGATGTATTTTGCCATGTCCCATAAGCCACTGCAATTTACTTACCTCTGTCATGTAGAACTGGACAAAAAAACCTGACTAATAAATATGATGAGGTCTTAAAAATATGAAAACCCCAAATTATACAGAACAGATCTATGTCATACTGATAAATGCATAGTTGACAATTAGCTGTAATTTTCTTGCAACAAAATGTTATTGGCATATTCAGCAACTTTCCTTCAGTATTCAACTAAAACAGAATTCTGCAGCTGTGAAAAAGAAATAAAATAACAAAGTTAAGAACCTGCAAGTATGTTCTTAACAGCATTTACTGCTTAAGTTGTCCTCTATACAGCCACTTGCAAAACAACAAGCAGCTTGCAACTTCATCTCTTAGGAGATGCTTTACTATAGAACTTGGGTGACAACTTTTATTTATCACAAAGAGTTACATAAGCTAGCATGTAACAAAACAAGTGATAAGGATCATTAAGTTTTCCCTTTTATATTCACTTGAAATCAAGAAAACATCGTATCACTCAAGTCAAAAAGCAGAAAAGCTTGCTTTGAAGAAGATTACAATTGCAAAAGCAAACTTAAAAAAAGCATCCTTAGCAAAGTCTCATTGGATATATGAGAAAAAAAATTCAAAATGTCAACATTTCCTTCAGTAATTAACAGCAATAAAAATACTTCTCCAGTAACTTTTTAATTGTGTAACTCTGATTACTGATTTTAAGTACCACCATAAAATGCTACTTGGGAAGTTGAAAGTGCATGTTTAAAACCACAATGCCGTAACAATACTAAATCAATATTTTGCACATAATATTCCAATGCAAAAGTTATCTAATCTACCATCTTCATGCTGAAGGAAAATTACATTAATAAACACTGGAATTTTTCAAAACATAAGAAAATCTTCAGAAGTCACTGCCCAAAAGCATTACAGAATGCTCAAGTCTCATCAAATTTATAGGACAATGTACACTGAATGCAGGTCACCAGCAACAATACAGAAAATAAGGAGTTCATTAGTAATACTAAGACTAGTTAAATCTTAAAAGCATAGGCCTCATACTGAAAAAGACGAGTAAATTTGTGAACCAGGAAATAAACCAGGTCACCTTGAGGCACCTTCTCTCTTTTTGTGGGCTAGGAAGATTATGAAATCACATCTTTTAGCAACAAAGAAATGCTTCTCACTTCATCAACATCTTAGAAGTACAATACATCAGAACTGAGCTAACATATCCCTTGAGAGAAGTTTGTTTTGGTTTAGTTGAGTTTATTTAGTCAGATAATTATTATCCAATGACTAACAAAGGAACTGGTGAAGTCGCTCATTCAATTATTGCTATTTTCAAAGTGTCTTGAAATAGCTGGAAGTTATTACAGTGGCTGAACAAAGCTGTCATGCCATAACACTCCCTGAAAAGGACAAACAGGATATCAGCTGCTTCCAGTACTGAGTTCAGGTATGGTAGCTTACTTAGTATGACATGAGACAGTTTGCCCAAAAGGTGTTTCAAGTGCGATTTCAAGTCTGGTCAATAACCATCTCAGCTGACTATGTATCAAGAAATTTGTAAAATAATCCACCTGTCTCCTAACAATATTGTAATAAGTTCACTACACAACAGAAAAAATTTATGCATAAGGGACACATTAAAACTCACCTAGAGATTTGAAAAGGTAACTGCACATTAAACATTCCTAGTAGATCATACAGGGTTATGTTTTTCATCTAACACAAGTAAAACTGCTATCAATGAGCTAGAAAAAAATATGATACCCTTTCTAGCAAAAAAGACATAAGACGTAAGTAACCACATGAACAGGTTAAGTTATCATTGGACAAAGCAGCCTTATTTGCATTACAACCTTGCTAGCCATCAAGTCATACCAAAGGACAAAACCACCCCCCAGTCATAATATACATATATATGGCAGAATCTGGAAGGCAGGTATCAGGCAAACTATTTAGGTACTATCATGGATAAATAGCCAAATAAGAGTTTTTTATGTGAGGTATAGATAAAAGAATAAATGCCCCTCAGTTCTACAAGCAGGAAAATCTCTCATGTGACCAAGGAGATGATGTTACTGAGCACTGAATGGCTCAATGCAGCTAGTTGTGGCATTTCCCAAAGGCTGCAAAAAAGATATCAGGAATTCAAGAAAAAAAAATTAAAATCTGAAATATAGTCTACAGCTTGAAAAAATATATTTATTTCACTTGGTCAAGTCTGTTGGAGAACCTTCGTCATTCAGTATGCATTTCCACAACAGAAAGAGATTATAATGAGGAATCAAGAGTGTAAGAACAGCAAATTCTGCCATGTCCTCCCCTCACATACAGAATTATGGGTTCAGACTGCAAGAGGCAGGCAGAAAAGCAGTTTCAAATTATTTTCTCTTATGCATTGTAACACAGGGATTTTCCATCACTGTAAATACTGTATGTTATATGCCTTTCTAACTAAAAAAATAATCACACTTCAAACAAGCATTAGAGGATGGATAAAAAAGCCCTAAGCGGTAGATGAAGTCTACAACCTCTTTTATAAAGGTTGTCAAACTAAAAGACCTCACTGGTATATTTAGAGCTTAAGATGTACAAATTAATTATTATCACGACAGTTAATTACAATAATTGAACTTATGCTCCCCCTAGTGGTTGATGTTGATGCTTATTACCCGCTAGTGACTGCACAGGATTTTCGCTGGGATTCAGTGTAAAAATAAGTTAAAGAAATCACAGTACAAAAGAATATTTTGTGGGTGTACAATATATGTCTGCCAAGCTCCCAAGTTTTCTTAGCTATGTTTATAAATACACATAAACATTATTACTCTAACCAGTTTTGAAGTAATGTGCAAAATATTTTTAAAAATTCTCCCACTGATCTAGTTTATTATAGATCATCTAACATAAACACATTTAGGAAAAGCAATAGCCCCAGCATCTCCCTCCATTTCTGAAAGGTTCTAAAATTATGCACAATATATTTGGAAGTTGAAGATATTGTCAATCATCTGCATGAGGCATCAAAATTCATATCAGGCAACACTATTTTTAATCCAGCATTTTGCTGTCTGTAGTGGGATGAGCCAACCATGCTAACAGCTATGCTGCCTGTTTACTCTTGCCTAGAGAACTCTCCTTCTGAGTTTATTTAGCAAGCCAGCTAATGAGAAAATGTAGAAGAACCATCTCCCATTTTTATCACTGAATTTTCATTCATCTTGGCAAGCAGAGCAGCATTACTAAATTTCAAAAGTGTTCCTTTACATGGTAAGCAAGTCAGAAAACATCTAATAAATATGCTGTAATTTTCCATGATTTTCATGATGCTTGAACCTTGGTTTCATTACCACAAATGCCAGGGGTGGGGAGACGAATACTGTATTAAAAAGTATTAGTATTATTCCATCCTACTTTGATTGTTCAAGTATCTTTTTGCCAGCACTTAAGAGCATCCCAAGAGGATCACAGCATCTTTTCAAGTCGTTAATTAATGATTTTTGTGGCTGCAGTACCACTGTGTATGATGTGAAGGCACCATGTTATCTGACAGATAGGTAAAAAGTCATAATGAAGTTTTCCATGGTTCTGGGCACTCATGTGAAACAATCACCACTTAAGACTTATTTCATTGCACTGGTTTAGACCACTCTACACACTTAGATGTTCTCCTGACATCACACACATCCAGCCATATTTTACCAAGCATCTTTTTAAGTCAACAGCAACAGCCTACGTGGCAAATGGCATTATTAAAGGTCAAGGTGCAATTCCTAAGTATTTCTTAAGAAAACATGGACACAATCATTCTTCTAAAACAGTTACGTACTTAGCTATTGCCACCCATTCCGGATCACAGCTGCAGTCAATTAAGCTGCATTTTTTGAGAAAAAAAAATACTTATTAATTCAAATGTAGAAAATCCTTTTTTTTTTAACGGAAAAGCTTTTTTTGGTTTTTCCACTGGAAAGTTAAAATTTTGTCTCTGATATTTTGAAATAAAATAAATCTGTATAAATCAGACTTAGAGCACACAATCTTTTTTTACCTTTTAAAGATGAAAATATTCATGCATGACTTCTCTTTATTACAGGAAGCAGAGTACATAAAATAGTTTGAAACATACATTAAAAAAAAATACTATTCAGCCCTTGTAAGTTTATCTGGTTTTGTTTCATGTTCATAAATTTCTAATTGTGGAAAACAGAGTCCAAAACCCACAATCTTCAAAAGGCAGTTAAGTGGAGCATATTATTTTGCCACCACAGCTTTTTGCTTTGAAGACTCTCAAACAACATACTCCTCCGACAGAAATGCTACCCTTTATACAGAGCTATTTTCTCATGTTCAGCTCTTCCCTGGGACATCCCAGTGCCATACTCACAGATCTGAGTAACAAGACTTCAGTGATTCTCAATTTTTAGTCAAATAAACAAGGAAAAGAAATCAAACTCAAGTTTTCTTTGATAGCTTTTAATCCTGATAGGTTTGGGGAAGACGTCATCATAAGCTGTAACTTTACTCATTCTTAAAACACCTCTTGGGGTACGGGGGCGCTTTCATGGAGGTCAGCACAGCGAAGTTCTCAAGTCTGTCACTCAAAGTCTAAACAAATCTACTCCTGTGATACTGAATTGGAAAGCATTTTTTCAATATAAATGCTGAGTTTAGTGAGAGAGAAAACTTCATCTGCTGTAATATTTACATGATGAATTTTCTAAATGAGTCACCCAATTAGCAGGTCTCTCAGAGCAAGGACATTACAGGCTCTTCCCCAGAACTGGCAAGTACTCTGTTTGCCTCCTGTATTTTAAATACAAAATTTTCTTTGAATCATTATTTAAATGACAGTGAATAAAAACCAGGTGCCAAGAATTCAGAGCTTTGCAATACATATACACCCAAGCATTTCCTGAGCCTTCCCTGCACTCATCTGGCTTCATGCTTCAGTTAATCCATGTGATGGATCTGTTGTCAGCATAACGATGTGAGATGGAGCACCCCATGTAGTGCAAGCTGGCAAATTGGAACTCAGGTCCACAAGAAGTTGAAAGGGAAAACATTATCTTTAAAAGAATATTATGTGGACTGCCCATTAATGCTACCCTTGGTATTTCAATGACCTGACTACACAGCACTGCAAGTTTATAATATCCTTAAATCACTTTACAGGTCACCCTTAATGCTCTCCTCCTCAAAAGGCTAAATAATAAACAATCATAGGTGTGCGTCAGCACACACCTCTGGTTTAAATCTGAATTTCTGAACAACCATAATTACACTCAGCACATACTCTTTTGTCTGTGGGGTTTACTAAACAGTTAACTATCAGACACACAGATGATACAGTCCCCAAACAGACCACGGGAAGCAGTAGAATTAACTACACAGAAAGAAGGGAACTTTACAAAAACAAAATTAAAAGCAAGTATCTAGAATTGCAAGAGTAGTAAAGATTATTTTAGTTAGTTGTACTTAAAAAAACATGACAGAAAATTCTCAAAATTAAGGACAAAATACTAAAAATTACCTCATGGCTAAGGTGCCTCAGGGACTAAGACCTGGTGTCACCTAGTTATTTAATCTGTTTGCTCTTCAGTTCTCCACCTGTAAAGCAAAGATATTTCTACTTCTTGGGAATGCAGTGAAGATAATTCCAGAAACACCTCCATCAAATGTTCAGATATTAAAAAAAAAGGAGGAAAGACAGAAGTAGACAGTAATAGTGAGATCTTCTTTGGGCTGACCACTCTGCAGATTCAGAGGTACTGAATGATTTCTACAATTCCTGTCTCCCTATATGGCAAAGACCATATATGCATAAGTTGAAAGGGATTCAGATGAGTCAAGAAATGACCTTAAATCTCTCTGATATGCACATCAGGAAGAGACAGGGAGGACACCATGGTGAGTCACAGAATTTCACCCTCCACTTCCTAAGACAGGCAATCACATTTTGGTTTATTTTTGTTGGACTAAGAGTGCACATCAGCTCTAACAAGGAAGCTCGAGCCAGCACCTGAATTGTTACCAAGACTGTCAAAACTATGTAAACCAAGAAGCAGATGATCAGTACAACCCACATAAGCTGTTTTAGGCCTCCAGCATTCTGAAAAACTCTATTATAGTAGAAATGAGGTGATAAACCGCTCAGCTGTCAAGTAACAGTTCAAACCACTAAGTACCCTAATTTCTCTGACACCAGACAACCTTATTATTCCATTATAAATAACAGAATAATAATTGTATGTAAGTTTGCAGAAATATTAATATCCTGATACGAAAGAGACTTGTAAGCACTTACCACTAAAATATACACTCTCCCTATACTAGCAATAAAAATAATCCAAACCTATCTCAAAACCCCTTCGCCATTCAATCAGCCTTTCCTTTGACCATCTCCCGTCACATCTGGACATGATTTACCATGAATTTTAATGAGCCTGAGTTATGAAAATGTATTATGGTTTGTTTCTTTTAAATCATCACACTCATTTATCTCAGTACTTTGCCTTTCGTTTGGTAGAGGGCTTGGATCTTTTTAAAATTATGCAAAAATTCTATTCTGCAAAATTTAGTAATAACCATGCTTAATGCTGACAAAGGATTATCTCAGCCTATTCTACATTCTGTTGTTCCTCAGCATCCACACTTGCACACTTCTACATACTCACAAGAGGAGCAGAGTTCATCGGTCCAGTGGCAGACTGCATGGGGAGAGCCTAAATATTCTCTTGGCAAAGAAACAGTAGTATGAAGCTAAAGGTGAAGGAGGAACATACCAGGCTGCTCATAATGAAATACTGGCTTCAGATGACAAATATGTACACCAGCACTTGCCATCATCCCCTTCTCTCAGGTACTACAACAACTTTTAGAAATATTTCTAGGTTTTATCAGTTGGGGAAGTGACACAGCACTTACAGCCTTCCCAAAGTCAACATCATGTGCTCCTACATACTCACCAACAAAACTACAGCAACCAGTCTATAACTTCTAAAACATAACAAGAACTCTGTCCAGTGTTGTGGCTGTACTTCACAGTCCCACAGACATGTCTTTTACAGTATTTTTGTTGTGTGAAAGTTTAGGCTTGTTTCTGTCACCATTTACTTTTTTATCAATTTGCAAAATTGCCTTTGTAGCCAAGCAGTATCATGTCATCTCCCAAGAACCCCTCTTAGAGCAATAGGGGTTTGCATCCAAGAAGTCCTTTTGGAGCAAACCCTTCTTTCCTCTTTCAAGGTACACATTTAGGCTGTAAGACACACTAATGGTTTGCTAGGTAACCCTGAAGCTCTAACCTCCCACCATTTTGCTCTGCTGAAGTGTTACTGTGCTCGAGCTGCTAACTGCAAACCGCCTTCTCTTTTACAGCCCAACCAGTTTTGGTGGTCTCTTTCTGAAGCGCAGAAAAAGTAGCTTACATCACTCCTGGCATGAACAAAGGGTGTGCCATGATTCTGCTCTAAGACAGCAACTCTTATTCTACAAAAACACTTAACAGGTCTGGGTCATTCCCTCTCAGTCTGTAATATTAAGAGGCAGTTTGACACAGAGTGCCCTGTGGATTTGAGCATCAGACTGCTCTAGGACAAGCTCAGCACATCATCCTGCTTATCAAAGCCACATGTGACAACATACACCCAAGATATACAGAATCATATGAAAATGACATTATTGCCACACTACACAGGGAATGGCTACCACAAACTGACAAACACACTAGTGTGTGAAAGCTGGATTACCAGGAGATATTCAAGTTCCAATATCAGGTTCCTCAATGCTTTCTGCTTCCCATCACTATGTTCTAGCCCAGGAGGACCTTCCAATACTTTCTAAGAAAAGTGGTGTCCCAGCAGTAGGTGGAAATGCTTCCTCAGAGATGCTCAGGACTACCTTCACTCTGCACACTTACAAGAGCTCAGCTGTATCTCATCTCATACCAGGGATGGAGAAACTGTGATAGCTGATCAGTCTGTGTCCCCAAACCATGCCATGAGGTATCCCTCTCCCACAACATCCAGGGAAATTGCTCTGCTGTTACTAGCTATGAGACTATTTGCTGAACAGCTCTTCTGATTAGGAGCACTGGCCTTCCCTATGCTAACCACTGACACATCTCATGGATAAAAAGCAAAGTAGCCACAGCTGGCATCAGGGAAAGAACTGTAAAGTCTCAAATACAGCAGTTTAGTGACATTCTCCAGTCTTTTACAGCTGCAAGGTTTTGCCTCTAGAAACCTACAAATGTACTTTCTTTCTGAAATGGTTAGTTGCAAGCAAGAGTAGAAACAAGATCTTTGAAAAACAAAAGGACTGAGAAGATTTCTACTTCTGGGGGGCACAGTCTCATGCTTTTTCATTCCTATTTACCACTTTCTTTCTACAACATTCATTTTTAAAAGGTTTTCAGAACTCTACAGCTGTGAATCTATCACTTCTGTAATACTCAAGAATAAGCAATTACCAAAGCAAAATACCCTAAGGGATCACCAACTTTCAGTGCAAAGCAATTCAGCCAGCACAGCAGTGGAAACAAGTTGTGTTGTGTACAACACTGTAGTGGTTTGGAAAGACAAGTGTCTGCTAAGGAAGGCAGAAACCTCCCCTGAAATGGAAAATGTAAACCCCCTCCCTCCGAATTGTTATAAATTTGAAATTAAGGGGGGCTCTCAGGCAAAAATATGGGAGCAGGAATAATAGTTCTTTATTAGGGAAGAAAATAAAAAGCTAAAATAATCAATGCAGTAAACTAAAACAACACTGACATAGTCAGAACACAACCTGACACCCTGGTCAGGGTGTTGGTAACAGTCCAGTTGGAATGGTGGCTGCAGTCCTCCTGGAGTGTCAGGTCTGGTTCTGTTGGAGCAGTGATCCTGTAGAAGGGTGTAGTCTTCCTCTGAAGATCCAATGGAAGAGGTAGCTGTTCCTCTGGGAAATCCAGGGGAGAAGCCATGCTGGTGTTCCAGAACCTCCAGATTGTATCTGGGTAGCAATGCTTGGCTCCTCCCTCTGGGCAAAGCATCTCACGATGGGATGTTATAGTTCTTCTTCTTATCAGTCATGCAGTGACATTCAATAGCCTGTTATCAGCAGATGTCTCCTGGAGGGAGGACTGGGTATGGAAGGGATAAGGAAAACTGCCCACTTAAAAGAAAATGGCAAATAGAATACAATTTGCTTGGCAATCCAGGACAAACAGAGATAATGAAGCCACTGCAGGGACAGCAGTGTGTTTCCAACATACACCTTCTTCTGCATTCCTCACTTAAAATCTTTGAGAGTCTCAAAGCATTTCCTCTGCTGGAGCGGTGTGTTGTAGGGAAGGCTGATGCACACAGCGCTGCTTTCTGTTCTGCATCTATTTTTATCAAGGTGAGATAAAATGATGCAGATGCAACATAATGCTGCAGCGTTGGCACGCAGCAAGGTTAAGAATTTCCATCTCAAGAATATAGCTGCAGGATTTTTTTCTCTGGGATCTCATACAAGGACCAGCTGAAATTTGTCACTGTACTGCAAAAAGACTGCAGAATTTGTGATTTTTGGTGGAATTACCTCAGGAAATATTTCTGCTGAAAGTGTACCACTGATATCACTATCATCATCCGTATCAAAATTTTCAAAGAAAAATATAGGACAATTGGCAGGTTAACCTAGCAGTTTCTCTGTATCTGCAAGAACTGACTGGCAAGAGATTACAGAAAGTCACATTTTGGACAGTAAGTGGACCTTGAATTCAAGATGTACTAAATGCATTCTTATCAAATCAGATTAGGTCAATTTTGAAGCCATACTACAGAAGTTTGAATTGTAGACGCAGGCTGAGAGCAGCACATTTCAGTCATTACTAACAAATATGTCACCTGACAGGCAAAGCGAAGACATAACAGGAACAGTCACACAGCGACTTATGATGGCTGCTAGCAGGTAACTTGCCTGTAGTATGCAACTCTGTAGTATGACAGCACAGGAAGAGAGCAGACTGTCCATCTTCCAGTACATTTCAAGACACACCTTAAGAGTTATTTTCATATGTGGAATGCAGATCAATTGTTCAAATTGTAACCACCTCCTTGAACTGCAGTGATTTCCTAAAACCACAGCATGCAGTACTCAACTCACCTAGTCTCTGTGTGGCCCCAACAGAACTCCCTGTCATACTCCCTCCATTCCAACAATTTCGGATTTAGGTGTAGTATATTTTTTGTAAGTATTAACAACTTATGCTGTGAGGCTTTTTTAATTAAAAATGTGGGGGGGAAAAATCTACAGAGTAATGTCAGGCTTTGATCTCAAAATGAGGCTATACCAGATCATTTGTGTTAGAACCTGTATGTTTAAGACCAAAAACATTCATAGATTAGCCAATGAATACTTCACTAAGTAAGCTGAGCAGCTTACTTAAGGTAAAAGTAAGCATTATTATGAGGGAATATCTCAGTGGAAAATACTTCTACAGTATTTTAATTCTCTGTTTTAGGAAGCAGTAAAGCAATTCAAGAAATCTCCATTCAGGTAATTTCTATGACTGCATAACTTTCAAACTTGTAAGACATATTTTCAAGCAGTATTTTGAATAAAAAATAAAAACTGTCTTCAGATTGCGCATTCCCCTGTTACAGCACAACTCCAAAATTACTCTAATTTTCAAATTCAAATTCATGTTACCTTCTCAAATGCACAGAAGGACTAGTATACTAAATTCAAAATTCAACATTCAATGGTAAACATAAAATGCAACCCAAAAGGCCAAAAGATTTAATAAAACTAGCACACAAGTACTTTGGGAGGATTTTTATGAGAGTTGAGGGAGAGGAGATCAACAAACTGGCATTTAAAATGATTCAGATGAGCTCTGTGTCTGTAGCTTTCGGTCTACCAGTAAAATAACTGTCACAAAGAACTTCCTTGCTTTCTTAAGATGTACCTTATACATGAACTAAAAAAAACCAAACCAAACAAACAAAACAAAAACGAAACACACACACCAACCCCTCCCCCCAAAAACAAAACAAAACAAAACAGAACACCCCCCCCCAAAAAAAAAAAAAAAACCAAACAAAACAACAAAACCACCCAAACCCACAGGATTAAAGCAAAGATCTCTATTTTTGGTAAGCTTTCTAGAATTCTGTCGTCTGTCCCTATAAACTAGACAGAAGTTCCTGTTCCATGCTCTACTTGATCTAAAAAATATATACCTAAATCTTCCTGCAGAACAATATCAAGTAGTACAAGCCCCAAATTAAATTGAAAAAGTTATGTGGATAAGACAAAGCCACATAGAAGAATTAAATTTGTCCTGGGAGCTTTTAAAAATGTAATCCGTATCTTCATTATATAAGAAAACTAAGTTTTATGCTCCAGAAGCTTTACAAAACATCATCATAACAATACAGCCTTACTCTCCCTGACTTTGCATCAGTGGGGGGGCAAGTAAAATTTCACCTTCTTTAGCACCCCCTCAAAAAACCCCACATGGAATCAGAAATTCACATCCCTATAGCCCTCTTGGATGAAAATGAATAGTGAAGAACCTCAAGGGGACCCCATGCTCACTGACGACAACTTTGCAGCTCCTGCAGTTCTCAGCTGAACCCTCATTTACACTGGTGCAATGCCATTACATACCAATATGTTTATGTACGTGTAGCAGACTAGCACTCAACAAGAAACTGATGACTCACAAGCAAAAATCTTCTCCTCCGCTGTGACTCCAGAGAGCTCAGAAAACAGAAAACTTTGTAAAGTATTTCAAAAGCTGAAGCTATAATAGCACACTTGAGCACACAAGAGATGACATCTACTGAGTAAGGGGCTGCTTTTATTTAACCAATCCTCAAAACTCACTTCTACATCACAAAAAACTTAAACATGCAATGAAATTGTTTTTCGCTTTCCATTTTCAAGTTCCAATGGAAACAGCTCTCCCTCTGACCTGTCATAAGTTTTAATATGGGAAAAATGGGAAAGAGTTGAGGAAAGTGTTTTAGAAGGTTAATTACATAGACACAAAAAGAGTTAAGAGAAAAGAAAGGACATAAAAATAACTTCAGAGCAGATAGACTACTCTTGGAGGAGAAAGCCAAAGATTAATTTATTTCACCTTGAGGAACTCGTGCTTCTTGGCTGATGTTCATGAATATTAATCAGATTACCTTGAGAGATGAAACAGCAGGTTTTCCTAATTTTAAAGAAAAATCTGAGAAAGAAATTGAGCCAAGTGATTCTTTAACTCATCCACATCAGCCATTCCCAAGAACTTTCCCTTTCAGGGTAACAAATCAACAAATCAACAGCTTCATCTTTCAGCATAACCTTAAGGTCAATGTAGTTTGTACTGGTATCAGAAAGCAAAGGTGGTAATAAACTTTAAAGAAAAATGTCTGCTTGGGTGTGGAGGTTATGTCACTCAGGAAAGGAGAGAAAGGAGGTATCCTCTGATGTGTACTCCTCACATGTCTTTTATAAAACCTTATGAATCTATGAAGTAGCAGCTCCATAGTAAAATTACATAGAATTTAAACTACTCTCAGACCAGAAGAGTCCAAATTTAACAGCTAACTCCTCTACGACAATTTTCCTCTACCTTGAGAGAATCATGTCATGTCTCTGCACAAGTCCCTCCTCCAGCAGAGAGTGAGTACTAGTCCTTCTTTTTCTGCAGTATTCCCTGTCTACACAGACTGTATGCTTACACCAGATTTAATCATTAACCAGCATGTATAACAGCTGTCACCTTGGCTGTTGCTCGGGTCTGAGTGGGCAGCTACTGCTGCCAAAGGCAGCGGAGTGCCAGTCCAAGTACACACTGCCGCTGCGTCCCCCCGTGCTGAAAAGTGCTCCCCCACTCGCTCCTCGCTCCTAACAAAGGCCTGCTCTCACTCACCGTGGAGATTCAGCCTGGTGCAGCCACACGATCACAAGCTAATGGAGAAGAGGGCAAGAACGTGATCATGGCAGCAGGGTCAAGGACCGAATGGGCAGGGCCTCTGTCCTCAGTCTGGCTGTTCAAGACCCTGAGGTAGTTCTGCCCCAGCAGCCCCACGGCCACCCCAAGAGACCCAGCCCAGCCAGCCCACACAGGCAGCAGAACACACCAACACTGGCCACACCACTTTCCTCCTGAAACACAGGAATATTGCTAAGTTTAAAATATGTAATGTAAAAACCAAATAGCAAACTAAATTCCTACTGTCCATTATATCTTTCATATGTGTGTATGTGCCCCACATGACCACACAGAGCCAGAAAACATTTAAAAGCTCTTTAAAAATGCTCACTTTCAGAACAATAAAGAAATCACTAGAACTAGAAACTTTACTGTTCATTTTTCAACAGAAGCCATCCATTTCATTGATGATTTCATAATACATTGATGATTTCATAATATGACCAATACAGTTGCTGGAAAGTAGCAATTTTAAGCCTTCTGTCTTTATCTGATTCTGAGATGCAGAATGTCATGCGGGGAGAAAAGGGGATGCAGACAGAACTGAAAGAATAGGAGCACACTGACTTTTTATTTCTGTATTCAACAATTTGGTATATAAATTTAGACAGCTTAAATAAAGTTTCTTATAAAATTTATTAATTGAATTTTTATTTGTATAAAATTATATTTTAAAGTCTCATACTAATTCTCCCTTCGTAATAATTCCTCATTCATATTATAGATTCTGGTTACATTTAAAGAAAATGTCAACAAGTGTCAACATTTTTTGGTAACTTCTAGATATAAAAACTTAATGCTAAATATGTGAAAGTGGCCAAGCTATATGTGACACTGACATTTGTTTTTCTTTCAATTCGGTGCCATAGGATGAGGTTTAATCCATGCCAGTTATACTTCTAATTGCTGCTCTTGGTAATGCATTCCTAATCATTTGACAGCATGACCCTATGTAAAATGCAGTGTTTACAGTGACATCCTCACAAGCTTCCCAAAAAAGTGAAAGGTTGAATAAAAAGATTTTTTTGTGGACAATCGTCATTCTGTACTCTTCAAGTTCAAATGCATATTTTTTTAATTTACTATTGCAATTTTCTTTATCACTTTTACTAGAAGCCACCACAACTTAGCACAGCACTTAGTGCTTCCTCCTGGTCTTTTTCAAATACTTTCCCACTCCACTCTCAATTACTGTGACAAAGGACTTAAAATTATCCATCGAAAATAAAAACACTACAGTTATGTTAGAAGCATGAGGATCCTTAATATCTCAGTAGCTGTGCTCAGTTATTTACATCATCTCTCTTTCCTTGCAAATATGCTGCTTATAATTATTACTACTAGAACTGCACATACTTTTCCCCCAAACAGCAGTTGGAAATTTTCAGGTGACTCACACCAAAGATAAAAATGTAATGGAAAATGTGTGCCTATCTTCCTGAGATCTGAAACACCACTTCATCCCCCACCCTCTCTCAGAAGTAAAGAATAGATAGCTCTGCACTACCAGCAGGCAGGTATTCCCATTCACAGGATGTTACTGTTTATTTCAAAAATATCTTCATCATCTAGCTGCCAAGAAGCTCCCTTTAGACTACTACTGTATGTGACAAATGTTATAAGCAGAACTTCAAGAAAAACAACCGCTCAAGGAGCAGCTGTGCAAGTCAAAGGCCATGAGTGAGATGAGCGAGCATGTTAGCGAGAGAGAGAGAGAAATACCTCAGGAAAACCCTATCCATTCATTCTGGTGAGGCCTGCATGTTAACATTCCTGAATATAAGCAGAAGTAGTGCCACTGAAGTAATTCCTCTCCTCCCACATAAGGGAGTACTCTGAGCTAATGGAAATGCTAATTATTTATTTAGCCTAAAAACCAACACATTTCATCTTTCCACTATGCTAGGTCAAGCTTAATAGTAACTAATAACTGAAACATTTGATGTTCAATACACCCGCAGCTCTCCAGCTACAGATGAATTCAGCACTCTGTTTCAGATTTAATCAGACTTTAAACATTTCCAGTGCAGGGAAAAAGTAACCATTCTGGCAGCCTTACATGAATTTCAGGACAAAAGAACAGAAGAAAAATCCCTATGAACTTAGACATTTTCCAGCCATATCAGGGGATGAGGCTTCACATTAAGCACTATCAATAATTTCTACTCTATTTCTTCAAAAAGTATCTGAAAAGTCTCCTCCCAACATCCTCCATCACAGGATTAAAAGCTCCAACTTGGCACTGCTGGGAGTCTCTGCCACTCAGAGGTGTAAACAAGGTCTGAGCTCTAAAAACACCGAGGGCTTTGTCTATCTCACAGATTGCACAGCAGCACATCCACACATCTGCAGAGGCCATTCAGCAAGTCATCCAGGTCATACAAAATATAAAATTTGTATACAGCTTTTTGATTCCACAAAAGTGAAATTTTGAAAAAGAGCACATCCTTCATCACAAAGGGAAGTGATTTTTCTGGCTGTATAAAATAAAGACCCAATTAGAAAATGCTGATTTCACTAAGCATTCTATACCAGCTGATGATTTTTCTGATAATTTATCAAACAAACATCACGTTTTCACTGAGGAAAAAAAGTGTATTTATTTAAATCATACTGAAAAATGCACAAATAAGGGATTTTCATACCATGTCTTCCCTAACAAAACAGAATATATAAAGAACTGTGATATTTCTTCAGAAACACATATCAAGTCTTTAGGTTATTGCTCCATTTTTCAGTGTCATGTGAACCCTTGATAGAAGAGCTCTCACCTATTAATTTGGTTTAAACTTTAAAGTATACTGAAGCAGGTTAATGCACCAAAGCAACCTCACCTCTGCCACACAATGTTCAAAGTCATACCAAAAAAAGCACAAATATACTTTATTATGTAATTTAAGAAAGTGGTAGTTCTTATTCCTACAGAAACAAGTGAGACCTCTGACCAAAATTAGAAGTGGTTTGGTTTTGGTTTTTTTAATCCATGAGGCATTGATGACTTATTAGTAACTCATTTTAAAAACTACCTTCCCTATGGAGCAGAATCTCAATGACTGACACCAATGAGATCCCTGACTAGCAACTTCCTGCTCTAAAAAGAAAAGGAAGGACAAAAAGTTTTCTGTATCAGAAACATTCATCAATTACTATTTATTATAATTTTACGTGACAGGAAGGATTACAAAGTATTTTTTATCACTTAATGATTTTCTGACCTCATGAAGATAACTACCTTTCTGCCAAGTGCCAAAAAAAATTATTCTTATGAACAAACATGGGAGTTGAAGAAAAAAGAGAGTGAAAAGGATGTTGTATGTGGCTGTTTGAGTTTATCTAGAACATTACTGAAATAGAAGTGAATCCTCCTGAATTGAAGAAATTCTCCTAGTCCTGAGGACAAAACAGTCCTACCACTTACTGAATATGATTTTGTGTTCTTCTGAATCACTCAATTTACTAAGCACACTACTAGCCCTCACTTAAGCAAAAAATAACTATGTTTCATGAATCACTCTCATTTCTGAATACATCTTTAACTTCTCACATAACAGAACACAATCTGAAGTATGATCACAGGAAGCAAACTATAAAATTTCAGATACACTCCTAAGCAGTCAAAGCAACACAGAATTACACATTGCCATCTTGAGTCTATGTACTAGGTCTCAAAATACAGATTATCCTGGGTTTTTTCCATAAAATACCTACCTTCAGAACAGCAGCTGGTCAAGTAAAACGTATTTTGGCAGAGACATACTTAATTTTATTTTTCAATTTTCCTTTTGCAATATGTTTTGATCATTAGGTTTTGGATGCAGAAGAAAACATCAACAATGGAAGTTTACTTGCTTACCTCCAAAAATGAAAAGCGAACAGAGGACTGCATGGACTGCAGGGGCTTGTTGGGGTTGGGCTCAGGCTCCTTGGGGTGAGACTGCAAGTTAAAATAATGTCATCTCTAGTGAACAGAAGGTTTAGCAAGAGTTGCATGTTTTAGTGTAGGACTTATGAAAGGAGTTTCGGTTAGAACCAAAACATGACCATCCTCCTGAATGAAGTGCTTGACAGTAGCCACACAGGTTTTGACTTAAGATGAAATTGATTCAAATAAAAATAAGTATGAGAACTGGTGTTGATGCATGTGCTTGACTACCTCAGGCTTCTTCCAGGAACAATACTTGTGTACAAAGTCTAAAGAGGGGTGAAACATGGTAACTTTTTTTAGACATCTAACCAAACAGAATATGTAAATTTGGGTGTTTTTTCCCTCTTAAAGAATCTTGGGGGGGCAGGGGTTTAAGTTTTTTATAGGCAAATCAGATTTAGCAACACAAAAGGAAAACTAGAACTAATGATAAACTTCCACCAGCAATATGAAAATTGTAATAAAATTTTCCAGTTTGAGAGTCTAAAATTTGCACACTTACTGAAAATTAGAAGTGCTCCAGTTAGCCTCAATTTCATTATGGAATGTTTCCTCACAAACACTAAGTTCTTCTTCTAGGTAATCAAACATGGATATAAACAATTCATCCATAAAATCGTTACTTGAGCATTTGACTTCAAAGGTGTCTTCAAGAAGTTGCCTCAGGTACATCTCCGTTCAAAAGGTTTCTCAAAAAAACAGCTGGCCACAGCCAGATTCAGAAATGCTCTTTTAAAATATACTCATCCTATCATATGCACATTTCCCCATAAAACTCACAAGAAAGCTTCTTTTACAAAACATGTTTATAGCATGCCTCTCACTGCAATTTTGCTTTAGCTATCTGTCAAAAAAAAACACTCTGTGCAGACTGAGCAAAGGCAGAAGCTTATGGGGACCTTTTTCAGCTCATCTTCATAAAGATCTGTTCTGTTTTGTACAAGATCCTTGCAGCCAGCCAATGCTAGCACTCCTGTCCTGTCCCCAGTGGAGATGCAGATGGCCAATATGCTAAGCACAGGTAAGGTCCATTTTTTCAATTGTGTAACACTTTGCCAGATATT
Organism: Haemorhous mexicanus; assembly: GCF_027477595.1. Lineage (NCBI taxonomy): Eukaryota > Metazoa > Chordata > Aves > Passeriformes > Fringillidae > Haemorhous > Haemorhous mexicanus. Next base: position 68,186,685 of record NC_082381.1, read on the forward strand.
AATACACTGCCTTCCAAATCTTTCAAGGTGGGCACCTGATCCAGTTTTTTTCTGAGCATTTCAGCAGAAAGAGTACTACTGCTTTTAGTACAGATTATGAATACAATTTCAACATTGTACATTTTTGCAACTTTGTCCTTTTTGAGATGCCTTGGAGAAGACATGAAGTTTGGCAGGGACATGCACACTGAGACAAGGATGGGCCCGCAGGTAATTTCTGACAAGAAGACTGTGTAGGAGTATATTCCTCTCAGGCTGCTGGCTGTGCTTTCATAGTCTCTGAAGGAGGTGCACAGAAGAGCACTAGCAGCTGAGTACAAGCTAGTTTGGTTTTAACTGCAGACTACCTGTGCTAGCACAACAGTATCTTTGAGCTGACAAGATCCAGTAAGAGCCAATGGCTCAATACATCACTCTGAAAATGGCGAAAGTGAACTCAGGTTCATACCAGCCAGCCCATACAGGCCTGCAGAAAAAGGTGTGGATCAACCGGCAGATTTCGGCTGTTCCACTGGGGCAGTCTCTGTTGTGTTGCACCGCACTGACCTGCAACAACATGCGCTGGATGGATCATTGTTTCTGTATGATCAGTACAGTACAGACTTGTAAAAACTGCTTTTGTATTTCCATGCTTTATCTGCTCCATCTCTTCATCTCCACTGCAGCAGAACTGGTAGTTTATCCCCAGCTGTCCCCTTTTTGTCCACCCGCCAGCTCGGGCCCTGACTGACTGTAGGCTGGGAAACAATCCTGTGCTGCACAGTCGGTGCTTGCACTGCACTTCCTGGGGCACTGCAAGGTAAGATGTGGAGGAAGGCCATGCAGACCACCACCAGCCTCCATCAGGATCAGTAGCAGTGAGGGGAAGCTGGAAGTGATCCAAAGATAGTCCAGGTGGAGGGAGAAGAGGGCTGGCACCAACTGGCCAAAAGCACAGGGCTGCAGCAAAGGGAGAGCAAGGGGACTACTATGGAGTAACAACTGGGGACAAGGAATCTACTAAAGCCAGATTGTTTAAAAGGAGAGGAAAAAGCCAGCTCTGGCATCTAATAAGAAGAATATTTTACCTTCAAAGCCCACACTGAGATCCCTAATTCACCTTGCTATGAACAAATCCTAGAAATACTCTATGACAAAGGGCATTGCCCTTCCTCTACTGGACAGCTCACACACAGCAAGCATAAGTCCTACACTGGCTAGTAGCTAGCTACTCATACTTTTCCTTATTTTCACTACTGTAACACATTAGAGTCTCAGTAATGGCACAGACTCTGAGGGCATCCAATATCTGATGTGCTAGTACTTTGGATCTAAAAATTCCCACTGAGCGATGATACTGGTGTGTAAATCCAGTTCTTGCATAGAACTCACTCTTCAGCTTTGCTTTTTTAAGACCTAAGAAAACCTGTTAAAACAAATTATCACAGTGCCTGACAACCCTGCTTCTTACACTTACTAAATTTGGAATGCTTTATTTTGGATTTAATATTCTTTCAAGGAGCTTTTTGCAAGTAATGAATATAAAGTAGACAGACGGTACTTGTTTCTCAGGGAGACAACATAATTCTAGTCCCAACATTTAAACTTTACTGAAAGAAAATTCATGTGACTCAGGGTGAGAGGAATAAATTGGATTTTTCCCCCCCCTAGATATGCTGTTCTTTTAATAATTGCAATTAACAGTCTGGGAGACATGATTTAAGTCTGAATTGACTCAACTCTGGCAAATCATGAGAGAATGACTCTATGGAAATCATTATGTGTCAGCAACCAAAATATGGCATTTTGTTTTCTCTACAGGTAAATAAAGTTCAAAAAGTAGCAAGTGTGATGATAAAAGTAATTCAAATATATGGAAAAAGGAAATATATCCAGACAACATTTTAGGAAAAAAAAAGATCAATACTGAATTTAAAATATAACTATTAATGTTATCAGTATTAAACATTTTGAAAATATGGCAAAGTAAGTGGAATTATGTTAGGTTATTGGGAAAAAGGAGGAAGCAGTAAACAATTACTTCATATCATAAAAACACAAACATACATTGAAAAACACGAATCCTTTTTCATCCTTTGCAGCTAGTGATGTTACTCTCACATGATGATTACATAATTCAGTGAAGATTGATTTAAAAATATTTCAATTGCCACATCTCGAAAGAAGTATAACTATCAATTATTCATGGAAACCATTTTAATGAAATCTTTGATAAGACCCCTCCTCCAAAACTCATGAGAAATTAGTAATGCTGTTTTTTTCAGAAAAATATCTAGAGCTTAGCCTGCCCACAGCTAAGACACAGTATTCTTACCAGAACATGCCTGACTGAAATCCAGAATTTCTCAGACATTTCAAAAATGTACTTCTGGGGAACCAGTATGACATTGTTCCTTGGAATAAAGTGCTCTGTCACCTTCACGTGATTATTAGAATAAACTATTTGCTATGCTCCACACTTACCTATAGCCCTCTCTTTAACACATGGCAGATGCCAGAGATAATACCTTTCATAGCTAAATAACTTTACCGCAGGCATCTGCAGCATTGAGGGTTTTGTTGGGTTTTTTTAATCCAGCAAGAATAGGGCAGTCCCAGGGAATACTAAAGGATCTGACGTAGCCTATCTATTTACCTAGATAAAATTAGCAAGTTCTCATGGCTGTAACATGCATACATACATGCCTGACATGTCAGTGTAGATCACAGGTACGAATGTATAGAAATATATATTTGGTTTTGACTAACATTTCTGGGGTAAATATATGATGGCTTTTATGAATAAAAGACTACACTTACTATACATTAAAATTACACGTGTTCATTTAGCTACTCTCTAAATAACTGAAAGCACACAAATTAGTTAATCAGTTTTAAGCAAGTATAAGTAAACACACTGCTAAATTAGGTAAACATACTTACTGCAGAAATTATCACGATTCCTCCAGAATGTCAATACAGGTCATTAGTGCAGTTACGTATGTAAAATATGCCTTGTTCCTGATGAATTTTCACAAACAGTATTTTTATAACGCTTTAATCTCTTGCAGTGCTCTCTATTATTCAGCACAGAAAGAGGCCTTTCTAAAAGGCAGCATCAGGATAAACAAACAGCAACGGAGAGCTGAAGAGAAAGACAGACACCATGGCCTACTGACAGATTCTTCTCCTACAAGCTGACAGGATGCTTCATGCACTGAGATTCAGTAACTTTAAATATGCAGAAACGCTTTCTTTCCAAACACACTGCAATATCCTGGCTCCAGGCTCACACATTTGCTGAAACCAACTGCAATGCATTCAAAACGTGCTCCTTCAACCTGGAGCTGCAGTGCTCCCAGGCTGCCAGCATAAACGTATGTTAAAAGCTCCTGACTGCACAAAAGCCAGCATCATGCAGAAACCATGAAAATATTAAAGACAGACAATACTTACTCCAAGGTCAGCCCTGGAATTTGTAGCCTTTCCCGCTGGGCTTTCATTGCTGTTATGTGTTACCACACTCTATTGTAATCATGACACACATTCACGGGCAGCATTCTGGCGATGACAGAGAGCCAAATGAACCACTATAAAGGAATGGACTAAGGATCTCTTGGGGGCGGGGGGAGGACCGCAAGTTGGGGTCCTTCCACCTCTAGCTGTCACGAAGAGCCGCAGGCTGCCTCTCTCAGGTTAGTGGCAAGAGCACGCCGCGCCGCTTTAGTGGAGCGAACGGCACCTTCAGTTGTGCACACCAAGTAATTCATCCCCGGAATTCCGCAGCACCAGCCACTGCGCCGACACACACACACGCGCACACACACACACACACAGACACACACGCACGCACACGTTGCACCTCGGAGGATGCAGTGGTCCCCCTTGCTACGCCAGCCCACAGCACAAAACAGATGCCATGCTTCACACAGTTTCTCTTGGCAAATGTCCAGCGTTCGCCACCCCCTCCCATCCTGCCAAATAGGATTGAGCCATCTTCTTTAAGTCACATTATCCCCCTTCTGTGGTAAACAGACAGTTTCTGCAGTAAAGAATAGTAAACTGCTGAAAGAAAAGCAGGCTGTTCTTTAAGGGAGAAAATTAATTGCCAAGGCTTTTCAAAACAAATATATTCTTGTAACAGAAAGGTTAATACAAAAGAAGTCATTGTTTGGTTCTGTCACATCTGCACCTGAATTTTAAACGGATATCATCTATAGTTTATATTAAAGGTGAAAGCCAAACCCAGAAATTGTAGAAAAGTCTATTCATTTCAGTATTAAAGGTAGGATCACTTAAACCACTACACAACACTTCATATAGACAGTTTAAGATCAATGCTGCTATGGGGGATTTTGGTTATAATTTAATTATATTCCTTTTTTAGGTACTCTCTTTTATTCTGAGATTACAATTTTAATAAATATATGCTGTGAATTGTTCCATGAGGAGTAGTATTTTTTTCAATGCTCTACAAAAGAGAAGAAAAGTAAAGTGCAAGTACTTATTTTTAGTAATTTTAGAGGTAGAATATTTTATCTCACCCATCTACTTTTCCTGTACACAATATAATAAAGTCTATCACATAACTTTAATTTTGCTAGAGCCCTGGACCCACTCTGTGGATGGACAACTCCTACAGACTAACTAAAGGACAGGACCAGATGAAGCTGCTGCTTTTTGTGTCCTTGGCTTAATTTTGGAAGACATTAACAAGTTCACAGGTACTAGGTTTTAGAGACAGAGGGAAATCTTCTAGTTATGGAAACCGCTGAACTGGATTTGGTGAACTTGATTGTTTTTTCAACCATACATTAAAAAAGAATAATTAAATTCTCAATTACATCTCTTATATCTCCTACACATTTCTACTGGAAGGTATTTTAAATTTATGTTATTTATTATCTGGAGCCTTCATTTAAAGACATTGAAAACAAGCCTAACGTATACACAGAGCTATTCATTTGAATTTTTAAAACATAACAGACACCTGGATTGTGAAGGTTAGCTTGAGGTCCCAGCAAGCATCCTGTAAGCAATTTTGGAAAGGAATTTGTAAATTCTCCTACTTCCCAAAAGAAAAAGAAGGAAATCGAAGGACTTGAAAAATACAGTACAAGAATCAACTGTCTAACAGTCAAACAACTTTGACACTGAAGCTGGTGAAGCTGCCATGCTTTTTCATTATTGAGTTTGGAGACAATCACTTAAGAACAGAAATTCAACAAGAGAGAAGCAGAGTATGGGGTACTACAGCCACAGGTTCCTGGCTCTCTCCTAGCTGCCAGGAACAGGCAGCTCCCTCTTCCCCGTGCTCAGCACCTCTCAAAACAAAATCTGTTCCCTTAAAAATCCTTTGATAAAAATATCTTTTGTCTTTGATAAAAATACTTCTTCAGTTGCTGGAAAGTTCTGTTTCTGATGGAGAAAGAAAATTTTGACAGGTAAACTGTGATTGTGTACAGACATTTCACAGTTTTAGTTAAGCCTTTAAAGGATGCTCGAAGGGCTTAACTTTGTGGATACCACCCTTTAGTTTGGTGCTTCATTCTGTTAGCTGTGTAAGCACAGCTGTGTATGCACACGTAGCTTGCACCAAAGTACTATTTTATGTTCTGTAAAACTGTTAACTTTTGGTTGAAGGCACGAAGAGTAGGAGACAGCAGGAACACCTTGAGGAGGACTGCCAACACCCATGAATCAGGATGGCACTAGAACTGTTTCTGTAAACAAACTAGCAAAAGGCCTAGCTCTGGAGGTGAAGGTATGCTTCCATCAAGACTGCAATACAAATTTTACACACTACTTCCATAAGGCAAATGTTACTGCTGAAGTGAACAGAAGTCCACAACAAAGGCACTTGTTTTTTTGGTTTTTTCCTCCACATGCAAAGAAATAGTCTGTTACTACTAAAGAGTGCTTTGTGAAACACAGCAGTTGAGCATTTAGTGCATTTTACCTGCAGGAAGCCAATACCAGCAGCTTGTCTTGTCTAAAAACAAAACTGCGTGAGACTGGCAGTCATGTACAGGCACTTAAACATAAACAATTGCATCCAAGGGCTATTTTGTGACCATGATAAATCTTCCCTGAGCTGACTTATGCAAGCACCTCACATTACATCAAGGGTTAATTATTCTAAACTGAGACTGAGCTGTAGCGTGACTTCAAAAATTCTTTTTCAATACATTTTGCATGATCCAGACAGAAGTTCAGAAAATCATGATTTACTGAAAAAAAGAGATGAATCCATTGTACAAGATCAGTTTTTTCTCACTGTTGCAGTCTTACAGTTTTTGCAGGAATAAACTGGATCTGCTTCATGCACCTGGGGGCAAAAAACTGCAGCAATTAAACTAGATAAAGCCTCACAAGTGAAAGCTGACTTCAAGCTTGATCAAAACATCTGTTTGTTCTTAATTTTGCACTGCTTAGATTTCATCTAACCAACACAGAGTTGAGGAAGGAAGTGAAAGTTAGCAAGAAAGATTATTGTTACTACAAAAGCTGAATGTAGATTAACCTGAAAATACTGGCAGATGTTGCCTACACTGACACAACTTCTGTAAAGAAAACGTCTCATCTAGAAAGAATTCTAAACAAAAAATCACTCACAGCACTGAAGGGCTGTAAGCATTGTATTTCTTTGCAAAAGCAAACCCTGGTCTCCTCTTACCTAGTTCAAGAGCGAATTTAGAAAACAAGATGTAGGAAAACATGGCTCAAATTATTCATTTATGTCTTTACTGAGGTCTCTCTGGTTTAGTAATCTCAGACACCTGGTTAAAACCAAGCAAAACCAGAAAAGCACAGAGAAATGTTTATTTCCTTGAAACACAAACCAGAAAGACATTACTTCCATAGCACAGTTATTAATGTTGTATGCTTTCAAAGTCCCTCTCTTCTGCAGATGTTGACTATTCTTGCTTTTTCCCATTAAATAATGGTAACACAATAACACCATTAACAATGCAGGTGCCACTGGCTTTCATTATTCTGTAACGTTTAACAACAATTACACTAATACAATTAACAAGTCAATGCATCCTTTGGTTCTGCAGGCCTCTTGGCTAATGCTTTCTAAAGGTATTCTAGGGTTAGTAATCAACTCTCAAAGAATAATGACCTTTCTGTCATAGTCCTTGAACAACAGATTATTTAATCTGAATTTCTGTCATCTAATCTGTTTACCACACCAATTCACACAATCATGCATTTTCAGCAAGCACAGCTGCTTCATTGCTAGCACCACAGTTTATAAAGTTCTACCAGGAATGATGTCTGCATCCTGTGTTGAGTGCAACACTGAAGTTAAGCGCAACACTGTTTCTTGGCATCAGTGAGATGCAAAACACAGCACAAGAGGAATTGAGTGAAAAATACACACGCAATCTCTTTTTACAGTCTTTCAACACAGCATGCCAGGGCATAATATAACTGCGGACAAAAAAATAGGCTGAAATATGAATCTTCCCATTTGTTACCTCTGCCTGAAGTCAACAGACTGACCAACACAATGTGTAAAAAGCAAACATGATGCTTTAGCTATCTGCCAGAAAGCAACAGAAAGTATTCTTCATATTGATCTAACTGGCCAGTTTATTCAGGATTGTTTGGCTACTTTCTACTTTTCCCATTAGTATTTGGGATAGGTCACAGCTAAGGAAGCAATACCAGATGGAAAAAACAACCCCTTTCCTTTGATCCCTGTCTGGTATGTCTCACTCACATGCTCAAACTCACAATAATTGCCCAATTTGTAATTGCAAGGAATACTTCATCTTGGTCAGCTTACATAAAGAGCAGGAGGTGAGCTGTCCTGTCAGTTTCCCTAGGGAAAGGAGGAAGTGGATGCCAATGACAGAAGGTGTCAGCATTCATCCACACCCAAAAATCTCAGTTTGCACAATGGGCTCAGCATGGCATGGAGAAATAAAGTCCTTGTCACCGCAGGGCAGTGGGTAGATTTTGGTAGAACCTGCATGTCCCTGTATTCAATACATGCCCGCATAGAGCACTGTGAACTCCCAGAGTACGGGCATGACTGTTGGGTATGCCATGACAGAAAGACATACTAGACAATTCCTTCCAGCCCTAAGTCCTGTTAACATTGTGGATCTATTGACATTTAAAGGCATATCCATAAATCTGATTCCAGTAAGCAATTTACAATAACACATTTTATTAATGTGTCACTGGAGTATGCAGTAAAAGACTAGGTGATCTTGCAAAACATGACAGTCTATTTAGAGCTCTAACTCATACAGTTCTGCAAGGGACTTGTTTTAAAATTACAGTTCTAGAAAACACTCTATTAAACTCAAATATATTTTAATAATTTTTTATAAATTCGTTGTGTTTTCTGCTGATAGCTTTATGGTATTCTCTGTATTGCTAAAAAACAGAATGGATCAAAAGAATGTGTTTATTATCAACGTTAATTAAACATTAGAAATAACGGAACTGCTCTAAGTTAAGCCAGCAACCGGTTGTCACAATGAACATGTCAACTAAAACCATTGATGCTAAAACATTGCAGACCAAAGGAATCAATAAACATCCACCAGCCAAGATTTGGCAAAATCTCTTTGCAACCTCATCCACCTCCATTCCTCCACAGTGAGTTTCAACAGGTACTTTTAAACTTTCCCTACAGCCAGGACAGTCTCCTTGTGTGTAGAAAAATGCATTTTAGATAAAGCAGGACTCATACCGACTGGTCCTGCAATTTTGATAGCTCAGAAGACATATAAAAACAATTAATGTATGTGGCAAAAGAATGAGAGAAAAAGCTCCCTATTCTTTGTCTAAATATAATCTGAACTGTTACTATAGATGACACTAGTAAGAGGTGTTAGAGGTGTTAGCAATCTGTTAAGGCAGCCCTCCTCATATTCTACCAACCAGTACCCCATCTCCCTTGAGTAGGCAGCATCATTTTCACACCTGCCTGTGCAAGCTCAAAAACAACATGCCATACAAAATCAATACAATGGCACAGCATGCCCTTTGCCAATGTTTTTTAAATGGAAAACTCCCAGAGCAACTACTTCAGATTTGGCCAATCTCCCACCATATTTCACTCTTATACTGTTAGAATAAAAAAAAAATTAAAACAAAAATTAGAGAGCAATAAAAATAGTTCAACCAATCCCATCTCTTGTCAACAGACATTAAACTAATATTAAAACGCTAAAAAGCTTGAGAAATTACATGTTAATAATAATTATGATCTCAGACTGCACTGCCTTTCATGATAAAAAAAGCATTAAAAATTAGCGGCAAAAATTGATCTACTTTGTGAAGAGTTCTACATTACACAAGGTTTAAACAGTTGTTCTTTTCAAAGACAAGGCCCTTGTTACACAGGGATAACCCAATCCCAGGCTCTTAATGAGCATTTGTTCATTTGGTCTTCCTTTAAGCTATATTCCAGTGCTAACTGATGCCATTTAGCTTTCCTGTATGTATTTTTTCTTCAGAAGAATGAAAACATAAAAAACCTCAAAGACATAAAAGACATCTATGGAACTGTTTTTTAAGATCATGATGGTACCTGAATATCTCCTTCAAAAAGTTAAAGCACAAATTCATAATTCCACAGTCCAGCTTACAGCTGGATTCTCCCAAAACCTTACACCCATCTATCAACAACTAATACATACCTACAGAGTTGCCAAGCTCTATTCTGGCTGGTTGATAACTGATTCCTTGTTAAGACCTTATCATGCACATGAATACATATATGCCTGCAGAAGAGGCTTCATAACAATTCTGTAAGGCTACCCCATGTATGCTTCAATTTTTATTTTTTTTTTTAATTCACCTTCTGGTTCTCTGTCATTAAACAAACGGGTATGCAAGTGCTCCAAATGGAGGTGAGCAGCTGAAAGAGAGCCATCAGTCTTTCACCAAAAAGAAACAAAAACAAACAAACAAAAACTTTAAAACACCAAAAACAAAACAAACAAACAAAACAAAAAAAAACACACAAACCAAGAAACCCAAGAAACAAACCAAAAAAATCCTCAAGAAGTTTGAAGCTTGAATCTTTTTTTTTGATCTGTCTTATGCTTACATAAAGCCCTATACGCATTTCCACAGGGAATTCTGTCACTACAGACAAGAACAAATTAATAATGTAGTCCATTATGAGATAGTATTTTCTTCCATCAAAGTAGATACTTAGTATATAGAATCAAGTTTCAGCAGAAAGTTTGAGCAAATAATCCCACGGACATAATGACCATTTATAAAGAGCGTTAGAAAAGTCAAGTGGTCTTATATTCTTCCCCAAGAAAGGTCCATTATACCTATATTACTCCTATTGCTCCATTCAGATGTTTGTCTCATCTTTCTTAAAACTGATAGGGATTTCACAACACTCCCAGGTACACACTCCTCTGCTGCATTGTTTAGACACTGCTTCAACCATGTCTGAGATGAATCCCCTTCATACAATTCAAAGACATTACATCTTACTGTACACCCCAATAACACAGAAAACACTTTTACTTCCTACTCATGGCAGATGTTCCACACACTGGAAGACTTTCATGAACATCCCTCAGCCTTCCCTTCAGTAAAATAAATAACCCCAGCACAGTAAATATTTTTCCATATACCATGTCAGATTTTCCAAGCAGCTGAGAGTTGTCATCTGTTTCCAGCTGATTGACCTCAATACACAGCACTCCAGTATAAGGCCTTATAAGTTCTTTGTGGGATAGAACTATGCTGAATGCTTTGCAGCTCAAAATATCAGCTTCCCAGCACAAGATACCCACTGCCCTCCAACAGCAACTGTGGTATCTTAAATCCCACAGATCACTTCTGAAAACTAACGCCTATTCAACTATCTTGTGTATCTGCAGAATTTTCTGCAGGAGTAGAATTTCTATTTTATTTGGTATATTTTCTCCACCTGTCAGAATGATTTTGAAACCCCATACTGTATTTCAACATACTTGCATTCTTCCCAGCTCGTTGTCTGCTGCAAACTTCATGAACATCATCTGTTCTATCACCTAGGTCACTAATGGAAAATAATGACTACAACCAGTCAACCAGGATTATTACACCTGCAGCCCAGTGCTATCTCCTGCTTAGTGTTTCTACCCTATAAGAAGCAAAGCAAAAGGCTCTTGAAAGTGACAATATCCCCAGCCCATGCCTCCACCCCATCAAGACACATTTGCTGGTAAGGCTTACTGGTAAAATTTTACTCTTAAAAAAAGCCAGCAAAGTTCTGATTTATAGAGAAAGAACCTAAAATCTTTCTTGATTTTAGATATATGTGGGTATATTCTTGGTACTTCTGACAGGCAAGTCAACCATAAAAACAGCCATATTTTTAAATGCAAACAGAAACATTTTAGATTTTTCCTAGCAGAATCTAGGAGAAAAGCATTCACAAAATATGACAATGATCTGTAAAAGCTAATTTTCAGCAGCATTTCTATGATATTAAGAAGAATCACAGAACAGCTGAGGCTGGGTTTCAAGGCCATATCTACACATGAATATCAACATGGCTGATTTAATCCTGTTTCCATCACATACTGTGTTGAAGTGCAGTATGTGTCCAGTCACCTGATGGCGAAGTAGTAACACATAGCAGAGGGGAAAAAAGCATTCCCAATGTCTATATTCCATGCACAACTTTCACAAAGGCACAAGAGAGATTTTCCACTCAGGTTAGAACAGCAGGAACTTGCTTGTTTACAGCAGCACACTCAGCCCCGTGTCAGGAGCACCTGCGATAGCATGTTTGTCTCAAATAGCATGCTTGCCTTCACTGCTCAGGGGCATGACCACACTAAACATTCATGAGTGAAGCCACTGGGATTTCAGGAAATGTGATTATATGCAATTACACTGCCTTTTGCACTGTGGCAGTCAACACACAATGAATATAAAGTAAGAAACTCCCTCTGTCAGCCTTTTAGACTCACTTGCTCCCTGTGGCAGTTATCTGCTACCCTTTTCAGGCAAGCACGACAATAATGCAGATCCACTTATCCCCAGCACCCTTTCTGACCTTTTCACATGCCTATGAGATCTGCAGCAACATACCTCATTAAGCCTCACAGGTCTAAGCTTGACCGGCTTGCTAGGAAAAAATGTGATACAGAAGCAGAAACCCTACAATATTTGGGAGAAAAAACAAGAGGATAGAGATGGCAGAGCAGAGCAAATAGATGTGTGCTTATGCCAGACTGGCTGCTGCCTTGACTCAGTGAGCAAAGACTCATTAAAGACTACACAGAGGCAGAGCTCTTTGATTAGCCCTCATGGAACAGAAGGGTATCATGTCAATACAATATTTTCCTTCTCCAAACCTACAAAAGAAGAGCTCCGTCCTTCCTGCCTCCCACCTTCCTGCCGCCCATGCTTTTGGCTGCAGTAACCTACTCAGTTTCTGCAAGCTCCAGTCTTTCGGTGAGCCATCAACCCCTCTGCAAAAACCTCTGCATGTGCTGCCTGCCCTTCAACTTACCCCCAGGAGCCATCACCCATCCTCCCACACACAAAGCATTTGGCAACCAGGTTCTTGGCATGCTTATCCCCATATGAAAACTACAATCACAAAGTGAATTCTGCAAGCCTGAACCTGTATTAGGACCTCTGCCCCAGCTCTCCACTGCTCTACCCCAGAGAACATGCCTGCAAGGAAGGCACTTGGCTTAACACAAAGGCTGAAAAGACAAGGGGGAAACCTCCAGCAAAACAGGGCATGCAAAGGACTGCATTCAGTCAATAAAACTTTGAAAGACTGTAAGCATGATGCATAACTCCCAGGGGGAAGGGAGGCAGCAGATAGTAGGGTGGAAGGAAATTAGCAAGATCCAGAAGTTTTAGACAGGGACAAAAGTGGTGGTGGGGCAAGAATGACCACAGCCACAAACATTATGTTTACAAAATATAAAAGACACAGCCAGTACAACCTAACTATAGAGCAGGGACACTCCCAGCTATGGCTAACAGAGGCCCTGCTGCCAGGCTGACTTCTGTCCGCTTTAAAACTTTCAAGTCTGTCTACGGACACATAACTGTAGGTAACAAATACACTGATGTCCTTTATGATAAGCAACAGTACAAGTTTAGAATACTAACAGTAATAAAAAATGTTCAAGTCTGTATTTCATGGGAAAGAGTTAGGGGAAAAAATACTTCCCTCCTCCTTTGAGACAAAACAGAAATGGTTCACTGGGATTTCATCACTGCTATTCATGACATCTGTAGAAAGTCAGCCTATACTTTACATAATGGAATGGTAATAATATCGAAAACTTCAAGGGGAAAATCTGGCAGAATGCCTAACTGAAGATGCAAGGCAGGCAGATCCCTGATGTTCAGCAACTGCCTCTTTTATTCTGAGGGTGATATTTAGAATACAGGTGATACTACTAGCAATAGAGGAAAAAATATATTGTCCAGAAAAACCTGAGTGCTTCTTTTCTTAAGGTAAAAGCAAATATTTATTTGTAGTCAATACCTCACCTTTAACCCCCATCAAAAAACAAACAAATAAAACAAAGAATCAAAAAAACAATTTAAAAAATGGGGAAAAAACCAAACCAAAACAACACAAAAACCAGACTCTCATTACAATTCTTTAAGCACGGCACAGGTTCATCAAGCCATCATGTACTCCACTCAGAGCCCCACCAAGACTCCAGTCCTACAGACCCTAGGTAAGCGTCTGCACAGTAGGAATTACACAGTCTCAGGAAGCTCCCTCTGTAGATTAAGAAATTATTCAAAACTTTGTAGCATCAGTGGCAAAATAAAATCAATTCATCAATACAGCATACAGCAGCCTAGATCATTGCAATTACAATTCATCTGGACATTGCAACTCCTTTTGTGACTAACATTTTTTTTAACAAATTTCAAACACTCCTTAATTGAATAAAAACAAATTTCCTGAAATTAATGACACTGGGGAAAAAAATAGTGAACAAGAAGCTGCCTCAGTATGTCAGGTTTTCAAGGTCTAGTATTAGAAATTCAAGCTGTGCTGACTAGCAGTGATGTTCTTCTGCCAGTTTTCTCAATGCATAAGAACATTCTCAGGAAGTAGAATAAAACAGGTGGTTATATGGTCATTTGTTCTTTTTGTGTATGTGATACAGTTCTGAAACTTTACTGGAACAAAATCAAAGACAAATAGTTCTACCTGCTGAGAATGCAACTTCTATTCACAAAACAAACAAGAAGACACAGCCAATGCTGATTTAAAAATGCTTCTATACATCGATCACATTTGCCAATGCCAGACAACTATTAATCACACAACTACTGCACTCACACACTAAGTTACCCCTAGACCCCACCCTGATACGCACAATCTGTGGATTTTATCCACTTACATCCTCTTTTTTGATTTATTACATCACGTGTTAGATAAAAGAATGATCTGTTTTAATGTAATTGGTCATGTCTTTTTTCAGTGAAAAAATTATGTATACTATGTTGAAGGTATTTTAAAGCTTTATAGTACCTTTTTACTGGTAATTTATGCTCACCCATTTTTGTGTGTGTACATGTGTACATCCTTGGACAGGGATGTGTAAATGCCATCAGGCATTCCCTGTTTCATAAGAGGATCCGTGTGCTTCACAAACAGCAACACTTAATTCTGATCAAATTAAATCTGTATTTCTGAGTCTGGCTTAACATGAAGCACAAGTATCCTCCTTGATATTACAGAATCACAGAATATTGTGAGCTAGAAGGGACCCACAAGGATCATCACATCAACTCTTAATTGAACAGCCCATACAGGGATCAAATCCATAACCCTGGTGTTATTAGTACCATGATCTAACCAACTGAGCTAGGGTTAGGGTTGAAAGTGTTTGGTGAAAATAAACAAATCAATAAAAATATTCTATCAAGATATAAATAAGCCATCCCCATTGTAGCAGTGTGCAAAAATATACTCCTATTCAGTTTTCCAATGGACTTGCAAAGTGGGATACTAACAGCCAATCAGGCTAAGCTTATATAAAGTCTTTTTGCTGCTGGAGTCAGCCTGAGAGAAAGCTCCCATCTATTCATTCTGCCTCCAAGCCACCGCTTCCTGCTGCCAGAAAGAAGCATTTGCACAGTTGGGGAGTTTAACATGCTGAAGAAACTGCATGAAGCTAGTTGCAACCTGGATCAATTCTGCCTGTGTCCAGAGAAAGAGCTGAGCCAACACAGCCAGGGGGTGCTCCAAGCATGGAGAAGCTCACTTGTCAGCCAACCACAACTCTTTATCTCAGTTTATGCCAACTATGACAAGATTGCTCACCCCTGAAATAGCTCTCCCTGTCCTGTTTAAAGCTGCGTCCTTGGCATGACACTGGGCCTGAAGCACCAAAAGACAGTGTGAGATGTCCCTGCCTGGAACTGTTCAGGACCTCTAGATGTCAATGCAAACGAAAACACAGGACTTTACACATTTTGAAATTCAATCTTATGTCAACATTTATAAAATACACAAATACAGCAGTCAACACAGCCCATGTACATAATTCCACAGCTACTGCTAACCTCAGCAATGTGAGCCCTTTTAATTAAGCACTATTAAAGTAATTTTAAAATACCATTGTCTGGGTTGGCATGGCCGGGTTTTAGTAGCAGGGGAGCTAGAAGGTGGTAACTGGGAGAAGCTGCTAGAAGCTTTCTCTGTGTCTGGCAGATCCAATGCCAGGCGACTCCAAGAGAGACGTGCCGCTCAATAAGGCTGGGCCAATGAAATTATGTTAACAGTTCTGTGGTAACAGATTTAAGAAGGAAAAAAAAAGTTATTGCACAGGTGTAATTGCAGCCAGAGAAGAGAAGAACAGAGCGACAATATGTAGCCACAGATCTCTTCATAGAGAGCAGGCAGGCGCAACTTCCCAAGGAAGTTCCTTCGCAATTTCCTGCAAAAAGCAGCAAGGAATCTCAGAGAAAGAGAAAACAATTCTTATCTCTATTTTTTATACCTGTTGTTTTTGCGCATGTGGAATGTATTAGGAAGATTGTTTACCTGAAGGGACTCAGTAATTCAATGCTGGTGGTGGTTGTTTATGTTAATTAACTAATCACTCGAAGCTGTGTTTTGACTGTCTGGAGACGGTCACAAGTTTTTCTTTAGTATGTTTTTTTTGTATAGTATAGTATCTCTTTAATATAGTATAGCATAATGTAATATAATATAGTTTAATAAAGCAATTGTTCAGCCGTCTGAATCAATGGAGTCAGATGCCAGTCACTCCCAGACGTTGGGGTCACCCTGTTTACAGTAACGATATGTGAGAGGCACAGCTCTGCAGACACCAAGACTGAAGGAGGGAGAGAGAGGAGGGGCTTCAGGCACCAAAGCTTGAGGCTCCCCGGAGACCATGGTGAGGCAGCTGTGCCCCTGCAGCCCATGGAGGTTCCAGGGGATGCAGAGATCCACCTGCAGCCCCTGCAGGAGACCCAGGCCAGAGCAGGTGGATGCCCTGAGATGAGGCTGTGAACCTGTGGGAGGCCTGGGCTGGAGCAGGGTCCTTGTAGGACTTGTGACCCTGTGGGCAACCCACACTGGAGCAGACTGTACCTGAAGCATGGCACCTTGTGGAAAGAGACGACACTGGAGCAGTTCATGCAAAACTGCTGCTTATGGGATGGACTAACGCTGAAGAAGTTCATGAAGAACTGTCTCCCATGGGGGAGACCCCAACCTAGAGCAGGGGAAGGACTCCTCTCCCTGAGCAGCAGCAGAAAGAATGTGATGAACTAACCATAACCTCCATTCACTGTCTCTCTGCGCCACTGACAGGGGAAAGGTAGACCCTGAGTGAGAAGGATGAAGTGGTGTGAGAAGGTGTTCTTAGCATTTATTTTACTTCTCATTATGCTGCTTCTTTTAGTAATAAATTCAATCAATATTCCCAATTCAAGTCTGTTTGGCCTGTGACAGTATTTGGTAAGTGATCTCCCCCCGTCTTCACCTTACCTTACACATGAACCCTCCACTGCATTTTCTCACTTCTGTCCAGTTGCAGAGAGGAGTGACAGAGAAGTTTTGGTGGGTGCCAGGCACCCAGCCAGGGTCAACCCACTACAACCATCTGCAGAAACCTAAGCACTTCAATAACTGGATATGATTATGCTGACAAGATGCTGTTCTCTACTACACTTCAATAAAGCCTCAGCAACAAAAGCACACTAGCATCTCAGTGATCAGCTAAACCAGTATGTATGTGAATGCAACTGAGGTGATTGAGGTGCAGTCATTTTTCAGATTTGGAGTAAACTAACTAATAACATTCAATGTCAAACATCCTAGCAAGAGTAAGCAAGGTCAAGTTCCAAGAGCCACTTTTTGCTCCGGCTAAAGTGAACAGCAGTTTAGCCATTAACTTTAACTGAGGTAGTCTTGTACCCACACAACAGTTTCAGGTTAATATAAAGCACAAAGGACACCAAAAGAATGCACCAAAAATCATTTTCTTTAACTGTTTTTCTCTCTGTCACTGAAATACTTAAATAATTAAATACTTGTCAAGAAATTAGTTTTCTATTTTCTTGACTTTTCTTACATAATGTGTTTGCTTAATGTGTACCATAAGATTTCTCATGCATCCAAACCTAAAACAAGAGACTTTTCCAACACAGCAGATATCCTATTAAGTACAGACTTCTGGTATGCTCTTTGAGCCAGAACAACAAAGCACTTCACTGCACTTTCCCAGCAGTTACAGTTTCAGTTATTCACATATCTCACCTACTATCACTAAAACCTACACAGCACTATCAAGTTGAAATCAACTAACCGGCCTCTTGTGCAAGGGTACAGAGTTTTACCCAAAACTGACACAAATAATCTACAGATCATCTTGTAGTATTATTTTTGAAAGAAAGCAGTAAGTGAACAGAGTTTGCTTCTTAAGACATCTTGTGATGCTCTTATCCCACTTTCTCAACAAGTTACTAATACAGAATGAGAAATTAGACAGATGCATATAAAAAATACAAGCTTTAAAAGAAACAGCTCAAAACCACTGGAGAGTCAAAGCCAAGGTATAGAAATCTAAGCAAAGCACAATTGAACTCAGCATCTGAGTACATATTATTATAAATAAGTAACAATTTATATAAGAATATATAGTCTTTATTTCCACAATCAAAATAGCAGCTTAACAATCCTATGCATTTAGTAGAACTCATCTATTCTTTTTTCCTACCTTCTCATCCAGGACTGTTCATGGAGCTCCATAAGCATGACAAGTTTCTTTTATATTATTCACAAGGAAAGCATGTTTCTTCCTTGATTTTTAACAAGAAAAATCTTCAATAGAAAACAAAACCCTAAACTTAAAAACTTTGCATCCCTTTGGAATTCCCTCACAACAGCTTCTCTAAAAGGTCAGCCTAAAAATGGTGACTGCACAACCCACAGGTTTTCATTTACATTTTTTTATTTCTTTGTATGTATTCTCAGGCAGAAGAGCAGCCACATTTAGCCTCCATTCTAACTGCCCTGAAAAGAAAACTAGTCTACTGTAAAAATACATACTACAATCTAAGCACAATAACGAAAAACTTCATATACTTACAAACTTCCTCTTCTTGGAAGGCTCAACTCTTTCTGCAACAGAAAAAAGTTACAATGTATTAGCAATAAAAAAATTCAATTTGAGGTGGTCTTTTTGAGACAAGTACCACAATTCTCTCATCCCATCAGTAGCAGAGAGACAAAAGTGGTATATTGGGACACTAAAAGATGTTACATGTACCACTTTCCTTTCTTATTTGAAATATTAACATTAGCATTAGGAAAAATCTATACCTTTTTTTAGCACCAATATTAAAGTATTTCAAGCAATAGACAGATCTTATGGAAAAGCCTTACAGTCAGCTATGATGCACTGGTAACCTACTAAAACTTGCAAGAGTCACTGACAAAGAAAAACTATGTTCTTCCCAATACTCGTATTGGAAAAATATCATTAAAAGCGCATGTTATGTTGTAATTAACAACAAAAGCTGTTAATAACAGGATCACAAGGTGAAAAGGTGACCACTGCCACCAAGCTTTCTACACAATATTCTTAAACCCAAGAAAGATTAATTACATAATAGTTTGGTCCACAATAAATAATTATGATTTATTACAATCTTCTGCAAAGTACTAGCATAATGACAGAAACACCCACAGCTTTTGCTAAAAACAGTTAAATAGTCAGTCAAACTACAGTTTAACAGGTAAACAACTTTTTATGGGATTGACAAGATAGCCTGCAAGTCAAATGGAAACTGCAAAACAAACATTTTTCTGTTATTTTAGTGTAGAAGAAAGCCACAAGATCCATAAAGCTTTTCCCATCAGAAATAAGCAAAATATATATACCATAAGTATATATTATCATCTGTTGCATAAATCATAGAATAACTGAGGCTAGAAGGCATCTCTGGAGATCCTCTGGTTCAACCTAATCACAGCAGAGGCAATTGCAACATATTACTCACAACTACTCCCAGTTGGATTTTGAACATCATTTTGAACATTTTGCAACGATGGACACCCATAACCTCTCCAGACAATGTGTTCCATTGTTCAGCTACCCTCACTTCTTCTATTTCTCACATGAATCTGAATGCTACATTAGTTACACATTATCTTTGCAATCATGCCCAGCAGACAGAATCAACTGCATTCAAATAAAAGGACAACTTGTCTGACCTAGAGGATACACAGTCAAGATACATTTGAAGGACATCATCCTTGTTGAAAGATAAGGTTGCATATGCGTGTCCTGTGGTGACTTTATGATGCTGAATTGCATCCCCATTCGTCTCTTTAGCCCAGAAAGAAGTTTTGCACCTTTAAGACTGGTTTTGAAAGCAAAGTGGATGAAGAGAAGTGTGGAGCTTGTTTTCAGACACTGCACTCACTCCTCCACATTCCTGCTCCTGGACCGTGTTGTCTGCTCACAGACGGCACAAGAGAGCTCTCCTTTGCTTTTAGTTAGTTCTTAGCTAGCTGAGGCAGAGAAGTTCCCTGGACTGTGGTTTTTCTTCTTCTTGGAACTGTTTAAACCTGCTGTGGACTGAATATCCAGAAGAGCACCTGTGGCCCACTGGGCCAAGCCGGGGCTGTGGCATTTCCAGGACCAGAGGGACTGATAAGAGACTGAGTGAGCTGAGCTACAGCCCACAAAGGAGACTTTCTGAGTTTGTCATCTCTTCAGATTGGCAAGAGGCTTTATCGTTTAATATTGTTCAATTTTTGTGATGGTGAATGCTTTGCCTGTTAAATAAACAGGTTTTTTCCACTTTTCTCCAAGAAAATCTTCTTTCTGAACCAGCTGGTGGAGGGCCCACTTATATGTGCTTTCTAGAGGAACCCCTTTTGGAGGTTTTCTTAAACCATGAAAATGAGAAAGTTCAGCTTCTGTGGTTTGATAAAACTATAGGTATCAAACATATGAGAAATGAAACATATGAGAATACAATCAAATGGACAAAAATAGTTCAGCCAGGCACCTTAGATAAAAGGCCATAAGGGAATGAATAATTATGTATTCTTTAGAGAGTTTTAAATGGTGTGCAGTAAATAAAGCCTGGGCTGCTAACTGAATGATAAGGACTAAAATATCAAGTAGCAGCTCAATTCCTGAGTACCGCCCATCCTGTTCACTGAATGAGGAAGGAAAAAATAGTGTGAAACAATGCAATTAGACATCGTAATGCAAAGGCATAGGAGAGCAGGATTAGGGGCCTCGGTAACAAATTCTCGTACTTCCTAGGAAGTTCCAGCAACTGTTCAGAATTTGCATTTTAAAAAAATCTTTTAGCATAATGTGTGCTTACGTACAAAAGACCAGTTACACCTGCATACAATAATGCATTATGAAGCTGAGTAATTCCCCTCAATTTAAAATGTCACATTCATCATGAACAAAATGTTACTGCAAGTTAGAACCCACGTACTTCCCTTTGTGGTTTTTTTCTTTAATATTTACAGTGTCATTGTGTTCTATTTCTAACATGCAACTTTACTTGTAATGGTAGGCACTATCATACTGTAATAGACAATGCTTGTGGGAAAGCTGCCAAATGGTATGAGCAGGAGTTGTATATGGGTTGGAGTTGCAACATGTACTTTAAATTTATTTCCTATGAATGTGCGTGGGGTTTTTTTTTGTTGTTGTTGTTGTTTGTTTTATTCAATCAGAGTGTTTTGGCTGTAGTTTATCATTATTACAGCAGCGCAAGTAAGAGACACTGGTTTCTGTAGACACCTGAAGCCACATTAGTCTCTTGGCACATTTCATGCACGCCATGCTGAAAAGAAGTACTGAAATAAAACAAATATCCTTCCTGGATAATATTTCTATCCTCATTTTTCCTATCTATTACATCCCTGATGTTAAAATGAAAGGTCACTTCTCTCCATGCTTCTCCAGCTGGAATACCTCCAAAAAAAAAAAAAAAAGTAACCTAAAATGTAGTAAACTGAAGCATGTTTTTCTCCCTCAGATCACACCAAATTATTACTGCCCCTGCATGATTTTTTTGGTGTTACTTAGGACTCATCCATCCCAAAGACTTTTCCACAGCCTGAAGGAATTAACAGATTATTGGCTGTGTCACTACAGACTTTCTCCCTCCTGAGAAGGCTCACCAACATGATGTTAACTTTGCAATAGTACAGCACAGCTCCAAAACTGGCTCTATACAAAACAGGTGGGAAAAGCATAAACACACTCTACATGGGGCTTAGGTCTAGCTTATAGCTTAGAGAAATCATTTATTTCCTAGGTATACAAAATATTATTTGTACTAAAAAGTTAAAGACAACACTTTTACCCTGCCTCTTCCAGCGGTTTTTTCACAGCCACTTTAAAGAGGGACAAACAATACCAAACCAAAAGTCATTCAGTTCTTCAGCCTTGCACCGCTCCAGTTCAGATCTCAGTTGAACTCCAAATGACCTGCATCAGCTTCAGTTTTGTGGTACATCAGTGTTTCATTTCTGAAAGCCTCAGTAGAAGACCCAGAAGACCTGTCTGCCCTAGTTCCACTGCTCAGCATCCAATGCATGCAGACTGCTGAAGGTAAAACTTAGCAAGGTCAGGACCTTCAGATCACATACTTAGCAGGCAAGCACCTAGGGCATTAAAAAGAGAAAAAGGATGCCTTCACTACGACTCTGCATGGTTCTCAGTCACCAGCTCTGCCCCAGAGGATCCCACTGTGCTCTTCTGCCCTTGCCCTACATGTAATCCTCCTCTGGCCAGTTCAAGTTGGGCTGGTTTTAGGGCTGTTTCATTCCACTGCAATAACATAAAGCAGATTTAATGGACCAGAGGCTCTTGACCTTGAGGCCCTGTGTGTCTCAAAAACTACTGTCACAAAATATAATAAACCTTGCCTCCAGTTTAAGAGATCCGTGCAAGCTGTGCCAAATTGCTGCGATGTAGCATTAAGAACCAGTATATTGAATGTAATTGCAGCTGTCAATCATTTCAAAGTCTCTACTCTGTGCATTTTACTATCAATAACATGTTTTGACAAGAATAATGCTTTTTGATTATTTCAATAATTATGATTCCTCCCCTGGTCCTACACACCTCTAAGATACTTCAGTATGCACAAGTTCAGTACCTTCAAACAGTGCAGATATTCAGCCTTATAAACAGATCACACTGAACAAATAAAACACAGTCAACTTTATTCTGGGTCAAAGCCTTCATCCTACTACCCAGAAATATGGTTTAGAAAAAAAAAACAACAACTAAATAGATCTGAAAAAAAGAGGTGACTTAGAAAACACTAACTTCTTCACATTCCTTTTAAAGATTACCAGCAAGTTAGAGAAAATTTAATATATTGAATGTTGTCCCCTATATGCAAGGAACAAAAAATGTCATTAACTTATTGCTTGTTACTGGTTCTGTTTTAAACAACTAGTAAAAAGTTGCAATATTCATAAACTTCATAACCAAAGACACAGCTCATATTGTTAATACAAGGTTGATTTTGCAATCACAGTAAATCTGCTTCATCATCCAACAACTGCAATCTTCAAATATTCAAGAAGTCTTTCAGAGTTTCGAGTTGCTCATAAAAGTGGTCTGGAAAAGTACACCTTTTCAAAACAAATTTCAGTTATGCATTCTTCAGCTGGTGAGGTGTTAAGTAAAATAAGATTAATACAAGGAGTTGGGGGTTTTTTTAAACACTGTTGCTCTACCCATCCATCATAAATTGTAAATATCTGACAGCTTTCTGGTAACCTTTGTTAGATCTTAACAGCTTAAAATTGTAACATTATCACTGCATTAGGAACAGCAGGAAGGAAAAAAATCAGTAACGGCACACATTTCACCTTCTTATCATCATCAATGACAGCAAGACTTAGTGCTTTGAGGAACGAATTTGAAGGATTTCTTTCTAAGTAATTACTATGTTTTTGCTGAAGATAAACTGGGGGATGACAGCAGATCTTGCATTTGGATGTGGCAATAAGAAAATAAAACAGTGCAAGTGACAAAGTAAAGTATTGTTTCGATCTATCAGAGAAAGGTATTACACTGTGCAAGAGCTTTTTACAAGCTAATCTTGACCTCTTTAGAAGATTAATATATCAAGTCATTGCACTAATCCATTCTAAATACCTTCTAAGCAAGGCAGTGGCAGGTTATGGTGTTTAGTTTATTGCTTCCAACTTTGCCAGCATTTGGTTCTTTTGAATCACAAAGCAGTGATGTCTGTGTGGAGACAGATCAACCACACCAAATGACAAGTGGTAATGTCTCACAGCAAATCTGCATCTTCTGCTCTAAGTTTGTTTCTCTGGCAAAGCTGTCATTTGTTTCTATGACAACTTAAAGTGTTTCCTGGTTTCAGGAATAATAAGCCTTTGCCTCAGAAATAGTGTTCTATTAACATTAGGGTGGAATTTTAGGAGTGGCTATTTACCCTAAAAACTGCAGCTGAACACAGGATTAATCAATTTTCAAAAATATGCTGAAAATACATTGAGGTCTTTATTTGTCAGTCAAGGTGTTCTCACTTGGATCTGATTTCTCTCAAAAGAGGTCTAACTAAAAAACTGTTCTTCCTTTCAGATGACCCAAGTGAATTTGTGTTTGCGATACCTCCTTTTCAGCAGTCTGAGTTCCAGACTTCTTCAAGATGCAATTCTATATCCACTTTTCTCAGGAAAACTGTACCAATACCTTCTTCACTGGCAATGTAAGTCAAGATCACGATCTTTCCTTTTCCATACTTGCTGCCAAGGAACCTGGCAGTGTCCATGCCTTACAGTAAAGTCTGATGTTCTGCCTTTTAGCTGAAGGCTTACAGATTCTTTCCACTCATTCAGACACAGCCATCAGTTTACTAGGGTTTTTGCTCGCTTATTGTGCACTCTCACCAACTGAATCACAGATCATCCCTTCACAAGCATTTTCATGAACAAAAATTGCCACTTCTGCACTGGCAAGTTCTGGAAGATAGTTATTGCTACTCAAGGAAGATTCCATTCATAGTTTCCTTGTGACAGCAAAACACTCCTTGAGACAAAACACAATGCTTCCTAATTCTTAATCCTGCACATTCTTAATTGCACATTTCAAAATTTAAAGATGTTATTCTGCATGATAACTTATTCCCCTCACATCCCCAAACTTCAAGTTGCAAATTAGCAACACCACCACAGATTGTAATGGGAATATACTGTAGAAGTGAAGAGGCACTTAAGCTCCAACTTGGCCAGAAAAAGCCACATTTTATCAAATTCAATATTGTGTGTTCTGTGCAATTCATTTTTATCCCCTTAGTTAACTTTCCCTGCTTTTGTTATATGCACTGCTGACTGTATCCTTCAAAGAAGAAACTTATCTTTGTGTCAGTTCTGTGTTCTGAGATGTGATGTAAAAGCAATATTCAGGTGCTAGGCAAATTATCAATTTAAATGCAAATTAACTGGATCAAAAAGAATGCCAAACTGGCTATATACAAAAACCATATAACAAAAAGAAAACCATCCCTTTATCACATACAAGAGCAATTTGAATAATCTATTTTCCTTCAGATGAACCAGATACAACATTAAGATTTATAATAAACTAGACTCAACTAAGTAAACAGCAGTTAAATGTGTTTTGCTTTGCATAGTATTCTAGATATTCTCATACAGCATTATAAACACTGATCCATATGGAAGATGAAACATTTAGGAAGGATTCCATGAGTTAACAGTAAGGATTTTCCTATGAAATACACTATAGGATTTTCCTATGAAATACAATAGTGTATTTCATAGGATTTTCCTATGAAATACACTATTGAAGACTCTTCAGACTATGGTCTGAAGAGTCTTCAATTGCAGGATTGGTAATAACATTTAGTAAGCAAAAGAACCTTGTTAACCTTGTTAAATATTGTTTAGGGATTCAATACAATAACACTCCCAACTAAATTTTGAAATAAATTAACAGAAAACAAAGAACTGCAACAGTTTCTTCAAAGAAAGTAGCAAGAACCTGAAAATACAGTCAGTCACTGAAAGCAGTTTTGAGTATCATCTTTAAATGTTAGAAAGAGAAAAAATAACCAAACTGACATGGGCAGGGAAAAAAAAAAAGAAAGAAAGTTAGTAAACAAACAAGTAAATCAGAAGTGCTACAAACATACCATTTATGGGAATAAAATTAATCAACACAGAGAATGAGGCATGCCTAGTTTACCCTAATGGAGTCCATAATACTCAATGCTTCAGGGACATACCAAATCATCACAAAAAAAAGCCCTACCAAATCAGTAACCTCTTGCCCAAATGAGAAGCAGGAATGCGTTTAAGAATTATGCAAACTATGCCTAACAACATTATCTCTGCTGGATCTCATGTTCTTCATGAAAAGCAGCAGTGGCAGAACACATCAACACCACTACCTTATGACAACAAGGCAGCACATCTTATTTAAGAGCAGCTACCATAAATAGTAAAAGGTGAAAAACCCCTTTCAATGAGAAACACAAGCCTTCCTGAAAAGAGAGAAATTTGACTGTTGTTAACATTAACTCTGTAAATCTCTGCATTCATTTCTAGTGGTGTGATCTTTCCTTTTATTCAAATAAACCACATTAAAACATAGTAGAAAAATGTTATTTAAGAGATTGTTGCCCACTATGTTGCACTTTCAGCTCAATTTAAAAAAATAAATAAATAACCACGTTTCTTTAAGAAAAAACTGTGAAAACTCTGAATGAACTCTCCACCTCCAAGGACACAAAATCATTTCATCTAATACAGTGTTAGAAAAATCTATGCTTCATTCTGACCTGCTGTCCTACAGTTTATTTCACCCCTTGGCAAAGTACATCACCACATGACTAATGGAGAAAATGCATGGACTGCAAAGCGTTTGAAACGCCAACACTCAACAGACTCCAGCTGCCAAGTTCACATGAATATTGTCATCAACAGAGTTTATAAGTGTTATCATACATTAAGGGAAAAGGAGATGAAAAAGGAAAAAAAAGTCAAACAAGACATAAATCCCAGCTACTGGTACAAGTGTTCACCTGAATAAATATAAACAATTATACAGATAACCAGAACAGGAAAACCCTAAATCCATGGTTTAACTAAAGCCAGTGATTTCTCTAAGTTCTGTTTGAATCTGTAGGTTCTTTCATCAAACAGAAAGCAGTGCTTTTTATATGGGCATACCTACAAAGGATTTTGCCTACTATAAAAAAGCAAAAGAAAAAAACACTACTACAGCACAGTGGGCCAGCATGAACTTCCTGACAAAATGGTTACTAAAGACCATTATGCCCACAAGAATCTGGATGCTTTCCTTTCCCCAGATGCAAATCATGTTTTGTATTATACAATTCAGAAGCTCCTGCTGACTTTTGTTGAAATCAGTAACTAGATGATAAAATTATTAAGCTTGCCTTCAGCATAAGAGACTTGCCTACACTCAGGCATTGACTGCAACAGTTTTTGTTAGTCACTTTGAACAGGATAGAAGGGGCAAAAAAAGTCAAAATACATTTGTTCTTTCTTCCAGGACTGACTAGCACTAGCAAAATACCTTAACATGTTCACAATCATCAGCTGGAGGAGACGAAGCCAGAAGAGGAAAGTTCACTGGAACTAAGCTTTAAGCTCAGCAAGAATTGAATCACAAAGTCTAGCCAAAGCACTACTGTGGCCACAATGCCCGCCCTCAAACCTGGAGAGCTGAGCTCTGCAGCTGCTCTTCACACATAAGGGAAATACTTGGGGAAAACCAGAAATAAAGGGCACAAATAACTCACTTTTTCATTCAGAAAAATCACATAGAACAGCAATGACAAAACATTACATTTTCACTTTCAAAAGATATCTCTTTTGCAGAAAAAGGACACTTCACATTTGCTCTGCTTATGATACCATATCTTCTGCCCCTTATGCAATTAAAAGGAACAAATTTAGAGATTTTGCTTAGTGTTGACATTTTAATCAGTTTTTATAAATTCACATTTGATCAGTTCAGCTGATCCCACACAATTTATCAGCAATATACTCCACTGATGTGAAAGAAAGTTTCAAGTTCTCAAGCAAGGGCTACACTGCAAGTATAAAAGTGAAACTGTCTGGAGACCAACAAGGTAAATATTAATCCTGTTTCTGAAAACGAGTTAGTCATAATGCGCACTTCATTTTTTCACTTCAAAACACATTTCTCCTAACATTTGATTTTTCAGCTTGCTCAATTTCAGCCGAAGCTTGGCTTCTTACAGAGCTTTAAATGCCCTGAAAAATCTGGAGATCCCCTAAACCAGATCAATCTATACACAGTTACTCATGGGCCTTTTCTACATGTCCTGCCTTGTCCTGCCTGTTTGCCACACTTGTTTGCTACTGAACTGCAGAAGGCTATTGTCACTATTCCTCTTCCTATATGGTAGGCAAGAGGACACCACCAGCATGAACTGTTTCACAAATATTCGGTTACTAGCCAACACACACTCCAAAACAAGAAAAATTTATTTCAACCACTCCAAAGATAATACAACAAAAATCCCACAACCCATATTGATATTACATTGCTCTTCCTGATGATGTTATGCAGGTTCTCTAATTAGCTGCAATCTCAGTTTTGAGTATCCACCACAGGAAGACAGGAAAAAATGTAATTTGGGAATTTCAGTGCTCTTTTTAAATATTAATTTCTCTATCAGAAAGGGAACATAACACAAACCTTATCAGTCTGCTGTTTTTATTTTTATCTGAAAGCATCAAAATGTGTTTAACAACACACATATCTACTGTATCAATCTCAGGTCTAAAATCTGATGCAGAGAGGAAGCTGCCTAGAGTTGTCTAGCAGCAACTACCTTGAGGCACAACCCCAGCTTCCTAATACTGACAATTTCACTGGAATAATCATTGATAAAACAATACTAATTACTAGGCTTGTGCTGTACCACTGTCTGTAAGAATTTCTGAACTCTTAACATAAAGCACTGTTTCACCCTAGACACAGTTTTCAGCCAAAAAACACAGTGGAAAGGCAATCCTTCTTCCATTAAAAAAAGCAAACATGTAACTGTGATAAATCCTTTTCCACAATTTATATCGTTACCTGGTCCCTCTGTATGTGCTAGCAATAAAGTCAGGTATATTTTATAGTTTTTATTTGGACTACTAACACTCTAGATCAAATGAGATTAGGACCCAGATAGTCTTTTTGGTTTATTGCCATTTTATAGACAGTTTCATTCCCCTCTTTGTCCAATATGGCAAAATGATTGTTTCAAGTGAAACTACAGTAAATCACATCAGCAACTGTATTAAGTTTTGCAAGCATTACATTTCTTAAATTTCCTTTTACCTTTGACTGATAATCCTATTTACACCAGCTTAATAAGGTCTAACAGGATCAGTGAAGGTTACTCGAATTTGTATCTCTGTCAAATATCTTTGTCTGCAAGTTTCTATCATGAAATATCTGGTAATTAATGGGAAGAACTTTCCAAAGGCACAGATTTCTTGTGCAACTAGTCAAAAAGACCCTCACAAAATATAAAGATAAAAGAAGAACAGAAGATACACCTTCAGATTTGTATCTATTCAACATGAAATAAAAGCAAAGGAAAGTCAACAATAGCTTTTCTTTGCACTTTCTAGATGATTTTAAACCAGAAGGAGACAAGTCAGTCCTAAAGTAAGTCTGCAAGAGGGAATAGTATAAAAGATTCCTCCCAGTTAATATACTGATTTATATGATTAAACTGGTAGGGTAATGTATCACCTTTCACCTTTTTCTGCAGTCTCATCACCAAAATATCTGAGTCAGGGAAAGCATCAGTGTATCTTCCATGCTAATTTCATTAATGAATATAATAGAATGTCATAACAGTTAGGGCTGGATGGCTTCCAGAGATCATCTGGTCTAGTCATCATGTCCAGCTGATTTTTTAACATCTTCAGGACCTCCCTGGGCAGCCTGTTCCACTGTTATGCTACCCTCAACATAAAGAAGTTCTGCCTCATGTCAAGGTGAAACTGCTTGTGTCATTCCTCCTTGTCCAGTATCTGGGCACCACTGCAAAGAGTCTGGCACCATGCTCTTGGCACCCACCTTTCAGATATTTATATGCATTGATGAGATCCCCTCTCAGTCTTCTCTTCTCTAGACTAAACAGACCCAGCTCTCTCAGTCTCTCCTCGTAAGAGAGATGCTCCAGACCCCTCATCATCTTTGTGCCCCTTTGCTGGACGCTCTCCAGGAGCTCCTTGTCTCTCTGGTACTGAGGAGCCCAGAACTGGACACAGCACTCCAGATGTGGCCTCACCAGGGCCCAGTAGAGGGGCAGGATCAGCTCCCTTGACCTGCTGGCCACACGCTTCCCAGTGCAGCCCAGGATCTCACTGGGTCTCCTGGCCACAAGGGCACACTGCTGGCTCTTTGTCACCTTGGGATCCACCAAGGCTCCCAGGTGCTTCTCTGCAGAGCTGCTCTTTAGTGGGGCAGCCCCAGCCTGTGCTGGTACTTGGGGTTATTCCTCCCCAGGTGCAGGACCCTGCACTTGCCCTTGTTGAACCTCATTAGGGTTCTCTCTGTCCAACTCTCCAGCCCATCAAGGCCCAGCCCAAAGGCAGCAGAGCCTTCAGGTGTGTCAGCCACAGCCAGTTTGGATCCTCAGCAAACCTGCTGAGGGTACCTTGGATCCCTTCATCCAGGCCAGTGATAAAGAAGTTGAGTGAGACTGCACCCAGTATTGATCCCTGGGGAGCACCAATGACTACAGGCCTCCAACTGGATTCTGCTGCCCTGATCCTGACCCTCTGAGCTCTGCCATTCAGCCACTCCTTGGTCTACCCCACTGTCCATTCATAGAAACCACGCTTCTTGTGCTTACCAACAATAAGTAGGTAAAATAAGTACATGTATAGTGATGTACCTCAGTGCCCAGGAAGCTTATCAGATGACCTTGAATGCTCTCGGGGCCTCTAGAGGGTCAGAGTGACCCCAAGATGCGTTACAAAGTCTCTTTTCCCAGCCCAGTGCTTGAAGAAGGAGTCAGAGCTCTTCATTTCAAGGTTGTTTATTTATTCTTATCTATATAAAATTCTTTCTCCTGTCCTGCCAAGGTCTGCTCAGCAAGACTGTCAGAGGCATTCTGCCTGCTCATGGGGCGGTGTTATACCTTTACACTAAAAACTACGGGTACAATATTTACAATTACTTTCCAATGCCTACCACCTATGTTAGACACTGAGCAGGACACACCCAGATTCCTCCATCTTGCCCCCTGAACCCCCATTCTAAAAACCCCAAAATCTACTTTTTCACCCCGTGATAAATTCTCTATCATTCTACTTAAACTTTTGTGGCTTGCTTGTAATCCTTCATATAAAGGTTGGTAATTGTTTTTCCAAGGGCTGAAACAAAGACACATGGGTCTTGGCCTCTGTGCCAAGGTCTCTGAGCCTCCTGGGCAGGATCTCGAGCCCTCCAGGGCAGCCAGAGGAATTCCCTGGGTTCCCACAGAATATCACATGACACACACAGGCCATCCAAGGGATCAGACAGCATATATTTAGGAACTGCAGCTCCAGCATGGCCAACCTGATCTCTCATGACCAGGTGACCTGCCCGGGGGTGGGTGACAAAAAGCCTGTGGATGTAGTCACCCTTCAGCAAAGTCTTTGGAGCCTACTGTCTCCTGAGGCATTCTGCTGGAGAAGCTGTCAGCCCACACCTTGGACAAGTGCACTCTTCACTGGGTTAAAAACCAGCTGGGTGGCTGGGCCCAGAGGGTGGTGATGAATGGTGCTGATATCTCAGGGGTCAGAAATAACACTTCACTCAGAGACTTACATGGAATAAGAAGCGGGTTGTAGAACAGGTTTTGGGCTACCCCTGAAACAGGCCTCACAGCCTCACAAGGAAGGACACTGAACAAAAGACCACCTGGGCTTTTATACCCTGTGCAAGTCTGGGGCCTTTCTGCTGTTTTCTGTTGTCACCTGGCTCTGCCAGAGCCTCACGCGCTTTGTAGTGCAAGGGACGGGTGCCAGTTCACAGCCTCTTGTCCTCAGGCTCCAGCTCCAGGGAACTTGAGCTCAATCAGCAGCTGCACACTGAGACAACAGGGTAAAAGGCAATTCAGCAGGGGGGGATTGTGACCTTCAACTCAGGGATCAAGAAACCCACTGACTCAAAAAAAGGGAAGAAGGGCAAGACTGAGCATGCCAGCTAATCAGCATGAGCAGCAAGGGAATAATTCAACCAATAGAACTCAGAATACTAATTAATGCAAGAAGAAGGTAACTTGTAGCCAACATGCCTCTCGCAGATTTACCAAAAAGCTCTCATCTAAGCACAAACATGAAAGAAACAAATACCTCAGCTCCCTGCGTGACACTGCCCTACTGCATGTCAGCCGGCAACAATTTCAGGGACAATGGTGCCACACCCAACTGGCAGACAGTCAGTCACTAGTGAGCTTCCCGAAGGCCCACTACTGGACCCAATGCTGTTTAAATCTTTACCGGTGACTTGGATGAGGGGACCAAGTGTACCCTCAGTAAGTTCATGGAAAAGACTAAGTTAAGGGGAGTGCTGATCTGCTGGAGGGCAGGAAGGCTCTGCAGAGGGATCTGGACAGGCTGGATCATGGCTGAGGCCAATGGTGTGAGGTTCAACAAGGCCCAGTGCTGGGTCCTGCCCCTTGGGTCACAACAACCCCAGGCAGCTCCACAGGCCGGGACAGAGTGGCTGGAAAGGAGCTGGGGGTGCTGGTGACAGCAGCTGAACATGAGCCAGGGTGTGCCCAGGTGGCCAAGAAGGCCAATGGCATCCTGGCCTGGATCAGCCATGGTGTGGCCAGCAGGGCCAGGGCAGGGATTGTCCTCCTGCATGTGGCACTGGTGAGGCTGCAGCTTGAATCTTGTGCTGTTCTGAGCTCCTCAATTCAAGAAAGACACTGAGGTATTGGAGTGCATCCAGGAAAGAGCAAAAAAGCTGGTGATTCATCTACAAGAGTGGTCCTGTGAGGAGCCGCTGAGAGAACCGGAGAAAAGGAGGCTCGGGGTGACTTTATCACTCTCCACAACTGCCTGACAAAGGCAGGTGTAGCAAAGTGGAGGTCAGCCCCTTCTCCCAGGCAGCAAAAGACAGGATGAGAGGAAACAGCCTCAAGCTGCACCAGAGAAGGCTCAAGCTGGACATCAGAAAGAAAGGGGTTGCTAAGCACTGTAATGGGCTGCCCAGGGAGGTGATGGAATCACCATCCCTGGAGGTGTTCAAAAAATGACTGGAATTACTTGGTCAGCAGGTCAAAGATTTCCACTAACAACATTAAAGGTCTTTTCTAAACTACATGATTCTGTGAATAACATAGTTCTCTGTGGGGGGGAAAAAAAAAGAAAAAAAAAAAAAAAAAAAAAAAAAAAAAACCACCAAACAAACAAACCACCTGTCTTTCTGAAGACACAAACCTGACCTCAGTATGGTTGAAATACTTCCCAGCTCTGGTGTGACCCGACACTTCCCCAACCCCAGTTCTAGGCAGACATTTCCAAATCTAGATCACTATTTGGTCCCACTTCACCCCTTTTTTTGTGCCTGTACTATGCATGCCACACCTAAATGTGGTCCTATGCTGACTAATTTAACTGTATTTTAAGACTGACTTTAAATTTTTGTAAATTTTATTTTGCATACATACTAGCATTTATTCTAGCCAAACTATTTATAATACTATTTCTGCCACAGCTACTTCTATTTTTAATCAACTGGGAAGCATGCAAGCAACACTGAGATGGAGATCACACATCTGAAGTAACAGCTGAAAATATCTAATTATAACTTGGTATTGCCTTGTATAGAACTAAAGTTTTAGTAAGGAGAAAAGGGAGTACTGTGGATTTTTTTTTCCCCAGTTTGGTGTAGGATGTTACATTCTAGTGCAATGAATATTACACTACTGACACACTGACTTGGCCAGGAGAATCATTTTATAAGGAAGACAATTTTAACTTGCCAGGGAGGATCCATCCATAATATTTGACTGTAACGTATCTTCTGTTTCTATTTATACATCTACCAGACTCTCTAACCTTTGGTAAACATAACTTTCTAGCAATCAATTGGCCATCAAATCAACCTTCTATCAGCTGTTGCCACAGAGTAGTGCTTCATTCCCTGCACTCCTCTCCCTACTAGATGATTTCTTTTTTATATGAGCAGATCCTATGATGAACACATTACACTAATATCCTACTCTTACAATAAGACTCTCTGATTTGTGTTGATTTTATGGTAAAAAGCAGTAAAATTTTAAGAGTGTAGGTTCAAAACATACTTAAGGTGGAGGCTAAAAAGACATAAAATAGCGGCTGATCCATCTAGCTATTTATTATCAATAGCCATGTATAAATCATTATTTTTAATGAGACCTCTCAACTTTTTTAAGACCTTCAGTCTAGGTTTAACAGGTAGAGACATGGTTCTCAACAGCAAAGTATTTCTTTACCATTTCAAATCATGAGCCACTAAGAAAACAGTTGTAGAAAAATTTTATCAGCTCAAAAAGTACAATAATTACTGGCTTAAATTTAGAAATTACTTTCTAAGCAAGCAAGTATCAGATTAAAAATAAAATCTGCAGAAATTGTTCAGTGTGAGTTGAGGTAGGACTACTTGGCTGTGTAATTAACTGATAAGGTACTCACACCAGAATGTGTGTAAAAGCAAACTATCTGTGCTGAAATGTCTTCTCTTGTCACAATCAGATTGGAGTTTATTTAATTCATTCTTCTACAGTGTTTTTTTCCAAGCTAACAAAATTCTCAGAAATCTTCATAATTTTTAGACAGATGTTCCAAATTTACACCTGCAGCCCAATCTGAATGCAGCTTTATTTATGCACTGAAACACAAAAAAAGCTTGAAAATTGTCTGAATGCTTTCCCTTTTAACTCTTTCTCAATTCCATGCTCCCATATCAAATTGGTTTTTATTCAACTGTTAACTTTCACAGCTTTATAAATGTATGTTTTATTTTGTCTTTCAGATCATTACTACTAGAGCACTTTCTTTGTCTACCTGTGTCCACATTTCTTACCCACTAAGAAGCTCCAGCAAACAAATTAACCAGCAACCCTTTATATAAAGCCTGTTTCAAGGTACCACCAGCTAATGTAAATACATTAATGCAATGTAATACAGCAAAAGCTATTTAGAGATTACATCTATATTGCTTCCATGTATATCTGAGAAACAACTCTGCTTTGTAGATCAAGCAGACAGTGTCCCAGTGTCTCAGCATATTTATACTTCACATTTTTTTAATGGTGTGACTACATCAGTGTACAAGGACAGGGTAACAGGTATCATTTATCTGCACTTCTCTAAGGCCTTTGACACAGTCCCCTACAACACCCATCTATCTAAAATGGAGACAGATTGATTTAATGGGTGCAGTGGGTGGACTGTTATGTGGATAAAGAATTGGCTGGGACAGTCACATGCAGAGGCAGTGATCAATGGTTCAGAATCCCAACGGACAGTGACAAGCAATGTTCCTCAGGGGTCCTTAAGCATTATTTAATATCATCCTTAATGACAACAGACAAAGGAATCAAGTAAACCCTCAGCAAAGTTGCCGATTTCTGCAAGCTAAGTGGTGCAGTTGACACACGTGAAGAACAGGAAGCCATCAAGACAGATCTGGACAGGCTGGAGAAGTGGGACCATGGGAATCTCATGAGTTTTAACAAGACCAAATGCAAGGTCCTGCACCTGAGTTGGGGCAACTCCCTTTATGAAGCTTCAGGATGAACACATTGAGAACAGCTCTGCTGAAAAGAACTTGGGTGTGTTGGTGACAGAGGCTGGACATGACCCAGCCATGAACACTCATACCAAACGAAAGCCAAATGTGTCCTGAGATGCATCCAAAGCAGCGTGGCTAGCAGGGCCAGGGAGAGGATTCTGCTCTGCTCCGGTGAGACACCACCTGGAATATTGTGTTTAGTTCTGAGGTCCTCAGCACAGTAAAGATACTCACTTGTTGAAATGAGTCCAGAGGAAGCCATCCAAATTATGAGAAGGATGGAGCACATCTCCTATGAAAAAAAGGCTGAGAGAACTGGGATTGTTCATCTTCGAGAACAGATTTCAGGGTGACCTAACTGCAGTCACAGAGTACCTGAAGGAAGTCTAAAAATTATGGAGACACCTTTTTACAAGGGCATGTAGTGAGAGGACAAGAGTAATGGCTTCAAACTGAAAGAGGACTGGTTTAGATTGGATATTAGGAAAAAAGTTTTTCCCATGAGGCTGGTGAGGCACTGGAACAGGCTGGCTTGTAGAGCCTGTAGATGTCCCATCCCTGGATGTGTTCAAGGCCAAGCTGAATGGAGCTCTGGTCTAGCAGAAGCCGTGCTTGCCTATGGCAGGTCGACTGGAACTAGTGATCTTAAGGTCCTTTCCAATCCATACCATTCTATGACTGTGTAATTGTTTGAAGTTTAGTTTTCCCTGATTTGCATCAGATCAAACATGAGCTCATAGCGGTCCAAGTTCACAGCACCATATCCTAACAATTCTACTCTCTTTTGACAGGACAGGCCAAGATCCTCTCACCTCAGGAAACATTAGTTTCACTAAGTCAATACAGCACGTTCCTTGCTGCTTTGGGTCACCCAAATCACTGACCCAGAAATGCACTTCATCAGGGTCCAGGACAAGCAGACACAAGTGAATCACTGCAATCAGCTGACAACAGACGAAAGATCTTCTGGGCAATTTGTAACTCAGAGTCCTCTGACTCACACAGCACTGCTGCTGCTGTCATGAGACAACACCGCCTCGCTTCCCAAATACAACCATTCTCCTGTAACCATGAGGTTAGGAGGCAGATGCAGGAAACTCAGGACATGCAGAATTAAATGCCAGAACAAAGCCCAGCAGAATGTAGGCACAAAGCCGGTATTCCTTTACAACTTTGTGATGGTTTTTCCCCAAACCAAACAGCATTCCTGATAAAGGCAACAGTCCCTGCAAGCTGTCCAGGCTGAGCTCCCACTACATCCTGCCACCTGGGCAAAGAGCAGATGCACAGGAAGGCAAAAGGAATAAAAAGGATCTCACCAGTCTTTACAGTGCAAAGATGCAAAACATCACTTTCAAAGTAATAAGTTTGTTTGGTTTTAATTTTTTTCTTTGTTTTTGCGGGGGATTTTGTGTGTGTGCGTGTGTGTCTGTGGTGTGTTTCTGTAAGCTAGGAGAACTGAACTAACAAGCTTAAAGAAAAGCATGTGAGATTTGTTGATGGCAATTTGCCATCTTTGGTCTAAAAGCAGGCAAAGTAGTCCCTGGTTTGGCATAACAAGACCATGAGGCTTCTGTACACCTGTACCACCAGGAACAATGGGCAGCTCTTCCTGAGGCAACAAATGAGTGTGACAAAACAAACAGCTGGAGAAGTTCAGCCAGACTCGCCTTTCTACAGCTTCCGACTCTGGAACTATATGCAAAACCGACTCTCAACCATAGTCCTCATCTTGATCAGGAGAGATCAGGAGAGCATCCTAACTCCCCCATAGACCAAGAATGACTGATCAATGATCTGTAGGCCCAAGTGGTAGAGGAGGCTGTCAAAAGGCACTGCAGCAGGCGTGTCTGCAGAGAGACAAGGAGTATGCAGCTTAAGTCATTGGTAGGACTGGGAGATAGGCTGCACTGCTCTTGCCTTTTGAAATTACTGAAGTTCAACTTTCTCAGCCAAGTTACAACTTCATGAAAGTTGTGGGCTTTCTTCACCAGCTGCTTTGCAAATGAATTCCTTGAGGCAGAGTGCTTTCTGGTCAGGTTGTCACAGCAACAACTGGTAAGGGCAATCCTGTCACACAACAGGAAAGATGAGTTAGTTCTAATGACACTCCTACTGACTTGCAGCAGTCTGCAGGTGACTGACAGAAAACAGTAGTTCTTCAAGTGCAGCAGGAATACAAAGGAAACACACTGTTTGTCTCTCAGAAGCTCTGTGCTAACAGCACTTTCCTACTTTATTTTCATAGTGATCTGTATAGTAAATACTGAGGATTTCACACTGCCTGAAGCATGTCTTTGGAACACAGATAAGCCTTTGAAGAACACCGTATTTCTCCCCTTTGATAATCAGTGCACTGATTAACAGTGCACTGGCCATACTTTGGCCAGCCAAATCTGCTCAGGGTTTCTCCTCCAACCAGCATGTAATCAGCTGCAGTACCTGCTTCAGGACAACTTGTCTTGCTTCCTTTTCTTGAGTAGTCTGAGTTCATAGAGTAGTAACCCAGTACAGCCCCAACAGTCCTGAAAAAAAGTGCTGAAAATCACCTTTTCACACTTCTGATGTCCACTTCCAGGACATGTCCCATGTAGAGCAGCAAACTATGCCACCTTGTCCTACAACTACTAGCCAATATCCCTACTCCAAAACCTCTGGTGAGCTGCCAAGGCCAAATCCAGATTCTATATTCCATCAGCTGGGCCCACCTCAGTGGGGGGTCTGGCCACAGGTTAACATATCTCCCAGACTTGGAACCCAGAGAAGTATTAGGCACAAGTTATGTCACAAGAGGTTTAGATAGAATATTAGGAGCAATTTCCCCACTGAAAGGATGATCAGGCAATGGAACAAGGTTCCCAGGGAAGTGGCAGAATCACCATCCCTGGAAGTGTTTAAAAGATGTGTAGATACAGCACGTGCGGACATGGTTTAATGTTGAATACCGTGCTGGGTTAACAACTGGACTTGATGAACTTAGAGGCCTTTCCCAACTTTGGTAATTCTATGATTCCATGAGCCCAAAACACATCATTCAAGCCCCAGCATGTGACCTGTGCACAAAAGAAGGGAGAAGGCAGGCAGGAAGTATAAGGAAACAAAGAAATTAATAGCTCAAATTACCTCAGCCAGACCTGGGATGTACAGTACTTTCAGCTGTTGATTTCAAGAGCAAGGGTGCTTGGTGGGTGAGAAGAAAAGCACACATACCTAGGACATAAAGCATGGCATCTATTCTTCACTGAGATATGTGTACCAGAGAAAAGGAAGCAAAGGCATGGCTGGTAGCACAGATGTGTACAGATGCCTGTTAGTTTTATAGGCTTGCCATGTCTAAGTACTGCCCACTCAGTGAAAAGTTACCAAAGAACAGGACTCAGAAGAACCACTATTCCAGATTTTCACCAGTCTCTTGCCTGGACAGCGAGGGAGATTATGTGAGTGACCTGCAGATCACAAAGAACTATGAACTTGCAGTTTTTCTCTTCTCTCCCACTGGCACTGAAGAAGTGCTCCATATTTTTCTCCTCTCTTCTCATCCCCTCCCTCCCCTTTCCTCTTTTCTCTTCTCCTTCCTTCTCTCTCCTGACATATTTTAATCAAAACAAAACACTAAACCAGAGCAATGTTCTTACTATGTGCTGAGAAGTTTTTTCTAAGCAGCTGGACATGCTGAAGCTACTGGCAGTCATTGTAGGGGGAGAGGTGGAGCTGATGTGGTCTGTGGTAACAGCCCCCCTTCTGGATGCTGGCCTGGTGTTCAGCAGAGCTGAGCTGCTGACATGCTCCCAGTGCATCAGGGTGTTCTCCCAGCAGCAAAGAAACTAAAGGACAGTGGGTTAGGACTCTAGAAACACCAAGCAAGACCCTTTCTGGTCCTTCTGTCTCAAACAAAACAGAAGAACAGATGCTAAGGTTACTCTTAGCTACCACACTGAGGTTTTGACAGCATACCAACCTTTGACAATGTCTATTCTGACAGACAGTAGGGTACTGGGGCATGGTGAAAAAATGCAGGGAAACTAGGTAAGAGGAGGGAGCAAAACCTAGCACACTTATGTCCACAGAATTGCACTTCAGTAGACATTTTTCCTTTACACATTGAGTAGACTTCAGTAGACATTTTTTCTTTACACATTGAGGCTCTATACAATGCAGAAATTACTTGTTTCTAGTAATGCACACAGAAAGTGGCTTGTCAAGAGTACAGGCTGATACATGTGTGTGTGTGGATAGATAGATTAGATAGATAGACAGATAGATAGATAGACAGACAGATAGATAGATATGGTTTTGAGGTTTTTTTAACTTTTGCTTCTTTAAACCCCAAAAA
This sequence comes from Haemorhous mexicanus, assembly GCF_027477595.1. Classification (NCBI taxonomy): domain Eukaryota; kingdom Metazoa; phylum Chordata; class Aves; order Passeriformes; family Fringillidae; genus Haemorhous; species Haemorhous mexicanus. Next base: position 68,226,315 of record NC_082381.1, read on the forward strand.
GCCCTTCCCCAGACCCCCAAAAGGATATCTTAGTATTGATAATGTTGCTACATGCTAAAAGAAATGGTAAAAGTCAACATTACTAATACCTAATGAATTTACACATATAAAAACAGAAGGAATCAGTATAACGACAGTACTTGGAATCCTAATTAAAACATAAGACAAAACATATAACCAGAGCTTTTCTTTCATAACCAGGACTGCTATCACAGACCTACTTCAACCTGTATCAAAAGTTGTATCTAAATACTGCAATCAATTCTGCAGTATTTCAAATAAAGTGAAAAATGGGATTTCCAGGCAGTGATAGTAATGGATACACAGTTTCATATTTGCTGGAGTATCACAAAAGAGTAGCACAAAATAAATACAAGTGAATACTGATGCTCTAAAATGTGCACTATAGTTTATTTTATTAAAAGTTACATAGTAAAATTAACTTTAGTGAACCTATCAAGTTTTCTGAGTACATCTCTAAAAAGGTGGAACAGCCTTATGAACTAGCAAGTACTGCTATTGCATCTGCTCATATCATCTTTTGATGCCAGTCTATTTTCTTACACTGAAACTTCGTATTGCTTCATAGCGCTTGATAGTAGAGTTTGATTATTTTCCATTTCCTTGCCAATTTTTCATTCAGTGAAAGCCTTCTGCTGTTTAAGAATAAGACAAATGAACTGTACAAGGATTTACAAAAAGACATGACACAAACTGATAAAAGCGAAGTGGAACTTTTCATACAGTTTCTATTACACTTTGCAGATACAAATAAAATCTCCCCACAGCTTTTTCAAGTTAAAAATCAACTGCTGCACTTGAGGAGGAATCAATTCAGTGCTGAAGTTCACCTTTAGAGATAGTGATTATATTACTTGCAGATGAGTAAAAATAACTAAATCCCCCACCAAGCACACAGAGCTTCTCTTTAGCAACAAATCCTCTGCTGATACAATATTCCATTTTAGAAATGGTCCTTCAAGAAAGGCACTCACTTTTGTAGCTGATGGTTCCACTAGTCTCTGACGGTGGCGTGCTGAGCTGAAATGACTCTTCTGAGGCGTCCCTTCCTGACAGTGAATGAAGAAAGGAGAGGAAGAACAGAGGAAAGGGGGACAATGGATCATGGAGGGGATGGAATGGAAGATGTTGGAGAAGGGAGAGGGAGAGTATTTAACTGAACTGTATTTTCACTAACTTTGAAAAAGCTTTATTACATCAATTTAAGTAATACCACTGTACATATATCAGAAAGAAAATTAAGCATTTGCTTTAAAAAGCAGCCTCTCGAGTCTTTTCTATATGTATTATTCACACACATTTAATAATGCTGTCTCCTATAAATCCACATATACACACATGTACACATTCCTACTTCACTTTCAGATACACACATTAAAATTAAACAATAATTTCACTTTCCCAAAGTATACATATTATCTTACATTTTCTGTATCAACTTATGCAATTAAACACAAAAACCCCAATCCAACTGGATTTATGTTACAACACAAACATCAAAATCTCCTCTAGCAAAATAAGATTTTTTAGATTCATATTCTCTACCCAAACCTGCAATAATCACCTTAAATTCTAGAGACTTTTACCTTATAGAGATTAATGTCCTTGCCTGAGAAAACTGAGAAAGACCAGGCTCACACAGGTGAAAGGTAAGTATTTTCTCTTAGAAAGCAAACCTGAAAGAGCATTCATTTGAAAAATAACCTAAAACTGATAGTCTTCATTACATGTGCAATACCACAAGAGATTTTTCCGGGATATGAGATACTGGTTCCAAATCCTCTACCTCCTTAATATCCAAGAGACAGAAGTGCAACATTTAGTTTCTTCCCCAAGACACTTCAAATACACTGCATCAATCTCTCCAGAAACTTTCCAATTTTGAAAGCCCCTCATTGCTGTATTAAGTACGAACTTTTCAGTCTGTTATTTCAGGTATGTGTCTGAAGGGGAGAAGATATGGGTGAAGAGCCTCCTTCTAATCACAGGAATCAGAGGATGAAAATTTAAAAAACTTATTTTTTCTTTCTTATTTTTTTCTTTTTCTTTCAGAACCAATACACAATTCTCCTAAGAGTCTTCCCCGGGAAAAAAAAGTCACAGTATTTTAAAAATATAAGACAGACCTGCTCCTATTTCTGAAAAGATATTCACAGCATTTTTTAAATGAAAATACAATGCTACTCAAATATTTTTCAAGATCTCAAGACTTGTTTTTCAAAAAGCATTTTTATAAAAGAGTTTTTTACACCTCCTTAATAAAAAGACTTCTGCTTCTGGCACGACACCACACAACAGAACCAGCCCGGTAACTCAAAAAAGATCCAGTGGAAATAATCAAAGATTACAGCCACCATAGGAGGATAACATCATAATTCACCATATCCACAACAGCAGTAGTGCAAACTAGCTCTAATCAATAGAACTAGCATTACAGAAAAAGTAGTTATCAAACACTTGCCTAACACTTGGTTACAATTGCAGAAGACTGTTCTGCTGATGGCAATGTACTTCAGTAACATTCCATTACTGTTGTGATGGACTAAAATCAGCTGTAAGTACAATGGACAGAAGGTAAAGAAGAAGGTAAAGAAGACCTTTACACTTCTTCTTTAACAACTTCTTTTAAAAATTCTCAATGCTCTTGCCATTGTAATCTAACATCAAATTTTATATTATTACCAACAGATGCTTGAAAAGGGTATCCTTTCTGTCACAGTTTGGAAAGGAGAAGTAGAGTCAGCTTAACCTGAACATTAGCTAGCAAAGGTGCTGAACTTCAGAGGCTCTACTTTCTCCCATATTCTGGTTATTAGTTAATCTAACATGGGATCCTGTACTTAACCGAGAAACATGGAATTCTTCTTCCTTCATTCACTGTTTTCTTTCTTTCCTGTCTCTCCTTCAGAATGCTTTCCAGAAGCAGTTGAGAGCTGGCACAAACACAGTTAACACATGTAAAAAAACCCCAATATAGCACCAATACCATTTCAGAAGCAAAAATGTATACCTAAATTGATGTGATTACTCCTATGAAAAAGGAAAGTCAAAGCTCAGACTATTAAATGTTTATGTGGGTTGTGCCTTCAAGCACACCAGCCAGTACAACATCCTGAACGAGACTATATTAACAGTTCACTTTTTAGCCCAAAACAGTCAGGGTAGACTTCATGTGATATCATCCCATGTAGGGATGATACTTTATCATCAGGATATGTGAAGGTTCAACTAAGATCAACATGAGATTAAAAAAAGCTGGAAAGAAGCTGGTTCTTTCACTATGGAAAAATTAGATATAGAGCATTTGAAGACATTAGAGACATTAGACTATAGCATAAAGATTTTGCATCATAATGTCATGTTCTTTAGTATTGCATTTCAGCTGATAAAAACAGACACCTTCTGCCAATGTCAGCAGTAGGTACTGCTCCATACAGGATTGTCTAATAAGGGCAGACAAACCAGAGTCAATGTCATAGAGACACAGCAATCTTTTCCTTGGGAGGGGAAAGAAAAACCAAAAAAAAAAAAAAAAAAAACACCAAACCATTAACAACAACAAAACCCTACATGCTGAAAAGACTTAAGCATTCACAGTCACTGCAGTTATTACCAGTAAAGTATATACAGTGGCTTCATGATACCCTTGAAGGATGAATGTCCTTTAGAGAGGAAGCAGTAAGTTGCAATTAGAAGCTGACATAATAAAACTACTGTCAGAAAACTAAATCCTTGCAAAAGGAAACATGATTCATGTCAACAAGGACAGCTAAATGCAAAACTGAAGGATCCTAAATAATTCCGTGTAAGGTATTTTAGTATTTTAGTATTTTAGTTAGGTGGCATGCAGAAAATTGGCATGGGAGCAGAAAGAGACAGACTTATTTCATTTAACAGGTGAGTAACCCAAGAAATAATCCTGTGGGAAACACTCATCTTGGGGTTAGAAAAAACAAAACAAAACAAAAAAACCCACATAAAACCAAAAACACACCCCACAAAACAAAAAAAGCAACACAGACCGAAGCAACAAGTATTGCACGTAGTTTATTTCTGAAGTCACAGAGGCCTGAAAATAGCTGTGAGGAGAAAATATGCTTTTGGCTGAAGAGGCTGGTAGCTAATTCAGCTATGTATAGGCTCCAATACTGATACCAGAAGCAGTTTCCATTAAGAGCAGCTACCATTCACTGTGTGACAGCGCTCATGAAAACAACAGTATCAAGAGAAAAGCAAGAATAGCAAGTGACACAAGCATGCAGTCTTATCTGAAGAGATTTCTACCTCCAGACTGAAGCAGTCACAGACCTCTTTTTTTCCTCTCTATTTTTATTAGTTGCCAGACCAAGATCTGAAAAACAAGTGGCAAAAACTTCCACACTGAGGAGTTGAATTCACCAACAAACACCATAGCTGGTCTCTGAGAGATCTGCAAGTATTTAGCACTGAAGTAAAAATAATTCACAGACATAACTCCATACACATCAAGCTGGGCAAATCTTATGCTGACAAGGTTATTTTGAAGTTTTTACATTAGTGAGTGTCATACTGAAGAGCATCTCCTCACACACCCTCAAACCATGTTCGTTCTAAACATGCTTCATCCCACAAGATTAGCCCTGGGCTATCTCAAGATACATCTGCACCAAAGTCCCATCAAGTCCCTGACACACCTTTAAGTGTCTTATAGAGGTGACTGAAATATAGAGGTATCCTATAGAGATGACTGAGCATCCTGCCATTTGAGTTTAGCAATAGCTACAGCAAAACTTACGGCCAAGACCTGCTGTCATAGCTAAGACTGTATCTAAACTTTTTGTTAATTTTCTTTACATGGCAATCTACCTCCTGTTGTATAGTGTCTCACACTAGATGCAGCTGTTCTGTTCAACTACCAAACCACTACACTGTATATTTTTAACTGCTCTGAAGATTCCTTTTTTCTTTCTTTCTACTGCAATGTTAAAACGTTATTCTACTGTAATTCATCTATTTAGGAGGGCTATGTAAATACAGCTGTGAGGGTACAGCAAAAATGAAAGAAAGGACAAAGCAAATAAGAAAATTAGGAACAAAAATTATGTGTTAGAATGTGATGTGTTTAGTCTGATTTTTGTTTTTCTTTCTTTCTTGCCTCAAAAGGACCAAGATATCAGCAACAAAGAATGCCATTCAATTTCTGATAGCTCAATACTTTTAGGATATAGCAAAGGAAGCAGTAAATATTGTGGGATGGCTACACAATCAAGTCATTTCACACTACTAAAACCTTTAACAGAAGCACTGCAACACTAATTTACCATATAACCCAGCTATGTTTCTATTAATTATATGACACCATTCAGAAAGTCAGCATGCTACATCAGCATCAGTATTTCTTCCTATGCACAGCCTCCTGGCACGTTACCTGCTGAACAGATCTGTGAACAACACCAAGGCCATCTCTATCAGATATCTGCTTGATAAAAGCTACTGGTGATTAGACTGGGTCCATCCAGATATTATGATCATTTCATACTTAATCCTTGAAGTGTGTTAGTAGATAAAATTCTGACATCTCTGTTTTATTACATTCTATCTGTTATAAGGTTATGTCTTATCTCCTGTAAGGTCACCAGTAGCCTTGAAGTCTTGTACAAATAAGTTTCTCTGTGTTTCAACTTACCAAAGAGATAATGAAATGCTATTCCTGTTTCAGCAATAACATGAGAGGAAAAGGAAAGGAAAAAGGAAAGAGGAAAAAATAAAAGATCTAGGGAGACTCAAAAGGTAAATTATTCAAATTTTCAGTGTTACAGGTGCAGATTGGTTAATTAGCTTTTCATAATCAAGAAGAAGGGAAAAAGTAGTCCTTACGGGCACTGAGGGCCTTTTTCTCATAAAGATTAATTCAACTTATTACAACAATTTGATACTTCATAAGAGATAGAGGTAGCAGGGATATGCAGAGAGGGAGGGAGGCTGTACACATTCTGTTCCCACAAAAATTCACAAAACTAGACAGCAGAACACATTCTGCGTAAATGCCATGATACTGAAAATTCACCTACACCTAAAGAGTATACAATGTGGAAAAGCTGAATTACTCAAGGTGACATGCAAATAATGCAACAGGATTGATGATGAAACGATGAGAATCAATTTAGGCAAAGACAGCCCAGCAGGTGTTCAGAAGCTTGGAACTTACCCTTCTGATAGAATAGTATAATCCAAAAATGTCTCCAAGCCCTTGTGCTAGTACAAGAGGTAGCAAACAACGCAGTATAATCCTGCGTCGCAGTCTCCATGACTTCGAAGTACGCTGAATTCAAATTACTCGTTTTTGTAAAACAGAGCAGCAGACAGTAGGCAAATCAGTGTGCCAAGTGTGGAGGCAGGATCATGTTATAAATTACAACACACAGTCCTTTTCTCTCCTAAATCTCTTGCTTTAGATTCAAGCAAGTGTGAAATTGTTTGGGATTTACTGGGGTGGGGTGGGGGGGGGGGATACATTGATTTGGCTTGGTTTTTAACTACTAAGATGTTCATTTCTTGCTGATGTCCACTGCCCCAAAATTTGAATTTCGGTGTAATACTTAACTAGGCTCTGAGCCAAGCTTTATAGGCTGATCAGGAAAGCTCTTTCTGCTTCAGAGGCATCTCACAGCAGAGAAAATGCACAGTTAAGTAAGAAAGATTTCTACATAGTTATGGAATTTAAAAAACAGTCATAACTGTTTGTCAGTTATTTGACAAACAATGTCACAATATGGCACAAATGACAATCCTTCCAGCCAAGGCAAGATATTGTGTCACTAAAAAGCAACACACATGTGCAGTTTCAATTTTGAACAGTAAGAAAACAAACCCTTGAAATCTCTCCCAAACAGAACACAAACCAAAGGCCAGGAACGCATCTTGCAGCAATTAAGCTGTTAGCAACAGAAAGCACAGGCAGATGAAAAAATCATCTCAGGTAAATTTCTGAATCCCACTCTTGCAGCACAGCAACAGATGTTAAATACTGAGTAACAAAAATGTGTAACTAACATGTTTGCTGAAATTGCTTGGCAGTCTAACACATCAGTGTGCCAGACACTCTCCCATGAGCACTCCTAGTTATGGCACTCCTCTCTTCTCCCTAACCACATCCAGTTCTAAGAAGACAATCATTACAGCATTTGAACTAAGAACACTGGGCCATTTTGAAGAAGAAAAGGGCAAGAACTAATTTTTTGACAGGATCCTCATTGATTACTGCATTTCCTCAGTGGTACTAGAGAGAACACACATGAAAAATGGGTGCTTTAAATAAGACCTTTTTTTATAGAATAGCTCCTTTGCAGAAACCCATCCATTTAAAAGTGACTAAATCTTCCCAATGTATCTTCTGAGAGCCTGAAGACAGGAAAACACACTTCAGAAAACACACCTCAGAAACCTATAAGCCAGACCAGCATTACTGGATTCAGCATCAGAAGAGGTTAGTATTGATTTGTCAGATGGCCTTCACATCAGAAAGAAATAATATTGAAATAATTGAAGGTGTCTTTAGGGTGAAACGGGCAATCAAAAAGCATACACTACTACATTTTGCAGCAGTGCTAAAAAACTAACTGGAAGCTTCCATTCTTCCTCTTAAAATAAAGGAAGCAGCATAAGGTGCTACAGGAACCATTAAGGGACATCAGCCCTAAGCATACACAAATAAATACACAAGAACAGAAATGTAGAAAACAAAATGCATGCACAAAAAAAGGTGGTTGTTCTCTTGTTATTCTACTCTAAAACCCCTGAACACAGACAAAAAAATCAGTTCCAAAGTCTTCTCACAAATGCTCAAAAATATTCCAGTCCTGAGCTGCAATCTGAATCAGATAAGACTAGCATTTTGCTGTGACCATAAGGAGAATGTAAGAAAGAATGCCAGAAGACAAAAAGGAGAAAAAAAAAGTTGGCATTACTGGTTAGGCAAATTGCATGCAACATAAAACAAATTCCAAAGACTCAACGAAAAAAATATGTGCTGAAATATGAGGAGTAAAGCAATGCAAAGTCCTAAGAGCAAGAAAGACAACTACTATTTGAGAAATTACAGTGAAGAAACTTAACAGTCAGTAAAGATGCTGCTCCAGTCTAGCAGGCACTAGTCTCTTCAGAAGATCAGTCATATGCAATGAGGTCTCTACAGTTACCTCATACAAATACATTTGTTAAGGATTAAATCTCTTATCATGACCACAAAACAAAGCATGTACTGCATAGTAATAGCCCCTCCTCAAGTCACTTGAGGAGGGGCCATTACTGAGGTTGAGATGAGATATGCTCAACCTCAAATCTTCTCTGCTGCCAACCAACCCAAAAAATTTGCAGATTTTGCCTACCCTGTCCTAAAAACGATTTTGAACTGTTGCCTCCAGACAGCAGCAAATACTCATGACTAAAGTAACAAATATGAAAATGCTCTTATGCTTGAATTTTAAAGCCTTCCATTTATCATTGTAAGTCTAATAATACACCATACTTGACCAGTACTTTGCTCACACCCAATAAACTGTGATACTCTTCAGTGTTAAAACACAAATACACCACTCTGTCTTGAAGAACTGGAAGAGACCAGCATATGAATATAGAATCATAGTAACATGAAATGTAGCTCTTACTCTTGTCACAAACATTTGCTCTAATTTTTCATTTGTATTATTCTATCCTTATTGAACTTCTCAACACTTACTAAAATCTCAAAAAAAAAATATATGAAGTAATTTAAAACTAAAAAGCTGGATTCCCAAGGGGCACTGAAGTCCTAAAATCAATTTTCCACTCATAACCTAAATTTTCCAGACATACCCATGAGTGTTGTATTCATACAACATAAGAGTTTGGGGAATACTTCCAGGTTCTTCTGCACACAAATTCTGACTGCTGAATTCCCCTAATGTATCTGCAGAACTTGGGCACATACCACTAGGTTTTTTTAAAGCAACTGAAATGGTACTCTTCTAGTGGCATAATTTAAAGCAAAGTGGTAAAATACCTTAAAAAACCCTTTTCACATCAAAAGAACTCAGAAGTTAAAGCAAGCACACACTTCATACACTTAGCACATTTTCCTTACTTTTCACATAGAAAGAGAAAGTTACACTGAGGGACAGGAGAGGAATCTATATTAGCTGACAAAAATCTTCAGATATGTTTCTGTATTTGATAGAACATGATTTATCTGTAGAGAATGCCAAAAATATTCAAATACACAAAACACATGCAGAAACATGCACATTTCAAGCTATAGCTTTCTAGGACTAAATATTATCAGAAGACATGACATTATTTCCACAAAACATATCAATGCACTTCAGTCAATTCTACAGGGCAGATATTCTGAACTATTTCCAGGTTCCAGACAGCTGAAAGTGAAATTCAGAAAAACATGTACTGTTGCATAACAGAAACTACCAGTTACCACAAGCCCATGTTCTAACCACGGACCATCTATTAGTTTAATTAGATTGTAAGTTTGATTACTAGAACATTTTCTTCAGATTTGATCACTTGCAACATTTTATTTTTCAGAACCCAGATAAGGACAGAATTTTTTACATTGTGCTGCTAAAACTAGATCTCCTATTTCTGACCGGAAAACCTAAACTTCTAATATTTTTCAATGTGCATGTTTGTTGATTTGAAACAATGTCTTGGTTGGGGAGGATAATAAGATGTCACAGAAGTGTTACTTAACATCCTTATGAAATTAAGCCAAGCATATACACACAAAACAAAGGAATTTCAAAAAGGACAAAGTACTCCAAATAAAACAAGCACTGTAAAAACCTGGAATTTAGTTTCTAAAGTCTCTGAAGAGGTTGTTTTTTATCAAGGGCAAAAACAGCGAGTGCAAGCATCCTTTTTGTCTCTAATCCCAGCTGCTGTATGCCACTGAGAAGCAGTAAACTTCAGACCTAAAATCAAGGGGACTTGAATGAAGGGGCTCAGGGAATCCAGGAGGAACACAAATTACAAACTGAGACAAGGTAATTGAATAAGATTACAGAAAGCAAGAGCTGCTGACAGAAGGCAATGATTTTCTGATTTACATTGGATGAAGCAAGGATCTGACAGAGAATAAGTTTAGCATTGGAGAAGTTAGGCCTACATGTATAGGGAAAAAAGTAAAGCCAAGAAAACAAGATCAAAAACAATTATGAAATTGTGGAATTGAATGTTCTGCTTTGAAATCACAGCAGTAACTTATTTTTATGTAATTTTAATGTTCAAATGAATAACTGGTACTGTTACAAGCAATTTGAAGCCAATATTGCCTCAATCTAATAGAAGGAATTATTAGCATCTCAAAGCCTGTGGGCAACTTTGAGAAAATTGCTAACTTAACAAACCTAAAACTTTCGACTTTTAAAGCAAACGTAGTTTATCAGTTGGTTAAAGCAAATCTAAAGTCATTATGTGAAATATGACACATGAACCAGCACCACAATCAAAACTGCATCAATTTCAAAAGATTTGAAAATATTTGAAAATAATCTTTTCCTTACAAAAGATTTGAAAAGAAAATACAGACAATTACTAGTTTCATTAGTTGTGACAAAGTAAGTAAAACCAATTGTCAAACCAAGGACATTTCACAGAACTTTATAAAAAAATCCTGTTTCAATAAGCTACTGTCCTTCATGCAGCTATTATTCCTACTGTTACCAACAAAACAGGGAAAGAAAAAAAAACAAATTTAAATTGGCGATAAGCCAAGTGACACAGAAATAGGAGCTAAGGAGTACACAGAGGATGCCAAAGCTGCTTGATTTTATGATCCTTAGAACACAACTGAGATCTGTTCAAATCATTATAAACATTAACACTGAGCTCACCAAAGGATTTGACACAAAAAAATATTAAGTTTATGTTTCATCTTCTAAACCTAATACAAAACAGTCAGTCAGCTCTGTGACATATTGCAGACTTTACCAAGAAATGTTGCTACAATTATCAGAAGGCATTAGTAAGAAGTGTGATATGGGCTACAGGCACCAAGTTCGGTCCCACGCCAAATATTTTAGCTCGGAATGCAGCATGGTGCTCTCTTTTCCTTTTTTGATATTGTACTCTGAAATAAAGTGACCAGAATATACAGAAAAGCAAAGACAGAGTGGGAGGCGGGGGGTTGTTAATCAGAATGATTAACCCTTTCAGAAAAGCTTGCACAGCTCAAATGGCAAAACATGTCTGACGCGAAGTGTTTTAGAGGACCTGACAAACACGTAACAATGCATGAATGTCTGGAAAGTAGAGGTGAATAAACTGATCAAGAGATTGTACACTCTATTAGGCCTGCACAAGTGACAGCTAAGATGGAGAGGAAATATGTTCTGTATCTCTGTATCTCTTCTCTCAGAAGGCTGGTCTTTTGCTTTCTAACAGCAGCTATCACTGCCTATCACTATTTAAGCCAAGAAACCATCTATTTTAACTTCAGGTATCTCCTAGTACCTAAGATGCCCTGTTTTCTATAACAGTGTATAGAATGACTCAAAAATAAACATGGCTCTATCCAGAAAAAGAAAAAACAACAACAACAACAACAAAAAACACCACCAAAAAATTTAGGGTTTTTTTACATTTTACATGTATGTATGTTGCTCATACAATGCACTCATAAAAGGAAAGAACAGGTGTCACGATTTAAGTAGTTCTGAGTAGCTCAATTACTCCAAAATTTTTGAGGTTTTAGTAAATGTAGAGATGCTTAGTTAGCAAGTGTGGCCCCTTTCAGGCACGTCTGGGCACAACTACTAAGCAGGGCATTAATGCAGTGCGCAGACACACAGCTACTCCCATACAACACCAGAAGTGTTATATCTGTCTGCTTCTTAACTGATTAATCTGAATCCACTGCAAACTGCAACGTTTGCTTGTTTGTTTTAAATTCTTCTCTGGTTCCACGCCCTCCATAAAATTTTTCTTCCACACACACACTGAGAGGCAGAGCGATACATCAGACCTGATTCACAGCTACACAACTCCTCTTTGATACTGTAAAACCATTTCCACTAATCTAGAAACACCAGCAGAAACAATGGATAAGGTCTCTAGCCTAGAGAAGAACACTGACACACACATGTATGTATTCAAACCAGTGAAAATTAAGAACCCTTCCAGAACCTCATCTGTAAGACTGACTTTTACACCCTTTTTTCTTCACTTTGCAAGAGACACCAGGCCAAATTCCAACTAATGATCTTCAACTTCTATTTTTTTTTTCCTCAACAGACCACCCAAACACAAACTGCATTTAGAAAACAGATAGTTACAGCCTACCCCTCTCCTTTCCTCTCCTATAGAGTGTGGCTTCCAAGATACCCTTTTACTTCACACATCAATTTTCAGTATTTCAGAAAGAATTCTTTTCATTAAACCTTCTACTCCAAAGAAATCTCACCTGCTAAGGAGTTGTGAATAAGGCCTTTTTTTCATGAAGTTCTTTCCATTCTTTCTGATTTCTCAGTAAATGCACTTCCAGTTGAGCCAATAAGCAAGCACTTAAGAAAGTCTGTAAGGTATGACTTTTTGCAAAGGTCTCGACAACTTATGTACCCCCATTTCAAAACATCTATCTATAAAAATAACTGTTTTCCTGTACTGAAGACAGAAGAAAGGAGTAGTCAAGACTACATAATGACTGTGCCCCTTGCCATCTTTTCCAGAAACACAAGAAATTAGTATAAATTGATTTTCTCAAATCCACAAAAATATCAACTTTCTATTTACACTACATTTTCCTTTACATTACCTACTTCCATTTCTACAGCAGTAAGTCTGAATTTTGTTGATTAAATTATTTTTACCTCATACCCATTCCCCCCTCAAATCAATGCATGCATTAGATTTCCAAGTGGAATTTTCCACGTTGACTATAATCATATCACTACAAACAATGCAGTGCAGTAACTCTGAATTTAAAGGATTAGATTCCCTATGAAAATTTTCCTGCATTGAAAAAAAAAAGTGTACATATACCTAGAGAGAAGAAAAGAAATAAACACAGCATTTTCTTTTGACATTTGAGAGGTTTCATGTACAGCTGCTTTCTCTACTGTTGGTCAATTTCTCTGCAAGTCTAATTAAAAAAGCTCATGTAATTACCCAAAGATTTACAAGACACTATTTACAAGCCACTTAAAGGCAAATTGAAATTAGCAAAAAGAAAAGTGAAGGCCCAAAGCATCTGTCTGACAAAGTGAAAGCTTAATCGGCACTGGAAGTATGACTGAAGCTGGCTGCTTCTGGCAGTAAGGTTTATCTCACATTCCCACATCCTTACAGATTCAGGGAAATATGTGCTACCTTTACCATCCATCATCTGGGTTCAGAGTCGTTAGTTCATGGCAATACAAAGTACACTGCTTAGTCAAACAACTACGAACATAGGCTGTTAGCAGAGTGCAATTAAGAATGTAATTAATAATGTGCAAGAAGTTTTCACCTTTTTCAAATTTATTTGCAAGAAATTGTTATTTCAATCTATACTAAACTGCACTTTAAAAACGTAGAAGTTGAAAGAAATTATTAATTTTATCCTGATGTTTCTCACCAAAAATGTGTTCTTTGCAATTAAACCTTCAGAATCTGCTCACTGAAAAGGAGCATATACTACAGATTCAGATGACTTTATTCTTCTATGAATACAAACACACAACTACACACAAGAAGTGGTTGATTAAGTAGATAAGTGTATTCAGGCTGCAACCAATTAAAGGCTCCATTTCTCTCAGAAGCCTCAACAGAAAATCTTTTACATATCAAGCTGAAACAAGATTTATCCAAGTCTACATATTTACTTAAGTCTTGTATTTTGAGATTCAATTCAAGCTGCTTCCTGGCTTTTTTTTAAACACAGCACGATGGTACAAGGCACTAAACACAACTACATCAGGTTCCCATCTAAAAGGAAATGGTTTGTGTGTCCTGTAAATCAAGCTTTGAAGCAAACTGCGTACAAAGAAAAAGAAAACCAGCAGTTACACCAACTTTGCTTTTAATTTACTCATACGCTATTTATCATTGTATACTCAGTTTAATTTAAATGCCCCTTCACCTAAGAAAGCACACAGCTTTTAAGCAGATTTACCTGCTTTTAACATTTCTACTTCTAAACAACAGAACTGACAAAGTTACATAAAGTTATCTGACCTTATATTGAAGATCACAAGTATATCAGAACAGTCTTAACTCACAAAATTTCCTTTTCTTTTTCCCTGCTGATTTTTGGGGGTCATTATTTTGCTATTTGAATGGGGAGGTGGGTGTTTTTTCATTTGGAGGGTTTTTTGGGGGGTTTTGGGGTTTTTTTTATTTTCTTGTGGTTTTTGTTTATTTCTTTCAGAATATACTCAATAGTCTTTACAAGAAAGCATCAATAACATACAAAAAAGAAGAAGGGGCAAAATACATGGATTACTCTCACAGAAAACAAAGAGCGGAGAGTTATTTAGGGTTGGGGTTTTTTTATGGTAAAAACATATACTATGACTATAAAATAACTAAGTCACTATTTTGGAATGTACTGTAAAATCAAAAGGTCAACAAAGTAAACAACTCAGACACTTAATATTTATTAACAAAACTTCAAACAGCAGCTACACTCCTTGTCATATAACCTGCTTTCCAGCTCACAAGTTCATCACACCAGTCTCTAGGCTACTTGCATGAACACAGATGAAGACAGAAACAAAGCAAGAGAAGAACATAACGGGAGCGAGAGGACAATATAAAGACAGATTCACTTAAGTGGTTTAATGAATACAACTTAAGTGTAAACAGCATTTCTACCCCTCCCATCTTTTTCTAAATGATAGTATGTCAATTTTAACACTTCTGACCACTAGCTGATTTTCTCCGTTCTAGGACCAGAAGCTAAGGACAGTCATAAAGTGCACATCTTCAAAAACTGCATGCACTGCCAAGTGCAAATAGGCCCCTCTGCTACTTGGATTAGTCACTGTATAACTTTCAATTGGAGACCGTAAATAGCTGTAAAATATTTTTGGTATTCATTCAAAATTGTTTTGTAAAGTTACAGAAAATAAAATAAAAATAACATCTGCAGAACTCAACACGTTTCTTTCACACAAAGGTTTAAGTTATAACTTAATCAGACCAGACTACAGTTCAATTCAAAAGGAAGAAATCCGGTTTACACTACTAAATGCATTAGAGCAGGTTTAAGAGAAGGAAATCCGGTTTCACTACAAAGATATACCTCCTGAAACCTTTATATCCTTTAAAAGCTGTTATCCACAGTCTCAACCTGCAGCAGAGATTCTCCCCCCCACTTGGCTATCAACTGATAGAAAATATTTAAGATACAAGGACTGACTGAAGTTACTTTTTTATGAAAGTTACTCACTTTCCACAGGCAAGTGTTATCATACAAAAAGTTAAAGAAAAGTTAGTGGATTCTTTAAAAGGCCCAAGATAATTTCAGGACTTCCATATGCTACATAACATATGCTAGAGATTCGACTTGTATACCTATCTAACAGAAACTGTGGCACTGGATCAGCACCAAGTTGAAAGCACTGATCAAAAAGGGTGTCTTACTAAAAAGTTCAGAACTGTGTAAGTTCAGCGAATGCTAAAAGCTTTATGAAGGTTTATACTACCTAAGAATAATGATCCCAAATGTATGGAGACTTTCCTTTTCACCCTCCTCCCATTGAAATTGCAGATGTGGAGGAAAACAAAAGAAAGGAAGTACATTCATCGCTGAGAGCTACTTAAGAAAAGGGGCTTTCTGAACAATGGGCCGTAATGATGTAGTTTGAGGTGGTGCTCCATTTTGGTGAAACCTTAAAAAAGTAACTACACCGTCTATTCGGCTGTAGTCACATATTCTTTATTAAGACACTTTCTGCCAATGGATAGGATATAAGTGCGCGCATTTTAATTATTTTAGCGGCTTATGCATTATCCTAGAAGGGTATACGGTTCGAGTCTTGGGTTCAAACAACATACGGTACCAACATTGTGCCATAACTCTCGCTCTATGTGGGACACAGCATTTTCTAAAGTTAAGGGACGCCAGCGGAAAAGTCAGCCCAAAGCCGCCCAGGAAAGGAAGACGCGCCCGCTCCGCCTTTCAACAAAGTGCGCCGGAGAGCCGAGCCCCGCCAAACTTTCACCCCCCGGTAATGCCCGTCCGCTGCCCGGCCCAAAGCGCGACTGGCGGGGAGAACTACACCGCCGCCGCCGCTGCTCCCGGCTCCTCGGGAAGCTCCCGGGCACGAGCTGCACCGCCGGCTCCGCGGACGAGCCCGGAGCCCGCCGCCCGCCCTCGCGCCGGGCAGCCCGGCCGCCGCCGCCGCCGCGCCCCGCCCGCCCGCCCGCCCACAGGTGTCCCCCCGCCGCCGCGCCCGCCGGCACCGCGCCCCACCGCAGGTGAGGAGGGCAACTTCCCAACTGCGGGGAGCGCGCACTGCCCGCGGGCGCTGCGCCGCGCCGCGCCCCGCCCATACCTGCAGCCCGCGCCTCCGCAGGATGCCCGGCTCGTCCATGCCGGCGCTCCGCCGCCCTCACGCCGCGCGGCGCCGCCTGGCCATGCCGGACCGCCCGGACCCCGCTCCGCATCCCCGCAGCTGCCGAGCGCTGACATCACGCCCGCGCCGATTGGCGCCGCCGCCGCACGTGACCGCGCGAGGTGCGCGACCCGGCAACTTCGGGGCGCAGTCCGGCGGCCGCTCCCGCAGCGCCGCCGTGCCCCCGCTGCCGTTCGGCAACCCGGGGCGCCAGAGCCACCAAGAACGAGTTTTCCTTTACTTGCAGGATGGAACTGCAATAGTGCTATAACGGCACCGTGCAAGAAGCCGCGCCCCACTGGATTCCCAAGTGCGGCTGCGGAGAACCCGCGGAGAGAGGACGGATTGTCTCAGGGGTGCGGGCACCGCGGCCAGCAGGTCTGGCTGTGACCTTGGGCTTGTCGCCCGAGGGCCTCTCATCAGCTCAGCTAACCCGACTGGTGCAAGTAAAACTCGTCTCCGTCAAAAACTAGGTGCTTGATCCTTAAAGGTTATGTCTGAAAGCACAGATTTTAAGGAGCAAAACGGCAGTGGGAGTTTTCAAATCTGCCAAGCTGCTGGTTAAACAGATCAGTGATTCCCACCCCCCCCCCCCCATCCCCAAAGCTGTCACCATACTATCAGCTATTCACCCATTAACATTCTAAGATGAGGCTATGACAATCACACCCTTAAATCTAGTATGAAAAGAAATATTGATTTCCTGTCATATTGCATCTTTTTGAGAAGTAGTCCATGTACATTCCATAATAGTAAAACCTGCCAGGAGCAAAGGCATTCAGAACAAAAAAAAATGAAGGATTGCTGAAAGGATAACGCTGAGTAGTAACAGCTTATCTGAGGAACAGAGAAAGAAAAGGCTGCTGTATTCCCTGCCCCCAACCCTCAACTCTTCTTCATATAACTGAAATGCATTAAAGTTATTGATTTACAGTTGTTACAATTAAAAATATATCATTTCTGCTATTAAGCATTCTCTGATACTTCCAACTGTATTGTCCTAAAAAGCAGTCAATTTCTAAGTTACATAGTAACATTAACTAAACATGTTTCCTCTTCCCTCCATTTCTCCAGCTCCAAATGCATCCATCACATCTGGTCAATGGCTTAAAACTTAGCCATTACAGACTTCAGTAACAGGATTAGAGCAGTACTTCAGTTAAGAAAGGAGACATTCATACTGACTAAAACTCCAGTTCCACAAGAGGGAGACAAGGAAAATCAAACACACTGATAGATTTACAAATCTGTAGGCCAGAACAGGATATGTGACCATCCTGCCTTCCTCTGTAACAAATGCTACTCATCCCTCCTAAATTCATTTTTCAAGAGTAGTATCTCTTTAAGCAGCATGCTGACCCTAATGAAAAATTTTGCTTTACAGAATCAAACTGTAAAGTGACTAGATTCCTTCACCTGCTTGAAACAAAGGGAAAAAATGTTACCTAATCTCCTGTGGATTCCACCTAATATTCCTGCTTTCCCTTTTCCATTTCAAAATGTCATTTTCTTTCTTCTTATAACACTTTAAAACTTTGTCCCATTCATTTGCATGAGTGGGACAAACTCACACAGAATCTCTTCTGTGTTTCTGTTTCCAAAAGCAACACAGGCAAATGAATGACAATCCAAATGCTGTTGCATGCTTCCAGTAAGGGTGGCAAAAATTAATTAACCAAAGACTGTCAAGTTTCAAGGATGAGAGGCAAAATCTTACCATTTGTCTTTCATGACACACTGCAAGTTTCAGCTGCAAAGGCTGTTTGCATTTTTACACCCAATCTTTGTACATACTGCACACGTTTTATTTTAATCACTGAAATACAAAATCTCCTAGTGCTCAATTTATCAGTTCCTTTAGAGGTAAGTAACACTGAAGTGTCGTTAGCTTTAGTCCAACACTCATTTCAGCCTGTGTATTTAACTCTGTATGTATGAATTCAAAGTACCCCATGATCTAGCTTGGAGGTCAGTACTGGAACAACAGCCTAAGAAAGTCATACTAACAAGCAATGGGTCACTGACAGGCACAGATGCAAAAAGTCCACAACCTAACAAAACACCTCAAGTATCACAGAAGCTACAATTTCATAGCGAAACAAATTACAGAAAGGATTATAGGCAGACAAAGAGCAGAGATGTACAAGCATGAAGAAACTATCCAACTCCAGAGTGCAAGTGTAACATGTTTTGCAATATCCTGAAGGTCATTGGTACAGCTACCTAAGTAATACTGGAAGGCAGAAGAAAGAAACAAAGAGAAGACTGCCTTCCAGTGGAAGATGAGTTAAATCCCATATAGAAGAGTATGAAACTATCATTCAGTGAAAAGTGCATTCACTATCAGTTCTAGAAGTGGCATTTTCCTAGGCTTGTGCTACATTTTATAAAGGTGGTATTGGAAGGAACTGAAAGGCAGATGTTTGCACATAAGAAGGAAAGCATCCACTGACTTTTCTTACAATTTATGAATCTCTTTAGTTATTGCCAAAAGTGCATCTTCATGTTTAAAAATGCATATAGCAAAGTTTTTTCTGGAGGCTTTCATTATTTTCCGATTATTATTTCACCATCAAAACCATGGTAGGTAAGATTGTGGTATATTAGAATTTGTGTTTTTGAAGAAAAATCCATGCTCTTGGAAATGTTTTGATATAATTATCCATATATTTATATATACAAAATACAGCAAAATTCCTCACATATTCTTTCACATCACTTGTAGCAGAGAGGCACAACTCAGTTGTACGTGCACCACAAAATAAAACACATAGAGTGAATGAAAAAAACTTTTTCCCTTCCCCTATCAGGGAAGGCAAAATTATTTTAGGAGAACAGTAATCAACCTCCAATTTTGCCAAAAATTTTTCTCCCCTATAAATGAAGTATTTGACCTGATTAAATGTGAAGGATGTTTCAGAATTAATTTAGACACATACTCCTAAGCCATGTTTATTTAAAGCTGCAAAGAAACATGGTAGAAGATAGTTTTCAGGACAATTACATAAATCTAGCAAGTTTTTATCTTCATTCAACTGCCACTTTTTTGCATTAATCATACAGCTTCACTTTAAAAATAATACTGACAAAACAAGAAAATTTAGAAATTGCTGTAATTACTGAAATCAGCCAATCAACCAGATAAAACCTAAGCATGCAAAACTATATATGAATATGTAACTAGAGTTTTACAATGCAGATTTAATTTAAATTTAATTTTATGCATACACATATCCCATGTGTGGCTGCCACTCTCATACTACACATGGTGGTAGCATATGATAAATCATATTAATTATGCACCATGAAAAAACTCATTTGTACTCTGCCCCTAAATCTATCTTTGTCAGGGCTATTTCCTATACCTTAAATACTCTACAGCATCCAGACAGCATCACTGAATTTTAAAAATAATTATTTTCTTCCTAAATGTGAGAATTCATATGCTTAGAATAGATAACAAGCAATGAAATAATTGCCTTACATTCTCATAACCTGCTACCCAAAGTAACAGGAACTTTTTTACAGCACAGGTAAAAAGGGTGCTTTTCATCATATTTTTGCCCACTGATAAGCTATTCAACTAACTTACTAGAAAAATTAAAGTATGTTAACTGCCATAATTTCAAAAGTCAAGTTAAGTGAACTACAACTATAGATAACTGGAAGTGATTAACATTACTTCATATGCAGCCTTTCTATAAGCACATTAGAGATGAGAGAACTGTTAAGAGTATACCTCAGCATGTTCCCCTGGATGTTGTAGTTACAATGGGTTTGAAACAAATTACTGCAAACACTGCTTTTGTGGTTTTGAATGGAGAGCAGCCCCACAGTAATGGATCTGGGGGCCCTGGTCAATGGCAAGTTGAACATGAGCCAGCAGTGCCCTGGCAGCCAGGAGGGCCACTCATGTCCCATGGGATTCACGGACAGCATCACCAGCTGGGCAAGGGAGGGGATTGTCCTGCTCGGCTCTGAGCTGCACTGGGGCAGCCTCGAGTGCTGGGGGCAGTTTTGGGTGTTACAGTATAAAAAAGACAGAAAGCCATTAGAGAGTGTCCAAAGGAGGGCAACAAAGATGGTGAAGAGTCTGGAGGGAAAGCCAGAGCAGCTGAGGTCACTTGGTCGACTCACCCTGGAGGAGACTGAGGAGAGAGTCTACAATGTCCTCACAAGAGGAAGCAGAGGGACAAGTACCAATCTCTTCAGTCTCAAGACCACTAACAGGACTTGAGGAAAAGGCATGAAGCTATCAGGGAGGGTTTAGGCTGGATATTAGAAAAACTTTCCTCACCCAGAGGGTGGCTGGGCACTGGAACAGTCGCCCCAGGGAAGTGGTCACGGCAACAGCCTGATAGAGTTCAAGTGTTTGGACAATGTACTCAGGCACATGGTGTGACTCCTGGGGTGTCCTGCACAAGATCAGGAGTTGGATTAAATAATCCTTGTGTGTCCCTTCCCAGCCACATTATTCTGTGCTTCTGTAGTAGTTTAAAGAATAAACTACCAAAGGAAGGCAACATTACAGTTCCACAAAGGAGCTCAAGTTTATTTTTCTGAATGGTCATAAAATAAATTGAGCCACCTTTGTGTTCCAAAAAAATCATACTCTGCATATGATTAAGAAATAATCTAGATAACATTCCTGTTCTGTAATAATCTGAAAACAATTTCAGTTCCTAAAGGAATTTTACACTGAGTATTTTACACTGAATTTTAAACACACTATGCAGACACAGTACCTTCTTTTTTCTATTACATACACAAAAAATCTCAAAATACATTACACAGAAGTTTTCAACTGTCCCATACATATATATCCACACCGAACCATTCATACTGTCACTCCACAATGCTTTGGGGAAAAGGGATTTCATTAGAATCTTACTGGAAACCAGATCATCATCACAGGATGTCACAGAAACATAAAAGCAAAATCCACGTGTGGTGCTGGGAGATGGGAGATGAGCATTTATTTTTTTTAATCAATCTGACAGAAGTGAAACAAAAAGGAAGTGAAACAAGATGAAGATTACCTTTTAAGAATTTTATACAGACAAAATCTAGCCATCTTAAGTAAGTCAAAACCTTATAGTATCACTCTGTACTTTTACACAACCCAAGAATTTTCTTTAATGCAATGTCTTTAATGTTATCTGAGGAGAAAAAGGCTATGGAAACAATTCTATCCATCGGCCTCTTGTTCCTTCAAGTTCTGGAAGTTTTGTTATCTGTGAAGTGCCACTGAAATTGGCTACAGCACCAGAAGTGAGACATTTCATCAAAATTAGCAGTAAAAATTGACAGACCAACACTTAACACCATCACTGAGATAAGCGATGCTGAAACCTGAAGCTGCATATATCTTCTCAGGCTGTACATCTACACTAGAAAACAGAACTCTAGCTCTGCAATATATTTTTCAACTATTGTCTCACACAACCACAGCAAAGGTTGTTGTTTCAGTATTAACAGGAAAGCGTATTTGAGATATTCACTCAGTGCAGGAATATAGGCCAGCTTTATCACAAACTACTTGAACGGGGTAATGAAAATGCACCACTCAGTTTTCATTATTTATTTTCCAAGACTTTATTTACCCACAGAAGCTATGCAATGATATCATATGAAGTTGCACATTACTTTAAGAAATTGAGAAAGCAATTCTCACACTTTAGAGTTTTAGGGGCTAAAGTTGCCGTGTCTAAATTTGAAATTGATAAAGCCAATTTATTAATAATTATTAACATACATTGAAATTCTGAGAAACTAATGAATCTAAAAGAATCAAGTTACATTCCCAACATCATAATCAACTACTAACAAGGCCCAGAAATTCATATACAATTTTAGACACTAAGCAATACATATTTTTACTATTTAAAGTGGAAAGGTTACACTATTTCATCTATATAGCCATTTATGCTCCTGTATACATTTGCCTTATGTCCCTTCAGAGGGCCTATAAAAAGTAAAGAATAAATGCTCCATGTGAAACCAACAGCTCCCTTTCAGGGTGCAACATGTTAACCCACTACTTCCCAGAAGTAAGCAGACATACTCCGCCAGCCAAATGTTTTCAAGGCACCTCTGAGTCTCCAGCACTGAGAAGGCATTGCTAGCCTGACAATAAAACCCTGAGTTCTCACCAGTTTTTTCCTCTATCCTCCTTCAGTATAACAATCCTACTCCCACACACAAAGTGCATTACGCCATTTACATCTCTTCTATGCTTTAGAAGTAAGGACTTTTGGGCAATAATCACTGCATGGATTGATAGAGCGCCATTTAATTTGTGTTCCACTTCACCACATTACACAAGCACACATTCAGGTTAGCCATGCTGGCTTCCTGACTGTCCGAGATGCACTCCAACTACCAGGTCCAGCAACGCATTAAGAGACAGTTTATTATTCTCACTGTATATTACTAAGGATACAGATCACAAGCAGGGAAAATTCAAGATTCCTCAGTTAGCAAAACTCTAATTCTCTACTTCTAGAGCTGATAAAAGTTGCAAACCACAGCAGATGTGTGCAACAATTTATTACATTTAAAGAACTATGGTTGACTGCTGCTGTTTCTTAATAAAAGAAAACATTACTGATTCTGTTACTTGTATTTTAAGGTTCTTGAAAACAAAGTACTTAATCCCATGCAAGCAGGTGTGCCTTGCCAACAGTTCCCATTACACAGGCAGGAATGGACACGTTCCGTGGAGAGCGTGGCTACACACCGGGTCCTCTCAGCACCTGCCGGACAAAATCGTACTTGCACCAACTTGTTTCTGGGTTCACCACTCATTCTGAGGGGCTGATTTATTACCTTGTGTAATCAAACCCTCATGAATATATTACAAGAAAAATAACTGTTGCAGAAGAAAACCAATTTTTCAAATAAATTACTTAAAGAAGTTAATAAATTCCCCTTTCAGTGACAGAACATATATAAGAAGACGGTTCACAATAGACATGCCAGCTTCATCCATTTTGCCTTTTCCATCAAATACTGTGTTTCTTACTCCATCAAAAGGCATAGCTAGATCACCAAATTAAAAAAGGCAGCCAGCCCTCCAATTCACTACATCTTCCATAATTACACAATAATATAAAAGAAATTTCTTTCTGAGAAGACAAGCACATCATGAGTACAGTCTGAATCTCTCATGGGTCTCCTTTCAACAAGAACTGAAATACATATATAATGTTCTCCTTTTTTTTCAAAAGTTGCTGAACTATTTGTCTCAGTATCTCCCCAAAGACAGCCTAATTGGCTAATACAGAAGCTACACCAGTTTTAATCTTAGAATTTGAAGTTCCACACATATAGCTATGTTTTCAGAGAACAAATAAAAACCCCTCTGAGTTGAGGCTTTTCAGCTCAGTGGAATATTTCACATGCTGTAAATGGAAAAGGAACCAAATTCTTTTAAAAAAACTCATGGCAAAACAGTAATAGCAATTACATTTAGAATAATCCGTTAGACATTTAGAAGTTTGATTCTCAAGTGAAATCAGTAGTAGGCAAGCTCTACTCCAACCAAAATTATCAAACTTTGGCAAGGTTTAAGTTCTTGTTTTGAGATCACTCTGAACAATGATGCATCTAGTCTCCTTTATTCTGACATCCCATTTTCCTTTTTAGAAGCATTTAATCTCAACACTTGCAATAATGCGGTGTTTTCTCAATGAGATAATATATTAATATACTTTCTCTTAAGGACACATAATTTTTCTTAATGTGTTTTGGCTGCTTCTTCCACTACAAGATTCAATACTTTCCACTATACATGGTCCAGCTGCCTCACAAAAACACTCTACTTCATTAGAGAGCAATAGTTAAGCCTTTCAACACTCAAATTAATTCAGAAAATAGTTTACCTCGCTGAAGTCTTGACTCCCTATGGACAAAAGTTCTATTACAAAACAGCAAAGTAAGGAAGTCTGGAATAAAAGGGAATGTTCTCCTAATGATCACTAGTTGCAACCCCATATTTAATAGGTAGAGGACATATAACAAGCATACCACGAAGATTTATTCACAGTTACAACTTTCTGGAAAAGCAACTTCATGCTAGGAATGTTTGTTCAGGATATTCTCTTAGTGGAAAGAAAAATTTTCATGAGAATAATGAAATACACTGAGATCCAGCTTCACTGTAGGCTAGTTCTCTTACTTAACTTGATTTTTCTTCTCCCTCATTTACAGTAGGCTGTTGGGGTCTCTCTCTCTCTAGCTGGTCAGAGTGACCCCAAGAAAAGTTTGAAAGTCTCTTTTCCCAGCCCATCCCTTGAAGAAGGAGTCAGAGCTCTTCATTTCTCGGTCTCAAGGTTGTTTATTGTATCTTATCTATAAAATTCTTTCTCCCTGTCCAGCCGAGATCCGTTCGGCAGGACAGTCAGAGGCACTCTGCCTGCCCCCAGGGTGGTGTTATCTTTATATACTACAAACTACATGTACAATATTTACAGTTATTTTCCAATACCTATCACCTATATTAGACAGTAGGTTTCTACTCTAGACCAATCTAAAACTACCACCATCACCAGTGAAGATGGAGGCAGAGAAGAAGAAGAAGAAAGGCTAGACACGCCCAAATCCCTCCATTTTGTCCCCAGAAATCCCTATACCAAAAATCCTAAAACCTACATTTACACTCTAATTATTTTATTCTTACACTATTTACACTATTGTGGCTTTTATCTCTTTCTGTAAAGGTGGTAAGTTGTTCCATGGTTCGTAATCGAACCCGTTGGTGTTCTGGGCTGTGTGCCAGGGTCTCCGAGCCCCCTGGCAAGGGTCCCAGGAACTCCAGACTCCCAGAGGGATGTCCTGAGTTCTGACAGTAGGCAATCTCATAATTCAACTTAGTTTCTTACCACCTTCATCCTCTCTCAAATAGACAACTCAACAGATAGCAAAA
This sequence comes from Haemorhous mexicanus, assembly GCF_027477595.1. NCBI lineage: Eukaryota > Metazoa > Chordata > Aves > Passeriformes > Fringillidae > Haemorhous > Haemorhous mexicanus. The sequence goes on from NC_082381.1 coordinate 68,251,827, forward strand.
GGAATCTGTGATTAGCCAAGTGTATAGTATTACTATGAAATTATTCCATGCTTACAAAGTCAACCATCATTTCTGAATTTAACTGACCAAATACTGAGTACCTTCCATTGTACCACATAATTGCGGCTATTCTGCAATGATCAAGAGGTTAAATGCATCCATGAGAGAGTAGCAGTTAAACAATCTCCTGCTGATTTTTATACCTTTTACTCAAGTGACATTGGGTCAACTCGAGCACTTACCTAGTTTCTTAATCTCCACAACACCATGAAAGAAAATTCTTGATAGATGCAATGATCTTACTGTATTATTACTTTATTAAAAATCTGATAGAAGTGGATAGATACATATGTACACAATTGGGCATACTGTGATAAAAGAAAAGAAAAAAACCAATACTTTCTAGCTTTACTGATGTGACAACAGAGTTGATGCTAAAAATCATCAGTCCATTGTGGAAGGGTACAGAAGAGGTAAGCAAACGCAATGCCCACGTCACACCAGTGAAGCCAGAACAATTTAAATCGCCATTTATCAGAACAAGGGAGAGACTGCAAGAATACTAACAGGTAAGGTTTGGTAAAAAATATCAAAGTCCACATTCCCATCTGCCTCCACAGGACAAAAGTGCATTTTACAGTAACACATCTGGTTTCACATGAATGTACAAGAAATTCTGACTAAAAACCAGAGTTACAAATACTCAGCAGCATGTGTCAAAGCCAATTGTGGTGGTCAAACCATTTAAAGTTTCAGGTCAGTAAAACAGCAGTTGCTTTCAAACCTAAAACTGTAAGAGAGCAGAAGTAGCAATGCAACATCCAACACAAAAGTACTCAGTTGTGTGTTCAGAAAAATTCTTGCTAGATACTTTTGCGTTGCAGAACTTAAAAAAACTTCAATAAATAAATAAATGTGGAGGAATGTTCATTCCCACCAGAGATCTGGAAAAACTATGTTTCCCCACCCTGCTCCAATGCCTGTAAGTCAGCAGTGTCATTCAACTCAGTTTGAGTCTCTTTGTTTTGAGACTTACAGCTATCATCAGAACCACGGGAGTACTTCACCTTGAGGAATGAGAAATATTGTTTCCACACTGTCTGCTTCTATCCTCTGTTACATTACAGTCACTTTGCAAGTACCACAGGCATGAGAACATGTCAACTTACAGAAAGAAAAATAAAAATGCTACTTCACCAATTTAGAATTGTGTCCTATTTTGTTATCCTTTAACATAAGGATGCTGCCCCACAGCAAAAAAAAATAGCAGAAAGGAATACGTCTCAACAGCTTCCAAACAATCCCATCATTTTAGGCCAAACTTTACTAGCAAGTTCAAAGAATTTTAGTATTTGCACTTTTGTCAACTGAAACTGCCAAAACAGGGATCACGTTTCATAGCAATAGCAGCGCTAGGAATAAAGTTTTTACAATGCTAAAAATTAAATTTCTTAACAATATAGAATATCACTATTAAAATTCATGTCAGTGGAACAGTATGTTGTCCTCTACCCCATTTTTTTAAAATTAATCAACCTATTCTAATTATGCATGAATACCAAATTCTGAAGACTGCTGAGAACAGTCAAAGACATTGTAATTGTCTTGTAAGAACACCACACAACACCCTAACCTACAACACTCAACCACAACACACAGGGAACTCTCACTTTGAGGTTACCAACACCTCTTACTTCAGATCCTGAATGAAGACAGGAGTATAGACAGCAGTTTTCCGACACTCATCACATTATTCCCCATGACCACTTAATCCCACTTTATTTTAAAGACAGAGCTGTGACTGAAATTAGTTTAAACTTCCATTACGTACTTCTGAGACTGGAAATCAGACCAATCAAATTAGATTTGTACATGAGCACACAACTCCTCAAGCAAAGGAAGATCTCCTTGCAACTTGTAGTTTACTATTTTCTCATCAAATGTTACAAATTGTAGATGCATCAATGTTTCAATTATTATGCTAACTGACAGACAATTCACAATAGTCTGCTTTTTGTGACCAGACGAAACAGAAGACAGCACGGAACAGGAGACAGCATTATGATTAAATTTTCCTCAATCCTTCCAAATTCAGTCATTTTTCCAGTTTCTTCCTTCTCTTCATGTCCTTTCCAACCTCTTTATCCCCCTTCCATTTCCACACCTATAAATCTTCTAAGAAGTTGCAAAACCTTTTGATCTAAGGCCAAAGAAGTTCATCACTATATTCTTGAGTTTTATCCCTTGTTAATCACAGATTACCATTTTATGCAGTCATCCTCTAAGCAAAGTCCAACAACAAGCTGAGAAAGTTTTATTCCCAGAGAGGCATCTAAACTTCAAACACTATAAATGATTACACATTGATTTCCTCTGGTCATATAGTTTACTGTGAAACACCACTAATCCTTTGTCTCTCATGTGGCAAATTCTACCTGGGTGAAAAGTTCACAGCCTCACTTTGGTAACACTTCCCACTTTTCCCACTCTCTAAGTGATACTGGCAACACAATTCTAGATGACATTTTAAGATAACCATCACTAACACCACACACAGTCAATTGAAATATTACAGCAGACAAGAATAAGCCCTTATTCAGAGCCACTACTAACACACAGTCAGAAGCTTCAGTTTCAGAGATTTAACCCAGCTTACTGATCTCAACCGTGTGTGTCCTACACTAGAAGAACAAAGATATCCTCAGCTGACAAGAATTTTAACAGCCCTAGATTCTTGAGTATCTAAAACTAGAAACTGGTCCCAGTGAGCCTCTTCACCATTCAGTCTCTCATGAAGGAGGACTATTATATGGGACATCTGGAAAACAGAAGCATGGTACTCATGCAAAATGAGTACCATGCTTCAGGGATGTACTGCTGAACTTGTACGTGTATTTGTTCTCTACTCACTCAGTACCATTAAAAAGATACAGAAGAGGGTTATACCTACATTCACCTCTAATAAACTGTGCAATATCTCCTTTCAGTTCTCTCTCATGCAGTACATCCTGACAGCTGGAAGCTAACTGAGGCTGATGGGAAGTGACCTACTTCACCACAAAGGGGGTATTTTTGAAAAACACACTGCATATGCTCACAGGACTTTTTAACCTAGGTTAGTCTTCTCTGAGAGATTATTATTTTACTTACTTTTCCCATTATTCTTTACCAATGATAATTTGCAGCACAAGCTGTGTTCTCAGTTCTGAGAAATCACAAGCTCTCTCTGGGAGAAATGTTAACGCCAGCCATCACTACATCTGTATTTTATCCACACCCAAGAATGAGCAAAAAAAGTATAAGAATTAATACAGTCACAAGTTTTAATCAGAGGACTCAGGAAAGGAATCAGTATCTAGAATTCTGTCAAGCAGCTGAATCTACAGTTTTGTTTTAAATTCAAGTACACCATGACAATTTTGAAAGCAGTGATAGAGCCAAGTAGAGATATACTTGTATTTATGGAAAAGAATTTATGTGTTTATGGAAGAGAATATCCAGTCACCAACATCTTGCATCAGCTCGTCAAAACAAAGCATATAGGCATGTCTGTGAAGATGCACGTTCATATCCCTCTTGCTACTACTAAATTAGATCTATCTACTGGATTAGAACTGCAATAAAGTATTTGTTAAAAGGCAAATACAGGCAAAGTAATATGAAAGCAAATATATATTCATGGGTAAGGAATAAATGGAATAAAATACACAAGGGAGAACAGCTTTCTAGTCTTAAAAGTTGGAAGCAATTGAAGCACAGAAAACCTGCTATCATTACTTGACAATTTTAGTATTTCATAGGAATAAAAACCTCACATTTTAAAATGATTTTCAGTAATTACTCTTAGATCTTAAGCTTATTTTAAGTTAATTAAGAACATGGTTTTCAGCTTCATGCAGTGGTTTAGCATTCAAGCTATTTCCTCAGTTCAGACTCCGGGTTTCTGAAGTCCAGCTAACTATTTTGGGGAGATTAGAGATAACAAACCAAGATTAGCTACTTTGGCAATTTCTAGTATATAGTTTTTATGCTTCTCACAACTGCCATCCTTGTACTTGTGCTGCATTAACTGTCAGAGTATTAATTACCTGCTCACACACAAGCATTGAAAACCTGAATCCCTGGACAGGAGGAACTAAAACTTAAAGAAACCCAAGTTTCAGATGCAGTTCCCCTTTGCTTTCAAGGAAGTTTATTTAAAAATAAGTTCAGCTACACCTGATATTCATTATATAAACTGAACACAGATAATCAGTGATTTGAAAAAAATCCTATAATTCCAAAATAAAACATTTAAATAAAAGCCTTTTTTAAATTATGTGGGTTGGCTAAGCACAACTGATACTGTCATTCACTTATCTAACCAATTAGTGCTTATAAAGAATGTATTTTATTTGTTCACTATCATTTATTATCTATGCAGTAATTTTGCAGCTTCTCAGACAACAAATGGCTGTCTTACATCTGGGGAATAAAACACACAAAAGGGTGTTGGTGTGCTGTTTGAATACATGCAATTACTGGTAGTTAAGTTCTAATTAGCATAATTAGTTTTGAAACAGTTCCCATAATAACTGTCAACATTATGTCAATTTAGCTGAAGTTAATGGCATATTTAACAAAGACACACTTACTCATTTTCAGTATTATACTGTTTAAAAGAGAGGAAGAGGCAAAGCTCTTTCTGAAGAAGTAGAACTGTTTTTCATAGACATTGGACACTTCTTATGTTTTTTCCATTCAGCAATCCAACTTATAAAGAAGTACTTTATATAATTAGCTCCCTCCAGATTCCATAAGACCATTCTTGCAAATTAACACTGATAAAATGGCAATAAAAAGCAACCAAAGTACAGATGCTTGCAAATTCAGTCTTCTGTTGTTTCGGGGAAGGCAGTTTGCAGGGGGATGCCTGGTTTGTAGGGGGAAGAAATCAAGAGGTAAATCCTGTAAAATATAAAGTAAGTACTATGCTAAAAAGTAGCAAATGTTTCCAGTCAAACCTAGACAAAACATCCCTTCACTGCTTAGTAGGAAAGGGCATAAGCCATTCACAAAGGTCAGTTTTACTGATTTTCTAGTTTTGCTGTTACTAGAAATTATTTCCAAGTACTAAAAGATGATCCATTATTAAACTAACAGTCATTTCATTGGCATCTTTCACATTTCCACGAAAAAACCATATGCTTTTCAGAGTCTAATCTACTTCACGCTGTACACTCATCTCACACAACAGAAGGAATGGCCAACCTAAGCTCAATACTTGCCATAAAGCTGAAATCACACATCCACTCTTGACTGAATTTAAAAGCCAAGTGTATAACAATCAATATGTTTCATCTGAGGATCTTTGTTATAGTGTACTTTTATTATGTGAATATTTCATAGAGCAAGTTACCATAAAGCACTCATGAAATATGCTGTCTCAGAAAGCTCTCTGGACTGTGGGAAACATTTATGGTGGCACAAAGGAATTTTTTTTATTTATATAAATCAGATAAACAAAAAGAAAGACTTCCTGCTCCTTAAAGCAAAGGATTTTTTTTTTTTTTAAATTAGGGAAAAAACCATCATACAGCCAAATAAGCAATAAATCAATAAAACCCATAATAGGAGTCTGACAGTAAACCAGGACAAAGCCAAATCTGAAAAAAAAAATTCCCAATTAATCTGTGCAAATTAATTTCCTGTCATATACATACTTATCATTATGAATCATAGAGACACTTTATGTTTAGGTTTCCTTTGTTTTTTATATATGAAGCTAGAAAATGTTAAAATCAAGAATTTCTTCAATCTGTGTCCCACAAAATACCTTTATACCTATAAACAGTAATTAATTGCTCAATTTCAGACTTGTTACGATAACTTCAAGCATATCAGCTTATTACAATGACAACTTAACAAAATTGCCTTTATTTCAATTTATTTTGAAGCATTTTCCAAAAATTTCTTCTCATAGTAATAAACGGACAAGTCAAAACAGTAAGTTTAAAAATGACATTTGAAAATACTTATGGAGTGGCAGGGAACTGGTAGAGAACAGGAGGATGACCCCTAAATTTTGGACACTGAATGAGGCAGCAACTTCATGTTAACTTCGAGTCCATCCTACCCTGAAAAGATGCGTGAAGTCAAGTGAAATGACTGACAGCGTACAGTGCAAGGAGTGAGATAAATTAGCTCTACCACAGTTTTCCTGCACTCCTGCAAAACTCAGCATTGAAATGCACAGTGAATCGCCTTCCAGGAGTAACTATTACTGACCATGGAGAGGAAGAGACTGACCAGACCAACATGACCCATAAAAACATACTAAAGCAGAACCACTCCTCAACTCAGCTTTCCCTTTCTATTCAGCACTGAAGACATTCTGCATCATTTTCTTAATGGTTTTAGTCCACGACAGATATTGAAGAGTAGCACAACTATGACTGAGCTGCCTCTGGACTGTGGGGAGTCCTCACTGCAGTCACAACTTCCTCATGAGGGGAAGAGGAGGGGCAGGCACTTATCTCTTATCTCTGGTGCCCAGCAACAGAACTCGAGAAAATGGCCTGAAGATGTAATAGGGGAGGTTTAGATTGGACATTAGGAAAAGGTTCTTCACCCAGAGAATGGCTGGGCAATGGAACAGGTTCCCGAAGGAAGTGGTCACAACAACAGCCTGACAGAGTTCAAGAAGCATTTGGACAATGCACTCAGGGACATAGTGTGATTTATGGGGTTTTCTCTGCAGGGCCAAGAGCTAGACTTTATGATCCTTTTGGGTCCCTTCCAAATCAGATTATTCTGTGATTCTGTGAATTAAGGGTGCACATCAAATCCAATTCACTACCCACTCATCACAAAATCAGCCTTCTCCTATACAACTTTAAACCAGTTCTGTGGGTCTACACGGAAACTGTATTTCTAATTTATAGTCCAACAGCCTATACTACAGGAGTTAATCATGCATAGCTATTGAACTCTACCTAAAGCAACACCTGCAGCCCATTTTAATCAATATTCTGTCAAAAAAAAAAAAATCATTTCCCACAGAAAGGTTTTACATCTGTGAACCAGTGTGAGACTTTGTGAATTTTTAATAAAATATTGACAGAACAAGAAAAAAAAATACGTTTCTTGTACCCTGTTTGCAATTGCACTAAACACCAGCATGTATCTTTGACCTGTTCACTTGTCATTCTTGTCTATATTGGCTCATAATCACCACTCAGATCCATATCAGCCGAGTATCAACCCACGTGAGAATGACCAGTTCTAGTAAAAGAACTAAACACAGGTTAATTATTTTTCAGATGAGCAAGACAATACATTTAAAGTAATTTCAACTCAGACCGTGACCAGCTACATGAAAATTCTTCATAAAAATCTCTTCTACATAAGGGTAAACTCTCTCCTAAGCATGATTAAAAGTAAAAGCTCCAATTACTAGAATCTAACAACAGGTCTCCCAAATTGAACTCTACCAAATCATGGAATCAAGGGGAAAAGAAAAGTATGCAAGGAGAGGGAGTGATCCCTAACTTACAGTCCCTTTTGAGCAAAGACCAAAGTCCCTAAAAACCTGACAGGAAAATATTTGTCAAAGGAGGCTTGAGAAGAGCACTGCCTATGTGACACTAACATTAACCTCCTTAGGAGGCAAGTCTGATCAGCAGTTCCAGATAAGAAATAAACACTTCTGAGAAACCTGCACCTCCACCCTGTGCACAATCTGCTCAGATCTGCTTAGACGTTCTTGCCTGCTTTTGCATTAGCATGAAAGAAACTGCAGTCAGGCACAGATAAAAGATGTGGAAAGACAGGAAGGAAGAAGACTGTGGCAGACAGATATGCTATAAAACTATATAGGTGATGAGTTAAAGGGCCTTAAGGAAGCAAGGCTCACTGAATTTTTCATTAGTCTATTGTTTTATGGCCATTTAAAGTATTTATTGTCAAAATGGTGCTGTATCTTCCTCTTCCTCTAGTTTAAGCATCACAGCAAAACAAAAACACAATATTGCTAGCAGCATGCCCCCTAATAGTTGTGCAGACAGAAACAGACCATCAAACAGCAACACAGCCCTTTTTAAATTCAGTTAATTTGGAAGAAATAATTTTTTATTCCCAAATACAGAAAAGAGGGAAAAATGTGCGTTTAATGCAATTTTAATTCATTTCTGACCATTCATCTACTTTCTTTTTCATTTCAGTTATACATAATCCAAATACTTCATTCACAATTAACAAAATTCATAGATTGACAGGAATTCCCTGGAAAATATTAGGGTTCAGAGCATAGAACTTCCAATAGAACTAAGTGTTTGCAGTAAGTGTGGAGTTCAAAAAGCCATATCTGCCCTAAAGAGCCATAAACAGCACCATCACCACCAAGCAGAAGGCAGGATGAGATTTATAAGTGAAAATTTGTTGCATTTGAAGTGAAATACACTTCAGACAGATCATGGAGAAAACAGCCATCTACCTATCAATATCATATGGAAAAGAGTCATGGGATATCTCTTCAACATAAGCTGACCATAGCTGCTTTCAACCTGAATACTGTGTTTAAAAAAATCCAAAACAAATCACAAAATAAGCTTCTCCTAGAAAGTAGATATGGATTGACAAAGTTTTAATGACCAGCTAAAGACAAGAGATGGGGGAGGCAAAGCATTAATAATTTTTTTCCTTTCTTTATACAAGCAACATATTACCACAACTCTTTGAAGAAAAGTATAGGCTAGTACACAGGGCCCTGCATTAAATTTCAACACTTCTTAAGATATTAATATACAGAAACACAAAGCAGGGAAACAGATGCTTGAAACCAAAAAGCTGAAAGGTCAAGTGTATGATGCATCTCTGCCCCTTTCTCCTCCCTTATACTTTGCTCCAAAAGACTTCAATAAACTCTTGCTTCACACATCTGTGTCCTCATGAGGACTAACGTGGAAACAGACATTGACAGAAAAGAAATCTCAGGAGAAAGGACAGTTACCTCCTATAGCATGCCCTTTTTTTAAAGAAAGAAACCATTTAAATGCAAGCAGCTATATTAATGCAACATTCAGCTCAGGCTTTATGCAAAATCCAGTAACCCAATTCAGAGTTACTGCTATCATAAATGTTATTCAGCTGCACTCAACATATTAAGTAATGTTGTGTGTAGGCATGCATTAGGTACTTCAAAAATGCAGCGTAAGAAGGAGAGCTTGGTCTGGAAATAGACTCTGGTTTGATTCCCATCCTCCCACCAACAGACACAGAGATAAAATTTTTTTGGTACATTTCTAGTATTGAAAAACAGTTACTCACCAAACTAGCAGTGAGTGAAGGTGCTGACTGTCCAAATGTTTGGTAGCGCATCCGAACAAGATTAGTGGTTTCTACAGGTTGCCACAGCTGCTGTCCAGTTGCACTGGGAAGCAAATATTTGCCTGTCAAGTTCAGAAAGAGTGAGTTAAAATATGAGATGTTGCAATTGAGGGAATGCAATGGACAGTTTACTGTAACACTCTGGCCACAGTGAAACATCATTCACTGCAGCCCTGACCAGAGCAGATTCCAACAGAATTCCTGCTATTCACTTGCTAGTCCTTCACATCATCCTCCCACTAGATACAGTTCTCTGTTCTCAAAACTGTATCTTTTTCCTACATAGAAACATATTTAAAGCAACAGGAGATGCAAGCATCTAGAATGCTTGTTCTGAAACTTAAGCTCTGAAATAGTCAAAAATGAAAACAAGAAAAATATATTAAGAAATATTCCTCTATTTACCCCTTGAAGGAGTATTGCCCCTCTGAGTCTGAGGGACAAAGTGAGATTTATTGGAATAAGACACTTACCATGTGGACAATCACGCAATTTTGTGTGTGAGGACTATTCTGCTTCTATTCCAGAATTTGTCATAATTTACCTAATACATATCACTCAGGATCTTTATCCAGTGTCAGAAGTAAGGGGAGATGACCAAGGTACAGGCCAGCCATTCCTTAGGAGTGCTCACATGGGGCTCTCAGTGCCTGTGCTCTCCGCTCAGAGGTGTCACTTCACTGTGGGCAGGAAACTGTGAGCCCAGGGCCACACAGGATCACAGGGCCACGCTCCCCATCACAGAGTGACACCACTCAGAATTGTCTCCCTACAGGTACTAATGAGGTGGGCCACATCTCCAGCTCATGAAGCCTAAGGTACAGCAGCAAGGAGAATATTCAAGGAATTGTACTAAGATGACAAGCATGTATTAATACTTTTAATTTCTACTCACTTTCAGCCGCTGTCAAGAAGCAAGCTATATATACTGGTCTTGGCAATATGTCCACCTTAAGTTCTTACTTACCTCTGCAAACTATGCAAAAGTGAGACAATCACATTACTAAAGCAACTGTCTTCTCTTGGAAGACCAACAATCTGATGCAAAGTAACAATTCAGAATCTTATTTTTAATCAAATCTCAGTTTAAAAACACAATGCAAGATCTTAACTGAACAGATCAAATGAAAAACATCTCCAAACCACATGGGCTAAACATTTGTTTCCTGAAATCATTAAACCCCACCTCATTAATCTTGTCATCTAAGACAGCTCTGTTGTGGCTATGTGCCTGACCACTGACACAGGATGTGTACCCTGGTAAATCGGCACAGGTTTGCCAAGAAATCAAAAGCCTCAGTTTCATAATTTTATTTTAACAGGAGATCCACAGGGAGTTGCTAAGGTCTCTGGGAAATTACTGTCTTGGAAGCTAGAAGTTCCCAAGCAGCAGCACAGGACAGTCTTTTAACACTTTCCAATCAGTCTTCCAAATGTGCTATTGTTCTTTGTAACATTGGTAAAGCAGAACCAATAAACATTTTTGCACCCCATTTGCTAACAGCCTGCCTGAGACTAGAAGAAAAATGTACAACAAAGCTGCGGTTTCTTGCCCATTTATCTAGGATAACATTTCCTAGAACTGGAAAACCTGAATTAATTTCCCATCTGCTCTCCCTGCTTCTTACTATAAAATTTCTGTTCCCTTTTTGCATAGGCTCCTATCATGCTCAACTAAAAAGGTGCCATAAAGTGCTTAAGGCATTGATTGCAATATACACATCTTTGATATTCTATTTATGTCAATCCTCAAATATACCAGTGACATACACAGTCAGAGAGAGCTTTGTATCTACCACCTCAAAAGGTTAATTCCTTCTCATCTAGATAGAAAAAAGAGAATTAGGAAGTGACTGCAAAAAACTAAGTTATACAAAGCTTCCATTTAAATAGGTATGTTTTACTTCTTTAATGCTTTCTACATAAGAAGAGGTCTATGCCTTTTCTTTCCTTCCTTTTTGACTCTACTTGTCAGACACTGGTAACATGAAGAAGTTCTCAGAGAAGGGTGAAATCAAACATTTCCTAGTGCTGCGATCCACAGGTTTCCAGACTTTCAGGAACATCCAGACAGCTCCAAACAAGCCATCATCAAAATGCTTCAGCAACACCTATTTTGTCAAGCAGACATACAATGCACATAACTCCTTCAGAAACTCTATATTAATCCCCTCCACCATAAGGAAAATGATGTTAAATAATTTTCAACTTCATCACTGTAGCATAATATTAGGGCATTTTATCCTCATAGAAATCAATATTTGAAAAGCAGTAAGTCTTCACCTGATCCCTTAAAGAAAAGGTTCATTCTATTAAAGTTGTTCTAAAAACTGGGGAACATCATCAGTCTTTGGTTAACAAGTGCACTTTCTCATAGGGTGCTGTGGTTTAGGAATGGTATTCCCAAGCTTAGATTTCCCAGTAAAAAAGAAAATTGTAAGCTGCTCCCCTCCCCCTCTAGTGGGACACACAAAAGGCAGAGATCAATGACTGAGGTAAGGACATTTACTGGAAACAGCAATGAGATAAGAAATGAACAGCAACAGCAACATCACTAAATACAAAAATGTACACAAAGAGAGGGCTATTTGCATGCAAAAATGCCCAGTGAGTCCAGAACAACAAAAAACAATGGCAGACAGACCCTCTGCCCACCACACTTTCTCCAGGTTTCTTCAGAAAGAAACCATGTTGTTCTTGGTAGCAAGAGAAAGAAACCCTTTCCCTTACCTCCCCAGCAATGAGATAGGATGGTAATGGGTAACATTTGGGTCTTGGCCTTGCCCACTCAGCACAGCACATGGCAGCCCAGAACTCTTGGGCTCAGCAATCCAGCAAGCTCAGCTGGCCCTGGCAGCCAGGACTATGGCACACACCACCACATCCAGTACTGTAAAGAAAATTAACTCTGTCCTGGCCAGAACTAGGACACAGGGGGTTAAAACCAGCCTCAAAATATACTATCAGACACTAGATCCCTCCCAGACTGCAGTCATTTTCATTTCATATGAACCCCACTTGAGCTTCCCAAAAAAGAAGATAGAAGGCAATCATTTGCATTTAGTACACAAATTAACATTATTTTACCTAAAAACAAGCCAAAAAGTTTAAATAACAAGACAATTTAGTCTATGAGGAGAAAGATATATGAAAAATCAGTGTTATTATTAATGCTTGTACTTACTTTTTGTTGTAAATGTGCACCAGATCCAAAATTTTGAGAGCTAATATTGTCTGTACCTAACCATATGCAGGGCATTCTAACAGCCACCTTTACTATTTGCCCTTTACAGTAATCTATTTTACCCTGTTTTTATCTTGCTCAGACATCTTAAAGAAAGTCTAAGATATCTTGATACAGAGGTTAGAGGAGATGCAATCCTACACAACAACAGAAACTTGTACTAAGCCCTTTCTTGAACTGTAATATTTTGCCTGACTCACAAGAAAGCAGAGTGGATTCACTCTATACTATATAGTCAGTATCTCCACTGCAAGAATTCACTAAATATTTCATTATTTTTACTACATGATTAGCATCAAGAAATATTTAAAATAATGTTGGGGGTGTGTCTGTTGAAAAGATAAATTAGGCAGTAAACACTATGAAAATTACCAGTGAAATCATGAGCATGTATGATGCTGGAATTATCCTTCCTCCCATCTTTACCCCCAACAGGAGCCTTGAAGGTACCACAGTTTTCACAAAATACTGAAATTAAGGTAAGCAGACTGTCTAGAACTCAAATTCTTCTTTTCATAGTACACAGGCCTTTAAACATAGAAATGGCATACAAGAAATATGCTTTCTAAGGAGGCAAAATTAGCCTGGCCTGAGACAAAAAGATGGTAACAGATAAATTTCTTATCTGGGAACAGAGCTAACCTACTGCATTTAACCATTACATTATAAAACAGTCCCTGCCCAAAGTGAGTTAATCATCAACTCTCCCTCAATTTCTCAAACAATAATAAAAAAAATTAGGTTAAAAATCCCCTCATACCGTCCACTCCCCCTTTCCCTTGACTTTACAGCACTCCTACACTTTTTTTGCTGTAGTTTCATTCATAATTGTATGCATTTTACTGCTTTTACATTTTCTTTGACAAACCTTGATTTTTTACATATCCACACTTCCCCTTATTAAGTGATTTCAATGCCAGTATTATACAAAAAATATGAGCTGAAATACATTATTATTTTCACACTGCATTCATGTCTGCCTTCAAGTTAATTCTCCAAGCAGCTGCTTTCCTTTTTAAGTCAACTGATTCATGAGGAATTCATGAGGGACTGAGAGGAAGGCTTCAACTCCACCACAACCCTTCCATCTTAATTCAGTATTCTGGCCCATATACAGCATAGAACACTGCCAGCAACCAGACCACTGATACACAGGTAGTAATGTATACTGCTGGTACATTACTGGTAGTAATGTATACTGCTTTCATAAGCTACTGATATTGAGTCATCCACTGATAGAGTTCCCCTACTTCTATCCTCTTCAATTCCAAAATGCTGATTGTTGACTTCCTCCATTTCCTCCGCAGAAGCTTTGCTGGTATCTTTGTCTGCCTTCTTGTGCCTGAAACTATCAGGACAGCCTAAAGCAGCTACAAAGGAACTAACACCATCACTTCCCATATCTGAATGCTATCCTTGTTAGCCAGCACATTTATCAAAACACATTTTGATGAAGGGTGGTTTAAGTTGACCACATAATGGCAATAATTTAGCTTTATTTATTAGTATTACATCATGACTGGTGAACATAGGTAACACATTACTGCAGTTCAGTGGCATCTTCCCCTTGAACGTGCCTCCTGTGTATCTAGATTCATTTGTAATGAGTATTTGTTGAAGGTCCAAATAGAATCATTGTTAATTCTTACTTCTATTATGTTCAGCAAGCACCTATTTGTTTTACAGCATATTGTATAAGGACAAAGACTGAAAACCACATACACTTACTTACACAAAAATCAGTCACAAAAGGCAAGCTTTCCTTTATCCTGAATAGAAAAATTTTTCCTACTGCTGAAGTTCTACTCTCCTTCCTGTGTCACTCTCAAATGCGTATCATAATAGGACAGCTGAGAATTACTAAATGAGATAGAATCTAATCTTCCATTTTCAGATAGAATTTAAAAATAACTTTGTCTCTGACCATTAAGCAATTGCATATTATTAAGAAAATGTTTTGGCACCCAAGTAAGATTTTACCTTTACAAAAGTACTTAGGACAGTGTAGATTGCACTGCTAGAAAGTCTGATTTGTAACTAGTCAAAATGCAAAAACTAAATACAGAGGAAGCATCTTGAAAGTTTTTAATATAAGTATTTTTTGTTAAAATAGTAGAAGCAGTTTTCTATTACACTACTGCAAACAGAATACAGGCATGTACTTTGCAAAAAATGTAAGAATCTGAATTTGGGCTGACAGCAGCTACCAACACAATTAGTCCAAAGCAAAGCTGTGCATATGATTACAGTGCACCACAGACTTACCAGAAGCTAGCATCAATGTGTTTGTGTTAGCTGCTGTGAAATAGCAGTCTTCAAAATGTCCTCTTGCCATCTGGACATCATTAAGGCAAGGGCCAAGAAATACTTACTTCAATTATTTATCTTGTTAAATCCACTATAGGTATTTATTATATAAGTGCAGAATATTAAAAAAAATACAGAAAGCTAGATACTTCTCCCTCACTGGTTTACTTTAAAATGTAACTGATCTTATCTAAAGAATCTATGCTCTGAACAAGTCAGACTTGCCAAGCACAGTTTTAAGTTGGTTGCTCACTTCACACTTCTTTTTGGGGAGCATTAGGAGCATGAGCTACCTCAGAGCAACAGCAACAAGCCAGCCACAGTAGGAAACTGGACTTTACTGCAGAGTGCTCTCGATCATAAAAATGTTCTGAAAAGAAACACAGATGGGTACTGCTCCCTCTTCTTACCCCTGGCATATTTTCAAAAAAAAAAAAAAAAAAAAAAAAAAAAAAAAAAAAAAACCTGGGTTCATCGACAAGTCTTGATGTGAACAGAAAAAAGACTGAAGCCACCACCTGCCACCAGGTCTCCACAGAAGCAACAGCAGTCCCAACATATCCAAAGCAGCCACTGTTACCACATGATAAATTGTCTACACCTGGTGAGCTAACACAATGCTTTTTCTCCAAAAACTACTGGCCTACAGAACTGCACAACATCCACTGCGTAAGAAGGAGAACTGCAATTTCACCAGCCCCTGTGCCCTGCCAACTCAAACAGGTCAATTGGAACATTGGGATCTACAACCACCAGGGACCACCAGAGAGACCCCCAGGACAGAAGAACATGTGTGTAAAGGGTAAGGAAAACATGTTAGTGATTTCAGGGAAATTATCATATTCTGGGACAAACAGGAACATCCCTGTACTCAGAATGCATGGCTTTGGGAAAAGTTATTCCCCGGTGCATCTGGACGAACAAAGAATGCTTGCTTCTTAATGCTACATGGGTGTTAATAACTTTTGTATTTTACCAAGTTTTGATAACACCACTGCCACTCACAAACTGCCTGAGGAGCAGGAAGGGAAGAGCAAAGCTGGCAGCAACACACCACCACTTTTTCCACCACAAATAAGTGAAGCCCCACGCCAGGTTCAGACACCTGCCAGGTGAAAGGCAGAGCTACACTTTCAAGGTTCAAGTTAGGACACTTAGCTTTACTGCCTGAAATTGAACTCCTGTAGATATCCCAGCTGTAGAAAATGATGGGAACACTGCAAATTTTAGGATCTAGTTTCACATCTGGGTGGAATTAAAGCCCATCATTCCCATTAGCTGTTAACCAGAAAAGGGTGGATGGATTTGAAGTCATCACTAGGAAACTTTTCAGAATTTTGCCTTATTCTATTGTAGCTGCATCAGCAAATTTTACTTAAATTTCAAATCACTAACAAGAAAAAAAAAAACAAAAAAACTGTTTTAATAGTCTTATTTATTGCCCAGAACTTAAAGGAGCATGTTTTGCATATTACTCAGCTACACATGGCTGAAGTCAATGAACAACGCCACCTTCCCAGTCTGATGCAGGAGGTGAAATTTTCTTTTCAACCCTTTCGTCCCCATAACATTATTCAGGTAAGCCCATAATTACAACTGACTCAATTACAAATTCTTTTGTTACTGTAGAAGAAGCCTTCATAAAAAATCCTATTACAATCACTATAGTTCTTTAACTTTCTGATGTACTATAAATCTCCTAAAATTATCTATATTTGTTTCACTTTCTAAAATTAGATGAAGCAGTGGCACATGGTATGATTCTTTGGGCACCCTCAGGCACATGGTATGATTCTTTGGGCTGTCCTGAGCAGGGCCAGGCGCTGGTTCATTGATCCTTGTGGGTCCGTTCCAACTCAGGATATCATACGGTTCTATGATTCTGGCTGACAATGCATGAAAAATAAATGTGGCCCACCAAAGGCAAAAATTTGGGGTGAGATTATGAGCTTAAAAACACTCACAAAAAACTGCAGTAGACCTACCTTAAAATTTCACCAATATTGGCAGAATTGGAACTGGAAAAGGACATATCAAGTTTTGAACAACAAACTAGTAGGATGAAGGTTTAGATCTGTTTAGATCTGTATCCAAATATATATATATATATATATATATATATATATATATATAAAATGAAGCCTCCATTAACTACAAAGGCATGCAGAATCAAGCTTGTCTATAAATCAATTACCAGGAATAAGTCATCACATCCCAGAAATAATGGTTCATTCTTGGAACAAAATTCTTTCACTGAAAGTCATTTAAAAGACAGTACAAAATTTTGCTCATCAGGAAATTACTCAGAGTTCCCTTGCTAACAGATACTCACAGAAGTTATATTGACTATTTGCAATTTATTATTGAAGTACTGTGACAGCAATATAATATTTGAAATGCATTTGAGACCACTGGCAAACCTCCCTAACTCTAATCAGAATTGGAAGATAAGAATAGGTTTGTGGTTTTCAGTTTGGTTTGTTTGGTAGGGTTTTTAAGTTTTCCATACCAAACATACCTAACTCAATAGCACTGTTAGCCAACCAATGACAACAATAACTACATGATAAAACACCCTACAGACTGAAGTCGTAATTCATGACACTACTTCCTTACCTCACAGCTCTACTGAAATACAACTCAGCAAAATAATTAGTTGGTAATATTTATCAATGAGCTCAGAGACAAGCTCCTTTTCTTTATCTTAACAATAAATAGGTCCTTTTCCCATAATTCTAACATGCAGTTCCAAAACTTATAAACTGCCAGTCTATTCTATAACACAAACATAATATACAGGTATTATTGCATCCCTTTCATCCCTTTTTACAGCTTACACCTGCTTTAGAAAAGTTTCAAGATCAAGTTCTGTAACTTTGATAACATAGAAAAAACACACAGGTAAGATTCACACTGCACACATGATTCTACAAAAAGCACACTAAACTACATTCAAGTGATAATGTGACAGAGATCCTTTCAACATATAGTCTATTTTGCAAAAACTAGAATCCTGTACACCAGGAGGTCAGAGACAACTGATACTAGCAGACTTACAACAAAACTGTGCCTAGAACACAAAGGACCTCAAAAAATCTCTATTGTTCGATTCAAACATTATGTGAACAACTACTTTAATCAGTGGCCAGTACTCTTGGCTCACAACTCTCCACCTGCTCAACATTTGGGGTTTTGCCGACAGAATTTATGGTACAAAATAAACATCTCCCATTGCACTCTGAAGAACATACCCAGCAAACCATAACTGACATTAAGACAAACATGAAATTATGTGTTAATATGCTATTTTCTCTACAGTACCCACTGTGACCCCTTCTTTTGTCTCATGTATATGTTGTTATGCCCCATAATTAAACCCCTGCATGCTTATAGTAATTTTTCAAAAGGTAGAGTTTCCCAATAGAAAATCCTGCTCCTATTTTCACTGGAAAACATCTGTAAATTTTTCCACTCAAGTTGTCAACCTTCATTCTAAGGATTAAGTACAGGAAGTGGTTTTTCCCTCTTCTCAAATATTTATCTGTACATTCAATTTATGCTAAAGCAACCGACTTGGAGAAAGCAAGTATGCGGTCAAATCATTCCCTTTACAACATCCACTAGAGAGGGACCACAGGGAAAAAACAAGGAAGACTTAAGCCTCCAGGAGTATAGATCATGTGTACTTGATGTGCAGTTATAGTTTATTTATAAATATGCTGCAGTCAGTTTTGCACTTATGAGCTCAAGTACTAGCAACCTCACAAACCTCAACAGGACTGCAGCCTCACAAACCTCAAAATTAGTTAACCAGCTGATTAACTACAAGCATATAGCTAAGTCCAGGCAAGTGGACTGGACTTTTCATCTGTGCTTTTACAGTTTCACTGCTAAGCATACTTGAACCAGCTAATTCAAAAGCTCTTAGGGTACTTCTTAAGGAGCTATACTCAAACCCCAGAAATTTAACATGAATATTAATTTTCCCCTCTTTTTGTTTTTCTACTATGACAAATGACTCTTAACAATTTTCAAGCTGCTTTTATAAGTGTCCCAAAGAGGGTTAAACTCTATTTCTCCCTCCTTCAAAACTGGCAGCTTGCAAACATATCTGCTAATTAGGCACTCTCTTGCTACAGTTTGCTTTGATCTCAACAACAATCAACTTCTCATGTTCTGATGATACAAGCACGATTAAGCAGCAATCAAGGAGTTAAAGGCAAAATAATGAGACAGGAATACAATATCTTCTGTTCTCATCTCATTCTATTACATGGTGCAGACTCCAGACACGTCAAAGAATATGGAAATTATCTTGCTAGGCACACAGGGAAGTAAAAATCAACTCTACTATGCCGGCTGACTGAAGCCTTAAATGGTGAAGGTAACTGACAATGACAAATGTAACCTAATGTCATCTCAAACACCAGCACACCAAGAACCATCTAAAAATGCCTATTTCATAGGAGAATATATTTACTTCATCTGGAGAAGACAGCTTTGTACTGAATGCATAAAAAAAACCAAACAAAAAACCCTCCACATTGCATTTCCTCTGCCATGTAATTACAGAATAGATTGCCTCTCTCTCTGTCTACTAATTCTGGAATAAGTTTAACACGTGGCATGGTGCTTTAAGGAAACCTTTGAGGAAGGCAATTGAAAAGACTGCCAGATATGCTCTGGGTAGGCAGAATCAATGAATGAAGCATGTTGTGCTTGTGTCATGCACACGTGGCTGCTGAACCTTCCCCCTTCTGTAGCCCAGAGCCCAATGGTGTTAGCCCCCATCTTGGGCTGCTACTCTTCCTCTGCTGCTGTTGGGGAGAGCACTCAGGCAGCTGCAGCTGGAAAGGCTTTCTAAACAACATACATCCAGTCCTGACATGTGTCACAATGAAAGCCATTTTGAAATACTTCTGCTCTGATAGAAGAAGGGAAGAAAATGCAGAAAGTAAAATTTCCTAATTAAGGCACATCTGACAGAGCTTTGGCACTGGCAGTCATTCTTACCCCTTACATTCTACAGCACCCCAGCTTCTGGGGCTGGGAACAGGCCAACAGAGTCCACCAAGCTGTATCCCCCAGAGACAGCTATGAAATCATAGGGCTCTCCATGGAGTGGTGTAATCATGTATTGTATTCACATATTCCTGGGGTAAATATGTACGATTTCTTCTGTAACAGGAAGAAATTTTGATTATGTACACAGTAAATATAGAACACTTCCTTGTATCTACACCAAAAGGCCATCACTAATAGAAATAACCCTATTTTTAAATGTTGCCAGTAAACTAATCATATCATCACTATGACAAACACTAGTATATTATGGGAAGGTCTCACTTCCAAAGATGTTTCAAGGTACAAGTCCCATGATTGTACAAGTTCAGTTTTCCCCATTCACCAAGTTGTACCAAATAGCTGACACTGTAAGACTTCATGAGCTAATCTCCATTTTCAACAATATTAATGATAATTTATACAGCCCAATGTTTGTGAAAATTCTGCTACTGCCAATTGCTCCTCTCTACGAACAGGGAAAACCTCCTCTTCCAAGTCCTGCCAGCACATGCCAACCTATGGGTAAGAGAACAGCTTGATTTTCATGGTCCATAAAGCTGTTGATCTTTCTGCTAATTAATGTTAGCAGAATGATGAATCTCTGAAGCAAAAAACAGACTGAGAATTCCCAAATTCATTTCAAATCAACCACAGATTAATTATACGAGAATAACAACAATTGCTGAGTGTATTTGGATGACTGATGACTCAGAGGTGGAAAGCTGATCAAAGCAAGAACATTAAAGAAAAAATACATAAATCACAAGGATTTTCTTTGTTTTAGCTCTTCATGATCTGTAGACAATACATGATCAGAAGAACACAAAATAATTTTACTAACGTAGAGTGCTTTAGGATCCTTGGATTAAAGATTCTATAAAATGAAATTAGTATGTATTATGCTACCAGTACTTGTGTAAGATCAATACAAGCCTAGTAGATAACAGCCCTACCACAGTTAGACACAATTAGCCCACCAGGAAGTCTTTTCCAAGTAGTTATTCATGAGATAACAGTAGGTGAGATAAAAAGTTCAAACTATGGGTAGCTAAAATGTATTTTTTTCTTTATATATAACAGCAGAGCTTATCAGTATGGTATGAAACAACTGAGTTAGTTAGCTGCACTACTCTCCAAAATATTATAACTTCCCAGAAATACGTTCTCATATCTTTCAGAAGTAGAAAGGGAGTTAGCAATCTCCAAATGCTGCACAGCAACTGAGAACCCAGGACTGTACTGCCCATCTTGGGGCAAAGTGAGGAGCAGCAGCAGGCCATGAAAGTCAGGGCAATTTGTTTTGCTTGTCCAAGAGATTAGGTTAACCCTCTCCACGGTAAAAGTTCATTTAATTTCCAATCCTTTCACATTACCTTCTGCTGTGGCTTCTTTTTAAGCATCTCTGAACACAATAAACTAAAATCTGTAGACAATTTAAGCCAAAAACCCTCTGACTATAGACAGCCCTTTGAAGTTTGTGGAGATCAAGACAACCACCCACCACAGAAAAGCAGCTTTTTAATTAAACGTCTTTTCTCCTGAATCAAAACAAGTTTTAAAGTCCCAGTCTGTGTACATTAGAAATCCTTAAGAAAGCAATCTAAGGCTACAGCAAGAGGCATTTAAATACATGTGTATTAAACATGTCTATTGTCCCAAGAATAACAGAGCTGATCTCACCTACTGTACTTTCCTCTCAACCACTTACCTTCCCTGTCCAGCACACCGCCAATGCCCCTGCATCCAGAGGGCACCAGTATCCCTCTGAGACAATCCTCTTTTCCCTCTCTATCTGACCTAGGGCTGTGAAACAAGCAGCTGCAGCTCAGCTTCCTGACAGGGCTTATCCTGCAGTTCAACAACCTGTGCAAGGATTGTGTTTAACACTTTCTGTGAAACAAGCAAAACTTTTAAAGACACAGTTTACTTCCCAGACAAGGGGTGTGGCAAGCACGGTTATGGGCACGTGTTCATGCAGGGAAGGGGGAATCTGAAGCAGGACAGAAGTCAGGACACAGCAGAAGAGGAAAAGGCAAATACTGATTATAATGTAAAGTGACCATGTTATCCAAAACTTTATAACCTGTTGGAAATATGACTTTTCAAATTAAAAGATGAATTAGTCATAAATTACATTCAAGTTCTTTTACTCTGAGATTGTTTTATCTCATTAATGCTTATGTTTAGTAACCACAGTTATGAAATACTATTTTTCATCTTGTGTTTCTATTAAATAAAACTGTTAGCACTTCACAACAAGAACTACTAAGGGAGATCTGCTAGACTAATAGCAGGCCACACTCTATTTTCATTCCAAGCTTAGTCTCCATTTTTCCAGAAGTCTTCCTCTTTGGCAATGAAGATTAAGGAAAGCAATACTGTTGCAACAATTATATTGAAGGGGTTTTTCCAAAATATGGTAGCATGGTGTCTGCAGGAACCACTGCTCATTTCCTTTATTGGACAAACATTAATTTGTGGCTACGTAGCAACTTTCTACAGAATGCAATAGTAGATTTATTCTCAAAAACATTGATTTCATTTTTCTTCTACTTTGAAAAACATTCTTTGCTTGTCACTGAAAACATGTGGTTACTGGATTGCTAAAAACTGTACAACTCAGGGAAACAATTTTGGCTCTAGCTTCCCTGAAGCTGTGTCAAAAATAATTTCAGGCTCTATCCTACCTCCACAGATTTCCAGCCCTCTTCTCCCTGATCATCATGATCAGTACATTATGATGTACTGGTGACCCAGTACATCATTCTCAATTTTTCTCGTATTCATATATAAAGAGTTTTGTAATTTACTTCAGCCAATTCAGTATAGCAGCTTCCCAGAAACTGTAATCTTTCAGGTTTTGCAAGTCTCATTCAATATACTGCAACAATATAGATTTTTTTTCTTCTTGCATGTTGCGCATAACATTATTCCCTCCTACAAAGTTCATTTATTTGGGATCTATTCCCAGAGGTAAAATCCCTATATATTTACCTCTATTAGTATTCAGCCCTACAGGAATTGAACTATTTTGTTTTATATGAACAAATAAATTTTGTTTTGTTTGTTTTCATTGTTAATGCTGCTTTTGTTCTATGGCTCAATAATACTGTTTTTAACAGCCAAAGGAAAGGGAGAGTAAACTATAAAGTGCAATTCACCTTCCTAAGATCTACAGTGAGAAACATGCATCAGCACAAGAATATTCTGCAAATTTGCAAGGTAGGAGTCTTGTCTCTTGCTTCACTTACTCCCACCTACTGTATTTTAGGAGTTGCACATTTTTTAACTACAGAGGCAGAGACTGAACTGAAAATAATTTCAAAGATATTTTTCGGAACTATTTTCCAATTAACTAATACCCACTGTTAAACTAGCACTTAAAGGCATATTAAAAGTAACAAAAGAGAAGAAAGAATAAAGGGATACAGTAACCAATAACAGTGATGTTAAATATCAAGCACTTTGTCAGATTACAGGCTTCCAAATATTTTTTCCACCTTTATGGAGCAGGAATATTTTTTCAAAAACATTAAGACTTAAATAGAAATTTGGGAGGAAATGTGTGAGCATAGAAGTTATTCCTTACCAAGCACATGTCAGTCAAACCACAGTGGCAAACCACTCTTAAACATTAAAGAAATCTTTAAAAAAACCCCAAAACTTTAGTATGTTAAAAAACAGACATAAATACATGACCAAAGCAACACTGTATTAACTTCAGATTACTGAACATTTGAAACAACTCTAGGAATTAGTTCTCTAACTGCAGTGGTTCCTTTAAAACAGTTTTTTAAAAATCCCTAAAGAATATAAAGAACTTTATGTCATCAGAATGAGTTTGATTAACTTAATCAGTATCATGAAAGCTGTTAAGATATTTAAATTATTTTAAGATACCAAAGCCCTAGGGTATTCAGGTTCATTTAAAGTGCATTGGTAATAAAGCAGTTTAACATCATTGCACACTATATTCCCAAATCCTGACATGAAACAACAGATTGCATGCAGACAAAAAGCATATCCATTTCCCTTTACAAAGGCCTCAAGCAATAATTCAAGCATAGAGATAAAGACTAGAGACTATGGCAGCTGAGCACAATTGCTATGTTTGTTTTTTGATTAGGCTGTCTTCTTCCTCTTTATCTGAACGGCTTATATGGCAAAGATCAGTTTTTAAAGACCACCACTCCACTTTAAAATTAGACAAAAACACAATTAAAGAACCACACCAGCTCCTGTTAAAAAAATAACTGTGCTGGCAGTTCCTAGTCTCACTAAAAGAGTAGTTTGGTTTACACTCCAAGCTTTCAAAGCTGTAACACCCCAGAGCTGCCAGAGAGCTTAATGAAACGGATACCAAAATTGACACTTGTCTGCTGCAGGTCACTTATTTTTCATGAAAGCCCATATGGATCACAAATACTTTTACACTGTTTCTGAAAGCTTCATAATTCATGATAAAGTTGCAAGGGAAATAACAGATCTTACCCTAGTGACACTAATAATCAGAGCAACAATTATGGGATGATAGGATACAAGAAATTCCTGTAGTAGCATATGTTTTTTCTTCATGTAAAGTGTGAGACAGTTTAATTTTTTTAATTCTTTAGGTTCCTTAAGACAAAATTATTTGTCACTTACCAGAAGCCACATAGGTGATTTTAAGGTGGTGAATACAAAGAGAGGTATTGTTATAACTTCTTGGAGCTTCTTCACAGGAAAGAGGTAGGAGAGAAGTGAGAAAAGCAAATACTCTAAAAGTACTTTTCAGACATGTACTGCAAAAGAGTCAGCTCTATCCACTGTGGAATCATTTTTCATCCCCAGGTGATAACAACTCTGAACAATTCACAGAATTTAGAGACAGAAGTGGTGCTTACTTTCTCAAGTAAACACCATTTCAACTTCTTCTAACCTAAATTTCATGTACTTGACTCCAATATCAATCAACATCACTTGGACAGATAAAACAACTTCCTCATGAGGGGAAGAGGAAGGGCAGGCACTGATCTCTCATCTCCGGTGAGCAGTGACAGGACCTGAGGGAATGGCCTGAAGCCAAAACAGGGGAGGTTTAGGTTGGGTATCAGGAAAAGGTTTTTCACCAAGGGGAGGTCAGGCACTGGAACAGGCTCCCCAGAGAAGTGATCACAGCACCAATCTTGATACAGTTCAAGATGTGTTTGGATGATGCTCTCAGGCACATGGTGTGACTCCTGGAAATGGTGCTGTGCAGGACCAGAAGCTGGACTTTAAGATCCTTGTGGGTCCCTTCCAACTCAGCATGTTCTGTTATTCTGTGAAAACTCTATCTTCCAGTAAATTTGCTGAAATCTATTGACCCTCTCACTGAGTACAACAAATTCCTCTATTACTCATTATGCACTTTAGTAACATATTTGATTCAAATTCCAGTGAATTTAATTTTTTTTAAATACACAAAGTCCCTATTTTTTTCTATTTTATTTGCTCCATAATCAAAAGCAATCACTCTTCATTGACCATCACTGCCACAGAGGTACCAGTCACAGCTACAATACCAGAACCTAGTACCTAGAAGATGCCACCAGGGCAGGGAGGACCTAAGCCCTCCTTAAGCATCCTGCTACCTCTTCATGGCTCCATGGAGGAGAAGCTGCGGTCCACAGCTTGTGTCTAGCTGATAATGCTGTTCCTCCTCTATGAGTATTCTATCACATAAATTATGCCAAATTGTATCTTCTTAAATGAAATCAAGTCTAAAGGCACCATCCATGCACTTCAACTCCTACAGGAAGCAAAATATATAGGTGATCCCATGGATGGATGCACATGAATCAGCAAGATAAATGCCACAGTCATGCAAATATCAAGACAGGGGTAATTTTCAGGCTGTGCTTGGCCACATATCAGTAGCCCTAGAGGCAGAATGTCAAACATGACTGATCTCACTAGCAGCCAGGGAAGCCACATGGAAGAGACTTATGGAAACTCCAGGGGGAGCTCTCACATCCCCCAAAGATTTCAGCCACAATGCAAACACCAAGTGTCAAGGTGCCACCAGCTACTTGTGCAAACCTAAGTGACACTACACATACCCCAAACTCACCAGTCAGAGCTCCTCCAAGGCTTCCTCTCCTGAGCTGTCTCCCATCTTCACTCAACTGTCTCTTAAATTTAGGAGACTTTCCAAGGCCAGAAGACACTTCAGGACTGCTGGATTTTCGGAAAGGCATAGGTGGAGGTGACAATATGTGATCAAGCTGCAAAGAAACAGAAAAAAATACATACCTATACTGTTTAAATGCTTATCTTCATTGAAAGTAAAATGTACGTTACCTTCAACAAAAGATTATGACATCATTTGGGAAAAAAAGATCCCAAGATCTTAAGGTAAATAATTTGCTAACTGAAAAGAAAACTTTTTCAAGTGTCAGATTTGTGTCTGGCTGTGTAAGAAAGCCATCCTTCTCTTGAACAGTTAACTCCACCTTCAACCACTCTCACGCAAAGAGCACTGCGCACAGAGGTTCCCTCTGTGACACCGACTGGCTCTTCACAGGTTTTTCTTTGACAAGTTTTCCCCCCGCCCATGTCAGCAGTCACTAGATGGCACTGCACCACCAACAAACTGTAAACCACTGCCCAGTCCAGGGAAATAATAACAAAAAGATTTATCAACGCCAGTGAGAAAAAAAATTAAATTATCCTGTTTATAAAAGGCACATTCATTTACACTGACTTTGAAGTTAAACGGAAATACAGATCCTCATTCTTCAGACTGGGTTCCTGTCATCATAGCCACAAAACATTTTAGCTGCCTGGTCTTGACAATGCATCTAATGTCTCACCATTTGATTACATCCACTAAAACAAGACAAATGCATATGAGCAAATACCAAGAAAGTACGAAAAAGCAGGATATGCAAGAATACAAAGTATATAAAGTTTACAACCACCCTTCTCCCCTAAGTGGAGCAGTGGCATGGTGTCATCATTTTGAAAAACCACACAAATTTTTTTTCTGTAACATTTAAACCTTAATTCTCACTACAATTTTTTAGGAAGCCAAGCATGTCTTAGTGTTATATTTTTACAGTTCATGTACTGAGACTTATCAGCCAGAGAATCTGTGTATCACCTGCATACTTGGCTCTTTCATCCTTTTTGTCCCCTGAAAGGAATGAGTCAAGGTCACAAGAAACACTGACGAAGCTGCACAGCAAAGCCCATTTTTGCTTACAGTTAATCCCACAGCAATGTATTGTCTTCCCTACAAAGCATTTTGAATCCCATGTTTAGTTCCCTATGTACTTCATATTTCAGGTTAGTTATTGTTCTGAGGTTTGTTTTAAAGGTTTCTTTAATCAAATCTGCAGCACATTGGAAATGTACATACACTCCTCAAGAAATGCAACTGATTTCTTAATCTGCTTCTTCAGTATACTAAGACTCATTCATGTTCACAACAGACACTGAAGTATTTGATTAACTCACAGCACATGCCTTTAGCTATTTCCTAAATTAAGTGGTTTTGGGGTCACAAAGAATATTTACTTGACCATTGTAACTATTCATCCTCCACAAACACAGGCATGTCACAAATATTTGTATTTACAACTTCTAAGAAACCTCACAAGATGAATTTAAAAATTAAATACAAATTACTCTTTTAAGAAGGAAGCAACTGACAACAGCTAACTTCTAAAAAAACCACCATTTTGAGAGTCTTTCATGTAAGTCTGAAAGCAAATACTCAAGCTGCTTACTGACTGATGGATCCCAGAGATTTTTTAGACTTCTAGACTCCAAATTAGTCCACACATCTGAAGATGACATAATCCCATCAAGGCTTTAGGTGAGTCCCCAGCAAAAATTCATGCTCTTCCTTGAAACAGGTTCACACTTCAAGGTAACCAGCCACATTTAAAATTTCTTTTTTCCTGAGGTAAGTTGCATCAAGATTTAAACCACAGAAGGAAATGCTACACATTAGCACTTAAGCCAACATAACAGAATTTTGCATCTTCCACTCTCTCATCTTTTCCCCTTTTAATGAGATAGTCAAACTTTATGATTGTTCAAGTCACTCCCACAATGAATAGACTTGTGCATTACTCAACACGCAGTCTGATTTTAAGTCATTATTTCCAATTAAGGCTGTGCTCCCTTTTCCCTTTCTGGGTTTCAGAAGAAATTTTAAGACAGCACTATAGTCCAGACCAGCACAGTACCACCGAGATCTTCAACTCAAAATTAAGAGGCTATCCCAGCTGCAGAGAAATATGATGTTTGAGAGCTATGACAGTTTAAATATTAGCCCCCATTAGCTCATAGTCTTAATAGCAATGCCCTGCATTCTCTCACAAAGATACCCTCTTCTTGCTGAGTGACTTTATTACACCAAAAGACATTTTCAAGGTATAAGACTACAAAGAAACAACACGGAAGTACAAGATTTAGTATTTTCATATTTTCTCTTGCCTCACAGAAACAATTACACATATATCAACAAAGCATTTCTGGAAGCTATCCAAAGACTCACTTTTGCTTCCAAAGGCCCAAAATAATCTGAGAACATGTAAAATGTGTATTTGACAGGAGTCTGTACATTCTAACTGATATTGCTGTAAACCAGGAAGAGTAGACAAGGATATACCCTGTAACAGCCTTGACATAACAACTCTGGATGCCTGGGAAATACGAGAGAAAATGAACTGCAGAAAGTATCCAGGCTCACAAGCTCCCTTCCTGTGCCAGCCTCTAGACAGTAACACGTACCAGAACTAGAGGGGTTTATAGCCCCCATTTAGACCTCATTTCAAGCAAAAGCATTTGTAGCAGATGAGGCTTTCTGCCCTCAACGGAACTGCCTTTCCTTCCTGACAGGCCAAGCATTCAAGTCCAAGGAAACCAATAGAAAACATTAGATCCTACTTCCTTGGAACACAAAGCTGGTTCTGAAGATGTATAACATGTTACATATTCAAATCCTACAAACTGCTTAATTCAGTCAAAAGGATGCTACAACCATTCAGTAAGAAAATTACATTAAATTTAAACAAATTACTAATAGCAAGACCTATTCCAACTTGTTAATACTTATTTGAAAGGACCTCCTGGAAACCTGAACACCATGAAAGTTCAGGCTGTGCATCTTATCAGATTATAAGATTAGACACTGCTGTCCACAGGACAACATTAAAGCAGCTATCTAGAAGACAGATGAAATTCTACCAGAGAGATTTTAAATAATTTTAATTAAGCTGCTTCTGCTCAGCACTCACTTTTGCTCATCCACAAGCATCACTGTATTGGTATTTACTTCATACTTACTAGCTATATGTTCATGTGCTGATGTTGCATGGCATGTAAACACAACAGGACAGCTAAGGTTAGACTGGTTCCCCTTTTTTATCAGACACACTTGCAAGTTGCAGGGAATACAATAGCTATATCCTTGCAGGAAGCTTCCAACAGACACATTCATGTTACCTCTTGAGTATCTGGCTGTCTCATGCTCTGCTCACTGTCTTATTACTGCACTCAGGCTGCAGTCATACCCTTCTCTCAACACCCTTTGAAAACAAATGTTAGTGACCTCAGGAGCACTGGGATAACAGAGAGCAGGTTTTTTTAAGCTAAAAAGAGGGGAACAATGAAAAATTGAAACTGTGAAAACAAATGTATTTGAGTTCCCTGTATTTAAAGTACAAGGGGGTTAAGCTGGCCTTAGAGTTTATACAGGCTGCTTAGAGAGGGATTTTTAATCAGTGTACATCTTGCCATCAGTCTCTGCCTGTTAATATTCACACTGCATGGATAGTTAACTTATTTAAAAGCCTCCCACCCCCAACATTAAATAATACCCTCTCAATAAAGGCACTTTGAAGACAAAAAACACACAGCAAACACCAACCTATGACGAACATACTGTTCTACAAGATTTACTTCTTCCAATACATTTTTCCACATATTTGATGAAAAAATCTGCCTGCTTATGTCATAGATACAATGAATTTCTACAAAAGCACTGTAAAATTTAGGAGTCAATGACTTTCACAAAACACTACTTGCTCCCCTCATACCTATGAACCTTACAAAAAGGAACAGAGAGTATTATTAGAGGAGAATGGTTTAAAAACTACACAGAAGAGATATCAAAATATCCTTACCATAGACTTCTACACATAGATTTAGAGATCCTGTAGAAACAGGGATGGAATTTTGAGCAAAAGTCTCCTCCAGTTACACAGGAATCAATTTGTTCTCAAATTTTTTTTTTTCTGTATTTTCAAGCTATTAATTTTCTGTGTGAATAGAATCAGATACATTCCTCTGAAGAAAATTATTCCCATACCGTACTATGGGCTTTTAACAGCTCACCTACTCAGAAAGGATTATACTAATATTTTTTAAAACCTCAGTAGCATTAAATCCACCCATCTACCATCATGTATTTATTCTAAAACTAGAATGAATTCTCTGCTTTATAATTATATCATCAAATAGTCACATCAAGTACATCAGCCCACACGTCCTTATGAAAATTAAGGACATGACAAGTGATTCAAAATAAGACCTTGCATCAGTGTTCAGGATGCAAGGTCTTATTTGGACCAAGTACATAATGAGGAGTGAGGCTGTCAGAAAGAAAATGCATTTCAGAAATTCATGGTACCAGGTAAATGAAGCTAAGAGAATACAATCATACTGATAAACCAGGATAAGGAAAATAAGCTGTTCTGGGCTGCTGAAATGTGTTGCAATATGGAGTGTCTTTTTCCAAAAAAAATTAAATTGAAATGAGAACTGAACTTGCCCGATCAGCTCCACTTTTTTTTCAACACCCACTACGGTTTCACTGTCCAAACTACTTCCCTCCCACGCTCCCTCAACTGCTCCACAGGCAGTATTTCTGGTCAAATATTCAGTCTTAAAAATATGAACAAAGGTGTTCTATTAAGCAATTCCATTTCTTCCTCCTGAATGCAGCACAACTTCTTCCTACCTCCGGTCACGCTCTGTATGCATATTCAGTCCTAAGGTTTCATAGAAGGGCTGCGCACTGTCACCCATTTTATATCTCCCCCAGACAAGCACCAATCCAAAAAACGAGATGCACTCTCACATGTAGTGTATCAAAGGCAGAAAATACCAATGTAGTTTTACTGTTTAGGGTGTTTTTTTTCATTATTAACCCAAAGTTCCCAAAGAAAATTACTTTAATAAGTACATGGTCATGAAATATGCCAAATCACAGATGTTCAAAGAAGTGAGAAAGTAGCAGGCTCCAGTCCTATGCAGGTAAACGTATAGAAGCTTAGCTGATGTTGAAGAGAGATTAATTCACTAAAAATTCTCATTGTAAAGTTAAATGCTTAACAGGAATATGGCTTCATAAACCTTACAAATCCCTTCTGTCTCTTGCATCTTCAAACATGAGCTATGCCAGAAGCAAGCATGCTAAGACCCACCTCTAGCTCAACAATGATTAACTCTTTATGCTCCTAGTAGTCTGCTTTGATATAAATCAGTCTGCTTCTTCATGTATTTACACTGGGTTCCTCTCAGCATGTTGCCTCTCTGTCTTACTTCTTTGCAAGCACTTTAAGCACAGTTGCTGGAACTCAATAGCCCACTAAGGCACTATTTTTTTTAATGCAAGCTATACAAACTTATTTCAGCTGGGCATAGGGGAGAGGTATATTCTTATCTTTTAAATACTCTCTCTAAGTCTAATTACATTTGGCACAGATACACGAGTTTTGATTAGCTGCACTGACATAGAGAGCAACACAGAATATAATCTTATTAACAGATAGGATCATACTTTTCAAAAGCATCTTAGAATTCATTTAAAAATACACTTTTATCAATTAAGAGAACAGTGCAATTTAGTTACTCCAGATGCTTGACAAGAACCCAGTAGAATCACATTAGACTTGAAGAGGAAATGCTACAGGGGTATAGTATAGATACCAGAGAAGTCTGTCTTAAGGACCATCACAAGCAGAGGTGCAACCAAATTTCCATGGAAGTCCTGCAGTAACTCATGTCCGCAGTACACAGGAATCCACTGCTTTTGGTCACATCATCATCAGCTGCGTAAGAATTCTGCTTGTGAGTACAATCTGACCAATCTAGGGCTGCCTGTGAATCACCACAAACCTGTACAAATACATCAATGGAACAAGACTGTCAACAGTTCCTTTTAAACAGCTGATGGCTGAAATACTCTACATTCCCTTTACCCACAAGGAATATTAATCCACCTTAGTTCTGAGTAAGGTTTGCAGAACTATGCAACTATTCTGAATATTCACAGTTTTCGGAGCAACCTCTGCAGAACAAAGAACCACAAATAACTTCTCCAAAAACTAGCACCACTTCCAAGAAGTCATGGATAATGAAGGTTAAGAGAAGATACAAAGGAAGACTCAACAGGCCACAAGGATTTCAATGGACAAGAAAAGATTCCAATTCTTGCCCCGTTTCCCCGCAATTCTTCAAAACCAAGCAGGTATTTTTTCTACCACCATAGATCAAGAAGAAAGATCACTATTTATCCCACATATCTTAAACTCAGCATTGTCTCTCCATGGGAAAGGTCTTGTTCAGTTTGGGCTAAAAGACCTCACTAGTTCTACAGCCTAGTGGCATCTGTCATTCTAGTCTAGACTTCAAGCCTTGGATTATCTCACTTCCCCCTATGACCTCCAGTTTCCTTGTTAGGACAGTGACACCAGTCTGTCAGCTATGGCAGGGACAGAAAGTAAGATCCTAGGCTCACTGTGGATTTAAAAGGATTAGAGAAAGAAAAGGTCTTGTTTAGAGGGAAAATTACTTATCATTTATATAGCAACACTTGATTTACACACTAATGTAACGTGCAACTGGCACTGCAAAGATGTCCTTACCAAGGTAAAAAGAAACCACAGTAAAACTCTGCAATTCACAAAGCATCACTTCTAACCATTGTATTTACTGATTTTACATCCCACATATATGCAGAAACACACTTAAAACTAAAATCACTATTCAAAATTGTCCAGTTTATTATGTTGAACACATGATGTTGCATAAAGAGCAGCAGCAAAAAAAGTCATGATGTCTTCCTATGGCATCTTAGCTATTATATCCTAAGTAGTAAAGAAACATTTTAAGAATTCTGTTAAGGATCAACAGAGACATAACCATATTATCTTGCTACCCACCTCCCACTCATTCTAGAAATGCAAATGCGCATTTAAAACATTGCATTTTTCTTGAAAAACAAATCTGATGCCTAGTCAATTAAAAGCCAATAAATACAACTCAAGACAAATCTGAGTATCAGCTATGGCTATGTTAAAAAATAATCAGGTTGCATCCAATCCTTTTTCAGAAACGTATTTACACATGACTGCACAGAAAATGAAGCACAGTATTCTGCAAGGCCAAAAAGTAGCCTATAAATATGCATGCACACTGCTGTCTGAGCCAATTATTACTTTACCCTTGTTAAGATGGAACAGTTTTGTTACAATATGACAGAGTCCTTCAGTTCTTGAAAGCCTCCTGTGAGCTGCATCTGTACACACAGACTCAGAGACAGACTGCTCCCTTTCCAGGAAACAAAGGAAGCAACAGTATTTGTATTGAAGGCACTGCCTCCAATAATTCAGCCTGCCCTCAGTCTCCCTGAATACACACCCAGCTTTAAAAAACACCAAAAGATTAAGAAATAACAGATTTGGCACACCTTATATAAGGCCCTAAAAACAAAAGCAGAAACCAGAACACAGTTGTAAAAAAATATAATTCAACCCATGGTTAAAAGGGATCACATAGGGCACTTTACTTACAGGTAACATCAACTCTTTTTTATTTTATTCTGACAGTTATAGAGGTATTTTCTCAGGAAAGCACATGATGTGCTAAGGCCTTTTGCTTCTTACAAAAAAAAAACATCATTTCCAAACTAGGAAAAACTGTCAGTGCTCTAAAAAAAGTGAAGTCAAAGCATCACAAACAGAATGCTAGTCAGGATGAGGCTGCAGCAGCTCAACAGGTCAGTCCTACTTGGAAGGACACAGAGGGACCGGATCCAACACAGTAGATTCTGTGAAGAAGTTTGTTTGAGAAGTTAACAAAAAAAAAAAAAAAAAAAAAAAAGGCATGAAAACAGAGAGCAGTGTCCCAGGCATCTGCCAAACCCACTCAGCTCTGGTCCCACTTTTTGCAATGGTACAGCTCCTCTAAGCACAGCCTGGCATCAGGAAACATGCTCATGTTTAACCTTTGTTTCCACAGTTTTTAAAAGGGATCTGACCAAGATAAAAAAAGCAAATCTACCCTTAGCTGCCCAGATGTGCAGCAGAGTGTGCCACTGCTATGCAGCAGGAAGGATACTCCCTTCCTGCCCCTGTCCTGATGGCCATCTTGTCAGGAAAAAGCATTTCACCGTGTTGAAATCTGCCGTCACTGCTGCCACATCTGCCTGTTGTAAAAGACCCAGAGAGTAGCCAGGACCCAGCAAGAGAAAGCTGGCAGAAGCACTCCTGATTTAGTCCGGGGGGAAATCAAGGACACAACCCAACCACAAACCTGGTGGCTCCTGCAGCCCAGGGCAAATGGACAAGAGCTGGAAACCTGGAGCAGAATTAAAACCCCAAACACACACACAATTTCAGGCACAAGGCAGGTTTTATAGAGCAGGCATCAACACAGCAGTCCTGACCTTTCCAGCAAGCCCACAGACACTGAGGAGCAGCAGCAGCTGACCCCCACTGCACCCCCACAAAGAAACTGCTTGGCAGGGCAGGGAACAGTCAGTTGCAAAAATCACATCTTCCTAACACTACGCAAAGACTTCAGAGGGTTGTTTTGTTTTCACTGGTTTATCTACTTTAAGAAGTCAGAGAGAAGACTACAAAGTTTTCAGTTAAGCATTAGGAACCATCAAGTTTAAACAGAAGTTATTAACACTGTGACAAAGTACTACTATTTTCTTACCTTCCCTTGGATAAAGCCACCTCTTTGGCACCTTTTTGTTCTTCAGTTTTCTATGGTTGTATTCATTTTCTTATTATCATATGCAGAGCCATTAGTAGCATTAGCTATGCACTATGCTCCGCTCTAGATAAAGATATTAAACTAGCCACACTGAATATTTCCTCAATTTCTCAATGAAAGCAGGAATTACCTACACAGCAAACTGAAAAGAACTTTGATATTTTAGACACTATAGCCAGCATTTTCACCCTTAATTATTTTAATAATCGTTTTTACGGGTCAAGAAATCCATGGAAATAAAATTCATGGAAATAAGTATTTATACTCTGTGCATGTGAAGGCATCCATAACCACACCTTTTTCAAACCTCTCCAATACTTTGGTTCTTATGTAGACTTTTAAGAAAGATTTTTTTTCTGGCTCTTTAACTAGCAGGATGGAAATTTAGTAAAACTAACCTTCAAAGTCACTTGCAATTGACAAAAAAAAAATTAAATACATAAGAAATAAGCCTATTCATCTTCATCAGCTGTTGGCACCATCATCATTTGTCTCATGGAAAAAAATAATCCAGAGGAGAATATATGTACTCGGGAAAGAGGTGGTGTGTTGTGGGTTTTTTTTGTTATACCATGAATACTAATGAAGCAAGAGCAGTTTACTTCTTTATAAAAATCTATTTCCATTCACATTCACCAATGAGCTCCTAGACTACCTATAAAGGTTTCATTTATTCTATCACACTGGAAGCCTCAGAAAACTAATTGTTTATTCAAGTCTATCTGCTCCATCCATGCTCAATTAGGTCTCACTTTTCCTTCAGTTACAGCAAAATTAAAAATAAAAATGCAAGCTGAAACATTCCAGGTTCCACTGGTCAGCGCCCTATAACACACCACTCTGAAAAACCATTGTTTCAAGCACAGCAAGAGCTTCTTGACCATAATGCAGCATTTGAGGGACCTTCTCAGCAACTTACAAAATTCCTATTCATTAACTTACTCCTCTGACTAATGGAAAACACATAGTGTATAGTAAGAATTGTGTTAAGAACTAGTAAGCAATGTTAAGTATAACAGGGCATTCCAGGCACAGCAATTCACAAGTAAATCATAAAAATGGGTGATATAATCTTCATACATAATAAATAAAAATTATTTTCAATTTGTTATTCTTTATTTAGACCACTAAAATATTAAATAATCCATTTTTCCACATAAATCTTCAAATTCAACATCACTTTTATTAGGAATAACATATAAAAGGAAAACACAACACATTTATGCCAAGCAGGTACAAAACAAAAGAGAGAAACCCATGATGAAATAAGCTTGGAGTAAAAGGTTCTCAGCATATAATGGAGCTGAAGTTGATCCATAAATCAATGCAAGATGAAAGCAAGATTATTTATGTGAATGGATTGTATTGTTAATTTACAGTCTGACTGAGAAATGAAACGTTTTACTTGATCAATGCACCACTGATGTGCATGTGTGAACTTGAGCACAAATTAGTAATAATTACCACTAGGTGTATCTTCTTGTATTTTTTAATTAAGCTTAACTAGCAGCAGAAGCACATCCAGAAAATGCAGGTTTTTCCTGAGTTTGCCTTTAACACGCTCCTAAGTTTTTAAATAATGCAGCCTCGCCACAAGAGACCTTGCAGACAAGGGCTTTTTGATCTCTTTCTTTCCCGTTCAGTGCTGAGAAAGGCAGCACACGCCGTTACCAAACAATAGCTACCATGAAAAACCCTTTTCCTGAACTCATATGAAAGTGAACTAGAATAAGGTATTTATTAGATAGCTTTACAGTTTTGCCCTCATCATCTAACACAGAATTCAGAGACTGGGATGCTTCTCCTTTAGCCTCACTAGCAAAATTAGCAGAAAAAATATCAGAAGGGTAAGAATATCTGAGCACAAGGATGCACAATCCAATTTGCATTTGGCAGAGATTTGTCGTTAAGGACAATACTCAAGAATCATGTTTGTAATTTTAAGTGCGTCCACTGTATTTCAAATCATCTCTAAGCTGCCATTTGTCAGTCTCAGACAATTTACCCAGGTCTATCATTACCAGGAGGGATTATTAACACTACTTGGCCTAAGAAAGATTTTTATTCTTTTTTAGCCAGATGACTTTAAATAGTACTGCAATTAGGAAAAACCATGAAGACCATGTGAGAATGTAACCAGACAGGTGACACTGGATCATTTTAAATACTCCACCCTTCTATTTAATTCTTTGTGTAATCTAAGCAAGTAACTGTGCATGCATTCTAAAGAGCCCCATTTTAAAACCTACACTTATTAAGGAGATTTACCCTTATTTGTCCTGTCTTTTTTATCCAGGCTTTTCCAGTTAAACAAGCAGCTATTTAGAACAATTATATTGATGGCTGAGAAAAGAAAAGAATTCTACTTAGATTTTTTAAAAATCTAAAAGATTTTTTTATCCTATATTAAGTCCCATTAGGCAAAGAAATAAGAGCAGAATGTATCATACATTTTATCTGAAAGAACAGACATTAGTATGTATGTGTAGGGAACCACAAAATAGACATGTAAAAAGTGTCCAAATCTAAACAACAACTGCATTCTTTACAAACTATTTAAAGCTGCTATGGTTTATTCACCCTCATACAGAAAATCTAAAATTAAAAGCAAAAGAAGATGTATGGCATTTAGAGATTTATTTATAGATCATATCACCTCAGAAATTTACACACAGGTCTTTTGAAGTTCAGTATGACTTAAAACTCTCTAAATTACAAGGATTAGTCGTACACTAATTTATAGCAGTTGATTGGTATCACCATGAATCTCATAAGTAATTTAATGGAAGTTTTGTTTCAATGTCTACATTGTAAGACTCAGCCC
Organism: Haemorhous mexicanus; assembly: GCF_027477595.1. Taxonomy (NCBI): domain Eukaryota; kingdom Metazoa; phylum Chordata; class Aves; order Passeriformes; family Fringillidae; genus Haemorhous; species Haemorhous mexicanus. The sequence continues at coordinate 68,289,671 of NC_082381.1, forward strand.
AGAAGCACTACAATATCTGCAAGATGGTTATAACCTTGAATGAGAAGAGTCTTATAACAAGATTTTCCTAAAGTAATCTGATTTAATAAAAAATAAAGTACAATCCGACCCATGATGTCTCACATTGTGTTAAGATCTTACTTCAACCTTCTTTGCACTTTCCACTAGCAAAGAAGGAGCACTGTCAAAAGAGGGACAACAACCACCTTCTGTTATCAAGGACTACTCGATATCTCTTGCTGGTAAGGCAGCTGCACTTTTAATAGACTTGTAAATCAGCTTTGTGCATATTCATTTCAAGTAAGCACCACACCTCATCCTGTACTCTCAGGGTTTCATCTTCTTATTCGAAATAATGAATCCCCACATCTTTCATAAAACAAAGTAAGTTGTCTACGTCAATGACAAAAATTTAAACCACACATAATCCTTTAATCTGTGTACAGTTACAGAGATTATCAACTAGAGCAATTCCAGACCAGTGGCTTCATAATACAGAAGCAATTTTACCATTTCAAAGTCTGAAAACAAACTAAATTTATTAGAAGGCAAAGATACTGCCTTTCCTGTGGTTTAGAAACTTGTCCGTTTAGAAACCCAAAGTTTCTAAAATACATAAAATGTTCATTTTTCAAATCATGCTCTTATTTTCAAGTACTGAAAGCCAGCACAAAGGATGAAAAGGCTAATTAAATCCTGAGATACAGAATTAAAGTTGTCTGGAAACCAACCATTTTTTCATTTAAACAGTTGACATGTTGTCACAAAACATGTCATACATACAAAGAAGGTCCAAGACAACTTCTTTCTTAAACTACAGTCTAATTTTTCAGGCTCTCTCAAGTACTAGAAGCAATCTGGAATAATCCAACAAGATATCAGGATCACTTTTTTAGTTCCACCTATACACAGAAACAGAATCTCCTTTAGATATATCTTTATCACCTACAGTACAGTTTCACTTCATTTTAGTTGGTTTCTTTGATTCTGATAGATAGCAGTAATTCACTAAACCATAGCCTGAAATTCAAATAAAACAATCTTGCCAAGCCATACTAAGGAGATTCCACTAGGTAAAACATGCCGGGCTAAAAGCTTTGAAATTTATGACTTATGTGACTGCATAACACTGTGGGAGTTAACCCAGTTTTTTAGTGATGTTCAACTGCTGTATTAACTGGACATCTTTAATACTAAATTTAAAAGTTATTTAAAAAAAGCTGTATTAACTGGACATCTTTAATACTAAATTTAAAAGTTATTTAACAAACTATTTCACAAAAAAGAGAAGCATTAAATCATCTTAAGCTAATATTAAGGTTATTATTACTATATTTTACTTTATTTCAATTACTAAACCATTCTTACCTCAACACGTGTTTTACTTTTCTCCAATTCTCCCCCCAGTCCCAGTGGGAAAGTGTGAAGTGAGTGAGCAGCTGTGTGGTACTCAGTGATCAGCTGGGGTTAAACCATGAGTGATGCATACCCCACTTGGAATTTAGCGTAAAAACACAGGTAAAGCACAGCAGCTGGGATACATAAATTGGTTTCTTAGCCACCTCATCTTTATTTTCATAGCAACTTCAAAAAATTATTGATAACAATAAGTAGTTTATGGACAAGAGGGCAAGCAACTTTGAATCTCAAATTTGAACTTCAGCAATCACTAAGCTTCCTCTGGCTAGCATTTGGATGTTATCTTACCTATCTGGAAAAGACCAACCATATTTTGCATGATGATGATGATGACAATGATAATGTTTAAGTATCTAATTGATTTGGCAGAATATAGCTTTAACATTTGGTTTTGTGAAGACTACAAGCATCAAATCAATCACCAGCATACCTTATCAAAGTCACTCAGGAGGGAGTAATGCTATGCAATATTTCTGCAGCACATTCCTCCCCAGGAAGGTCAATATCAAACACTTCAAAGCCCTTTGTCTGAATCCCAAATATAACACAAACCAAGGTATCCAGACCTCAATTAGGACTACTGCCTCCACAGTCCTTTCCAATCCAGGAAACATAGGATCCAGAATTCTTTCCTTTAACAAGTAAACACTGAGCTGTCCAAAGACAATGAAATCAGTAACCTTCCAACAAAGAAAATGGATAGAAAATATATACATGCCTGCTCTTATTTTATAACATCATGTAGGAACTAGAGCAAATAGCATATCTGTTTAATAAGAAATGCAATCACTCTAAATTATCCTTTATGTTCTGGCTGTTAACTTAAATTCCCAAGCTGTTCTCTCCCTCGTAATACTACTGCTTCATCTATTTTTGCAGATGCAAAGGTGCTGAACTATATGCATGCAACAAGATTTAGGGTGCTGCACCACATTTGTTCACGCCCCATATAAAGACTATCAATTAAACTGTCTTTCCTACAGTCTCACCTCTTACACTGCCAGCATACCAGGAGGTCACACAAGAATAACATGAAACAATGGACTCTCCATGAATAACTGCTGAAGAATGTGAAGGACTGTAAATCTATTCCAGGCTACTACCATGCTGTAGTTTCAAACACACATTATAGCCTCGTTAAGAAATACAGTGCTGTTAGAAATCCTGACTCAAGCAGCAAACCAAAACTAACATATATATTTTCTCTGTAACAGCATTTCACAAAAATAGTAATCTTTAGAAATTCCTAAAATCTTAGTTCAGTCTGCTGGTTAGGATTTTCCATACTCATTCCTTCCCCAAAGTGGCAGGCAGGGGAAAAACTTCCCAGGTGCCTGGAGGAAGAAAAGAGGAATCAGAAAGAAGAGCATCCTTTACCTGCATGCCTGACTCAAGCTCATCTGTCTCCCTTTACAAGCATCTCAGCTTCAGTCAGGACTCACTATTACATCCATGTTCTTTGGCACATTTCTTCACTAGTAGCTGCTATGCTGCCACAGTGAAAGCTACTTCCCCTAACTGCAGAAGTTAAATTAATTTACAAGTCTAAGTACAAGAAAAGAAGCAGCTCAAGGCCACTGTTAGGCAAAGAAGAATCAAGAATGAAGCAATGCAAACCTCCTAATGTTTAATAATTTTTTATACTTTCATATTACCATTTGAGTCTTCATTGTTCTCTAGTTTGTATTGCAGATATGCTTCTCTTTACTGCTCTCATAAGATGACTGGCACTGCCGGGTGTTTTATCTCCAGAACAATGACCTCGGGGTATGCAGCTCATTATGCACTGCCTGTAAACCACTTATCTTTAGAATTAAGCATAAAACAGAAATCTGATCTCAGATTTCTGTCTCATTCTCCTCATTTAGTTAAGGTTCTGGAAATATTCTAGAACGCACTGTTGAAATGCAGATGTTCAACCTTTGAGGCTGCAGTCCCTGCCAGCCAACAGATGGATGTGTGTCCTCACAACAGCAGTATGTGTAGTTAGCATCACTACTAAGACAATGGTCCTCTAAGACAGCCAACAGTCCAATCACAAAAGTGTTGATGTGGACAGAAAAATCTCAAAGTGCCTGATCAGCAAAATGTCTGCATTAAATTCAGGACTATAACCTTTCTTAAACTCAGAGCTTGAGGGCCTTAAGACTATCTCAGTCAATAAAATTCTCCTCTTCCTCTATCTAAACGACAACTGGCCAAACAGCAGCAAGCTCTTCCCACTGGTTCCATCTTGGAAAGCCATCTAACTACAGAAAAGGAAAGGATTTCAGTTTCTCCAGACCAGATGAAAGAGTAAAGAAAAACAGGCAATTGGACATGAGCCTATTGGACCTTACCAGTCGCTGAGCCTCTACATGCTCCCTAAGTCACTGAACAATTTACCACAACAGAGGTTAATAGATAAAGGCAGACCTTTCCCTCCCTTGTAACTGTCTCACAGCAAAGCAGCAAAACCAAGCCCAGACAGTACACTGACTGGACAGCTGCATCCCCCCAAGATATACAGATTTGAAGGAACAAAAGAAACAAAGGATAAAATGCTCAGCGTACCCACTCATTTCCTACTCTCATTTTAAGCCAGTATTTCACATTGGGGTAAGTGCTGCATTGTATGATGTGTCAAAAAGGCAGCTCAAAGAGCCACATATTCATCCCCAGGCTACGGATTACAGTAGACTCTGTTCCACCAGATCTTTGCAGTACCTCTCCGCAGTCCTCCCCAAAAAAAAACATGTAGTGCAAACAGAAGGGAGACAGCAGTACTGCTACCAGGTCCTACCTCAACATCTCACTAAGAGTCTTCAGAACATTATGTAAGGGAAAATTCAGATCACAGTAGGTAGAAGATAATCCTTAAGTTTGGTGCCAAATATAATGAGGGGGTTTGGTACATGAAAAAAAGACCCTTAAAATTCAACAAGGCTCTTTTCCCACATCTTGAAGGCATGTCTTTCATACTTTCATTGTCAAAGTCCTAAACCCAAGTCAGAAGAAATTTGCAAGGTTTTAGAAAAAAATATTGTTTCTTAAATTTTACTCTTATCAATTTTTGGAGAGTTCCCCTGATGTTCTACTAGGGAAGAAGAACTGTTGCACTTTCATATTCCAAGACAGCTGAAGACAGCCTGCCATTTAGACAGCAAATTCCATGGGCACTCTCCCTCCTAGGTTCACAGCAGTTTAAAGGCCCCAACATTTATAGCTTCATTTATTAAGAAACCGCTCAGCCAGTATTTTGAGATATGCCATGAGGCATACAAAGATCAACTCTCTGAACAGACCAAGCTTTACTGTTAGGGATTCCACCAACCAAAAAGCACAGTACACTTTGAGAGCTTTTTTAACTTCACATTATAGTCAAGAAAAGAAAAATCATATTGATCAAGTGTGCTGGTCTACTAACATGACCTCATGTTTGTTTCACTATCATACAGGCTTAAGTAGAGCCAATGGTTTACCTCTACATATTCAGAGACCAGAAATAAACTTTAGTTAGCATAGAAATACAACAAATGACCATTGCCAAGCCATGGTCCAAACATGGTGAAAACTGAAGATCAGTATTCTATCTTGTAGCTGTGAAGTGCAAACATAAAAGTCTTATAAATCATCTTTAAATATTAAGACTCAACTTTTTCATTAAATTCTTTGATCCCTCTTTTATAGTTTTGAAACACTGTATTTATGCAACCAGAGTCAACCCTTTTTGGGGAAGATCTCCCTGTCTCTCTCTCTCTTGCCTTATGAAAAATGAATTCCCCAACAGGTCCTATCCTAGCAGCCTGCCTGAAAGAGCAGAGAAGCTGAAAGCTCTTTCGCTATCAACTGCAAGCTCATTCATGAGTCAGGCTGTTTGCTTTCCAGGTAAGTATGAACCTGCTGACTTCAACCCCTGCTCAAAAATCTTAAGAGAGGAAAGCCCATGTCATCCAGATGACACAAAGCTCCTGAAATCCGTATACAGAAGCCCATACTGCAGACAATTTAACATGGTGCCCAGAAACTTATCATAATAGGCCACTAAAGCATCACTACCTCAAAACAACACTACCCATTTATCATCAGGACCCTAACTCATAAAATAAGGTACCCAGGCCTTACCATTTGATTTCAGTCAGATTCAGTTTAAAAAAAAATTGGACAAGCAAATACCTAGGAATTGTATGGACCTTATGCCAACATTTTTAAACAACAGGACCACTACAATTGCCTGAGCTTAGCGTCACAGTTACTAGCTCACACAGCACTGCTGGAGTTACAAAGGTGGTTTACAGCTCATAATCATGACTCTTGCATTCATCACCTTTTGTGCTAACAGCCAACACACTGAAATGTGCTGCCACACTGGGCAGGGCAAGCACCCAAAGAGAAACAAAGCATCTACGACACAAAGAAATGGTCCTTATGAGAGAGGATTTTCTTCCAGCCTTCAAAACCCTTCTCCCTTTATGCTGCAAAGAGCTGGAATTCTTTGACCATAACTCAAAGGTTTGAATGTAGTTGAACAAAATTAAATAGCCAACATGGAAGACCTGAAATCCCAAGGTGAAAGGATTCTAATATAGATCTAAAAACTTACAAATATATTTTCCCTATACTAGAAATCAATTTGGTATCGAAGCCTCAAGCAAACAAAAAAAAAAATTACACATTGCTCTCAGAATCAAGTAACATTTGCTCAAGAAATTATATCCTGATGTCTTACGCAAAAAGATGGAAGATTAGCCCAGAAAGTATTATTTTTAAATCTTAAAAAAAAGCCTGTACCCTTGTTGATGCGCAACATAAAGCAGAATTAAGCAGAGAAATATTTTTCATTCTACTACATTCAGTATTTTTCTTCTACTTCAATCAGTATTTCCTTGTTTCAGATCAAAGTCAAAGAAGAAACACAGCCCCTGGAAGCAGTTAATTTGCATACACACTGAAAAAGATAATCATTTACATCATAAACTCCCTAAAAATGGCCTAGATTTGTGCATGATGCTTAAGTACCTTTAGCATATCTTCACTATTACATCATCTGATCTGAATTTTAATCGTGGAAATGGTAAAATTATTCATTATTTGAAAACATGGCCACACTTGCAGATTAATGCACTTAGTTAATCATCCCCTACCTATTCCCTCAGACATACACATACACACACACACATATACACACATATGTAGCTGTGTGTATACAGATGGATAGATAGATAGATAGATAGATAGATAGATAGATAGATAGACAGACAGACAGACAGATAGACAGACGGATGGATCGATCCTGGGCAAAAGTGGCCATTCTGTTGTGGGAAGAAGGAATGGGGAAGGGGCAGGGGTTAGCTGTATAAAATTTTACTTATAAATGTATACACCTCAAATACATAGTAACACATACAGAGCCAGAATGGGTTAAGATAAAAAAAAGGAAAAATACACCTTTGCAGATCACGTAAGACAGTGACTCAGAGAGAGAGAGCAGGTTTCCAATCACTGTTACTAGCACAACTGAAGCTAATGTGCATCTAGGGGATATGTTTTCCTTTGCATTTCCCATTCTATAACATTACGGATTTATAAAAGCAGAATCCCAGAAAGAAAGATCAATGTATGACAGTTCTCTTTGATCTCTGGGTTTACTTACTTCTGCAAGTGAGATCAGATGTTAAAAGCCACAGGAATTTACCACTTTGAAGTATTTTAACTTTTCATTAACTGGAACAGTAGTACCCGATTACCAGACAAATTTAGGAGCTAGAGCTTATTTTATTTTTGCAGACTTAAGCTTGTTGCCCAACTAATAGGAAATCCAGTACTTAATTTAATTTTCAGGAACGTGATTTCTTAGTACTGTTGGAGCTGTGGGAAAGAAAAGGATATTTTAAGATAGTTGACCTGTTTTGCTCTGGAATGAACACAGCAACATCCCCACTCAAATTCCAAGAAAACCCACTAAGAGATAAATATATTTTTCTTTTCATGTTTATTCAGCTGACAAGCATGACCCTGAGCACTGATCAAATTAATAAAGGCCACTTTACCCTTTCTCAAACAAATTAAGATTTTCTAACGATTACAGGAAAGAAAGATGGAACTGTTTAGTCTGAGTAAAAAAGGTGGGTTTTAACACTGGTATTTTTTAAGGTCCTTAAAATAACAACAAAGGATAAATACAGTGGAAGCGCCTAACAAATGTGCAACTTTTTTAAAACAATTAATCTGAAAGTAGATCTATTACTTTGTAGATGATATGGTATGAACTCAGTTTCCTGAATGGAAAATACACATTTATATCATGTATATTTTTGAATATTTATTTTAAATATGTAAAGTGTGACTTGAAGCCAAAATATTATAAAGTTGCATTTTTTATCATTGTTTAGCACTTTGGAGGCATTCTATGTATGATTTATTATTTTTATGTAAGATTTCATGACAGTATCCAGAATTGGCATGATGGCAGAAAAAGCTAAAAATTGAAAATTAACAACTACACTCTGGATAAAAAAGCTTTCTCTAAGAAAGGAAATACAAGAACTTCACTGGATAACTACTAATCCGGACAAGAAGGCAGGAAGGTTTTTGTTTCCTTCCTTTTTGGGGAAAAATATTGGAAATCCAAAGAATGAGAAAATTACTTGCCATGTTGTTTTTTTAAATAACTTTAACAATTTTAATAACTTTAGTAATTATTTGCTATGTTGTTTTTTAAGTAAGTAGTGCTATAGTTCTGGTCTCAGACTGTTTCATTTTGCGTGCACAGACTGAGGGGGAAGAGAAAGAATCACCAATGAAATATATGTGCTTAGATTGGTAACCAGAGAAACAAAATAAAACAAAATAAAACAAAACAAAGAAACAAACAACATAGTACCATAGTAGTTCTCTTTTCTGATTTGCTTATGAAAACAATCCACACACTACAGGACTGCAAGATAAAACTGCAACACTGACAGCACTAGTGACACAAGGACGAATTAGGGGAGTATGGCACCACTAAGAACATCTACCAAGAAATAGCTGCACAACAACAGACAAATTATTATTAAATTGCCTGCCTATTTATACTTAGTTTCTAATTCTGTCCATCTAATTTCAATGTAATAAATTTATCAAATACAATCCAAGATTTCAGTTTTATCATCTGGACACCCACACACATGCTAAGGAAAGGAACCCACTTCATTTTAAATTGGTCATTTCTTTACTACCAAAACCAAATTTTTTCATCAGATAAAATCTTACTGTTTATTAAATTTACTTTCTCCATGAAGAAGTTGGATCCAAAGCAATGGAGCCTCCTAGGACGGAATAAGGAAATGCAGTACTAACAGGTTTCCAGAAAGAAAGCCTGCTGACTCACACAGGATGAGCTTGAAAACAAAGCACCAGCTCATGGAAGAAGGAACTTTCTTGACCAAAAGAGAGAAAACCGCTGTGACACTGAAGGGCTTAACTAGAGTATCAAACTGCAAAGAAGCAGTAACTGAACTCTGAAAAATCCTGAAATTCCCAGAAAAACAAAAAAAGCCAAAGAGATATCAGGAAAAGCATATAACAAAAGTCATGACAAGAGCAGGAATATTTACCTGGGGAGCTTCTACTAGAGGCAGCATGGGGAATCCAGCTGAAGTAACAAAAAGTGGCAAGAGGCTCTGTTTGCATGAAAACACAGGGGTAGTATCAAAGCATATGACAATGAGTTATCGAAATTTGTGTAGTTTAACCCTAGAAACACAACCCTGCTTTACAGATGTCTCCTAATACATGTCAAGCCCATGTGCACTCACCAAAAACCAGAAGTGGTAAGACACGCATCTCCATGTGCCAAGGGCACTGCTTTTCCCAGATTCTGACCATTTGGCCACTGACTGATTTTCAAATACCTACATCATTAACAAACAAACAGGACTATAATTACATCCAAGCTTTTAAGTAATGGCCACAAAGAATGCATAATTAGGTATTCCTTACATGCACCTATGATGTTTCCATTTTCTGAAGTCTTTATATACCACAATTACGTCTTGGGGAAAGTCCATTTTGTTCCCAGAGTCTCAAAAGAATAACAAGTGTAATTCATTATATATCATGGCTGTATTACTTAAAATAATTTATTTCCATTTTCGGAATGGTGATCAGGTAGTACAGACTAAAATATCAGTTGTTCTCCTGTGTTACAAAACTGTCCTTCCCAAGTTACTGTGAAGTCTAAGAGAAAATACCATCTTTTCCTGCCACACCTTCAGAAGCAGAGGGTGAGGTGGTAAGGAAGACCAAAACCTTTCTGCATGGATTATTTCTTCACCCCAACTTTGTCCTCTTCCTATTATTCATAAGAAAATCTGCATTTCCAGCCTGTGTCAAATAAAGGAAACATAAAGGCAGCATGGTTGATGTGGCATAAGAAAGGCAGAGCAGTGACAGCAGCAGGAAAAGACAAAATTACAAAGTTTAAAAAATAAACAAAAGGAAAAAAAATCAGGTCAGGAAGTAAGTCTCAGTCATCTGGCCCTGCCTTCTACTCCCACATCTTTGCCATCACTCAACCACAGCGCAGCAAAAGCAATTATCAAAAAAAAACCCACTCAAGACTGACTCAATTAAAATTGCCCATTGCCTTTCCTAGATACATCTAAATGACCCCTTAAGCAGAGAAATTTTTGAAGCTTCTGTGAACCATCTCCCCTAGGGCAATTTCCCAGCACACAGTACAGTTCAGCCATAGCGAAGCGCTCCACCAGCCCCTGTTCCACAGCCAGGGCTGGAGGGAGTGATGAGGGAGCCCTCCTCTGTCCACAGAACCATCACAGTGGCACTTCGTAGTGAAACAAGGCTTGGGATAGCGATGTGGGCTAACTTCAAATACACCATGCAAAACTTGCAAGTGACCAGGCAACTACAGCATGACGAATGTTTTGTTTTGAAGCTTAGCTGAGAGGAGATACCATGGACAAGCACCTTTCCAGGCAGACCCCCACCCACTGCTTACCGTTTTATAACAGCTTTTCAATTTGAAAGTAGTTCTTCCAAACACACATTTAGGACAAAACTGAAATAACCACTGAAAATGTCAAAATTTTCCTCATGACAAAAACTGAAAGTGCACCCTCTTCCTAAGTGCTGATGATTAACTTCTTACCAAGATGGCTTCTAGAACAGCTATGGCAACATCTCAAATTGCTTACCTCTCATGGCAGACTCCTGTAAACAAAGTGACAGGAGCAATAACCTTGGTTTTGATTTTCTGGGGTTTTCTTTTGTTTGACTTTCTGTGTTGCTGGGTTTTGCTGTTTTGGGGGTTTGGGAGGGGAATGAGAGTTGTTGGGTTTTGGGGCAGCAGGAACGGTTTGGGGTTTGGGGGGCTTTTCTTTGCTTTTTCTTCTGTAAAAGAGCAAAGCAGGAAGGAAGGAAATAAACTCACAAAGTGAAGGTCAGCATGTCTGTAAGGAAAAAAATCCTTGGTTTGATCAAAGAAAGCACTAAAAGTTAACACAACTGCTCCACTAAAGGCTTTTTAAACTCTTTGGTTACATACTATTTATTCAGACATCAACTACTTGTAAACAGACTGCTTCAGGCTAATCAGGAATGTTCCTTGATGTTAGCTAGTGACCCACTGTATCACCCTTTGCTAGTCTGTTTATTTTACAGAACAGAGATGCAGAATAAAAGAGATGAGAAAAACATTTACTTCAAGTCATGGATTTTGTCTACATTGACTGAATCATTAGGAAAGGAATTTGCAAGACCTTTCTTACTCAATAACGCCCTAAAAAAATCAAGAAAATGTGGTACAAAGATAATACAGGCGATGTTCAGTAATTTTGTTTTTCTCCTTTCATGCAGCATTTATAAGTTTCCCATAAAGACAATGATCATGCTTAATGACAGATAATTTGAGTTCTTTGAAGACACATAACCTTCTCCAGAAATACTACATTACTTAGCAGCGTTACTCAAGATGGAAAGCAAGACCTAAAAACACAAGTAGAACACATGACATGCTTGCAGCCAAGACAAAACAATACCTTCTGAAACAAAAATAGTTCGAAGCTAGCTGCACTTTTACAAGTGAATTTATTCCTTAACAGACCCTGAGTGTGTCATGTTTTAAAAAAATCCACTGACAGTTCAGCTTATGAACACTATAAAACATCCAGGTAATTTCATTAGTATACTGGAAAGACAACAAGCTTGTCTGCATTTCTGCTTAGCAGAACCCACTATTTTCCTAGAATTTACTACTAAGGTGTCACATGAATGATGTGGATTTATCAGATGCAGCTTCCCAGCTCTCTTGAGTTCCAATCACAATAATGAAATACTTTCTGTTCTCTCTGATATATAACAAACTATGGCAAAATCAAAACATAAAACTATTATGAGAAATATCAAATCAATACTCTGATTCAACTGATATTTGCTTTTAATCACATACACAATTTGAAAGCCAACATGGGGAATGGTATGAAAATGCAGATATTACAACATGAAAATTAATGAAAATTGACTTCTCCCCTCATAAGATTTGAATAATCAAGCTGACTTCAAGCACAAGTTATTTGTCAGTATTCCAGGGCAAAGAATTGGAGTTTTTTACAAAAATCTCAGATGTTATAGTCCAATGTCTCTTGCAACTTTTTATCAACTCTATAACAAAGCAGCAGAAGTTTTTTCTCTTTTTTTTTTAATTAAATAATTGTAATTGTCAGCAATGTAAGTGTAACTAATACTTTAATAATGTCTTTGGTATTCCTTCCACCAATGCAACAGAACTCAAATATTTAAAATTGCACAAGTGAATTTTCTTTATCTCATAAAATTATTATTTTTTACCAGGAGGACTACCACCAAAATATTTCTAAAATTTGACTGCAAAAAATAAAAATGCAATATATGCAAATTAATCAATACCCTAATTAATGAAAAAAGGAAGTATTCTCTGGTTAGATTTTATGTCCTTTAACTGTAAGCCCTTAAAAGCAAGTTTATTATGCATTATTAAATACTGAGAGCAAATCTTACAAAATCACAGAATTACCTAGGTTGGAAAATACCTTTGAGATCATCAAGTCCAATCTATGACCCTAACACCACCTTGTTAACTTGACTATGGCACTAAAGTGCCACATCCAATCTTTTTTTAAACACTCCCAGGCATGGTGACACCACCATCACCTCCCTGGGAAGCCCATTCCAATGCCCAGTCTCTCTTTCTATCAAGAACTACTCTCTGATGTCTAACCTAAACCTCCCTTGAAGCACCTTAAGACTGGCTCCTCTTGTCCTGTGCTGGTGGCTTGGGAGAAGATACCAACCCCCACCTGGTTACAGCCTCCTTTCCAGCAGGTGTACGGAGTCATAAGGTCTCCCCTGAGCCTCCTTTTCTCCAGGACAAACAATCCCAGCTCCCTCAGCCGCTCCTCACAGGACTTGTGCTCCAGACCTTTCACCAGCCTTGCTGCCCTTCACTGGTCATGCTCCAGCACCTCAACATTCTCCCTACAAACTGAGGGGCCCAGAACTGAACACAGGATTCCAGGTGTGACCCCACCAGTGCTCAGTACAGGGAGACAATCCCTCCCTGCTCCTGCTGGCCACACCATTGCTGATCCAGGCCAGGATGCCATTGGCCTTCTTGGCCACCTGGGCACACCCTGGCTCATGTTCAGCTGCTGTCACCAGCACCCCCAGGTCCCTTTCTGCCTGGCCCCTGTCCAGCCACTCTGTCCCCAGCCTGCAGCACTGCAGGGGATTGCTGGGGCTGAAGTGCAGGGCCTGGCACTTGGTCTTGTTAAAGCTCAAATTGTTGGACTCGGCCCATCTATCCAGCCTGTCCAGGTCTCTCTGTAGAGCCCTCCTACCCTCCAGCAGACCAACTCTCACACCCTGCTTGGTGTCATCTGCTAATTTGCTGTGGCAGACTCAATCCCACTCATTCAGATAATTAGAAAATATATTAAACAGGACTGGGCACAACACAGATCCCTGTGGTACTCCGCTGGTGACTGGAAACCCACTGGATGCAGCAACATTCACAGCAACATTCACTAACACTCTCTGGGCCTGGCCATCCAGACACTTCCTAACCCAGTGAAGAGTGCTCCGGTCCAAGCCCTGGGCTGATAGCCTCTCCAGCAGAATGCTGCAGTAGAAAGTATCAAAGCCTTTGCCAAAGTCCAGGTAGACAATATCCACATCCTTCCTTGCATCTTACCAGGCAGGTCATCTGATCATAAAATGAGATCAGGTTAGGTCAGGCAGAACCTGCCCCTCCTAAACCCTTGCTGGCTGTGTCTGATCCCTTGCAGCTGTCCTGTAGGTACAGACAAGGCACCTCAAAATGATCTGTTCCACAACTTTGCTGGACACTGAGGTCAGGCTGACTGGCCTGCATTTCCCCAGATCCTTCTTCCAGCCCCTCTTATGTATAGGTGTCACAGTGTCCAACTTTCAGTCATCCCTAACCCTCCCTTGTTAGCCAGGACTCATACTAACTAGATGGTGGAGAGAGGCTTGATAAGCTCTTCTGCCACCTCCCTCACTACCCTTGGGTGGATCCCAGATGAAACTTGACAGGTCATTTAGATACTTGTAAGTATAGATTGGCATTAAAAGGCTATCACAAAGCAGAATAAATCCAACCATAACAAAGGGGGCACATGCTAGAGACAGAGATTCATTTGAAGTCATGAAGCCACCTGCACCAGTCTGTGGAATCCCTTAGGAAACATTCACCAGAAGCACCCAAGATTATTTTAAATTTAAAACCAGTCATGATTAACAAGCAAACATTTGCTGCTGCACACCTCTGCTCTGTACAACCAGCAACACTTCCAGAGTATCACTCCTGCTTATGAAAGACACCCTGCAATGAGGCTAGGATCAAGATGTGTAAATGAAAGAAGTCAAAGGACCCTACCGGTATAGAAGTCACACTTAGGAGAAAAAGCTAATATATAATCATCTCAACTTTGTTACAGCCTACTAAGAATCAACATGGTTTAACTCAGATCTCTTTTTGCTGTTTTTAACATAAGCAACTTTGCTTTTCTTGCAGTATATTACCATAGGTGAGAAGTTGATTTTCTTCTAAAAACAAACAGATAAAATATTTCTTAATACTGAATAGTATTCACTCCCTGATTAGTATAGCTTTTCTGGAAAAAGAACCAATTGTCTTATGAGAATTCTGTCAGAAAGAGCAATGCATGGCAGCAACATGTATCTTCTCACCAAAACAGGAAATTCTGCAAGCTGACATTTAGAAACAAATATTATTTTTCCTCTATAGAGTCTGGCAAATAGCCATAACATGACTCATACTGATACCGATGCATCCAATTATAGAACACAAACTAGTAGGAAAAAGTAAACCAAAAGTAAACCAAATCAACTCCAGTAATATGTGTACCATGCAATGAAGGACTTTTTCTTGTTCTTGCATATTTTATTGTAAGGGGTGTGGAAGGGGGTGACAAATCAAGGCACTCTAGAAGGAACAGATTCACTTTCCATTCTTTGTGACTGAGTAAGAATTACAACTCTCTCCATTTATATTTAATTACTCAATTTTTGCTGTACACACAATCTACTATGCTATTTTGCACCACACGTTGAAGCTAAGTATTTGATTTCTGACAAGGTTTGACAATGTTTTGTAAGGACTGGTATCCGTTTTACACAAACCAACTAAATAATATTTTCTTTATCTTGAGTTGCTTCATTTTTTTTCTGGTTTTTAGTCCCAAGTTTTAGAGCCCCAAAATGTTAAATTTCTCAGGAATGGTAATTAGCCATTGGTAATTTTTGCTCATGTAAAATAAAAATGTATAAAGAAGGGACTTTTAAATAATTAAACTCCCTTCCTCAGCAATAAAAGAAATAACTGATTCCCAAATATATTTAATTGAACCTACTGCTGTTTCAAATTCAATTTTTCTTTAATTGGTAACTGTAGTACATGTGAATTATTAACCAGCAATCCCCAAGAACAGGATATAAAATAAAAAGAGAAAAGGCTTCCAATGTAGCTGGAAGATAAACTTGCTTTTTTCAAGACACTCTATAGAATTCTCCTGCTGTGCTGCTTTTTTTATTACCATCTACCTGAAGTACTGCTGGAAGGTTTCCTCTAAGGAGCCCAAGAAATCAGCTTGAGGATGACGGTATTACGGGACTTGCCTTCTCTGAAATGTTAAAAGATTTTTAGAAGGGCTACAGGCACAAGAATCTGCACTGTGACTTCTAAAGAAGCTCAAGAGTAAGCGAGAAGTTTTTAGAGGCACCTCCTCTAACATGTAATTGTGCAGCCAAGAGCTGTTTCCCCATTAACCCATTAAGACAAGACAAGAATGAGTCAGAGATAATTCCAAGAAGCCACATGGAAAACATGGAAAACACCAGCTGTGCAAAGCACATAGTATGTCTGCCTATGCAACACTCTAGAACAGCAAGCGACAACTATTCCATGACATTTTTATGTTATGTTCTTAAGATGTCTACAGTTATTTCAACTTTCCTGCATTTAAACAAGGCTATTACCACACTCACCAGCAAAATTATGTTAACTGCAGTCAGCACTATAGGCATTCAATGCTCTTCCATATCTGATGCTGATCATTATTTACCCAGAAATGCTGATGAATAGAAACCCTACTTTGGCAGTTGCCAGCCCTTGCTTCAGAAATACACCGGCCTTCTTTGTACAGCCTGAACACCAAGTGACTCAGGAACTTCTCACACCACTAGGGCATTTTTTATTTCTGTTTTTCAAACTGAAGTCCACTGGATAAGAGGAGCTGGCACTTCAGCTCTGATGTCTGTGGATCACTTCAGCTGAGATTGCAAAAGTCTACGAAGAACATGTAAAAAGGAGGTTAGTGGCAAAAGGACTGCTCCATAGGTCCAAAATACCTTAACTATCCTAACACAACACGCAGAACTCTACCCTGTTCCCAGAAAGGTGTTTCTTCTGTTCTTTGGAAGAGTTCCCCAGGCAAAGAAATGCACACATAAGAAAAGCTGAGTCCTAGACATATGCAAAGCTTACTGTTCATCTCCTCACCAAACACGCATCCTCAGAACATCAATATATCCTCTAAGCAGCAGTACTACCAGTACCTTCTACTGCTGCCATTATAGTTCATCAGCAGTTCAATTGGTTAACACTGCATACCACACCAAAGAAGGTATGACATATGGTACTACACGACAATGTGAACAGAAATATGCTTTTTCCTAGCTCTTCATTTAAAAATCATGCAGGAAAACTGTAGTAAAAAGACAAAAAGCAGAAGCAAAGCAGGCTTTGCTCAGAAGAGGTTTATCACCTGCAGGAGAGGGCTCACAACTGCTTCCCAGAGAGACTTGGGAGCTGTTGCATTAAGCTGAAGCACTACAAATGTGCTGTGCTAAGAGAGCTGCCTACTGGGGGGGAACCCAAAACTCAGCACTGGTCCAGCCAGGCACCAAAGGCAACCAAAATAGTTGACAGCATTCCCAGCAAGCAGAGCAGCAGAAAGAAACAAGGCAGTGTCTGGGCAAGAGGCACAGCATGAAATCACACTTGACGAACACCCACCCCCGGCACAGAAGAAAGTACCCACCATGCTCATATCTATTTTTAAAAAATACTTCTCCTAATAAGGAGGAGAAAGAAGCATAGTCATCCTGCATATCAAGTGAAAACATTTTTAATTAGATAAAATGCTGAAATGTTTAAGTTCAAGACATCAAATTGGCTTCCTATCTTAAGCAGCAAGTTTCCTGTGAGGAGATGCCTCTTCCTTTCTTATTTCCTCTGAGAAATGTTCCTCAGCTTCTACTTAAAGCAACAGGAAATTGTTGAATATTTAGATACATCTTATCTAACTATTTTTGCTAGTTCAGATTGGACACAATTATGTAGGAATGCAGCAGTTACTGATGTACCACCAGAGAGCACTAACCCAGGGAAGTTGTGCAGCAGCAGCCCTTTTTAGTCAACAACGGAACAGAGCAAATGATTTGATTAGTCATTAGTTAATAAAACAACCATGTGAACACATGGCCCCACAAGCATAGTACTCAAAAAGAGTTAGAGTACTATGCTTGTAGGAGCCTGTTAAGAGAGTTAGGAGCCTATTCCCACACCTCACCTCTCCAAAAATAGATGGCAAGTTTGAATGTCACTATGATCCCTCTTACAGGTCTTCTGTGTGGACACAGAAGACAATGGCATATGAACCTGGGAGGGCAAGGACAGGACAGTCAATGCAGTGCCTTTAAGAAGAGTGACAGGCTCTAAAACTGCTCTACTTCAAATAGAACTTTGGCAATTCAATTACAGAAGTGTCATTTGACTTTAAATGTAGAGGCATCCTCCAGTACAGAAGAAAATCACTTTATGTTTGACAGTAAAAAGCCACTCCACTGGAGAGTTTTGAATTTGGAAGAGAAAAGAAATATAATGAAAGCATGGCCACTCCACAGGAGACTGAACCTACTTTTTCCATTCAAGAAACTACAATGTGATTTCTGAAGTTCTGAGTAACAGGGAAAAAAGGATGTCTTCTGAGGGCAAATTCTTCAAACTCACATATCTAAGCTTTTGATATGACTCCACATTCAGCTATAATCAGCACTAATATTTTATAGAGAATTAAATTTATACAGACTAATTTCTAGTCTTTTCTAAGGATGAAAATGGAGTTACAGTTTTTCCTTTGCATAATGCTCATGTAGGATAATATTTCTAAAGGGACAGTTTTCACTATAATTGACAAACCCATGAAGCCTTGTAACCATCCTTTTACAGAATGTACAGATATATACTTTAAAGCCAAAAAAGAAAAAAAAAAAAGGCATCTACACATGTGAATCAGAGTGTCATTTTCTAGAGTGAATCACCGTGTTACAAAATTGCAACCAAATGTTTTCCTGAAATTATATCATCAGGTAGGGATTACACACTGGTCACTTAAGTACCTTTCATCTTAATTTTATAATCCTTGAGGGATACATGGGTAAAACCCTAACAACATCCTGCATGCTTTTTTCAGTGTCAGTTATTTAATAAGCATTGTGCCTTCAAGGTAAAAACCACATTAATATTTTCACTGAGCACAACAACCATCCTGCGATTTCATCTTCCTAGAGAAACTCTGCATCCTGTATATTTCCCCCAAGCACTACGGTAAGTTACTTAGCACTGCTAAAAATTCAAAAGGTTGCATTTAACTGCTGGACAGTAAGCACTGAACAGTATTCTGACGTGTGACCACATATTGTGCCCAACTAAGCATCACAGAAATTGTCTTGCTTGATTCAATATAAAGTTGTAACTTGGACTGAATTTTTGCCAGCTTTATTAAAACATGGGGAGTTTAGAAACCTATTCAGTCAATCTCTGAAGAAAAAAAAAAGCATGCCCAGTGTTAGAATAAGAGGCTGTAACAAAATAAATCAAATCAGCTGTATGAGCTCATAAAACTCAAGTTTCTTAAAGACACCTGAACATGTTCAGACTAAAGACAGATATTCCAAAATTAGTCTGTTAGATAAGAGGCCCAAGACACAAAAGTGGTGAAGGAAAGGGAAGGAAAAAAAATGCTTTTTTACTCCATCACTTCATGAGCTCTTAACTTGTAAATATGCCCATTGCCCATAGCAGTGTCTCAATTACACAAAATAAAATCTTATCATCAAGCCCTTTGTGAAGGATTTCCAAACTTTCTGAAATTTCTACAGTAACTAAACTAAATGTATAACACATTACCATGGCACAATATCACATGGGGGATGCACCAGGCTATTGGCCTGCTCTACTCACAACTTGAAGGGTGAAGCAATCTCATTTACCATCTATTTCTTCAACTAACCAGTCACTGAAGCATATGTTTTAAAATTCTTTTACAAGTTCTCACTTCTCCCTAGTTTAGACAGCACAGGGAATATATAGAAAATCCCTATTTGCATGTCTCTGCTTTCCCTCGGTACTAAAATTTATTTCCAGCATTTAGACTTTGAGAGTATTGAGGCTTCTCTCATCCTCCTTCTCTCCTTTCCTATTTAGAGAACAGGCCTGATGTTTGCACTTTTCAGCTTTGGTTTCTTCCCTTCCTCATCTAGTTTCTTACCTTCCTCATCCAGCTGCACAGTAGAAGTCCACCTCTCTTCTCACTGCCATTTTCTTTGAGCTCCACTCAAGAACAGCAGCCCAAGAAAAACCTGCACTGCCCACCTTCACCACATAAGGAGTAGCAAACAGGCAGGCTACTTTCTCATTCTGCTTGTTCAATGACCCATCAGCGCCCCAGGGACAAGGACTTTAATGTCATAACATAGTGAGGAAGATGACAGGTGAGACTACAATTCAAAGCAGTGCATGCATTTACATCAGACTCCCCACACCTGACAGCAGATCTACACATAACCAGCTCTCCAAATCACTCCAGTCACACTGTGTTTGTGCCCCCATGTACACTGTTTCAGAAAATACTATATTCAGCTTCCCCTTCTGTTTACAAGATTGATTCCAATTATAAGACATCTTTGCTTGGCTTAGAATTCTTTCAAATTAGAGAAATGGCAAGGGGTGAGGACACAGCCAGGTCTTCATATGTCACAGGTCATCTAAATACGCAGGAGACTCACGTTAATTAATTTACTAATATTCCACGCAGATGAGCAGACAAACTCCTTGGTTTTACTTATCTGAGCAGAACATGTCAAATCCTGTATATGCTACAGCTGAAACAAATCATAGCAGTAACTCAAATGTTACAGAACCGAATAGCACCTGAAGTTAACATAAAATTCTGTACCAACACAGTGCTAGGACAGCTCGCAAAACTGAATAAGGAGGTCATTTGTTAAGTTCAACATCTCATGTTCACTCAAACAAGACTGCTTTTTAAAAATAAAATAATTTTACATACTGTAGCTCAAGCCCACAGAAGTACTGAGGACAAAAAGCTCCACACAGAACACACTACCAACCGACAGAAGTCACCCTATAGCAACACTTTCAGGTTTGCTGAATTCAATATTGGACATCAACTCTTTAATGGTGTACACTTTCCAAACACACAAATTAAAATAGAAAGAGATTCTGCTGACAAGACAAAGGCAAGGCAACTTCAACATACAGGTGAAACCAGATAATCTTCATGGTCCCTTCCAACACAAATCATGTCAGGATTCTATACTTTCTTGTCCCATATAGTATTTAAGTCAAACCTGAGTCACTGAGTCTTAAATTTTACCTTCTTTAAGCTACAGGCACAAAAGATCAGCCCAGGCCTACATCCTAACAAGTAGTAACACTTAAATGGTTCCTTCACATATCTGTATCCTCTGAAAATATGGTCCTTTCTACGTGTCCATAAATTTTCCAAATTCATACATATTTCCATTAGTGACATTTCAAACAGCCTCTCCTTCCAGTGTTACTAAACATGCAATGGACTTTGCTGTTTGTCTTTTGACATGTTCTCAGTATCAGGAAAATATCTTTATTACTCTAGTAACCACCATTTTATCTCTACAAATAAAGATGACAAAACAATTTGATCAGAAGACAAAACAATTTCTGGGTATAGTTGAATTTCTAAGAGCTAATCTGAATGACAGCTACAGTAAAATCCACATTAGAAACTTCAGAATAAAAGCAAGATTTTCTCCTGTTTCAGGGAAATGCGCAATCCTAATTATCTCTTTACACAATCGTTAAGCAATAAATAGATTAAAGAATTTACTACAAACTTAATTCTTCACTCCTTCTTTAACAAGCCTTTCCAAGAGACGAAATGAAAATCTTTCTTCATTTCAGTAGCAGTAAGACAGAATTCACTTGAAAAAGAAATTTTAAAAGAAAAATATATATTCAGGGTTTATTTTCTCTTTACTGCTAGAAAATAATTTGCATTGGTAATGCAAATCACTGTCACTGGTGTTATTTCACATTTAGCATGACAGAAGAGCATCACATTGCAGCAAAGTGTCTTTTCTTTCTCCCATTCCCTGTCTCTCTATTTGCATTAGGCAAATACTGCCTACTGAGAAAGAACTGAAAGTAATATGCATTTTATAAGGCAACTCTATTTCAGTACACTGCAGTGCAGAATAACACTAAATCACAGTAGGTTTTGGTTTCACAATTAAATCCTACAGACAAGACACCAACATACCTGAAAACTATCTCAATACAAGCACAAGGTTTACTAAGGCAGTTTTTATTACTTGAGAAAATTTATATATACAACATTTCTACAAGGAAAATTTAGATTTAGAGCATATACAGGTTGTCTGTGGCAAAAGGTGCATGGCCAAACAGATGTCAAGAGATCAATTTTTCTGACCAGTTCTGTAAGACTTGTTTCCACACGGATTTTTCACAGAAGGAGGAGACTGACAAAACTGAACTGAACAATTTCCTGACATAATATGGACTTGTCTAAATCAAGGAGGTGACAGCATCAGAAACGACATGATGGCAGGAACAGCATTTGCCAATTACTCCCTCCTGCAGTCTTAGCCTCATTCTTGGAAATATGTGAAAAATATTTTTTTCCCCAATAATTATATTAAATCAACAACTTCTTCTACCATGAATTTGCCTTAATCTAAATTATTAGGAATTAAAGACAATAAATCAAGTACTTTTTGAAGTGGGCTCAGAAGTACAGTTTCATTCACAACTGCAGTAAATTTCTATCACTAGATTACAGTTTTATTCTGCTACAATCCCTTCATCTCATCCCCTTAGCCTGAAAGCAGAACATTTGATTAAAAAAGAAGATAACTGAATTGAATCATATAAGACAGAATTAAAGAAGCCTGAAAGTTAACCTAGCTAGGTTTTTTGGGGTTTTTTATTAGTAGAAGTTTACATCAACAAGATCCTATATTTCATTCAGGCTTTTTACTAAAAATTTTAAAACTAGTTTATTTGGCCTTTCACAGCTTACTCTCTATCATTAGTAGAATTTACAGGTGCCCAGCTAGGAGCTGCAGTACATATTTAAAGCATTGCCATGACAATATGCTTAGCCTTGCATCACAATTATTATCCGAAAAAATAACTACCCCTAAGGTGAAACAATTCTGCCTGTTAATTTTGAACGTAAGTTTCTAAGCTGTATGCAGACTTCAGTTGTGCAAGAGGCATGTGACAAGCTCACAGATCAATTCAGCTTGCTAGAATGAATATATTTGTAAATGTTACTCAGGCTTGTGGGTTGTTCTTAAAAAATACAAATTACCTGCAAAACACAGCATTAGCAGGTTATATAGATGAAACCTTTTGAACAATCCAAATTATTTCATACTGAGCAACCATTTCCAGATGGAAAAAGGAGTAGCAGAAGGATTCCTAAGCTTTCATATGCGGCCAAAGGCACAAGAGGAGTGCATGCTTCCCACGCACGTACACATACATGGCTGATGTCAACTACAGAACTATTAGTTTATAAATCTCAGCTCTGAGTCCCTGTAGATGTGGGTGTTCACCTTCTCAATGTTTACTGCTTGGAGCTAACATGATGAAGCCACAGTAGCAGTGTTACAAAGTGGGCATTCACAGCCTTAAATCCTGCTGCAAAGACCAGAACCCTCTGTTCTCTGACTTGACGCCACACCCTCCCAGCCACAAATTATAGCGGTTCTTCACACCAAAGACTTCTTCACCCTGTGTTATCAGATGCTCTTGTGGTAATTTCCCATACCAGCTTGATCAAAGATTACTCCCCAGAGAAACACATTTTGGAAACTATGTCCTCAGCCCTGCCAGGCTGTCCAATCTTTTTGACAGCTTCCAGACACTGAATAATTTAAGCAGACAGTATACGTGTTATGAGCTATACTAAGACTGAAGTTCACATTTAAAGGCCTTCTAGGCTTGCACAAAATGCTTCAGAATACTAGAATACACCAAGTCCCCCTTTGCTGACCTAGTGAACACTCAACTGGATGTTGCACATAGAACAGCTACGAATACAGTTACAGTCTAGGCATATGGCAATACGGCCCCAAGGACCAAGCAGAACATCCAGGATTTCAGTATCATCTGAATTAAGCAAAACCAATTAATGCAAAACCAGGCCTGCCACCACCCTACCACAGACAGCAACAGTGCCCAACTAGGGCACAGACAGAGGTGCATTGGCTATTTTCTGAAAGAAGAAATTCTTCCAGATGCAGAAAAAACCTCAACTCATTATACTCACAGCCTGCTGCTGCAAACATCTAGGCTTTATTTATCAACAGAATAAATACATTAATAATAAATAACAGAGTTTTGAAAACTACTCCAGAACAGAATATAGAGTCTTTATTGGTGCAACAAGATCTACACAGAATAATATCCAGGAGTTAGCTTCATTCCTTTTGCTTTTAGTCTGTTGCAGTCCATGAAGCAATTGCTGTAGCTTTCCTTTCATTAAGGATGTTCAAGATTCAATGTCAACATTACTAACTAAAATTCTGCAAGCAACAGTACACACTCCTTACATAGGAAGTCTTCTAGCAACATCAGCCAACTAAAAAACTTCATAGTTCAACATTTCTGAAGCTGAGTGGGCTTTTTTTGTGTGTGCAGGTTTTGTATTTAAATCACATTACAAGACTTACATGTTGGAGGCAAAAGAGATTTAAACACTAGTTGATTCTCTGATTACCCCAATATAAAAATGAATATTTTTGTGTTTATTCTTTCACTAATCCCAATGGCTATACACTTGTACTTCTGAATGTGAAAGAGCAGGACAGCTGATTTAAAGAGAGGTGCACTGAATTTTATGGAAGTTCAGTAACCAGGCATTATACTGTACATACGCTGTCTTCTGATTTTAGCAGCGTATGTACAGTCCTCTCTAAAGTCAACAAAAGAAACAGAGGAATCACTTTCATCTCAAAAAGCACAAGCCCAAATGTCTACTTAATCAATAAATGTGCAATATCACCTCAGAGAGCGAGTCAGAACTTCATGACAACTACACCTCCAAGCACAATACAGCAGATGAATTTTTATGTTGGACCTGTCAATGCAATAATTATTTTCCCCAAAATACAACACTATCCTCAGGCACAGAAATAGGGTTTTTTCCTGATCTGCAATTCTGTAAACAAGATGGAGCAACTTGTAGTGGACTAGTATACATTCATTTGGAAAAAGATACCAACAGACAGAAAGACACATTCACAAAGTAATTCATAAAGTCATTTATGGTTTAGCATTATGACAAGAAATAACACCCACCAATAAGCACCAGGCTTGCTTCCAAAGAGCAACACCTTTCCACAAGAGAAGCGGAACATTCCATTCAAGCATTGTAACCCCTATCCCACGTAAGGTGATGCGAAAAGCATGCGAAAAACTGCGAAAGTCCCCGGGTCTCGGTCCGGCTCCTTAACAAAACAAGGAAGCAATGGATTACGCTTACAGAGGACAGGCAACAAGCAGCCGAAGGGCTGAGAGCGCAGTGCCACAGCACCACGGATCAGCGGGCACAGGGCACTCCGAGGAACACCACAGAACAAAATCGAACTCACAAGCACGATACGCACCAAGGGAACACCTTCGGCAGGTAAATAACACTTGAGACAGCCTGTATGGAACATGAACAAAAATTGTAATTGATGTAAGCAGCAGTGTGAGCCACATGAGAATTATGCTAAAAAGATTCAGCTACCCCTAAGTCAACAACTCATGCAGTTGTGTTAACAGAATATTCTGAAAGTACCTAAAAAGCAATTTAGGTACACACTGACACATTATTTCAAAAGCTATGTCTCAAATGCAGAACTCAATATAGATCAGACTGCAAGCCCTCTAAAAATTATAGTAAAAATTTTGATTTACACTGAAGGATTTCACTATGTGGGAACTGAATTTTTTTAAAAAGTGGAACTGAAGCAAGCTGTTATGAACAAAAAAAGGGTTACCCATTTTTTAAAAAAAAGGTTGTAGAATTACAAATTTAACCAGTTCTGGCAGAGGGGAAGTCCTTTGTTAGCTTCATCTTGCAATCACCTGTTAAAAGTCGGTCGTTAACTCCCGATTGTTGGGAATTCCCCTCTTCTTACCACCCTGCCTGCGGCCAGGAGTATGGCATCCCCCCACACGGTGAAAGGAGGGGACCTTTGAGTTGACAGGCAAATAACCTCAGACCCAGAATGCAATGAGAGAGGACAACCCACCCCCCCCCCCCCCTCACTCACCGAAAAAAAACCCAAAAGCAATGAGCCAAAACGAATTAAGAGATCAAAGTTGTGTCTGGACATCAGGGGCGAGGTCCGGAGCCGGTAGAGACGCTGAAAACCTTAGTGGCCCCTCACCGTAACCTAAGAAGATGTTGGTCGGAGCCAGGAGCCTAGACGGCAAACTCAAACACCGTGATCCAGGAGTATTTACCCCCCAACTGCGCTCGTGAGGGCAGCACCCCCAGCTCTGCTCCCTAGTGGAAAAAGCTGCAGTTTTCTTCTTCCCCGGGCCACTTCTGGGAGTGATAATGGTAAGACCGCGGACCTGTCAGGCCTCCCAACCCCAAAAGCTGATCACTTTTAATAATGGCATTAAAAGGAGAAAGATCTCCTGCCCTGTTTATTTCAAAGCTATCTGACAAAGACTTTTATTAGTGCTGCAATCAATTGCCAATATATTTGTACTACAATAACAACTCACAAGGCATGTGCAACAATACATTTCAATTACGAAGACCCAGGCTAAACATCTGCTGTTATAAATTCACTTGGGGGCCAGTGGAGAATTGAATCAAGCTGGACTGCATAAATTTAAAACAGAGAGGTATCAGAGAGCTTATTTCTCGTTTACACTGCTAGATCAGCAGCAAAGACTTGCAGATACAAACCTGCAAAAATTCTGCCTTCCACTACTCCTTTCTGTGTGCATCTTCAAAAACTGAAGGAAAAAAAATAACCAAACTACAAATTAAACTCTTACATAGCCCACAATGAGGGTTCTGAGGAAATTTGACCAGCATTCATCTTTACCTTATTTATAACACTAACTGAAAAGTTTTATCATATATTACCTAGGCATAGCATGCTTGGTATCTTTCTCAAAGGTTTCTCATAGAGTTGCCTTAAAGCATAATACCTAAGTTTTCGTAATGATTTTCTCTATTTCTGTGACCAGATGACCTCTTAGCCAGTGGTCAAGTACACATAATTTTAAATAAAAATTGTTGTTCCTAGCTTCTGCTAGACAAGAAAGTGGGAGTTGTCCAATGTATTTAGAAGCATTACTTCTATAAAGTACTAGAATATCTCAAATTTTAAAAGCTGCATGCTTGTTAAGGTAGGGTTGCAGTTTGCTTAAAGATCAAATGGTTAACCTATATAAACAGGTTATAAACATATGCACATAACATTTAACTATTTTGGAGCAGCAGCCAGTCAGTGAAGCAAGATGTCTGCAGAATGGCATGTGTTAAAGAAATTAGAAGCAAAAGACAACTAAGCTGCATTACTTTACAAAAATTGCATGCTTTGATGTTTATTCTACCCACTCCTGGATATTAAAGCTCACCACACTTAAATCTCAGTAAACTTCTTTTTCAGTAGCTGTTTTTCTAATTGTCTTCTCTACCCTCCATCATTAAGCCTCCCACCATTAGAATGGCAAACACACAATGATTATTAACAAATAATCATCAAAAGAAGAAAAAAAATAAATCACACCTACTCATATTCTACTTCAACAACACAGAAGCAGTCTCCTAATCTAACTTTGAATATAGACTGCTTTCTATATGTAGATCTAGCCTTCCTTCATCTCAAACATACCTAATATTAAATATCAGACACATTTGTAACACATTAAATCATTAATTCTAACACTACAATAGCTAACAAATCATTAAGAGTTCACACAGAATGGAAGAGAAACAGGATACCAAATTTACCTTTTGATATTAACAAGCAAGAAGGGGAGCACATTTGTGAGGTAGCACCACTTGGAATACCCATTTTTTTTCTCACTGAAGAAGATAAATGTGTTAACAAAGTGGTCGTGACATTTCTGGTATCACGTGCTGCTGCAGAGAGATCAACAATGCATGAACTTCAACTTGTCAGATCAAGAGAAGCCAGTTTTCAAGTGTTACAGCTCAAAATCTGCACATCTTAAAAATACAGCTTAAATACTTAGTGTTAATACAAACTCCCAGACCTCCTGCCTTTGTTCATCTAGTGTAATCCATCACGCAAGCAATCTAGTTCACTTCCATTTGGTTACACTGCCTGTAGGATTCCACATATATAGTAGACTCTGGACTGAACTATTCCTAGGTGCCCAAAACCCACGTATCTTCTTCTCCACATGACATCCTCTGGTGAATACCTAGAAACCTTTTTATCAAATTTTAACTTCCTAACAAAATCATATGAAACAGCATAACAATGCAAGATGGGGAAAAAAGCCAAAAAAAGCGCTAATTTCTTGCACTAGTGGAAATTCAAGGTCTAAACAGGTAACTAACAGTGGAAGACTGAAGTCTTACTGATGCCTGCTCTTAGGCTTTAAAAAATGAGTATTTTAATATTGTCCCTGTTATGTTTGACAAGCCTGCCAGAAGCAGCATACCTTGAAACACTTCAGCTTTGAAATTATTTACTTCAGAAATCAAAAAACACAGAGGTATATTTCCACCCCTGCCCCCAAGTGACTTAATGACCTAACAAATTACTTATAGGCAGATGCAATATGGCAACAAATACAATGGCTGAGAATATTTAACAGCAATCTAATGTAGTGCATCGTCAAAACAGAGAAGGAAAAGTAAGAACAGCAAATCACACCATTTTCTCTGGCCTAACAATTAATCTAGACAAATATTTAAAAAGTTATTTTGCTGACATTTGTCTGTAGGAAAACAGATCATGGGATTCTAACCATGGTTTCTTGACCTTTTTCTATCCCAACATAAAAGGAAAGTAATTATGGCTTTGAAAACTTGTCAGCATAAATTGCTTCATGGTGTCATATGGGACAAGCTTTTTCAGCAGCCACATCTATGTATGTTTACAATCTTCCATTTTAAAGCTCTTACAGCATTTAAAAATCAGCCTTTTAATTCACTGATCCAGTATCAACCTAATGCCTGTACTTGAATAATCAGTCAGTATGTGATCTAAAGCAAATGGCCAAGATTCTCCCATCCAGACTCAATATCCTGCATCTCAATTTAAGATGTTACCAAGTCTGAAAGAAGCTTCTGATCATCATTCCTCTAATAAGGGAGAAGTCTGAAAGGTGAACAGAAATCTTTGCCTGAGTCTGTAGGAGGCTGTGATGAACAAAATCAAGTAAGAGGTTATATGTAATACATTTTCTGTCTTCATTTGGAAAGCTGTCCTGGAACCCAGGGGAAAGCAAACACAGATTCCTGCAGGTTTATCAAACACCCCTCCAAGACACACATAGAGAGAAACTGAATATCCAGTAAAGATTTTATGACCTCCCCAGTTATTCACTAGTGGTGACAGCCTGGGCATGCTGGCTCATCACCATTACTGTCAGGGTAGGCTAATGACAGGTTAACGACACACCGTCCATAGCTCATTTTCCTCTGTACAGGAGAAGCTCCACTATAGTGGTCCTCTCTACCAGGATATACACTGATGTATTTTAAAATGAGAGAATAGGATGTTATGCAGAGATTAATCATGTTTCCAAGCTCCAGGATTTTTGCATGCATTCCTGAGCCCTCCAAAACCTGAACTTGGATTTCTAAGCAGCATTTACAACGGACTTGCTGTGAAGGTGAGAGAGATTAAAGATGTTCCTTATTCTTTCACTTTACTACATCTAGCTATCATGTCCACCTTGGAAACACTTTCAATTTTCTTGTCAATCAGCATTTGATCAAGGGATAGACAATCCAAACGTCAGTGTCTCAGACAAAGTGGCTTGATTATTGAGATAAATCCATAACACTGCAATTTGGCTCAGTTCTCGCTTAGATAATGGCAGGTTAGGAACTTGTCCCGAGGCTTTTTGACTTCAAATTTTCACCCATTCTAAGAATTCCTGTGTGTGGTCAAGCAAGAGACAACATGAAAATTTAACCAGAAGCAAACAAGACAGTTTCATATCAGAAATATCACTGTTCTGTTAGTCACTTGTGCATATGAAATTGGTCCACTTCCTACTTACTCATTAGATAAATAGCTGAAACATGCATTCCACATGCACTGACAGACTGAACTGTTAATGGATAATGGCCCAAAATAACAACTCAAAATATTCCCCTTTTGTGAACATGTTGGGGTGGTTTGGTTGAAATGGAAGCAGTGAACTTTTGGGTGTGTAATGGCTAAACCTCTGAGCTGATAAGACAGCGAGTGAATGACGCTATGAGATAGGAGCCAGATCCCATGGAGACAGATGGTACCTCTTGTCATCCTAACCTGCCCTGTTTTTGCACAAACCACTGCTTTGTGGGGCTTTCCCCACTTCACCTGGGAAAATATCAGGCCATTTCCCAGGGGCCTGAGGGTGTTCATGTCTGTTTATGGGCCATAATGGGACTCAACTGCATAATGGAACTAAACACACTGGTATGATGGGCAGCTGTGCTGACTTAGAAGGTGCCAAGGACTGCCGAAGTGTCCCATGATCCACAATGCAACATCATCCAGTGCGAAGCTCCTGCCCTAAGGGAGGTACCTAAGCATTCCCACCTGACCCTGAGTGAACATAAACCAAATTTATTTAGTATTCTGGGGATTTTCATGGGGATTATTTTTCCCCAAGAATTCACCCACCAACTGACTGATCTGGTCTGTGACCACCACTTCAACCAATCAGACCTGAAGTAACCAAGAGCACACTGCAGTAACCAGCTCTTTCCTTCTTTTCCCCTGTGCGTATCCCTGGGTGATGTTGTTGTGCTTTCATACCGTAGTTCTTTCATACTGTATTGCCTTCATGTTTTTATATTACTATAAACAATAAAATGGCTACATATATGTTTTCCTCTGCAATCAAACTGCTCTATAATAAACCCTAAAAATGTGTACTTACAAACACTGATCATCTAGTGTCATTTCACTCTAATCCATCCCAAGGGACCAATTAACAAGAATCTGGGTTACCTTCACCTTTTGCGGTGAGCTGTAACATTTTATTGGTGTCATGGACAGGATTCCTTGCATGAGGTGCAGTGACCAGTATGGTCCAAAGCCATTGCAGGGTTTTTTTCTGGTAATAAATTGAACCGACCTCCCAGGGGTGGTAGGGAAAAGGACATTGACCCTCAGTGGGTTGCTGAAGGGTATTATTGCTGAGGGTGAGTGAGGTGGCAGATGTCCTCTCATGGCAGGTTATTAACATAGCCATCAACTTCCCTTTAAGGAAGGAAGGAAGGAAGGAAACAATATAATATAAGGAAACGTGTGCCACCATCCAAAACCCTAGGTGACATACATACTGGCAAAGTCTTAATCTAAGGATACTGAATAAAGACAGCTGAAAAAGAAAACTAATGTGTTTGGGCAAGCAGAGAACAGTAATATAAGGAAGAAAAGCAAACACTCAGTCAGTGGACATCAGTATATTTTCTCAAATACTGAGACAAATTTGGCAACATAATCAGTCTGAGAGCTCTGAAATTGTATAAGCAGTCTCTTTCTTTCTGCTTCTTCTTTTACAGGCATTCTCTTTGCAATGCAAAAGAAAAGATCCTGGAAAAATCTTCAGTTCAGCTGCTTGGGCTTGGATAGATATTAGACAGATGCCCAATATCTCAAATAACCAAAGTGTCTCCTCAACTAAAAACAGCTTGAACAGATGAAACTGAGCAATCAGCTTTCCCTTTCCTCCTAAAGTCATGAGGCACAAATGTCTGGTCAACAATCCTTATTAGAGAATTTTGTGAAATCCTGCAATTAGGTCACAAAAAAACAGACAGTTCTTCCCCCTCTTCTCTTTACTAATTGCAGTCAAAAACCAGTGGTACAATAGTAAATACTCTTCCAGTAACAGAAACCCAAAATAGGAGCTATACCAGAGTACCAATACTCAGCAGAAGCAAAGGTTCAGCAGGTTCTTGAAGGAGCAGCCCAATAATGTCACTATTTAGAGTGAGCTTAATATCATTCACACAGTGGGCTTTTAGTGAACAAACATTTTTAGTACACATCATCCTTATGCTTAATAAGACTTTGTCCTTACAAATCAAGACAGTTACTGGTGTGATTAAAAATTTGGATTTTCCATTTAGACATTAGTACCTAGAAAGGCATTAGACATAAGTAGCCAGAGGAAAAAAGAGCAGCAGGGATTTCAATATATGTATTGCTACCTGGAACTAAAAGTTGACTGACTTGCATTCAAAATTTATCATCCTCTTCTACAACAGTGACTACAGAAAATAAACATATTCCTCCTTGGTCTACACACCACAAAAACACTCTAGGAGAAAGTGTTTTGGTTCGGACTGTGAAACTAAAGGAGAAAGAACAAGGTCTCACTAGAAGCACAATGCCTCTATGAAAAGATTTTTGTGCCTGGTAGCTCTTTAGCAGGTTAAATGACTAATATAGAAGTGACATGCTAATCCACATTCTGGAAAGTAATTACACAGTACAAAAGAAAGCTTCAAAAATTAATCAAGAAACCCCCAAAAACGGAGAGCCCCCAAAAAAGCTAAACCCACAACCCTTATAAGATTCCCATGCTTCACTTTTTTTCAGGTTACTCAAACAAATACACAGACTCACAGCTCTAAAGAGCTTCAAAGCAAAATGTCTGCTAGCATCAGCGTTTCTTCCCCTCAAGGATCTACTTCTACCTTCTGGATATGTATGTAAGAACTTGCTACTTACATCACAGATAAACCAGCTGTGTTCATGGAAATCTTTAAATTAGGTCACTGCAAATAAGCAATCTATTCTTTTTCCTCTTTGCTTTTAAGCAGTCAAGCTATACCTTGCTTTATTTCTGAAAACAGTTCACTTGTACAATTATCTTTGGAAGAAAGGCAACCAGCTTCAGCGTCCAACGGCACACACACGCCACTGCAACTGAAGCTTCATTAAAATAATTTTATTGCTTAGCAAATGCTTACATAATTTTTCTAAAGAAACTAGCATTAGTGGCCCAATGAAAATAAAAGTAGCAGCAACTAGTGTGGAGGAAAAAAAAATAATAATAAAGGGAAGAAAAAAAGCCATGTCTACAAAACCAATTCTGTACAGTTTTAAACCTATACCAGGGCTATAATACAGCTGATAAATCAGCCATGCTAGCAAGTGCTCGAGGCTGAAGCCAGGCACAGAGTAACAAAATGAAGGTAGCAAATCACAACTCCAGGTGCATGGCCACACACATTCATCATGCCACATAAACGTGGAATCGAACCATCAAACTGGACAACCTTAGGCCAGTGTGCTGCACACCACCACAGGTAACCTCAACACTCCTCCAGCACTGCAGGTTCCTTAACTTACCACTGTAACATTCTTTCAAATCTGCCCTTGTCCTCCTGCAGAAAGGCAATTTATAACAAAGAGAACAATGGAAAAGGAGATGGCTTTCTTGTATTTTTCCTAAGAGCACACCTGTTGAGAGAACAGAATACCTTAACCCAATTAGTTACAGCATTCTCAATCTTCTGCATAAAATTTCAGCACGATTCTGGCCTCCATGCAACTCAAATCTAAACTCATAAACATATTTATTAAAAAGGCTGATTGATTTAAGATGAAAAAAAAAGGTTTTAAACCCTTGACAATAAGATGAATGAATAACCAGTTAATTTAGCCTCGGAACAGGTAAACTTTCAGCTTTTGCCACATTAAAGGCCTTTTCTTGGCAATTTTTCTTCATAAAGCTAAAATTACTGTAAAAAAAACTTTCAAATAATACTAGGTTCCCCTGCCACATCTCCTACTCTTAAGATACTTATCCACTTCTGACAAATTCAACATGTTTTTACAGAGATTTGTTGAAGTAAAAATGTACACTACACAGAGTGGTTTGATTTTTAAAGATCATGTACTATGATCTAGAATGTAATCTTGTTCCCCTTGTAGAAAGGGGACAAGATTACATAGTAAATGAAAGGATCCCCCTAAAAAAATATATATAAAATTATCTAACAGTCTTACCCTTTCACACAGTAAACCCACTTTGGAAATGTTACAAATGTAACACTCTGTATTATGAAATCAGTATCAGTATTATGTTTACACTTAGCAACTTTCAAATGACAGATTTTTCTTCTTACGTAATGACAGCTGACAGACATACTCTGTAGTGCTACAGAGATAGCTGTTCAAGTTCCATACCTGAACCCACTAAGTTCAGCTCAATAGAACTCAGCCAACAGCAGTATCCACTTCCCTATACACATTCAAGGACTTTGGGGGTGGAAGAGGAAAGCTAGAAAAACCTTTTACTCAAAACCTAAGTGATGTTCTAAAAATACTGTTGCATAAAGAAATAAGGTACAACTCTTCCTTAAAGAAGCAGTGACATGACTGCATATCTATTGCAAATAACAAAACATGTATGGATCCACATCTTATTTTGATGACTTAACTGGATTCATTTGGAAATGAACATCAATGGCCACTTCCAACAGCTCTTCAGACAAGACATCACCTTGTTTGAACTTTACTATTCATAAGATTTGCAGATATTACTACAAGTTCGAATTAATTTCTTGGCATTATTACATGGCCAGATCACCAGGAATATTTAGAGAAAAAATTAGTTTCCAACTGAGAAACCAAGAGCCCATTGAAGTATTAAATGCCTTTAACTGTAAAGCCAGCACGAGTTTATAGAGCTGTATTCAGGAAAGGAAAAAAACTGAATTTGTAAACTGAGCAGATTTCAGCTGCCTACATGTGTCAGCTAAAACTGCATGGGGCCACACCTACCTAAATGTACAAAACAACAATTTTCAAACCCTTTCCTTCTTTGAAAGTTTTTTAAATGCAATATACACATAAGCTACAGACTATGGAGGCCTTGGCCAGCGGCTAGCCAACCAATCCAGCCACCCTCTTACTACCCTCCCCAACAACCCATGGGAGAAAATAAGACGGAGAAGTTCATAACTCATAAACTCAGAAGTTTATGAGAGATCTCATAAATTCTTGGTAATTAAATTAATTGTCTAAGACTAATTAAAAGCTTTTTTGAAGTTCATCTTTACTTCTTCATTTCCAACTCCCCTACCTCTTTCCTGACAAGCAGTGAAGGGGACTGGGAATGGGTGTGGGAGTGACTCCCTAACAACTCCTCTCCTCCCTCACACTTTTGCCCTGATCCTCACAAAGGACACCCCTACAGCCTTCCACTGCCAGCACCTGGCCGCCTGTGCCCAGCTCAACTGCACTTTTGGAAAGCACCTGAAGAGGACTTCATGTGAAAAGACACTGAAACTCACCAAACAGGCTGAGATTTACACAGGGACTCATGAGCCCCACACCTGTATTCCAGACTTAGAGAGCCAAGGAAGACAGACAGCTCACCATTTTGCCAGGCAAAAGAGATTTTTCTTTTTCTTTAGAGACACTCCCAGCAAACTGGGTCTGCAGCCATCAAGATCAAACTGCAAAGACATCCTTCAGTCACTAACACCCCAGGACAGGAAAGGGGAGAGAAAAACAGTCCTTTATTACTATTGACAATTTCAGCTGGATACTAAATAGCCTCAAAAGTAGCACCATTACACATCTATGTATAATTGAGGCCAAGCAATGAAGGCTCAACACACTTGTGTTACCTCCATCCAACACTGAGTTTTCCTCATGATATTTTACATGACCTTTTATTTCATGCCCACACAACCACAAAAAAACACTTGACTTAAGAGCCAATATGGAAGAACACCTGAACATGCATGATGAGTACAATAAAGTAAACAAGACAATTATTGTTTTGATGAAGTCTTATTATAAAAGCTCTCCAAGTGCTCCAGTGGATAGTCACATATAGAGATGTGCTGCAACTACAAGCACTTAGGAGCTGTGCTGAAGCAATCACCAATGTATACTACACCACTCAAAGCACTTCAGAAGGCTGCCTTTTATGTCTCCTGCAAATGCAGACACCAGAATTATTTTAACTGCTACGTCTGCAGGGAAAAAACCCTTCAAAGTCAATTTCCACACACATATTTTTACTCATATTATTTGGATCTTTTAAAGTATATGCATATGCTCACATAAATTTGGCAGCAACAAAACAGTCGTAACTATCCAAACACTAAAGGAAATCAATGCAGCCATATCACACATTTTTATACACAAATGTTTGTCAATATAGGCTCTCTATTATCAAAAAAACCCCTTATTATAAAGATTTCTGCATCAAGTACCACTAATCCACTGAAGTATCGTTAATCCACTGAAGACCAACTATCTCCTACACACATGTATTAAAACAGTGTAGTTTTTATGGGAATCCTTAAATCTTAGGATCTAGCTTTATATCTAAACACCAATCTTTCGCTATGAAAATATCTTTTGCCCACAGGTTTACTGAAGCAGCTTAACTGGCTTTATTTGGTCCATCCAAACAGAGACATCGCACAGTTACCAAAACTAAGCTGCAGGAGGCATCTCTTAGCAGTACCATCAGAAATGAAAAGAGATCCAAACATTCTACTTGTCCACACCTAATAAAGTATAGGGAAGTGTTTGTTTATGTATGTTTAACCTCTTAAAGGATTAAAATCACAGACTGGTATTGCTTTGTCTCCTAGGAAACAGGCAAATTTATTTAAAAGCAACTATACCTAAACACAGGGAAGACACTGCCAAAGGCTAACCACACATAAGAAGAAAGTTCTATTTGAAAAAAATTAAGGCAGATATAAAACACAGCCTCGGACAGTTAAGACATCTTGGAGGTGGATTACCAACTTCAAACCTAAACAGAGAGGATTAACACACTAACCACCTGTTAATTCTCTCATGAAAGCATATTACCTCAGCAATAGCCAGTGAAGACAGAGGGATTCATGACTAATGAAAAACACCACACCCAGTCAGAAATTTCAACTGAAATTACTGTGTTTACAGTATCACTGAAGCTGCAACTGCTGCTCTTGCAAACACATTCAGCTTAAGTTTATCCAGTAAAAACAGTGCATGCATCAGCTGCTGCCTAAAGCTCAAAACTTACCAGAAATACCTGGCCAGGCACCAACCACGAACTTTAAATAGCTGATCTGGGGGCAGCACCATCAATACCCAAGTCAGCAAGGATTCTACTGCCCTTTAACAAACCCTGAAGCATACCTAGGCTCCTGTACAACTGGCAGTGTATGAGGTCATCAAATCTTGGGATCAGACTAGTGTTGATCTGAAGTAATTTCCCTCAAAATACATACAATGTGTACTGCCCTCAACAATATTTCACAGCACAAATCCATTACCCTTGCTTTGTGATACCTGCTTATGTAGGTATGGTTCTGTTTCTTCATTTGTTTTGTAGAAACAGTATTTCTGCAGAAAATCTCTCTTTGTATCAGACAACTATAGGATCCTTTTTGCAGAAGCTGTACACATTAAGTTTTAATGTCAAAATAACTTTTCTACAACACAACTTATTAAAGTTCTCAAAGGAAAAGAACAAAAGGAAAGGTATTAACTTAATTAGAAGGTCACTAGCATTAAAAATACGGGTTTTTTTAATAATAGCAGCAGGAAGATTTCAATAACTGCAACCAGGTATAGCTGAGATACTAGCAGACCTATACTATGAAAAACATTCCCAACTTGTCCTGGAGTAAAGCCCAGGTCCTCAGAGATGTTTAGTTTGCTAATTCCAATTCTGTCTTTGTTTTTCACCGACAGATCTATGACTTAATGCATCTACATCTGTCATCTACAGTTTCTGCAATTCACTTTTTCCTAATTTAATGTCAAAACAACATACTGCTTATGAGTGTCATACTACTTATGAGTATTGGGAAAGTATACCTGGAATGGAAATGCTTTAGCTCCCACTGCTATAAAACCTGTCTCTACCTGCTCGTAAGTTATAAGCTATTCCTTTGTTGTGCACAAGATATAATGCCAGTTTCTGGCACAGCTGCTCTCCTGAGGTGAGGTAATGCAGACTGTAACAGCAGGGCTTGCAGCTCCCTCTTTTCAGCAGTTAGCAACATTCCAAAGTTCAGATGTGCTTTCCTTCACCCTCAAATAAGCTTAAGCTGAAGTGCCTGATAGTATGGCTTTAAGTTTTTGCATACTTTTAACATACTTTTTTCCTTCAATTTGTGTCCAATGGTTCTTTTAATACAATGCACACATTCTCCATGGCATTCAAAAATTTTTATGCTTCTGATGCTAATACTATCAGAAGCATAAAAATTATTGAACGCCATGGAGAAATGTTTTCCCCAAGTATATTTCATTATACCCTAAGTGAATCTCTCTCCTCCTCAAAAATCTTTACCCTACTTTAGGGTAATGACTGTAGGACTACAGCTGTCTTAATGTAACCCTTGAAGTTTCAGTTGCCTCAGTTTTCAGTCACTAGTTATTACCTCTGACAAGAGCTTAAAAACATGCATGCTGAGTTTGGGTGGCACCAAATCAGGGGGAGACCACAAAAACAGTTGCCAGGAGGGAACGTAATATTCAGCAGAGTGATACTATTGTAAACCAGTAGGAATATTCTTTAATTCACGTCTTCCATCGAGCCAGCCACTAGCCCAGCCTGTCAAGTGCACCACTAAACCATGCCTCTAATACTACATCAACACATCTTTTGTTGCTCCACACAACTACCTTAACACATACTCAGCGTGAGCATATATACATCCTCTCAGCAGAACTCAGCAACCCTGAACCCACACCATAATTCCAATACATGGTTTGTGGTTCAGTAAACTCAGGAGCACAATGAAACTCAAGGAAGTTCCATGACGGTCACTGCTGTGCAATGGTAAGTAAGTGATATGCCCAAGGTCATCTCCTTGCTGCTTCAGCTGTAACTTAGAACCACATTTTCTGAATGTATGTACAGCCAATTCAATATGCAGAACTCTGCTTGTTACAGAGGTGTTCCAGCAAAATCAATGACATCTTTAACTCTGGAGTGTGTCCTCCAGTGGAGTAATGTGTTAACACCAGCAGTATTTGAACAAATGAGAAGGGGGAAGAAAGCACTGACAGCAAGTTAAAACTCACCCAGAAGCTTTACATTAGTCCAGATACTTATCAAAGCTATGAAGATGCAGTTGAGCTTAAGGATTTCCCTGTGACCTTTTGTAAACAATCTTCTCTTCTGCTAGGTAGCCCAGAACAAAATACATTAGGTATAATTCTCCCTGCTCTTCCCTGCCATGTACTAGGCACAAACCCAGAAACACAGTATGAAAGTCATCTGAGGCATTTTTGTTATATGGCCCAAATAACAGCTTTACAATGAAAGCACCCATTGAGCCATAGCTACAGCATTATTACATTCTAGTGAAAGTTTCCTGAGGTAACAATGAAAATCAAATTAGCAGTTTAGTGCAGTAGTTCATCTGCTTCATTCACCCACAGCTCTTTTCCTCAGGATTGCAAGGCTGTTAAAAACAATGGAATCATTAATAGTCCAAATGCAATTAATTATACAGTCCCACTAGCATGGCAGCATGGCCTAACAACAGTAGTTTGTCACTTGGTATAGAAGTACCACCCCCTAAAAATTAAAAATACATTCATCTCATCCCATC
Organism: Haemorhous mexicanus; assembly: GCF_027477595.1. Taxonomy (NCBI): domain Eukaryota; kingdom Metazoa; phylum Chordata; class Aves; order Passeriformes; family Fringillidae; genus Haemorhous; species Haemorhous mexicanus. Next base: position 68,328,775 of record NC_082381.1, read on the forward strand.
CCATAATCAATTATTTTCACACACACTTAGCAATTTTGCAACAGGGTTGTCGTAGCTTCTTTTGTGGTTGGGGTTTTTTTTGCTTCTCCTGAAGATCACTTCCAGAGCTGTTTGATCAAAAAGAAGAGAAAAAACATTCCTCTTTTTCTTGTGTAAGACTATACATGTTATCTGTGTGATTGAGGACCACGCAGGACTGGAGTGGGGCTTCCTCTATCGCTGAGTGGCCGCTTGTGGGAGCGCTGAGCAGGTGTGTGGCTTGTGCTTGAGGGTCACGAGGTCTGGGGCAGGGCTTCCTCCATCTCTGAGTAGTGGGCTGATTAAAAGAGACCCCTAGTGAGCATGGTGAACAGGGGAGTGGCACGGCAGTTTGTGAGGCAGTTTGCACAGGCAGGGCATGCAGGCATGGTTGTAGGGTTTCCTGCTAGTAAGATGTACTGTGTGTTGTTTGTGGTGTTTCTGTTGATTGGCAGGTTTTAGAGCTTCTGGTAGTAATGGTCTGTATGCAATCGGAAGCTGCAGTTAGTACAAGTATATGTAATCAGATGGAACCCTCCAAAATGGTCTGTCCAGACCCATTCCTGTGCTGACTGTTTGAGCTTATCAGTAGTTTCAGGGCATGTTGTGGAGGAAGCTTGCCTGTGTCGTGAACAGGTGAACAATCTCCTTTTGCTAGTGGTCGAGCTTAGGGAGGAAGTTGAAAGACTAAGGAGTATCAGGGAAAGTGAAAGGGAGATAAGCTAGTGGAGTTCACCCCTTACATCCTTGAGGGAAGCCCACCAAGAGTCAGAGGACTCCCATGCCTCCCACTGTCAGAGAACAGAAGGTCACCTGGTGGATGAAGGGGAGTGGAAGTGGGTACCTACTTGAGAAGGTAATAATAAAAGTTCCTCCCCACCCCCACTCCCAAGCGAGGTGACACTTAGGTATGAACCCCTGGAAAGTCAGCCAGATGATTTAGAAGAAAATTATCTGCACAGTGAGCCTCCCAATTATGATTCATCTGTCAGAGGGATCACCACCTCTAACATCAAAAAGGAAAGAAGAGTAATTGTGATGGGTGATTCCCTTCTGAGGGGAACAGAGGGCCCCACATGGTGACCGCACGCACCCCACAGAGAGGTCTGCTGCCTAACTGGGGCTGGGGTATGGGATATCACTGAGAGACTCCCTGGGCTAATTCAGCCCTCTGATTATTACCTACTGCTGATACTCCAGGCTGGCAGTGATTAAATGGAAAAGAGGAGTGTCAGGGCTTTAGGGCACGGGGTCAAGGGGTTGACATGGCAGGAGCACAGGTAATGTTCTGCTCAGTGCCTTTGGTGGCTGAGAAAAATTATGAAAAGAACAGGAGAGCCCACATTGTCAACAAGTGGCTCAAGGGTTGGTGTCATCAGCAGAATTTTGGGGCAACTTTTACAGCACCTGGCCTGCTGGAACCAGATGGGCTCCATCTCTCTGTTGAGGGTAGAAGGTTTTTAGCTTGTGAACTGGCAGAACTCATTGAGAGGTTTGAAGGGGGAAGGGGATGCAGCTGGGCTCTCTGGAAGCAGGCCCAAAGGTGGTAAGCCTGAATCAGGAGTGAAATCAGCAGCCCAGCTGAGGTGCATGAGTACCAGTGTGTGCATGCATACAATGGGCAACAAAGAAGAACTGGAGGCCAAGGTGCAACAGCAGAGATTGATATGGTCACCATCACAGAGACATGGTGGGATGACTCACACAGCTCTGCACTGGATGGCTACAAACTCTTCAGAAGAGACAGGAAAGGGAGAAGAGGCAAAAGGGTGGCCCTTTATATTAGGCAGGCTTTTTTGGACACCATAGGTATTGAAATTTTTGATGATGAAGTTGAGTGCCTATGGGTGAGAATTAGGGGGAAGGCCAACAAGGCAGACTGGGAGTCTGTAACCATTCACCCAACCAGGAAGAAGAGGTGGAAATTCATTCTATAAGCAGTTACAGAATATTTCTGGATCATCAGCCCTAGTTCTTTTTGGTGACTTCAACTTGCCAGACATTTGCTGGGAACTTAACACAGCTGAAAAAAGGCAGTCCAGGAAATTTTTAGAGTTTGTGGAGGACAACTTTTTGTCATAGCTGGTGGGTGAGCCCACCAGGGAAGGGACTATGTTAGATATGTCATTTGCAAATAGAGATAGGTTGGTGGGAGATGTGGTAACTGGAGGCCACTTGGGGCATTATGATCATGAAATTATAAAATTCTCAATATTTGGTGAAGTCAAGAGGAAAATTAATAAGACTTTTAGACTGGACATTCAGAGGGCAGACTTCGGCCTATTCGGGAGACATATTCAGAGAGTTTCTTGGGAAGTAGTCCTTAAAAATAAAGGAGTTCAGTAAGGGCAGGCATGCTTCAAAATGGAGTACTTGGGGGTACAGCAACAGACTGCCCCTGTGTGCCAAAAGACAAGTCAATGAGGCAAACATCCAGCCTGGATGGGCAAGGAGGTTTTGGAGGAACTCAGGAATAAAAAAAGGATGTATTATCTTTGGAAGGAGGGTGAGGTTTCTCAGGTAGTATTTAAAGAGCTGCTAGAGTATGTAGAAAAAAAAATTAGGGAGGCTAAAGCTCAGTTTGAACTTAAAATGGCAACTTTTGTAAAGAATAACAAAAAATTTTATTATAAATATATTAATGATAAAAGGAAGAGTAAGACTAACCTTTGTTCTTTATTAGATGTAGAAGAGAACTTTGTTACTGCAGATGAGGGGAAGACAGAGGTGCTTAATGCCTTCTTTTTCTCAGTTTTTAGTGAGAAGACTTGCCTTCAGGATAACTGTCCTCTTGGGCTGCTTGATGATATCAGGGAGCAGAATGGTCTCCTCATTATCCAAGAGGAGGCAGTCAGAGAACTGCTGAGCTGCTTGGATATTCATAAATCCATGGGACCAGATGGGATCCATCCCATGGTGATGAGGGACCTGGCAGATGAGCTAGCAAAGCTACTCTCCATCATTTACCAGCAGTCCTGGCTTACTGGTGAGGTTCCAGAGGACTGGAAACTGGCCAGTGTGACTGCCATTCATAAAAAGGGTGGGAAGGAGGATCCTGGTAATTTTAGGCCGGTCAGCCTGACCTCAGTACCCAGTAAGGTTATGGAACAGTTTATACTGAGTGTCATCACACAGCACCTACAGGATGGCCAGGGTATCAGACCCAGCCAGCAAGGGTTTAGGAGGGGTAGGTCGTGTTTGACCAACCTGGTCTCCTTTTATGACCAGGTGACCCGCCTGGTGGATGCAGGAAAGGCTGTGGATGGTGTGTACCTGGATTTCAGCAAGACCTTTGACACTGTCTCCCACAGCACACTCCTGGAAAATCTGGGACCACAGCTTGGACAGGAGCACTCTGTGCTGGTTCAGGAACTGGCTGGATGGCGGGCCCAGAGAGTGGTGGTGAACGGTGCTGCATCCAGCTGGGACCAGCCAGCAGTGGTGTCCCTCAGGGGTCTGTGCTGGGACCAGTTCTGTTCAATATCTTTATTGATGACATGGATGAGGGAATTGAGTCTTTCACTAGTGAATTTGCAGATGACACTAAGCTGGGATCATGTGTCATCTGTTGGAAGGTAGGATGGCTTTGCAGAGAGACCTGGAATGACTGAATGGATGGGCAGAGTCTCAGAGTCTAACAGGAAGAAGCTGAATAAATCCAAGTGCCAAGTCCTGCATTTTGGCCACAATAACCCCAGGTAACCTTACAAGCTGGGGACAGTGTGGCTGGACAATGCCCAGGCAGAAAGGGACCAGGGGTACTGGTGACAGCTGACTGAACAGGAGCCAGCAGGGTGCCCTGGTGGCCATACAGGCCAGTGGCATCCTGGCCTGTGTCAGGAATAGTGTGGACAGCAGGAGCAGGGAGGTCACCCTTCCCCTGTACTCAGCACTGGTGAGGCAGCACCTTGAGTGCTGTGTCCAGCTCTGGCCCCTCAGTTTGGGAAGGACCTTGAGACACCTGAGCATGTCCAGAGGAGGTGACGAGGCTGGTGAGGGGCTTGGAACACAAACCCTGTGAGGAACAACTGAGGGAGCTGGGGGTGTTTAGCCTGGAGAAAAGGAGACTCAGGGGTGACCTTATCCTCTCTACAACTTCCTGAAAGGTGGCTGTAGCCAGGTGGGGATTGGTCTCTTTCGCCAGGCAGCAACTGACAGAACAAGAACACATTCTTAAGCTGCATCAAGGGAAATATAGGTTGGATATTACGAAGAAGTTTTTTTTAACAAAGGGTGATAAAAGTACTGAAATGGTCTGCCCGGGAAGGTGGTGGAGTCACCATCCCTGGATGTGTTTAAGAAAAGACTGGATGTGGCACTTGGTGCCACGGTTTCGCTGAGGTGTTAGGGCATGGGTTGGATGATCTTTAAGGTCTCTTCCAACCTAGCAATTCTGTGAATTATCCATTAAGAAAAAAGTCTTCCATTTATCCCTGGTTCCCACTTGAAACTTAAGTTACTCAGTAAAGAAACCTGTGGCAAGGGAGCCAGGCTGTTCATACTGCTGAACACTTATGCTTTAACCCTTGAGGTACTTGTAGCTCACTTCTGAACAATGCAAATTCATCAGCTTAGTTACATTTGTACAGGAGGGTAAGGCATTCATCCCACTGCTCCTTGGCTGGAACCAGACAGACTTTCAGAGAGAAAGTTTAACGAGGGCACCCCTTCTAGAAGCAAAGTGTAAATAAAACCTTACTTAGCTCAGTAAACCAAAAATTAAGAGAGGTTCCTGGCTTGATTTCAGAGCACAGCTCATTTGCCAACACACTCCCATGTTTCTCACTTTTTCAGCTACCTTGTCCTCAAATTTTTGCTTTCACTCTATCACAAAAAAAGAGCTACCAGCATTTTATGACTTTAAGTACCAGTCTCCCACAACTCATATAGCTTAAAACCCAACACCACCCAACTATTATAAAGTTTCAAAAAAATTTTGAACGCCACAGCTGCAAGAGAAGAACTGAAAAATCTAAAGGCTGAAGCAACAAATCATAAAATTTGGCAGTAGAACCTTGTGTGTTTTCGACTGCAGAGTATTTCAAACCCACATCACCATTTTTAAAGGAGCTTAGCAATGGCACAGTACTGCTGGTGATACCATAACATTGAGAAGCTCCTAACATATGCTAGAACACTGCTGCACATACCAAAAAACAACAACCAAAGAAAACCAAACTAGAAACTAAACAAAAATTTTCTTCCTCCCCTCCTCTTTCCCCATTAAAGAAGCTGTTCAGAAGACTGGTATTTCTCTTATGACAAAGCCTGAGCAGGTCAGATCCCAGCCAGCAGGAGAACACACAGTTCTGCATTACTGAAATTCTTAATAACAGGCATCTACTTTGTCATAATGGTGTAAGAGAAAACCTCCAGCCTGGTGTCAGAGCAATTTTACTGAAGGAAGATTCAACAAAAAACTGCAGGGACTCTGTTCTCATTACTAATCTTTTCAGAGTCTTTATGCCCCTTATTCCTAAATTTCCCAATTCCGTATTCCAGATGTTTGCTCTAACAGAAAGGCAAATCTTTTTGTCATGCCTTGTACAGAAAAGCATCGCTAGTTAATGTTTGTCAGCTCTAGGCAGTAACAAAAAAAGTAAGATCAGAAACCAAGTATTCAATATATATAAATGCTTCAGTACTGCAACCTTTGAGCACAGTTGTGCTTTGGGAGTGGGGAACAGAGCGCATAATTTGTGACAAAACCAAGAGGCAAGCTACCCCATGGTATGAATTGTTACAGAAAAAAAGCTACCTAGCTGCTCAGCTTCCTAGCTCAAGGACCTCCTCATTTACACTGTGCTTTGTCATGCTTATATTTTGTGCCTCAAGACTTCAGATTCTCTTATTCCCTTCGACAAGCTCAAGTTTACACAAGCTGTTACTACTAGCAAAGAAGCCCCATCATAAGAGCTTCCTGATAGTACAAGAGTAACACACCTTGTTATGTTTACCAACATTCACTTCAAAGCAGCTTACGTCTAGCCAGCACACTGTCAAAAGGCAGCAGACTATGGTGGACTCAGGCTGCATTCCTTCTAAAGAGCTGCAGCTTTCCAAAAAAGATGTTTCTTTATATTTGGTTTCACAGTTGGGCATACAGACACTAAGGGATACTGAAGATTAGCCTCAGGACTATGTCCACCAGTCTGAAAAATCTAAAGGGTGCAAAAGGGGCTCTCAACTACTTTTGCAATCTGTTCAGATTTTGAAGACTGTAATTATCAGTTCCACACCCACCTCCTTCTAGAATTTTAAGTATCTAAATAGTTCTGGTGCAAAAAATCAGATATGCAACTCGATGTATGCTTCTTCACTTCTCACTTATTCCAAGTGAGAAGAAAGATAGATGTTCTGGTTATAGGCATATTTATACCCACCAAATTCTTGAAAAGAAGCTCCAGAGAGCTGCAAACATTACTACTGTACGTTATTCTCAAACATCAAGCAGCACACAGAGCTGTTTTATATTAGACCCCCAAACATGTGTCCATGTCCCAGAGAATTTCTGAGACAATAAGGGTACATAGCAGCAGGCACCTTTAAAGGCCTATCCTGCATACGAAAGGTTTAAAGCAGCAGACAAACATACATTTTCTTCATACTAAAAGCAAATCAATGAAGTCTTTTACATGACTCTTGAGACAGCCCTACTTACTCAAATTGTCAAATATTTCACTTTATAGGTAACTTACCACAAATAGAGCTAAAAAACCAAAAACAATGCTGTTAGTCTGGCTGACATGACACAGTAACAGTTTTGCAGCTGCTCTAGACTAGATGACTGTTTCATTTAATCCCACCACAATCATTTTAACCCTGAGAAGAATAACATTTTTGATGGCATTACTATTCTTTAGATGAACTAAAGATCACACTCTAGCAATTAGGCTATTCATCTTTAGCTAGCTTTATCATTCGGGGGGCTACAACAGGGAAGAATCTATCACTGTTAAGAGACAAGAATGCCTGAAACAATTAGAGGAAAAATCTGTGGTAAATCCCACATAGTCTGTAAATGTCCCATGGTTACTTCTGCAGCAGGATAAGCAGGAATGGAAAGAAGTAACAAAAACACTACTTTCTAGCTAGGTCACAGTGGCATTTTGTCAGAACTACCACCACCTCCATTACATGTAGATACACATGTAAACATTGCCATCACTTCATACACTGCTTATTTTACCCTAAAGTGTTTTGATTGCCACCCTTCTCCCAAACAGCACCACAATTTTGTTGGGGTGAAGATCTGGCACACAAACGGTAATGCTGAAGGGGCCCAGTGGGCATATGTTGAAGGATGAATGTGTGAAAGTGTAATTTCCAGAGCAATACATTCTTTACCACACACCTCACCTTGCTATGAATACTCTAATGACAAAATCTTAGCTTCTTAGTGATTAATTCTTACCACACAGTCCTCATGAAACTGCAACAGATTGCAACATGAACAACAAGAAGTCAGATTCAGGAAAAGAGTTAGCCACAACAGAAAAAGGTTTTGTACTCCGTGCAGTGAGGTATCTTTTTTAATACACTATACATACTAACTAGATTGTAGGAGAAAATGTGCAACAATCAACTTCTAAGTTCCATGGACATTTTTCATGAGAAATCTTATCTTGCCATGTTGCTCATCACTCATCATCTCAAAAATAGTCACTTCAGTGCCAAACATTGAATCTACAGACCAAGAACTGGAATTATTTGAGAATAAAATACCATACCTCCCCCCTCCCATTTTGTCTGGGTGGTTTTAGGTTCTAAGGGAGTTTTTTTAAGCATCTATAATAATGAAGAGAACTTACTATAGTAATTCAGAAGTCACTGGCAAATTCAGAAGTTTCTGGATCCATTTCAGACATTTTGTTATATGGCAAAGTATGATTTTGAAAGAATTCTGATCCTTCCTGGTTTGTTACTCTGCTTTGGTAAGCAATGTGTAGTTACTGTGACACAGTTTATAGAAAGGTGATGGAAAAGACAGACAACTCCAAGACACACAATTTAACCTTCAGATCTTTGACAATACTGTAAGCAAGGAAACCACAGCTTGCCTTTATTCTCCTCTTAAGAAACAAGGTCCAACCAAGTGAGCTTTCAGCTCCCCTATAAAACACTGACTAAGATTTGAAAGCCACCATCAAAATGATTATCCTCCATGTCCATTACCCTCCACAATGCCAGTCCAGTATTGACTACTCACAGAGAGCAGAAGCAGACAGATTACAACAGAAAACATATGGTTGCCCAGCCACAAATCCTCTCTTCATAGTCTGCAAAACACTATTTCCAGCAAAGAGTTCCGAAGAGAATACAGATAAAATTAAAAAAAAACCTAACCAACTACATGGCATTAGAAATGCAGTGACCCATCATCTATGCAGTATTGTTCTTGAGTGCCCTTCACCATGCAATCCCATCCTGCCTGCTGTCAGCAGTTAGCCACTCACCTCAGAAGAGCACAGGCAAATAATCTGCTTGAATTCATTTGTGTTTATGTGCTTGCTACCCACAGCACTTCAATGCCCATATGTTCCAAAAGCAAAGCACTTCTCAGATGTTGGTGTTAAACCCTTATTTAATTCTCATGTGTCTTAAGATCTCAAAGTAAGACATCAAAAACACTTCAGAAACTGATGACTGTAATCTTGTAAACTATTACTTGTTCCTGCCTACATGAAGTGAGGGACAGTTTTTCTTCAGGTATTTTGTGGTTTTTTGGTTTTTTGTTTTTTTTTAAGGTGAAGTTTATGCAACTGTAGGATGAAGTAATGACAACAGGGAAATTAAAAAAAAGTGACATACCATCTCTTCCCACCCTTTCCTTGCTTGTTTCCCTTCAGGACTTAACTCTTTCAGACATGGTAATCAGAAAAGGAGTTATCATGTTTTCAGTCTAATTTCTGAACATAAAAGAAGCTGACATACTCTAGATTAAGCTTTCTTCGCTGAGGTGGGGAGACAAACCACTTTTTCATAGAGTAGAAATGTTCATATCATTCTTCAGGAAAAGACAAAATTCATAATGGGCCACAAACTGCAAATTAGCTGTCTGGGCTATGTAAAAAACAACAGTGTTTGAGAAACCTCTGAAATAATCTCTCTGTTCTAGCAGATCTGGCAAGGTGTAAATCTGAGTATGACACCCTGCTTTTTGACATCATGCTTCAAGACAGATGTAACCAACTGGAATGAGTACACAGGACAGCAATGAGAATGATCCTGGAAACACATTCTACAGGAGAAGATGAAAGACACTGGGGCTGTTTAGTCTAAAGAAATCCAGGAGGAGACAGGTTCACGTTGTCAAGGATGTCTTACACAATGTCACAGAAGAAGAAATAGTTCTACTGAAATACCACATGAAATGGTAACGTGTACGGGAAAATCTACATGTTTTCAAACTATCCATTTATTTAGTTTGGAAACATATGTCATGACTTTAGAAGAATTTACTGACAGCTAAAGTAGAAATAGAGGTAGCAGGACAATCTGTTCCACTGCTGTCTGAAGGATACTGAACAGCTGTGACAACAGATTCAATTCTGCTATGCTGGCAACAGGAACAAGGATAGGGCAAGAGGACAAATGAAACCTGCAAGCACAGGATCAAACACTGGAGATCCATATAACTAAAAGAACTCAGTAACAGAAAATCACAGAGAACATCAACATTTCAGTATTTGACAGTAATTACACAGGATGTCTATGTGAAAACAGTATCTTCAAGCACTTCTCTCAATGGGATACTTTCAGCAGGTGGCACACAAAGTAAGCCTGAAATCATGTGTACCTACATCCTGGACCTCAGCCTTGCTTTTTTCCACTGTCCTCAGGGATTTCCATGTGAATAGCTGCTCTCTCAGTTTCAAATTAACCTCTGCACTGTAATGTACTGTGGTGTCCTTGCACAAAAAATAAGTTATTTGTACAGGTGGATTTGCCAGGTGGTTCTGCAGGTAGGCAGAAATTCAGCTGCAAACACTGACTACACCAAAATGGAAGGATGGGCAAAATCAAAGCACAAAAAACAGGCAAAAAAAAAAAAATCTGGTTTCAGGTAATAAAGGAATCTAGCAGAGGGGCATAAAGGGGACAGAATAATGCTGCATATTCTAAGCAAACTCTCCCACCACAACACTAACTTGAGTTTATGCTGCTATGTCCTAGCACTACTAACTGATGGTGAGATATCAGATTGCCCTTACAGAATTTCAAAATTCCACTATTGCAACGTTGAGTTATTTTTGGGCTTACCTTCTCTATATTGTCAATTAAAAATATGCCTGTAATTTATCTCCAAACCATACACAGAAATAACAAGTCTTTACCAGAAATTCACTGGTCTGCCAGCAGCTCCGAGTTTAGCTAACTGAACAGACAGACCCTGTATATTTCTACACGGTATTATGCAGGCTTACCAACTGAGCATTAAACCATCTAGACACTACATAATTGTGGAAAGCATAGGCCCAAGCCCACATGCATCATTCCTGCCGAGAAGCAGGATATCTTAATCACCTAGAAGTGTGCTCCATACTAACAGCAGCTATGGAGCTCCTACTCAGTTCAGTGAAAAAGGAAGTTCACATCTACACGTATTTTTTTTAAAAAGTGGATATATCCACATTCACTCTACTCCTGCATTTCACTGCAAATACATTCCACTCTTCAGGGGCTCATGCAGTTGAAAGAAGCAAAGAACCTGGTCTGAGTTTGAGTATTTAAGAAAAAAAAAAGAAGGGAGATACAGAAGGTATATTTAGTTCCAATTCATCAGGCTGCCTTGCAGTTGTATCAATTTACAGGATGCACCAGGAAAAGAGAAAAAAACAGGAGCCACGTAAACAGCTATTACTGCAGAGGGAAACATTCCTGACAACCACAGCTCAACTAGTTGAAAATAACTTCAACCAGTTTAACATATTCCTCTAGAAATGCAAGGTTTCTCAAAAAAACCTTTGGACATCCAGCCGCATAAAGGCACAGAATAAAAAAACGCCACCTAAGAGCAAACTAAAAAGTTGACCACAATGAAAGACCGTAAGTAAGGCACACAAGAATCGATGCACCAAAGCAAAGTAAAGCAGCAGTCAGACAGAACAATGCATTTGGCTGGGGTCATGGCTTGAAACAGATTTAAGAAGTGTAAATCATGGAACAAGAACTAAATAAAATTTTTTAAAACCCGTCTCAAGACCCAAAAAGATTGTTTTACTGTAACATTGTGGGGTGGTTGCTTTGTCTTAAGAGTGCTTAGTAGGTATTGTAGCTAGATCAGGAGAGGAAAGGGAACAACACGCGTATCTGCGTATCACGCTATAGATCTATCACCCACAGAGCTCCTCCATGATCCACAGCCTGTCATAAGCTCTCAACAGGGGATTACTGTAGTGTGGGGGGTTGCCCATCACTTCCTTCTGGCATTAAAGAGTTTGCTCTGGAGCAGCGCTTTCCAAAGGTGACACGCTCGGGGACGGAAGGAAAAAAAACAAACAAAAAAAACCCCAGAAAAACACACACACACACACACACACATAAACAAGATCTCCAAAACTAAAAATCCGCTCTCCATATCTCCATACAAAAAACCCTAACTCTCAATTATCGGCAGCCAGAGGGCTGGAGCCGGCCGAGCAGAAACAAGAACGTCTCGGGTTTAGCCAGGGAGACTGACGCGAAGGCGCTGTCCCCAGGTGGGCACGAAGCCGCTCCCCGCCGCGGGTCACCTCCGCCTCGCACCCCGGGACGGCCGCGCTGGGCGACTGCTCCCGGCGCGGCCCCGGAGCACAGGGGCGGAGAAGCAGCCGCCGCCGCCCCGACCCCGCGCACCTCCTCGTCCCGCTCCTCCAGCGAGGCGTCGTCCTCTGCCCTCCCGCCGGGGATCGCCCGCTCCGGCGAAGCCGTTGCCCCGCCGGGGGCCGTCGCCGCCGCGCCGCCCTCTCCCTCCTCGGAGAGAGTTTCCGAGCCGGAGGAGGAGCCGGAGCAAGAGGAGCCGACGTGGCCGGAGCCCCGCTCCCGTTCCGAAGCCGCCGAAACTTTCTCCGCCATGGCCGGGGGCTCAGAGCCGTGTCGCCCGCATGCTCCGCCAGCGGCAGCCACGCTCCCCCGACCCGCAGAGCGCAGCGCGGCAGCGGCGCTCCCGGGCCGGGCCGGGCCAGGCACCGCGCTCTGGGCGGCGGGCGGTGCCTGCGGGCGGGCGGGGCGGGCCGGGCCGGGCCGGGCGGAGCCAGTGGTGCGGAGGGCGGGCCCGGAGCGGCGGAGCGCGGCGGGAGGGCGGCAAGTGGCGGGGCTGGGTCTGCCCTGCCAGGGGGACTGCCTCCCGCCGCGGAAGGAGGCAGGAGGTCGTGGAAAGCGCGGCGTCCCGGGGCTGGCGGCACCCTGAGGGCCCGGTCCCGCTGCCCACAGCCCGGTGCGGACAGGGCAGCGGGGTCTGCCAGAGCCCGAGATCTGCCGGGATCGACTCGGCGTGGGCACAGCGAGACACGCTCCGCTCCCGGGTTTAAGTAAGAGCTGCTATTTTGCATTATATAAGGGTTTTCTGCGCCCCTCACTTCCTCTAAAACGGAGCTACCGGCAGTTTATGGCAGCAATTTTGCTGTCTTCGTACTATTTTGCAGATGGCTACAGATGCCTAGTTGTGATCTTGCAGCAAACAGAAGTCCCTTTGAGTGTTTCAAAGGGGCATCGACATTGGGATTTGTGACCAAGCTTTCACTCTCTGAAACCAAAGCAGATGACGAAAGTTAGGCATCTGAAAGCTTTCCCAAATCTTCCTGGATAACTCGTTCATTTTTTAAGACCTAAATGGCTTTTAAACCCAGTTATCCTGTAAATTTTTAAAATATTGTTTAGACACTATTTTGAAAAAAATCTCCTTTTTTTGTTTTTCGTTTCCTGAGAACACAGGTTCCTCAATTAATGTGCTAATACTAGATATAAATATATAATAATCTGTACCAGGGCCTTATTTGTTTATTCCTGGACCCCAGATTAATCCAATTGTGAAATCGAAACAGACTAAGAGCTTTTGTAATGAAGAAAGTCCCACAGCATCAGTACAGAATAGCTACCTTCTTCATTTCACAGAAAGAGAAACGTGAGCACAGACCAGTTATTGGTGTGCTCTAATTAAGACAGTACATAGTTGATGAAAATAGGAACCAGAATGTAAGTCTCCACTTTTTCATATTTCTAATTTGATCAGTTTATCCAGTATGACTACTATTATTGTTGTTGTTGTTATTATTATTATTATTATTATTGTCATCAGATTACTAGTGGAAGGAAAAACAATGATACACAACTCTCCAAATCTCAGTCCTTCTCTGTTTAGAGCAAGCTTTTGATGCTGGATATTACATTGTTAGCTGGTAGCTCTTTGTGGTTTCTAATCAGTATTTAGATCAGACCTTTAAAAGTTAATTTATTGTGGAAGAGGATTATAAGAGTCACTAGGGACAGAATTTGACCCAGAAATTTGCCTATACCAATATTTAATGATAAGGAAATATGAAATACACACACACAGGCAAAAACTGATTTTGGCTAAATTAATTACACACATATACTGCTCCAAACCTAGCTAAATAATTTTAACTAACCATTGAAAAGAGTTCCTCCTTGGTACTCCATGTTCTGCGCATAAGTTGTTATATCTCCAAAACCTGGACTTATTCATAATTCGTGAGTCCTTGGTTATAAAGCTAAACCTTTTTCTGTCAGAATTTGCCTCTGGTGTCATCCTCATAGCAGAACAAGTTGCTTAATTTCCTACCTATTCTTCACAATGTATAAGAAAATTGCCAGGTAGTGAAAAGCAGCGCTGCAGGTCTCTGTCATTTCTTTCTCTTGCTGCCAGAGATGAGACTGGAAAAAAATAGAGCTTAGCCAAAGCACTTCTACACTTCAGTTATTATCAGCTGCCAGAACAGCCCCTGTAATCTGGGGGCAGAAAGGAATACATTAGAATAGTCACCGAACTGCTCTAATTTATGCCATAAATTGAAATCTAAGAAGGCACTCAAAATTTATTATGTCACCCAAGAGTTACAAAGACAAGTGACAGTATTGTTCTGCTCTGGCCTCTAGACTGTGTCAGATCACGTGCTCTGCTAACATTATATTACAGGAACAGAAGAGGGATGCTATGTTGCCTATAGTAGCTAAAAGGAAGTTAAAGCTAAAAGCAGCAAAGAAAGAAGCTTACATCATTTTCCATCCAAGGAAAAGCACTGTTGCTTGCACTTCCCCATCACAAATCAGTGAGATACTTTGTAGCAAAACACTGAATATCTGGCCTGACTTGAGAACCTCATTTTGAAACATTTGTTGAGAAGAAGTCAGTGTATAATAAGCTTTGAGCACCTCCTGTCATGCATTGGACTCATTTGGTGGAGAATATGGAGAGAAGGGTGTAGAGTGCTCTGATGTCAGCTGTCACAAGTGGCTGGCTCAGTTTTGGATACACTCACCCATTCAGACACTTTTTTCCACCAGTGCATTTTCAAGCAGCCATTCCCTGGTCTTCTGTCCTCCTCCCAGTACACACAGCAGTCACCCACTCTGTGCAGTTACAGCTGTTCAACATGTGCACTGTTTGCTGCTGTCGTGTCAGTTATCTGAAAACAAAATACAGGAAAAGAAATAAAATTTATCTCAAAACTTCCTGATTATATACCTGTTTGTTAATGCTTGGGAAGTTCTTACACTGTGTGGTCTTGAAGGACTGAAGGAATGACAGGCTAATGGATTTATTGACAAGTTTGGCACAAGATATCAAGGTATAGAGGAAACACTGGAAAAAGACGTGAAGAGGTATAGAAAAAAATTGTCAGCAAATAATAGCTGTACACAAGACAGCGAGAAAAGTCAAATAGGAAGATAATGATTGGCTTTGTAATTGGCACTTCAAGCTAAAGATCAGGATCTTTACCAAGAAATGATAGTGGGAAATCAAAGCAGTAGGTATATTGTAAAAATGACAGGCAAAAAAATAAACGTTGCAGCAGTGTATTGAATAAACCAGAGAAGTCAGAGAGAAAGACTGTGAAGCTTATGAAAAAATTTTAAAACGTGGTACAATGGTTTCAGCAAGGCAAACATCTGTCCCATATTACAGCTTTAATGAGTCAAATACACAAAATAGAGCTTTGTAGTAGCTACTGCATCAGTTGCATGACATCAGTTGTCTTCCAATCATTGCCTTTTTGATCTAGGCAATGTTCCGTCAAATTCTTTTTTATACTGCTTAGAATATTCTTCTTCCTCTTTGATTCTGAATATTTAGACAAAAGTGTACCTCTGGTAAGAAACAGTTTTCAAAATACACTGACAGTGGGGTTAGCACCTGAGAAAATCCCTAGGCAAAACTGACTGATGTGGCAAATGCAAGGCTCTCCAAATAAGACAGTTATAATATCAGCAACAACAGCGCTGTGCTTCCCTTTCTGCATAGTCAATGTGCATTAAACCTGACCTGGAAGAACCACTTCTTTAGATGAATAAGTCTCCGTGCTTACTCAGTTCTTGCCCTCCCCATTGAGACTGCCAACAGCATTGCCAATTAGTGCCAATCCTGAATGCAGATTGTAATACGAATAGGCCTTTCAATATTTAATTCTAGACTTTTGCACTGGTGGTATATAAATGTTTCATTAGTGCTTTCCTTCCTTTCTGCCATTTTTTTCTCTGAAAAAGAAGCAAAGCTGTCTACCTGAAGTACTAGCAGAAAATGGGCAAACAGGAACTTGTACTTTTAAGTGCTCCTCCCAGCTCTAGCAGTAAACTCTTGAATGAGAGTTCTTTTTCTTGGGAATCCTGATTTATTGAGAATGCATGTTACAGGGTCATAAAGACAACACTCAGTTTTTATGTAATGTGTTTTATCACTACATATTCACTCTCAAGCAATATCCAAGATCAGGAATTCAAAAGCTTTCATTTGGTGGGGTTTAACTCAATGTTTTTAGTGGCAGGAATACTCACCAACACAAACAGCAGGGGTAGTCTGGAAGAGAATAAAAGCATGCATAAAGACAACTGTCATCTCTGGACTGAGACAGGTACCACCAAACATACAGCATAGTTTGGAGATCCATTCTTTTTATCTCTGAAAATCTTAGAGCTTAGGATACTTCAGAGTAAACAGAATCCACTTTGTACCTCCCTAAGAAAATCAGTTCTGAGACTCTTTCTTACCATTAAAAAGCCTTTTTGACAACAAATGTGAGGCACAATTTGCTTTCCCTAGCACTTGCAGAGCATGAAACAAGGGCATTTGAACATGCTGATTAGATTCAGATCATCTCAAAAGGCATTAACAAGCTAGTCATGTTACATTGTAAATCCTAGCAACAATAGACATATGCATGAACAGAAATATTGCACTCAAATCTGTGAAACACGTAATAAAACTGAGAAAAAATAAAACATTTCACCTTTTAAATGAACATGTAATTTACGGGATGTAAAATGGCTTTGCCAGGGAAGTAAACACAACTACTGTAGGCCTCCAGCTGCTGCAGGTGCCTTTATCAAGACCGCTAGATCTTGACAGCTAGAGATTATGTGATATGGACTAAACAGTGTAATTGCTAAAGACAGTTTTCCCAGATTACTGGCCCTTGAGAATCTGCATGAGCACTGCATGAATCACTGTCCCAAGACCTGCAGAAAATCACACATTAGATGAAACCACTGGCAGATGTTTACACCCTGACATCCACATTTCTGATACCTTCAGTATTTAGAAAAAAAATATGCTGCTCAACACAGTACATGTCACAGAGCATTGGGAGGCTGTGCAGGAATGCAGGGAAACACAACACAGTGAATGATCCCCTTGCCAGGTCTCCCTCAAGGCGTTGCTTTGGGGTTATACCACTATACTAAACATCAGAAGCCCACCCTTAGTTTCAGGCAGATTCAGGGAGGCTGTGGGTCTGTGTGCTGGAAGGGACAAATACAAATTAAACTGTTTTAATCTGACTTCAGATTCAGAAGTGTATTGCCAGCATGTTGTGCGGAGTTTCTGTGCCAGTCTGCTTTCAGAGGTGCTCGGTTTCTTGATGGATAACCCTTGGGCAAGGAGCCTCCATAATTTCTGCCTCACCTTCACAACATCTGTATATCAGGGATGTATACTGACATGCGAGCAGCAGGGAAGAGCAGTAAACATGGCACAGCCCTGTTACCAGCTGGCATACAACAGTAAGGTTACGTATTCTAAGACATCTTTCTCCAAATTCTGCTTTATTCAAGGTGAATGCTTTAACTCTCATAAAATTATGGGGAAATGGTAGCTTCTCATATTTTAAAAAAGATTATCACTCTTGCTTCAGAGTGCTGGGACTCGAGAAGTAGAAAGATGCAAATTTCCCACTTCATCATGGCAGTATCCTAGTACCCAGTCAAGAGTGTTATGAAAACCAGTCTTATGAAGATCAAATAGGCAGGAAGAGATGGTCTAGATTCAGGATGGCAATTGGAGATAAACAAAACTCCAGCTGTAGATATAGTAGGGAGAAGGGAGGAGCTCTGAGACTTGCACTGAGGTTGTGTTTCCAGCCTCGTGGTCTGAGAAGCATATACAGGTGTGGACTGCTAAATGTGATCTGAACCACGGCTAAATAATGGTTAGAATACATCCTGTGGTGTATTCTAACCATTATTTTTAATGATGATATTTTTAACTCCCAAACAATGTTTAAAACTTTAGCTCAACAGCTGTAAACCTAATTCACACCTGCATCTTTAGAAATTATCCAGACTCCATGGGGTATTGGACTTCCCTGGATAAGTTTAGGTGCCCTCAAGTCTACACAGCATCCGTTCCATAAATGTTAAGGCTGTGTTTGACAGTGTTATTATGGACTGCAAAGTTTGTGGAAAGCAATCCTTCTCAGCAAGTGTTATCAAGAACCTCTTTGAAAAACATGAAAATGGAAAGTGAATATGAGATCCAGTGATTGTCCTGAATTGTCAAACTCTCCAAAGCTCCATGGCAACAGCTGAGGTAAAAGCAGGTTTGAGGCAGCCCACGAGGTTTCTGTAAGCTCTGCCTGCCCTCATCCCAGGCCTCACAGTTCCTAAATAGAGCAGGCACAGTGTTTGAGGAAAAGCTGTGATTTTCTCTGAGAAATCAGCTATTGTGTGGGAACACTAAAAATGGTGCCACAGTACTTAAATGGTATTGTTTGTGCAGACATTCTTATTCAGAGAATGAGCAAAAATAAGTCCTTGCTGTACATGTAAATAGGATTAATATTCACAGTTTTACTCTATTCAAATCTCACTTCCATTAAAGTAGAATTATCTCCCAAACTTAAAGTTATGACTCTTAAGCTAGGTAGACATCACATGCTTAACAAGATGGATACAATTTTTAGCGTAAATACCTTGTGTAAAGTAAAATATTCAAAAGCCAATTTTTACTTACTCTGTCTTCTAGAATTAGAAAACAAAAAGGGCTGTGGGGTTTCTTTTCAAAGTATTGCTTTACCTTTCTTTTTTAATTTGCAAGATTTTAATAGCAAAAATGACCTCTTTTGCAGCCTACCTTCTATTTTTGACGTAAAATATTATGGCGCAGGAATTCATCCTTTATTCTCTTATTCGTACTTTGTCATTGACTATATTTGTGTCCCACCATGTATCAAAACTGAGTTGTGTGTTTCTATATGCAGTTTGAAGAGGGAAGAAATTCACTGTTTCAACAACCACCACTGTGATGAAAGATTTACATGAGTGGAAGACCTGCTAAAGGTGACTGAACTCTCTGTTTACTTTGTTTCTACTAGAAGCTTGCCCCTGTCAAGAGAGATGCATAGCTTTCTGATCTTACATACTTTTGCCTACGTTTTATGTATGGCAGGAGATAAGGCAAGGTACAAACTCAGTAGATTTTACATCCAAATTTGGCCTTTCATCTGTAGCTTGATTATATCAACAGTACCATTCTATCAATTACAACAACAGTACATTCTATGTCCATTGGCATACTTTCCTAAAATACTACTTCAACGGTAGGTATTTTAATTTTTATTCTATGTTGTATTTGTTTGATTGTCAGTTTCATCCTAGGACAGCTAGGTCTAAAAATAAATATTTTACAGTAGTGTTTTGGGAGCTGAAGTTGACAAATCCATATTCTTAGATTCATTTACTGCCAAAATTTAAGTGCTGTTTATGTCAGTAACTGCCAGTTTAAAATAAAAACTCGACTGACAGGGATGTAGAAAACTCTCAGTTTATCCAAAGCTTGCATGTTTAAAATTCAAACATTTCTTATGTTCCAGATTAGAGGTAGTGATCAACACTTTAGAAAGTAAATGCCTCAATCCTGATTTCTAAATATGTACAAAGGATCTTAAAAGCCGCATAAAATCTAAAACGAGTTTAATTTTAAGTAGGAATCTAATTTGAAGGAGCTAGCTGTGAAAATAATAAACATTATTGCTCAGCTGGCCTTGGCTTCCTCTTCAAGGGTATACTTCTAGATTCTGCAAGCCCGCACAGGCTGCCATATGTATTAAGGGAAGTCTTCTCTGAGGAAAAAATGAGTAAGTTCTTCATAATGGGGAAAAGATGATGATGATGATGATGATGATGATGATGATGATGATGATGATGATGATGATGATAGTAATGATAATAATAAATATATTTTGAAAATTATAAGGTCTGTTAAAATAAGCCAAGATTTTTATGTATTAATGCAATTTCCACAGTTGATTTAATAATTCAGCAGTTTTGGTGTCAACAACACAGGTCAAATTTGCACCTTCTCCATGTTATTGTCTGTGTTCAAAGCAACATTCTCTAATTATTTGGGTTTGTGTTTAAAAAAATCTTTATGTATGCAACATTTCATTTTTCTAACCTGTGTATGGTAGTAATAAACTTGAAGTGCTTAAGCAAGCTTCATTTACTAAGTGCAACTCATTTACTCCAGTAACACTTTCCTCCTTTGTAACTATTAAGTGTAATAGCAGAAAGACTGATTCACAGACCAAAGTATTCAGACCAAAAAATCTAGTCTTGTGCAGAAAAGCTTCCTCTACGAATCACTGTCCCAGCCTAAGCTTTGCCAGCACAAACATTTAAGAAATGTATCAAAATTAGGGATATGTATTGTGGTCCACTTTTAGTAGTGATCTTGCCCAATACTTTAATTAACACAAGAGTCTGCCTGGGCTGCTTATAACTTTGCAAAATTGCGCTCATTCAGACTGAAGTTTTCTATCATGCGAATTTAGCTGAGGTTGTGATCAATAACGTGTGTGGGATTTTTGTTGCCATTGTTAGGCTATTTCATTTTGGGGGTGGGTGGATTTGCTTTTATTGAATTTTCAACTGAAACAATTCAGCCATTTCAAAAAATACATCAAAAGAAATGAACTGTCTAGTCACACTTAAAATTCTCACAGTGACTCAATACAAAGCACCTGTGTTTTTATGCTTTAGAATAAGAGACAACATTTGGTGGGAGGAACACCTTTCTGTCAGGGATGTGATTTTACCATACTTAGGAGAATGCAGCCTAATTTCATCCCAGAACTACCTTAGTTCATAGAGTAAAAACATTTTTGTGTGTAACCAAAAAAATCATTTACAGTTTGTCTGAAATGAGCCTGATATTCAACATTTACTGAAGAATCACAAAGCCTGAGAGAGGCTTTTAAAGACACTGGTGAACATTTTTAAATGCTGAAAATGTTGTGGATTGTCTTTCCTGTGGTTTTATTGCACTTGCTACTGAAAACATGTACTGTAGGGTGTGAAGATTCAAACTGGAGGGAAGTCAAAGAAGCAGGATTACAGGAAGAATGGAATATAAACACTAGAGACTGGAAGAAGAGCTGAGGATGGTTTGGAACAAGAATGTGGAAATGTAAAAAGTGAAATGAGTATGTGCAGAAAATGCTGAACAGAGAAGAGTAGGATCTCAGTGGGGGAGAGCCAAAACTGCTGCAGGCCTTAGGAAATAGGGATTTGGGACCCCTTGGCTCCTGCCTAGGCACCTGCAGATGACTCAAGTCTCTGTTCATGCTTCTATCAAACAACTGGGGTGAAACTTTACAGCAGGGTTGAGACCCAACAGCTGTGGGGGTCAAACCCTTTATGTAAGGAGTGGTGCACCTCTTCCCTGTTGTTGGGTCGCTCACATTAGGAGGTTCCTGTTTATGGTGTGTTGGCCCTGTCTCACCACCAGCCCCTGGCCACTCCCTCCCTACAGCAGGACGTGGGCAAAAATTGCAGGAACATGAGTGAGGAAGCTTGTGGGTGTAGACACAGGCAGAGAGATGGTTTGCCAATTGCCGTCACAGGCAAAATAGACCCAGCTTTGGGTAATTTAATAATTTATTGCCAATTAATGTTTTAAATTCCTGATTTGGGAATGGGGATGCAGAGAGAGAAGAAGCAAGCTCTAGAAAACCTTTCCCACTCTGCTGGTCTTGGCATTCATCTGCCCTTTCTCACTCTTTTTCTCCCCATGCACTCCTGCCCAGATGGTGTTCTCTCCCCTTTTGTCCATACCTGCTCCTTGAGGGGATGAGGATGGTGGTCTGGATCCAGCAGAGTGGAGCAATGTAGCTGCACAAGAAAGCATCCCAGACTTCAGCAATACCCAGGCTGAGGTCTCCCTGGCAGCCTCAGTATGCCCCTATTTTGAGGTGATGCTCGAGGATGCGGTGAATATCTTGCCCTGACTGGCCTGAGGAGAAAAGAGGTGATGGTGCAGGTGCCTCTTCAAATTGTGGAAGAAGCTGGAAGAGGTGCTGTGAAACACTGTGCTAGAGGAACAGTGGGGGTTGAGCCTGGCCGCAGCTGTGATGGCATGGGGGGAACAGGACAGCACCCTCCTGCAACAGCTAGAATACAAACACATTCTGCTTTGTGTTCCTGTATTGCTTTGTGTTGCTTATAAAAACCTGCTTTATCACTCTGCTGTACTACATAAAGGTATCATAGAATCATTGAATCATAGAATGTGTGGATTGGAAGGAACTCATCTAGTCCCAACCACCCCTGCCATAGGCAAGGACACCTCCTGTGAGACCAGGTTGCTCAAAGTTCCATCTAACCCGGCGTTGAACACTGCCAGTGATAGGATATTCACAAGGTCAGTGGGCAGCCTGTTCCAGTATGTACCACCCCCACAGTAAAGGAATTTTTCATAATAACTTTCCTAAATTTCCCCTATTTCCGTTTGTATTCAGGTATTTCAAAACCACTTAAATACAAGTTTATAAAGATGTTTGGAAACAAAATCATTTCTAAATCAAAAGTCTGGAGAAATCTAAAGATATTCTTTCTTTTCCTTTGTATTTCTTTCTCAGAGGCCAAACTAAATTTCAATCAAAGCTCTTTCAAAGAAATTCAATCATGAAAATACACTGGCAACTTTTAAATAGCTCTTCACCCTTTGGAAAAATTGGCCTGTTGCATCTTCAGCCAAACTCACCCACTCAGTGTGTCTCTAGCAGTTGAAACTTCTGTTTACCCTGAATAAAGATAAAACCTACTGCAGTCATAGAATTGTTGTCATAAGAAAATAATTAATATACAAAAGACTCTTGTATTACAATAAAAAAGTCACAGGAACAAGCAGGCAAAATTTAATAATTCTATGTTCATCATAAGGACTAAGGTTATGACTTATGTCAGCTCTGAAGATACCCATGAAGCAAGAGAATGAAAGAAATATTACCTCAAGGAGCGCTGGACATGTAACTTATGACACAATACTGCTTTTTAGTGCAGTAAGACATCTGATTGTATACTGTTACCCAGGAAGCTTTGATTATGGCCCACTCAATAAAGGTCTTCCAATATTGCAGGTATACAAAACAAAAAAGTCTGAAGTAAACTCATGAGATGCTAAGATGAGTAAACTGTCTTAGCCATCCCTGAAAATTAAACAAAAAAAAAATATTTTCAATAATGTAATCAACAATTGAGCAAAAACAGATACAGTGACTTCTTAAATAGCTGTTTTAAAGGTTCACTCAACAGCCACACTTTGTTAATTCAAAAAGAATGTTTCCAAGTTTTCAAAACCATTTATAGCCATTTTGATGTGTTACATTTTTTACTGTCATTGAAGTGCATTTACTGTGATAATTAGAACTGATGGCAAATATAGAGGAACTTTATAAGGATATTCAATCACTCTAACACAGCTCTAGGTCCTGATGGATTTAGTAATGACTTTTAAAATGAAATTAAAGACAAATCAAATGATTAAATACTTCATCCACTAAAAAAAATTTTAAATCTGTCAGTGACATAAAAGCTGAAGAAGTCTTAGAAAGGATAATATGTACATATCTTTCCTCCCTAGATCATGTTAATTTGTTGAATGAAAAATTTATCCAAAGCACATAAGCTATTTTTCAGTTCCTCTGTTATGGTAGGATTTAGGGAGTTAAAGATAATAAGGTCTCTTATCCCTGCAGCATTTTATTCTGACTCCAAGAGGGTTGAAGTCATCATTCTTTTCTGTGGGGAAATTATCCTGCTATTAACCCACCATTATATTTTACATAGCAGAGTTAATGCAAACTCACTATAGTTGTGTATAACTAAAGCATAGTTCATTAAATGAGTACAAATATTATGTAAGACAAGCAGTGTAAAGTAATCCTTGAACTTTTCTACAATGTTGAAAACAGAGGTTGGAAAGTTTATTGGAGACCAGTGGGCTAGTAGGGGTGGAGAGTGTTTGCCTTTTGCTGACTGTGTGATTTCATCAGGATGTCAGGCTGGCCAGCTGTGATTGTGCACCTCTGCCCCTCTGAGAAGTCTCTGTGCAATCATAAGGAGGTGAGTTATACATGTAGGTGTTCCTGCAATGACAGACTTTGTCGTTCATGTAACATAGCTACTGAAGGCTCATAGAAATATTTCTGCATGTCTATAAAAGAAAAGAAAACCACTCTTGATGCAACTTGATGCATAATCAGTCTTTTTATATATAAAATAATTGCTTTGAGCGTTAATTAATTTCTAAGATGTTAAGATGCTACATGTTAAATAATGTGGATACTGTTTTGCTAATGAATTAATTTCTTATTGCAGCAGTTCTGTTGAACAATTTTTTTTTAGCTTACAAATGTTCTTTTCACAGTCACAGTATTTATCCAGATCTGTAGTTGGATAGATATACTAAAATATGCACAATCACTACTTGTCTAACTTGAAATAATTGTTTCATTTTGATTTGCCAAACTGTTTTTGCCATGTGAATGAGGCAGTATGTTATTTAAAACATGTAAATAGAATCAAGGGATCTAGGCTTATAGGTTGTCCTTTCTTTCTGTTCTATGGAGTATATGTACATTTGAATAGTAACATGCATTTTGGGATAACATTCAGTTCTGAATACTGTAAAATTTATGTATTAGACCAGAGATTTTTATGTAATGTCATACCTATTAATATATAGTATGACTTGAAAACTCAAATCTTAAACAAATTATTACTTAGCCTTCCACAAAAGTTTCTTAGTTCAAGATAATTATGTGGGATGAAAACTCAAAATAACTTACACCCCCTTAGGTTTAACCACTTCCCTTTTACCAATAAGAAGATAAAAGTATGAGAAGATATAAGTGAAAGGATAAGGGTTTGCTAATAAGAAAAACAGCAACAACCAAAATAACAGCAAAAACCACTAGATACAAAGGTACTGAGTCTTGTGGACTTCTCAGGAACGAAGAAAACCAGATGGTAGAGAAGCCACTCCCTCCAAGATGGTGGCCAGTGTAGCATCCTGCATGGGCGGGAAGAAAAAGACAAGATGGTGGCCAAGTCCCCTTTTCCAGACCATGCAGCAGAAAAGAAGAACAAAGGAAAAAAACCAAGACAGCAACCGAACCTCCATGGCTCCAGGACTCCCTCACTTCAGTGGGGGATAGCAACAGAAAACACCTGGAAAAACTGGTCTTGTCCATGAGGCGCCAATGCTGCCAAAAACACCGGAAGAAACTTCCCAGCAAGTCGCAGGTCCAACGCCTCCTCAGCACAACCTTCTCCCTGGAGCAAGAAAAGGGGCTTATGAAGCAGTTCTGGTGGCACATGCAGGTGCTGGCATGTCTGGGAAGCTCCAGGCATGCAATGTCAGCCTCCCTGCTTGCTTTTGGGATGAATGGACACAGTTAGTGTCACTGCAGTTCTGAGTCACCGCTGCATTGCAGGGGAGAAGAACCACTCCTGCTGAGCACCAAAAAGAAGCAGGCCCAGTCTGGCAGTTCAGAGTGGCATAAAAGGTCTGGAACAGTTTTGGACAGCAGTATGCAGCTTCTCAGGTTGCACCCCAGAGACCTGCCAGAGGCAATCCCTCAGTAGCCCAGAGAGAACAAAAGAAAGCTTATACAAGTCCATTTCCCATTTTCAAAGGGACCTCACCAGCCCCCATCTGTGAACCTGGTGTAAAACACCTAAGTGCTGTTTCCCAGGTTGTTGAGTCTTAAAATGACCTTAAAAACAGTCTGCACAGATTAGCATAGTGGAAATACAGAATACACAATTTTGGGGTCACTTGAGGCAAAGCCGCAAGTTGACTAAGGAGTTTTTTGAAAAGAAACAGAATTAAAAATGAAAAGTTAAAGTGTCCCTGAGCTTTAGGATAGCAAGCTTCCAGACCTTCAAGGAGATAGTCAACAGGATGCCTGTGAGATTGTCTTCAGGGGCAAGGGAGTAGAACACAACTGGCAGGTCTTTAAGGAAGTCTTCCATTGAGTGCAAGAGCTAGCAATTCCCAGAGCAAGAAATTGGGTGAGGAAGGCAAGAGACTGGCATGGCTGAATAGGAAATTGCTTGTCAGAGTCAAACCAGGAGAAAAGAAGAAAATGTTTGGTATACTAGGATGGATAACCTGGCAAGGGTATAGAGAAGTTCGGATCTGTAGGGTTAGGGTAAGGAAGGCTGTGCAAAGGCTGGAACTGAACTTGGCAAGCAGCACAAAGGATGGAAGGGCTTCTACAGAAAAGGAAGGCTAAAGAAGGCCTCTGATAAACAAAGCTGTTAAATTGGTAACCATGGAGGAGAGGGTTGATGTAATTAATTATTAATATTTTTGCTTCAGTCTTCAATGGTAAACTCTCTTCTCAGACCTTCAAGTGGACAGACAGCAGGATGGAGAGCAGAGTCCCACCCACTGTGAGAAAAGATCTAGTGTGTGACAACCTGAGGAGCCTGAACATACATAAGCTTAAGGGACCTGACAAGATGCATCCCAGAGTCCTGACGGAGCTGGCTGATGCAATTCCCAAGCCACTCTCCGTGACATTTGAAAAGTCACGGCACTCAGGGCAAGCCCAAGTGACTGGAAAAGGGGAAACATGGTGCCCATCTTTAAAAAGGCAAGGAATTAGGACCCTAGAAACCAATAACCTGTCAGTCTCACCTCTGTGCTTGGGAAGATTATTACATTTCTATTACATTTCACCAGCTTTATTGGCATAAATGGGGCTTTTACTGTACTGTTACAAAGCATCCGCTACAATGCAATGCTTCTACCAGCTTAATAGACACACAAGAGAGGTAGAATAGGTGAAGTTCTGAAATATTTTGAGCTAATCAATAAGGTCATTGCAGTGCATATGTCTTTCTAACTCATATTTATGAAAATAATTTTTAACTCTAATAAATCATGTTTATATTTTGACAGTTCTAGTGAGAAATCCCAGTTATTGGAAGAGGAGTGGCTATCTTCTGCCATGTATTTCAAAATTTCTTACAATAAGACCACATCTTTCTCTGGACACAAGATGAGTATTTTATGACTGACTAGGTGTTTACACTGCTTACTATCAGGGTCAAAATACTTGTCATCTTGCTTTTCTCTGCCAAAAGAAATTGAAGGCCCACATGAAGATTAAGCAGTGGATTACTAGTTCAGATCATGCAATGTACACAATTTTATTTGGTTCCCAGCAGGCTCAGCAGAAACATGGTATTTGGTGTACATATTTTTCTCTGGGTTAAGACCAGGCTGGTTGGCTGGGCCCAGAGAGTGTTGGTGAATGGTGCTGCATCCAGCTGGGAATCAGTCACCAGTGGTGTCCCCCAGGGATCTGTGCTCGGCCCAGTCCTGTTTAATATATTTTCTGATGATCCAAATGAGTGGGATTGAGTCTGCCACAGCAAATTAGCAGATGACACCAAGCAGGGTGTGAGAGTTGGTCTGCTGGAGGGTAGGAGGGCTCTGCAGAGAGACCAGGACAGGCTGGATAGATGGGCCGAGTCCAACAATCTGAGGGTTAACAAGACCAAGTGCCAGGCCCTGCACTTCAGCCCCAGCAATCCCCTGCAGTGCTGCAGGCTGGGGACAGAGTGGCTGGACAGGGGCCAGGCAGAAAGGGACCTGGGGGTGCTGGTGACAGCAGCTGAACATGAGCCAGGGTGTGCCCAGGTGGCCAAGAAGGCCAATGGCATCCTGGCCTGGATCAGCCATGGTGTGGCCAGCAGGAGCAGGGCAGGGATTGTCCCCCTGTACTGGGCTCTGGTGGGGGTACACCTGGAATCCTGTGTTCAGTTCTGGGCCCCTCAGTTTGTAGGGAGAATGTTGAGGTGCTGGAGCCTGTCCAGTGAAGGGCAGCAAGGCTGGTGAAAGGTCTGGAGCACAAGTCCTGTGAGGAGCGGCTGAGGAAGCTGGGATTGTTTGTCCTGGAGAAAAGGAGGCTCAGGGAAGACCTTATGACTCTGTACACCTGCTGGAAAGGAGGCTGTAACCAGGTGGGGGTTGGTATCTTCTCCCAAGCCACCAGCACAGGACAAGAGGAGCCAGTCTTAAGCTGCTTCAAGGGAGGTTTAGGTTAGACATCAGAGAGTAGTTCTTGATAGAAAGAGAGACTGGGCATTGGAATGGGCTTCCCAGGGAGGTGGTGGTGTCACCATGCCTGGAAGTGTTTAAAAAAAGATTGGATGTGGCACTTTAGTGCCATAGTCAAGTTGACAAGGTGGTGTTAGGGTCATAGATTGGACTTTGTGATCTCATAATTCTTCTCCAACCTAGGTAATTCTGGGATACTGTGATACCATAGGAAAGAAAATTCTTCTTGCATAAGGACCATTTAAGCTGTAAAAGATATGGAACAACAGTCAAAACTGTAAGTTATTAAGTCTTTTCAAAAAGATAAGCACAGAAAAAAATTATAGAAATCACGGTCGCTGGAATGACTACTGACTTTTGGGACATTTAATTGTTTGTAGTTAATGCCAAAGAAGTATAATAAACAGAGATTTTTTTTGGCTTCTGTCATAATTTGACACTTATGCCAAACCATAACCAGTGCAAGCTGGTTCAATACTGCCAGTAAAAGGTACTGAATTTTACTCCGTTTGAGACTGTAGAACGACAGAGGTGGGCACTTTCCTACTGTAGCTGCCTGAGATGGAGAGATGGATGTAGCCCTGTCTTTTGCAGGTACGTTAACTGTTCATGCAGTGCTTCATTTCTTCTGAAGTCAAAGCCCAGGTAGACAAAGTAATATATTGTGGAAAATGAAATATTACCCATGAGATGCACATCTAAAATACATGCATACTTCTGTAATCAGTATTTGGGCCAGAAGCATTGATACGTGGTGTTTATCTTAAAATACTCACTTAATGTTTTCATGTTGAATCAGAGAGCACTGGAAGTGCTAGTATACAGCTTTTAGTAAAAATGAAACATTGATGTATAGTTGTTACACTGTCTACTTGAATTCTTAAATTGTGATCATTAATTACTCAACTTGCTTGCTTTATGCATGGCAGGGTGAATTACACCTGCACTGGGTAGTACTTATCATTCAAACTTATAAATTATCTGTGATCCATAACAGGTAAGAAAAATCTTAGTTTTTGGCAAGACAAAGTAACACATAGCAACTACTGACAATGAACTACAGTTTTTTAGAACTTGCTGCTTGAGTGAATTGCAGGCATCTTTTGAATAGCAACTTTTAAGCACATATTACTGGTGGGGGGGGGGTGGGGGGTGGGCGGGAGGAACTTAACACCAAGCTGTGTAGGGCAGTAGATAAAGAACTTTGATAGATAGGTAGTAGATAAAGAACTAATAAAGCATCTTGCTTTTTGGAGGTATTCTTTCTACCCTGGTTGGTTCCTTCAACACTCTCAAATGAACCCTACTGGAATTTACAGCTTAGCTAATGTGTCCTGTAAAGCTGAATTATGCAGATGTTTTCTCTGTTTTTTTAATGTGTAGGTAGCCCCAGGCTTCCATAGAATACAGTGATTTCAGATTGCTTTCCAAATGCTGCACCAGTATCTTTCCTCTCCCCTAATTCTTTGATAAAACAGCTGGAAGGCTAAAACATTAGTTCAGGAATCAAGAAAGGAAGATTACCACCTCGATCAGATGGGAGAAAAATGCTCATGTCCCACCAGTGAATTCCCCTACCTGCTGTCAATAGGGCACTATTTCCCTCCATGGCTGAAGCTCTTCTGTTAACGAAGCCAAGACCCAGGAGTACAGTTAGGAAGAGTCAGAAACAGCCTACTTACACAGCCATGTGGAAGCAGGTATTTAGAGCACGCTACCAACACAAAGCACAATTTTCAGACACTCCAATAGCTATTTTGCTTTAAACGTTCTTCATGCACAGACCAAGAGTTAGCATACAATATTTTTTTTCTTCCATGGGGTGTCACCTACACATTAGTTTCATTTTATAGAGACAGACTTTTGAGAGACTTCTCCAAAATGACAGAAGCAGATCTGCTTCAGGAAAAACACATTAGAAAGATACAAGGCAGTCTTACATTTTTAAGGGCAGCTTTGGACTGTCAGTCTCAAATGGCAATAATTTCCTATTTATTACCTCAGCAGCTGGAGAAGAGACAGGCTGAAAATATAACTGATTGTCTAGCAGTCAGTGGCTACTTCTACTGAGTTTTCTTTGCACCTAGGAGGTGTTTGTGGGAGGTGCTGTACTTTACTATGCACCCTGTGGGAAAGCTACACATCTAAATCAGCAGAGCACAGGTTAGTACGATTGGTGCAACACAGATTGTATTCACTATTTCAATGTGTATTTGCCTTTCACCCCCAAACTGGCCAGTGGGTTTTCATCCTCTCATTTTCAAATTACTGTGATAGAATTGGGAGTTTAATAAGATAAAGATTCAGGGCACTGTAACACCTCACTCTCAAATGTTGACGTCTTTGGTGCTAACCCAGGGTAAATATGTGATTCTTATTATTTGACATTTTACAATATTGATTTAATGTTTTCTAACTTCATTGGATTGACTCTATCTATAAAAGTACATAGCTATTATCCAGATAGCCTAAGTGCAAGCTGATTAGTGAATGTTATTTAATTCTAACCTCCCAAAGTGTCGTTTCCTTTTAAGTCTCCACTTCTGGAATAACAAACAGAAGTGCTGGTTCTGACTGATAGCTTTGGCCACAAAGAACTAAACTGAAATCATGAATTTGTTTAGCATAGGCATTACAATGTACCTCTGTTATGATTTCAATATGCTGAAATAAAGAACACATGGCCCCCTCTTGTACTCAGATGTTATCTTAGCACTCTTGCCTGGTCTGACATCTTTCATCATAAAGTCAGACTGAAAGCTTCCTAGATCATGTTATATATACACAGTACTTTGACAAAACAGGCTGAAATCAGCAGATTGGCTCTATGCATGTATACATATGCACATACACACACAAACCTGTTGTTGCTGTAAGGTGCCTCTAGCTTAACTACCAGCTTCAACCTACTCTGAAGGCACCTTGAGATCACCAGCAAATCCAGACTGCCTTTATGGCAGGGAAGTTCAGGAGCCATTTGGCAAGAACTGGTAGAAATCTGTGATAGCACGTGCCTGTCTATTACTGCTCTAGTATATGCTAAGGTGTACTTAGGGTCTAAATTTTCTCCATGGCCTTCTCTGAAAGTCACCTCAAGAGGATTTACAACCCTTTGCAAGCAGAATGAGATTAATGTAAGGTGTCAGCCTTGAACTTAAAAAGCAGTTGATATGCTAAGGTTGTATATCATGTTTAACACAAAAAGGGTATTTGCTTTTGTTGACACTTGAACCTAATGTGTAATTAGGTAATAGATCACTGTTCCCTGATATCAGTCCTATTCTGGTAATGGACAAGTATTGGTTTAAGAAAGTGTGGATGCCAGAATCTTAAATTCTGTAAAAAAGATTTTGTTGAATTATTTACATTTATTTCTCACACATGAGGCAAACTGAATTTAGCCACATAAGAAGCTACAACCAGAATACCAGTTATATATATCTTTCATATATAAATGTAATCCATACAACTTAGACTGGTTGGAGTGACTGCAGTCACTGTTTCTACACAGTTGGGGAACCCCTAAACAAGCCTTGCATAAGTCACCAGTTAGAGAGCAGTGTCATTATAGATACATGTTAAACACATCTGGGGATCAAAAAGGAACAGCCAAAATAAAAGGCAATGCCTCCAAAAAGTTGTACTTCCTCTAACTTTGCAGTTTCTGTAATCTTCAGTTTCGGGCTGGGATTATAAATATGATGAATTCCCAAATTCAGCACAGATTACTCTACTCCCTTTTCCCCCTCACTGCTCCATGTATACAAAGAAGCCAGTGATACCCACTAACGATGCAACAAGTTAGTAAAGTTGGTTCCAGCCCCTTATTGTGATTTCTTTTTCTGTGGTAAGCAATTAAGTGCATGCAGCAAAATTAACCATATCCTGTCCATTCACTCTGACAATATGTCTTGAGAAGTGACTACATGTCTCCATAGAAGAGAGAGAGTTACCTGATTTGTAATAATTTAAAACAATCAAATAATAGATACTCCTTTTTCTTTATTAAACTGTTTAGTGTGGCATTCAAATTAATACAGATGCTTATTCAACAAGAAATGAAGATAGAAAGGAACAATTCCAAAAGTGCCAGACTATCAGCAAACATTCAGGACTATTGACTTTGATCTAATATATGTTGATTCTGCTTAACTACCCAAACTGGTTTAACCCAGATTCAGAAACTACAACAGAGCAAGATTTCAGCACCTTTAATAGGTGGTGCCAAAAGGTCAACTGAATAGACAGGTAAAACAAATAAAATGCAAGACACATAGAGTTTACAGTTTGAGTTAAATATCAATAGTGATTGAAAATAAGATGAAAAATTATTAAATTAACCTAATGTAATGATATAACCCCAGCCCCATCAGTAGGACTAGGGAGAGAACTGGAAGGGTAGGAAAGCAAAAGCAGCGCAAGCAAGAAAAGCAAAACAAGGAATGTATTCTCTGCTTCCCATGCACAGACATGTGTTCAGCATCTCCAGGAAAGTGGGGCCTCATCCCTCAGAGGAACATGAGGAAGATAATTGTCATCATTCTGAACATCTCCCCTTCCTTCTTCTTTCCCCCACTTTGTATACTGAGTGTGATGTCACGTGGTCTGGAATACCCTTTGGTCTGTTGGGGTCACCTGTCCTGGCTATGTCTGCTGCCAGCCTCCCAAGCACCCTCAGTCTCCTCACCAGCGTGTCAGTACAAAAAGCAGAGAAGGCCTTGGCCTGCACGGCATGACAAAAATATCTCTGTATTATCAACCCTGTGTTCAGCACATATCTGAAACACAGCCCCATACCAGGTGCTGTAAACAAAGTTAACCCTACCCCAGTCAAAATCAGCACATTCATCAAACCCATTTGCTTTTAGTCTCTTTGCTTATTAAGACATATTTTGAACATAGAAAGTTGTGAATCTAACAAGACTCTAAAAGAAATGCAAGTACCTGGATGAACTAGATCTGCTGGAGCATGTGTAGTTGATCCCCAGTGTTCTGAAACCTGGAGCAATCCAGAAGATTAGAAGAGGTTGCAAAAGATGGTGAGGGTGCAGGCTGCCTTGTAGTGCAACAGAGGGCACCTACTTTCAGTTCACATTCAGCGGTATACCCTTGTGAGCATGAAATTTCAACGAGAGCTACACCAGAGTTTCTTACACACCACTGTATTGTAGTCTGGTCTTTTGAGAATTTTAAAAGGTATCTTCTGGGAATGCATTGACTCCATCAGACTTTTTGCTTAATAAGAATCACACAACAAAATAACAGCTCTTCATCTGTACTAGCATGCTTTTAGTTACAAACAGCTTTAAAGAAATTCCTCCTCATATTTGCTTCCCCACTGCTGTGCACATTTTTCTACAAACTACTTTGTGAATAATATTCTACAAGTATTGATATATAATTTAATTTATAATTAAATTACTTGGAAAAACAAAAATATCACCAAAAAATAATGTTTCCAGTAGTATTCTTAGCTTATATTATTTAGGAAATATAAATTTTCATTTTTTGATAATTTACTCTTTATTCCAAATTATAATATATTTGCATTATGACACCACAGTTGATTGTTGAAGAAAAGTCCATTATGTGACAAGCATAATATTTTATAATTCCAGAGTAATGAGAATGGGAACAAAAAAAGTTTAACATCAACAATATTGATAGTAAAGATAAAAGCAGAAACAAGCAAGGGTAATAATAAATGTTGAAAGGAATTCCACTTATGAAATATTTAGGCTAGATATTTAGATATCAGTCGTAGGTAATGTCTTCGGTTGTGCCAGACTGTCTGCCTTAACATTTACTTGAGCTAAAAACAAGTGATGGAAGGAGCTGTACTAAATGACTCAATTTTCTGTTTCTAATCAGATTTTTACGCATACAATTAACTTGATAGTGGCAACTGAAGTCAGGAATCTAATCTATGTAAAATAATTAGTGAGATTTTAGAAGCCTGGTGTTTAGAACAGAAGAAGCTTTCATCATAAAAACATTACTTAATTCTCTTGCAAGTTAAATGAGAAAAATGAAACCTTGTGTAGAACTCTTACACTTATATTCTTTGAGCAAATTCTGGATTTAAACTCCTTGGCTAAGACTACAAAATCTGTAGTGAAACGAAGAATCTTGTTTATTTGCTGTCAGAAGTTCCTCCACATTTTGAGGTATAATCAGCAGATCGATCAATTATTAACTGTAGTTTTGTCAATCTCTTTCACCTTTTATCTTACCTAATATTTATTTTTTATTCTTACATCTATATTTAATTTTGACTCAGTGATTGTCTTCAGCCTCTCTAGGCTCTTGTCTTCTTGCTAAGTGGGATGTTTTTCTGGCTACTGTGCAAAAACATTGAAAATACTTTATATTCACATTTACTTTAATTTCCATGTATCACCATCCAATATTTTATGAGTGCTCTGAGACAAATCTCTTTAACATTTAAAGAGTTCCAGCTATTCAATATCTTCTTCCCAGCTTGCTTAGCAATATAACCTTTATTTTCCTTTAACTGGAGTCCTGACAAAGACTTTATGTACAAGGGAAAGCTCAGCTACAGCTGCCATTCAACCCCACATTTTTCAGGGACATCTTCTAGTTATCAAAGTGTTTAAAAGAGTTACAGAATGATGATAGCAAAGCATTTGCTATTGCTAGTTGCTGATTTCTACCCAAAAGCCTTTCTGAGAAACCTAGTAGCACAGGGTTTCATTTTTCTCTCGCATACTATAATGGATAATGTTCGAATGCATTTCTTCCCACAGCTTTTCCCTGCTGTATTGTATTTCGCCTTTGTTGTATAGGCACAGCTGAGCCTGAGTTACTATTGGTTTAGCTTCAGCGTGCTTTGAGATTATTCTCACGTGGTTTAGTGTAATTATTTCCTGATTTTCCTTTTGTGTATGTAAACCAGAAACTGAACTTATCTAATTTTTCCTGTTTTTTTTTTTACCTGAAAATCAGATAAAACAGCTTAAAGTTTTAGAAACTGTAGATGGAAATATACATTTATATAATAAACCCCCCCTAGCCCTTCAGATAACTAAACAAAAACTGACAAACGAGGAAATGAAAAAAAAAAAAAAAAAAGTTCCTTAAAAAGAATTGTTCTTTATCATATTCTATTTACAGTTTGAAGTGTATTACTTCATTGCTGGGGTTTTGTTATATTTGGGCTGTTCTTAATTTCATTTTTTTTAAATGGATTTTAAGCTTTCCTGCTCTATATAGAAATCCTTCTTTCTATGTCATCTCGTTCAGTATCACATTACTTTGTTTACTTAATCTGTAAGCATGAACCTGTGTAACTTTCCTGTTAAGTCATTTTTTGTATTTCATCTCTGGTACTTCTTGAAGGATATCATATTATTTCATTTTAAGAAACAGTCTACTAAGTGATAACATGGTCTAGTATATTTTACCCACCTAGGAGTCAAGTTTTCTTTTCCTGATTCCTGCAGTGGTTTATCATAGTCAGTAAGACTATGTCTTTTACTTTCTTTTGTATTTACATTTTAAGTTCAAATTTTTTGAGGGAAAATTATTTACTTGGTCAATGTGACTTAGATCCTGGGTAACCTCTAAAAAGACTTACATATATTATTCAAAATAATTTAGCAGGAGGAATAATATACATCCCAGTTGCTGATCATAAATTTTCACATACAAACCATTTAATTTTCTGTTTCTTTATAAAGAATAAGAGAATAAGGAGGGAGAAGCAAAGAAAGGAAGCCATCTTACCTCCTCCTCTTAAAAGGGACAGGAGACTAATGTTGATCCTTAAGACCCAGTAAAATAGTCAACCACAAGAACGTTCCCATTTTTAGAAATAAGTTGTTATGATTTTTGCTTGTTCCTTAACTTCCTCAAACCTCCAATGAAAATCTTAGAAGCAAAGCTTTTGTGATGGAGAAGTTTGCCTAACTATATTA
The DNA here is from genome assembly GCF_027477595.1 of Haemorhous mexicanus. Taxonomy (NCBI): domain Eukaryota; kingdom Metazoa; phylum Chordata; class Aves; order Passeriformes; family Fringillidae; genus Haemorhous; species Haemorhous mexicanus. Next base: position 68,364,577 of record NC_082381.1, read on the forward strand.
CATTAATATGCTGCTATACAATAGTAATTAAAAAATAAAAATAAAAAAACCTCCTCAAAACCTAACACTAATCACCGTATCATGCCAGAAACAAGATGAACCAGTCACAGTGTCTCATCCCCAGGATGCAGGATCTCCACCCCTGCTTTAAAGCCTTCGTTACAACATCCCCTTGTCCCAGCGATGAGCGTGTTTCAAAGGCGGCCTCTTGTCTGCCAGAACATTCAAAGTCATAAGGAAAGCCATAAAACATAAACACATCTCTGGACTGAATCCGAACAAGAGTCCATCAAACAAAACAAATAGATATCTTAAAAATGGCACCTCATGCAGGGCTGCAAACAAAGCCATAACTTGTGATAGCAGCAGGTAGGAAAACAGAGGTAACAGCAGGGAGGTGGGAGGAACCTTCTGGAGGCACCATGAAAAATCACCTGTCTATGAAAATTACAGTGAAACAGCATGCTTCTGAATGTCAGCAAGATTTTTATGCAGGTGGGGATTTACTTTTTCTGCACCTGCTGTCAGTATGCATTAGACCATAAATATCAGCAAACATTGATTAAACATGTTCCCCAAAAGAAAATTAGGCAAAGAAAAAAGGAAAGTGTTGCAGAAACTTCAAATTATCAAAGGCAAATTACTCATCCCACAGCAATTTAAGGCAGGGCCATTGCTGCTTATCAGACTCAATTGTGTTGAAAGTTTTGTAGATTTTTCTTTTTTTTAAAGTAATTATAACCTGACTATTTTATTTACCAAATCCACAGATCAGTAGTCATCAACCCCAACAAAACTATGGAAATCAGATTACTGTTCAGCTGCAGGAGGAGGTGGTTCTTACACTATATGTCTTTGGAGAAAACACGGAAAATAAAGCAAAGAGCAGAAGGCTCTTTTGACCCTGCGATCAACAGGCCAAAATGAGATTCATCTGCTTCTTATCCAAATGTTTGCTTCCTGGAACTGTTTTGGCACAACACAAACATCAGGAATCCTACTCTGCCCTACACCCTTGCCTCATTACGGAGCCTAAGCAGCAAGAATCTGGTCAGTAATATTTCTGGCAGTGTAGCAGTGAGAAAGGCATGAAAAGATTGGACATGCATACGGGCTCTTTCTTCTGCTAGAACAAACTTACTCAAAACTAGACCTGTAGTATTCGGTGACCACTTTCTCACCACTATCATTAATGGTTCAAAAATAGTTGCATGGATCATTTTTGGCATGATTTAATCCACATTCCAGCTGTTCTTTTCAACAGCATGAAACACCATAGGTAAGGGTTGCCTCTAACATATTGGAAGGCTTGTTTCTAATTGTTAGCAGCATATTGCAAGAGGGGTTTTGTCATGGAGACATGCCTAGTTACAGATGGGCTTCAATAAATAATAGAAATGTTAATATATTGCTACAATAAATAAAATAATGTGTCATATGGGGCTTAATTAGTAAACGTCTGTGTGACTCCAGACAACCTGGAATTTAAAGGCATTTATAAGGAAAAGACTTGCTCTTTTTCCCAAGGATGTAGATTCTGTTGCCCCTGCAGTGATGCCCACCTTAACTGTATGTCAGAGCCAGGCAGTTCAGCTGAATACACTCTTCTGTGCTAGGACTGGTGCTCCACATATCAAACTATAACCTGTTAGCTGTCCACAAACATTGTGAGATTTGGTGATCCTGGGCAAATGAACTAGCCATCTACAGCTGTGTATGCCTGACTTCTCCTCAGGCTGAGCTTTAACTATCATCATGAGTAATTCTGACATCGTTTTCATCCATCTCAGCTGAGTCATAACAAAGCAATAGCAAGGCTCTAAATTCTTTAAACTCCACAGAGAAGGTTCCTTCTAGCTCACATATAAATGTGAGGAAAATATTTAACCCTAAAGAAAATTAACTGGAAATTTTGGGAAGGAAAACTCTCCATGTAGGGAGTTCCTAGTAAAATGGGAAGGAAAAAAGAATTTATATTTTGACTTTTCAACCTTATTATGTACTGATGAATTGTGTAACTTTTAAATCAAGTTTGTAATTCCCTGCAAAGCTGACTAACGTACTATGGCTCTTCATAATGTAAAAGACAGAGTGTTAGGTAAGCATTTCAATTTGCAATATTTTAATGTCTTTTGACACTACATTCTGAACATGAAGCCTACCTATCACCAGTTTTTCAACTCTGTCTTCTAATATGCAGGCACCTTTTACACACCAATCATTTTGAAGCTCTGTTTCCAGAGAGCAGGAAGAATAGTAATATTTAGCATAGTAATTATTCTTTTAGCCAGGCCATTTTTCTCCTGAGAATAGGATGTTGGGCACTTGCTGCAATTCTGTTGCTAGAGTATGTCACAGCCAAGTACATGGCCTTCCTAGGCTTATTCAGGCTAAAAGTCTTTGGATAAGCCTTTAGAAGGAAATGGATAATATAAATTGATGCACTGAAATTGATTTTATTTTAATTCACCCAAGTCATCACTAAGAATATATTCTGCTTTTCTTTTTGCATCATGAAAGCTTTAATAGGCAATATTGCAAGGTTCCAGTAACTAGATATTATTTGGGAGATTACCTCTGTATTGAAACGAGAGGCATTAATTTTAGTTTTCACAATAATATTAAGTAGTTTAATGGTTAAGAATTTGACCATCAATTTAGGAAGAAACAGAATAAATCCAGTTCCTTTTGTTTGCATTTTTCAGTTCTGTTTTTCTGTTAGTGTACTGGTAGTACTCCAAAGCAGGAATTATATAAATATTGAAATGCCATTGCCTAGATGCAAGGAGATACAGTCCAGCTAAGTGTAACTTTTTTTAACCATATTTTGAAGTAAAAAATATAAAGAGTTTGTAAGAACTATTGATCTTCTCCTTAAACAGACAGAGGGAATTTGAATGTATACACTATATTCCAAGCAAAAAGACCCAGTACTCAGAAATCCTTACCAGCCCTGCAAGACCCTGCTAGCTTTGACAGTAGTTGTAAACTCATCACTGCTCAAGATAGCTGATGAATTCTCATAGCAAGAGGCTTTTCAAATAAAGTCAGAACTGATTTTTCTAAGCACAGTTGCACACCTGGTTTTAAATAATAATAGCCCTTGTGACAAGCGTCATAACTTCTGTGTTCTGGAGATGACTGAGGATGCCTTAGGGCACAGCAAGAAGGGAATATATGGAGTCCTCAGGTCCAATGACCTTACTGAGCATACAGGGTACTCTCAGCACAGGTATACACTGCCTTTATCCTCTGATAGGAATCTACTCCTTCTGCTCATTAGTGACTAAACTTGTCAAATTCCTGCAAGCTGAGAAGGAGAAGCACAAGAGGATTTTATAGCACTTTTGTCTCCCATGGAGCCCTACATTTCACACATTCACAGTGCAATGCTCCCTGCTTCTCACTCTCTCTACAAGATCCATGGCCAACAACAAGGGGGGAAAGTTCTGTCCTTCAAAGAGAGTTGGGAATCTGTTTGTGCCATCCTGCTCCCTAGCACTTGAAGACTGTAATAGAGGCACCAATGACCTGGACAAATAATTTTGCAGCCTGTGCTGGTTTTCACTGAGGTAGAGTGAATTTTCTTCATAGTAGCATGAACTATGTTTTGGATTTTTACTGGAAAATGTGTTGATAACACAAGGATGTTTTACCAATTGCTGAGCAGCATCAAGGCCTTTTCAGCTCTTACCCCACACCACCTTACCACCACCACAGAAGCTGGGGGTGCACAAGAGATTGAAGAGGGCACAAGCGGGGACCTGAATTGAACACAGAATGTCCCAGACTATTTGGCATCATGCTTAGCCTATAAAGGTGTGTGAGAATAATGAAAAGAGGGGACATTTAGGGTGATGGCATTTGTCTTCACAAGTCACCATTATATGTGATGGGGACCTGATTTCCTGGAGAGTGTCAAACATCTGCCAGCCCATGGGAAGCAGTGAATGAATTCTCTGTCGTGCTTTACTTGTGTGAGCAGCTTTTGCTTTATACTGATTAAACTGCTTTTATCTCAACCCAAAAGACTTCTTCCTTTTACCCTCCCAATTCTCTCTCTCATCCTGCCCAGGGGAATGAGTGAGCAGCTGTGTGGGACTTAGTTGCTGGCCAGGGTGAAATTAGGCATCAGAGCCCTAGTTTGCATTATTATTGGTAATAGAGATTCATTAATCTATACACAAAAATGACATTTAAAGACAGCTCAGGACAATGAATTCTATGTAGTTCAATGTTTCATCATATTTCACTATTATAAAACATAAAAAGTATAAGAGAAGAATTAACTGGAATATGCCGTGTAGGAAGACTCAAAAGAAGATAATGGAGAAGGGAAGGGGAAGGGGAAGGGGAAGGGGAAGGGGAAAGGGGAGGGTCAAGGCAAGGCAAGGCAAAGCAAGGCAAAGGCAAGACAAAGCAAGGCAAGGCAAGGGACATTTGATCTGCTTACAGATGTTTGTATTCTTTAAATCCAGCTCTAGAGAGTGAGAAGGGAAAGGAGGTTTAGGTCAGAGAGATATAAATCCAAGTGAGAAGAGGAAGGAAGTTTTAATGAGGAGAGATAAGAGCAAGGAGGCAAACCTCATCTGCCATAAAGGGAACCATGGCCCACAAAGGGACAGAGGAGAGGTATTCTGAAGCTGATTTACTAGAGGTTAGCCCTAAAAACTGGGGACTAAGCTGACAATTTCCTAAACTAAGTCAATTATGCATCTAGGAAGGATTTTGTTACCTGTACCTGTCTTTAAATGCTTTTCTTTTGCACCTCAAATTTCTGTTAATCCAGACAAGAGACAATAAAGTGCAGGTGTCAGTGCATCAAACTGCAATCCCAAGGAAGATTAAGGGCTCTCTGGCACTGTGATGGGCTGTATTCATTAACTCACATTATCAGTGTCCCTTGGAGTTGCTACACATGACCATGAGTGTGCTTGTAGCTACAATAATGATGTTTTATTCCTGACCTAAGATTCCCCAGATTCGTCCCTCTGAGATAGCCAGTCCCTGCTGGTGACTGGGAGAGAGAGAGTGAAAATGCTGGGACCTGAGATTCTTCCTGATCTACCTAAACAGTAAATCCCAGCTTCCCAGAGGAACTTACTGCTGGTTTCCTCAAGTGCTGAGGATGGTGAAATCATCATGGCAAGGTGCTGATCTCTGTTCTTCAGTCCTGAAAGTCCTTGGAAAACAGAAGGAATACAGCCATGATCCCAACTGGGTGTAACCACTATGGTATAATGTGGTACGTTATATGTTTGGAAGCACTTCTCTCAGCAGTGCTTCTGGTTCAAGGATCAAATGAGGAGACAGAAAAGACACCTGTCCCTCCATCCTCCACAGTACCCAGCCTGGTACCGGTTGCACAGGAAGGTTATAATCTGTTTTCTCAATCCTGTTCACAGTCTGTGCATCTCACAAGCAGCAAGAGGGAAGCAACATAGCCGTCCAGCATGTTTCGTGGCACACAAAGTGGCATGAGAGCAGCAGGCCTTGTCTACTAAAAACTCACTCAGGTTGTGTGTGATGCATAATGACATGGAGCAGACATATCTGCAAGAAGCGCTTGGTATAGAAGGGCACAGATGTGGATGAGGTAATTTACAGCACTGGTGTGCTCCTGCCAAAATATGGCATAAACATGACTGTCCCAAGACTGAAAGTGGATGGTATGGAAATTAAGTCAGAGGCTTAAAAGAGAAGGCTATAGCAGAGCTCAGTCTTGCTGTGGTCAGGAATGCTCAGGATTAGCAAATGGAGAACACAGACAGATGTTGTTATGTAAACAGATATTCTCTGGAATTTAGACTCATTTTCCTCACCACCACATTCCTCTGAAGTCTCATCTGCCTCAAATGAATCTAGAGAGACTCCCTGTATTGAGAGTTGTAGGACACATGCAAGAATGTCCAGCCATAGCTCCTTCCCACAGCCGCAGATCCAGTGGGTTGTGGAGGCTTTTGATGTTTCGTGTGCAAAAACAGGCTGGTGCCTTTCAAAAGCCAAGCATTTCTGTGTAGCCACAAGAGCAAAACTGATGCAAGCAGCACCTGTGTGCTTGTTTCTCCTGGACCAATAGCAAAATACATCCCTAGCCATGTGTTCAATGCACTAGAGTTCCTCCATTTTATGATGTTTGCTCAGTATTTGCAAATTTGTACATCCTAATAGAACATTTGCACTATTAGGAAAGTGACATTTGTTGCCATTGAACAAGTGATTTGGAGACTTTTCATTTCCCATTTTTATAAAGCCCTGCCCGCTGTACTCTGCATTAAAAATCCTGTACAGACACAAGAGCTTAAATTAAAAAATCACCCATACAGGCAAACCATGACCTCTTCCTTGCAGTCCCTGCCCTCTGACATTGAAAGGCTCTAGCACTGAAGTAGCTAGTCCCGTAAACACACACACTTTTCATAGTGCATTTGGAGAGTTTGGAACAGTACTTCAAATGAGACTGGCTCCTTTAGAGAGAGTTTGTTTTACACACCACTAGCCCCAAGGTGCGTACAGTCACTGACAGACCTTCCACAGCAGCTTTGTATCCACTGCTCCGTGTAACATTAATGAAAGTTTGTGAGGCTTGTTAGGGCAATAAGGCATAGCCCAGCAGGCTGTGCCATGCTGCCGGCGCTGCCCTGCCCCCCAAATCACGACAAGCAACTTAAGGGGTTGTGCTAAGTATATAGCTAAATCAAGCATCTCACTTCACAGAAACTGGATGGCCTTCTCCACTAAGGCCTTCCGTTTCCTAAGAATCAGAAAGAGCTGGCTGAAAAGCATTGTATGCAGTATTTGTATACAATATCAACTCAGCTTACGTAGGAAACACATACTGTGATTTCACCCAGCGGCTCCGTCAGTGCCACCTTTAAAATTTCAGTAAAAACCATGCTGAAGGTATGTGCTTCCCCTGATTGTAAAGTGCATTTATTGTTTGGTGTTGGAAGAAGACAAAAAACAGGTGCCCATCTGCTACTTCTCAAAAAATAAATTGGCATGAATTCTTCCTTGGAGAGACCAGAGAAAGCACAAAATCTCTCTTTTCCTTGCAGTGTTGGCTACCCTAGTATGACCCTCTGAGACCTCTTCTAAACATCCAGGGACCAAACATGGTCCTATACTTCAAGTAGTCTTCTAAACAGTAGAAAATATGGAGATAAAACATTATCAAATCTGAATAACAGCATTTTACATACACTTTTCCTAGGTGTAATTAATTGCAGAAAGGACAAGTTGATTAATACAATTCTCAGTAATTCTAATCAGATGATATTACAGAGGCATGAACATGAATCAGCACTCTATGCTGGTAAGTTATTTCATTAGAGACCAAATGTTTCTGCCTCTGCATAAAATCTATTATAAGACATTTCAGCATTCTTTTTAAAAGATTTTGGGGCTCTTAGCAACCTGATCTAGTGTGTGGCATCCTTGGAGCTAGATGATCTTTAAAGTCCCTTCCAACCCAATCCACTCTAATGATTCTATGATCCTATGATTTTCACTTTCAGGAAGCTATAGGAGACCTCTGCTTATAAGCTTAATTGATTCTTTCAACTGAATTAAGTTCATAACTGATAAAAATTTGGAACAAGTAATCCAAAACCCTCTGATATAATTTTGGAAGTAACAAAAGTGCAAAACAACCTTTTGTTGAACCGTACATTTGCAGAGGTTATTGCAAAATGTGTGACTGCAGGCTGTATTGCAAAAAAAAATTATAATAAAATAAAAGTCACCTATAAAAATTATAAAAATAAAAGTCACCTATCTGCACAAACACCATTTGAGTTTAATTGAACTGAGAGTAGATATACAAGCAGAAAATTTTCTAGTCTGCAGGAGCTACTGATACAAACTGCTTTTTTAAACTAAAGTGATGCTTGCACACATACAACTTCAGATACTGAAGTGTCTCTGCTTGTGCCCCAACACATAAATTTACATGACCTCATTGTAGACCAAGTTCTGGGGTACTCAGAGATTGCCATTCAAACAAAAAATAAGATAAAAATTTTATTTACTCATTTTGCATATTAGCCCTTTTTTTTTACTTAGGAACTCAGAAATCAGAAACTTACACCTCTGATTTACAGTTAGAAGACTCTTGCAAAAACGTGGTTAAAACTCTGGTGATAAATTTCATCAGATTTTCTTCTCACTGGCTGTTTGCATAAAGTAGTGGTGCCAGATACCCTCTCCATCTCACCTTCCTTCTATTTACCAAAAATGTCATTCCCTTCATTCTTTTTTGTCCAAAGTCATGTCTTGCTCTTGTTTTTTGTACTCTGATAATTTAACAAATCCTGCCAAATAAAAACACCCATTAATCCATCCAACCCTTCTATATTCTTATACTTCTCCTTATTCTCTCATTTTGGACTGCAAACTCAGGGGGACACTGGTTGTATTTTTACAGAAACCACCATTTTATCATTTGTTCCTACAAATGCCACAGACAGCAATATGTTTTTGCTGACACTAAGATCAAAGTTAGGTGCTGTCTCCCTCAGATCTTGACTAGTGAAACACTTAAACATGCAGAAAACCATTCAGGGTAGAATAGCACTCAGAGCAATTTTAGTACCTTAGACCTGACTATCCATTCCTAATTACCAGGATGGGATTTAAAGTGTGCAGATGTAAATTGAGTGTACAAAAACCCATCTGGAGTACACTGTTCACTAGCTTAATAAATGCAACATTAAAAATCAAATACATCCCTAAGTACCATAAATCAAAAGTGCCATGCCTAATGGGACAGATAAAAGGACTGTAGTACTCCTTCCAGTATTTTTGTAAGATATATATATGTGTATGCAGAAATCAAATTTTAGACTGTTTGGAAACATGTTTTTAAGGCTTTACACTTTGTTCTTTGAAACATTTTTCTCTGTTCCTCTACCCAAACTAATGTTACTATGGACCAAGGAGGGGCTCCTTCTAGGAAATACAGTTTTACTTAAAGCACAGCAACTAATACCATAAACTCAAAGTATATAACTAGTATCTGGTAATGAGAACTGAGTGCTTACTTCAGCTAGGTGTTACCGCATATGGAAAGCAAAGCTAATATTTGAAATATGCTAAGAGGAGAGCAGAATTGTAGGCTGAAGTTTGACTTTTGAGGAGTAAGTACTTTGTATCAGAAAACTCCACCACTCTTGCAGAAAAGAAGAAATGAAGCCAAGGTTGGCGACCACAACTGAGCTCAAAGGCAGAGGGATAGGGCACAGTTTGGCTGAACAACAGGGGACAGTAACCCTGCAACAGGTTTTAAGACATGCTTTTCTGAATTCTCTACTACCGCCTTCAGTCAAATTTGACATTAAATTGAATTCAAAGGCACGATCTGACTGATAAAGTATTTTTTATTAGATCTTTTTATCATGATCTCAAAAGGCATTTGATGTATCTGTCATACATATGAACTAAATTGCGTGTTCTGTGCAGCACATTTACCACTAAAATAAGCATTCTAGGCCCAGTCAATCATCCTCAAGATAAAATGGTACATTTTGAGGAATTGCTGACAAAACCACAAAAAAAACAGTAAATATGGTTTACAACAGATGTTATCTAGCAGGAAACCAAGGAAATTCCATATTTATGACTGTTGGCTCAAAATTATTTTGTCCTGAAGCATATGTGCTCTTTAATTATCCAATCACACACCATGTTTCCAGTAGCAATCTTCACTCTGTTTTTTTTATCTTTTGGGTATGGGTTGTCAACAGCAATAAGAGCCTATTAATAAGTTTGTGATGTAAATGTATAAAACACTGAAACAGGTTACTCAACGTGAAAGGATGCAGGTATTGTCTGTTTGTGTTTAAAGTGCCAGGAGTGAGGAACTTGAAAGGGTTTAGAGAGCTGGCTTATGCCTTTTCACCGCTGTCCTTTGTCAAATAACTTCAGCCGCAGTATTGCTGAGGTTACATGTACTCATATGAATGTAAATAACTATATAAACAGAAAAGGTTTTGCTTGATTTCCATTCCTTCTATTTAAAAGAATCACTTGGTGCAATTAATCATTTAATCAGGTCACCCAAAATGAGGGTTTAAGCCTTTTTTAAGCTTTGCTCCCAGAAAAGATCCCTAAATACATGAAGAACATTCTGATAGCCCTAAAATGTCAACATGTCTTTAGCTTCAAAGGATAGCTGGAATATTTAGCTATTTTCTACTGAAATCTACCATCTAAAATGCAAGCTCTCATATCATTATTAAATAAGAAATTCTTACCAAACATAATAAACCAAACATATTAATCTCTTTCACACTTATACGTCAGATGATTGATCCCAAAAATGTTTAATGTGGCTAACAGAAGTAGTCCCCTCACTTCATCAGGTGTCTTGCTCAGATGAATCACTATATTCATGTTATTTAATTTGCACACTTTTCAGGATCATTCCCAATATTTTACATGTCATCCATGGCTACTATAGCTCTGTTGTAAACCATGGAGTCATATCTCATTTTCCCACCATTTTCACAAGTATTTACCCCATCTCCATATCCTGGGGTTCAAAAACACCTCAAGGGGTATCAGTCAGAAGAAATATTGTTGTAGGCTTGATATGTATGCCTTTTTTTCATTGCCATCACATGGGAAAACAAACACATTCCATGCTGAAATTAATCAAATTCAGCAATCTTTCAGCAGTAGCGCTCTAGCATCTTCTTTCACTGCTTCATCAATCACAAATAAATCATGATAGCTGGTGAGGCACTGGAGGATTGACATGGCAGTGTGTCAATAGCTGTAACTGAAGTATTGTTGTTGCCTGGTAAATTATTAGCAGAGGGGATTGTTGACTGAGCATCAATTCCCCAGAAGTTTGGAGCCATTAGGGCACATCTTTCAAAGCTTATTGGCCTCAGAAGACTGTAACCACAGTTTAACTTCAGCAAGGGTCTAACATTTGGACTGGGCTATCCATATCTATGTCCAGATCCAGGCCACATTCATTGATGGGCTGTCTCTCAGCATGCAGCTGGGGAACCATCACCAAATAGACAAGTTACTAATGCAGTTCCCCAAGGAACCTATGGCCCTAGGACAGGTCACATTTTTTAATCAATGACTTGGAAAAAACCGAAGTCATTACAGACAACATTTCCAATAGTCACAAAGACTGATGGAAGGCCAAATAAGAGAACACGTCCTTAACCCCATGTAATTTTAATGCCCGGAAGCTAGGCACAGACAGCACATTTAATAAAGCTAAATGTAAAATCACACAGTGTCCAAGTGATGATTGATGACTGATCTCCTTTGTGCCCATTAACACCCCTATGTGATTACGCGCTGTCATTTTTGGCTTGCAAACAACAGCCAGTATTGAGCCGTATGCACTCATACAGTTATGGAAGGCATGACTGACAGAAGACAGGTTTTCTGAGTCCTGTAGATTCATCAAGTGAAAAGGCTTTATGCAGAACTGAAAGACAAGGCTACTCAGCTAGAAAGAGTTCAAGGAGAGATTTATTTGGAGCTAGTCATTAGCAAGTCACATTAAGGTCATGCCGAAGCCATCAGTGCCTGAATGATCAATTAAGATGTGAAATGATCAGCTACTCAAAGCAAGGCTGATTATGTATAATTACCCCATAGAAGTTTCCTTAAAATGTTGGGAGTGTACAAAATGAAAGACCCTTGTCATGTGGCCAGGTCACACTGATTGCCGGAAACAAAGTAGAAAGGAAAAAATTTGGCCTCAGATTAAGCAGGGATGTATGGCTGTTCTGTTTCTGTAATTGAACCGTCTACCAGGGATTTCACAGAAAAATACTTGAATTTTCTATCACCCTAGCATGGCTGAAGCTAAGGACATTTCCATGATATCTGCTGAATACCCACTGGACACCCAGACATGCAGTCTTTTGAGCTGTGAGAATATACATTTTGCAGTACCTAACACCACAAAACATGGCTTCTGCATTTCTATCTGGGATTATGCAATAGTTAGGAATCAGAGAAAGTGCATTTTCACATTTTAGAAGGGATCTGTATGAGAATAAAATCTTCTGGTGACATTCACCAGTTAATTGAGCCTTTACTAGGAGTGTAGTAGTAAAAAACATTCCTGATTCTTCTCGGAAACATGTAGTAGTACATCTAAACCCAAAGAACATAGGTGTGTAATATCTAGAGAAATGCAGTTTGGGTAGCAATAATTGAGTGAGAGTTCCAACAGCCAAAGAGAAGCATTAAATATTGAAAAACTTGGCCTGTTTTTATAGACTGCAATGGATCAATCCATTTCAACTAAGCATAGAGAAGGCTCACGGGCAACTTGATTGTACTGTGCAGCTACTCACGTGCACTACAGTAACAGAATCATAGGGAGACTATCAGCCCATCAGACAAATATATCACAAGATAAAATAGCTGGAAGCTGAAGGGAGGGAGTACAAATCAATAATAAAATGTTATCTTTGTTTTAAATGAATTATTAATTTAGGAATGATTGCAAGGATTGGGTTTTGACCTATCACTGATGACTTTTAATTAAAATTTTGGTGTTTTACCGCGAGAGCCACTGTAGTTAAACAAGAATTTGTTTATTTAGTAATACAGCCTGTGCTGTAGAGCTCAAGCTACATACCTACAGATTGTTCCATTCTAAGCTTGAAAACTAATCTTCTATATCTTCACTGTTTTTTTTTCGTTGTTTTTGTTTTGGTTTTTTTTTTGGTTTTTTTTTTTGTTTGTTTGTTTTTTTGCTTTAAATTAACAGGAAAAAGTGAGGTTTTTTTCTGTGTGGGAAACAGAAATTCTAAATAATTTCTTAACACATCACTGAAAAGTGATCGTATTTCTGCTGCCAAATCTTGACATTTGTTGAAGAGTTTGATCGTCAAATGCTTTGAATTTACAGAGGAGTTTGTTTATTTGTTTGTTTGCTTTTCCTGAGTGAAAATGTTTCTGTTTCTGCAAAGTAACTCAGGTTTCACTAAGAAAACTGTCTTTTCTTCTTATCAGAAAACACAAGTCCATGTGGACAACCCTGCTCTGTATCCATTCCATCAGGCTTTGTTTCTCTGCTCCACTACCTTGATTTTAATGAAACCTGTCCTTGTGCTTCTGCTTGCTTTGAATTAGCTATTCTTCACCCAGTCAGATTGATTGACTTTTTTATCTCATGACTGCCCAAGTATGGAACAAGCTTCTTTCACAGCCATCTATACTACTTACAAATTGTTTTCTGGTTTATTTCCATTTATTCTTGTAAACACCAAAGCACACAAGACTGAACTCTTCAAACTTTACCGTTCTATCCTTTTATTTAAGAAAACTCTGCTGATTTCCATGATTATTCCCTCAAAGTAAAGACCTCTGTTTTTCATTTTACTGCTTCAACTTATGCAAAGCAGGATCCTCTTTGAGCTAAGTTGATATTGAGGGATAAACTCTGCCTTGTTTTTTTTTTCACTGCATATTATCATTGGGGAAAAATAGTCTGTAATCACTCTATCATATAAAGTATACTAGTCATTTTTGCTTAATTTAATCAAATTCACAGTATGTGTTGTGGATTGTTTTCAAATCTGTTAAAATATTACATCATATAGTATATTTAAATACTTGACAACAAATGGCAGGACTTTGATTTCTAGTAATTTTATAACTAGAGGAGATTTTATGGTATTAAATACCATAAATACTTTCACATTTTATATTTCATCTTATGAAGGGATCAGCTGTGATCCCTAAGAATTAATCAGCATTTAAAAATGAGGACCAGGAATTTTAGTATATTTTAATATAAATTTATCTCACACAATTAAAGCTAGTACACTTGATTTTCTAGTTCTTGTGTCTTTGTTAACTTCCATTCCTATATCAGAACTGTGGCATTTTTCACATCCCCCCATTGTGATGTATTTTACATACAATAATTCTCTAGAGACACAAGACTGAAGGGAAACCTTGAGATGTCATTAAGTCTATTATTGCTTTGCTCCAGAAAGAACAATTATACCAGTGTCATTTCTGACAGGTGTTCCACTAGTTGGTTCTTAAGGACTTTAAAAGATGGAGATTCCACCAATTCTCTTGGCAATTTATTGCAGTGCTTCACTTTCCTACCAATTAAGCTGTAGTTTATACCCATTACTTTCAGGCACAGAACATGGAAGAATGGATTATTCCCTCTCTTTGCCAACACCTTTTATGTATTTGAAGGTTGTTTGGTTCCAGCCATCCTTTCCTTTCCAGGTTACATAGCCCAATTTGTACAATCATTTTTCATAGATCACATTTTTAGTCTACTGAACCTTCCCATTTTTCTCTACTGAATTCACTCCAACTGGTCCACCTATAATTGGAAAATTGCTCTGAGTGAAGCCTTTAAATGCTGAATCAATAGGAAAAATTTCTTCATGTCTTGCAGGCTACACTTGAGGTAATAAATTTCATTTGATCCCAAAGAGCTCTGGACTGTTTTTCATCAGTATGACATTCTTGAATCATGTTGAGCCTATCTACAGTTATGGCCAGTTTTAGCCCCTGTGTCCTTTCCTATAGAACTGCTGTTTAAATTACTTTTATCCATCCTGTCTACAAAACAGACAATGACTGCTTAATGTACATGTACCTATTGAGAGGCATCTGATTATTTTCAGATTATGTCTCCAATTTGTCAAGATCCATTTAGATTGTTGTACCATTCTCAGTATATTCATTGCTAGCTTGGCTCCATCTGCAAATTAGATAACCATACTCTGCACTCCATCATCCCATTTATTAACAAAACCATTGAACAGGAAAAGGGTTAGAAATAAGTACTACTCTATAAATCCTTCTGTTCTGACAGTGACCAATTGATAAACACTCTTTCAGTATTCTTTTCAAATTCAATTTCTAGTTCTTGATCTAGATTCCTCTAGATAAGAAGTCACTATGTTCCTTTAGCTAGCATGGGACACACTGACGTGGAGAATCCCAGAAGTCTTTCCAAAATCAAATGCAGTGTGTCTGCCCTTGGTTCATACACTATTTTCCTGCCACTGAAGGAAATTCAGCAAATAGCTTATTGTAAATATCACATATAATTGGTGCAAAACAGAATGCAAAGCCTGACTTAGTGAAATCCTTTCAATGGATTGTGATCCCATACCGTGTTTTTCTTCCCACAGAGGAGTTGCCTACTCCCAAAACTTATTGTTTTTTCTGTAGTGCACTGCAAAATGTCTTGGGAATCTGAAGCACTTTGCATGCCTTGATTAATAGTAGGGATGTTTCTGCTGCACCGCTTTTAACTTCTCTAAAATGAAAACAAAAATATCACTAATTCGGAAATAAAATAGGTAGCAAACAGTACATAGCAGATGGTTTTAAAAAAAACTGATAAGGGAAGCTAAAGGTGACAGAAGGCTTTTTGGATGGCAGGGCTGAGACCAATAAAAAATCATGTCTAAAGTCTATTTTGAAAGAAATGGAAATTGTATAAATGGCACAGGCTCATTGGTCAACAGAGATGGTAGATTTATTCACAATAGTACAGGAGCAGAAATGTTTATGAAATAATTCCATGCTGTATTTTAAATAAAGTGAGATTACAAAAGGATGATTCTTGTATGATGAAGTACTTTCTAGCCTATTTGTGACAAAAGACATTAAACAGCTACTGCATGTAATAATATTTAAAATATCAGGCTGGGGAAATATGCTTCTAATTCCTAAAAATCACCATTTGATAAACTCTCTGGCTCACTTATCTTAACACCTACTGAATTCTGGATTTTCTATGAAATTCCAGAAGACTGAAAAAATGACAATGTCTTGCCAATAGTTCAAAAGGGCAGAACAAATGCAGGAGAGGAAGATCTACTAAAGAAGCAACATATGGTTTAAATAGGTAAAGTTTTGCAGTGTAACACATTTCCATCATTTCCATTTATCAAAATTACTTTAAAAAATATAGAGGAATCTGAATTTTTTGCCCAGTTAAAACAGATGGCAGGCACTGCAGTGTTTCCAGTCTCCAGCTTCAAGTTTTGAGCGAGGCTCAAAATGAGTTAAAACAAAAAAGTAATCGAGCTGTCTCTTGTAAACAATTATTCATACCAAGCAACTTGTCACAGCTCCATCAGTTGTATGAGAGGTAGACCAGGATTAGTTAGTATGTACTTGGCAGCAGTTACAATACTCTACCAAATTACAGAAAATGCATATCCTCCTGCTGATCTATATTTGGTTATGTATTGCATTCTCATATTTATGCTTTTGTGTACATCACCATTCATCAGCTGCCTTCAAGATAATGCACTCCACATAAGCAATCATTTAGTATTATCATCAGGTTTTGTGCTCCTACCTATACAGAGATGTGTTCTCGGAATCTCTGCTGGTCAGAATGACCCCGATACACGTCAAATGTCTCTTTTCCCTGCCCAGCAGTTGAAGAAAGAGTCAAGATTCCTTGGCTGTGGTTTTTAAGGTTGTTTATTTTCTGCTTGTCTATAACATTCTTCCTCTGGCCTGCCGAGATTCATTCAGCAGGTCAGTCAGAGGCACACTGACCACCCTTCAGCTGGTGCCAACATTTTATACTACAAACTACTTTATTTACAGTTATTTCTCAGTACCTACACCCTATGTTAGACAGTGTGTTCCTACCTTAAACCAATCCAAAAGTGCCAACATCACCCAGAAGATGGAGGCTAGGAAGAAGGAGAAAGAAGGACAAGACACACTCAAATCCCTCCATCTTGCCTCCTGAACCCCCATTCTTAAAACCCCAAAATTCTACTTTTCACCCTGTGATAAACTAACTACCATTCTGCTTAAACTTTCTTGACTTGTAGTTCTTCATAAAAAGGTGGTAATTTGCTCCATGGGTTAAAATCAAAGTCACAGGTGTCTTGGACTCTGTGCCAAGGTCTCTGAGCCCCCTAGCAGGGGCTCGAGCCATCCAGGATATCCAGAGAGATGTCCTGGGTTCCGACAATATGCAAATTTAAAATTTCTCTATTATTGTCAGAAAAGCCTGATTATATCAGGGTTTGCATGACAAAGCTGTTGGACCTCTTGTCCTCAAGAAGTCAATTGAAATGCTTCAAACTGAGACCAGAGACAGCAAAAATGACTATTCCTGAAACTTTGGTAATCAGCTTTGATAGATAGTCTTAAGATGCTCAGCTAGCTAACCTTTGAGTTCAGCTGGAAATAGGACAGGACTAGACATCAGAAGTTAAAGCAAAGTCCAACCCAAAATACTTTCAAAACCAAACACAAACAACTCAGAAACTCAAATCCAGCTATTGAGCATTCAGCTCAAAGGTCTTAGATGAGAGTTTTTGTGCATTTAGTGTGTGGCTGATAGCTTTACTTGCCATCAATTTTTAATTTTTTTTAAATCCATACATTATGTCTCTTGTAACTAGCTGTTTCATCCCTCAAAGCCTGTGTCATAAGCATCTAGCTTCATACATCTTGACAAAAACACATCCTTGGAGTTCTGGGCAAGAACACTGAGACTTCAATTCATCTCACCCCAGAAGCATTCCTACAGCATGATTCATCTAGTCCCAAAGTAAGCATCTAGACTAGGTCAGATGAATCAAGTCTTAACCCCCTATTTCTTTCCCTTTCCCCTAAAAAATGGATAGCCCACCTGATGTCCAAGTCTTCATTTTGGATATCCATTGGGAGGAGAGAAAATTCTAAAACCTATGCTTCATGAAGTTGAAACAGGCTGTGTGGTTTTGTTTTATCGTTATTTCCTCATCTCTAACAATCTTAATATGTATGAACAAACCATTAGTTTTCTAGATCTGTTTGCCAGAACAGATAGTTACCTATTTTAAAGGTCAGATGTTTGGTTCAGGGTACTAGTGTCTGTATACCTTCCCCAAATGCCAAAGCTTTAAGCAGTTGTTTACTAACCATGACCAGAATCTCTAGACACCTGGATAAATAGGTTTATTAATTGCAAAGATTGCAGTTTCAGGTCAAAGTGGATCAGCATTTATGCATTTTACAGGTTTCTGTACAAGATAGAATGTAATTTCTCTACACTGGCATCTAAACCATTTTTGACTGCATTCTATATTTCCGTTTAAGTCTCACTGTCCTCATAGTCATGAATGAAGGACATAATACTTTGTTTCACTTGTAAATGTCAAGCAGTGTAGTGTTATCATCTGTGTTACCAGTAACACTAATAACACTGCAGACTAGACTGCTCTGTCTTCATCAAAGGCTATGCATCAGTTGAGACACTGTGCTGATGATAACCTGAGTCAGCTATCAGGGAAAAGGGCTCTGTAATATGTAGGTCACTACCAGGGTTCATTTCAGCAAACACCTGCAAATTGCACTTCACCAGAAAAAAAAATTCACGGTGGCAAAAAGAA
Organism: Haemorhous mexicanus; assembly: GCF_027477595.1. Taxonomy (NCBI): domain Eukaryota; kingdom Metazoa; phylum Chordata; class Aves; order Passeriformes; family Fringillidae; genus Haemorhous; species Haemorhous mexicanus. The sequence goes on from NC_082381.1 coordinate 68,382,954, forward strand.
AAGCAAAGTGCAGAGAAGATATATGAATGTATTTATATCCTCATGCCCTACCCATGCACACAAGAAGCTCTTGATAGCTTTTTGAATATCTATATAATCCCAGTCTTCCCACAATTTTAGATTATTTTTGCATTGATTTTTTCAGTGGCTTCCAAGCCACTGAAATGGCTTCCAAGTCACATTTTCATTCTGCCTATTAAAGCAGTATAAACATGCTGATGTCTATGCCAGCAATGAAGGACACTGTGAAACAAGACCTGGAGTTGAACTCCAAACACAGGTATACTGGAAAAAAATTCCTGAATATTAGCAGAGTAAAAACCTCATCTATTAGTTCTCATTTAACATCTGCCCTGGACACAGAGGTGGAGGGAAGAGTCCTCTAAGTGACCGGTTAGATTCACCAGCCCTTCAAACAAAGGCTTACCTCATTGTCTGTGCAGTAATAAATTAATCTAAAATATTCCAATTTTAAAAAAAAATAAATTAATTTGAAGCCTAATTGCAATTATTTGGGGTTTTTTTCCTCACTGTAGTTAGTGGAGTGGGAAGTTTATGAAAAAGAGAAGTGTTGCTCAACACTGAAATCTAATTAGCTCACTGTGCAGCACATATTCACAACTAGTATGTTTAAATAATGCATCCCACTTCTGATTGTCTGTCTTGGCTGCTGCCTTGGTATTTTCCTTATCTATTTTTCTTATTCAAGGAGGATTCATTCAGGGCACCCACTTGTTTATACATACTGATATTACACACTTTAATATAAATTAATGTATATTAAATTATTTTTTCGTATTAATTGAATCTTCCCCACTGGAATCACCGTGCTCTATTTTTTTCATAAGCAGATAAATAAAAGAAATATCTTGAGCTACCATGCACCATCTGGATAAATGTCAGCTATATCCCTACCTAGAGGGTTTGGCGTTTATTTCTCAAGAGGGCAGGTGTTGGTTTAGCTTTCCTTGCCTACAGTTTGCACAGCTGAATAATTTAAAAAGGACTCAGTGCTGAAAGATAAAATGAAGATTGAGTATATTGTTTCTGGCTACAATCCCCGGTGCTGTAGGTGGCATTTTCTGCAAATACAGCTTGAAGTAGAATTGCTAGCAAAACCAGAGATTTGAATCATCATAATTAAGGCTGTGTCAAATGGGATTTTTCTTTGAAAAAGAATACATACATAAATAATACTAAGTGCATAAGCCACCAGTATATATTTAATCTATGTATCAGTTGCATCACTAAATGAATGGTCATTCCGTGAGTTCACTAAAATTCCTGCATCCTAAATATCAGCCCAAAAGAGCAGCTGTAGAGAAATGTTCTATGAAAAATGTTCTCTGTAAATATTTATTGCCTTTGAAAAATACTGTATTTCCCCATAATTAATAAGCTGGCAAAAGGTGTGAAATTCCATCATTACAATCAGAGTTATACATAGGAGGTCTGATATTGTTGAGATTCCATTAAAATGGATGCAGTGTAAGCATATAATACAGGGCTTTGTCAAAATCAAAGGGTTTGCAGCATAAATAAGAGAAACAGAAGTTTGGAAAGGTCAAAGTGAAGAAAGAATTTGCCCAGGGCCACACATAATTAAGTGTTAAAGCTCTAAATTGATTCAGGATGCCTGCACTAACTGAATGATGTGCTGTCTTCGTGTTTGACAGTGTAGGGGAAGGTGTGTCTTTTGAAGAAAGACCATGATTGTGCACGGTGTGCTAACCTCTGAATTTGTCTAATAAGGGTTTGGTCTCAATTTTGTGGGCCACTCAACCCTGATTTTTTTCTGTGCAAAATTCAATCTTGGGCAAAATAGACTGCATGTGTGCAGCTGCACACTGTTGTTCTTCAGCCTGTGTCTTCCCAAAGTGTATGTACTGCTTTATTAACAATGACAGTAGTTTGTAATTGAATATTCAGATAAATTCTGCATGAGGTCAAAATGGTTTATCTACAATCAATCTCCAATTGATTTGCCTGCACAGCAAAAGTATTTGCATATCTCCTCAAACACTGAGCTAGGAACACACTGAACAGCACAATGAAGCATCCCTCAAGAGCCAGTACAGAGGGGTCAAGGTGAGGGTCAATACAATACCCACTACAGCAGCAGAGAAGTCATCAGTTTGAATTTATTCTCATCTGAGGGACAACCTAATTTGCTCTCGTATATTGAGGGAGGGGAGAAAAAGGGAAGAAAGAAGGAATAGGTGGAAATGATGAAAATGTCAAGGAAAATAGACTTAGGGAAAGAGAGAAGATGCAGAAGAAACTACAACTGTAAATAAAGCAGGAAAGAAATCCCTCCAAAAGCAATATAATGTTCAGCAATGTCAAGTACAAGCAGCCTAGTTGCCCTTCTCTCTGAGCACTTTTCCTGCCTTCATCTCCAAAATGCACAGCTCATGATGAAACTTGAAGAGGCCTCATGACACCTTCCAAATACCTCTGTACGTGAACAAATACCAGCTATTTCTGTCACCGTGTCATTCCTGACAGATATTTATCTAACCTGTCCTTAATGATGTCCCCAAATTGAGGCTGAACATCAGTGTCTGCCTTAGATCTTAACAAAGCATTTCCAGTGTCTAACTCAGTGGTTTAAAATCTTTTTGTTGCAAAAATACATTTACCAACATTACCTGTTGCAGCTGCAGATCAAGTCAAATGAAACCACACACCACACATTACTTTCTTAATTACCCATCACAAATATTTTGATACGTCCACACAGCAATTTTTGCAATATGTGAAGACTAAGCCCAGCTAATTTAACCAATTTTTTTCTTAAGTAATGTATTCTAGACCATCCAGCATTTGAATCCTTTTGAATCATCTGTAGTCTCATACAAACATTTTACTAGACTGAGACAATACTCCAGTGGGATAGAGCAGTCCAGCTGTGGCATAGCTGGTCTCAAAGAAAGAAGAAGTAAAATTTTGCACATCCCCACAGTCTGGAGTTTACTTTATTCACTGCAGAATATCTGGGTTTGGGTTTCTTTGGCAGCCAGGGAAAGTATTGTTGGCTTTTACTCAGTTTGTGATCCATAAAGCTAACATCATACAAAGATCTGCTACTGAAATAGTTGCTCTCCTCTTATTTGTGCAGCTGATTATTCCTGCCTAAATGCAGTTCCTTATATCTATCCCCAGTGAATAGCATCCTATTTATTTCAGACCATACCTTCAATTTGTCAAGATCACTTTAAATTCCAATCCTGTCTTCCAACATACTCTCAGTCCCTTGCAGATTAGTGTCATTAGCAAATCTAATAAGTATGTTCTCATTCCTTTCATTTTTGGCAATCCCCTGAGATTACAGCACAGTTATGACCTTGTTAAATTGTAGGGATAAGATACATACTTTTCTGCAACACTTTAAAGCAGCAACCATCAATCAAACAGACTTTGAGGATATTTGTTCTCAAGAATTATATACAGGTCTCCAGGAAGACAGGGTAAGTCTACACTGCCTTTGAAGGAAATCCCAAGGCCAAAGTCAAAGTGTTTTCTTTGGCTCCATTATTGAGCCTTCCTCACAGCCCCAAACTTTCTCAGACACCTATTCATGCTCAGGTACTCTATTCTCATACCGGTGAGGTCCCGTCATCAAGTGGATGAGCATGTCCAGGGCTCCTCCACTTCAGAATACACATCAGCTGCCTTTGAAGTGTTTTGCAAAGGCTTCCTTAGCAATGGGGAAGGTGCAACAATTGAGATGTGTCAGGGAGCCAAGTCTCTAACAGAGCAAAAGAATTTTCCCCACACCACAAAAAAGGTTGTGATTATGTGCTGGCTGTAGAAGTGACCAAAGATGCCAGATGTGACCCACTCTTGAGTCCCCATTTGCGCTAGTGCTGGGAAAGAACTTGTCTACCTGCCAGGAAAACACAAAGCCTGAAGTTCAGGGAAGCACTTCTGCCTCAGCACTGCTGAGGTTGCGCCTCAAATCCTGTGTTTGGTTCTGGACTCCTCACTGCAAGAAAGATATTGAGATGCTGTAGTATGTCCACAGAAGAGCAATGGAGCTGGTGAAAGGTCTGGAGAGTGACTCATATGGGGAGAAGTTGAGGGAGATGGGGCTGTTTAGTCTGGAGAAAAGGAGGCAGATCAGGGGTGAACCTTATTGGTCTTCACAACTACCTGAAAGGAGGTTGTAGCCAGATGGGTTGTAGCCAGTTCTTTTCTCCCAAATAACAAGCAACAAGATGAGAAGAAATGAGTCAAGTGTTCAGGGGGAGGGTTAGATTGCACGTCAAGAAAAATTCCTCCACAGAAAAGACTGTCAAGCACTGGAACAGGCTGCCCAGGGAAATTGTTTAGTCCCAATCGCTGGAGGTTTTTAAAAGATGTGCAGACTTGGCACTGGGAGACATGGTCTAGTGGTGGGCTTGGCAGCACTGCATTAGTGGTTGGACTTGATTATCTTCAAGGTCTTTTCCAACCTAAATGACTCAATGATTCTACAATTAGGATTCAATCCAACTCTGACCCCAGCAGCAAGCTGTGGGTATGGTCTGCCACCAGCTCTGACAGAAAATGACTGGAACATGCCCTGCCAGTGGCCTCTTCTCATAACAGCAATGGAGAATCAGAGAGTTTCAACAAAGTAATATCTTAAGATAGCCTTTCTGCACAGGAATGTCAGCTTTTTAGGTAGTTAAAGGCTGGCTAATATTACTGCTCAGTGCTACAGGCAGTCTAGTTTTGCTAAAATACTATTCTATTAATACTAAAATTACTTCTTCTTCCTCTTCTTCTTCTAGTAATACTAAAATTCCTTCTTCTTCTGCACATGAAAATGTTTCACTCTTCCAAAAAGCTAATCCCCAGTAATTTTTCTTCAGCTGCTATAATTCCTAGATTTAGATAAATTTCATCTCAGATGGACTTTAATTCATTGAAAGATGTCTATTATATTTAGGCTTTTGTGTCCTTAGTTGCTGCTTATTTAAAGCAAAGGAACGCACAATTTTATTTACAAATTGCAAACTTAAAACTGTGCCAAACACCTCCATTTACTTAATCTACTTCAGTTTAACAAAAGGTCTGAGAAAAATGAAAATAATGGGGGGAAATCAGCCCACAAAACTAAAGAAGTATTTATTTGTAAGATTCTCTTACTCTCAACGCCACAATGGGAACCATGAAAATGCTGAAATATATCTGGTAACATGAGGAAAAACTTCACAGAAAAGTGAATGGTGTAGTCAGTTGCTCATCATGTTCAAATAAACATCCTTGAGAACATCTGGTATAAGCTAAATGTGCTGCAAATAGACTTGCTCTAAATTGCTGAGGTTAAGCTAATTAGACATTTAGTTGTCCATCCCCCACTTTTGTTTTCCAGTTAATCAACTGAGCAATGTCAAGGGTCAGAAAAACTCACTCATACATACTCTGGCGGACGGAACAGACCCCTGATAGAGGAAATTAGCAGATGACTTTTTGATAGAGGGAGCTGGATTTCCTTTGCTGGAACTAGAATGAACTCAGCGTTAATAGTTCTTCTCATGGAAAGACCCATCATAATTAGTGATCATCATTTATCATCCTCAGAATTTCACCAACAGGTCCTAATCACTACTTTCCTCAATTGCTCACAGAAAAACAGATGTATGTTAAAAGTGTTGAATGCAGGAGACCACTTTATGCCTGGTAGAAGGTATAGAGTGCCTGTGGCATATTTACACAATTAATTTTACTTTTTGTCATACTTAAAATAAAAAAAAAAATTGTGCCTATTTTGCTCTTTAAATCACGGCTGTGTAAAGGCATAGTTTTTGAAAGAAATTGAAGAACTACTCTTAAAGTGTGCTGAAACTCTGGGGGGAATTTGCTTATAATTCCCTTCATTTGTATTTTCCTTCTCTTCCTCCACATCTCCCATATTCCAAAATCTTTTCTGACACAGGATATATTTCTCATCATATATTTATTACGTGAGATTATCTGCTCTCTCCTCAATCTATTTCAGCTCTATCCAGCTGGCAAGAGATGTTGAAGAGGTGCAGATGAGGGCTACAAGACTCCCAGGCATACTCCTGTATGGCATACTGGATACTGGGATACTCCTGTACCAGCATCACCTGAAGAAAATCAGAGTTGGCACACCAGACATGACTCCCAGTAATGCCATTTTCTCTTTCTGTTATCTCACTTTCTGAGACTATAACACAAAGATGACATTCTTCACTGCTAAGGAAAGCCAGACTCCCTGAGCTGCTGGAGTTGAAGGGGACTTCTGGGTCATCTTGTCCAAAGTCCTGGACTGGATCCCAACTTCTCAATTCTTTAATCCAACAACCAGGAAAGAGAAAGAAAAAAAAAAAAACAACCCCACTTTACTGGGTTGATATATCTGTTTGTTACATATTATTTAAAATTATGAAAGAGGAGATATTTATCCATTTATCCATCCTATCTCATGTAACTTCCTTTATTCTTTATCCTCTGCACAGTGGAAACAGCTGTGTGCAAAAGTCAGGTGGGCAAAGGAAACGGAGCCAGCTCCATAGATCCTCAGGGCCAACTCCGGTTAAATCCTCACTTATCCCTTCAGCCACAGGGGCACAGCAAATACAATAAAATGAGTTAGAAGGGTGCAAAGTTCATAGATAGGTTTATATATGTTTTTATGACCAATAAAAACTTCCCCAATAATGAGCAAGTTAATGATTACATTATCTTTAGACTGGGGTGCCTAACTGCCTACTAGACTGAACAGTGAGTTCTAGAAGGAGTTTATAATGTACTAAATGTGTCTATTACGAAAATCAGCAAGTAAAAGCTTTTTTAAATTGAGACATGGGTGTCAGCAATCTCTCTTCTCACCCTTCATGTCATACTGCCAGTTTACAGGAGGCTTAGTTACATCAGGTACTTTGACCTCCAACTCTTTTACTGAGGATTTTATACCAGATGGTTAGATAATACGCTTTACATGCCCTGCTTCATGTATTCTTCTTCATTTTAGCAGCTTATTATGAGCTTGTAGTTCTTTTATTCCTAATACTCTTTTTATGCATATATTGTCTTGGATTATCAATTTATGTCATTCATTGTCAATATTTTCATTTTCAACAAAATTATTTTGATCCTTCACAGAAATATGTACACAGAGATTTCCTGCTACATAGCACAAGCTAGGAAAAGCAAATAAAAATACTTTATTTCAAAAAGTAATAAAGAACAACATAATTCAGAGATCATTGCCTGACTGTCTTTACATTTTGATGTGCTTGAATCTTGTCTGATTAGCAAAAATGAGATTAAATATGCCTCCAAATTGAAACAGGATGGAAGTTTGTATGTATGGTGTCACCACCTCGTCTTACTCTATGGAGGAAAAATATGTCTGAAATTATTCAGATGCAATAACATTTAATGCCCATGTGCTTGTTCTAATGAATTCATTATTTCCTTTGCACTCAGTTTTAGCAGTGATATTGTGTTAGAACACAAAATCTGTATTTTCATTTAATTTCCTGCAGGCTTTTTTGTTTGGCTCATTTATCTTTCCTTATCCCTTGAAACCATCTATAGTAATTTAGTTCACTGCAGCTAGACCTTTTGACAGAGCCAGAAATAATCAGTTCCAGGCACTGCTGATTCCAAAGTCAGCTAACAACTAACTCATCATGATTCTTACAATTTTATGATTTTTAGGTTAATGGAGACTTTTGGACAGCATTTCTTTCTCTTTTGTCCTGTCATCCATTCTCTTTCCTTTCTACTAAATCACAGTTTGAGTAGTGGTACAAAATCAAATCACGCAGAGATACAACAAAATAAAATTTTGAGCTGTTATTTCCAGTCCTAGTTAATATCTCTCAAAATATTTCCTTCCAGAGTACAGTAGTGTCACTGAATATATCAATATGGAAAATTTGTTATTTAAAACCTTTTAAAATGTAAGAAAAACTCATGTAAATACAATATCCATTTCCTAACTGACAGATGGCAACCATTTCTTGATGTAGAGGGCAACCCCCCTGCCCCTCCTGCCTTGTCTGTGCCTTCTGGCCAGCCTGCAACCATTGGTAGCCACATTCCTGTCGTAGCATTCATCCCACCAGCTTTCAGTAATGGTAACTGTCTTCAAGGTGTACCTCCAAATTAAAACAGCAAAACATACCTTCAAACATTAAATGCAAACAAAATGCTTTTTTCTGATTTTGACCATTCAAAATTTCTATGAAATCATCAGTATATTTTTGGCCTGATAATGGCTACCAATTATCAAGAAAAGAATGAAATAAAGCCACAAGATCTTTTTTGTGTTTGGTATAATACTTGTGGGCATCATTATCTGCTCTACTTTTCTCCAATACTTCCTCTCTCTTTCAACAAGGATAAATGACTTGTCCTCATGTTCAAGGGTCCTCTTGGACAATCACAATCCAATTTCCATTCTGTGTTAAGAAGCTAACTGCTGTCACCAAAGGGCCATATTGTCTTCCCAGTCATTAAATGTTTTATTCTTTCCTTTTTATTTCCTTGTACTTGATAGGAATTCACTAAACATGCTGAAGAAATACCAAGTCACTGCCCTACAGATTCCTTCTTCCAACTTTAACCCCTTCACCTGGCTCTATCCATACAGTTTTGAAATGTGTTTATCTGTAGGCCACCTGGGATAGTTCCTGTCTTTTTTTCTTTGCTTGGGCAATACAGAAGAGAATAAAGTGCAAATCCCTGTAGGGGACCCCATGTACAATTTGTAAAGTCAAAATGAAAGGAACTATAACTGTATTCCAGCAGCCTGCACTTACCTTGTGGAGTATTTGAAGTCTCAGATACCCTGCTTAATTACTCTGGCATGTCTATAAATTTTCTCTGGATTTCTTAAGGATTTTCCCTGATGCATTAGAAAGAAATGTGCTTGGATTGACAACAACTAACTGTTCATAATAATTTTTTTTATTCTTTATTTTTGCCTGTTGGACACTGTAAACAATTTGTATCATGAAGGTTAAAATTTTGTAACCAAAACAATTTGAAAGGGCTACCTATGAGATTTTTAACTATGAGATTTTGCAGCTAGGGAGACAAATTATATTCTAGTCCACATCCCCTTGTAAAATAGATGTCATTTAGGAGAAGCCCTTAAAAAGAGATTTCTTAATTGGAAAAACATCATTTTCAGTCACAAGTGGCTGAGCTGAAGTGTGTCCTCAGAATATCAATATGAGCTGAAGCTATTAAAATGTCATGGTTAACCTTTTTTAAAAACCTAATTTAATTAGAAAAATAATAATTAGAGTATTCTTGACAGTTAGAAACACCTGCCTCAAATGAGCAACATGTAAACTCTCAATTTCAATGGCAACATTTTGCTGGAAAAGCAGTACATGAACAATGAGATTGAGTTAGAAAATTCTGTGACTAACTTACTGGTTTTGTTATTGGAAGAATTTGGTGGACTGTGCTGGAGGGCAGGCACAATTTACTTCCTCCTGATCACACCTAGTAAAATGTTTTTGCACATGTCAGCAGCTCTTATGCATAATAGAAAAAAAAAAAAAATGATACCAATCAATGTTCCTACACAGTATAAGTTTCCTTGCTTTTTCTGAAATCATGAAAGCAGAGACCCCCGGAACTGAAGGAAAGCAGCAGCATGGCACCCTACAGGGTATTTTTTTCATTAAACCTGCATGAGTTAGAGCCTTGCTCTACCTAGCATTTTGCCAGTACATTTTCACTCAGACAAAAATAATTATATCTCATGTCAGATGTGGAGACAAGTTTCCTTTTAGTGCAGGGTCTGCTGGAATAAAAGCAGTCCTATTAAAGGCAACTAGATTACCTGAGGCAAACTGTGGCCCTAGGATAAAACTATGCAGGCATCCTAACATGAGAGATATGTGGAGGTCAGCTGATGAAATATCTTGGAAAGTTTGTTTGATGGCTTATACTTGGAAATTAATATCCAAAATAATCTCCCACCAGATGTGGGCCTGGAGAATCACTGTTCTTCAGACAACCGAAGAGTCTTGCAACATAATCCTTAGGATAAACAATTTTAGGAAGACACTTAAATATTTTGGAAAACAATTCTGTGAATGGGCCAGTGGGATTGCCAAATTTAGTGTGCATGGGATGGTGCAGCCTTCAGTAGCAGTTAATTTACTTGAAAAGTGTCCTTTGACAACATTCTTGTTCTTTTAACTGGATTGGTGCTATGTTTTGGAATTCTCCTGACTGGATGTCATGCATCTAGTCATGGGGCCCTTTTCAGTAATGACTGTTTTAGCACCCCGTATTCCCTGACAGAGGACCAGGCCTTTATTGTCTTCTTCATACTCATGGGAAAATAAATCTCACTCAAACATTTTTCCCCACAATTCCCATTTTCCAGTTCAAATGTTTAATGAGATTTCACCAGGAGGGGAATCACTGGAAGAACCAGCAAATTTACATTGCAGAGATTTGGATCCTGGTCTAAACCCTATAAAAATATCCGCCCAGCTCTGCTGTGGAGGACAGTCACTCATTCAATTATAAAACAAGGAAGGGCTGGGTGGGACTAATCTAAGCTAGCAGAGCTAAGAGTGTCTCTCAGCCTCTGTGTCCACTGACTTCCCTTCATACAACACAGCTGGTACAGGAATTTCTTCACTGTATTTTTGTGTACTGTAAAATCTCATGGGCATTGCCTGCTGTCTTTTCTTGTCAACCACCTCCTTCCTACTCTTTCTCACTTCAGCAGCTCCAGACAATTACAAAATGATGGCAGCAGATGAGTTAAAAAATAAAATGCAATGAAATTTTTATATCTCTGCACAGAGATGTATACTGTGCATTCTGTCTTCAGGTAGAGAAAGATTAATAAAAAGGATTAATAGAAAAGATATGCTAACCTACAGCTTTGAGAGTGCACTCAGCCTTCCTTGAAGTTGAGATTTCAAGGAATAAATTTGACTCAAATCAGGCTATGGAGACGTGTCAGGAAGTCATAGCTCTCTTAAGCCATGATTGCATGCTCACCTCTGTAACAATTGCTACAGATTGTGACTAATTTTTCAGCTATCTTTAAACAGATTTATAAGTGTTGTATGAAAGAAATTGGAGTAAAAGAGGTTTTTAATTCTAGCCTTCTGTTACATAGCAAAACAATATACTCAGGACTACCTGCATTTCCTTCAATTCTAATGCCTCTTGGGAAAACCTTGAATATCAGTGCTGCCTATTTCCCTGGTTCACACCGTGTCTTTTTGAGCAGGTCACATTTGCAGGTCAGTGGCCATTTACAATGTGTCCAGGTGTGCAGGCACTACCCTGACCTCTTCTGCTCTCTGCTGGCCTCCCAGCACGGGCAGCAGTGCCATCAGGGGCTCCGTCACCTAGCCAGCTTGTGGGAACAGTCGTTCCTTGTTTGATCAAGCTGGGCAGAACCAAGAGTGAACCTGACTGGCACTTGTCCATGGTGTTGCATATCTGAAGTTGCTTATAGCAACTATAAGCTGCTCTGTGCTGTTAATTTCTCCACTCTTGCTCCATATTGTTCATAAAATCATGGAAGGGCTTGGGTTGGAAGGAAAATTGAAGACCATCTAGTTCCAAGGCCACCACTAATGTCAGGAATGTCACCCACCAGACCATGTTGCTCGGTCCTGAAATTCATTTCATAGTGGCATTTTTTAATATCCTGACTTTTAAAGTGGATTCTGATCACACATATATCTTTAGTGTTTCATAATCTTAATTCTGTTGCCTTGACAGCCGTTGCTATATCTAGCCCTAGTCCAGGCTGGATCTCATTTCTGAGTTGTATGAAACGGTTGTGTAAAACACAAGCACATTACAATCTTCCAAAATCAGCCACCACCCAACAGTAAACAAAGAATGTAATTTCAAAGTACAGCCTTTGCCAGGGGACACCTGTGCTAGGAATGACTGAAGGCAAGGAGCAAGTTTGAAGAGGAGCAAGGAGTAGAGTTGAAAGGTGAGAAGGGAACACGTGGCAGTGCGGCCCACTTCTAAAATCAGAATAACCCGTGTAGATGATCTTGCAGCCAAAAAGTCGTGAGGAACACTTGACTGCTCTAGGGTATTACATGTTCCCAAGGAGCAGGTGCAGCTAGAGAAGGGGGAGCTCTCATATCAGGGACCGTTGCTGTAGCTCAGTGAGGATTTCTAGAAGAATTTCCTCTGTCTTCCCCCAGCTGACCTGCCATTGCCAGTTATCATGCTCCTCCTGCCGGCTGTGTCCTGGGATATGTGGTCAGACTGCTAAATTGTTCTTTCAAACAAGGGAAAGGCAAGACATTATTAACCATAAACTGGCATAGCAGACTGATATGAACTACACTTCAGTTCAAGACAGATGAAGTGTGGCTCTTAGAGCAGATAAATGCATTAATGCCTCCTCAGTGTATAAACACAGCCTGAGAGGAAGAACAATTTCTCAGGTGCATCTGTTTAAAGAGAGTCTTTAAGCAACACTATTTTGAATAACTCTACTGTTACTACCACATTGCTAGTTATATCTGAATCAGGTTTATAGCAGGTAGTTCAGGTTCTTATAGCAGAGAGCTCAACGAAGGATTTAAAACCCACTCATGAAATCAGAGTACTTGTATGATTAGCAATATCGCTAGCATTTCCCAAAGCCATTAATTTAAAGATGTTTTGGTTATGTCTGTGTTGTAGTACAGTCACAGAAGCAATGACAGAACTTGTATCAGCCATATGCAACTGTCCTGGTCTTGTGCAGATATGTAGTGGTTAAATCCTACATCTTGTCCTTGCTAGATTACAAACACTGAGATTGTATTCCCTTAAACACCTGTGCAATTTTACACATTTATGCCTCTGCTTAAGACAACAGAATTCTGTAGAATATTGTTTAATGCCCTGTTTTAACTTATTGGGACAAAACAAGGCTTCCAAATTCATGAGCTGCTTCTGCCCTGATCAGTACTTGACATCTAGGCACCAATTTAATAAATTTTCCCCATTGTCCTAGCGCTTGACAATAACAGCCCTCAAAAGGTTTCTAGTTCTGTGAGAAATGCAATCCCAAAGACTTCATAATTTTGAATGCTAAAATGGGGAGATAGCAGCTTGTTCTTCTGTCCATGGCCCTCTGCCTTGAGAATATGAAGGTCTTTTACCAAATGTATCTATGACAACTTACTTTTCTTCCTTTGCTTTCTGAAATTCACCTTCTTCTCTCTGTATGCCTCTTTGGGCAAGTTGCAAAATGCAGCCATGGAAAACAGGGTCCTTAGCTCTTCCTAAGTTTTTTTTCTAAGATTGTGCTACTACTACCATAATCTCTATTTCCAGATATCATGGACTTTCTGGGGATTGCAATATTTTCAAGTCTGTCTTGGTATTTTATTCAGTAAACAGGATAAAAGATATTCACTGTTTACTCAGTTATCAGTCTTGGAATCTCTTAGTCACCTCCAGTTCTTGCTGCAGACATTCCATCATATTAATACTGCAGAAGACAGATTTAGTAGAAAATGTACTAAGCCCTCCCCACACAATTAGTTTCAGCAACAGCAGTTCTTGTTGTCCCAGTTAGGCATATGCTTAATCTCCTTTGTTCACCTGATTCCTCTGTGCAGCAGTTCCCTCTCCATCTGATGTTGTTCCACTAATCCTCTCAAGACCATACTTTCATCTTTCTTTATTGCAAAGTGCAAGGCTTCAAAAGCCTTGTAGATCACTTGAGCACCTTGTGCCACTGACTGCATATGGATAAAGGATACTGGCAAATTACCAGGGTAAAAAATGTAGTTGTGAGACTACACAGCCTAGAGCAAGATGCAACGTGGCATTGTTCATAAAGGAAAGATCTATTTAACTTGGAGGTAATGTCTCTTGTGCTTCCACCCTGGCTCACATTACTTAGCCAACATTTGCTTTGTTTAGTGGAGTTTACATTTCTTACTCCTGGGATTATGAAGATTTGGACATTGAAAGGTGCTCTTAACAAAATGCTATTCACAGAAGTTCTGATGCACAAACACACACAGTTCATGAGCACTTTATGCAGTTATTTACACTGTACACTGATTCAGACAGAAAACAGGTTTTTGAACAGGAATATCCTGAAACAAGATCTGGTGTTTTTTTTTTTTTTTTTTAGAAGAGTGTTATATAGCTAACTGCCAGGTGAGTGATTTCTTTTAAAGCATGTGTATCAGATGGGGAGAATGTAAGCATCTTGTTATCTTTGCCTAGTCATGGAAATGAGGCTGTGGCAAGTCCTGGCAAGAGCACAAAACTCCACTGCTAGGAAAGGAAATATAGAACTGGAGTCAGTGGATTTTAAGAAGCAGCATAGACCAACGAAACTCCTACAACTGCTGCTTTGTTGTCACATTGGAAATTACTAAAATGGCAGCAGCACAGAGGAGCCCAAGAAAAGGACTAGACCCTACCATCAGGAGGGTCATGGAAATAGTGAACAGAAGCAGCTGCTACTTTATTTCCACCCTTGTGAAAAGTAAAGATCACAGTAACAACAGGGAATGCCATGCACAGAAATAACATTTGCAGTGATAACGGTGTTTTTAAAACAGATCTAAGAGAGGCATGTGGATTCCTTTATTAAAAAGAACTAAATCCAAACAAATTTTTTTTTTAATGTTTCATTGGAAGTATATGAACACCTGCTTGTTACAATGAGTTGGGTTTTTTCCACATTGTGAGTCATATACAAGATATTTTACCTCCTTGTTACGTGATTTCCTGCTTCAATCTACTTTTTAAATTAGCTAATATAACAAGCTGCAGGATAAGTACTTGAACACAAGGGGTTTTTTTGCAGCTGAAGACTAATTCATAATAATACGTATAGAATCTGCACCAGTTTGCACTGCAGGGCCCTGGAAAATAGCATCTTCCAGAAATGCTAGCATAGTGCAGCTCCCAATATCTAGTAAATTTCATTGTGATTTTAAGTAGGAAATTCCCCATAGCTTTCTGAAAGAATATATATAATGAATACAACACATTATTTACATAAAAATTTATTCTGCTCCTAGACGACATGGGTTTCAAAATTAGATTTGCCTATATAACTCCTTTCCTTCATTGATAATCAGAGAGTATCACAGCCATTCTCTTCAATTTGTTTAGCACAATGGTGGAGGAGGAAAGTTCTAGTGTGGAGTAATCTCTGCTCCACAGGATCAGTTAGGGAAATTCATTCAAGGGAAAGAAAGAAAGAAAGAAAGAAAGAAAGAAAGAAAGAAAGAAAGAAAGAAAGAAAGAAAGAAAGAAAGAAAGAAAGAAAGAAAGAAAGAAAGAAAGAAAGAAAGAAAGAAAGAAAGAAAGAAAGAAAGAAAGAAAGAAAGAAAGAAAGAAAGAAAGAAAGAAAGAAAGAAAGAAAGAGAAAGAAAGAAAGAAAGAAAAAGGGATTATGCCATATGCACATAAATTAGAGATAAGACAA
The DNA here is from genome assembly GCF_027477595.1 of Haemorhous mexicanus. Taxonomy (NCBI): domain Eukaryota; kingdom Metazoa; phylum Chordata; class Aves; order Passeriformes; family Fringillidae; genus Haemorhous; species Haemorhous mexicanus. The sequence goes on from NC_082381.1 coordinate 68,398,384, forward strand.
ATTAGAGATACTACTTACACTTGAGAATTTGCTAAAGAGAATATGGAGCCCGCTGACTTTTTTCTTTTTTTTTTTGTGATGTAAGCTAGGTTGCATGACACTGAAAGAATCTTGGTTCATTAAGTAGAAGTAGCCAAGAATTAAAAAATACAATTTTATTTACCGCATTATTCATCTTGGGACCCGTACAGTTTAATACCTTCATCAATGACATAATGCATCAAAAGAGACATGACCAGCAGGTAAAAGGGGGTGACTCTGTCCCTTTACTCCACTCTGGTGAGACCACTCCTGGAGTTCTGAATCCAGCTCTGGGACTCCAGAACAGGAAACATGTGGACCTGTGGGAGCAGGTCTGCTGAAGGGCCACAAAAATGATCAGAGGACAGAAGCACCTTTCCTTTGAGGACAGGCTGAGAGAGCTGAGCTTGCTCAGCCAGAAGAAGAAAAGACTCTGGGAACACCTTCTGTGGCCTTCTGTACTTAGCAGGGTGCTTATAAGAAAGATGGGGACAGGTTATTTTTAGTACAGCCTGTTGCAATAGGTCAGTGGGTAATGGTTTTAAATTAGAAGAGTGTAGATTCAGGCTAGATATAAGAAAAAACATTTTTATTAAGAAAGTGATGAAACACTGCACCAGGTTGTCCAGTAAGACGGTGGATGCCCCATTCCTGGAAACATTCGAGGTTGGGTTGGACAGGGCTGTGAGTAATCTGACCTAGAGGATGTGCCTGCTCACTGTGACCCTTCCAACCCAACCCATTCTATGATTCTGTGGTTATGAACCATTTATTTGCAGTCAAAGATGAGATGACAGCTGCTTCAGGTACCAAACTGAACTGACCTATGGTTCCATGGAGCTCAGCTGTGGTGCCATATGGAACGTTAGCAGAGTCATCCCAATCCAAATTTTGCTGTCAAGGCTACCTCAGCTTCCTCTTATGTAAATAATCTGCTTGCAGAAGCTCTTTTCAATAATTCAGTAATAAACTTTTATGTTCAGAATTAATTCCATGTCTCTTCTGCAAAACACTTCAGTGCACATTGGTACTCTACTGACTTCTGAAGGACCTGAGCACATGTTTTTATGTCTCCTGAGCTGTGTCCAGCCCTTCTGCTTTGATCACATGAAGTCCAGAGAATATGGCTCAGGGCTGTTAGCAGTGTGAAACTTCCAAAGGCAGAGTATGGCACAACAATGATAGCAGGTCCAGCTGGTGTCACTTGTTTCTCTGAGGAAGTCTCAGTTGTGGAGATCTGAGCCACCAGGCTGTGTGTCCGTGGAGGGGTGGCTCAGTGAGATAAATCTTTTCTAAGATGGTGAGTGTGGTATGCTTCACTCTTCCTAATGTAGGCAGTACAGAGAAGGATTTAAAATTATCAGCATTCCTGGTGCACTCATTTGGTCATGCAACATATTTAATTAAAATTCATATTTTAACCTAGACTTCAGGTTTACTGAAATTTTAGAGAAAAATTGATTTTTTTTTCCCCCTAGGTAGCAATTAAGAATTAGTGACTGGAGCCTACCAGTTACATGCTTTATGATGTTTTTCCAGTGTGTGTCTCTGAACTAATATTGCAGTGGTTTTTTATAACAAATTGATTTCCTCTCTTGCCAAGTATCCTATGAAAGGTACATGAATCAGCTACAACAAATCAAAAATATATTTTTAAATTTCCAGAGCAGGTGTTAAAGTTTAACAGGGTAATGTATTGTATAGTAGACATGGGGTTTTTTTAAAAGCAAATACCCTAATCTTTTTTATCTATTTAAGTGGCACTGCAAATTTTATTCAAATTACATCAAAAGTTACAGAAAGAAAAGTGACCCTCCATGGATGGTTGCATTACAAAAATAATTATGATCTTCACAGAATGTAAAGCAAGTTATTAATCTGATTAATCTGATTAATCTGACTCTAATTAATTGATCTGACTATTAACCATACTTTTCTGACTGGATGAAAGTTAGGCAAAAAACTATGACCTCAGAGAATGAAGATGAAGACACTTATTCATCTTCCACAAAAGAAGTCAAATGATGTGCATTAGCTTAAGCATCACTCAGGTAACCATCACTGCATGCACACAAGGGACTTACTCATTCCCTGTCTCAGCTATTATTTCTGAGAAAGCTGTTGATTTAATACTACATGAAGAAGGCAAGACTAATATTCAGTAACTGTGATGGAAATTAGCTGAATCTTTCTGAAAGTGTAATGATTGCAGGATCTGTTTTGCTTTATTCAAGCAATTGTCAACAACCTGGCTGCATCAAAAAGCTGTGTTTTCAGTGCATTTGTGTGTGTTAGCTGGATAAAGCTGCAGGAGCAAACAGAACTGCAAATAATTGTGTCAGGGTGCTTCCTTGACATTTTTTTTCTGAATTAATAACTAAGTACAGTGAATAAAACTGTATCAATATCAGTAATACATGAAGCAATACATGAAGGCTCCTTTACTTGTTTGCATCACCTTGTTTTCAGCTGTATTTGTCAAGGTTCAGGTGCCTGCTGGCATACAAATATGCAAAATTACAGAGGACACTGGTCACATCCACAGCAATAATCCACAGGCAGCAATATGACTACACATGTAAAATATTCCATCTATTTTGTGCGAGTGAAAGAGTCATTGAGCACAAAATGTGCACAGGCTTAGCACTTTCTCGAGATCACATCACTCTGAGCTGTGTCGTTCTCTGTGCTGCTCTGTCAATGGCCTGTGAACTGCCACCCTCCTGAAGCAGGTCAGGATGCACAGCTGCAAATTTTGTTTAGGAAAAAAGCCCAAAGCATACACGTTCCCATGCAGTTAGCTGTTTTCGACTGTCTGCTGGTGAACAATATGAAGAACCAATTCTCAAATTCTGTCCATACCTCACCAAGATGCTTGAAATTAAAATAATGAAATCATTATGTTTTCAATTAAAATAACAAAATCATTATGTTCTTGCAAATGGCATCCTTTCATTTCCTTTTTTTTGCAGTTACTAAACTCTTGCTTCTTTTTTTTCTGCCAAATGCAACACAAGATAATCTGTGAGGTCTGGGGGATTTACACAGAAAATATTTCTTTTTAGAAGAACAAATCAAGGGCAAACATTCCACTCTTTCACTGGTACACAGAAACCACCCTGTCAGTCCTGCAATATGTTGTGTTGCTCAGGAAGGTAGGATGTGGGTAGCATGTATGCAGGAGAAAGAGGACAAACAGCATCTGAGGCATAAAGAGGCAGAGGAACTTAAAGCAGGAAGAACACAGGAATTTGCATTTTTAGAATAAATTAAGATCTTAACACGTATCTTATCTAGCCTTGGAATTTGCACAGTTTGGTCATACAGCAGTTTGATGGGCCAGGTTCTTTGTGCTGGTGTGTCAGGGATGGAGTGCCACAGCAAAGACATCTTTGTTGTATAGCAGGAAGGTACCGTGTGACTCCCAAAAGGCATCAATGCTGATGTGGACTATTCCTCTGGATAAAGAAGGGATAAATCACACACAGAAACAAAAACACATGTCAGTCTGAGACAACTCAGTCTGGTCACTGGGATGTGCTAACATCAATGGGAGAAGTTTCTCAGATGTTCTAACTGTGAAGCAGAAGGTCATATTTTGCTCTGAGGGCAACTTCAAAAGGAACAAAAATGCTGGGGGTTTTTTTGTTCTTTCAGTAAAAGAAATGGGTTTAAACAGAAAAAAAGATGAGTTTTCCACTGGAGAAATAACAGTGACAGTCAAGTGAATCCTAGAAAGACAAAGAATTCTCTTGGACACCTGTGTTTCTTTGGGTTTACAAAATACGACTCTGTATGTGGCTCTGAAAGCAGGAGCAGAGGCTGCTCCATTCAAACTAAGTGGGGCAGGTAGTGGTAGACAGAGAGGAGTTATTCCTTCTGAAATAAAGGAACAGCTAGCAACTCAGCACAAGCTCTTTCTGTGACTGATTTTAGATTTAGCTTCAAAGTGTAAAATCAATTTTTTTAGTATTGTCCAACAGATGTATGCATCATTTAAATAAAACAAACAGGTAATTATTTTTTTCAGTATCACACTGTTCTGACCCCTTGCAACCTTTAAGACAGAATTAATCAAGCTGTAATCCATGGACTGGCATAGCCCACAAAGCATCACAAAGTTTTCCTTTTTTTTTTTAATGAAAAGCAAAAAAACTAAGACGACATACACTTATTCCCATGTAGCAGATATGTGGCCCTGCCTATGGAAAGTATAGTCAACGTTAGGCTCTCTCCCAGAATCTGAGGAATTCATTGTGGTTCACTCACCACTAAATATTCAAAAGCGGTCTCCAATTTTCCACCAAAACTTAGAATTGATGGACAAAGGTATTTTTTCAAAGTTAATAATCAATCAAGCAAAAATATTGAAGACAACTAAAAGCTCACTTACCTTGCCTGAAAGAAAGGTGACATTTCAAGAGACCTGTACAGTAACACAACAATCCTATTGCACTTTTCACTCTAACACAGCTTGGTACCAACATGTGCAGGCACATTACATCACATTTGCATTCGTTCTCTCACTCTCTCTGCAGACTACCTAGCCTTTGTTGCAAACCACAGAAGAATAGATAACATTTTACTCAAACAAATGCAAATAAATACTCAAATCCTTTTGTAACCAAATAATAAAGATAATAAATGAATCATCTTGATTTATATTACGTTTCCTGTATTTTTTAATTCACAAGTATAAACGTATAAAATTATTTTAAGAAACATTAATTTTAAAATTCTCTTTTGTGTCTTTATCTTAGGCTCTGGGGAAAAGATAAAATTGTGAATCTGAATATTTTAGATTTTTTTAAATAGATAAAAATTAGAATATATATTATGATAAGGATAAAAATCTTTGCAAACATATTTGCCAATTTCACAACGGTAGGTGAAGATGAGCTTCATATTAAAGATTTGCCTTTCATCTGGAAGTCACCATTTCAGTGGGGCTGATCTCTTTATTCTCTTTTTTTGTGAAATTTCATTTCTTAAAACAACAGCCTTCTTTCTGTTTGTGCGATGTTTGTGTCTCATTACCCTGGTAATCTTGCTTTGAGATTTCACACTATACATTTGAAAACTAATTCTAATCCACCTTTTGATATTCTTCTTTTCCACTATTCAAACAAGTTTTTGATTGCCCCAGCTCAACACTGAGGGGACTAATGCTGAAGAGAAAACCATCTGATCTCCCACAACATCATGCAGCAAACCACACACTCCTCTCTAGCAGCAGCAGCTACCACTGAGGAGGTGAGGAAGTGGTCATAACACCTCACTGTTAACACCTTCTAGCCATTATCTGCATACTATTTTTAATCTGTACTTGTGTCAAAACACAGTTTTTAGAAAGGAAAGCTGTAAATCTGTTCAGATCTCAGGGCCCTGTGCACAAATATTGTTTGGAAACAGAAGTTAATGCCTTTTTTTTTCCTTATTTGTAGCTTCTGGTTGCTGCCTTTATAATGCAAAATGCTCTTCTCCAAGCATGATTTTTTATTCTATTTTAACAGCTGATTATATGTTTCATTGCTGTGTCTTTGATTGCACAGATTCTTTGTGATTTGGCTTAATAGGAGGTACTGTGGTTTCACAGTGAACTTTCAATAAACCTGTCGGAATGCTGCTCAAAAATGTATTTTCTATTTTTCTTCTTGCCTATTGTCAAAATCTTTGTTGATAACAACATACGCTCAGGAGCTCCTTTGTAGTTTTTAAGGAAATTTTGTTCTCTTTATAGATGTGCTGCATACTGGGAACATGATATCCTTACTGTTGACTCCTTAAACCATAGAAAGGGAAGAAGTAGAAAGTAATCTAGCACAGATTTAAGCAGTATCAGCTTCCTTGCACTGTTCTTTTGTTACAGTTAGGATTCAGCCTCAGCAGGAGCTTATACACAAAGAGATGATGCACTTGACACAAAAGTTTTCCATACTAGTATTGCTGTGTAGGGGCGAACAACTTTTCACTCTCTTCTGTCTCATTGTAACTCCCTCTGCCATTAGAAATTCCTTCACAGACTTTCAACAGCATGTGAAAAGTCATTCACAATAACAACAAAGACTAAATTAATCTGCTTTCCACATTTCTGCATTACTTTCCTTTGCCAAAGGAGTATCATGGTGAGCACCCACTTTAGGTTGCACTGTGCACAGATGCTTGCTGTGAGCAGTGATGCCACGCAGCAGGATGGGCTGGCATGGGCACAGCTGCTCACCACAACAGCAAGTCCTCAGATTCTGTGCTGGAAGACAGCATGGACACGTAGCAGCAATCAGTCTGTAGCAGTCATTTATGACACCCCAGCATGTTATTTGGGCTATCCTTGTTTAAGTCAGCCTTCCTGAAAAAGAAGAATTGTTAGGCATCAGAAAAAAGACAAGAAGCTGTTACAGAGCACTTGGTAATGAACTTGGTTGTACTGTAAGCTATTTATGGGGTTAGAATTTGCTTGTCTCTTTTACCTTATGTAAGATGTTAAAATAATTTTCTTTCCCTTTTTGAAGATGCATAAAGATACTACTTCTAGTCCATAATGTAGAGCTCAAATCTGCAAGTATTCCTTGCCATAGAAGTCCATTCCAGGTGCATGGGACCTCATTCTATCCATGCCTTTGTGCAGGACTGGCCCACAAAGCTAGCTAACACAGCACATAACAAAAGTTAGGCAAAGACAGTCAATCAGCATCCAAAGAGCTGTTTTGCTTTTAGCATATCTGCTGAGACAATTCCACATCAATCCTTACATGAATATTTGATTTGTAGCATCAAACCAGCACCTCAACTCTCATCAGCAAAGGGATATGAAGGGAAGGAAAAAGCCAACAGAAACAAGAGAAAGAAAAATAAACAACTATATACACAGAAACATAGAGGATGTTTATATCCCTTACATATAGAACCCAAGGAAGCAGAATTTCAGCACTTCCTTTCTATTACAGACTTTTCATTTAGAGCACACTCCTGTGAATTTATCATTCACAGTTGCTATGGAAAATCTTTGATGCTTATCCAGGGTAAGGAGCAGATGAAAATGAGAGTGTCACAACTCAAGTAATTTGATTGGAAGTTCACTGGGCCAGTGCTTTTTTCCCCCTGTCTACCTGAAGACTATCTGTAATGCTTATGAGCACTGTGCAAATATTAACAAATCAGCTGAGGATTCCTGAACTGGCTGGAAAATGACGAACAATGCAAATAAGCAGCAGGAGAGGTGGAAAATGCATGCAAATCAACCTATACTTTCTAGTCTATAGGTCCCAAGCCTCATTACCTTTGAAACTTCTGCTTGCACATAAGCAGCACTTTAGCTTCTTTCTCAAATATGGAAGCTGGGTCTGCCACCCACAATTTAATGAGCCTCAAGGAGATCAAAAGAAGCCAGTGAGAGAGATTTCAATTGTCATCTTAAAATAATTTATTTTTTTATTTATGAAGCTTTATCTTATAATTATTTTTCTTCCTCTTTTATAGATATATTTTTATGGATGTCTAGGAAGGAATAGCACTGCTGTTTATTTGAGGGAGGAGGAAAAGTGCTAATGCACCTCTTACAATCAAAGTTGAATGTACTGCTGCTTATAATATACTGCTTTTCATCTCCTATACACTCTGCAAACATGTGTGTATTAAACCTTAAAATATTAGGTACATGAGATAGAGTCATCTTCATTGTCTATGTGGAAAAAAATGTGGAAAGAATTTTACTGCTCTGTGTATGAGAAGACTACATTGAAGTTCAAAATTAATACATCTGAGTGGGGATATGAAGCACAGTCAAACTAAATGATCAGAGCAATCAGAGGCTTACTCTTATTACTCCCTGTCAGAGAAAACTGCAATTATAAAATATGGGATTCTAGAGGGAGGTTTTCTTCCTAAGAGGAGAAGAGGTTGAACTATGGAATATATATATTTTTTTTTTTAATTACTCTTGGCAGAAGAAAAATATTCCTATCATGTGACAAAGAATAAAAAATGAGTAGGTAATCTCAGTACAATTTCCTTGAATGCGTTAGGGATCAGTCATTACCAATAGACACAAATGCTGCTTTTTCTTCTGCAGGGCTTTTGTTCCTTCAGTAGAAAGAATGGTTATTCACTTTTCATTTTGTTATTTCCTCTTCCAGCACACACTTCCATCCTGCCCTTGGCACCAAATATTTGATTGAAGAAACACAAAAAACTTCAGAGTATTCCCAGGAGATCGGCAGCACTGCTAGTTTAAGGATGCTCTGCCTTACAGAGATCTGCCATGGGCCGTGTGTCAGAGCCCAGCATCAGCAGCTCTAGCAGAGATCCCTGTTACTGAGACACTTCACAGATGCTAAAGGCAGAGGTAGTTACACACTGTGCGCTGATTAATCCTCTTTTTGGTTGCTCACAATTACATCCTGACTCCACATCCTTCCTTCCTGAAGAAAAACCAGACAATCACTGAGGTGAGGAACTGAGCGGAGCTGGCCTTAGGATGTTGCTGGAAGACCTCTGATACACCTCTCAAAATCAGTTAGGCCACTGTACTCAAAATCTGCTTTCTCTGTGCCCTCCCACACTGCTTAAGGAAATCACAACTCAATCTGAGAGAGAAACCACACTTAAAAAATGTTGATCCCCCTCATGTTTGCTCAAAAATTCACAGGATGGTAGGACAAAGCTGTTGTTTGCAGCTTCATTGGCAGCCTTAGTTTTAACACTTCTGTATGTGTTGTATGTGCACATACAAAAGTAGTCTAAAAGCAAATACTGTTAGGTTGGCTTTTCCTTTGACTACACGAGGTGTTGATGAGAATTCCACTGAGTACATTCTCTCTGAGTACAGATGGCAGAAAAACCAGATAAAACACCATCATTATTTTAACCCTGAGGCTAAAGTAGCTCCTCTCACGTGTAAACATGTAGAATTTAGCAGCTTATACACACCAAGATTATTTCACCCATGCTGTACATAAAACAAAGTCTATCCAATTAAAATTGGAAATTTGAAGGTTTATGTGTTCCTTTTGGAAGACATAAGTATTTACCAAAACAAATCCAAGTCTTGCTAAAACCTAAAATGACCTCACCCTTAGGTCGTTGCAAAAAGGTATAGTAATAAAGCAGTGTGTATATGAAACATGCACAGTGTTTTCCCTTTGATGTGCGTCTGGGGACCAGTAGCGACAATCCCTGGCATTTAGTGACACCTAGTGGTGTTTTCTCGAGTGGGAGAAGCCCTTTCAGTCTTGGCCTGTTTAATGTTACACAGCTACCGAAGAATAGCTTCTCCGAATGCCCAGTGGCAGATTTCCTCCCTACCCTCCCTGCTCTCGGGAAGCTGAGAGAATACAGAAGGACTTCCAAGTCAGGATTACGCCTTTTATAAATGAAAGGACAGTTTCCTAAAATATGGGAATGGGAGAAAAAGATGTTCCATACATTGATTAAACTCCACTAGCAGTCTGGAAGAAGGCTTCAGCATCCTCAGAAATCACTGTGCAGAGACACAGCACATTCCTCTGGAGTCTGCACTGGGACTCAAATGGTGCTGGGCTTTTGTCACAGACATGTTTTAGGAAAAATCCTTTCCTTAGGATTTTTCCCTCCTGAGAAGCTGAGAGGCCTCAGGAACAAACTGTAAACAATTCTTATCTGCTGCTGTGGAATGCAACAGGGGGAATCTGTGATTGGTCTCATCTGGTTGTTTTTAACTAAGGGCCAATCACAAATCACCTGTGCAGACTGCCTCGGTCAAAGACAAGCCTTTGTTATTCATTCCTATTCTATTCTTAGCTTAGCCTTCTGATGAAATCCTTTCCTCTATTCTTTAAGTATAGTTTTAATATATTATCTATCATAAAATAATAAATCAAGCTTTCTGATACATGGAGTCAACTTTCTCGTCTCTTCCCTCATCCTGGGACCCTTGTGGACAATACTACATACAGGCTTTGGGTGTAAAACTGTGGTCAGTCAGTACTTGTTTTCAGGATAGTGCAACAGGCTTCTTTAACGATTCCAGTGTTCTCTGGAAGTTTTTTAAATATTCTGCTGGTGTTTTTCACTTGTGCTAGTCTTCCCTGTGATCTTTGCCTCACTAAATGTCCTGCTCCTGGCATCCAGTGAATGGTAAAAATAAATCTTTCTTGCCCGAATGAAGCTCCTTTTCCAGCAGGTGTCACTGTGAGGTAATACACACAAAATCCAGACCCCTCCCTGGGGTGTGGGGAGCTGGATGGGACACAGGACCCCCTACCCTGGGTGGGTGAAGAGTCCACGGCTCAGTGCCCTCAGAGCAAGGAATATTGGCACACATTCCACAGACTGACAAAAAAAAGTGTGTTTGAAGATGCAACCACAGGCCTGTTGGGGGATCCAGTGCCTGGCTGGGGGATGCTTGTTGGATTTGCCACATCTGGACCCTGCCCTTGGCCTCCAGCAGCTCCATGAGCATCGTGGGTGGAGGGGGCTACTCAAAACACATCATTTCTTTTGGCTATGAAATACCTGGAGTTGTACACAGGATGAATCCGTGCAGGCTTCAGTAGCAAAGCCTACTTTTTCAGTCTTGAGCTTCTGCTGTGTCATGAAATCCTTAATTGGACAGCTGTGGGACTGATTTTCCAGAGCAATAAGACACTCAAGGCCGTGACTGTGTAGCTGTCCCAGGCATCAGGAAGCCAGATTTGAAAATGTCAGCATAATTTAATGTTTTGTTGCAGCCAAATTGAAAAATTCCATTGGCTGCAGAACTCCAGCTCAGGTTTGATAGCTTTATTAACCTCCATAGTGGTTTTATGTTTTATTGTTGAAGCAATTCAGTATCTATACGTCTGAGAGATTCAGTCATAATAGCCTTTATGAGCAATTCAATTATGTAAATTATTGCATTATTGTTATACCATATAAACCAAAAGTAGACTTAGATATGGAGATGGATGAGGAATTTTTGACAGCACTCTTTCTCTGAAAAATGTTATCACATAAGAACATTTTGTGGCAGTGTACCAGCTTTGCCTAACCTTCCTTAAAAGGGAAGTGAAGGAGGAGAGGAGCACAAAAAACTGACAATATCCAAAAGCTGAAGAGGAAGGCACCCTTCTGGCTCTCTATCACCTGCCCTCTGCTTGGACTCTTGGCTGTTGCTTTTCAGAGAGCCAGGCCTGTCAGGCTCCTCTGACCTGGAGTGCTCTTTCATTTTAAGTTTTTCATAAGAACTTTCAAGTATCTTTTTTTTTTTCTTTGTATTGGTTATTAAAAAACAGAGAACATTTTTGTAGGTGTAAATAACATTCTATTTATGTCTACTTTGAGAATAAATATAGTTTTACCTAAGGAAATATGTAGTAGAAAAGTGCAGGAGTTTGTTTCTTTCTAGTTCAAAAAAATTATTTTCTAATAGATGTTATGGGAGGAGAAGTTAATGAAATGGTTTTTCATCAAAAAAGGAACTACTGTCAAGAAGCTCTTCAACCCATGGTATATGGGTACTGGGTTACATAAAATAGGCCGCTGCAGATAAAAAAATTTCAGATCAGCACAAGTATATAAACTATAATATGACTATAATATTCAAAACACTGCTGTTTCCTGTAACTACAGGATAAGGAATTATAGCCTGCTACATGCAAAGGTAGTCAAGTGCCTTTATTTACCAGCAGCTTTTGGAATTCTACAGCTTCACTGTGCAGTGGTGTCTGAAAAGTCATTCTTAAACAAAAAAAGTTCTGGCACTTGTAAGTAACTTAGAAATGTCTCACTATATTTTTCCCTTTTGAAATGGTTTATTAACAATCAGGAAAATGTTGTTGGTTTTATTTGCACATTTGAACCTACAGCAAATATCAAATCTTCCACCTTATACCTCTACTTTCACAAAGAAAACAATGGCTCCATCAAAGTCCCTAGAGCCTCAGAAAAGATATTTCAACAAGAGTATCCGAATCTCCTTAAACTTTGAGATTTGTTCTTTAAAGCACTGAAGGTGATGTGAAAGAAAATATTTCTGAGTCTTTTGATCTCTGAAGATAAACTTCCTTGAGGTGAACAAACTAACTAGTACAGGAGGCACATCAATTGCTTCTGGGCTTCACTATAATTTTCACTTTTAAATTACTTAAATTGAAAAACCCCTCTCCTTTAAATAAGTTGTAGGAAAGTAATGTAAAGAAATGTGACCTTTCTTGGATTTTTTTCCCTCTATTAACTGCTTCTTTTTTTGTTATGAGCTTATCCAGTACCGTAAGTAAGAACTTGATGTACAAAGATGTACAAAGCCTACTCAACCCTACTCAGAAACTTATCAGAGTTTCAGATCTGTGATGTGTGTGTTATTTTTTTCTTACTCTTCATGATTCAGAAACTCAGTTAAGCAAAAAGGCATTACTGGATCTGTGTCACCATGAGGCAGAGCCAAGTTTAAGCAGCCTCCACAGAACTCAGGTTTTGGATGGAAAAAAATAGTTAAGGGGAAGATAGAGGGACTAGATCTACTTTCCACCCAAAGCAGCCTCACTAGAGAAGGGCTGATAACTGTATAATTGCATGGACTTTGGCAACAACAGCGCCAGCTCCACTACTAACTGGTGTGCAGCGCCAGGCCCATGGCTTTTTACACCAACCTGACAATACCCCCTTCCATTCACTGTGCCTTACCTGGGCCCTCAACAGAAACAGAGTCAGTTTGCATTGGGTACTAGGAAGAAACTCTTCACTGTGAGGATGATGAGAACACTTGAATAAGTTGCCCAGAGAAGGTGTGGATGCTCCATCCCAGGAAGCATTTAAGGCCAGACTGGATGGGGCTTTGAGCAACCTGGACTAGTGGAAGATGCTCCTGCCCATGGTAGAGGGGTGGGAACCAGATGGTCTTTGAGATCCATTCCAATCCAAACCACTCTATGATTCTATGGCCATATGATTCTGATTCTATGACCATGGGCATTGCTCAAGTCATGTTTAGTGTTAATGCTGGTGATTTCCTACTGAGTGAAAAATTCTAGATACTTCAATAACCACAGAATGGAAGTGACTGAGGAAGACAGTGGCAGAGGGCCATCAAGAGCTGTTACAACACATTGGACATAAGTTTGATTTTGCTTTTCACTACCTATCCATGCTTATTAAAAGATAGCATTAAAGGCCATTACACCCAGCAAAAATTATTGAATTGTGAATGCCTCTTGTGCTAAGCATTTGTGATGTCACTTGTAACGCAGTATAATAAAAATAAGGAAATCCAAATTTTCTTTATTGAGCTGTGTGATGGAATGATTGCATGTAAGGAAGCTTCAAATTCTTTTTATCATCTGGAGAGTTTACTGATCTAAAAGAGAATACTCTCTTAAGAGAATATTGCTGATCTCTGAACTGTCATTAAACATGGAACGAGGGTCATTGCCACAATGACTCCAAAGACAAGAGATTCAACATAAAGGTGTCTTGAAAAATTGTATTTCACTGTAATGACAGGAACTTCCTTTTCTTCTAGGTAAGAAGAGCAAAAATTCCTTTGTGGGTATTCCTTTAAAATTCTGCCTCCAAATTATTCCAAAATACAAAACAAACTAGACTCTCAAATACTTTCTCACAAATAGCTCTCAGAGATGTACAGTTACGGGAAAAAAACCTTCCCTCCGTAGCACTGCCAATCAAAAGCAATACATTTCAAGTTGGAGCCTAACCAGTTTACAAACATGCTGATTGCAAATGCCTTCAACAGTACTGGAACTGGCAGCTCAGAATCTCTCTTCCTTCATTTAAGAGCCTGAGGCGGAAGGGGTAAATGACATAAAATTGTTCTCTGTTTATTGCAATATTATTTCTTCCTGTATGAAAGAGTTCTTTCATTTTGTTTCACTTCTAGAAAAGTGAATTTACAGCTAAGAATGGAATTAATTCTCCTATTTCTTTTACTACCAAAATGATGCTCACAGTAAATTGAGTCAAATAAAACAGCTTTTCTCTTCTGCATAGCTTCTGCAAAACAAGGTCTTGTCAAAATAAGCCATCTCTATCTTTCCTCCATTCAGAGTCGACGTGTCTCATTCCCACGGCAGAGCAAGCTCCTGTGGTAGGTGGGGCATGACACCACAAGGCTGTTTACATGACACAACTCTTACCGACTGCCACCACCTGCTTTTCCCAGATGTCAGGAACACTCCCTTCTTCAAGGCCCTGCTTTGGTGAAAGACAAGGTGACAGGTAGAGAGACCAAACTGTATTCACATTCCTCTAATAATCCCAAAGCCAGAGCAAACCTCTCAAATAAATGTATCTCAAGTATGAACGGCCCTTGTCCTGAATCACTGTATATCATATGACCCCAAGACATTTGCTTTGCCTGTATATACACATGCCTGTGTATACAGTCGTGTGTGACAGAGAATAGGATCCTTTAGTACTTGCACTGTTTTACTGGGAAAAGGTATCTCTTTTCTGTGCTTACTTTATGTTTTATATCAATCTACCTCTAGGCATTTGGAGAGAATGGAAAGATCAAGCAAGACATGCACAGACAGCCCAGCTCACTGCTTGCTCTTGCCCTTGCTTTGCCAATAGCCCAAGTCTGGGAGCTCAAAACTACAATTAAGCCTTTTCTCTTGACTGCAGTTCCACATCGTCCTGCAGCAATTCTTTTTGTAACCTGGAAGGCCTGTCCTTTACATATTTCTCACATCCTCCTTAGCTGAGTGCTGAAGTCTACATACTAATCAGCCACTGTTTCACTGCCAAGGGCCCATGCCTGAGGAGGAAACTGAGCTCTAAACCATTGATCTCTATGCATTATGTAAATTGGGAAAAGGCCACAAAGATTAGATACAAACTTCCCTAATTTCAGAGCTGCTTATACCCTCCTCAGTTCAGTGTACTCTTTGGCATGTCATTTCACTCTAAACGTGATTCCTGTTTTCCCTTCACGCTCCTTCCACAAACTTTCCACCTTCACGAAAGAAGGGAACTTACATCATGGTAATTATGCAGATTTTTGCTTTCATGAAGCCACTTTCACCATGTCCACTACCACACAGTTTTAAGTCTCATGCTGAGAACCCATTTAAGTAAATCTGTCACCATTTGACAGATTTAATTTCATTTCTTTTCCTCAAAAAAAAAAAAGAAAATGTTTTAATTAAACATTCTTAACTAAAGAGACCTAAGAAAGTTTTTCATTTTTCAAAACAGGAGAGGGAAATTTACAGAGGTCATTTTGGCATTACGGCATCATAAGGAATCATCAGTAGCTTTGCTTGAAATGATTAATTTTTTTGTCAAAGGCATCCCTTAGAATCTTTATGTTTCATATTTTTTAAATCACGACTTGTATTGGTTAAACAGCAGGGCCACGCCTGCACCTATGTTTTAGGGTTCTGCATCTGCACCACAGAGATGCACACTACAGAATTCCCCACGCCAGCCCTCCTTCCCCTCCGAGTCTCTGTGGCACACTTGCAAACTTAGAACTTCTCAGTGCCATTCTCCTCCTCAGCATCCAATTCAGCCACTCTGACAGGAAGTCCTAAAACTGTTAAAATTGAAAACACCTGCCATTTTGGACTCAGGCTTCCACACTCCATGGCTAACCACTGAAACACACTTCAACAACTCAGAAATAAAAGCATGACTGTTTGTGGTCAGTGGGAGGGCTTCACCTTGACAGCACCCTCAGCCAAAGAGACATAAAACAGGGGCAACACTAGCAACAGCCTAAGCAGCTGTTTCTCTTTCCATTAGTAGCAAAATCTCAGAGAATAAAACTTTACAGAGAGAGACTAATGAGATAAGAGGGGAAATGGAACCTTTCTTGTATAATAATAGACTGGAAAATAATGATTCGTTTAAATCTAGCAAAACGCAGGCTGATAATCACTATGGGAGATGAAAGAAAATATTTTAGAGTAAAGAAGGGACTCTCAACAGTGATTGCTAAATTCAGGAGCATTCTCTTGTATGAGATATGAGGTTAAAAAAAACAAAATCTACCCTTGAGATGGAACAAGTTCAGTTCACATTAGAAATTGCAAGAAGAATGATAGCAGAGAAGAAACTTCAGGCCACCATGAAATTCCTGGTATTTCTGTGTTCCTAGCAGCAAACTTCAGCTGGAGGCCAAGAGTGAATGGGAATATTCACACTGTATTATGAATAAATTAGGAAATCCACAAGTTGACAGAGTTTATGGAGGTCATAGTTTAAAGAAGCCATAATCACAGTTGTGCAAGTAATCCATAGGCAGGCAAATAAAAATTAGCAGCTGCAAAGATGTTTAGCCCAGACAAACCTTATGCAGGCACACCATAAATCAGAATTTCTCAGCTGTTAGAAGTATATCATAACTACCAGGATAGTTACATGTTTTGCATAGGAGCACTCTTTGGAGGCTCTTGCTGTGATGTGGTGCTTCAGATTAATAGTTAAAAAGCTTAAATGAGATGTGGCTCACAAGACATAAATCCTCATTCAAGAGACTTTTGCATATCAATTGTTATTGATGTAAAGCAAGAATAATCTTAATAGGGGGGTTCAAAACAGGCCATGCCAGGAAGTCCTAAAGAACAGTGGTTCGTCTCATGAGCAAGGTCCTCCTGTAGTCAAACCAAGTTTAAGGCTTCCCACCTTCTGAGGAATTGCTGGAATCACTGAACTCTGAAAGATACAGGGGCTAATGAGAATCATGACACTGTTATTTCAGTTTAGCAAATCTAGCCCCTCTCTGGCTTTCTATTCTGCATGTGAACAGCAAATAGCTATTTGTGAATTACTTTTAGATGACTGAAACAATTTTTGATAGATGATTGAATGATGCCTGAAAAAAATTTCCTCCAGGTAATCTAGTGCATAATAATAGCTGAGGAAAAAAAATAAAACGGCCAAGAGTAGTAAAGACACAAGTGGGTATACATGCAGACTCTCAGAATTCAGTTAACCATAAATACTATTTTTAAATCACTTTTTTCTAAGCCAGGAAACATGCTTGAAAACATTTAAAATAAGAAAAGCTAATGATTTGGCAGACCAGTTATGCTGGATAAAATTCTGAGACAAAAATTATAATGCTGAAAATCTGAAATTAGCAGGACAAATACATTCATTTTTACTAGGGTGGAAATGGCAGGATAAAATACCATGAACACAGAATACTACCCTTAAAAAAAATTCACATTTTGCCTTGTGCTAGGTGAGCTTCTTCATGCTGCTTTCCTGGATTTTCTTCAAACATGCTTTCTACAACAGTTGTGTTTCACTGGCAAGCATTCTTTGTCCGGGAGTAATCTCAGGGGGAAAAGGAAAAAGGAAGATAACTAAGATATATGTATATTTATCTCCTTGCCTCAGAGATTAAAACACATTTTAAAAGGCATTTAAAAAGAGCCAAACAAAAACACATAAAAACAAACAATTCAGCCCTCCTGTTGACTTCAAAAAATAAAGATTGCTCTCAAAACTGTGTATAGGAAGAGCACAGACAAGCTTTTGTCAAATTCTCTTTTGTTTCACATCACATATCCCAGAGTAACTCCCTGTAGCAGTTGCAAGCCCACTAGGTAAACTAAACAGGATAGTAGGGAAGAAGGCTTATATTCTATGCCACCCACTTGGGCATTTAAAGAACTTATAAGCATTTAATAAAGTCATTAAATAAATGTGATGAATGTAAATTGAAGCAGATTCTCACACTATTTTCACAGCAGTCAGAGGCTACTAAAACTGATGAGTAGTAAGATGTGCTCCAAGGTGATCAAGCAGAAGTAAAGATCTTTGCAAGTCAAACTCTGATAGTTAAGACTCTGGTCCTGCACACACAGCTCAGCCACCATGTAAATGAACTCTGTTTTCAGACCACTAGTCTGAGCTACCACAGTGATAATTTTGTCCCATCATCCCACAAGCAAGCCTGTAGCACTAACTGTGATGCTGTAGTAACAAGAGGTTACCAGTCTCATCCAATCATACCACCTTGACTCTCATAAATATTCTAGCTGATGCACCAGGCAAAACCACGCACCACACCACTGTCAATGATGTGGTTTTGGTGAGACTCCAGATCTAGTCGAGTATAAGCAGAAGTCTACATTTAGTCTACATTTGTCTTAATTCTATTTTGCTTCTTCAAAGGAATCTTCACCCCAATATATAAATCTCTGTGATTTTTTTGTGTTCTGTGTTGGTTGTCTAGTCTATTCAGGCACATTTATGCTTCATCTTCATCATGTAATTAGAAATTTTTAAATCTCCAAGGCAGATCTCTCATTGGCACTTTTTTATGGCCTCTGCCTAGCTGATGTGTTGGGTAAAAAGATGTGGTTTTCATTAAGATAATATAGAATTGTTTGAAAGGTAAGCTGTTTCATATTGTAACTTGAACTCAGAAAGGGTGAAAGTGTGCATGGTGGAGACCCTCCCTACCACAACAAATTACCCCCAGGGGCTATAGCTGACAGCTGAGTGGGAATTTTTCTTTCCCCAAAGAACATATGAGGTTTGCTCACTGAATTCAGATATTTATGTATTTCTCTGGAAAACAAAGCCAATCTGTAAAAATCCATCAGACATTTAGAAACCTGAAGGTCTGCCTATTGGAAACAAGTATATGAGAAGTAACTTTTAAAAATTGTATTACTCTACTTTAGATCCATAAAGGAAAGATTTCAGTGTGTACTACTAAGCAGCAAAAACTGAATTTGAAATTGCTACAATATTGAATTTGCTACAACATGCCTGAAAGAGATCCCCTCGGGTCAATTGGAGCTGTTTATCAAAGAAACAGCAAGCTACTGAAACCACATACTGATTCAACCAGGAGACCTCACCAGTTTGTACTTCAGACAAGGTAAGACTTTAAGTAGAAATGCAATATGCCTTTCCTGGTGTGGTATCTCTGCAGTCTGCCTTCTGCTTCAGCTGCCCACCAGGACCTGAATGCACTTCAACAAAGTTGATGGTTACACATAGCACAAACTGTCTTGGGACATTCTTAAAACTCCCAACTAAGAAGATTTCAGACCCTTTTTGGTTCATTAGCATTCATGGGCACATGGCTGACCTTCCAAAAAGGCACTCAGAAGTTCATGGCTTGACCAGTCCTCCCATGATGTGCTACAAGAGCTGTAGCTCCACAGGAGCAGAGCAGGAGGAAGGGGCCCGTGGCATTTTCCTGGCTGAGCCTGCCTCCCTTCAGAGATTGTTTTCCCTTTGAAGAGCAAGAGTTAACAGATCGTGTTGGGAAGGGAACTGAGAAGGATGTGGGGTTTTGATTATTTTACATTGTCTAATCCAGTCTAAATGGAAAGGTTCATTGATTTCAAGTCTACAGTCTGGGGAGACCAGGAGCCTGCTGTGTTTTACTGCAGAACTTACATAAAGAAATTATAGGGAAAAGCTCATGGAGAACCTCATCTAGAATGATGCACAAACCTGGGTCTGAAAAAACAGCTAGGTCAAAGTGATGTAAAGCTGGAAGCATCCTACAGTCATTGTGCATTTTAAAACATATCATAGAAGATGGCATAATTTATCCTCATCTGAATTAACAGGAAAACTTCAGGCATTTACAATTCTGACAGAAGTTCATAGTGGTGAAAAAGCTGATATATTAAACATTTGAAAAAGTGGTTCTAGCAAATTTTACCACAAATATTATAATTTATCTTTTGCTGTACATTAAATATATAATAACTTGATAGCTAAGCTGTAGTAAAAAACTTGGCCTCACCCAAATGTGAAATTCCAGTTTTCAAGATTATATCTCCTCTGCTATTTGGACTGGTAATATAATTTCTGTGCTTGTCAGAATTAACTTTTTTTTCTTCAAATGACTGTAGCATTTATACTGAGACCTAGACATCCAGCAAAGATGATATGGACTTCCTTCACTGGCTTTATTTCTCTCCAATATGCTCTGTCCTAATTCTGTGCACACTAAATCCAGTCCTGCTCTTGCATTGAGTTCCTTACATGGTTTTCATTGAGGATAGGTTGTTTTGAGTGTGACTATGCTGAGAACATCAAACCAATACAGATAGCTGTTAAAGTTTTCTCCATGTCTTGACTTTTACACTATTATGAGTCTCTAGATCTTCAACCCTGCTGTCAAAATCTGTCACATATGACTTGCGTTTTTACTTTATCAGTTTCTCCTTATGATCATCAGTTGATGCTATCCTCTAGGCTAATCCTTGTTGGAAGTATTGCTAAGGCAAATTTTTTTATTTCTCAGATAACAGGGGCTGTGGTCCTGCAGACATACATTGTATCTGCTACCCCTCAGCATTTTGGAGCTTACTCCCAAGACCAATGAATTTGTGGCTAGGAAGCCCACTGCAGCACTCAGAATTCCTTGATCACTTGCCTTTCATGACTGTGCCCTTCATAAAATCTGATAAGACGTGTTTGTTGCATTAGTCACCCACTCCTACTGCTGACCATGCTGAGAAGTATGCCTCTTTCTTTAGGAAAGTGATTAATTTTAAGCAGATTTCTTTTTTCTATTCAATACTCAACCTGAAATTTACCATGGTTGCCAAGATAAGTTAATAATTTGCCTATCTCCAGGTAAGTCTGGATCCAATCTCTGATAGCAGCTGTCTAAGCCCAGAAGGGAAATTTTCCACAGTAGAAAAATTTTCTGAAAATTTCCCTTTACTGCTGTAAGAGTAACAGCTGTTATGTCTCTGCTGGCTTCTGTGTTCAGAATATTCTCTGAATTAATGGTGTGGAGCAAACATCTGCCTTACAGCTATGGTGACTTTTGTCTGTATTAGGGCCCCAGTGTAGGTACCAGCAATGTAGATACAGTATCTTTGTGGTAGGGAAATTACACTGAAAGATAAAAGTCAGAAAGTGAAGACAAGTTAGGGTCTTCTGCTGCTATTATTTCTACAGTATACAAGAATTCATATAAGACTCAGTCAAAGGCCTTGACTTCCTTTTTACTGATATGAATATCTCTAATTTGCAGTGACAGGGTTTTTAAGGGCTTTAGAAGTACCTAAGCTTAATTCAGTTTGCACTGCTGATACTGCAGACACCATCAAGAATCTCACTGTGAGTACTTACAAAAACCAGGGTGGAGAATTCCTGTTTTGCAGAAGGATTTCTAGGATCTTGTAAGTAAAATTAATAACACAGAACTCAAGTGTTCTTCCCATTGTCATCGATAAACTTGTTACTTCTGTTCAGCCAGTAGCAGGATAGGTGTTAGAATGAATAGGAAGTTTGAAAAGGAAGTGTGAAAATAGACTAAAGACAGTGTAATGTTGATAGTAATCATTATGCTTCTTTACAGAGAAGATGAAGAACTCTCTGCTGGCAGCTATCTTTTTACTTGTTAGAGGTGAGTTTTCATATACAGCACAGCTTACTGCCGCTTCTGAACAGTAAAAATCCTTACTGCTACTCATGGATGAGGCTGTACAAATGAAATCATGACCAAATTAAATTCTGTGAGTAGGAGAAGCAACCACCAGCAACATTTTTCCTGTTTCTTTTGCGGTTCTCTTGACCAACAATTCCTTTTTTCTTTTCTTTTCTCTCTTTTTTTTTTTTCTTCCCCCCACCTCCCCGCCGTCTTTGTGCTCCCCAGATTCCTGCCGCTGCACAGACTGGGACTCTCCGTTCTGCCGGCAGCTGCCAGGTGGGTGGAACGCCGGGCTCCCGGCGCGGTGCCGGGCTCCGGCGGGCGCTGGGCGCTGCTCGGGGTCCAGCCGGCGCTCGGCAGCATCGCCCCTAAAAGCACGCCCGCCTTTCCCAGAGGGAAAGCCCGGCCCGAGCAGCACGGGCAGATGTGTGAGGGCAGCGCGCCCGGGCTAACCCGCACGCTGTGAGTGAAAGCGCAGCCAGCGCATCTCAAATAGCTGCCGTTCCAAAAGACCACGGATCCTGTCATGTTTATGTGCGATGGGTATCTCTGCTTTCCATTCAGCTGGGAAATTACTGATGATGCCGGGAAGGAACAGTACAACACATTTTGATAGAGAGTATTACAGAGCAGTGGGTGGTCGTCTGATGTAGTTTGTGCTGGATTTATTGTGGGCAGGAACATCCTACTTGCTAACAGACACAGCAGAGGTGACAGGTTCTTCAGTACACAGTGACACTGGGCAAGACATCTGCAGGAGGACTATGTTCTTCTGAAATTAGCCACGGATAATTTTCTAGTCCTTGCAATTAACTTGCCAGACTAAGCTCCACTAAATCATTAGTGAGAAAACCAGATGCTCAGGAAGACAAACAGAAAGTTCTAGAGTGAAAAAAATTAAAGGTAGGTGGTTTGGGGTTTGTTTGTTGGTTTGAGTTTTTTTTTTTTTTTACGTGAAGAAACTGAGCTGCATTTTCTTTAGAGCAAAGAAATTTTCTTCTTTCTTTGCATAGCTCTTGGAGCACAGTCATGATACAGCCCTGGTACTATGCTAGGTCTGGAGAGAATTAATAATATCCCTGTTAAGGTTGAGCAGCACAGTGGAGCAAAGAAAGCACTAGAATCAAAATTGATGTGCATGCGCATAATATTTACAAACCGGAAAAGTGAAAATAAAAGTGTGCATTCATTATATTCATCTGGACAAAGCAATGCAGAACTTCAGTATATTGGGAGTGGGAGGATGCTTTGGGGTGTTAGCCAAGCTAATACACTATTTCCAAACACGAAATCTACTATTTTCCTTTGTCTGCTTTAATACCATTATCTAGCAGAGACAGATCAGGGGGATTTTGCAAATAGCATGAGGAACAGCCACTGCTCCTCCATAAGCAAAGACAGGTCTGCAATATGGTAGACACCATGTGGATCTGAGTTAACAGAGCTCTTATTTCAAATAGTGTCAGGAGCAGTATATTACCAATGTATTGACATGAAGTATTACAGCAGTTCCAAAAAGATTTGGTTTTCAGGTGTTTCTTCAAAACAACAATAAACGCCAAGTGAGTGTAAGGCTTAATTCAGAGTAAAACAGGAGAAGAATGTGAGAGCTGTTGCTGTTTTCCCTGCTGTTGACAGACACTATGTTCATGGGTGAGGAGGCCAAGATGTGGTGTGGTGGCCAGACTAAAAAAGCAAAGGATTCTCCAACGTTTCACGTTGCTATGGAAATAAGGAAGACATGATCTCCACCTTCCTGAAAGGAACCTCTACACACCTGAACTGATGCAGCATACTTTATTAGAAAAGTGTTATTCATTTAGTATGAGAAAAGAAGTGTCATAGGTGAGGGTATTAATGTCAGTACTATACTCATTTTACGCACTTCTTTTCCCAAAACACCTTTGACTTCAACATGCATTTGTCATCTCAATGATTAAAAGAATGCCAAGGATACTTTGTAACTCAGGTTGTAGGAAGAAATGAGGGAAAGAGAACTGATCTTTTAACTCATAACCTAGGTTATGAGATACCATAACTATGCTACAACACCAGCTCCAGACATATTCATATTTACTTATCACATAGTAAAATATTTCTTATTCAAGATTTATAGGCCTATTGGCAACCTGTTAGAGCTAACAGGTATGAAGGACATGTGACTCTACTCATTGGGAAAAATTCACCTGAAGCACCCCATTACTGCTGAGATCCGTGTCTACTTTTCTGAACAACAGCAACAAAAATTTGGAGTCCTTTTCAAAGGACTTTGAGACATCATGACTGATTTTTCTGAACTAATAGTTCAGACAGTAAGACACAAAACAAAAGAAGAACAACAGTCATATTTTATCATTAACATTTTTGTTAAGAGCTTTTTGAAATATTGACATAAGTTTAAACACTAAAGACAAAAAAAGAGTTCCTTTAATAATGTCATCAGTGCTTATTTTCACATCAACTGAAAAAAAGGGTATGTTCAGTTGCAAAAAAAAAAAAAATCCCCATATTTCTCTTTAAAAAATTAATAACAGGTAATTTTATACATAAACTTATGCGCCTCCTGTTTTATAATGCGTTCTTTATTAAGTTGGCAGTTTAAAAGTAATATTGCTTTTATCCAGCAATAATGTGTTGTTCTGTACTTCAGATAGAGATTGATGGTTTTGACTGGGGTCTAGTCAACTAGTTCTAGCCTGGTTTGTATTTGGTTTCATTACTGATAGTCCCTTTGAGTCAGTTAATTGTTGCCTGTGATAGGTTTTTTCCAGTGCACATGTTTTCATCTTTCAGATTGGGACAATGAATTGGTGTGTTACAAAGAATTAAGTGAGGATCTAACCTGTACCTGGCTGCCAGTACCTAGTGCTGCAAATACAGTTAATTATACTGTATACCTAAAATGGTAAGTCTGAAAAGTTATCTCAAAAAACAAAAAGCTGTTATTGCTGTTAGATGTGGTTCCCATCTGCTGGAGTTTTGTTCCAGTGTACTTCATCATTTTAGAGGTTGTTACACAAGGCTAGTCAATATCTTTCATCACTTCTCATCAATATCTATTGATTTGTAAGAGCTTGGTTAGAGAGTGGAAAGTTGATTTTGGCTAGACATCACAAAAACTTTTCTATTCCTCCCCTCCTCAGCCCAACAGGGCAGAGAAAATATGACAAAGGATCATGGGTCAAGATAAGAACAGGAAAAGATTTCTCAGCAATTACTGCCATGGGCAAAACAGACCTGATCTGGGAAAATGAATTTAATTTATTAACATTCAAATCAGAGTCCCAAGAGCACCCTGCTCCAAAGCAGGTCCCTCATGGGTTCACAAGCCCTGCAAACCTGCTGCAGTGTGGGCTGCTCCCTGCAGCTCCCACAAGCTCTCATTCCTCTCTGCCAGCTGCTGTTGTGCAGCAGTTTTTTTCCCTCTTTTTAATGCATTATGCCAGAGGCACTACCACCATGGATGATGGGCTCAGCCTTGGCCAGCAGCAGGTCTGTCCTGAAGTCAGCTAGGACTGGCTTTGTTGCACATGAGGAAAGCTTGCTGCAGCTACTCATGGAAGCCACCTCTGCAGCAATCTGCTCCCCTGCTCCCAAAACCTTTTCATGCAAACCCAATACAAAGTCATTATGCATCTTACCATGTCTCCAACATCCTTTAAATCATTATTGACAAAGTTCAGCTTACTCAATTGCATTTACTTGTAGATATTGACTTTTATGGACTATTCAACATAGATGTATTTAAGGTAAAAGAAAAAAAAAAAGCAAAATATTTAAGCAAACAGACACATACTAAGCTTTTATTTCATGTATTATGTATTTTGTTGTAGCATGTACCCAAGGAGATGTCAGATGTAGCATACTTTCTGGTAATTCTGAATTATCAAGCAGTGGTTTAACAGATGGAATGAACCTGTGGGGTTGATTTTGAACTGATTACCTCAAATACAGTATCTTCATTTGCAGCTGCATTACAAAATTGAATTTCCTCATTTTATATCTAGATATTTGGAATCTCCCATGAGATTAGGGGCATGTTCAGAAATAGAAATGTGAGATCAGAAGACATGATCTTTGCCATGAGACTGTACCATGGGGTACATAGAGTACAACACTGTATATCATAGGTAAATTCTGATATTCATTGCTGATTGTTTGGCCACATAACCACCCCTTGTCATTAAAAATGAGCTGTGGTTAGAAACATCTCCTAAAGCTAAGAAAATATCACCGCACTGGGAAATTCCCCAGGGTGATCATCTTCACATTGCACAGGAGCAAAGCAGCCGCCTCAAGGCTGAGATTATTCCCCCCCTCACCTTTGATATTTTCTCACTGGAGGTAGCAGCAGGCTACCAATTTGCAATAAGCTCCTAATTCTACTGCATTGCTGTCTTGCCTCTTGGAACTTCAAGGAATACCAATTTTTTGGAAGGGCAGAAACATCTATGAAACAGCTCTGTTTCTGAAGAGATGTTATCAGTTGAAATATTTTTAAGCTACTTGCTCTTAAAGTCATAAGCCAAAACCAGATTGTGCTGTTCCCAGGCTGTAGGGTTGATGTCATGAACAGACAAGGCAGATAAAAGAATGAAAGAGGATGTCAGTGGGGGAAGAGAAAGGCAATTCCCTGGCAGAGGTGGTGGTGTTTCCAAGTCAGAGTCAGGACTTTAATCTCAATCTCCTAAATTTCCACCACGTGGTCTTGAAGACAAACTTACTATCTCCTCCTCTATTGGGTTAAAAGGAAAGAAAAAACCCCACATGTGAAGGGCTTTTACCTTGCCTAGAAGAGGGTATCACCCCTTCCTGCATGTAACATCAGTTTGACGTTGTAACAGTTCCTTGTCCTTACTCCATGTGATTAAGTTGTCAGGAAGAAAAAGATTAAAGATAAACACTCCCACAGAAAAGTTCCAACCAAGAATTCAAAATCATGCTTTGGAATTTTAATGGCTGATTCACAACTAGCCTGAAGCAGAAGACAGGAAAATGTTCAAGTAGTTTTTCTCAGGTATTAAATATTGAATCATGATGTGTGTAATTTAATACTTGAAATGCATTGCTAGGCAAGCAGTATGCAAGTTCCTCTCATAAAGAACTCTGAACTTGCACAATTTCAACCTTGGAAAAATTTGTCCTGTGTGTGGCAGAGACTAAATGAGAGAGACAAGGAAAAAAGTAGCCAGCAAAGTTATACGTAAGGCATTAAAACTCTTGGACTTCCTGCGCTGTGTTTATTAGGTATACCAGAAGAAATCTACAGGGC
This sequence comes from Haemorhous mexicanus, assembly GCF_027477595.1. NCBI lineage: Eukaryota > Metazoa > Chordata > Aves > Passeriformes > Fringillidae > Haemorhous > Haemorhous mexicanus. The sequence continues at coordinate 68,425,014 of NC_082381.1, forward strand.
TGAGGACTCAGGTGACATTTAAATATCTCCATCAAACAGACAATTTGCAAGAACAGAAGTCAGAAGATAGGCATATAACTCATAAGAGGCTTTTCATAACTTTATGGAAATTTAGATTCATGTAACAGGGAAGTTTTGCAGTTCAGAAGGAATTTGGGTGCCCCTTTTATAGGAGGCAAGGCTTTATGAAGTCATTTCTAACCTAATTTTATACTTTCAAAATGCTCTGTATATCCCACTGTAAGTACAAAAGAAGGTCCTACAGATCTTGTTGTATCATTCTATGACTCAAAAGTTTAAGGAATTTGACAGTTCTCCACCATACAAGAATTTGCATATTTAAATTTGCTAGGGTTACTGAGGTGCATGAATTCATCTTGCTGTTTCAAGCTGCTCAAGGTGAACCTTCAAGATTTCCAGATGTGGAATTATGTGTAGAGGAATCTGAAAGCTATCAATTGCTATAATTTTGCTTTCTTGGGCAGGGAGGAAAAAATAACTATAATTCAATAAAATGTTTTTCATTCTGCTTCCTTTTCTCTGAAGGAACAAAATACAAAAACTTTTTCAGCGAAACACATCATCCCCTTCCATCACAATAGAACGAAAGAATCTCTACATTGAGAGATTTGCAACCATTTGGATAGCAGTGAATTATGGCCATGACACCTGTGCAAAAGGAAAGAACATCTCAGTTTTACCAAGCAAAGCAGGTACAGCCTCTTCACAAGTTGTGTTGCTGCAGTGCCCAGCTAAAGCTGTATTCTGTAAAGATTATTTCCAGAATTTCAGCTCCCAAACTCTCCTGTTATTTTTACTGATTCAGAGAGCTAAGACACAGTTTGACTTCCTTCTGTTATGAATGAGGTTCATAACAGAAGCCTATGACATTTTATGGGAGGAGGGTTTTACTTTAAATATTTTGCTGTAATATTTATTATCCCTATCCAGAAAAATACATAGTAATATTTGTGTACCATACTTAACGAGCTTTTTATGCTCTCTTTTATGGTTTTCTGAATTTCTTTGTATTGGTTTACAAAGAGCAGATTGGGTCAGCACTGTGAACCTAAGGAATTCTTGATATAGGGCATTAGAATTTTGAGAAACCTTTTCAAAATTCAACTCTTTTCTAAGGTCACTTATCCATTACACAGTGCTAAAAGAAAGGTTTCAAAAAACCAGCCCTATTTATTAGGCCCTTTAAATGTTTATTTAAAGATTCCCTACCTATCTGGTCACTGAACGGATGTTAAGAGCTTCTCAAAACTTCACAGGCTCAGACTAATCACGGTCCAAGAAAAACCAATGATTCTCCACTGGGAGTTACTACCACTACAACCCAAATTATCAATAGTGTAACCTTTACTGAAGACTTTTGGACACATTGTGTTTATTGGAGAGGAAAATGAAAGTATATTTGCACTTACTGAAATTTAAAGATATTCTGGATATTTTTATACAACTCATGATTACAGGTACTCTTGACATTTTGATTTTGCCTTTCAGCCTCACTCAGAATAGTAACTGCTTAGAAAAAGAGTGTTCCTGAAATCAGTAGAAGCATTCACAAAAGAAAGGCAAGAGGAACAACTATGTTTTGTTGATGTCATAAAGATTTAGTAATTATTCATTTCCATGGTGTTTTGAAGTCTCACAGCATTCAGTATTGTGTGCCAAGTCTTTTAATTTTTATAGACCACACTCAGCAGATGTAATTACAAAAGATTTCCTGCCTCTCTTGTGTTTTTAACAACTGTATCTCCCGCTTTTTAGGAAAGTGCTTGTCACCATCTAACATAAATGCTTATCAGATCACAAACCAATTGATAATAAAGTGGGACCTGCCCACAGCTCATACACCATACGAGCTGAGATACAGAGAGGCACTCACAGAATCTGCTCCCTGGACACTGGTAAGTACTTCCAGATGACAATCTCATGAGAATATTAGGTGCTCCAATAACAGCTCAGCTGCATGTATTATATGCAGCACAAGGACTGCAAGATGGCTTAGCAAGGAGCCATTTTGTAGGCAGATCACACTAAGGTACCTTAGTTTGGTTCCAACAAATCATGAAATGTTTGGGAAAGAAGGAATAGTAGCTTTAAACAAAGTAAAATAGAATAGCTTGTTATCTGGTTCATTAACCTACCAGTGAAGCACTACAACTACCAGTGATGCAAAAGCTGAATGTCAGAACTGCCATTTAAAATCAGACCCAAATCATACTTCCAGTGATTTACAATATTGCTCTTTAGCTGCTATCATTACATTTTCAAAGAGATTAGAGGTCAGGTCACTTTGTTTTTTAAGGCAATAATTCATACTTTACACATTTTTGGTTAGTGTAAGTATTCCAGATTTTCTTCTTTGAAAATAAGAGAAATAATTTCCCTGTGATACAGTCATAGGACGGTTTGGGTTGGAAGGTTCCAACCAGTGTAGTTCCAACCAGCCCTGTCATGTGCAGAGCCACACTCTAGTAGAGCAGGATGCCCCTTGCAAACTGGCCTTGAACACTTCCAGAGACAGAACATCCACAACTTCCCTGTTCCAGTGCCTCACCACCCTCACAGTGAAGAATTTCTTCCTAATACCTAATCTAAACCTTATCTCTTTCAGTCTACACCCATTGCCCCTTGTCTTGTCACTACATGCTCTTGTGATTAGTCTTGTCCCATCTTTCCTGTAAGTTCTCTTGAGGTATTGGAAGGCAACAATTACACCTCCTCAAAGCCTTCTCTTTTTCAGACTGAACAATCCCAATTCTCTCAGCCTTTCCTCACAGGAGAGGTATCCCATCCCGCTGATTTGGTGGCCCTCCTATGAATTCATTCCAACAGGTCCATGTCCTGCCTGTGCTGGGGACCCTGTTCCTGAAAATTGGGAAATAAACTCTCCATCATATTTGTTAGACTGCAGGAAGCCAACATTATTTCATTAGCAGTGCTGAATGTGTGGCTAATTCTCTCCAAAGCATGCATGCCCAGTAACCTCAGAGACCAGGTTATATTCCTGAAACTATTGTATTTTCACATTTCCTGAAAACATGCATATATGCTGATTATTTCCATTTGTTTGGATATGGTTCCAGATCTTCTGACAAATCTTTTCTCCTTGGGATTATCTCAAATATGTCATCAGGTCATAATGTACTTCACTTATGATTCTTTGCTCTGATACACAAAACTTGATCTCAAAACTGAGATATTAGTACATATTAAATCACTCATAGAGGTAAACAAGAAAGCATTAACAGGAACAAGTTTATTAGTCACAGATGTAGGGAGTTAGCACAAGGCCACATTAATCTCTGGTATTTGTACTAAGCACTGTATGTACAAAACTAAGCACTAACAATGATTATAGGGGTCATGCTCTATTGTGCAAAATTTAAAAGAATTTCCAGCACCATCCTCCTGCTGCATAGATGTCTTCTTACAGGACTATTCAGTAACAACCCCAGAGCTGATGCAGCACTGCAGCTGGGGTCTCAGCGGAGCAGAGCAGAGGTGCAGAATCCCCTCCTGCCCTGCTGCCCACACTGCTCTGGATGCAGCCCAGGACACGTGTGGCTCTCTGGGCTGTGAGTGCCCATGGCTGGGGCATGTCCAGCCCTGCCCTTCTGGGCAGGGCTGCTGTGATCTGTGCATCCCCTAGCCTGACCCTGGGTTGGTCTGACCCTGGTTCAGTAGCAGCTGGTCTTGAGGTTCCTATGGACCACCTCTGGAGCCTGTCCAGGTCTCTCTGGATGGCATCGCACCCTGCAGGCTCCGCTCAGCCTGGGGTCCTCTGCAAATTCACAGAGCACTTGATCCCTCTAAGTCATTACTGAAGATATTAAATAACATTGGTCGCACCCACTATGGACCCCTGATGGACACATCTTGTCACTGATGTCCACTGGGATTCTAGGCCACTGTCCACTACCTCCTGGATGCGACCATCCAACCACATCCCAATCCACATCACAGTTTACTCATCAAATCCATCACTATCCAGTTTGGAGAGAAGGATGTTGTGGGATACAAGATCAGTTCCAGTTGCATTTTAGGACATGCAATGAGGCACACCAACAGGGCAGTACAAAACTAAAGGGAATATGCAGGAGATGGAAAATTAATGATAATTTCAATAATGTCTGTATGTGGCACTAATGGCTGCTTATCCTGCCCCTTCCCATCCAGCATATCGAGCAAAGCTTTTCCAGCAGGCAGGCACGTATGCATATGTATCACTAAGTCCCTGAAATTGCCTGTTTTTCAAGCTCTGTTATTTTTATATGTGTTAATCAGGTTTTAAATATGCATTTATCAAGGAAAAGAAAACTGTTTAAATAGCAACAGTCCCCACTTTTTGGGAAATTCTGCTCACCCAGGAGCCTCTTTGCTTCCTTTTTAATACGAAAATCTCCCTTGTTCTTCCTTTTGTCTCAGAAGACTGTTCCCATTTCTCTTGTAGCTGACTGCTGTTTTTTTTAGCCACTTCAGAAGAGGTACTTTGAGAAGCCCATGTAAGAAATGCTTCATCTCAGTACAAAGAACATTTAGGTCTTGGAAAGGTCCCCTCGTTCACTTGCATACAAGTCCTAGACCATCCTAGGGCAGCCAGTTACCCAAGCACAGCCCCCCCAGAAGCACAATAGGTAGACAACCATGTGCAGACAGTCTGGCACGTGGCATGTGGAAGAAGGGAAGGTTAGGAGCAGTACAAATGCACGTCCTGCAGGTTTTGGAGACCGGGAGATGGAAGATTCACATGAGTACTGTGGGAGACTAGTGCAGACATCCACACTGGGTGATACAAAGGAGCGAAGACTACAGGTCATGAATATTCATGATCTCCCAGGTCCCAGCTGATGCTGAATTTAGGCTGTAATCTCTTCCAAATAATATAAACATAGGCTAAGCTTGCAGATGAGTAAATGTGTATGGCCATATAATGTATTTACAGGGAATGCCCCAACTATGGCAGGAATGATGCATCTGACTCCACGTTCTCAAAAGGCTAATTTATTACTTTATCATACTATATTACATTAAAGAATACTATACTAAACTATACTAAAGAATACAGAAAGGATACTCACTGAATGCTAAAAAGATAATAATGAAAAACTCGTGACTCTTTCCAGAGTCTCGACCCAGCTTGGCCCTGATTGGCCAAAGAGTCAAAACAGCTCACAGCAGAATCCAGTGAAACAATCACCTGTGGGTAAACAATCTCAAAAACACATTCCACCCAGGAGAAGCAAATGAGATAAGAATTGTTTTTCTTTTCTCTGAGGCTTCTCAGCTTCCCAGGAGAAAAATCCTGGGGGAAGGGATTTTTTCAGAGAATGTGAATGCCACAGCCATACATGCACAGAGGATGTATAAAGCTAGTGTTTATCAAGAGTAGGATAAATGTATATGTAATGTAATTTAACATTTGGGTTTCAAATCCATTCTACTTCCCTCTTCTTTGGAGTCTTTCTGTAATATTGTGGGTAGTGGGATTCTTTTGCAATCAAGCAAAAAATGATATGAAGTTGTCATGCATAGAGCAATACCCTTCATTCATGAGAAGGAAGTTATGGTTATTGATATAAAACAGAAATCTAGCCAAGTTTGATGGTAAATGTGACAGGGGTTTAACAGGAGTAGATGGCAAGGAGCACTTGATTACTTCACAGTGAATAGAGTCAGACAAAACTGTGAGGAAGACATTTTAAATGGGTCATGATAGTTAAAAAAAGGCTCCTCTTGCATTCTAAAATGCTTCTCAGAGCCCCTGCAAGTCTAGTTGCTTCTGGATCCAGACTTAGACCCAGATCTGGTCAACAGTTTATGTCTAAAGGATTGTATGTGCACAATCAATCTTTTGTATCACTTAACTGACATTTAAAATTTTCATTGTATTAATTTCCAATTCACTTATCAAGTATCTGATTAAATGAATACTCTCTCATCCTTGAGGAGCAATCTTCAGAAGTTAAGAAGTGTCCTTACCCAAGACATCCTGTTGTATAGCCCACTGCTGTGCAGGAGAGCTGCAGAGGCTGTGAGCTATCCACTATTTAAAGGGTAAGATGAGACACTTAAAGACATACATGCATGCTCTCTTCAAATATTAGTTTCTTCCAAATTTGACTTGAGTTGAATCTTAACCAGCACTATGAGTAGGTGGATGAACTGTTAAAATCAGTCTTTCATATTGTTATCTTGTCTTTCATGTTGTTATCTGTCTGCCCCGAATCAACTTTGAGTCAGATGCTGGTCGAAACACATCTAATATGATTTCTGATAGTGGTTATCACTTAATCAGGATTACAGGAAATAAAGGTCAGGATGGAGGGGAAGTGGAGGAGAGGGAGGTGAGCACACTCCCACAGAAGTTAATTAATTAACTAATTAAAAAATAAAGCACTGCAGAAATTCAAAGAGAAAAGCTGCTCACTTTACAGGGGGGCTTTGTTGTTTTGGGGGGGGTTTAGAGAAGATTTTAAGGGATAACAACAGTTTCCTACAGTATTTTCTCTTATTTTCTCTGTATTTTTCAGCTCAGGCTTTTCCTTAGACATGGGTGGTGCCTTTCTTTCCAGAAAAACTCAATTCCCTGAACAGTTACTGGGGCTCCAGTGCCATCATTAGCTGCAGATGCAAATCTCTTCTGCAGTGCCAAGGCATAAAGGCAGCCACACATTCACTCCAGTCCTGCTGTTTAAGACAACAGCCATGTGGATATATTCAGAAACAATGACACTTTTAAAAATAAGGGGGTTTTTTTAATGTTTAGTTTTCCCTTGACTTCTTGTTCTTGAGCATGCTAACAAGGCTTGGAGTTCAGTAAATTTGGTTTTTTCAGTATATGTAATGTCTAATTGATTTTAAAAGCAATATTTAGACCAGGTTACTTACTGTCTTGAGTAAGCAGAACAAGTTCATGAAAAAGAGGGTGTTGCCTTGAAAGAATGAAAATACCTTGACTAAAGTAGGCAATAATTCCTGTTTGATGACAGGAACCTCTAATTTCAACTGAGTCAGAAGACTGGTCTTGGGCTGAGAAAACAACTAATATAAGATAATTTCATTGTTGTTACATAAACGATTTTTTTTTTTTTTTTAGGTGCCTGTGGGAAGCAATGTTTTCAATGTCACCATTTCAAATTTAAATGCTATGTCTTCATACATTGTTCAGCTCAGATGCATAACCAAGGATGGTCTCAACTGTGTTTGCATTTGGGGCAAAGAGGTTTTGGTCCCTCACAGTAAGTGAAATGTAGTTTTATCCTACTGGTAGTAAGTATGAATGGAAAGGCTTTTCCAAATTCTGTGTCATATGGAATAGGATTTTCAGATACTCTTGAAAATATGAACATCAGAATTATTCATTTGAGTGCAAGTCTCCATCTTTTTCCATGTTTACCAGAACTCACGAATGAGCCAAGAATATCATATAATGTAACTACACAAGTGTCTCCAGGAAGAAGAAGTGTTCTTCTGAAGTGGGAGGTAAAGTTCACTTTGAATCTGGGTACCTTCTAGTATGCATATGCTATTTATTTCTTTCATTGCAGGGAAAAACAGATTTTTTCACTGTATTGAGTCTACACTTGTTAGGCAAAAGGCATTGGATATTGAATACTTGCTGCAGAATTCACTGCACCTGTATGCTGATGGTTTAGGAGTTGAATCTAGCAGGGAAAAATTATATCAATTTATATTCTTGAAAAATTACTAAAACTTCCCTTCTTTTCCAGGGAAAAAGCATGTTTTTATTTTAAGAGCTTCCATCTTCATCTGAAATTCCTCACAAGATATATGTATCTGCCTTTTAAAATAGTAAATGTCTTCTTGTCTATTTTACTCCAAAAGTATCCAATTATTTAATTAGGATAACCCAGCCTCACAGCTTCATGGTATCTACACACTATTAATTTTGTGCCAGAAACAACTGACAATCTTGATTTTAAAAATAATCCTTGAAGTATTCACAGGCCTTCATCTATCAAGATTCTGTCTATATTGCAGTAATTTCCATTTCTGTGCACTCATTTTCCAATCTCTTATTAAGATTAGTACAGTAAAATAATGACTGAACCACCACCAGGAATTGCTACCAGTGGATATTTAACATGTTCCAAATTTGTAGCATAATTGCTAGCATTTGTCTTTAAAGATACTACATACCTAATCAAGCCCTAGAAGATGAGGATATCCAGAGGCATAAATTTCAATTAAACACCTCTCACTAACTTTCAAGTTCCTGAAAATGAGGGATATGTTCCACTGAAATGTAGAGAAAGTTACAGCTGCTTCACTGCTGTTATTACTAATTGCATACACATAACTAAGATCTCAATTAAGGAAAATTCTTAATCGTGTACTTAAATCCTCTCCATTTAAGCATGCTCTTAATTTTAAGGAAATGCTTTGCTTTATTGATTCCTAATGACCTAATTAAAACAGTGTGATTTTATCCCCATTATTGAAGGCTACATTTTGTTTATAAAATTAAATTCCTCTTGATTTTCTGCACGGGACATAGCAGCATTTATAGAATAACAATGTTTTTCCTCTTGCTAGGTAGCACAAAGTGAGAATGTCCTTGGATATTATGTTAATGTGGAAAGAATACCCAATAGCTGCAGCCAACCACCAAATCACATCTCTCTCAAAGACAGAAAAATTCTTGTTAATCTCTCCATGGCTTACTATAGACTTAATATTTCTGCCTATAATGAAGCAGGAGAATCTCCACGAGCTATCTACATTGTCCCAGAATTCTCTGTAACAGGTATTTACCTTATCACCTATTCACCATAATGGTGGGGAAGCTTTACGACCAATCTCTAAGGCTACTTTTTCACAGACTTTGGGATAGGTGAAAGCATTCTCTTGAATATATATTAAGCTAATATTTTTACATGCTGGGAGTCAGAATTGTTTCTTAAGATACTTCAGTAGAAGTTAACAGACTACCAATTTAATATTCATTTTAGCACTGCTTTCTTGGTCAAGCTAGAGAAAGTACCATGTACTGGATCTATTTAGGAAAATGGTGGATTTTACTTAGGAAAATGGTTTATGGACTGTCCTCAATATCAAGTAGGTGCCAGCAGTGTAAAAACGTTCCCAGAACTATGTGCAAGTTTAAGTTCTGGAGCTAAATAACTATTAAGAGACCTGCTATTGTCCTTTATTTCAGTATTACTCTAACTGGCACATAGGAAAAGGAATAGATAGGATGTACATGTCACATTCTAATGAAGATGTAAGCTTTTCTGAGGCCTAAATAGACAGTCTTTTAATTTAAAGAATAAAACTTGTAAAACTTAAAATGTCTTCCTTATAATGGAAACTAGTTTCATGTGTTACAGTCTTGAGGTGTATTTATTGCAATATAAGAAGAACCTCTCTTACAAAGTAAGATTTTTTTAAATTCAGGTATAGCATTAATATAGAAGTGTGCAAGTACTCTTGTTGATCTTCTGATAGGCACAAATGATTGCTTATCCAGAATTTTCTAGCACTCCCCTCATGCTGTTCTCCTTTTCCTTGCAAAGAGGTAACACCTTGATTTTGCCCTTACATTTCAGTCCCTTAACTCTCTTCTGAAAAAATATATCTTACCAGTTCAAGCCACGTTTTGACTGACAGTTTTCTTCTGAACCTCTGAGCCTGTATTTCATGGCCCTCTCCAGATGCCTGTTTCTGTTTGATTGTACTTTAGTGCAGCTTCTCTGTATCTATCAATTATTACTGAGAGGATACTTGCATTAAGTGCATTCTTAAGATAAATTCCTTCTCGGCATACACAACATTTTGTCAGCTAGTACAGTAAGTTTCTTTACAGAATGACTGAATCAATTATTTTGGAAAACACCTCTGAAATCATTGAGTCCAGCTTATGACCTAACATTACCCTGTCCACTTGACTGTGGCACTAAAGTGACAGACACATCATCTACCCTTTCCTTTAGCATCTCCAGGGACAGTGACTCTACCACCACCCTGCACAGCCCATTCCAATGCCCAAACTCTCTTTCTGTGAAGGAATTCCTTCTAATGTTGAGTCTAAACCTCCCCTGGAACAGCTTAAGAAAATGTCTCTTGTCCTATAGCTCACTGCTTGTGAGAAGAGACTGACCCCCACCTGCTAGATCCTCCTTTCAGGCAGTTGTAGAGAGTCATAAGGTCTACCCTGAGCCTCCTCCAGGATGAACAATCCCAGCTGTCTCAGACAGTCCCAGCTCCCTCAGACAACCACAGCCCCCTCACAATTAATTTGCCTTTCTTGTACTCATTTCCAGACAGGAGATCTAATGGAGAATGTTTATGTCTCTCACAAGGTCCACTTCTTACCTCAAAATGGCAGGTTGCCCTTTCCCTCCTTAGTGTCAGTCAGAAGGTCTTTCCTAGTTTGGTAGCTTGTCTTTTAAAACATCAAAATCTTCAAGGTCCTTTCAGAAAATTCACAATATATGAAATAGGAAATCATCTAGCTATGATCTAACATTAACCCCTTCTCCATCAGCCCTGCTAAGGCAAGCACTATCTCAGAGTTACTCCATGTGTAGCAGCTGCTAGTGGCTCACAGGAGGTTTTTAACAGCACCTGACATCATTCTCCCAAGGCTTGGAACTGCCACTTAATTTCAAGCACTCAGAAATCAGGAAAGTCTTGTACTGCAATCCACACTGTAATTCCCAGATACCACTGCAAAGCAGTAAATGCTAAGTTTCATCTATTGAAATTCTATTGTAAACCTTACTATGATAAGTAAGTAATTTGCTATGTTGCTTTATTTGCTTAATGAATAATCTTTAAAAAACAGAGCAAAGGGGAGAAAGAAAGAAAGAACAATAGGGGAGAAAACTGCTTTCCTGCTTGTTGACCCTTAACTGTGTTTTTGTTCACAGACTTGCCTGGTCAAATCCATGTCAAAAGCCAGGGAGCAAATGCAGTTGTCACATGGACTCCAGAATACAAACCAAAATGTTTTGTGGTTGACTGGGGCACTAGTAAAGAGAATATGCACATGAAAATAATAACTACGGCTACTGGAAATTTCACATTAGGTAACAGCAACCACCACACCTCCTATGGAAGCACCTTTTCATTTATTGGTTCTTTTTGGCTGGGCAGAGCAGGATTTTTGGTCTGTTTTTAATGGCAAACTGAAGATCCATCCAGATAAGTACAGCTCTTAATATTTGTCCAGTACTGAGTCACCAGTTAATGCTTAGCAACATTAAGGCAGATAAAAAGAAGAGTTTTCATTAGGGCTCTTCTGGATACTGTTGGGCAAGAAATGCAGCTAAGCTACTGGTACAATATCTCTCCTTGCCCACATTCCAGGCAGATCTATATATTACTGGCTTTAAAAAAACTTTTCATCTTGTACCTAGGTAAGCTTATCTTTCAATATAAACTGCTCTGTTACAGACTCCCTAAGATTAATTTCTATTTTTATACCAGTGTCTATACTTGTGAAAGCCTAGGTTTTTAACTCCAGTATTCTGCTTACCATGCTACACATGATGGACTTCAGTCAGGAATTTCTATATGGAACAGACATTGAAAATTTTGATTAAAATCATGTTGGTAACTCTTGCAAAGGCCATTCAGCACTGGTTTTTATGTACAGTAGAGAACATTTAGTTTCAGAGTTCTACAAAGTCTTCTAGAGAGTGCACTGTTTACCTTTGTCCTTCTGCAACATCTGTAGTGCCACATTACATCTAGGTTTTTTGCTTGGGTTTATATATTATAGCTGAGTGGGAAATACCTAGCCCTGAAATAAAATAACCACAGCCATTTTAGTTCCTAATTTCTCCTTCAGCAGCTAAAGCCCCCATAGGGAAACTATAAACACACCTGTCATCTTCTAAAATAAAACCCATGTTCTGTCCCATTCTGGCTTTGAAATAGTTTACATAAAGCATCTAGAGACACTGAAGAAGGATGTGCATATTTTGTACTCAATGGAAAGCACTATACACTTATCCTATGCTATGAGTCTGAGAAAGAAAGAACTGTACAGAAAATCTCTGAAGCTGTTGCCTTTCCTCTTCTTCTTTGTAATTCACAACTTCTCTGTAGACCTTGACATACCCTTTTTTGTTTTCCAGACAGTTTTCAGCCATATAAGTTGTACAAAATAATGGTACATGTATCTGATGTGTGTCAGTGTGAAAGTTTCATAAGACATGAAAAGACTTTTGGAGTGACCCACTTTTACTTCGTTGAAGGAGGTATTCTTCCCCTTTGTGTAACCCCACCCCTCTATATTTCTTCCTGTTTCCTATTTGTAGCAGTAAAAGGAAGACTACACAAAATGTCTTTTCCAGGTGACTGAACAGCTTTCTTCAGTTAGCATTGCCTTTATTCTTAGCAGTCATGTCCAGGCAGTGAACAACCTGAATGCTGCTCCTTACTGGCATGTCCACAGAAATATTTTTATTATGTGCGACATTACCAAAAATAACAGAAAGATGGTCTCTGACCTGTGTGGCTAAAATTCAATTTAGATCAGATTTTCCAATCCCAATTTCATAGAGTCTTGCATTGCAAGCTGAAATGAGTATGGCTGTTGCTATTGGAGTAAAATATTCATTATGAGACAGTCACAATTTCTACCTACTTTGGTATTGTTTGAGGTGAGGGGTTTTTATTCTACGTGACTTTGCCTTTCTCTTGCACCCTTTACATTGCATTTATAGCATCTAGAATTTGACAAGAACTCTCCTGGAAACAGCTAGGATTCAGTCTTGTATGTCCGTTGCACAGGCAGAGCTCAAATATCTGTTTTTTTCAAGTTCCTAGGACTGGTCCCGCTAATGTGACAATTCTGAATATCACAAAGCATTCTGCACTTGTGAAGTGGACTGAAATAGCTGCAGAAGACTGTTTGGGCTTTCTCCGGGGATACAGGATCAGTTACACAGATTCATCAAGGAAAAAGTCTCCAGGTAAGTCACCACTGCCAGAGCAAAGCAGCAGCTCAGGGTCATGAAAGAAAAGCTTCATTCAGACCATTAAGTCTACTGAGTTATTTATGATTTCTGTGCAAATTAAGTGCTCTGCTCTCAAAGGTCAGCTTCTGGTTCAACTCTTAATGCTCTAGATGCTCCCATGAACACTTAGAATTTTCTAGTTTTTATCTCAAATTAAATATTGCTATTTCCTTTAAATTACATTTCTAAGACTACAGCGGAATTCTCTAGGAACACTTAAAGGAGAACATACACTTTCACTATTACGATTTCAGTCACAAATTAATGTTATGTTACCTGTTTCCAAATACACCATTATAAATTTAATTTTGGAAACATTTTATTAAATTGGTAGCTTATATGTTTAAGTTTGGATAACCTTAGAGGTCTTTTCCAACCTTAACAAACTACAAATTATGAAACTTCTACACATAGGAACAAATTAATAGCTGTAAATTCAAACCAGTTGAGTTTTCAATTTAAAAAAATCCCCATATTCTTTTGATTAACATTTTTTTTCTGGTCTAGAGTGGAAAGTCTCTTTGCCATAAGTAATAATACATTAACTTTGTATGTACTGGCTTTCAAATAAAATTGAAGACATGCTGGGAAGACAAATATCAAGTAAGAGCTGCCAAAGGGAGATAGTAAGAGTTCTATAATACATGTTGACCTATGCCTTTAGAGAATCATAAAAGGTCTTCTGGAGATTCCAATCCACTTCAAATACCTATCTGAAATCACAAGAGGAGGCAGAATGGGAACATCCAGGGCTGAAGTTAATTTTTTTTTTTTCCTCTACCTTAACCAGTCAAGACAGCAGTGACATGGCACCCGACTGCCATTTTTACAGGCAGGAAGTATAATTTTACTGGAGAATTTGGGGGAAGGAAAGCTACAGCATCACATCCTCTTCTGTGAAGATTTTAAATCCACAGTGGCAAACTTGAGGTGTAATTTCTGTCCCAAAGGCATCCTTACAACATGGCAGTTTGTACATTATTCTGGCCAAGGGAAAAGTCACCGCACCATCAGAAAGGACAGGCTGAGTTGAAAGCCCCACAAAGCAGGTAAAGCAGAAAGCACAGCCCTGTTTCTGTACTGAATTATAAGTAATAGCATTGGCATAAATCAAGCTAAACAACTACTGACAACTGGAGTGAGAGTAAAGTATATGATAAGGGCTAGTTCCTAATGTTAACTCTTACAGTAGACATAAGAAGAACTGTTCAGCAGGTTAGATGTATTTTCCTCTCATGAAGTATAAGCAGCCTTCTGTATTCATCACCTGTGATGGTTTGACACTGGCTGGATACCAGAGCCACTGGATGCCAGAGCCACTCTATCCCCTCTGCAAGTGGACAGGGGAGAGAAAATGTAGAAAACATCCATGGGTTGAGATAAGGACTAGGAGAGATCACACATTACCACATGAGCAAAACAGACTTGACTTGGGAAAACTAATGGAATTTATTGCTGATGAAATTCAGAGGAGGATAATGACAAGTAAAACAAACCTTTAAAATACCTTTCTCCTCCTCCTTCCCGTGCTCTATCTCTTCCTCACCAGCAGCACGGGGACACATAGACAGAGCTACAGTCAGTTCATCACAGATTGTTTCTGCCATTGCTCAGGGAGAAGAGTCCTTCTCCTGCTCTGGCGTGGGTTGCCTCCCATGGAAGACAGTTCTCCCATGAACTTCTCCAGCATGAGTCCATCACATGGGCTATAACTCCTCACTAACTGCTCCAGCATCCACAGTGTTTACTCTTTCTACAGGATGAAGTTCTTCAGGCATAGCCTGCTCTAAGGTGGATCTCCCACAGGGTCACGAGTCCTACCAGGAAACCTGCTCCTCTGTGGGCTCCTCTCTCCATGGATCTGGAGGTCCCTGTCAGGACCCTGCTCCAGCCCAGTCCTCCCACAGGATCACATCCTTGTCTCAGGCATCTGCCTGCTCTGGCCTGGGTCTCCTCCAGGGGCTGCAGGTGGATCTCTGCATCCCCTGGGACCTCCATGGGCTGCAGGGGCACAGCTGCCTCACCATGGTCTCACCACGGGCTGCAGGGGAACCTCAGCTCTGGTGCTTGGAGCATCTCCTGTTCCCTCCTTTACCAACCGTGGTGTCTGCAGGGCTGTTCCTCTCACAGATTGTCACCCTGCTCTTCTCTGGCTGCAATTACATTTGCAGAGTGACTTTTTTTCCCTTCTTAAATCTGTTATCACAGAGCCATTTCTAATTGGTTCAGCCTTGGCCAGCAGCACATCCGTCCTGGGGCCAGCTGGGATTGCCTCAGTTGGACATGGGAAGTTTCTGGCAGCTTCTCACAGAAGCCACACCTGCAGCACCCCTGCTACCAAAACCTGGCCATACAAACCCAAAACAGCCTTGATGTGTTAAAAGCTCATGCTTTTAACCTCTGGATTTAAAATGTACATAAATATTTTGGGGAAATCTTGTGCTCATCCAAAGAACATCTGCACAGTCTGGTTTCCTCCAGATGAGGGTCAGGGCACTGAAATTTTGCCGTTTGCCCAGTCAGCTGCATTGATACATGCTCAGCCATAAGAGTTCATCTAATCATCTCCTCCTAAAACCTCTTGTGTTTCAGCTGTTACTCTCAATGCTTCTATCACAAGTTACCATCTTACTGGACTGAAGGAAAAGACCACCTATCGTGTGCAGATTTCAGGATTCACCAATGCTGGAGAAGGAGCTCTGACTCTTTCACAACCATTCAGCACTCCAAAATATGGTACTGTGGAACCTTATGCTTTTGCATTACCCAGCATGAATCTTTGCTTTATGTTCTCTCAATGTTCACTCGCAAGGCTTATCAGTCAATCCTCCATTACTGAGAGCAAACACAAAAAATTGTTCCTCTGCAATACGAAAACTTTGTGTCACAGAACAAAGTATTTAATTACCTAGTAATGAAATACTCAGAACTTAGCTAGGGTTCTTTGTCTCTGAAACTTTTTCTGACCTTTTTATCCTAGCTATGTGCACATAACTTTATTTACTGACAATTACTCTCCTGATGTCATCAGATGAAATTTCTGCCTGTGACTAGTAATGCTCAATCATCTACTTTTGGCAAAATCTTGAGCAGTCATGTAAAATTGGCTTCCTGAGCCATTAACTGCAAAGATAAAACATTAAGTACCTTTCAATTGTTCCTAGTGTGGGTGAACACTAACCAGAGTCTCTTTTGCTTTCTGATAATTTAAGTACATTCTAAGTAACAGGTCCATTAGGTCACTGACAAAAGTTTGCTTTTCTCAGAAGTGCCTGGGTAGGCTAAGACCAATACAGTTACATTTTAAAAGTCTAAAAAACTTAAAATCATATAAGATTAGCTAAACTTGGTCTTTCAAACATTTTTAACACCCCATCAGTTAAACTAAAACTAACGCTGCAACAGACTTTTTTTGTTTGACCACAGCTTCCCTTAATGAAGATTTCTAAATAGAAAAATAAAAGAACATGCTAAGATGGTATCAGGAACCTGTGATATTCAGAAGCAGAAGTATGCAAATGGTTTCTCCCCACAACAGCTTTTTTGTTTTAAGAGAAGGAGGTATAAAACCATACAACTAAATATTCAAAAATGTAAAGCAGAGATGAAAAAAAAAAAAAATTTAAAATCTTCCTTGAAACCAATAGGATTTGCACCCCTCCTTCCCCCCCACTGAAAACTTTCTGCTGTCAACAGAAAACATTAAAATCTCTCCCTGGAGCTTTTCTTCAAGACTTTATTTCACTCATCCTATCAAGTATATATTTGGAAATTATCCAAATTTTCAGTAAAATAACAAAAAGGCAGAATGAAATGAACACGACATTTTAAAAATCAAGTGATTACACTGAATTTAAACATTACATTTACTATTTTTGCTGTTCCCAAACATTTCACAGTTATTTAATCCATTGGAAGTATCTCAGGTTTCTTTGCTATAAAAAACAAATTTCAGCAGCAAAGCAATTTGCAGTTTTTCAAATTGGTTTTGAACTTTAGGTAGCTGTTTGGTTTAAAAAAAACAAAAAGAAAAAAATACTATTGTTGGGGGATGGGTAGTAAAAGAAAAAGCAAGTGGCTTTTTTTTTTTTTTTTTTTTTGCAAATATGGGTTGTCAATATCAGTAGCAGAATCATGAACTGACCGCACTCTACAGGCACTATTTTTAAACTTTTGATGTCTTCTATAACGCAGGAGACATCAAAAAGCTATAACAAAGACCTCTATACTGACTCACTTTTAACATCACAGTCAGTTTTGGTTCCTGTGTTAGCCTGAGCATTTTATCAGCCTTCATTAACCTCTCAAACACTTTCTCTTTAGGTAGGTGGGCTCTCGATAGAAAATATTTCAAGCAAGTATTAAGAGGCAATAAGAGACAGAGGTTTGCTTCAAGGATTAACAAATGACTGATTACAGATAAAGTGGTCTTAATGATCTTAAAAGTTAAAGCATGGACACCATCTAAATATACAATCTGTGTTATTGCTATCAGGACCAGGCATGACCTCTCAAAACAACTCTAAAACAAAATAAAACCCAACTAAATAAAAAACCCACAAACAAACAAACCCCCAGAAAACAAAAACCAAAACCAACCAACAAAAAAAAACCCCAAACACTTCTAGTAAATCCTGAAATTGTTAAAAAGCCACTTTCACTCAATTTCACTCAATATTTTTCACTTTCTTATTAAGTCAGATGTGCGTGAGGGTCCTGACCTGTTAAAGATAGAGCTCACATAACAGCATGGGGAGGAAAAAAAAACACTAGATGGGTTGGAGAGATGGACAAAGAAGAACCATCTGAAATTCAGCAAGGGCCAGTGCAGGGCCCTGCACCTGGGGAGGAACAGCCCCAGGCACCAGCACAGGCCGGGGCTGACCTGTGGGGAGCAGCTCTGTGGAGAAGGACCTGGGGGTCCTGGTGGACAAGAAGCTTTCCATGAGCCAGCAGCATGTCCTGATGGCCAAGGAGGCCAGTGGTACCCTGGGGGCATTAGGAAGAGCATTGCCAGCAGGTAGAGGGAGGTGATCCTGCCTCTGTACTCAGCCCTGCTGAGGCCTCACCTGGAGTGCTGTGCCCAGTTCTGGGCTCCTCAGGACAACCAAGACATGGAGCTCCTGGAGTGGGTCCAGTAAAGGGTTGCAAAGGTGTTTAGGGAACTGGAACACCTTACTAGTGAGGAAAGGCTGAGAGAGCTGGGCCTTTTTACCATGGAGAAGAGGCAACAGAGAGGGGACCTTATCCATATATACAAATACCCTAAGGGCAAATGTCAGGAAAATGGGACCAGACTCTTTTCTGTGGTGCCCAGTGACACAATAAGAGGCAATGAACATAAACTGAAATGCAGGAATTTCCACCTGAAAATGATGAAGAACTTCATTACTGTGAGGGTGATAGAGTACAGGAGCAGATTGCCCAGAGAGGCTGGGGAGTCCTCTTCCCTAGAGATACTCAAAACCTGCCTGGATGTAATCCTGTCCCACCCGCTTTAGGTGAACCTGCTTTAGCAGGGGATTAGAATAGATGAGCTTGAGAGATCCCTCCCAATCCCAACCATTCTGTGATTCTATGATACCAATCATATCTTAAAAATACAAACCTGAAAAGCCCATGCTCCCCTGAGAATACCAGCTTTAGTTTTAAATAGATTTTACTTAAATTCCAGAACATGTGTAAACTTGGCTTTGACCTCTGTTTGAAATATCTTTCTCATGACGTTAATAAGGTCTTTCTGTACCTAATGCCATAAATCTGATTCAAGCTTTCTGTTTCCCATCAGATAAAGGAGAACTTGAAGGTTTTGTGATTGGCCTTTGTTTCACCATGATACTCATTCTGGTTTTTGCACCTGTCACTTGTTCTCTGGTGATTAAGAGGTAAGAATAGAATATTGGCTGGAGTTGTTAGCAGCATTCTTGTTTTGCTTAGCTCTGAGTTTCACAACACTGGGTCTTTTTTGTCATTAAAAGCAACACAACTCAAGAAACATACAACACAAAATCCACCACAGTTATCTCACAGTGAGAGAAATTACAAGCCATTATAAGCTGATTAAAATGGTAAAACAAGTTTGTAAAAAATCTGTACTTTTTAGCTTTTGATTCCTTTATCTGACTACCTCCTGTCACAAACACTCTTAGAAGGAGCCAGGACATATGGGACATATGCTACAGATATACAGATAAAGCATGCAATTGATAATTTTTATCTAAGATATTTCTTGCAAACACATTCATACATTAAATTTATAAAGTATGCACATAACCACATAATGACAAGGAGCAATAAATGAGTAGGAACAGGAAAGAATAACAAGGGTGACTATAAGATCTGGCAATGGTCCTCTTATTTTATGAAAAATTGTTTTCTGCAATAATAAAGTATTCACCCCCACATAATAATCTGAAGTACAATATCAGGGGCATACACTATGACTAAAAGACTTGCATAGTAATGGGTTCTAATAATAATTTTCTGACAAACCTAATTGCATACAACCACTCATGTTACTATTTGGTGTCCTAGAACACTACCTTCCCTTTTTCTTCTCGTCACAAAGCACCAGTCTCAGAAGATGAAAGCACAACTGCCAAAGGACAGATAGTGGCTGGGGAGCCACACAACATGACATAGCCTGCTTTAGATTTAAACTCTTGTCCTTGTCACAAGGACAAGGCCTGGGAAACAGGCTTTGCATTTTCATTGTATTTTAAGTTGCACTGTGTCTGACACAACAGTTTTGACAGGAACTTCTGGGACCTACTCAGTTTTGACCTAGAGCAAACTTTATTGTGTTCAACATAAGACCACACTTCAGAGTCTGGGCCCAATAGGCAAGAGGAAAGGGGAAAAAAAAAAACAACCAAAACACAAAACAACCAGGCAGCACCCAGGAGCCCAGAGCAGCACTACAAAATCGTGCTTAAATTTGTACGTTTGTAGTAATATTGAACACTGTGAACAGAGAAAGGGTCCCAGTGATGCCCTCATCACTGGGATTTGTAAGAAAGGAGTCACCAGCCAGCCAAACACTCATCTTCACAGGATCAGCAGGAGATTCAGTAACTTTACAGCCACAGTTTTCACCTCCAACCACAGCCTAAGCAGAGGCAAAGTATCCTAAAGATAATGAAGTCTAGCTTTAATTTCAAAACTGAAAAATACTGAAGCCAACACTAAGGCAGAGTGATGGACTACTTAAAGTCTCAGCCTCTCTTACAGCTTTGTTGAAACTTTTTTATGGAGGTGAGATATTGTATGTAATAGCTCCCAGAAAGAGCCAAACTCAAAACAACCAGGAAAGAGCAGGAGTTGTATTGTCTCCTTAGAGCTTCCTCCAGACTACCAGCGCCATTGCAGAGGGGCTGAATCAACAGTATCTTGCTCTTTGTTTTCAGGGGAAAGGAAACTTTTAAATCAAAGCCCAGGAGCAAATACTTACTAAAATAAGCTTTGTACTGTATGTCCCAAAACCCCCAAGGAAGATGGAGAATTTGTGGAAATGATAAAAAATTAGATGTATATAAATATTAGATGTATAGATTGAAAGTACAGAAAGAGACAACACTGCCATTAAACAAGGATGCTAATCATCATTAACTCAGTATTTCAGTGTAGACTACCAAGTTTGGTCTTCAGCTTTTAATTAGCATTATGCTTAAAAGTCTCTGTAGAACACAATTTTTTATGGTTACAAAAATGTTAATATGTTATTGAACAGTTATGAACAGTATTATGAACAGTAATTACTTTAAATGTATAAGAAATGTCAATCATCTAACCTGATGTTAAATGTAAAATACTTCTTTGCAGGCTGAAAAAATCATATTGGCATAGTGTACCCACCCCAGGAAGCAGCACTGCACTCCAAGACATGGTAAGTACTCATGACAGCATGAAAAAAACACACAGGGGAGATCTTTGATTAATCTATAGTGCTAGTTATCTGTCCTTTCACACTGTACTCAAGAAAATGCCTAATATCAACTGCTTGGAAGCCAGAGTAATATTCAAAATATAAGATGGGGGACAGTTGCTATTTAGGCATAGGCTGTATACACTTTTAAATTTAATAAAGGTCTCAGACTTTTTTTGAGTACATTGTAAAGCGTTTTTAAAGACGTGATCCTCAAAAGAACAAATCAAAGCTGAATGGAGGTAGATGGAGTCTAAAGAGAGAAATTCAGGGTTTTTTTGGCCATCTGGACCAAATTTCATTGGACAAGCCAATTAAACCTGAAGCACCTTCATTATTTTTCTTACCATAAAATAAAGTGCCATCAAGTCTAACCATTAACCAATCAGTTTCACCAACTCGAACAGATTATTAAGCACAAGTTGTTCAAAATACAAAGTAGTGAATTGTGGCCTAATACCAGAGAAGTCTTATAACAGAGGCCATGTAACATGGTGTTTTCTGAAGTCTGCTCCTCAGCTTGCCTCCAAAGCAATCCAGGGGCTCTGACTGGCAGCTGGTAGCTGTCTGAGGAGCACCTACCAGTCCACAGGCACCAAGGTTCAGCAGCATGCTCACATCTTGCTCACAGCTTTCCCATTTATTTTGGTAAGTATACCTGAATTTCAGCACTAAATAAGCAGGAAAATCAGCTGTTAAGAAAAACCACAGCTATTAGAATCAGCTGCTGGAGACCGCATTATCCACTTTTGCCTATTAGTGGACTTATTTGTATCTTCGCCTTCCCACTTTTAACAAGATTTCTGCTGCAGTTTCGGTGACATCTTCTGGGGTCGGCTGTTTGTCTTTGCTCCTAGACACGCTCAGGATGGTTCTTGCACGCTGGGCTTCAAAGGATGAGACTGGATGCTAGGTTTTTTTGGTTTTCAGAATTGTTTATTATCTCTTATCTATAAAGTCTTTTCTTTGCCTGAAGGATCTGACCAGCACGGCAGCCAAAGGCACTCTGCCCACCCCCAAGGCGGCTGCATCTTTTATAACAAAAACTACGTATATCATATTTACTTTTTGTCTCCAATACTTATCATCTTTGTCACCAAGTACACTTTCATCCTAGACTAATCCACAAGTACTAACACTACCCCAGAAGATGGAAGACAGGAAGAAGAAGGAAAAGCTTGGTGGCACACCCTGATTCCTCCATCTTGTCTCTACAACTCTCCTGTACTAAAACTCTAAAATTTGTGATTCACTTTATAATGATATCTTCTCTTCACCATTTACACTTGAGTGATTCTCGCAGGTTCCATTTCCTCATACATCGGTGGCACATCTCTAGATGGATCAAAATCAAGCCACCAAGTGCTTTTGGCAACATTCCAGGACTCTCGAGCCCCCCAAGGGTTCTCTCGGTAGCTCTGGACATCAGGAGTGATGTGCTGAGCTCCCACAACATCTGATACTAAAAGTCCTCCTTTTAGAAGACCTAAGTAAATCTCTTAAGTCTCAAACTACCTATGATTGTGTTTTTGTAGCAGGAATTAGTACTGCTTTCCTTTATAAATCTCATTTTCTGGAGGACTTGAACCTAATTTGGCACTTGACAACCTAGTAACTCCTCTCATGAGCGTTAACAAGCAGACGTCTATCTCATCAAATTTCGGGCATTGGCTAGGTAGTTATCTACTGTCCAGAACTGGGATACAGAGTGAAGTAATCAGAAACAGTATTTCAGAAGACCCTGATAGTCTGCTGATAATCAGAAGTTTTGCTCAATATCAACATTGCTTCCTGAAACAGAGCAATTATGGATTTTCATATTCCAGATCAGGACTTCCTCACTTGCTTTCTTCCTTTCTTCCACCTAAATGTAGATAAAGAAGTGATGAGTTCAGAGCTAGTCATCAGGTAGCCACTTTGCAATGAAGAATTGCAAGTGAAACACGCTGAGACTGCATGCTGCAGAAAGGACAAGTAGGTTTTATGAACCACAGTGCCATTTTGACATAAAATGCATAAAGGCAAAATATATGAATTTAAAATGCCTTTAACTTCTCCTGCAGAGGCAAAGCAACTGTCAAAGAAAATTAAGTCTGTTTTAAAGGACTGGCATTAATGCCTGGTAGAGAATATTGTAATGTTGATAACATGTCAGACCCAGAAATATCAGATTCCAGATAATGGTTTGGGAGAAAGCAGAAAAAGCACTATGTCAGGAGACAGCACAAGAAACAGTTTATCAGATATATTGTCTAGAATTAATTTGGTATTCTGAACAATTAATGAACTGTAGAGAAAGGTATTCCCCAAATAGGTATGGCAAAACAGGGGCAGGGAGCAAATCTTGCTATATTCTGTACATTCATTTGATTTCTAGTTGTTCCAAGACTGAACCACATCAGTTTAGTTGAGCAACTTAACAACTCTTGACAAAAATAATCCAAAAAAGACAGGAAGATGACTTGTTGTCCAGTAATCCAGGGGATTACATAACAAAATATCAATCATATATACATGGTACAGAGCAGCAGGAGGGACTGAAGACGCTCTCATTAGAGAGACCAGGAAAATGAAACATAGGGAAATAAATCTCAGTCACTTAAACCAGTCTCCTGTTCTTCGTATATAGCCAAGATTCTTCAAAGATGCTTCTTCTTCTTTGCCTATTGCCTCTTTCAGACAGAATCCTAGTATTGCTATGTTGTTTAGAAAAGACCTCCATGATCATCAAGTCTATTAACCAGCACCATTGTGTTCACCACTGATCCATGCCTCCAGGTGACACATGTAGACTTTTTCCAAACATTTTCAGGGATGGTGAATCCACCACATTCCTGGACAGCCTGACCACCCTTTTAGAGAATGAATTCTTCCTAACATGCAATCTAAACCTTTCCAGGTGTAACTTGAGGCATTTTCCTCTCATTGTGTTACTTGTTACCTGGGCAAAGAGACCAACCCCCACCTGGCTACATCCTCCTTTCAGACAGTTGTAGGAAGTGATAAGGTCATCCTTGAGCCTCCTTTTCTCCAGGACAAACAATTCCAGATCCCTCAGCTGCTCCTCACAGGACTTGTGCTCCAGACCCTGCCCCAGCTCTGTTGCCCTTCTCTGGACACACTCCAGCACCTCATAGTCCTTCCTAAACCGAGAGCCCAGCACTGGACAGGATTCAAGGTGGCCTCACCAGTGCCCAGCACTGGGGACAGTCCCTGCCCTGCTCCTGCTGGCCACACCATGGCTGATCCAGGCCAGGATGCCATTGGCCTTCTTGGCCACCTGGGCCTACCCTGGCTCATGTTCAGCTGCTGTCACCAGCACCCCCAGCTCCTTTCCAGCCACTCTGCCCCAGCCTGTGGAGCTGCCTGGGGTTGTTGTGACTCAGGGGCAGAACCCAGCACTGGGCCTTGTTGAACCTCACACCATTGGCCTCAGCCATGATCCAGCCTGTCCAGATCCCTCTGCAGAGCCTTCCTGCCCTCCAGCAGATCAGCACTCCCACCCAGCTTGGTGTCACCTGTGAACTGACTGGGGGTGCACCCATGAGATCACTGGTGAAGATATTAAACAGGACTGGCCCCAGTACTGAGCCCTGGGGAACAGCACTGGTGACTGAACAGCAGCTGGATGGAACTCCACTCACCACCACTCTCTGAGCCTGGCCATCCAAGTGGTTTTTTACCCAGTGAACAGTGTAACTGCCCAAGCCAGGAGCAGCCCATTTGTCCAGGTGAATTTAGTGGGAAATGGTATCACTTGCTTTACTAAAGTCCAGGTAGATATAAAACCTATTTCAGATTTGGTAGCTTTGGAATTTGGGCTGCTCTTCATAAAAAAAATAGGATAATGAACTTACATATCATACAGATCTTTATTCAAGCAGAATAACCATGCAGTGATGTCTACTTATCCCATTACAAGAGAAAAAAAGAAATATTTTATTTGGTATTCCTGAGACTTCAAAAAACAACATTCTCATTTCCCAGTCAGATCACAACTTGTAAGAAGAAAGAAAATAAAAAATAATGCACACTTACGTATTTCTTACAAAAAAGCCCAGTGTAAAAAAGTTTAGAGCAGGTGGGGACAGGGAGGCACAGGGGGAGGAAAGAAAAATGTCTAATAGCTACAGCAGCCTGCCCATAATTTAAAAGACATTATGGCAAACACAGAATAATCTAGGAGGAAAATAAGGAAGCTTGGTTTTACCAACTGTTCTCCATTTAACCATCCAGAACTTGCAAAAAACTTGTTACCTCAGGTACACTCAGATCACAACATGGCATGAAGTTTAATAACAAACTGTTCATAGCAGCTGACAGCTTAATTTTGTCTGGCTGCTGTTCAAGTTGCTGCCTTTTTTTAGCAATATATTTGCTAAATTTTTTGAAAGCTGTGTTCTCAGAACAGCACATCATGAGGCTTACATTTTATCATCACTGCTTTTGGTCTCAAGTAAACATAAAAGCAAGAAAAACTGATTAAATACTATGGGACCAGAGAAGATGGTGCTTTAAATTAGGTATTTTCAGTCATATTTCTAAAACCAAAGATGAGCTAAAATGGATTAATTGGCATATTATTCTTTTTTCTTGCTTTCTCTCACAGACTAATTGGAAACATGTTTCAAGGTCACTGCTCCAGGCCTTGTCAGACAATGATACCACCAGCCTTTTCATCATAGAGCACGAATCAAAGGTTCCTCTGACGCTAGACCTCTCCACAGATGGTGGAGAAGACAACAAGCATGACACCTGCCAGTCAGAGAAACCTAGCAATAACACAGTTATGAGCCCAAGGCATGAAGAAATCCCTGCAGAAGCAGTTACAAGTGAAGAAGACACCATTTCCACAGAAGTACCACTCTTGAGTGACTATGCCAGCATGGAGTTTAGTCAGAAAGCCCTGATGAGTCTGGCAGTGAGCACACCTGAAAGAACTGCTCATCCTCATCTGAAAATAGAACTAAGCAGCAAGCCAGCACAAACTGTGGTTTTGTGTGCTTCCCAGGACTACCTCAAACAAAGCCAGGTGGTACTTCTGCCATCTGGACCAAATTTCATGGGACAAGCCAACTAAACCTGAAGCATCATCATTATTTTCCTTACCATAAAATGAAATTCCAAATCTTGTTGTACTTCAGTGGAACCACTAGGACCATATGGGACAGTGAGCTTGTGACAATAGTTATCTCCACTAAAGTAAGTTTCCTTGGCAAAATAGATTGATTGTATTATTAGATTAGCTATTTCACGACAGTCATCCAGAGGAAAGTCCCACCACCTTCACACAGGCAAAACCTTAAGGGACTTACATGAAAAATCTTTCAGTAAAGTACCTCTTGCTTGGTATTTTGTTCCAGGGCATTCAGGAGCCATTCAAGGTTTCCACTCTAAGCACAATATCATTGTAGATATCAGAAAAATTCTCTACTCACTAAGACCAGCTTCAGATCTGATTTTCAGATCCAGTAGGTTTCTTCACCAAAAATAAATTGCAGCAAAAGTATCTACCACTTCAAAGATGATCTCCAGTTGATCAAAGCTGGTCACAAAAATTAGTGCAAATCTTTCAAATTAGGAATCAAAAGTTTGCTTATTGATCTATGTAAAACACCATTAGTGTTTTACATTCCAGAACTTTACACCTTTAGTCATTGTAGATAAATAGTGCTGTGTAAGTAAAGATGATAATAAGTTTTATTAACAGTATTGGAGTTGTTACTTGTATTAAATTAAGGCTATTTCCTCCTACAATTACCCACACATTCAGATAAACCCATCCATAATTTGTGATGAGGTGTAGCTGCAGATATGTTTTCACACTGCAATGACAATAACTGTTAGACTTCAGGAGCTGAGCAGATATTTCAAGTACCCATACCTCCAAATATTGCATGGAAGAGGAGCCACTGGAATACAGGGGATAAAAGGGTCTTCCTCAATATGCTTTCTATGCAACTCCATCATGTATCTCCACAATGCAAGGAGTCTGAACCATTTTCAGGCTTACAAGAGTTTCTCAGTCATTAACTCTCCAAGCATTAATGGTCTGCACTTATTGTAGAAGACCCAGTTTATTGTTGTTGTCTCAAGTTTAAGGAGCATTTTACTAAAATTGCTTTGTGCAGAAAGAAATTGATCAACTGTATCATAAGCACCAGAAAATCCATAGATGGACATTTTTAAAATTTTTTTCATTAAAAGCGAAGGATGATTGGCCTTCACACAAATATTTCCACCCATACTAAGCAGTAAGAATTATAGAATAGCCATGCTCACAAAAACTCAGAGAAATTCCATATTCCCACTTCATTGATTCAGTGAGAATCCTTAACAGAAAACCTAGTTTATTAATTTTCCTTATTTATATTCACTCTCTCTTTAACTATATCTCTCTATATCTGTTAAGACTGCCAGGAACAAACCTGTATTTCACCGTGGGTTATGCACTGTATTTTTTCTTAGCACTTAAAATTCATTGTTTTCCCACAAAGCAATGTGCACTTATAGCTGTTAAATCTTGCAATTAAAACAAGGGGTAAGAGAAGCACTGCCTAGAGACTGCACAACTTTGGACAGTCTTTTAAATATCTTTCTTCTTTTCTGAACTTTAATCTGGTGACTTTGCCTGATTTGAATTTAGGAGAATGCAAATGATCCTGCTATTAGTGGAGATATTTTTACTTGTAATTTCAAGTAGTGGTATTGAAATGCTATTACAGACAATGAAGTCCTTATATATAATCTTTATCAAGTAGTCATAATTTGTCCCTTTCCAGAATATAAGAATTACCCATGCTCGTTACTTTCAGCATTTCTTTCATTTCTGATCAAAGAAACTTATTTTCCTGGTGCATACCTTCAATAGCTTTACTCATCCCTGTAAACACCAAATTCTTCTTTTCATACTGTGCACCTAACAAACTAATAGGTATTATTCAGTTATGGATAAAATATGTATAAAGTAAGTAAAACCAAACCAAAGCCTTGCAAGCAGTTCCAGTACATGAAACAGTCTTGATACAGGAAACTCAACAGACAGATTGGGCTTTTAACCTGGTGACTATCAACTCCACTCTACCAGCCATTGTCTGACATCTTGCTACAGAAAATTCATATAGTAGAACAGGAGAGTTGTACTCGAACCACCCATGGATATTAAATAGAAGGTATAGATGTATTCTACTTTCAGTTATAAAGTTCACAATATATGTAATTCTTAATTATCTCATTAGAGCAATATTTGCAAAATGGCCATAAACAGTGCATTTGGGAGGATAAGAGATACATGAAAAATTCTGGTGTGGAGATTAGAAATAAATTCAAAACTTGTCCCATCATGATGTATACTTTGAGAGCAAAGAAAGAACCTTTTATGTGGAGAGAAATAGAAAAGCACATTTACTAAATAGTTTCATGCAGCCAAAAAGGAGGTTTAGTTGGAATAATGTACTTTGTGACATTAGGACATTAGGATTAGGAGACATACCATGCTCAGGTCTTCAGGATAGGGAAATATAGATGTTTGTAGTATATGGTTTTGGTTGGCTCTTCTGTGGAGATTTTTAGTTCAGTTAGAAGGGTCCTACAACAATCATCTAGTTGTACTTCCTGACCTCTTCAGGGAGTTTAAAAAACAGTGACTGCAGAAGCCTTCTTACCCAAATAAACATGTAAGATAGTTTATTCCATGTGCTATAGTACTGTTCAAGTGATTGGTGTAGTGTTCTTAGCATCAATATTCTTAGCTTCAATATATGTTATGTTGAGTGAAATTGCAGATATGAAGGCTCAGGACCACAAAAGACAAGGTATTTTATAATTAAATTTTTGCTGGTTTTTCACTGTCAGCATAGCTCTGGATGATCACTGTCAGCATAAGTGAGAATTAAGAAATGGTGAAAGCTTAGACAACTGTAGACCTGGAAGCACATCATCATTGTGATTTATAGCATGGGATATTATACTGCAAGGTTACAGTACTTTAGCATTCTATATTTACAGAGAAAGGAAAGTAATACTCAGTCTCTAATACAGCACAAAGCTAGGTTAGTACACATGTATTTTTCTGGTATCCAGAGTAGATGTTTTTTCTTGCATGGACATGAGGACTTTTTATGATTTTTAATTTTTCATTATATTTTTAATTTAGTGCTTAAAGTCAGACTACAGTGCAGTAGTTAGCTCCCAAAATTAACACTGTATCAGAGACAAAACAAACAAGGAATCATCCTTGCACAGGAGATTGCAGCAACCACAATATTGTAGAGGTTTATTCTGCATTAGTTAACTAGTGAATAATATCTATCAACTATCTACAAATTCCCCCAGAATCTAAGCCTTTAAGCTTACAGCCTTAACCCTTAGAGCCACTTTTATGGCACAATAGTATCTGCATTTGAGCAGAGCTGTCTGGAAAGCAGAGAACACAGGGGCATCCTGTCAACTCAAGTAGTCTACAGTTATTGCTACAAAAATTGTCAAATAAAGAAGCCCTTTGTGAAAGACCTCTGGTTATACAGCAGATACTCCTGGCTCGGTGTCACAGGCGGTTGGCTTGCCTGTTTCTCTCACCCAATGGCACTGTGTGTCTGCTGCCTGAATGTGGTTAAATGTGTTCTGGTACAATGTTGATGGAATTTCTATGAACCTGGGTAATAAAACTTGTGACAGCTTACACCACTCACTTTTGAGCACTGTTTGTATAAGGACTGCTAAGACAAATCATTCCATGCCCAGCGGTGTTGGGATGGAAATAATCTTATCCTCATACCTATTTCAATTCTATACCAGAAGCGCCAGCTTGATAACAAAACTGAAAACAACCTGCTGTGCTAGAAATGGCCAGTCCCATCACTCATCCTCAGAGATCCCTCCAGTGCTTCACAGAATTACAGGATCACTGAGATTGGAAAAGACCTTTAGGACTGAGTCCAACTGCAAACCTAATACTGCCAAGCCCACCACAAAACCACGTCCTTAAGTGCCTCCTGGGAGGGTGACTTAACCATTCCCTGGGTAGTGTGTGCCAAGGCTAGACAACTCTGCCTGTGAATATATGTTTCCAGATATTCAATCTAAACCTCCCCTGGTGCAACTTGGGGCCATATCCTCTCATCCTGTCACTTGTTACCTGTGAGAATATAGTGACCCTCATCGCACTGCAACATCCTCTCAGGCAGTTGTAGAGAGTGATAAGATCCCTTCCCTGAGCCTCCTTCTCTCCAGGCTAAACATCCCCAGCTCCCTCAGCTACATCTTGTAAGACCTATGCTCTAACTTCCTTCCACAAAGCTTTCCCAAGCAAACAGGTGGGCTTATTACTTCACCAGAATGAACCCATTAAGGAAGTAGTCTGGATTTGTTGAAGTGGCAGACACAGGAAGGACAAAGAAAAGTTCTGAAGAATGATAGGCAAAGCTACAGCCAGCACTGCAAGGAAAACATATTAAATGGGTTTAGGTCCTTACTGGAGACACTGGAGCCTAGGTAAGCTAAAGAGTAGTAAACATGCCATTTTACCTGAAAAGTTATAGGCTGCAGCCAGTTTTTCATAGATTCATAGTTTTTCATAGATTACTAGCACAGAAGTGGATAACAGAACAATAAATATAACAGAACAATATGCATTCTCTGGCCTTTCCCAAACAGTAATTTGGGGATGGGCCCAGAGAGTGTTGGTGAATGGTGCTGCATGCAGCTGGGAATCAGTCACCAGTGGTGTCCCCCAGGGATCTGTGCTGGGCCCAGTCCTGTTTAATATATTTTCTGATGATCCGAATGAGGGGATTGAGTCTGCCACAGCAAATTAGCAGATGACACCAAGCAGGGTGTGAGAGTTGATCTGCTGGAGGGTAGGAGGGCTCTGCAGAGAGACCTGGACAGGTTGGATAGATGGGCCAAGTCCAACAATTTGAGGGTTAACAAGACCAAGTGCCAGGCCCTGCACTTCAGCCCCAGCAATCCCCTGCAGTGCTGCAGGCTGGGGACAGAGTGGCTGGACAGGGGCCAGGCAGAAAGGGACCTGGGGGTGCTGGTGACAGCAGCTGAACATGAGCCAGGGTGTGCCCAGGTGGCCAAGAAGGCCAATGGCATCCTGGCCTGGATCAGCCATGGTGTGGATGATCCAGCAAAGCCAGGGCTGGGATTGTCCTGGGATTGTCCCCCTGTACTTGGCACTGGTGAGGCCACACCTTGAATCCTGTGTCCAGTTCTGGGCCCCTCAAATTAGAGAGGATGTTGAGATACTCAGACATGTCCAGAGAAGGGCAAGAGGGCTGTGGAAGGGTCTGGAGCACAAGTCCTGTGAGGAGCAGCTGAGGGAGCTGGAGGTGTTTATCCTGGAAAAAAGAGTCTCAAGGGAGACCTCAGTGCTCCCAACAACTGCCTGAAATGAGGGTGCAGTCAGGTGGGGGTTGGTCTCTTTTCCCAGACAACCACTGACAGGACACAGCCTCAAGCTGTGTCAGAGGAGTTTAGGCTAGACACTAGAAAAAATTTCTTCACAGAGTGATTGGGCCATAGAGTCTGCCGAGGGAGGTGGTGGAGTCAACGTCCCTCAAGGTGTTTAAAAAAAGGCACTCAGTGCCATGGTTTATTTCATAAGGTGGTGTTAGGTCATAGGTTGAACTTGCTCTCAAAGGTTTTCTTCAACCTGTTTGATTCTGTGATTCTGTAATTGCTACCGTTAAACTTTGCTGGTAGTGGTTCAAGCCTAGGTACTCAGCAATCAGCAGTCACTGCCTTTCTTCCGAGTTCTAATTAAATAACCATTCTGGCATTCATTTCACATGAGTGGCTACTGGGTACCATCAGAATTAGGATCCATAGGATGCAATAATGCCCTTTTGGCCTAACAGCTGTGGTTGCATGTTTAGTATCTGGTGGTTTAGTGGGTTACACAGTCTTGAAATGAACTTGGCAACTGTGACTTCTGTATATTATTTTCAAGTGCTACCTACTCACTTTTGAAAAGGAAGCCACATGTTCCTGCAACTTTTAATTATCACAGCTGTGTCAAAGAAGCTGTAATTGCCAATGCCCACACAACATAGTAGGCAAAGACAGACTTTTCAACACAACAAGGGTGAGAACCTCATTATTTAAAAAGAAATAGCATTTAGTCACATTGAAGTTCTAACTAGTTGTGCTGGGTCATATGAATGTTCTTCCAATGCTGCAAAGCATTTATTGAAAACTAACATTATTATTAAGGATCCCACTATGAAGAAGAATACAAATGTTTCCACTAATAACTAAAATATTTTGCAAATGTTGAGAAAATCTCTAGCTCCAAAACCAGTTAAATTATCCAGTAGCATGTGATTCTATTCTCTTTGTTTCAATATTATTCAGCCTTCATCAGAAGACCCTCTGGATTTCACAAAAGAAGTAAGAAAAGGAAAGGTGTGGTAGTACACTTGAATTCACCATATACAGGCTGTATCTCCATTGGAATGCTTGAGGAGTCTGCAGTTCCAAAAAGGGTTGTGTGTGTACTCATAAATCCATTATACAATTGCTTTTAAGCCATTTTCTCTAAGAATATTTCTTACTCTAACATTTTTTAAGCATCAGGGTTTCTCCTCTCTGCTTCCATATTTGTCTATTTGCAGCTGCAGAGTTGCAGTGAACTTTTTAAAGTCCTCAATCCACCAAACATTTTACCGACAAATAGTCAACCTGTTTTGCTTGTAATACAGTATGTGACTAATTTTCTGCTCTCCAGACCTGATGAAAAGGTATGCTGATCCTAGGACATAGAAATAACACTGGAGATCCAGTCACAAGCATAAAAGAATATATTTCTTCAACTTCTAAGAACAGTTATGTTTTGGATTTGTTTGTTGTTTGGTTTTTTGAGTGGGTTGTTTAGTTTGGTATTTTTTCAATAATATTGGTTCGTTATTTAAAAGCTTCAAAGAGCAAAAAGCATGGATGCAGAGAACAAGCAATGAAAGACACACTGGTTATATTTCTTCTTACACCCCTCCACTTGCATTGTCTGTCCTTCCAGCAGCCCAATATGTCTTGGAAAGGCAACCAGCTGTGCTGCCCAGGTGGCCCAGTTTTGCACACTGGTATCATGGTACTCTGCCTAATGCCATGTTACTGAATCCAACCTGCAGTTCCCATTCCTTTTCTTTGCTGGCAAAACTCTCATTGCAGTCATAAATGGCACTGCAGCAAGGACTACAGAGTTCTGATTTACTTAACTTTCTCCTTAGATTAAATAAAAGCCCCTTCCTGCTGTCAGGCTTTCTAATTCACTTTCCCTCCTCCAAAAGAAATAGTTCAAACAATATGTTTCAACAATTAATTAAGTTTTAAAGGCAAACCTCCAACATGCATCAGCCTTAGTCCTCGAGTGTTGGTCCAAGGCACCAGGTAATGAACTGGGCATAAAATCAAAGTCAAAACAAACCTCTTCAGATATGACTAAAAAGGCCCAGCCACCTGTATATGGAGTTATCTCCTATTAATGTGCAAGTAGGTACATCACTTTCCAGTGCATTTTGGCAGATTATGACTGCATTAGAGTACAAAGTTAGCAGTGGTAGAGTACTAAAAATAGTGGTGCTTTGCAGTAGGCTTGCTGTAACAAAGGCTGTAGCACACTCAGTGTCTCTAAATATGCAGTATTTCAAACACCACCTGAAATCTTACAGTGATAACTCAGGAAGGGGTGCTCCAGTACTGAATTTTACACTGCAGTGCAGCATTGCCTAATTTCCAGAACATGTTCTTCCTACATCAGCTGTCACACTTGTACTTTCTAAAATTCCAGGACTGATTCTGGCTTAAATATTTTTGTTTCTACACTGCAATCCCCGCAACAATCCTTCAGGGGATTAAAGCTTTCTTGGAGGTTTCTCTCTTGGGTCACACAATTAGGCTGTGTTCTCAGCAATAAAGATAACGCCTTCAAAATAAGGTACTGCTACAGCAAACCCAAGACTGTGATCTGGCAATTTTTGGTAAATGATAGATAGAACCATGTTTAAAAAGGAGGATTTCTGGCTTGATTCAAAGTATTGTGCTGGAAAGGATGTCTTTTTAACAGCAGCACAGTGATCCAAAAGCAAGAACACCATGAGCTTTCTGAAAAGCTTGTGTTAAAGGTTATAAATTCAGAGTAGTAAAGCTAAGTTTCTGTACAAGCACTAAATCAGAATCCTGCCCAAGCATCCATTTAACAGCAGGGCCTCGTTGCAAATTACTTTCATTCCTCTAACATTGCAACTACTATAGTTAATTCTGCATGATTTACATATCTGGTCTTGCAATCTGTCTCTATGATACTTCAGTTCATAGTTCATGGTATACAAGTTCACACCTTCATAATACAAAAGGGAATGTGGAGACTGAACTGTAAAGAGTACTCACCCTATTCCCAAATCCAAAACTCCTCCTCCACCCAAACATTGTCACAGCTTCCAAGTAGCTAAGTTCCAAGCAGCAGCAAGTTTACATGGTATAAATAATCATCATATCCAGAGACGTTAGATCACTAATGTCACGCATTTTATATCTTAAAGGTCTGCCTACAAGTCAGCAGGCTTGGACAGTTACTCCTCACCTTTTTATAACAGGAGAGATCAGGAATGAGGCTTGACTGCTTTTATGTTGCTCTTGAAAACTATGATCTGGAAGGCTGACACAGCTTCTAATAATTCTTGCCTTTATGGTCTTCATAGATCTCCAGTTGTCTCTCTTGATTACTCTCCATTTGCAGTTATAAGCTGCTGTTGGAATAGTTACGGATCTGACAGGAGAAAATTATTTTAAAAAGCAGTAGCATTTATATGTTTTATTATCACCTACTGAATTACAACAGTTCTTACAATTATGAATAATTTTCCAAGGTAAAAATGATCAAAAGGAATCTGATTTACTAGAATGAATTAACTTACCCAACATTGGCTACCATTTTTCATTTAGCCATAAAAGCACCACAAATGCCCATTTCTAACACATTCAATGCAATGCAATGACCCAGGTCTAACACCTTCCTCATCCAGATTCAGCAGTGCACTTCCAGTTAATTAATTCAGTATTGACGCACTTTGAACAGAGTAGAGTACTCCAAGTTCTGATATAAAATTAGCAGAGTGAAGAACAGAGTATTACAGTGACTTACTGTGTGTCCCAATTATCTGAGAAATGGCACTATAAAGCAGCCTCCAGCTCCCCCAGTCTCAAACCGTAATACATAGCTATCATCCATCCATCCTCTTTGGAACCAAACATAATAAAATAAATGTATCACAATTTTGTGGATCTTAGTGAATTAAATTTTCTCCTCACTGATACAAATGAAATTTGGATAATCAATTAAAACAATTGCATTTACTATTACCATGTGTAACTGTCACAATGATATGTAGAGGCTGGCCCTGCTCCTCTGTCATTTCCCTGCTTTCACAGAGAGGAAGAGCATGGTGAAATGCACTTCTCAAGACCACAGACATGGTAAATAAATCACCTGTGGGGATTAACTCAGTGGGAGCTAAGCCAGCCATAAGTCTCATAACAGACATGACTGACCACAAAAATCACAAGATCAGATCACTAGTAGGCAAGTTAGTCTGTTGAGCAGCACATCTCAAACTTTTGCTCCCTAATCATTGCTATTTAAACTCTTACAAATTATACAAAGCAATTGAGAAGCTTAGGCATTGAGAAGTAAATTTGAGTAGGAAATCATCCACGGCAATAAAATGATATGTAGCTAAGTGTCAGAAGCTCTGCTTGAACTCCTGATTCCCACTTTGACATAGTCTTCTATACAGTCACATTTACTAACTTACTGTTTGCAAAAGAAACACTTTCTCTGGTGAAACTTTTGTAGTTCTTGTTCAAAGAAAATTCCTCCTCAGAGATGGGATTCAGAAGGCTCTTCTGTAACTAAACAGTGATGACACATTCAGTTACTTAACCCCTTACCACCTTTCTTGTAACACTCTTGTCAGTATCAGCACAACAGACTTAGTTTCAAAGCACTTGACTCTGGAGCAGATAAAGCCTATTATGAAAAGAAAAAAAAAAAAAAAAAAGGAGAAAAATTATACAGTCATGTGTTGTATCTCATCTAAATTTAGTGGAAGTGAGTTTATGACACCATTAGAACTTTGGGACATGGTTTATTTATGAAAAGAACAACAATGTGCTAGCATTCAACGCTTCCTTACATGTACCATTTTCATAGTTGCTTCATTAATGCAAAAAATATACTCTACCAACATAGTACAAGTTTGGTTACCTATTAATTAAACTTAGAATACCTACATTATTAACAGTAATATCAAACATCAAACTTCGAGAAGGAAAATAGTACTTTTTACTGCTGTGGTGCTTAGGTTCAAGTATACCTGATTCCAGACTATCCAGTGATGGGTGTGATACGTGAGTAACAATTAGACACAGCTCCCGTGTCAGTCGGGAAAATACCAGAAAGGACCCACTGATATGCTACATAAACTGTGAATGTAAATTCCTCTCTTGATCTTTCTGGGCCAAATCATTCATTCCTTTGATTGTTATGTAAATGATGGCTTTTCAAAGTAGCAATTTCTAAATGACCCATGATTTACTCATCAGTGCAGCATCTTTGCACTAAGGAAAGAACAGAGCAACGATTTCTAAGAAAGCCAGTTAACTGGCAGCCTCATTAAGGCTATCAAGAACTGCATGAAAGGGAGATGAAATTATTCTTTTACATTGCTGATAAACCTTTCAGGCCAAAAAAGACATACATAGCCTTTTCAATGGAAAAAGAATGATTCCATTAGCAACTACCATAGAATACACTTCATACCCCAAAAATTTCTGATCTCACATCAAATTTGGCACAAGATGAACATAAAAAATGCAACAAATTTAAAAGAAAAGGTGTAAGCTAAAACTTTCCAGAATAATACAAACAGCAAAAATCTAATTTTTGCTGTCCATGTTCTCCTGTATTAAGCTCAACAATCTTAAAACTGTCTTGTCATGACAAAAAAAAAAAAAATTTGCCCTCTTGGATAGTAAGAGATCACATGTTCAGAAAACAAGCTTAAGTTGGTATAGCTTTTCAACTGTAGTATTTAAACAACAAAGAACTGAAGTGTTAACAGCCGCATCTCCTCAAATTAGAGGGAAAGTATCTGCCTCCATATATTGAGCAGTTTATTAAGCTGTATTACATTGAAGCCAATACAAAAGAAATCCTTGTGCTAACATGCTCATATCTTGCAATAGGACTTACCTACAAATGAGGCAGTCTTGAATTTAAAAGTGTGGTTCTCGTACATTAAAAAAATCCTTTTGTCCAGTGCTTTTAGTTTTCAATATAATTTTAATTACACTTTTTAACATAGAAAAATAAAGCTAAACTACAAGCTGAAAACTTCGGGTTATGTAGTAGCAAACAAAATTAAATTTCAGATTCTCTTTAGGCTCTAGCACTTAATGATATCTACATGTATTAAATTCTCCACACTTGTCTCTGGTGAGAAAACTACATCTCTCTGAACTGTCGACTGATTGACATGATTTTAGCCACTTACAGATTTCAGCATTTATGCCACTAAGTCAAATTTTCACTTTCAAAATTATAATATCAAAGGTGATATTTGATTGCTATAAAATGGAAATTACCAAGTGGCATATGGCCCAGATAATGATTCAGAATTCACATCTTTAAGATTGTTTTACCACTACAATGCTATTATCACACTAACATTTGCAATATTCAAGATTATTTTGTCCAGATTTTTTTCCCTCGAACAATACATGAGCTCTGATCTTCTTTTACTACAAATGTGACACAGAGATGCTTCCGACCTAGAAGCAGACAATATACATATGATTATGGCATTACTGTTTGCAACGGTCATACTCATCAATGAAAAATAACTAACCTAGGACTGGCAACACACATACAATAATTTATAACATACATAGCAGGACTTACTTATTAGCTCATCCTTAGAACAACAAAAAAATCACTTACTTCCCTAAACTAGTAACTATTACAAGATAGCAGTACAAGCTAAGGGCAAAAGACAGAAGCTACTATGTAACAGATCTGAAGCATTTCAACATAATTTCAGGTTATTGCCTTATATGTAACAGGGCCAGTGAACACCAGCATGCAACGCAAAGCATGCTACAGACTATGAATTTAACTTCATTCTAGCAGCATAAATGGCACTGAAGTGTCCACAGCTCATTTCAGAATCCAAGCTGTGCATAGGCTGCTGTCAGCCTGCTAATATAAGGCTAGTTCAGATGTATCTATCTGAAATTGCCATAAAAAAAAATTAGCAGGTGATTACCTAATAGTCAAAACCCACATCACACTCATTTATCAAGTATTCTTCAGGTATTTCTAACCAAGTGTTTTTATAATCCTTAAATCCCCAATTTCAACATATGAAAACTAAGAATTCTTTACATACCATACTACTAATTGGAGTTTGCAAACAAAATTCTATGCCTCACACCTGTGTAAATCCATTGACTTTGAAATCATCTAAGCCACAGCCACCTCTATTTTGAGCTTGACAACCTGTTTGATCCACCAAATTCTCTTCCACCACCTTCTTTTTTCAGAACGCAATCCAGAACCCTCTTGGGAAATAGCTATGGGCACTAATGGATACTTATGCTTATGTGCTTTATGTGATCTTAGCCAAATGGAAACGTATAATTACTCTTCTGAGCAATTTATATTTGCAAGTAAGTGCTGATTCAGATTAAACTACATGTAAAACAATACAGCTATCATGAACCACACTTCCCAAAACCTCTACCCAAGTTAATCCCATTTACAAAGTGCAAAAACAGCAGTTCAGCACACAAGCTTGTTAATGATGGATGATGCAATGGACTTCCCATGGAAGATGGACATGTTCAGTGGATGATACACTCAGTCCTGTAGGAGCAGGCTGGAACTTTATTACTCTGCTATGTTACCAATTTGTGAGCTACCTTCTGCAGAGATAAGCATTTTATAGACTAATAGTTCTCCCGGGGTGGCTTTTTAGGAACACCTGGTAAGATGGACAGATCATAACTACCTCAGAGATCTGCATAGTATTTACAAAAAAAGTCCAGAAGATAAAAAGTATCTTGCAAAGTATTTACAAGAAAATATTACTTGAGGAGGGGAAGAAATCTGTGTTTTGTGGCTGTTTGCATTGGTTGGTTTTTTTTTTCCTTAACAAAAAACCAACCAACAAAACCAACTGAACAAAAACCCTAAAAACCCCAAGACATTCTTTCTAAGGCAACTATAATTAACATACAACATAATAAAGTGCTGCATATAGCCTCACACAGGTGATAAGATACTTAGTAAGTTAAGGCTGCCATCCATAACTATTAACTTCCAAAGGCACATTTCTCAGCTAAGCGTATACAATCCTTTACATATTTTATAACTGATACAACATCATACAATTATGCTATTTCAGGAAAACAAAACTCAAGAAACCAAACTAATACCAGCTAAAACATGATACACTGAAAGAATTCTAGTTCTTCCCAACAGAGAAATTTAGCTTTTCAAAGAAAACATATATAATATGTATATGTTTTCACTAATATCCACATTTAAAATGAAAGAAGCTGTATGAGTAAATCCAGATAGTCTAAAAATATTTCTTTAATAAGTATGTACCAGCAGAAACATCCCTCTAAAATACTTACTTTA
This sequence comes from Haemorhous mexicanus, assembly GCF_027477595.1. Classification (NCBI taxonomy): domain Eukaryota; kingdom Metazoa; phylum Chordata; class Aves; order Passeriformes; family Fringillidae; genus Haemorhous; species Haemorhous mexicanus. The sequence goes on from NC_082381.1 coordinate 68,464,645, forward strand.
TTAGTGAAATGGTACCAAAGATAACAAGTATACAAACAATCTCTTTGCGCTATGCTACTTACACATCATAAATAAGACAGCTGTTGTTGCAAGACACAATCTTTCACAGTCTTCCTGTAAGCATACAATTTTTTATTCTTTTATCAGAATTAGCTGTTTACCAGCCAACAGCATGTGGCTTAAACATCACAAAAATGGCTGTTCTATACTTTACATGGTAAAGCATTTTCTGTTGTCTTAAATGTACACAGTGGCAAGAACATTAAATCTTATAGAAAATGAGTGATTAAGCAGCTTCACAATCAAATTGGATTCCATTACCTAAGGAGCTGGGCAAAGTTTTCATTCCCATAATACGCTTCCCTTCCACTGAAAAAACTATGCAGAGGAAAAGTAAAACAAGTAGAAAGCAAATAGCCAATACACTTAGCTTTTTATTTTAACTGAAAGAAATAACACTTCCCATGAGGTAAGGCAATTAATAATTTGATTGCATTAAGTTGTAGTAAAAATAATCTATGCAATTTTCACTATAATTATGTCTTAAAAGCGTAACTTATCAGAAATCTCATATAACCGATTAAATTACTTCAAAGAACAAAAGCTATGTCTTGCCAAGACAAAACCACTTGTTTTGTGATTCTCTTCTTGCATGCCTTTTCCACAAAAAATGATAAAAGAATTTCTACTATGTAAGCCCTGTGTAAATTAGAACCTTCTTCCTCAAATTATTTATCCCCCATTTCTTTGCATGCCATTCCTTTTACATTGCCCAACAGGTATCAGAGAAAATAACAGAGAGGTAACAATTAAGGCCATCCAAATGTATATTATATGTCTTAAGAGCTTTCTTTGATGCAGGTGATCAGAGCACACTTTGTATTCAGCTACTACTTTTGTACAGTGGTGGTCCCCAAATTACATCTTCTCTTATTTATAAATCTCTTCTAAGAATAAAAAATAAAAGTAAAATGGAGCTTCACTATTTTAACAAGTGAATCAAACAACCATTCTGGCAAGTCACTTGCATTTTTGTCTACAGTATGGTGGTGGCAAAGTAGCAAGAGAGATCATATAAGATTTAGCTAAAAATGTGTAACAGCACATATACATTTCTAGAAAATACCACATTTTAAGAAGGCACTAAAGCTTCTGCTTGTGCTCCCATATTGTTTTAACAAAAAGGAAAACTTTATTTTCTTAATGGCACCTGTACTATTTTCAGCTGAACAGACATACTGCAGTACATTGCAAAACAAAGCTGTAAGTTCTGGTATCATCACATAGATGTGCTCACTTCTCTACGGACAAAGAAAACAACAAAACAAAACAGCCCCAAAATAACCCTGTAAGCTAACCTAATGTCTATAACATGGCAATGTTCTTTCTAGGAACAGAAAAAGCTCATGCATTGTTCAAATACCTTAAAAGAAATATTAATTTCAGGGATATTAGTAAGAAATTATTTTAAATAATAAACCCTAAGAATCTCAAGCAGTGAGCAAATGAAAAACATACTAATCTGAGTATTTAACATAAGAACAGTAAAACCATGTTTATGCTTAAACCCCCTTTCCCTACAGTTGTCATTTACAAGGAAAGGAAGTATGTATATTTATGCACCATTTTCAAGCACATCAAACAGCACACATTAAAGTTTTTGTGGATTTTTTTAACCTACAGGGCAAAACAATACAAAAATCATCAACAAGCAGTATTTTAAACAACCTTCAATGCATATCTTCAGCTTTTTTGGGGAAGTACAGGTTTACATCTTTCAGTTTCTAGTTATTTGTAACAGCTTATAGCAAAACTTAACATAAATCATTTTACAAGTACAGCCATCATGGAAATGCATGGATTTTTCAGAGATGAATAGTTCTGATGGCATCTGCCTTTTCACGGTATTAACTACGGGTCTGTGCTTTCTTGCTTTACAGCAAGAAGACCACAAAGCTATCACATGAACTGGAGGAGCTACGAGTACTATCAACACGTTCAGGTTGATTGCTTTGACATTTTCTTTCTCATTCTGGGAAATAAAATGCTTTGGATTTCATTCCTTAGTTGAATTAGAAGTCCATTCTTTGTTTTAAACCTCTTCCATTTTAATTGAGAGATTTTCCTCGTTTGGTTGACAATTCCCGTTCTGTTGTAGCTTGACTTCATCTGTCCTTTGTGTATCTCTATTGTCTACTTCTTTGTCAGTTTCTGAATTCTGATCTTCTTTATTGTTATCTTTGTCCTACCAAAGATAAAATTGACAACAAAATAATATTCTTAGCATTATAGGCTATGACTTCCAACCAACTCTCATTAGTTTTATTGTTTCAATTTTTACGTGTGTATCTTGTGTCTGCAAATTTTAAAATAGAGGTGTGAGCTTCTTTGCCTCCCCCCTTTTTTTTTAAAATACACTTTCTTTTCAGATGGCTGAAGTTTGGCACTTGTAACAACCCGTCACCCAAGAAATTATGTCAGAATGATCTGTCTTTATTAACTAAAATAAACTCATATATAAGGTTATAGAACAAGCAGCAACATGGAACGTATGACAAGCAGCTCCAGAAATTAAGATTTCACTAACATTTTTTAAATAGAACAGGAATAAATTTTTTCTTTCTCATTTCTTTGTCAGGTATCTGATGCATTTTTAGAGTTCTTGGGTAAGATACTTTCTCAAGCATTTGAACAGTCACCTAAACCAGCTGTTTTGTAACAGCTGAGTAATTCTGAGCACAACTAACTACTCTTTAAAGGCGTGCTGCTATTCAAATTCTAAGAGTAAAAAATTTGAAGATATTTCTTTTCTTAATTGCAGTACTTTCTGTTTTGCAGGGGAAAATCCTATACCACTCTTTCACAACTCTTCTACTTTACTCCTACAGAATCCCATGTACCAATTCAATGAGAGTTTGAACAGTATAGTGAGAGTTTATTTTAAAAGTAATTTTTTCAGTTTCACAGTCAAGGTACCCCTGAATACTGCTTGTTAGGCAACAGTCTGCCTGCTCCTAAAAGTAGGAAGCTAGGCAAGTCCTAACATAGGGCACCCAACGTAAAAGAGAAACAAGGTGTTTCTGTAACCTAAGCAGACAAACTCCTACAGGTCAAATGAAGATCAGATATGTAGGCTTAAACTGGCCTAGTAACCCCAGCTAGCAAATACTGAACTTAAGCAGCACTAATTTGGTAAGGAACAGAAGAAATAGAAGAGAGGAGTAAAACAAAGAAAAAGCAGAGAGAGAATTTCAGTAATGGCTTCACTACCACTTCATTCTGCTGATCACTTGGTCACACAAACTTACCTTCAAAGTAGTGGTGCTTTTGTCAGATTTCTCCTTTCCCTCTTTTTCTTTACTACTTTTTTTCTTGGAAGTGGAGCGTTCTCTTTCTCTTCTTTCATTATTTGTATCTCTTTCTCTTTTTTTTTCTTTCTTGTTTCTGTTTTATAAATTTTTTATTCAAATTAAAATTTGATCCAATTACAACAAACTTCATACCATTTGACTGCAAACTAAACACCAAGCATGGACTTTCAAAAAACCTCCCAAAATTTAACCAAAAATCCCTTTGCAAAGACAATGGCATTTTTCTGGCTGAAGAGAGCAAAACAGTTCATATGACCACCACACACTGTATTTGCAAAAAAAAAAAAAAAAAAATTATTCTGTATCAGATGAAGGGATTTCCTTGATTTGAAGAAATTTGCAATGCTGATTGATTTGAAACTATGCCATTGAAAGAACACCAGAGCTCAAACCGGTTTAAGTTTTGAGTTAGTTTTAAATTAAAATTGAATCATACTAACCAACTGAAATAATCTGAAATAATTTTTTAGTGCAAAGGCCGTAAAACAGCGAAATTACTATAAATTCTTCCTTCTTTACTAATCATTACCTTCTGTATTTACATCAAACTGACCTTCTTGGAGAGGGAGTTCGTGAAGACTTTCTTTTTGCTGTTTTTGATGTTTTAGGAGATTTGGAGGGACTTCTGCTCTTCCTTTTACGCCTTTCTCTATGGGACCAAGAAATTCAGTATCATCAAACCCCAAAAATAATAAACTCAAAGGAGATAGAAAGCTCTTACAATGATCTAAACATAGCCAATGAAAGTAAAAGTCCATATTATCAACAAAATACGAACTGTACAAACTAAAAAAAAAAAAATCTGTATGTTTCAGTTTAGTGGTAAAGGCAAGGTCAATGTAGGAAAAAAAAGATGTGCCCTTTCAAAATATTTTTTAAATCCTTATATGCTTGATAACAATGAAAACACACTCAATTCAGTAATATTGTATCAGTTAAGAGTTTCTTCAGTCAGGAAAGTAACTCAATTGAATGAGAGCCATTAAGACAAAAGGTGTAACTTGAGTAACATGAATTTCAAATTAACATTACAACCTGAAGATCACTGCAACTTCAGTTTAACCTGACTGAAATTTAATTCCTAAATGTATGAGCTAGAATTGGTTGGTTTACAAGAAAATAGTATAAAATTAAGCCCAAGCTGCTGTCAAAGTCAGAATAAAAAAAAATCTATTGTTTCTCTAGTGCTCTTTGCTTAGCAAACAGAATGTCATCATTCTGTAACACATGGAAGAGCCTGAAGTGTTTTACGAAGTAACTGTTATACATAGCTAAATGGGGTTTCTGAAGTTGCTATTATGGAGTCTGATCTTGAATACAACAAAACATGAAATAACTGGTCATTTATACTGAGGGACATGTTAAATTAAAGCAAAAACTGAGTCAGTACAGCTTCATTTAACATAAATGCAGAAGCCATCTGTCAAATAACACTACTTTTTTCCTGTCAACTCTTTGTAAAGCAGGATAAGCAGATTGGAAGAACAACTGAAGAAAAAGAGTGAAGTTTAAAACTTCTAGATACAGCACAAAAGCTACATTTATTTTTACACAAAACAGCATTTGCAATTTGTGAATATTTAAATCATCAATATTTAGAAAAGCGAAGAAATCAACACTTATTAGACAAGTAACAAAAGGACAGTTAAATTACAGTCAGTATCACTATATGAATTGGTACTCTGACCTATCAGAGTACCAATCCATACAGGAATACTCCACATACCATCTACTGTGACTGTCCTGATTTCGGCCAGGATAGTGTTCTTTCTAGTAACTGGAACAGTGCTGTGTTTTGGATTCAGTATGAGAATGATGCTGATAATACACTGATGTTTTAGTTGTTACTTATCCTAAAATAAAGGACATTTGTTTCCCATGCAGGTACGTAAGACACTGCAAGGGAGTACGGCCGGGAGAGCTGACCCAACTGGCCAAAAGTCAGTGAGGGGTGAGAGACTGTGTAGTGCATCACTTGCTTCTCTTCGGCTTTATCCCTCTCTGGCCTTTCCCTTACAATTATTACTATAATTGTTTTATTTTGTTTCAATTACTAATGTGTTCTTTCCTCAACTCTCAAAACAGAGCCTGGCAGAGCATGATGAGGTTGAACAAGGAAGGGATTGGTGAGGAAACAAAAGAAGTTCAAAAAGAACTGTCATGGTTTAACCCCAGATGACAACTAAATCCTGAGTGGCATTTGCTCATTCTCTGCCTTCTACCCCCTTTGCCCATCAAACTCCATCGCCCCAACCAACCAGGGGATGAGAATAAGCAGGAAAAACGGAAAACTCCAGCACTGTACCAGCTGCTAGTAAGAAATTTAACTCTCTTTCAATCAAAACCAATACAGTGACCTCCTGAAGCTACACAGGACAAGATTTCAAAAGTATTTTGTTCAGCAAGCTTTTAATTTATCTTTAATAAACTAAAAATATAAAATAACCTCAAATTTGTGTAGTAAATACCAGTCACTAATCAGCTGTTAACATGCATTTTGAACATCTCCACATTGATCATCACCTTTATTTAATTGAGGATACTGGAAACTGATTTTTCTCTCTCAGTGCTGTCACTTCAGCTACCCTGAATACATTCTCACTTTATTTTACTTTCCAGCATATGTACCTGCAAATCAAGTACTTCAGCAATTGTGTTAAAACTAGAAACTGCTTATTCACTAAATTTTATTTTCAGTTTCTGCTTTTCTTATTTAAAGTTGAAGAATCATAACCACGTCTCACTGCATCTGCTACCATCTCCATTACATTTGTATACAAAAAGATTTTTGTGCACCCATTTCATTAATGTCTTACAAAATACTAACAGCAAAATTTAAGAAAAACAAGTTCTGAATACTTTGATAGTGATCTCATGTCTCTGAATTATACATGGAAATAACATTCTGCATGTCATCTGATGCTACTGGCTCTGCAAGCCTGTAAGATAGTTCCTTTTCCAACTGATTTCACTTCCCCTGGTTTGTTTCTTTTTTTCAGCCAGCAATCACAAATAACCATCTTATTTCCCGTACCTGCGAGCAAAGCAAGTCAGCAAAGCAAGGTCAGCTGCCATCTAGTTCTTAGAAGGTTCTGTATGTCCTATTTCACCTTCACCTCTTCTCCAAAAAGATGACTATTTGCCCAATATTTTACGTTTACACTTATTTTCACATTTTACATGATCAGCAGTCAACTGCTGTACTGAAATACCTATCTGTTGAATGATCTTCACTGAAAAGGTCTGCAACCATTTCAACTATGCAATGTCCATCACCAAAGAAAGACCCCTAATCTAACCCAACCTACTGAGAATTGCTTTTCAGAGAGCAATGACATTACTGAGGTTGGAAGAACCCTCTGAAGATCACTTAGTCCAAACTATCCCTTCCCCACCTTACAAGAGGTCAATCAGAGTATATTATTCAGGGCCATATCCAGTCAGATTTTTGGCTGGAACAGACAATCCTTTGAGGTAACTGGTTACAGTCTGCCAAGCAAAACCATAATTTCAACACTAGGAAAAAAAACCCTTTATTTCCCATAGCTCAAAATGTGCCTGTCACCTCTTAATTGTCACAGGCCTCCGCTGGCTGTCTTCTTCATGCTCTTATCAGATATTCATACATATTGGTAATATGCTCCTCAGCTTTCTCTTTTCCAGGCTAAACAATCCCAGACTCCTCAGTATTCCCTTGTATGAAGGAAGCTCCAAGTCCTTTATCAGTTTCACGGCCCTTCACTGGACTCACTCCACTACATCTGCATGTCTATTGTAATGGGAAGCCCAGAACAGGATTCTAGATGTGTCCGCACTAGAAGAGGGAAAGAATTACCTCTCTTGACCTACTCACAACATTGGTGGCTTCCTTGGCTAGAAGGACCTGGCAGTCAGCAAGTCCCCATGCTATATTGGTGCAATGGCATTATTCCTGCCCAGGTGTACGACTTGTCCTTTCTCTTTGCCCAAGTCCATGTGATGACTATTAGTCCATTTCTCCCATCTGCTAGGGTTTCTCTAATGGCACATCAGCCTCCCCCCACAGCTGGTTCTCTGTTGTTTGCAAAGCTACAGAGGATACACTGTCCCACTGTCTAAGCCCCTGAAAACATTTCACCAGTACTGGCCTCTTCACTGACGATCTAAGGATAGTTGTATCTGAAAAAAAATTGTAAATACATAATAAAAAGTGTCCAGCTTCAAAAGAACACTACTCTTGTTTATAATATCTGTATTATATCAAAGTACAGTTTTGTACTTTGATTTCACTAGAAGAAATGCACTGATTTTCACAAGAATTCCTTGCTCAAGTATATGACAATGGAGCCTTCCCACAGTGCTTTCTTAACTAGTAAAATCCCTAAGGGGGAGCAAAATTATTGCAATATAGAATATGAGTTTTTGTTAACACCCATCTAATTACACCGGCTATTTGGCACTAGAAGCCTGGGTTTCCACCAAGGCTCCCACATTTCAAAATCCGTATCAATAACATACATATTGTGAAACCCTTCCATATTTTTATGCATTTATCCAATTCAAAACTCTAAGGCCTATGGACTGAAAAAAAATGGTTTCAAAGCTGAGAGAAGTATCTCTATGTGAGTCTTCCACTCATTTAAACAGGAAGCTGCATATGCTTAATGAAGAAACAACATTTTGCCCATAAACCTCATAACACAAGCACAATATTCAGAAACCATTACACCCTTTTCTTGCTTTCTATGAACCCTGAACTGATGAATTTGGAGGACTAGAGGAGTTCTGCTTTTGTCTAGTAAAACGATTACAATAGGTAGAACTTGTCCAATTTGTTCAGCATTTCATTATCTCAAGGTTACAGATATAATTTGGTTTTTAAATTTGATTCAATACTACTGAACTCCCTAATTCCTGGTTTAACAGTAAGGACCTTAGCCACCAATGCTTCTAAACTCAACTTAGCTGCAATGCTTTTAGAATATGCATGAGCTTGCTTACAGAAATTGTTTATAATCTCACAGCCTCTTTCTGCTGCAACAAATTTATCCTGGATCCAATTTATCGAAGACTTCCCGCGAGTTAAGCTCCCCTCAGAGCCAAAACTAACGGCCACATTAACTTTGTTTTCCTGCTTACTGTCAGCGGAGTAAAGGAATGTTACTTTTAACTTCCACATGGCCATAAGATAAACAATGTATCTGTCCCTTCCAATTAAGATACATTCACCTCTTGAAAGGCTAGCCAAGCCAACTTACACACTTGCTTCCTGCAGTTCATCCATCCAGCCAAAGAGAGGCAAGAATTAGAAAACTGTTTGCAAGATCAACTGACCAAAATGCTGCAGTATATAAGTAATGAAAGAACTATGTAACAGTGACTCAAACTTTCATCAGGGCAAAGATAATGCGTGTCATGTTGGTCAGAACTTTTGGCTGTCTAAAACATAAAAGAATCATCACATTACTGTCCTTCAAGCTTTATACAATATGGTTATGTGAAAGTCAAGCACCAGCAGCCCAACAAGAAACTTTGTTATATCAGGCACCATATAGAGCTGTTTATAACAGACGTTACTTTAAAGGAAAATCTACAAAACAGAAATAATACATATTTATTTAGTAAGAGCTATGGTGACATCAATATATAAAAATCAGAATGGTGTCTCACTGATCTGACAAGTAAAAAAAAAAAAAAACAACCCCAAAAAAATCAAGCATGAAAAACTCTAAACAAACCTGCTGGAGCTACGAGATCTTCTTGAAGAGCTATAACTTCTTGGGGGTGTTCTGGATCTCTTATCTTTCTTCTTTTTATCATCTCTCTCTTTTTCTCGCTCCTTCTCCTTATCCCCATCTTTTTCCTTTTCTTTGTCTCTGTCCTTTTCTTTGTCCCCTCCTTTGTCCTTATCTCCCTCCTTGTCCTTAATCTTCTCTCTGTCCTTCTCTCCTTCTTTCTCAGTATCTTCTTTTTCTTTGTTATGATCTACCTCTTCCTTGTCTTTTTCCTTATCTTTATCTTTTTCCTTTTCCTTGTCCCTATCTTTATCCTTGTCCCTGTCTTTGTCTCGAGCTCTCTCTTTATCTTTGCTTCGCTCTTTATCTCTCTCCTTGTCCTTCTCCCTATTTCTCTCTTTATCTCGCTCTCTTTCCCTATCTTTGTCTCGATCCCTATCCTTCTCCTTGTCTCGGTCTCTGTCTTTCTCTTTTTCTTTGGCCTTTTCTTTTTCTTTGATCTTTTCTTTGTCTCTTTTCTTGTCCCTGTGAAAAGCCAAACACAAACCCATTAATTCATCTTTGAACTTTCCAATTAAAATTATAACTAACTTTTTAATATACATCAAGATAAAGTGCACATTTCTGTTGAAAAATAGTAATTCTTCAATATTTTAATTTTTCACCCCTGTTCACAATAAGGGAAAGCTATTTATAGCTAGAAAATAAACAGCTATATACAGCTAGGAAAAATTTGGAAATGAAACTGGAGGAGGGGATGGCAAAACCATTCCAAGTGATGCTACTATGTTTGGAGAGAATGTGTCTGTTCACAGTTATGTAACTATACATACATAAATTTTATATATTTTTTTGGAGTGAGACAAACTCTACGATCTGTAAATCCACTCTTTACTAAAAATGTATCCACATAAAATGGCCTTCAGATTAATCGCTGCCAAGTGAATAATGACAGCCTACTGACAGAAGTCTTCATATTCTACAGTTTTCTCTCACACAGATATCCTTTAACTGCTTGGCAGTCCAACACCACTTAATACATAGAAATAAAAAGATAACATGGACAAAATATCACTGGATTCACTTACAAGGCAAATATAAGATCAAAACTTAAGACAATTCAACCATTTGTAATGTCACTAAGAATTTGAGAACTACTGAAAAATGCTAATACAGTAAAAAGAGAAGAAAGGAAAATAGCTTCTTTGGGACAGAAGTATGATAGATGTTCATAAAAAGAACACTGAGGAAAATTCCATCCGATGTTCAAGTATCAAGTCAAACAAAAACTAATTACTAACAACTTTGGTTGGAAAATTACATTTTAGTATAGGACTATTTGAAAATGCAAGACTCCATCTTTTCCCTCTAGTACAGAGACACATAATGAAAGAACAATTGTTCAGAGAGAGAAACAGGAGAAAGAGGTAGAGGAAAAATTGATTAGCAGGGCTTATTGTGTCAAGAAGAACCAGACTGACAGAAGTCACCTGATATTGGTATGTATTCTAGATTTTTATAGATTCTAAAAGAGACTCCTTCACAGATGAAAGGTCCTAAGCACTCAAACTTTCCTCAAACTGAAGTGCTGTTTGGCTGTATCTCATTCTCAACTGCAAATAAACAGCAGATTGTTGTATGCTCTACAGACTGACTACTTTGATTCTCATCGGGTTCTGTCAAGTACTTCATTAGGAGTCTCAGAGATGGAATGTAACGTGATAAAGATGAAACGGCACACAGTCCCCACAATACCAGCCTTACAGCCTCCCAAGAAATATCTTCTAGTTAATCTATCAGAGATTTCACTGGACTTTCCCTTTCCAGTGAGCAGATGTCTCAAGAAGCTCCAGAAAGCAGAAACAGAGAATCAAAAGGAACCACCAATAAAACCCATCCAGCTATGCAGTCTAGTTTTAGGTCCACAGATCTGCAGCTCTCTTTCCCACAAAAATTACCTCACAGAACAAGAGGCAGCTGCATAATCTAAGTACAAATCTCCCTTTAAATAAATCAGGGGAATTACAGAAATGAAACCAAGAACACACCAAGACTTCTATTCATGAAGCTATTTTCACAGGCACTTTTGGTTTGAGCTTATTCACTACTTCATCCCTAAAATATTATGCTGTGATCTTGTTAAAATGTCACAGTCTAATAATTAGATGATCAGACATAAAAACTAATAAACTAGATAAAATACACACAATAATACATCCTGAAACATATATATGCTATACAACCAACACATGCATTTGTTCCTGCTGCTATACGAGAAAAGTCAAAGATGAAAATAAAAGATTATACACAAGAACTTTATACACACTCTCACAATACAGGATCAAAGTCAGTCTGAATTCAACCTTCTCAATGGATACATATCAAACAAGTACTATCCATTTCTAGTGGGTTCACAAGCTATACAGGATATTCCTTAACTATTGGTTGTAGTCTGACAAAATTACTCTCTTCAGTCAGCTTCTATGTTAGTACCAATGTAGATGAGACTATCAAAGCTCAAGTGTCTCAGCATGATGACTTAACCCCTGGAGGCACCCTACAGACTACAAGAAAGATAGTTAACTATCCTAGCTGAGACCACTATACTCAGTATTAAAATTTATTTTCTGTCTTTTTGTCCCACAGATGAGACTCCACTCTTTATGGTAATCTAAAAAGTTGGGTTTTTTTTTTTTTTTCAAGAACTGTATTCTGTGCTAAGAGTACCATGTTGTGGAACAGAACTCACCGAGAACGAGAGCGACTTCTTGATTTCCGTCTTTCCGTAGATCTAGACCGTTTTTTCAGAGGACTTCGGGATCTGCGTCTGTCCTTGTGTCTTGAGAGAGATCTGTTGCCAGATCTACTTCTAAATGAAGAATACCAGAAGAATATTATTTTAATATGGAATATTTTAATATGGAAAAATTAATTAAACCAACTAAACGACAGTACACATGTGTTGTGGCACCACAATTATCTGACACCTTCATTAATGGCACCTTCATAACATAGTGTCTGCAAATGTTTTTGCAAACATGGATACTTTATGCTTCACCATATGTAACATGCTCTACTTTCAAACCATTTAAGTTATACAAGTGTTTCATAATAATCTCCATAAATCCCGAAAACAGAAGTTACTATAATTTACAACAGTTGTCTTGACAAAATGACACTGCATAAAATCTGATTGGCAATTTCTAGCAGACTGTAATAATAATAGGTTACACTTCATTTCCTTTCCAGGCCCACGCACTTATTGAAATCTTAGTCATCAAAGAAAGAGGACTTTAGCTGCAACAAATCTTTTTGCTCTGTTCTCCATCTTTATAATTTAAATTCATAAAGTCAAGTTACCTTTCCAGATAAAAGGATCTGTCAGCATGGACTTCAGTTGTAATTAAAGTGCAGATACTCTGATTTTTAAAAAAAGTCTTATCCAGATTTGATGAACAGCACTTGAAATTTTTTTTCCAAAATACTCCCTAATTTCTGGAAGACCCTTTTCCCCAGGGAAACAAAAATAAAAAGCTGCATTTGCACGTTAAGTTTCACAAAACCACATCATTGGATACTTTGCCTCACAAGGCACCACGAAGTTTAACTTACCATAGAGAGAAATCACATATATTACAGAACAAAACCTGAAGAACTGTGAGGTACAAAACGTAACAACTGCACCTACCTTTCACATCTCAAGGCACACAGTTGAATGATGCCTCAGCATTTTAGCTGTTATATTTTTCATACATTTGTAATCCTGCAATTTCTTAGTGTATAACTCTATATAGAATGTTAGCTACGGCTCTCCCATTTTGATCAGGCAAAACAATTCCTCTCCAGGCCTGACAATCAAGGACACCTTACTTTCTCAGGCCCCGAGAAATGTAAACAAAAGTGAGTTAGGGGGAGAGCAAACTTGGGATAAATTACTTCATTACTTGAAGCTGTAATTAAAAGATTAATCCCCAATATGCAAATGAACCAAACTTACAAAAGTGTGAAAACCTGTGACCTGCTTTGGGTCCACTTTGGGTGTAGCCCCCGGGGGGGGCTTCGTCTGCCCTAAATGTATGTGGAGGCCCTTCAATAAATATAACTGCTTTTTATTCCCTTAAGTTTGTCTGACCTCTGTATGGCATTAGTAAGACATACCAAGAATAGGGGAAGCCATTTTTTAGCTACAGCTTTGTTCTCTTTATCAGCAGAGAAATACAAATCAACTGCAAGTGCAATTTATTGCAACTGAATCAAAGCACAACTTTCAACAAATTTTATGTCACAGAGATGAAAATGATGTTATATAAAACAGTATAACAGGGAAGCAGCAAGGATAAATTATTTTTATGGATGAAGCTGCCTCAACAGATCAAACTGGCTTTTTTCAGCATGTTCTCAAAACTGGCAGTAGCAATATTAAACAATTTAACAAAACGTAGTAAAATATAATAATTATAATTTGTTTAAGGAATAGGTTTTCCACATTTAAAGAAAGAAAAGCTTATCTTCTAAAATTCCACTTGGCTTCTGCCAATACAAGAGAATACTGAAATTACTGATTGTTGAACAAATCCAGTTTGTTTTTCAGTTATGCCTTGAGTTAGGGACATAGCAGCGAAGCAAGCAATAGGGAAGTGACCAAAGTGTCCTTCTTGCATTAAAAAGGCATCTGACATTTTGAAGTCACTAGAAAACACATGCTGTGGTTTCCTGCTGTTGCAAAACTGAAGCCTGCACTTGTATCACATTTATTTGATAGTATAATTGATGATAATTCCCTCTCACCAGATTTTCTGTATTTAAAAGTATCCTAGTAGCCTTGTTTGAAGACATGAATGAAAGGATGCCTCAGAGCTGTTGCTGCAGTATGGACAACACCCACCTTTTAAAAGTGTGAGCAATCAAATACAATCCAAATTTCGATTTTTTTTTTTTTTTTTTAATCCTCAACATAGCTAAGTATCTTTAGAGAGATTTACCTAGGTTCTCAGAATATATTCCTGACATTGAAAGAATCTGGACCATTTTGGGAAGCCTTTATAATTCTCCAGAACAAGCCTGTTTCATTTACAGAAAAAAATCTTAATCTTCAAGAATGATCTAATAATTTTCTGTTTCAGAACTGAATAAATTTAGCATAGCAAACAAAACCTGAAAAATGAGAAATTGCTCCTGAAGCCTTTTCCATATGCTTTTTTAAAACATTTACAGGACAAAATTAACTCAATGCTTAGAAGTTAAGGACAAAAACCAGCCAAAAAAACAGCCTGCTCAAGTGTTACCAGTAAGTTATATGCTTCATCCACAAAATGCAGGTTTCTCTTTAAAATACAGGTCACAAAATGTCATTTGGCTACACAGCCTAATGTACAAAAACATAAAATGTACAAAACCCCACAGAACATATTACTTTACATGACACAGGAAGTGTCTTATAGAATGTTTAAACTGAAAGTAACTCAATAAATATTCAGGGTTTAGAGGAAAAGAGGATCTATTCAGAGACAAAGTTTCTGGTTATGCTGATCTTCTGGGTGCAAGTTAGTAATCTCTACAGCAATACTTGTCTAGAACTAAAAAATATCAGTAACCAGCACCTTGCAAAAAATCCAAATATGATCTTGGTCTGAAACAAAAAACATACCCACCTGTGTTTTGAGTGTGATCTTTTCCTTCTAGATCGGGATTTTGAGCTAGACCTGGATTCTGAACGAGAATGGGAACGAGATCGACCGCCTTTTCTTTCACTGCTCTTTCCAGACTCTGAGAGGAAAAAACCACTTTGCAGTGTAAGCTCAGAACATTTAAAGATCCCAGTTAACAATCTGGCACAAGTGGAATGTACCACATATATTGCAAGGGGCCTACTCTCTGCACATCTTCCTTCTTTGCAAATATCCTTCAGAAACATCCAAGAAAGTCATTGCATATACTCGTTGAGTGCAGCCATCCTGCAGCAGTACACATAAACCAGATAATTATAAACAGCTAGCTCTACTATGAATGGGATTTATGTTGCTGCCACAATGCACAAGATAATAACACTTCCTCCTTTTGCTCCATTTATTTAATATAATTACCTTCTTATTTTTTTTAGTAACTTGAGAATAACAGAGTAAATTTAGAGGGCATAATTTTGAAAACAAGCATAAAATATAAGTATTACTGTCTGTATTTTAAGATATTTCAAACACCGTACAAATACTGAAGTTTTATTTCTCACTGTTTCGTAGGAGGAAAGGAAGAACAGAACAGGCTGAAAAGTCTGACTGAAGGCCAGAAAGTCCATAGAAACCTAAACAGTGAGCTCACCACAGTTCAGAGTCTAACTGTTATTCTGTTGCTTAACAGTGATAAAGTGCTATTTTCTTTCTAAACAAAAAACTCAACAGAAAATAACTCCCCCCAAAAAACCCTCAAGACTCCACACTATCTAACTAACACAAGACAACATCTGGGTTTGTTAATAAGAAGAATGGCAAAAAGTTGCTGACGAAAAGAAGCAGAAAGTTTAGAAAGTTGAAATTTTTTTTATGCTGTGAAATCAGTTTAAGCCAGCATAAATCACCACTGGAATGTCTGTCTAACCTCTCAACACAACACCATCTTCCTCCCTAAGTTGGCATCTCAGTGTTAACAGGGAAACAATCTGGATGAAAAGAAGTCCTGTACAATACGTTAATATTTATCCCAGATTTATTCTCTGATCCCATTTGCTTTAAGGATGCATACAGACCTTAAGCATGAAAAAGAAACCAAATTCACTTGCTGCTTATATATAAGAAAAGCATAATATTACTGCTTTCAGAACCATGCTAGCTCATGCTCATCGTAAAACTATGGCACTAATGGGTGCTAAAAGACAACAAAAAAATAGAAAGAATATTCTTTTAAACATTATCAAGTGCTCTTAACTTAAAAAGTGCTATGATTAAGTATGGATTTAGTACTAAATTTGCATGTTTGAAAACATTCAGTGAACATGTATCTGAAAACAAAAGATGCTGAAATAAAAAGCTTCATTCCACTGCTTAGACGCATGAACAGAATTTCAATTATTTTGTTTTTTTCCCCAACATGTACTGACTGAATACCTCTGGATACTCTTCTCTTGTGTCTGAAAATGCTCTTGAAATGTGTACCAAGGTAAACACAGAATATGCCTGTTCAGTAATTATTAATTAACACAATATACCTACCTGGCTCAATAGCAGCAGATATAAAAGACTGGGCTTCCCTTACTCTCTTCATCACTTCTTCAAGCTCCTTGGCAGCAGCTTGTGGTGTCATTTCAGGAGGCTTCACTATTGCATTATTGGAGTGATTTATCCTAAATTAAAGAAAAATAAAAACCTTTCATTCTTTAATATTTGAACAGGGCAAATGAAAAACAAGTAAAGAAAGCATCTCAAATTTTGTATAAAATTAAAAACTTAAAAGTTTAGCAAAACACCCATCTGTTCCAAGTATCTGAAGTATCTTTTATTACTTTGAAATCTTACCACTTTTAAAGAAAGACAGCACAGTATTCTTATGTTACAGTATTTTTAGAAGTCCAGGAAATTACTTGCCTATTTCAGATCACATCTTCACATTAACACCTACTAACTATATACACATCATACCGAAAACTTAATTAGTACTATGGACTTCAAAGATTTTTTTTCACTATTAAAGCTTACACTACCTGAAGATTAATATAAACTTATTTTACTCAATGCTATATGTATTCTATTCAGAGAAATTTATGTCAAACTGTGAAACTGGAGTTGCTAAAAATGTTTTGGTTTGTTAACAACAGGTCTGCCTACTGAAGAAAATATCAGTTACAGCATTTTGCTACATAAGTCATAAATGTGTGTAAAATGATACAAAGAAATCTCTCATTCAACAGTAATATGGATAATTAATTTCTTACTTCAGTGGCCGGTCTCCAAACATAACTCCATTAAAGGCAAGAGCACGAGGTACAGAATTTTGGTCTGCAAACTCCACAAAAGCAAATCGTGTTGGTTGTGTCTCATCACCTGCCATTCGCACAAATTTGACTTCTCCAACTTGCTTAAAGAATTCAAGCAGCTGATCTGCTGTTGTAGTCTAAAAAGAGTTGAAGAGCTCGGCTAAAGTAAACGATACAATGAAAACCACTATCTAATATATTGGGTCGTATAGGACTCACAGACTTTTGGAATGATATCTCAGCATTATTACAAAGGTGACGTGAATTTGGGAATGCTACATTTTAAAGACTTAAAGATATGTATATTTTCCTCCATTAAGCTAAAGAATATTTTACAATTTTAATAGTACAGTCACAAGCCCTTACTCCTTCACCTAGGTGAAAAGAATAAAAGAAATTTACATGGGACTTTGCACTTTTTAGGCAACTAATCTGAAGTAACTGGTAAGAAATTTCCTTATACCTGTTTCCAAGCTACTAATCGTGACTTTTGATCAAATAAAGCAAAAAAAATCCAAACAATATTAAAGGATTTAGATTTATGTGGCTTTCTTCTAGCTTCCAGTTTGGTTTCTTTTATGACAATCAATAGTACTTTTACACTCGGTAGGCGTTTAAAAAGTCAAAAACTCCAAAATGTAATACATACATTGCTATCAGTCAAAAGCAAATATTTTTCAATTAATCTGATCACCTTTCAAAAAACCAAGCTGCTGATTGAAAGATATTTATGCGAATTTTGCAACTTCCAGTAGGACACATAATTCCATCTTATGGTACCTAAGCAACAACAATGTGATGTGGGGGACCGTTACCATGATCTCATGACTTCTGAGGATTGCTCATCTAACACAAGCAAACTGTACACTTAATCAAGACACAACTAGAAGTAGGTTTCTTTAACTGATCTACACTGGATTCTCTGGTATTCTGACAAAGCCTGGTCTAATCTGACCTTCAAAGTTCAAAACGTGGATAAAAAAATTTAGGGGGGTTTGTTTAAATTCATGTTGTCATCAACTAATGGAAACTCTTTTAACATATAAGATTAGAATTCACAGATAATATTTTCACACCTTCTGTTAGTATTTCCCCAACAAAGAAGCAAAAAAAAAAAAAAAAAAGATACCTGGGAATTCAAGTTTCCAACATAGACTGTTCTCCTGATTTCATCAATTTTGGATGGATCCACATTTCCCATAATTGGTGGTTGTGGTATTTCTCCCAGTGCCGTAATGTTAGGATCCAATGCTGCTGCTGGTATAGCCCCTAAAGTGCCAAGTGAAACACCAAGCTGGAAAATACAAGCATAGAATACACTTTGTAGCCAAGCACTGGTGAAAGATATTCCACTTCTTAATACTTGTTTGCCTGGATGCACTTCTGCAAAACCAGATCTAATGAATACAAGCAATATTTTAGAGGTCACAGCGGAACAGGTTTTTTTTAAAGAAGAAAAATCTACCCAGAAATAAGCTTCCATAGTTAAGATATTCTGTGGGTTATCAGTAAACATCTTACAAAACAGATCTGGCCTGGGATATATATTAATCACAAAACATACAGGCTCTAATGCTTTGAGTCAAATAAATTGAGTAAGACCTTTTCAGACACTGCTAGTATTCTAATTTTTTTTGAAACAAGTATTTGGTCTACATAAGGAATGGTTGAGATCTTTCTCAGGAAGGAAAGAAGGGAACTTCCAGTTCTCAAGATCAAAGGACACGTAAGTGTCTTCTGAACAAATAAATCACCCAAGACAAAATTAATTACAGTTGAAACACAAAGAATATTTTAAGTTCTTCCACTCATACTTAGAAAATGTGAAAAGTATACAGCTCTCATCTTTGGAACTGGAAATGCAAAACTCTCCTGTGAAATGTTATAAAAAGTCACTTAAAAATCACTACAAAATCTGTCCATTGAGTTCCTCGCTTGAATTTTCTCTACCCAAAAAGCAACTGCCTTTTCAAGAAATTAATTTTCTAAGAAGTGTGGGGAATTCTTAGCAAGCCATCAGTACCTTCTTTTATGTAACAAAGGAAAATACTACTCAATTTTAACCTTCAATTTTCCTTCAATAAACCACAGCAACTCACTGATGTCAAGCTCCTCTACTTTTCATAGTGAAAACACTGTTAGACAGTTTAACAGTCAAAAACCTCTACTGCCCCTTTTAACATTCTGAAGAACCAGTGTCAATGTAACTTAGGTTTCAATAAATTTTTTGTCCGTGGTAACTACTACTGGACCAAATTAATGACCCTACAGGGAAGGATGGCAATTAAAAAAGAACAAAAACCAAAACCAGTATTTACCCACTATTTTGGAAAACAGTAATCTGAAAGAAAAACCCTGGGAAGGTAGCACATGGATATCTTCTGATCAATCCTAGGAGAGTCAACAAGAGCCAACACAGCTAAACCCTCACTCCAACATCCTTTGACCAGATAGTCCTCATTCCCTGTCCACAGAAAAGGCTACAGAGAACAGAGGAAACAGGAAATTTTACAGACACTGAACTTCACTTACTGTAGTCAAGGGAGTTGGTGTAGGTATAGGAAGCAACCCTGCACCAGGCATCAGACTTGTCATAGTAGGAGCAGGCGCCAATAGAGACAGGGCTTTGGCTTCATCTGGGATTTTACCTGAAGAAGCAAATGAAAGCATTACACAGAGTTGGAACACTAGCCAGATGTTACTCTTTCTATGATTTTACAATTACCCTTGCATTTTAAAATGTAATAAATAACAATGAATCTATCTACCAGATCCTTACAAAGAAACAAATAACTTAAGTTTTTCCTTTTACCCTGCTCTATTAGGAAAAACAAAAGTGAGCAAAACTTCAAAGACTAGCAATCTCATTAATGGATTATTATTTTAAAAACTGAATAATGTATATAATTATTTAACACTTTGAGCTATGGGTCACCTGTACTGGAAACTTAACGTTCATGAACCAAACGATATCAAGCATGGACGCTTTCCCAGGGCGGTGTTTTCGCGGTGATCGAAAGTTGTTTTACACATGACAACCGTTCGTGTTGGCTGCATCACTAATAGCACACAGAACATCAGATACAGAAAAGAAGAACATTTTTTAAAGTTTAATCCCCAGAAATGGCAAATAACCAAATCAGTAAAAGAAAGAAAACCAAAAAAAGAAAAAAAAAAAAAAAAGAAAAAAGGAAAAAAGAAAAAAAACAAAGTATGTGCTGACTGAAATTTGTGCTTTTCTTTAGTCCTCTGGTGCTACCTACTTAGAATGTGAAAATAAATAAAACATAAAATAATAAACTACTGAACTACTGTGACTGCACAGAATACACACTACAAGTGAAGTTGAAGGTGGAGGAAAGAAGAGTAGAAAAAACTTAAGATTTGTACTCTCATATTCTAGTCACCTCAGTTTACCTGAAACTGGTAAGTTAACTCTAAATTTACTGAGATTGAAGAAAACCATAATTTCAGCTTGATCAGGCTAAGCTAACTCTATTTTGCCAACATAAGTACTTCCTGCTATTTTAACCTGCTTATAGTCTTCCTGTAATGCCAAAAGTAAGTAATAACTAATCTGAATTAAATGTTTGTTTCAATGAATGTTAGCCATGATAAGACTACTAAATAAACCCCCAAAATATCTCCAAAACCATTAAACGTTAAACAATTATGATTACAATTAAATGTACATTTTTAATTTGAAATGGAAAGGGATTAAAACTGGCACAAACATTAAACACCAAACTAAAAAACTTGTGAAGGAAGTTCTAACTACTGGTATTTATGATCTGTTCAAAATTACTGGCATAATTGTATATATGCTAACCGAGTCCTTTGGCATTACCTCATGGATCTTAATAGAAGTAAATGCTCTTATTTCAACATTGTTTAAATAGTCAAGTAATACATAAAAAGTGTGCCAGTGGTCTCCTGCTTTAAAACTGCATGTTTTAACTATAAAACATCTAAATCCAAAATTCGAAGATTAATATTCTTATCGAAAAGGAAAATTCAAGGTAGGTTTTAAAACACCACACAGGTTTAGCGATCTGAGTTTCAACTGACACCACAGAAAACATATAAATTTAAAAAATTAAAAGAAACAAGTGCTGCAAACCTGCTCTACAGATCTGCGGGAAAGTCTGGGTTACAGCTGGATATGACTGAATGACAAAACAAATCTAAAGGAAACTTAATTTATATGTTGCATGGGTGGAACAGAACAGACAAAATACAGTACCCTTTTTTTTTTCATGCTTCCTGTTTACATTTATTTTATTTATGTTAAATTTTGAGACACCTTGCAACTCAACATGTAAGAAACCAGTTGATTTTGCTAACTAAGAGAGAAAAATAGGAAAATTATTAGCACTTAGCAGTTAACTGTGCAATAATGACTTCCAGGACTTTTTTAAAAAACATGCATGAATCTAAGCCACCATCACAATGTTCAGCACTCTTAACAGATCCCACTTTGAAGTCGGGCATGCAGTGAGAGGTGTACCTGATTTGCCTGACTGCTCAAAAGTATCAGGTACTTTGCCTACCCCGCCTAGTATGTAGGCCTACTAATAGGCTTTTGCATATACAGTTCCAGCAGATGTGCATGCAAATTAGGCACAGAATTATGTACCAGTTCTTCTGAAAATCGAAGTATTAAAAAGTATTTTTTCAAATGTGTAATGAACCAGAACTTATCCTGAACACTTGGCATCTTGCAATTAAACAGCTACCCATGCAGGTTTCTATGGATCAAGAGACATGACACAATTAAATCCAATGGCAGAAACGGCTCTGATAGTGGTGTGCCTTCATGCTAACTGAGATCCTTGATCAGTACTGTACATAAGTATATGCCTAATTTAAGTATGCACTTATACAGCCAATTCAATACACACTTAACTAGGTAAACTTGTAAAATGCTTAAGCATTTAGCCCTTTTAAACAGGAGCTCAGTTAGGCACATATAACTAAGACAATGACTCAAGTTCACAAAGTGACTTCAGTAGAAGCCTAAACTTTTAAGTATATGGATCACAGTACTGAAATAACTGAAATAATTAATGTGCTGAAACATTGTTTAAGAAATCCACTGAACATTTCAGGTAAGTTCACCACTATAGCAGCTCGCAGAATGAACAGCATGCATATGTAAATTGTAAAGTTTGCAGCATTATTTCCAGAATACTTTGGTCTTTCAACAATGTTAAGTTCTATTTTAAATACAAAAATCAAGTTGGTCAGTTCCCCACCACAAAGAAAGATTCATTTATTTTGTTCTCAAGAATGAGAAAGGGTCTATTTCTACAGACACAACCCTGAAAATTTGCCTGTATATTCAACAACACTGTCTCTCCAGAATAACTTCTCCAGTTTTTAAGTCCAGGTCAAGTTTTAAAAGAATTCTACAGAAGAGTTGTGGAGGAACAAAAAGAAATCTGCGGTATATTGGGTATCTACCTTCATATTCTTTAAATAGTTTTGAAAAACAAATTAACATGTGAGTCCAAATAACTTCATGAGTTAAAAGCTTTTAAATTTTGTAGTTTCACCTCTGTGATTGTATTTGTAAAGGAAATACAAGCCCACTGAATACATCAAAACATGCGGGTTATGACACAGCAGTTTAGGACAATTTAGTTTAAAAATAATACTTTCATTTTTAGAACATGGTATTTAAAATCTGAGTAAGAATGAGGTGAAGATACTTATTTTCTAATGAGGGAGCAGCCAAAATAATTATGCCATATCTATACCACACCCTTAGACAGATTTCTTAGAAGCTCTTCTGCTTAGTAAACTACAGGTTCTATGATCACCTATTGATTCTTCCCTTTGCAAAAGAATCTGGAAGCAAATTTACATTGTCTCAGCATTGCTTAAAAGCACAGCTGTGATTGCTACTTTTTTGTACCAGTAGTCTAAAGAGCCGTAGACAACCTAGTCTATATTAAAACCCATTTTGCTGAAGGCTAAACAGAATCATCTGCATCAAGCAAGTACTAATGACAGTATTTTTATTCCTCAAGCACTCAAAATTAACGGATTTCCAACTCTTCGTAGTGAACCTACAGAGTTAACCCTCACATCCAAAAGTGCTCCTGCAATGAGTTTGCTTGTTTTAAAAAACAGTGAAGAGTTCACAGTCTACTTTAAACATTAAAAAAGGTCATTATTTTCCTGTTATTTTACATCAAGGGAACATGTATGATTAGAAATAAAATAATTTCTATTATATCCAACTCATAAATCTTAGGATTTAGCAGAAGGGAATAAAAAGATTACAGCTACAGGCAATTACAATTGTCACAGCCAAATCCAACAAAGATCACAAATCAAAGCTCTTCCCAGCTGCAGTGCAGAGTCTGGTGAAAGGAGTGAAACCAAGAGATCGCAGTGCAGCTTGCTGGGAAGAGCAGTGTCTGAGGACTAGACACACCACTTTGTCCACAACCACTTCTGTTTCACAAGAAGAACATCCTTCAGGGATCAGTCACTCCAACATGAACTGCCAGGACTTCTGAGACTCTGGGATGACTGGAAACCCCCCCCCCCACCCCTGCTTCTTTTTTCTGACTTAAGGGGGTTTTTTGAAACATCTTCCTGAAATAATCACTACTAGAGCATGTGAGAGTGCAACACACACACACACACACACACACACACACACACACACAAAGAGAACTGATTCAATCTTCCCACAAGTAACAGTGTTAAAAGACAAGGTGTCTCACATAACACACTCCAACCAAAACTTCAGGCTGCATTTGTACTTATGAGTGGTAAATAGTTTTTTCTGAAAGCTACAGAAAAAAAAAAAGATGAAATCTTACTACCACTGACCTCACTGGAGCAAGGTTTCATCAGAAGTAAACAAATATTTCATGACATATTCATATTCAATATTCATTAAAGTTCAGTTTCAGAAATAATTATTTTAAACTCATCATGTTAGACATAAATAGCTGGTGCAACATAAAACAGAACACTCTGCTAAGGAAAGTAGCAGAGAAATATTATGACTTCACTTTCTAAAGTTGCTTTCTCCAGAAGTAAGAGTTTTAACTGTCCTTTTCCAAGATAAACTCATAAAGCACAACATATGAAAGAATATATCTTGAAACACTATTCCTGTCTTCTGACACAATGTACTCATCTGCTGAATTTAGATACTTAAACAAATTCCAAATCAAATTCATCCTTAATTCAGAGCACTAAAAACGAATCATATTCTAAATTCTCCGTATACCATCCACCATTCATAAGCAGCTTCAAGTCAACTTCAAAATCAAACACCGTGAACCCTTTACAAACATCATTTTACAGAACTGAAGTACCAGTTCACAAGTACAAGGGAAAGAGATTTAACAGAACAAAACAAAAAAGGGACAAAATAAAGTAAAAATAAAAGAAACAAAGGAAAGAAAGCAAAATAAAATAAAAACAGAGACAGGGCGTCCATCTTCAGCAGGTCAGACTTCGATCTCATTTCCCCCATGAAGGTTTCACTTGGCGGCAGGTTTAGTGGCATGGCAAACAATGCCTAACTCAGGCAAGTGTAACAGGTCTGCCTTGGCCAGTCTAGTCATCTAATAATGCACAAATATCACACAGAGAAAACATACAAAACCAAATTAATAGTCAAAATCCATCTACCAGATAATGTGGACATAAAATTTAGAAAGATTAGGGTGGCATCTTTGTTTAGCTTTCAACCTTTGCATTTTCAAAGCATATTTAAAGAAAAACCTACCAATACACACACACACAAAATTGTATTTCCACAGCTTAATAGTCTTACTTCATTTACAATAACATTTTGCTAAATTGTTCATCAAATGTCACATACTTTACATTGATTTCATTCTGCAGTGATTTCTTCTTTTGATTTACCACTCTTTAAATACACTCCAAATTTCAGGGGTTTTTCTATTTTTTTGAACCAGGTTTTTAGATTTCCATTTTAACTCTCCTCTATGTTTAACTTCACACATTAAAAGTTTTATTACTGTCAATGCTGGTCAATGGTATAATTTTACCTCCCGGTAGGATAAAGAGCCATCACTCCTTTTAAAACCCATGATCCAGTGCACTGACTCCATTAGCAATGCATCATATGATACATAGTGATAAAACCTTTGTGCCATGGTCTCCAAAGCCATACTTATTCCACACAATAATAAATTAATCAGAAAGTTAAATTTGTAAAATTCACATCTTTTTGTAAATGAGTGACTCCGATACAAAAAGCTGCAGTGAACAGTATTCTGACATCAAAAAAGCAACCTCAAAACCCAATCACCTTGTTCACCTAATTATGCATATATTTTTGTGGAGTCCAGAATGATTCTGAACAGTGATCATATTTTCTCAGAAATGGCTGATCAGCCAGTTATGAATAGAGCTGGAAAAAGATTTGTCAGAATTTTGACTTATTCTCCTTTTAATCACTGTCTACCACAAAAGACACAGGAAAACGTAGCTTTACCTGCCTGTTGCCATATCATGTCAGGCAGTGATCTGATCTCATCACAAGAAAAACACCAGGAAGTGTTGTTCCCTCATTAGGCAGCCATCTTCCCTCTCTGGCAATACTGAACCAGTGTTAAGATCTTATTGATGAAATATAAAACTAAGATTCTGAATAATCTTTAGTCTATTTATTTAGGGGCAATTCTTTAATTGGAGACTCTTGTGCCCTTAGCTTCTACACACTTTCCAGTGCATACAGCAATATTCTCTTTGTGGTTTAAGAACAAGTTAAAAATATGAAAACAAAGAGTCTCCAAAACAAGACAAGAAAGGAACTAAAAACCTAGGCTTTACAAAGATAATTGTATGTGCTGTATCACCTGCCTAAGAAAGCTACAAGAATAGGCAGTACACTACAGGTCAATATGGCCTTTAGTGAAAGTACCTTTATAGTTTGTGAAATTTTTGAGACTTGTCAGTTTGTTAAGAACGTCCCAGATGAGTATCATAGCAGCACTCATCTCACACTATCTAGATCATGATGCAGCAAACACACTGAAACATGGTACTCTGGGACCATTGTTAACAAACTGCAAGAAGTCAATAGTATTTTTTGGAACCAAAATCTGACTCTTGCAGTTAGAGATATTAATAAACAAAATCTGACTCTTGCAGTTAGAGATGTGAATAGGTATTTCTTGATCTGCTGCAGTTTACAGTTCAATCACTCTACATATAGTTTCTCATGGCTGAACAGTAGCCAAGCTGAAAGTAAAGTCAGGTTCACTCCATCAGCTGGAATGATTCCATTCCAAAGAGGCAAATGGTCCAGCACCAGTCAGAGGCTAAATTCCACAGTGATTCCAATGAAGTCAATGGGGCTCTGCCTAAATCCATTGATATGCCTGCCACAGGATTACCCTGCTTCATGCAACTTATTCAAATCTAGGATGCTTCTACTAACAACACTAATTGTCAACACATCTGTAAGAGCATGGCCTCAGAGCTAGGGGAAGGAACATCTGTCAATGTAGTATTCATCAAGTATTTTATCTCATGAAGACTTTTAATGCAACTACATTACATTAGTAATGTTTTTAGGAACATTTTATGATGGGAGCATTCTGGACAGATCACTGCATATTTAAATAGATAGCCAAAACAAAAAAGGAGTACCAGTATACATAAGGAAATTTTTTTATGGCACATGAAGTAACATTTTCAACTGTAACAAGAAGGAAAAATGTTTGTTTAAAAATTAAACTAGCAGATAAACATTTATATTCAAACAGTATTTTGAATGCTAAGTATCTTGGATTAGATGACTCTAAAATGGCCAAATGAGTATACCACATCTGTAAGACAAAACTGGGATTCACTCTAAAGATGCAGAAATAATCAGTATCTTTAAAAAAGCACGAATCAGCAAAAAAATCTCTAGAGCAAAGGTGATACATTAAGATTCAAACTGCAATGTTAAGTGTGTCAGGAAATTGCCTGAACTTCTCAGAGCTCCATTGACTTCAGTGAGAACTCTGTGTGTGAACACACTTGCCTACACAAACCATAGTGTAAGGAATTATTTTCCTTTCTTTTCCTCCAAAATACATAATAACTACAGAAAGCTGAGTTATCACAACTTAAACCAACTATCTTTTTGCTAATGCTGAATTTCAATTAAACATGTATAATCGGGGCTTTTTTCATTCAATTTTCAATTTTATTTCAAGGCCTTTTTTTCCCAAAAAGCAATAAAATAAAATGAAACAACAACAGAGCATAACCTTACATAGAAAGCTTTAAACAACTAACAAACACAACAAAGACCAACAATACAGAAGAATGCCTAAAATACCAACCTTCTGCGCAGGGAACAACTATCAAAGCTCTGTCAATAAAAACCGTGTTAGTTAGATGCTGGGCCACACCAACACTCGATGCTTCACGAAACTTAATATAACATACTTTGGAGGAAAAAGCAAGAGGTGCGTTGCTGTAAGATAAAAGGAAAAAACAACAATTAGTCACAATTGTATGCATGTATTTTTAACTATTACTCCTTAGGAAAAAAAAAAAGTTTTTTCCTAGAAAAGGAAGCCTAAAGTATAGAATCTACTAACTTGCCACTTACTGTATCAGTGAAAAAAAAAAAAGAGCATGTTTTTAATGAAAACTTACATAAGCCAAAATCACTAATTAACAAGACTAATTTTCTTCTATTATCTGGCTATACAACACTGAATAGTACATTTGAAATTACTATTTTAAGGAGCATATTTACTTGGCAATTACCATTATCAAGGAAATATTTTCTAGTTTATCTTTTTTTTTCTGAAAATAATTTTTTTTTTAGGAAAGACAACAAATCATGCCATTTTTTGGTGGGCCCTTCAGATATTAGCCTGTAATAACTAATATTCTCTCTCTGGCTTTCACAAAAGTAGTTTTATTAATTCTTACAAAGATAAAAACAGTTCTTGAGAGGGCTTTCAAATACTGGGTCTTAGCTGACTTATGTAACAAAAACCATTTGCCTCAGTTTGACACAATGCAGCATGGACTAACAGCAGAGGAAATAGGAGCAACTCACCATTTGGCTACAAAAGGGAAGAAAATTTGTAATTCACTTTTCCATTACACCGTATGCCAAGAGAGAACATGTAAACATTGCAAACTTGATCAAAACCATGTAAGTTTGCATTAAAAATTGATTCCCTAGTCAAGGTTTGTAACCTTTATATTAGCAGCTTCTTTCTTTACGTGAAGGAAGTATGGGTAAATACTCAAAGAGAGAATGCAGTACTGCTGGAAGATCAGCAATCTTCATTTGAAATCATGGAAAAATGTTGCATAGACTGTTTCACCCTGGTCCTGTCTCAACCAAAACGGAAACACTTGTCAAATTTCTGGAAGCACCAGCAGCAGTTCAAGTTTAACACAGCCCATCTTGGAGTCCCCTTGAATTCCAAGGTCATTGTTTCCCCAGTTATCCTATGAAATTCTATTAGATTTCAGGATTTAGATAGAAATCAAAAGTTTTAGACACATGATCTCATCATATTAATTATAAAAATATACCAAAAATGTAAGCCTGAGGCAGGCAGACTACTATGTTTCTGACTAGTAGGACAGCAGCACAAATGTATAATATCTAGAGATGGCTAAATTTAGAATGGCATTCAGAAACATCTATGATGGAAAATTCTGTAAGACAAGACAACACAGGGGAGGAACTGAACAGGGAGTGGGAGACACATCAATGAGAAAGTCAACTTCATACAATTCAGAGAAACATTACAAGATATCTACATTTCTTCTGCTCACTTTTATTTATTTGTGGTGGGAAATGCTTTTACCATTTCAAGTTTCCACATGCAGGAAGGAAATAACTGCATAGAACAGCTTCTGAGCCAGCTCTAAGATCTCGGTTGAGACCAGTTTCCAACATCAGAGGTGACAGCCAGCTGTGACTTTTTCAGTACTCTAGAGATACTCTGAGCACCACATAGACTTCTATGGCCACAGGTAGTTTTTTATTTGCTTTGGTTTGGTGGGGGAGAGGACTCTAAGGGAAGGGAGGAGCTTGTGTCTTGGGGTTTCTTGTCATCACTGTACAGTGTTTGCTTGTTTCTTTTTCAATACATCCCTCAGTGTTATAGCCCAAATGGCTGAGGTCCCCACTGAAGGTTCTATGGTCCACACTGCTGAAGACTTCTAATATCTCCTGATTTTTTTTTCCTTTTTTGTTTTCATTGCCAACTCAAAAATATAATTCTGCTCCACAGAGTTTTAGACATCCCCCTCAATAATCCCTATAAATTTTAACATCTATAGGGCCTGCACTATCAAGTGTGTTTTTGTAAGATTTACTCTCCTGTATTCCCTGATTCAGAACACAAAAGCTATGTGAACAGTACGTTAAAAAATATTAGATGTCTGAACACTGGTGCAAATGAGGCCCTACAAAGACTTCTTGATACCAAGTGCATTCCAGAGGTTAGAAAGGAGAAATTCTCTACAAGGTGATGCTCTCTATTAAAACCACACTAAAGTTGCCCCAAGGGAAACTATTAAGATCTAAGAGATCTAAAATTTTAAAAGGCTTAACAGTGATCGAGTCCTCTCCTTTTATGAAGGGGGCCTCAAAAGTCTTCCCATCAACCTTATTAAGAAGACTTTTTGCTAAAACAGTTAAGTCCTATTCTAACTCCTTCTGTTGCCTTTTTTTGCTAGCCTTTACTGAGGTTGAATTAAGGGAGACTCATGATCTTTTCCCTAGGTTACACAGCCTTAATGTCAAACAGCAACTCATACACCTCTGATTCAAAGTTACTAAAATTCAGTTAGTCTCTTTAGGAAAAAAATTTAAGAGGAAATAAATATCTAAATAGTATTTGGACATTTCTAACATTTTTGTTTCACTTTGTGGGAAGACAGCAACATTCATCTGCTAACAGAATAAAAATGAACCAAAGTATTTCCTAAGAAAGACCTATTCAGAAATCTACAGTAATAAAAAAAAGGCAATGAAACATTTCTCTAACTGTCCATATTTTCTCAAGTGGGGCAGGGAGGTGGGGTGTGTGAGGGATGGAGGACATGACAGAAATGAATAATTTCTTAAAACAGAATATTATGGAATAATTGTGCAGATCAGTTTAAATAAGGCTCTTTGTGGTTTGCCTCAGAAGCCTCACCTACACTGCTGTCACTGCAGGATATAACGATTCTATTTATTGGACTATACAGATGACAACCCCTTTAGATGAGATGTCTCTTAAGTGAAGGTGGCCCATCCACTTGTGTCAGAATGGATAAGTTATACAAGTAAGAGTGACTTGGCTGGCAGCCCTCAATTCTAAACTAGGCTTTGCCCAAATACTCTGGTTCATGAAGAGAACACTTTTAGGCTCCAAACTAGAGGAGGCCCCAAACCCCATTGGCAAGGTCTGGGATGGCATGTGTCTCCATCTCTCAAGCCTGCTGGGCTGCAGCCAGAGGAGAGTTCCTGACGGCAGAACACGGAGGCCAATCCAGTCTCGCCCTTGACTAGGGAAGGGTTATGACAAACCAGCCCATCACCCAACTTTCTGTTAAATCAAAAGTTTATTCACAAACAGAGTTCCAGCTTCCAAGACCACTCCAGACTATTCAGTAGCAAGCAGTACTACACAGCAGGTCTTTCTACACCTAATAGAGACAGTTTGTGACTCTATGCTTTCAAACAATTCATTCTACCAAAACCCAATTGCTGCTCAGTAAGTTTTTCAACATCTAACTGTTCAAAAATCCTCTTAAGGCCACACCTGAAGACTCATTGCTACACATATAATTTTGAAGCCTACTCTGAAAGGCAGACTTCAACTGGGTTACAAGTGTATGGGACTATCTGTGCATGTCAGGAACCAAGAATCCAATTACAGGTGTCACTGGTCTCCTGCTAAACAGATAACACTACTAAGCTATGGCAGTGGCTAGCATACTGGAGTACATACCCAAGGCAAAAGACCTATTACATCCTGCAAACCATCTTCAGACTTTACTGTACTGGAAACTGATAGTGATCCATGTTTTGTCTGGGACACCTTTGCTTCCAATTCACTTGTCAATCAAATACTATTTTATAAATTTATCACAATATTATTTAAATACATTTTCAGAAAGTCAACAGAAAGGCATTGGAGCTTCATAGGCATACTTAGTTTTCTCCTAAGGTATCAGTTTGGAAGTCAGTTCAAATGTCCATAATCATGAGGCAAGGAAAACCATACTTCTAACAAGTATGCATAAATAATGGTAAATAAAACCAAGAGTAAAGCAGGTAATAACAATCCTGCATCCTAGCTCGGAAAAATTAATTAATCAGCATTACAACCTTGACATTCCCAATTTATTCCCTACTATGGTACTGGATTTTAGTATTTTATGTGTATATACACCCTGGCAAAATTGTACATTGGCACAGACATTATTTGTGTATGAATGTCAAGAAAGTGCCCATTTCCCTTAAAACCCGTTATATAACCTAGTGAAAGACAAGAACAACAGCTGTAACAAAAAAACAGATTCAGTCACGAGAAAACCAAAAATGTAAAGAAGCACCCATGGAACAAGTCCAGGACAAAGCCCTAGAAAACTGTATAAAAATCCACCATATAGCTATCAGTAAGGCATATCTTATTTTAAGCATATCTTTACATATTAAGTATTTATTTTTTCTGAATGGTTGGTTTTATGTAGCTACATAACATCTGACATATAGTCAGATATTATGTAGCTACATAAAAACTAATAAACACCAACTTTTTTGGCTGTTCTCTTTTGCAAATCGCAGTTTTGTTAGCCTGAGCATTTTTGTATCAAAGCTCACGAATCGAGATGCTAATAATGCCCTCTTCCGTATTCCGATTTAATTTTTCTAAGAAAATACAAGGTTTTATAAGGCACATTTATTATTCGCTTCCCAGTACAACTGCTGCCTCGAGAGAAAAAAAAATTCATCTGCTCCCCTTTACTGCTGACCATCGTCTTCTCGAGAGATGCAACACTGCTATTTTACAAGCCCCTGCATCTCCCACCTGAGCGCACCCCTGTCACACCGCCGACGCCACGCGAACAGCTATAATTTAGGGAGAGATGTGGCGCCTGGGATTAATTTACTGCACAAGCCTTACTAGGGGCAACTCCGAAGCAGGGCAGGTTCCCTCCTCTGCCTTCTGCAAAACCTCAGCTACTCTGGCTTCTGTTCGAACGGCCCCTTCACGGAGCACAGCGCCCTTCCAGCAGAAGGGGGAAAAAAAGTAAGAGAATAAAGGCTGCCGGGCGAGGGCGGGCCTGGAACTCCCCGGTCTAGCTCGCCTGCACCCAGCGTGGGCGAGGAGACAGACAAGCCACAGAAAGCGGGTTTTTAGGAAAGAGGGAGAACGGCCGGCGCCGCCATCTTAAGTGCGGGCGCAGCTCTTTTTCTGCAGCTCCGACCATACAAAGGGGAGGGACCACGTGACGCCACCCTAGTGCCCGCACTCAAAATGGCGCCTCTGGCCTCCGGCCCCTGCCCTTCCCGCCACCCCCCGGCCCCTCCGCGCCTCTCCCTCATCCCTGGGCTCCGTCGCCGCGGAGGGCGGCACGGGCCCCACTTACTCCGGGGGATAGAGACGCAGCTCCTCGATATCTCCCAGGAAGCCGAAGAGCGTCCGCATCTGCTCGCTGGTCACGGCCGAGGAGAGGTTGGTGACCTGGATGACGGACGTGGGGCCCAGGGGGAAGCCCAAAGGGACCCCGATGCCGCCGCTGTTCATCATGGCGGCGCCTGCCCAGCCTTACCGCGCGCACCCGGGGGCGCGGGCCCGCCCACCGAGAGGGGCGCGCGCCACCGGCCGGAGCGGCCCCGCGGGCGGGCGCTCTAGCGGTACACTCGATTGCTCCCAGAAGAGTTCTCGGAGGGACTGGCGGCCCCTGCCGGCGAGGCCTCCGGCCCGCCCGCAGCGTGGAGATCGCTCGCTTCCCCAGGCGCCGCTTCCCAGGAGCCACCTCATACGGAGCCGGCTGGGCCTCCGTGCGTAGGGCGGGACCGGCGCGGGGCCCGGGCTCCGCCCAGGAAGAGGCGCGGCCCGTGAGGGGCCTCCCCTGCCGCGCTTTATTGCGCGCGCGCGGCGGCCGCTGCTGACGCGCCCCGGGCCAGGGGCTGCCGCGGCGACCCCGTGGGCGGCTCGGGCCCTGTGGGGGCGAGGTCCGGGGAAAATGAGATTTCCCATTTAATTGCGCGTTTGGTGGCCGCATTTAGTGACAGACCGTTTGACCACCCTAGGGAAAAAACCTCTGAACACACCCTCTGTCTAAACAGGAAGGGCTTGTAACAGAACGGGTTGTAAACGGTCCTGTTGTAAGTTGACTGCATCGCTATCCCAATTAAATGGACCTTGTCTGGAGTTGTAATTCAAGTTCTCCTTAAAAACTACGTTGGCTGGAGAAAATGAGGCTGGGCGCTTAACGTGTGGAATGTCATTACTGAGGATCAAACTGCATTTTTTTCCTAGTGGTACGGAGGTGTGCGTCTTGGCACTCAAAGGTTTAAGGTTTCTGGCAGTTTCTAAGACTTTCCATTCCCCAACTGAGAAGAGATTGAAGTATTTTTTTAAGCTGTCTGGGTTGAAAAATACTGCAAATTTGTGACAGTTCCCTGAGCAAGTAGGTCAGTTGTTACAGAATCTCCATAGATAAGTCTGGGTAGTACTTCCTTTATTGATGCTTAATACATTACAGAAATGTAATTCCAAGCAATTGTCAGAGATGCACTTTATATAAATATGTTCATGCATATGTTTCAGATAGAGCTTATTTCAAAATCATTATCAGTGCACTCATATTCTCTTTCTAAATGAAATCCATATTCCAAAACTACAAAAATCCTTTTAAAATCCCTTTTTTCAGCTATTCTGGCAGATTCTAATTAGCTTAAGTTGAGAGAACTTTAACTGGAGCTTCCAGATGTTTTGTTATATATTCTAGAAAATGAAACAGATAGTATTATTCTACGTATAAGAACCTTACATAAAATTTTGTTATGCTTTCACTAGTACATCTTATCCAAACATGGTTAGGAGAGATGTAGATGCTATTTCTGCTATGAATATTCTTATCCTTTCTCCTTGCATCTCTCAGTGGAGGGTCCAAAATAAAAATGAACTCTGAAATTCATGAAGAAGAGCCTTGTGATGTTAGAACTGACTGGGATACCCTCCTTCAGATAAAGCCTATAACAGTACATACAAAATTCTGAGCTACTGGTCTGCTCTCTGAAAACAGAGCAAGCAAAACAGTGCTTAAATTTTGTAATTATCAGTCCCTGACACAGTACAAAATTAGCTTGGAAAATAAATGAATTTGTATTTCAAGAAGAATAGGCAAAACCAACACAACAATCCCAGACCCCCGAAAATCTGATGCTGAAAGCTTTGGATCACACATGCTGCCACTAAAAGGCTGGAAGCAAATAATGACTATTTTAGTCAAACCATTCAAAATTTAAAAGTGTTAAGGAACGACTCCCTCTCCTATAATAAAAACCCTCAGAGCTGTTGAGAAAGAAAAAGTTAAATAAAAGGAGTAGGCGTGCAGAAAGGGAATCCTTGTACAAGCACTGTCCAAAAATCATCTCTCTAAGCAATGGCAATAAAGACCTGGATCTTACAAATTGCTGTAGGCCTAGAGAAAACTTTAACTGTATTTGAAGTGAATAATACATGTACAAGTTACTTTTCAATTTTGTTTAGCTGTTTTTCCTTGTTATTAACTGTATTTGTGCGTGTAAATAAAGCTTCCGTAAGTAAATTCTTTCACTTCCACCTTGATTGTCAGGTTAACTAGCAAAACACAAGGCATTATGCAGGGTCTTTTGAGGTAAACTTAAATTCCAGGTTACCTAAATGTAAAATGATGAAGCAATAAGAGTGACTGTTAACCATTTGTCTAAAACTCTATTTTTGATCTTCCCATGAGGATTAAAAAGCATTTACTGGGTAATGTTAATTGCAGGTACCAGTAGAAAAATACTGGCAATTCAGAAGGAAGTTACAGTAAAAGCTGTTTTAGAGGATCAGGAGAAAAGTCTTTTCATTACAAAAAGTCACCTTTTAGGCAGACTAGGTGGTCTGATAGAGGTGGACATCTCTGGTATCTGCTGCGCTTGCAGGGGAAGGGAATTGAAATCACACGAGGTAAAAGAAGGAAGCATTATACAGGTTTCATCAGCTTTCCTTAAATGGAACCTTAAAGACTTCAAAAATAATGTTGGCCACAGAGCTAACAATTATTTGATAAAAATAGAATAGTTCTAAGTTTTAAGTAGTTTATGAGAAGTGAAATTTAACTTCAGATTCAACAACTCCTCTAGCACTGGTAAAACTTGCCTCTGGAAATCTAAAGCCCTGGAAACTAAAGAGAAAGCTTGAGCAAAGAAGAAGTACCCGTGGCTGAGGAGAACCAGGTTAAAGGAATGGTTCAGAAGGTCACAGGACATTATGGGATGTTTCTGTGAGCGTTGAGGGATCTAGCCAGTGTACTGTGTGACCACTTCTAATTATCTTTCAAAGTCATAGTGTTTGGGGAGGGGAATGTCACCCCTAGATTCCAGAAGGGCAGGAAAGGAGCATTGGTAAAATTAGAGGGAAATCAGCCCCACCTCAGTACCTGGGAAGGTGATGGAGCAAATTCCCCTGACAGCCATTTTCAAGCTTGCTGACAAGAAGAAGAAGACTGGGAGTTGTGAATATGGATTTCTAAAGAGAAAACTGTGCCTGACCACCTGGTAGTCTTCTGCTGCTCTGAAATGACTGGCTCATGAGCATGGGGAGAGCAGCTAATACTGTTTATCTTGACATTCTCAAGGCTTTTGTACCTTTGTCTCATAATATCCCTTAAAGTATTTTTCTTTGACTGCTCTTTTGAAAGCAATACTAGAATGCCACTAAAAGCCAATATATTTGTATAGCCTGTGCTACCTAAGTTGTTTTTAACAGTAACTTTACACCGCTTTCCTTGTTGTATAACCAAGGTGTTAGTGTTTTGTGTAGATTAGTGATGCAGAACACAGGAAACCAATTTCTCTTCTACAACATGAATGTTCCTTCTCTTGTGAATTAATCAAGAGGCATAATCTTCAAATGCCAATCTCCTACTACTCACGGTAGACTGCAGGTTCTAACTACTGGTAATGATACTCTTCTGTTCTGTTTGTGTTCACACTCATGTTCCAGTTTCACAGACATATGTTTGTCAGATTAACGTGAATTAACTTTCGAATACAGACAAATCAGAAAATGTTAACTTCAGAACATTTCAAAACCAACAGACTTTATTCTAAACTCCAGCACAACCATGTGCTTCCCAAGTACAAGAAGTGGCTTTCATCCCCTTTCCATTGTTATACCTTTAAGGTTTATCAGGTAACTGCTCTCATTTTTATGCATGCCTTAGTATAATTTTTGGAGTTTTTTTTAAGAGGACTCATGTAGAACAGAAAAACATCTTACAGAAAAAAACCTCTTAGTTCTGTGTAGTAATCTCCGATCCACCACATCTATAATCCCAAAAGTTCTATAAAATCATTTTAAAAGAAAGTATAAAACCATTTATATACCTACCCAGAAAAATTATGAAAATATTTTTCCCAGATAAAATTTCTAGTGTAGTAATTGTTTTCCCAGATTCAAGTTTACACATCTAGAAATATTAAAATCCTGCCTATGATGAGATTCACAGATGAATGCTACATGGTCAGTGTAAGCAGCTGAAACCAGTTTAAACTTGCTGCCTCTGGATGGCAGTCAGCTGTACAAGTTAGCACTGGTAAACCAAAACAGCTGTGAGATTTCTGCATCTGCTTTTTATCTGTTTTACAGCAAACACATGATTGCTGTATTGAGCATAGCAGTTTCAATTAGAAGAGTCCCATTAGCAGCTCTAGGAGTGTGTTTTACAATGACATTGTTCTTCCCATAAAATTGCTCGTATCAAAAATGGAGTATCTCTTCTTGACTTACAATTATTTTTAAACTTACTTCAAAATAAGATGAGGGGGTTAGCTCACTACCTGAGATAGTGTTGCTGACTCTGAATCTCCAAGCACATATCAACAAAGGAGGAATATCTCCACCACTGAGAGACTGAGGGAAAATGCGCAAAAGCAGTTAAGATTTGAGAATCTTAATCTGAAAACAAATTCTCCATCCAGTAACCTTTCAGGGTTTCTACTAAATTTCTACTTATGAAATTTACTATCTGTTCTATAGAGAACACTTCTTGGATTACAGAAGCATTTTTTCTTCAAAAGGGGATTTCAGAAAACCGTTTTTAAAAGCCATATAAAAGTCTACATGTCAGTAGATAAACTAATAGTTTTATGATATACTTTTAATACCCATATGTGTGACTATGTATGTGTAGGGGAATGAAAGGAAAATGTAAAAACTCAACTTTTTTCTTTTCTTTTTTTTTTTTTTTTTAATTAAACTGGGTGTCTGCTGGGAGATCTGCTACCTCCTGTTTTTCTGGCAGGACATGCAACTGGAACTGTTTGGGTAGGTGCCCACTGAA
The DNA here is from genome assembly GCF_027477595.1 of Haemorhous mexicanus. NCBI lineage: Eukaryota > Metazoa > Chordata > Aves > Passeriformes > Fringillidae > Haemorhous > Haemorhous mexicanus. Next base: position 68,502,261 of record NC_082381.1, read on the forward strand.
ATGAAAAAAGGCATCTTTCTTCTTTGCCGTGAAGTTATCCTGCTGGGAATCACAGCATGTAATTCTACATAAGGAGATAATGTTTTTAAACCTCAAAAACCCCTGTCTGAACAAGGTAATTCAAAGGTGTTGGATAGAAAATTCTGAATTCACTTGGATGAATTTCTTCTCCTTTCCAGTCTCATTTTGTAGAAGCAGGACAAGAAGTTTTCTTTGTGGCATAAGAATATAATAGAATTTTTGTAATTGTGAAGTTTGAAAACTGGAGTAAAATTTGGTGCAGATAAACATTAATGTTTTACTTCCAGCTTTTTTTTGAAAGTGGCATAAAATAGGAGGTATTACAAAACAAAGTGAGTTTGGTAAGTAGTAAATCTAAAAAAAATTATTGGTGTCTTCAAATTTCTTAAAATATAAGCACATAATGATTCAATCTATAACAGATTAACTACATTTGCAATTAAATAACATCACACATTGTTTACTGCAGGGTTAGGAAATCACCCAGTATGTTTTCATAAAATTAAAATGCAGCAGAAAAAAAAATGTTTAGATGCTTTTTCTGTTTGGAGGTTTTACCATGGTTTCTAACCCTTGCATGCATCAACTCGCACCTCATCATTCATTGCTCATGCCAGATAGCAAATGAGGCAATTTTTCATGATTATTTAATTTTTCCAGGACTTAGTATTATGTCAGCTAACCAGCTGTTACTATCTATTTCAATATTTTTTAGAAAACCTCAGTTTCTCTGTGGTGAAGCCATAGTTTCAGCTGAAGTAGTTTTTGGCAGAAACATTCTTAGCAAAAAATATCTTCTCTATATTCAAAACCAGTTGTTGCTTATTCTGTTGTAAGTGGAAGTTTTTGCAGATGAAAATAAATCGAATATGCTAAAACACTGATGTTAAGAGCCATGGCACAATACTTAAAAATCCTGTATTTTGCCAGTGCATACTTATAATTCAGTAGAAAGCTTTTACCCATTTTTTGGGAGTTTTTTAATGTTGGTTTTTTTCCTCCAAAGTTTCCTTCATAAATTACCAACATTAGCAGTTGAATGAAAATTTCTCCATAGAGCATCTGGTTCATCTGCTAACACTTTGTCTATTAAAAGACAGTCCATGAAAGGTTTGTCCTAGTCAGTATTTCCACATCTGGCAAACGAGTGAATATTTTGCCACAGTTTTTTTAAATTACTTTGAACAATACTAAAGCATAAACATTTCAGCCATTTGCAGCATCCAGCCATGCCTCACGAAATGGATGCAGCGCAGAGCCACACTCCCCCTTGTGTTATGCAGCTGCAAAAATAGATGTTGCAGACTACTGTTATAAGAAATTTAATTCCTGGTGCTCTAATGATTGGGCCATGCAGAATACTTTGTTACTTCAGCAACATGACTTTTCATGAGGAACTCTTCTTGGCCCTCTCAGGAACCTTACCAGCCTTGTCATATATTTTCTTGCATGTTCCAAGTGCACCTCTAAAGCTTTTAATCAGGTATTAATCTGAGGGGCTGAAGTGTCCTGACTCAAGTATTGAAAGCTATATGTTAACTGAATCTTTCACAGCTCAGTAATGCTTATCCACACTTGCAAATTACTTTCCATAGGCACAACGTCCTGAGCACAGAATTTCTGATGTTGTTTAAAACACTAGATTTAGTGCTTATTTCATGTTTTCTCTTCCTTTAAGCCAAACAGCTGCTATTTTTCCCTACTTAATGCTTATCTCTAATACAAAGCAATAGTTCAAATAGTTCAGATTGCAGAACTGAAATACAAGTCACATTCTTGCAAACAATATTCAGGAAATGCAAACAAAAGGGAGCAAAGAGCTGGAAATCAGGGAGTCCCACAGAGAAGAGGGTCTGAACTGCAAGGAAGGGTGATGCTGTCAGTACTTGAAATGAGGCTTTCAGACAGCAGTAGAAGAGACCAGATGCTCATAGGAACCCTCTGAGAAACTTGAGGGACCTGCTGATGCCAGGTGCAAGGCAAGAGAGTCACTGGGGCCTGGGGACACTCTGGCAGTTTGTAGCAAGTGCGGTCAGCAGCCCTTGGTGCAGCATGCCTGGAGCCTGTGTTGCAGCTGCCCTTGCTTGGAGAGGGTGATCCTCCCACCCTTCAGCTGGTGCTAGAAGGAGGCTTGTTGGATCAGAGGGAGCAAGTAGGGCCCTCCCCATGACCTTTCATGCAAGACCTGTGCTGCTAAGCAGAGGAATTTTGGAACTCAGCAACCTGTGTAGCTTGGGGAGAGACAGGACCTCTTCAGATCCTACAGCTTCAAGAGCCTTGGACCCCACAGTGCAGACCTGGGCAGTCTGTCACTAGCAGAACTACAGGTGGAATACCAGTAGAAGGTAATAGCTGGAAACTGGTGGCTTCCAGCACTGCATGTAAGGCTTCTACTTGTAGTGCAGTTTTAATGGTGTAGCAGAGCTACAGTTTCAAGGCAGTCTCATAGATATTGCCATAGAATCTTCCGTACACATTCCAAAATTGAATATAATGCATGGCAGCAGTGATACCATATGAAAAAATACATTTTCTCTCTGAAAAAGTACCTTCAGGCAGAAAAATAGAAGTTAGACCCACTATTCTCAGATGCTTGATGAAAAAGTAAACTGTTATGAAATCATGTCCAAATAGGGAGCAGATATAGAAAACCTAAAATAACCAGGGGCCCAACACTCCAGGGTCATCAGGGCCATAACCTGTTAATAGTGAGAATCAGTTTTCTGTAAGAGGAAGTAGAACATAGTGTTAGTGGTATATCAGATCCACATATACAAGGACAAAAAGATGAAACAATTTGTGTTACCACATTGTTTTGTGATTTTCAAGAAAACTGGATGTAAAGCCAAATTTAGCTCTCCTCTGAAATTCTGTGCCTATCTGTTTAATTTCTTTCCTGCATTACACTTGTACACCTCTTCAGAGTGCTTTCAGCATACTCTTAATTTTAACCCTACTCGATGACCTAGGCATTTCTCTCTGCCTATCAAAACTAGTAAACTTGCAACTAAAGTCCTCTCTTTGTGACAGAAGCCACTCACTGCCCTATCTGATTTCATTGCAAGACTGGGATGCATTGGGTCCAGCTGAGATGAAGCTAATTTTCCTCACAGCAGCCCTCACAGTGCTTTGCTTTGCACCGGTAGCTACAGAGGTGTTGATAACACACCAGTGTCTGGCTGCTATTGTAGAGCACTGGCACAGCACCAGCACTGCCTTCCCAACCAACATGCATCAGTAGGGTGGGGTTGAGCAAGATCTTGGAAGGGGACACGAATAGGCCAGCTGACCCAAACAGACCAAAGGGTGGTCTGTTTCATGCCGTATCATGTCAGCTCAGATAGAAAAGCTAAGAAGAAGAAGGAGAATGAAGGTGGGGCATTTGTTTTTCACAGCGTTTGTGTTTCAGAGCAACCACTGCCTGTGCTGATACCCTGCTTCCTGGAAGTGGCTGGACATCATTTGCTGGTAAGAAGTAGAAAATAAAATTATTTATTTTCTCTTTGCTTGTATGTGTGTAAACTTTCTCTTTTGCTTTAGTAAACTGCCTTATTTAAATGTGCAAGTTGTTTTCCATCTTATTTTCTCTCCTGTGCAGCTAGGGAAGGGGGGGAATGATAGAGCAGTTTGGTGAGCACCTGGCATCAAGGCAAGGTTAAACCCACCACATGGGGTTATTCACAAAAACATTTCTTTGTTGTAAAGAACCCAGTCTTGCAAGGAAATCACTTAGAACAGACCCGTGGGCACTGAGATGCACAGAGGCAGGAACACAAATAAGACTTTACTAATGCATATTAATTGAGTACTGAGGTCTACAAAAACTGTAGATTAATAACTGATATTATGGAGAATTTCCTACAACTTAAATAAGTCAATTTCACACAGCTTTAAAGAGCATTAGTTTATTATCTATTCTCCATGTGTTACCTCAGAAACAGTCTTCTTATATACAAAAATTTGGAATGTTGAATAAATGCTGATCAATAGAAACATTACATAGCTGTTGACAAGGGAATATTTCTAAACAAAACCAAAATAATAATGAATGTTTGATTTTCTGTGTTGCTTATTGCTATGTCTGTGTTCATAGAATGCTTTCAAGTATTTACACTTTTTCTTAATTCATTCAAAAAAGAAACTAAAAAAAATATTTACATAATAAATACGTGGGAGACTTCATCTTTTCATTACATCAGTTGAACTGATTCTTTAATGAACTATTAAGAAGAGAAAGAATTAACACAGTTTGCATCAATTCACTGCCATGCTGAGTAACTCAGGTTGATGATGGATTTTATTCTGTTCAAAATGTAGTTTACAATGCATTCAAACTGAAAAGTGCTGATATTGTCTCTGCTCCTTTTGAATCCTGGCTGGACCAGTTCAGGAGTCCTCTTTCTCCCACTCCCCACAAAATCATTTAGTCTGACATGTTTACCTTCACACACTGACACTGACAAAACAAACACATTTCAATTCACTGAAAACTCAAACATTTAGTGAGTAAAATGAGCATAATCCATGTTTTATTGACGATTAATTTGCTAACTGACGGAAGACAAGCTTTGGCCAAGTATTTCCACAAGAAGTACTAAACTTCTTGCTATAAATCTCTACTTATATAGTTCTACCAGCCGAACAGTTTTTTGGTAGAATTTTTCTGTGATACATAAATCTGAAAATTAAGTAACACAACAACATTTAAAACTTCTGTTACCATTAAAGCAAAATACAATACAGTATAATTTCTCAGTGATATATTTAAATGTACTGCAAAATGTATACAAAGTCAGTCCAAGATCAGTAAAGAATCAGTTCTGCTTTTTGGACTTTTCCCTTCTCAAAGATACAGGTTTTATAGAAGACCAAGGTCATTTAGGACTTGTCTGTATGTATCCCCATTAAAAGGCAGTGTGTGATAAAAATAACATGATTAAAAGTAATGAACACGTGATGTGAACATTTTGCATTTTCAATAAAAAAATAGAAACTAAATAACAACTAAACACTGAAGCCTGCCATTATATAGCTATGTTTCTCATTCTTTAAGATTAACAGCACACAGAAAATAAGTGAATTTTATCAAAATACAGCACATTTCTGCTAATATATCAAAAAAATCATTTTCTATGCAAATATTACTGAAAATCAACTAAAAAGAATTAAAATATACAAAGAGTTGTTAAAGGGTTTCAATTAAAATTATTAGAACTATACACAGTACAATAAGCAATAGTTAACATCTTTGAAAGAAGTGCAATAATATTGGAGTTCACTTATTAAAAAAGTACTGCCTGTTTATTACTGCTAGCTACGTATAGTTCCTTTCTCTTCCAGCTCATTGTTCCAAAACTAAAGGAAGCTGGTGTTTTTGCTAGCTTTATTAAAAGCATTTACTTTTTGGGTTGAAAAAAGCGTTTATACCTGTCCCAAACTACCAACTTGTACATAATTAAAAATGAACTGCAATAATTGAATATTGCTCCAATGACAGGCTAATTATTAGCCCTGATTAAAAACAGTTATCGGTCTTCTATGGCACTTTTCCCTGGTCCATAACAACCGTGTATGAGTTATCACTGCAGACTATGCAGTCTCTATTCAATTACAAAGGAGAAAGATGATGTTTCTGGTAAATAAAATTAATAGAAGCATAATTGAACCTTTTATACAGTAATAAGGAACAAAGGCAGCCTGTGGTAAATCACTATTACATTAATGTAATTAGAAACCCTTTAATGACTCTGAAGTGTCTAGTTCACATTTAATGTTACCTGTAGGAACAGCCCTTTAAGAAACCTCATTATGAACTGGTGGGTTTTAAGGACACCCTCCCTTTGCTCTCCATCTCACCACAGCAATTCTCCATCACTGCTCAAAGTTTCACAAACTTGCTTTGGTTACCTAGCTCCATGCGTATGGTTTCCTTTTTGATTAACAAGGCAATGCAGAAGCCAAACAAAATCGAGATGCCGTTCATAACCTTTCCTGCATCATTTGCGTATGTTTAAATTTATATTACAGGCAACAATCTTAAAAACTGGCCATTTCAGTTTCATTTTTAAAATCTGTCAGCTTAAAATGGAGTCTTTTTTATAAAGATAAAATTATCACCATTTCCACAAAATTGGGGATTTCCATAGCAGAGAAAAATCTCTGGGCACAATTCCACAGTACAGTTGAAAAAATTATGTATGCAAGAAAACAACTAAACATGAATCACATGTGGCAAATGAATATTCAATGACTACATTAAGAACAAATCCTGTATAATATCACAAATTTGTAGTTACAGTCTTCCTAAAAAAAAAACACCATAAGCTTTTATTGCATTTTCTATTGGTAGACGTACACTCCAGAACAAAACACTTTTTCTTCTCTCCTGATTCCAGATTTAGAAAGCAAATAATTGTTTCACCTGACCTTTATTCCGTCCAACCAGCACCACCTTCCATCTACCCATTCATCTATACAATGTGCACATAGCAAAGCCAACACTTCATATCCCCGTTCGTATCTACAGAAGTGGTTCAGCGTAACACGTTAATATCTGGTGAATAAAAATAAAGGCAATAAACAGCTACAGGACAGACAGCCCTGCCATCTGTCCATTGGCTACAACTGAGGCTTCGCAAAGCCTTGCACAAAGTTTAGTAATGTGTATGAATTATCCAAAAATAAACCTACCATCTGTACAAAAAAACAACACAGGTTTGTTCTTGGAGGAGTGATCCTTAAATTGCTATAATGCTTAAAAACAAGTTTATTCACCATACGCATTTCCAAAATTATTTCCTGTATGTTCTCTACAGTGGTTTTTCCCCCTTTAACCACAAGTTCAGTATTTCCTGTACAAATTTTGATCATAATTCTTTTTGAGTTCTTTTAATGTATAAAAATATGCAAAATATTCAGTTTCCCCATAGTCCTTCAATGAATTCTGTTGGTTTATCCCCACAATCCACGGTACTTATGAAGAAACTTCTCGCAAAATGATGAGTTCCACTGCATTCTGAAAAGTCTTTAGCAACGACACTGCTTGTCCATGATCAATATTGATGAAGCTGTATCCATTAGCCTAAAAAGAAATATTTAAAATTGAAAATGACGGTCTTTATTCCATATTAGTAAAAGATATTTCATTATTTCATGTACATTTATTTGAGCCTTAAGGTTTCTATATGAATGTGGAGAATAAAACACCGCAGATTACTTGGATTCGTACCCACACGCTACAAAAAACTAAATTACCATATCAGCCTTGGAAGAATATTGCAAATAACCAAAAGAAAACTGTACTTTAAGCTATTAACATCAGACATCTAATTCATCAGCTGTAATACAGCCGCACCAAAAAATCCCGTATGTGCTACAAATGACACATCCTGGTTTAAGTATCAGAATATTAGAAATGGCACCTGTGATACATTAAAACAATTGAGTCCTGTGACAAAAACATTAATTGCACTGGGAGCCATTTTTTTGTGTTAGATTCTGAGGTAATCTCCAACTTGTATTTGTGTGTGACTAAACAACACTGCTACTCTTGGACAAACACAGACAGGCCCAACTGGCCTACAAAAGACAGGGAAAACATGGCTATGGCTCTACTTCTCAGAGTCTGCCAGTGCAAGATCATGCTCAACCTGGTCAGCAAAATGTTGCAAAAGGACAAATTTGTCCATTTAAACTGTTACAGCTTCCAGCTGTGCATCCATATTTTCCCCTGAGCTGCTTATATGGTAACAGAGAACTGGGCATGCTCTCTGTGCCTTAGCAGTGACATTTTGAAAGCTACAGTTCTTATCCCATCACTGAACACTCGCTGCTATTAACTGCTGAATCCTTGGTTAGAAAACCAGGGGTTTTTAAATCTTTCAGGAGTTGCAGAGGAAGATTTATGTAGAGTGTTCAGAGAGCAAAAGTGTCAACAACACTTCCAAATAATAATTAGTACAGAATGTCCTAGCCTAGTCTTAAGTCTTACTTTCAATTATCTAGTCATTACTCATGTAGTATATTTTTATTAGAAATATGTATTAGGCATGCATTGTAATATACATGCCTATTGAATGTTTTACAGAGAACATTGCAAAATCAAGCATAGCAAAGGCATTTTGGAAGAGATGATATTCATTAAAAAAATCCACAGAAGTCTGAGTGGCTCAAGGCAGAGTGGGACTGTCATTACATCATCACTGGGACTATCACAGGTAAAAAGATTGTGCTGTTACATAAAAAAAATACTCTTTGTTATGAGAAGTAAAGTGCCTTCTGATTGTCTGAGCATGGAAATGCAACCTGTTCTTGAGTTCTTTTTCAAACTGAATTCCTTATTAAACAATAAACAAAACCCAAGCAGTGCCAGCATAAAAAAAAAAAACTTCATTAAGTAATTTGATTTGTCTGCATGGCATTTTTAAAGACAGGCATAAACCACGAAAACAGAAATTACCTTTCAGGTATGTTCCACTTTACAAATACGTAAATGTGCTAGCAGTTTTTTCAAAGTTTTAACATGCTTCCTGTTCCTGTATGTGTTGGTAACCCTGGGTGTTAGGTTATCACCACCCCTTTATCAGTAAGAGAACTAGGACCTCTCTCACCCCAGTGCGGAGAAACAAGCAGAGATTATTTATCGTGCTCAAGAAAAATCCATCTTTTAGCTGGAACAACTTAGTCTCAGTTCAGTTTTCTTGTGTGCCTTTTGGCTTTATCTTTCATTTGAAGAATTAGGCTGAGTTTTCAATTTGGCTTTGTTTTAGAATACAGCTCACAGGATGTTGTGGTTTAATCGAGATACTAGTGGGGGTTTGGGTGTTTGGTTTTGGGCTTTTTGTTTGTTCTGTTTTTAGAAAACTGAAATGCAGCAGAGTTGACTCCATCAACATTTTCATGATACGATGAATATTTTTAACAAGCTCTGGAATTTAAGAGTATCTAGAACAATTTTCAAATGTCCCACTAGCCCATTTTGGTTTAGAAAGTAAGGCATTATGAACATACTGTTCATTTCCCTGACCCCTCCCCCAATAGCTTACAAGCTCATTCATATGAGACAACTTCAAACAAATCTGATACAGAAAAGGCCTGATAGGTACAGACTTCCCAGAGAAAGGAACAACACAGCTTGCAGTCCAGAAGCCAAGGCTCCTGAGATGCTTGACTTGGCTGTCCAGCAGCAGATGGGCAGCCAGGAGATGCATGCTGTGACCAGCCAGACACCAGACAGCAAAGGGGCAGCTCTGGCCAGGGCTCGTGCATGTCTGGCCTGCCAGTGGGGGAGAGGCAGCAAAGGCTGGCAAGAGCTGCAGCACGGAGAGGGATGTAACAGGAGAGTGCAACTGTGGAGAGCGGCTGTCAGGGGCAGCTGCTGGTGTTCACACAACCCATTGTTCACAACACCACATGTGAACTACCACAAATGCAACAACTGAATGACTGTATAGCCTAATGAAATGTTCATGCTCTGTCTCAAATGACATCTTTTACCATTGTTTTTTGTCTTCAGATGTGTGAAAAATGTTCAGAATTTGAAAAAAATTATCCACTGTGCTTTAGTCTGAGTCACTTATTGGCATGTTAGGTGGCAGAAAATGAAAAGTTTCATCCCAGAATGTATCAGAAATAGATACCAAAGGAAAAAAAAATCAGGAAAAGATAGGTAATCTATCTAAGAAGTAAACATTCTGCTCTTAGGTGCAAACTGAAACCAAACCAGTATATTACATCGGCTAGTTAATTAAGTCATTACTGTAATTAATTACATTAAGTACATTACCTGAATTATTTTATCCCCTGGCTGTAACAGCTTAGATGCTGGTCCATCTGGCTGCACTCTGGTTACAAATATGCCCTTGAAAAACAGGTGTGGAAATATTTTTGACAACTTATTTATGAATAACAGGATAACATCAAACAGATGTAATTCAAAATATTTTTTCAAATTTCATCCTAAGTAGAAGAGAACACAATACTATTCTACAGGTCTCTGGCTTTTAAAACTGTCTCCTTTTTCTGATATTAAAAATCCAGAATTATCTTTAAAGGTAATTGTGATCCACCTTGGTTTAATTTGGCAGATGTATATATCAACATGAATTATCTACTACCAGAAATAGAGCTGTAGGCTAAATCATCATCTCTTTTATAAGAGGATTCCTAATTGTACACTCCGCAATTCACTATCTCAAATCTGATAACTAGAACTGTTAACCACTGCAAAAACTACTCATCTGGAATAATCATCTATACTGTCATTCAACTGCGATCACCTACAACCTTGATTTTCCACAAAATTTTCCAATTTTCTCCCTTCCAGTCCTGGAATGTAGTGGTTTGGGAAATAGATATACTTACTTTTCTCCCATTGCTGAACATGAGAAACATTATAGATCAGAAGGCTTTCAAGAAGCATTATTATAGAATACTTACATCATCTTCTGGTCTGAATGGATTTCCTCTTCCTCCAACTCCTCCTGATATACTAAATCCAAGTTCTGGATCCTTGTCAACTCTCACTCGAATCTAAGTAATTACAACCAAAGTTAGATGAATTGGCTGAAAATCTATATTCAAAACTACTGTAATGAAAATATTAGGAATTCAGGTGAATATAAGCTTTGAAATAAAAAAAAAAATTAAAAAGCCAGGTCAGAGAGTATTATATCTCATGATATTAATGCAGAACAAGATTGCAATATAACATCGTGTATCATTGTGCCTAAGCTTTACTCCAATATCACTCTTATTATAATAATTCACATGGGCTTTAAATTCAGAGATATTTTGATATTATGTAGGTTACTTTAATGCCCCCAGCAAATATACATGCGTATATGAAAGAATCTGTTCCTCCTATTTCTTTGCTACCTCTAGGTAAATTTTGAAAATCAGACCTCATGCCTACTTTGACTGCAAGTTGAACATGGCAGACTGCCCTCTTTCTCTTGCTAGAAGAGTTGAATAAGAAACTTATTTTATTCAGGAAGTGAATGTCCACAGGAAGTGGACATTCTTATTCTAGCACAGAATGAAAATGAAATTATCAGGATTTTCTCAAAAAACCTCAAACAATATAGAAAGAAGGCTGTCACAATGAAAGAGTCATTAAATGGTATAAGAATTTCTTATATACACATCTGTCTATCATAAACAAAACATAATTATCAGGCATGCATCAGATTGCTCCAACATTTTAATAGATTTTTGCTTATGGATACACATTTCTGCACTTGCAGGTTTTTTAACCATTCCAGATGCAAAGTACCCTAAGCTGTATTTTGACTTTGTGTTTTCTTCAGTTACTAGCTAAACAATGAAGTTGAGATAAAAAAATTTAGTTGAGAAATCAATTTTTAGCTCAGTAAAACAATGCAAGTTAAAGTTTCTGGTGCATTCAGTTAAAATTCTACCACATTTCTCTCAAAACTGGAAGGAATGTGTGATCAGAGGGACAGAATTGCTCTGAGATCTTTTGCTGGAAATAAATCCCTGTATTGCTTCTGTCACCATCTACAGAGAAATGATAATAAATGAAAAAAACGTAGCAATGTCTCTGACTGGCAGATGTTGTATCTGTCAGATAGATTTTATTCTTACCTCTTGCTTTGCCAACTCATGGCTTTGTCTGGGAGAGCACTGGGACTGGGTATAGGGAGGTTGGTGGGCAACTTTCAACATCAGATAATCAATTAATTGCTCTCTAGATGGATGTCTTGCGACTGATGATTGAGGAGGGAGATGATGGACTTGGCTGTAGTTTGCTGGAAGCCTCTGAGGCTGGCACATTTGTCCATTTGTTAAAGGCATCTGAAAAAAAAAGATCAGGGTCATACATTTTATAGGCATCAGTCCTCAATTCTTGCTTCACTAATTCAATACTTCTCATATGTGACTGCTCTTAATTTTCAGCCACATTATTAAAACTACTCTTCTAGATCATGTACAATTATATCCATTTTGTTTATAGCTATCAGCTCTGACCTACTGAACAATTTGAAAAAAAAACCACTTAGAGTGCTAATTTATTAGCACAAATTATACAGCCTTTGCTTTTAGCAGTTGTTTTTTCACTGAGTTTCCCCAAATATTATTTTCCAGCAGTGCAACTGATAGTACTGACACTTGATTCATGCCATTATAGTCTGAGCTTTTCTTGCAAAAAATTCAGAGATTTTGTAACAATTTCCAACAGATCATACAAAAATAAAAGTTCCCACCCCCCCATCCCAGGCTAGCAGACTACATGCTCACCAAGCATATTATGGTGACCACTTCACAAGAAAACACCCTGAGCAAGTTCCCATCCAAGCTCAAGATTTTAATATCAAAATTGCAGTATTTCTAACAAATGTTACTCTTTTCTTAATGCATATGTAATTTATTGTTAGGTATAATAATGACAAGCAGCAGTGAGGTCACAACTGTCAAGACATACAGTGCACTCCAGTCATGTCACCAGGAACAATGCTGGAGCTGGCAATGTTTCCTCAGTGAAGCTGTGTTGAGATGCACAGCCTTTCTACCCCCTTGCCAATAGATCTCATGCTCTTATCCACCTTAATTAGTCACTGATTCAGCTATATGATTCCAAAATTGCTAAACACTTGAGTTACAGACTGGCCTGCCACCCTTATCACATTAGTTATGGGATACAAGGATATTAAAATACTCACTCAGTATTACAAGTAATAAGTGTGCAAATTTCAACCTGTAACCATGCTATGTGAATGGACATATATCAGAATCTGCTCTGCTGAGTTTATGTCAGACTGATTCTGATGACAATGTGTGTATATAATACATTTTCAGATTATTTACAGATCATATGTATTTAATATACACAATTTTCCACTGCCTTTTCTGAAAACTTGAAGTACACCAGGAAAACGTTTTTTTGTTGCCAGAGGTAGAGTTATGTACGTAAAATGTGTCCACAGCTGTGCAAGTTCCCAATACCCATCTTCTGTAAAATGCAACTGACATTACTGAAGGAGTAAGAATAAAATCAGCTTCTGCTGATTAATTTACAAAAATCCATTTAGTTTCATGGTAGCGAGACCCACTTCCAGACAGGTGCTTAGAGATGAATACAGAGTGTTTCCTACAAATTCTGCTTTATCATCACAATTTCATCACAACAGATTTCAAGTTTGTTCTTCAGAAGGTTTAATCAGCTTCATATTACTTTTCTGAAATCATCTGCCATATTCCAATTTTCCCTTGCAAGTACTTGTTTGGATGCAGATTTCTTCTTGCAAATAACTTCTAAAGAAAAATAAGAACCATCTTCCTTCATACAGTCAACTGTTTCATTGAGGATGCTGTTTTATTTATGCCACTTTTGAAGTCTGTGTATCACATTTTAAAGAAGCCCTAGTTCCAACTGCTATCCCAACAAAAGTTTCTACTGCTAATAAAATATACTGACTTAGGAATAAAAGCAAATAATGTCCTATCCATGTTGTCATGCAGATAACTACCTGCACAGCTGGTTTTATCATGCTGTCTGGAGGAACATCTTTGAGACTAAGTGTGGCAGATGAGTAATTCTGCTGTCCCGAAATAAATACTTCATCCTGGCACTGGTCGCCTGGAGCAGAAGACTGGGGATGCTTTAAACAGAATGAAGAGGTAAAGACAAATGTCTTTATATAATTAAAATTAAAAAATTCTCAAAAGAAACTCAGGATAAAACATTCTAAGGGCTTTATCATTCTTTATCTTTTCTGATTAACTAGGACATTATTTATGCAGAAAATCTCACTAACCAAGACATCCACACATAAAATACTGATGGACATTTACAAATCTCACAGCTGCAGAGGTGTCTTTTTATCAGCAGTAAATTAATTAACAAATCCCAGGAACTAACTATTCAAAGATTCAAGGAAGTCTTCTGATGAGTTTATCCTGCTCACTGGGCATGCCATACACACTACTCAGGGTGCTTATTGAAAAGCTCATTTCCTCATATTTTCTGACTCTAAATTTTCTTGAATGTCTACAGCATCTTACACTACACTTTATATCATCAGAATTTCTGTTTGGGGAGGAAGAAGAATAGTAAGATTTTTGTTCAAACCTTATCAGCCTAGGTTAAATTCAGAATAGTAATATTTTGATCACAAATGTACAATGAAATCAGACAGTTCTACACATGTTCAACCATCTACAAAGCCAGTTGGAGAACTCAACTTTATGACATTAAACTGAAAAGCCCTGCAATAAGTTTACAGCATATGAAGGTAAAATATTTAATGCCAAAAAATAATTTCAGCATATAAATTATATTCTTTTTAATAAAGCATTGTGCATATGTAAAAGGATAACTGTATCAATTTAAGGACCCCCTTACAGTTTATTCTTTCCCCCTCTATATATTGCAATAGCCTCCTGTAGGTACTCACTCGAACAATGTGCACACCAGAACCTCTTCCGTCTGCAACACTCAAGGCAACACTACCCTGGCTGCCATGCAGATCCCTAGAGCTGCCATAGTGAAAGCTGCTAACTGCAGCATAATTGGAATTAAAGGACCGAGACAGCATGCTCTGAATAAAGAGGGGACAGATTTAACACAGAGATTAGTGCAGCATGCATAAACCACAAGACATGTTATACATGTAATAAAAACATATTTCATTGTCATGCAAGATAAAACCATGCAAGAACAGTACCACTGTGATATATAAACACAACTCAGTGACCCTATTTACCTTTATTTACTGTAAATCAGCATGCAATCAGCAGTTCACATGCAGAATTACATGTAAATAAAGTAACTGAAATATTCACATGTCTGATAAAAATAACAAAGGTGCTTATCAAAATTTTCAGGTTTTCATTATATTTGCAACATAACAAGTATGTTATAGGAAGATAAGCTGGCAGTCAAGCAAAACACCTGTGGAATCTATCTAATTACCCCCTACTATTTTGTCTTATCCCCCCACACCACTACTAGTAAAGTACAAATAAAAATTTACACAGAGATTTGACTGACTAAATTTTCTTGCTATAACCATGCTGATAATATCCAGTGCATTCCAGTAATACTTCACTCAAGAATGTAAACAAGCCTCATTTAAAGGAAGACGCATGAACAAAACTGAGACTACCCCTGTGCTACTGTAGGCAAAGAGGTAACATGACCTCAAGGACAGATGTGACAGTGGTTGGAGTTTGAGTTTCATAAGCTTGCAAACCTGACCCCTGCAATACTAGCAAGGACAACAAAATGAAAGCAAGAGACAATACCATCTTGCCACCATGGTCTTTTGTAGCTGTAAGAACAAAACAAAATAAAAAGACAGTGCAAAGGAAGAAATGGGCCACCTGATAAATAAAAACAAAGCTATCTTGAAAATGTGACAACCCCATGAAAAAAATACTACTGTAGAAAAAAGATACACCATAAAGCATGAAAACTCAGCACATTCAAAGCTGTTTTCCGTAAAGCTTTTAATTTTTCCGAGTTAAAGAATGTTCAAAATAGGTATAACTGACTAAGATACTGTAACAATTCCTACATGTATAAACACATTTTGGCATTTGCCTGTTGACTATGTATACTAATATGATTCTGAAAATAGTCACTAGTCCTTAGGCAAACATCTGGTCTTTCTTCCTAGCTTCATCTTGTGAAACTAAAACTAGTTTAATAATCAAAGCCATATGCCTCTGCATATTCATATTCCCCAGATGCTCTGGTAGCACAGTCATTGGAAACTCCCTTGAAAAACAGTATTTACTGACAACACTGGCTTTATCTTGGCTGAAGTTCTTGGATAACCTCTGTCTCAGTGACATAGTAAGCATTCTTCATGTTTCTCTTTTACACCTTCCCCATTCTCTAGCCAATGGGTTTTTCAAGCTTCCAAACAAGTCTGCAGATGTCTTCCCTTTCTTGGGAGAGGAAGACTGTTCTTAGCATTTAAATCTACATTCACTAAACATTCAATCTGATCTTACTGCTCCTCTAAGTTTTAGGTTAAACACCCAGGCAAAAATGCCAAAGTCAATTTTCCTTAGCTTCTAAGTGCCTCAAACCATCTTCATCCTACTCTTCTCGTAACAGGGTCTGTAATTAACCAGGTGGTCTTCTTGCCCCACCACTACAGGCAATTCCTTGAAGTATCCTTACAGGAAGCTCTCAGAGGCTCCTATACCACTCCATCCACTCTAAGTGGCAAAAAGACTGATAAAAATAGAAAGAATGCATGGTGGGACTAAAAAGTTCTCTCTTCAAAGTGTCTCTAGCAGACTATCATAAATATCATACTGTAAAGACCCCTAGATCCACTGGGTTCATTCTCAGACAGAGCCAAACAGCCAATAAATAGCAACAATCTGTGTGACAAAAGAGATAAGTAACAATGCAAATTTGGATTTAAAATCTAAGGTAGATCTGCAAAAGAGAGGGAGAACTTTAAAAAAATTTACAGAGGTATGAACATCAGGAACTGAGATTTCAGTTGAGTTTCAAGGTGACTACATAATCTGAGAAGTAGGAACTCTCAAGGGTTTATAACATTTTCTTTCTTGAAAGAGATTTTTTCCAAAAGTACAAGAAATCATTGTGCAGTTGGTATAGGGAAGAGTTGAGAACACTGCAAACACTGTTACTCTCCTTTTCTACATGAGCACAGCACCTCAACACTAAATTAGAAGAAACCCAAAAGCTGTACTAACAGTACAAAATAAATACTATTTAAAATGGTCATGTAGGAAAGTTTTAGTTTAATACAAGAAGAGATTCCTAGGGATGAAACAAGAGTATTTGTCCTCTGCCTATTTCTAGTTGGGAAGAGAGAAACTGATGCATTTGGAATGTGAACAGCATTCCTGTTAATTTTTTTTCTCAATATGACAATGATGAAGGTGTACATTTCTGAGAGAAATTCCTGAAGACTGCTGCACCAGAGAACATACCTTCTGAAATCTGAATACACAAATGCCATTAACTGCCTTGATTTTCACTACGAGTTATTAAAAATTGAATATGTAATACGTACATGATCTAAATTTTACTCTGATTGTTAATTCTAAGTATCAGCTCCATTATTCATGTGGTTTGCCACTATGTCTTAAGGCATAATGGCCTGCAAAAAAATAATTGAAATATTTGAAGCCTGAGAAGAATTACTTCAGTTCCTCTGAACTACTATACACTAAAAAATATACATGTCATGTTTCAGTATATTTTTACTATATATTTAATGATATCTATTATATATATAATTTAATAGATTTAAATTACATTTATATTTATATTTCATTTAATACATTTTTACTAGAAAGCCGTTATTTAGCCATCAATTGTCCATATTAGGAACTACAACACATCAAGAAAAAAATGGCTGTGTTAAAAAGTAATAATCAGTATGTTCATCATAATAATTTCAATCTGTAGTCAAATCAGCCTCTAATGGAACCAGTTTAGATGCAGGCTAGTAGCTAGTAGCATAATTCTGGGGTTTACTTGTATTTTTTTTAGATGATACAAGCCAGAATGTGTTATCTCTTTTGCAGCTTGCAAAAGAATTAACATTTCAAACTCCGAAAGGGTCTGATTTGGGATCTGAAATGCCTTAATGCATTTACTTAGGTGCAAGCAAATAAGTAGTGGAATTTATTTAGGAGAATTTATAGGAGAATAA
Source organism: Haemorhous mexicanus (assembly GCF_027477595.1). Lineage (NCBI taxonomy): Eukaryota > Metazoa > Chordata > Aves > Passeriformes > Fringillidae > Haemorhous > Haemorhous mexicanus. The sequence continues at coordinate 68,519,948 of NC_082381.1, forward strand.
TAGTGTAATTTTTATAGGAGAATAATACTGTAATATTGTAATTATTAGGAGAATAATATTCTAATTTTTATAGGTGAATAATATGGTAATATTGTAATTATTAGGAGAATAATATTCTAATTTTAAGACTGTTTGGAGTCTGTTGTGGCAAGCCATGAAATTTGGGCATAGAAGAGGAACTAATAATTTCAATATCTGCAGAGAACAAGACTCTGCATTCTACTTATCTTGAAACAGCCTAAATTGGTTACTTAACTGCTAGTCTTTTTTATTTATTGATTTATTTAACATTACCTAGAATCAACTGCAGGGTAAAGGTGGACATAAGTCATCCTTTGAGACAATATTAAGTGTCTAGAAATCCCTTCAGTTTTCATTCCCACTATCCACATAACAGACTCTTCCTATTGAAGAGTTACATATGGAAAAACTACACATAATTTAAATTCCACTGTCAGAAAATGTTTGCAGATTGAAAACTTGGTGTTTACATACCAAATGCACAAGAATTTTATTCCTTTTACAGCATGGTAGTTTGACTTCTAAACTCCACAAAATATTATTATAACACATTGATGGTTCAGATGAACATTCAAAAGGAAAAAATAATAAATATAACTAAAATAAAAATGTAAAACTAACAAGTACTAAAGAGATAATACTCCCGTAATTTATCAGGATATGAAACTATGTAAAAATATCCTTCAGGTTATTATCTTATGAAGACTTAAGTGTTTTATTTTATGTATGCACAGATCCACTGAAGTCACTGTGCTTGACATACTGAAGCAAGTTTAACTAGGGAGAAAATCTGAGATCATATCAATTAAAATATTTTTGCTTGTTAAGTTTGTGGCATAAAAAAATGTGTTGAAGAAAAAGTTTCAAATTTTAATTAAAATTGCAATTCCATATCAGTACTGAAACAATTAGACATTTTTCTTTTAATAAGGCACTGCAGACTAAGAACTCTAAAAAAAAAAAGTAGGAATTAAACTATGATCCCTCCTCTGAATGCATTTTAGATAAGTAGTAGATAAAAAACAGAGGAACTAATTTCAGGTGAAATTAGAATTGAAAGCAAACACATATCTAATGAACTCCCAAAAAAAGGAAAATACACATATGCAAAGGGAAGGACAATCAGTGTCAGTAACTAATTTTGTATGCTCAGCAAGGTCATGTAATACATATTTGCAGGTAACTGTTGCAGATACTTCTTACGGCAATTTATGGATGAGAAATTCCTCTACCAGAAATGTGTGACACTAGTCTTTACACAGGTGGAATTTTAGTTTCAATTCCTAAATAAAAGCCAACATGACTACTAAAAGAGTCTATTGTAACATACTAAGTAGTAGAATGGGTATGTCACACTCAAAACGGAAAATATGCTGAAAAATATTACTGTTTTTAAAACTCTGCACTAAATTTATGAAGTCGGGGGTAGGGCCGAATTGACTGCATGCTTTCCAACATGTTATGTATGCAACCACTAGAAAGCAGTTTGACATTTAAATAAGCTCCTGTATTCCCCAATAAAATATACTTTGCATCAGGTAAGCAAATTGTTTCTTCTAATATATGCAGAATTTCTATTTACAAATGGTCTCATGAACTATTTTCACTTTCATTCACTCGGATAATTTTAATTATTCTCTACATCTCACAGAAACACACAATGTTCTGAATTTAAAGGGACCCAAAAAGGATCATCAAGTCCAACTCCTAAATGAATGGCCCATACCATGACCCTTATAGCTTATTAAAGGCATTACAAATGCTATTTGGCTGGACCCCATTGTTAATCATTTTTGCTAGACTTAAAACTAGTTTGTACCTTTGCTTAAGCAAATTAAACTCCTAAAAGTTTTTCCCACCTACCTCAGGTAAAAAGAGCTAATAAACAAGAAACTAGTTTCTCCAATTTTTGTCCAACAAGCAGACACTGTTGGTCAAATTTAAGTGGGTTCATTCCTCCCTCTCTCTTCATTTACTAAATGTTATAAAAACACAATTAACATGTCTTTGAGGAGCTAAGGAAAAGAAAATAAAACAACCAAACAAAACAACAACCAACAAAACCAATCCCCAAAAGCCCACCACATTTTCCTTTCTAATAAGCATTTCTATCTGTAAAGATACAAATGATAAACATGATTAAATTCAATAACAGTAAAGTCAAAGCAAAAGTAATACTATTAATCTACACTGGTCAAGAAAATAGGTATTAAATATTTATCACAATGCTTAATTTTGTATTTGAAATTTTTTCAGTGTTGCATCTTATGTTTTAAAAAAATGTGCCATTTTAAATCCATGAAAGCTTTGTCAAAGTAGTTTCCAATAAACGTTCCCTAAAAAAGCTCTGTAACTGAACTTGTTCCTTAAATGAGTTCTGTTAATTACTGGATTTTTTTTCAGATTTCAAAACATTTCAGAAATCTGCTTTATAGATAAAGCACTCTCACCACTTGGCTAATTTTTAATTACAAACAGAAATACCAAAGCCGTTATTTAAAAAGAACTAAGAAATATTCAGTTGATTTCTAGAATTTCCACATTATCATCTGCCAGCTGCCATACAGGATCGTATCTACATTTTCCACAATTCAGATTTTTCTTTTTAAGTTGGTTATATCCTAAAGAATACAAAGTAGACAATTCAATATACACATTCACTTTAAGCCCATAAAGTCTCAGATTGTTAAGACTACTTTAAAAGCTTCAAGGCCAAAACAAAATAAACATAAAAAATAGACTTAAATGGTCTGTTAAATTAAATGCACAGCTAAAATCTTAATAGCAGTTATTCCATACAGGTCTAGTAGGAAAAATTTAAGTTTACATATAAAGCATAATGAAAAGTATTGTCAGATATAAAGGGACTCAAGTCAGGCAGTCAATGCCATTTAACTAAAGGTGACTACACTGCTGCAGACCCAAACAGGTATCACTGCTGCATTAAATACTGTTCCTAACATGCCAATGAACAAGTTACAAACAACTGCATTAGCAGGGCGTTGAAGCTCTGCTTCCCTTTGTATTCAAGGATTGTTGGTATTTTTGCTTCTTTTGTCACTTCATTTAAGATTTGATACATCCATCCAGAAGAATGGAAAATGAGGGAATGCACATTTTATTAGAGCTGGAACATGGTGAGATTAGTGACCCTCTTGTAGGACAATGGGTCCGCACATGACAGCACAGTACTACCCTAAGACACTTCCTGTTGCAGGTGACCATCTGGATCAGAAGAATATGTACAGTTTTTGTGCAGGTGTCTATAAAAAATAAAACCCATCCCCTTCTGTCACCAGAACTATGCAATTTGAAACAAAAAATCCAACCAAAAAACCCCCCAAAAAACAAAAAAGCAAACCCCTCCCCCAAAATACTGGGATTTCTGAAGAAAAATAATAGTTAAAAGTAATTTCTCCAACCATCTCCAATTAAATTTCTCAAGCCATCACAGATATTCAAGTAGTTACCACAATAATTACAAAGCAAACTATGTTCTTAGAAACTAAAAAACAAAATCTATCTAACTGGCCCAATCACAATGTCATTTGGATACTTAATTCCTTTCCAAAGAAACATGATCTGGCTAAATGATCATTCAAGCCATTTTTAGTGATAATATTTTCAAGTGTAAGCTGTGCAGGACAGCACAGATTACACTCTTCCAGGCTCTACTCAAATTCTTTGAAGATACATAATTGTTCAGCTCTACTTATCAGCTCAAATTCTTGATGGCATTTACAGTACATAAAGAATCCTGTTCATCGTCTCTACTTATATCAAAACGTACTGTGATTTTTCTGAAACGAACAAGATTTTCAAGTGTTCTCATCTCACAGCAAGCAATAAATATTCATTCAACAATCTGTCAGATACCCAACTTCAAAAGATAACTGGCTTGAAGGCAAATGCATGATAATTATGGCTTTTGACTTCCTCAACAACTAAAGCTGCAGACCTATACTTCTAAATAGATTTTACTGATTTTCTTTTTCAATATTCCCTAAGAGAAGAAATAGGGTGAAAAAAAGGCAGAACAGAAAGATCAAGAAGTGTAAGGGAATATTGTATGAAATTGTGAATACAAAGCTACAATAAAATTTACCTTAAAAATTACCTTAAAAGAGCTGGCCTTGCAGTCCAGCAGGTCTGTATGACATTATTAATGTATTTAAAAGTAATCTGGCTAAGCTGGCAAGTATGATGTTAAAAAAAACCAGCACCTTTGTTTTTCATTGGGGGAAAAGATCTTTTTTTTTTTCAGGGGAAGAATTCATTTAATTCAGTCTATCATCTGAGTGTTTCTTAGATATTCATCACAAACTCATTTATCTTTTTTAATGCAGGATCAAAATTAGATTTTCATTAGTAATTAAAAGCGTTTCAAAACAGAGTGTTTACTTTATTCCATATCTAAGTAACAGAAAAGTAGAAAAAAATTACAACTATTGTTTTTACCTTTTCTAGCTTTTTAGCCTCAATATGTCGCAGCACCTGTTCCCTCCAGTCATGAGGGACTTTAGTTTTTCCTGCAGGGTCTAGTAACGAGTGCTCGGAGTTAACCCTTGGGTTTGATCTCTTGGAGGGGCTAGTCCGCGAGTAATTGAAGTCACTGACTGACATAGTTCTTTCCGGTATTTCGCTGACCGACGGCCGCGCGCTCTGCGGCCGGGCCACGTTGGGACCATCGATGCTGTATGTCCGGGCAGAGAGAGGCCTCTGCTGTCCCGACATCACCGCTGAGGCTCTTCCCATTGAATGCAAATCTCTGTATGTTAAGTAGTCCCCTTCAGGAACTTGGGCTCGTCTTGAAGATCCACTATCCCCAATATTTATGGAAGCTGTAGAAGATACACTGCTCTGCCTTTGAAGCGTGTGCCTGGTTGCTCCTGGGAGCAGTCTGTCACCTGGTGGAACAGCCCACAGATCTGCGTGTCTCCCAGCCATCCGCTGGTGAGTGTTGTACACAGTGCTGGCCCGGACATTGTTATGATTGGAAAAATTCATGTTGCCAGAATGCTTTACATAACTGGGAGTTTCTGTACTGTCAGACCTAAGCAGACGTGAAGGAGGTAAAGTGCCTGGTTCTACTTGGGTGTTTTGTTTCTGGGGCCACAAGGCATCTTTTGCTGCTGCACTGCTGCTGTACTGAATATTATATTGGGGAGCACAGAGCATCTGTGCACCGCCTGTCACTGATCCCCTCACTACATTAGCACCTTCAGGATTGTGATTTGAATCAAACTTGAACACCGTTTTTGTAGAAGATACTAAATCAGATGATGACGATGACCCAGGAAAAACCTGTAAAGGCTGATCATATAGAAGAGTGGCAGATTTACTTCGGACTATGTTTTTTCCATCTGCAGTATCTGATCCAGATTTTACTGCTGAGCTTGGTTGTTGAGATCCATTCTCATTTACAGTATCATAGATTTTCAACCCACCACTGTCCATACTTGTGATGCTGTGAGATTTCATCACAGGACCACTTCTCTGTGGAGACAAATCTTCAGTGCTTCTGGAAACAGACAGCTCAGCAGAATCCCCATCAACTGTAGTGCTTTTTGCTAGTTTTTCTTTACTGGGAGACTGTACTGTTTCCTCAGCAAGTCCATTTACTTTATTTACACGATATTTATTTTCATTTTCCAAGTGCTCACTTTCTTCTTTTGTGCTGTTATTGAAAAAGCCCATTACTGAAACCATTTTCTGTGTTTCTAACTTTTCTAGAGGAACTGGCACTGCCTCTTCACTAACAAGTTTATTGATATTCATGTTTATTTGGTCTAATTTGTGAGACTCCTCCATAGGAGTGCTTAGATCAACACCTTTTCCTATCAGGCCTAATCTTTCTTCAATGCTCAATTCATATTCAGACAAATTTGTAACCTTCTCCTGCACATTTAGTTTTTCTTCTACTGTAATACTCAATTCTCCTCCATTTTGCAAGAGATTATTCAAATTTTCATCTTCGCGCCTGGAAGAAAAAAAGATGTCCCTTAAAGAAATTCTCCTAAGAATGAATGTATTTCTCTAAGCATCATTTTAGAAAAAAATTACCATTAATATGTAAACATGCAGTGCATACAAAACAGGACAAAGAAACAGATTTATGATTTGCTATCTTATATTGAAGAAATATGTTATAGAAAGAGCTCATTTGGGCAATGTTTTTACATCATGTGGTTTCAGAAGTTTGTTTAAACTCAACAAGAATAATTAAAAACAGTTCAAAAGTGTCAAGAAGTACAAAGTGATAATAACTTCTTTGTTAATTTCTTTTAGTTTCCATTTTGGACAATTTTCCTGCTTGTATTAGCAGTTTTTATGAAAAATGGCACTTTTTAACTAAAACTCCTAGAAGAGTAACAACCTGTAATTCTAATCTTTTTAAGTTTTTAAGAACCTTTAATAGTCATGTTAGCAATCAAACTGATTTTCAAAATTAAGCAAATAAAAACACAGAGCTTTTAAAATGGCATACTCATGTATTTTGTAGGTATAAAAACTTAAAAAGATAAAATTATTACACTCTATTATTAAGAGAAACGAGAACCATGTATTGTATACTACAGCTAGTCTCTGAAAGTTTCTTTTTTTTTTGAGAAACTTTATTAACCCTAACAGAACATTATTAACCCTATTATAAAACACTGAAATTTTAACTATTTAATGAATGATAAATGAATGAATTAAAGGAAGGAACACCATATAAAATATTTTTCTAATGTATTTTCTTAGTGGTCCACAGTATCTTACAAACCTGATTTTGGATAGAACTGCAGCATGTGTTTCTTTGTCAGGAGAACAGAGAGAAATATCTTGGCTACTGTCAGTATTTAAGGAAACAGAATCTGACATTCGAGAAGGAGAGGAACAGTTGCTGTTATTCTGATTACTATTGTGGGTAGCTTCATCGGATAAGGAATCAGTATCTTTTGAATCATCTGAAATAAAAATTTGCCAATTAAGTTAGACACACAGATCTTATTAATAACCATTTCATATGTGTTTCTGTAGTATTTAGAAACTCTCTTTTGTTTTTCAGTAATTCTTATTACCAGAAACTAAAATGTAAGCTAACACCTTAGCAAAGTTCATTTAAACTTACAAAATACTGTTGGAAGTAGTTCCTATCTTTTAAAATATTTGGCCCTATGTAAACAGCCCTTATCTGCTAATTAAAGCTAAATTCTTCCTTTATTCCTATTTCCTTTGTCATACACAAGTGCTATATTACTGAATACATCCTTAAAATATCCATCAAATCATACTTCTGTTGTCATACTTAGTTACTTAGTTATCATACTATAAGGATTTCAGAATTGTCCATTACATGAGTCTATTGGCTTCTAAGAAAACAAAGCACACTGCTTCACATGCAGTATTTTGAAAGGGTACACTGTTCCTGATTGTGATTATTTTATCCTTATTAAAGCTATTAACTAGACCAAGTACTCTGGAACTATCTAGATCACTGGATAAGATCTGTATAGCTTTTTAATAAAGTAAAAAATCAGCAATGAAAAATGGCCTTCTGCAGATTTTGAATTTAATGTATTCCCATGCTTTGCAGATCCCTTAGGACAACATTTTCAGAGTAATTTACCCCTGCACATTGATTCTTGCATAATGTATGCATACTTACATACTACATCCGTATAAAAATAATTTCTCTGGGGAAATTCAAGGCAGCCGTGATTCTGACATGAGTGTAGAAACAAATACATTTATATTTTTGCTTCAAGCCAGTTACAGATGCCAAACGCATACATTTTGTGGAACTAATGTCTGTCTTCAGAGACAAGAAAGAAGTTTTGACCTGGTACTTTAGTCAGACAAAAAGATCCAAGGAGAGCATTGGTAAACATCAATCTTTTCATCTGTATGTGATCCTCAGCAGACTTCCTGCTTCCACCATGGGGTTCTCCTCATCAAATCTCACCTTTTTACATCTAATGTCCAGAAAAGCTTTTTGTCCTGGAAGTACTGAACTTGGATATCATATGAAGCAAAATATTATTCGCTATTCTCTTCCTATATCATGTTTTCTCTGAATTCTATGCCATTTCTTAGTCTTAAAGAAATTATTACCCAGACTAAATTTATATTTCAGAGAATATAAAATTTAGTTAATAAAAAACCAGATTCAGAATTTTCACGCTAGAGGAGCAAATAAAAATAAGAGAGTAAAATAACTCTGGAGAAAAAGTTTTCACTAGAAAGGATTATTCTTATACCTTAGGAAGAGAGCACAGCTTCTGTAGAGAAATTTAAATAAGTGATACTGCTGCCTATAGCAGCAGTTATAGCAGCTGCCTATCGCAGCAAGAATTCATAAAATCTGGGTGAAGGGGGAGTTACAGATTATTTCTAATATAAATACCACTTCCCCCAAAACATACACCCCTTCTCTTCCTGTCTGATTTAAACTAACAAGAATCAAGAAAAATAAAATATCAACACAGATTTCTCAAGAATGCACTCCAGTATATGCAGTTTTTTCCCACTTTCATTGCTTAACTAGGAAAATCTTGGTTTTAAAACATACAAATTAAGCCTACTTAATTTAATTTGAAAAACTAGCCACTTTGAGTCAAGAAATTATTGAAATCACAAAACACTTCCAATGCTTTTTATGGTATCTTACCTTTTTTGCTGTTGCTTAGGGCTACCACTTTTGGTTGGTTTATGGAGGTTTCTATCAGTGGTGGTCGCATTTCTGCCATTTTCATCTCTTCATCAGAGGAGAGTTCTTCTGATTCCTGCTAAAGGAAAAACAGCTTTATGGTGTCCATTTTGAAAAGCAGTTCAAAGGTAAGTAAATGCTGTCTAAACTATCACCCACTAAACAATAAAGGGGTAAAAAGATAAATGAGCTACATAACATAGGCAAAGCAAAACAACTTTGTAGTGCATTTGTAGTGCAAGTCAACTGAATTATCTTTAAGAAGCAGCACTTGCAGATTTGCATTGTCACTGCTGAACTCTGTGGGATGACACTCAGACAGGTAACTTTAACTGCAAAAAACTTCTTGGAGCAAGCAGATGAAGCCTTCATTCTACCACTGGAGAGAGCATCCAGTGGAGTCCAAGTCACTAAGTGATCACTGAACCAGCAAACACTGCAGACTGAGCAGCTGGTATTGGTTTTGAAGAAAAGAGCTCAAACTGAAACAGCTATAAAGTAGCCATGACCAAGACAATCCTAGGAATGGAGAGGTACGCTGTGAGAAAAAGCTGAAGGAGTTGGCTTGCCTAGTCTATCTAACAGAAACAGAGTAAAGGTAGCTTGCTAGGGGTAAATTCCAAAAGGAAAAGAAGTAATTTAACTTCAAGAGCACTGGCAGAGAAAAAGCAATACTGAATATATTTAAGCTAGTTCTGAACCAAAAGATGGAACTCAATGCACTTATGAGAGAGATTAATAGACAAAGCTGCTGCAAGAGCAGCCACGCAATTGATTCAGTTCCTACTGCAGCCCTCTTTCTGAAGATAAATATTCATTTATCTTCAAAACTCAATGGTTTTCAGTAATATTTTGAAGAAACCCCAGCAAACCTTTCCTCAAAGCAGAAATTTCTTTCTAGTAAACATTTTCCTGCTACAAAATCCATGTTGTAAAGACAGTCTGCCAATATTCACTTTTTCTTACTGTTTTGGAACATTTAATGCATGGAACCTATTGGAGCACTACCTTCCCATGATACCAATTACCTGGCCAGTTCTTAGGTCTGCACAAAAGACAAACTTGACTGAAACGTAACAAACAAGCTATGACACTCCTAATTAAAAATAAAAACTAAAAATCCATCGGCTTTTCTCTACAATCCAAACAACCAACCTGTTCACTGCATCTACCACATGCCCTTCCTCTTGGATGTGACATACAAGTGTAATCGATGCTGAAATGAAAAGCTTACACACAGGCAACATTTAGCTATCTGGATTCTGCAACAGTATTACCAGCAGGAAATAAGGAAATACACTGAAACAAGGATGTCACTGTACCTCACTTGTGTACTTACTACAGCTACAAAAAATTATGGTCACTACCATTTGACAACTATCATGATCTTCTGAAATCATATTTTAAAATTAAGGAAAAAATGTCAATACCAGTATTTTAAAAAAGAATGTAGAAGCAGGAACATACTAGCGGGGAAGTAGCCAGTGACAACCACAACTGCCTGTGACTCAAGTCTTTTCATGTTATGATATAGGCATATTCCACAGCTTACACAACACAGGCAATAAAAAAAAAAATTCACTGGTGAAAAAAGTATTTTACAGGTCGTGACTAGGAACTGATTGAATGACAGCTTCTAAAATTTGTCATAAATCTCAATCTTTCTAAATAAATAAATACATGGTATTTGACAGAGAGATGCACAGTTCAGAAGTTTAAAATCCTTCACTGTAAGAGGTAAGTATATTCCAAGTAATATTCCTGACAGCTTACTAGTAAATACAGAGGAATAAATATTTTTAGAACTACTTTCCACATTTCATTTGAAATGCATGTGTATAATCACTTGGATACAGAAACATTTTATTGCTACCACTGATCTGACATTTCCTCATTTCAGCAACAATTAAAAGTGATTATTTAATGAAGTACTGACAGTCAAACAACTGGAGAACTCCACAAAAGTATGATTTTTTCCATGGTGTATATATCAATCTTTAATTGAGTTTGCATTATTTTTTCTTTAAATGAATGCATCTTTTATTATGAACTTTTTATTAGCTGTTTCAACTTTGACTTAAAAAATCTGAAGCAAAAAAAAGTGCTGCATTGAAAACCATCTGAATTTACAACATTTATGGAGGGCAATTTTCTCCTATTGTCAACAGAAATTTTCATCTCCCAGAAGACCAAATTCAATACAACATGAGCACAATTTCTGACTGCTATAATGCTCATTGCAATGCCATACCTCAAGCATGTCCTCATGGTTGACAGTTGTTTTCGTGTTCTGCAAGGTTTTAACAAGTGCACTCATCTGTGAATTTGCAGTGCTGTGCTCAGCTTCTGGTTCACTAGGCTTCTGCACAGAGCTTCCTGCTGAATATTGCTTTCTCTCATCAGCTTTGTTCTTTATTGAACCAGTTTCTGAGGTCTACAAAATTAAAAGTATTAGCAGAGAAAGCATCCTGAAACGTTTTTAATGACATAGAGATCCAGCATTATATATTCTGGGAAAACATGGAATGGAAAAATCTGAGCTCTGAAATTATAAAGAACAGAATGTACCAGGTATGAAATGCTAAGAAAACACAATAGATAACTAAGCTAGAGTCCGTACCCTAAGTCAATCAGTCTGACTTTTATCCTTACTGGTGTCAATATATACCATTATATTTCTGGTCATATGAAAAAAAATCAAACAGGCCAATACCTGCAATGATTCTATGTGAGCACCAAAAAGTAGTCCTATCTTCTATCATGCTGCATCAAGCTCTTAGAGACTTGGGTCACTTTTGTCATTCTGCTATTACTGCTTCTTACCACACATAGTTTTCAGTCATGAGCAGTAAAAGCCTTTGAGATTATCTGAATTTCATTGTGAAGTCTGACAGATGAAAGAGGATCAGAGGATGACAAAGATGCCATCCTCCAGAAACCAAAGAAGGCAGCTCCTTAACACATCCCCAGTTTGTATGCGCCTGAGAATTAGATCGCTTTTCTTGTTCTTAGTGCAGGAGGAAGACTGCTACTGCAAACCAGACGCTTGTTACGGACCTCCTTAGGTGGGGAGTGGTAAACTGGTTTTGTAATCTAACAATTTTTCTTGCTAAAGCATCAGAGGGGAGGGAAAAGAGAATTAAAAAGAATCAATTACACTTTAGTCTTTGGAATTTTTTGCAAAACCAGAAGATAGCGTTATCTCTAACCTTTACCCCCACATCTTTTACAGAAACTGTCTGGACTTCTCGTTTTGACTCCTTGGCATTATCATCAGTTGATTCTTCATCCTTTAGTCTATGTACAATTGTCTGGACTGTTTTGACCATATTCTTAAGTTCATCAGGATATGGAGTTGGGTATCTCTTCAGATTGCCCTCCTGTGTAACAAAAGGCAATAAGGTTCTACACTTATTTAAATATCAGAACTAAAACATAAGCTGTAAAACAAATAATTAATTAGGCCACACCATGAATATTCTAGAATCTCCACCTCGATACTCAAGTCTGTCGGCACTGAGGCAGACATAAGCTAATACAACCAGGCAAGATTACAAATCACTTTCACTCTTTTCCCCCCAACATGTCCAATGATTCCAAGCAAGAATTAAGCAAACTGTAATTTACTCAAAATAAAACCAGGATTTATCATGTTTTCCCCACTTGTTCTACACAGCACCATTAGACAGGTAGTATCCAAGGCAGGCCTACACTGCCAAGTATCAGCTTCAGCTCTTCCCTTGTGCCCTGCTGAAAATGACTTGGCCAAATAACGCCCAAACTAAAAACAAACACAACAAAAAAATCCAAACCATGGTGTTTCATCCTGCAAGACAGTCTAATCTTATGACTTGATTTATTCAGCAGAGTGAAACCCATAAAAAAAGTATGGATAAGGCTGAGATTAAGGGTGGAAGTAAGAGGGAGGGAAGCACCACATATGCAGAAATGAATTCAATACTAACCCGAGGTGGTGCCTCTCTCTCATCTTTGTCTTCATCACATTCAAATGCCACCTGAGCACGCTGTTTCCTCTGTTCCTCCCACAGAGATGGATTGAAACTTTCATTATCAGATATGAACATAACTGGGAAAAAAACCACAAAGAAGCTCATATAAGAATAGGCTACATTATGTAAAACAAAATATACTCTTTTTCTTTCTCTTGAGTGGGATTGGTGTGCTTTTGTATTCATTCTTTTTAAAAGATGAAAGACTAACAGCATCATTAATTGAAGATTAGATAATTGAAGCAATGCCACTGCTTTATGCATTTGGCTGTACTTTTATATTAGAAAAATTCCTATCTTTAAAAAGAAAATCATATGCTCAGTTGTACACTAGTCTTAGCATTCACATTCGAAAATTTTCAGCAGAACTCTGCTGAGTTGTTTCATTCTATATATAAATATGAAATAATGTATTTTTGTGTGCATATATATATAAACATGAATTATACTTATATATATATAAACATGAATTATACTTGTATAGATTTATATATAGCCTATTATCAGTGCTAAAAATCATTAAGCACAGGTAAGAACATTCATCTTATTTAAGTTAATGAAAATTTTAAAATGAAAACTAAGAATGACTTAGTGAGAAAAACCTGCCTTCTTACTTATCCTAAAACAACGTAAGTATATAAAACTGGAGGTTAATTTAATCTGCATGATTTTCCAGCACTTATGCAGTTGACAGGGGCTTCAGATACAAGTATTTCTTGCTTAATTTTACAAGACATTAAAAAAATCTTGCAGGTATCTGATGTCTCTTATTTTAGCATGTCTTGGTGTTAAAACAGCCAGGGTCTACTTTTAGCACGACAAACAGTCTAATAAATTTGCCACTACCACCCAGAAAGTGTATATCCTTCACTAGCAATACCAAGACTGTTCACATTAACCACTTCTACACCTGACATAGAAAACCACTTAATTTTAGGGCTTAGTAAGTGCAGTGGAATATTTGTTACTCTGTATTTAAGGGGTAAACTTAGAATTTTAACACATATGAAAATATTTTAATAAATTTCACTATCATTATGAGTTCCTGACCAAAAGCTAGGAACCTAACCTTTTATAAAAACAGTTCAAACTACATGTGAACAATATGTTTTTTTCTGAACAGATTTTTTTTTTCTAATTTCAAAATAAACCAGAGAATACTAAGTACTTTTCAAAAAATACATACTTGGTAATGAAGGAAACATTTTGCTAAAATAGTTAGTTTGAAGCTAACACTTGCTTAAGAGAATTTCACCCCAAACCATTAGGCTCTTTTGGAAGGAATGTCATGCTGGGCGTGACACCACAGAACATGTTCCTGTCAGTCCATTTCTCACCTTACTCACTGAAACAGTTTCATCTAAAATTTACCAGCATCTAAATCTCAATAAATTAGTGTTCTCATTCATCAGACACAACTCATCATCTCCTGTAAGTATACTCCAAACTTTAAACATTTAGGTATTTAAGCATTATTTAGTGAAAATCATATTAGCAGGAAGCCTTCCCATTATTATTTTCAACAGTGATCACTGTGACAGATAATTTCAGAAATTCCTTACCCTCCTCAGTCCTTGGTTGCTGAGGGAACATGTAATTAGTAAGTACTGTTTTCTGTGTGTCAGGGTCAGCTTCTTTTTGAAGAGGGATAAGTGGTTTAGACTAGAAAGTAAATGAAAGAAGGCTATGTTATGAGAATATATATATGCATATATATATATATAAAAAAGTAAATATGACCTACATATCACAGAGCATGCCTGTCCCATGACTTTGAAGACTACACTCCCTTGACTTAAACCATTTCTCCTCTGAATAATTTTCACAAAATGAAGAAATTAGTATGTCTGTATTTAATTGATGACAGGCTTTCTGACTGAGGACAAACTCAGGAACAGCTTTTGTGAAAAGAAAACACTAGATAGTCAGAAAGTAACCCGGTTTCTTTTTGATACTTACTACTATCCCAAAGCACACTGATCAGAAATGCATAGATATATTTAGCTATTTAAAACTGCAGACAATCATATAAAGACAAAAATTCAGCACCCTTTTTTTTTCATTTTGAGATCAGATTAAACATCCTCCACCCCTTACAAAGAAAGGCAGAAGATTCTTAAAATTACTGTTTTAGTAAAAGTGCTCATCTGAGGCTACTGGATTTCTGACAGCCCTGTACACTTTAATGCCCTTCAGAAAATCAGCATAATATCAAGGACTTTCATAAAAAGGAAAAATACAAGCACAGGAGTTATTGCTTAACAGCTTCAAAGCTGAACAGTCACACAGTTCAAAGGTGTGCAAGAAACCTAATTCAACACCAGGCATGCTGAGCTTCCCCACTGGTGTAGCTGTGAAAGCAACAGCAGGCTACATGTTCAAGTTCAAGCTTATCAAGCACTAAACTCACCTGAGCAAATTAGCCTGCACAAACAAAACCCAAAAAAACCACAAAACCCCCCAAAAACAAAACAAAAAAATCCCAAAAAACCCCACCAAACAAAAACAAACAAACAAAGAAAACAAAAAAGAAAACCCCAAAAACCCGAAACAAACAAAAGAAACAAACAAAAAAACAAAAGCAAAAACCAAAAAACCCCAACCAAACACAGAGAAAACACAAAAAACCAAAAAAAAAACTTCCCAATATCTGTTAATAATCTGTTAAACTGCATTTCCTCATAGCACAGAATTTCTCCAGGATTATGAGCCTCCACAGACAGGTAAACTTATTATTGGTTACTTAAGGAGAACTGACATAGTAATGTCAAGAAAGTATTGATTTACACAGTACTAGGTCTCTTTATTTAACAGATGGCTCTGTTCTTGTCAATCCCATTAGGAATGAAGTCAACAATAATTTGTTTTCAATATTAAAAAATCTTACCTGATTGTCTGATAGCCACATCGCAGTGAGTTGTTGCAGTTTTGTAAAAGTAAATGGTAAATTCTTCAGTCTGTAAATTACAAGAATTTATATAAGTACATTTAGCCATACTGTTAAGACTTTAAACAATCCTGCATTAGTCTGCAAAATATTTTAAAAGGACATTTTCATATGAAGTTTACTTAATAAATAGTGAGAGCTGAAAAGCTAAAACATGTAATTTAAATTCAATTTAAACAAAAAACAACCAAACAAGAAAAACATGTCTGCCCAGTATAGCAAGTAGCATAAAATAAAAAAGTGACATTGTGACCTGAATTTAACTAAACTGGGTGACTTGAATACAAAGACAATTAACATGAATTAATAAATCTGAATCCTCACCATTTTAGCTGTCAGTATACATGCCAATTAAGGAAAAGTGTGCTAAACATGAAAATAATTTTCTTCCTAAAAGATACATGAATGGGGAATGGGTGGTCATGGATAATGGGAGCTCTGGCATTAAGAGATAAATCAAGCTACAGACAGCGTACAGAGAAGCTGGATTGATAGAATGGGAGGGAGAGCTCTGCCAGTTCTCTCTCCCAGTACACTTCAATTCTATAAACTAACAATTCCCCAAAGCTAAACATGACCATCTCTAATAAAAGACAACTTTTTCCCCCTTGCACAGAACACCAAGATCTTTTACACTATCTTATGACACTGTTGGGTGCTTCATATATAATTCAAGAAACTGTTAATCTTTAAGTAAGAATCAAAAAAGTTTTATGAAAATAACCAAAGTAATTTCCTAAAAAAACAGATGCTAACAATCACTACTGTAGTGAAGATGCACTTCAATGCACTTGCCAGGCCATTAAAATAAAGATATAATGGAGCTGCAAGATCCAGAATATGACAATAATCCATTAAATACATCTCAGTCACCTTCTGAGCTATGTGTGAGATAAGGAAAGATAGCCATAATGTATTCATAACAATCCTTCTACATTATTGTTGCATTTTATACAACTTCTACTTGATTAAATGCATTCACAAACCTATTGTCACTCAGATTAATGACTTTTAATTTCTGCATATCACCCATTTCTTCAGGGAGAAATTCAAGCTTATTAGAATGCAGAAACAACACTGTTACATGCTTCCAGTTTCCAATCTAAAAAAAAGAAAACACACAAAGAATTAATTCATCTTCACGACATAATTATGACAGTTTTAAAAACAATTAGTGGAGGCTATTTCACCTTGAAAGTTTATTCTTACATATTAAACCTTTTCGTTTCAATATACATCAACGAATTCCTACTTGTTGCTTAAAAAAATCAAATTTCATTATTTTTAAACTTGTATATTTGCATACATCCTCCTTTAAAAACATACACAAAGAAAATCCTCTCAAAAATTAGTAACTTCTAATTCACCAGTTGTACAGACTATATAAACACATTAAAATACTCATTTTACAGACTTGCAATTATATACATACCTCTGACGGCAGCTGAGTTAAAAAGTTATGATCTGCCGCAAATGTTCTTATATTTGAGAGCTGCCCGACAGATGAAGGCAATGTTTCAATTTCATTGAAACTACAGTCCAGTTCTTCCACTGATATTAACCTGCAAAAAAAAATTAATTCCTCTATACAGATTAATTAATCCAACATTAATTAAATAATTTAAACTTTACAGTTTAAATGAAATTAATATCACTATTAATTATTAATCACAAACGTAGTTCAAAATAAACCCTATGGAATTAAAATCCAAGAAGAATCCTTTACTGATGGCCTAAAATATGTTTTAGGGTGGGTGTTTTTTCCTGTTACTTGATTGCAGGTTTTTTGGTTCTGTTTTGAGCTTGCTTAATTTTTTAAAATCTCTTTTACACTGTCCTCACAACGAAAACAGTGAGGCCACCAACACTGTATGCTTGTGTACTGCATGACAACATGCCAGTGTAAAGCATTAAAAACATTCAGAATGGGATAGATCATAGTCAAATTAGAGCTGAGTGCAGCTTCTGAACAAGCAAAGAATTTCAAGCGTTATAGACCATGAACCTAAGAATCTGGCAGTGAAGAAGTACTTTGTAAATTCTGACAACAAAAGATAAGCTATATTAATTAAAAAATATGAAAATAAATTGGAAGACATTGTACATTTGTACAGCACTTAACTGTGAGCCAATTATTTTTGCCATCATTTGCAAGTTTTAAATTAAATTGCTGAACATCAAAATATATACTAAAAAACTTGCTGATGGACAGCTGAAAATTCTCCATATAAATATAAAAAAGATAAATACATGTTCATATTTACTTTTTACAAGATATTTGAGGTTGGGCAATCATTTGCAATATCTACCACAGCCATGTTACTGTCAAAAAAAAAACAGTTTCAGAAAGCTAACTGACTCTTGTAGTATCTTGTTTTCTGTCACACTCAATTTTTGTTTTATAGATTGGTGGCTGCATTAAGTGAGGAACATGTCCTTTGGTATTAAGTAATAGGAACATTTATGCTGCAAAGCAGAACTAAGATGAAAAATCTTGCTTTAAATTGTATTAGGGCATTAACATGTAGAAGAAATTAAATCAAGGAGTTATTAAAAAAACTCTGAAAGAGGAGCCAGTGTTACAGAAGAGTGTTCAGAAAGGCAATTCAACTTCTTATTTTGGTGAAATACCTACCCTCCTATGGAGTCCGGCAAATAAATTAACTGGTTTTCATCAATTTTAAGTGTTGTCACCTTTTTCAGAGAACCTATAACAATAGAAACAAGTAAATCAAAATGGACATTTGTGTTCATTAAGCTGAGTTTTACCTTTAAATTAAGAGGGGAAAAACCCAACATTATGGGCAAGCCACCACATCTTCTCTATTCCCTGGTGTGCCTATAGTGCTGTATTCCTAAGGAAACAAGGAGATGAGCTTACAGAACTTGTTTGCCAGTTTACAATGTGCCAACCATTAGGGTAGGCAAGTGGGGGCAGGGAGAAAAAGAAATTGTTTGGGTTTTTTTTTCTGATAGAGACAGCAGTTTTTCATCCATTTACAAACTATTGTATAAAGCAAAAAAAATGCTGCAAACCAATTTTAAGTTATTATTCAGCCGCACATTACAGCTTTATCAAGAACTGGCACTTCTACTCAATTGAAACAGATCTTGAATGTCATTTTTGTATTTTCAAGTTCTCTGTGTCTAAACTACAGGCGTCTAAAAACAGGAATGATCTTAAAATACAAACCAATAGACTCTGGCAGTTGCTGAAGTGAATTACTGGATAACAGTAGGTCTTGCAGGCTTTCACAACCTGAAATACCTTCTTCGACTACTTCAATGTTGTTTTTAGAAACATCCAAGTATGTCAGTTGTTTCAAAGTGCCTATGAACTAAAAGCAAGAGAAAATAATGCATTCTAGAAAAGTGCAAGTTGAAAAAAAAATTACGGCAGATTAGACTTCTCAAGTGTCTCCTCAATGCCAGAGGAAAAGACTTAAGAGTACTGAAATACAATTTTATGCAAAATATACAAACATTCAAATGAAGTATTTTGTGCAGATAAGGACAGCTGATGTTTTTATACACAGAGACCCCCACAGTAGCTCTGCATGTCCCTAAAGTCAGTCTTCTGCACATTCAACAGTTTGATTAGTTACCATGAATCAAGTAATTGAAGCTTTAGAACAAACTTCAAAAAGAGAAACATAATGTGAGGACATCATTATGCTCCAGTAGAATTTAATGCTCATTTTTGCCTTTTGCATAAAACTGCATCCTCAAAAACAACAATGAATCCCTAATTGTACTAAAGTGAAAGAAACAGGGCAAAATACAAGCTTGTATTACCATTCCACATGAACCAAGTATAAGCTTTAAAATTCATGCACACTACTCTATTGAAATCTTCACTCTCAGAAATACAGTTTTATTTTACTGCAAAACACTGCTCAGTTCATATTTTACAATCAAACCAGTCAACTGTGTAAGAGTTAGCTGATGGAAAAACAGTAGAAAAGACTACTGATCGGGCAGGAAGGCCATATTTCACGACTGCTAGTGATTTTAAGGTTGAAAACAAGCCAGCTGCTTCCCAAATTTCAAATACTCATCTAATAGTTTGCTAAAACTTAAGCACAGACTCTCAAGTACTGTAATAATAGGTCAGCCTGGACCACACGTAATCCTGAAAGATGTCAGGAACCCATACAAAGCCAATAGACTGTTTTCTCAGGAACTGACTATGCTCTCTGTTTACACAGCACTGGAACTGGCACTGCTCTTTTACAACTGTGACCAGTAAAAAGCCACACAACATATTTATCCTATATATTCCTGCTTGCTATGTAACATAGAATAATCCCTTTTTGGAAAAGCTATTCAAAGCTAAATTTGATTTAAGACTTTTACTCGTTTTCCTTAATTGCAACACAATTTTTAGATGAGAAATATGTAACTTTCAATGAAAAAAAAACCCACCAAAAAGCTGTGAACTCAGCTCTCATCATCAGTGATAATTTCTAAGTGGACTAGTTAAGCACTCAAGAGCCATTAATCCTTTTGGCTGTAAGTAACACTAAAATTACATAACAACTTCAACGTACATGATCAATGACAAAGCAAGTACCTGTGTAATTTAAAATACTGTATATTTAACACAGCAAAAGAACTTACCCCAGGAATAAGTGTTAGTCTATTGCCATCCATCCAAAATTCCTTTAATCCACTCAGTTGTTCAAGTACTTCAGGCTGTAATGGGAAGCCATTTTAAAAAACTCTTATAAAACATCCCCAGTGAATGGCAAAACCAACTCCAGTGATTTGTCTATTGCAACTTTAGTAATGTCTTACTGTAGCTGTTATACCCACTTTTTTCACTGGGTCATCAAAGAAAACCCAGATAACTTTTGAAATGAAAATATATAACCAGATATATAAAAATTTTGAAGAACTTGACCACAGCACTAAATAATTTTTAGAGAAAGGCTTTCTGTTGGTTTGGTTTCTGTTGGTTTGGTTTCTGTTGGTCTTATAGAAAGTATTCTTTTTCAACAGGCACACCCTCTAAGTACATGTTACATGTACAGTTTTGATGGAGAACATCTAAAGACCTTTGAATTTCATCAACTCAGAGGACCTGTTTTTCAAAAACCCCAGTGATTTTTTGGTTTTGGGGAAAATCAAAACAAACTTCATTTTTTCTATCAACAAGGGGTGCATCTCCATGATACAAGCTAACCACTCCATGCATAAAATGAAGTCCAGGATTGTGTTCCCAATACAACTTATTGTAAAAAGCATCTTGTTTATCAGGGAAAGACCCCTCCTTCGTAAACATTCACGTTGCATATGCTTTCCCTGTTTAAACTTCCCTCCAGAGAAAGCAATACAAAAGAGGTACTACTGCACCTTAATAAGTATAGCCAAGTTCAGACAAATGCTAAGTAAATTTTGTTTTACAGTCAATAGACAGGATTTCTGCTGAAGTTGTCCTGACTCCTAATAACTTTATTTCCCAATAACTAACTCACATTCCAAGAAGATGTAATTTAAACATTAATTTAAGGCTCCCACACAAATGTATACCCTATGATGAGAATACGGCAGTCATGGTAAGGGCTAGATGTTTAACCGTAATAATGAAAAATTCCTTAAACACACTCCCCTATTTTCCAAACTATATCACTAGGCAAGTGTTCAGCTCTGCATGTTCTACTGCTGGCACACAAATGCTAGACTATTGTGTTGCAGGTCAGCAAGTTTCATTATACTTCTATTTCAATTCCTTTACCTGGGAAAATATTTGTAAAACAGAGAGATGTTATGTGACCCTTAAATACAAGATATATTTGAGAACATAAACAGGAAACAAGTCAATGCATGCTGAAGGAAAAATCAGAGCACTTCAACTGTAAATACTGCTTTGAACATTCAAATTTAATATAGTTTCCCTTGGATCTAATAGGGCACAATAATAAAAGCAGGTTAGTCAAAAAAATGTAATATTCAATACATGATACTCAACAAGTGCTTAGAATTTATTCTAAGCCTAACAATTATGTTTATAATTCAAACACATATTACTCTTAATTATTTACCAGTACAGTAACCACACTATATAACAGAGTGTTATTTTAAAATGGAGTAAAAATATACCCTCATTCATAACATCACACACATGATTTTTATAACAGGCTCCATAAAGTAGCCTAAGGTATAGACAACGCTCAGGAGCAGAACTCTTAGGATGATGCTTATGTTTTCATATTTGTTAAAAGCGGATCAAAGGATAAGAAGATTTATAAAAGATGCAGAGCTCTTTAAGGCAAAACTCACCACTTCTGTGAATTCATTACTTCCTAAGTCCAGTCTCTCCAGCTGAGTCAGTCTGGACATGGTTCTGCATAGGAAGGGGATTAATAAAGAATTAGGTCTAAGAAAATACTAGTAACATCAAATCTGCCAGATTTAAAAAAATCTAATAATCAGTATTAAGTAGTGATGATATTTTGTAACTGGAATGATACCAAGTTAAAGATAAATTTTTCACACACTGGTCAACCAGGTAGATATTAGTGATCCTGCAGACTGCTGAGTGTCACACAAAGCGTACACTGCAAGACACTTGAGGCTGCACAATGAACATGCAAAAACTAAAGTCCAGTAAAGAAATCTTCATGATTAAGAGTAATGCAGTGGTGCATCTCTTCTTCTGAGTACTTCAGTTTTTCACCTCCAGCCACAATATGTCCCTTCAGCAGTCAAAGGCTGGTTAACTACATGTTTTCTTCTCAAAGGAAGACTTGTGACCAGTTAAAACAGAGAAGAGCACTGTTGAATCACAGTATGCAACACCACCTTTGTACCTCTCCAGGCTGCAACATTACTTCCATGTGATGTGGTTTGGCACTCTAATTATTTCTCTAGTCATACATTAAATGAGATTACTAAATTGGATTTTGTGACACATCAATACTCTTTAACCTAACTTATGGCAACTGCTAAATCAATGTCTGAAATAAAAGTAAAATTCATTACTTCAAGCTGTGTTTTGGAAACATTTTTCCAAAAATGTCTCTTTGGGGACTCCATAGAGATTATGTACCACTGCACATGTGGTCACAATGGGTACTTCACAGTCAACAGCAGTTCTACCTGGAAGTATTTTTTAAGAGAGTGTGAATCCCTCATATGAAAACATATTAATATATTCATCTGATAAGACATTTTCACAGAATGATTAGTATCTAAAACTTTCATATATAAACTGCAACTGTGTACATACTATAAAATTCCGGAAAAATTAAATGCAAGAGCTAAATGGTAGAGTCTTGTATATTGTCAGAATATCACACTAATTTCTTCAAGAAGCAATTGCATGAGCACAAGATGCTCTAGGCAGCTACTCAAAGCTTCAGTTTTTCCTCAAATTCAGTAAGATCTACAATTGCTGTGAACATACAGTTCAAAAACTAATATACTGGACAATGTCATATTTACTGAAAGTAACTTAATGTGATTATTAATACTCTTCATGGAATAATCTCCAAGAAGGAGACTCGACATTTGTTTAGAAATTAGATTTCCATGACATTGGAGTAATTAAGCTAGGAACAAACAAGGAATGCAGCATAAATAGGTAAAGACAAGACCAAGACAAAAGCAGCAGAAGCCTTTTTTGCGCTGTAGAAATCATATACACAAGCTTTGAAGGAAAGCCTCTAGCTAACATTCCTACTGTGCTAGAGAAGGAAAAAAAACCCAAAACAATAAAACATGAAAATACCATTTTCAGAAGACTCTAAGAATTCCCTCATTTCTTGAAACTAATGAATAGGATGATTATCAGTAAGCTAATATTCTTTTTCAATTTCTAACTAAACTGAGTCCCTCTGAAATCCTGCAGAAGATTGATCTCTCAAAGCTTTGTGAGACCATGCCCCCATCGATTTTAGTGCTGTATGTTCCTAACAAATTTGCTCCAAAGAGTCTCCCAGAAGCACTGCTGAAGACCTCCTTTCAAAGAATCTAAGAGAGCATTCTGTAGGTTTTGCAACTTCATAGACCACATTATGCAAACCTATGTTATGTAACAATGACAGGATAACAAGTCAACTTTATTGATTTGGGGCCCTTTTTTCCCTTGCCCAAATGACTGTGATCTAGCAAACACATCTGTTCAATGACTAAACATACACAAATGTGTTTGCAAGATGAGGCTCTCCAAAATATTCCCTGCTTTCCTTCCTGTTTACATAATAGCACTATCAGATATTCTAGGATTAATATCTCCTTGCTTTTCTGTATTGTTTATAGAGAAATACCATCAGACAAAATGCAAACAAGGCTTCCAATAATTGGTAGCAGGACAATTCAATGCCAAATCATGTTGAAACAAACATTAACTAGATAATGGAGTTACACCTATTTTCATCTTTGACAAGGTGCTGGTAATCCCTCCCATAAACTGAAAGCCTCTTTCATAATTCATATTATTGAACTTGGCATCTATTCAACTCAATACTAAGGGATCAGATAGCCTAAATTATGTCTCAAATTCTGTTGTTGTGTACAGACAGCTTCACTAAGGTTAACAGTACAGCTTCTATCAAATGGCATACAATTCAAAGGGAGTGTGCACAATGGTAAGATTTGGCCCTGCATCACTGTAATTATACTCTCAAATAACCTGCTTCTTTCTAAAACACTTACTCTTTTTCTTGACAATTAGGCCATAGAAGCTTAAAAAATTTTTTAAAAAGTACCATATTTTTAATGGACTATCTTTCCAATTTAGCCATCAGAAAAATGCCTCTAAAATAGTCTCTGTGGTTTTGCTTTCCTTTCAGTGAAAATAGTTTCATCCAGCTGTTTTGCATTATAATGCTGCCACTTGCAGTCTCTGGCTGTGGATAAGCTCCAAACAAAATTATACATATTTGGCATAAAGTTTGGCATAACATAAGGTTGATGTAGTGTGTTGGCATTGATTACCCATTTTGATTAACATTCTTTTAAGCACTTTGTACTTTAGTGTCAAAAATTA
Organism: Haemorhous mexicanus; assembly: GCF_027477595.1. Taxonomy (NCBI): domain Eukaryota; kingdom Metazoa; phylum Chordata; class Aves; order Passeriformes; family Fringillidae; genus Haemorhous; species Haemorhous mexicanus. The sequence continues at coordinate 68,544,610 of NC_082381.1, forward strand.
TGTGCATGTTTTACTCAGAAAGCAGGCTAGTTTGATGCTGCAAAATTTATCCAAATACATTTCTTATCACAAATAGGAAAGAATTTGCTGTAAGAATATTAGAAAGGCGAGAGTCACAGGAAAACCAGAAATATATTAGTATTCTATAGCAAAAATATTAGGACCTACTGCTGCATCCTATTAACTGCTTTGAATTTCCTACACTTTTTAAACCTGTATTGCATCTTCTATAAGAGTGCCAGAATAAAATAATGAAGCTGGCATGTACCATATATTATTATGGAACAGAGGAGCTCTTAATGACAGTTATTGTTTAGTTTTCAATCAAGAACAGAACTCTGAAAACACTGAAGTCAACAAAAAGTTTCCCAGCACCTTTAAAAGAGGGTATGTTTGACTTAAACACATTAAAGCACATAATTCTGTCTCATCACTACAAGATTAAACTACATTTTTAGAAATATTTAATGTAATTTATGCTGTTAGTGTTAATTATGGCAATTAAGGTCAGAGTGATCTTATAAACAATCTAATCTATTAGCTGTAAGTTTTAATTATAGCTACTGTTCCTAAGTTGGGACTAACTTAATTTAGAGCTACCACTCTAAATTACATGTCCTGTAATTTTTTTCTGCTAAAAACTAATGATAGCAGAGAGAGCTGAATAGAATTGAGAGTATTTATAACACCGAATGCATCACACTTTGAAGATGCAAATTCACACTTTCTGATGCTGTACATGTCATTCTAGATAGGAGTTCTGGCTTGTTTATACTGCAGATTCCACAGTACAGTATGTAAGCACTTAAAAAGGGGATCCTAATAGAACATAACCCTTGATCATGTCTTACGCATACAATTAGCTACAGTCACTAAAAAAGCTGGCTGTTGTATTTGAAGAGCTGGCAGCTTCCACTTCAGCATTCAAGTGCGTCCTAGCATGAATTGGACAGAGTGAACATTGAATTGTTAGAGCCTCCTGTTCTCTACCAAAACTTCCTACCTCCACCAAAACCAGCAACTCTACCCAAGAAAAATCCTTTTTACAGTACACCACAACATATTCATGACTCTGTGGGTGGCTATTCACATCCAATCTTTGGGATCTGTTTCTTTCTTCATGGACCTCTTGTATCTTTGTTAACCTGCTTGGAGTTCCAGAGTCCCAATCAGAAAATACTGAGCATTGCCCTTGTTCTTAGAAACAGCAGGAACTGCATCACCATCAGCCTAAGCTTGTTTAATGAATTAAGTGAGAATTGCAAGGCAGGGACTAGAAAAATGTTAAATTTTAGGAGAGAGGTACGATAGAGTAATGTTAAAACAAATGCTGTATGAATTTCTAGAACTATACAATACTTACTTTGGCAATATTTTTAACTGGTTTTCTCTAAGTTCCAATATCTGGAGTTTAGTTAATCTGTAAAAGAAAGGCATAACAAATTATTCCAATATTCTGTATTTAATGACAAAAGCCATCTCTGACCTTACTTATACTGTAGAATTAAAAGAAAAAAAAATCTGTACGTTTGAAATTTTTTTCCTGTAACATTAAGGTGAAACTTTGTGCAAAATTTGCATGCTATTTTAAATTCATTGGCTGGAGTTTGATTTTGGTAAAGCAACACAAAACAATATAGATTTTGCCTGCTTTTCTGCACCTATTTGAACACTATTTGTTCCTTCATCCCAAAAATTTTGAAACACTTCATTGGATTAATTATGAGTACATGTTATCATCATAATGAAAAGTACACAGGAAGTAACAAAGTTAGAATCATTTTGCACAACTAAAGATGTTTGATTTCTACTGGCAATGTATCAAACAGTTTAATACAAAAAAATCTTATCTGAGGAATACCTATAGTCTTTCACCTGATAGCTTTAAATTAATTTTGGATTTAGATCCATATTCTCTTTCTAGTCAGCTTTTGAATCCATTTTGACATTTCTGTCAAAAAGGTCAAGGTGGTTTGACCTTTTTTCCAGTAAATCCTTGACTGCAAGACAAATAACCTCTAAATCCCAACTCAACTGCTTAGCCAAGGTAAGTTCCAAGCAGTCTTGACATACGTGCAATGTACCATTCCCAGTGAAATTTTTTGTATGGGGACAGAAGTGACAAAGCTGTATTTGTTAAAAAAAAATACTGAGAAACTGATTTAGTTTAAATACAGATAGGATTGTAATGACAAGAGTTCTACATGTGACCCACTGACAGCCCTCACACAACACAGAACAGGGCATTAAGGTCCCTGAATCAGAAAGGAGCTTGGTGAGTAGATCAGTCTTTCCTGAAGGTGCTTAACTTAGTGCATTGTAAGGACAGAGACAAAAATCTTAATTTTAATTAAGTGGTAAGAACAGTAATTTGTGTAGAAATAGAAAGCAGAAAACAGTATTTATTTTTCCTCTAGATATTCACTCATTTTGGATTGCTCAGTTGGAAAGCAGCAATCTGCCATGCCCACAAATAACCTAAGAATGTAAGAGTCACCTTGAAAGGGAAGAGAGGTCAGTGCAGCACAGCATTGCAAGCAGCACTCACCATCTGGTAGCAAATCAAATGCTGGAGGAGAACCTCCTCCCTCCAACTTCTAAAAAAAAAAGAAACCGCTAAACCCCGATATCCTATCAGTGGTGACAGAATACCCTAATAAAAACCCCATTCATGGTAATAGCACTGCTGTTCACCTAGAACATAAGTGAGAAAGACCTCCAAGGGCATCCTACCCTTCCAGCACTCTAAGATACCAATCTAGTGCAAAACAGAACTTTAAGAACCCTAAGACATGAATGCACATTTTGGGCTTTGATTTCTAAACCAAGCACTGCCTTAAGCTTCAGCTGATGTTTTGCTTTGATGACAGAGAAGATATCTACAGAGTTTGTAGTTTTTTCTTCACAACCCATGTATGCAGTCAAATTTCCACTGAATGCAATGGCTGCAAATCTCCCTTCATAAGCTAAACTATAAATATGCACACCCACACTTTGCTGACTTTAGCCAGAACTGTGTGATGCTTGTAATAAGCTAATTCTGTGAACTCAAAGATTGCCTTTGGTGCCAGAAGTGTTTATAGCTTAGTCACCTTGTTCCTGTTCTAATCTTTCCTCAGTTAGGCCTAAGAGACTGAAGATATAAATAATTGAATTTCTTATGCCTAGAGCTTCACAGAAGCTATTCAGAAAACATTCTCAACCTTTCCTAGCTGGGAGATACAGGCTATATCTAAACATGTAATTTTCTCCCAGCAACTGATGAGAAATACTGGACTGAAGCAGTTGTCACCTCTTCCATTATGACTTGAAGAGCTAATTCAAGATTAAAATAATGCATATCAAATACTAGGTCCAGCTGTTTTTTCAGTTGCTGGTGGTAAGCATCCACCATCCATCCAAGCTGAGCATCTGAATTGCAATAAGGGACATGAAAAAGTGACATTTAATTTGGAAAATAAATCAAGAACTAATTCACCTATACTAAAGTAAAACTGGAGTTCATAGTGGCAGAATGCATATTCTCTGGGCCGTTCTGTGACAAAGGTCTGTCCTACTGGTACAAAAATATTTAATTTCTGAACTTGAAAAACTCTTCACAGAACTATCTGCACATCACCAATGCACAAAGCTGTAACAGGTATTATTCAACTGGAAGTATACATTTTAACTATAACAGCTTAAAATTTAATTTTTCAGTATTGTTCTTTAATCATAATCATCTTAGTGTGCATTTTAAATGCAACATAACTTTCCAATAAAACATAATCTCTACATGAACAGTTTTCCAGGAGAAGATCAATACTCTTCTTAAATCTGATTTCGTAAACTCTACTACCTGTAAAAAATGTAAAAGAAACACACAGCAGGTACACTTGAAACTTGCCATGTGACAAGCATTAATTCCTTGGAAATATAAAAATATTGCATTGAGAGATGTTTCTTTCTTTACGCATCCTCTGCAATCTTCCTAAAGCAGAATATTTTTATTTCAAATTGTTACTAGAATGCAAAGGCAAGCAGAATAAAAAGTATGCATGTTGAAGGCTGCATTTACAAAAGTTTCTGCAAAACACATATATACATATGTATATATATAACTAAACAGATACATGCATATATATATATATACATGTAACTAAATTTGATTATCACTGTACACTTATGTAACAAATATCCTGAAGCACATGCTACTAAAACCATCTACTACTACAGATGCTACTGGCAAATTGTTGAGAATGTAAATCTAAAGCAAATTAATTGCAACATCAAGTAAAGAGGCTCTGGAAGCAATATCCCATTACAGACAAAATTGACAGATTTTTAGAATTACGCTGAAGATAAATCCTTGTCTATCCTAAACACCCATTAGTAAAAAATGTTTCCCTTTTAAAATCCTGTCTCAAAATGAACAAGAAGTGAGTTTCAAGCATTTTCTGCTTATATATTTTTGAATTTAAATGTAAATATATATTATGTATTCAGATACAAAATATATTATTTTCTTAGGCAAGGATAATAATTCTTTTATATTTGTGCACTGGCATGAAGGCTAATGCCACAATCTGTGCCAATATCAATGCATTCAAATTTCAATTTAAGAATGGAGGAAAAACCCCCACATTGTCACCTGAGAATTCCAAAGGAACAGGTACATCATATCAAAAGTCTGGTGACTTTTAGTAAACCTAACAGGCTGGACAAGAATAACATCACTGAAAGACAGCCAATATAAAATACTCGCAAAAATAGGGGAAAAAAGATGGCAAAATCTTGACCTCATAATTATGAAAATCTTTAGCAAAAATTCTGAATATGAGAATAAAGCATGGAGATAAATCAAATAAAACAATGCATGGATATACCAAAAGTGCTTTCCATTATAAAAAATTTCTTTCCTAACCATCAGGCTGAGTGTTAGATTAGTAGTGATAGAGGTGCTCAAAAAGACCTTTCTAGGACTATCCTGTTCAATATTTTTTAATAGCAATCTTTTAAGATCAGAAAAATATTTAACTTGGCTTAGGTCACGACAATATAGTAATTTAGTACGACACTGTAGGGGGGAAAAAACCTGTACAGCCTTAAGGACTAAAAAAAATTAGAAAAAAGGACAAGATACCATAGCACCAAGCCAATTACTTAGGATTTCCTTGTAGGCATCAGTCATTTTTAACTGAACTGTCCAACACATCAGTTAATCCTGTAGGAAATTACACTAGGCAGCTGCAAAAAGGATAATTGGAACACTGGAGCATAACCACAGACATTTCCAAGAGAAACAAGAAGATAATCATGACACTGTACAAGCCATGAAGAGATCTCCATTCAAATTCTAAATATAACTATAAATGTCATCATCCTCTGTCAAAAATAAGATGAATCAAAACTGAAACCTGTTCCAAGATGTATTAATATACTCAGATACATAGGAAAACTTACCACACCAGAAGAAAGCAGAATTTTATTTAGTCTAGTAAATTGAGGGATGTGAGAACACTACAAATACAGCAGGTGAGAGAAGGGGGGACAACATTCATGAGAAATGGCAGCAATTAAACTCTAGAAACAATGAACACTCGGGGCGAAAGATGTAAGAAACTGGGTTTCTAACCTGACACACAGAGCATAAAAACCTTGTTAGCTGCAATATGTATTGGCTTAGCTTTTAGGAGACATTATAATTGACAAGAGTTGCCAGAAACAGCAGGCAACAGAACTCAGTTACTTCACATATTCCTAAACAATGAAAAGTAATAGCTATGTGGCTGTATACAAAAAAAAAAAAAAAAAAAAAGCACCAAACTGGAAGAAACTGAAGGTTTGTCATTTATGAGATTAACTATTTCAACAGCTTCTAGGTGAGTTTTTTATTTGTTTGTGAAAGAAGCATTTCCATATTCTGAAGCAGAAGTTAAAAGACTTGGCACTAGAAAGTATTTATACCTAGATGGAAAATTGTGGGATGGCAAAGCAGTCTCATCACTTACAGAAGAGCAGTATTCAATGTCAAAGGGGTCTGAACATTACTTTAAAATGGTATTTTAATGTTTGTTTTCCCATTTATTTGATCTAAATACTGTCTTCCAATAGAATATTATGTTTTCTATGCAACACTATTTTGGCAGGTAAACTTACATACATGAATTCATTCTTACTTTCATGGCAGGTAAACTTACATACATGAATTCATTCATACTTCAAATTCATTCTCCTAAGTATACAACAGGATGCTGCAAATCACTAGATTTTAACAAACAAGGCAGAATTCTTCATAACTATCAAGAGAAACACTACAATGGAGAGCTGGCTTTGAAGTTGTCTTCAGTAACTGATTTATTCTTATGATACTAATAATTAATGACTTTACCATTTCCCTAATTAAGCATTATAGAAGCTGACAATGACCAAAAATTAAGAGAATTTTAAATGTGCATTATGTGTAAGATTAACCACTTAAACTATCAGCTGTGTCAACCTCAACTCTTCAAGTTGATCTGTAGTGCCCATTTTAATTATGAAAATCTTGCCATTTGGTTAGACTACTAAAAAACAGAACAGAAAAAAGCATAGACAATCATTAGAATTCCAACAACCTTAATGAAGGCTTCTGAAATTCAAACTTTCTGCACCAGAAAAAAAAGCATGACAATAATGCATCTACATCATAAGCAGCTGTTTTGATAGCTGAATGTGTAGCAGATCTGGTGCTCTTAGTCATTAATTAACCTAGTAACAGAGAAGAACAAGCCAACAGTTCTGATCACAGATGACTACTAAATTAATGGTCACTAGTGGAGAGCACCTGTGCTTATGTTCATCTCCTCATCTGCCCAACTGCTGCAGCACTGCTTGGGGGCTGTGCTTATCTCTTGCAAACTGTGCTGACCCAAGTACAACTATATGGCCTAAGGCATTTTTTTCACTCAGCAACATGATTGCTTAACTAATTGGTGTATTTTCTGAAAGAGATGCTTGCTGGACGTGGGAGGGGTAAGGAAAGCGACAATCTAGAAGAAAAGAGTATAAAATAAGAATGAAGAGGGGAAAACTGCAGAAATGGCTAAAAGCAGTGTGATAAGGACAGCTTAACCTATGCTCATCTAGGAGTTTTCCTTTTATGAGTATTACCCTTTCACTTTTGCTCACAAGATTTAATCTGTTTTACAGTGGTAGCAGATTAGTATTTATCTTGTACTAAAACTATGACATGTAGCAGTTTTGCATAGTCAGAATGCACCATAAATACGCCAGGTTTTTCAGAAATATTCCTGGCAATAAAGGACTTGAGAGTTATAGTTGTGCATTAAGTAATTTGTGGATCCAGGACAGGCAGGACAAGTGGAATTACAGTTGTCATTATTTGCTTCACTCCAATTACTACATGACAAGCAACAAAAATTTCAAAAATACTTCCTTACTTACCATACTAGCATTGGAAGAGAAACAAGAATGTAAATGAATTTTACGCCCGTCATAAACATTCTGTCTGTCCTTCAAAAGTCAAAATTAAAAGCTGCTGATACAGATTCAGGGCTTTTTTCCCCTGTAACTATTGCAAATTGCTCATGTACACTTTTTCCCTTTCTTCAGTACCCACTTTGCTTCAGAACCAGAAGAAACTGCTCTGCAGAAACTTAAAACTAACGTAGATATAAAGTTTCATGTTCAACTTACCTTCCAAAATTGGCTGGCAAAAACTCAAGAAAAGCATCATTCAGGTACAGCTGTGTTAGGTTTAACAGTTGAGAAAATCCATCTGGCAGCCTATATAAAAGTAAAACAACATAGTACCTTAGTTTCAATTATTTTCAGGGCATTAAGTTATATTTTCTTAAGCAACAGTATAGTACTGAAGTCCTACATATTGATAAAATTAAAATTAAGGGGTTGAATTTTTTAAAGTCACACTACACAGTTGTTTTCTGTAAGATAAGTTTCAAAATGATTTTAAGTATTGAGAACAATGTCTACAGGCAATAAAAACTACAAATAGATGTAGTCTTGCAACGAACTTGTGATCTCCTGACATGTAATGAGAAGAAAGTTAGAAAATTAGAAAAACAGGATAAATTTAAAAATACACAACCCCTTTTTTCCCCAGAAGAGATATGGCAGTGGAGATTTCTGGCATAAATAAATCTGGAGATTTATTATCTCTGGCAGTGGAGATTCCTGGCAAATTAATTTCATCACTATAGCAGAAATGCATATTAAACTAGAATTCATTTTTGTTATTAAGAAAACTCTTTGCACACTTCTCTACAGTCACAGAGAAGTGATTGATTTTAAGAAGCTGACAAAGCTACATGGTGTAATGAAGGATAGTTCACATAGCCTATTAACTTTGGCAAAGTACTTTAATGAGATAGCTATACTGGATCAGAGTGCAACAAGGTTAATGAAGGTATTTCTCAGGGAACTCTGCTCTCACCTCCAAGGGCTGGCACATGTCTTGGGGCAAATTCAAGACTCAGTAGTATTTGCACAAAATACAAAACATCAAAAAATTTACAAACTTACTTTGAAATTGGATTTACGCTTGCCTCAACAACTGTCAAGACTTTACAGTTTTTTATATTTTCTGGAAACTCCTGTATGCCTGCAAGATGCAGAAAGGGGTAGAAAAACAGCCTTTAATTATTAGATTCCATCACATCCATAATAATTATGCACATAAAACCACTACCTGTAAAAACATTGATTTATTTAGCAACTAGTGAACTGGTTTTCTGATGCCTCATTTTACATACAGTTTTCATTAAAGAAATACTCCTGTGCAAGATCATTTTTTTTCTGTACTATTCCTAAAGCTTTTCATGTTTCAGGTTAGCAGGAAGCTCACAAGCTACAAACACACAGTACAATAAATTACCTTTGCTTATTGCCAAATATTGAAGTACTTGTGCTTTGGAATGTACTTAAGATAAGAACCTCTGTCCCAATATAATTTATTTTTAAAAAGGCAATCACTTGGTAGCATGAAGTTTCCAATGGGATCTTTTGATCAAGTCCATGGCTTGTATAACAACCACACAAAACAGTACGGCTTCAAATCTTTAAGTATTTTTACAGCTTCACAGTTCTGAACAGATATCCATCCCAAAATGGGATGTATGCTTGCTGTAAGCTTCTAGATCATTTGAGAGAAGGACAAAAAATGCTCTGGGCACACTTATGTTTGAAAATTAAAACAATAAGCAACCTCCTTTTTTTCCAAGATTATCTGCGAAAATGCCAGGGTGGAGCTGCAATTCCACATATCTGTCAAATCTCTATTTGTCAGAAACTGATAAAGCAGGCCTTGAATATGACATGTATCCATCACATCAGAAGAAAATCAGTATTGACCCATTCTACCATGCAAAACCTTTACCTCCATCTTTACTATATATACCATTAAAAAAAATTAAAATAAACCCACTGCTATCACAACTGCAGCTGCTTTTGCAACATGTTCTTATACCCTGGGACAGGTGTCTTTATTTTAAATATATTTGTCCTAAATACAATAACCATTCATACTGGTATCTTTCTACTTGGATTAAGAATACACTGTTGTTTGCAGCAAAAAAAACCCTTATGCTAATAAATAAAGCTAGTTTGAAATTACTATATTTTTTTCCCCAGATACCAAACCTTAGCTCTTTGCCTTAAAGTTAACACATGTTAACTGTATTTGTGAGTGCTTTATCAGGTATGTGGAAAGTGCAACTTAACCCAGGGAACAAGACCACTAAGAAGGAACCATACTCTGTGAACACTTGTTTGTAGATTAGCGAGAGCATGAAATTTTGTGCTGTTTGAAAAAACATTAACAGTCCAGCTGCAGAGAGAACAACGGCAGCATCACCTCTCATTCAGGCTGGCAGGTGGAACTTCATGTATCTGTTCTGAGAACACGTGGTGAAGCATCAGCTGCTAAGTAGTATTTTTACTTACATAAGAAATTGCAGAATATTTGATGCTAGCTTAAAGCTCGATTATGTGTTTGGGCAGTAACAAGACTGACCCAGTATTTTAGGACGTAAGAGATGGCAGTAGACAAGTGAAGCAATGACACAATACAAACTTTAACTAATTAGTGATAACAAGTGGCAAAGTTACTGTGCTGACTTCTCCACAAATTCAACTAAAGCAGTGACACTATTTCTTTAAAAATAGACTTTTAGGTCTTTCTTGACAGGAACGTGTTTGTAATACTACCATTGAAACTATTACTTTTGACTTATTGTACTCTGTTACTCAAAGGTGAAAGGCAAGAAAAAAAACATGACATTCAGTTAAATCCAGGAGTTTAAATACACCTCAGTATCATGGACATTTTTGGGAAATGACTTGCTAAATTCAGAAGCAGAAGGGACCAGGAAGAACAGAACCATCAGTGGTAAAACAGGCCAACATTTCTGACGCTTCCTGAGTAACATACATGTTTATGCATATGCACAGTGTAAATAAAAAAATACAGTTTTAAATATATATATATATATATATATATATATATATATATATATAAAATATATATATATACATACACACACACACACACACACACACACATATACACGTATGTGAGTGCATGTTCATGTGTGTGAGTTCGGCCATGTGAAGTTTACTGTGTCTCTGTGTGGAGTCAAAGCAGAAGATGGCAACAGGATTTAATGTATTTCCATTACTCAGTACAAAATCAAAATTAAAAAGGTATTATTTATAATGTTAAAAATTTAATTTCTGTAAAGCACTAATGTTATTTTCGAGTCCAAGAAAGATTAGGAAACTACCACAGACTAGAACTGTACCTTATCTATTGCTGTCATATACTCTTAGTACAAAGAGAAACACACTTCCAAGAAACTTAAATATACATGATCTTAATTCCAGTTGTAGCAATAAATGCCATTCCACAAAAGGAATATCCATACATGGAAAGCATCTAACATGACACAATACCCTGAGCCTGTAGAAATAAATTTACAGATGATTTGTATGAAGTGACCTTCTGGTGTCTGAAAAATAAATTAAGATCTCTTTATTGCTGATGATACAAACTTACCTTCTTAAAATAAGCATTTACATTAATCAGAGTAAAGCTCTTCCTTGGAGGCCAAGCTGTGCCTCAGACTCACTCTGTGCCCTTAGTTTTGCTGTTTGAATCATGCTGAGAGATTCTCTAAGCTTAGTTTTTCTGAGAGATGGTCTCACTACTGGCCTTGGCTTGGTCCTTGGATGAAAGATTGCTCTCATCCAACACATTAAACCTTGTGTTTGTAATATTAATATTAGTTTCCACTGTCTGTGTCATGAACTCATGGAAGCACAGAAAGCTTAAATTTGCAGTAACTACCTAAAAACCAAAACACATGGCACATCTATGAGAGGGGAGAATGTCAATTCAAGCTTACTCTCAAAACAACAGCCTGATAAAATATTAGCTATCCAAATACAGACATGTTAAATCAGCATGCTTTTATACATAATCAGAGAACACTACAGTAGTCGCCTATTTGACTATGCCTTGGGCAAGAGACAGCAACAGTTTTATCAACAAATTAATAACAGAAATCCAACTGATATGAGAAACCTAACAATGAGGGAGCCTGGGAACTTAATTTTGCTTTTTCTTCAAGCCAGAATCATTATGGTACATACCATCCTAACTAACCTCACTCAGTACTTCAGTACAGATAAACAGACATTATTCAAGAGAGCATCATATTGAGAATGACAGCATGAAATATACCAAATGAAATGAATGACAGCATGAAATATACTAATACTTGTAGTACACATTCAGAAACAAGGAGAAAAAAAAAGTCTGGAGGCTGCTACTCTCTACCACGTGATAGGAAGTTGCATTTACTGACTGGCTATATAACAATGTTCTGACCACCCCCTTTTCCTCAGCTGTACTCGTCCTGCATGCTAGAAACATGCAGTTATTGTTGGATTAGTATTGTTTCATTTCTCCCACCAAGAAAAATTCAAAAAGCAAGTAGAAAGAAGAATAAATAACAAGACAGAGAGATATGAGAAAAATATATGAAGAAAATGGGGTTGTAAAGAGTGCTTTTTAAGAGGAATTGTTGGTTGTTTTTCTGCTTTACATCTATCCTCAATATTCTGAACCTTCTCCCCCATTAAGGAAGCTCAGCAAATCTCAAGGGATTCTGTGACCACATATACCTTCACTCATTTTTAACATTGTGCTAATTAATCCATTTGATAGCCAACTCAATCCTTCCCTAAGCCTCTCATTAGATAAGTACTGCAAATTGAGATCCACATTCCTTCTAAATCCTGTTTTTCTTCTGGGGTTTTTACTGCTTTCTCTGTACACAGATACCCAAGGATTACAGAAGACAGTGCAACAGTTCACCTGGTCTGTTGCAGCCTTATTCCACTTTCATTGAAAAACATTATATGGACAGGTTCTTCAACATATCATTACTTTTATATTTTACATGGTAACAATCACTATGCCCAACACATTCCAGTGCTCAAATTCTTTATAGATCACGTTTAATGTCTTCCAAAAAAACCCAAACCATTGTGTCTGTGGACATGAACATGTGCAGAGCACAGTAGGAGAAAACACAATTTGCTGATCATCTTAAACCACCAGATCCAAACTGAACTGGGAGCAAAGTTCTTTTTGTAATGTAGTTTACCAGAGAAGTTAGATTTATGTAAAAGTTTTTAGCATTTACTTGACTGTTCTTTCCTCCCTGTTTTCCCAGATTTCAAGCACTTTTAAACTTGCTGGCCAGTTTTTATCAAAAACAACATCAAGCCCCCTCAACAACACCACCCAACCCCCCCAAAACAAAACAAAGAAACCAACCAACAAGGAACAAACAAACAAACAAACACATAACCCCCCCCAAAAATCCCAAAACAAAACACAAAAACAAATCCCCAAAATAACAAACAAAAAGACCAAACAAAAGTTTAAACCAACAAACAAATACAACAAACAAACCAAACCAAACCAAAAAAATCTCTTAAAGAATGTTTAAGAGCATTTGGCAATAAGGTAAGGAAGAGAAATTTAAAATTCTTGTCTGGATTAAGCCAAAAGAAGAAAGCATTCATCATTCAGATCTCTACTTGGCAAAAACTCACTATCTAACCTTGTGGTATTCAATTATGATCCAAGACCAGCTGTGGCACATGCCCAAAGAACATACCAAAAAGGTCATACAGGGATTTCGGGTTAACAAACGCAAATCTGGAGGCAATCAACCTCAGTTCTTGATCACATAGCATGACTGAAATACAGAATTTCACCTGATTTCTAACCGCTTGGAGAGCAATGGGGTTGGGTTGTTGTTTTTTTTTTTTGGGGGGGGGGGGGTTGGTGGTTTTTTTGTTGTTGTTTTTTGGGGTTTTTTGTTTGGTTTTTGTGGGGGTTTTTGTGGGGTTTTTTTGTTTGTTTTGGTTTTTGGTTTTTTTGCATAGCCTGTCACAGCAAGTGTGTTCAAATGTCCTTTCACCTGGATTAAGGACTGTAAGTATAACAGCGGTCTCCCTCACCATTTGGAATTACACTCATCTCCCCTATACAGCACAATCCTCTCCTATCACTAGGATCAGTGTAACTTGCACAGCAGGAGGAAAAACTAAGACAATTTTTTTTTCTCCATCAGGTAAGATTTTTTTCACTCAAATACTGGCAATTCCATGTCTATAAAAAATTGTGCAAGTCAGATCCACTGGTAGCAGAATCCTTTACAGCAATCGATCAGTGCCGACAGCTCTGTATGCTCCTGCTTCAGCCCTAATGCAGATGGGGGCTTGCTCTGCTGCTCATACTGTGGTCATACCTTAATTCAGAAACAAATGCTAAAGCTAGCATGTCCAGATATCAGTTATAGAAACCACCACTGCTATACAGAAGTGGCAGCATCTATTGATTTGTAGTACTATTCATAGAGAGTTACATACACCTCTTCTTACACAGAAAAATTTTAAACAAGCTTAAATAGGACCAAAAAAAATTTTGGTTCAATACCTAAAATGCACAGAGCAAGAATCACTAACATATGTGAGACCTCCAGAAGCTGTACAGGTGATGTTCCCAAAGGAGTCTGCAGCTAGATCTCTGTTTGTAGAAAATGTGAGGGGAAAAATCTCTCTCCAAAAAACAGGCACACTAAAAAGCTCTCTTGGAGCAAAATACATTAAACTACAGCCTGCTGTGCACTTACTCCACTCTGCACCCTTCCAAGTATAGAGAACACACAGGCAAACAATAGGTTCAGTTTGCATGAATACAAATTACCATTACAATATAAATGAAGAAATTACCAGATTTATTCCCTCACCTAGTCTGTTTATCCTGGTCTAACTTCTGGGCAAGCAGTTCCACCACAAAAAGATAAAGTTTTGTATGTTCTTCCCCTCAGGCCTCTGCTACAACTATCTTTCAAGCACATATGGATTTAACATAGTAAAATATTTTTAAAAATATATGCCACAAATGTCCCAAAGAATATGAAACATCTGTTTGCAAAATCCGAAATTTTAAACTGAAAACTTAAAAGTATAAATCACAGCCTATATTCTTACATAATTCACAGCCTATATTCTTACATAATTATGTACTTACATATTTAATGTTGCATACCTTCTGAATGAAAATGAGCACTTTTCATTATTTGAAGTAAGCAGTGTGTTAGAACCCAAACAATTCAATGCACAGTACTGACCCACCTACCCTTACTTTTTGAACATTCATTCCCCTTTCCATATTTTTTCCTTGCTGCAGCTGGTTTCAGACCCACCTGCATGTCAAGTCTACATGAGATGCAAGGCTCTTCTGTAGGACAGCAGTAACACCTTTCCCATTATAGTTTTGGGGTTTTGGGTTTGGGCTTTTTATTGCTTTTATACACATGTCCTAGCACAGCTAAGACAGTGTAGCAAACATTTAAGAGTCTTCCAAGCATTCCTCCTCAAACCACCTGTAAGATCTGCAGTTGTCATAGTAAGGTCTCTCTAAGCCTCTTCTAGCCATGTCTCTTACATAATGTAAATGAGAAGGAATAAATGAGAAGCAATATGAGTAGCAAGACAGGTTTCTCAATACATGCTCTATGGAAAAAAAGGATAGCCAGTAATTCTTGAGTAATTCAGCCAGGCTTCTTAAAGACATGCCTGACACACTACTTTACCTAAACTAAAACATGCCAGGGCAGGGTAAAATTGCAAAATGTGGAACACTAGCAGAGTTGTTGACAATAGTTGTGGCCATAATGCTGTTTTGGACAATTTCCAAGGCTACATGGTTTTCAATCATGTCTAATTCGTGCCATCAAGTACCCAGAGAAGCACAAAACGTAACCATTGGAAGCTGGTTTGGTTTTCCCTGCCCTGTCCTCTACTACCCTGGACTGCAAAATCAATGCTGCACATCCAGTCACTTTTTGCTATTACTTGACAACTGTCACTCAAAGCACACCCTGTTACAAAAATAAAGATACAAGCTTCTCCTTTGCTGAACTGGTGAGGTGCATAGTGACAGTGGTGAGACCACCAGCAGCTACAGGTAAGTTCTGGGTGGACTTAACACTAGGTTTGAGCTGGGCAGGAGGTTCCTGGAGTCTGGGAAAACTGAGTAACAGCAGAGAGACCTATCAGGACTGCCAGGAAACAGCAAAGTCCCAGCAGTTCTTGCAAACGAGAGAGAGCAGTTCTGCAGTGGAGAAAGGAGTAGCTAGGCATAAGCAATCATGAGAGATTTAAATGGGTCCAGTGAGTGTGAGTGACTGGGAGTGTGAGGAACAGGACAGGTGGCTTTAAAAAGAAGTGGCACAGGGGTCTCTGTGGCAATCCACGAGGAAGGGCACAGGGGAGGAGCCACTTCATCCTATGGAGTCGTCAACATGCAGCAAACTTTTTTGGCAACAAAATTGGCGTCTACCCATTAAAACTGCTGTGCTGAGCACCAAACCCAAACAGAGAGGCCACAGCTTCCTCAGGTAGATGCGTACACCTGAACAGACCTCCTGAAGTCTCAGAGAGCCATCCAAATACTCAGCTGCAGGGAACGCCAGAATGTGGGAGCCCTGCTAAAACCCAAAGGCAGAGTTGAGTGCCATGGGTGCAAATGTGCCCAGACAGACAAGCATCACCGCATGAAGTGCTCACTAGCCAGGGTACCATCTGGGAATCTGAGAAGGCCATTGATGCTAGCAGGGTGATGACCCTCCCTTAAATCCTCTGGAGCTGAAGGTAAGTTAACATTCAACCCAAGCAAGTAGGATCAGCTAATTCACAAGGCAAGGGAGAAGAGACTCTTGTCTCAGCTCAGAGCAGGAGAAACAATGTTCCCTGTGCTACCAATCCACTCCTAGAAACAAATATGATGTTCTGGAGTTAGAAGGAGAAGAATCTAGGACAGGTAGTTAAGATCCAGAGGAAAAGAATTGTACTAAATTTGTACAGGCATCTTCAGGGTGACCTAATTACAGCATTCCAGTACCTGAAGGGCCGTACAAGAAAGGTGGAGAGGGACCTCTTACAAGAGCAAGTAGTGACAGGACATGGGGTGGATGGGACTACATTTAGATTTGATGATAGGAAGAAAGTCTTTACTGTGAGGGTGGAGAAAACTGGCTGCCCAGAGAAGCTCTGGATGCTTCCTCCCCTGGACGTGTTTAAGGTTGGGTTGGATGGGATTCTGAGCAACCTGGTCTAGTGAAAAATGTTCCTGCTTCTGTCAAGGGAGTTGAAATGAGATGATCTCTGAAGTTCCTTCCAAAACAAATCATTCTATTCTACAATACTATTCTATGCTGTCTTTACATGTAAATCCTTATCTACAAACCCTATAATTACTTTTACAATACCTTTTCTTGAGTTACAAACATTTGAGTCCAAGAAGACATTTTTAATAAACTTATTTCAGAATTTCTGATACATACACTCAAATTTCACATTCAAAACCTTATCTGCATTGAAATTTCATTCCATTCGCATCCTCTCTTACACACAGAAATAATTTTACTCTGAATAGACAGATTCTTTTCAGTAGCTTCAATATGACAATGTATTTAAGGAAAAAGTACTACAAACACTTGAAAAAAGACTTTAAATAGAAGGACTGCCTACATTTAGTGCGCATTTATAGGATCTATACAGTGATACACTATCTCAGAGCTACAGACTCAGAACTCTGCAGGAAATCAATTATCTTTCATTTCACTATCACAAATGATTTTAAAACCCTGGTCCTGTCCTCCTCTCTGTCAGTATATGTGGAGAAACAGCAAATTTACAGCAAGTTATTTTGTATTCAGGATCTGTCTTACTTCTTCCTGCAGAAAATGAAACTTGGATCTGTCACCCTCTGTTACTATGAACAATTCTCAATCCCTTAGAAAAGCCAAATTCCTAAACGTACCAGATGGGCAACACAAAACTGGATAGTCTCTTGAATTCTCATTCTCCAATTCCACAACTTTTGGTACAAAGCATATCAAAGACAGTTTGCCAAATCAACAGATTACTTTAGAACATTGAAGAAAACATATTTGATCTAAACTTGCATCTGTTAACAAAATTCTTTAAAATTACTGGAATAACTTCATAGACAGATATGCCTGGAGGCAGGGGGGTAAGGGGAGGAGAGTGTTTTCTTAGGTTTAGGTTGTCTATTTTTCCATGAAGATTCCTTGTAATACAGATTAACAAACTGACATGAGTAAATTTGTTGTAACGTCACTGTGACAAATATCTAAGCGACTACTGAAGGTACTGTTATTTCCAAAGCCCCAGGTTACTCTTGGTCTTGCTAGTAATTTTCTCATCTTGCGGTTTAATCCTCCAAGGCCTGAATAATATGGAACTTAAGAATTCAACCTTCTTCTTTCACCACCTGCATGTAGGGAAAAGTAGATCATCTCACTGTTTCCCACTAGACTAATCCACAGACACAAGCAATTTCAAGTGCATTTCCCAAGGTTCCAGGAAAGCCTGATTTTCCTGGCAGTCACCTCATCCTATGTTTCAACCTTTCAAACCACTTGATTTGAGTAACCTGTAAAGCTAACTCTTCTGTACATTTAGATATGCCATCAGACACTGCATATAAATTCCTTTCCCTTCTTCAAAGAAGAGTCAAAAATATTTCCTTGACAGTTTTCCACATTGCCCTAGATGCATGCTAAGGCTGGCATGCCAGAGTCACAAGAAAATGATTGTTCCCTAAAGTTTAACCCCAAAAGACATTGATTTAGGGGTGAAGAGTAGAGCTGCAGGGTTTTTTGGAAGCTGGGGTTTTTTTCCTGTACAGCTGTCAGTTCATAAATAAATTGGCCATACAGAATTAAAAATGTTTTGATTTCCTTTAGCCTCATAAATAAAACATTAATTAAAACTAATTTTTCTATACTGGTCTCACATTCTGTATGCTGCAACTTCTCTTTAAGATGTAACCCATCAGGTTACAGGGGTGGGAGAAAAGGCATCTCTCAATGCAAGATGTAATTTCACAGGAATGCAGTTTATTTATTGAACCATTTGTTCAAGTATGATTTCCTCTTTGTGACTAGGCCATCACAAGGCTTCAGCTAGAAATCTCAAAGCTGAGGTGCATCTGGAAAGAAGCAACAAAATATTTCTGATATTAAGCGTTCACAGTAGCCTTAGGAATCAAGTTAAAATGCCATAAAAGGACAGTAGACATCCTCATTACCAAAAGGCTACAGAATTTATTGACTACTACCAATAATAAAAGCAGAGTTAAGACTAACTCTAGTCTATGTTTGCTGCATGTATAGCAGCAATTTAGTCTTTCTAGGTTATACTCGCACCACAACCACTTCAGCAGCCAAGGATAATACATTACAGACCACACTCTTGTACAAAGACTTCTCTGTGCTCCTCAACTCACAACCATTAAAGGCTTGCACTCTAACTCAGCACATCTCAAAACATACATCACTTCCAACAGTACAGACAGAAGAGAAGTAGTCAAATGAAAATCTGTAAACTAAAAAAACATCCTGGCTCAAGGAGACCCAATAAGAGAAGGCGCTGCATGCTGGGAGCATGCAAGGAAATATGCATGTCTCCTGGTTTCCTGTATTTTACTAAATTTTCCCTATGCTTCTACCTTTTGGTCACTGCTGGAGGATGCTAGATTAGATAAATCCTTGTTCTGATAAAATATTATTAAATATTCTAAAGTATCAACATTTGCACATCTGCTGTGTCTCTGTTATCGAGTTTTATATATTGTGTGCCTGAAATCAAACACATTTAAGCCAGAAATTGAAAGGGCAAGACTTTTTCCCATATTATTAAAGCACCATTGCTTTCTTAGACTAAAACCTTTTATGTAACAAATCTGCTACCTTGAAAAATTTCTGTGATTTTGATCTTTCATCTAAACATCAAATATTAAGCACACACATATATATGCATATAATCCTACTTTGACAGCTGGATGGTCTCCCATATGACTGGCCTCACTCTGCAAACCAGATTGCAATTCGTTAAATAATTTGGAAACATTTTAGTTTTTCATTTTCCTATCAGCTCTTTAGAAAATTAAATACTTTGGTCAATACATCTGATTACGTCTTTGCCAGAAACAGCTCAAATATTTTATGTGTAAGTCCTGTCATATTTCATGTATGACTTTGAAAACTAAAGTCTAACTATTCTTCTAAAAATACAACCTTTAAAAATAAATGCATATTTGATGTCAAGGCATCTCCATGATTTAGCCCAGTCCATGTCAGAAGGAAACAACGGTATATCAACACTTCAAGGAAAATAGAGGAACTATTACCATTCGCTTACCACCACCACAGGAATCTGAAAAACACTGAATTATTTTAGAATTCGGCATCTCTCATCATCCTGCACTTTTCAGGCCTAATGTCCACTAATGATGGGTTTTTTTCCCCATAAACTAAAGGAAAGCAATTCTTTCCACAGAAGTCGACTGCCTCCACATTGTATTATTTTGAGATATAACAGAAAACGAAAGAATTGCATATTTTGATAAATTTTGCTATTCTTAGAAAAGTAGTAAAATACCTCCTATTTGGCTCTATTATAGACAACCATCAGAACAATGAAAATGTGAGTAGTAAATTCTTACAAAGAGAAAAACAGACACAGGGGAGGAGAGTTGGCTTGCAGTTGTCAAGAGAAAAATTTTCCACAGTTGAAACAGGGGAGAGCTGAATAGAAAGGCAAAAGCACTTATGCCAGCAAAGGAGGTCTCAAATAATACAGAATTTATTACAGAATAAAGACCACTATTTCTTACTTCACCCAGCGGAAACAAAGAAGGACTCTAATTTGGTTCTTTTAATTTTACAGAGGGTTTAGAACTATGGAAGACAAGATGACCCCAGTAAACTTGTTATCTCAGAACTATTTTTTATGTGCAACACTAGTCAGAGAAGCTATCCAAATTGTGATAAGTCTGACACCAGGCACATGATAATAGTTTAAATAAGCTTTTCTCTGAAGGGTGTTAAAAAAAAACCTATCCTCTAGAAAACAGAGATTGATAGTTTACTGGGATAGTGTATCTCATGCCTCAGAGGAACAAGTGCTCTTTCAGCACTGAACTCTGTAGGCTCAGTTCAGGGCCATGACATTTTAGACAGACAAGTAGGTCCTTGGCTTCAGCTGTCTATTTATGTACATGAGCTATGGAATTTGCCAACAGCAGCACTCAAATTCCCTTTTGCTGCTTTAAAGTCTCCTACATTGAGAACTTGTGTTGCAAACAGTTAATACTTTCAACTGCTCAGTCCAGGACAAAAAGATTATTCTTTCTCTCTTCTGTGTTACTGTGACAGTTTTAAGGCCAGCATTCTTTAAGAAAGACTATCAATCCACTTGTACCAGGAACAGATCAGTAACAACCAGGTCATTTATTGCACTAAATGCTGTGTTCATTAAGCAGAGATAATAGAGTAAGAGTTTAAGTACGGATTGGGCTAAAACAAACAACTAAGGAAAATACCAACACCTCAACAATTGGAATGCTTTCTTAATAAAGCAGAACTTACTTCTCTTTGTGGAGTCACAATTACATAGCAGCCCAAATAAAACAAAAAAATTGAATGACAAAATCTTTGGAATATTTATGTAATTCTTATTTTCAAGTATTATTTCAATGAGGTATCCTCTTACTTAACTTCAAATTAGTAAGACAAAACTATTCTATTCTCCTCAATTAACACGACTTAGCTTCCCTCTCACGTAAGTCATACAACTAAGTTGGACGACAGTGCAACTGTGAGGAAATTGAAATAACATTATCTGCCAGCTTACCAAAGCACCACCATCATCAGTAAAACCCCATTAATACAATACTTGGCTGACAAAATTTCATAACTTATACAATGTCTGACTCTCACAGAATGATAGATTTTTAACAAGTCAGGCAAGCGAACAAAGTCATGTCTACGGACACATAAGCACACTCCCCCATGCAACAGCAGTTACCATCCCCAAAGCCAGACAGCAAAGTCAAGTCCTACTATACTACAATACTGCAATATACTACAATATTCCAAGAGCTTATTAAAATAAACCAAAACCAGTTTTTATATTAAATAATTAATACCAATAAAATCTGGCAAAATTTCCAAGTTCTTTTGCAAAATCTCTTCAGTATAGTGACAGATGACAAAAGTTACTAAAATTAACATTTGAGCTTATGTATTTTGAGAGAATATAAAATGCCAGACAGCATTGTCTACAAACCAATCAATGTAAGAGATACAATTAAATATCACAACCAGATTATAAAAGAGTATCTTTTTATTTTAAGCAGGGATTTAGAGTAGTAATTTTAAAATTACTAGCTGTGCAGCTTCTAGAAATTACAGTTTCGCTAGTGTCTTTGTACAGTCAATGGTGATTCGCCTTTTAGTTACCTCAATACAATAAGCAAAGTGACTTACCATTCTTGCTGACATCCAGTTCCCTGAGATTAATGAGATTTGCAATGGATGCTGGCAATGTGGTTAGATCATTGTCTGGCAAACTCAGCTTGTGTAGAGACTGACAGTTAAAAAGTTGCTATTGAAACAAAGGAAAAAGTGAATGTGATTTTCTCTCAGTTTTCTCTATACAGCTTTTGTTTTTAACCCCTTGAAACTTCTGATCTCATGGCCTGAAGACCAAGCTATTTAGATTTTGTCTATCAAAAATTTTTAAATAGTTTCATTGAAAATTTACTCATTACTACTCTTAAGAAAGCAAAAAACTGTAGATGGTTACAAGGCAGCAGTTATGCTTAATCCTTCCTACAAATGCCTTCCAGGATCTCAGAAACTGTGACTTGTAGTTACATATAGACCTGCAAACACTGCAAAACATTTCCTATGATAGACGTGCCATGCGACAGCCCTGTGGTAAATAGAGTTTATTCAAGAAGAAAAAACTGACAGACACAT
Organism: Haemorhous mexicanus; assembly: GCF_027477595.1. Classification (NCBI taxonomy): domain Eukaryota; kingdom Metazoa; phylum Chordata; class Aves; order Passeriformes; family Fringillidae; genus Haemorhous; species Haemorhous mexicanus. The sequence continues at coordinate 68,567,043 of NC_082381.1, forward strand.
CTTTTGAAGTTAAATCATTCAGGAACACAGGATTTCAGCAGGTATTCACCTCCTCTAAAAGTATAATTTTTTTTTTTTTTTTTATATCTTCCAATATTTTTTCCAGTTCATGCTTCCTACTTGAAGCACAAAAAAAAAAAAAATCCAAAAAAGTTGAAAAAAACTTGAAAACTAGTGAAAAAATTGAAACTAGTCAAAGTTCAAGTACAGAAAACTGTCTAATCTCTTCTGTATACATTCATTACCATCTTTATCAAATAGGAGTTCAGAGCCAGATCTCTTCTTAAATACAGGGTACCTAGAGATTCTGCTTCAAAAGCTTAACAAATTGACAAAGTAGGGCAAATAATCTTAATGTAATGAAAGAAAAAACCCCACAAGATATGCAGGAAACTTACACAAATTATAAAACAAATATCTCTAAGAAAGCAATTTAAAAGATTAATCTGAAAAATTTATGATGAGTTTTCCTTTCATGACAGCTTTGGATAAGATCATTCATAAATGCCTTGACTTAGTGATTTTGGAATTTCTGAGAAAATATCAGAAAAAACAGGAAGGGTTCATTGACTAAAAAAATTTATGCCAATCACTACCATATCATGAGCTCAGTTTGACCAAAATTTTTTGTGTCTCTCTAAACTACAAGGCCACTATTTGAACCAGAGACTGAAAATGCCCCAATTCCTGTAAAAGTTGCACGTACCACCACAGAACAAAAGCAGACATGAATTAGCAAGATAGACAGTTAAAGGAATAAGCTTTAACTTGTCTACTGCTGTTTCCAACTCTTCAGAAATATGCCTGTTAGAACTTATTTATCATTAACGCTTTGAAGAGTTTCAAGTCACTTAGGATACATTGATGAGCTCAGGTGTTTTGGAGTCATTCCCTTATTTCAAGAATATATACTTAGACTCTTTCCCTGGAAAGCAATAATCTAAACTCTTGGAATCATTAGAAATTTCTCTGACACGCAGCACAAGGAACTGCAAGATCACCTAAAGGAAAATGGAAGGGGAAGGAAGGATGATGTTGACTTTGCAATTGTTCCTTTCGTTGCTCTTTTTCAGCATTTACATATTCATAATTACTTGTAGTAAATGCAGGAAGCCACATAATTAAAGACTATTTTACTAAGGAATTCTTTTTTCTTCCAAACATCAGAGTGAGAGAGAGAAGTAAAACTGTTACAGTTTGAGCTTTTCAGCTCAAATGCACACTGTGGCTCCTGGGGTAAAAAAGGGTACTTTTTCAGACGTGATTTAGCACATAGGATGAAGGAGGATGAAAGAATTCCAAGTGCCAAGTCAATTTTGAAGCTGAGACTACGCACCAACATTTCACGTAAAGTCAATTCCTTCCCTACTACAACCTTTCTCCCCTCCACTTTGCTTCTATTGTGCCCTTTAGTCAGCTAAATTAAGGAGCTACACTATAAGAATTGACTTTTGAAATAAGCTGGAATTCTGAAAAGATTCAGAGCAATTAAAAAAATCCAACAGCCACACTGATGGATCATAAGGTTGACAAACAGCCTCAAAAGAGTTGTGCTGTAGCAAAGGAGAGATCACAAAACACCACTGGGGCAAAGGGAAAGGTGAGAGTGGAAATGTCTTAACAGAGTTTCAGAAAACTAGAGAGGGCCTGCTAAGTATCAACCCTTCATATTTGAAATGGCTTAATAAAAAGTGTTTTTCAAACTGGAAGACTAAACAAAATGGAAAAGGAATACACAGCTTGAAACTCTGGGTCCCTATTGGCAAGGATAATTTCAAATATTACAGGGCTTCCCCTATAGTTCTGCTTGGAAGTTTAATTATAAAAATTTTGGTCAAATGAATAAAAATCACTTTGACTACATCTTCACTACCCCTAATCTCTCTGCTTGTGTCCTTTGCCATATTTGAATTTATATGGAGGGTATTTTCTTTTGAAAATTGAAAGGGTAGCAAAAAATAATGACCAAAATTACTCAAAAGCTGGAAAAAAATCTTTCATTTCTCAGAAATATGCCTCTAAGTATGACTTATTCTAATATAAAAACACATTAACTTGAAGCAATTGTAGGCTATTACACGTCCCTGCAGTTAAGAAAATAAAACCAAAACCTGAAAAGGAACAAAAGGCAAATGTTCAAGCAATCTTTCTGATCAGATGGATAATTAAACTGTAGACTAGACTAAGGCAAGTGGTAGCCTACCCAATTCAAAGTGCAGAGAAATAGATTTATTAGCCAGTCTTTTCTGCTTTGTAACTCTCTGGAGCTAGATCTGTCACATGAGCAATTTCATTCCAATTCATGCAACAAAATACTCCAGCTGGAATGCATAAACTTTCAGTCTACTAAGGCTGCTTCATGGCAAACTATGGCCCAAAAGCTGAAGCCGGACACTATTAGCTTCTACATGCTGGTAAACACGCGATATGTGTATCTAGAAGGAAAATCATCCAACATACCTTTGGAAGCTCTTCAATCTGGTTAGCATCTAAATACAGTTCTTCCAAGGTCTTTTCAAAAGTAAAAATCTCCTTAGGCACCTGTTCCAGGCTGCAGTGAGAATAATCAAGTGTAGTCACAGTTTCCTCCTCTCCACGCAGACAGCGGCATGGCACCAGCCGCAAAAACAAATTCCGCTTCGTTGTCATTTTCAGGCACTGTAAAAGGGAAATTGGTCAATTTAAAAACCAAGACAACCTCAGAAATACTCATGTGCAGTTTCTCAATCTTCCACCGACCGCTAAATACTGAAAAGAAGCAGCATATATATGTTCCTGCATATATATTTGTATACACATGAGACATAGTGAGAAGCATGGACTTATTTTCTTTTAAATACAACAGAACTCTGATGACATTAAATGGGGTTAACACACCTGCAGATACCTGAAGATGAAGACAAAGTTTAGCCTATGACTTGTCACCAACTAACACAATCTTAGACTGCAGAGAATCAGAGAACTTTGAAATGGGCACTTCTGAACTGTCAATTATGCCTTTACAATACAGCTTATCCTACTTTTACAAAGGTCAGTAAGATATTTTTGTTTAGCATAATAAGATTCACCCTCTGCAGAGAATTAAAACATAGCCATAGGAAATATAATCAGGGTGGGGTTTTTTGTAAATTCACACACCTTAATTTCAAATCCCTCATTTAATGACAGAATACAAGAAAAAAAAAAAACCCAGTTTCTATCAACTGTTCTATCTGCAGTTTAAACAGACAGATTTTCAAGATAACAACATGATCTCTTCTTGCAACTTCACTCCCTTTTGAAAACTTCAACACATCTTGCTGTGCACACACTTCAGCTGGCTATGGGAATGTACCTTTAAACTCATTGCTACAACAGTTCCCTCTATTCTCCATGACTTCTACATTATCCCTATTCAACCTGAGAAGGCAAACCTAAATGGTTCTGTCTTGCTAATCACTGACAGCATACACCAGCAATGCTCCTGTCTCTTCTCCTCAGCAACAGCACAAGTTTAGGTCTCTTTCTCTAATAAGCAATAGATTTTCACAAAATCTTCAGAATGTCACCTCAGGTTTCAAGTTTGGTTGAAATTAGATGACAGACTCAATTTTTCAAGAAGGACCAACATATGCAGACAAACAACATGATCATGTCAGCTTCATTTCCTCAGGAAATTGGCCTAAAAATACATACTTCTCCAAAACAGCACTGAGTATTTATTTTCTCAATCAAACTGCCAACGTTCCAAATGAAAATATGCCTTTTTTATCTCCTTTTTTTTTTTTTTTTGAACTGCTGAAATTATATTTCAACTTCTGGACTAGTGACAGGAAAGTTTCTCCTCCAAATGCCAAAAAAGTCTTTCAGACACATTTAGCAGACTGCACTTCAACTTTCAGACAGTGTGTTGGTAATGCCCATGGCACTATGTAAAGTCACAAGTAAGACCCCTTTTCTCACTAAGACACAGAAACAAGTAATGCACTTGGATTTTCCTGCAACTTAGCTTTCCAAATATTTCACAGTATGTATAATTCATATGACAACAGATCAAGGGACCGCTATACTTTAGTGTTTTCATTAAACAGAAGTAGAATTTATCACACAGGCTGTGAACAGTCAGATTCTACATACATCCATTGAAAAAATGCAATAAAAATTTTCATTAGAATAGTGGGATGTCAAAACCTCTTTTTTTAACAATGTTTCCACATTGCTAGAATTTTCTTACAACATTGATTATCAAAACACAATATTTCTCATAAAACTGCAGCCATATTTAATCAAAAAGTGATTTTTTTTTTTTTTTTTTTAGTATTTAACTGTATTGCAATACAAAGAGATTGGAGACTGCAAATTTCGCACAGGGATCTTCACAAAATTGGAAAAGTCAGCAAAACAGATAGCATAACCTTCTTCTGCCTCTTTCACAGGAACAGGCTCAAGCATGACATCCTCTAGCCACCCACAGACAGATGCCAAGGATGCTATGGAAGCTGATGTGCTCACTGGATCAAAGTTATCCATGCCTTCTCCAAGCCTCTGATGCTGCACATGAAAGCACAAGTTGAATTCCCTGGCCAACATCTAAAAACAAAAAAGCCTTTGACAAAAAAGAAATTTTGTTGCATTTTGCTAGTACTTCAGAGAATGGCAAAGCTGTGAAAAAACACAATACTTCCGAACGAAGCATCAACAGCAGTCTCTTTAAACACGAGTATAAACAGAAGAACATATGTCATGGAAACAAGCATTGGAAGCAGAGATTGTACATGTGAATTGATTACCAGAAGTCTGGCAGGGAAAGGCACACCTATATCCCACCAGCTGCAGCCGTCAAATAAGTTCACTCTGTCCAGCCATTTCAACTTCTGAGAACTATAGTTTGAAAGCAGAATTTAAAGAAGTTTACTATACGCTTCATATAAATAATCTAAAAAAGATACTACTTGCTATTCAAATCCCTTAAAAAACGAATTCATTACACTGTTTGCCCCTCCTCTTCAGTGGCTGTTCTTTTCACATGGAGTCCTACTTGTCCATGTCACTACCAGATCTCATAAAGCCTAACAATGCAAAACCCACACATACCTAGTTTTCCTAACTTATTCCTTTAATTTGTAAGGGATATCAGGAGCTTTTGGAAGGTGTGGGGGAAGAAAGATCTGGTAAAAGATCACATGCATCCACAGCATCACAAACAGATTAGTAAACAAATGCCTGGACAATATCACAGTGCTGGGTTCATATCTCCTTCAGTCACCATGTCTCTTTAAGTACTGAAACTCCTATCACATCTTAAGCCAAAACAGTCAAAACTCATACCTGAGTATCAAATAAACAACCACCTGCCAAAGCACTGTGTTTGACCGACCTGGGTATATTTCTACTTGTATATCTATTTGTAACTCTTCAAAACCCAGAATGAACCAAGAAAGCTTCATTTAAGTGAAAGCAGGAAACTGCAATGTGATTTATTTCAAAATTATTTTATGTTTGTTCAAATTTTACTTATCTACACATACAGGAAGAACTGTTTAACACTCATGTTCTACAACAGAGATGGCTGCCAATACTAGGAAATTGGTGCATCAGGATAGTGGCAGGAAGCATTCCCCACCACCACTTCTCTACAATATGTATTTTATAAATCAACAGTCAGACATACACACTTCTTATCTGCCTCTGTCTACCCATCTTGTGGTCAGCTGCCCAAGCAGAAAAATTGTAATGGATGAAAGGAATGAAAAAATACAGAAGAGAATCCACTGTTAGAACCATCAAAGACAGGAAAATGTAATTTCACACACATGTGCTTTTCTTACGTTGCTCAAATAGGAACTTCTCCATGTTTAGTTTGAGTAAATACACACAATGTAAAAAGGGACACAAAGGATAGTGATTTTTTTTCCTGCCCATAAAACAGGCAAGTCTAGCAGGAAGAAAAATCTTGATTTCCTAATGTACCACAACATCAGACTACCTGAAGCACCAAATTCAACAATGTAAAATTGTCTTGCAGACCTACAACATTTTGATGGCTTATTTTTTTCCACCACTTAACAACTCCAGTTCTTTATGATACAGATATAATAAAGACCTCAAAGGGAAAAAAAAAACAAAACCTGAAACACAAATAAAAACCTCTTGTTCCCTAAATCATTAGATTAAACACAAGTTTACCTGAGGTTCAGTGTTCACAGCCCTGGAAAATTATGACCTTTATATAGTTCTTGGGTTGTTTTGCAGGGTTTTTTTTTTCACTTCTTGAAGGAACAGGAAGGGAAAAACACTCTGCACAAGCTGCAGGTATATATCTGCTCCACCTTGGACAATGGTCTGCAGGGGAAACACTGTTCTAGTGCCTGGAGCACCTTTGCCCCCTCCTTCACTGGCTCTGGTGTCTACAGGGTTGTCTCAAATTTTCCCACTTTTCTTGCCTGGCTATTGTACAGTTGTTTTTAATGCTTCCTTAAACATGTTATCACAGAGGTGCTACAAGATTGCTGACTGACTCAGCTTTGGCCAGTAGTGGGTCCATCTTGGAAACAGCTGGAATTGGTTCCAACTAGCATGGGGGCAGCTTCAGGCAGCTTCTGGTGAAGTCACACCTGCAGACCCCCTGTAGGAGCCCAGAAGATAAGGGGCTAATGTGTTTGTCTCAAACACCAATAGCAGGGTGGCTGTGGCACTAACCAAGGACTTTAGGTAACAATAGCCAAGGACTGTTGGCAATAACATGCTGTGAGAAAGGACAAAATGTGACTGGACAAGGGGCCACACAGAGGTAGGACAGCACTTTTCTGAGACAAAGGTCTTAGATCTACCTCCTGGAGATAACCACAGCTCAGTACAGCACAGACAGAGAAATGAGGTGGAGAAGCAGGCCCAGACTGCCTGGGGCGAACAAGACCACCAAAGACCCAAAGCCCTCTGACCCATTTCCACCAAGACCTGGAAAAACAGATAGTGCATGATGACTAATTAACATTTGAAAATCCAAAACTTTTCTCCAGATCAGGGAAAACTTGCCTATTAAAAAGGCACCCAAAAGCAAGCCCAAGTCCATGGGTGTCTGCTGGACATGCTATTGGCTGGCTCAATACTGGAGTATGGACTGGCTCTCTCTCTCTTACTCCCTCTCTCTCCATCTTTAATTTGCCTCTTTGTCTCCTTCTTTTCCCCCTACCCCTTTATCCAAAATCTACTGCTGCGTACTTATATTAGGAGTTGTAGGACTAACATAGCAACTTGCACGCCATATTTAATTAACTCACAAAACTTCATAAGTTTTTGTGGGCTCTCTAACTTAAGTTATTCCTTTTGAAAAGCATCTACAAATCTTGGTTTCTCCCTTCCCCTTTCAGGTGGGACATCATACCCCAACTACTAAATCCTTGCCACCTACACCTAATATGAACTATAAACAGTAAAACTGAATAGAATTCAATCATGTAAATTACTGTAAAATGAAGCTGAAAAGAAAAGCATTTATTTGAAGACAATGCAAGAAAACCAAGATCAACAGCAAGCTTGGGTATACACTACATTCTAATCCAGAAGAGACTAGCATCATTCAGTGAACCACCACTCTTCCCTTCAACTCTGATGATTCCCTGCATACTCCCATCATCCAAATACCTGGCAGTCCAACAGCATCTGGAGACCTGCTAGAACCCCATGGGACATTTTCAATTTAACCTCAAATACAGCTCAGGATCGCAGTAATTTTGTCCTCAGTCTATGTTAATTTGTTTTGAAATTAGTCCCTTAGATTTCCTGTCAGATGCTAACAGGATGAGATCACTCATGATCAAGAAAGAGCTGCTTCCCCCTCCCAGGCCTTGTAAAAGGATATTACACCAGCAGCAATTGAAAATGAAACCAGGTATCAGACGTCAATACAGAAAGGCAAGTCAAACTAGGCACACAAAATACACAGTGAAGTACTTTTTAGTCCACCTCACTGTCTACAAAATAGTGTAGAATTATGGAACTGAGCACATATAAATACAGAAAAGGGAAAGATTGTGTTGGGGAGCACATAACCTAACATGCTGCCTGACAAATACAGAAAGGCTTAATTGACCAACTGACAGAAGTCTCAACATTTTCATGTCGAAACAAAGAATTATGAAAAAGCTCACAAGGTTTTTTCTCTGCCTAAAGCAGAAACAAGCACCACAGAAGACACCAAAACACAAGCTTTGTGGTTTCTCAATGAGAGATGCTATACTGTGAAAAGTAACAGCACACTTTACATGAATGTCTTCCAGTTAAAAACAGCACTAATTCTCATGAATTTGGGAAAACTATAAACAACACAGCTGTTTCTAGAAGGAACAAAAAACATCCTACGTTTTTTGCAGTAAACAAAGCACAGAATTATTCACTCTTTAAACCCAAAATACTTGGCGCCTCTTACTCATCAGGAAATCATGGGGGTGGGAGGAGGAAAGTGTGTAGGGGTAGCACTAAGGCTTGGTACAGACGTCCCCTAAGATCAAGCCAGTCCTCTTGGGCAGGAAAGGTGAAGTCTTAAAATAACAAACTGTAACCACTATTTTGCACACTCTAGCTTGAAAGTGTGTTTCTCTTCAATCTTTTTGCTTGTCATCTTTGGAAAACAAAATGATGGTTCACACCTGATGGCCACTGAAACATGCAAAGACAGCCTGCACTGTAAAGAAGCTTTTCCTTTCTAACGATCGCTGGCATTCTCTTGTTGAGGTGGTAAAGCCTCATTTGGCGACAATGCCAACGTCAGGTATTTTCACTTCTTCCTCCCTTTTCATCCCAGCTATTTCTTTGTGTCTCTTCTAGAAAAAAAAAATAAATCCCCAAAATGGACTGGTTATGTCATACATTTCACTGAATGAGACTGGCAAACATACCAGTACAAACAAATGAACCAAAGTACTGCATTCTAGAGAAAGAACAAGTGGGTGGAAATAAAATGGACACCATTTTAATATGAAGCTATAATCTGAGGCTCCCCGGTTCTGGCATAAAAACAAATGCTCAACTGCATCCATGGCTGTGTGTCCTCATGCAGGTAAGGAACATCAAAAAACAAACTGTGCTTGCTCACAGACAGCATTCAGAGAAAAAGAAATAAAAGCCATTACTCTTGAAACAACAATAGTGAATGGTAACAACAGGAGGAAGAACATGTTAGTAAATACAGTGAATGGCCAATTGTTAAATGAAAACATATTATGGATGCTTGCTAAATTTTTGGAGAAAATTAAGGGAACAGAGAGCACAGAAATCAGGTTTTTTACTGATCCAGCCTACCAGAATGTAACCAAACCCAGCCATTCTCTACTCCTAACTTAATAAATACCAAGCTCAAAGTTTTTCTTGGGGTTAACTATTTTGCATTCTCAGTGCCTCTATATATTAAAATAACCAAAACAAATCACCTGAAACCATCCACCCATCTCCAAGGGCCAGGGCAGCAAGATAATTTCAGTTAATTGCCAGAAAAGCAATGTCATCTAGGAATTCTGGAGACATTAGCTTAAATTATCTCTTTTTGCATACTACAAATAAATTCTAACCAAATTTCAATTTACCATTTCTATTTTGCTCTGATATAAAATAATCAGAAATCCTTTACACAATTCGAATGTGAAGCTTCTCATCAAACCATAGTATAAAATCTTACTTGTTGCAGTTACAGTGCTGTTACCTGTATCAGTAATATTTTCTTTATGCAACAACAGCGTTTTCCTGTTTTACTGGAATTAAAGACCCTCTAATTAGGTATATGTTCTAACAAATACTTTCTAGCTGAAAAATTTATCTAAACTGCCTACACTAAAACAAACCCCAGGAGTTTATTTTGACAAGTAAAATCCACCATAAGCATAACAAAAGAACTGTTTAGAATAATTATTTCTATTTATTTTCTGCAATAAAGCAGTCAGCAGTACTTGGCCTTATCAAGGCAAAAGCTTAACAATGACAAAACCAGAATGACTCTGTCAAAATCGAACAAAAGTATTATTTGTAAACCGAGAAGAAAAAATCTCTGGCAAAAAACCTATGTAATAAAATATTCTATTTCAAGTGCAGCCTTTAACTGAAATGCAGTAACATCCTTATAAGCCTAGACCAAGACATCAGTAAATCAGATGTATATGGGAGTATAGATCTGTAATTCAATAACCCTAGTATTTTTTGGAGAGAGACAACATGACTCAGCACACGGCCAAGAAGTTCCTGCAGGTCATTGATGGTAACTTCTTGATGTAAGTGGCAGAAGAGCCAAAAAGGGAAGTTGGGGGCAACCTTGCTTGTAGCAACCATGAGATGGTGGAACTCAAGATCCTGTGCAGAGGAGGTAAAGCAGCAATCAGGACTAGAACACTAAATGTCCAGAGAGATAACTTCAGCCTCTTCAAAGACCTGCTTAGCAGAATCTCATGAGTTAGGGCCCTAGAGAAGAAGGAGGTCCAAGAAAGCTGGTCAATATTCAAGCATCACTTATTTCCTCCAAGCTCAAGACCAGTGTATTCCCATGAACCAGAAATTAAGCAAAGGGGGCAGGAACCCTTTTGTGGATGAGCAGGGAGTTTCTAACCAATCTTGAACAGAAGAATGAAATTTATGAAATGTGGAAAAAGGGACAGGCCACATGGGAGGATGACAGGAACATCATCACAGAATGCAAGGAGGCGACAAGGAAAGCCAAAACCCACTTCCAGCTGAGTCTGTAAAAGAATATCAAGGACAACAAGCAGGGCTTCTACAAGTAGATCATCAGCAATAGGATTAACAGGGAAAATGTGTGGTCACTGCTGAATCAGATAGTTGGCCCAGTGAAGGAAGACAGAGAGAAGCCAGAATTACTGAATGCCTTCTTTCCTTCAGTGTTAACTGCTGAGGCCAGCCCTCAGGAATCCCAGACCTCGGGGCAAGGAGAGAAAGGCTGGAGAAAGGAAGACCTACCCCTGGTAATTGAGGGTTTAACTACACAGGCTTAACATTCATAAATCCATGGGTCTTGATGGGATGTACACACAGGTGCTGAGGGAGCTAGTAGATGACATTGCTAAACCACTCTCCATCATCCTTGAAAAACCATGGAGAGGTGCCCAATGACTGGACAAAGGACAAAGTTAGTATCATCTTCAGAAATAGCATGAAGGACCCTGCAAACTACCGGCCAGTCAGCCTCACCTCCATCCCTGGAAAGGCCATGGAACAGAACATTCTGGAGGTCAGTGTCAAGCATGCAGAAGAAAAGAAGGTCATCAGGAGCTGTCAGGAGGAATTCCCCAGGGGGAAATCATGCTTGACCAATCTCTTGTGATGGCAGGGCAGGATGGGTTGGTGAGGGGAGAGCAGTGGTTGTTGTCTGCCACCACTTAAGCAAGGCTTTGGACACCATCTCCCATAACATCCTCATAGGCAAGCACAGGAATTGTGGTTTAGATGAATGGACAGTGGGGTGGGCCAAGGACTGGCTGAATGGCAGAGCTCCCAGGGTCAGGATCAGGGCAGCAGAATCCAGTTGGAGGCCTGTTGTCAGTGGTGTTCCCCAGGGATCAATACTGGGTCCAGTCTCACTCAACTCGTTTATCACTGGCCTGGATGAAGGGATCCAAGGTACCCTCAGCAGGTTTGCTGAGGATCCAAACTGGCTGTGGCTGACACACCTGAAGGCTCTGCTGCCTTTGGGCTGGGCCTTGATGGGCTGGAGAGTTGGACAGAGAGAACCCTAATGAGGTTCACAAGGGCAAGTGCAGGGTCCTGCACCTGGGGAGGAATAACCCCAGTACCAGCACAGGCTGGGGCTGCCCCACTAAAGAGCAGCTCTGCAGAGAAGCACCTGGGAGCCTTGGTGGATCCCAAGGTGACAAAGAGCCAGCAGTGTGCCCTTGTGGCCAGGAGGCCCAGTGGGATCCTGGGCTCCACTGGGAAGCGTGTGGCCAGCAGGTCAAGGGAGCTGATCCTGCCCCTCTACTGGGCCCTGGTGAGGCCACATCTGGAGTGCTGTGTCCAGTTCTGGGCTCCTCAGTACCAGAGAGACAAGGAGCTCCTGGAGAGCGTCCAGCAAAGGGGCACAAAGATGATGAGGGGTCTGGAGCATCTCTCTTACGAGGAGAGACTGAGAGAGCTGGGCCTGTTCAGTCTAGAGAAGAGAAGACTGAGAGGGGATCTCATCAATGCATATAAATATCTGAAAGGTGGGTGCCAAGAGCATGGTGCCAGACTTCTCAGTGGTGCCCAGATACTGGACAAGAAGTAATGGCAATAAACACAAGAAATTTCACCTCAAGATGAGGAAGAAATTCTTTATGTTGAGGGTGGCAGAGCACTAGAACAGGCTTCCCAAAGAGGTCATGGTGTCTCCCTTTCTGAAGACATTCAAAACCCAGAAAGACCTGTTTCTTTTTAACCTGCTCTAGGTGACCCTGCTTTGGATGAGATGATCTCCAGGGGTTTCTTGTAACTGCAACTCTTCTGTGATTCTGTGAATTTAAGGCAAGATCTTTCATAGCAATATCCTCACAAAAAAAGGGAGAGAGAAAAATTACAGATTAAGTTTACTGGAAAAAAATAAATTTAAAATGTTCAGATAACCAAGCAACTGTACTTGTTACTATTTTTTTTAACTATTAATATTCACTTTTCACAATAACACTACTTAACAATACACAGCAACACACACACACTGTCATAACACAATTGCATCCCAGTAGCTGCAAGTATATTCTCACACGTTTTCTTTTGCTCTTTTTCTGAGACAGCCCTAGAAAATAACTTCCATCTGGACAGTAAATCTATCCAAGTAAGTGCCAGTGTAACACTTCCTCTAAAGAATGGTTTCTAATTGGATACCATTAACAACACTGCTGAGATCTGCATTAGATCTGAGCTTCATTTCTGATGTTTCACTTGATTGCATATTCTTTGGGTGTGTATTTGTCGTGTTACTAAGAAAACCTTAAGAGGGAGGAATAAATTGATTTTTAAAACTACTCCATTTGAATCTCATCCACTTCTCTTCCTTAGATTAAAAAAAAAAAAAAAAATCACTATATAAATGCAGTGGATTTTACAACAGCAAACTGAAGTCTGAAGGAAACTGCAGGAGTCCCACAAAACTTCATGGAATATGCAACAACCCAAGCTTCTTTAAAAGCCATGACATTGATGTTTTCAGATGGCTAAAAACCTCCTTACATTATTGAACTGACACAGTTTGGATTTAGTTTTTCTCATTTTTAAGTTAATACATAGCCAGAATTATGAAATATTTATCCCAACAGGATACTGAAGTGCACTCCATCCCCACTAGCCAAATTTTTTTTTAAATATGCAGTCGAAATAATCATAGCTACTATATACCTAGTAATCATAGCTATTTGGTATAGCTAAGTGGAACTAAGCTACTTCAGAACTGCTTTGCTTTCCGAATCCACTAATTTCCACATCAAATAACCTCATTTTCTTTCACTGCTCCTGTGAAAAAGATCCATGGAAACAAATTCCTGACTTTCTATACAAAGAAAACAATGAAAATTAAATACACAAAGCAACCAGACTAAAGGATGGCAAGCTTCTAGCAGAGCTAAAAAAACATAATAAACAGCTTATGCTTCAGGTTTAGTTTTTTGAGAGATTACTACTGTATGAGAAAATATTTTTTCACATACAGTCAACCTCTATTCCATCAGAAAGGAAGAAATAATGTCTTAATTCCTCTAGTAATACCACCACAGTCAAAAGAGATGAACGAGCACAGTGAAGTGAAGGCAAGAGCAAATGCTAGCCATTTGCCCATAAGAAGCAACAAACCTTATGGTGCAGCAAGCACAGCTGAGGCAGTGCAGCAACAGCACGGATTATTAGCTCAGTGGAGAATGCCAAAGCACACAAAGCTTACAGCATCGTAGGCTACACAAAAGGTTAGAAAACACAAGCATGTGCACATGCTTCTCTCTACTAAAGCATATGCTGTTTCTAGAAATGCCAAATAAAATATGCAGAAGAGTTTTGTATCCTTTGAACCAGTATTTTATAGTCTCAAAATTAAAGTAATTTTGGAGTCAATATTTATTAGCATTTCCACAATCTGAGCAGTGCTATTAATAAAATCAGAGCAGATGGAAGCTGCTGTCATTTGTTGTTGGGGTTTTTTTTCTGGGGCAGAAGGGGGACTAGGCAGTAACAGTTCCTCTACAGGAATTCATAAAGACCTTCTGACAACTAAGTACTCTATTGGGTAATCTTTTTATTCATAGAAAATACTTGCCTCTAAAAACCCAAACACTATGAGGCAAAAGCAAGTTAGTGCCATCTGCACTGGCATCATTTAATAAAGAAAAAAGCTGATTCTGAACATGTGTTGCTTTTCCATAGAGCTTTGAAAACAAATCAAACTTTGCCTTGTTAACACTTTTCACATTTTATATATGCTCTCTAGCTAAAAAATGTCAACACATCAGTAAGAGACAAAGTATATGATGTGATGTATGCCTAGGCTTTAGAGCAGCAAACCAACAAGGACAGTAGGAGGCTCAACAAAAATTTATAGCATTTTTTTCAAGTACCTTTTATCCAAGTTTTCCAAATAAATATCCTTATCATTTCTAAGAACTGAAAAAAATTACAAAACTCAGTATTCTCAAGTTCTCAAGCCAAAAGCTTGTGTCTACTTAGTGGACACTGAGCATTAAAACAGAATTATTTTCCTTTTTCACATATTTCCCTTTCATGTAAATAAGTATAATTTACTTGCGTCTTCAACAGATATTCAGAGCTAAAAAAACCAGCTTTCAAAGTAACATGACATGTGATGCAGAATAAAACTCAAGTGCTTTGAAGGCAATTATAACAAAATATGAATAAATAAGAGGATTTCTATTTTAACACATTAGGCAGTTGGTCCAGAGGAAAGAAAAATAACATACTTACCACTGTGTTACTTTCTTCTCCCTGCTGCTTCTTCCCTGAGCTTTCAAAGTCAACATTCTGTTTAAGACAAAGGGACAAAGGGACAAATTTTAGTAATACTAGATAAGAACAAACTAGTATTTTATTTTATTGTATTAGATATTTTCTTGGCTTTCATAGCTTCGGTTTTGTTAAAAGAAAAGCTTTACACGTGTATGAACAACAGCTTGAATATTTCAGAGTACTTGAGAGACTTCCAAGACAGCAAAACTGCATATATTCTTTTAAAGGAGATCATTCTTGTGTGTACAAAACACTGCTTTTTATCCTGGTTTTATTTTAATGCAGTCTGCCTACAAAGTTGTTTCATTTTTACTCCTTTTATAGTTATTATATTAAAATACTAATATTTTATTATTAATACACATATTTCTCTTGCACACAGTTCTGAATAATTCCAAGAAAAAAATACAACAAGAATTAACCAAAGATGAAAGGAGTACATTTTTGCATGTTAACTTTAGGAATTTTTTAGAAAGTTGCAACATAAGGCATAACAGATCTGATGCTAACTTCAGTGACGTAGAACAATTAAAAACAAATGAAAGCATCCAGTGTTTTTGACTGAACACACACAAAATTAGTTGGCTGGAGTGATGGGAAGGATTAATTTTGCCTCCAACAAAGGCAGAAGTAGAACATCTCTTCAGAGGGATTAAATGTCAACTGTAGTCAGACAGATCATCTAACCAAACACAAAGTTATGTAGAGCAGATAAGAAGCTAAGTCAAGCA
Source organism: Haemorhous mexicanus (assembly GCF_027477595.1). Taxonomy (NCBI): domain Eukaryota; kingdom Metazoa; phylum Chordata; class Aves; order Passeriformes; family Fringillidae; genus Haemorhous; species Haemorhous mexicanus. The sequence continues at coordinate 68,582,729 of NC_082381.1, forward strand.
GAGTATAATCTGTCAAATTCTCAGTATCTAGAAAAGAATTTAAGTTGTGAGGATCACAGGTAGTAGCTTCAAATTCAAAGGATTTGCCTATATATAGACCTGTATTTCATTTCTTTCCAATAAAGGCAGAATTAGCCCCCCATAAAATAAATAAATAAATCCTGAAAGAGATTTACATTTAACTTTTTCCAGGAGAAAAGCAAGTTCCTTGTTTTGTGGTTAGAAACAGGTCAATGAACTCCCACAGAAGCCAGGACTTCCACAGCAGGACTGCCCTAGAATCAAATTTTGCATATCACATGTCCTATTCCTTATTTGGGAGTCACTGGTGTCAGTTTCTGCATTCGTACCAAATGAACTCCAATGCACTACACTGCATACATCTATACATTTATTTTCAATAGAAGGGCATCCAAGACATGCAAATAGCAAGGGATAAAAGTAATATTAAAGCCACAAGTCTTTCAAGCTCCCTACTGAAAAAAGAAAATTCTATTAATTTAGCCAGCCTCAGAAATGCAGAGCAGAACTACTCAAGACAATTCAAAAGATCAAGAAAGACATCAATGATCAAACCAGATTCTGAAACTTGGGCTCTTAGAAGAGTCAATCAAATTGCTATGGCTGCATGCTTCTTTCCTTTCCCACACCACTTAGCTCCTACTGCAAAACTGTGATCTTTACAAAAGCTATTTCAGAGGCACTGTACACAAACTCTTGAACAGAAGAAATGCAGGTCTGCAATAGTTCTGCTAGGATAAGCAGAATTCATCCAGAGAACACAACAGTGCAGAGCTGGATCTGACAAAGAGACAATCAGGTGATTGTGCCTCTGACAGATAAAGACTTAAGGTCAAGAGTCTGCAAGCAAAGCCGTAGAGTAATTATCAAAGAAATAGCTAGCCCTATAATCATCACAAAAACAATAAACAAAAAGGGATTACTCTTGCTTCATTTCCTGACACCTGTTTGGCTGTGTCTGTTAAAAAGGCCTAAAAGAATGAAATGCAGTGGTAGGCAGCCATTACCATTTGAACTGTTTGCAGATTTCCAACCCAAGTAGAAGGAACTCATCCAATCTCAAACATCCAGAGGCAATAATACAAGTGTGTGCATGAGGGGAAGAATACATAAGGCTACCTGGATATTTCACGTCATGCTGCTTTATAGAGATTTAGAAGCTACACAAGTCTCTGAACAAGAGACAACAGTTACAAAACCAAACAAAAGCAATGAACTCAGTGCAAATGTAATGTCACTTGAAACTGTGACATTGAGTCACACAACCTTAAGCCTCAATCTAAAGATGATTGATGTAGTTACAGCTCAGGATGTTCTGTAACTACATCTGTAAGCAATACTGAGTTTCCAATAGCAGAAACCTCTTGTCACCACACAGTTTGCATGAAATAACCTCTCTAAGAAAATAAACTGGGGTATTTGGAGGAGCTCAAAGTAACCATGCACCAGAACTGCAGAAATCTAGAGACAAGGGGCTAATGTGTTTGTCTCAAACACCAATAGCAGGGTGGCTATGGCACCAGCCAAGGACTGTTGGCAATAACATGCTGTGAGAAAGGACAAAATGTGACTGGACAAGGGGCCACACAGAGGTAGGACAGCACTTTTCTGGGACAAAAATCTTTGATCTACCTCCTGGAGATAACCACAGCTCAGTACAGCACAGACAGAGAAATGAAGTGGAGAAGCAGACATGGACTGTATGAAGGGAACAAGACCACCAAAGACCCAAAGCCCTCTGACCCATTTCTACAAGGACCTGGAAGAATGGACTGTGAGTAGTAGGTAATTTGCATAGAAAGCATGACACATCTCCAGGACAGGGAAAACTTATCTATTAATAGGTACCCTGATCTAAACCCAGGAAGTGGTTCAGGACATGCCATCAGGTGAATTGATGCAGCAGCCAGGACTGGTAATCTCTTTCCTTCTTTCTTTCCCTCTTTAATTCATATGTCTCTCTCCCTTTACACCCTATCCCTTTATCCAAAATCCAGGGTCATGTGCTTATATAAGAGGGCAGTGTACTAACATACCAATTTCCAAGCCAAGTGTGTAATTTACTAATAAAACTTCATAAGTTTTTGTGGATCATCTGACTTCTCATTCCTTTCAACCACTGAGTATCTACAAATCTTGGATGCTTCCTTCCCCCTAAGGGTGCAACATCACAAAGACTTCAGCAAGTTCAGTTCACCACTTTTTTAGTTGTTATGCAGAAATGGTAACAGGACTTTAGATGACTAGTGGTTACTTATCCTCAAGGTAAAAATACCTAATGAAATCTAATTTAGCCATACTCTACATAATGATATCAATCACATCAGACTGAGTCTCAATATGTTTCTCTAACAAAAAAACTCTAGCACTCACATTTTATGGAGAGAGTACTTAGGGGAGCTATTTTATGTATTCGTCCTGTTCATACTCTTTCTTAACTAAAACCCAAATGCTACTAGAAATGCTTGGCAGCTGGACTCCCAGTCTGACCCAGAGCAGCCATTCCAATCACTGCACTCCAGGGGTTGCTCACAACTGAGTGGGCAAGTATTCCTCATTTCACCAAGTATTTAATTTTCAACTTATAACTGGCTTTAGCCTACAGAGGATGAAAACAAGGACAGACAGCCAAAAGAAAATAGTGAAAGACTGTCTGAGCAGTCAGGGATCAGGTTAGGAAAATTAAAGCTCTGGTAAAATTAGATCTAGCCAGCGGTATCAAGGGCAACTAGAAAAGTTTCCACAAGATGGCTTCTTTGCCATACAGAAGGAATTGGACAAACTTCAGAAGCAGATCCAAAAGAACCTCCAAGTTCAACAAGGCCAAATGCAAGGTGCTGCACTTGAGTCAGGGCAATCCCAGACATAAACACAGACTGGGGGGCAAACTCAGTGAGAGCAGCCCTGTCAAGAAGGACTTTAGGGTTCTCCTGGATAAAAAGCTGGACAACAGTGTGTGCTCACTGCCCAGAAAGCCAACTGTGTATCCTGGTCTGTATCAAAACAGCGGCTGAAGGAGGTGATTCTGCCCCTCTTTTCTGCCCTTGTAACATCCCACCAGAAATACTGTGTGCAGTAAAAGAAATTCTTTACCATGAGGGAGATGAAGCACTGGAACAGACTGCCCAGAAAAGTTGTGGATGCCATTTCCAAAGGAAATGGGAGAACTGGTTACCTGAGACATGGAGAAGGCCAAAATACTCAATTACTTTTTTGTCTCAGTCTTCACCAGCAAGCTCTCCAGCCACCTCCCCAGAGCTGCAGAAGATGAAGGCAGGGACTGGAACAACGAAGAACAATCTGCTGTAGAAGAAGATCTGGTTTTTGACCACCTAAGTGAACACGAAGGTTCACAAGTCCATGGGACCTGACGAGGTACATCCATAGATCCTGAAGGAATTGACAAAGGAAGTAGATAAGCTACTACCTATCACACTTGAGAGGTTGTGGAAGTTCTAATGACTGGAAAAAGGACACATAACCACAAATTTTCAAAAGGAAAATAAAAACCCATAGAATTTACAAGTCAGTCAGGTCTCACCTCACTGCTCATAAAGATCATTGAGCACATCCTCCTGAAAACTCTGTTAAGGCACACAGAAAACAAGGAGGTGATTTGTGACATGTAGCATGTCTTCACTAAGGGGAAGTCATGTCTGACAAATGTGGCTGCCTTCTTCAAGGGGGCTAGATAGAGTTCACCTCAAATCCTCAGAATTCTTTCTATTGGTTTTGCAGCTTAACTTGGAAAGAATACTGATGTACCCAGAACATGCAGCAAATTTTCACACAATAGATCAGGATGTAGGGTTATACTTCAGTACAATGAATAAGGCCCAAGCAGCTTTTACTTTCTCCAAACTGTTTAAGGAAACCAAAAAAAAAAAAAAAAAAACCACCAAAAAAAAAAAAAAAAAACCAAACAAACCCCAAAACAAAACCCAAACAACAATAATAACAAAATCAAAAAAAAAAAAAAAAAAGAGAGAGAGAGGGAGAGAATGGGTAAACTACAACATGCTCTTCATTTCAGGAAAGGTTGGAAATAAATGTAGGAAAGACATCATTCTTCTGCTGCTCTTGTGAGCCTGCGAAGGCTTCCTGAAGATAAGGAAAGCCTCGTATCTCTCACAAGGAAGGCTACCAAGGCTGTCACCATGACAACGTGAAGAAAAAGAGAAAGTCAAAAGACATGGACTTTGGTTGGCTCACAGAGTGACATGACTCCTTTTCACCTGTTGAGAGTTTTGTTTCTTTTTCATGACCAATGGGCAGTGTATGTATTTGTTAAGTAAATGTAAATATCTTGTAAAACTATAAAGGCAACATGTTGCTTTCTATAGAACCTTCTGATGGAGTCCTGGTGCTTTGCACCATGTTGCACTCAATAGTGACAAATAAGTATCTTAAAAACTGCTTGCTTCAGAGGAATTTTAGCCAGCCTTTACCCCTCGATAACCATCCTCCATTTTAAATATTGAAAACTGTAAAACCAGCAAAATATTTCTCTAAATAACTCCAGGAGAGTACTGCAGAATCCAGATTATCTGTGCTTGTCCTTAAACATCATTCATATTCAGCAGAAAAGTATATTTAGCTGAAGAGACTTTAGACTGATCAAAATCATCCATACTAGAGACTCATTTTAGCAGAAAGAGATCCCATACTGAACCACTAAAATCAGTCTAGTAAACCAAGAATAATTTTAGGGCAAGGAGATCAGTTGTTTTTTTTCCCTTTGGAATGGGGATGAGTAAGATGAAGCATTCCAAAGACTGAGAAAGAGCAACTGTATTTACCACTGGTATCACTGAACATACCAACATACCAAGTACAAGAAGACTTTGCCTGCCAAAGGATACCCATAAACAGATTCTTTTTTTTTTAAGTGTCAGGGGAGTACATGAAGATGAGCACAATCATTTCACACGCAATGATAATAAATAAGTTTTACAGTCAGTGTTTAGAATCGCAAGATTGTAATTCACAACCTGCCACAGTGGAGGGAAATGTGTGCCTTACAGTGAGCTGGCTTGAACAAACAAAACAACACATGATTTTGATTGAGAAAACAAAAGATAAACACAGCTGAGAAAATATTTATCTCTTAGACAGTATATCTTTTGAAATTAAACATATTTTGCACAAAGTAGAAAGGCCTATAGACCACAGACAGCTTAGCCCATCTCAGATTCCCAGACTTGGGAACAAGGAAGGATAAGCGAGAAGGACCAAGGAGACACAAAGGATCCAGAGAACACTCTCAAAAACAAATTCATCTTGCTTTTCCTGGAAGCAGATGCTGTCATCCTGTCCCACTGTTTCTTGTTTTTCCAGTATCTGAAACAAAGACAGACATTTAGAGTGAAGCAAAGAAACACAGAACTCTTTCACTGACAGAGATCTTGCAAGTTTCAGGGAGCAGAACTATCTTTCTATTGATTTGGGGTGGTCAAGCCTAAGAGGTTAATAACAAAACGTTACCTCAAGCTGCAAGAGACTGACCTATTTGAGGATTTGTTACCTCCTAGTACCAAGGCTGTCAGAGCTGCTGACAACCAGAATCCTTTAATGCAGGAAGAGGACAGCTGATAGCACATTCTAAGCAGGCACACAAAGGTTCACATTTGCTTCCAGAATGCCCCAAAATAACCTGCTGGTGTACTGCAAGGGACATGCAGTTCAAAAGTGTTCTGCCAAGGGCTAAGGGTACACAACATATGGAATGCAAAAAGCACTATGACAGGCTAACTTGCTATAAGACTTATATCTTAATGTAAAGAGTGTCACTGTTCTGTCAGATCATCTACAGTTCTATTAGAGGTCTTTTTAATTATCTTAAAACCTAATGGAGTGCCTAGAGTTCAATAAAGTGAAATTTTTTTATTTTCCATATCACAATGGCACTTTTGCACAAGACAGTTAAGGAAACACATTCATACCTATGCACACACAAATAAATCAGAACTGATGGATTTTGTGACTGATTACTGTTACTTGGGAAAGCTGGTCAAAAAATGACTCTCCAAGTCATAAATGAAGACTGCACCTGTGACCTCAATTTTTTTAAAGGCAGCCATTTCCACCTCTGTGGATATAGCTACAAAAGCCTTGTCTAAGTATTCTGAGTGCAAATTGTGATTTTGCAATAAAATGAACATACCTAGACCTAGGAAAATTGTCTGGTGTTCAAAGCTGCCTTAAATAACAGTGCAGATATGCAGAAATGACCAATATGTAGACATTTGATCTCACCAGTGAAAAATGCATATGCACAAGATTGGAGGAGTTTTGGATCTCATCAAACTGCAATAAATCAAGACGCCTGTTTACCAAAGCATAAGCCTCAGCTCATATGCTCTGAAAAGTTATTCAATAATGTAAACAACAAAATACCATGTTGTTATTAAACATAAACAGTTAGATCTACAACACCCTCAGAAGGTATAGCTGTTGCAGGTAAGAATCACATTGTGACTTGCAATTGCCTTTAAACCCCATTATTTTCCAGAGGAGTAGTAAGATATAGCACTATTTTACTTTCTTTCCCAAGCAATGAAAACTGCAGAATGATGGAGATTCTTAGGCACCTCTCCAGATCATGTGGTCCAACCTACCACCCAGTCTACCACATCAGAACAAGCAAACATTAGATGCTACAAAGTCAAACTCTACTTTTGAGTTAAGGTCAATACCATTTTGTAAAAAAGGAAGCAGATCAGTTGGATTATTGGGAAACATTTCCAGGGGAGAAAGCTGAGACTTAATGGTTTTTGTTAACCAAGGCGGTACATGTTTCTGTGCCTCCACTGTAGCAAAATTGTCTAGTCAATGCAATTACTATCTTAGGTAGTCATTTTACAAGTCTTACTAAAGCAGCTGAATACTCACATAATGATTCAATCATACATGAATGCATAATATAAAATGTTCCAGCCTGCATTAAAAGAAAGGTATCAAGTAAATCTCTCTGCAGAACCAAGACAGCTTATATCAATATATTCTGCTTTACAGGAATGTAGGTGTGTTTTTTACAAACTTACAATTTATTAAAATCTATAAACAAAGGTTGCTTTCCAGAATGGTAAATGTGAGGGGGATTAAACTGTTACTGTATGCTGTTCCTAATCATTCTGCTTAAGGCATTACTAATGTCTACTGTTTCTGTTACATGATGCCATCACATTAGCTCAAGTAACAAGAAACCAAGACAGAAAGGAAAACACAGAGAACAGAAACAACATTGGTTTTCTACTCCCAACTTAGCGCTAAAAATTAAGAATTTTAGAAAGGCTTTAAAACATTACTATTTATGGCGTCCTTAAACACTGTACTTATTTAACACACCCCTGTCTTAACACAGAACAAACAGGCTTCGTGATGTCTTCATAACAATTTGATTCTTCTCTTTGAAGTATACAACATAGCAGTAGCTGAACTTAATAAAAAACTATTAAAAAAAAAAACAAACCAACAAAAAACACAAACCCCATGCACAACAGAAAACTACTGGAGGTGGTTTTGTAGATCACTTATCTTGGCCTCACAGATCATTCTTATGGACAAAACCAGCATATTTCAGAATAGCAACAATGTGTACCCTGTGCAGCATCACAATTCTTTACCAAACCAATTTTCTAAAAGTGACAGTTGTGCTAGCTCAGTGACTAAAAGTGAGCAGCTGTGCCAAGCTACACACTGAGGTCCAGTTAACCCTTAACAAGCTTTGTTGTTAGTGGTAACAGAAAGAATCCAACTGATTTCATATAGGAATTAAAAAGAAAAAAAGAATTTTTTTTCAAGCTACAACTTTCACACAAGCTTCAGCCACTTCAAAGATGTCCACTGCTACTATAGGATTGACATTAACTTTTGAGAGAACTGAACATATCTGTGTGACATCAGAAGGCCAATTAGCACAACAATGTGACACAAACACTCAGTATAATAAGAGAGACTACACATCCAAGAGAAAACTATTTAGATCTGGTGCCCTCACCCTATGCTCCTATGTATCCCTGTTCTTTTTCACCCAGCACCCCTTCATTCTTTAGTTTCCCATCAGCACATGAATTCCAGACAGTGAGCACTCCAAAAGGTCAAAGCTTTTTCAGTCCTGTTGTTGTTAGCCACAGCAAATGTGGTCAAAACTCAGCCTTTTTTCACTGCAGAACAAGAGAACAAGGGGAAAGATAAGGAACTTGGAAAACTTAGAAAACAAGTGACTAAGAGAATAAGAATAAATAAAACAGAATATACCAATTGAATCTGTAGTAATATTTATATCTAAAGCCACAAAACTCAGTCATATATACACACTAAACAACTCCAGAATATATACCACTGTTTCTAGGAAGACATACTTGATCAAAATTAAGTAGGTGGTTCACTTGTATTCATGATCCTAATTTCTTTTTGCCTATTGCCATTCATCAGATAAATCCTTTTTCCTCCCCCACTTCATCACACCCATATCTTTTATTAGATATTGAAATATTTTAGGAAGGGACATATCTAATTTTATTGTGCAGTACTTCAGAAATATGGCACCAAGTCTTATAGAGACCATGGGCATGTATAAAATGCTGGTGGCAGCCAACACCCACACTTGGGTGTGCAAACAGCACTTGTCTAAATATTGCCTTAAATAGATGGCTCACTAACAGATAACACATTAGCTACTTAATACGAGGAAAAAAGAAGTGATCTAGATAGTAAAGCAAGTGTGTGCAAGCATGAGAGAAAGCGGAAGGAATAAAAACCTGTATACTCAATTCTCCAAAAACATGTGAAACTTAATCAAATAAATCCTAGGATAAGTCCTTTATCTGAATGAATCCAAGATTGTCACAGACAATGTATTCTTGTCCTGAAAGACAATCAACCTAAGTTTCAAGTCCTCTTGGACAACATTTTGAGTACAGGCTTCCAGCACTGCAGACGAACCACCTATTGCTTATACCCCAACAGTAAGACCAATAAAGATGGTCTATTTCTCTCCATTTAAAACCTAGGGAGTCAGATAGACATTTGATACACTCCACCAATTATCACACAACTTCTGCACAAAACCAATCCCTAGGACTGTTTCAAACCAATAAAATACAGATGGTCATGACAGAATTTAGACTACAAATTTGACCAATTCTGAGAATGTTTGTGGCATCAAATGTTTGAATTCACCTTGTGCCTGGGGCCTTTCATAGCTACTGGTTGGTCCAGGAGATACTACAACACAGTTTGAATCGTTACAGCTGAGACTTTATACTAGAAATTATCAAATTATGCATAAAATACTGAATTCTTAGAAGTAAGAAGACCTAAGTTGTCTTAATATGTTATGACATTGATATTAGGATTTGGATGAATCTTTTACATTTCACATCCTTCAGAAACATAATTTTATATCATAATGGAGATTTCCTATTTAAGTTGTCTCAAAAAGAGAAGAAACTAACAGCAAACAGTTGCTGTTGTATATAACTGTATACTTAATTATAGATCTCACCCTACCAGCCAAATCATTATTAGGGTATATTAATTCCTGAGTTCTCTTTCCTTTCAGGGCAGAGTTGAGCAGAGCTAGTCAAGCAACACTTAAAGCTATTTTTAGGTATCATTTTCTCCCCACATGTGTAGAGGCATAACTTTCCAATTAACAATTGCTATTATGAACCTTTTATTTCCTTCTGCATTTATTTTGTTCCTCACTGCTTTACAAAGTTGAATTAGGAGACATCACTGGCCAGTTTGATTACAAATACAATCAGCAATCTGACAACATGCTCGCAAAATTGCTTAATATTCATAGCCACCAAGGAAATTAACATCAGCTGTGCTCTTAACATATGAAGTGAAACAAAAATATTTCTGTGTTATTGCTTGTCTGAGTGGGTTTAAATACAAAAAGGAACCATCAGATACTTATTACAGCTTCAACTGTCAATTATTACACATGCCAACTTGAAAGTCATGTTGTCTATAAACAGTAACAAAGACACCAGGAGGAATTATACATTTCTATATTGAAAACAAAAACTATATAATCAAGCAGCAGCAATGAAGAACCAGAGTTATGAATTTTTCTAAAGTAGGGATATACCCTGAAGGCAAATGTCCAGTATCAAAACTTTTTTTGTCAGCTCTGGACAATTGAACAGGTGTCTTCCTGGAAGCTGGTGTTTCCTGTTTGAATAGATATTAAATTTTTAACTAACTGCAACTGCTACTGATTATGACTAAACATATAACACATCAAACCAGTAAGTATTTTTACCCTACTACACTTCACACAGGCATGCACCATCTGTCACCGAGGTACGATCTGTAACTCTGTGACATTATCACATTACTCTAGAAAAGACGCATGCTACTGCCTAATCTCATGGTTTGAGCCAATTTCTAAACACTAAGCCTTGGCTGACTGTCAGATCTCACTACCTGCCGGAGAAGGAATGACACAGCACAACTGTAACTTTTTATCATATAATGTAAAGCTGTCCAACCCCTTTATTGCAGCTAATGTATATTCTGCAAATACTGTTACAGGTGATTTGTTCCACAGATGAAAAGAAGCTACAGAATCCCCCTGGATTTTAGCTATGTAACAGGATAACAATCCTCCTCTAACACACAAAACAATCTAGGCCCATAAGCTACCTGAACTAAAAGGCAAACAGCTCATTAAGTTAATAAAAGATTTCTGTTATTTGAAATTGCAGAGCTGCAAGGTAATTAATCCCCAGCTCACAATATAATTTAAGGAAATTAATATGCTGAATTTAATTGATTGGAAAAAAGTCCTAGTTGTTCCGGTCTAAAAAAAAAAGTCTACAGACTGAACTTGAAGTGACCAATTCAGACAGAGCTTCTCAATCTGAAAAAAACAAACCAATAATTGTTACTTAAAAATCATGTGTGGACAGCAGTCTCTGGAAAGGAGCAGGATATGAGTTTGTTATATTCCCTCCAATAATGAGATTGCAGTGAGGGTTGTTTTGTCTCTGGTTTACCCTTTTTTTTTTTTTAAGTTTAATTTAAACCAACACAGCATCACATACAGAAATGACTGTTTGTGTGTAGTCTGCAGTATCATTTACTGATAGAAGCGCTACCAAAATGCATGCCCTAAAATGCATTTGAAGATTATATCCATACATCTTCCAAAATCCTTTTTGCTGCAGTTGCCCATTCCAGTTCACAAGGTCTTCCAGTAATAAGTGAAATGCATTATTAGATCTGATAGCCAAACAATGGAGGTTCTTAAGGGCTTCTGGCTTCTACATACTGGTCTATTCTCAGTGCTGAGGAAAGACAAAAACAATCAGATATGAGCTTTAAAAACAAGGTAATGTCGGCTTAATCTAAAATTAATATTTTTTGGATCTTCCGGATCTTCAACAAGCTAGTACAAGATCTGGGCAAATCAATTAAGTCTGTATTTAAAGATTTCCTAGCAATAAAGCAAGTCATCTACGTATGTACAGATTACTGGATTCTAATTTCTAGGAGAAAAACTGCATTAGATTACACCTCCATGCAATAGTCTGTCTAGCAATAATACGCAGTAACTAAAAAAGAGAATAAAATCAACCCCTTCCAACAGGTCGATTTCTAACATGCCAGTCAGCTCTGTTAACAGCTGAAAAAGTACTACAATATTCTCTAGTATGGAAAAAAAATTCAGTACTGAAGATCAACAGTGAGATTAATGGACTTATTTCATTCTAGATACCAGCCTTCATTTTAATACCATTAAGGGTTAAGAACCTAGACAGACTTAAAATGATGGACAAAATTACTCAACAGTTTTAATGTATATGCTCTATGACAATGCACATAGTCCAGTTTTCCCATAAAATTACAGAAATAAAAAAAAAAAAAACAGACAAAATTTATCTTTTCTGGTGTTAACAATAGTAAGAGACTGGGCAGAGAATAAACATTAACAGTATGGTACATAAAAAGAGACACCAGAATGAGCATTAGTAGTTAGATAGCAGTAGTGTTATTAGCACCTCATTTAAAAGGAAAGAAACATTTTCAACAGCTTTGATTAGACTAGCAGACCAGCATCTAAATCTGTAATAGCAAATACTGAGAGAGAGCTTAACCAATTTATCTAACACCTACTCGCTAGTTTAAGATTAATGAGCCTTAAACTTAAATTTTGCTAGATGTAAAAATGCCTGGGTCATCGCACCCTACAGATACCAAATCTTTATCTCCTATGGTTACTGGTTGCTTTAAATGCATGTGAAGAAAACTACAGTTTACATGCTTGAAAATGAGGAGCCTTGACCCTAAGCCAAAATTTTACTCTTTCAGAGGTATGGGAATAAAAAGGAAAATAAGGAAAAGAGAAATATCAAAATACAAAGAAGGGAGAAGAAAAGCTGGGTTGGATGGCTAATATCTCCTATCAGTTCAAGACTTCTCAGAGACCTAATACAGGTCTACAGGTGATCCTTCCAGTGACAAAGTCCTCAATAAGGGCAAGAGCTCCTAAAGAGTCACCTCTCTTGCTTCCTTATCTTTCCATTGTGGTTTTTTCTGCTGTTGGTCAGCCCATTCCTTTCCACTCTTCTGCTGTTTCTTCTGTTTCAACATGTTTTTTTTCATATCCCAAGTTGCTTCCCCTGCCTTTCTAATACTAGTGTCCCTGACATGCTTCCATCTCAAAGAATTTTCCAGATGATAAGCACAGCTGGGGATTGTCTACTTACATTCAATGCATATAAAACCAAACATAAACTCAACCATTAGCAACAATATTTTTACCACATGCTTTGCTTACTTCTGGAAATCATCTGTACCATGTACATTACTCTGAACCATAGATCTCCTTGCTTCTTCATCCTTTGAATCCTGTCCCCAGCCCCAAACACCCAAAACAAAACCTTAACCCCCCTGCCCCGAAACTTACACTTACTACAAAAATAATTTCTAGGACACTGCTTAACTGTATTGTTGGTTTAAGTACTCCTATTTTGCCCCTTTTCCTTTGAAGATATAAGCAGCTTATTTCTCTTTTTTTTCAAACTATTTTCTCATTCAAAATCAAAAGGGAGATTCCTCAATCAATAAAGTTAGCTTCTACCACCATCTATCTAGTCTCTTGTGTTGTAAGATATGGACTGGGGGGTATTCTATTTCCCATCTGTTAGAGGGGGGCAGTTATCCTCTGTTAACTAGGCAGTTTTCTTTATCTCTCCCACAACCAATCCTCCCTCTGGGGAGATATCTTCTGTTAAAGGGCCATTAAGTCTCACATCACAGCATGAGTGATAAAATTACATCATCCCGTTGTGAGATGCTCTGCCCAGGGGGAGGAGCCAAGCATTCCTACCTGGATATAATCTGAGATTCGGAACACCACAGGCAGCCTTTTCCCACTGGACTCCCAGAGGGAAGACCAGGCCCATCTACACCACCACGGGACCTTCAGAGCAAAACTCCACCCTTCTACAGGATCACTGCTCCAACAGAACCACACCTTGCACTGCAGGAGGACTGCAGCCACCATCCAATGGGACTGCTACCAACAACTGACCCACAGGGTGTCAGGTCGTATTCTGACTCTGTCAGTAGTTTGGTTTTTTTTGTTTCTACTATTACATTTAAAAGATACAAATTTTTTAGTTTTTCTAGCAAAGAACTATTATTCCTATTCCCATATCTTTGCCTGAGAGCCCCTTAATTTCAAAAATACAATAATTTGGAGGAAGGGGGGGGGGGGGGGGGGTTTCACATCTTCCATTTCAAGGAAGACTCCTGTCTTCCTTACCTGTCTTTTCAAACCAAGATACCTAGCTTCAGAACTCTCAACAGCATGCCCACATAGACATATAAAATGTATTCACTGTGTATTCCTTCATCTTCTCCTCATTTCTTGCCTTCACAACAATGCTTATAAATAAAATTCCAGCACCTACCATGCTGCAGTTGTGCAAATACTACTGCTCATCAAACTAAATAGTGTTTACCATCACCATCCCTCACATCATGTGCTCCTCTACTGAGCTAAGTCACCCTGACCTGTTCTGAAGGACAATCAACCTGTTGTCATCCTACACTTGTGTTGAATCATGAGAGGCAATTCCAGTTTGTATACTGAAACTCCTTTAGATTACACAAAGGATAATCATAATGCTTTGGAAAATAATTGATTTTACCCATCCTGAATGAAAATGCACTACATATGTTACACCTATACAGATATATGCATAAAAAGCAAATAGTATAGGTATGCTGGTACAAACATTTAGGCTTTCTAAAAAGAAAATTTAAAGCAGACATATCTACCTGGTCTGTTTCTTTACTGTTCCATAGTAAGCAAAAATACAAATTAAGTTTAATAAAAAACACAAAATCAAGAGAAGAAATACTCTGAGTCCAGATTTTTTATTCAGGAAGAAGAATAAGGCCACTATTCTACCGTGAGAATAGTGGCCTTGATACCTGCAAGATCTTCTTGATATCCGCAAGAAGGTAAGTTTTTTCCCGTTGTGCTCCAGTTAGGTCAGCAACAGAATCATAGAATGGCTGGTGCTGAAGGGACCTCAAAGATCAATAGTTCCAACCATTTTGCCACAGGCAAAGGCACTTTCCACTAGATCAGGTTGCTCAAAGCCTGATCTAGTCTGGGATGGGCCCTTCCCAGCTCCTCTGGGCAACCTGTTTCAGTGCCTCACAATCCTAACAGGAAAGAATTTCTCTCTCATACCCAATTTAAACCTACCCTTTTTCAGTTTAAAGCCACTCCCCCTTGTCCTATCACCACACATTCTTGCAAAAAGTCCCCTTCCATCTTTCTTGTAGGCACCCTACAGATACTGGGTGGTGCTGTAAGGTTTCCCTGAAGCCTTCTCTTTTCCAGGCTGAAGAACCCCAGCTCTCTCAGCCTGCCTTCACAGAAGAGGTACCTTAGCCCCTCCATCATTTTCATGGCCCTACATGAAATAGACTTCTACAAAAGGTCCAAACTTTCGGAAAGTTTTACCTCTGGATTCGAGGGGAGGTATTATTCCAAAATAAATTACAACATTTTAAACTGTGAATAGAGCTTCAGAACAACCCTGGAATACTTTTTACTTGAAGTCTGCATTTCAGCACAAAAATAAGGGAGGACTGAAGCAAAAACCATATAAACATCTAAACTGAGCAAGAACATTCTCTCGATTGAATTTTACATGGCTCGTTATTAGCAAAAAGAACAGAGGGGCTTCTCCACCAAGACTCAGGGTCTCAAATTGAACAGATTTTTATCCTCAAACAGCAGCAGTTAAATGCAAAATGTAAGCAGAGCTCCTCTCTCACTTAGACAACCAGTTCAAGAGGTAGAGAAAGGGAACACAAGAGCAAAGCAAGAGTTTGACATGATATTATAGGGAAAATATTAATCCTCTACCATAAAGCCAGAATTAACCTAACTTATTACAGGATTACAGTCAAACAATTTTCCAACTGATCAAAAAATTTATAATATGAACCATTTGTCTGTTGGTCATCAAGTTTACAACTTTCATAATAACAAAAGTCTCCTATTCTGCCAAGCAAATTAAAGACATCTGTTAAATTTATTAAAAATAAGTATATTTTGGTATATTTTATCTCATTCTCACTCACTTTAGTGGTCCTAATATTAGCCTCCTAGACATCTTAGGTAGACCCCCTTCATCCTTTACTTTCTGAAGCTTCTAACCCACAATTCATTGCTATAGCTTTTTTCCCCTCTAATTAACAGATGCACACTTCTCACTACTATATTAGCCTGTTTTAGATTTAATGTTTTCTAAGCATCTAGTAAAACATCCTTTAAATGATTTCCCTTCAAAACTGAGTAGAAAAGGAATTTCTATATAGATGATTTCACTGAATGGCTTCCAAGTGATTTTTATAAAAAGGAACAAATAAATGCTGCTGATTAAACTTCATATTTATGATGTACAATCAAAGTCAATTCACAGTCATTTATACTTTATCAAAAACAAGGTTTTAAATACACTACTGGTTATTTGGCTCCTTTCAATAATAGGTATGACTACAAATCCTTTTATAATTACTTCTAAAAATACTGCATCCATCATCTTTTAAATGAACATTTTAGCATTAGTAATACAAGACCACCTGCACATAAAATTAAGTTTCCTGTACTTAGGGAGTTAGTCATCCTGTTATGTGACTGCAATTTGATAGTCCATAGCAAGCTATTTCTGCTATTTCGGCCACAGAGAAAACCAACTGATAAGAGTTTGGGGGTTTTGTTTTTTTTTTTTTTTGGTTCTCATCAAAATAGAATTGTCCTTTTTCTTCACTTTGCCCTTCCTAAATTGTCAGCAGCTATTTTAACCATCAAACACATCACTTTTTCTACTATGGGTCAGCGACACTATGCAAATCAACAATAAGTGTTTTCTTTTCTCCTTCAAACTGAGTACCCAACACTTTTTTCCTTAATAAATGTTCTTAGAATTATTCATCAGTCTTTCATGAGCAGTATTTCCAGTACCTTGCATTTGTATTGGGTATTTTTCCTTCTGCACATGTTGTAATAGATACTCTACTTGCCTCTTCTCCGTAACTGATGTTTACTTCAAGTCATTTTTATTTGAGGAAAATCTGTCATCTCTTCTCACCCTAAAATCAAGCTGCTGATTCATAACAGGAAAACCCACTCCTTTTACATCACTTACTAGTCAGCTAGCTCACTCTTATCTTTGTCCTCATTCACCTATTAACAGAAGACCATTTGGACCTGCAAAAACACTATGGCTTTTGGCATTTATACAAAAATGACAGTCTGTCTGTGCTGGATGGCTAGAAGTCTTCACAGATATGTAATCTGTAGTATAATATCATCACAACGATATAGCAGTCCAAAACACACATTACATCCCATGTTACTCCTTCCCAACAAATCAAAGCCGCTGATTCTTTTTGCTTTCTGTGTACAACGCTTCTTTGGACTGAACTTGATGCAGATTGGCTGGTTTCAAATTTACCTGGTCTTATTTAGTGAAATCCAGTATTTCTCATCCTAATGTGGAATTCTATAAGATATCAATCTGTACAGCTCTTCACATCATTGTTGTATGATTACCCTGACACAGCAATGATACAGGAAGAAAATTTTTATATAAACTTGTGGAATTAAATTTGTAAACTCATACAATTCTTCATATTAAGACAAGTATTTTGGCAGAAAAACAAACTATGGCACATCCATTACAACTACCCACAGCTGCTTATGATATCACTGAAACTAAGCTATTCTATCATCACTGAAACTAAGCTATTCTGTCCACTAAGCTATTCTATTCAGCATTTCTGTTTCACCATCACCTCTTCCAACTAGCAGGAAAATATACTTTCATATTATAATGTATACAACTGGGTATTTTTTAAGAAAAAAATACCCTGGGGTTAGCAGAGAAGCAAGAAACAAAAGGAAAGATGGAAATTGTCAGGTCTGTGAATGACACAGAAGCAATATCTTAACTGAAGAAATAGGCACTGGCATTCAAAGACAACTGCTGAAAGCAAGTTAACTTGCCTACATTAGATAGCACTTGGAATAATGCAGATGGAAAAGAAGAGGAGAGAGGAAAAGGAAGCCAGAATGTGCTGTGTTATTTAAATACTTAAGAAGAAATCTCTGCACACTTCCCCTCTGACACCACCACACATTTATGACACTGTTAAAGAAGGTTTTTATTTGCTAGCTATTAAACTGACAAACAAGATTCAAGAACTGCTTACGTAATGCAAGCATGAGTACCCCAACATCTAGACTTTGCATAGAATTAAACAAAGTTGCCTCTATGGAAACAGGATGTTTTCCTTACAATACCCAATTCTGGCCATGTGACAGCCAGCAAGCTTGTTCACACAAGTCAACCCTATGATAACCTAGTCTTGTTTAGACTCTCTTAGCAGCGTACACATTTTAAGGGACAAACTAACTACTATTCCTTCTGTGCCCTAAACAAAAAAACCCCATTCAACAGAGCAGGCCAGAATATGTTAATAGAAGTGCCTATGGGTCTGAGAATCATTTCACTTATTGAGACAGCTTGTCCATAACCTCACCTACAGTACAGGGAACATCAGGCTCAGAGAACAATGAGTTCCCCAAGTGCACTGCCAAGATAAAATATATCTCATGCTGACTAGTTTAATCTTCACAGCTGAAACACCTGAGATATGTTTGAGCAGGCATTTCACGCCAGAACTCGTCAAATATAACTAGGAAGGGGGAGAATTAAGGCAGCATTTATTGCTACAAGGAGAAATGAATCAGCAAGTCAAGAGGGCTCACAGATTAAATATGCAAACCAGAGCTTATGTAAGAATCTTGGAACACATCCAAAATAAAGAAGTCACAAGAATACTGAAGGGATAAGATACAGAGAATCCTTTTTAGTCGACGCAGTTTTCTTTATTCAGGTGAAAGTCTTGATAGCAAGACAATGAAATAGGAATTTTCTTCACTAACTGTAATTACACACCTTCAAAATTGCATCCTTAAATAAAGCTTTGTCAGAAGACCAAATACACTCCAAATACACTAAAACACAAGCTGCTATACACTATAAGAGTGAAGGTTTCAAAGTCTTTGTCAAATTCACCTATCATGGATCACAAATAATTAAAAAAATAAAAGAACTCTGACAACTTTTAGTCTTATGTTGCTTTATGTACTTTCTATTCTCAAGTAAAAACTTGTTTATGGTTTCTATTTCCATGTCATATTTCAGTATCTGTAAATACATGTTGATACATTATGTGCACACTGGACCTAAGCATTTAATATTGTGCCCACTACGAATTTAGCAGTGACTAAATTCGTGACTTTTCCAGAAACCTACTAGTTACAAAATGCTTTTGAGGAGCTGGAGAACACATATCAAATTGGCATTAAAAAGCCTCTATCCAAGATGATCACAAAACATGAAGAATACTTATTAGATCTTTTGTAATGCCTACAGTAAATTTTTCATTGCAACATGCTTTATAATTCAGCTATTAAAGATATGTGTGCAGTCACAAGCTTATCAAAAAGTATTTGCTTCACAATCCTGTTCTTTTTAGCAGGTAGAGATTTTCTTCCCCAAATAAAGACTCATTAATCAAAGCTGCTAATGAATCAACTGTTAGGAATGAAAAGGGGACTAGAACGTAAGAGCAAACTACTGCAAAGCAAGAAACAAACTCTAGATTTAAGCATACCATTTGAATTACCCCAGTAATACTGAAGTGTTTCCAAGTAAAAACAAGCAAATTCACAAAGAAACTAGGATTATAAAACAATGTTCTAATTTAACATAAAAATATTAGCAACATTTAAACGTGTATTTGCCTATTATCTTACACACATTCAATGTTACTGAACAATATTAGTAGCATAAAAAAAGAAAGAACCCCCTCTAAATACAAGCTGTGCACTGCTGCCTTAACTCTTCCACTTTGTGGTTAGCCTGACAGTAGCAGCTTATTAGAAGTCCCAGCCTATCCAAATGATAAAACTATTTCTCTTTTGTGACCATTTTTTCCAAAATATCACTCTTTAGTCAGAGAATTATGAAAGAAATCCATGAAGTTTAACAGAGAAAAATTGCACTTCTTAAAATTCTGTAAACAAGGATGTACGGAAACAATTGTGAAGCCCTCACACAGAGCATCAAGTACTTTATATATATGTATATATATGTATATATATTTAGGATTTTCTTCTCAAAAACAGAAAATGCTTCTCAAAATCTTTTTTCACTAAAACGCACTCTTTCCCCATGAACTCAATTTCAAGAAAAAGTTTCTACACCTGGTACTGTCTTTTCACAATTTAAGTATCATGACTTCTCTATTTCCAAGCACATAATTTCAGCAATTATTAAGCACCTAAAACATTATTTTTGCCATTAAAATGGCAAAAATATTTCCCCTCTCAAAAGTCAAACATTTTCTGTGGCTAGTTACACTTATTTGTGGGTGCATTGTAACTATATTCTTGAATCAAAAGATGGTGAGAGCAGAATAAAAAAAATGCATTTGCTCAATGGTCCTTATGAAGACTAAGACTAAGACATGCTGTTCCAGTATATACTATAATCTATCAATCAAAGATTTTTGTGGCACTTCAATTAGGGACAAAAATTGGACAATAAAAAAATCCCAGATCATTCTAGTCAGTTTTCTCCCTATTCTGCTATGACGCCATTCTGAGCATCTATGCGCATCTGCTATTAAATAACGCAATGAAAAATAAGTTTTAAAAAAATCCTTTAAGTCTTAGTCCACCCTAAACAAACCACTAACAAGTATACAGAACCACAACAGTATATGCCTGCAACTGAAAAACAAAAAAAGCTGACTTCCCCCAAAAAACAAAAACAAAACAAAAACAAACAAAAAAACACAACACCAAAAAAAACCCCAAACCCAAATCACTCTAACCTTTCTCTAGATAGAACAACAGCATCTACATTAGCTTATGCAGGGCAGAAATACTTGTTTGAAACTAATTTTATTTTTCGCACAAAGCTACCTGAATACATTGCCATAAAACGGGTTATGAATTCAAAGTAAGCAAATAATGCAGAAAAATAGAGCAGAAGCAATGGAAGTCAGTGTACACAAGTGCTCACACAGAGCCGTACCAACTTTAAAATACAAACATACCATGCTCTGTGACCCAAGTGCAAGAGACAGTAACAATACAGTGAATACCACCAGCACCCCTTGAGAGAAAACAAACAATTCACATTTCTTAAGCATCATCCCTACAAGCTACTGGAATACAAATTCAGCAATTAAAAATTTGTCATTCTTACACGTGATGGGGAGAAGATATTAATAGCACAGTTAAGAGTGTAACTGAAACAAAAAGTGTGCCAAAACATTTAGCTCCCCTTATCTCCTTTAACATATGTGGACAGTCACCTACCCAAATCACTCCACCACTGTCAATTTACACCACAGGAGCCTCAATCAGCTTCTCAGCTGGGACCAGATTCACCAGGACGTCGAACAGTTTACTAAACCATCCACATGGATCTGTGAAAGAGAATTAAGAAGTGTTTTCAAAATGATGGGTGTAAGCGGCCTTGCACAAAACTACAACAGTTTCAAATTCACACATTTATTTTGTTCTACACCAGAATCAAACACAGACAACACAGAGGCAGCAATATGTAGCTTACCACAACCACAATTCTGTCAACATTAATTTTTGTTCTTTGTCAAATCTGAACATAATGCAATCAGAAAAAGCAGTGTGGCAAAACCCAGAAAAGGTAAAACTGATTATGGTCTCCTCCTTCTATGGCAGCCAAAACTGAAACATATACACTACTAGCAAAACAGAGCTCAGAACAGCTCCCTGTTATTGGTATGAATGGAGTCAATTATCAGATTAACAAAATGTAACCAAAACCAACAAGCAGTTATGTGCAGGACCTGGGCTGAATGACTTCCTCTTTAAAGTTCTGGTGAATCTCAAGCATGTTCTCTGAAAGAGAATCTATACTACCCACACAGACACAAAAGCTCCCACAGCCCTCATGGGGAAATAAAACTCACTGCAACAAATGAGTCTTTAAAAAGCTTCAATTATTTTAACTGGACCTGCCAGCTGCCTTTCATTTAGCTTAATATCATGTTTTACTGAAGGTCTGCAGCCATGGCTATTGGCAAGAATGGAGACAGTTGCTTACAAGCAGTTATATCTATTTCTCAGAAGCTTACCCTGCCTGGTAAGCTTTTGTGGAATATTGCCATACACTCTGAATGTTGAGAATGCAAAGTTTTAATATGTGGTCCTACCTAGTAAGCCAGAATAATGCAGTATTTCTAAGATGCATGTGAAACACATCCATGGCCCCATCTTGGTGACATTTGTTGAAGACAGTTCAAATACAGTGCCAAAATACAGAAGAATGGTTTCTCACGTGTTTTTTAAACAGCTAATACATCTCACCCAAAAGAAAAAGGTCTAATAAATCTAGGTTTCTATGTTGATAAATGAAATCTTTCCTGAAAGATTTCATAATATGGGTAATACAGATCCTTCTTCAGGAGATCAGATTCTGATTAGTTCTTAATAGGCAGTCACAAAACTGAGTTTCATGATTCCTGGAGTTTTGTGATTCCTAAAGTTTCTACAACAAACAACAGCAACAAAATTGCCAAGAAAATAGCGTTTCTGCCACTGCCAGAACACTGTGAGATTTAACAAACCATGAAGCATCCATAGTAATACAGCTTAGCTACCTTTTCCAAAACATTGGTTTTATCAGCCCCCCAGGGTGTCATGGACACCCCAGCTAGAAACCCTGAAGGATGCCATGGTTTATGACTGCACTGCTACTTTCCTGTCTTTCTCAGGAATAAAAAAATTGGGCTGCGCTCCCTTAAAGCAGTGGCTCTGAATTTTCCTTCTCAATTTTTCCTACTGCATTCCCACCTACAACCAAAATTCTTGCATGGCTGAAAAAAGAACATAAGTAGCACATTATATCAAATTTATATCTAGCCAGCAACTCCCTTCATCCCCTGTTTAGGAACTGATGGTCTATGATCTAAAGCCTGGAATCGCTTTCTTAGCTCTTAACTAAGAAGAGCTGACAAACTTCCCTCTGTCCTGTCTTGTGATCATTCAGAGAAGATTCAATTTGATATATAAGTGGCATCTTTATAGATTCAGAATGGACTGCTGAATATGCTGTCTCTTCCAGATTACCTATTCAAGCTTGTGGCTACCTGGCATCCATGATACAAGTGCTTAGTAATGATGTACACTCCAAAAGTTAATAGTTGAGAAGGAGTCAGAACATAAGAATTTTACACATCATTAGAAGAAAGACCTTTGACACTTCTCCTAATGCCAGTATTCCCCACAACAGGGTAACTTAGAAAGTAGAACTAAGGCTACTTTGGCTTTTTCATTACCAGAGACTTGTAATTTTTCATTAAAACACACTACCTAGTTAGTATCAACAAGCCAATCCAACTTGACCTTTGAAGGGCAGGTCACAACAGGAGGAAGGACCCATATTACATTTGAGTTATAAACCTATTTCAGAACAGTTATGAACAGCCAGAACTTTTCAGAACGAGACAGATTTGTGCTGTTGAGTACCTAAATCATCCCTTGCACACAATATGTAGGGAGTTTTTGTGGCTGCAAAGACAAATAGGAAAATAATCAACTTGGATTTTATTCCTCTATCACATCTGTGAAAATCATGCTGCATTTCAAGAAAAATATCACTTAATAAGCACCATTTTACTGTATCTAGTCCCCTGTTACTGTTACTCCATTTTTTTCAATATATGACATGAATGATCAGGGTCTGCTTATCTACATGAAATTTCATTGAAGTCCTGTGAAAATTTAGACGTGGTTAGTACTGCTATCAAGTACTTCAGAGTTTGCAAGAACGTATCCTAGAGCCTATGCTAAAATGGCTGGTAATATTACATTATAAACCAAGGGTATCTATCCCTTTGGCTAAGCTTACTGGAAAAAAGTTTCAGATGGAACACCGCAATGGACACTACTTTCATTTTCACACAGAGCAAAGAATCATCATCACACCACTATCTTACCAATATAACAGCAACTAATTATAGCAGTGAGTAATGGAAAAGATAGCTTAAGCTGCAAAATTCATTTAGAAATATTCTACTAATAGATTTTTAATATTGTAAAAAAGATTAGTTGAGATATTTACTAAGTCAGCTACTGCAGATCAGTAGATCTATGCATAAAATCTAACATTTATATTTCACAATGACCAGGAAAAAAAATCATTTAGTTCCACAGGATTCTTATCCTACATTTTCTTCATCTACCACGACAAATTTAAAAATGCTATTTAGATTTTTTTCAAATATAGTTTAGCTGAATCCAAAGTGCCACATAATAAAAATAGGAACTTATGAATATATGGGCATAATTACTAGCAGTGCACATACAAAATCAATACTTCAGCAATTACATCAATGCAGTTGGACATGAACTGAAGAAAAAGCCTCCTCAGTTGCTTTCTGAAAGGAAGTAAATAATTTGTATATTTTTTCCATTAAGTTGAACAGAGAATGCTTATAATTGCTGGTAACATAAAAATTAGCCTATATTACAAGAAGTTGTTTTGATATGTATTTATTCTACTTTTAAAAAACCAGTAGTAAGTGCTTCAACACACTTTACTATCATTAAAAGTGTTAAAAAAATAATCTGGTTATTAGAAGCCAGGTGATTGGCAGGAGAGGGCATCAACTAGCAGATATTTTGTGAACTGAAGTACTTGATGGTGAGTAGCTGACTGATTTGTACACAACCTTAACATTTAAATTCTACATTGGATCCTAAGGTCTTCTCTAGATCAATGACTCAAGGGGAAGGGTAGGAAGAAATCCATTCCAGCAGCACATAATAACCTTACTAAGCTCAGCTTCACTACTGGCTATTATTCCAGCATGCAAGACTCACAGTTCATTATTCGAGTGTCAGGACTGATTCCAGAAAACAGATGATCACAGCAGAGAGAGAATGAGTAATTTTTATGGATCTTTAAATATTCTCCCCCCCAACCCCTGCTTATTTCAAGATACAGAGATATAAATACAGGCACATGCACCCAAAAAGCAGTGATCAACTTGCATTCTAACCACACAGCAGAACAAATGTAAAAATACATAGTTATCTTTCAAAGACCTTTTTTGCCCAGCATTTTAACATATGCCAGATGCACTGAAACTAAACACTGGTCCCTCAAAATCTGACTCTTTCCCCAAAAGCCCAAAACTGCAGAATCAAAAAAGGAAAAAAAAAAATCTTCGTGTTTAAAGTGGAAAAAATGCAGGAGAAAGGTAACTCTAAAAACAGTAAAAGTGAATGCAGTTGATAATATTTCAGTCACACATTCACTTAGATGGGGAGGAATTAATGCAAACATGAAACTGTACCAAAAAAATTATATACTTGCCCTCAGATTCAATTTCAATTTACCATACTCTAGATTCTTATTGCAGATAGACTCTCAGAAATTAAATAACAAGTGAAGGAAACACAAAAAAAGGTGCAACTTTTTCCATGCTCATTTCCAAGGTCAACAGACACTTCAGTATCTTAATAATTAACTAAACTATGAAAGCATTTAAGAAAAAAATCCTAAAAAAAATTTCAATCTGGGGATGTGGGAAGGAAACAAAACTACCAACCTTTGCATCACATTTTCAAAATTCCAGTCCCAGAGAAATTAGTATCATTATAGTTACTCTCAAGTATGTAGAAGATCAACATTTAGCAACTACCTTCAGGAAGAATTTAGTGTCTCCAAATCCTGCACAGCTTAATCCTTGTACTACATAATTTGAAAGAAAAAGCCTAATACATAAGATATCTTCCTAATTATAATGTTCAAGAAAATTTGAGATTTAATATTTTCTGAGCTTTTTTCCCCCCTTCTTTGAACCCCAGGAAAATAAATTATCTTACAGCAAACACTATTTCTCCTGAAATGCTACATCAAATACTTATCAATCAACCAGAAGGTAAGGTATTGCTTTTCAGATTAAAGAGCAGGACATACAAATAGACAACTGCTGTCATGACAAATAGCTTGACTGCTTAAGGATGTGTTGAGAACTATCCATTTGACACCTTAGGATTCCAGTAAGCCGGCAGCATACAGCTAAGCTATCAGAAGTAATTGTTACTAACACTGGTGCGCCTGGAGAAGGAAAAAGTCCTCACAACTCAGTTTAAACATTTTTCATGTGATGACTCTAAGGAATGCATTACAGGGAGCAATTTAAACTCAGATAACAAGAAATAAGTTTTAAACTCAGTAGTGCTTTAACAGATCACTGCACTCTTGCCTCTCCAGAGAAGCAGACATAAGCACAGTATCAGTCTTAAAAGTGAGTAACAGCACAAATACCAGCTCTTTCTGCTCACTTCATGCCAATAAGTGCCACCTCCTCTCTAATATAGGGGCTTGGCCCTTCTAGAAACAGGAGGGAAGTCATCTGCATTTCATGAGTGCAGTACAGTCAAGTGAGGCCACTATACATGGCTCCTCTTTACAGACATACAGCACCTCCACACCCAGCTAGCAATCTTCCTAGAAGATTTGAGAATTAAGAAGCTAAATATCCTCTCTTCTTCCATCCTCAGCCCCCTAAATTATCTTGCACTTTCAATCCCTCCATGAATAAAGGTGATTCTATCCTGCCCATCTGAAATTGAAAAAGTAAAGTGCCATAAAGGCATTGCACACTCTAAGTGACAGACATTTCTAAGTCTGTCTAAGTCCATCATTTTGTTATAATACATAACATACGAACTAATCATACCAACTGCCCATCACCTGTCCCTTCTCCACCCACACTAGCCTTGAGGTCTAATCTGAAGGAATAGCATGCCACATTCAAATACTGTTGACCTACACATTTCAATCAAGAGATTCCTCTAGATAATGAAAAAAACAATGCCAGCAGAAATCCCAGCAAACTAAAGAGGCTGGATAGATAAGTCCCAAAAGCAAGTGCTCTAAAACATAGCTTTCCGGAGAAAAGGTCTTCACTGTTTCTTCTCCATTTCTTCTCCATTTCCATAGTTAGTCCCACTCCTGCAGCAATTAAAAACCATTTTACAGAGAAACATTTAATTCCCAGACTACTGTCTCAAGTCTAGAAGTCAATCTGCCCATGGCAAGGAAAAGTAGGAGAGATGACAGGTGGTAGACTATAAATCTGCTGAAAAGAAGGTGTAACTGGGTAAGTATCCCAGTTTTTAACTGCACTTTTGACTTTTATGTATGTATTATCAAGGATCACATTACTGATGATGAATAGCAACATTTATATTTATTGTGGGTAAGTGGAAGACTATTCCAAATCAGCAACTGGAACTCAAAAGGCAAGTCAATCTCCATCATGCAAAATTCAAACTACAACCTGCTGAAGCAAGAGTAATCCCTGCTTTTCCCTCACACCTGCCTTTTATTAAAGCTAGGGTTTCATAATCACATTGTAAGTCTAATCAGTAACTGATCCAAAAAGCCTAAACCTGCAAGACATTGAGGAGAATTTTTTTTCATTTAGATCAGTTTGCTCAACAACTCACTGACCCTCAGTACTATGTCTCCACCTTCAATACCTTGTCTTCCTTCTGATGCAAAGAACCACACTGGAAACAAAGAGGAAGTGTGCAAAGCAGATGCAGCAGAATGTAAGCCTAGCCATCGGCTTTATAAATTAAAACTCCTTTCAAGTAAAGGTGATAACGTTATTGTTACTGGTAAGTTGTTTAAGTTCAAAAAAAGATGTATCAAAAAATATATTCAAGCATGTTTTAATGCTAACAATAGCATGCTCACAATAGCATGCTCATGTAGCATGTTGACAAAATTAATTCATGTGTTCCACATTTATAATTTAGTCCACCTTGGATTCATAGTTTTAGTGGAGAGGGCAGGATGGAAGAATTTTAAAAAAATATAATTAACCATGATAAATATCTACAGGCAAGAAGAAGCAAAGATACTCAATGAATCCAGTGAACAGTTTGGTCCAGACACTGACTGTGCCAGTATTTTTTTTACTCTACAAAACTGAAAGAACTATTCACAGGATGTGGTCTGAACTTCAAGAGACTGTTGCTCAGCAAGTGCTGTGCATGTTTTTGCAACGAAAAGTAAATTACTTGCCCACAAAGCAATGCTTTAAATTTAAAAGAGACTTGAGGGAATGAGAATAAAGCACACAAAATATAGAGACCATCATCCTCAACATGGTAAGTTCAAAATTTACTTACACTTACTTTCTTTTAACCAAAGCAAAAACTATTTATAAATTCCAAAGTGACCAACACAAGGAGGTGCTTTGCAAAGAAGCACTACTGAGAGAAAGTCTCAGCTGTTCACTTTGGCCTAATATTAAGGTTAAAAAAACATTTAGAAAAAGTGTCAATTAATATCTATCTGCAACTCAAACCATAAACAGATACACTAAATTGATTTACAAAAATTGATATTTATATACACAATAGTGCCACTGATCTAGATGCATCTTTCACACATCCTACAGCTCTTAAAAGGTAGTGAAGATACTCTAGGAAGCTTGATCTGCATTTTGTGTATCAGAAAGCTGCTACTTTATAGCCCATTATGCCCATACCTTAGAGCAGAATGCAACCTTTTTCAAGTCTTGACAGTATAGGTGATTTGTCCTAAATCAAGTCCATGAAATAAGACATTTTCTTACAGCCTTCAGATGCTTGGATGTAAAGCAAGGCTAGTAATTGCTATGAATAAAACCAGTCTCTACACTGCACCCAAGTTTCTCATCTAAATTCCTCTTCTACAGCCCCTCCTACTAACTGATTAACTTAGAGCCACCCATACCATGTACCTCAAAAACAGACTTAACAGTAAATCTTGATGAGAAGAAATAGAAACAGGTTTTTTCATTAAAAAGAATTCTTCCATGATGCTGTCTGCTGGTTTGCTCTCCAATCAACATTACCAAGGTCTTAGAGAGCCTTAGGAGAAAGGCTCCTAAGAGCCTTTTAGAAATATTCAGAAAGAAACCACAGGAAAGAATGAAACAAAAGTGTAACAGTCAATATGCTTTTAAAAGTTACAACAGTTATAAATCCAGGTTAATTAAAATCACAGAGTAAAATTAAGTTACAAAGTACCTCAAAAAGAAACAAAACAATCAAAGATAAAAGAACTCAACTGCTTAAAAGGAGAGGTATAAAATAGGTATTTACAACCAACAGCACAGGAAAATCTTGAAAAAAAAATTGGAATAAATGCCAAGGAGGGGAAAAAATCCTGTAGATTACATAGCATTATTCGTCTATTAAAACCAGAAATGACAAGTGCTTTGATGAGAATTGCAGTTGGTTAAAGAGTGAGAAAACACAATACATTATAACTCTTGCAAGTGCACTGCAAGAGAAGCCACTGATAGCTGGAAGACGAGCAGAAACACTGGAATTAACTGTGCTTGAACAGGTAAAGCCTCTCTGTGGGTAACTTCATGAAACACAAGATTTGGTGGCTGGAATGAAAATTAACACCAAACTTCAAAGAAGAACAAAGGCTGAGGAGGGAAGCTCATGTGTACCTGAACATACACCTATAAATTTTCTCATACCTATCCCAAAGAAGGCTGAGACCAATCAAGCTAATACAATTAGACTGCCAGAATAAATACAAAAGCAAACAATAACCCAGCTGGCTTGAACCAAGATACAAACAGGCAACTCCAGAATTTGCCTCATCTCTCAGCAGACAAGCAAATCTTTACATGGTGGAATGGTGGTACCACTACCCTTGGACAGATAAAAATCTCAAAGACTGGAATTTAAATCAGAAAACAAACACAGCAGCACCTCCTTTTTCAACTCAAGAGACATGAACGTATCATGCTTCCAACCCTGCTTTACAACAGATCTCTTACAATCATCCCAAAAAACTACAGCAGTTATGGCCTCTGCTACACACTCTGCTTCATATGAAGCTACTTTATTATTAAATGCTTGTTTTAAATAAATCTCTGCCTTCCATAGCCATGGAAGTAAAATATTTGCCCTCTCTTCTCTTTCAAGGACCTCTCATTTCTTACACAAGACTGAACAGCAATTAAGATGTTATGTAAATTAATCTACTGAAGTTAAAAATTAACTCCATTTCTAATCCCAGGGATTGAATTAAAAAAAAAGGTGAAAAATGACATTCAGAAATAACAAGCAAAATTGCTTTAAAAATATACATACTTCATTCCTCTGTCTTAAAGAGGCTTTTAAATTATTTCAGATTAGTAAAAATTATGCAATGTACTAATTGGAAACTAATCAGATGAAATTACAGCTTCTCGATATACATGTATTTTTCTGTCTATGCAGTTTTTAATACCTTTGCCTTCTAACTAGGAAAAATTAAAGTGAATTCCCACCTACTTTGCCAGCATGGAATAATAAACAACAAAATGCTTGGCCTTGGGCTTGTGTCTTTATAATAACAAAACCCAGCAATATTTGGAGCTGTTAGTTGTAAATGTTACTCCTTGTCTTGAGAACTTGTTGGAATTAAGGCACTGAGCAGAAACAGAATCCTTCATTGGTTATTTTTATCAATCATGGTTTTCTACCTACATTATCAAGCAATTACATACTTCTCTTATTGCTGTAAAGAATACACACACTACTAGCCTTAAAAAAAAACAAACAAAAAACCAAACAAACAAACAAAAAAAAAACCAAAACCAAAAAAAACCTCCACTGAACCAAAAAAACCAAATCACCCACCAAAAACCTGCATACTGTGCACAGGCCTAGATATCCAGGAGGAAAAAATAATTACTGTTTTCTTATTCCTTCACTCCTATTGATAGACTCCTGGTTTCAACTTCCAGCTACAGCATATGGAAAACACAGAAAAAAGGGGGGATGGGGAAAACAAACAGTAGTGAAAATGCTAACAGTGTAAGTCAGCAATTGGTAGTTAATACCATCCTCAATACAAAAAGCTCTTTTTAAGCTCTTAACTCAGGAAATAAAATAGGTTTGAAAAACATAATTACCACATTCTGTTTCACATGACTATGGTATTTTTATTCTTTTGACATATGTTGCTTCCTGAATGGATTTAATGTATTTTGGCATTCCAGAACAAAACTGCTCTCAGTGTTTGGCACTTCATGTACAATGCAGCCAGGAAGCCACTCCTTAAGACTATGCAGCCATCTGCAGCAGACACCAAAGGTTTTTGACAAGCAAGCTGCACTGCTGTAAATATGCAGTATTTCAATATAAAAGAAAAGTTCTCATCTATTAATCAGACTCCGCATGTAATTGCCTGCACATAAATTCAGGTGATCTGCAACATAAAACATTTCAGCACAGAAACCAAGAACGGAAAAAAAATTTTTGAAAGATACTATTTCTTATCAGAAGGCTACTGATTATTTAAATTCTTACTAAATTGTATGGTCTACACATAAAAAAATCCAGTCCCTGATGCCCTGCCTTACATGCACTCTCCCTCAAAAATGTAATTCCCAGAATTCCTACCTAAAGCTAGGAAGGATCAAACAACAGAGGTCAGAATAACACAAGAGCAGAACACTTGAGATACCAAGTAAGCAGATGTTGGGTACACAGGAGGGGAACGAAGAACCACACTCAAAACCCTGCAGTAACTGCTCAGAACAACAAATCCCAACAGGTTATATAATTCAATCAATGGTAACAGGAAGATAAATGGAAACACATTCATAGATCAGAGTTCAAAGGAAGTACATAGGGGTATGCATACTCATTTCCCATCTTTAATCTGGCAGATATCAAAAAAATATATCATACCAAAAACTAGAAATAAACATGCAACTCAACATTTAAAAGACTATACAGTACACTAATGTAAGTTACTACTCAAAGAGAAATAGTATATAGAACTGGACTTCCATTTTACTTTATAATTCCTCCTCCTTTAAAGAACACTTCTGTCTTCTTCTAAGTGTTATCCACTTCATCAAGCCAGTTTGGTTTTTGTTCTTACATGTTTAGTATAAAATGGAGTACTAAAAGCAGAAGCCTTTATCCATAATGCAGCTTCAAAAACAGTTTTACTTTAATGCATCTTTTTCACTATAATAAGAAATGGCTAGATTAAGAAGTAGCCAATACTTTTTTTAAAAAGCAAAGGTTAAAAACCAAAACAGAAAAAAGTTGTATTTTCCAGACTCTAAGCATCTTGTCCCTCCAGTTTATACAATAATTATGCTACATATTATCTCAAAATTATTCTCAGCAGTTTTATGAATTACTGTCCTGGACATAAAAAGGACCCCCTGAAGCTACTTACCTCTGTTGTTTTTCTTTACATTAATTTTAACTGATACATAGATCCCAGTACATGCCAATTGGTTGTCTGTAACAGTGATGCAGAAGAAACTACTCCTGTCTGCATTGGCTGGGGTTCTAACTACAACACTCTTCACATCTTCCATGTGGGTAAGCACCATTATTCTTGTCCTCTATTTACTCAGCTTTTCTATCACAATGCATGTTTGATTTTTGCCAATTCGGAATCTTGCTTCACTCCCAACACAGTGATGAAACATTTGAGTTAGCATTTTTGTACTAATTTTTTTTCTTTACTTAGTGTTGTGTGCCTCTAAGTGAATGGATGATGATCAAAGGAAAGAGAGCTGTTATGTTAATTTTATTTTACTCTATCAGACATTTTGCAGCTGACATAAGCAACTGATACCAAAAAAACAGTAGAAGGCTATTCTTGAATAGCCTTCAAAGTATTTTTGCCTCTTTAGATAGGGAAGAACAAGAGTGCATTGCTTACAGTAAAACTTTTAAGAATAATTTAGAATTTAGACAATTATATTTAAGTACACTTCCTCTTAAAAGTGTTAAAAGTGTATCCCTTTTCAATAGGGATAATAATTCACTATTGGAAGCCAAAAACAAAAGACATTTAAGATGAATTAAAAGAGTCTTCTTTCTCATCAAAATGCTAATTACAGCCTCCAAACTGAATTCAAAGTTGATTTAATAATAACTCAAAGTGTTACTTAACTTCTGACACTCTGTGCTTTCCAGCATTAGAAAAAAAATAGAGGTACAATACTACTTTGACACTACCAAAGTAAAAAGTGGGACACTGCCAAGCTGATTTGCTATTAACATGTCACCTTCTTTTCTCAAAATAGGAAAAAGTGACTGAAAAGCACAATGCAGAAATTCCAGAGAATTTCATAGCTGTGACTTCAATTAATTTGAACTGTCCAATGCGTCCTTCAGACTTCTCAAAGATTAAAGCTAAGTTAATACAAAACTGGGGGAAAGTAATTCCTCAGCAGATATTTCAGGCTCTGAAGCTGAAATTTGAAATCTGGAAATTTAACACCTGTGGAAGGCTGTGTGAGCTACAAATCTAAAAGGAGCAAACATATATTTAAATTCAGTGGAAATAAGCAGGGACTTGCTCGACAGACGAGAGTTTTTGTAAAAGCTTAAGGAACAATTTGTTGGTTCTTCATTGGTTAGCTTATGTAACAGAAGAAGGAAAGTAAGAAAGAGAAGAGAAAAATATTGATTAACAACATGTTTTTCTCCCACTCTGTAACACTTTGTTCTAATCTGCTCCATTGACAAGGCCATAATCTTTCCCTTGACACATCACCACCCGCTGCTACAAAACCAATTCAGTAACTGATATCATAAAAGACTACAGGATATTTGATATGTTGACAATACATCTCCAACAGATTCCACAACTTCCCACAGAAAAATCCCAGAGAAATGTTTGCCTGCTGTACTGTCTTTTTCTCGTAAGAACAGCATTGCAAAATGACAAAATAACGGCAGGATCCTCAGCATTTCTTCTTCTTTGTTTCAGTAAAGCAAAACAAAATAAATGCTCCCTGAAAAAATTGATAAATGCACTCAGATAAATAAAAAGAAAGAGTAAATTAACCTCAAGTCTATTAAAATCAATTTTAAGTATATCTTGCTGCTCTAGTACTTGTATTACTTACATTTTCATTTAGTTAGATGAAATATCTGGTACCAGACCAAAAGCCTTAACATCTAAATCAACAGTAACACACTGGAAAAACAGGATTGTCTAACAGCCACAGAAAGCCCACATCCCCACAAAACATTCAGGAAAACAAAACTCTCCTAAAAAACACAAGATGCACTGTAGATAAATAATATTACACTAAAACAGTAAAGCTCTGAAGGTTCTTTTCCCCTCCATATCAATGTTTCCCATCTCATCCATCAGGATTAGAGACAGACAGATTGACAAATTCTGAGTGCCAACTGATTCTCCCTCCTTGTTACATTCTGAGAAGATGGTTAAACATTTATTTCATTACATCCTTTTTCACCTCCTCTTACTTTGAGTCCTTAATATTTGTTATTTTGTTTTTAACAGTTTCCCAACACCTATTTGTGAACCAACAACAATGACCTGACAAAAGTCATAAGTAAAATTGTAGGCTTGTTCCTAACACTGTTTTCTATAGTGTTGCACATTCAATTCCCTTTGCCTGTAACTCCTGCAAGATGTTTAAAGAACTCATTAATTACTTGGAATAAATCACCCTGTATAAGTTTACTACAGCACAGCAGACTGAATAGGTATGAACCAGGAAGAAGTAAACTTTTGAATTTTCTCCCTCGGTGATGAATTTTACTGCCAATCCCCCAAAAGTATAGAGCAGTTCAGAAATTAAACAACCAACAAAGCTCCAGGGTTAGCACCACATATGATTTTGTGACCAGAAGTAACCCAAAATGAGTATGTTCTCCTAAAAGGAGCTAACTACCAGCCTCACATTCCAGGCCACCACAGACTAACATGCCACAGCAAGCTAACATACCAGCAACAGGAGATCAGTGAACATTATCTGCTGTCTGCACGTTCACTGATCCTCCTTCAAGTAGACTCATCTCAAAGGCCAAAGTGGAACCTCAGTAAATAAAACATCTAAATATCATACTTAGTAGCATAAGCAGGGAAAGCAAGCATTTACAAAGCATTTAACTTACTAATGATTTAGACTGCTATGCTGACACACTTTTCAGTCTAATTTTACTGAAAATGCAGGCCTCAGTCTTGTATATACCACTGCAGCCAAGCTTTTTTTGTTGTTTTGTTGCACCATGAGAGCACATAAGCACATAGATATTCAAGCAACATCTTTCCACAGACAAAAAAACCCTATAATTCCCAATAACAGATGTTCTCTGATACCCAGTTTCAAATATAAAAATCCATGTTATCTTCAGGGTTACATGTAAGACAAAAGACCTGCAGTAACTTGATCAATACTTGATTAACTGCTTGATCAAAACCTTAGCAGTCTATCAGATGTCTTCCAGACAAGCCTGGAAACACTTTCCACCATTCACTTACAACGATATTCTAGATGACCAAGCCTGTGAATGACATTCAATCATCTGGCACTGCATTTCAGACGTTTCTGTAGATGCACTGATATAGCTCAAAGCACCTATGCCCTATCCTCTGCTTCTTAAAATCTGAAAGTTTTGGAAGATATTGAAAAACGACAAGGCAGGCAAAGAATGCTGAAGAAATAATTTCTGCAAATGTACTAATCACATACCCGACATCATGGGACAAAGGAAGAACATGAAACTTCTCTTCCATAAGTGTTGGCGAAGATGGAACTCCTTATGCAGTTGCTACAGGAACTACTCATGCCAACTGAGAGTTGAAAACCGGTGAGAAGACTCCAAAGGCAGCAGTAAAACTCAAAGCACATTACTTAAAAAAAAACAGGACTGTCCTTCTGCATCTATCTTTAACACAATACCAGAACTTCAAATATTTTGAATTTATTTATTTATTGGGATTGGAGTTTTCCCCAGCAAGGAGAATAGAGCCCTGGCCACTTTGCAGGAAAATACCCCCCATTCCAAATGAATACTTAAACTATAAATGTTTCACTTCAAGTATTTTTAACTTTTACTAATACTTCAAACCTTCTCTGAACTTTTTTCATTCCTAAAGCTGGCTGCAGACAACTGACACAAGAAGTAGCCCTTGCACACTACAAGCTCACAGCAAGACAATTATACCCCAACCTATACAAACCATCTTAACTAATAAGATTGAGCCTTATAAGGCTCAGTTACCTTCTGACATTATTACAACTACCAGGATCTTCACAGCAGCCAAGATTGTTCAGACTGCCCTCCAACTCTGCTTAATCATCACTGCTTGTTCCGACGCATAGTGATCACTTAGTGGCAAGTATCTACAAATTCCTTCCAAGAACAGAAAAAAAACTTCTATACTTTTTACCTTAAACTTTTACTTTTAAACTTTAACTTTTTACTCTAGGCAGGACAGTTGCAATGCTGGTGTTCTCCAACATAAGTACTCTTCAGTTTGGTTTCACTTAGACCAAAGGAAGAGATTTGTTCAGTTTTATTTCTCAATTATGCAAGTTGCATTGTATTTTACAATTTTATTTCTCAATTATGCAAGTTACAATGTATTTTGGAAGGTGGAATTGCAGTCTAGAGTTGAAATATTACGCTTTTGAATCCCCTTTACATAAACTGCAAAGAGTAATAAACACCTGTACTGAAATTCAAGCACCAGAGAAACAAGTATCTTTAAAAAAGCTGACTTTGATGATGTTCCTTTGGATCCACTGAAATTCAGGACTAGGTCCCATCTGGGTCATCAAAACTGTTATCAAAAATCTGTAAAAATAAGAAATTCCTTACCACCAAGGCAGCATCAAGAAGAGGCATTCTTTATGTGACAGGATGCACGAGAGGATATCTCCTCCAAAATACCATGCATGCTGAGCACAGAAAAGGCTCCTGTTTATATACTATATTCTACACACATATTCATTGATTTCCTGGAATAAACATACATATGATAACCATTTCCCCAAAATCTTTAACATATTTTCCCTCCCCTTTCCACATGTGTCTTTCTGTCCTGGGAGTCTCTTTGGTGGTCTCTGGTGGTCAGCAACCTCAAAGTCATAGCTGACTGCTTGGGAAGTGGTAAAAGTTGGCACAACTGGGCTGGTTGCTTTCCAGTTCTTCCTAAAGAATATGTATTGTGCAGTCCCATAGGCCAGTGGTTTTTGAAGAATAAGCATTGTATTAGCCCACCAGGTGCAAACAATTTTTCATCGGGCAACAGTGAAGGCAAGCCAGCAGAAAAAGCCTAATTATCCTGAGATTACTATAAAAGAAAAGTACTATTGATTCCAGCATAACAATTTTTTCCCATTTTAATTAGATGGGAGATACATTAAATCTCTCCTCAATCAGTATCCTTATTTTGAAACCTTACATTTTTAAGATTTAACTCAACATCCAAACACTGTATTCTTAGTTTAATGTGAAAGCTGTATTTCAGTGAAGTAACCTTTTTACAACTAAAAAAATCCTAGAAAAAGTCACATTACCAATGGTTAAACACAGACTATTTACTACTTAAACTACCTTCAATGTTTTCATTCTGATATGAAAAGGGTCTTTTGACACATTGTTGCACTTACTCAAAAGCTGACAAGGTAAAATAGCAATGTTTACAAGTCTTCATTTTCCAGATGATCTTCATTTAACTTTCTATTTCAAATGTCACCATGAACATTTGCAGGCTCACATAGGAATACTGTCTACTATTTTCATGTCCGTATGAGTAACTTTTCCGCCAACTCCACTAGTAACTCATTTGGAAAAGGTTAGATTTCTAATTCCTCCACGTGGATTAAATGACAGGCACTTCTTCAGCAGATCAGGTTATTCTATAGGGAGAATCTGCTGAAGATATGACATATCAACTATTTGATCTTTACACAATATTTTCCCAAAAATATTTTCCTTTTTGCTTAGGAGCAGGAAGGACAAAAACAAAACAAGAACACAGTGCAGACAGACAGTGATTCATTACAGCCCTACCGGAAAGCCCAGCTGACGAATTTGCTCCCATCCCCTTCTATTTCTAGGACCTACTGCTAACATGTGAGGTATAATGTATGTTACACATGCGCAAGCCTTTCCTTAGCTTTGATCTTCCAAGCATGGCTCTTAATGACTGCGACTAAAGACTCTCAACAAATTCCACCAAGAACAAATCAACACTGTTTTCTGAGACCACCAACTTAATACACTAAGAAACTATCCTTAGTATTTTCTCCAGAGACCCCTTATCCACTCTATGTGAACACGATGTGCTACAGAGCTTTGTGTTTACACTAAGCATTGTCTACTATGCAGCTTATGCATAAGACAGATCTATTCCTATTTTACTAATAGAATAATCATCTTAATGATAATCACATTCCATAGTATGCTATATACTGCAACTTCGAATTCTTTGATTGCAAGCACACCTTCTTAAAATTAGCGATGTTTACTCAAGCTTAATTTAATTCATGAATAAGAACCAGTCACGTCAAAAGAACGTTTCCCCCAGCCATCAACACACAGCTATAAAAGTGCTGTTTCAAGCACATGAGCTACCATGCGTAAGGTTAAATAATTTTGTTCATAATAAGAATATCAATGTCAGACTGATTTTTAGTTGTGATTGTTGATCTGAAGAAAGAACACATCCCTTCCTGTTACTCCCAAACTATGTTAATGACATAATGGCATTCAATGATATAACCATGAGCTGTAAGCAGTACTGAATTACACTTTCATCATTAAAAAGGACCTTATCCATAGCTACCATGGTGACAAAACACTAGCGTAAAAAGTTGTGCCTCCACTACAAGGAACTATTCTTCTACATGGCATTGAAAAATATCAAGTGCATCACGAGAGACACAAAAGGCCTGAAAAGAAACAAAATTGCCTTGATTATGAACATACTGGTTTACAACTAAATTTGTCATGCACGGCTACAACTCCTTACCCTCCCCTCAAGAATCTCATCTCAAGTCATTATTGGGACTGAAACACTGCTCTGGAAAGGGATGGTTCTTTGTAAAAGGATTACTCTATTCAGACTTTCTGCCAAGCATCAGCCACATAAGGAAAACAAAGTTCACTGCCATTTATTTTGTCCAGATCTTTCTGATGCCCAAGAATAACCCTTACTCCTGCCTGGAAAGGTAAGTCTATAAATTGCAAGTCAAATAATTTATTTGTTATCACCCACTGAACCCGCTTTAGGCATTTATATGTTAGCATTTTTCCTTACAGTATATAAACCAGACTGAGTTGGATTTTTTCTTAAATCACTAAATTACTCCACGATGTTAAAGAGCTACCTATGTAGGAGTGTTAAAAATTTTGCACAGAAATTACTTTGTCCAAGACTCCCAAATACCAGTACATGTCACACATTGGCAAGACTGAAGCATACACATCCTATCTGACCAACATGTTGCTTGTGAGTTTGACAAATAGGAACAAACATTCCAGAGCTATGGTTTCTACCTCACAATATGAGAAACTCACAATATGAGAAACTCCTTGCCTTCACGAAAGAACTAACCTATAATTTTCTCTTTGATGCATGAGAAATAAACGTGCATCTAGTTAGTTGGTGTAAAAAGCACTAGAAATACAAAATCTTACACTAAAACTTCACATTTAATTTGCCCTTCAAAGCTTCAAAAAGGAGTTCTTCCAAAAATCAGAAAGGGAAAAGTGGTCACCAAAACCAAACAAGGCTACATTAACAGCTTCAATTGCATGCACATTAAAGAAGTCAGATAACTAGCTATCTGCTTTGGTTTTGTTCTTTATTTTGTTTTAAATGAAGGTTCTTAAGATGAACTTCGCCAGGACCAAAATGCAGGACAGACCTCCACTATACAAGCTGAAAAACAAGCAGTCCATCTCGTCGGTTTGAAAACAGAGAGGGTAAAGGGGAAGAAGACGGGTGACTGCAGCAATCGAAGGTGGAAAAACTGAGACATTTACAGATGACCAGGAGAGCATATTTTTATAAAGAAACTTAAGAGCAACCCTGAGGAAGTCCGGCCAGACACTAACCGATATTCCAGAAAACCGGCAGACATAAGGCCTCAAGAGCTTACGATTAAATAAAATATATTACCTCCTTTATGACTTTCTCATATCCCCGATATATTAATTGCACTTGCAGGGTTACCAAACGTTTTGGAAGGGAGGGAGCTGAAGAAGCAGTTACGCAGTCGAGCAGCTTCAGCTCAGTGCCTTCTCGGACCGAACAAAGAAACTTCTGTGTCCGATGAGATTAAAAACTTTCGGTCTCACAGACTCTTTCCCTGCCTCCATGAAACCAGCGCCTCGGTTCACACGTTCAGGCGAGACGGGGAGAAATACAATGAGCAGCTGAACTGTGCAGGCCAAGGCGGAAAACAGAGACAAAATATAAAGGCCAAACACAGGATATAAAACGAAGCCTGAACTCCTTGCTTTTTTCTCCACCCCCTTCCCAGAGGAAGGATTTTTCTGTTGTTTTTGCTGCTGCTGATCCCAAGCCTTCTCTATTTACCTTAGCTGTCGGGGCGTCTAAACCAGATCGAGCAGGCAGGAGTTTCTTCCGACCCCAAGTTAAATCCAATCGAGTTTTCTTCTTCAGGAAGAAAGAGAGCAGAGAACGGGGAGAGGAGGAGAAGGAATGTTAGCAGCTTTCGCCGAGGACGAGGAAGTTCGTGCGCACGGGGAGAGGGCACCAGAGCAGCCGGGCTCCTCCCGGCCCCCGCCGAGGTCTGCCCCGCGGCCGGCCCCACGTCGCGCCGGCCCCGCCCGGCGGCGACACCGCAGCGCCCCCCACCACCCAGCGCGGCCCGGCCTGGCCTGGACCGGCCCGCCCGCCGCCACCGCCCCTCGCCCGCCTGCCCGCCCCCCGGCGCGATGGGCACGGCCGGTGCCCCCCGGCTGCGCACCCGGGGTCGCGCTGCCCGAGCGCGGCCGCCACCGCCAAGGGCTGAAGGGAAGCGGGATGGCCGCCTGCCTCACCTGCCCGCCGCCGCCGCCGCCCTCGCTCCCCGCCTCCTCTCGCACACTTCCCCCTTCTCCCGCGGCTTCAGTCTCCCGCCCCCCTCCCCGGCCTCGGCAGCGGGGGCCGGGGGAGGCGGCGGAGCTGTGGGAAGGGGGAATGAACGTCCCGGGCAGACACGCGGCGGGGGGAAGGGAAGGTGGCCGCGGACGAAGCCGCCGCGCCCCTGCTGCTGCCGGCGCCGCGAACCGCTGGCCAGACGGGGGAGGCACTGCAGCGGCAAGGGGGGCGGAGCGGGCGCAGAGCCCGGGCCGAGACCTGGCGGAGGCGGGGAAGCGGGCAGGCGGGAGAGGGGTCGGGCGGGAGCGGGTGCAAGAGCAGGCAGGCGCGGCGGGCGCGCCCGCACTGGCTGTGTCGGGTGGGAGGAGGGATGGGCCGACAGCGCCGGGTGGGGGGCCGAGCTGGGGGAAAGCCGTGAGGGACGGGCGAAGCGGCCAATCGGGCCCGGCGGGGGCGGGCTGTGCAGGAACAGGGAGAGGCGGGGCGGGGGGCGCTGGCGCGGGGTTGGGGCAGGCGCGGGGCAGGGGGAGGCGGGAGCGGCGCCGGGCGGGGGCTGTGTCTCGCCGCCGCGGAATGGCTCCTCCCGCTGCTGCCCGGCGTGGGGCCTGTCCTAGTTTGTTTCTGCAGGGGAGCGTTAGTCGCACAGGCAAATTCAGTCCTGAATGACAGAAGTTTCCTCGTTAGCAGCTCAGCTTCGTAATTTAATGGTTGCACACCCTCTGTAGAAAGCACTAAGGCCCCGGCTCACGCCGTCAGGCGCTGGCCTTTGCGCCTTCGTGGCCGTCCCACCCCTGCTCCTGCACCTTGTGCTGCCTGACTCGAAGTTACCAAGGGTCTGAGGGAGCGAACACACCCAAGGGAAAAACTGACAGCCTCCACCCACGCTTTGGTGTTTGGGTATGCTACGTTAAACTTGGACGCAAACAACAACAATTAAAATAATGCCGCACATATTGTCACAATGTTTCACGTAAACCCTGGAACACTGCTGTGCTTTCTCTTCCAAGTATTTCAACACCGTCAGTACAATACAATGGTACTGCAAATGCATGTTGACTGACAGAGTCAAGTACAAATACATGTTTGAAAAGCAGGCAGTGCATAGGTCACACGGCTTTGGTATCTCTTGGGTTTGGATTGCAGTAGTATAGTCGTGATCCAAACAGAAACAGTGAGGTTATGTTTAATTTCCTGGATTGTTTGAAATGGGTATTTGATAACCTATTGTGTATGCAATATGCCATTTTAACAGTCCTGGAGCCTGGTGTTCTGCTCAGCCATAACAGAGCGCTGAAGCTGACAGCAGGGTGGAATTGTACATGCTGCTCACCTTATGCTCCTTAATTGTGCTCAGCAGAGACCATATCTAAGGACAGAGGTAGTTTTGTTTTCACGCTAATTTAATCCCTGGCTACTCTACTGGGACTGCCACCAACTAAAATGAAATAGTGTTTTATGATGATAATATGTTTACTGAGAAATTGGCAAAATGCTAAGAAGTGTTGTATGAGCCATTGAACAGCAAGGTAAAGTGGTTAAGTCATGCTACTATTGACCTGTCTGTGATTTTAACATACGACTAGATGAGAAAAGTCCTTTACACCCCTACCAATCCTTGACAGTAATTCAAATTGATACTTCCTGTTCAGGATCATTGTTTGCTTCATCTATTTTCTTACAGGGTTTTGCATTAAAGGTTTAATCTTTATCAGCAAAACATAGAGATTATCACATTTTTATAAAAGCCCACTGTGTTTACCAATAGTGTTATTAATTTTAAACTTCTTGCCTGTATATGGGAATTATATGTTCAGATATCCAGCTTGTATCCAGGTACAAAAAAATGAGCATGAGTTTTTTACTAGGATAATAATATTTACTTACTGTTTCTTTACTTTTCTCCGTCTTCACAGAGCATACAGCCCTGCTTTGGGGACTACATCTATGCCAAAATTTAAATCATTAAACTAAATCAAATGTAGTCATCAGAGTTTATAAAATAGAGAATTGTATGTGTATATATAGATATTTCCCAAAACATTAAATCGCTTCTATTTCTTCTTGTTCGGAAAAGCCATTTTCTTCAAATGAGTCAGCTTTGGACTAAGGCCAAGCAAGAGAACTTTACCCCCACTGACAACAGATTTAGAATTTTTCACTACAGTGCCGTGCATTGGTGCCCTACACTGTGTCTATAATAAAATTACTATTTTTTTAAAATCTCATGCAAATGATTGATCATTCATGTCATATACCACATAAATATCCTTATCATAATTAATGTGACTAGGTCACTGCAACTGATGCCCTCCATCATGAACTCTTCAAGGCACTTTCTTATGTGAATTATCACAACTTTTTAATGTGAAAATATTTTTTGGAAAGGTATACTGTAAATTGCCCAATGCATTTATTAATGCAGCAGAGTAATAGATGGGTGTGAGAATTTATAGTAGCTGTTGCTCAGATGGTGAATCTCCCATAGTTGTTAACAGTTGTAATGTAAGATGCTGTTTCACTTACAATTTTAGCTATCAAAATAAAAGCCTGTCCAAGGTCTGCTGAAACTACAGCTAGCTGGAGCATAACTACTGAAGACATTTTGCACAGACAAGATATAACTATCTATGCAAATTAAGAAAATACCAGGAGTTATCCTAGGGATCTAAATGTGCTATAAATATCAAGACAGTATTTAGATTACAGCTCCAGCAGAGTCCCCAGCAATATTAATTCCCAGAGATGGTATCCCAGTTACCAAATAATTACAGATTAGGTGCACAAAGTACAAAATACAGAGTTACATAATGAGTCTTTCAAGTGAAACTATGCACCTGATCCCACTGAACGTTTAAAAAAATCCTTTGTACACACTTTAATGCTGGACACCAAGCCCAAACTCCTCTCATTTTAATTTCAATTTTTGTTGGAGCACTAGTAAATACTGTAACAACATGCACCAAAACTGAAAGAACATTTGGTGAAGCAGTCACCTGTATGTTTGCCTCTTAGGAATTAAGTGGTCTGAACCATTACTACACAGTTTCTTCTGAGTGATGGGGTTTAATTGCTGCTTTCCCCTATTCTTACTACTGTTGTTCATTATGATTGCATGTTTC
The DNA here is from genome assembly GCF_027477595.1 of Haemorhous mexicanus. Taxonomy (NCBI): domain Eukaryota; kingdom Metazoa; phylum Chordata; class Aves; order Passeriformes; family Fringillidae; genus Haemorhous; species Haemorhous mexicanus. The sequence goes on from NC_082381.1 coordinate 68,626,410, forward strand.
CACTTTTCCAGGAAATAGATTGAAAGGCCTCTGGGGTAAGCACTTCTGCTTATTAAATTCTCAGGTAGTGACTTGAACGGTGGATTTCAAAGTGATTTGAAGTGGAACTTCTAAGCATGATTACAATACAAATATTAAATAATAATTAATGGAAGTAACCACCACCTGAAAGACACAAAGAGACAATAAGTATTTTTTTCTTTAATAAGTGTATATTGAAGTTTATTTTAAATATTTCGTAATTTAAATTTGCCAAAATATCTTACTGTAGCGTTTTCTGAATTTACATGGTTCACAACTGGATGACAATGACATTTATGCTGGTGAAATTAACACAAAACTGGTATAATTCAGTGGCAGTTAAGTCTTAGAAGTGTGTTGCTATAATTTCTAAATGCATAATGCGTATCTACCATATTTGAAGAGAAACTAAGTAAGCAACTTCTGTTCAGTCTAACTTCAGTACAATCCCAAATATACACTGGCTAAATACACCATACAAATAAGTTTTCTCTGTATTTGGTTGCTTTGTTTCTCAAACAGTAAAATCAAAGTGATGAATTATTATGCAAGTACCAATAGAAAACCTTGGTAACACCACAACCTATTTTTATATTCTGTGTTCTAGCCATGGTTAGAAATGTTTTAGAGTTATTTTTAACCATTATATTGTGACTTTTTGCTTGTATTTTATTTATCTTCCTTGGTTTGCGTGGGAGAGCTGGTGAATTCTGAGGAACACTTGGGACATGGAGGAGCATTTCATATGGAAGAGAAATGACAAAATGGTGCTGTTAAGGTACTTTTACTCTTTCCTGACTTGGACTGCTTTGTTTCTGGATAATCTCCTTAACACTGATTTTAAGCTATACAGCAGCCTCTTAGCCTAAGGGTCTGTTTTGGCAGCTGATGGCACCACATAAATCTTGTTCTGGTGAAAACAAAGATAAAGGAATGAAAATGAAGCCAGACTATGTGAGGACACTGGCATTTGTAGATCATAACCAAAAATCATTCGCTGACTAGTTTAAGACAGAGTTACACATAAAGTTGGCAGAAAAAGCCAACTGCGAAGTTGCCTAAAATAAGCCATGTGCTCAGTATGTTGCCTATGCACCAATGGTAGTTCTAGACTGCCTTTGCTAAATTCTTGGATCCTAGAAGGGTAGCAGTTAATGCTGTTGAGGTTTTTTGTGTCCAAATAGAAATCCTAAAAGAATGCTGTACCAACTTCTAGTCAGATCTGGGAATACTCTTCTATGGAAAATCAGTTATGCTAGATCTCTAGGACCCATCATCACAGAAGCATTAAATAAAACCAGACTTCTCTAACTGTAGGATGAATTGCATTTATTTTACATTTTATGGCTTACCTCTATTTTGACAATTTTTCTTAGAAGGTGCTAATGCTGGCAATACAAATCTCTTAGTAGTCTTTAGCACAATGTTGTATGTATGCACACATAAATTTTTTACCTTTCCCTTGTCTTTTTCTGTGAATAATGTCAGTAATGTAAAAAGAAATGCTAACAATGTGTGAATTCTTGGCTTCAGTGTTGGTTCAATGATATTTCAAATTTAATTTCTTATGGACTACCATATTTGGAATCACAAGGTAAACCCTTTTGAAGAAAGGACATGAAAACAGTCCAATGAGATGAACTCGTCTGTCTCTAGGCCAGCTAAACTGACAGACTGTACTTTAAGAAAAGAGTTTCTAATTTCTAGAAAAGCCACCATGGACTGTTTTTAGAAGAGCTTAAAAAATCCTTTTGATTGTCTTCCATCTGCAAAATATGTTTCATGATAAAGGATTATTTCATTTTGGGGAAAATAATTACTTTTTTCAGAATCTGTTAGAGCAAATGCAGATTTCTTTCAATACATATGAAATCCAATTTTAAGTTCAATTAAAAAAGAATAATTTTGTCTTCCCCATTTTTCTTCTTTATGAAATCTTCAGTTGCCCTTTTTCACTTCTGTTTTGCCTTTTTCTCCTCACACAATCAATAGAGATGACGTCATCCTAAGTGCTGAAATATTCTCCTTTTACAAATATTTTATCCCTTTTCCTTTGAACAAACAAAATATTAAAAATTGCACTTTATCACTAATATCACTAGTATCACTGAAAACTTATAGAAACATTATAGATATTCTTAATTTTCCTTTGACAAAAATGGTTTCAGAGTATTTTTTAAAATCTCAAATAGGTATTTTTTTCAGTTATATCTGTCCTATGTTCTAAGGCATGGTAGACGTAAACAATAAATTTTTTATGTTTTAATTTGCAGGTTTCATCTACTGTTTTCCTCCATCAAAGGATATTTTTATACATTTTTATGGGGCAGGTATATTCTAGAGCATTATTCCACATCAATAAGGAAATAGTCACTTTCCAGGCCACAAAAGTGAAAAAGTTATGTATTAACTCATTTCTATTCCTACAAACAAGCAAAAGTGCTCAACAGAGAGCTTGGCTTTACCAAGTACTTTGAGAAGTGTTCTTTAGTCTAGAGATGTAATTATTTCTATTTTTAGAATAAAATATTTTAAAAATTTTACTTTCTTAAACTAAAGTGAAAATGCATAGCTTCTGATTAACTATGCTATTAGCAATGTAGCAGAATATATATCTGACTATCATGACAGTATTGACTTAGCCCATTTCCATGAATATATTTCTAACTGCTGTGATAAAACAGCATACATTCAGATTAAACAGGCATACAACTCAGGTGAGACAAACTGTCAATGAATTTTGACACTATAAATTATAAATATATAATAAATATACATTAGATATTAATTAGACAAAGTTTGTCTAATTAATATCTAATTTATATTTATTATATATTTATATAATAATATAATATAATATAATAATATAATATAATATAAATTAGACAAAGTTTGTAGAAAAGGCGATACCTTTAATTAGATCAACTGAGAGAAATGGAGAAAAAGTTTTTGACTTGACTGACATCATTAATGAGAACTAAGAAGGAGGAAACCCCAAACTAAATACAGGTGGGATGTATTGGTTTTAGTATATAAAATTATTTTAATCAATTAAACCACCTGTGAGGAAACAGCTGCTAACATGAATGTACAGAGGATGAATCAGCAAGAACTGTCAGCTTTAAAAATAATGTTGCTACTGTCTCCATGAAGAATGTAGTTCCCAGGATTATATTTCAAACATGAGCTGGAGGTTCCATGTTAGTCCCTGCTTTGTGCAAGAGATGGATTATTTTTTTAATGAAACAGTTATTCTCCTACCTTTTGCTGTGTTTTATCTGTGCCAGTTCAGTGTAGTGAATAACAGTTAATGAGTTCCATGTATGTAATTCTCATGAGAATGTGTGATACTTAGTGTAATATATCACATTTTAAAGAATATGAAGAAAACTCAAAAAAAATTAATTTCCATTATGTCTTTTGGTCACTGATATCAATCATGTTAAATGTGTCAGTATTCATGAAGTTTACATAGGCTGTGCCAGCAAGGTTTCATTCTAATGAGTGTTTGTTAGTACAGGGGAGGTCTGCTTTGGATTGTCAGTTTAATACTTTAATACTGGAACCGTTGTTTAAAAAGAGATGTGGGAAGGAAGAAGTCTTCAAGGAAGTGTAAATGCCATAATTATCTAACAGTTTTTTGTATATATACACCAGTATTGAGTATTATGCAATAGACAGGAATATTTTATCAATGAGGTCTTCCATTTTGCATTATTACATTGATAGGTGGTATTTGGGAGGTTAATTCAAATGCAAGGCCTGCTCCTTGCAAGGCAGTTCTGAGACTTTTTTTCCTAGTGCACCTCACATAGTGGCTAATTTTCTGAAGTTTGTTGATTTGTGGATTCCTCTGCAAGCTACTCTGTATTGTCACTTTTTGCCAGCCATGTTATCTAGAAAGGTGATATTAATTTTCTAGCACACAAAAGACAATAAATTCTTAATTTAGCAGTGAAAATCTGTGGAGAAGTTTAGGTTAGGTTTAGTGGCACAGTCTTTTAAAATACTTTCCCATGAGTAGTTCATGAACATGATGCCATTACTGGTACAAGGAATACATTTTAAAATATTTTCAAGTTTTGGTTGCTCTCTCCTATGATTTCCACAGTTCTTTATGCAGGCAGGTAGGCACCTTCATCTGAAAACCACCAATTTAGGTGTGTCAATATGGTATTAAATGTGGAAAACAATTGTTCCAGTTTCAAGTTCTTTATCTTTGACTGAAACCATCTTGAATTAAGCCCCTTCTCAACCAAGAAACCTTTGGGAGAGAAATCCTCTAAGATGTGAATATTCATAAACTGCTTTTTAAGACATTCAAATGTAAATGGCACTGTTCTTGTCAGGCTGTTCAGCATTTTAGAACTATGTAGACATTTTCTTGTCATACTCTGAAGAAATGGGAAATTGCCAGGGTGTGGTTGTGTTCTTTTCCATTGCATATCTATTTTTACTATATAAGCTATTTTGCCCCTATTTCAGCCATGTCTTTATGTGTTAATACAATCAAAACACAAGAAAGAGTTTTGTGTATACACACGCACACACACACAAACACACTTGATCCACGAAAGCCTAAATCTGAAACATTATATGAGATGTATATGTATATAAATCAATAGCTCATGTACATATATACACATATGTATATGCACACATATGGGCACAAATATCAAAGTGAAAGCATTCATCCTTACAGTGCGAAATGCTTATGGCATAGATTGAATTCCACTTTCATTTTAAGACAATAAATGTCAATAAAAATATGTAGACACAAAAGCTATGTGAATCACACATATGTCTAGGAAAAGTAAGTAATGTGCCAGAAAGTCAGGTAATTTAACAGGCATGCTACTGTCACAGAGATTTAAAATATAAGGGTATGCTTTTTCAAATGCAGAGATATTTTTCATAGAAGCAAGCTTATATCTTCACTGATATTGCTAATCGAAATAAGATGCTACACCTGTCTCTAGATCCATTACCTAAGGCCTTGTTTGCACTGAATCAGAAAAGTACACTAACTCTGTGTACATTGAAACACCTTAATTCCATGAGATACATTTTTCATAGGTACTCACTGTTGAGATAAGGTAAAGCCCACATATCCATCTGGCACTTATTAAATGAGGCACACATAATGCTTTTCTGAGCTACTGCCTTCCTGCCTTTACAAAGCTGAGAATATGCTGGAATTATTAGGAAACTAAGAAAGGCCCTACTTGCCCCTGAACTTCACTTCCTCATTATGACATTGCAGGCTCATAACACAGTACAGCAAGCCATTTTCATCTCCTTGTTCAGCACAAATCAAATACAGAGCTTCAGAGGGCCCTTACAGACCCTCACAACAAACAGCCTCCTCATACAGTGGAAGGAGCTTAGACCTTGAAGACCACAATGTCTGGCTGCCATAGGCAGCTCTCAGCACTTATTCTGCTGTTCTATTGCCATGCCAAATAAAATATCATAATCTTCTTCCAAGAACAAAAAGATTACCAGGAATTCTGCATTTAGCTGCATACATTAGGAGAAGCCTGGCTGGATTTTGTCATGGAAAGATGTACCAAAGTTAGTTTGCTGTAGGCAGTGCTGATGCCAGTGTACACAGTGAGCACTCCAAGGCTGATACGTGATGTGACATGTCAACAAGGCTCAGATAATATCCAGAACCATTTTGTCTGAGTGCCTAAGTGTTTTGGCTGGATACATGCAAGGAGAGCAGAGCGAGTGTTCAATTTGCCCATCTTATGGACTACTTGTGCTGGCAATCCTGAGAAGGGAACATCAGCCAGTCAATCTCCTTGTTTTGCCTGGTTAATATGCCATTAATGTGAAAAGCTATGGAAGAGGTAGCAGCTGAGGGAGTGTGACTTGCAGTGTTACTTGTAGGCATTTAAAACTCCTCTGCTCCTAACAACAAGCTGCAGTCTGCAGATCTCCTTTCCCTAACTGCTCAGTTGCCTTCATTTGTACATTCCAAACAGTGGCCATACAAGAAATTTCAAGAGCTAATTAATAATAATAATGTCTAAGCAAATGCAGTAGTCGCTCTCAGATGTTCAGTGGAAAAGACTCCTTTCTTTCCCTTGCTCTCCTCCCTCACAATACACATTTTCTCCTTCCTCCCCTCCCCCTCAACTGCTTGGTCTTAGAAGGGAAAAGTCCTGAAAATCTTAGTAGTGCAGCAAACATCTCTAAGTTCTCCACCATCATCCCTCACCAATAAAAGAAGAGGAATGAGCCTCTTCTTCACTGTTAGCTACTGAAATTTTAAATAACCAAGCTTCACTGTAAAAAGAGCATTTCTTAGGGGAATAAAAACTGAATTTAAGATGCCAAAATTATTATTGTATAGCTGTCTTGTCCCTTATTCCAACACTGAAAGCAGCGACTGTGCTTCTAAAGACTAGACTGCTTCTGTTCTGTTTCTACATATAGAAAATGTCCAATGAATACTTTCTTTCCATAATGATTGCATGAAGAGGGAAATCACCCAGAGCCAGTGCTGCATCACTGCTGCATTTTCTCTCCTATTTATGGGACTGCAATAAAAAGGAGATTGATTAGCTGCTAATGAATACTGAAGACCTTCCTGGAGCTGAATGAAGTAGTTCAGCTGTCATTCAGGAATGACCAGCCTTTGAACGGTGAAAAGCAGAGTGATAAACAGAGGTGTTTTGGTCTCCCGTGAAGAAGAGTGCTGCCTTGGGAATATATCAGTCAGTCCCAGCAGATCACTGTGGAATGAGTGGAGAAGAGTCCAGTTTTACCACATCCAAATATCATCCAGGTGTCCCAATAGTTGTTTTATTTTCTTGTGCGTGAAGTAGATAAAAGTCCTGTCAAATTTCAGTTATGCTGCCTGTGCATATAGGCTTCTGGAGATGCAGATGTTAGAGCTTTTTGTAATGGAAGAATCAGCACTCTGAAAACTCTAGGAGTGATCCTTTAGGAAAGAAATGTAAGTACAGATTACTAAGAAGGCTACAGTGTAGGGATAAGCTGCTGACATAGAGAAACCTGAGGAATAATACTTAGTAATACCTGTTGGTCACTCCAGAGGAAATGGATGTGAGCAGTTAGTATGTACGCTCAAGTTAATGTACTACTGCAAAGAAATTAAGGATATAAATGAAAACAAATACTATCAAGTAGAACAGAAGGATATTCAGTGGTCTTAGTCTTGGGAAAACAGGTAAGCTGGAAAAGGAAATGAAACTACACAAACTAATTTTCAAAACTAAGTATAGTCATATATGTCTGGGAAAACATGGGCATTCTCATTCTGCACAGTAAGCCAGGATATGTAATTGGGGTGAACACCATGTTAGACATAAGGCTGCCATGTCCATGCTTTCCTACCACAGCGCAATAGTCACACCACCCCTTCTGCAACTGTTTCATCATCCGTCTCTCTCTTCAGGGTAACTTGCTTTTTTCTCCTAGGGCTTTATTGAAGAGCAGAAGTGATGGAAAATCAGTCCATCACTGATGGTAAGTTAGGTAAGGACAACCAAAGGAGTGGGAAAAGTCATTAAGTCTGTGGTGAAGATGACTATGAAGGAGAGGGAGACTAGTAAGGGGAAGGACAGAGAGGAGGGAAAGGTAAGGAGAGAACAGAAGAGGTAGGTAACAAAATAACCACTTTTGGCCCAGCACACCATTCCAAAAAGAAAACTGCAGACCGACCTACATAAATATCATAATCCACTTAATGAAATCAATAAATACATAACATCAGGTCTCTGGAACTTCTGGCAAAGGACGTAAATTTTATTTCAGTACTTTTCCGGTTTTGGCCTTACAATGCTCTACCAGAGCCTTGTGTTTGTTTACTTGAGAGCCACTTGAGGATTAAAGACTGAACTGAGTTACAGACTTTTGAACAAAAGGCTAGAACCTAGAGTCAGTAAATGTATTTTGGCATTCACTTCCATTTATTTTAGGGGAAGTGAGATTCCTAAATGCTTCCACTGGTGTGAGCTGGATGTGTTACTCACAGAAAGTACAGTTACAATGGAGGCCCTAAGACTCTGCTAATTAATGCCACTTGACAATTCTCATCACAGATGTAGGAAAAATCCACTGTGGCAGTACGACAGGGCAGTAAATGTGGCTCATCTAAATAAAGGATATTTTGCTTGTACTTAATGAGATATACTCAGATATACTATTCACCCAATGCTCAGGTTAAAAAATGAAACTAAATATTTAGTTTATTTCTAATGCTTGAAATTAATTAGTCAGGTGTTAAATATGTTGAGGCATCAGAATGAATCATATTGTACACAAATTTTTTTTATGTAACTGGCAGCCTTTTTTACAACTGAAGTATTAGACATTTTGTAAGTATATGTTTGTAATTTTGAATGTTTTGTACACTTAATTTTCTTTTACTGACTTCTGAATCAAAAATGATTGAGTTTCAGTTAATGTGATCTTTGCTGTCTAAATCACATAAATTTTAAACAGAGAAAGTATTTTTTATATATATAGAGAGAGATGAATCTATTCACTAGGTGTTTTAAGAAAAAAAACAATGTACAAGTACTCTTTTTTTGTTGGTTTTTGTTTGTTTGTGATTTCTTTTGTCTGTTTCATTTTTTAGGAAACATTTTCATATATATTGAAGCTGACCATTTTTAAAGAACAATATCTTTTTGTAGAAGGCTGCTATATAGCCAACATCATTCTAAAATCCATCTTTTATGAATTCTCTGCTTTGACATTCACCACTACTTGCTAAACTTTGCTGATAAAAAAATTAAAACAGTAGACAAGTGACACTGCAGTTAAAAATTACCTGGAACAGTTTACAGTTGTCTTCTAAGCTTCTCATGTTAAGCTTCCCAATTCCCATTGATGGCAATTTACATAAGAGAAACCTAGGTTAAAATTAATTCCTTATGCTGTTTGGGGAGTAATAACTCACAGAAATACTTTGCTGTTTCTCTCTCCCACACCCAGATATTTTTGTGTAGATTTCAGATTTCAGTTACAAAACATAACATAACATAACATAACATAACATGACACAACCACAGCAGTGATAAAATGAGCTTGATTTAACCCCACTCAAATATAACCTGTCCCCATCCTTTTATTTTCTGCAATACATACCATTATTTTCCAGATAGGATATCCCATAGTAAAGAACACAAGACAGACTTCCTATCTAGATACAGAATGAAAACTAGTTTGAGTACAAATACAGCATTTCTAATGACACTGTTGTGGAAGGTCAATGTTCTGTTCATCTACAGTACAAGATATTACTTTACAAAAAGTGAAAGACAGTTTTACACATGTCATCATAGAAAATTGTTAGTGCCATGAAGCAATTGGACAGCACAGGAGAAGAGAGGCAAGGGCAAAATTTTAAAAGCTACCTGAGCAGCAAATACAACAAAACAAAGATTGAAGACAGACTTTCAATGTAAGTCAATATTTATTTCTCTTAAAAATCTTCTTGAAAAAAGTTCTAAAAATAGCAGATTAATGAAGAAATAACTAACTCTCCAATGCAGATAGCTTCATATGGGAAAAGTGATAGACTAGTACATTCTCTGGCCAATGTAAAATCATTAGAAGATGCTCATATATTTTTTCAAAATGTCAGTCAAAAATATTTTCAGTTGCAAAATAAAATCCCTGATATGAATATCACATTAGTCTTCAACCAGAAAACTAAAAATCAACATGCCTTAAATTAACATTAACTTAAATTTTATATGTGCATCATGAAATTTAAATTATTTTATCTTGTATTTTGCAGAATTAAGATTTTTTTTCAGAAAAGATATGTTGGATTTTCTCATTTAAACAGTACTTCTGAGAATCCTGAGACTCTGAGCAGCACCTGTTAGTGCTGGGAATTCTGTGCTGACTTACCCCTCAAACTAAATTAAGAATGACTGTAATAGGCATCTACGCAATAAAGAATAAGAATCTCTAAATTGTAGTACCAGTTGAAAAAAGAGAGTCTTGTTTAGATCTCTTACTGAAAATTGATCAGATCAGAAGGCACTGATTTAGATCACAAGATACTGATTTCGTTTAGATTGCAATGGAGAAGGAATGTGCTTTTTCAGTGTATTAAAGCTAAGCACAATATGGTGAAAGTATAATTACATTTGCTTCGAGATTTCTACGCCATATATTTTGACTGTAAAATACAGGCTAATGACTCAGATGTTAGGGCTGCTAATTGATATACTAAAAGAAGTAGAGGCAATTAGTTAATTGTGTTGATTTGGCATGGCCTCATTTTTTTGGGAGCGGCAACGTGGGGCTACAGGGGTGACTTCTGTGAGAAGCTGCCAGAAGGTCCCACCATGTCCAATGGAGCCAATCTCTGATGGCTCTGAAGATGGACATGCTGCTGGCCCAGTTAGAGAGGTTGGTAATGCCTCTGTGACTACATATTTAAGAAGAAAATCAGAACAGTGCAGGTGCAGTTTTTGTCCAGGTGTGGTCAGGCTCCTCTGCTGGAGACCACTCCCCGTGCAGCGCATGGCAATGCAGCCGCTGCCATCTTGGTGTGGCCCGTGGCTTGGCTTCCCCTTGCCTGGCCCCTGCCCCTAGCCAGCCGTGCTGTGGGCAAAGAGGGCAGGGGCGGCAGTGGCTTCCCCTTCCTGGCACCCTGCAGGAGGTGAGATGTTAAACAGCTCCATGGCAGCCGCCACTGTTCACTGAACAACTCCCCAGCACGGAACCTAGATGAGATCAACTTCTCAGCACTGCGGCATCTGCAGGAATCTTTGAATTAGTGGAACTTGTTGACAATGGTACCTAGGAGCAGCAGTTTTTCTTCTAGACAGAGAAGAGGAGGAGGTGAGGATATGTGAGGGAAAAGAACATGGTGACACCTGTCAGTCCAGAAGGAGGGGGAGGAGGTGCTCCAAATGTCAGAGCCAAGATTCCTTTGCAAGCCATGGTGAGGACCATGGTGAAACAGGCTGTCCCCCTGTAATGCATGAAGTGCATGGGGGAGAAGTGCTCACACTGAAGCGGGTGAATGCTGGAGGGGGCCGTGATCCAGCTGGAGACCTGAATGGAGGGAGAGGGCCCCTGCTTCCACCCCTGCTTCCACGTAGAGAGAGAGGGCCCTTGCTTCCAAAGCAGAGCAACCTACCCTTACAGGACTGCATCCCGTGGACGAGTGACCCACACCAGACCAGTTTTTAGGAAGACTGCTTGCCTGTGGGAGGGACCTCACGGCATGGCAGAGAAAAGACTCCTCTTCCTGAGTGAACAGAGGATGAACTGACCAAACCCCCAAGCCCTGCCTCCCTGCACTGTTGACGGAAAGGAGGGAGAGGATGAGGGGAAAAAGTTTAAAGGCTTGTTTTACTTCTCATTATCCTCCTCTTACTCTGTTAATAATAAATTTACTTTATACCTTTAAATTTGAACCTGTCTTGCCCTTAGAGTGTTTTTCTCCCAATCATTATCTCAACTCATGAGCCCTTTGTTTATTTATTTTTCCCTCTCCTCTGCCCAGCTGTAGCCAGAGAAAGTAAATGAACAACTTCATGGATGCCTGGTCTTTGGCCACTGTCAAACGATGACATTACTTAATTCCATTCAATTTGTTTTTAATTTTTTTTACCCAAGATCCAGTAATATTTTGTCCAGTAAAATACTTTTTTTTCTGAATGCATCTACCATTTAAGCAATATCTTACTTGAACAAATTCAAAGACAACTCTTTCACATTGGCTGAAACACAGTGCTACAGCATCTATGCTAATACAATTTAGGTAATGTAAGAACAAAAATTCATTTTTTTCTCAGCTGAAGAAAGCAAGCAGAACAAGTAAGGAGTTTTTTTGTTTAGTTGGGACTTGGGGTTTTTTTTGTTTAGTTGGGACTTGGGATTTTTTTGTAATTATAAGTAATCTGATATCTCGGATGATTTTAAAAAAACTTTAGGACACAGGAAAGCAGGTTTTATAATTACAATAAACAGCCCAAATTCTGTTCCAAATCTGATGCCTATACAGTATTCATTCATGCATCACTTTTAGAAAATGCTTTAAGAAATAGCACTCTTATGCTGTGACATTATTGCAGATTTAAAAGAGATACAATAGTCTTTTTCTTGGTCCTTCAGCTTCTTTTAAAAAGTGATAGCTCATTATTTCATTAGAAATAATTTCTAATATTTATTTGCTGGGAAAATATCTATCAATGCTTTATTAGTTCTCCTAGCTTCAGTTGAAGAAAGACTGCAGCACCTTCAGTTCAAGGTAGACAGATCACCATTAATTTTCTCACTCTGTCTTTCAACACTGGTAATTGTTTTCCTTTCCATTCTTCTGCTTGATCAACTGCTAAGTGGGATTGTATTGTTTTCACCACTGCCTCCACCAATGATACTACACTGAGCCGCAGAGAAAAAAATTGCAGAGGACATAGAGACCCAGAAAAGGACAATGATGAACACTCAGGATCACCTGTTGTAACCGTATTACACATGTCACTAGTGTATTTTGTTACTTCTGAGGAGAAAAAGACCTTAAGGAAAGAGTGCACTAAAAATGAGTATTCAATAAGCAAACAGCAAATCAAATAAACAGAGCAGTCTAAATATTCAATTAAAATGGTCTGAAGTGGCTGTAAGATCTTGGTGAAATCATAGAACCCTGAGGTTCACTGAATTTTGTTATACTCAAGAGGATGCAAATCTTTCAAAGTTCACATGGTAAATATATATTTTTAGGGTTCTCCTTATTTGTAATAATCCTACCTTGTTGCTTGTTAACCTCAGTAGCTAAACAATCTTTATTGGAAAAACTGCTGGTATATCCATGTGATAGTAGTTTCAGAAATGTATATTAACTAATTTCAGTTTCAGAGTTAAAAATAGTATCTTATTGAATTCCTGCTGAAATTTGGTCTTGGCATAAGTGTTCAATTCTAAAAATCTTCCACTTCAAATGACTTTCATCTTTCAAATAACTGAGGTGTTTCTCCCCAGTGTTCATGTGGCATTTTCCACGCAAAAGAACAAGTGAAATGAAAGTAAAAAAAAGAGAGTGACATTAAGGCATGTTTAGGCCAAAACACAATACAGAATTGTCAGATGAGTATGTATGGTAATTTAAGATTCAGTGTCGACTCCATATAGAATAGTAGCTTGTAAAAGAAGGAAAGAAATTTCATGCCAACAGTTAATCCACTCATGAAGAATCAAAGCCTCCCCATGCAAATAATTCTTTAATGAGCAAAAGAAGGTGAAACTTTGAAGGTATATATGCTATATCACAAAATTTGGCATGAAGACTTGGCTACAGTAGCAGAATCTGCGTACTCTTTTCTCTGCTGATTTAGTTTTCAAAACAAAAACACCCTGTAGGGAAAAAAAGATAAATTTCTCCAATCCTCAAGCGCAGACACACCTCAGACACAGAGCGCTGTGATGGCAAGAGGAGCCTCTTGACCCCAGACCTGGAGGAAGACAGCTGTGGGTACCCTGGGTAAACAGTGCTCCTGCGACAGAGTGAGAGCAGGGTCCCAGCAGGACTGATCCAGTGCTGCCGCAGTCAGGGCCTCCAGCCTTGCAGGGTAAGGAAAGCAACAGGCGTATGCTGCCTGCTCCTTACCCAGGCTGTGAGGCTTGCACTTTGGCCCTGATGAAGGCGTGGACTGCAGCACAGCACACAAGTGACACTTACTCTTGTTGCTGGCTAACAGGCAGTGGCACAAAACAGCTCAAAGGGAAGGCTGATGTCCCACAACTGCTCTGCTGCAGCCAGATCATGCAGTTTCTAAATTGCTGATGTCTAAATCTATAAAATCCCTTCCTGGAGCATGGAAATTCCTAACACTGTCTAGATACTGCATATTCCCGATTTATGGTGGATTTCATACAAATAATAAAACTCAGAAAACAATAATGGAATAATAAAATAAAAATGTGTATTTAAACAACTAAAAATAGATTTCAGTGGAAAAGTGAAAATTCCTTGCTTTTGGAATATGGCAATATGGGAGTTGGCCTTTTGCCATTGGTACATCTCTGCTTTCCCTCGTTATTATGGCCTGCCTTAGTTGTGCTGGAAATGCAGATAATACTAACAAACTAAATGATAAAGTAATAAAGTCTCATGGAATCGGGCTAAGATATGCTATTGTTATTTTTGCTGGGTTTTTTTGTTTGTTTGTTTGGTTTTTTCATTGGTTTGTTTGTTTTTTGTTTTTTACTGGAGAGCCCAGATAGTCTTTCTTGTTGTGATAAATACTGATGGGAGAACAGATCCAGTTCTGCAAGCATGTTAATGGCAGTTTCTCCACTGCACATATTCCTAACACACAAGTTTCAAGCAAACACATCTACAATTACATGATGTTTTCTCGTCTCTCTCCTCAAGGTCCTGCTAGGCAGTCCCACAGCTCCTGGGCACAGCCCTCATTGTACTCAAAATTTGGTGTTTGGAGCTGAAATGAAGCACTCTGACACCGCTCGGGACAATGGAGCCTTTTAAGGGGAACAGTGAAGAGACACACGGATAAAGCTCCTTCCATGGTATGTACTGAATATAAAGCTGACATGATGAAACTCTTCCTAACCCCCATCAAATGCTGAGTGCACATCCAGCCATGTGACAGGGAACATGGCTGGACATACCTTTTGACTCCATACAGGGTACATAAGTAGTCTCTTGGCGGGTATATGCATCCCTCACATGCACAGCAGGCAATCACGAGGACACGCTGCTGTGTAATGCTAACAGTGACTATCCAGCATGCTCTGCCATGAGGAGAGGAGCAGTCTGGATATCCTGATACCTCTGTCATTGCACTGAAGTGCTGCCATGGTTTGTCCAAAGTATGTGGGAAGGAGCCCCATGGAGGCCAGGCCCTAATACAGTATGATCAAATGGCTTGTGTAGGGAGGGATCTTAAAAGATTATCTAGCCCCAACTTCCCTGCTGTGGGTAGAGATGTCACCCACTGGATCAGGTTGCTCAAGGCCCCATCCAGCCTGGCCTGTGGGCATCCTCATAACACTCATAGACATGCACAGGCTGTATCTGCTGCAATGTTCTTACACCTGCAAGAAACTGGTCACAGAGGGGCACTCTGTTTCTTCATCCTCAACAGACCCCAAAAACCACAGAGGCTGCAGGTGGCAATATTGTAAAGAAGAGAATTTGTCTATTGGAAAATATGTGAAAAGAATGGAATAGAAGAGGTCCACGTCTGCTGCAAGAGAAGCTAAGGAAAGGGTGTGGCTGAATTTTTATGAGAGATCAGCTGAAGGCACCTTTGGATTTACAGATTTCTGTGCTAAAGATCCATTTTAAATGTAAGATTTGTCTGTGACTTTTTCTTTCCCTTAGACAATTCATTGCTTTGGTCTGGCTACAGCTATACTGCTTGGGTGTAACACAATTCTTCATATAAACATATCATAAATGTCATAAAAGAATTTATACCAGAAATGTGGAGAGGAGCCTAAGTACCCAATGCCGGAAGTTGCTCTGTGGAACTGTATACACCCAGAACTTTGCACAAAATCCGGCTCATAAAAACTCTTTTTTATGGGAGATCCACCTGTTCTGGCTCTCTGTGGCATCTAGAATGTTAGCAGAACTGTTGACCAGGAGAAACTGCTGCTTCTAATGCCATTAAGCAGAAGACTTTGGCATGGCATGTATTTAAGTACTAGGACATCTGTCCTAGTACTTAAACATAACATGGAATAAGTTATTTTCATTATGAAGGCATTCATAGTGTCACGGGAGCTATTAAAAATAAAAGACATGTCAGTAGTATAACTTTCAAACAGCCTTGTAACTGACATGTGCCTGTATCTGTGTGATCAAGGTGGAACTTTTACACTCTACCAACAGAGCTGTGGGTAGGTTGGTTTTTTCCTAAAGCATAAAATCAAAATGTTTAACATCTCCAGGCAATTTAATGTTAACTAGTTTTGGGTGTTACCAAAATCTCTCTCTCAATCTTGTTTTCAGAGTGAAAGGATAATCTTGTTAATTCACTAATCTAGGATTTAGAAACTCTGAATTCTATCCCAGTCTGCCATGGACCACGGGTAGCAGGAGTGCAGCAATCCCTCCAGCCTTGGTTGGTACACAACCTAGGAGAGGGAACCTCCCTTATTTAGCATTTGCAGCATTTGGTATGCCATTTTAATACAAATCATAGGTGCTGCAGTGTGGGAGGAACCTGTCAAAATCACTGAACTGTTGTTGGTGTGTCAATATCTGTTAAGCTGCTGCAGGAAATGTGGCTGACAGATGCAGCTAGGTCACCCAGTGCAGGGCTGCAGCAGTGCTCAGTCTGCAAGGCGCTCTGGTGGCAGTGACCAGCAGCGCATGACTGAAACAGCTGAACCTTCTGCTTCAGGCTTGAGCAGTGAGTCCCCCACAACTGCTGGCCAGCAGCAGAGCTGCCATGCTGCTCCTTTCCTTGCTGCTGAAGGCCCCAGGCAAACCACAAACTGCTTAGACCTGGCAGGGGAACAAGAAGAGATAAATCAATTTAAAAGGCAGTTCAGCTTGATAAACCGGATAAGTTTCTACTCTTGCAGACTCGTGACATCTAAGCACTATGGTAACAGCTTACCAGAAGAACAGCATATGTGTTTTCTTTTGCCATTCGAAATGCCCAGGGTCGACGCAGCTGCTGCGTGAACTTTGGCATGCCACCTGCCTTACAAAAACTCCCAATGCTGCGCTTCATTGCTCAGAGGTGGTGAAGGGCACAATATGCTTTGTGTTTGGTTGTTTTCTTCCCTGTAAATCAGCCTCAGGCCTTTGAGAAACATTTTGCCAATTTAGTCTGCCAATAAGAACAGGTGGTTACACAGCTTCCTCCAAAAAGTGCAAAAAGCCACATAGCCAAGGACAGGTGAAGGGAATAAATAAAAGTATATGGGGAAAAACTCAAGGTCAGGAGTAGCCCAGGTGAATGGCTTTGTTGTCAGCACAGCACAGCCCAAGGCCTCATTACTGAAGGTACAAATGAAGACAAATCCAAACATGGAAAGCCCTTTTCAATGGGAAACAGCCTGCAGCATGACTGGAGCAGGATTCTCTCTAATAGAGAGAATTTATAATTTTGTTTCTGCAAAGTGGATTTAAATGTGAGTGCCAACATATAGAAATGGTTCTGCAAAGTACCAGTCTGAGCCATTTGCAAATGGCACAGGTTTACCTTCTCCTACCCTTTCCAGGTTTTCCTCTCCACTAAAGCACATCCATATTTGCTGTTCACACAACTCTCTCTCCTCTCCCTCCTTTTACCCTTCTGCCTCTTCTAGTTCTGCTTCATAAGAGTTTTACTGTGAAATACAAATGGCACTTGGAATGTAAATTTTAAGTGTCCAACAAACCAGATCAACTGTCCTTTTCTCTTTCATCTGTGGGCCTGCTGTGTTATTCTCCATCCTCTGATGCCAGTTGTTGGCCTGCTCTGCAGAACACAATTGAAAATGAGCAGAGTATGCTATTGGATATTCAGAACAGCTTTTCTTTCAGTTTTGCAGTTTCAGATCATTGTTAGTTCCGTGTAAACTGATTAGTCAACATCCTTATTCTGCTATTTCATTTGTACACATTTATAAGTATTCTATCCCCAGTTCACCTACTAAATTTCTCTTTGAGAAAAATCAGGATGATAGCCGTCTCTCTGCCAGGATGAAAAACAACAACGGATGCTCTCATTTAGCCTGCTTGTTTTACAGCTGCAGAGGACTCTTGAGTTTTTTGAGAGATGGGACATCATGCTCCATAGCTCAGAGGCAGAGGAGATTATAAAGAATCAGTTTTCCCAGGTTTCTCTTCCTAGAAATTGTCTTTAAAGCACAATGACAGACACAAGCGAATGAGATACCTCCTCAGCTTTATTCCAACTCCTATGCAGCTGGAATATTTGTCAGACAAACATGTTGCATATGACAAGGCAATTTGTAACTAATGTGCAACCACACAGAAAACACAGGAGAAACTTGATGGGCCTTTAACCCCAGGTATGAGGACATCTAAAATAATCATAAGCTAAATGAGGACAAGAGGATGGCACAAGATGTCTCACACTGCTGCCTTTGTGTAAACACTCTATCAGACTCTGATACTCAATAACATGGTTTGTTTGTGTAAGTAGAAGGATTGAAGGAAAACATAGAAACACTAAGGTTCATAGAGTCCAACTGTGAATCCAGCCCCACCATGTCCACCACGCCAATACAGGGACAAGTTGTGATTTACTAACCATGACACTTGACAGTAAAATAACAGCAGCTCTATGTATGTCACTGTCAACAATTCTTTTTCCTTCCCCCACTCTCAAGTTTGCTAGCCATGAAAAACCCTTTTTCTCAAAAGCAACTTTTCCTTTCCTTTTCTTTTTCTATTCCCTTTCCCTTCTTCAGGTAGACCCATCACTTGGAATTTTTTCTTTTGCTAGCACATTAAGGCTCTTGCCAAGTAGAGAACAGTATAACTTACAAGTATTTATGTCTATGAACTTAAATTAGTCTTTCCTTGCTTGAAATCAGGGAAGATAAAACATGCCCAAATATTAACTCTCATTTACTTCAGGTATGTAAAACTAGAAAACTGATCCCGTGTCATAAAAGCTATGCCAAGAATAAAAGGAAGTAACTAAAACAAATGCAAATATTTAAGGTCTACATTTGGATAGAAATAAATAAAGTGCCCTGATCTTCAAAATGTGTGATCATCCAGTTCTTCCTTAGATCTTAGGCACCATATATTAGTATCTGTGATTTCCCTATTGTTCTTTTTTAAGTAAACAGAATAGGTATAATCTCACTGTAAACAGCAGATTTGCTCAAAAGTGAAATTTAGTAAGAATTGCAGCATTATGAACTTTATTTAGCTAAAATAAAAATAAATTTATTAGGTGACATTTTCTTTTAAAATGTACCAATGCTAATACCAGAGAAAAAAATTCTGGCTGTTAATATTTCCAGGATCACTGAAAAGGAATTTGTACTTCAGAATCTTTACGATCCTCATTGAATTACGATGTAATTTAAAACACCCTGTGGAGGAACCTGTCTGTAAAGCCAAACACTCTCTTGAAGTGAGTTGTTAAAGTGTACTGTTGAAGTTCTTTTGTTGGAGCTGATTTTGAGCTCTGAAGCTCACGGAGGCAAAAACTAAGATACCTTATGATTTTCTCTTGCTCACCACTCCACTCAGATCACTTCAGAACTTTCACTCCAGGGCACAGAAATGTCATGCTTAGCTTTGCTGAGCACAGTGAATTGCCAACTACCACAGCCTGGACTCTGTGCTACTTCATAAAGAAAATTTTAATAATTTGCATTTACAACATTCAGGGGAAACATCACAGTAACACAGTAAAAGCTTAAGTGTCTAGGAAGTTCCTGTAGGTCATGGCAGCTGAGGTAATTTTAATACTGAATGTTAAGTCAGTGACATAAACCATTCTAAATACAGTCCATTTACCATTTCAGACACACTCAAAGCACTGGTGGGAATTTCGTTCTCAAAATTTGCCTAGTAGACAAGACCCAAGAGTCAGGAAGTGGCAAAGCTGTTGTTCTCAGCCCAGGAGGCTGCAGGAAAAAAGACAATTGCTGAGTCAGACAGAATTTCCCCTGAGGATTCTGGCTGCAGACCAGCCTCTGGAAGACCTGCCAGCTCACCTAAGAGTAAAAGCAAAGATTTTAAAAATTCAATATGGCACATAAAGACAGAAACAAAATTTTGGCATAGTTTTTTCTGGTATTTTAAGTTAGGTCTATGGCAAAGAAATCTATGGAATATTAGAACATCCGTATGCACAATTTGTATAGTCTTTCCAACCTCAGCCACTGCTGACATAGCCAAGAGCTCTGAGTGCTGCTTGGCTGAATGCTGCTGTACCTGCTACTGTTACCATGGGAATGGACACTGGCAAAAGTAGGACTAGACCTTTAAAGTAATTACCAATATAATTAGCACTTTCACCTTTTTGGAGATTGCATCCCCAAAAGCTCACAAATAGTGAAACCATCCAATTCAGGCTCATCAATATAACAATTAGCATCTAAAGAGGCATCAGTTAACATGATCAACATGGGAATGACACACAAAAGGAAGGCATTGTTGGAGCAGGGAAGCAGTGGGTTCCTGTGGCCTTCTTTGCTTATTACTAATAAGGAACTCTGCTTCTTTGCTATGAGTCACTGTTCCAGTTTCATCCTTAATTAATTCAGCGTCAAGAGAAAGGGTACTAAAGTGAAGCTCCCAGAGATGGCTCAATGAAATTTGCAGAAGAGGGGGAGGGAAAGAATTCACTATAGAAACAAAATTTGAGATCATAGAGAAGAAGAAAACTTGTGCAGAAATCTAAGTACAGTGTTCCTTATTATACTGCAACTGTTGAATGAAATGCTTAGACAAAGAAACGCTCGTCAGAGCAGTGCTACCCAGTCCCTATGCACAAATCTTTCATCCAATGAGTGCATCAGATCACTGTGATCTGCACCGGTTTCTACAACACAGCAAAAGCATTCAAAGGTCCCTCAGTGTTTCCAGCAACATTTTTAACTATGGAGGGTCAGAAGGGAATTTTGGAATTTGGTACAATTTTATGCTTCTTCACATCTTCCACAACAGCCTGCTTGTATTCAAGTTGAACAAAGAACTCACCTTCAGTGACCAGTGAAGTGACTCCTTGCATAATTATCACTGCTTCTAAAAACATTAACATTTGGCTGGGTACAGCCTGAAAAGTTTTGGCTGTGGTTATTTAGCAGAAAAAGACACACTTTCAGAAGGAACTGCTGAACACACTGAGGAAGCTAGGGCTAGCTAGTAAGAAAAATTTTGTAGAGTTACTGGCTTACTAGTGGATATTGAAAATCTCTAAACACATATTTGTTATTAAAAAAATAAGTACTAATTACCTTGTTCATCCCATACTGTTCTTTCAGGCTGCCTTTGGGTAGGGCTGGGCAGCAGAGCCAAGCTCCAGGCAGAACCTGTGAAATGAAGCTGTGTCCCTGGGGATGTCTTTTGTGCAAGTCCTACTTGTTAGTGCGTTCATACCCCCCAGTCTGTTCCCTTTGAGTTTCTTGTTACTCAGGCATTATCACACAGTCTGGTCACTACACAGCAGAGCAAATAAAGTGTCTTTGTCCCTCCTATCCCCATCAGTGATGTAAGGCAGCACAGTGAACTTTCACTTTGTTGGCTAAATATAGGGGAGTACAGGGTGGGGGGGGGGAAGTGCGTCGCTTTAAGCTATGAGCTGTACAGCTGTTTCTCTTGCATTTGGATTTTCATAAACTTTTAAGATGTCAAGTAATTTTCTCCTACTTATTCAGTGCAGGAGTTTTTTGTAAAGACGCTGAGATCCAAAGTTGCTGTTATTCTTCAACAAATACCATTGAGACAAAAGATTCTATCATCCAGATGCATTTGTCATAGTCCATCTCCCTGCCTACTGCTGTTAAACGCTTTCAAATGAGTGTGAAGTTAGGCCAAATTCTTCCACTAAGGGCAAAACATTGCTGTGGGTGGAACCCTTCTCTGCTTTCCCCATGACTACATAGACTTAACTGGCTGGACAGCTTCCTTACAATAGAGCACCCTTGAGACATTTGTGTATGTGAAAGACACACATTTTATCATGGCTCATTTCACAGAAGACTGAGGCTTTTTCCCAGAAAGAGAGGTAGATAGAGGCAGGAGTGGTGAAGATCACCTGTATGGAGGGAACTGTCATGCCATGTGACTCTGTGTGTCAGGAGGTACTGTGGCTTCTAGGCACTGTGTTTCGCTCCAACACACAGTTTGGAGATTTTCCAAAATCATGCTGTCTGCTCCAAGATGCTTCCAAAATTCCTAGGCTCCCCAGCTGCTACCCAGAGCCCTCCCAAATAGCTCTCACTCCCCAGAAAAAAAAAGCAGCCAAAGCCCTCAGTAACAGCTTTACTTTCTTCCCAGTCTGCTTACAAATTTCTTCATTAACTAGCTTTAAAAAGTTAAATAGATAGAGAAAACCCACTGATGCTTGCATTAGTCAAGTAACTGTCTTTAGCTGTAAGAGGGTCACAGCTGATACAACCATGGTGTGTTTTGTGGGCCAGCACAGTTACACCAGACTGAGTTTCAAGACAAGCATGCAGAGTTAGGAGGTGCTATAATTAAGGTACATAAGGTTAGGAGGTGCATAATTATGTTCAACCATAATTACACCCATTGGTGACTGTGCTTTATGATACAGGCTTCAATTACATGACCACCTCCTTTCTTTTCCCTGTTGGATCTGTGCCTGTCAACATGGCACAGTGCTGCAGGATTGCACAAATTGCCTTTAAACATTTCATTTAACACACTGGGAAGTGCAGTAGTATTTGCATAGCATTCTGCTCAGGACACACTACCTTCTTTTGTGATAGAGATGTTTGAGGCATAGGAAGTCTGAGCTCGCAGATTAAAATGTCCTCATGCAGATTGAAAAAAAATCCAGATTTGCATGTCTGGCTTGCATATTATTAAAGCCTGTATTTATATATAACTTCTGATATGCAGCATTTTTATGAGCTGTTTTCTTAACCATTGGATAAGAAGCCACTTTCCAGGACTGAATTTTTTGACACAAAAGGCTTCAGTTTCTGAAGTAAAATTATTACTGACTAAAATGGGAGTGGGATCATGCCTCTGGCACCTACTATCTTGCCTCACTCCAAATAAAGCATTGTTCAATTCAGCCAAACCAACAGGAAAAACTGCAAGGGTAATTTCTCAAGTCACAGCACCAATACATGCACACAGTGTGACAGACTGGAAGGCTATGACTATTGCTTACACTGAAATAGTAAGCTGGCTCTTCAGATATATCTGGGACAACTTTGTGTGCTCATTCTGAAAAGCAGAGCAAAGCATTCATCTTTTACAGGCACTCACACGTCAGTATCATGAAGAAATATTTATACTGTGAGCAGCTAACAGCAATCTTTCATAATTGCTTATTAACATCTCCATATTTCTGAAGCATGGTAGAATCATAGTTTCAGTGATACTCAGTAATGCAATGGCAAAACAGAAGTGTAACTATTCATAATTTTAGCATCTCTGTCTGAAATAAATAAACTATATAGCAACAATACTGGTGGCACTACAACACAGTCCCAAATCACAGGCTAACCAAAATCTAATTTTTGAAAAGACACTACTAAACTATAGATCTCCTTATAACATAAAACTAGACAACTAAGTCATGGAGCTTGCTCTTGAATAAAAGTGTGCTTAAAAATTCAGGATTACATGCATCAAGTAAAGCATATAAAGACCTTACTTTGCTTTAATTAACAGTGTAACTATTTATCCTATGAAATAGGAAGAACTGCAGAAGAAATTAAAAATATGCATCTATCAAAAAAATATCTGAAAGAGGGACAAACTTACTAAGGGAATCCAAAAAAGGAAAAAAACCCCTATATTTCAGAATTAATTTATTTCTGTTTGGTGTGACCAACCTGGGAAACCATTCTACAAAACAACTCAAGTGAGGCTACTTGCTTTCCTCCAGCTGTGCACTTGGTATGGCATTCTTGGCACCTTGAATTCCATCAATAAATCTCAGTAAGATTTTTGGCAGCAGGAACAGAACTATTTCTACCTTTCTTTTATCACACGGGACAACCCAGAGCTGTTATGTTTCAGTGTCCCTGGAAAAACTGGAGCAGTTTTTTTGATGTATTACATTACACTAGGATAAATAAGATTAAAGATCTTATTATATATCTGGAAACAAAACAAGTGTTTCAATCAAGTTGAATTCCCTCCCCACATCGTCCCACAGCAATAAATATTTTTAACTTCAATCTGTTAGTTACATCCTGCTTATAAACACAGAATTCTCTTCCCAACATCTCATTTACGCTAGTTCATTCTCTTGGTGATATCTTTTCATGTCTCCCCTTTCAAAAGTTAAAATATCATGATGCCAGATTTCATTATCAAGGAAGAATTAATGCTGAAGATTACAGTCACCTTATTTACACCTACAATTACTACCCACACAAGTGTTATCTTGCTTTTAGTTTCAACACATTTACCAATGAAGCATATACATGCTGCCATTTGGCAAGTTACTCTCCTGCCCTTTGCTCCTTTCTTAGTCTGTGACATCTACATTTGCATGTCAGCCTGACATCCTTTTATCCACATCTCCAAGTGTTAGGCACAGAGAAGCAGCCACATGGATATCTAGCCCATTCTACTTGCATCAGCTGCCTTGTCAGTAATTCTCACCAGTAACTGACAATTCTGGCTTTGACGCCAATCTTTGAATACACCATTGTTTGAAATAACCACCTTGCTTTTCTCTAACAACTCTTCCCACAGTATGAGATTTCAGGTCTAAATGAGAACACAGACGGGGTACAACACATATTGATTAAATAATAGGATGGCTGAAATAAATGTATCCCTTACACGTGGATATTTTCTCTTTTTAAAGTTATACAAAAAGTTACTGTAGGAGACATTTAAATATTTGGTGAATGTCAGAGTTCACTTATTTCTGTTAATGCAAGCTGACCAGACAGCTCACTTAACAAAGCTCCACTGGCTTTTAGTAGACCTGTATCGACGAATCCCTGCTAAAAATTAATTTCCATCAAAAAGGCATCTGAAAATACATCTTATGCATGTTAGAGTAAAACTGAACTCTAAATCTGACAATTCTGTAAGAACGCACGCTACTTTTATGTAAAGGAATATGTTTCTAAGAACCTCAATTTTAAAAAAAAATTCTTCATTAATATTTCAGTCAAGTCTTAAGGAGAGACCACAATCTAAATTACATGAAGACATGTGATGAAATAAATGTTGAAGAAAAAAAAATCATGCTATTGAAACCCAAAGTTCTAATTTAAAATATTAAAACATTTTAACCCATAACAAGTCTGATAAACAATTGCAAGAAATTCTTACCTACTTTTATGAACTCTCATCTTATATTTAGAAGATACTTCCTACATGTAAACTATAGTTTAGTAGAGCTGTATGTGTTGTAGAGCTGTCTGTAACTTAGACTGTCCAACAACCTATTATATTAATCTGTTATATATTATATATAAAAATATATTATATTTATATATATATATTATATATACATTATATTTATTATATTCCTATTATAATAACTTGTTGAAATTTCTTTTAAATTTGCCAAACTGTAACAGTTTAGGCTGAAGCTCTCCATGCTGTATATATTCCCCAGGCTGATTTTGGTGTGGAAAATTTCAGCTGAATTATTTTGGCTGGCTCTGAAAACAAAGCAAAGTATTATACATATTATTTCAATTAATAAAGAATTCTGATATGCATGCATTAGAGTAAGACTGAAACACAGAAGAGAAACATTTTGTTTTCAAATGTCCTTTCAGCTGTTCTCATGAAGATACATTTACCCTGATCATGGAGCTCTAAGAACATGCAGTTTGACAAAAACTCACTGCTGCTATATAGCTGAAAATCTCTGAAATCCCCCTGTGACCTTGAACTTCCCACAGCTTAGGGTAGGCTCAATTGCAAACGAGCCATTTTATCCCAAGCAAGAGTTCCCTTCAGGCCACAACCACAGAGCTGAAATTGGGCAGCCTGTAATAACAGTGGCTAACCTGCTCAGGCTACAGCAAAATCAACCAGAACTGTGGAAGTGCAGCTTGTCCTTCTTGTGCCTTCAGTGGTGAATTTCCTGCCAGGAAATAAGGAGGGAGCTCTCTGCTATTACTGCAGAAGGACTGATCTGCAAGGGAACCAACAGAATAATTCTTCTAGATCTTACACCTAAAACACAAACTGTAGATCGTGAGCTACAGCAAGTTGATGCACAGAAATCTGTGCTGTAGAAAATATTATCTAGATAGTATCCCATTATTTCCTTTAGTGGAAATCAAGTCCCAGTGGACTGTGCATGTATAATTAAAACTAAAATATACTTTGCGCCCTTTGTCTCCTAGTGTAGGTTAATAATTGTGTCCTTGTGAAATATATTTAAAACACATAATTCTCTCTATGTCAGGGACTTTTTTCCTTTTTCCCTCAAGACTGACAATCTAGTCCCTCACTGGCAACTACAACAGCATGAGCACCTAAGATCAGTGAAATTAATGGCATTATTGACTGAAATGCTCAGCACAGAGGGCCACAACTGTCTTCACCCAAACTTTGTTATATGAGAATTTTGTTAAAACCTCCTGTGTTATAAGAGAATTCCGTGCCAAAAGTAATGAATTAGAAAAGAGTTAAAATTTATTTTAATTTTAATCTTTAACCATCAGAGCATTTGCTCAAGCAGGGATGGACTTGAACACATTAGTGTGTGTGTTTAAAAAGCATGCAAAATAATTTTCATAGTAATTCCTTTTGTGCATTTTGGTCATTGAAACTGCATGTCAGCAAAAATCCCCTTGAATATTGTTGCTTTTGCCATATGAAAATTGCTCTGGTATTTTATATGCCTCTTTGTATGATAGATATGAGATACTGACCCTTAATTTTACATTTTTTGTACATATAATTAAAAAATGCATTCATATTAGTGTTTTCTGGTGAAGAGTTATAGCTATAAAGTTATTCCAGTGAACAGAAATTTTATCATCCTCTTACTGATCTCTCCCTATTAATTTTCAAATCTTTGCTAATCATTCCAAGAATCTTCTGCTTTTCTGGCTGAACATTATTCCGTTTTTCCCCCAAAAATGAAATTATTTATGACAGTTAAATATTGCTTCTCTAAACCAAGGGAGATGATATAATCTGCAATAACTACAGCAGAGGCAGATAGCAATCCATTTTTGCTTTTTCAAACCTCTAAGACTGCGTAACAGCTGCCAAAATACTCACGTTCTCTAGGTCTCACTTTTTTATATGTAGAGGGGGATATTCTTATCCTTGTTATCCTTAAATTTTATATCAGCTATTCTGTAAAATGCTTTAGACAAAAAATGGTCAGTGAGAGGACAAAAATTCTTAGCTGTTAGGCAGGTTACCATAGTACCATAGAATTTTCAGCTCCTTCAACAATGGCTCTCATTGAGCTCAACAGTTCTTCATTCTTTGAAAAATTAACTTAAATAACTAAAGAATTAAAAATAACTAACCCTGAGCTCTGTAATTTAATATGTAAAATTACAGCTGTTAATAAACACAGATTACACATATAGGAATTATACTTTGTCCTTGGAGAAAAATCAAGTTTAGATTCACTCCTTCCTTTTCTGTCAGCAGAATAAAAGAAGCACTTACAAACATAAAACATTTCAAGGTGAAAGTAGTTGCAAGAAAGCACAGAGGGCTCACAGAGGTGAAACTGCACAAGGCATAACCAGGACACAGGAGAAGAGGGGAGGGGACTTGTAACCTTCATGCTCAATCCATATTTGCAATATAGGGTGGCTAAGTTTCTCTAATGACAATGTGATTAAAAGTGAGCACAGAAATGTTATAATGCATTGAAGATATATCCAAAAGTATGTATTATTCCAAGGTGTGCTATTGCTTACACTGAATTATCAGTTTTCAAGTGACATAAAGAAAGTTTTCAAACACTTTCAGACCTGTTTCAGAAATCACTAGCCTGAACATATGGTACCATCTAATTATGGATTAAACCCTGTAACAGCCAAATCTAACTAAATATCATAAAGAAAATTATATTCCCTTGTTCTTTCTTTAAAACTAAGGTAATTCTTCTTCATTAAGTCTGTGAAAGAAAATTAAGTATCTTATTTTCTAAGAAAATGTGTTGTTTTTTAATTTTATGACATACAGCAATATTTCATAAATAATTTTTTGTTTTATAAAACAAATGAAATTACTTCCTTAACCAAAATCTCTCCTCCGAGGATAGCTAGCACATATCAGAAGATAAAAAGCCAATATAAAATAAGTAATACCTCAAAGTTAGGTAATATCATACAAGTTATCTGCTAAGCTCTGGGATAAAATTCTTAGTGAGATTCAGCAGTGGGAATGATTGAGAGATTTATTCTCTTGCATCTGAAGTTTTGCTTCTGAAATTTCCAATTCTGCTGATGCCTGAATTAATCTTTTATTTTTATGTTGAATTCTATGTTCCTAATTTAGCACTTCTGCACAAACTGAAAGTTCTTTTTAATGAAATCAAGCAGTATTTTTATACTTCCGATGCCACTTTCTATTTTAATTAAAGTTGCACAGGAAAATTATATCAGCAACTGAAGCATCTTTCTTATAATGAGTAAGTAATCTAGAGAGGCATCATTTTTGTTACAGTTTTAACAACTGTACTAGCAACACTAGTATAGCAACAGTAATACAAATTTTTCAATAATAATTTTATTATTTTAGGAATTTTGTTGATAACTAAACACATCCTACTCTAACATACATATTGGGATTTATTTGAAAAAGCATTCTACACTGGTCTAAAGAATCACACCTGTGTAACTTCCTAAGCAATGTGCTGAGTTTGAGGATTGAGCTCAAATTAATGAAATACATGTATCAGGCAAGCAGAATTCCTACTCTCTGAGGTTTCTCCAGCCCAGAAAGCAGTCAAAGCAGCTTGAATTGTCTCTTTTCCTCTTTTAGTTTTGAGATAGTTACAGTTTCTGCTTCAGGTTTGGAATCCCAAAAGCAAAAAAAAACCTGAAAACACAAAGCTACCCTGTCACCAATTCCAAATCAAGAAGAAATGGCACCCCTTCTGCTACAGAAAAAATCCGTGTCTTGGATCCCTGTCAGTTATCTTCTTATTTCAGGATATTTAAGAATCATAGAATACCAGACTGGAAGGGGGACACCAAGGATCACCTGGTCCAACATTTTTTTGCAAAAGTGTGATCTAGACAAAAAGACCCAGCACTGTGTCTAGGTGGATCTTAAAAGCATCCAAAGTTGCAGAATCCACACTTCTCTGAGGAAATATTCCAACTGCCAATTGTTATAATTGAGAAAAATTTTCCTGTTGTCTCCAATTGGAATGTCTCCAGAAGTAACTTCTACCCACTACCCCTCCTTCTTCCCACGTGATTCCTTGTAAACCTCCATCTTCTCTGTTGTGCCTCTTTAAACACTGGAACATCGGATCTTTCAAAGCCCTCAAGGCTGAACAAACCCAGTTCCCTCAGCCATTCCTCCCGTGCCAGGCTTCCCAGCCCTGTGATTGCCTTTGTGGCCCTCCTCCGGCCTCTCCAGCCTGTCCACACCCGCCTGGTGCACCAGGGGCCACAGGTGTGGCCTGACAAGCACTGTGTGAGGTGGATAAGACTTTAGGCTAAGAGATAAGGATTTTATCTCTGCTGGTGAGGCCCTTGTTGCAGCCACCCAGGCCCTGCTCCCTTTCTATGCTGCAGGAACACACCGGGCACTCAGACGGAGCCGAGTCCACCGTGAGCGCCAGGCCCCTTCCCACAGAGCTCTCCCAAGCTGGGTGGATCCCAGCCTGTGCTGCACTCCTGGACTAGGACTTTGCTTTTCCAGCTGCAAAACCTTACACTTGTCCTCACTGAACTTCACAATGTTCTCATCAGCCCACTATTCCAGCTCATCCAGGTCTTTCTGCAGGCGGCTCTCCCTTCACAAGCATCCGCTTCCTCGACCAGTATATTGTTATTGGAAAACTGCACCAGGATACACTTGATCCCATCTTCTAGATCACTCTGGAAAACAAACTGTGCTGGGCCCAGTATCAATCCCTGGGAACATCCCTTGTGCCAGGCTGTCAGTTCGAAAAGAAGTGTGATTGACCACTGCCCTGGGTCAGCCAGGTCCCCACCCACCCTATGGGCCCCTTGTCTAGGCCATAACACAGCAGCTTCTGCAGAAAGAGGCTGTGGGAAGCAATGCTGAGAGCCTT
Organism: Haemorhous mexicanus; assembly: GCF_027477595.1. NCBI lineage: Eukaryota > Metazoa > Chordata > Aves > Passeriformes > Fringillidae > Haemorhous > Haemorhous mexicanus. The sequence continues at coordinate 68,656,298 of NC_082381.1, forward strand.
GGAGCAATCCAGGCAAGCAGTGTCCACCCAACAGCAACTAAGGTTAGTTTGTCATAGAAGGCAACCAGGTTTGTCAAGCACAGTTTGTCCTTAGGGAATCCATGCTGCCTCCTCGCAGTCATGTGCTTCACCTGACATGTGATAGCCCCCAGGATGATTCCTTCCTTAACCTTCCCAGGGGCTGATGTAAAATAGATGTCTCCATATTTTCCTGGATTTCCTTTAAGCTCTTCATGTAGGTGGGGGTGACATGAGCTTTCTTCCCATCTTCTGTGATGTTCCTTGATCCACACGACTTCCCAAAGATTATGGGGAGTGACCTCACAATGACATGAGGCAGCTGTCTTGACCCCTTGGGGGGATATCATCGGAGCCCCTCCAGTCATATGGGTCAAGCTCCAGCAACAGCTCACACATCAACTCTGCCTTCACTGACAGCAGATCTGTGAAGGCAGAGTTGATGTGTGAGCTGGGTTTTTGTTCCCAACACCTGGGGCCCAGCAGTGCTGGTAAGCACAGGGGCAAAGATACTGCTGAGAACTTCTACCTTTTCTGAGCTGTTGGTGACTGATTCACCTTTTCTGTTTAATAGGAGACCGGTATTTTTTTTCTGTTTCTTCTTGCTGTTTATATACCTGAAGAAGGCTTGCTTCTGGTTTTTGACATCTCTGGCCAATTTTCAATTAAAGCTGAGCTTCTGCCATTTAAACCAAACCACTGCACACCCTGACAATGCCTTTGTAGTTCTCAGAGGTTATTTACTGACAATGCCCTTGTAGTTCTCAGTGGGTGTTTACCCATTAAGAAGATAACATATTATTAGCAAACATAACTTCTGCCATTCCAGCCTGGGCACTTGCTACAATTTGAGAATTTACAATGCTCAGGCTTTAGACATGCTTTTGAAGAACTCAGGTGTGATCTTCCACTTGAGACTAACTTTTCTGCCTTGAAATCTATGAATGGTTTCATAGAATATCTCCTTCTGTCCAGGAGAAAGTCGTTGAGAAACAGTTATATGACTGACCTAACTAGGTTTTTCCCTGTAATGAAAACCTCCTTTTATGCAAACCTAGATAAGTCTTGAAATACATTAGCCAGTTCTTGGTGTTTTCTCAGTGATCACCATTAGTTTTCTGTAAAAAATTAAGGTGGGGTTTGGTTGTTTGTTTCTTTTATTCTTTACGGATTATACCTGTCATAAGGAGTCCTGAATTTCCTTTTCACTTTTTGGGGTAAGAACCATTTTTTTACCATCAAGCTTACCCTTGTACCCTAAATTTATGTTACCTAAGTATCACAACCCCCACCTTTTCTCCAAAAAGACCTAATTAACTGCATTCCAACTGCATTCCAAGATATCATGTTATCTTTCTTTTCAGACTAAACTGAATCTATCTATTTCTATCTAACTTTTCTTGTCTTCAAGGCATACAGGTTTCTGGGTACAGCTCTGCTGAGAACTGATCACACGATCCCTGATGGCATGAGAGAAGGACTAACTTGTGATTTAAGAAATTTCTGTAAGAAGTAAAGCAAACCCAATGTAATTCCTAAGGAATCAGAGAGAAAGGAAAGCCAGCCATGTCAAACTTAATCCACGCTTTTAACAAGGACTAAGTTCTAAAAAGCCATCCTGGACCAGAAGGTCCTTCTTCAGGTTAAGGGGTACTGCTGCATGTCTCTAGCAGAGCAAAGTGCATAGAGAAAACAAAATGAAGGAAAAAAGAAGCTAATTTGCCAGTAAGTGTGATTATCTTCAGAGGTGGGTTTTTTTCTGTGCAGATTCACACCTCTTGAATCTTTCCCTTGTGCATTAAGTTCCATTAGAAATGGTGAAGGGGACTATGGCTGTACTTATCCAGGATTTACCATGCTTGCTGTAGAAATAGATAAGGCATAAACACACTTTCGCAAAAACACATTCATAATGTGAGCATGTATACAGCTTACCTATAACACCTCTCAACTTCTGATGATTTTTCCTATCTGTAGAGAACGTGAACATTTTTGTATAAAATAAAATTTAAATGTAAGAGAAAAATGCTATTAATGCTAATAAGTTTAATTGCACTATATTAATTCATATTTTACAGATAGCTGATTTAGGCCATGTTATCTCCATGCGTCTTAATTCTGATCTTTCAGTAAGATGAAAGTCTTACTTCTTGACTAAGTTTAAAATACAAACGCACACTTTAAAAACTTTACCAAGGTGAATAAAATGTATTCCTCTCAGTGCATGCTCTTAAAACACAATATGTGCTTTGAGACATTTCTCATTAATGCTTGAGGCCAAACCTCTTTCATGTTTATATAATCAAGTAGTTGCAAAAACCTTCTGTGACTAACAATATTTGTAACATGTTATACATTATGTGGCTGCAAAATTCTGACTAGATTTCTGATCATTTGTCAGATTTTGGTAATAAGTTATTTTGAATATTGGACTATGAGTAGTTCTTAACAAATAAAGAATTTAATAAAAGGAGAAATACAAATTGCTCAGTTATTTGTTTTTCTTTGTATTTGTAAGTGCTTCTCCCAAGTTTAAAGTATACATCTCAGATAATGTGTTGATTAAATTCCCGAGGACAGCAACAATTCAGTGGAGAGGTAAGGGAGAGGACATCTTTTGGGCTGGACAGCGAGACCAATCAGACAATATCAGCTCTGCAAAAAAGTCATCTTAAGAAGTCAACCTAACTGAAATCTGAAATTTAAGGGGGACACACAATGAAGAAAGGCTAACTTCAGCTACTCAAAAATCCTATTTGTAACAACAGCTTTGGAGTGCTATTCAGTTTCTGCCTTCTACAGAGAAAAATATGGCCTTCTTCAACATGAAATCAAAGGATGAGTTAATCTGTCATGTAGAAAAGCATCTGTCTGCTAATTTTACTTGTAAAAGTTTGGCTATCCCACAATCATGCAGTTAAAGAACACTACTTCAGGTTAAAATGTTTGCTTAATTTAAAAGTACTTTTTCCACTTGCTTTTACTTTCCAATAGTGTTTAGAAGGCAATAAGTCTTTGACATTGAATTACCTTGGGTAGTTTTACATTTCTTCCCTGCATAAACATGCAACAAATGTTTTTGCTAAGATATGGTTTATGGAATTGTAACATTTTAAAAGGAAAAATGAAATCAATCTGATTTGTGTATTACAAGCCATTCTGCTTCACCAAGTTATAGTGAATGAAATCTAAATCACTGTGTTTGGTGAACATGTACCTCCTAGAAGAGGTTTCACTTGTCTTGATTTGAAGACATTAAGAACAGACAAACTCTTGGGACAAACTACTCACAAAGTTGGGACTCGTCTTCACTGTTAAAAATGCAGTTGTTTTCTCTTTGAAATGACTGGCCTCAGCTTCTGGCTGACATACTCCTACTAAGGAATCTTTCATATGTGATAGTGATACCTAGATACTAAGTCATCTTTTGCTCTTTCTACAGCCTTCATCCTAGATCAAGCAGCAGCTTGCTTTGATATAATCCTATTTCCAGCAGTGGCTTAAAGCAGATGCATAAAAGAAATGTGAATAGGGCTGCAATACATGTTAAAATCTTGGATGTTCTTATTTCCACTCCCTACTTTGCAAGGTCTTTCCTAAGACGAAAAAGGTTTTATTTTTTTAAACACCCTCCACTGGGTTTCTCTCCTAAGACTGGATTGTGTTGACTTTTATTTTGAACTCATATAAAACTGCCCCCTCTAGAATATCCTTGGCAAAGCGTTCCACAGCTTAACTTTATTCTACATCTAGAACCATCGGTGTTTATTTGGAATAACAAGGCTTACTAGCCCCAGTTAAAAATCAGGCCACCAAAATTTTGTGCAATTGCTGTGCCCATTTTACTGCTACGGTATATAGAAGTAACTTGCTTCTACACAACATTTTCATGCTCATGAATCATGAGGTTACCTAACCATTTCATGCTAAAGTCTCCTAACAATTCTGATTGAACTAGCTACTGTATCTAGGCTCTAGATACTTTCAGAAGTAATACAGTCCTGCAAGCTTTAGTCTGAACCGTCATTTTCCTTGCTACAAGCATGCTACCCCTTCCTTTTCCCATGGTACATCAGAATGCCAAAAGATTTCAAACAAACTAAACAATTCATTGTGACTGCTTTTTTTTTGGTAAATTCCTTACAAATTCTATCACCACTGATTTTTTATTATTGTTTTATATTTTTATATTCCTGTGTGATGCCTGAAGCACTTAGACCACTGTACCCTGTTCAGTGGTAATTCTATCCAACAGGTACTCCCAACAGTTAGCTGCTCCTAATCCATTTTATAAATCCTCTATTCATATCATATAGTGCTATTTTAAATGAAAATATGCAGCATGAAATCAAATACATAAATCTCTACAATCCCCCTTAACAGGCTTGTAATGGCCCTGAATGATTATATCAGTCTTGTCTCAAAAATCTTGTTTTCCATATAATCATTTGCACTCTATAAATTATATTCACTGTTAGCTCTTCAATGACAGAACAATATTTATGCTTCCTGTTATTTCACTGAAGTTGGATTTCAAGATATGTGACCAATAGTCACCTTTTAAGACTAGAACTCATTAGTGTTTTAGTACAATGACATGTGCCCAGTTATCCCAAAATTCACAATACTGGAAAAACCTTTCTCACCACTAATTCTTACTTGTTTGTAGGGTACAAGTTATCCAACTCTACTCATGCCACAATGATTATTCTTAGTAGGTATTGCTTAATATGCTCCTCACTTAATAGACTGGAAAGTACCCCACTGTTCCCACATGACATGTTACATCACTTGCTTCTTTATAAATGCAGAAGAGGAACTGAATTTAAAACTGTCTCAGTTATCATTTGCCATACTAGCATTTCCATCCACTGAAGGGTCTGTAACACAAGTGGTATTTATTTGTTCTTAACACATTAACTTATACATATCATTTGCTATAATGCTTTCATTCGTTTTTCTTTGCCTTTACATTCTTAGCCTTCTTTATAATTTTTAGCACTTTACAATTCCTCATTTTATAACTATTTCCTACTTCTGACCACACACTTCTGTTTTGTTTATTTTTAAATGCTGTTTTTACTGGTGAGCAGATTAGTTCTTAGAATTTTTCACAAAGATTTTTAAGTTGTGAAATTGTGGGATTTTGGCCAATTGAATCTCTAAGACATACAACTTTTCATCCACATTTTTTCCCTGAATAATTTTACTCCTTGATTCTCTTAACACTGAGATTTTTAACCTTTTCAATTCATCAGTAGTATAAAGCGAGCAAGTATTGGTTGAGTCCATTCTCTGTTAATCAATACTGAACAAAATTAGGTCACGATTCTTGGTTTCTAGGCAACCACTTCCAATTCATTTACTTAATTTGTCTGTATCTATTCTAATGAGGTCTAAAATAGATAGACTGCTGTTTGGGACTGCATCTTTAATATCATCTGTACTTCTTACACAGGCCAGTCATGATTAGCTATACAGGATTTCTGGCACATGCCCCACAAAGTGAACTTCCCCAAAAACTTCTTTCCTTCCACCATGAGAATCTATTATTTAAAATATATTAATGAAGAAAATAGTGGGGAAAAAAAATTAATCTCCAGATGTCAGGAAGAAGTCAAGTTCTCAAGTAACAAGCCAATGCATAGTCTCATGTTCTTTGGCTTGCAAGTAAGAACAGAAATTTATTCCTAGAAAAGCATGTCTTGTTTCTAATTCATAAAACAATGAAAAGCATTTAAACAGCCTTTCACAAATCATTATACATCAGGTTAGTCTTCTTCCTGTTATGTGACTCTGACATCCACTTCAACCCTTCTTCAACTATTGTCAAAACACCATTCTCCAACCTCATCCTTCCACCTAACTGCTTTCCTTCCTTTTTCTCTGACTTGGGTAAAACATACTACCACAACCTTAGCTGTTGCTGATGTTCAGCCCTTCTAATCCCTATCAGTAAATCACTTACCATGCAAAGAGCTCCTATGCTTCCGGAAAACCACTCCAGGAATCTCCATTTAACTCAACTACCTTGCACTACCTCCAAAGGTATTTGGATATTGTTTCCTTTTTTCAGAGAGAAGAATAATAACAGCCACGACACCTCACAGAGCAAAGTTTAAACCTCTTACTCAGACTGTTTTTGACATTTATGTAAAATTTTCAATGTGACTTGAAGGCAATCCAGAAAGAGCCTACATGCTGGACCTCTGTCAGACAAGTAGGCAGTAGCAGCTGCTGAGGCCATCACTTAGCCATCTTGTAACACAGCCACATGCTCAAACCGTTCTTTTACAATGAAGCAACAGAAAGAGAAAGCCATTGCCTGTTATCCACTTGCTCAGTGGGTAATAGACACTCTCTCCTGGGTCTCTGATATTACCCTTTCCTGCAAAGCCTTTGTTCTGAAGCCAAAGTCCAATCTGAATTTCTAATACAAAAAATAATAATCCTAAACCCAATGAAATTTTAAGAAGATACGATACTAACTTTAAAAGTCATCTGTTTGTTACAGACAAAAACTACAAATTACTTCCTCATTTATTACAGTGAATACTTAAAGTTGGGTTGGAATAAACTCAGGCTTTCATAGTTTTGAAATTTAATTCAGGGGAAGCCTAGGTCTAGCAGCTCTAGAATTGGCTAGGCTTGGTCAGATACCTATGTTTTGGCATGATATCATATACGTGATTGTTTTTGGCACTGTCAAGGTCATCAACTCATGTTTGCAAAGCAGAAGAAGTGTTCCCTGTTTTATTGGGGGGGCTCCATGTCACAGCCTTAGAATAGTGTCAGAGAAATTTCTTCCTATACAAACTTTTCTACCTGTTATAGACAGGTGCAGAAACAGAAACCAGGTTACTTTTCCATTCCAAGATCAGGTACTTAGAATAAAAACGTGAACATCAATTTCATAGAATCAGAGTAAGTTTTTGTTGGAAGAAAAAAAGGCATTTAATCCAACTCCAATTTAATTTAGAAGGCCCAGGAAGCCAACATAAAACTTAGCAGACAAGTTTGATATGTTACCACATTAAGATTTTCATAAGCACTTCAGAACATACCCACTAGTCTTCTGTGTCGAGTGTAGTGTTGGCAATAGGCTGATCTGACTTAATTACTGCCTGATGAAGGAACTGGCTTCTACAAAAACAAATTAGAGTAAATCCTATTCTTTGGGAACAGATACAGAACATAACACTTTCATTTGTGGTTACAATATGGTTTAGTTTTTTCCTCCCTACACACATGGATATCCATTAGCTGCTAACATAACTGTACAATCATGCAGGCATTTCCAGATTTGAGTAATAGCACATTCTCCTGCACTTCAGTATCTTGGCTATTCAACACTGTACAACATACAAGCACACACACTAAAGAGTAAGAAAATAAAAAAGTCAATTAAATTGTCATAATTACCATCAGTACTGTTCTAAATCTAACTTTTAAATCACATGACTTTTTCTCACCACGTATTTTTGCCTGTACTTACAATTATCTACCTTGATCCAAGACTGCTGATTTATGCAGAGAAAGGTCTCCCTCATGTGGAAATCTGTCTACCAACTCTAAAATAAAAACTGTGTCTTTTTCTTAATAAAGGTTCTATTGCTTAGATTTGCATATTCATTTGGGGAAAGTATCACTTAGTATGTTTTTTACAACGTTTTCATTCTTTGGAGCTATCATTACAGTGTGAAAGAAAAAACAGGTTAATAAGACAGGATCACAAGAATTTTAAACATGTATAAAAAGATGGCAAAATACTGTAAGCAAAAGATTGTAAGGGAAATCAATCTAGGCAAAATTCATAGGTTTTGGGATAATCTTGTATCCACTAGTTTTCTCAGCTTTCCATTCTGGCCGTACTGAATACAGTTCTAATACATGTGATTTCCATGTATTGCCTTTTCATGGCCAGCAGAACAGTGGCCTGAAATTGTAACTGACTGTAAGAGTTAGATTTGACTTAATTGTGTGGTCTGGTCAGACTACAGAGTTCATCTGTTTTGGCTACAAATAGTTATGATTCCTCACATCTAACTGGTGCAGTTCGAAGGTAAGTCCATTCAGATTTTCTATTCCAGAAACTAATTAAGCTCATTTTAACTCCCTAGTTTCAATGTTTTAAAAGAAAAAATGAAGTTTCTCACTTTGAGAGACAAAAATTGTGAGAACAACCCCAATTTTAGGTTTCTTTCCCTAAAACAAATGGACAACTTTGACCCAAAGTGAATTCTATCAGTTTTCTTTTGCTAAAAAAAATTCTTTTGAGTTGACCAGGCACATTTTCTGGTCTCATTGTTGAAAAATAAATTATAGAAGCCTACCATGTTTATAACTGTGGTTTAAATGTCTAGAATGTATTGGCCAGTAAATAAAATTTAGAAGCTGTTTATATCATGCCGTAATAGTAAAGCCACAGTAAGATAAGATATTTAAGACAAGAAAAGTGCACTTGGATTAACAGCTTTATTTGGATGGTGCAGAGTTGTAAGACTACTTTTTTCCTATTTTGCAGAAAAACTGCAGAATAATTCCTTGATTACTTTCACACTCTCACAGCTGAAATCATTACATCTATTGCACTGTTTTGTAGCATCTCTTGCATGCCACACTGGAAAGGAACAAGAAAACTTTGAACTGGCTTTTATCATTCCTGTCAGAGATATCTTATTTTCTTCCTTCCTTACGGTATCTCAAAATACTTAAGAAGCCAACTGAAGCCATTATAATTGCTCAAGTACAGTATTTCAATGCCCATGTTGATATAATTTGGAAAACAAAGACCTGTTTTGTGGTCATCAACAGAAAGAGTGGTGGAATAACTGAAAAAGTCATTGACTTTGGCTGTTTTTTTTCCTTTTTAGTTATACTTTGTAGTATATAAATGGTACAAAAATTTAACACACATCAGAATTAGGTCTAAAAGTATCACACAAACATCTCTGCTGTGAAGGTATCTGGGGCAGGTTCTCAGCCTTGAAATTGGTCAGGCAGCTGGACTGAATTCAAACAATGACAAAATCAAACACACTTCCTATCTATCAGAGACACTGGTGAACCATCAATACAATAGAAAATAGAGAATAAGAATGAATATGTTTCCTTTATTGCTGGTTGTATTCTTTTTATCCCCTTCAGTTTTAAAATTAACTCACAAGACATAATTTAAGTGCATCTCTTAAAAGAAAAACATGGCATTAACTCCTCATGTTGATTAGTATTAATATTATTCCATAAAAAATTTTAAAAATTACCATCCAATTTCCTCAGCTTCTCCATATCAGAGAATTTTTTCTCCCAGATGCTGAATTTTGTAGTCCTATGAAGTTTTGTTTTAAAAGTCACATTTTTATTTATACAATTTTAAAAATCATCAAAAATGACCTAGTTTTCCTAGAGTGATACATGGTTAAAATGTGAAATACACTGACATTTCCAGCTGATTCCATACTTATATGTCATTACCAAAGAATCATAGCTTCACTGAACACGTAATCCCTTACTCAATAGAAAAGCTCTCTGGCTTGGTTTACGCTCCAAGAAATTTTGTAGCATATCCATTCCATCCAAAGATCCTCCAGGTTTCAAAATGAGGTTTCTGTATTTCATCCCGGCCTGACAGAAGGAAAAGCAGAATGTTAGTACTTCTTATCTTGCCCACTGCCCCCTTTTCTGTATTTGTTGCATATATAAATATCTATTCATGATAAAACAACTTTCCTCCTTACAGATTTTCGTAACACCAAATTAGGATATACCAGAATATGTCACAAGTATAATTTAGATCTCCTGGAAGAACTCAGGAGAGCAGAAATTTGACCAGTTCTAAAGAAATTATTTTTCTTGTGGTTTTACACTGGTTTTGAAGCTATAATCACAACTTGTCTGAAGACATTCTATAAAGCATAACAAACACAACCTCCTCAAAATCTTCAGTGAAGGATTACTCCTGTGACTGACAGGATGTTGTGTTCCCTCTTCCTGCCTTTCTCTAACTGATGATGTCTCTTTCTTTAACCTCTGTTTGGATAACACAGATGATACTTCAGAGATAAGACAGGCAACAGCATTGTGGAACAGCATGGCACTCACACCCATATAATATACATAGTTGTACATATACATACAAACATATCTAATACTATAGTATCTTAGAGAAAATGACGCTTAACTCAGATTTTATTTAAGGAAGAAGCATTATTGCTGAAGCAAGAATGGATTCCTTTAAAAAAATTAATGAAGTTTCTGAGAAAACAAGTAATGAGGAGTTTCTTAACAAAAAATTGTATTTTAAGGAACGTATATATCTGGAGAATTCTGGGCTTCTGAGATGTGAGTACAAATGAGAAAATGTTATTTTGCATGTGCATTTCCCAAATGCTTCTGATATTGAAGAAGACAATGTTCTTCCTTTTAAGCAGCATGTATATCTACATCCACACTTCTCCCACAATTCAACAAGAATACATTGCTTTCTCATTACTTGTTGGGGGTTAGGATTTTTCCTTTTATTTCTACCTCTCATGGAATTTTGTCCCATGTGTTGCTAGGAAACAATAACTACCAATACTTAAGAAAACAAAAGATGTTGCTGTGAGTCACAACAATCCATTGAAATGGCCCTGGCTGGGGGTGGGTTAGATCTGTCAAAACAGAGAAAAGGTGAGGGGGCCCCGGAGGTTTGGGGCTGGGCTTTTGGTCAGTCTGGTTTCTGGGGTCGTGGGAGAAGGGAGCTGTTTGCTGTTTTCCCTGCCGCCTGACCATTTTGAGCTGAAACACTAAGACTGGCTCCCGCCAGACCCTCTGCCCACCTCGTGCTGCCACAGCCACTCCTGCGTGGTGAACTCTGAGATCCCTGCCTGCTGCAGTTTTCCTGCACTGCAAGTCTGTTTAATTTTTTTTTTTTTTGTTTCTCAGCTGTTTGGTGGGTGTGGTCTGGAGCCAATGTGTGGGGTGTCCCCTTATGGGCCACCTCTGCACGGGAGCTCAGTAATCGCGACCAGCAGCTGCTCATGACTCCTCGTCTCGGCCAAGCCGCCATGACCGTGCGGTCCCCGACCCCGCAGCACAGCGCCCCCTGCAGCCGCGGGGGAATCACCGCACCCCCTGCCCAGCCGGGAGTCAGCAGCGCCCCTGCTGGCTGTGACCGGAACTGCACCGAAGGGGAAATGGGTCAAACCGCAGGGAGGAGACTCCATTGGGTTCTCTGGCTTGTTTGTTGTTATTGTTTGTTTGCCTTGTTATACACATACATACCAGTAAAGAACTGTTATTCCTTTTCCACATCTTTGCCTGAAAAACCCTAATTTCAAATTTACAATAATTTGGAGAGATGGGGGTCATATTCTCCATACCAAGGGAGGTTCCTGCCTTCCTTGGTGGACACCTGTCTTTCAAACCAAGACATGACTGTACTGTAAAAACAGGTAAAGGTGTTTTTAAGTGATAGGCTTCCACGACTTAATTGAGGTACCATTTGCATTGTCTGAATTACAGCTGGAAAAATCTAAAATAAAACAAGTTAAAAAAAAAATTTACTGAAGTGTTATTCACACTTCACTATTTTTGTTTGCTGAATATCAGCAAAAAATGAATATATTGTTCCTTATAGTTTACAACTATTTTTGAGTAGACTTGAGTCTTTGCTGTTGTCCCTTCAGAGCCAGAATACTGCTCAGTTTGAGGGAGAACAGAGGTTAGTTAGATAACGTGCAAGAATTGAGGAGGTTGGCTACCAATAAAGGTAGAGTTAATTGTTTGCGGAAGAACTTTAATACATTCAAACTCTGAAATTAGACTGTACAACTGTTGCTTAAAACAGAAGAAGAGGTTTAATTAAAAAAGAAAGAAGTAAGCCAAATTTCTATAAGGCCTAGTCATAATACCTTAACCATTTTCCTTTTCTCCTGTTCAGAAGACTAGTCTAAATCTAGATATAATGAAGTACAAGTAACTACAAAAAACATACTGGTATCTAGCATTTGTTTATAAAAAATTGTCCCATCCTGTGGGATGCTATCACACTTATTTGGGTTAAAAGATAACTAATTTTAAAATACAGCATTGAAGACGGAGAGAAAAAATCTCTACAGCTATCCCCAAAGTTATATCAGCATTCACACAAAGTGTGTGCTCATATGCCAGACAGCAAGTGACACACATAAATAATCATCTTTCTGCCTCACTTTTTAGCCTGGATAACAGGCTTCACAATAAAAGAGGAAATAGCTGTTTTTCAGCTGTTCCACAAAAATATTCAGTTTTAGCATAATTAATTTATTCTCAAAGTCTCCCATACACAGGCAAAGAAAATAAAAAAATCTCACGAAAAAATCAGAGTAAAAGACATCCCTCAGGAGAAGTAAAGGTAACAGAGCCATTTTGTCAAAGTATAGCTGAGGATTTTGACTATATAGTCACTTAAATCAGACTTTTGGGACTAGAGAGTAAAACTGAAGGAATAAAAGTGTGATGGCACTGGAGGGATATGGGAATGTCAGAACAAAAAATGACACAAAGTTCCACAAGTTTGGCACCAGCACCCTTAACCATCTTTCCCAAATGCTAGCAGTTATAAAAGCCAGCAAGGAAATACCATTTCTAAGATCCATATGAACAACATTCCATTAAAATTTATTTTATTTACTCATTTAACTTGACACTTCTCTACTGCTCTTATTTATGAGTGACAGTATTCCCAATCATTAAGCAGGTATGCTTATTCTCATATGTACCTATCATGAATCCCTATCCCTTTAAGGCCAATCTTAACCTCCAAATCCTATGTCACTTCTCTCAAACTGTGAAGTTGGCTGCTTTTCTTCATAAAACCTCTTTTGGGTTTTGTTGGCCTAACCACTGCCTCAGTTTCACAGTTCTACCCCACCTCAATTCTCTTTCTCCCTTTTCTCCCACAGATGAAAATCTAATCTTGTTTACTGTCTCCATCCTCTAGAGGGATGGACAGTTCTAGAAGTTCTGGTTGCTGTGATAACTACAGGGAAGAAAGAAGGCAAATTCCAGGAGAGGAAAAGGACAGCCATGCATTTTCTACTCTTTCCTTTATTTCTCTCTTGTGTACTTCTATCAAAAGGAAGAATTAGTGCTGGCAGTTGAATCAAGAACACAGTTAGGAAGATCAGGTAACCCGAAAGGTCTTTCCCACGACAGAACTCACCTATCTCATCTGCAGCACCTCAAGTCTAATACTAAAATCTCTGAAAAACATCACTAGAATTGGCAGGACTACTAACCACATCACTAACTATCCTTTTTCTCCATTGGAGGCAGAAGAGGCTGGAGAATTACTCTAGGGAAAAAAGACCCAGTAAATCTAGAACCTCTTAATGATTTGGACTTCAAAACGGACCTGGGATTTAAACTGAAGATGAAACAACTTTCACATTACTCTGTGTTGTGACAGAGAAAGCTCAAAATAAATTCAGTTTTTAAAAAGTAACTGCATAAAAGGACCACATAGTGGAGGTACACAGAATGTAATGGAAATGTAAAAGAAACAGAGCACCACTATCATACAGGTTTCACAGCAGACAAATATGCATCTACTCTTGCAATGGAAAAATGATTTTTCATTCAGAGGAAGGCATTAGACAAGGCAACACAATTTCTCAAAAGTACTACAGTATTAAATATATGGTGATGTAAGACTTGCATTAAAATTCAAGTGTTCTTGGAAATTTCAGGATGCTTTTCTTAAAGTTACTTTTACACCTTTTTTGTTGTTGATCTGAACTTGACAAGTACAGAAGTATACTTGAGACATTATACTTAGGCATCATGATGGCAATAAATGTGGTTTCAGAGACAAAGTGCAACAGAAGAGTTTATCAAAAAGTATTCATCACCTACCTTTGGATTCATTATTCCTTCTTGCTTAAAGCAGCTATAAAAGATATCCATGGAAAACACTTCACTCCACAGGTATCCATAGTACTGACCATCATAACCACCTGCCAAATGTCCAAAAGTTGCCGGCATGTTTGTTCCTTGAAAAGTAGATTAACATCAAGTTATTGAAATCAAATTCAGTTATTTCTTTGATGCATACAGTACTTCAACAATAAAAAGGAATTTATATCAACTACTTTGAAACTTTTAGCATAAAGGGTCTGAGTATGCCTCAAATTATTGAATATAGTCTGTTGCTAACAAAGGAAACTCGATTTCCCATTTTAGGCTGCTTGTACATCCAAAACAGATGTGACAGAACACCTAAAGTGGAATTCACATCATGTCACTCTAAAATATATCCTGCAAAAGGCTAAGTTTTAAAAAACTTACCTTCAGAATCTTCCTTCAGAAGAGAGAATTAAGATCATCCTAAATTTAAAAGTAATTATTTCAGCTTCATAAAGTAGATTATTCCATAAACAGCCCTGATTTTTGTATGCCGGGCATTACTGAGAAAGAAAGGCACGTTAAATTGAACAATTTGGGCATGCTGTATAAAAGCTTCATATTGACATACCTGGGGTGGCAGGAATTCCTAGAATCTCCATACAGTATTTAGCATATTCATCTGCTGGGTCAACAGACAGCTTTGTATGCAGTGCCTGGTCAACTTTGCTCAAAACAATCTGACGGAGGGTTAGAAGGCCTAATTGGGTAAAAACATTTAATTAACCAGCATCAAAATAGCTGGACTTTCGTTTGCATCTTTCCTTCAAAGATCTCAACATGCATACTAATTTGGAGTTATATAATCTCCATCTGAATTACTCCACTTAAAAAGAGTTGAGAAGCATAGTTTTAGTAAAGGAATTATCATGCTGAGCCCCCTCTTTTGAACATTACTTTCCTCATAGATCAAAACTAAAATAAAGCAGATATTTTAAAAGCAAACTTTATTTTAGCTGTTTTTAAGAAGCTACAAGATATGAACCTTTACTCAGACAAAATGTTTATGCAGCTAGAGTCTGTGCAAGCCACAAGGACAAAGACTTCTTGTTCAGGATAGGAAAGCAGTACAAAATAAACAGAAGTAGCTTAGGGATGAATTGGTAGCATAAATGGAAAGCTCTGATTACCAGAATAAAGAGGTGAGAGTGACAGGATAATAATGACATGATAGGTAATGATGTGTGATTACAGTCTTAGTTTGTAGATATCTATAAAGTCTACAACAATGCTGTCTGGGATATGTTATGTCTGTTCAGTAAATCTGCAAGTAACTTTCATATCTGTTAAGCGTCGCATGCAAATCAAATGTAGAAGATGCATGCAAATCAAGGGCAGACGATACATGTAAGTATGCTGCGTCTTGCACAGCGCCTGTTCTGGAGTACAAAAAACCACAAAAGCCACACCTGAGTACACCAGACTACCCTCCTTCACCTACCGCACACACCACCAATTTTAAACAAAAAAAGTTTACAGGTAAAAATTTACATGGATAGGAAAGGTAATTTAGTCCTGGAGGTGGCCTGGAAAGTCAGAGCTGCTACTGTTCCTGTAAGGAATTCAATCTGTCATCATAGCCTTTTTTAGTGGGGTGCCCACACAAATAAACCCAAAAAAGACAGTGGTAAGTGTACACAAAGAAAAAATTTATTAGGCTTCTAATGTTTGTCAGCTTTTTAAATTACACACTTTTATACATATTCTGTGGGGAGAAAATGCAGAGAGATACCTGTATTAGCAAGTCTAGAGGCAGCAAGTTTCTCCAGGAGAGTGTCTCCAACATGGGTTGCATCTTTATAATGTCTTGACATCTGTTGTAGTGGCTCTTTTTCCCACACCCAGTTCTCAAACATTTGTGAAGGTACCTCTACAAAGTCTGTTTCCACATTAGTTCCACTAAACCTTGCAAAATCAGTCTAGAAAAAAACCCCACCATTTAATTAAATTAAAATAGAAGCCAAGAATTTTAGCAGAATATAATATATCAGATGTCAAAATTTCAGTTTAAATCACAGGAAAAGGAATAATTTGAACAGACCAATAATAATAATAATAGTAATAATTTAAAAATGAAATTTAAAGAAAGGAGGAAAAAAATCAGACATAAGACTATTATCAAGGAGCAGAGTACTCAGTAGTTATATACTGCATTATCTACTGGTACAGAACAGTACTTCAATTTTTTTAGTATTATTGATTTTAACCTTTATAGTTATGACAGCAATACAAATGTTTTCATGCTGTACTGTGACAATGATATAATTTGTAAATTATTATTGATTTTCGTTGTATTACCCCAAAGTAAAATAATAAACTCCAACTATGCACTTTAAAAAGTTTATTGTATTGCAGTCTACAACATTGACTCACAGACTTTACTGAACCAACTTATTCTACTAAGCTTTGCCCTATTTCTAGCAACCTTATCCACAAAAAGTTTTCAAATCTGACACTTTGATAAAAGCATCTTCTGAAAGCCAAACACACTAGAATTTTTTTTTAATTTTAGTATCAGCAATAGATTCATGTTTAAGAAACTCCTCCAATACCAATTTTGAAAGAAAAGTTTGTACAATTAAGAATCTCCACTAAAATATATTCTAAATCCAAATATTTCTAAGAAGTCACCTCAGAAAGACAGTTGTTCAAATACTCAGAAATTATTTAGCTTCATAGAATCATAGCATCATAAAGGTTGGAAAATACTTTTAAGATTATCAAGTACAACCACCAACCCAGCATCACCACCTGTTCAGCATTAAGCTGTTAACCTATGTCCTTAAGTACCATATCCACACATTTTTTGAATCTTCCAGGGATGTTGACTCCACCATTTCCCTAGGCAAAGCACTTCAAAGATTTACAACTCTTTCAGAGAAAAAAAAATTTACTAATATCCAATCTAAACCTTTCCAGGCGCAACTTTAGCCATTCCCTCTTGTCCTGTCTTTGATTGCCTGGGAAAAGAAGCTGGCCCCCACCTGGCTACAGCCTCTTTTCAGGCAGTTGTAAAGAGCAATAAGGTCCCCCTGAGGCTCCTCTCCTCCAGGCTTAACATCCTCAGCTCCCTCAGCTGCTCCTCACAGGACTTGTGCTCCAGACCCTGCCCCAGTTCTGTCACCCTTCTCTGGACTCACTCCAGCACCTCATAGTCCTTCCTGATATGAGGGCCTAGAACCTGGCACAGGATTTGGGGTGTGCCCTCACCAGTGCCCAGCACAGGGGGACAGTCCCAGCCCTGCTCCTGCTGGCCACACCATGGCTGATCCAGGCCAGGATGCCATTGGCCTTCTTGGCCACCTGGGCACACCCTGGCTCATGTTCAGCTGCTGTCACCAGCACCCCCAGCTCCTTTCCAGCCACTCTGCCCCAGCCTGTGGAGCTGCCTGGGGTTGTTGTGACCAAGGGCAGGACCCAGCATTGAGCCCTGTTGAATCTCACACCATTGGCCCCAGCCATGATCCAGCCTGCCCAGATCCTTCTGCAGAGCCTTCCTAAAATCACTCCACCCTTGTCTTGTAACAAGTCTACCTCCTCTTGCCAGCCCAATTTTATTTTTTTTCCTTCTCATCAACATATTAACAAAACATTTTAAGTGCAAAAAGAAAAAGAATTCCTGTTGTCCTCTCTAAGAGGATGTTGATATCCTTGCAGTCCATCATCTGCTGGGAAATAGATCCTTACAGGATTACAGGCTTTTGAATTTAGTTTCTTGCAGAGTTACCAAAAAAAGCATGTATAATACAGGACATAACCTTGAACTGACATCTGTATCACATGTATGTGTCTTTCCCTCAGGTCTTCAGAAGAACAACACAAAAAGAGTAAAACTTTCCTCTACTCTTGCAGGCTGCTCAAATCCAGAGTTGTAGGCTGGCCCTTCTGACTGTCCTTGCTGAATAGCAGCTCTGAAGAAAAGCTAGGAAGCACCAGCTTCAGGGAAGAAATAATGATAGAAATGGCTAGAGCAAAAAGCAAGTGGTCTTCAGATATCTTCATTTACCCACACCCAAGTGCACTACACTATCAAAAAAAATCAAGACATTTGGTACTTCAAGAGCACTCCCTGAACAACACCAACAAATTCCCTCCCTGCCCTGATCTAACTCTCCAACAGTATATCTCACTTTTCCAGTATGTTACATAATCAAACCTCTACCAGCAGCTCACAAACCCCTCCCAGTCTCATCCTTGTGTAGCATTTAACTGCAAAGTTTTATCATGCTTAAACAAATCATCATATGAAACAAGACAGTGCTTTGTACACACAAATTCCAGAGGACAGGATGTTCTTGTGTGGGACTTGCAAGTTTGCACACAAGAACAAGTGTGCAGATACTTATTTACATACAATACAGGAGAAGTGAGCATGGCAGCTGGGCACACAGAAAACACCAGAGCAGTGCCAGACAGACAACTGGAAAGCAGGCCTCTGATCTTTGTGCAATTCCAGAGCAATTCAAGTACATATGCATTGGAATTGTTAGCTTTGGCTGCCCTGAAAGGACTCCAAAACAGAGGCACATCCTCACTGGCTGTCAAAATGTTGCAGACAGTTTTGTACTGTTTTATACCAATGCCAAATGAGTTACACTTACAAACACCTTCTATATTGCCTAGGTTTTATTCCACAGTTTTTGATATCAGAAACACCTATCACAGGGTTGATAAAATAATAATTATATTTCTATCTTTAAGATGATTTAAAAAATCTAAGCAATTATTAACTCTGGATTTAATATATGGATTTCTGTGATGACATTGTTTCTTTATTCTGCAGTACCAGTCTCTATGATCATGGTCAAGAATTAAAATCTAATGTAGGTAATTTTTCCTTGACTTTATTATTTTGTATTTGTTTAAACAGAAAACAAATGAAGTGCTACATAAAATCTGAGTTTGTAATTAACTATGTGAATTTTTTGGCACTCATCTCTTTCTGCAATATAAAATTTTCATTAGGGGAATAATAAATTTATCATCTGGCAGTATCAATTTTACATATAAGTAAAAATATAACCAGAAATTTTACAACTTTATTGGTACCTTGATGGAAAATCTGAAACTACCTTCAGTTTTTTCTGGTCACTGCAATAAACCTAACCTGTCAGACAGAAAAAATAAAATAGCTTAGGCAAGACCTGCTTTATGCTTGTGACGTCAAGTGTGATAGGTCTCAACAGTACTAAATGCCAAAATGCTGCAGATCAACTAGCTTCAGAAATTATTTTTATTCCTAGGTACAGCAGCATTGTTTTGTTTCTAATGCCATACATCTACAAAACTAGAAGTAATGAAAAACTGTCTGAACAAAGCCATGACCAAGCATCTTCTTCACTTTACCTGCACCTGTGATGAGTGAATAGATTCCTGCATGATGCAAATGCAAAAGTACATGTTCGTAAAAAATGGTTTTCATAAAAAGGTGTATTTATTGCTTCAGTTTTAAATAAATATCAAAACTAAAACCAACCTGAGGCTTCAAAAAAATAACCATAACTCTGCATACGTGCTTTACTAAAACTAGAAACCCCCAAAACAGAACTATACCTTGCTTTGAGATAGTTGAAAAAGAAATAAGTCTTACACTGGAGTAGAAACGTCACTAACCTGTGCACATATCTGATGCATTACGTGACCAAATTCATGGAAGTAAGTCTTTACTTCATCATGTCGCAGCAACGATGGTCGATCCGATGCTGGCTTTGTGAAGTTGGTTACCAGAGCAGCTACAGACATCAATCTGCTGCCATCAGAGAGAAGACAGCCGGGTTGTAGACCAAAGCAGGCTGCATGCCCATACTTTCCCTCTCTGCGTAAGAAAATACATCAGATACTATCTTCAAACCACAAGCCTGCTCACCAGAATGGTGAAGCCTGTTTAAGAACAGGGACAATCAGTCAGTGTCTCTACACAAAGTTTTACACAAAAAATGTACATATTTTCATGACTTTTAAGACTCAATAAGTTAAGAGCACAACGGGAAAAAAGCCACTTCTACTCTCATACTGAAATCACAACATTTCAAGATTTCCAGCAGCATTTAAAAGAATCTGTTTTTCACTGAAAAGCTGAAAGCATATACACTTGAGATGCCAGTTGTGTTTTAAACTGCTACTGCAACAGGAAGAACTAGGTTCTGTTCACAGATGCAATTTTTTTTTTTATTACAGGAGATAAAAGAATACAGGAAACAGCATTTTCACTGTGATGCAAGTTTAAAGAAAAACTGTTTTGAAAATTTTGCCCTAAACTATTACTCAGATTAAGTCAGAGGAGTCTTATTGACACATTCCCTCAGCAATTTGCATGATATACATAAAGGCGAAAGCAGGCAAACAGGTGAAGGAGATAGGTATGTTACCCTAAAAAGAAAAATTTATGTACTACTATATGTATTGAGTAACCTAATTTTCTTAGGCCAGAAAACCTTAAATCAACTTACGTTAAAAAGAATGCCAGCAAATTTATCACATGATAAATACTAATCTAAAAAACCCTACACAAGCAAAAAAAAAAATAAAACCGAGTGACAAGTAGCCAAAAAGGACTAGCCTAGAATAAATTCTGTCAAAGCAGTCTAGTCTCCTAATCTTTGACAAAACACAGATGATACTGTAAATAGCTACAAAAGACAGCGGGAGAGCTACAGAGATCAACATGGAAGTAAATATGAATGTGCGCTCAACACCAATCAATTCTTGATATTGATCTATTTGATTCAGCAGTCTGGACAAGAGGGTAGAAAATACACATAAAGTGTAAAGAGGAACAAGGAGAAACTAGGAACTCTTAGCAGACAGAAATATAATTGATCTGAGCAACAAACTGCAGTAACACTTCAACAGAAATGAAAACTAAAACCCAGTAGTAGGCTAGGAAGGAGAAAAGTTCATAGATGCAAAAAATTATGGACAACTGACTAGAGAGCAGTACTACCAAAAATATGAAGGAAGTAGCAATGCCTCATAAAAATGAATATAAGGAAGAAATATGGAAGTACTTTAAAAAAAGTGTAAAAAAATATGAATACAGTCCAGAGGACAACTTAATGAACACAGTACTAATCTTGTCAGTGGAACAAATATTTACTTCCAAATGGATTTAATTTTAATTAAACAAGCAGCAATCCATTAAGACAAATTCCAATTTAAACATGTAAGCAAAACACCGAGTCATTACCTGGGGTAAAGATCCAAATAGAACTGCCCTAGCATTTCTCCTGTTAATTTATCCTTTACTGTATAAAGAGTAACACTGTTATGCCAAACATGAGCACTTTCTATTTGCTCAAATTCAAGTCCCAGCAGCTTCTGGTAAATATTCAGTAAGCCTTCTGTAACAGCCTCAATTGGGAAGTATTCCTTCAGTTTTTCCTGATCTATGGAGTACTTCAGCTCTTCAGTTTTGCTCATATAATAATGAAGATCCCATGCATTGATTCTTCCATCATAATCAAAATTTCTTTCTTTACATTCCTTTTTCTTCAGCTCTAGAATGAATTGTCTTTCTTCCTCAACCAAAGGCTTTAGCTTTTTACTCAAATCATCTGAAAGAAAGATTGGCTTAGAGTCAACTTCCATGTTCCTTAACTATTCCTATAAAATGCACTCAACATTTCAAGTACATACTCCAGAAGTGGGCGTTTCCCATTCATTCACCAATAACAAGCAACATCTGCTTTCTTGACCTAAATGCGATAAATGATACAGCAGATTCCATGTAGGCCAAAGAGTAGTGTGAAGGGTTTAGGTGAATTTAGACTTTTCCCAAAACATCATAAACTAAAAGTAATGCAAGATACTTATGCTTGAATCCTTTGATTTTACATCACGTAATCTCAGTATTCCTCATACATTTCTTCAGCAATAGGCAAAGACTAGAACTATTGTTAGTTACTGGAAGGAAGAGCAATACAAAATTCTACCTATATACTAAATACTTCTAGCTAAAATCCTATAAAAAATCCAAGAAATCTTGCCTATAGGATGTCTGGCTTCTACACTAGCAAAGCTTCTGGATATTAACGTCTATGATTCAAATTATTTCCAATATACTTTCCTTGGCAGAGGACATATTGAATAAAATATTTAAGCTTACTGACACTTCCATACAGTACATTCTGAACTTATTCTCTTGTAAGTGTTTCTGGTTTATCAGAAACTTTTTTCTTCATTAAGAATTCACACTAATGTTCATGGTTGATATCTACAGTATAAAATTTGGGAATTGCCATTCCAGCTTCTAGGAAGGCTGTAACACGCTAAATGCATTTTCATGATTGAAATACTGTTTGCAACTTGTACTGTACTTAATTCAGAATATATCATAGGAGAGAATGCTCTTCTTCCTAGATATAAGATCAGCTTATGAACATTTGATTTAAAACATGATTAGACAGGAACAAAGTAGAGCAAAACACACTGCCATGCTTGTAGCTGAGGATATATCAAAAGAACTAAATAAAAAGTGACAATTACTTTGATGCATGTTCTCCCTCTGTGAGAATTACCATGAAGCATGATATGCTAACTTATGTGTGTCAGCTTCAAAATAAATGAATAAACACAGTATTACAATAATATAATGGACAAAGAAAGTCTAAAATACTTCAAGTACACTTAAAACTCCTAACATTTAATAATAAATCAAAATCATGTATTTGTTAATTGTCAAGTATACTGAAAACAGGTATTGCCAAATATGGATCTGATCTCATGAATGAGCATTTCAGGAGAAATGCAACAGAATGATGGGTTTAGAAAGAGGAGCATTTGAACCTCTCTACTGAAGCATAAACACCCCACTACCAGCAAACATACCTCATTTTTGTAATAATTTCTTTGGGGGGATTGCTCACATGATACATCAATATACACTCCTAAGTGGTGTTAGGACACAGTAATAAAGGAACACATACTATTCAGTGCAGCTAAGAGAGAGCAGAGGTTAACTTTACATCCAAGAGTCCACTGATATTGACAGGAGGACTCTAAATTAATTCATAAACTGCTGTGTTTAAAATTTTCAAGATACCTCTGTTTTCCAATCAAATTCCATTACAGGGCTTTTAAATTCCAGATTTAATCCATCACTCCAGATATAATCTTTTAATTCAGCTCATGGAATTTGCATCATCTCATACAGTGAAGTTTTATACTTAAACCAGCTGTACCAGAAAAAGACACCAAGGCTACAGATTCACAAAAAATTGGGAATGAAAAGCTGCAGTCCTGATGCAGTCTCTTGAACTGATAAAACTGCTTAAGCTGCACATGTTACTCTGGTCCTAAATTAGAGTAACTGCATTTTGGGGGAGAGAAAGGTTTCGTCATTTGCTTACAGTGGCTGTCACAAAGAACTTGTGACAGCCAGTGTAAGCAAGTTATTAAACCTTAATATTCTCACAATTTGCCTTGTGCTTCCCGATGTGGAATAACTTCATTTGTGTAGCTATAATCTAAAAAATATATATGCCAGAACAGAGGCAGCAGAGCTCCTTTTCTGGCTAAACATCATGGGTGCTGTGACCCAGTTATGTATTTAAATTCAGCTTGGCTAAGGGGACATGTTACTACATTAAATATACAAATATTGCTTACAAATGTGAACAAACCTAAGAAGGCTGCTACGTTATCTGTGCTCTTGGCAGTGTTTACCTCCAGGACAAAGTTGGCGTGTGTGTTATAGCCAAGAAGCTCTGCTACTTTTGCCCTTAGTGGGAGCAACTGCTGAAGAATTTTTGTGTTCTCCTAAAAAAGAAAGTAGGCAAATTTGTAAAATGAAACCAGAAAACACATGTTAACGAAACAATTATCTCATAATATCTGTAATCCTAAGATATAGAAAATATTTCAAATGAAACACTTTCAGATTAAAATATAATATAACCTTAGTTTAGCTAGTTGGAATACTTCCTCTCAGTGTTTGCAGGTAGCTGGTTTTCTAGCTGACCCGATTCATTACACTCCTTATTATTACAACTTATCTTTTTTATTTAATCAAAATATACACCATTTTCTTTCAGGTTGTGAAGAGCTTATTTCCTTTATCAAACATTTACATGTGAAAGACAATAAGGAAATGGCTGGCAGCAGGCTTAATTGCTTGTTAGTGATGAAGACAGATTGCTAATTATTGTGCCAACGTTCAAAGCTGGTTTGCAAATTTTCCTCCTTTGCCACTCTAACAATAGCAGTCAGAGAAAGATCTGAAACAGAAAACCCTAGAATATGACTTAAATGTCTTACAGAAGCCTCAAGAACCTGAAAACATAACTGTTTAAATCTCTAGTTCTGGAAAAGTGAGATTTGTGGGGGAAAAAATATTAAACAGTAGATTCAAAGACTGTCACACAGTTTTATCAAGAAATCTCTTTATGCATGTTGACTTGCAAAGTGTTCAGTTCCTGATGCCATTTTATCTTGTACTCATCACATTTGCAAGCATTTCAAGCACAAAATCTCAACTCTGCTATTGTTCTCTAATGCATGGTTGGTACAATCGTCTGAATGTCATATGCTCTTTCAATGCTTTTTTATTTTGTACCTGTCTAGTACACGTGCAATCTGTTGATTTCACATTCAATCATCTGTATTTATAATTAAAACCTGTCTTTAAATAACCCCCCTCTATTCTGAAAAATCTCAAAGGACTACAGAAGCCACAATCAGACATCCTTGTCTGTGAGGAAAGTGTCCATAGGCATCTGCAGAACACTGTAGAGAAATTTCACAGAAGATCAAAATTCCACTTCTTTTAACAGAACCACTTGAACATTAAGATATGTACAAATATGCACACAGAAGCAGATTGTCAACTTCTAAGGTCTCAGAAGGATATCAGAATAAATTGGAGCAAGGCACTGTTAAAGATCACGCTGGTAAGTTTTGATTTCAAAATACTCTACAATGTGCAAAGCTCAAACCTAACATTTGAACGTATAGCTCAATTTTTCAACCCTATCACTGCACTGCAGAACAGCCAGTACACAACATACCTCTTTGCATCTTGAGTTAAATGCAGATTCCATTTTTCTCCTGGTTTCTGAAATGCAGCACTTCTTCATAACAGGAAAATAGTGGGGATACTTTAAGGTAACTTTATATTTGTCTTTCTCAGTCTTCTCTAAACTGTTAATAAAGTCATCAGGAAGGCCATCTATAGAACACAATTTAATAAACAATGTTTACCAAAATTATCTACTCCCCTCTGTTTTTGTGAGATTGTTGCATTTGTTTTGCCGCAATCCACTTTGAGATCAGAAATCTCCACAGAAATATACCTCCTTTTTTACAATTTGCTAAGACTTTTTCAAATTCCACCAAGCAAAGCAAATTTGGAAACACCTGAGAGCAAAAGAGGAATACATGTAAGGCCATCAGATAAAAACTGAATACCATAAAAAAAAAAATCTCTGTTATTAGAGCACATTTTATGTGATGTCTTCAGATAACGAATCCCCAAAATCTCTGTCACATGAAATCTCTAGCTTGGTTTAAATTACTGAAGTAGTTAAACTTTATTACAGGACGAAGAAAAGCTTTTCCAATAATTACACAGGAGATTGCTTGATGATAATTGAGAAAAGGAACAGAGTAAAGTTATGCTAAAGGAAGTAGGACCAACATTCTAACTTGATGCAAGACAAAAACCTCAGGAAGCACAAATGTATGAAGACATCATGAACACCTGCAAAAGATAACTTTGAACTGGTTCTGGAGAAGGACTAAAAAGGAAACAGAAAAGACTGGGAAACAGTCAGAATTTCACTTGATCTAACCATCGTGCACAGGGCAAAGATCAGCTAATCCAAAAAACTGGAAGGCTGAAAAAACAGAAACAGAAAGCACCCTACTCACCAAGTTCTTCCTTGGAAAATACAAGAAATGTGCTTTCCTCGTTCAGGTTTTTGTTAAAGTCTATACACAGCTCATTCAATTTTTTCTTCATTGTCTTTATTTCCTGTATTGGGTATAAACTGAACTTAGTGCAAAAACAAAAATCAAAACTGGCAATTTTTATCTTCCACATGAATAACATTTCATTTTTTTCAGATAGGCTCTCTACTAACCAACAGTAAATACCAGGACTGAGCAAATTACACATTGCAGGTAGCATCATACTTCATTCCCTGTCAGTCTTCCTTTTGTGTTTCTTCAGTCCTGAGCAACATTGTGACCAAGGGCTAGCCCTCCAACATTTTAAATTCAGCTTAGAGAGGACTAAAGAGATTAAACAGATTCATTAAACAGTTTCATGTGCTAAAATGAAAATACTTTCTTTTATTTGCTAAATTAAGATTTTACATGTAAAAATAACCACTGAGATCAATGAGAACTAAGGGAGTTAAAAAGCATGCAACCTACTAAAAACCACTCTTTTGGAATTGTACAGGTATGGTATGACAGAAAGAAGAGGATGCTCTCACAAGACAAAAATATTCTAAAATATTGTAAAACCCTGATAGTCATATTTCTGAAACATTTCCCAATATATCTCATATCGAGTTTCTACAATATTGTCAAATTCAAATAACATAGTAGTTACCAGTAAGAGAACACACACCAAATAAAAAACTAAATGTAATTCAACTATTGTTCCCTAAGGAATTTCAAAATACCTTTAGAGGCATCAGTTATATGAAAATATACATCAAACTGCTCTCACTAGCAGAAGGATGTGGATAAAGATTGATTATTTTCTACAAAGGGTTAAGTTTATTCAACAGTCAGAAATTAAGGTCATAATACAGTCAGAAATATCACTCAGAATTTGAAGATAACTATGTTGGCATCTGTAGAATCCCACAAGATAAGAGCTAGTTTGTATGTCTGAAGCACCAATAGCAGGGCGGCTGTGGCACTAACCAAGGACTTTAGGTAACAACAGCCAAGGACTGTTGGCAATAACATGCTGTGAGAAAGGACAAGATGTGACTGGACAAGGGGCCACACAGAGGTAGGACAGCACTTTTCTGGGACAAAGGTCTTAGATCTACCTCCTGGAGATAACCACAGCTCAGTACAGCACAGACAGAGAAATGAGGTGGAGAAGCAGGCCCAGACTGCATGGGGGGAACAAGATCACCAAAGACCCCCAAAGCCCTCTGACCCATTTCTAGAACGGTGTAAAGAACAGACTGTGCATGACAACTAATTAGCATAGAAAGTGCAAAGCTTTTCTCCAGGGCAAGGAAAGCTTGTCTACAAAACAGTACCCCCATCCAGGCCCAGGCAGTGCCCCTAGGACTCTGGACACCTAGGTAGCTGGATTGATGCTGGAGGAATCAATCTCGCTCCCTTTCTTCTTTCTCTCTTCCCCTCGTCAATTAATTTATCTCACTGTATTTTTCTCTTCACTCTATCACTTTTATATAAAACTCACTCCCATGTGCTTATGCTAGGTCAGGGACTCGTGTACCAATTTCCAGACCAAGTACCCAGTTTACTAATAAAAGTTTGTAAGATTTTGCAGACCCCCCCCAATTTTGTTGTTCCTTTCAACCACAAGCATCTATATGAATCTTGGGTTCTCCCTTCCCATTAAGGGTGGGATGCCACAGCATCTCAGATAGAGACAACTTTACTTCCTAATTGTCTGACAATTGCTTTCTAAGTCAGTTTCTCTTAATGAAGAAAAAATCACAGAGCAGGCTGTTTTTTCCTCTAAACAACTTTGATTTTTGTTCAGGACCAAAATCTTAGACACATTTTACACATTTTAAAATTAAGTGAAACTAGTGTAGCTGTGTGTTTACAACAGTTATACATACTTTTGAATAGAAGTGCAGACTCACTAGTAAAATTTTTGAGAGGTCTCTTCCCTAGGAATCTAATTTAGGCACTCTCTACAATTGTAATATATAATACAACTTTTTCAGCTAGGCTTCTTTTAGTCTCAAGGCTACTAAGTGATGCAGACCACCTCTATCTACTGTGTATCATGGATATCTATCAGATTAGTTTAAAAACCTTCAAGTGATTGAAGTTTAAAGGATGAATCTGGAAGTAAGATGAGTTAAGATCAGAGCAGTAATTCAGCAGATCCAAAAAGCACGAAGTTCAAATATACGCTTAGTACACCTAACTAACCAGAAATTTATCCCTTCAACAGTTGGTAACGTTTGCTTTATAAAAAAGTAGTCCATATTTACTTTCTGCACTTCTTTAGGAAGATGGAGTCCGTTTCTTCTCCCCACTTGAACAGATTTCTCCAGATATCGCTTTGTTTCAGGCTTTACATTTTCAAGATCACAGGTTTGCTGAAATGACAGTACAGAATAATTGAATTTATAATACATTTTAAGAACTATACCAAGCATTATATGGGTTTCAACAGTTTTTCTTGAAAACACTGTCTTATTAAAAAAGGGAACATCCTGGATTTTAATGTGAAGAACTCCCCCAAAACAGTTACCTTGCACAAAAATATTCTTATATTCATATAGAATGTTTTTAAAATAATATTCTTTTACCAAATGTCTCAGCAAATTTACATGCTGTCATAATGGCAAGTCCTTTCAGTTTACAGTACAGTGCACTTAAGCTTTTTCTGTAGAGATAGCTTTCTTTTACATAGTTGAAGAAAATCAGTGCTATAACACTGTACCCTAAAAGTCTGAGGGATTGAAGAAAAACCCCAAAAGATTAAAAGTGTCACTTTGGAATATCAGATGGCATAAAATTTGAGCATATTTGTCTTCTCCAGAACCAAGCTGTCAGTGACAAAAATAAAACAGTATCACAGAAAATTCTGAGTTGGAAGGGATCCACAAGGACCATCATCTTGAATGTACTACACACATGAAATTTTGGGACTCTCAGAACTTTTAGAATTGTCCTGGTTGATGATTTTATATACCATTTCATAGCTGTTTTGGAGAACCTTGCTAATTTATTCCAGGAAGAAATCTTCAGACAGAGTAAGAAACAAAACCAACTCAGAATTCCGGGAACAAAACCTGAAGCAGCTCTTTACATCAGGCTCACCTGAGGGCATATGGGTGGAGCAGACTGGCAACATTCTTAAGCCTGCCTCTACTAGTCAGTATGCGCACATGTTAGGAGTTACAAGATTTGAAATTACAGTTTCACTACCAAATTCACCTTTATTCCAAGTTTCAAACCTCAAAATACAAGTTTTTCAAAGAATAAAATATGGAGCATATTTAACAACATAATTTTATGCAGAAATTTTCCCCCCTAATGTGTGGGGAAAAGAGAGTGACTACTATATTAACATTTTCTTGAATTAAATGTAAAAACATCAGTCATTTAACTCCACCAACAGCTCTTAAATTAAGCATAATTTAGAAGGAATACTGTTGTTAACTTAGAAAACTTTAGACCCCATTAAGAGGAGCTAAAACATTCTGCATGTCCCTGAGGTCAAGCAGATTTGCTCACCTCTTAGTATGCTGTGTTATAAATAACATGGAAGTGTGAGGGCCCTCATTCTCTTCATCCCAATACAATCTGGCCCCCTGAAGAATCATGAAAATAAATTAATCTACCTGAATTATTAAATCACCAGTGAGGCCATGAAAAGCCTGATATAATCCAACTGTTTACTGCTTTTTTGAATTGGCGAAATAATTTCAGCCGAAATCTGAATTCTGTTTGTGGAAGTTCTTTATTCATGTGTTCCTGGAGCCTGACTTTTTAACTGAGAGTTTCTAACAAGAGGAAGTGTTAGAAATTTAGAAAAAATTAACAAGAACTTTATGATTTGGAAATATGAATATTTGACCAGTCTGGCACTACTGGAAATTTCATGTTTGTTTGAAAGCAAAACTCTTACTAGTTTAACAGTTATTAGAAGTGGATATATAGTCAGAAATTGCATCTCTGGCAAACTAATGCTAAAACATGCTTGCATGCTGCAGTTAAGAAAAACTTCTAAAAAACTTAAACAAAAATTCTAATTGCTATAAAGGTCAAAGACTGCTGCAAGGGAAAATGAAATAAGAAAACACCAAATGAGAAAAAAAATTAAGAGAGTAATAGTAGTGAATAACAGCAATCAGTTTTCACTACCTACTGTCAGATAGTCCTGTAAATTAAAAATAGATAGATACACAGATATGTTAGGTTAGTCCTCAATGTATCTGTACATTCTATAGTGGAGGGTAGGGAAAATCACAGTAGATAATACATACAAATCAAGCCATTTAATTACTAGCAACAGAGCAGGGGAAGAAGAAAAAATCAACATAAAATACAAAAGGGAAAAAATCAACACAAGGCACCGTCTGCCAACACACAACAGAACATACTCAGAACGGGGTTATTATATACTTCCACAAATATGTAACAAGAATACCAAGCTAGAGGAGAGCACTTGAAAATTTCCCCGGAAAACACAGCTAAAGAAAACAATGGTAATGGAAGGCAATTTAGTACGGTTCTGCAAGTATTAGTCTAATTCCCACTCAAGCCTGCAAAACCCAAAAATGGTGACTCCAAGAAATAGCGCTCCAATATCTTATGAACATTACAAGAAGATTAAAAATCAGTGGGTTGAGAGAAAAAAATCACATATAAAACATAGAAAAACATACATTTTTTTGTTATCACATTAGACGGTGTCCTTGCATTATATGCACCAGACATATTGGAACAAAATCAAATATTCTTTCTTTGAGCTACAAAATAAACAGTACAAATGAAGAATATGAGATACCTATAGGTGCTCAATTAAAAGAGAAGCTAAAGAGAAACACAAAAAGGATAGAAACTGGTTCAACACTAAATGCATCTTTTAACATAGTTTTATTTTGAGGCTAAAGAAACAGATGAAGAAGAGAATGTAATTGTCCATAACTAGCTGATCAAAAGAGGTAATTTCAGAGGTCAATCCCATTTATATGTTCTCCTTAACCTACATAACTTAAAACAACTTCTATATTTAAAATTCTCAACTTTTTCAATAAAGCAGAATTTTGGACACAAATTCAGAAGCAGTGTAAGATAATGTAAGTGCTGTATTCCCTCTTTTCTTCCCTCCCTCTTGGAACAAGCTCAGCTAGCAGAAAACAAAGAAGTTTTTTCCTAATAGGCTTCTCTCTTTTAGTTTAGATGCCTTGTATCAGTTCTTTGGAAGACTAGACAAAAGTCAAAGCTATTGCAATGGAAAGAGAAGTATACAAAGATCTAGATATGAGAGGCAAAGACTACTGTTTTCTGCTGTACAGCAGTGTCCCACTGCAAAGATTTGAGTGGCACAGACACGGACGAAACACAGAGTTATTTTGAAAGGCATTGTGTATGCCAAATAATTTTAGATAAATTTAGATACATGTCACAACTTATGCAGACATACCGTTATTTACCTGTAAATAAACAATCTTCTGAAACACATCTTCTCTCATGCTCATCTCCACATCAAAATTTGACAGTTTTTTGTCAGCCTCTGTACTTGCTAAGCGTATCTCTATGTCAGGGGAGACGTGCTGGGGAAAATCCAACATGCTTCTTTCCACTGTTTAAATAAGAGACAATGATCACAGAAGGATAGACACGCTTTAAGGATAAGGAGCTTTCCCTCTTCTGTCATTTATAAAAGACAAAAGAGAAAAGTATTCAAAACAACCTGACACAAATAGCAAATAGAATGATCACATGTAATATAAAATTGAATAGGTGTATGGACAAAACCACACACCATTGTAACACATAAACATTTTACAGAAGATTCTAAACCCCAAGCCTAATTATGTCATCATCTTCTACAAAATCAGCTGAATGGTATATAAATACATTAGAAATGCTTCATCTTCTAAAAGTCATGTAAGTGAAGACTGACGTTTCATAGCTGGCACAGATGCTCCCATGTTAGCATTTAAAGTCAGAAGCTCTGAATCTTTCAAATAAGCCCATCTGTCCTGAAGTTATTTTTATATTGTTATGAGCACAGCGTCAAATCCCCATGTACTGCACTCTTCTGTGTTTAAGAAGAAACAACATGGCAAACAGGGAAGATGCTGTCCGTGC
This sequence comes from Haemorhous mexicanus, assembly GCF_027477595.1. Classification (NCBI taxonomy): domain Eukaryota; kingdom Metazoa; phylum Chordata; class Aves; order Passeriformes; family Fringillidae; genus Haemorhous; species Haemorhous mexicanus. The sequence continues at coordinate 68,688,239 of NC_082381.1, forward strand.
ATTCTGAACTTCTAGAGATTGGAAGCTGAGTAATACTACTTTTTTAGGATATACTTTTGAGATTAAGTAAATCCTTGCTATTAAAGGACTATTACATCTTACAATGACATTGAATCGAAATCCTAAAAAAAATTAATTTGCTTAATTAAAAATCAAATTACAATGTCTCTACCATCTACCTTTCCAAAAGTAGATTTTAGAGAAACAACATATTAGGTTGATTTAAAGCTTAGTAATTTTATGTGATATCAGTCATTTTATCAAGCTCTGAGACAGATTCAGAAATGCAACCATGGGCATGTGATTCCTCTTGAAGTTCATAGGAAAACTGCCCCTTCACCTCCTGCCCTTATGCAAAGATGTTTCAAAATTATAAACTGAGTTTTGGCAGCTTCCAAGTGTAATTTAAAGTCTATTGTCATCTCTGTCTTTTTGGACAATGAGCTGCAGTTACTGGGGTAGGTCTTTATGTGAAAGGGACACACAGGCCTTAAATTCCAAGTTTCTTATGGAAGTCTTGTGGTGGTAATACATTCCTCTCATATGCCATGGGCTGTTTCACAGCAGGTCATGATAATTTCACATAGAGCTTTGAAGATTAGCATTAAAAGCTTAAATGTGACCCACTATTGCAATATTATGTAGTGAAAAACATACATTTTCCACCAAGTCTTGGTGGCTGTGCTGAAAAGCTGATGACCAATGTTTTCTGAGTTAAACACAGATTTTCCTTCTGTAAACCCTAGTCATGAAAAGATTTACAATAATTATACCAAATCAGTATATTGGTACAACTAAAACTGAAGCTGGCAGTAGGCTTTTTTTTGAAGATTACTGTCTTTCTGAGTATGCCAGAATAAATTCCAGCCAATTCACTGGATGTGCAACTTAAAGTAATGTGAAATGTGAGTAATACTACAGTATAATCATTTGAGATGCCAACTGTGCTTGTTTGCTAGTCAAAGATTTTGCTCCCAGCCAAGGTGGCTGTTTCTAGCACCTGTGTGGCTACTGTAGATTTTTTTAGAGTATTTAAAAGAATTTGACATCTATTACACTCACTGTTTTATAAATAATACAGCCACCATCGGAAAGATTTTTCTCAACAAAGACACACAATATGCAGTTTGTATTTTACTTTACAATTATTAACAAATTTACGGAATGACCCATGTTTGACCACTAAAACCCACCCACATATTGGTATGGCTTGATAATTCATTCAGAACAATCTAGATGTGATTGCATGACCAATATCTCTCTGGATTCTTCGAGACCTCACAGGCCACAATTTAAATGTGAGCAAGTAAAGAAATCTTCTTTCAATAGCACATTCAAAATTTCCTCATCACCGCATTTTCTCCCCTATCAGTTTATCACCGTTTCCATTTCTCCATTCAACTTGTTTGTGTCAGATTCCGCAGTGTCTGAAAAAAGCACTGCTTACCACGTGTAATGCACTATGCATACCACAGACACTGCAGCCTACACTGCTGCAGTGTCCCCTGGCAGCTGCACAGGGCTGGAAAAGTAACTGTGCGGAGCTTCACATGCAAAACCAAAACAGATGACTAATGCAGGTCTCTGGGAGGTCCTGAAAGATTATGGACTCTTGAGAAGCCTCTACACATTTCACGCAAGAACAGCAGGGATCAAAATTGGAAGCAACAACTATTTTTTCTCAGTGCTTCCTAATGTGCAGATGGAATGCCTTATGCAAAGAAATACAGAAAACACATGCTAACCTGCATATTCCACTTCTATATCTGCCAAAGCCCGTATGGTATTTTCATGTGTTACTTTTTCAATTTCAAGCATCCCTACGCTGTCATATACATGTTTTGTCTTCCTGATAAGTTCTTCTGTTCTTGCTCTAATTTCCTCTGGTGACAGGTCCCATCTCAAAAGGTTTCGTCCTGCTGCTATGTATGAAGAAGCCTTGAGCTGGCTAGTAATTTCTGCTCCTAATGTCATTCTCAACAGAAGCCGTGGCCCAATAGACCTGAAAGTATAAAAATGATCTTTACATAGCAAGATTCAAGTTCAAGAGACAGTTTAGAGTAAATATTAAAAAACCAGCATCAGAATATTTTTAGAAGGAGGAACAAAGTCCTTTTTAGAGCTGTTATCTTTATCAATTAAGTCTAATTTTTAAATAAATCTGCCTTCTACCTTTTTAATTTAGAGTATGACTAAGTGCAAACAGGGACAAAAAATTTGGTATTGACAAAACCATACAGATTAAATTACGACTCAGCCTTCTAAGGAAAACAGCATTGCAGTTACTGGAACTCTACAGAAATAGACAGTACTAACATTTTTGAAGTAAGGAATAGAACCCACATAGTGATTTGTAGATGACAAAGAACAGTAACTGCAAAGTTACACAAAATAAGACATAAAAACATCACCAATTGTATTCATAATAGCAAATAATTTTATACATATACAGGATTTCTGCGACATAATCAGCATGGGGGGAAACCTAGTTGGTACTCATCTGCAAATTTATTCCTTCAGCTGTGTTGGATTTTAAATAGGCAGTTTCACTCTTTTACCAGAAGAGGTACCTTCTTTTACTATGATTTATGTATCAATAATCTATCAACTATAGTTCTAATCAACAGTATTCCAGCTTCTTTAAAATTAAGCTTGCATTCAAGTTGTCAAAATTGCCACATCTTTTACTATCATACTATCAGGAGGATCCGTGGCTGTCAGAGACTTACTATCTGTCTTCCTATTTCAGCTACATAATTTAAAAAAAAATAATCACATGTTGTTATGGTAAAATGATAACTTAAAATTTTCAACAATAACTAAAGAAATACACAGAGATCTTGCTAATAAAGGGATGTTTTCTTCACACTGTTTTACATTAAGTAACCTTTTCTCTTAACACTAGCCATTGTACCTGTATTGCTTTCATTGTAAAATCTGTCTGGTATGTGCAAAAGTGCACAGAGAGGTTTTGGCATACAATGCAGGGAGCATGCAGAAAAGACAGCCAAAGTTAGCCTGACAGTATAACAAAGCAGAAGAGAGAAATGCCAACAAACTGAGAAGGGCTGCATGCATGTCTTCTGTTTGAAGGAAGGCAAAACTTTTTGTAGAAAGTCTTCCAATTCTATAACAGAATTTCTCCAGAAATAGCCTAACCGAAATTATTTGATGCACAACAAAAACAAAGACAACATTTCTACCTATGCTTTATATTGAAACTTTATTTTCCTTATTACCACAGATTCTTCAGATCTTTCCATTCTGATGTAGGTAAGTTGTTTACTTTTCCCTTTAGTGGCATACAGGAACATCTGCATCCAGAATATTGACAAATTCACTTGTAAATGAAGTGTGAGTAAAGAACCACTTCTGTTCTTCTTCTTTGATACCAACTGAGTTCTGGTGCTTGGGCTTTAGCAACTTCTCCACTGAACTACTGAAACTTTGAATTTCAGATAAAAGTTTAGGATAAATGAAGCTGCTGTCATGAAAGCAAAAGCTTAAATAATAACATTCTCAGAATACGCTAGTTTCCCATCCTCAAAATCTACTGAAATCTACCCTAAATCTACAAACCCATTAAAGAACAGCACTTCATTAAGGCACAAACAGATTCTCAGTATCTGTTTGTGCCTGACTGCTCTGTATCTAGTTTTTCACACATTGATAGCACAGGTCTGGTAAAACCTCTTGGGACGTAAAAGGAAGCTTCTCAGAAACAGGCTCATGTCTCTGAACTCTACCCCACACCACCCACCCCATACCCAAGAACATGAGAAAGACTACACAATGTTTCACACAGAAGTCAAAATAAAAGTAAAGTGGAGTCAAAGGAAAACAACAGCCTGAGCAACAAAAAGTATGCTAAAGGGAAGGATACTAAGCAGATATTATTTTTAAAGAGAAGCTATTGCTTTCAGTCATTCAGTATCTTCACCTAGAAATTTAGACAATACAGCCCTGCCTCTGACCAACTGCATATCATCCAAGACAAACACTAAAACAGTCACAGCACCAACATATTACATCAATTTCAACCCGTGCAACAAGATTTATTAATAATTAAAGTTGGACTGAGTTCATGAACTGGAATGTAGGGTCTCAGATTACCAGAGAACACTATTTTTAAATACAAAAAAAAGATGCCACCTGATTTTCTTAGTATATTGGCTAGCTTACTTAAGACATATACCTACAAACTTGAGAGCTGTATAAATTATTGGCATAAATATCAGCAAGTTGTTGACTAGCTGTTAGAAACAGGAAAACAGAGAACTGCCCAGTTTTGAAACGCTGATACCTTGTTTGTTCTGTTGAGAGGAAGATGCAGTCATTTATGTAGATCAAAAAAAGAAGTACAAATCAGAAAGTTTTTCTAATTCACCAAATGAGATGGTGGGCCTTCAAGAACTGTAATATAACATTTCATGTAAAATCAGTTGCTACACGTAATTCTTCAAATAATTATTTACATATATGTTGCTACCTTGCTACCAGTCACTCAGACTGTACTAAACAACAAACTGACATCAGCTTAAGAAAAAACTGGATGTAAATATTTATGCAAAGGTGAAATCTTGGCCATTTCTTTCATGGCTTAATGTTTTGAATTATTTATCTACATAAAACTATAAATAAATAAAGTCGTAAAACTCCATGTATCAGACTGCAATATTTGAATAACTTTGCTCAAAAAGAAAACAAAGAAACAATGCCAAAACCAAAAATTGTAAATAGACTGTAAAGAAACAAGAAAGAAGAGTATAACTAAAATAATATGAAGCCCAAAAATACTCTGCAGTTACATTTGACATGCTATTAGGGAGAAAATATTAAATTGTATCGCTGAGGTTCTTTAACTTCCCAGATATATATAAGTTCTACTAATAATTCTAAGAACCAGATACTACAGTGAAGAGTTTTCTTCAAACACTGAACCAAGCAGGTACAAATATTATTTTAGACTTGCTTTTGGTAAACAGCACCAGCATTACAGAATAGCCAACTACTGCTTGCACTGAGCAATCAGAAGTTGATTCAGTTTAAATTAGATGGCAGGATATTGCCTTGCATAGGCTGTTGCTAATGCCTGAACTGTTTGGTTCAAACTGTTCCAGCTATCACACTCAGTTTTCTCTGGTGTAGTGAAGAACACTAGAGGCATCTGAACAAGCCTGGTGTAGTGCAGAACACTAGAGGCATCTGGACAAGCCATTTGAACAAGGGTTAAGTATAAGGCTCACTTCCAGCAACAGCATTGCCTTCAGACATTTCTGTATTTAAGTATTCCTCCCTCTGTTGCTCATTTCTGCCCCTGTACCTCACTCCATCAATGGCATCAGCACAATTGTTGCTAGAGTGATACTTAGAAAATATTCAGGACAGCATATAGGTGAAAAATAAAGTGGACCAAAACCATCCAGGTGTGACAGCTTTTTAGCAAGTAATCAGTCCCCTCACCCTTTTGATGAGTGACTTCAAAACAGCTGTGTTGGCCTAAGCAAAGTGTCAGTAAAGTAAAAAGTGAAAGTAGCAACCTAAACTTTCTCTACTGCCAGAAACACACATGAAATCATGAATTTAGTCTTGCAAAGAGAGTCTCAAGAGGATCGCTGTCATTAAGCATACCATTTAAATGTCCTAAAGTTAAAAGAACTATTGATGTTAAGAGGCAATACAGGCATAAGAACAAATTAGAATAAATTGGTCAGGAAAGCTAGCATTGCAACAGACATATGTAAGCATCAGGGCAGTGAGACTCTGAAAGAGATGTCCAGTAAGTCCCAGCAAGTAAAAATGTCTCTATTTATAACATGGTGCTTGACTGGCTTATAAAATGTATTAGGTTACTTGGTTAACTAAGGTAGCATGGTTCTAGATTTGATCACCCCACATCTCCTTCCAGTTTCTCCATTTCTGTGAGGTCCTTCAATATTAACACAATTTTATTTATATTGCATTTTTATAGTAAATATCTAACCAGCCTCTATTGGCAACTTGCACTGGCCTTTCTCTGGGGTGGGTCCTATGGCATCTAATAATGCCAATGGAATCATATATAGGGCTGAATGAAATATTTTATGCATTTGTGCAGTGCTTCATCCATTTAGGAGGACATCAGGAGGAAAGGCACACAAGGCTTCATTTGGACTTTCAGTTATAAAAGAGATTATTACAGACACAGCTGTTTTCACAAATCATGGTGGAAACATAATTTGTGAAACCAGCTAATCTGCCAATCCCAAAAGCAGTAAGAATGGTATTTTCTACCAAAAGCAGAGTAAGTTGAACAACACTTAAAAACTTAGTAGTTACCTCTAAAAAAGTATTTTAAAGAATAAAGCAAAGCTTCTAAGTTGCAGACTGCAATAATTGCAGAATGCCAGGTAATTTCTTTCACCAAAAAATCTACAGTTTGATTACTTGCTACTTCTGGAAAATAGAAATTTGATTTGATTTTAGAAGAACCTTTATAATACTCCATTACAGCAATACAGTGGCCAACATAACTACTGCAAAGACAAACAACGCAATTGGATTTACAGACTTGATTCTTAACTTGTGCAATATCTTAAACATATTAAACATTTATCTAAGTCTGGTTTTGCTTAGAAACATTTTCTGCGACTGAAATGTGTGTCAAGCAGCCTTTTGTTGGCATTTTCCATTAACACTATTAAAATAAAACAAGAAAGCCACAATCTGTGAAGAAGCAGCAGGGAGACATAGCACCAGCTTCAGAAAATACAGACAAAAGCCAAGATGCTCCTACTACTGAGAATCATTATATAATACAGTCAAAATTTAAGCCTGCTGTCTCCTTTAAGTCTGATTTTTATAAATTGATAGTTTTAATTTCATCAAAGACTTTTTAATGGCACTTTCAGTTTTCAAATTAATCCTCACCTAAACTGTATTAGTTACAATTACAAGTATAATTTCACAGAGTGAAGTAAATGAACTAATGTATTTCTGGGAAAAATATATACAGACTTATACTTGCAAATACATTTGTACTTATATGCACTTGTATACTTATTGTACTTGCAAATACATTTTACAGTTCCATGTGGCCACACAAAAATCAGGGTATATTGGATTCATGCAGGATGGAAAACTATATTCTCTCCTGACAAAAGAGAATAACAGCTTCAGAAAGTGAAGAAGTAACAGCTTCAGAAAGTGAAATGAGAGCCAAGATTTTTAAAAGAGAGAAAGACAGAGGGTTCTGTATATATATATGTGTGTGTGTGTGTGTGTGTGTGTGTGTGTGCAAATCACAATCAATGCCATGAACAACTTTTTCATTCAGTAACACACACTATGAAAAATGCTGGAGTTCAAATTCAGGAGAAACATTTTGGTCTTTCTATTTTTTGAAACAGCATATCTAAGCTAGACAACACTTCCTGGTCTTCCAGGCTGCAGAAGCAGTGCTGCATGCTGGAAAGCAGCACTGTGTGTCTGAAGACTGTACCCACTAGATACCTGCAAATCAATACCCACAGGGGCTCAAGGTTGTGACTCCACCTAGTGGCCTCACCAAAACAAAAACAAAACAGAAAACTAGACACACCCTACTAAGGCAATATAAAAACTGACAGTTTGCCTCAGGACAAGCTATTTAGTACTTGAGTAACAGCCATACACATCAGTATTTCTCTGGAAGTCAGGGTCAAGTGCTACCAAATATATACGAATGATAGCAGACAGGCATGGTTTAAGTAAAGTTTTTAACAGTCAAGCCTCACATGAAATGGAATTTAAAAAAAAAATTAAATTAAGTTGAAAAGGATTTCAAAACCAAATCTCAGTTCAGCAGGATCTAATAAAATGCACACTACCATTGGTCTGTTTCAGAGATGGGCTTTATAAAAAATTTAACAGGCTAAAATATTCATATTATTTAGAGATTCTTAGTTTTTGCTTGAATTTAAAATACATTTTTATATTACTTTCAGTTTTGATGCACAACTTTAGACAAGAACTGTGTATTTAACAGTAAAGCAATGAAAAAATCAACCAAAATAAGATAACTGGGTAGTACAAGGTAAAACAAGAACATAATTTAAAAAAAAATCCAATCCAAGACAGAAACAGCAGAGTTAAATGGCTCAAAGTTATTCACAGGAAGACAAAGCCAAAGGAATGAAACTATAGCCCTTCAATACATCACTTCTTCCCACCAGACAAACGTATATGAACTCTTTTTTCCATTTCACTTCTCAGTCCTCTCACATGTTTGGCTCTTAACAGTATATGGAACACTGAATACATGCCTTGAATTCCTGGGCCATTTTCCTTGGAAAAGTATTTGGCTCTGTGTCATAACTGTTTGGCACAGACATATCTTACTGTAGCAAAATGATAGCAAGTTAGTACTTCCTAATTTAAAGTTCCATAACTGCCATTGGAAACTGATTTTTAAAGCTGCATTTGAAGACACAGAAAATCTAGCAGCTTTTGACACTAAACCTTAATTTTGTCACACCTTTCAGAAAAAAGAAATTCTCTGCAACAGAGTTCACTGTACAGTCAGCATTAACTACTTTTAGCTCTTCCAGTCAAAACGAGCAAGTCAAAAAACCTACAAGCCATACAAACATTTAAAAACATTTATTGATGCATTCATTACCCTCAGTGCTCACGACCTTACTATCTGACAACAAATGTTTACTGGTTTTCCGATAGAATTAAAATCAGAAAACTAAATGAAAATGTGCTCCACGACAGCTAACAAATAGCCCAGACCTTAAGTAAGAACTAAGCCAGTGTACTCAAGCATGACACAACTTACTTATTTCTTCTCCCCTTTTCCTCCAATAGTCTTTAAACAAAAGGAATTTGGAAACTGGTCTGATTTGCTTTCATATAAGGAGGTGATTTCCACACAGTAGTCTGCAGTGCAACACACAGAAATGCTAAGGTATGGTTTCTGCAGTGTCTGATCTCTAAAATTATGGTACCCAAAACCCAACAACCAATGAACCAAACAAAAAAACCCCAACATATCCCAAAACCCAAACCACAAATTACTAGTACTACTAATTTAGGTTTCACAGCATTCTGTGAACTGTATCCATTGCCTGTCACAGCAAACCTCCACCAAAGTAACTTGCTTGCAGGATCTCAGGAAAGAATATTCTTACCAACATTGCACACAGTAATTGTGCTATACTGAGTCTGAGGCACAAGGCATTAACTGAGGTTGTCTTATTGCTTGGTTCTACTGTCAGGTGAATTGTGGAAAAACAGTGGGAAAAAATTTGCTTTTAAGGCCCTACAGCTCCCTCAGGTGCTGCTGTGTAAGCATGTATCATATTTCCATCATGACAGCCATAAACAGCAAGTGCAGGCTGTTTAGTGCAAACAACACACTCCCAGGATAGCTCGGCAGTTGAATGCAACCAGCCAACGCATGACAAACAGCTTGCTGACTCTATCTGAAAAAGAGCTGGTACTGCAGGACAGAGAAAAATACTGGGAGTTTGTAAACGCTTCCTCTGATTGATAGCCAGTGCTAATCAGTTCAGCCTCTTCCATGGAAATATGCTTTGACTTCTCACTAATCTTGTCTCATACAGTCAAAGCAATGAGAAATGTTCCCTTGCCATCACCAGTTAGTCGGAAAACTGTGTGTCTTCATAGCAGATAATGACCTACTCTGTATTACTTGCTTACCACCTTAAATCAGTCTTCCCATGTCCTTGGGAAGACAATTCATTATGAACACACCATGTTCATTTCAGGGCTTGCAAAGTCACAAACAGCCTGCTCAACACCACAAATTAGGGAAGGATATGAAGCCTGCTTTCTTTTCTGGCTTTTGAGTGAAAAGTGATTTAGTAACACTGTGCTTCACAGGTTGGTTACAGGTTATGTGAAATATTGTTCCACCACAATTAATATGGCAAAGAACTTTGCTTATCTAACTTTCCACTGAAGAAATAAAAAGTGTCTGTTAGAGATGGTATGAAAAACACAAGTGCCCAGTAATATTTTGCTCAGAAACAAGTAAAATCACCACCATCCTCACCTCACCTGCTCTAATCTAAACACAGATAACATTTACCAAAAAAGTCTCCTCTACAGAGAAAAATTCAGACTCAAAAATCTATAGTTCAGTTAATATAATCTATCTGATTTCCACAGATCATTGATCAAAAGGTCCTAAAGAAGCTATGTTGTTGTGGGATGAGAAGGTAGATCCTCTTGCAGGTAAATGGTTATAAAAATTAGGCTGTTAAAAATGGCTGCTTATTTTTCTGAGTGAAACGATGTGACTTGAGGAATCCTGCAGGGTTCCATGCAGGCTTCTGTACTCTTTCATGTCTTTATACATTATCTACAAAAAGCTGGGATTAATGAAGTCACAAAATTTACTAATGATTATTTACTCATGACAATACAGTGTACAAAAGGCAGCCACAAAGAGATGAAAAAGAATGTCACAACACAGAAAAGTTTAAAACCACTAACAAAATGAATTTTAGTCTTAATAAATGTCACACACTTCTGACTTTACATACACAGGAGGAGTTGTGAGACATCTAATCATTCTGGAGACAAAACAGTTCAATAGAAACCACAACACAGAAGCAGTTGCAAAGAAAGAAATGACAGAATTTAGTAGAGGTGGAGTAGAACAAAGCACAGAAATTCAGGCTACGTGCATATTACTTGCATTTCTGATCATTTCTGAACAGTTATACTCTCTTGTCTTCTGTTCTCCCACTTGCCAAAACTTTTTTCTGTTCTACCAAGTCATGATTACATAGAAATAACAAATACTTAGAAACAATCAGCTGCATCGAGCAATGGACTCCACTCAAAGTACAAATACTAAGCAGACTGGGATTCTTTGGAGTGGGGAAAAAAAAAATAAAAAATCACAGAATAAAGCACAACCAAGGAAATGCTCCAAAGATCTAAATGATCATAAAGAGGATGGAGAGAATGAACAAGGATCAATTTTTAACCTGTAACTTTCAACATAACCATCAAGAGTATTAGGAGACAGTTTCAATATAAAAAGGTATCACTGGAAAGATTTTTATACAAGACCATTTGAAAAAAAACAGTTTTTTGCTAGAAGTCCCTAATTCCTAGGCTGCTCTGAAAAGATAATACTTGATGTACATATTATCTTACATATTTTCTAAGCTACCTCATCCTGACTCCTGCTGAACAATGGTTAGACTATTGAACTAACCCAAACTATTCTAAAGAAATCTTTCCAAGCCAGGCATTTCTTGCTTTATAGCAAGAATGATGGAACAGGTATGTCCTCAAAATACGTTAACAACATTGTTTAGCATGGTCTAACTGGTGCTCCATGGGTCAAATAAAGTCCACAAATGCTTGCCAGCTCAACAGCTGTGTCTCACCCAGTCCAGGAAATAATTTTGTTCTGCAAATTCCATCTAATAGACAAGCTGCTCTCCAGGAGCCTGCTGTGGTTAGAAAGGTGGTAGCTGTTACTTCTGACCACATGAAAAGTTGCTGCTGCAATACACAGGAGAGTTTATGCAGTCCACAGATCACGGGGAAAGGCAAAAATGCCCAAAATGTCTTGTTTGGCCTTTGTAATTTCTGAGGTGTTGGACCTGATACTTCAATGAAAGAAACAGATATATTACTGTTGTAAGTGTGAAATAGGAAAATTACTATGGAAGTTCTTCCCATTTCTTTGTCTTCCAGTGCCATTCCTTCTTCTGCCTTTTCCCAGCCTCAGTTTCTTGCTGGTTTTCTTCCTCAGCAAGAGAAATGACAGTGTTCACAGTTTCTTTCCCTTTCCTTTCATTATATTGATACCAGTGTATAGTACAGCATGTTGGTACCTGTCTCACTCATGTACATGGATTTTCATACTCAAAACCTGATTTTGAAGATTTTCAAAGAAACACCCCAGAATTCATGAATCCAAGAAATTTTTTTTTAGAACACTAAAATTGTTTAAATCAGTGTGTCTTCTTTTATTTTTTCATATTTAAGAATATCCTCATAAAGTAAACAGACTTCTATGCTTAATTATCTAGCTAGTTTTTTTCCCCATGTATTTTATTGCATTAAATCTACATCTTTAAACCTTTTGAATCTGAACAGGAAAAAAAATTAATTGGAAAAAGCCTCCTTCTGCAAAGCTGCCTATTTTAACGAAAAGAATCAAACCCTAACATAATTTTATTTTATGTAAGGCATAATACTTGACACCTGCTAAGAATGGAAATTTTAATGTCATGTTAAGATGTCCTCAGGAAAAATAGAAGCTGGGACAGAACCTATTCAAGATTTTTGTGACCAGCTCCTTGACTTTTGAAAGTTAAGAAGTCATTATGACACACTCAAGAATACTGTCTTTCATGAAACAATTATTTGGGCACACTTAAATGATGACTTGAGGAAAAAAAAAAATCTCAATTAATGAAGTGCAGCAACCATTCCCCATTTTACTGATTTTTACTTAAGAAGGAGGTATCTTCATTGTGCAAATACAAACTGCAACCAAAGATAAACCTTTTATATAAAGAAAATAAAAAACCCTTCTTGCATTCTTTTTGATGGAAAAATCTGTAAGACAAAGACAGCCAATGAGAAGAGCAAAAATGACTGTAGAAAAAATAGGAATGTAAATCAGGAAAAAAAAATACATGCACACTTTATTTAGTGTCAGAAAATAAATCACTTAATTTTCAACAGCAGCAGGAGCCTTATAAAAAGAAAATATTCTGATTCTTATTTTCTATCTGCTAATATCCCTCAATCCTAATTTGAAATGAACAAAGGGTGTGAAATAGGACAAAAACTGTACACTTTGTGCAGTAGGCACACGACTACCATTTTTTAAAAGACCATGTGAGGCAACCATTTTCCCATTTCATGCTGAAATTCAGCTCCATTCTCTTTACCACAATGTAACCTCCTACTATTTCAGTGCTTCCTATCAAATGCAGCTCTTTAGAAAAACTGAGATGCAATAAAAGCAATAAATGCAATTACATTCATTTGTCTAGTCTGCCTAGAATTGACTACAAGCCTTTTTTCACACCGGTTTTCTGGGATCCGTTTAGAGCTAGTGTTCATTATGGAGAAAATAAGTAATCCCCTATCTTAAAACCTTTTGGCGGTACATTGGTACCTGTTTCACCTGTCCTACAACGTGTAGTAGTGACAAACCTTTTTATAAAGGTGCTATGAGCACACTGCCGACCTTGCTTCACGTACAACCTGCAGCAGAGCCCCGCTGCTACAGCCGTGTCCCTCAACCCATTGTGTTCTGTCCAATTTCTCTTGCAGTGATTCTGACTCAGTGCAAAGGGTACCAAGAGGAGACCTCGGCTCGCCTCGCCCATCCTGCCCACCTGGAAGCCGTGCATAACGGAGCCCACGGCAGGGAGGGCAGGCTGCGGGAATCGCTCCAGGAGCTGAGGCAATGAACCCCACAGGCAGTCAGGTTTCCTACCCCACTGTCTGCCCGCGGCAGCCCCCCCTAGGCCCAGGGCTCAGGCCCGGCTCCTCGAGCGAGGACCGAGAACCTACCGCCAGCCGCGGGCGGCTCCGGGCTTCCCCGGCTTCCAATCGGACCGGGCGGCCTCTGCTGCCGCCCCCCCCTCCCTCCCCCACACGCCGGGCCCTCCCCCACTCACCCACCCACCCACCCACCCGCGCACCGGACACGGCTCCCGTCCCCGCTCCCGCGGCAGAGCCACCTGCCCTGCGCGCCTACCTGCGAGCCGCGCCCGCGCACAGCGACAGCATGGGGGGCGGCGCGGGGGGCGGCGGCGGCGGAGCGGGAGGAGGAGAAAAGAAGGAGGAGAAAAGACCGGAGGAGGAAGGACAGGCTGCAGAGAAGAGGAGGAGGCAGGACAGGAGGAGGAAGAAGGAGAAGAGGCTTTGCTCCCGCGCCCGCTGCCGCGCCGCCCTCTCACCGCCCTCCCGCCGCCCGCGGACGCAGTGCTCAGCCCCGCTCCGCCGCGGTCCTGCGCATCCGCTTCCGCCGCCTCCTCACGCCCCCGCGTCCCTGGTGTCTCGCAGCCGGAGGCAGCGCGGACTCGCCGCATCTCGCACGGTAAGGGCGATGCCCGTCCCTTCGGCGAGCGCAGCTCCTCAGGGGTGGGAAGGCTGGGAGCCGCACGGGCCCCGAGCGGTGCGGCCGCGGTCCGTGCGGTGTCGGGAGGGGCCCGCGCCGCGGGTGGTGCAGAGCTGTCCTTGGGGCCCGAGCGAGCGGACCCGAGCCTGGGAGGGACCGAGAGGTGGGCGTGGGAAGGGAGCGCGGCCCGGCCGGTGGAACCCTCGCTGTCCTCCTGTGGGGTGGATAGGGGACCCGTGTCCCGGCTGTGCATCCCCAGCCGGTGGGACCCTCGCTGTCCCTCCTGGGGGGCGGATAGCGGACCCCAGTGTCTCGGCTGTGCATCCCCAGCCGGTGGGACCCGCGCTATCCCTTCTGGGGGGCGGATAGCGGACCCCAGTGTCTCGGCTGTGCATCCCCAGCCGGTGGGACCCGCGCTATCCCTTCTGGGGGGCGGATAGCGGACCCCAGTGTCTCGGCTGTGCATCCCCAGCCGGTGGGACCCGCGCTATCCCTTCTGGGGGGCGGATAGCGGACCCCAGCGCTCGCGTCTGTGCATCCTGAGTCGGTGGTCTTCCCGGCTTTTCCCGTCTCCACGACGGGATTTGCCTGGTGTGGGTTTGGCCGCACACCGGTTTGGTCGCAGGTTGTAGAGAGAAAATAAGGTAGCAAGAGCAGGTCCTGATCTTGCCATTCATTTAATGCTATATTTTAAACCTGTATTGCTTGGAGAACTGGATAAGATTGTGTCCTTTATAATCAAAATGGTTTAAGGAAAAATAACTTGAAAAGTTGTGACTAAAATTGTCCTCCAAGTTATATAACTCCCAGATGATGCTGAATGGAAATCAGACTGAGCCAGTAGTGTCACTAATCACAAGTATGCACTGAGGTCACGGTGTTCCATTTCTTTGTCCAAAGTGACAATAAACTGCTCAGAGCACCATTTCACACCATAGAACACCTTTTATGAAAGGATAATATAATGCCACACCATAGAACACCTTTTATTAAAGGATAATAGTGTGTCACACCGGAGAACACCTTTTATGAAAGGATAACACCATGTCACACCATAGAACACCTTTTATTAAAGGATAATAGCATGTCACACCAGGGAACACCTTTTATGAAAGGATAATACTGTGTCACACCATAGAACATCTACATTGAAGGATAACACTGTGCATGTCACACAGAAGAACATCTTTTATCAAAGGGTAACACCATATCAGACCATAGAACATCTTTTATCAAAGGGTAACACCAAGTCATATCATAAAACAACTTCTACTGGAGTGTGTTTCTTTATGTCATTACCTTTATCACAGTGGCTTTTTATTGGTTTTGATTTCAGGATGTGCTCCTACTTGCAAGTGTATATGTAAATAAAGTGCAAACCATTAAAGAAACTTATAAATGAAAAATAAGTTGCTAAGTTATTTTAGCCTTGGTAAACTTTTCTTCCAGGAATGAACTGGAGTAAATATGTGCATTTCAGCTGATAGTTAGACTACATGATTGTAGCAGTTCTCCCTAATCCATGCAAATTCACCACATTTTCAACAGATCGTGCTATTGGGCTTTCTGGTGAAGGATTAGGTTTTATGTATTGTGTGTACTTTTTACTGAGGTTACTAGGAGGTTGGAGTACTGTAAGTATTAATTTTCTAAATAAAGAGATTCTGTTGTTTTTAAGACATAACAGAAAACAATTTCAACATGTCATCAGTCAAGCGCTTGGTTTATGCAGTCATCCATTTCTTGAGAGAACAGAGTCAGATGGATACTTTCACTCCAGATGAACAAGAAAGCTTGGAAGGTAAACAACAAATGTGCTTTTGTGTATTTTTATTTATATGTATGCATACATATATATGTGTGTGTGTATGTATATAATGCCTGCACAGATGTTAAATTCCTTTATGCATAATATCACAGAAAGTAACTGGAATGACGTAAACGAAACTGCCACCAAATATTATATGCAAATAAGATTGTGATACTAAGAGATTATTAATTGTAAGATATCTCTCATTTATAAAGTATTATGAAGCTGCAAATGTGTAGTGCCTTAATTTGAGCAACAGGTACTTTAAATTTCATCAGTTGCAGAGGTCTTTCCCAATCTGAACAAGTCTATGATTCTAAGTTAAGCAGTGCTATAATGCAGACCATGGTAATGACTTGTGTATGTGTACCACAAATTTCTGCTGCTTCTTTCTCTCTTTTATGTTTGCTTTCTTTCTTAATTTCATTTCTGTTAGCAGCTCTGCTGGTTACAGAGGAAGTAAAACAATTACTATATTGGTTTTGGTCTATGGGAAGAACTGTTTCCTACTTTCAAGGATTCTGTGTTATTTGTGAGGAAAAGACATCCTAAGAAAATAAGATAAATGCTTTGCTTTTCTTTTTCACTTGAGTAGTGGCTCCAAAGAGTATGTGGTAGTGGATATTTTCGATATGATGTAGCTTCTACTGTATACCCAAGTTCATGTATCTGTAGACATATTCTCTCTGTATTTCTCTATTGACAGATGCTCATTAGGTCTTTGTAACCTTGTAGTATTTGATGTTCTCCTTCATACTGTTCTTATTCCTTTTCCCTAATTACTGGAGACTTCATGTCAGAAATCTTCAGCATGGAGAGACTTTGCTGAGATGCAAAGCAAGTCCTGCTTCTCAGAGGCATAAATTAAAAGATAAACCTGGAGTGTGCTTCTTGGCTTCTCTCTATTACCTATTGGTTGTCCAGTGTAGTTCTTCACCAAAGTAAACAAGAAATAAAGCTTTGTGTCATTATATTCCAAGGATAGACCCAAAGGAATAAAAGCCAAAAGATTTGGTTTTACATCAGAATCTGGAGCATTTTGTACATTTGAAAAGCAGCAGCCATCATAAATTTAACCTGTATCAGATTATTATGATGTTTATCTGATGGTTTTTGGAAGTCATATATAATAGAGATGAAGAGATTTACTTTTGCTTTTATAATGAAACTGGTAAAAATTGGGTTACGGTTGAAAACTTACCTGATAACATGTCTTAGAACAGCCTTAGCCAATGTGTTTATGAAAGAATCAATTTTAAGATTCACTTTTCTAAATAAAAGATATTACAAAACCTCAGTTGTGCTTAAAAGCCAAGGCAAAATTTACCATTTTAATATAGATCTGAAATCCTATTTTTAGATTTGTGCTCTGCCACAAGCATGGTGCCATATGCTATGTGTTAGAGGATAAGAGGCAGGCATTCTGAAAAATAGACTCATTTTAGTTGTGCAAAATATCTTTAGTGCATGTACAGTGGCAATAGCCAAGTCTTACTCACTGAAGTATTTATTGTTAGGTGGAGACATAAGGGATGAAAAGAATTGACTGATAATTTTTGTTGGTACCTTATGTACCTACTTGGTATCTGTAAGAAGACAAAACACTGTATGATTAAGTGACTGTGACAAAAAGTAATTCAAACAGTTCCCACTTTCCATAAAACAACAAAAAAAGTGATAGAACATCACAAAAAAAAAATTGAGCCTTTATAAAATACAAATCTAGGATGTATTCATACTCAATGATAACCTGCATATACTGCATGTTTGAATTCTATAGAAATGTCAACAAGAGTGTGAATTTCCTTTAGGAATTTTGTACTTGCTTCATGAATAATTAAAATGCCTTATTTTGAGAAAGCAGAGTAGTTGGAAGGTAGACCAGAGAAATATATTCCCCTAGCATCTAGAGCAGTGATACAGATCCCTGGTGCTTAGTGCTCATCTCATTTGTATGAACTAGAAACTTCCCTTCTTCCAAGTTATATTTTAGGCTCTGTTTAAATTGCAGTTATTTCTCTCTCCTGTTTACAGAGTGGGGTTTTTTTTCTCACTCTCCCTTTCTTTTTTTCTTTTCTATAGCACCTCTTTCTGTGGGATTAAAGCAAAAACTCTCTACAACATACTCAAGGCTGTGATTTTCTTACTTCTGTGATTGATATACCACAACTATTTTCTGTAGGGCAGTGTTTCCAAAACAGGAAGGCAGTGGATGCATGTAATACTTGACATGGGTAAAGTTCTGTGTAAGATGAAGCAAGGTGACAGCAAGTACTAAGGGGGCCTCAGCAGCCCAATTAATGCTCATTATTCAGCCTGCTTGTTGGCTGTGATGCAGGCTGTGTTGGCCTTCGTGTTGCTTGGTGATGCATACTTGTGTTTGGACAGCAGAAGTCCTGGAGCTTTGTGGCACTGGGTTCCAGCATAGCCCAGTGCTGGTGTTGTCAGATAGTGGGTGTTTGTGTGAGCCCCAGCTGTTCAGCAGGGAAGTGGTTTGCAAGGTGGGCACTTCAAGCTTCAGCTTCCACCTAGGTGCGTGATGGTAGAGCTAACTGGGAGAACAGATAATTTTGGCCTTTGATATCAGACATAGGAAAAATCTCAGATGAGTAGCTCACATGGTGCACAACGTCTTTCCCTGATAATATTGAGCTTGCAGAATTTTACAGTGCCTCACTTGGATAAATGGGATAGCAAGGTGCTGGCAGTCTGGCCTCCTGAGAAACTTTTCAGGCAAAAACCAAGTTCCCACTCCTTTGACTTTTACTGGAGTTGTGTTTTTGTGTAGTGTTAAAACAGGAAAGTTACAGACCTTGTCACAACTTACTATATTTTCTGATTTGAAAATGTTTCTGTTTAGCAATGTTTCTTTCTATGTGGGTT
The DNA here is from genome assembly GCF_027477595.1 of Haemorhous mexicanus. Classification (NCBI taxonomy): domain Eukaryota; kingdom Metazoa; phylum Chordata; class Aves; order Passeriformes; family Fringillidae; genus Haemorhous; species Haemorhous mexicanus. Next base: position 68,707,024 of record NC_082381.1, read on the forward strand.
TCTGTTGTTGGCTTGGATTTAGCCAGTGGTTATTCTAACCTATTGATTCATCCTATAAGAGGTCCTAATATTATTATATCTCTGTCACATATACTATATGTGACAGATGGAAGAACTATAAATTCCATTTTCCACCTAAAGGAGAAATATGGGAATTCACAGCACCAACTAATTATTTGATGAAAATTCTGAGTAGTAGTAATACTGTAGTCAGAGTAATTTTGTTTACACATAATGTGTATTGCTGCATTTTGTGAAACTCTTCTATGTAATAGAGATTTGGTGTCATAGATTTGATGCCTGGAGAAAGAGAAGGGATGGGGTTGTATTTTAAATTTATGCAAAATTACAAATGAGGAGAGGCATTCAGAAAAGGGAGTGCCTTTCAGTAAAAATAAACTGGCAGGGAAAATTAGTAAGAAACTATTGCAAGTGGCTTCCTATCAAGCTGTAAAAGGAAAAATTATATGTGTTTCATTGATTTTATAATCAGCCTGCTAATAAAAAGTACTAGTAAAGGTTTATATATATTTCAAAATTCAGCATAATCTGTGTTTACATGTTTACAAGAATTAAGTTTTTCACATAGCAGGAGACAAATGAGCTTAACTCAAATCCCTCAGTGCTCTTACTGGGTGATTTATGACCTGGTAATTTGATTTATAGATTATAGGAGCAACTTGTATAATGCATATTTAGCAGTGTATTCAATTGTTACATGCTATCAATTTTAACTTTGTGTCATGCCATACTGTTTGTAAGAAATTTCTATTGTACAATTTTCTAAAAAAATTACATCTTCCAGATTTACTACCTGTTTTACAAATCTCTTACCCCTCCCCTCCGACCCCTTCTTGCCTGCTGTGACATAGAAGATAAAAACTGGCCTTATAGTTAACGTTCAGTAATTCTACTTTTCTAATTTTGGATCAGTGTTTAGTTTCATTGTAATGCAAAAAGTAATTCAAAATATATTTTGTAAGTCAACATTGGATTGAGGGTAAGTTTAAATAGTAAGAATCTGTTTTTACTGATACTTAATTTGAATTCATATACTCCTGGTTGTCCATAATATGTGTTAAAACACCCGTTTTTCTGTTCAAGCTAGGCTTTACAAAGACCCTTCTTTGTTCCTCCTCAGTTTTCAGTCTAAAACATTTAGATGATACATGTTAATAAAAACATTGTACTAGGTTCTTAAGATTATAGGGAAAATAATTATATCATTTGCAATAGTTTAACTCTGTGTGTGTACATACATCTTTATGTATATGGACAGAATTGTATATAGTAATTGCCACTGATCTTCTTTTGTCTAAAACTATGAGTATACTTAAAACTTCAGCTAGGGATATGGCTCTACATTTTTAGGTTTTCTGTGAGTGTATTTACAATTATTGCAGGCTAATCCTTATACACAGAACACATGAAAGGATATTGCAGATATATTTTTTAAAAGACAAAGTTTTGTGATTCATGCACCATTTGATTAATAAAGTATCTTCAAATAAATATACTTTTTTCCAAAAAAAGATAAGACTAATAAGTATCTTGCCTTTATTCTGTACAGTAAAGATGAGCCATTTTCTTCCAGCTGTTATGGCACACAAATATATGCCAGTTGTGTACTTGGGGTGGGGGGGGTGTGACACATGGACATTTCTAGTCATGTTATGAGTTGTGGGGTTCTTCTTAAATAATTATATTTTTATATTTAAAAAAATACTTTAAAAAACGGAAAGAATTAAAATTAAATTTTAAATTGGTTTAAATGTAATGGCCACACTATATGTGGATTGTGTATATCTTAGATCTTTTTCAGCAAGCTCATTCTGTGGGGATCAGGTAGCCTCTCTTTATTTTTTTTATGTTCCAAGGGTCTGCTTTTACTAGTTCAATAAGGAAGTGAGTCACAGCTTTATAAATAAATTAGTGAAATTATGCTTATATTGAGAAACTGGTGACCTGTGTTATTATTTTTTTTTTCCTGTAAGTTGCAATTCAGTGTCTGGAGACTGTATTCAAGATTACCCTGGAAGATACTCATCTTGCATCCTCACAGCATTTGATAGAAATGTTCACAAATTCTATTCAAAAGGTAAAAATTTAATTTAGATTCTAGAGTTACTCTTCCAGTATGTGCTAAGGTTTCGTATTGTATATGAATACAACAATATTAAAGTTCTGTATAGGTCAAAAATATGTGAAAACTTAAAGAAAATACGAAAGAAACCTACATTTCCATAAAAGCTAGGATAATGTGAATCTTTGGGGGCAGTGGGAGGAATTAATTTCAGCTAGACATGGAAAATTCCATATAAAAAAATTACTAAAGAGTGGATGCCTCATTTTCACTTGAAGTTTTTTATTCTTCATTTAAGCATTTTGCAATTCCCAGAGATAAATGCCTGATGTGCCTAAGGTCATTCATAGTTTGCTGATGTTTCTCAGTTCTTTCTGAAAGTTTTTGATAAAAGCAGGACTTATATATTAAAGGAAAAAATCTTGTTTTTTTCTCCATACAGAATGACATGCTGCCTCTCTCACGTTCTTTGCCAGAAGGCGTTGTAAAGGCTGACCAACTGAAGGATGAAGGTTTGTGATAAAAACAGAAATAAATTGCCTTATGCTCTTATTGTATTTTCACATTATTGTGGGTAGTGATAGTATAGCAGCTGGGTACCACCAACCCCACAAAAAAAACTTCAGCTTATATATTCTCTGGTGACTGCTATGTCCTAAGGGGGCTAGGTGATTTGTTCCATCCAGGAGCAAAGGAAATAATGTTTTTTCTCTTCCTGATTCTGGAGGTTGCTTAAACTCTAAGGGATAACATGTAAAGTTGGAAATATTCCTAGGTAGCAGAAGCTTTAAAGAATGAACAGCTATTGTTTGGCTGTTTGTGCATGGAATTGTTATACAAGTTTCTACTCTTACTGGAATGGGTATGTGATGTCAAACATTGGTAAAAAACTGACCCAACAGAAGCCAGTGGAAAAATTCTTGTGAATTTACTAGGGTTAATATTTCATATATGTGAAATTATTTTTATGCTTTATAAAAATTGCAGACAAGCCAGTTGTTTATTTTCCCTCTGGCAGCTGTTATTGCTGTTCTGTGAGGAAAAGCAGCTGTATGATAGAAGTCACTAATGCTATCTAAGAAGGAATCCGTATTACCTCCCCTCAAAAAGAAGGGGAGGGAAATTATAAAAAGCATGTAGCACTGGTAACTGTTTTGAATTGTTATGGAGTGTTGCTTTATGAATCACATTGTTTATGACCTGCTAGATTTTCAGGTAGCTGAATTTTATAGGAAAAACGAGTAAACTTTTAATTCCAAGGCAGATATAATCCTCTCAAAATTTCTGTAATAATGTGGAAGAAGACCTACTGCTTTTCAAAATTAATTTCATGTCTCTCTTACCTTAAAACTGGCCATCTGTAATCATAAATGCAATCTACTACTGGCTCTGAAATAAGTTTTCCTAATTGTTGGAGTTGCTCATTAGCTTTTTAATTCTGAGAATAAGAGCTCAAACATGGTTAAGTCACAAGTGAAAATGTGTAAGTAAGTTGTAACCTACCTACTGTGCATGCTGGCTTTTTGTTTTGCTGTTACTACCAACTCATGGAAAGTGAAGACTATCTCTTGGTCTCAGTATGGTTATTGAACCGTAGGAATAGTCAGTACTTTGCAGATGTGGGTGTTATAGCTCTTTTAAATCTGTGATTTCAGTCTTGCTATCGTTCAGTCCACAAGGGTCTGTGAAATAGACTGAGGAAATTGTGTGCTATGTGTTAGTCTTTGTGTGGTTTTACCAAAGTAATTCCAGCTCTCTGCTGAAAAAAACTGGAAGAGTCTAAACTTGGTAACAAAGGACCAATTAGAGTGTCATCTGTCAGGGGCATTTAATAAGCAGTTTTGAAGTGCTTGAAATGACTCTGGTAATTTCCCATAATAAAATTAAAACTTAGTGTCCTGCTTTCTCTATTATTTTCACTAATGAATGACAAAGCAAAATGAGGGAGCTGAATTTTCTTTCTTGGTAACCAGGAAGTAATATACACTTCAGACTACTCATTACTTGAATTTAGATGCCTAACCTTGTATATCAGTTGACACTTCAGTTTAGTATAAGATGTGTAAAAGCACAATTATGTGCAGGTTTGTATAGTGTAATGGTGGCCTGATTGTAGGAAGATCTGTGTTTTGTTACCACAGATAACAATCTGATATAATTATATCAGATTATTATAAGATATAATTATAACAATAGGTAGTATTTACAGTATAGAGAAGATAACGTTCAGAAGTATAACCATTTGTGTAATATTTTTTGTCCTAAGGATTTTGTATGACATTAAAATAGAATAATACAGTTGCTTTCCCTTATCTCAGCAGAATTAGTAGATCTGGCTATTTTTCTATTTTCCTGTATCAAGGCTGCAGCTGGAGAGAGAGATAACAAGAAGGGTATGCACTGATACTATCTCCAACTTAGCCTTGTATGCTGGGTCATATTCAGACCAGTATCAGAAATTCTAATGTTGATAGACATTGATGGCATTTTTGTTTTAAAGGAACACTAACTGCTACAATCTTGCTGAGTGCAGCTGACTTGCAAGGCTTTTTTGTCTGACAACATAATTTATTGTACAGATCTTTACCTTAGAACAAAGCAAAGATGCATAAACAGTGAGCCTCTAGAAACAAGATATTGTTACATTCTGCTTGTATTTTGAAGGTATGCAAGTACAGTTTGAGTTCTCACTGGAAGGGACTGCTTACTGTAATTACAGTCTAGTATAGCAATATTTGAGAATGTGATTTTGTACTACTTTGATGATACTTTGTTACTTAAATCTCGTTTTGTTCACTAAGCTCTTTGTGTTCACGAATAAATGCAAGTACAGTTGTTTCAGTTAGTGCAAGCACTGAGGACTTGCTCCACAGTATTTATTTCTCTCAGAGATAAACTGTTGAACTGACTGAACTTTTCTAGCCTTTGCTTACGCAGTTACCTACATCAGTAGTAACTTATCGACCCTATCCCTTGACTTGTTTATTTTAGGAGAAGGTTTAAATATTTGGCTGAAATACAAGATGTCAGTGAAAGTCTCTATTTTTCCTGACCATTTCTTGACATTTCTAGGAAATCAAGGCTTCCGTAGGATCTAGCTAGCCAAAAATTGATTGTAGCAGAACCACGGACAAGTTTGGGCACTGAACTAGGGTTTTTTACTACTGTGTCATCAGGAAAGAGAGAAACTACCAGGATTGCCTTGTGTTGGGGACAAAAGAAGGTGTAAGGTGTCTTTTGCTTTGAAAGACCTTAGTCCGGAATTTTCTGTCCATAAAGAAGTTAAATAAATGTTTCTGGGCTTTTTTCCACTGGACTTAAAATATAGGAAATGTGAAACTTTGCTACAAAGTAGAAGTTCTAAGTTTCCTTGGTGAGAAATTTTACTCCTGAATCCTTTTAGATTGCTTACGCTATACATACTTTTCATTATCTTAATGACTTAATTATTTAGTGTCACAAAAATGGGGCTTACGTGCTTAGTTTTACTTTTGTTTGATTTGTTTGATGTTACTTAGATACTAGCAAGTTGTTGGGAAATATAAGAAAATGAGATTAAAAAATTAACATAGTATATTGGGCTTGCAAAGATAGTTGACTAGAGTGGAAGTGCAATTACAGTTACACTTCTCAGTGAAGTGATCTTTCCTCGACAGCAGAAACTAGCTGGAAAGTCTGAAATGCCAAAATGAAAGAGGAGGGTTTCTGTGTTGTACTGCAATACACATAATAAACTTCACAGATATAGCAGATATTTTTATTTGCATTATTCCATTACTTTTCTGTTTAAAAGAATGTATCTCAAAAAAGTACAGTCATAACTCACTTCTGTAGATGCTAAAAGGTAGCTGCTCCGTTTCTTTCATACAGAGCTGTCTCATCTAACTACATACTGTCTCATCTAATTATTTAAGAGCTTTTTATAATTCATTTCAGGTAATAATCATATGAAGGAAGAAAATTATGGTGCTGCAGTGGATTGTTACACTAGGGCTATAGAACTGGATCCAAACAATGCAGTCTATTACTGCAACAGGTAAACCCAAAATGATACACATCTTTCATTCCTGGACTTTGTTAACATGATTTTAAAAATAAATTTTGAAGGAGGTCAAAGGCTAGAAACCCCTATTTAGAAACCTATTGTTAGATTTGTAAAATTAGAGTGAAAGTGAGCTCATTCAGCATATCTTTATCAGTTAAAATGGGCTTTAAAATTACTTACAACTCTTCAGATAAGGTATTGTGTGTGTCAGGTTGTCTATATTAAATCATAATGTAGGCTGTTATTTCTAGCCTGCGCAGAGTAGTAAAAGCCTTTTTCTCTGGTGTTCTAGTGACTCAGCTGCTCTCTCTATCTCCTTGAGTACTAGCTACCTCTGGCAAAAAAAATCATCAACGCAGGAATACCATTTCGGAGATTTCAAGCATTTTGTAAATAGTCAGTATTTTCATGTGTGACCTGTTGAAAAATAACAATACTGCTGTTACAGCTTTCTTATCTAATCTGTTCTTTACCATTATGAATGAAGAAGACATAGTGATTTGGCAGCAGGTAAGCTTGGAAGGGCATGTTAACCTAGTCACAGCTCTCTGCTCTTGCAGAACACTGCTTGGAAGAGCTGCCAAAGAGCAAAGGCAGTCCCAGCTTTATGCCCTACTGGATTGAGCCCACCTCTAGAGTATCTCTATTATTAATTTAAGGATATAGGATATATTAAGTGCTGTCAATCTGGCCTTGTACCCACTGGATTATGCTATTTTTGAAGCTCTGCATCCATTGCTCCAGAGTTTAGTTTGTGATAAAAACACATGAAAGATTCAGCGTTTAAAAACAAGTTTAAAGAGAAAGGAAATTATGCAGTTTGCTAACATTTTACATGTTGAGGATGGCAGTTCAAAAGTGAAAATCATCTATATTCCTTGTGAAAACTGATCACATGAGTCACTTTATGTATAAAATTGAAATATCAGACCAGATTCAAAAGCTTCCTAAAATCACTGGAAGTTTCCTCAGTACGAGCTTAAATGTCAAAGTTTTAATTAGCAAGAGCAGAAATAATCTCTGTGTTGCATCATCACATACCACATTTGGGAGAACCAAAACAAATCTCAATGTCAGTCACTACAGTATTGTATGTAATAATTAAAAAAAAACCAGGAGTTGTTTGGAGTTTTGTGGATAATAGAGTATTTCAATAAGTATATACCTTATTATCTTAAGCTTGTTAGGGAGTCATGGCAACATGCTGCATTCAGTGGGATTGCTTTTTATCCACAGCAGTGCAAAAAAGAGTGGGCTGATATGCCCTTGAAATTTTAACTGGCTATGTAAATTTCTTGTGAACATGGAAAAAAGTTTTCTGTTCAAACACATGTGAGAACAGGCATAGCCCCTAGCTTTTATTTATAAATCTTCACTGGCATCTGTGGAGTTGGACAACTGCTTAACAGCCCAAAACAGATAAGTAGTCCCATTCAGAAGACATTTTAATCAAAGTCAGAAAAACCCATGCAATTTGGAGCTAATCACAGGACAAAGGATTCTTAATAACAAAGAGATATTCTTTATGCAATGAAAATATTTTAATTTCTACTATTTTTTTAACGAAGGAAAAATAAATGAGAGTGGCTTGTAACTTTTCAAACTGGTGAAGTTTTGATTATTAGTGTGTTTCATTTTAATCATGTCACATTCATTTCATTTAATGTGTCCTTTTTAATTTGGTCAAGTCTTTAATCTTATTGTATTAATGTCTGCAACATTTAGTATTTCTCCAATATAGAGATGTAACTGTAATTTAGTAATGCAGAGGTTATTGAGAAATGTTATTGTGGTTTACCTACAAGCTTGAGATGAATTATAAAATCCTGAGCAGGGAAAAAATCACAGCATTCCTTTGAATGGCTGTATAATGATACTTCTGGAAAACACCAATTTCATAAAGTATTTCTCCCTAACAGTGATTTTATAGAAACTGCTACTTGACAGTTTCACTTCTTGTAATAGGTTTTGTGATTTATTCTGTGCGTAGCCATATGCTAGATCTCAAGACAGTTCCTTGGAATTATTTGTCCTTTGTGTCCTCAGAGGTGAGTGCATGTTCTCCAAAACCATAGTTCAGCAATGCACTTAGGCACATACTTAACTCATAACATTTGCTTGTCCTACTTCATTAAAGAAATGTAAACATAGCCAAAATAGAGAATGAAAAGTCAGTAAGATTAAATAAGTCAGAAATGTGTGAATATATAGGCTTGGAGTTTGGTTGTTTTGTTTTGGGTTTTTTTGGTTTGGTTTGATTTTGGTTTTTTGTGCGTTTTTTGGGTGGTTGGTTTTTTTTTGACAAAGCTTCATTTCCTTACCATCTTTCTCTTAGGGCTGCTGCTCAAAGTAAGCTCAACAACTTCAGGGAAGCAATAAAGGACTGTGAGAGTGCCATAGCAATAGATCCAAAGTACAGCAAAGCATATGGAAGAATGGGGTAAGCTAATATAACTCTGAGTAAACACTGAAGACCCATTTGTACATTACCATAGATTTTCTGAAATATGTGGAACCACTTACAGAATTCACTGTAATTCACTTACAGAACATTGTAAGTATAACAATTTTCTGAAGGTGACCCTATCAGACTCTCAGCTCTTTTTCTATGCGGTTGATACCGGCATTTTCATCAGATTTTTTCAGTTTGCTGTTTTTATCTTTCAATTTATCAACTTGCTGGATTTAGTTTAGGAAGTAATGATGCTTTTTTCCTATCTCCTAACTAGTTAAAAGGAATCAAAATTCTGCTGTTGGTACACTGAATCTGTTAATGATGCTGTTAGAGAACAGCATTGGGGCTTTACACTAGCAAGAATAAAGCCTCAGTTTTTCTTTTCAATAGCTCTTTGGAAGCAGATATTTTAGCAAGAATAAGCTATGTCTCTTTGGCAGGTCTTCTCAGCAATGTCTGAGAGATTAACTGTATAGCCTCTTGAGGGTAGTTTTAAGTGTTAACTGAAAACAATGTCAGGAATGCTCTAACAGGCTGTTGGTCTGAGTGAAGAGCCATTCTTCCAAGATGTCTAGCTTTGCATTTTCAATAATCAAGCACATTGTAGTAGTGGACTTAATGTTGCATATGTCTTTTGAGGTTATATTTATACCAGTAAATTAAAAAATGCTTGGGATTGTTTGTTGAGTCAGTTGGCCCAAAATGGCTTTTGTCCATGTTATTAAAATTTACTTTGCAGTGTGGAGTGGCCACATTCAACCAACCTATTGCTAAACTGCATTGGTCTTTACTAAATTCTGAACCATGCCCTAAAATTGTCTGTGATAATTCTTGTTGGCCTGGCACAAAGCCATGCAGGAGACATTTATTTTAAGATAAAATGTGGTGGAATTCTATCACTTAAAAAACTTACCATAATACAGTTCATTTTACTAATACCAACCTAGGCTAAGGAGCTTTTGAAATGATTAGTTGATTTCAAAATTTTAGGTTGTTGAATTGGTTTTGTTTCATTTAACTCTCCTGAGATTGTTTCTTCATATAGCACAATCCAAGCTCCCTTGATTTCACTGATACAGAGAGATGCTACAGGCTGATTTAACTGGAGATTATTTTAGAGTTTTGGGTGTAAGACCAATGTTTCTTAGATACACACTGAAAGTGGGACCATTCTCAGACAATTGGGCTTCTCTTTATTTTATTGTCTGGTTGTTTTAATAGAGGACATATTTTGAGCTACAAGCCATTGCTTAACCCATCAGATTAGTAAAAATTTGGCATAGGCTGAATGAGGAAACCATGCTTGTTTAGTAATGAGTGAAAATCCCACCCCCATGCCCCCAGTGTAGAAAACACCTTCTCAACAAAAAGTCCTTATGAAAAAGATGCGCTCTGACAGCATTATGGAGACGTATCAGTTTTTCTCAGAATTTGACAGAAATTCTTTGTATGTCACAGAAAGATGCAGAAATGCCACAGATATTGAGAGATGGGAGACATTTTAAAGTGGCAATGTCAGTTAAAGGTGGTATTCAGCATGATCCTGAAAGATCACTTGTCTGGGTAGGAGGCGTGAGGAAAGAAATTGTCTGCTGTTCTGACTTGTACTGTGCTCCAAGAAACTTTCTCTGTAAAATACTTTTTCTGTAAAAAGCACTATTGCATCACAGAAATAGTGGATTGCATTTCTTGTCTGGGCAGAAACTATTTTGGCAAGTTAACGGGCCAAAAGGGAGACTGTTTTATGGGGGTAAATGAGTTAAGAGAGAAAACACTAATATTGTGTGGATTCCTCCAGGAGCTATATGGGAAATTCCTGGAGTTTTATACTCTTACTGAGAGCAATGACAATCATGGATGTATCTAAAATGCTGAAATTGTTTGCATGAGATGAAAGACTAAGGTCTGTTAGTGGGCATAAGCACAGGCTTATCAACCCAGGCTGTGTAGCTTAGCATCAGAAGGTGAACTGAAGTACTAAATATCTGAATGTGGGTTACACAAATCTTCTACAAAATGTGGAAAAGATCATATTAGTTTTTTGGTCAGTATAAATTGAAAATACAATGGCAGATAGAATTAAAACTGCAGCCAGATGGACTTCTGGAATAGTTCAAAGAAAAATTATATTTTAAACATGGTAGCTAACCAAATTTGAAATAAAATACTGCTTAAAAGTAGTAGGACTGTCCTGTACTCTCATGAGCTGCTGCAGCAGAGTCTTTTTCAAAACATGAAGTAGGCTTCCTTGATACAAGGGTTTCTTGCACCATTTTACAGATATTACTACTATGCTGTATAATCAATTTGTCAGGACGTTGAAGTTCAAGATCCAAAAGGAGAACCTTTACATTGACTCTCAGACAAAAATGCTGAAACTTGTAGGTCCAATATTTTAAAATAATGAAAATGTTAATAATAAAAATAATTTTATATAAATATAAAAAGACAACAATATATTTTAAAAATCTTCTCTATTCAAATATTTAGTACAGTAATTATTATATTAAAATTATGGTTTTTAATATATATAAAAATAAAAAATGTATTTGTAGGTCTAGTTTCTTAACATTGCATAAGTCATATTAAGAGTATTTTTGCCCTACCTACCCATGTAAGTTTCTAAATAATCTCTTAGGTCAAAAGAACTGGAAAAAACACTTAGAGCTTATGCAAAAATGCACAGATGCCGGATCTAGCTTGTGGTCTTAAAATGACTAAGTCACTTGATGATACCAAGGAGCTTTTAATGAAACTTGCATATACATGAAACAGACAATGCAAGATGTGTTCTTCAGGGATCCCCTTCTCTACAAAACCAAGTGCTTACACTAAGCAGTAGTACCTGTTTTAATTAAATGATCAAGCTAAAAATCAGTTGTGAGATACTATTTTACTTAGAACAGAAAATTGATGATCATTTATGTTCTAACCAGGATTTCTTTACTTTCTATTAGGTTGGCTCTGACCTCAGTGAATAAATATGAAGAAGCAGTTACTAGTTATCAGAAAGCACTGGATCTTGATCCAGAGAATGACTCTTACAAGTCAAATTTGAAAATAGCAGAACAGAAACTAAGAGACGTGTCCAGTCCTGTAAGTTTGCTCTGTATCTATTTATTTAAAATAGTTTAAACTGGGATTTTGTAGGAAACTTAGCTTCAATTGCAATTTGTTTGTAGACTGGAACTGGACTGAGTTTTGACATGGCAAGCTTGATAAACAATCCTGCCTTCATTAGTATGGTGAGTATATCTCAAGGTTTGCATTATCCCATTTTAAAAACTGAACTTTTAAGAACAACTCTTGTTCAATAATACAAGCAATTTTAATGAGTATTATTATAGCAATGGTTTTATTACACTGAATTTAAACTTTTCTACATCATTTTACACTTGAAACAAGAAGTGAAGCAAGTATCTCCAATAAAACCTGTCTTACTTCCAGCTGATTCTATTACTTATAGAAAAAAATACACATAGTTTAGTATGCTGTTTTTATGCATGCTATGACAGAAAGCTCTTGTCAACAGCATGATGAAAATTTCTTCAGTTCTCCATAGAACAGTTAACAATGATACGAGGACTAAAGTAACTCTCCTTTGGGAGACCTATCCAAGAAACCTTTCTGTTCTTACTCTTTCAAATTATCCCTAATAACCTTAAGAGTTTAAAAAATGAATATAAATAGTATATACTGCATTCTTCTTATATTCAGTGCAATAACAAATTGTATACTTCTCAGTATTGTCTTTTTTTCCCACATGGCTTTCTTAGCTAAACAGAATTAATTAACTTTGTAGAATGCAATTTGGAGAAAAATAAACTGAAAAAAAACCACAAAAATCAACCCCCAAACTTACTTCCTTTAAGAAAGCAGTTAAAACTTTACAAGCCCTCTGGTAGCTTCAGTGGAACAGCACATTTCAGCCAGTGCTTTTGTGTGGAAATGCACTGCATTCAAAAGAGATCCATATATCTGGTTTGGTAACATGGTCCAAATAATAGAGACAGTGGGTAAGGAAAGGGGGAGCAAGTTCTCTGATGGCATTCATGATTAAATGGCACTGCATCTCTGTGTACTACTTCACTAGCCAGATGATGTGCTTAGAACAACCTCTGTCTGTTTAGAAAATGATGTATGGAGCTGGCTTTGGGGAAAGGATCTTTTACATTGTTTCCAGAAGATGCCTGGTGAACTAGATAGGACACAGAGCATTTATTTAAGAATAAATGAGTTGTTTTCCCAAGGTGTGGTTACTTGGTTTTTTTGTTAAGGTGAAAAAAATGCCTCACTGTCTGACCTTGAGAAAATTGGTTGTAGCCTCAGTTTTTGGTCCTTAAACTAGATAAGGCTTATTACTGATGGAAGAAACTAACCCTATATTGAGCACAGAATTGACCTGCATGTGACATTTTATACATTTTGTATCTAACTATTAACTAGAGAAAAAAGTTTATTTACTTTTGAGTTATCTATATATGTTGATATATTGATCAATAAAATGAATATTGGATATATCTGATTTTTGTAATATCTTTAATAAGACAGTTAAGAAGCACATACTGTGTTTTGTCTACTGGTGGTGCATTCATACAGACACTGATTTCTGTAGCAATTACATTACTAACATTGAAAAATCACATGTTTTTTTCTATAGTATCAGTCCACAGACACCCTTACACTATGGTAAAAGCAATATAATTTTAGAGGTATCTAATGAATGAGAAATTTTAAATAGCCTCATGCTTACTACAAAATAAGAAGATATACAGTTACCAGAGAAGATACATGTTACCACAAAACCATACTACAAAGTAAGTCCACACTCCAATTTGGTCTGAAATATTTTGTGGCCATAATCTTAACTGTTAATGCCTGGTACTAATAATAGTTACAAAATTAATTTATCCAGGCTGAGAAACAACAAAATACAGATTTTTGTCCAAAAAGTCCAGAAAACATTTGTCCTTGCAATTCTTCAATGTTTCATTTGTTTGGTTTTCTGTGCTGGGTTTTTTATGTTAAGTGGCTTGTTGTATTTTTCATGTCTGAATCTATATCCACTATTTTTTCTTTAACACATAACAAATTGTATCAGCTTCATTTACATGAAATGCGTTGCTGTAGTGATTCTTTTTGCTCTGCATGTAAACTTAATTTTGTAATACAACAGAACAGAGCATGTGGGTTTCTTCTGCATGATTTTCTCAGTGATAGCAAAGTAGTAAATGTTTTATAATTTCAGCTGTATGTTATCTATTCTAGGCAGCAAGTTTAATGCAAAATCCTCAAATTCAACAACTGTAAGTATTAAAATGGGGTATCATTACAACAAATGTCTTAAGATGTTGATAAAAGATGTATAATACTTACAGTTATATTTTTGAAATGTAGATATATTACTGAAAATGTAATTTTATTTTGCTTACTGTAAAACTGTAGCTGCATCTCCATGCAATTTAGTTCCTCTTAGCAATTCAAAAAAGAAGTGGGGCTTACTGCTTACAGTAAAGGTCCTTGCACACCCTAATACAAACACTGCTAACTGTTCCAGGATGTCAGGGATGATGTCAAATGCCATTGGTGGTCCTGCTGCTGGGGTTGGTGGCCTTTCGGATTTGTCCAGTCTGATACATGCGTAAGTAAGAACTGCATGGTTTTAACTGTCACATTTGTAGAAGGATAACTGTGCAACATCTATTTAAAAGGGTGCAATGTCAAGGGAATTATACTGTGGTCTGTTCCCACTGTTTGTTATTAAGAAGGCTTATCTTCCAGGACTGCATTTGTTTGCCCCATACATTGCCATCAACTGGAATGACTGAACTGCTGTATGCTCAGCTTCAGTTTCTGGTTCTTGTACGTTGTTATTTTCTAATGCCATTTACTAAATTCCTTTAAATCTTTTAAGTACTCCTACATGTGCTTCCAAATTGTGTGAATAACTACCTGATATCTCAGATACTAGTTAGGAAAGATAGAGATTTACTTAGCACAAGTCAAACCAATTTCTGTTCTGGCATCCCTCCATTTAGATCAGGAATGTTTCAGGGAACTCAGGATAATGAAGAATACCTTTACAAAACCCAGGACTCAAGGTTTTTATACTATAATGATGATATCCATCTGGAAGGGTCTGAAAAAAAACATGCCATTTGCTTATATCCCAAAATCTCTAATAGGGCATACAATTTTACTTTATTTCAGTATTCTAGCCAATTCCAAACTATTTTTAAGTTTCACCTCTTCAAGGCAAAAGTAATTTATGATTTACATCACAGACAGAAATGTCTTACTGCAAAAAATTAGGGCTATTTTTATAAAAATTGTGTACTATGCAGATGTCTATAAAAATGTGGCTTTCCCTCAACCTGCACTGTAGTTTGAAGGAGTCTTGATAGTTTGCTACTTGCACAAAATGCAGAAGTAACAGAGAGGACAAGGTAGGCTTTTCATTAAATCATATTTTTTACTTATTGTTTTTTTTATTAGTAAACAAGTGTTACATTTCTCATATATGGAATTAGTCTCTGCTATTAATTTAATTCTTAAGCTACAACTGTTATAGATAGATCTGTTATTACTTCAGTCACGTAAGATACAAAAATTTGATAGTATGTTTGCTTTCAATTAATGACATCTTGTTCATAAGTACAAGTCAGCAGCTGCATACTGTATTTCTGGAACCATTAACATAAGGTTGCACACCAACTCTAAGAGTAGTTACTTTAAACACTTAGATCCTGTCAAAAAGAAGGGAATAAATCACTGGAGCAGATGTGTTATTTTACCATAAAAGGTAATATATGTTGTAAGATGATACTTTTCTCCTCCATGTTATCAAGCAGAAGTAATAGTACTAAAGAATGAAAATAAATTTATGACAATGATCCTGTTTAGAGACACTTCAACCAGATAAATTCATAATACTACAAATACCTTAAAACTGTAAATCAAGGTATCTTTAATCTTAATTTTAATGTAATGCATCTTTCAACTGTATTGCAATATCCTGTTTTCTTTCAAATGCTGCTTTCACTTGCTGAGCTCACTTAAAACTGTTCAACACAGGGGGCAGCAGTTTGCACAGCAGATACAGCAGCAGAATCCTGAGCTCATAGAGCAACTGAGAAATCATATCCGGAGCCGATATCTGAGTGGCAGCACTGAAGAACATTCCTGACTTCAGCAAGTCATATGAATTGGAATGATGTATAACCCCAAAATGCATACCATAGTTAGTAGCAAAAGCACCATTGTAACTCTTCTGCTTGAATAGAAGACAGAAAATTCTTTGTGTGTGTTTGCAAACAAGAATAAATCTGGTAAACAGATCTCTTGCACATAACTTGGAACATAGCGTTTATGTACAGTTACTCCTCTGAAAATCAATACACTGAATAGGTGGTTTGTCAAAATCCCCAAGGCATTTCAGTATGTGCATCAGATTGACCTCCGGGGCTACTGAGTGGGAAGGAGTTCTGTAGTGCGCTAATCTTGCCTAAAAGCTACTTCTAAAATGATAATGTAAAATACATGTTACTCATATGGTGAGAATCATGACAGCTGTACTCCTTTAAACAGTATTGAAATATTGAAACAATAGGCCCATCTGATGTGCCCTTTTATAATGAACATTAAGTAGTGTTGGTATAGAGAGTACTTATAACTCATGCTTGAGAAGTCTGTTTCCTTAATCCTGTGGAGGGGCTTTCATGAGTAACAGGAAATACTTTTCAACTTTTCATTGGGCAGAAGAGAGGGAGATGACTGCATATGAAGGAGTAGCACACATTGTAGAGAAAGAGAAGACAATAATTCTGTGTAGGATAATGCACAGAAATCAAAATGGAACTTGGCTTGGGAAAGGAAAGAAAAGTTGTAGCATTTTCTACTGCCATGTATACCCTCACATCATGATGGTAGCCCTGGAGGTCACAATTATGGCACTATGTTCCTAGGCATGGCAAGCTGTATTACATTCCATATGTATGCAGTATTTAATATAAACTTAAAATTCTTAACTGTAATAAGCTAAAACTGAGCCTGTGACTGTACAAATAACTAGTACTGAAAATTTTAAAAAGAACTGCCTTAGAAGGATTCTTTTTCTATTCTTGTGTGATAAATCACTGGCTTAAAAAATTGGGGATTTTTTTTAATTACACATATCTATCTAAAATGATGGTTATATAGTCAAGTTAAAGATTTTTCAACTCTATAGTATTTGTTTCTTGCTCAGTTAATATTACTCTTGCAAGACTGCTGCTCTCCTGTATGTCTAGTATGTTAACATTTTTTAACTCTGTTTACTGTTCACATTGCTTTGTGATACAAAGTACACTTGTTCTTAGCCCAGGGACCTTCTCAACACACTTTCCTCTTCCTATATCTAAACTAATTTGAGGAGCCTGCTTTGAATTTTTAGGCAAAGTGATCTCTCATGGCCATTTAGTCTGAAGGAGTAACAATAGACTCCCAAATGGAGAAATACACAGAAAGTCCTCAACCTTAGACTTTATATCCAATTGATCTTGTGCTCATAAAGAACTCATAAGAGTTCCTCCAGCAGAAGCAAATGCAAAATTTGGGGCTAAGTAACAAACTTGATTCTAACAAATTATCATTGTACATCTACGGTATAAATCTTACCCTACTAAACCAGAGAGAAAATCCTGATCCAAGGAGAAATGAAAGGAACTGGAGAAAACACAAATCTAGGAAATCCGTATTACCATCTATTGAATAAAGAGGTAAAGCTTAATACATAAAAAATTTTAAGACATTTCATACTTTATTGAATAGCTTGCCTGTGTACAGCATTAAAATGCATTAAATAAAACATTTTCAATTAACAGCTTCTGACTCAACATCTGATGACAAGAAAGAGAATCCCTAAAGGGATCTTTTGTCAGAGGTAGCTCCGATCCTGAATATTATCCTTTCAAGGAAACGTACTTAAGTTCAATTACACTGAGTAGGACAGGAATACCGTTTAGAAGGAAGTTTTATGGAGGCTCTGGGTGGGCTACAAAAAGTGTACTTGGAATAGTGTGTTGTGTCAGGAGAGAAGCGTTGTACCTAGTATGTTAAACTTCCCAGTTCCTTTTAATTCTCTTTCATATCTTCAGTTGCCCAAAGTGTGTTTCACTAACTTTGATAGGGGGAACCAAAAACTCCATGGTGGTATAGGCAGCTCTGCCATATCTCTGTAGAAACTAAAATTATTTTCACTTTGCAAGAGCAATCCTCATGCAGTTACTTTTCTACTTTGAGACAGTGTGTCAGGAAGCTCATGAGACTTCTTAAGAACTACAAAGTATGTTAAGATCCAAAGAGGGCAGAAGAAGTTATGTACTTGTACTGTTAAGTACAAGCTCCACAGCTTACTGGATTTATGGGAGAACACCCAAGGTTAAATGGAATGAAGCATTGGTTAGTTACCTGAAAACTACTCTTGAAGTCATCTTCATGGAGCTCTAACTTTCACTTCACATGCAACAATATTGTTTTGTTTAGGTTTTACTTCAGATAATACAGAGTATGTATTAAAACGTTAACATCATTGGCTAAGCCTTCAGGAATGTGCTACAACTGACTGGCACAATACTCTACTAGTAAACATTTTCTGTTTTTTATGTATTAACAGAAAGGGCTTTATAGCCTAAACAAAAAACAGTGAAACCAGTAACAGGAGCTGTCATTACATGCTTTTCCACTGAAACCATGAACAGAGAGGTCATTTATGCTAAAGTCTGCTTTTCTTTGAATTGCCTAGATTGTTTCAGTCATACAACATGTCTTAATCACAGGGTGTGGAAGGAATCTTTTCCTGTGTAGTAACTGCACTGTATCTTGCGCTAAAATTTTTCATCCTGCTAGATAAAGTGGTAAACCACAATCCCTGTAAATATTGCTTTAATTTAAGACCAATTGCAGTTTATCATTCAACTGAGCAAATCCGCATTTACACCTAATTGGTTTTGTATCATTACTGTTCCATCAGTGTATAAATATGATAATTTGTTAGAGAAGAAAGTATTTTGCAATCAATTGTGAACTCCTGTGACCTGCTTGCATGGAGTATATTCTTCTAACTATGATCATAAAGACACTTAATGAAATATTCAGCTTAGAAATTGTTTCAGTTGCACTCTTGATTTTGTAACAAGTGCAAAGTCAAATCACTCATGCATACTGAGATAGAACTAGCTCTGTAACTGTGAGTAGATTGTTTTATGGCAACAGAAAGTCATACTGGCATAATGCAACTTGTCTACTATTTCTGTATCTCTCCTACCTCTTACTGCCATGTGGTTACATCTCCTTCAATTTGTGTAGTTTAACTCAAAGATATATTATAAATAAAGTAATATACTTTTTTTGTCTGTATAGTTGTGGTTTTCTGGTTTAATTTTTTATGTATCTCAAGTAACAGGTAAATTGCATGCTTTGTATACCTGTTCATGTTGGTTGGATTTTATCACATAGGCAGGATACATTTCTAATTTATTCTTTCCTGTATGGACTTAGTCTAACCTCAATATACAAAGCTGGTCCTCAATTTATCCAATATTTTAACACTGAATACTACTCTTAAGATTTTATACATGGGAAGCCTTAAGTAAAATAGTGTCAAAACTAACTATAAAGTTGCTAAGTGCCAACATGGTAGCTGAGAAATACAAGCTGCTGATTAGAGTCTTTAACACTAGTTCACCTAGTGTTAAACTAGGAAAGACAGTCACCATTTTATCTACTAAATGGCTACCTCTGGGTAACCATAGCTATTTCAGCCAAAAATATTTCCAGTTTTTGTCAAAACAAAGCTAGGGAAAAGCACATTATAGTGCTTAACCAGGCCCAAAACTTCTTCCTATATATGCTTTAGAGAACTTGATCTAAGGCAGCAATGCAGGGCAGTTTTTTTCCTTTTGTTTTTCCTTAAAAATCTATCTAATTGCCTCTGGGATGGAAAGAAGAATTGTCACGACCTTATTTTAACAATAAAAAAACTACCTGAGTTCTACTGTTTTAGTTTCCAGTTCCCTACTAATTGGAAAATAACATGCCTATTAACAGCATGTCCTGTATTGCAGGGATGCACAACTCTGCTCGTGACAGCAAATAATTGGGACAGATTTGCTGTATTGCTTCCTCTTCGAAGAGTGAGCCACAACCAACACAGTCTTTGGCTTATACTCCAATTCCTAGCTCCAAGTGCCTCTAGCAGTGCCAGCTGCACTCTCTCATCTCACGCCTTTATCAGGTTTTATTTCCTATGGCTATATATGTACCACGCAAACACATGGCCATGCCAGGTACCCCATATTAATTTTTTTTTGGATTTGGATTCCAGGAACTTGTCTCTAAAAGGTCAGTTATTTTGAACTGAAGTAGTCTTGTCAGAAGCATGATTTTAAAAGGGTTTGAATACTTTTAAAAAATTAAAATAAGAAAATTAAGCACATGCTAACCTTTTTTATCAATCTCATCCCCCTATCCTGAGATGATATAAAGGCAATATTATTTGCTAGAACTACACTTTTTTCAAAGGTTTTATTTTTGTAGATAAAATGCATATGCATATTTTAAAACATTTGAAAATATTCAAGAAATGCTCAGAGAATTTAAATAATCATTATCACATTTACAGCTATGTAGGGATTTGATTTTGTTTGTACTCATTTTAGAACAGTTGAATGCAAAAACATCAAGAAGTTGGTGAAAAAAAACTCCAGTAAAACTACAGATTTTTTTTCCTCAGCTTTGCTTGATTTCTGAAGATACTACACAGACTTGTGCAATATCATCATACTCGTATGTTCTCTTCAAAAATGTGTCTGTAAGTCTTAGGCCAGAGACACTCTAGAAGGGGAAAATATTTATAAGAGTTGTTATTAGAAAGAACTTTTAATATTATAAAACAGCTCTTTTACAACAAAACTGTGCTAATAACTTACCTGCAATCCTTGCACTGAAGACAACAATGTAAGTGCAAGATGGAGGGATGAACTTGGGTGCAGTTTTCCAAGTTGCCTTCCTGAAACTCCACACCAGTGGATGGAATTAGTATTGCACATTTCTAAAACCAGATCCATAGTCCTTTCACTGCTAGTGGAAATCAAAAAACAAGAATAAACCTTTGGGCTTTTTTAAGCATTCAAAGACTGCAGACATCTAAAAGCTTGATTATTATTCAGGTTACTACTAATCAAGATTCATAAATAATTATAAGGTGTCAAGCAGTATGTATTGTGATGCACAGTAATTCAGCTGCAGGCAGCTCTCTTTGAGACAAGCATCCTGTCATTGGTTTAGCAATACTGGATAACATATTTGGATGGACTACAAGCTTTTCAAGAGAAGTAGCTGAAGGCCAGATACATGCTTAAGTCTCTGGGCTCAACTTCTATTTAGAATTACTTCATCCAAATGTCATTCTTACAACTCCAAAATGAGTTGTGATTTAAGTATGAGGTACAATCATAAATAATATTGCAAACAGATGCATGGAATTTCTCTGCAAAATTCTGGCTACCTCCTAGTAGTAACTTATTAATAGATCATGATATAAGTTTTTTAGTTGTAGTTCTTTACTTGGAGTTTTTTTTAGTCTCTGTGTTTCAAGTACTTTTGTGTTGCCACAAATTAGTAAAGACCAGGTTTAAGTAGCTTCAGGAGGAAGTACAGAAACATAAAACAAAACCAGCCACAACTCACTCACTGAGGAAAAAGTAAGAGAATCACATGACATTGTTACCTGCAATTTGTTATTTTACATGTAATGTCAAAAGGTTCTTCCAAATTTACAGTATCTGGTATTGTCTCCAATGAAAGCCTTACATCACCATAACCAGGGGCCTGGGAAGGAAAAAGAATGTATATTCTCAGATGTTGGATAGGGAAATTGACATTTTTACTGAAGTTTGCATTTCCTGGAAGAAGTGTGGAATAAGAGAAATCTGAAGAAAGAAGATTGACTGTACTTTTGATTAGTATGGAAATCACAGCAGCTCTTCAACTGATGAACACCTTCTTCACAGGTTTAACAACTCATCAGATAAGGATGATCTTTATTATTACATTTCAGGAGAGTTTAAATCCTTAAAGTTTGAATAGCCATATACAGTTCCTGAGAATATCAGCTTTAATCTAAGGCTTCTGTTAGGCAGATAACAGATCTGTGCAGACACCACCAGTAAAACTTCCCTGCACAAATCCACCACTATTCCACATCCTAAGAATCAAGAGTAAGTGCCATTTCGGTCCTCTCTGCCTCTGCCAAAATAGTTAATTGTAATCAGTTAGAAAGTCACACGATACGAACACTTGTCAATTATCCATGAGCCAAACACATCTCATATGGTCTACTAATAAACCTATAGTAAATAACTTAGTACCAACCAGGGCTGATTCAAAACAGCCACCTGCAGATCACAAAGCATGTTTAGATTTTTAATCCCCACAAATGATAGATCATGAGGGAAAAATAAGAGGAAAATGTGTCCTGCCTTCCAAGGCTTAGTTATTGTACATGTTTCAATTCTGCTAATAAAAGGATGTTGTAGTGAATGTTGTATTTACAGTGTGATAGAAAGATATTTCCAAAGCAGTCCAGAAAGTCAGTGACTGACAGGCTGGGAACTGGTTTTAGTCACATGAAGTTTGTTACAGACTAATGACAGATGACATTTTAGAAAGCATATTAAACTGGACAGTAGAGTAAGCAAAGGGATGTCAAACCAATGGGGACTTAAATTAGTCAAGCAATATACATTTGGAACCTTGCATGAAAGAGAAGTAATTATTCAGCACTAGAAATATGCAGCTATATTCAGCTGTATTAGGTGGAGGAACTGACTGAACAATTATATGCATTATACAACATGTAGTTTTCCATTAACATTAGGCTTTTCTTTTACCAGAGATACATTAAGAAAAAAACCAACAAACACAAACCTACAATAAGAGCAGTATTTTAGAGAATAAACTTAGCATCAACTGACCAAAACAGGATCAGAGTAGATGAGACCTATACCACACCATATCTATTGAACTCAAAAATGAGATACCTCCAAGAACTGATAGTTAGAGGCCCTGAAGTAACAATAAGAGGAGTAACATAGGTTTTATCCAGAACTAAGGTAATTGCTCAGATTATGGAATCAACTAGAAAATTTCCTGCTTGTGCTACTCAAGAATGATGTTCCTTAACTTCAGACTGGTTCTAGTGTGGTCCTGTACTGAATGACTGTGAGCATGTGGAGCACCTTTTGGCATATTGTGGACACCTGCCTGGTTCACTGTCTCCCAAAGAGACTGTAGTTGTGAATTCCAAGACCAAGTCACATTAAAACAAACAAACAAAACACTCCCAAAAAAACCAACAAAAAAACCAACCAAACCTACAAATTATGGTGTAAGCCACATTAAAACAAACAAACAAATAAAAAAACACTCCCAAAAAACCCAACAAAAAAAAAAAATCAACCAAACCTACAAATTTTGGTGTGTGGATACTTGTTTCAAAGGTGAATTTCTGATCTGACCTGTCTTCCCTAAATTTTCCTCCCATTCCAAACCGTGACATTTAGGTAAACAGGTAATAGTAGAGGTAAAGTTCTCGGCCTGGGTGGGAAACAATGGTTATAGTGCTGGCAAATGGACTAAGAGGAAAATGATTACAGGTGAAGGTCTAGAAATTAAATAATCTGATAGCACTTAAAAAATGAGGAGAGAAAAGAGGGAGTTACACTGCAACAGAGATGGGAAAAAAACCCAACTACCTGCTGCTTTTCTAAAGACAGATGTTGCTCAAAGTACACAAAATAGTTAGTGTTTTTCTGTAAATCACAAGGCACAAAACAATGCATGACCAATACTGGAGTGTTGAAGTGCATGCTTCACACGCAATTCTCAAGGGCTCAAATAAAAGAGATGCAGAGCGAGACAATATTGATTTAGGGAGGGAAAGAAATAAGAGAAAAGGTCAATTGAAAATGAAACTGTTTATTGTTAAAAATAAGCAACAAGTTTCAAAGTAACAGGAGGAACTAAGTTTAGGAAAAGGGCAGTTTCATGGGTTTATGCACACACTCAACACCTCAATTAAAAATCAAGACACATTTATTTCAGTGACTTAGTGACTTTTCAGTGACTTTCTTGTGATTTCCAGGATCTAAGTTTGCTTGCCTAACTCCAAGTTAGCCTACAGAACTGCTCAATGTACTAGCAGCTGGGGACTGGGGCAAAGACAGAGGCAGAGACCCAATTATAAGCTCTGTAAACTTAGACTGAGATTCAACTGTCAAAGTTTTTTTTAACTACCCTTCTGTATCTCTCTCACCATCCTTAAGTGAGAAGATGCAAACTAGGTTTAAGCATTAGATGGCTGTGGAGCTGACTTAAGCAAGATCGTAATTACAACTCAAAATTCAAGAACAATTCATAAATAAACTAGAATAGGAGAGACTCAATAAAAACTGTGGACATGAAAATAAATAACATTATGCATAAAAAAATGTTACTCCAAGTTAGAATGCTCGTATGAACTTGGGAGCAACTTCCATATCAAGAACTGGCACATTTAAAGAGGTTCTTTTGTCAGTTTGTTGCCAAATGGTATCCAAGCAGTTAATTTTACTCTAACAAATGTATTTTGCAACACTGGTTACTGGATTCTGACAATTAAAATGCTCACTCTATTAACTTATCCAGACTTCACTGAAGAAATATATGATATAACTCTCTAATACATACAGAAAAGTGTGAATAAAACATGAGTCTCAGCAAGTAAGCAGCTTGCACTTTTCCAAGTCATTATTAAAACTGTTCATTGAGTTTCCTTAAAAATGAATGCCAAGTTAAATTAATACCTAAGTTAAACTTACCATTCTTTGGAGCTGGCTAGTTTGCAGCCTTCCTCGTTCACCTAGATTAGTTTTCCATACAATGTCTAATTTACCAATCACTGTTACACCTTTAATTACTCCAGCTTTCTCTGCAAATTCTTGCTTTGGTTTTAGACAGTATAAGTACTGACGTGTATCCATAGGTTGTAAATAAGTCCTTGCGCCAAAAGTAGACTCACTGAAAGGAAAAAAATCACTAGGTCTTAATTTAAACAGTTATTTTGATGATTAAGAACCCAAATTTTTTCCTCCCATCCCCCACAAGTCTTATTGTATGTGTATGCACAGTTTGAGAATGGTAAAACACTTAGAATATTTTTGTTTTCACAACAGAAAAGATCTCTAGAATTTATGCGGCACCAAGGACCATGGAGAAATAAAATAACCTGTTCTTCTCAGCCAGAGAGAAATAACATAGAAATTCTCTCTGCTACATTAATTATCTGGCATCTTAACATTTAAACAAAAATACTGGTAATTTTTCTTCTGCTATTTGTTTTCTCTCACAGTAAATCTCAATGTCATGAAACTAAGATTCCTGTTCAGGAGAAAATCCATTACAGTGGATGCAAACACTTGGAAAACAAAGCTTTGTTATGCTGCCGGTAAATCCTTCAACAGGCAAGGAGAAGACAGAATTTTCACTTCAGCCCCTACTGCTGAAGCATTCAACCATCACCTCCAAAAACCGAAGCAACAGCAAAGCACAAACAGCCAAAGTTAAATTCACAAGATCTTATATCCACTGTATTCAGTTATTATGGTATTAGGTGTTTAACTAAATTAAATTTATTTCAGTATGAAAAATTTTTATTCTCTATGACTCCATGAGGGTGTACCACTGATCCACCTTGATATGTGCTGTCTTGATATATCATGATTAGAACAATTGAAAATAGTAAGCAGTTTACTGATAGGAAGAAAGCCTTACAGGACTCACCTGACTAATCCTAAGTATGTACACAAAGGTCAGGTCAAAACCAGATCTGAGTTAAATTTTATATAGGAGATACTGAAATAACAGTATGTTTTCATGTTATCATGTCATCATTG
This sequence comes from Haemorhous mexicanus, assembly GCF_027477595.1. Classification (NCBI taxonomy): domain Eukaryota; kingdom Metazoa; phylum Chordata; class Aves; order Passeriformes; family Fringillidae; genus Haemorhous; species Haemorhous mexicanus. The sequence continues at coordinate 68,732,577 of NC_082381.1, forward strand.
TTACAAATTATTTGAGGATGAGGCTGGATATTACTCTATTAGGTAGAATTATAGATTTTTAAGAATAGTTTCTATACAAAGAAAACGGTAACAAATTTTCCAGTTGAACACAGAATAGGATTTTGATCTTTTTATGCAAGCAAAGACATACAATCTTCCTATTATAGACAAATGACTAACTAATACTTGTATCTCCTGAAATATTAATACAAAGCATTTCAAAGTCAAATGTACTGAATGCAAACATACCTTTCCCCTGCTGTGTCAACTGTGTTCAGTTCTGCAACATTGTACATCATAGACGGCTCTAAAGAAACCTTCTCCATAAACATTGGAGAGGTAGTGATATTCTGAATTTGAGCTTCCAGAAACACTTCATCTGTCTGAAAAAAATCAAAAGTTCAAGTTCATGAAAATATGATTAGTGTTATTAAAAACAGTAGGCAGTCCTATTGTTAAAAAAAAGTCACACATGTTTAGTTCATGCCTGCAAATCAAATCAATTAATGCAAGAAAAAACCTTAATCCCATTAACAACAGGAGCAAAAGTGTTAGTCAACAGATATCTTGCCAAACAATGGATGTGGGATAATTTTGCTGTGTTCTAGCTATTGCTTATTTGTAATGCATTAAATCACCACTTCCCAAGACTTTCATCAACAGGAACTCAAGCTTTCATCCAAATTATTTAAAAAATGGAATAAATAGTAAGGAATTGCAGTGCACAAGAAACATGCCAAGCCAGATCACTAGTGCATCAAGCTGTATAAAAAAATCAAGTAAATATGTGTGTTTTTGTTTAACTGAAGTAAAATAGTTCAGGTACATGCTCTGAGCTTTTATTATTAAATACTAGCATTCTAGCTAAAATGCAAAATCCAGCCCCGTCTCTCACTCAGCTGCATCATGCCAAAGGTTACCAATACTTGTATGCATCCAACAATTTAACTGGTGCTCTACCTTCAGAACATCTGAAGCTAATGCCTGAAGGTGGTATCGAAGGACAAATTCTAGTACAAAAATGAAAGCTATAGACTGTTAAACTTCAGATGATGAAAAACCATGGGACTAGAAAAGTTTTTGCCTCACTTCTTCTGTGGAATTGCGTACCAGTGAAGTCACCTTCCACGTCTAAAAATCCCAGGATAGAATAATTATGGAAGACTCAGTCTATTAGAGATATGAGTCCCCAGAAAAGTGAAAACCACAATTAAAGAAGTGCCAGTTAAAAAAAGAGGGATACCAAATTTGCATTTACAACAGTCACTGATTCAGGCCATTGGATTAAGTGATTCTTGTAGGTCCCTTCCAACTGAAATAGTTTATTCTACAGATTCAGATTGAAGCAGTTTGAGTATTTTGTTATGATAAATTTTAAGAAAGTACTTTGTGGGGAAGGTGGAACAAAACTTACAGTTTCTTTTTGATCAGTGTAAATAAATGATTCTTTATATAAATGGAGTCCTGCTTGTAAATTACAAAATAAAAGTGGGACAAAATTGCCAAAATATGTTTTGTCTCAAAAAATTGTGTTAGAAGGAGAAATACAGAATGGTTGTGCAACTTTTTATATTGCCTTATAAACACATTAAATACAAAGCAGCATCTATACAGTAATGAAAACTGTGCAACCTCAACAGGTTACAGAGACACTTCATGCTTGTAGGAACTGGAAATAACCCAAACTAAAACATGGCTCTCGGTATCATTACTACTACTGCCTGACTGCCACTTGAATTGATATCATTTATATCCCATAAATCCATTGCTCAAAGTTCCCATTTACCCAAATTTTAGTAGTTTTCAAAACAGCAACCATAGGCAGAAGTTTAGAAAAGCTAATTTGAAAGGGAAAAGAAAAAACAAGCAGCATAATGAAAAAGCAAGTTAGTTTAGTGTTATTCCTAATTTGGTTTAGTATTACACATTTTTTTAAAAAAATACTTGTCAAAATATGCAGTTTATTTTAGTATAAGGCACGCCAAGTGAAATCAGACTGCAGAAGTAACTCAATCAACTGTTACATGCAGTTAAAATTTTGAAGTGCAGTTCCAGCTAGCCAAAGGAAGGAAGAACATCCAACTGCTGCTCTCTCCTCAAACCCACTGTCTCCACCAACCAGTTGTGAAAAGTTCTGTCACAGCTTACACAAGCAGTGCTGTAGTGAAACCTACATTTCCATGGGTCAAAACCAGAAAAATTTTAGAAGCAAATAAATTCTCTTTTCAAATAATAGATAAGGTTGAGGTATTGTATTGGAGAATCCCCACAAGAATCTGTAGATATCAAGTTCTAGTTTCAACAATGGGTATTAAAGAAAGAGCTAACCATTTAAATGATTAGCTGCACATATAAAGACGAGAACACATCCCTTTATGATATGCAGAACAAACATTGCTTTTCCATTATGTTTGTAAAAAATGTCAATAACAAGCACAGAGACAGTTAAGCAATTAAAAAAGCATACATATTTATAAAAAAATAAATAAAAATTACCACAGAACTGAGGTCACTCTAATGGGAAAATAAAAAAAAGAACACATTAGAGAAATTAGGGTTAAATGTTAAAGAAAAAGGAGGCTAACTTCCAAACAAAATGCATTTCTGCATTTTTTTGCACCATTTAAACAAGATAGCATTAGTAAGACAGAAACAAATAAAAATGGATGCAAACAAAGATGACAACTACATTTCTAATAACTTATAGCTAGTATGGTTACATGATTTACTAGCTTTGCTTCACAACCAATCCAAAGTAGAGCTTAAGGCACACAAGTCACAGACAAGATATGGTAGAATAAACTGACTCAAAAAAAGAGTTAGTTTTTGAGTAAGTTTAATGTTCATCCCAAATTTCAATCCATGCAATGGGTTGTACATGAAATGGAAAAATAGTCCTTGTCACCTTAAAATTTTTGGTATGCTCATATATAATGTCTCAAAAATAATGTGGTAATGTGTCCTAGCAAAGCTACTATGTTGCAAGTTATAACAAAATTTGGCATAATATAAAGAAAAACTCTTTTTAGAATATTCATCAATCCAAAAACCCAACTTCAATTGCAAACTTTGTTGTCCACCTCCCTCTGCAGACTTGCAGGAACAGAACCTTTTACAGAGCCTTTTTTAAAGGCACATTAAAGTCAGAGAGAGTAATTCAATCCCAGGATTGCAGCAGGTTAGGGCAACATGGCATGTGTTCTATGCATAAATTTCAGTGATCAACTCCATTTGGGTGCTACTGCAATACAAGCAATTAGCAAGAAGATTAAGGTTCAGCATCATTCCTTGTCTTAGAAGAAATTAAATTATGGATTATCATTAGACTATTAATAGAAATCGATTTTAGTAACAGTCATTATGAATAGACAGCATCACATCCATAATCTTAATGATAACAGTTTAACTGGTTAGTCAACCTTTAGAGATCTTTAGTTAACTAATAACTGACACGTACCATTTTTTTCTCCCCTGCTCTCAAGGATAATAGTCAGGATGAATTTCTTGGGGCTTTCACAGCAACGTAGTATCACACACAACAACTAACCATAGACTTATTTCTAGGTTTTTAGAAGTTAATTGAATTCTATGGTCACAAGACATAGCAACACTTTACATACTTTCAGAAATTAGACAGGAGTGCTACTATACCAGTTTGCTAGACAAATGGAAATTGCTCATTTAATATAATCCAAAATAATTTTAAAAATTTTTTTCAATAAATTAAATAGGTAAGATGGTAACAGGAGTTGCATAAATTCATGAACAAGAAGAACAAAAGGTATCAAAGAGCCTCTTAAAAACTCTAGAGTGGAAAAGAAAAATCACAAAAAAACCTCCAAAACCCAAAACTACATGTCCCAGCTCAAACACCAAAGCTTCTCATAGATTTTTACCATGAAGAATTGCTAGCTAATTGAGAGTTAAGTAAGACCCTTATCAAGACAGGTCAGTATAACTACTATGAGTAAAAAGTTTGCCCAGAATTACCTTAGAGAGGTGCTTCATCACAAACTTTACACATGAAGTATGAAGAGACAGCAAGACAGCACCATTTAAGATATGTCCCTCTTTTCCCTACCACATACTTTACAGCTGAAACAATAATATAATCCACAGACAAAACAAGAGATATATTTTGCTCCCAGAGAAATTACTTCATTTCTTAGAACTGTTTTTGTTCTTAAATCACAGGAGAAGAAATCTCCAGACATCTCACTTACAGATAGTAGCAGCTCTATAAAGGGCTCAACCAGTGCTATGTGTTTATGCTCCAATCCTGCTCAGGTATCTCACACCTGGTCAATGTATGGTTTGCAGCCTATGGCCTAAAGATACATACCAAATTCTTCCCATAAAGAGACAAAGGCAGACGTATGTATGTCCAAATAAATATGCAAGATATATATAAGGTCATGTAGTTTAGAAGCACTGTGTGTAACTGTCACAAACCTAAAACTTTAATTACTGAACTGAAGGGTCATAGTTACATAGGGAAAATCTAAATTTAAGTAGCTTAAATTTAAATTTTCCCCACTCTGATAAATTGTTATCTCCTTTATGAACACTTAATCTCCCTTAAAATAAGTACTTTATTAGCCTAAACATACAAGAAATAACTGAAAGTATTTGAGTCCATGAGAAACTGAAATATATGCAAAATTGTTAGTCAACTACATTAAGGTCCTGACATCTCTTTTGCCCTTCATCAAAAGCCTATCAATTTTTAAACTATACAATATATATCTGCCACCATTTTTCCATTAGAACTGATCAATTTTCTCAGAAAGGTGTACTTACAAAGCTCTTTGAATTTAAACTAAGTAACAAACCCAGCATGCCTAAACAAACCTGAATACACACAGTTCTCACCTCTGCATTGTAGAATTTGGTTTTCACATCTAGTGGTTTAAGAACCTGAATGAAATGGAAAAAAAGACAGATTGACAATTGGTTTTTCAGACAACTTCAGCATAGACTCTTTTGAAGTACCAGGGTCTCTTACTAAAAAGTGTTATTTTTCTTTCTTACACATAGCAGGTACATGACAGAATATATAACAGAATCAAGTCAAGAGTATATCCTGGCTGCTTCTTACTTATGCACACATGACTGCTTTCCTACTAAGCAGTCTCCTCATACTGAAAACAAGTAATTCTCCACCCAAGCACTGGCCTCTTACAAAACTGCCCAAATCCAGGGCTCTAAGTAGATCTGTGTGTTTAAAATAACACTATATCCATCCTGGGTCCTGCATTTGCTTTCAACGGTGAGCAAGAACTATCTAACATTTACAAGTCCTTCAGAGTTTTGTAACAAAACTTACTGAGAGCTTCTCTAAACATAAATGAAGCAGAGAACTATCCATTTGTTAAGCTTTCTTAGCCTTCACTTACTTCTTGAAAATGCAACTGTTTCAAGAAATTAAAGAAAATCATAATATATAAAATAATAAATCATATTCATCTTTGGGAATCAACTGGCAAAAGACGAAAACTTGATGATATAAAATATGATTATAAAGTGTTGGTTCTTAATGCTTGAATCTTGTGCATAAAGCTTCTGCAGTTCACACATTCAAATATGAAGCATATATAATGTGATGTAACTGAAAGAAATAATCTTCTATCATACTTATAAGAAACCAAATTTAAATTTTGTTTCTGAAGACACTTGTTTCCCATTACAAAGGGAAATTTTTTTTTGTTTGCATATCACTGCATCCTGAGAGACCTCTAATGTTCCAATTTGTCAACAAATTTTTTAGCACTGAAGAATTCAAGATCAAAAAGCTGTCTTCACAGATATTTCATAATTTTAAAATGCATAAAGTTCAAATCTTTCAAGTATTCATTAAAAACTTTCCCTAGTAAAAAAAAAGGGATAAAAAATTTTAATTTAGGTCTTTGTTTGTTGAAAGAAGATTTTTTTCTGTCAAGTATTTTTCTTCAGTGAGCTTATAAATTTTCCAACATGCTGAATTTTTTCTCTATCTTGTGATAAACAGTCTTTCCATTTATTGCAGTAAATTTCAATTGGCACACCAGTAAAATACAAAAAATTACTGTGAGGTTCAAAACCACCCAATCCTAGAAGGAATCATTCCTTCTCCATGAAAGCATAATGCTGTTAATTACTTAGAGAATTCTTTGGAACAGAACAGCACTATCAATCAGTATAAAACTACATATATTGGTTTTAAAAAGAAGCTGATTCAAATCAACTAACACCAGTTCAACTTAAAAGATGCTAGAAAATGAAAAATCTGAGAATCTGTAAAAGAGTATTTTTTTATTACAAAATAGCTAGTGACATCTCAATCACTAGCAGCCATGAATTTTCACTGTAAAGACATAGTTCAGTTTTCTGTAACCCTCCTTTTTGTTCATTCTCAGGTTTGCTGCTGGTGTCTCTATGTCAAATTTAAAAACTAACAGCCAAAATTCTCAGTGCAATGTTTTTCTTATAATGAATCAGAGAGTATTTATAGAACTATAAGGAAGTGTATATATACTTATGCTTCATTCTTTGAATGAAGGGCTTCATATTTGACAGCTGGCTTCCAATGTTTTGACAATTCAGTTGCCTGTGCTGGGTTCAGTTAAAAACCATGGCAATTATATACACGTGCAGAACCCCCAAAAATCTGCACAAATAAGTTTACATATAAAATCTAAAGGAGACAAATCTTGTACAAAGCTCTGACAAGAAGAACATTAGGCAACAGAGAAAAGATAAGATCTGAAGCTTGCACATGCATGTGTATGCAATCATAGAAAGCCTAGAGGGGACAGAGAAACAGAACAGTCAACAGAGGAAAATCATGGAGAAATGGAAAGGGAAGCAGTGCCATAAGGAAAGCACGACAAAGCACACAAAGATGAAAATTAACTTCAAGAAAGATGAAGAAACTCTACAGAGATGTTAGTTTGAGAGGGAGAGCAACACAAAAATTTACATGGAACCATATTCCCTAGGATTGTCAGGAAACACCTTTGATTATACCTGACATTTCAAGGCCAGGTAAGGACTACTAATAGCACTCAAGTGCTCTTTCTAAAGCATGGCAATTTAACCTTCTAAAGACTGAAATTATTTTTCTCTGAAGTATCTACATAGAATACTAGCAAATAGCAAAATGAAATCACCCCACAGTACCATAGAATATCCTGAGTAGGAAGATAACCACAAAGACATCAAGTCCAACCTCCAGGAATATGTGCCTGACAGCATTGTCCAAATGCTTCATGAAAACTTTGGCAGGCTTTGCACTGAGACCACTTCCCTAACGAGACCGTTCTGGTGTCCAACAACCCTCGAGTGAAGAACCTTCTCCTAGTATACAACCCAAACCTCCCCTGAAACAACTTTAGGACGAAACTATATAATGCTCCTGTATTACCAGACACTCTGCCAGAGTATCTAAAAATGAATTCAGTAAAGCATGTCATGTAATCCTCTATTCCATGAAGATTAGTCCAGCAATATCCAAGTCTCAATATATTTCTCTAAAAAATTAAACATCCAGGAAATACACACGAAACAGACTTTCTTGCCAGAACCAGCCCACAGATTAGTTTCTTGCTTTCCTTAGTCACTCTTACCGCAAGTCTTGAAATTTGTGTGATGGAAGAAAAGGTTTAAATTCTGTCAATTACTTCTGTCAGTATTAGATATAACACAATAGACTTTACTTAAATTCCTCTAAAAACCAACCCATTTAATTCCAGTTTAATAAGATTACACACACCAAAATAAAAATCAGAACTTTATGATACAAGCTTGGTTGGATGTATCAAAGCCAGAATGACCAATACTTGTTCTGTTTAAAAATAGTCATAGAACTGTCTGCTATAAAAAGGGACTTTTTAAGAGTACATCTTTCTCTCAATAAATTAGTAAAAATTATTAGATGTAATATTTATTAGTTCTGAGATGTTTAACTGTGGTAATTGCAAAACATCAGTTTGTGTGAAGTTTGAAGTAGTGGCTCTAAATGGTTCACTTTTAAAAGGGAATGGATTTTTGGTACATAAAAGTGCTTATGAAGAATCAAGTGCTTTAAAATGTGTTTTCCAGACTCACACACTTACTAAAAGTAGAGTAAAATACTTCACAAAGTACCTGAAATTTGAAGAACTTCCTGAAGTACATCTTCTCTCCAGTCTGCGTAGTATAACTTACTGCGCAAACCAAGCTGAAAAAAATCAAATAAAAAAAAGCTGTGTTACTTTAAATCTTGTGCTATATCAAAAGCAGAATAGCATACATGTACTTCAGTTTCATTTAAGCTCATTTAATAATAAAAAAAGTTAAAATTTTACATGTGTGTTCCTATCTCCTTTACTTCATGATGGATCACATCATCAATGCAACAGTCAGGTTTAAGTTCTGCCACGGCAGCACTAGAAGCTGAAAGGTTCAAACGCTGAGAACTTGTCTGAAGATCAGCCTGGGGATGGAAAAACAAAGCATCAGCTACAACTACAGTTGTTTAAGTTGTATTAAAGAAAAGTAACTTATGTTATAAAGTACTAGGTTTCACTGAGCATTTTGTGCCCTATATGTTTTCACACATATTCTAAGAGCTCAGTTGGTCAGAACATCAAGGCTGTGGGTTTGATCCCTGCGCGGGCTACTGACTTAAGAGTTGGACTTACTCATCCTTGTGGGCCCCTTCCAGCTCATGATATTCTGTGATATTCTTAACCCAGACACCTTCTAACATATATTAAGGTGACATATATTAAGGTGATGAGATACTTACAAAGCTAAAGACAAGCTGTAAAACATATAAATAGTCCAGTCCTTTACCATACAGCTTACAAAACCTCTTTTTACTTTTTACATTGAATTCCACAATGACTTCTGAAATTTTTACTGTTTTATTTGTTCAGTAAACACAAAACCCAATTTCTAGAAAAAAATGAATACAATATACAGATCAGTGTATGCTTCACAGGGAATTGAAGATCTCATTGAAAGTGAAGATAAGTGAATGTAACTCCATTTTTTAGCTGTGGAAGTTTAGCTACACCAATTGCTCAGAGAAGTTTTAAATAGAAGGGTGCATGTGCAAAGAAGGTCAGTGGAGGTGGGGGTCTTTAGCCAGGAGAAAAAGGCTCAGGAGAGGGACTTTATGCTCTCTGCAACTACATGAAAGATGACAGAGGTGGTGAGAAGAGACCAGGCGTGAGCTGGTCTCTTCTAAGAAATAACAAACAATTGGAGGAAGAGGAAATGGCCTCAAGTTGCACCAGGAGAGGTTTAGATTGGATAGCAGGAACAATTTCTTCATGAAAAGGGTTGTCAAGCATTGAACAGGCTGCCTAAGGGAGGTGGTTGAGCCACCATCCCAGCAGGGGACTGTGCAGATGTGGAACTTAGGGACACAGTTTAGCAATGGATTGGGCAATGCTGGATTAACAGTTCCATTTGGTGACCTCAGAGGTCTTTTTCAACCTAAACACTCTATATATATATATATATATATATATATACACACACATATATACACACACATATACACACACACACACACACACACACACACACATATATATATGCTATAATAATATATAATGCTGTAATAAATCCATTTTTTGACACAATCTTAGTTTTTCATTTTAATCTTTGAAGATTTCTATAATAATTGCTATTTTTATGCAATTATTCTAGAATTATAATTTTATTCTAATTATAATAATTCTATACTTACTCTTTCCAATTTCCAGGTATATATTCTGGATTGGAAAAGGGAACATATATTTCCTAAAGACTCTGTGTTAGCATTAAACATACAATATATTCTCAGAAAATATAATAATTGTGTTTTATTTTTTAATAAATCTTTTATAAGTGGGTTTTCTTCACATACCTTCACCAGTATGTCCTTGACAACTTGATTGCTATCATTGTGCACGCTAATATAACTGGAAAATGTCTCTCCCAGAAATATATTTCTGTATTTCAGTCAGAAAGAAGAGAAGAGAGGAGGGAGGAGGGGAGAGGGGAGAGGGGAGAGGGGAGAGGGGAGAGGGGAGAGGGGAGAGGGGAGAGAGGAGAGAGGAGAGAGAAGAGAGAAGAGAGAAGAGAGAAGAGAGAAGAGAGAGAAGAGAGAGAAGAGAGAGAAGAGAGAGAAGAGAGAGAAGAGAGAGAAGAGAGAGAAGAGAGAGAAGAGAGAAGAGAGAAGAGGATATTTTTAGCAACAGTTATTAAAAACCAGAACATTTCATTGAAACATTTTTAAGTTCACACACATACACATTTGCCAGACCAAACCATATAAGAAAACTGGCATTTGCACACCCATGCTTCTGAAATCATCCTTCTAAGACAAACAGTTTTAAAAGAGAACAAACAAATCAGAATTGTTTCTAGCTAAAAGTCTGACAGGAATAAGAAGATGGCTTTCAGATGGCTTTCCCACAAAAAAATCACAGTAGTAAACTCTGTTAGCATAACACATGATTTATAGTAGCGCATTATCTTAGAAATTCACCCACAGCTGAAAATCTCTTTCAACTTTCAGTGCTTATTAGGTTCAGTCAGGCTACAGACATGAAATATCAGGCAGCAAACACATATAAATCTATTAATCAAGCAACATATTATTTTCAAATGACTGAACATCTCGTTGCAGAACGATGGTATTCAAACAGAAAGAGAAGTATGAATCCTAAACCAAATGAATCCTAAACCTTGCATATTACAGTTACAATCATTTATTCTTACCCAAAATTTTGAGGCAAAGTCAGCATTTCTCCTAACATCAAAGTTTCAGCCCCCTTTACAGTAGAAGGATCATCTTTCATGAGCTGGTTAAATAGATTACCTGTAAAAATATCAAGTTCCTATTAATTAAATATTTGCTAAGTCCAAAGTTTTGTCTACATTTAAGTTAGCCACATAATGACTAACTCAGATGTAGTTTATTTTACATACATTTCTTCTACAATAAACTTGTTTAGGGATGAAATATATATCCATAAGCCTGCCTATAAGTTATAACTTAACTTCAAGACACTTGCGTCCAATAATTTACTCAGTATATACATACTGAAGTGCACAATCTGAAAGGCATTGCTCAAATTAACACCGAATTTTGAGAGAAATTCTATCTATCTAAACTACATCAGATAACAGAAGTAATCAATCTCACTTCCTTCCTTCCCCTGCTTGCTTTGTATTTCCACACAACCCTCCTTCTTGAATCTTTCCTTTGACTCTCTTATACTTGACTTCAAGACTCCAACTATTTCTGGTAGACAACCCAGGGATTTCCAATTCATGAGGGCACACCGAGCATAATGCAACTCAAAACCAGTGATTCTTGCAAGATTGTTTTTCTACAGAACATTCATGTGTTGGTTCTAACTACTGGGGCCTTTTCTCCAAATTACCGGGGCCTTTTCTCCAAAAAAAGATATAGTAATGCCAATCCTTCTCCACTTACACATTTCCCTCACAGAAATGCATCTCACTGTGTATATCAATTGCTCAAACTTTGAGGTCATGTGTTTGTTTGAGTATCATCACCAATCTTCCAGAGATACAGGTCAAGAGCTATAGAGTGCACCTTGGTACTTTCCTTTGGCTATTACCAAATCTTAAGTATATTTCTGTTTCAGGTAGGAATCTATGGGAGGTCATGACTCCTCTAAGTGTTAGATGTTCACACTGCTTAAACTCAGTAAAACATACATAATAATCAATCAGTAGAAAAGACTTACCTGGCAAATCTCTTTCTTCACAAGTCACTGGAATATTAGTGAACAAGGTAGGTTTGGTTAGCCTCATCACTGCAAAAATTAAAAAAAAAAAAAACCAAAAAACACTGGTCAATCAAACAACTATTTTTAATTTTGTTTTTCAACTTCCACAAGAAAAACCAAAACCACCCAACAAATCACAACCACCAAATAAGTCTCGGCCTGAAAAAGGATCACACGGCGTTTCAAAATACAATAAATTTTTTTGGCAATAAAAAAAAAAGCCCCTGCTATTGTAAGATCCAAGAATGCCATTGCTTCCTCTTGCTTTCTATCCTGGTGAACTAACCTACTCATCTACTGCTTTCAATTTTATGTGCTAGAGGTCTACACCTGCTACAGCATTAAGTGCTTTGTGGTCTTCAGAAGTGTATCCGTTTCATTTGTTTGTAGACTTTTCCAGCTTAAGTGCCTGTCCTGTGATCCTTGTTGCCCTAGAATGAGACATGATGACTCGTACGGACCCTTTCAGTCAAACACCAGTCTATTAGAAATTGCATTAACATCTTAACCTATAACACTTACACAAGGTAGAGTTACAATACTAAAACCTTACATTATTTATACCACTGCTTTTTCTCTAAGTCACAAACTTTAAACTCAAACCAGTAAAACCAGCACAAAAACCTCATGAAAACACAACAAAGCTATTTTTTTGATACTGACAAAAATCAAAATCATTAAGATTTTCCTATTAAAAAAACACTACTTCAAGTAAGTGGTATTTTCAAAGGCTATTTTAACTCACACTCAAAATTACATTATTTTCACTTAAATAACAGATTTAAGGTGCTATTACTTAAAAGAATTTCTCCCTCTTCAAATTAACCAAAGGCCCTAAACTTAGATATAGCTTATTATATATGAAGGCATTCATATGAAAAAAAATTGAGCATTTGTAATTTTAGGTGTTAATCTGAATATGTAAAAACTATTAGGGCTTTTTTCTTTGAAACTTAACAAACAAAACACCAATTAAAACTAAAAAATAAACCAAAAGGATTTCTCTTGATTGCAACAAGTTAATCAAGACCTTTGCACTGACACAGGTTTTGTGAGTTTATTTTTATTGTACTTTTGTACAGCTATTGTGTCCAGACAGCATTTGCTGTTCCCAGCAGTGTATTCAATTTCTTTGATAGACATTTGGGTACAGTGGGGTGTATTGCTTCACAAGAACTTATGCTACCATAGAACACACCTATGCAATTTAGCATGACAAAAACAATTCTCACCTTTCACATGAAAAAAAAAGAGAACATATTCTCTTGGTTATGGTGAACTTTGAAGACTAAGAACCATGGGGTATATTAAACGAATCCCAAGATATATGAAATAGAGTAAACAGTGAACCACATTCAACATTGAAAATGAAAAAGAAAAGATACTGAATTACACATGCTTATGAATTAAGCATTCCTCAAAGAGAAAATGAAATCCTGGATTACCAGTGCTAACCAAGACTGCAGTAATTCTGCAGAGCAGCAATCAAACGTGGCGTTCACTCTTACAAGACCTCAGTTCCAGCTAAAGTGCTCACAGCTAGCAGTGCATCTACCATTATTCCCATACAAGCCAACCCAAAGCAGCACAAAGCTGGCAGCTACAGTGACAAGAATCTCTCCATTTGTTTAGTAAAATGTTTGTTTAGCTCTTTTGTCAGTATATCAAATTAATCTAGTGGGATTGTATTACTGGCATTATCCAATTTTACTCAAATTTACACTATGCCTATATAACTAGTATTTGCTGTTTCTAAAGAAAAAAGTTAAGTAATATTTCAGAAAATAAATAAATACATCACACAATGAAGTCAAAACAAACTATGACAGGTATATTATTACATTTATTAGAAGTACTAAATTATTGTTAGAAAATGTATCATCTCTTCCAAGATGCTAGATACAAAACACATTAAATAGAACTCAAATCACACTGCATTTTATTTCATTTTATCTTCAAAAATGTTGATGCACAAAAATATTTTGTTACTATTCATGTTGAGCTCAGAAATATAATGTCAGCGAAAAAATTGGCTATATAGGCTTTAAAACTAATAACAACCTTCAGTTATACTGCAGTTTTAATGCAGTCTAGACAGCATTTTGCATCAATTTTGCTAAGTGGTCATATTAAATATCACCAACACCTTAAACATAAATATAAGACATCTACAAATGTCTTAAAATTCAGTCAAAGTTTAAAAATACATGTCAATGACTCAAATGGAGAAATTTTTATCTAAAAAAATTGTAATGCCTATAATAAAATATAATAATCGAACACAAGGATGTTATAAGAATGTTAAGTCTGAGGGGAATTCACTTTTTTTTTACAGAAGGATCTCTTATTATGCTTAGGTACACTTTGGTGTGAGCGGCAATAATGACAAGCTAATAATCTACAAATACTGTTTTCCTTCTTTTCCAGATGCTACAGACCTTGACCTCCAGCTACATCAAAACTATCTAGAATTAGCAGGAGTGCAAATGCATAACCTTCCAGTCATACTGATCCCAGTTTAACTTCTCTACTGACCCTCCAAAGTTTCAACTGAGCAGGGACAGCATGACCTTGGAACACTTCATTCTTTTAGGAGACAAAAAATCATCCTGAACTCTGCCTTTTATGACCATAAAAGGTATTCAAATTCTCAAAGACAAGAGGGTTCAGATAGATGTCTCATTTCTTAATTTTCTCACTTTTACCTGGAAGCTAGTGTTTCCTTGTTCCCAAATATAATTAGAGACAAAAGAACAGAAACATCAGGAAAAGAAATTATCAAAGGCATAAAACAGCAATTACCAAGTTGTTCGTTATTTTTCAGGCCACAGCTTCCACTGAAGCTATCATTAATACTTCTGTGAAAATATAGCTAACATTACTAAGACAGTGCATATATCCCACATAAAGTAAGTTTTTATTTCATGGGGGGGACATGCCATCATTAAAAAAAATGCACAGACTACTTTCAGGAGATAATCAGATCTTGAAAATCTTAATGTCAGTTACAGCTATTATAACAATTATTACAACACTTAAAAACATCTTTCCTTCTCCTAATTCCAATGAAGCAGAAAGGATGTACTTTGCTTAACTGAAAGCATTAATTTTATTATCTGACATAGCTTGCCACAAGAGTCTGGAATTTTTACTTTAATTTTTTTCCTTTAGACCACCAAGGTAGAGAAAAGCTATAAAACACAGTACTAAGCCAAACAGAAACTTACTAATCTTAATAGAACCATAAGTCTTGAGGCAAAACAAAGTTAAAGAAATATATAATTATAGCTAGAAAACCATAGCAAAGTAACATAGGTAGTTTTCTTACTGTTAATTTCGTTGTTCTAAGGTCTATATATTCTAAAGTGCTTAAAAGCCCTAGTATTTCTGACAGTAATGTTATTATTAAACTATATCCGAAGTTATAAACTAAATATAATTCCATATTTATGTACAAGCAAATTCATTTTATCTGTAAGGCTTAGCTTTTCCCTAAGAATATTTCTAACATATTCACAGTATAATATATCACAGAAAATCCATATCTGCCCCACAGATCTTTGGATAGTAGCATTGCAAGATGGCAATTCATTCTGTTTAATGAGTCTATTCAATTTTACCCATATGTCCTCCAAATTCTGGTTTTTACAAAGAGACTGTTCAATTGTCCACTTGGCTCTACAAAATGCATGCAGCTTTAGTCTTTCCAAATTATTCTGCAGTTCTTGAGATAAAGGATGAATCTTTTCTCTGAGTTTAGCTCTAGGGAGAGAGACACTCCAAGATCTTTTCAATTTTTGTTTTCCATTAGGTGCTGGTTCTCCTTGACAGTCCAAGTTAATTGGTCTGTGAGCAGCCTGTGCTTGGATTAAAGTCGGACCATATTTCATGCTAGAGTGAAACTCAAGGAGATTTTTTGTGCAGTCATAATCAGGAGATCCTGTAACATTTTCTGAAGGTGTATAAAGTTGTTTCAATTCTTCCACTTCCTCACAAGAAACAACAGGTGCCTGCTTTTTTGGTTTGAGTGGAAGACTGTGTAAATCATTTCGAAACCAGGGTGCAAATCTTGGTAATTGGCGAATGGGAAACTCCTTCATTGCTGCTTCTGCATATTTCTGCAGTTTTATTAGATCTCTCTGATGTGGTCGATAGTGCAAGACCACTTCCATGCTTGAACAGTAGGAATCCAGTGATTCTTAGGAAAATAGTCTCTTGATAATGATTCTTGTATCTAGACTGAAACATCTTATTTACAAGAATTTCCTTGCCCCATGATGCATAGATCAGTGGAAAACAGGACCTAAAGCAGAAGTATTATAAAACAATGAGATACTACCATATTAAGACAAACGTTGCTAGGATATTTTTCAAGAAAAAATAGGTAGTAAAAATATGTGAGATATATATCATTTCCAAGAGAACTCTTTTTCTGTCATCATCTCATACTTGCCATCCATCACTATTTTGGTTATATTGTCATGATGCATATTAAAAGACACACAATTACTTCTGCCTATTTTCTCAAATTTAGCAGGCTTTTACTCCTATACATCATCATTTTAGCCGAGGCACATAAAGTAACTAGAAAATACATATGTTACAGAAACTCTTCCCAAAATAGTACCAACTGATACAGTAATTTTTAAAGTGAAAAGTTAAAAGGGAAGTGCTCTAGGCAAATTAAAGCTGCCTGCTTCCATTTTGTATCAGAACTATACATTTTTAGCCTCAAAGCTTCCAAGCACTACATGCAACTACGCTTTAATCCTTAAGGAGCTGATAATTTCTTAATTTATTAGACTTTTACTTAATAAGCAACTTATTAAGTTGTCAAAGGCTTTATACTTCCATACGAAGATTATATTAAATTCAGAAGCATGGTGAAGGGAGAACTAC
This sequence comes from Haemorhous mexicanus, assembly GCF_027477595.1. Classification (NCBI taxonomy): domain Eukaryota; kingdom Metazoa; phylum Chordata; class Aves; order Passeriformes; family Fringillidae; genus Haemorhous; species Haemorhous mexicanus. The sequence continues at coordinate 68,749,250 of NC_082381.1, forward strand.
ACTACGATGAAACATAAGTAAAACATGCACAGTCTTGCTCTCCTATTTCCTACCCTTCTCCCCCTTTCCCCCTGCACCCACAAAAAACTTGCAATCATTTCACACTCCCTAATGGAGAGCAGTAGCATACATGATACTAAAATAATAAAATCGAGGATTGCCACTGTCAAGATTTTGTTTAATACAGTAGTCACAATGCAAACAAATCCCCACACCTTTCCCACTTCTACAACAATTACTACCTGGATTAAATTCAAGACAAAACCAAGGATGGCACTGATTTCCTATAAAAGCAAAATGATCCACCCTAAAGCTTTTTACTTTAAATTCATCACTACCAAAATGCATTTAGGAGCTGCTGACGTTTCATGTTCTTATGTTTTTGGCCTTTAGTGCGTGTGTGCAAAGAGCTTGCTGAGCTTTGAATTATGATTAACAGATTTTATCAGCACATGGAGACACCATTAAAAACTTTGTCCAGGAGAATTTTAAAACGAGAAGATGGTGTCTGAAATTACTCATACCTGCACTACTTTATCCACCTGGGCAGCCTCACTGATCTAGAATGCTTGCAGAGGTGAGATTCTAACCAGCTCTTCATTACATGTACATAACTAGCAGCATTTATTATTCAGGAATGATCAAATTCTTCACAGGGCTCTTTTGATTTCTACATTAATTTTGGAGGTATGCAAGTGACCTACACAATTGTATTTTCACTCTGTGATCCCTGAATCAAGGAGGTAAGCCTCGTAATTGCACATTAAGCATGAGGTGAAAAGGGCAAAAGCGATCCTAAGGGGAATCTACTGTGTTGGAAAAGACGTCTGAGATCATGTAATCCAACGTAAAACTGAACACCACCTTGTTAAATAGACCACGGCATCAAGTGCCACGTCCAGTCTTTCCTTAAATACCTTCCGGGACGGTGAATCCACTACCTCCCTGAGCAGTCCATGCCAGTGTCTAATCAATCACCCTTCCTGTGAAGAAATCCCTCCTAACGCACCATCTAAACCTCCCCTGACGCAGTTTAAGACTGTGTCCTCTCGCCTGAAAAACAAACAAACAAGAGGCAGCAGGAGAACTGGAAATGAAATTATAGCTGAACATTTTCTTTGAAGCCTCGTGCAAAGCACTGACACAGCCGGGCAGCCGCGCTGAGCCCCTCACGCCCTGCGGTGTGCGCGGCGCGGCGGAACAGCCCTCACCGCCCCCTTATGCCCTCGGGCCCCGAGCGCCGCGGGCCCCGAGCGCCGGGCCGCTTCCTGCTCCACCTCCTTCTAAACCGGGGGCAGAGCCACCCCTTGGCTGCAGATCACACACGCTGTTTCACCACCGATTCGGGGCCGGGCGGGCGGGAACCGGTGGGGCCGCGCTGTTGGTACCTTTCAGAGCCAGCAAATGCTCCTGCTTGGGCTGGTTGACGTCCATGGCCTTCACCCCGCGGGATGGCCGGCGGAGCGGGAGGAGCTACGTAGACTGCGGCGGCAGCAGGCACGGCCGTCCCAGGCTGCAGCGCGGCGGGAGGGACTACAGCCCCCAGGGTTCCCCGGGCGACCCGTGTGCGGCACTGCAGCCTTCTCCGCCTCCCAGATCTCCTGTGGGGCACACTGGGAATCGTAGTTTTGTATTTCTATAGGTTTGAGTTCTGCCAGGCGGCGCCTGCGCCCGCCGGGGTGGTGCCTGAAGCGGCGGCAGCTTTCCTTTCCTTCCTGCGGGGCCGCTCCGCTCTGCCCTCCCCGAGATGGCGGCCCTGGCTGTAAACAAGGCCGTGCCGGAGACTGGCCGCGGGCCTGGCGGTGGCGGTCGCGGCTCTGCGGGCTCTGCGGTGAAGGTGAGGCGGCGGCTCGGCCCAGCTCCTGTGGCAGGGCGCACTGTGCCCGCCCAGGACACTGCGCGGGAGGCCTGTGATACAGGATGTGCCCCCTAGGGTGCCGAGCTTATGGATTGGTTTTGGTGGTTTTTTTTTTTTTTGCTTTCTGTGTGACCCTCAGTTTTGCTTTTTGTTTATAGCTTGAGATGTTCTGGCCCGTAGCTGTTTGCTCGCACTAGCTCGGTGCTTGCTAGTTGGCTCACTTGGTATGACTGATCTCTTTATGAGCATCAGCTGCGAGGGGAAACTCCACCGGCCAACACTCTGCCCTGGCACGGTCTTGCTGGCCGCTTCCTTTTCCTGCGAGGATATTTCTTCTGGTTGTGCCTCTTGACCAGTAGGCCTGTCTTGTGGCAGTGTGTTAAATGAAGCGGGTAGGAATTAGTGGTGGTTAGGCAGGATGCTGAGGAGTTAAAATGTTCTGTTTGTGTCTAATTATTAATTTACTTTTTAAAAATCGATAGTATGATCGTTATGTGTCCATATGAAGCAAAATTACTGACTCAGCTTATGTACTGTGATTGCATGAACATCTGTAAAATAAATTGCCGTATAGCTTCCTGTGTGAAGTTTTCTTTTTTAATTAGCTTAAAACCATAAATGGTCTTTTTTAACTTACAGGTTCTTGAGTGTGGGGTCTGTGAAGATGTGTTTTCTCTGCAAGGGGACAAAGTTCCCCGGCTGCTTTTGTGTGGCCATACTGTCTGCCATGACTGTCTTACCCGGCTTCCCCTTCATGGTAGAGCAGTTCGTTGTCCTTTTGATCGACAAGTTACTGAACTCGGTAAGAAAATAGAAGTTTGACATTCTTGAAACCTTACAGTCAAGGATATCTAGAAGATAATGCTTGACATAGATTCTTAGTGCTCCACTTAGTGACGGTATTTCCAAGTAATGAATGTGCAGTAAGGAAAAGAAAGAGAAGATTTTGCCTTTATGTTATTGAACCTGGGCTTGCATGCTTTATACCTGGACGTACCTTCTTGAACACCTGTATTTACAAAGGGACTCTTACACAGAACAATTAAACACTCTGATTAATTGTTCTGTGTAAGAGTTCCTGAAGTATGAGTACTAGTTTCTGATTGTCCTAAACATTAAATCCATGTAATTGAGTAGGTAAATTTTGGACAAACATTTGCCTGAATTCATGATGAAGTGATATAGAGGGAAGGATAAGTGATAACAAGCCTGGTTTTTACAATGTTAGTGACTTCTATACGTCCACTATTGGTAGTGGCAGGCTACCAACAGAAATTCCCCTGCTCTAAGAATGCCTGCACATGGTATTTGAAAGGATAAGATAAAGATTTTTTTCTTACAGTGAGAGTTTATTTTAGGCAAAAGATGACACATGCATATAATTTCTTCGGAATAAGAATTACCTAGTCCACATGGAGTTATAGAGGACAAGTTATCAGAGGAAGCTGTAACAAAAAGAACTTGTTAATAGAACTGGCTCCAGCAGTTTTGAATAGCACTGGAGGAAAAAGGAGCCTGTTGAAAAGAGAATCTTTAGAAAAGGACATCTCTACTCTCATCAACCATGAAAGAAATGTTTAAGTATCAAATTCACTTGACTTTGAAGAATCTGCTAGGAACATTAAGGAACTCTGCAGGATGTTTTTGTGAAAATAGAAATCAGGAAAAGAAATATCAGTCTTGTATGAAGGAGGGGTTTGTTTTTTGGGCGAGGGAAATGGTGAAGTGTGAGAATCATTGCTAGTCTAGCAGAGTAGTTAAGAGTAATGGTTTGATTGCTAGTCTAGTAGAGTGGTTAAGAGTAATGGTTTGTTTGGCTTCTTATCTATGACTGTGCAGCTGCACAAGATTTCTTAAACTATGCTTTTAGAGGGAGAATCTTGGACCACAACATTTGGTGCTGTTGTTATGAAATATTTTTGTCCAAGACCACTGCTTTTTCTCTTGTGATGGGGAACTTGTTGCTTCTTAGTTTTCATTATGCAATTTTTCCCAGGCATCTGAAAGAATCCTATCATATTTTTTCGGTGTGTTTCATGTTTGATAAAAATCAAGCTTTACAAAAGCATTTGCAGATTTTTTTTTTAAATCTTTCTCACAAGTTTTTTAATGAAATGGCATGAAATGTTATTAAATCTCCAAGTCCCCTACAGTTAGGAAGAAGGATGAAAAGCTTTAGGATCCTTATATATTGAGGAGTTGATAAATAGAGTTGCATCCTGCTGTCAAACACAAGAAGGAAGAAGGATGCTCTGTGCTCAACAGTTGCTCACAAAAATAATGGGTAGAAAATCTTAGCCAAACAGCTTGAAAATAAAAATACTTCTGTGAATAAAAGTTTTACTTAGTGATCTGAGGGAGGGGGCAGTCATAGCACTTTAGTCTTTCCATATCCAACACCCTTGAGACATATTACTGGTTCTAGGATATAAAACTAAGAAGTTTTGTGGAGTGCAGCTCATGGCCCCTCTCTGAGATATCTATATATTTGCTACCTTTCTCTAATCACCTAGTAGCTGGTATTGGTTAAATTTGCTGCACTTGTAGTTTTGTTTTGTTCTAGGGCTTAGGAGCAGAGAGGGACAACTCAGGGCCCAGGGGAACTTTTCATACTTCCCTCCCCTCTGAGGATATGAGAAAGCAAGCTCCATGTTCATCCTATAGCAGTTCTACAATTTAATGAATTTAATGAAATATTGTTCTCAAGGTTCAGAGAGCTGTTTTGTGTCTAAATCTTGATTATAGGACCACTGCCAAGAGAAAATTCTGTTGAAAAAACAGCTGTAAAATTAGGACATAAAGCTACCTGTGCTGAACACAGGTAACTATGGATTTTATGGAGACTTCTAGTTGGGCTAAAGTAACCTATGGTACTTTTTTTCCATTGCTCCTATTACTAAAGCACTTAAGACTATATTCATCCAAGTTTTCCTAGTAATCTTGGGAGCTTTTTGAAATAAATATGGGGGGGATCTGTATATGGGTAGATGTAGCTGTATTTTTTTTTGAACTGGACTTGGTTTAAATATATTTAAATATAAATATATATATAAATATAAATATAAATATATATTTATATATATAAATATATAATATATATAAATAATATATAAATATATAATATATATAATATAATATATAAATATATTATATATATAATATATATATAATATAATATATAAATATATTTATATATATAAATATAAATATATATTTAAATAACTGTATGTGAAGGCAGGGCTAGAAGTACTTTGTGAATCAGGATTTTTGTAAATATGTGTTCTGCAACTGAAAATTGAAACATTGTTTACATGCTTAGCAAAATTTTCTAATAGTTCACAGAATCCTGTTACAAGAGAAAACATTTTGTAATGAACAAATAGGACTAAATCTTGCCCAAACCATTCTGCATTGCAGAATAGACAAAACATTGATTTTTGTTGGGTTTTTAAAGAATTCTTTAATGAAGTTGCCTGTGACTTAATGAGTATGTACATGTTGAAGGTGTGTGAACTGTTGTCTTCAATTGGTTTAACTCTTTTTTTTTTTACCAAAAAGGTGCAATGGAAAAGCTTGTTTGATTTTCAAACTTTAGAAATCATATATTCTGGAGAGTGTTGATTCAGACAGTTTATATGAGGGAAAATCCAAAAACTTGTGTCCATGGAAAAAGAGGCTTCTCTCAAAGATTTTCCAAATGTTGATTTGGGAGAAAAGGTGAATCCTTTTCTTTGAAATTGTTTTCTCTCTTCCTGTCTCTTACTGGTTATTTTTGGCTGGTGGGTTTTTTTGTTTGTTTGTTGGGGGATTTTTTGTTTGTTTGTTTGTTTCTGCTGGGTTCTGGGTTTTTTTAAAATTAATATGCGGGCCAGGGTATTTTTAGGGAAAATGCACTGATGTTACAGCTTTGGAGTTTCTCTCTATCTACCATTACTGCAGAGCTGAAATTGTTTTCTATCCTTAAAACTTGTTCACAGAGATATGGAGGTGATGGCATCCTTCATGGAATCCAGCTGATTGGTGTTGCTTACATTTACACATGCCTTTGCTAGTTTGAGTGCCACGCTGAAGCTTAAAAATGCTGTGCAAAAAAATGCTTTTAAACATTTAGACAAAAGTTGTTCCTTTATCCTTTTCATTATTTATAATACTTTTGCATTCAAGCTTCATGCTTCTGAAATTGACGTTTGTATTGTTAGCTGGAGTCAGTATCTTCAGTCTGTCACTTTCTCATTCCTGGCTGACACATTTCCTGCTATTCATGTCTTACTCTTCTTTTGAGATGACAGTCAGAATGTGTAATGATTTTTCTGATGGGCACAAATATTGTTTGTAGGCACAAGGAGGAGATGACTAGACTCTCACATTTGTGATCTCAAAGCACAATTTGAGATGAAGTTCAAGAGAGTAAATGTATGTATTTACAGAACTCATTGTTTAATGATTTCAAATATAAAATAAACACTTGGTCAGTTGTGTTGAAAATGTGTAGGTCAGGTACCTAAAATTTTTATAGATAGATTTAAAGTAAAAAGGAGCAAAGTCCCATTTGTGCAAATATGTAAACTTTATGATAGATGCCAGTGAAATGAGACATGACTTTTTAATGAGAATGCATGCTTATAACAAGGTAATCCACCTAGCTGATCAGGGGAAGCCAGTTGATGTGGTCTTTTTGTATTTCAGCAAAGTTTTGGTTCTGTCTCTCACAGTGTCCTGCTGGACAAAATGTCTGGCACACAGCTGGATTAACAACCACATCATGTGATGGGAGAGCATCTGGTTCATGGGTCAGGCACAAGGGGAATGGGGCAGGCAGTGAATGGGATGACATGAGGGTGGTGACTTGTCACTAGGGGGGTTCCACCTTAGCTCTGAGCTCTTCAACATCTCCAGAAATGATTGGGTGCAGGACTGGGAGGGATACAAAGTTCACAGATGATACAAAACTGGGACTATTGACTCTGGCCAGGAGGCCCTGCAGGGAGGGCTGGGCAGTCACCAACCCCATGAAGTTCAAGAGTAAGGGAAGGAGCTGGGTTCTGCACCTGGTGTGGGGCAGCCCTGGATGTACAGACAGACTGGGGAATGAGAGGCTGGAGAGCAGGGCCATGGAAAGGGCTCTGGGGTTCTGGTCCATGGCAAGTTGAACATGAGCCAGCAGTGCCCTGGCAGCCAGGAGGGCCACCCATGTCCTGTGGGCGTCAGGGACAGCATCACCAGCTGGGCAAGGGAGGGGATTGCTCTGCTCTGCTCTGCACTGGGGCAGCCTCACCTCGAGTGCTGGGGGCAGTTTTGGGTGCCACAGTGTAAGAAGGACAGTACTGGAGAGTGTCCAGTGAGGGCATGGAGGTGGTGAAGGGCCTTGAGGAGAAGCCATATGAGGAGTGGCTGAAGTCACTTGGTCTGTTCAGACTGGAGGAGACTGAGGGGAGACCTCACTGCAGTCACAACTTCCTCGTGAGGGGAAGAGGAGGCGCAGGCACTGATCTCTTATCTCTTGTGAGCAGTGACAGGACCTAAGGGAATTGCCTGAAATTGTATCGGGGAGTTTAGGTTGGATATTAAAAAAAAGGTTTTGCACCCAGAGGGTGGTTGGGCACTGGAAGAAGCTCCCCAGGGAAGTGGTCACAGAGCCAAGTCTGCCAGGGTTCAGGAAGTGTTTGGAAGATGCTCTCGGGCCAGCAGTGCGGTCATTGAGGATGGCCTGTGCAGGGCCCGGAGTTGGACTCAGTGATCTTTGTGGGTCTCTTCTAGCTCAAGATTATTCCGTGATTCTGTGTTTTATAGGGTGCTTGCTGGTTATAAATTCTGTTTCAGTAAATTAAAAGTTAGCATGTAAGCTTCACTTGTTTTTTAGCTGTGACCAAGGTATTATACAATTACTTGTATTATCAAGTCTCATGATACATAATAGAAAGAATGTAAGAGTGATGTATCTTTGTTTCTCATGACATCTTAGAGTTATGGACAAAAAAATAACTACATAATAGCTACTCACTTATGTTTTCTGATCTTCTTGTTTACAATTCAGTAAATTAGTTTTGTTTTGACTTTCTCTTCGCTGCTAGACATGAACAGAACTAACATGATTAAAATCACATACAATGTTGTAAACTGAGAAGAGTACTTAGCAGTTTCTAGGATTTTTGTAATAAACACTAAACACTAAGAAACGACTTTTGTAAGAAACTCTGTAATGATTGAATAGCTTGTTCCTCTTGCAGCCTTACCCAGTGTTTGCCTAAAGGCTAAGACAATGTTTGCTTAAAGACCAGGAACTATAATCTCTTACTTAAGTAGGTTTATCCTTTTGGTACATGTACATCCATTTATACTGGGCTATTAATGGCTATCTGGATTAGTGGCAAATCTCAAAATAGAAGCTGCATGTTAGTATCAGCAGTCATTATATTGCTGTGTTGTTAATGTGACTATTTTATATGATGTAGAAGCTGAAGGTTGTGCACTGTTAGTTTGCTGTGGAAAAGTGCTTAACACCCTAGAAGGAACCACGTGGCCACTTTCCAGTGCTTTGTTTTCTGAGTTACTCTGTCTGGATACCTATTTAGCAAATCCAGACTGTTTAGAAACTGTTTTGATGTAAATTAAATTCTAAAAGTGTTTCTAGTGCTCTGTATTTCTTCTGCTGGTAATAAGAGGTGACTTGTTCTGTGTTATGGAAAAAACAGTGATCTTGCTAGGAGTTCTCAGCCTAAGCTCTGAGGTCAGAATATGTCAAAGCAGATGACTTTGCTGGTGCTTAGTGGAATTTTGGAGGGACAGAACATACCTTCTGTAAACTCCTTCAAGATATGTGATAAAAGTCAAAATATGTTGTTTGTTTGTTTGCAGCTTATTTTCTGGAGTGCACTAATCTTAGATTGGGTGTTGGCAATGTAATGCCTCTGTGGAGCAGAGAAGGCTTCCACCATGGGGCTGATAACTGCAGAGGTCCCTGACTTTAAAAGCATGGACTTTTTAAAACACCTTGCTTTATATCTAACTTCAGTTAGATAGCACTAATTAGCACTAGTTACTAACTAGTGCTTCCATAGGCCCATTTCTGCAAGCAGCAAATGCATGGGCTTTACTGGTAAACATATTTTTTTAAAGCAGGTTATCAGTGTTGTTTATACCCATTGAGAGTGTTGGAGCATAAAATAGTTTAAAATGCTCTCATTTATAGCTATAGGAAAACAGTATCATCCATTTATTGCCATTAATCTGTGAGGCACATAAATTCTGAGTCACCAAATTTGAAATAGAGTATTACAGTCTGTAGTCTAAACTGTGAGGAAGATGGACCAGGGAAGAAAGTTTCATGAAGTTAAAGTGGAAGCTACATGAAGCAGTGTGGTTACCAATTGGGTATTTCTCATAACTGTGTAGTTGTTGTCTGTCTGGTCATTTAGAACTGCACTTTCATTCCAGTGATAAATTGCAATCTATGGAATGTTTGATAAAAGTCCATATTGAAGAAGTAAAATTTCATGTCTGTAAAAGATCAGTGAGATGACACTGAATTCCAGAAGGATGAAGGGCACATACATACTCCCATGAGACTGCCACAGGGCAGCAGCATACTTTAGGAGTTAGGAAACAACATGGGACAACTGGACAATTCAAGTAGTCTGGGCTCTCTGGGAAAACACATGGGAATATTGTTTCCTTGAGTTCATGTAGATAGCTTATGTGCACAAACTGAAATGCAGAATTTTTGTTTGCATATAAGGAAGCAATTTTGACTGTAAGAGTAACCAGGCTCTGCCACACATTGCCCAGAGAGGTAATGGCATCTCCCTCCTTGGAGATTTTCCAGAGATGCCTGGTTGTGGTCCTGGGCAACCAGCTATAGGTGACCTAGGCAAAGTGATGAAGAGGACCCTCCCAATGTTAACAATGTTGTGGTTTTGTTATGGTTAAAAAGTAATGATCCAATGCTCAAAGATGATGCTTGATCTCATGAGCCACCTTTCTTTGCAACAGAGAAAATGTAATTAAATTTATGACAGTTACACTGGAAGAAAGTCAAGGGATGGCAATTCCTTGAAGAAGCAGCTGCTAGGATTCTCATATGGTATGTGGCCTATATGGTTACCATTTAGCAGCAGTTACTGGGAGGCAGTTCTGATTTTCCTTCTCATCTCATTGCTTTATGTTAACTTTGACAAAAATAGGGATCATGCAGGAGTAGACATGTATTTCTGCTTTTCTCTAGGGAGTATGAGTGATCCCCCATTTTATCAAGTAGTGTAGTACCTTGGGTTTTGTTTCTGAATATTGTTTTAACTCTTACTTAGATTTTGCTGGCATGAGATCTGCAATTGGTGTTGCATCTTGTGATACAGGGAATAAGGTTTCTCAGTAGGAAATTCTTCATGGCTTCCATTAGTAGGGTAGAAATGTTCACTATACCTCTGAAAACTATAATTTTTATAATACACAGTGTTTGTGTGTTCCATGTATTCTTTAGTTGTTAGGTATTGCAGATTATTTTACAAGTATTTTTACTATGTTTCTCTAAATTTTTAATAATCTTGGCATCTTTTGATAGGGAAGATCTGCATAAATATTAAATAGCTCAATGATCAAAGGAAGGAAGATGGAGTGAGCTTGCAGAAAAACTGCTAGCTGTATATCACTTTGTTAATATTAATGTAGTTGATGTGCTCTTAATGTTTGTCCGAAGCTCAGCTGTGGTTTGTGGAATTTCTCAAAATAATACGTGCTTGAGTTTTTTCTTCCTTTCCTCCCCTTTATTTAACTCTTCATCAAAAATAGGAGATTCTGGTGTCTGGGGATTGAAAAAGAACTTTGCTTTATTGGAACTCTTGGAACGGTTGCAGAATGGACCTGCTGGGCAGTATGGGACAGCTGAAGAAGGCATTGGTCTGTCTGGAGAGGTACTTTTAAACTTTTTTTTTTTTTTTTTTTTTTTTTTTGTTTAAAACAAGTTTAATAGTTTAATTTGCTAGACATTATCTCTAATTGTGAAAAAGATTGAAAATCAGTTCTTTGCCAAATGTAGTTTCACCAATAATACTGTTCTTTTCTTCCAGTATCTAGTATTAAGGCTTCAATTAATTGTTCATAATTAAATGCTAATTTGTACTTGACTAAAGCAGAAAATAAACTGGTATTAATAAACATGCATGCTATTTCACCTCCTTTTATGCCTTTAGGATTTTTAGAAAAGGATACTCATTTCGATATTTTAGTTTTAGTCGTATAAGCACAGTTTTCTGGAACTCCTTAGGATTTCTTCCTAAAGACTTCAGCTATTGTCAGTAGTTGCCTTTTATAGTCATTTTATTATATCATGTAGTACTTCATTGCCAAAAGTAGCTGCTTTTATCATTTCAGTGTTAACAGGCAGTGTGTAACATATCTTGCAGTACCATTCCAGATGTAGATAACTTTCCTAAGTCCTTATTTGAATGTTGGTGTTTTGTTTTTCTGTAACTAATTCTCTGTTCTGTAATAACTACTTTGAAGGAAGTTCCCAGAGCCAGATTTATTTTGTCCTCCAAACCTTTACAACTTGCACTGAAGCTTGGATTTATGAAATCACTGAACATTTAATATTTGTGTTTCCAAAAAGTTTATTGAAAACTTGTAATCAAGTTTCAAAGTAGTCCAAGTATTTATTAGTGTATAACTTTTAAAGAAAGCCTGAATTGACAAGTCTTCTGATTTTTCCTCCATTATTAGGATTAAACGTTAACCACTTTAGTTTTGCCTGGTTTTTGTTGTTAGAGTATCATTCGTTGTGATGAAGATGAAGCCCATGTTGCATCTGTGTATTGCACTGTTTGTGCCACTCACCTGTGTGCAGACTGCTCCCAGCTTACTCATTCTACTAAGACTCTGGCGAAGCACAGGCGTGTACCTCTTGCTGATAAGCCTCACGAGAAGACAATGTGCTCCCAACACCAAGTACATGCCATTGAGTTTGTTTGTTTAGAAGAAGGCTGTCAAGCAAGTCCTCTCATGTGTTGTGTCTGCAAAGAATATGGGAAGCATCAAGGTCATAAGGTACTGCTAGTAGTTAACTTCTAGTCATGCTATGGGGCGGCTTGCGTAATTATTTATCCAAATAAAGTACAAAAAGTTGTACAAAAGAAAGGAGGATAGATTCTTGATCTGTTCATCCCATTCTTTAATTTTCCCTTTGTGTCAGACAGTTGCTGTGGTAAAATAAAGAAAAAAGGATTCTAAGAACTCAATGAGTTACTAATGTGAATATATATATATGAAGGATAGTCCCTTTATCTGCTGCTTTTCTGAACATTTAATGAATTTGGGCCACCATTTTAAAAGCTGTTTTCATAATGCAGACACTACATACACATCACATCACTGGTGCAATCTAAGTATCCTTCTTTTTGTATAATAAATTATGATAAACAGGCAAGTTTTTGTTTACTTGTGTAATTGCTAGATGTCTGAGCTAGTTTCAGCATAATCTGTAAGTCCTGGCTGTTTTTTTAAATTGCAAAATGGTTTTAAGTTTTTACTTGACTTTACTATATGTGTGTGTAAATATATGCCCATATACTTGCACATGTATATTAAATATCTAGAAAAATAGAAGAGATTATTAAGGAAGATCATTATGATTGATGTTTAATATGTTGCTTTTAATTAATAGCATTCTGTCTTGGAACCAGAAGCGAACCAGATTCGTGCATCCATTTTAGACATGGCTCACTGTATAAGAACTTTCACAGAAGAAATCTCTGATTATTCCAGAAAATTAGTCGGAATTGTTCAGCATATAGAAGGAGGAGAACAAATAGTTGAAGATGGCGTTGGAATGGCCCATACTGAACATGTATGCTCTTAAAAAAATTTTATTTCCCCCACATGCACAGATGATTGGCTTTTCTGTAATAACTGGGATAAGGACTTTATTTGAAAATTATGCGTAGGTTTTAAGGTCTTCTATCTAGCAAGTCAGTATTGAGGCTTAGGTCAGCAGATAGATGGGAACTTGTGTGTTACAATGTTTTTAGGCTATATGAAAATATGGAGGTAGTGGAAAAAGTTGTTTGACTTCTAGTGTACAGATTGTGTTTGTTCTCAGGTAGTATAATACTATTGAGGCTTTTTTCCCTGGTCATTTTTAGTGAGGTGTCTGTCTATACATGCAAATGAGCTGTGTGGTTATGGGAATAACTTCTAGAAGTTTTGGTATTATTCAGGAAGTCTTATCAGCCCTAACTGGGACATGAACTGTGATGCAGCCAAGCAGATGTGAAAATAAATTAGAATCTGGAATAAAATTTAAAATTTGCTCCTGGAATCAACTGGTGTCCTTAAACTCTTGGGTCTCCTTGCTGCAACACTCTAGGTACCAGGAACTGCAGAGAATGCTCGCTCATGTGTCAGAGCCTATTTTTCTGATCTTCATGAAACCCTTTGTCGTCAGGAAGAAATGGCTCTTAGTGTTGTTGATGCTCATGTGAGAGAGAAGTTGATTTGGCTTAGGCAACAGCAAGAAGATATGACCATTCTCCTGTCACAGGTTTCAACAGCTTGCCTTCACTGTGAAAAGACTTTGCAACAGGTAGGTTGGCAATTGAGCTGTAGCATATGGCAAAATACATTGAATTACAATTTAATTTTAGACTATAAAAAAAGAGATGAGATGATATTCTGCATTATTTTCTTATAAGATTAAATCAGTCATGGTCTAACATGAGATTTAAGTATTCATTACAAGGAAGTGTTAGCTAAAGATAATCAGTACAAAAGTGTAGAGTCCTCCAGTTACTGGAAACCCTGTGGCATGATTTTTCTGGAGTACTTTCTGATATTTGTGAGGCTAGTGGGAAGGCAAGACAAGACTGAATTAAAAAAAAAAACCTACAGAATGTATTGGAAAGATTTTACAGTTGCAATTACAAGTATAGATGTTTGAAGCTAGTTGTCATAGCTGGTAGGAAGATACGTTTTAGGATGAAATTGGTTTCAGTAGCACTTGTAACATTGGTAATTCAACATCTTAAATGTATGAAGAAAGTGGCTGTGTGTGAATTTCTCATTGGTCTCTTATTCATTGAGTTTAATGATAGGAAAAGTAAATAGTATGTGTAGCAAATAGTAAACTGAGTGTGAGAAGGTACTTCATGAATGTGTTATTTGTATTCTTTTTACCAGATTTGTTTAGAGTTTTTGTTTGGTTGTGTAGTCAAGTTTAACTGTACAAATGTTCTGAATCATGAGTGGCGGGATACTAATATTTTCCTATTAAGTGATTTCCTGTATGCTGCAAAATAGTTGCTCTGTTCCATCTGTTTAAATGATATATGAAAAACATAAATGTTCTTTATAGGTTACATTGTTGTTACTGTTTCTTATAATTTATATTACTCCTAGGTGGCTCATCAAGAAAGTTTGTTGGTTTTTTTTTTTATAAACCTGCAGAACTACTTAGTATCTAGTAGTGTTAAGGAAAACTGTTAAAATATTCATATTTGTGTTGCAATTTTAAATAAATCTATTTTGTAAATGTTAATTTCTTGAAGTAGTATGTTTCTATTTAAAATGCCTTCTTTCTAGCAATCATATTTATATTGTATTTGGGGTATTTTTAAGTAGATTACTAAAGGAAAGGCATGTTTTTGTTTTCTTTGTCTGTTTAGGATGACTGCAGAGTAGTGTTGGCCAAAGAGGAAATTACAAGATTGCTAGAGACATTACAGAAACAGCAGCAGCAGTTTACAGAACTTGCAGATCATGTACAGCTGGATGCTAGCATACCTGTCACTTTTACAAAGGTATTCTTAATCTCATGGAAGTACAGTTATCCACTTTATGAAGTCCCAAATCTAATGTAAAATAAAGCAGGAATAATAGATGTACATTATATTGTGCTGAATTTGTTGCAACAAGTTGAGGCAATTCAGTATCAGTTAGAGCCACATTGTCTTATCACATGATGAGTGCAATCTGTTATTTGGGCAACAAACCACTGTGCTGCTGTAATAAGGGTAGGAAATGTTCTTTTGACTGTATCAGTAACTTTGTTTGAACTTTAGCTGTTTTCTTTTAAATAAGTTGGATAGTATTTGTGAGTTCTAGAAACACCTTTCTTTGGAAACCTATCCGATTATTTCCTGGAGATTACTCACGTATTTTAAACGGAATACTACAATTATAACTTGTGGTTTATAATGTTTAAAAAATGTATTTCTTTCATTTTATATAACAGTCACTTGTTTTACAGTTGCTTGGTATTCACTCAATAGCTTAGCTTATACATGATTAATCTTCTAAGTAGGTTTGGGTTTTATTGCTTCAATATAATTTCAGTACCACTTTCATTGAAGGGCATGAAATTATTCAAAGTTTGATAATGGTACTTCTATTTTGGTGTATTTATATGGTGTTTATTATTTGTGATGCTTTCCTCGTAGGAAAGTAAATAAGTTTGAAACTCAAGGAACAAGAAGTACTTTGATGTATGGGTTTTTTTTGGTTCTCAGTGGCTGAAAGAGGAAGAGGATCTATTGTGGCTGAGACAAAAATGAGAATTTAACTGTATATATTGAAGCATTTACTGTAAGGAAATAAATGCTTCCATAGAGATTCAGTGTCAGTTCTTGCTGACCTGAGAAATTAAATTTCTTCAAAATAATTGATTTTGTAGCCTCAGTATATTTGAATTTCCATGTTAATGCAGCATTTTCACTTCTGCCTGTCTCTTTCCTATTCAGCAGAGACCAGAGCTGGTAGGGCCAAGGAAACCTCTTTTGCAAACCCTCATTATTCCATGAATGAAGCAGTAGTCATATTTCACAGATGAAGAATTGTGAGTCAAAGGGGCATTTTGAATGTCTGGCTTTGGCTTTCAGAGCTATTTATCAGACTTGGAAAATTTTGGGTGTGAATTTCTGAGCGTTGGGCAAGAGAATGATAGGAGCTAGCTCAGGTATTACAGGGGGCCTAAAATAGGTTTGGGGGACCCAGAAGACTTGGTTTTGTCTTGTAACAATTTGTATTTTTATGAAGTCTTCTGAAGGTTAGTTTCTGAATTTCAAAGGTGCTAAAGCAAGTGTAATTTTTCACAAAAACAGCATCAGCCATGAAAAAATATGGTGAAAGTAATTCCTTCAGCCTCTTACTTTTTGTTTCCTCACATCTGATAAAGCTTAATGTTCTCTTTCTTGACAATGTGTTTTTAGATTACTGTTATGCTGATGGCCAGTATTGTGACTTGCAGTGAGGCTTGTTGTACTTATCTGGACCTGGCAACAGATATCAGGCAGAAATAAAATCTTCAGATAAAAACTGTAAACTGTTATATTACTGGAAAGGTCTCCCTCACAAGCTGGCATATGCTGAAGGCTGCATCCATTAAAAAGTGTAAAAAAGCATTTCAGACAGTACCTGATCAGAGGAACATTTAATATCAAATGAAAGTTGTGGAGGTTTAAGGAGGGGAGGGAGAAGTCCTTTTCATTCTTGAAAGGGAGTAAACTTTACCTTTTTGTTTGTTTGTTTGTTTCACTGATGACACAAGAAAACAGTCATAGTGCCATTTCCTCTTTCTAAACCAGCTAGGGAAATGCCACATACAAAACTCTGAAGAGAGGATTTGGAGAATTCTCCTTGCCCAGGAGCATAATCCTTATTTAAAGATAGTTTTCTGTTAAATGAGTGCAGTGGCTGTAGAAGATTATGTACAAGAAATGCATTTGGTCATCATGAGTATGTGTATGTGCATGCTGGAGAGAGAGAAAACTATTAAGGAAGCAGTGCTTGAGGCTGACAGATAAATTCTCATTATGATGTTAAACTAACTATGGGCAAGTAACACCAACATCAAGACTATCTGAGAAGGCAGTGTTCTCTCAGAGGGAAAGCACTTTAAAATACTATTAAGTAAACTGTATAGAGGGCTTTTGTCTCACCAAATTTCTTGAAAGAGGCCAAGGATAAAAATGTGAAGACATCACAGTTGTAGATTTTTCTTCTGCACTTTCTGCACTGAGATTTAAGAAAACAAGTTTTACTTAAACAGAAGTCTATGGTTACCTGTTTCTGAGTTTGCCCTAAAGTTGTGCACCTGCCAGAAAGACAGACACAAAGGGATTTTATTTTTCATTTCTTTAAGCAACATTTTAGTTAAAGGTGCTTATACAATTGACAAGGAGAGACTTTTTTCATGTCAATTTCTAGCTGTGATTGTGAATAGTCCATTATTACTCATGTTTCAGGTGCTACGCTCAGTTTTCTGAATAGCAGCTTTGCTTGGTATCCATCACATTTTGATATGATGGTGTCCATCAAAATTTGGTATCTATCACATTTTGATTCCTTCTGAGAGAATACAAACATGCTGAGAACACCCTGTTTTCATTCTAAACCTTAGAGAAGGCAAACTGCAACAGGATGGCTAAATTTGACAGCATCACTC
Source organism: Haemorhous mexicanus (assembly GCF_027477595.1). NCBI lineage: Eukaryota > Metazoa > Chordata > Aves > Passeriformes > Fringillidae > Haemorhous > Haemorhous mexicanus. The sequence continues at coordinate 68,766,535 of NC_082381.1, forward strand.
ATCTCCTTCATTTCCCTGATGATTTCAGTTTTACTGCCTCTGCCCTCCAGCCATGGGAGCTGTCTAGATGACTAGTACATCTCGTGGAGCTGCGAGAGGATTGTCAGACTGGCTCACTGTCAACAAGCTGTGCCCATAGCCAGGGTACTGCCTCCTGCAAGAAACCTGAGAACTGAGCAGGTCTATCCAGAGATGCTGCTTTTCCTTCTTCATTGCAGGTGCAGAGAAGAATTGGGGAGATTCACTGCCAGAAATTTTGGATAAAATCAGAACTGAAGTTTGAGTGTGAAAAGACTGCTGGAGACATGGCATTTTTTAGACTCTTCAGAGCCTTCTGCATGCTTCTTTTTGTTTTTTCTTTCTCTGCACCTTGTCAAAAATCTGCCCACAAGTTTTCTTTTCCAGAATGAGATAACCCATTCTGATAATCATGTTGTGTTGCAGTGTTGTCACTGAATTTCAGCTCTGACTCCAAATGTCTAGAACTTAGACAAAATTTATTAAAAACATTTAAGTCTCAGTGTTTTATTTTCCAGATCTCAAATAGTCTTTTGGTTGTGGAGCATCTGCCTTGTGTAATACTAGTACGGAACCTGTTGAGCTTATATAAGTTCATTTCACAGATTCAAATAAATAGCTACTGAATCTACTACTCCACAGACTACCTACTACTGAATAGGTAGTCTGTGGAGTTCTATAATAAGGACCATCTGGGCCCATTTAGGTTTCAAGCAGCAAGCATACAATTTTGCAGGTGAATAATGCATCAAGATCTGGTTGAAGAAACTTCTCAGTTGGCTTAGGAAATTCATGAGCTGCAGGCTCTTAAGCATAGGGAAGTTATTTAGGACAGTTATCATCACTATGTGCTTTCCTTATTTCTTATTCTCTTATTTCATGTCCATCTTTGCCTAGTTTCAGACAGCATATTTGATGAGATGAACTTTTGATCTGGCTTTTGCATTTATAGTCATGATGTTGCTTACTTTTGCATTGCAGTAGTTGCATAATAATATTTTAATTTTTTTTTTTTGTTTTAAGAAGCAGTTTCTCAAGGTGTTTTTATTCTCTTCCAGATTTGTGATAGCATAAGGTCATTGAATTGTATTAATTATTCTGAAAGTATACTGCTTCCTCTGATGAGAAAGGAGAAGGCATTTGCTTGTCATGATGACCATATATCCAGATACATAATGGATCCTGTGTGTGTATATGGAAAGATAAATAGTTAGATATCTCACATCATGGGATGTAGATGTTTAAATGTTCTGTAACACTGGCAATCTGTTGGTCTTTTACTAAGAGATGAAGCATTTTTGCACTCAGTAGTATTTCTTCTATTAGAAGAAATAAGAGGCTATGTACAGTAGACACAGTGCTGTCTGGATTTTGCAAGAAAACAAATATACTGCCACATAGTTTAGGCGATTGAAACCCTGGTGTTTCATCAAGATAGCAGTTCTAAGTACTTTAAAATGTGTTTCAGAAATATATACTAATCTCAGCCTATGTGTTTATTTTAGAATTTATGCTTTGCCATTTGATCACATTGCCTGTGTAATCTCATTCAATACTCAACAATAGCTTGGTGTAAACTACAAATAGGGAAGTTGATTCTTGTTTCTTGTCTCCAAGCAAGACTTGGGGTATTTTGTTTGCTTTTCTCTGCTATTTCAGATTACTGCTTAGTGCTAGTAACGTTGCTGTTGCAAAGGATTGGAAGAGGCTTAGGGTGAAGAGGTAAAGCTGTGGAACCTCCAGCAGTGAAGTAGTTCTCTAGGTGGAGGCATTAATAAAGTGTGGAAAAAAACGTTTTCTGGTCAGAGAACTCTAATTATTTGCCATAAAAAATTCCTCAAGTGGTCTCAGCCAAGAATGATGAAAGAATTTGAAATTTTATCAAATATAGACATACTGTCACGAAACTGGCTTTCTGAAAGACATGTAGTAACTCAGGTCAGGTAGAAGTTCACTACAGACATTATTAGATACTTTTGTTTCTATTACTGCTGGAAGTGATTGATGATTGGGCCTTGTACTTTTGGGGCCCATCCATTTAGTCATTTTACAAATGGTGACAAAATACATGTTTTAAACATAAGGGCTTTCTAGATTGAATTTCCAAATTTTGCTGTTGTTATTAATACAAAATATTCTGTTTCTTCCAGGACAACAGGGTACATATTGGACCAAAGATGGAAATTCGGGTTGTTACTTTAGGATTAGATGGAGCTGGCAAAACAACTATTTTGTTTAAGTTAAAGCAAGATGAATTCATGCAGCCAATTCCAACAATAGGTTAGTAGCTACAATTTATATGTAATGACTTTTCTGAATGTTTGATTTATCTGCTAATTTTGGTTATTTTATGTTCATACAGAGCAGAACTGTAAAACTTAAATATTTTTATTCCAGGTTTTAACGTTGAAACAGTAGAATACAAGAATTTAAAGTTTACTATTTGGGATGTAGGAGGAAAGCACAAATTGAGGCCTTTGTGGAAACATTATTATCTCAATACGCAAGGTAATACTGATACAGTTCTTAAACTGTATTTTGTCTTCTAGCTTGTGTTTCAAAGCCAGACAGATTATTAATAGAAGTAATTTATGACAGTAGAAAGTTGTTCATCTAATGCAAAGTACAGCTGTTAGATTCATGAGCTAATAAATTTTAATCCAGTTGGTCAAAATGTCTACTGCATGATAAAGGTACATGCTCCATAAATCCATCAGACAGTTCATGGAGCCAAACAAAATTAGAACCTCTGTTAAATTGGTTCTAGCTGACAACAGACAAGGTACAGCGTCCCAAAGTCTGCATAGTGAGAAGAAGTACTTGCCAGGTATGAAATATAAATAGCACTTGAAAACACTTAGCATTTAGGAGCCTTTAAATAGCAGCTTAAAAAATTCTACCAAGTTCTGTAACTTCTGACTTGCTAATGCAGTGTAGTATCTGATTGTAGACTAGATTATTGAGTTTGAAAACACTGATGAACTTAAAAATTTGTGTTGTTGTTTTGTAAATCCTCCATAGGTTTTTCCCAGTTCAGAAAAAAGTTCTTCTTGATTGATTCATTCACAAGTATCTAAAGTACTTAGGAATTAGAGACATCAGCTCATGTGCTCTGCTTTGTGCCTTATTTCAGCCTTAAATGCAAACATTTAACATTTTAAATTGCTCATATTTTCAAACTTTTTAAAGTTGTATTTTGGGATTTCTGTTGTCCTCTTAAATCATACTGTGTTAAGTAGCGTGGAATCATGCCTGCCTTGGAACTGCATGTTGGAGAGAAAGCAAAGCAGTTTCCCTGGTACATATCTGCAGTAGATTATTTTTAGTTTTGGTGTTGGGGTTTTTTTTCATCACCCCTTGATTTTAAATTCTGTCCTCTAGCTCTGCCCCCTTGACACTCCAGTCTTTCTGGCATCTTAGTTACTCTCTAGTGGATAGTAAAATCTAATGCTGCTATGTTGGGTCCTTGGCCATCTTTTTTGAATTCTGTAGACTGTAGTTGAAGCAAGCTGTGCTGATTTGGCTGAACCTGTGAATATTACAGCCCATTAAGGAAAACTGAGACAGCCATATGGGAGTTAATGGAGTATAAATGGATCAAGAAATAGTTTAAACTGAGATACTTAATCCATGCATAGTGAATCTGGTTTTAGACCTAAGTATTTAAAATATCATGGCCTTTATATTAGACTAGGAAAAAAAATTAGAGATTTTTTTCACTGTTTTAGGATGAATTCTAGACTTCTGTTTAAAATACAGAAATATTTAAGGAATTTCTCAGTTGTCCTGGATGTAAAATTGAAGTTGTATGCTGAGAAACTTCACATAGAAAGCTTCTAGAAAAAGGAATGGTGTAAGTTGAAAGTTAATTTTGCAGTTTATATGTGAACGTGTGTAAAACATTTCTCTTCTTCTTTCATAGCGGTGGTGTTTGTTGTTGATAGCAGTCACAGAGACAGGGTCAGTGAAGCATACAGTGAACTTGCAAAATTATTAACAGAGAAGGAATTGCGGGATGCCTTGCTCTTGATCTTTGCTAATAAACAGGTATTTGTGATTTGGTTTTACTCTCTTTTCTTCAGCTTGTGTATCAAATTCTAAGCTTCTGAACCCTCTGCTGTGGATAGGGAGTGCTAATGTGGAAAGCATAAAAAGCAGATATTTTCCTTATGTGTAATGCTGGTCAAGTAAATGTTGCTCCTAACTGTGCTTAGTAGATTGATCAACCAGGGGTTTTTTATGGTAGCAAGTAGTAAATGCTTAACTGTTTGATTTGTCTTTTGTGTTTGAAGAACTGTTATGTGATCTGTAGCTTCAGTCTTAAGCCAATGAAATGGCTTCAAATATAATACAGAAGAATAATTGAGTCTTTGTATCTGATTCTCTTGCAGGATGTAGCAGGTGCTCTTCCGGTGGAAGAAATCACAGAACTGTTGAGTCTCCACAAACTCTGCTGCGGCCGTAGCTGGTATATTCAGGGTTGTGATGCCCGAAGTGGTACAGGACTTTATGAAGGATTAGACTGGCTTTCAAGGCAGCTAGTGGCTGCTGGTGTCCTGGATGTGGCTTAACTTTACATCAGCTGCAATTTAATATTGTTGTTTATGGTTTTGTTTTGTTTTGTTTTGTTTGCACGATTTAGGGTGTTGGCACCAGGTCTGCTTCCTGAAGAGGAGGCTTTATTTAAGTTGGTCGTTACAAAAAGATATAAACCTTCATTCTAGATTGGATAATTGGTTCAGTAAATGTGTGTCATTATAGTGATTTTGAAAGTTGATTCATCTACATTTTGTGGGAATGTAAGAGCATTACAAGGATGCCTTGAAATTCCTTTTCGAGATATTGTTAAAATTTAATTTTTTTTCCCTGATAAAATATGCATTGAATTTCGTGTAATAGGTATAATGCAGTTACAGTAGTTAATTGGTATTACAAAAATGCTGAGTAGTTTAGAAATACTTTCCCATGAAGCTATTCCAACATCCATCTCAAGTTTATTAGAATAGCCAGCTCTATCAGTTAGAGATAAGTGGTGCTACTCTTTAATATCAAAAGAATCCATAAATATAAAGATGGCATTGAATCTTACATGCAGCTACACCATGTAAAGAAAATGCTTCCCTTATTATTTATTAATCTCCTGTTTGTTACAGGAAGGCAGCATAACTGCACAAAGAAAATTCAGAGTTGGAGACAAGTGTTGCAGAGCAAAGGGGCTTTGGCATTACTTAGCCACTTGTTTGATATCTTGGGGGCAGGGGTTAGTTGGGTTTTTCACACTGAATTATTTATGGACATACTATGGTGATTCTGAGGTGAAAGTGTTTTGTGCATACTTGGGGGACATAATCTGCCTTTAGAGATGAAATTTATTCCTGAAGAAGTCAAATTAAATTTTAAAAAAACCCCAACTTCTTAAAGAAGTAGTGTGGTGTAATGTCAGTCCAGCTATGTGCTTTTATGCAGAAGTCATAATTCCAGAATAAGGTAGTGGCCTTAAAATATCCAATAAGACAATGTAAAACCAGTGAACACTAATTATAAGTCTTTAGAAGGGTAGATGGTAAAATGTGATATAAACCTTCCATAATTAGATTTTCAGTTTTTACTGGATCTTCTGCATGAAATTGTCACCAATGCCTCTATTTTTGAAGATTCCTCATTCACAAACCCATGAAACATGGGTGTAGTGCTGTTCAAATTTAGAGAAAGTTGCAGTGACTTAGTGATACCTTTTTTTCTGCTAGACGTGCAACTTTGCAAACAATTTTATCTGTCTGGTGTGCACACCAGTATCTTCTTTCCCTTTTCTCTAAGTCCATGGCCACTGCCAGCTGAAGAAGGAATGCCATGGGCTCTCTTGTTGGTAAGAGAAGCTACAACAACTCTGAGCAGTAGATCAAAACTCTGTATCATAACGTTTCTTACTGGAGTAGAGGTGAATCAGGAGAACTAGATAGTGCAAGTGAACAGTGTTGCTTCACAGATATTTTTGCCATGCTGAAAAGTGTTTACGTGTGAGAGCTCTGAACCTCACCTAGTAAAGAAAGTGTATCCCATTATCTGTGGCTTTGCTTTCATTGTATTATTAGGAATTATATGTTGTTTTCCTGCAAAATACTGTAGGTAAAGCCAAGGATGTATAAACAAATAATTTAATACATTTGCACTTTTCTTCTAGAGGAAGCAGTTAATGTAACTACTTCCTTATTATGACACTTGTAGTATTCTTCTTACTTAAATTTCAGGTAAATTATGTTAAATGCAGCTTCAGATTCAGCAAGTCTAATGATGTGAATTACACCTGAAGGAACACTAAGCTTTAAAGTAGTTTAATATTTATGAAGTGTTCTTCAATGTCTACACATGTACAGGTACTGAGACAGAGTATTTAGTCTTTCTTTAGATAAACTGATAAATTTGGAAATAGTTTATAATGGAGTGAAAAGTGGGGTTTTTTTGCACCTACCAAACTTAAAATTGTTCTTCCTTCCCAGCCTGTAACTTCTTGCACAGTACACAGTTGGTGGCTGTGATTTGAGCATTTGCTTAGCCTGTGCTGCAGAGCAACCCCAGACCTAGTTAGGGCTGACTGTCCCTTCAAAGCTCTTTTTGAAATATGAACAAGTTCTGCTAAGTATGGTAGATATCTTTTCCTGTAATACTTTTAACAGAAGACATGCGTTCTTTAAAAGAATCCTGATTTAGTTTCATTTTACCTGGCTTAGGCTTCAGTTACACATGCTGCTCAGTATTGTTCTAATTCAAAATGTTCAAGGGGACTAGTTGGTATTTTATGTAACATTAAATTTGAGAGGAGAGGAAAAAATCTCACTCATGCATATTTTCAAGTACAAGTGATTGCTTGTGACACATGGAATGCTACCATGAAAGTGTTTTTAAATTGAATTTATTTAAGATGACTTGAAGTAAATGTGAAAGTGTTGCATTTGTCTGTGAACTCTTCAGTGTAGAGTACACTAAGAGGTTTATTCATGTTATACATTAATACAACATATAAATGGCTTTAGTTATAAATTTAAGCTTGTTTCATCAGTTTTACTGAACTTTAGTTTTTAGTGTACTGACTTATGGAATATGTAATTGGAATATTTCTTGAACTAGAATTCATTAAAGCAATGCTAACTGTTTAGAAATTAACTGAATTAACTTTTCAAAGGATCTTAATGTAATTTTGAAATTGAGTAAATGCAACATCCAATGGCTGTGTTGTAGCTTTCTTTAAAGAGCCTCATCTAAAAATACTATGTCTGTGCTAACTGAACAGTCATGTTTTATCACTGTTTCTGTATTCTGTCTTCAAAATTACTGTGGGCAATGAGGATCTGGTTCTGAGAGTGTTGAGTAGATATGGATTTAGGTAAAGATTTCTTTAAAGAAAGCTCTTTTAGTAGAAGAAGTTCGTAAGCTGCTGCAATTTGCATTGCTCAGAAAATAATTTCTTTTCAATAAAATATGTAAAACCTTGAGAACTAATTTTAATAAACTTGCCTTTTTGTTTTGCTTTTTAAGGTCTGCTTAAAATAGAGGTGTGCTACATTTAACTTCCTGATGGTAGCAGCAACTTTTGAGGAAATACATTTGGTTATCATGCATCATACCTCGATTCATAAGTTACCAGAACTGTAAACTCCCAAGTCTTTTTTATGAGTGCAGTGGTGTTAGGTGAACATAAACAGCCATGATCAATGTTACTGTTTATAGAGTACATTTAACTAAGCAGCATGGTAACAAGGCCTTGTTGAACCACATTCGCAGCAGCTTGAGAAGTTGTCTTAGCTTTCAGTGTGAGCCTACTGTTGGTGAACAGAGAAAAATGCATGAGTGATGTGATGTTCGGAGGCTGTCTTGAGCAAAGTGATCACAAAAGTTGGTTTTGATTCTTGGTGAAGTAAGGATAGGGGTCAGCAGCTCTGCCACCTTGGACTTTCAGAAGGCAGACTAGGGCCTGTTTAGGAAACTAGCTGAGAGAGTCCTGTAGTAGGTAGTCCTTAAGGGCAATGGAAGAGTCCAGGAAGGCAGAAGGAAATCCTAGCTAGAGGTGCAGGATCAGGGTCTACCCAGGTGCTGAAAGATGAGTCAGTGGGAAAGGAGGTCAGCTTGGCTCAACAGAGAGCTCTGGTTGGAACATGCAGAGAGAAATTTTATAACCTCTGGAAGAAAGGACAGGCAACTCATCAGGACTACAAGGGTGCTATGAGGTTATGCAGGGAGAAAACCAGTAGGGCCAAAGCCCAGCTAGAACTTGACCTGAATACTGGTGAAAAAGACCACAAAAAATGTTTTTGCAAATATATCAGCAACAAAATGGCCAGTGAGAATCTCCATCCTTTATTGCATGCAGAGGGAAATAGTGACAAAGGATAAAGAAAAAGCTTAATGCTTTCTTTGTCTCAGTTTTTAACAGTAAGATGAGTTTTCCTTAGAGTACCAAGTCCCCTGAAGTGGAAGACAGAGATGAGGAGCAAAATAAAGTGCTTATAATTCAGGAAGAAATGGCTAATACTTGCTAGACCACTTAGCTGCAAGTCTAGTGGGACCAGATGGGATCCACCAAGATTACTGATGAAACTGGTTGAAAGAGCTTTAAATAATTTTAAGGCACCAAGAAGACACTTCAACTCATTTACCAGCAGTCCTGGCTGATGGGGGAGGTGACTACAAATTGGCAACTGTAATACCTATCTGCAAGAGGGTTCAGAAGATGGATCTAGGGAACTACAGTTCAGCCTAACCTTAGTGCCAGAGAAGATCATGGAGCAGCTCATCCTGAGTGCCATCATGTGTAAAACAGTCAGGGTTTTGGGGCCCAGCCAGCACAGATTTGTGAAATGCAGGTCCTGCTTGCCAAACCTGATGCCTTTCTATGGCAGTGTGACACACTTAGTGGATGAAAGAAGCCTGTGGATGTTGCCTGCTTGGACTCTACTAAAGCCTTAGACCCTGTCTCCCACCACATTCCCCTGGAGGAACCAGCTGCTCGTGGCTTGGGCAGATGCACAGTTCGTGGGTTAGAAACTGCCTGGATGGCTGGGCCCCGAGAGTGGTGGTGAATGGAGTTCCCTCCAGCTGGTGGTCGCTCACAGGTGGTACCTAGAGCTCAGTGCTGGAACCAGCACTGTGTAATCACTGGGTGATTGCTGATCAGGTCCTGTATGACACCAAGCTGGGTGGGAGTGCTGATCTGCTGGAGAGCAGGGAGGTTCTGCAGAGGGATCTGGGCAGGCTGGATCAATGGTGTGAGGTTCAACAAGGCCCAGTGCTGGGTCCTGCCCTTGGGTCACAACAACCCCAGGCAGCTCCACAGGCCAGGGCAGAGTGGCTGGAAAGGACCTGGGGGGTGCTGGTGACAGCAGCTGAACATGAGCCAGGGTGTGCCCAGGTGGCCAAGAAGGCCAATGGCATCCTGGCCTGGATCAGCAATGGTGTGGCCAGCAGGGCCAGGGCAGGGCATTACCCACTGCCCACCTGTGCTGGGCACTGGTGAGGCCACACCTCAAATCCTGAGCCAAGTTCTGGGCCTCTCAATTCAGAAGGGACATTGAGGTGCTCCTGAAGGGGCTGGAGGACATGTCCTCTGAAGAGCGACTGAGAAGAAAAGGAGGCTCAGGGGAGACCTTATCAATCACTACAACTGCTTAAAAGGAAGATGTAGCCAGGTGGGTGTTGGCCTACTCTCCCAGCTAACTAATGACAAGAGGAAATGGCCTCAGATTACCACTGGACATTAGGAGAAATTTCATCACTGAAATTGGGTCAGGTATTGGAATAGAGCACCCACTCAAGTGGTGGAGTCACCATTCCTGGAATGTTCAAAAAACATACGGATGTCATACCTGGGGACATGGTTTAATGGTAAAGATGGTGGTGTTGCTGGGTTAATGTTTACCAGGTTTTTTCAGTCTTAATGATGCTTTGATTTTGTTCCATAACTCCATCAGAAACAGCTGATGCAAAGCTTATTTCAGATAGTTTAAACTAAATTAAGTATTTCAGTAGAAGCAGTGATGGTTGTAGGATATTGGCTAAAAATGAAGCCAGGAAAAAGATTCACTAGGCTAGAATAACAAGAACGCAAACGTGAAAGAAAAAAATCACAGAAAAACCAAACAAATTGCACAGTACTTTATACACTGGCATTTTAAGAGTTGATAATTGCTCTTGGACAGAGATGTGTACACAAGTATTTTTAAAGAACAGAAGTAGGTTACATTGTTTTCTTTTCATAGCCAACAGTACCCAAACTTAATCTTTGATACACATACAAACGATTGAGAAATTTACTCAACCCAATTTCTGGCCTTTCCTTTGTCAAAGATTTCAGTGTCATGAAACAGATTAATTAAATATGAAAGATGCAAATAAACATGAAAAAGTTAAAAACACTGTCCTGGGATGTGGTAGGGGTTTTTATCATTAATTGTGCATAGAAAAGATGCAAGAAAGACAGTAGCCTTTGTAAGAAACATGTAGATGTTTTTACTTTAAAATACAAAGTTACCAGAAATGCAGAATTAGGGCACTTTAGGTACATAAAAAAAAAAATAGTAGAACCGGTGATTGCTCTGGGTTGCTCTGATTTTTTTAGCTTTCTGATGTTGACATTCTTGTAACGAACTTTCTCACACATTTTCTGTAAATAACTCATTGCTTTACATTCTTTTATAGAAGAAAAAAAATTTGATACACTGTTAGTTTATCCACTGTCATCGGAGAGGTGGCATTGTCACTGTCCAATCCACTGTCACTTTTAGAAAACTATATAAATGTTAAAGTCAGAAAATAAACTTCCCTTTTCTTCTTCACCTTGAGAACAGCAGTGTGCACTTGTGTTCTTTCGTGTCCTATAGTGACAGCTCTGTCCTGGTATTTGCTATATCTAGGAACTACCAAAAATGTTTGTTCTTCCTAGGTCCCTTTCTGGGTCCCGCATGCTCAGTTTTTTTCTGCTGAAGCTGGAACCTTCAATGCCTGCCTTACTTCACTGTTATATTAATGATGCTGATATCCTCATAGGGTTTGTCAGTTTTGGGATTGACTTTGACATTTGAGATTCTCTGAACAACTTCCATTCCTTTAGTCACCCGTCCAAACACACTATGCTTGTTGTCGAGCCACGGCTGTTTGAAAGCAGAGGAGAAAAAGAAAAGCATATTAAAATAGAAAGCAGCATGTAGGTTGGGTACCAAACCAAAAATAAAGTGTACATGGATACATTTAGGTTCCATAGTCTGGACACACAAACACCCTGTAAATACTAGCATGCAAGGAAATACTAGAATGCAGCTAACACATATGCATATGCATTTGAACTTACCTTTTCAATTGCTTTCTTAAAGTACTACAGAGGTCATGTTCTACCAGTGCAGTAGTATTGTATAGTTCATTTTAAAGTGTATTGTCAGATTACAGAAATGTTGTTTCAGTCTCTCTGTTTCATGTTATTTTCACAGAGGAATTTTAAGTGCCAGTATAGAATACTACTCAATTCAATACTCATGTAGTACATCCAATTTGAATATAGGCCCTCATACAACTTAATAAACCTCATAGCTATGGTACATAGGTTTTTTTTTTAATATTACTTTGAAGTGCTGTAAGAATGCAGTTTTTATAAGCATTACTTTCAAGGATTCTGTTTCTATATCTTAGATTCACATATTAAAATTTTTATTGTTGGCTCTGAATTTATACACAGATCAAATGAAATTTTTAAACCTCAACACTGGCTTTCTTGTATAGCTGCAGACAATATTAGACAGACATCCTGGCACCATATCCAAATCCCAAAGAATCTAACCAACACCTAGGTTTCCATCAAGTTTAAATCACTATTGTTAACATAAGATACTCTAGTAATACATAATTGCAAACATGCCTAGGAATTTTATACCACCCCCCTCCATTTAAAGGCAAAATACATCTTGATCACAAGTGATGGAAAGGTATTTCTACCTTGTAAGGGACAGTTAGTGAAGCCTATAGACTACACATCATATGCATCATTTATTTTGTAAAGTAAGTACTAGTGGGTCCCTTTTTCCATGAGAAAAACACTGATTTTTTACTGTCTAGGTAGCCTCTCAGGCCTTAAATTGAGCTTTTAGTTTACTTACAGTTGGCACTACTGTTATAAAAAACTGGGATCCATTGGTATTTGGTCCTGCATTAGCCATGCTGAGTGTATATGGTCTGTCATGTCGTAAAGTTGAATGAAACTCATCTTCAAATTCTCCTCCCCAAATACTTTCACCTCCCATTCCTGTACCAGTTGGGTCACCAGTCTGAATCATGAAACCCTGCACAGAAATTAAATGTTATCACATTACTGCATAGAATACATAACCAAAAGTGTTATATGCTAGGTGACATTTTTTCAAACTTATTTCAAACATTTCCACAAAAAGTGTTAAAATTTTGTGTGTAAGGGAGAAAGCATTTAAGGCTTTTTTAAGTGTCTATCAAGTACTTGAGAAAAAGCAAGGTTACTCACTATTCCTACCAATGAAGGACAGAAACCGGACTATCTCTACCTTTTGCAAATTCTTAGGCTCTATCACTTGATTGTGGTGTGACACAAATAAGAAGCCTTACAAGAAAGGCCTTTTGACATGAAGCAAAGTTTTAATTCAAGCAGGATATCAGGACTCATCTTTCAATTTTCAGTTTTCTGCTACCTTAACAACTGCAGAACAGCTACTACAACTTTAGTAAGTGCTAAAGCAGTTTAGAACATAAGAGCTGTTCAGAATTTACAAGGAACTCTAAAAGTACTCCAACAATCCTGTGTGCAAAAGGGAAATAGAAGTGTTAACAGAGGACTGACCACCAGAGTACATTACATTAACTAACAAAAAATTAACATGTTGCAAGTTACCTTGATGATACGGTGAATTATGTGTCCATTGTAGTAACCATTCCTGCTGTGCACACAGAAGTTTTCCACTGTTTTGGGGCACCTACAATCATGTAACAGAAAACACAACAATATTTGTCTGGTGACAGGGCCATTAAGATTTCAACTGGGACTAAAACCCCCTTGTGCTGTGCAATGTTTCAGGACTCTGTAGGAAGGGATTTACCCAAATAAGGAAAAAAAAAATCTCCAACTCCTCAATCCTAAGCTTAAAGAGAGCTGAAAGCAAAAAGCTTGGGAAGTACAAAGCTGCGTGATTACAGAAAGGCAGCACCTCTGAGTATGGCACAGGGATGTTTTAGCTGTTGCTGAGCAGGGCTTACTCACTGTTGAGGCCTTTTCTGTTCCTAATCTCACCCTGCCAGTGAGGAGCCTGGGGCTGTAGTTGAGAGGGGACCTAGCTGAGACAGCTGACCACAGAGATGCTCCATGGCACACATGCCATTATGTTCAGCACATAAAAGCTGGGGGAAAAAGCAGGGGACATGGAGAATAATGGTGATATGCCTTCCCAAGTACCCACTCCATGTGAGGGAGCCCTGCTTTCTTGGAGATAGTGGAACTTCTGCCTGTCCAGGTTTCCTGTTTTGCTTTGCTTGGGTGCATGCCTTTCGCTTTCTCTATTAAACTGTCTGAACCTCAACTCACAAGCGTAGTCACTCTTACTCTTCCAGTGCTCTCCCATTCCACCAAGGGGGATATGAGTGAGTGGTTCTGGGGGCTTAGTTGCTGGCTGGGGTTAAACCATGAGAGCCAGAAACCAAATGTCTCCTGAAGGCCTAGTTCAAGGCACCACTGACTAAAGGTTCCCTAGTTTTCTATCCGCACTCCCAATAAGGAAAAAATGGGCAAGCTGAGTTCATAGCTGTAGAGTTACTCTAGTCTAACTGTGAAAAGGAACATTAGCTTGGGTTTTAGTGATACTCTAAGCTATCAAGTGAAAAAGAGCACCAATGTCATAATTAATGGAACAGACTAGATTATAGTCCCAGGACTTGCTGAGTAATATAGAGTCATTCACAACTTTATCTCACAACAAAATCACCAAAGAATTCAAAGATGTACAGAGCCATATCCTATATGCTCTTCTTTAAAGTTTTAATCACACTAAAGAGATTTTAAATTAAAGCTCAGCTGGGAGAAAATACTACAATAAGAAAGGATGAACCTAACAATAACCAACCCTATAGAACATTGCAGTGAAGCACCTTGCAATACTGTGCATGCAGATATGACACATTAGCATGACAATTAGAAAAACGAATTCATGTAGCTTGACCTGTCACTCGTTGGCAAGAGCTCTACCATTACTACAACCTATATGCTATAATTACGAATTCCAGAAACTAGAGCCAGATGCAAGGAAACATGGGTGAAGACTGCAGTAAAAGTCTGGTAGCCCTAGAGGGTAGAATTGCAGTTGCCCTACCTGTGCTTATGACCAAAGATGAATTTGTTTTTGGAGCAGCATGGAGTAAGTCAACATAATTTAGGTTTCTATGTGTAGCAATATATTCTATAAATTTCCCATTAAATAACAGAATAATTGCAATTTTTGCATCATGAAGGAGAAAGGACGGCATTCATTTTAGCAATTGTCATTTTAAAATTCTATTTTAAATTCAATTTTAAAAACATTTTTAAATTCAATTTTAAAAACTTTTAAATTCTAGCCTGGTTTTGGATATACACAACACTAGTATTATATGCTGGTATAAATGTTATATGGCTTTTAAAGGAGCTGCAATAAAGTGTAGTACACTGGCCACATTCGGAAGTTGCAACTACTCTTCTGGCTTGCACAGACCTGCTGCCTAATCTACTGCTGCTGCCAACATCATCTTTTTTTTTCAAGATCTATGCAAACAGCACTGCCTTACAATACAGAGCTTACACAGAAGAGTATCATTACCTGTTTAAGAACAAAAGTTAAGAAAGGAACACCCTCCCTGAATCAATAACTAAATAAACCTAAATACAATTCCAAAAACTCCTGTGCCCCAGACTGTTTTTTAGACCTATTTTTACCCTACTTTATTTTTATTTGTTAAGAGTCACATTTCTACCTTAGCATATTAAGAAACTGTCAGGAAACAGAAACAGTAGAAAAAGGGAAAGAAAATAATTACTTCTAGCATGAGACAAGTCTTGGATAATGCAAACATAAGGGACAGAACAAAACAAACAACAGAAACCAAAACAGAAAAAACACCAACTACATACTCAACAGGAAAAAGCTTGATATGAATATCTCCCATGCTTGTGTGGATGATGGCACTGTCTGACACTCTTTTGGGACCTTCTGCCTGAGTGGCTGCCATGACCTCTTCTTTAGAAGGTTTCTCATTAAATACATCTCTGTCAGAATCTGCACTCTTTGTGTCTTCTGGTTCACGTTTAGTAAACTGAAGCACAAAAGAACAGAAGGTTAACTGCTTTATTCTTTTTTCCTCTTAAAATACTTAAAGTACTCTGCACCCAACACATCAATGTCATTATTCAACCTGCTGGAACACCCAGTTCAATTTGAAATGTACAGACAATTCATAGACAGTCTATCCTTGGACTGTTGTGTTGTATTATCAGCATTTCCACAGTCACAAATTCCAGTAAAACTACATGCAAATCCAAATAACTTTTAATAATCTGTTATCTTTAAACTTTCCCCTCTACAACACAAGTCTGCATTAGTTCAGCATCTTTTCTTTAAAATGAGGTGGAGAATACTAGCCTGTTCTGCTATTCTCAAACAAAATTGGCAGGTTTTATGCCAAAAGGATTAGCTGTGCTTTGCAGTTATGCTACAAAGTTAAATCATCTTATTCCAATACTGCATTAATATAAAACTATAGAAACCCAGAAAATTCAAGGCATAACACAGTCCAATCTCTAACCTCAATGGCTATAACGTCTCAAATCAGCTACTAACCACTCTGAAATTGCTTGTCTGTTTGGTTCCATCTCACCTAAAAACCCAACCGTGAACAGGAAGATGACTCCTTTCTCAGTTGCTTATAAAGTCCTTAGTGTTACCAAGTCCTGATTCTGGTCTGAAATTCTTTTCTATTATATTTTTTATGCATACAGCTGCTTCTTGTTTCTTTATAAAATCTGGTTATTTTTCTAAGTGTTCTTAGGGTTTTTTTTCAACAAGAACAAAAGGATATAATCTTCTTGGGGGAATAAAAATTTATGAAAAAATCACAGCTGTTTCTAGTTAATGTACAGATAGTTGAAAATAAAAATTCTAAGTTTACTTGCAATATAAAGAGACTCCTTTGTAAAAGCTGCATTTACAATTACAAAAAGCACTAGAAAGGTGCAAATAGAAAAACAAAATGTAATATAGAGAAATCAATAAAAGAATGGAGCTATTTAAATAGGAACCCCACATACCATGTAAAACCTGTTTTTTTTAAAAGCTGTGCAGATTACTGTTGGATCTGCCTGAATATTCTGGAGAACAGGATTTTCAGATGCCTTCATCTCTATAGTGATCGCTGCACGATGTTTCTTTGCTACTCCTTGGAACAAAGCCAGTTGCATCATTCTGATGTTCTCTTGTTTTCCCAAGATACGAATACACCTGAAATACAAGATGTAAAGAGGTGTAATGTTCAGCTGCTCACAGTCAGAAAATGTCTTATTAGATTCAGAGAAAAATTTCAAAATCCTCTCAAAATCATTATTTACTAATAATTTGTATGATGTTTCTCAATTTAAACTTGGTACCTTAATTTACCAGTCAGCCTCCTTATGTAATAAAAATCCCAAATAAATGATTCACCTTTACTTTACATTATCCCATCCAGTTAAACAGAGATTAATGGATTAATTACACATTTTTATACACATTTGCTTGCCATTTGTCTAAACTCTAATCTCCAATGATTCCTTATAAAGAATGGGAGCCTTACAGTGTAATGTAAAGCTCTCAAATAACAACACAAAAAGATTAGACACCACCACAGTCTTATCAAGTTTTAAATATGCTCTAAATTTGACTGAATAAAAACAGAAATTTATCTCGATGTGTGTCACTGGAACTTACCTGTTAGTCTCTACATTTATGACCTTAATGCCCAACATAGTTCCATAGAGAACGAAGTGTCCAGTTTCATCAAAAATTATATTAATTAATCTAACTGCATCCACCTTCTCCAGCTCACGCTCAACTGCCATACGCCGGCCAAACTCCATGTCAGGCAGCTGCTGTCTCATCTGCTGAAGTTCAGTAAACATCTACAAAAAAAACCCCAGTACTACTATATTAACATATTTTAAACTTTTTATCCAGTAAAACACTGATTCACATGATTAGAAAATACTGAATTCAAGTGAGATTGCTCCATTCAAACTTAACTGAAGGATTTAGGTAAATGCAAGTAATACTCTATTTTAATGATACAACAGGCATGTTGTAAGACTAGGCTTAAGCACATGAAAGTGTGCAGTTGTCTATCAAATTCCTAAGAAGATGACAAATTTAATTCATTATCATGATGTTACTTGCAATGGGCATTTTCCACCATCTTCCACAATTGCTTTCTAGTTAAATGTAATCTAGCAGCATGAAAACAGAAACAAAAATCAACAACTCTGTTTCACTATGTAGGTAACATAAACGAAAAAGAATTTATTTTGGGGCAAAGCAATCTAAGAGAAAAGCAAGAGAACACAGAAAGCCTTTTTTGCAAGAAAAATATGGGAAGGAAGCTTGCCTTTAGAAATAAATTATAGCTTAGACGAATGTGCTGGCAAACAAATACAAGAAAGTAGAGAAAACATTTCAATAAGGAGAAACAAGACAAAACTCACACTCAGAGATTCATCAAAGACTCTCATGAGCTTTCCCGTCAGAAAACGAAAAATTCTAACTTTTCTGTCAGACCCAAGAGTGGCCATTTTCTTGCCATCAGGTGAAAAACTTATACTGGATGGGTAAGCCTTGCATTTAGCAAATTCATATAGATCGGTATCCGTTTTATACTCCCAGTTCACATTCTTGGGAAATTTATATTCATGAGGAGTACCGGTCCAGTACTCAATCATTCCGGACTTGTCAGAAGACACAACTGCTTTGTAGACAGGGTTCAGGCGTATCTGAGTAAGAGGGGACATGTGGAGTTTATCGAAAACATGAAGTGGCTGATTATTTCCTCGTCCATCATATATGAATATTTTTCCTGTGCTTTTCTCAGATGTTGCAACAGAAGAAATAGCATCTCCAGGGCAATATACCCATTCACACTGGCCAGGGTGGTAGCTGCAATAAACAGTAGAAAGGAAAAAAAAATTTAAAATAAACTAGGAATGGTTTTAATTAGGTAAGAGTCAAGTTATGCTGTAACTTGAAATCAAACACCAGAAGCAAATTTTAAACTTTATTTACTAGTTCTGCTAATACATATCTTGCTAATATTGAGCATATTATCGGCAAGTTTTACCAAGAAATACCATTCAGTGGGAGACTACCAATTTCTGTTCCTTCCATATTGTTTTGCAATGAGGCTGTGATAGTCAAAGTAGAAAATGAGTAAAAAGGATGATTTGGACAGAAATCCAGATAAAAAACCGAAGTGGCATTAATAAATAGTACTGACTATTTATTCAGTACTACTGAATAGTACTTATATAAGTCAGTACCATTTCTCTTCCATCTTTTAAGTGAGTAATGACTCAGTAGAAATGAAGACAACTGCATCTCTGCCAAACACTTCTGCAAAAGTTCAACTAGATCTTGCCAGGAAAAAAAAACACAAAACCACTAAATCTCCAAAAAATGATGCAAGCAAAATTAAGACAATTTTAACCCTATTTCAATAAGCGTTGAGAATGCATTTAAGAAGGAACTCATTTGCTACTTGCAAAAGTGCAATCTAAAAATAAGACAGCGATATAGTCAATAATATAAGTTATGTCTCTTAAAGTCTGTAAGCAAAAGATTCCGAAAACTAGGACTCAAACTAAATCGCCAACATCAAAAAAATGATACAACCTCCAGAGGAAACATATGTTTAGTATCCTTTCACAAACTGAACTAACAGATGCTGATGGACTGGTGATATTCTGACATTCTGACAGACACCAATAATTTGGATTTTCAATTTCTGTCTGTAAAGAGAAACAAATACTTTGCCTCAAATTCATTAGGAACAACAGGATCAAATAAATAAATACGAAGTCTCTGAAGAAATAGCCAATGTTTTCCAGATCACAGATGGAAGCATAAAGTATGGAGATTTGCAGACAGCCATGGTTTACAGATTAGCTAGAACTGGAAAGCTCTGAAGATCAGGGGTGCTTTTTTGGATATAAATTTCTTTTTTCTATAATTTTACCCATTATGTAGTACCATTAACAGGGCTATGTCAAAAATAACAGAAAAACCAAAAAGCTTAAGCCTAACTGAAATTTTCCAGAATGGCAGCCAAGAGAGAATCAATTCCTATAGGTGAAGTACATTATCTGGAGGATGACACTAAAACTAAAACAAAGCAGATAGCATATGCTTTTATTATATGTTCTTTGTAAAAGCTTTTCCCCCTGACTTTATACTTCTATTCAGTTTTAAAATTAACCAATACATCATAGACTATGAAGAATATGTTTTCCAATTCTAACAGGTTTGTGGAGAAATCAATATTTCTACTGTTCTTGATGCAGCATTTATTGATCCTCCAGCCCTTCAAATCCACCCTTTTAACAGTGTAGGGTTGTTTTTCTCTGGTATTGTTATCATTCCAGTAACATCCATTCCTGTTTCTCCCAGATCCTTTAGGTACATACTGAGTAACTACACAACTAAAAAAACAGTAATATTGCTTCTAACAGAAAAGGGAAACTGACAAAGACAAAAAAAACGAGACAACACAGACAGGCCAAATCCCTTCCCTAATGGAGCTACTAATAGGCGGTAATTTTTATACTCAGTGCCAAACAGAAAAAAATTATGCCTAGCTAAATATTTGAAGAAACCCCTCATCTCTGTGCGTAGTATGTAACACAGAGGAAGCTCCTTTTCTATGCCTCTCTTCTAGTGCTGCAGTACTAATTTTTTCTATTCAGTCAGGCAGTCTCCAGCCACTGGATTCATTTCAGACAGTGGAGTTTACTCAACTTCATATGACTGGGGCATGAGGGAAAGGGAAGAACTCAAGAATCCCAAATTACTGACTTATCTCTTAGCAAAACAACCCCCACTGATAATCTCAAAAGAACACCTCTGAGAACTAAGTAACTTACCCAAGTTTCAGCATGTTGATCATGTCAAAGTTGACTACATCAAACACCTTCATTGCTTTGTCATCTCCAACAGAACAGAATAATGCCCCCTCTGAACTAACAGCAATACTCTCAATAACACCTGTAAATTAGTTTAAGATACTATTAAGAAATGGAAAAGGACAAACTTCATTCCAGTATTACATACGGAAATCCTACAGAGGCTTAAACCTATTTCCCAACTGTTTTGTCACCTTTTCCATTAAAAACTCTACCCGGAGTCAATAAAATATTCTTTTAAAAAGTAAAATTCACAAAACAACACTTTATGGCCTATCAGCGTTTAGACTCAGGTATGTGATAATGAGCAATTTATGAAAAACATAGTAAAATATTATAATGGCAGTAATTTTAATTTAAAATGTTGATTTTAGAAAATTGAGAATATTATGATGGGGTAAACATCATGTGCTCTGCAGCTTGCATCTCTCAACAGGGTAAAAGCAGCAGAACTCTACAGACTATTACACCCACGATACTCAAAACTCCTCTGCAACTGAGCTTTCCAGAGAGTTCTCACAATGCTGATTTTCACATGGTAGGTTTTGTTCACACCTTTTGCTTCAGTATATAATAAGAAGCCAGTAGTTAAGATCAAAACCAGACTTTAGTATTTGTCATTCTAAAAGGAAACCATGCTTTTACTACCTATTATTAAATATTTTTCTTACTGTAACATTTTGCCTATCAAACTGGATTTTTTTTCCTTCAGGCATATCATAATTTCTAATACTGTTGAGAATAAAATTTTCTGTCCAGCCTATTTAATGCTTAGCATAGTATTGAAAACCTTTGTGCACTTATTAGCTCAGAAAATTGGGTTAAAGTTTCTCTTAATTACAATTTGTCTCATAACTACCACAATAAGGTAATTTACTCTACAGTTACAGTATTCCAGATGAAAATTACTGCCTTTTTTCCACACTACAAGGGGAAAAAAAAAGACTGAGGTATCCTTATTTATAGTAACATATTTTTTAACTTCTCTGGATTTTATTAACACTTTTGTGTATCTTGTTCACTTATGTCCCAGATATTCTCCCCACAATCAGGCACAAGGCAATGCAAAGGCTTCAGTTTCCATTTTCATATTTCATTTTCACCCTATCCCTGCTACAGCTTGGCAACAAAATGTAACAGGACAGAGAAATAAAAGGAAGATTGGTAGATATCATTTAATTTCTCACTGCACTAAAGGAACCCCAGAATCTCTCTCTCTATTTGCACTCTCTCTTCAAACAACAAAGAGCACGGGAGAGGAAAAAGTAAAGTCCTTTAGAAAAGAAAGAGCAACTTCTCACCCAAGTGACTTCGGAAGTGTTTAACAAACTCAATCCCTTCTTCTATTTTCTTCCAGAATTTTACATGTCCATCATGACTGGCTGTTATGATAAAATCTGTCCTACAATTAGAAAAGGAAAATAAAATCAAGAAAACAGAGGCATGCATTATGCACCTTCCCACTGGTCAGTAATTTGCACTAGAACTAAGACTGTGCAGAGAATGAAATCTCAAGAAATTACTGTGACAGTCTGTCTGAATGGGTACTATAACTCCTGGAAAAACAAAACAGGTATTTTAGTACATTCTGGATTAATCGATGAAAAGACAAACTGAAGAAAAATATAACACTATCCTTTTTGAATATGTAAATATAACTGCTATTTTAAGTCTGGTTTCATGGTAGAGTGTGTGTGTGTGTGTGTGTGTGTGTGTGTGTGTGTGATCTCTGCAATTCTGGTGAATGGTATTTTTTCAGAGGGAGTAAGTTACTCTTACTCCTGTATTTCTGCATATTTTAACCACGATTTTAAGACCCTCCTTAAAGAGGTAGGGTCTTAAGACCCTTTTACGACCCTATAAAAACAACCTTTATCTTGCTTCTAGATAAGCCACTTATTAAAAAAAAAAACAAACTGCCACCCTTTAAAAACCACCTCAGGACACTGTAACTTTACGTTATTAAACTTCTACAGGGAAAATTTCCTAGTCTACACAAAAATACACCCCAGAAAAAGAAATACAATGGAAAACAAAAATACTTACTTTGTACATGCTACATGTGTAATAACATCTCTGTGCATGTAGCTGCGTTCATACATTGAAGCCGATGGTAGATTTTCAAGATAAACATGTTCAAATTCAAGAACTACACAGAATAGAAGAAAAGTCAGAATATTTTTTTTTCATGAAGTTACATCTACATTTTGTTCTCTTTTACTTATCTTTTTACTGCTTACTCATATTTAGTCAAAAATATGCAGGGTTTTGTGTTCAAACATAATAAAGGGCTTTTAGCTCTGGTTTTTCACTCAGACTTACACATTTTCTGTGGACTAAAAAAACTCAAATGCTGCTTCAACTCATATTACCCCTCCCTCTTAAAGCAACTGTTACAGTAACTGTCTTATTGTTTCAAGAAAACCCGAAGTCAATCAACAGTTTTAAGTTACTGCCAGAAAACAGAAGGTCATCTGATCCTCCTTTCATTCTAAAACCACATGTACCCCTGTTGTTTTTACAAGATTTGTAGTCCCACACAGCTCCTGAAACCTAAATTTTAAATGCCGGTATCTACCTATTTCATTGTTTAAGTGGCTGACCTAAAATAGTTTGATTTTGAGTTTTGTTTCTGATTTTTAGATCCTACTTGTTAACAACACGTGTGCAACGGTATGTTTTACTGAACTTGCACGTTTATATCTCATGAATATTGTTTTCTTTACTTAAAGAAAACTTTAAGTGATACCCAGAGAGGTGGAAGTTGCTGCACACACCAACACCACATGTTAAAACACAGCCTAGAGGCTTCTCCTGCTGCTCCAGCCTAGGGCAGTGATCTGAAAGATGGAGTAACTCTACATCAATAAACAGCACAGCTTCAGCCTGCACAGCAGCAGGGCTCTTAGCTTTAAAGTGTTCTCCAGAGGAAGCAAAAGTCTTAGAGTCATAGAATGTTAAGAGGCTGGAATAAGCCTTAAATACCATCTAGTCCCAAGCCCTCTCCTACTAGACCAAGTTGCTCCGCGCCTTACTCAACCTGCCTTTGAACACGCTGCCAGGGCAGGAGCACTCAACAAATAACTGGGCAACCTGTGCCACGACCTCACAGTAAAGAATTTTTTCCTTACAGCTAACGCGAATTTTCCCTTTTTAAGTTTGCACCAACTAGTCTTGATGCTATCACTGCAGTTCTTGTCGAAAAGTCGGTCTCCTGCTTCCTTGTAAGTCCCTTTAGGTTCTGGAAGGTTGCTATGAGGTCTCCACGTAAGTTTCTCTTCTGCAGGCTGGAAAGTTTCTCACACCAGGCACCCCCGCTCAGTAATTCCGCACCTGAAGGTTTCCCCCTAGCGTGCTCATTTTACATACGAGACACAGCTTCAGGAATCGGGCTCCCGAGACTGCCCTCACCTCGCGGCCGCGCCCGCCCTGCGGGGCGCCCCACCGCCGGACCCCACTCGGGGCAAAGCTTCACTCCTACCCTTACCTCTCCTTTTCTTCGCCTGCGCGGCCTCCCCCGGGAGCGGCCCGACCCAGCGCTCATCCTCCTCGTCCGCTGCCGCCAGATCCCCGCCACCCGCCTCCACCTCCGGCGGCTTTCGCTTGCGCTCCAGCTCGGCGGACGCCATGGCGCACTCGTCACTGTCCCACGCCGGGCGCTCTGCGAGTGACGTCTGCGCTGGGTCCTCTGCGAGTGACGTAAGCGCCGCGGATCGGACGGCGGGAAGCGGCCATGGTAGTAACGGGCGGGAGGGGCGGCGGGAGGGTGCCGGGCGGCTCCCGGCGCTCAGGGGGATCCCGGCGCTCCGACACCTCGGCGCTGGGAGGCGTTCTCGGCCGCGGGGCTGCTTTGCAGGGTGGGCGCTGGCTTTCCGGCTGGGAAAGCGGCGACGTTCATCCCTCGGCTGTGAGCGGGAATGTCCCGCCTCACGTCTTGCCGCCCTTGTGCTGCAGGGGTTGGCGTCGGGGGCGCGGGAGCTCCGTGTCTCACCGCTTTTGCGATGTCGTTTATACCCTGCCGATATTTTGCTTCCGAAGTGGCTTCGTGTCTCTTTCGCAAACCTTCGGTCAGTTTTCTCTCCCCTCCCTCCCCGTCTTCCCGCCGTTGGTCGTTATGTGCTTGGTCACATGCCGCATTTCGCCTTCCTCATGTGTGTAAGTGTATGAAAGGGACTGTGCCAAGAGAACGGATTCAGGCTCTGCTCGGTGGTGCCCAGCAATTGGACGAGAGGCAATGGGCAGATATTGATGCCCCTGAAGTTCCACCTGAACATGAGGAAGAGCTTTACTGTGCAGGTGACCGTGCGCTGGAACGGATTGCCCAGAAAGGGTGTGGGCTCTCCCTCACTGGAGATATTCATCTGGACACAATCCTGTGCCGTGTGCTCTGGAATGATCCTGCTGAAAACGGGAGGTTGGACCAGATGACCCCCTGTGGTCCCTTCCAACCTGACCCATTCTGTGATTTTTTTCATAAAGCCTTAGCTAATATAGAGCCTACACTTGGACATGTGTGTATTTCTTAACTAATTATGTAGTCCTAAAACAAGGTAAGAAGGGATAACTTGTTATAACTGGAAGACATTAGTATTAAAGCTGGAAAAACTTCCAGTTTCCACACTTCCAGGTGTGGAAATAGAAATGTAATTTAACCATACTGAAATAGGGAAAACTGCAAGCTACAAGAAAATAACATCCAAAAGGAACATTTGATTGTGTGTACAGTCTAAGGTAGTTAAGAGCACAGCATTAAGGACGGCAAGTCAGTTTGGCTTGTGAGAGCCCTGTCATGTCTCACAATTGAAATGTTGTATGGAATTGACCTGGAAATTTAAAGTTAACAACAGAATAATTTAATCATTTTTGTGTGATGGATATTTTTCTCTTCAGAGAAGAGAAAGCAATATTATTCCATATAATGCTTTCATGGTGATGAATTATAGTATTGCAGGGGATATGAGCAAAATAGGTTTTCCTCCCACCCCACGACCCTTTCAAATTGCCAAAGCATAGAGCTCTTTTTTTTTCCCTTCACTTTATTCTTCTCTCTCCCCTTTATCCCCCCAGACCCTCTTTGGCTCCTTTTTTGTCTGAGAAAAAACTAAGATTGCTTAGTTTCTTTTTTAGTTTCTTCCTTCTGGGTAGTCTTTGCTGGAGGCATTTCAGAAGTCTTAATAAATTATGGAAACTGGTTCTGTTTTATATTATGGAGACATTCCAAGACTCTTAAGAAGATAATGATCTTCCTTTCCAAAATCTATGCTCATTAGTTCTTATAAGATCATGGTAACCTTGATTCTGTAGTGTTCTGTTTTAAATGCAACAAATTTGCCAGGAAGACTTAGTAGAAGTATTGGCTACATATGTGTTCTCTAGTGTAATTCCAGCATTCAGTGAGATGTTCTGATTTTCTTTCCTCATCCACTTTGCTATGAGGTGCTTGAACTTTGCAAGTACTAGTGGAATAGTTCACTCCTTTTAAATAGGGATTTTGACATCATTTTCTCTGATGCTGTGTTTTTGTCCTGAAAAAGAACAGAAGATTGAGTTAGTAATTTATGCTTCATTAAAAAGGTAAAAAACTGTAATTCTTCTCTAGATCATTATCTATTTTTAATATTTCTATTTAATCTCTATGTGTTTGGTGGGCCTAGTGACCCACTAAGGTATTTTTAAAGGCTTCTTGCATCTGGTACATCTAGCCTGTTGGTTGTTTTCCCTAGGAAAAAAATTTTAGTCCTTCTTACTTTCCCCCTGTTAATTGCTGCTATCATTCAGGTATCTCTTCAGTGAGAAACATACAAATTCATAAATTTATTTCCAGCTGTTTCTTTCTGACCCAACAGTTTCTCAAAGTTTTTAATTTAACTTGGATTGATTTTTATTTTGGCTGTCCAGGTGCTCTCTTTCCTTGGTTGTCTGTATATCTTTCAGGTTCTTTTGTTTGTTTTTCTAGTAACTTTGAGGGTGCTTAATTTGTTAATCAAAATTATTCTGAATTCAAATGAAAGAGAAATAGATTACCATATTTATTGTCACAGCAGAAGTAACTGCTTAAAAATAAATATTTATATAAAATATAATATATAATAAATATTGTAGATAAATGGGGGTAGAGTGTAGCTTTGTAGATGTGCGATTCTCTTATTATTTCTGTAATAAAGTGTTGGAAATAAAGAAGCCATTGCAAATAATCAAAGCAGTTACGGAAATTTAGGACTTTGTCATTCAATTTTAAAAGTAAATCATTAGAGTCTTCTAATTTTACTTAGTAATATAGTTAGCTGATTTTACTTAATGGCCAGGTGCTTTCTAAAACTAGAGGAGTTAGCTAAAAGCTTTGAATTAAGGGAGTTTATTCTGTTATATAGTTGATCTGAAATGGCAGGTATGATTGAGTAATCAGTTATTGTAGATCTACATGATAACTGTTCTCTTCCCTTGTTAATAGGCTGAATGTTTATCAGAGATCAGTAACAGTGCTGGTCCTGTCGATGCCAAGGATGAACTCTTGGATGAATGTGAAAGTATTTGGAAGCAGATGAAAGAGGTATGCAAATATAAATGTTAGACTAGGTTTATTGTAAAGCTTTTTCACAATTATTTTATTCACCACATGCTTGCCCCAAAGAAACCACTTCAATAAAACCAAACCAACCAACCAAAAAAACCCAAACAAACAAAAAATCACAAACAAACAGAAAAAAAAAGCAAACAATATCTTCAGAAAGGTCAAATGTATAGGTGCTGGGAGGGGTGAAGAATGCCTTGTAGTGTCAATGTGCTGATGTTATGATTTAGTTAGTGTGGGAGTATAGATTAAAATTATGGAAAATGAAACAACTTATTTGTGTTGCGGTAGTACCAGCATACAGAGACCCTTCTCTCTTGAGCCTTGCAAAAGATGGGATTCCATTTCACAGGTCCTTTGGATCTTGGAGGAGAGAGAGGCAGAGGACGACAATCATATCTCCGTATGCTTATGCCCTTCCAAACTCACAGTTACATTGTCATGGCTAAAATTTCTCTCCTGTACAGTTAATAGCTGATTATTTTTATTTTCTGGATTCCCTGAAAAAAGTATTTCCAAACTTAAAGTAGAACAAAGTACAGACAAGTCACAGTGCAATAATTTTACACAAGTTTATTTAAAAAGACTAATGGAATTTATTTCTTGTTGAGTATTCAGAAGTTCGCATGTAACAAGTGGCAGGGAATTCTATGTCTCAGTTTCTGAACTTTTGTTTGGAGGACCTGAACTTTCTCTGAAATTTTCAAATTAGAAGAGAAATCTGAATTTTTACTATTTTGAATGTGATTGAAAATATTTGATATCTTGTATCTCATTCCCAGCATGCCCAAAATAATACAGGAAGTGATGTGTTATTTTTGGCAGCTGATGAAAATAGTTGGATTTTTATTGTTTGGATTTTGCATCCTGGACTCAAAATGTTCATGTTTCAGCAAAGCGTTTAAACTAATAGTCATTTAATTAGCTCCTAGGTTATGTGGTTGCATGTAATGTTCCAATGATTGTGTGTTATCATGAACAGTTTTTGTGGGAGAAATCCTATACAATGTTCTGGTATCCAGATGTTAACAGCAAGGTTTCCAAAGTACTGCTTAGTAGTTCTCTTGCTTAGTGGAATACATCCTGCCTTGTTATGGGCAAGTTACATTGGTGACAGTTAGAAAAAAAGAGAGTTTAGAAGGTGTCACCTCTCTGTGTATTGGATATTTGTGGTGGGCTGAATTTCAGACTGCATATACACCCCATTGCAGTCATGAGAGCTGATGTAGTATTCTCCCAAAAATCAGACCACTTCTGAACTGTACAGTATACTGCCTTAAATTACTTAAAACTAAAAACATGTATTGTAATATGATTGCTCTGTTTGGAGCAATCTGTTTGGAAAGCCAGAAGTGTAGCAGAAAGCATGTTAACTTTTCAGCAGCTTCCCTGTTCAGGCTTGTCCATGACATGTCCAGCTGCTACTTTTCTCCTTCAGAGTTACGTTCTACTTTACTGTGCTGTGATTTCAAAACATTTCTTAATTTGCTCTTCTGGGTTAGGGTATAAGGGATGTGGAAGGATTCTTTTATTTCTATATTGAAAAAGTTGTGTTTAAATTTCTAAGAATCGTGTTTTGTTCTTACAAAAGAAAAGAGTAAACAAACTTTCTTTGTGTTTTATTTCTTTTTGTTTCTACCAAGTGTCAGAGCAAGCTAATGCTTCTAGGAACAGAGACACTGCTACCATCAGATGCCAAGGTAAGACAGTGAGTTTTTAAAACCACTTCATTTTCTGTTAAGACTGTAGAATCACAGAATAGCCTGGGTTAGAAAGGACCTAAAGATCATCTAGTTCTAACCCAGACATAGGCAGAGACACCTTCAGCTAAATCAGGTTGCTTTAAGCCCCTTCTAGCCTGGCCTGGAACCCTTTTAGGGATGGGACATCTGCAGCTTCTCTGGTCCACCTGTTCTGTGCTTACACAATAAAGAATTTCTTCCTAGTATCTAATATAAACCTGCTCTTTGTTATCCTAAGGCCATTTCCCCTTGCCCTCTCACTACATGCACTTGTAAACAGTCTCTCTTCTTTCTTTAAGGCCCTATTCAGGTACTGGAAGGTCCTGTAGTGTTTCCCTGGAGCCTTCTCCAGGTTGAACAATCTCAACTCCCCTCACCTGTCTTTGTAGGAGAGGTATTCCTGCCCTCCAGTCATTTTTGTGCTTTTCCTCCAGACTTACTTGAGCAAGTTCACATCCTTCTTATGTTGGGGACCCCACAGCTGGAGGCAGCACTCAAAGTGGGGTCTCACCAGAGCAGAGTGGAGGGGCAGAATCACCTATCTTGACCTACCTGCTGGCCATGCTTCATTTGATGCGGGGGGTTACAGTTGGCTTTCTGGACTGCAAGTGCATGTGTCCAACTTCTCATATACCAGGATCCCCAAATCTTTCTTTGCAGGACTGTTCTCTGGCAGCCTGTATTGATACTGGGGGTTGCCCTGACTCAGCTATGGGACCTTGTGCTTGGTCTTGTTGAACTTCATAAGTTTCATACTAGTGCAGCTCTCAAGCCTGTCCAGGTCCTTCTGAATGCCATACCTTCCCTGCAGTGTGTCAACTGTCCCACACAGCCTGGTGCTGTCAGTGACTTGCTGTGACGTGCTGAGGGTGCCCTTGATCCCACTGTCCATGTTCCTGACAAAGATGTTACATAGTGCCTGCCTCAGAAACAAGGCCTCTGGAATGCCCCCTCATCACGGATCTTCACCTGAATGCTAAACTGTTGACTGTACCTGTGAGTGTGACCATCCAGCCAATTCCTTATCCACTGAGTGGTCTGTCAGATCTGTGTCTCAAGAGTTTAGTGACAAGGATACTGTTCCAAACAGTGTCAAATTCTTCGCACAGTTCCCAAACAGATGACATCAGTAGCTCGTCCCTTATGCACCAATGTCCTAATCCTGTTATAGGAAGCAACCCAGGCATGATTTGTCCTTAAATTCGTGTTGCTTAACAACAGTTGCCTCTTAATTTTCCACATGCCTTAGCGTAATTTCAAGAAGGATCTGCTCCTTGGTCTTGCTGGGCACAGAGGTGAGACTGATCAATCTGTAGTTTCAAATATCATGGATAGTGGCTTTACCACTTCACCTGCCAGTTCCCTGTCATCGGTTTAATCCTATCTGGCCAGTTTAGCTGTTCATCACTCCCCTCCTCATCTGGACTGGGGAGAGGAAATATAACTGAAGCCTCAGGAATCGAGATAAGGACAGATTTTTCTCTTCCTAACTTTGAAAAATGCAACTGATAAATTACTAACATAGGCAGCAAAATGGGAGGAGAAAGGGGTGTAACTTCAATTTTTTCTTTTTAAATGTCATTGTTATGCTGTCTCTAACAGCATCCTTCTGGACATCTGTGCAGCTGTGGGATGAGCAGGTTCACAGTGTGCTGGCTGAAGCATAGAGCTCAGCAGGGTGCAGTGACTGGGGCTATATCTGGCTGGTGACCAGCCACCAGCAGTGTTCCCCAGGGTGCAGCTCAGCTCTGTTCCGTGTGTTTGTCTGGATGAAGGATTGGAGTGCACCATGAGCAAACTGGCTGATGACTCCAAACTGGACGATGCTGTTGGTACCCTGGATGGACCAGAGGCCTTGCAGAGGGATCTAGCTGGCTTAGAACATTGGCCAGTCCTCAATGGCATGACATCTAAGAGCAGCAGAAGCAGTGGGAAAAGAGTGGCTGTTGGGCAGCCCTGCAGGAAGGGATTCAAGGGCGCTGGTTAACATCAGGCTCAGGGTGAGCCCGCAGCATGCATTGGCAGTCCAGAGGGCAAAGGGCATCCTGGGAGCCTCAAGCATGGCACTGCCAGCCACAGGAGAAGGGATTATCCCTGTATTCAGGGCTGAGCAGCCTCACCTGGAGTGCTCAGTGCAGTTTTGTGCCTCACAGTTTAAGAAGGTTATGAAGGTCCTTGAGTGCATCCAGAGGAGGGCAACAAAGCTGGTGAGAGGCTGGAAGGCATGTGCTGTGAGGAACTGCTGAGGAGTCTGGGCTTCTCTGCTTTGTAGAGAAGGAGCTGAGGGGTGCCCTGATTCCTCTACATCTTCCTCAGGGAAGTGGAGAGGGAGATGCTGATATCTTCTACCTGATACCCAGTGATATTATGTGGGGAAATGGTTCAAAGATATGCAAAGGGAGGTTCACAAATGACAGCATTAGAAAGCATTTCTTTACCTGTATGAACCATACTCTGAAGGGCCTTTACAATTCTGCCAACTCTGACTCCTTCTCATTTCCCCCTTTTGAAAAGATAATAGAAACATTCTGTGATCCCTGTGAATTACTGTAAAATATTTTGAAGAAACTAGTGTTCTACTGTAATAGATGCTCTTGTTTTCTGCTGTATCAACTTAACAATTCAATTTCTATCCTGTTCTACCTCATTTTATGCCAATGCAACTCAACACACTTCAGGAGATGCTTCTTTTCTTGTTACACAGCTTTCTTTGTTAATGCTGCAATTGAAAGCTTTAACAGCAGATTTTCGTCAGTGGCAAGCAAGAAATCCTGAATGTAAGTAACTGTTTCCTTGTAAAGAATGCTTATATAAACTTCTGCAAAGTTTCTTTCATCTAGGCCATGAGTATATTGAATGTTTGCTAATTGTATTTTCATTCCATAACTACTTAAAATAATGCTACTTTAAAATGCAGAATGTATGTTTTATTTCTTTGTTATTTTTGCACTTCATTTGTAAGTCAACTTGAAATTTAAAGTGAATTTCACTATAACTTAATCCTATGATTCTGGACAAACAAGTGCATGATTCATAGCACTATTCATCAGACAGTTAAATGGAAAAGCAGCTATTAGCGGATCTCCTAACCAAATAAGAAAAGTTAATTGTCCTGCTACCCTCCTCCATATTCTTTTCTGTGTGATTGTTTTTTCTCTATCTTTTATTTGTATTTCGTTTTTAGAACAGAAATATTTTGGCAAATAATATTGTCTTCTTTTTGTCTTTTAAGAAGCTGATACATTAACCATACATCTTCTGATTATTTTTCTGATTAAAGGTTTGTAGTATTATGGTGTGACAATTGAAACTTTGAAATAGACCTTTAGTGCTAAGCCCTTTACACTGTAGTGAATACCTATTTTTAGCTAACAGGAATTGGAGATTTCAAGTGATGATAAAGTGGTAAGAGCAACTAGAATTTTTAAATAACACAGGAATCCAGAACACTTACTGATCCTGAGAAACACAAACCACTGAGACTAGTGGTAGTTCTTATATTTGTTAGGCATTATCAGTCAAAAGGTATCAATTCCTGGTTCTTCAAAGTTCTCTTTGTGCATAAGCACCACTGCTGATAGATTTGAATGTCTTGCAAGGCTGATGTGGCCAGACACTGGAAATAAAAGCATTCAGGATCTAAATTTGAGTAAAGTAATCTTTCTTTTCAGATGTCCCATATGGACATTCCTAAAATAGTTCACACTACACTATCTTTAATATTCTGGTAGTACTCATGGTTATGTCTCCCATTAAGGACCTGTTAGCACCTGTCAATCCAGTAAAACTTCTAGTTAATCTTTAAATTAATATATATTGACTCAATTGAATATTTTTATGCCAGTAAAGGCTTGGTTTTGTAGTATTTGCAAAATTATAGAATGTGTTACAGACAGCATGTGGTGATTTCCAATGTTTTGTCATTTAGCCAAATGGAAATGCCTTTTCAGATCAACATTAGAACATTAGAGGCAGTTCTCCAACTTTTTCCAAGTCTATGTATTTGCTGCATCGCATCACTAAATAAGAGAAGCTGGGAATTGTGGTTTTGGTTTTTTGGTGGTTTTTTGGAGGGTATTTTGTTTTGTTTTTGTTTTGGTTTGGGTTTTTTGTATAAACAGATACTGTTGCTGTATTAGAATAAATTCATAGTTCAGTGTTGTAAGCCTCACTCCAAGAACCGTCAGCCTCCAGTGCTTCTGAGGTATGTAGACCAAAGGCATGTCATTGAATGAATTTGGAACATACTGGTTCCTGGCTGCTGTTCATGAATAAGTTGCTGGCTTAAAGCAAAGTAATTGAAAGAACTTAGTTTTTATCTGGGTAAAATACCTGAGGCTGTTAGATTTCTGTACTAAAATATGTATATTAAACTTCGAGCTATTGGCTTTAAAATGTCCTTGGCCTATTTTTTTGGCTTGCTGACTTGTTCAACCATTCTTACTTCTTCCCAGGTTGTATTTCTTATTAGAAATCTTAATTTTTTAATAGAGAATTGTCTATAATTAATACTTTGCAACCACATCTCTGCCTTTTTTGGCTCCCTTTCCAGTGGAAGAAAAAATTCCTGCTAAGAATTTGAATAGAGTTACGGTGCTTATATGAAAATGAGGAGTCCACTTTGCTTGCTTCTCTGTCTTGACTTCTTTCTACCTACTATTTGTTTTGAAGGAGGAATTGCCTAATTGAAAACGTTGTCTGATTTTTATCTAAATAAAAATAGCAGAAATACTGACTTAATACAATTTACTAATAGAGCATAAATGTCAGGCTGTCTTGTTTCTTTGGTTTTAGCTTTTAGTAGTGGCCAGTTCATTTCCTGTAAATGAGGACCTGTCAGCATTTCAGTCTTAAACCTTCTTTTCAGAGGTTATAGCTTGGCAGTTCTGCATTTTTTTAGCACAGTATTGGCAAACAGACTTGAATTCACAATGCAAATTTTATTTTTGCAAAGCTTTTACTTTAGTGTCTTTCTTTCTCAGTTTCTGGTATTATTTATGTAGCTCTAGATCTGCTAAATCAGCTGAATTAAAACTTCTAAAAAAGCTTTTTGCTTATGAAAATAAAATTTAACTTTTACTTTTGCAAAATCAGGAAGTGAAAGCAACCATATTTTAAACTATTTCAAACAGTTGTGGTCTCTGCATAATTTCTGGTTTTCTTTGCAAAATAGCAGTATTCTGCCAAATACCTTTTTGTTTTATTTTAATATGAGTTTCTGTATAAACATGTGCATAGTAGTTGCTTTTACATTCCTAGCATCTGGTAGTATTTTTCTTAGTAATTGTACTTTGTATCACTAGGCAATTCTCTCTGACATTTGATTTTTGCAAGTGTAGTGATTCAACAAAACTGAAAAAGATTTAATTGATTGTGGATTGAGCAAGCAGTGAATTTACAGCAGCAGCTGGCATAAGTATGTTGTCCCAGTGTTTTAGATCTGCATTGTTCCTTCACTAAATTATGGCTAGTGATTTCTTTCCCAGGAGCACAGGGCCTTCTATTCTGATACTCACACAATATGAACAGTGAATGGCAAGCATGAACTCAGGATCAGGTATCTAGAAATAAAGAAGTGTTATGAGGCAGTTGTAAAAATTGATAATAATTGGTAAGGGAAGACTTATAAAAATCATGTCAGCAGGACATGGCAGGAGGAGGAATTGTATGGGTTTTTTTCAGACATGCCAGTGAATGTGAATGAAAGCACACCAATGAATTTTATCACATGTAGGTAGTATATTCATGTAAACAAATAAATCTTAGAGGTAGTATATTCATGTAAACAAATAAATCTTAGTCTAATAAAGCACAGACCACTGTCTCCTGCAGCTCTTAAGCTTATTTGGGAGCAGAGTACTCAAATTTTGTGTCAAGATTTAGAAACAGTAATTTTCAAATCAAAAGGAGCTTTATTGAAGCATTTAATTTAATGCATTTTTTGGTGCATCAGTAGTTTTTCTTATTTTCATCTCAGAACAAACAGTGCTTTTAAAACTACTAATCCAAAGGTTCTTAAATTTTTTTAGGTAAGTACTATTATATTGCAAAAGAAAGTCCTTTTCTGAATTTATTAAATAGACTGTGTGTGTTTAGGAGATGTTTAATGCTGTCATGAGAGGGTTAATGATTTCCTTTTTGATTAAGGAATTTTTATTTAAGTAATTATTTGTAAGATTAGAGATTTCAAGCCCAAACTTGCCCATAAAAAATCTGCCTTATAAAGATTTTAATCTGTTAGAATAGCTTTCATTTCTCCTGTTAATGTATTGAAATAGTTCAAAAAAGTAATATGTTTATGCAGAAGCTGCAAGTTGACATGGTGAATTGACTGGAGTCTGTTGAATGCTGTAAAAAAACAAGAATTTCACTTTTTATTCTGAAACTGCATGAGTCACAAATCCCTGCATTTTGTAGAAGCATTCTGGAGAAAAATTTCCATCTTCTTGAACTGTACTTTGGTTTCACTTAGGTATTGCTGTTGCTCAGTGTTTTGAGGATATTGGCCTTGCTGGGCCATTTATCTCCCTACTGTTCTTGTGAACAGTAAGGATGGTGACATGCTTCTGAAGTTATTAAAACTAGCTTCTATAGTCCTGATCAAGCATTTAGGAAGCTATTTTACAAGGAATTGGAGGACTGGAAGAATTTGATTGCCCACATTGGTAATGTTGATGGAATGCCTTCTGCTAAGAAAAATCAGGCTTGGTTGTCTTGAAGTGCATAGAAATGTGCTGTTTATTCATTATGCACCTGCACCAATGTACTTGGAGCTAGTTCAGGTATAAAAACAACACACAAGCATTAACAATGCATTTTTTTCAGTCTGATTTAATTTACTGAATAGTGATACTAGGTTGCCCAGCAGGACACCACAGCATGTGGTTAAACTGCTAATGAGAGCCATACTGTTTTTCAGAAGCTACACAAATTTCTCTCTAGTCAAGCTGCTTTTCAGTATAAATAAATCTTTATCATCCAATGCAAAAAATAAACAATTCATTTTATTTTTCAGTAATTTCTACCAATCCAGATGTACTGTTAGAATTAGGAAAAGAAGAGGTAAGTCTAATAAAATTTTGTTGAGGTAAGTCTATTAAAATTTTGTAATAAAATATATGCATTGGCTGCATTTTCCTATGACTGTTCCTAGGGTGGACTGCTAAAATGCTGTATATTTTCCTTCCATTTATGTTGTTCTAATGCTTTTTTTTCCCCTCTAGTATAACTAGTAAAATTTCCTAGTTGTAGTGAGTGAGGTTTTAAACTGACTTTTTGCACAAGTCACTGAGTAGTGCACAATAAACAGTATTTTGCCTCTGGGACACCATCTAATCACAGTAGCTCAACAAACTTATCTGCATGCAATTAAAATGATGTGACAGTTGACATCCCTGCTACATTAATGCTCCAAGGCCTCACTTAGGATTGGAGTCCTATTGTGCTGGGTGCCACCAGGAGACAGAAATCTTGTGCCAAGGAGACTGATGACCATGCCTTGCAAAGACTTGGTCTTTAACATCTTGCAGCAGGGTCTATTTCTAGGGCTGAAGCCTACACACTGTACTTTTCAAGATTACTTTCATTTAACATTGCGCAAGTGATCGGGAGAGAAGATCCACTCATAATTGTGTTTTCAAGATGATCTGTGGCTGAGTTTTAATTGCTAATTTGTCACAGAATGGCTGGAGTTAGAAGGGACCTCTGGAGATAGAAGCACAGGATAGTTTAGGTTGGAAAAGACCTCTAAGATGATCGAGTCCAACCATCCAAATCCATCACTAAACCCTGCCCCTAAGTGCCTCACAGGATTGTGTCGAGGTGGCTTTTGAATATCTTCAAAGAAGGACACTCCACAGCCTCTCTGGACAGCCTGTTCCAGTGCTCAGTCGCTCTCCAGTAAAGCAATTTTTCCTAATTTTCAGATGAAAATTCCTGTATTTGAGTTTGGGCCTCTTGCTCCTTGTGCTATCACTTTATACCACTGAAAAGAGTTTGACTCTATCCTCTGACACCTGTCTTTAAGATATTTATGTGTGCTTTTTAAAACAAAATGTTATAATATATTGCATTTCATACTTAATAGAAAGTGATATAATGTTATGTGTTACATGGACGAGTCAGTTATTTTAAACATTGAGTTCTGTGGCAATAATTTGCAAATAGTTTGTTGAGTTCCTCCACTGGAAGAAAGAGCAAGTCAATAATGTCTTGCAGGTAACATTATACTATATTGATGGGACATAGGAATGCTATGTGACTTGAGAATATTTCTGGGGCTAATGCCTTCTATTATCACTCACAACAGCAAATCTGACTGCTGTTAAGAGTCACTATCAAAAAGTTGTTAGATTACACATTTTGATTGGCATGTTGGTCTGATATTTGAGGATTACAGAATTTTTTTCAGATGTTGTATATATGGAGCATATTTGTTTCTGTAGTATATTTTCAGAATGTGTATTTCTTTGAGCTAAATTCTTAAGTGCTCCTATTTTGTATGGAAGTAGAAAAAATACATCCAAATCATAGGCTTATATAAGAAACATTATTTTGTAGAAGATCATAGTGCTCTAACAGGATGTCTCATAAATTTATACAAGTGTCTGAAGAGAGTGGAGCCAGGTTCTTCTCATTGATACCAAGCAGTAGAACAAGAGGCCATGGGATGCACAAGAATGCAAGGAAGAGCTTCTTTACTGTGCACTTGAACAGATTGCCCAGAGAGATTGTGTAGTCTCCCTTGCTGGAGTTTGTCAAGAACTGTCTGGCTGAAACCTGTGCCATGTGCTCTTGGATGACCCCTGCCTGAGCTGGGAGGTTGGACCACATGACCCACTGTGGCCTGTCACAATGGTTAAGAAAGCTTCCCTGTCCAACAGTCTAGGAGCTGTGGTGTCAGTCACTAAGCCCATTCACAGCTACACATCCCGCACACAAACAGATCAGGTGTCCTTACCAGCTCAATCCTAGGTTTCCTTCTTCCCTTAGGTTCACACATCCTGATCCTTAAAATAATTTAATCGTGGCATAATAATAGATTAACAGCTTGAACCGGGTGCCTCTGAGGAAGGACCCAGAACAAAGGAATTTTATACCTTCAAAGCCAAAAGGCTTTTATACCCTCACAGTGCAAACGCCGGAAAGTCCAGGCGTCATCAGCTCCTGCCACGTCTCAATGTCCCCTCCCCTGGCAGGGCCACAGGTCCCCAAGCCCCCTGTTTTACAAAGAGTTCAGCAGTTCATGGCCTCTTGCCTGGGGCTCTTGCCAGAGCTCAACCCAGAGCTCAATCTGCAGCTCTGCTGCAGCTGCATCCTGAGCTACCTGCACTGAATGTATTCCCCAACACAGCCTTACCTATTCTGTGATTTCTGTAATGGAAGACCCAGCCCACTGAGAGTCCACTGTTCCCTAGATTCAGCAATGCCTATAGCTTCTGACTGCAGTAGTTTTATTTCTCTGTATTTCCTGTCCCACATATGTCATAGCACTGAGGATCATTTAATTCATGGATGCAGTTAGTCTTTCTTTGATGCATCCTCATTTTCTGTACATTTTATGTGGTGCAAGTAGCATGGATTCATTCTTGCCAGCAGCTGGAATAGTTTAGACAATAGAGCTCTGGTGCTGTTGTCATTTTCTCCTCAGCCATTCATCAGCTGAGCAGTTCATGTGTGTACTTCAGGTAAAATTAAGTATTTTGCTAAGCTCTGTGAGCTTCAAGAAGACACTAATGAGCAACTGGTCACAGTGACGTTTTGAATAGCTCCTAGATTTTAAACTTGATTTTAAGGTTTATTAAGGAATTGCAGATGATTTTGTCCCCCTTTATCAGACTTATGGATGTAGCCTTACATAGAACAAATATTACAGTCTGGGCTACCTGCAGTAGTTTAATTTCTATTCTTTTATAGTTGCAGAAAGTAAAAAATGATCTTGAAATGGTGCTGTCAACAGTTCGGTCAAAGAATAAACAACTGGAAGAAGATCTGAGAAGGTAGTACAATAATTAGGAATTTGGAATGCTGTAAGCTTTTTTCAGTTTTTGACTGCCCAGGGTATCTATTTATCTGTTGTGCCATTTCTTACCTCTCATGTTTCAAAGAGAACAGCAATGGCATGAGGAACAGAAACAGATGCTAGAGACTCTTACTAAAATGGAAGAAGAAGCAAATACCCAAGTTGAACATCCGTCCACAAAAAGGTATTTCTACATTTTTGAGTTACAAATTCAAGAATTTTTAAATATCAACAGGAGCAAATGAGCAAACAAACTCTTAACATTTATTCCTTGTTTTAATAGATCAAATAATTGCTCGGTAATCCATGTTTGAAACATGAAAGTAATGCTACTATATCCTGTGATTAAAGGTGTTGAATTTCTAAAAGTAGATAATAAGGGGGTTTTTACTTAGGAGAGACTTTTTAGTTACTTGATTTGATCTCTTGTTTTGTTGCTGTGTTTTTACTGCTGAAAATTAGAGAACTCAATGAACTGAAAAATAAAATACTGAAATTAAAGACCTATAAGAAAGAACTCTTGAGTGCTTTGGGTGCATTCCTGGATGAACATTTTCCCCTTCCAGAGACAGGTGGAAATATTAAAAAAAAGGTAAGACTTTCTTAACCTATTAAATTTGAAATGTTCAGTTTATATTTAATTAGATGCAATATCTGTTTGAAGTCACTAGCATTGAACTTGCAGTTGTATTTTGAAATAAGCATAATTTTTATAGCTGATCCTTTAGGTTTAATTTATATTTTTCAGATTGTTTTATATTATTTAAGGCTGTTCAGCTGGATATTTTCTTAATGCATATATCCCTTACGCAGTTAGATGCATAGCAATATATTGTATTTCTTACTGAACTGCAAGCTATGCCAAATCTGAAAATGGTGTGGGATTCAGTCCAAATTGACTCTTTTTTTTTTTTTTTTTTTACTTGACTGGGCAAGTAGATTCCTATTTTCCTTGGCAAAGCAGATTTTAATTGTCTGACAATGTTTTTGGAACAATAAGGAAAAGTGTTTATAATTACAGAGTAGTTTGGAATGTTAACCATCAGATTTTGTTCAGGCAAACTGGGTCAAAAATTATCGTAAAACCTCAGGGAGAGTAGGCAGCCAGGGAGTATTTTGCATAATAAATTCAAAGTGTGCAGTAAAAATAAAATGAGTACCATTACTATTTGATAGATACAAAAAAGCTGTGAAAAAAGGCAGGTTTTGATTTTGATTTCAGGCACACTTAACATTACAGAAGTTGAAATTATTTCTTTATTCCCGTTCCTTGTTATTTCAGGTAACTAATAATTTAATTTCTTCAATATAATAATTGAGCTCCATTTTAGAACTTTTTTTTTTTTTACTACTGTTTCTCCTTGTTTTTTCTTCTAGTACCTCAGTACTCTGGTTAGAAACACAGATCTATTGGTATTCTTACACCAGAATTTTCCGTAGAATAGCTCCGTTTCTTTCTTGTGTTTATTCCTCCTGATATAGTTGTGGCAGCATTCTCATATCCTCTCTTTCTTTGTTTTGCTAATTGAACTAGCAACACCTTTATGTTCTCCTGTAAAGTAATATTTTTCAATTCTCTAGCATATCCTAGTAATAACCATTGTCTATGTTTGTTTTCACTTGGATTCATCTTTTTTACAACCTGCTAAGAAGCAATATTATAAATAAAACTACTAGCTCACACCCATCACCAAAGCAACAAATTACCCCCTTGTCTTTTTCTGTCTGTAATTTGCAGCTAATGAATCCTGATCTTTTAATTAAAAAAAAAATAAAATGTTTTGCACATAAGCACATATTTTGCACATAAAAATACCAAGTGGAGATGGCAAGACATGGTGTTCATTTTCAAAGTATTATTCAAATATCTTATTTTGTTGAATCTTAGTTTTTCTGCATACCAATGCTTTCCTTTCCTGTTGTTAGTAAATATGGCATATTTTGGTCTAAGTCTCTCCATTTTAGAAACAGTCTCATGTGGGACAGTGTCAAATGCTTTGCACAACTCCAGGTAGATGCTATCAGTTGTTCTTCCTTTTCCACAAATACTGTAACTCTTGTAGAAGGCCACTAAATTTGTTTGGTGTAAATGGTCTATAGTGAAGCCATGTTGGCTGTCAGCAATCACTTTACTTAAACAAAAAAACTACTTTAATTAATTTCAACACAAGGTTTTATCTTTCCTTAGCTTAAATTTTATTTATGCATTTCCTGAACTCTTAAACAGAGTCTGTTTTCTGACAGTCTTTTTCTTTCTTTTCACTCTTTGTGAATTCATAGCTTTTCTGTGCATTTTGACGCATTTGGATCACTTGGCTTAACTACAGGTACCCCTTAATCTGCTTCTAAGTAATTGACTGTGAAGGCAGGACAGCAAGCCATTTTTGCCTACATTTATTGAGTGTCAGAAATACAAATTGTAATCACTGAAATTAATTAGCAATGAATTTAGCTGCTATTTTGGTTCAGGAGAACACATTATTCACTTCTCCTATCAGCTTGATTCAGCAGTCTAGCAGCACCAAACTCTGCACATCAGTAATTTTGCTTCACTTTGTGGAAGCATGTTGTGTTCACAGTGGTTCATGTGAGGGCAAATGTGCAGGGTTGATGTCTGTAGGACATGGCTGCAGTATAGTTTGAACTGCTCCAAGCCTTACTGGTCTGGTTCCACCCTCCTTTGACCTGGCAACATGCATGTGGAATTGGGATTGGGAATGGGAGTGAAGACTCCTGAGTGCATCATAGGAGCTCAGGTTGGCTTCCATTGCCATGGCCCAGCACCTTTAATACTGGAAGTGACTGTAGTAGCAATGATTTTGCATTTTAAATCTAAGATAAAAATCTACTTTTATTTTTTTTCAAGATAATAATACAAAAAATCCGAGGCTGAGGAATATTCTTTATGCAAATCTGTCTGATTGGAAGGGTGAAGAAGGTGCATTTTAGGCTAAATAATGAAATGCTGAGCATCCTGCTTAATGACTCTATAAGCATTAAGTGATTAGCAGTACTTAATTGTATTAGTAGTAATTTTGACCAGGGAAATAAATCAGCAGAGGTTGGGAAGTACCTTCATGTTTGCTCTAAGGAATTTTTTGCAGATAGGTACCGTCAATTCTATTTTCTCAGCCATATATTGAGATAAGGGCACGTAGATAGATGTTATTGGGTCATAACACCAGGATTTGCAGAGCTTCCATGGAGCAGGCTCTCCCTGGAAACTGAAACTTCTGACTCTCTGCAGGTGAGACTATTACAAACTGTGACTGGGAAAAAGGATCCAGAACTT
Organism: Haemorhous mexicanus; assembly: GCF_027477595.1. NCBI lineage: Eukaryota > Metazoa > Chordata > Aves > Passeriformes > Fringillidae > Haemorhous > Haemorhous mexicanus. The sequence goes on from NC_082381.1 coordinate 68,808,400, forward strand.
GCCTTTCAAAATTTTCTTCTTTCTTGCTTGTATTCTTCTCTGTTCCAGAAGTGAAGTTTATATAAGGTGCTGCACAATTGGTAATATGTTAGGTCATAAATTCATGTATTCAACAGCAATGCTGAGAAAGACAGTGGAATATTATCTCCTTTATTTTGTTGAAACGGAAGTGCATGGGGAAAAAGAATAAAACTGGAAAATTAAATAATCAGGTTTACTGTGCAACACTACAAGCAGATCTGCTGACATTGCTGCTAAAGGAATCCCTATAGACACATTGCTTGATTTGCTTGCTACAAAGACAAGTAATCTTCTAGTGATATTTTATCATTGCCTTTTATTCCACCAAAATTTTTAATTATTCTGTTTCTTAACCTTGATAAGATAAATGTTTTAGTTGAATTCAAAGCAAGTAAGTATTCACTGTCAAATCATGAAAAAATATTAAGGCACTATGAAATTAAGTCTTGAGTTGTGTCAAATGTCTATTATAAACATTTCTTTAAAGCTCATGAAAAATATTTTTTCCTCCAGAAAATCTTGTTCACAGAAGGTTCTGTACTACATTGTTGGCGATGGAGAGAGACGGGGAGACTGACTCTGTGATCAGAATCCGATTTCATTGTAGGATACAAATGCTTTTCTCCTATTTCAGGGAGACTAGTAATGTGTGCTACAATGATTAGATTAAAATCACAAACACAAACTTATGCATATAACAATATCTCTTGCTTGCAGAGTTTAATAGGATTTTCTTTTTCTCATAAACCCATCTAATTAAATCTTCTTGCTATCTAGGTCTAATTTTCAAAGTTCCCTTTGCTTTTGCCAAGGCATCCTGTTATCAAATTTCTTATGTTAATCAGGTTCAAAGTCCATAATCTGTCTTGTGTCCCCCAACAATCCAACATCTCCCCCTTTCCTTTTGACCAAATGGCATCATTAATTAATCCCTGCACACCTTGAAAGGTATCATGATTAATACAATTATTATCAAAATTACCACATACATACCTATCCTAAAAAGAATCTTTTTAGTTAAAAACTCCAGCCACTAAAAGGCTCAGGCTTGATCTTTATAAACTAATAACATTCCTGATGGCAGCTGCATTACTGGATTTAGAAAGGCTGCCAGAATTGTAATTGTACCAAAAGTTTTGATTCTTATACACAGGGTGATAGGGAAAAGCGTTTTTAGACTGATTCCTTCCCATGTTTTTAAAATGAAACACAAAACTTCAATTTCACAGGACCCAGGAATTCTAATTCTTGGGGTTCCACCAATGATTTTTCAGGAGGGTAAGGGATCCAATTTGATGTGATTTGATCTGCTTTTGAAAAAAAAATTTTTTTTTTAGTGTAAAGTTCTCCAGGAGTATAGTCCCCCCCCCCTAATTTTTTTGTTTTTAATAAATGTGTTTCTCATTGTGAACATTAAGGTAACATCAAAGCAAAACAATATGTAACATAACAATAAACTTAAACCAAGTAAAAATAAATCAGATAATAGATACAATTAGTAGCATGTGAGAAATAGAATGGTAATTTAAAACAATGCCTTATCAATTTCTTTAATATTGTACTTTTACTTAGAGTCTGTAGTAATTGGCAAGCTTTATTTTTTAAAGTGAAGGCATGAAAAATCATTCTCAGGTAAGATTTCCGAGTTCACCATAACAGGAGATTTAGGTGTTATAGGTCCAGATTTGATAAGTCAAAATTGCTTGAGTATAATTTTGGTGCAGAAAAATTTTCTTTACTAGTTAAGGCCAGGACTTGGCCAGAGTCCAGTCTTATAACTTGAAGAGTATTTTTAATATATTTTAGAAACCTAATAGTAATAGTAGTTAGTTAAAATAATATATGTCCTATAAATAGTTATACAAGAATAAGTGAAGGTTTGTAAAGTAGCTGGCTTTCTCATTTATCGTTAGTCAATGGTACCATAGACAAATAGCAAATGAATAAAGTAATACTTGTTATAAAAAGTGAATCCACATCATACAATTAACAGCATTATCAGGGTTACTTAATATATCAGTAGAAATTCTTTTAAGAAATGGAGGTTACATTTCCCTGGACATATACGACATAAAAGGAAAAAAGTAAAGTATTAAATAACTCATAACTGAAATGAACAGAGCAGGAGATTTTCCTCCTTTTAATGCCTTTATTAAAGTGATCAGCTCAAAGTGGGGTTTTTGGCAGATCTGCAGAGTTCTGCCTCCGCTCCCAGCAGTGATTCAGAAGAGGAGGATTTGCAGCTCTGTCCCCTAGGGGCCGGAGCCGGGAGTCCTGTCCTCGCAAAGGCAGTGGGGTACACCCAGGTTTCTCAGTTTGGGTTATCAGTCCAGGGGGTCCTGGATCCGACTGGCATCATTTTAGTTGGGGCGAGGAGTGACCGAGGTTTTCAAGCATCTCTGCCGGCTCCGGACCACGGCCCTGCTGTCCAGACACCACCCTGACTTCTCAATTCTGCTTTGGCTCGTCTTTTTTGGGGTATTTTCCAGGATTTGGTGAATGTCTCGTCTCAGTGAAGTTTGGGTTTGAAATAAATTTGCATGTCTCCTGAGATGCAAATTTCTCCCTCTCCCCACCGTCCGAGGGGAGGTTGTCATCCTCCTGGCAACAGGCTAGGGTGGTTCTGAAAAACAAGAATTCTCTACAATAGAGAGTTAAACGGCGGTACTTAAGGATACTCAAGGGGTGATTCCAACATTTCACTAACAAAGAACTCTTGGCCAGCCATCAATTCCTAGCTCAACTGAAAACTCCTCTGCATCTCCTTCTCTTAAAAAAAAACGGTAACTTTTTTTGTTCATAACAATAAGTAATTACAGTCATAATATGGAGACTCATTCTTTAATACTACTTGTAAAAAATAAAATAGCAAAAACTGTTCTTATTTCTATAGCAAAATAGCATTATCTTGTAATTTAAATGAGCAAATTTTGACAAAAATTCATTCAGACTTTGTCATTTACTTGTATAGCAAATGAATTAGAACTCAAACAGGTATACTTCAATAGAACTTAAAATCAGCTTCAGTAAAACTTAACCTTAATCAAGTCTCTCTAAAAGAACTTAAAGTTAACATCACAGGACTGAAATAAATAGGGCAGGAGATTTTTTCTCCTTTTTAATGCCTTTATTAAAAATCAGCTCGGGTGGGAAGAATCGACGGGTTGCGCTCACGCCACCGCTGCTACCAGGAGTGGCACGGAGGAGGAGGATAAGTGCAGCTTTGTCCGCTAGTCCGCAGGCAGAGCTGGGGGTTCCGTCCTCACGAGAGCACCAGGAAATTCCCGCTTTCTCGGCTTGACATTCAGGGTCTTCTTTCTGGTTGACGTCTTTAGGTTAGTGTGAGAGGTAAAAAGGATCTCAGCGGGCACTGGATTCTGTTCCTCACATCTAGACAGCACTTCGATCTCTTAATTTCGAGTTGGCTCGTTGTTTTGGGGTGTTTAGTTAGGTTTTGGTGAAATATTTCCTCATTTGCATGTTAGTCTGGTTGTCTCCTCTCTTCGCCGTCTGGGGGGGGTGCCATCCTCCAAGCGGCAGCAGGGCAGCAGTGTGGTACAAAAAAGGGGAATTCTCAACAATAGGGAGTTAACGACCGACTATTAACAGGTGATTACAACATGAAACTGTCAACAACGAACAATTAGAACTCCCCCCTTGCAGCAACTGGCCCAACCAGTGAACTCTGCAACCTTTAAAAAAAATGGGTAACTTTTTTTTACTCATAACAAGACTAAACAAAAATCAGTCTTAACAGGAATTACCTTACTTAAACTGTTGTTACCAAAAGATTACTGAAAATTTGTCGTATAACAGTTAAACATCAGAGTAAATAACATGCAAGTAAACAACTGTACTGAAATCTTTACAATAAAATTACCTTGTAAGAACTATGGAGTAAAAAGCAAAAACTTCATAAAGCTGACAGTGGAGTTAAGTCTCGAAAAATCACTAGAGATAAAGTTCAAGGTGTGTCTTGAATGTGAGCTAAAGAATCTTGAATTTAAAACTATGTAGTTTTGCTATGTTATTAATAGGTAAAAAGACACCACCTCTATACCAACACCTTTGAATTCTTTTAGTAACAATCTTATCACAAATCACAAATTAGAAAATAAATCTCAACGCTGGCTGGTGGCAGGTGGGTGGGGGGGGCACCACCTGCAGCAGCTTTAAAGATTGCTTATAGGATAGATTTAGGTTTGGCTTAGTAAGAATAATGGCATATAAACACTGAAGGCTAAAACAAAAAGAGATGTAGTTATATAGTACTAAATAGCTGTAGCAAAAAATTCACAACAAAATACATTGCAAGTAACTGGAAATTTGACCAGGGCTAGGTGTGTCTCAGGGCTTTAGATCTGTATGAACTGTGGGTTTTGATAGCTGGGCTGCTTCTTCCAATGATTCAAAGTGCCTGGGGCACTTCAGCCAGGGACCATTGTGGGGGTGTCGAGTGTCCCAAATGATTTCTGTACAAAATGCGAAGGCATAAAAATTCCTTACTTTGTTAACACATCTCTCTCCACACAAAACTAGGGGGAAACTCATCACAAAATGTTTAACTGTGGTGATCTGCTCATCAGGCCCTGTTACTTGCGCCGAGTGCTGCCTTTGCAGACTTTCACGATTCCCAGCCACGCCCAGGAGTACCTGAGGCACAGTCATTAGTGGCCACTCACTGGGCCATTGGCCTTTTGAGATAACAGTCATATCGGCTCCTATATCGAAGAGTCTTGTTAGGAGTGTCTCTGCCTTTCAGAGTCACTTTGCACTGGCATAACGCTCAGATGTAATACGCTGTGTCCACAAAATCTGCAGGACCCGTGTAGAACTGAAAATCCCCCTCTCTCTGTTCAGTTATCGGGGGTGCAGATAGGGGTACTGCTGGAAAAAGTATGAGTTAGGATATATGGCTTGTGGCCGGGACTACGCAGGGCAGCTGGGGAGTCCAAGCCATGATCTTTATTTCTCCAAGGGAATCAGAGTCTATAGCCTCAGGGAGAACAAAGAAAGAAAGTATGCATAAGCTGTCTAGGTGATCTGAAAACTCCTGTGGGAATCAAATGAACAGATGAATCAAGCAACGTTACTGTGTTGGAGGTTGCCAGGTCCATTCCTGCGCTGGGGTGGCTGGTCTGTGACGGTCCGGGCAGGGCTGCTTGTGGTGCAGCGAAGGCTGCTCGGGGAGACTGGCCTAAGGCTTGCAGCAGTCCCTCCAAGGCATCAGCTAGGGCATTTATGTCTCACACGGCGCCACTCAGTGCTTCCGCTCTGGTTTCCCGATATCAGACGACCTTCAAAATCATACTTGGACTGACATTGATTACAACACCGAGGGCAAATACCGGGAGTTTTGGATCTGGCCTCCCCCTTTTCAAAACAGCCCTTTTCAAATGCTGACATTTCCTGCAAGTTTGGGGGTCCCTCTCCTAAAGGGCATTTTTCCTTACTTGCAGCCAGTTTTCACGAAGGTCAGGAGGGAATGGATCACTCTCATAATCTGAGTCAGTCGGCCCTGGATCAAAGGGCTCCCCCTTCTCCCTGCTAGAGCCATGGTCAGACGGCTAACAACGGTGAGAAAGAATGCTTTCCCCTCCTTTGGGTACAGGCGAGGTTGATGGCTGCGGTTGCTCTTCAGTACCAGAGGTGCCAGTTTCAAGCAGGCAGGGAGTCAGAGTGAGGAGAGACAGAGAGGGGTAGGGGGCCAGCAGCATCCGGCCGCTCTCGCTTTTTCAGCGTCTTAAAAAGTATTCTCTTTTACTCCAGGATGGGAGTAAAAGTGACTTAAGGTCCTTCTTTAGGATGGGGGAGTCATGCTTGCCAGCAAGGATGGTTTCATAGACGTCTCTCTCTTTGGGCATTTCCTTTCCCATTCCTTTAGTTCCCCTGGCTCACCTGTTAGCCGCAGAGAGGGATTGCGGGCCCAAGCGCGGTTCTCTCACTGTCACCATCAGTTTCAGGGGCTCGACAACTGCCCACCAGTCAGGCTGGGTTTTCTTCCTCACACAGAGCACCAATTTTTGGCGACGGAGAGAGACAGGGAGACTGACTCGGTGATCAGAATCCGATTTTATTGTGGGATACAAACGCTTATCTACTATTTCAGGGAGACTACTAATGTGTGCTACAATGGTTAGATTAAAATCACATACACAAACTTATGCATATAACAACATCTCTTGCTTGCAGAGTTTAATAGGATTTTCTTTTTCCGGTAAGCCTGTCTAATTAAATCTTCTTGCTATCTAGGTCTAATTTTCAAAGTTCCCTTTGCTTTTGCCAAGGCATCCTTTTAATCCTTCTTGTGTCCCCCAACATTACATTATAAATTTGATGCACTTGGTTTTTTTTAAATGTAAACACAAATGAAAACATTATGATCACTTTAGATAAATCTCTCTTGATAATTCAAAAAATGTTACATTTTAAGTGTAGGATTTTGAACTGGTAGATTTAAGTGCTACCTGAATTACTCTCAGGACTAAATCTAACTAAAAGTTTTCATCTATTGTGTACTTTGCAATCAAATAATTGTGTAATTATTTTACTTTGTCAATTAAAGTTTTTCTTAACTGGTTTGGGATTTTGTTAATTTGGCTGGGGGATGTTTATCTTTCCAGAACTCTTCAGCAGAGCCTGTTGTAGAACTTATAACATTGCAAGAAATTTTAGAGGTAAGATGTTTTTACTATGTAGCGATTTGAGGAATTTTTGAATATTCAGATGTGATGATGATGATAAAGTGTTTATTATTAATATAAATAACAGGATGTGATATTTAGTTAAGACAGTTAATCTAGAATGATTTAGAATGTTGTGTCTACAAGAAGAGTGCAGGGAGACCTCATTGCAGCCTTCTGGTTCTAAAACAGGGCTTATAAAAAGACGGAGAGCAGCTTTTTGCATGGGGGAATAGTTTTAAATTACAAGAATAGATGTTTAGATTAGCTGTCTAGAATAAATTCTTTACTGTGAGGGTGGTGAGGCACTTGAACAGGCTGTCCAGAAAAGCTGTGGATTCTCCATCCCTGACAGTGTTTAAAGCCAGGTTGGATGGGGCTTGGAGCAATCTCATCTAGTGTAAGGTGCATCTGCCCATGGCAGGTGCTTAGAATGAGATGATCTTTAAAGTATGTTCCAACCCAAACCATTCTATGAATCTAAGTTTTCTATTTTAATTCCTATCAAAGTAAACCCCACATTTTTACTAGAGGTGTGGCAGTAATATTTAGTTTAGGCTGGAGAATGGCTGTCTCTTATTTCTTGATTTTTACAATGTTTGGTTCAAAGAAGTTTTATATGCCTAAGTGGCTCATGTTGAGAGAGACAAATACTGTGTTTAACAAAAAAAAAAAAAAAACTGGTCCATTTCATGCTCTATTTTATACTGTTTCAAGAAAAATATTTCTGAAATGTACATTAACAGAAGGACTAAATATGTAGGCTCGTAAGGACCAATAATCTTGTGCTAACTGGATTATTAACTCATACAAGGACTACAGTTCATCTGTATCTTGCATTTCTGATTGATAAGTATAGAAGCATTGCTTAGTGCAAATTTTTAATTACAGTGCAGTTTATGAATGTGAATTGCAGAGCATAATTTTTCTTCTTGTCCTAAATGTAGCATTTGAAGTGAAATTTTATGTTCCCCCTCCTTAGACAGTTCTAGACTTCTATGTGTAAGGTATCCCTGGGGAAATTTTTTTTTCTTGAGGCAAAACATGATGTATAAAAACTTTCTGGTATTAAGATGCTATTATCTAATCGCTATGTACTGTAGTTGAAAGCCCAGGCTTTGGGCTTACATCATCAAAATCATTTTACATGCTTCAAATATCTCAGCATACCTGTTAATGCCAAATTAGGCAGAGCTTGAAAACAGATCAAATTCAGAGTGGCCACAGCCCTTACGGAAAGAGAATTTTGAAGTTCTTCTAATACTTTAAAATTGCCCCTTCATATTTTTCTGATATTGTTAATCTCCTGAAAATGTGAACATATTCATGTAATGTCTGACTTCTGTGTGAAGAACATACTATTTGAAAAATTCAGACTCATTTTGAATTTCAACATCCTGACCTAAAGTGTCAATGTCCCTTATCTTTGTATTTTGAAAGCTTTTTCTTTGTTGAGTCATGATGTTCTAGCTTCAAGTCTCTGTTAAATTTGAAAAATGTTTTCTGAGATACACATAAAGTTAGAGCCATAAAAGCTATTTTGGAGTATCAGATGTCAGAAAAAACTAAGTAAAAATTTGTCTAGAATAATGCATTTGGAGTAGATTCTCATAATTGGAAGTACAAAAGATATTAACTGGAACAATTCTTCTTCAGATTGTTCTGAAAAAGAAGAGCAGTTATTCATTTGGGTCTTTTATTTGTAGCATTGGATGCAAAAATATGAAATCTGGTAGCAAGTACTCTGAATTTGTCTTTAGCAGTGAAGGGCAAAAAATATTTTGTGCTTACTGAAATTGGGACAGTATAACACTTAAAAGCTCTGAGTAGAAAGATGAAGTATCTAGGATAAATAGATGGGTAACATTATTTAATTTGTAATGTGTGCAGTACTCCCCATGAGCAATATCATTAGGGCATGAATATGATCTCCATGAACTGAAAAAGAATGACAAAATTGAATTTGTTTTTAACGCCATTAGATAAGGCATTTAATCTACATTTATTCTGGAGTTAAAGAGAATTCTGGTTCTAATTTTTACATCATAAAAGATGTTATTTAGCTCATTGGAAGTCCTTTGCTTTACTTCTGCTTTGAACAGGTCTCATATTTCTTCTGTAGTCCTTTATATCTTCTATTGCCTACATCACAGTAATTTGTAAAACTTTGATTAAAGGAGATCAAATCTAGCAGTTTTGTTAATTTCCTAAATCTTAACCTTTTGGTGTTTCAGATGCTGATAAACACATTAATAACCACACCACATGAGCCTTATGTAACTATCAATGAGTCATTTTGGCCACCTTATATTGAGCTGCTGCTGCGATATGGAATGGCCCTGAGACATCCAGAAGATCCTAACAGAATGCGCCTCCAAGCTTTTCACAAGTAGTGTGACCTACACATGCACTTGAAAACAAAACAACACCAATACTCTTAATTCAGGGCTAGGACATACTTAGGATTCCTGCTAAGCTTTCTTAGTATCAAACATCACTTCTTGTTGCATGATTTTTTTTTTTCCTTTTAAATTGGATATTTAGGAGCATAAAATGTGGAGAAAGAAAAAAATAATAATGTATTTTAACTGCTTACAGTTGGCCTTCAGTATTATATCAAGATTTGCATTATGGAAGGTTTCTTTTACTCTTTCTGTAAGATGCTAATTAATGTAATAGACAAATACGTGTAACAGTCCTTTTTACTTTAAAAACCATACTTTTTACATTACTTCTATGGATTAGATTTCTTAGATTGCCTGAAGTTGTCTCTGTTTCCTTTAGCATTTTCTTGTATTCTGTAGAGGCAAAATTCAGAATAACACCACTCCTGTACATGGCCTTGCAAGCATTTGGAACTAACAGAGAGGTATCCTCTCAAGGATGTGTTATGCCTTATTTGTTTCTCAGAGCCTTTGCAAACAATTTTACTGGCTCCAAGATAAACACTTAGGAAAGCTGACACATCCTTCTGTGCAAAGTGCAGCAGATGTTGAGTCTGTGCCTTTCACTACACCCTTCCCAAATGGCCCACTTTGTGTTATGCTATATTGCCTTACAGTATCTGTCTTCACTTTTTCAGATCTAGTTTATCAAGGCTTTTAATGGGTCTCTGCTCTGTTGATCTCTGTAGCTTCTGTTATGTCAAAAGCTTCTTCTGTTGACAGTTACCTTTTGACTCAATGCTGCCATCCTTTGCAATCTCAGTCTTTTCTGTAGCCATTTTTATTGTATTTTATTGAGTACAAAAATTCTCCTCTTGCTTATCTGTAGTGACTAAATTATCCTTTATTAACCAGATTGTAGTTTATTGAGGGAGGAGCTTGGCTGATTTTTTAATTGATGGAAAAATAAAGAGTTGTATACTATCATAGAATGTTTTTGTGTGATGGTTTTTAGAATGGTGTTTATGTGATTTGGTGTGATGACTTGTAAAGATAATGTAAGGATGCATGGGAGAGGTAAGGAGAACCAATCTAATATAAGTTCCAGTATAATTGCCCTATTTAGATCAGTTAAATGTTAAGCAAAAAAAAAAAAAAATCATTCAACTTGAGTAGTTTTGAGTGAATACTGTTCATTTTACCCTCATAACTGGTGATTAAGCATGAGTATAGAATGTGGTGTATGCTGTTGTGCATGAACATCGATTTCTTTTTGGTTCATATTGCTTGTGTAACTGCCCTCCTGTTGTGGTTTAACATCTCTTATGAGCTCTAGAGACTGACTAATCTATACACATTTACCTTGCAGTATTTTTAAATAAGAATTTGAATAACTACATTTTTTGGCTTAGATTTATAGCATTGTCTCTTTGGGGTTTTTTCCTTCATTTATGTTTAAGTGCTTTGTGTTCTGCTATCCTTTCACCTTATTTATTAACACTGCTCAGATATTTCATTGACGCTGGATGACTGCTTCTCTTGTGATATTAATAAGTAGAAGAAAAAAATGTTAAACACTCAGTAGCTTCTTGTGTTTATAAAGAAGAAAAATACCAACCCATACCACCCACTTCCCAAATCCAAACCCAAATGAAAGCCCTGAGGAGATAGGACAGTTTATAAACAAATGCTCTAAAGAAGATGCAATATTCATTATTCTTCATACCAAAATCAAATCTCATCCAAGTAAAATACCAGAATAGATTTAAATTAAAGTACTTCACATAAAGCTTTAAAACATTAAAATCTGAAACTCATTGCCGTAAGATATATTGTAAGATCACATATGAACTTGCAAAAAAAACTTACGGAATTCAGATTTGTGATTAAGTAAGAAAATTGGCAGTCAGCAGGTTCAGAAATCTCTGTCCTACTAATTGTTGGACCCTGAGGAGATACACAAATTCCCTGAGATCCTCCTGCAGCTCCACAGTATCTTCAGCATACTCTGAAGTCTTTCTTCTTAGGCCCTGGATACACTCAGAACCCAAAGGTTCAGTGTAGAGCTTTTTCCTCAGGAGTGATTGAATCAGTACAGCAGAAGAAAAGCTGTAGAAAGAGATAATCCATTTTCTCTCATGGCCTAAAATACATTGCCAGTTTTTAAGAGAAGTTGGTTTAGACTGAAACAGAGCTAGCCAAAAGCTGTAGCTCCTAGAAAAATCCTGACAAGTAAATTGAAGCAAATCAAGGCAGTGATGAAGAACAGATCTTCCTTATGAAAAAAAGCTAGGAGTAAGCTCTTTCATCAGTACTTTCAACAATCAGGAATGTTGGGGCGTATGCCGAAAGAGTAGGATAATTTCTCCATTTTTTGTCTCCTTGCATGTCTAAGTAACAGTTGTTTGTTTGGAATTGACCCCTCTATTAAATGCTAACATTGTGACTCGAAGTGCATTCCATGAAATAAGGATTTGTTTCGCTTACCATCGATTTTTAACTCTACAAAGGTAATATAAAAAAAAGCCAGGATGTTAAATGAACATTTGGAGGTACCAAGCCTGAGTATGATGACAAACTGATCTATGAGCTGGCAGTGTGTCCTTGTGGCCAAGAAGGCCAATGGTATCCTGGGTGCAAATAGGAAGATCAATGCCAATCTGCCTGTGCCTTTACTTCTTTCCCTTTGGTTGACCAGCTGTTCCCTACTTAGCCATGTCTGTCTAGAGAGAATCAGGTAAACCTAAATCTGTGTGTTATAACCCATGCAGGTCAAGACAGATTACATGATAACAACCTACAAAAGGACAGATGTCTTGGATTTTCAGTCATTGCTCAGTATGGAAGTATTGTACTTGGCTGGGTCTATTTGATTAGACCCATATCTCTGGAATATCGGCACTGCTTAAAACCCCTCACAGCTCTGCCTCCACACCAGATAAGCAGGCAGCTTCTACATCTAACACATGCCATATTCTCCCAGTATAGAGCTGGTGGTTTTAGTATGGTTAAGAATAAGATGTCAGTCACAACTGTGTCACTAGCCATGGCATAATTCACAGACCAGCAGTCATCTGCTGAATCAGAGGCCAAACCTTGGGGACCGGTGCTTTCCTCTGTGACTGTTTTAGTAGAAAATCTCACCCCACAGGAGCATTACTTGCCATTCAGATTTGGTGTGGTCTAGACATCAGACGGACATTTACATGAAGAGGAAAAAAATGACTCATTATACAGTAATGATTCTTCTGGAATGTGCATGCTGTGCAAAGCCCCCAACTCTTCTTGCTTTTTGGAATTGTTCCAGATTACAAGGCAAGGTGTATTCTATTACCATCTGTATGGCAGTTGTCTGGTGTCAAGTGGGCAATTCTCCTTATGTCTCTCCCGGAGTGATCATAATCACTCCTCCCTTGGCAGGGGACATCTGCTGATAACAGGCTTTTGAATGTCACTGCATGACTGATAAGAACTATAGCATCCCATTGTGAGATGCTCTGCCCAGAGGGAGGAGCCAAGCATTGCTACCCAGATATAATCTGGAGATTCTGACACACCAGCATGGCTTTTCTCCACTGGATTACCCAGAGGAACAGCAGCTGCTTCTACTTCCACGGATCTGCAGAGGAAGAATACATCCTTTCTCTACAGGACCCCCTGCTCCAACAGAACCACACCTGACACTTCAGGAGGACTGCAGCCACTTTTCCAACTGGACTGCTACCTACACCCTGACCAACAGGGTGCCAGGTTATGTTCTGACTCTGTCAGTGTTGTTCTAGTGTATTGCATTGTTTTATTTTATCCTTTTATTTTTTTCTCTTCCCTATTAAAGAACTGTTATTTCCTGCTCCCACATTTTTTTGCCTGAGAGCCCCTTAATTTAAAATTCATAGTAATTCAGAGGGGTGGGGAGGGTTTGCATTCTCCATTTCAGGGGAGACTTCTGCCTTCTTTAGCAGGCACCTGTCTTTCCAAACCAAGACAGGAATACATCAGTACAGCAAAATTCTTATTGTGAGGAAATTGATCTAGCAACAGGAAGACCTTCTTGCACGTAGTATTTTGAGGTTAAGGAAGAGCAGACCACACCTGCCTTCACAAACTCTGCAAAGGACTGTTGGGACACACTTACTGATGTGATTACCTAGTGAAATAACTAAGTTGTTCTGCAGATTTTCAACTTTTGATTGTGGTATTAAATGCAACTGCTATATTTATCAGCATTTTGCTGCATGGAAAAAAAAAATCTGATGTTGAGAGTTTGGCATAAAAGTTTGTGGATGTAAAGTTTTGGCAGAAATATACATAAGATTTGTTTGTGATTTAAGAGAGTGCAGGTGATCCTAATGAAGACTGTTGTAGCCAGTTACAGACATATAACAAAGCCTTGGAAAAGTAAGCCTGTATTGAATTCCTGAATGTTCATTAGTATATTGGTAAAATGAAGCTATATTCTCTGTGTCTGAGATTGTATTTGAAGCTTTTTTTAAAAAATAAAAGTCCACTAAAAGCATGTGATAGCAGTCTTGTAGCTGTTTAAATCTTGAAGTTATCTTCTACAGTTAGGTATTCACAAAAGATGGCCAGTCCATGTATTTTCTGAGAGAAAGTTATTGGTTTCAGTGTTTTGGTTTAGTTTACTGGATTTACTCTGGGGTGGGTTTTTGTGGTTTTTGGTTGGTTGGTTGGTTTGGTTTTTTGTTGTGTGTATGGTTTTTGGGGGAGGGGGGTGTTGTGGGGTTTTTCTGTTTGTGTTTGTTTTGGTTTTGTTTTATTTGCTGTTTTGGGGGAGTTGGATTTTTGGGGTTTTTTTGTGGGGGGTTTTGGTTTTCTAGGGGTTTTTGTTTGTTTGTTTGTTTGTTTGTTTGTTGGGTATTTTTGGGGGAGAGGATTATTTTGTTCTTGTCGCATTTTTACTTTATTTGCTTATTTATTTATTTTGCTTCAAACTGTTTTAGCACAAAATAGTTTGATCACAATACTTCTACTTATTTCCAAGCATGACATTCTAGAGATTAAGACAATGAGACTCTTTATTTTGTGCATATTGTCAGGTAATACACCATGTTTTAGTAGATTGTTTCCAGGTTAAACAATGAGCATTCCAAAGTACCTCAGCAGTGCCGAACTACTTGTAATTATAGTCAGTCATGGTTACAAGAAGTTCTTTGTTCTGCAAACGTTTCAAATTCTGTACTTCAGAAAATTTATTGTGTCAAATGAAACATAATATTGCCTTCTCTATTTGGCAACAGATGCTGCTTGCAGGTGCTTGCAAATGAGCTTTTGATTATAGCTTGCCAAGACAAATGTAATTTTGGTGGTATTCCTATTCTAGTTTTAATTTAGGTTGCATTGAATTAGTTGCTGGAGATAGTTTCAAGCAGAAAAACTTAAAATACTAAACTGGATTAGTATTGCAGTTTACTTGATAAATAACTATTTCATTAATTTCCTTGACAATTGTTTAGTCATGTTTCCTTAAGGTTATTAAGTGGTTGTGTTTTATTTTCTTTAATAGAACACTGGGCCATTTTGATTGGTGATGAGGCAAGCAATTATTCTGGGTGACATGATCTAGATACATCTTTACTAGAACACTAACTTATCCACAGAAACAAATTACAGTTTATTTTACTCAAAGCTGATAACTGCCATAAAAGTTAATCTTCGCTTCATCTATTGTTTTATTTGATAGACTGATTATTTTATTACTATTTACACTGACTATAAGACTCTTACAGTTTTCAATTTATATTAAATTTTGCAAAAGCAAGCTTACAATGCTACTACTTGTGTAAGTAAAAACTTACACACCAATTGCAGTGGTGTGTAAGTTTTTATTTGAATGGACAGCATGCTTCTATTTCAGTATAATTTCTTTTGGTATTTGTGTCTATTGCACTCTTAAAAGGTTTTATTTTGTCCAACTCATTGGAAGGAAAGTTTTGTTGGATTTGGGAGCATGTTACTTATAGTCCTACAAAAGTGAACTGCAGCACTAGAAAACAAGGTGATTGTCTTGTATTTAAAAGAAGAATCCAAAGACTGGGGTTATTTTGAATGAAGCTGCTTAGAAGAAAGGGAGCAAATGTGTGTCTCATAATGGAGAGGTGAAACTCTTCAGCTAAGCTGAATTCAAAGTTAGTTAGTCTATTGAGAATAGTTCTCCTACCTGTTTTGCAAATTAAAAATTCATCTAGACTTTATCAGGTAGTTGCCAGATGGTTCTAAATGCAGGAGAAGCCCTGATTGCAAACAGGAGCTTAGTTTTAATGCTCTTTGCTTATGAAGACTAAGGCTGCGCAGTCAATACATTCTTTGAGTGCAAGCTTGACAAAAATTCTGTAACTGGATCAAAGTTCCTTGTATATGACAGGATTCTGGCAACATTGCATATAATCTATTATTTGGGAAGACAAAATATTGAAGAATTGGCAAAAGTATAAAAATAATACCATAATTGCATATGTGAGGGTCCCAGAATTCTGCTAAGAACAACACAAATTTGAATGTAAATTTCCCTTTACGGCTAGATCTGATGTGGGCAGTAAGAACAAAGCTGAATTTAAAAAACATTTTCAAGTCTCTAGACTGCTAATTTAAGAGATGATTAACTAGGAAAGCAAGCTCTCATGTATGGGTTACAGTTCAAGAACACTGAAGCTGGGAATAACAACTGTGTCTTGACTGTTAGTCAAACAGTGTCTGCTCTACATCAAGAAGAGTGTAGCTGCAGCAGCATTCAAATTTTATAATGTAACACAGATATTAATTTCATGAAATATTACATCACTACCTCAACTGTGAGTTACTGTGAGAGAAGCAGCACTTCTCAGAAAGCCAAGCCACATAAACCAAAATAAACTGGGGGAGTACAGACAGAGCCCCAGAATGATGTACAATAGGAGTTGTGCTTACAAGAAGAAATCTCCTACACTGTGCCAGGAACGTCTAAACCAAATCAGTTAACTCCATGTAGAACTACCAGGAGTTAGATGTAGGCCTTCACCTTAAATCAAGAGAGAGTTATTTTACTCAAGACAAATTAATTCCTGCTGAAGTCCTTTTCCTTTGGAGATAAGACTGTCTGTGGGGCTATACCAGGGATGAAACCATTCCACTGGAAGACTGCAGCATCAAAGAAGCGCATTATCATAACTGCTGAACAAAGTTATCTTTGCAACAATTTAGCAAGGTTGTTTTCAAGCTGCTTCTATTAAAAAAAAATCTGGATGGTTGCCGACATGCACATAATTCCTCAAGGGGACACAAACCCGGTGCCAATTCTAAAAAGCAAGAGTGCCAAGGAAAAAAATAGACACTGAAATAATTGAACTCAAGCTGATGTGTTGCCTTCTCAAATGACTGACATGTGGTTGCAGTTCAGAACTCAAATTAAGAAGCAAAACTGAATAATATGAATATGAGGCTTTCCAGTGAACAGGCATATGTATGGCAGGGATTAGGTTTATAGGAAAAAAAAATTCATATATGGATGTTTGGCAAATTATTAGCAAACACAGTTGCCTGAAAGACAAAACTCAGCTTATTCAGACCAAAGAGAATATTTTTAATATATTAATGGCAGTAATATATTTTGCCAAAAACAATTTTGTTTCAAAGATCTATGCCTGCTTTTTGCATAGTTAAAGCAATCCTTTGATTTCCTGATAATAGTAAAAGAGTTCAAAATTTCATTTTTTATGGAGGTTGTTTCAACTAAACTTAAGCAGTAAGTAATCATCACAATGATTTATTAATGTTATATATGACAAGTAGATATTAAAGTAGATTGGTTTTGATTATAATCACTATTTTTTATGTAAAAATTGACAAAGGATAAGACAGGATGTGGTAATTTTTAGAAAGTCGTTTTCTCCTTTTTGGCATGGTGATACACAATGAAATTCAAAGACCATTACACTGTAATTATATGTCACTCAATACACAGAAGCACATCCATATCTTTTAGTAGACTAATTTTTTTTTTTTTAATTATGTTCCTATGATGGTTAAATCTCAACCCTTGTATTGCACATACAGTAATTAATAGAGTAAGAACTCATTGTGTACAATATCAGAGAAATACACTTCTGCTTCTATAATAGTTGCATTTTAGTATTGATTTCTTCAGCCAAAGTTATTGATATTTATTCACATGCTATACAGTTTCCATCAGGCTTGCAACACACATGGCTAGTTTATAACATAATCTGAGATAAAGATACTAATCCTGCAACTAAATTTTCTCTAGAGTGTGGATATCAGAGAAATCTTAAATATGTGGGTTAAATAAATGTCTGCTGAATCACACAGACAATATTTCCTAATTTTAGTGGCACTTTAAAGAATCACAAGAGAAGGGTACAATGATCTTTCATAAGATATTGGATGTATCTTATGTAGTCCCAGAAATAGCTGAGAATCCTCAATAAAATTGTTTTCATTTAATAAAAATGACTATTCAGACTACTTTCCTCTTCCAAACCTTTCTATAAAAATTGCATTTAGGTCAGATTTGCTGGTTAAGTATGCACACTGCTACAGACACCTGCAATTCATAAGAGAAATGAAGCAGTGCAATCAGATGTGGAGTGGTGCAAGTAATAGCCAAAAATTTTCTTGATGGCATGTTAGGTTGGCTGCATCTGCCACTTTTTCTATTTCACTGAAACTTCCTTTTAGTCCTATGAAGGAAAGAAAAGCAAAGAATCATTTTCAGTAAATTTATTTATGGCTAAGATCCCTTTCTGAATAGAAGCTGGCCAAATCATAGGAGTTTAGTGTTTAATCAGATAGAAAACTTAGTATATAGAGGCAGGAGGAATTTAAATTTAGCAGCTGCTCTGTGCCAAGTATATAGTCATTTTTCTTCAGGGAATTGGTTGAGTCCAGAAGCATTGGCAATGGGTAAGGGGAAACCTATTTTGCTTCCAGCTGGCCAGTCTATGACTTTATAGCTCAGAGGTTTAAAATATTATGCTGCCTGATGTGGGATGATTGCCTGATGACCAAGTGTGAAGTTGGGAAATAAAAATTACCTATTCTGACAAAGTTGTAATATTTGTACAGAGATTCTGATCTTGTTACCAGTATTATGAAAAAAACAGGTATGTTTAATTTAGTAAAATAACAGGAATAAAGATGGATAAGGAGTATATCACACACTGTATTTTAAAAGGTAATTGCTTTTAATTACTTTTATGTTTTCCAAAATGGGTAAAAAGCAGGATACAACCATGCAGTTAATTAGTCCAAGTTAAATTTGACTGTGTTTAAAAAAAATTAATTTGAGTTAAAAAAATAATTTGGGTAATCTAGATCTCAAAGACCTGTGCACCTGTCAGAAAAGCTGAATCTTAATGCATAATCAGCAAGAGGAGAGCCCTTTCCCCATTTTCAGCTGTAAGAACTTCTCAATTGCAAATACATGCTGCTTAGAAACTACTATCAAACCATCTGAATGTTTCAGAAAAAGCTTGTCCAAAAACAAAGATAAGAAAAGCTAGGAATCTGAGTTTTAAGACAGTACTTTAGCGATAAGACAGGATCAGGTTTAGTGGTTTTTTTTTATATAGCAAAGCACTATTTGATAGAAAATAAAATAATTAAAGAGTAGCCTTGCCTACCTTTCCAATACCAGCATCAGTACAGTTTACATTTTTACATATATATCATTTCATGAAACAAATCTGTATTTAAATCTGTGTAAGTAGACCTGATTAAAATAGTATAATACTTTCAATATGAAATTATAGTGAAGTCACTAAGCCCACGAGATCTTGGCAGCTCATCTACAGCAAACTGATTTTTTGTATGTGCAAAGTTTTTTAACAAGCTCAGAGCTGGATTGGATACACATACCGCTATTAATGCACATATTTACCACTCATATTCTTAATATGTCTCAGAGGCCAGGGGAAGAATTCACTTTCTACTCAACAAGGATCAGAGAGGGAGGCAGAATGAGAATAGCCATGATATATTGCTGATCCCACTGATGATGGCTGTTTATTGTCAATATTGCTGATCAGTGTCACTGGCTCATCTGAGAATACTGTAAGATTTCATAAGTGTAGTATTAAATACTTTATAGCCAAGAAAACACAAACAAAATGGTATCCTTTTCTATAGCTTTTTCATATTGAGTCATACAAGATTAATTTCTGTCTTTCATGTGAAATATATAATGAAAAAACTGGAGAAGCCTCTGAGAGGCTTAAAGGCCTAAATGTTAGCAGGGGGCAGAAGACACTTCAGTAGCAATGCATGCATCCAGGCACATTTACTAGGACATATGTAATGTTTATAGCACAAGCACAATGAGGATTTTTTATATTAAAACATTCATCGTATCTAATTATATTTAATAGAATGTTCATTTTGTTCTCAAAACTATTCTTTTCTGCACATCATAGTTCAGTCAATTACCCAAATTCTTGATTTGAAAAAAAAAATCCAAAAACAAACAAACAAAACAACAACATCAAAAGCAAAAAACCAAAAAAATCCCACCTGGTTCCATCCTTCTTAGCAACAATCAACAGATAACTTTTAATCTTCAAAACTACAGTTGTACTTCAGAAGAATTACACTAATGCACTTTACATCCCATCTTTGGTAAGAAACCATGTAGCTAGTAAGTAATTTTCGTTTGAAAATTATTTTTGTGATTTACTGTAGAGTACAGTGTGATGAATGTTGGGCTGAAAACCTGCTTGTTCAAAAAGTTTTACACTTGGGCATTGCATGCTTCTGAATTTCTTTTTTTCATGAAGTCTCAGAGAAAACCTTTGCAGAGACAGTGCACAAAGTGAAATCCCGGGTATTCTTTCTTTTGTTTCATCCCCCAAAAGAAAGACCCCAATAGAAAAGTATTCATTCATGTGCAAAGCTGAGATTCTGGGGCAGAGCAAGAGCAAAGGTTACCCCTTTACCCTCCCCCAAGCCTATTCAGAGAGAATCCCAATTCTCACCTCTGAAAGTCAGATATACTGTCTGGGGACAGAGAAAGAGAATGGCCCAGGGACAGCTTTTGGAGGGTGAGAAATAGAAACATCCTGTGTCTAGACTTTAAATAGAAAGGACAGGCTATATCCACAGGTGATACTTAAAAATAATACTTCAGAAGTATGAGCCAATGTTCAGGGAATAAGCAGACCAGCAGCGGAGAAAATAGCTGTAAAATATATTTTTACAAATTGTACAACATTTTTGTAAATTTATAAAAAAAATCTTTGGCCTTAAATTTGTACCAGTTGCAGTGAAGATGGATTATTGCATGAATTTAAACTGAGTTATGAAGATCCTTGAATTATGAAAAAAAAAAAAGCTTAATTACACTTCCCTTGCAGTCCCACTTGATCTGCTACGAAACACCAGTGATATCTGGTAAAGCACAAAACTAAATTTTCATTTCTACACTACTCAAGCACTAGTTGGCATGGGAAATAGGCAAACATTGATGATCTCCTTTTAAAGACAGCAGGAAAAAAAATTATCATAGATACACAGTTGCAGGGGGGATATCTCTCTGCTCTTTATGTGTTTACCTGAACTTTTTTGTAAATACTATGTTAAGTTGGCAAAATACCCAAGCTTTATACAGAAGATCGGTATGGGAAGAGTTATGTAAAGTGTATAATTAAATCTATGCAGAAAACTGTTCTTGCAATAATTTATACAGATGTTTATTCTGTTTATTGTCAGATAACCGAATATGTGAGTGAAATTGTGTAGATGCAACTGTGGATGCAATGACCTAAAAATAAATGTGCAGAATTTTCTCCACGTTCATAGATTTCTTTAGCTGTTACTCCATTTGCTTTGAGTACTTTTATGGCTGAGAAGCCTCCAGATATAATATTATTTTAAAAGTTTACAAAAACAATACACAGAAGTTATTACCATTGATTGAGTTTCAAGGATGGTGGGAATACAGAGAGGGGGTGGTTGTGGATTTTTTTTGGTTTTGTTTTGAATAAAAGAAAAACTGAAGTTAGAAGAAGTTAGTCTTCTAAGAACTTAGAAGATTGATGCAAGAACCACTGTGAATCCATTCCAGAGTTTGCAGTGATGAACACATAGAGGATGAGGCCTCTTTTGATCTGGATTTATCATGTAAGCATGTGTATGTACAAACACAGGCTCAAGTTGCTCTTCCTTTGCCCCAAGCATCTGTGAACAGTCCCATGCCACCATCTTCATATCGCTGAATGGTTTTATGGTTATTTCATGTTAAAATACCTAACTGATAGCATAGACTCCACAAGTCATTTTAATAATAATATTAGGCATCTTGAAAGACTTGGAGAAAAACTGAATATTATCCTTTTGCAGTATAATTTGCATATTGATGTTAATAATCCCCTGATAGCTCTAGCAGGAACAGTATGCCAAACCCAGTTCATATTTCAGGTCGTAGATTGTGCCCAAAATACAAGCCCATAGCTAAGAAAGGTAATCTTTTGACTCCTTAGAAACAATATTTTATTTGTGATTTTAATGCACAGCTAAGTTTTCAGTAAATGTGAAAAAGATACTTTTGATGCTGGAAAATTTACATTGTGACCTTTGATCTTTTATTTCAAGTCCTTTACTAAAGTTTTATCTTTAGACTGTAGCTGTATCCTTTTACCAAAAAGCAAAGAGAAATATATGCAACACTGAGTGTACTTCAAGAATACTTAAGAGGAATAACAATATATTGATAGCACTAATTACTATGAAGGTGTTAAATAAATCTCAAGCATCATGGTATTTGCTCTTTCTCTCAAGCTTTGTATGAATGTCAGAGGTCTTTGAGAGGTTCATTTGACAAATAGCTGTGGTCATTACTAGAGGACCAGTAGCTGCTCTTT
The DNA here is from genome assembly GCF_027477595.1 of Haemorhous mexicanus. NCBI lineage: Eukaryota > Metazoa > Chordata > Aves > Passeriformes > Fringillidae > Haemorhous > Haemorhous mexicanus. The sequence continues at coordinate 68,830,354 of NC_082381.1, forward strand.
TCTACAACTTCTTTTTATAACTGTTCTCTCATAGGAGATCACTGGTTGGTCTCACAGCAGAGCAGCTAAATACAATATATGTATGCTCCTGAGCTGCTCCAGTGTGAAAGTCTACATCACAGTGGATTCTTTTCTATGTGTATGAATGCCAGTGGATTGCAGTGGGAACTAGTGGGAAGTGGTCGGTGGTTTTACGCTATTGCTCTTACATTTGTACTAAAGGAGTTGAGGATTGTTTTAACATTAGACCAGCTGCTGGGTCACAGAATCACAGAATAATGAGGTTGGAAGAGACCTCTAAGATCATTGAGTCCAACCTATGCCCTAACACCTTAACTAGACTATAGCACCAAGTGCCATGTCCAGTCTTTTTTTAAACACATCCAGAGATGGTGATTCTACCACCTCCCTGGGCAGAGCATTCCAGTACTTTATTATTCTTTCGGTGAAAACCCTTTTCCTGATATCCAACCTATACCTTCCTTGACGTAGCTTGAGACTGTGTCTTCTTGCTCTGTCAGTTGCTGCCCAGTGGAAGAGACCAACTCCCACCTGGCTACAACCTCCCTTCAGGAAGTTGTAGAGAGCAATAAGGTCACCTCTAAACCTCCTCTGCTCCAGGCTAAACACCCCCAGCTCCCTCAGTTGTTCCTCACAGGGTTTGTGTTCCAAGCCCCTCACCAGCCTCGTTGCCTCCTCTGGACATGCTCAGGTGTCTCAAGGTCCTTCCCCAACTGAGGGGCCAGAACTGGACACAGCACTCAAGGTGCTGCCTCACCAGTGCTGAGTACAGGGGAAGGGTGACCTCCCTGCTCCTGCTGGCCATACTGTTCCTAATGCAGGCCAGATCATACCAAAAGATTCATCTGGTCTGGATTTTGACTCCCAGAGCATCTACAAGGAGATAACTTGAGTTATCTGGGCAAAAAAATAAGACAAGTATACATGGCAGTTCTCCTTTCTACTCACCAATCTGCATTGTCTAATCACTTCCAGGTTAGACACATAAATGAGGGTCAGAGCACTTACTACTGCACAGACCAGCTTATGCAAAAACAGCCAATCCTAAATAAGTCACAAAAGGGAAATGCTGGACTTTTTGAAGTGGCTTTAATAAACTCCCTCAAAGTAGAACATTTTTTTCCATAAACAAAAGATATTAGTGCTGTGATAATCCTGTAAATAATGAAAAATGAAGTTACTTGTGAGGTAAGAGGAAAGAAACACATTTGCCAACCACAGTAACATAATACAGTACTCAAAATAAGATTTTGCATTTTGGAGTGACAAAGAAAAGTTACAAGGGGAGAGGTGAGTACTGAGATTTTTTTCAATTCTTTCTCAAGCCATTCTCTTAACAGAATGTATGAAAGATATTTCCATTTATAAACTACTGCAAGACAGTGTGATAGAAAGAATGCCAGAAAACCAACTAATTTCGACAAAGTTGTAATCTGTGTCCAAAGCAGTATCCAGAGTACGCTCTAGAATCTCTAATAAATCTTTTCCACCTATACAGTCCAGGAATATGGAAAGTCCAAATTTTTCCATTCAAAATAAATATGTGCTCATTTCATGATCCAGTTTTATCATCTCTGATATTGGTGTATGTGTCCACATTTTTATATGAAGCGTATCAAGAAAAGGGAATCACCACATGGTTCAGCAGATACTAAATGAGCAGTCTGTGATGTTCATCAGTGCTCTCCTTCAATTCAGAAACAAAACAAGTCACTCAGGCACCAGAGACCAAGATGCCTAATTCTGCACTAGGAGTGTCATTCCTGGAGCTTAGTGCCAGACTGCAAAATGCTTCACGGTAATAGCCAGGTTTTCCTGTGAGTTAATTCCAGATTTTTCATTCTAAAACCAAAATAACTGAATTCTTATGTATTTCCTAAGATTTTCTACACAGCTTTTATATGTTTCTGTGTACACTAATCTTTGAGGAATACCATTTGCCAATTCTTTTCATAGAGATTTTCCACATACACATTTTCCACATATTGTATAATTTGTCTCAGCTTTGCTCTCTCTAAGTCTCACAGATTGTTCAGATCTTATGAACAACTTTCTCTGGAAATAGAAAAATAGCAAAATGTGAATACAGAGAAAAACTATAATACATATAGCTGGGAAATGCTCCCTTTAAACATGCCTACTGACCTAATCTTTCTGGTATCTCTCTCTTGACTTGGAAAGTTGGAAATAGACAAAGCAGGAAAAACTCTGAAAAAACCCCAACTCCCTCATCTGCTTTATCTATTTTTTTTCTGTTTACTATTGTTCCTGTTCTTGTGTGGAACTTTATTGGATTTGTGTTCTTTATTTTTTCTATGTTGATCTTAATGAGGATAGCATCTGTTTCATCTTATTTGCCTGCAATATTTGAGGCAACCATTCCGCTACAGCATTTCCCTAATCAATTTGATGAGTCTAAGATTCCTCATATCAGGTTTAATACACAATTAATCTTACCCTTCTCACTGTCCATCCCTCCCAAGTTTTGAGCAAGTTTGGGGTGTTACTCTCACTGCATTCATATTCTTTGATCTCTCTGCCCTGTCTTATCTGTGTTCACCAGGGAGGAAACTGGCCTGGACATTATGGTGGATGTCAAGTTCACAGTAAGTTTTCTAGTTTTATGTCTAAATCTAAAACTAAAATAATTGGGTAGTCAGTTTCACAGGGTTATGCAGACATAAGGGGGCTGGCTTGTGTGAGGATAAGCCCCACATCAGTACAACACACAGAGATGCTTGTGGGGGTCCTTCATTTGGCAAGGCTCTTCTTATTTAAATGAAGACATTCTTGGCAATATTGCTTTGCTGGGCAGAAGAAGCCTCAAAGCTCTACTTGAAGCCAAATGCATCACTGTGAATTTTGTTTTAGAACAGTCACCAAGAAGAGCACAACTCAAAAGGGATGCATTTTCCATCTGAAAGTACACTTTGATATGCATTCTCCCTCTGAAATGCAATGTACCAGGCACAATTGAGTATACATAGCCTGGGGTCATCTCTAGAGGTGCTGTTAGATCTCCTTCTGCAAGGGAAGGTGAGATTTGTAAGCAGTCTGAATTCAGACTATTTACAAGGAAAAATCAGTGAAAGACACTGGATCCCAATAAACCATTACCTTTAAGTACCCCTAGAATCTTTTATTTCAGGGGACTAAAAATGAAGCCCTTATGCGCATCAAAAACTTTTCTCCATACAAGCACAGAAAGTATAGCACATATAAATGCAAGTTCATCATTACTATTTTTTCAACTCTATGGTTAATTGAAGTATTTTAATTATATACAGCACTTAAATTTTACAGTATTTATGTGATTTATAACACGATTTTATATATAATTCTTAAACAGGTTTATTCTCTCCACAAACACTGCTAGGATGTTTCTAAATAAGATAGGTTACAGTCTTCAGATCTTCACTGATGAGGTAAAACTACTTGAAAAAAACCCACCAAACCAAAACAAACACACTGTCAAGCATATACATCCAAATGTTCAGGTAATAAAAATCTCATATAACAGAAACACTGCTAACTTTTTGCCTTGTCTACTATATGTATTTCAGTAAAAGGCAAGATTTCTGGAATTGACCGCAAATACCTCCAAATATATCTCACAATTCTAAATTCAAGTTCAATATGAATATTTATTTAAACAAAAGAGAGCACTTCCCAATCTTAAAAGTTGTTGGCTAACATGTTTAAGGACTCAAAGGCCTGAAGCCAAGACTGCTTTAGCTACTTACGTCCATGGTCAGCAAACACTAAGAAACTGGTTAAGACATAGAGTAATATGCTTTGTGCTCAGTGAATTTGTAATCCTGCCCATAGCTCCTGAGACACAGTTGCCCAAATGGTTTATACATAGTACTAGAATTCAGAGTAAAATTACTATCCCTCCTAGAAACATTTCTAATTGCAGCAAAGAAACATTTATACTAAGAATCTGTGTATGACTTCCTGTGTAAGTTTCTTTTCTAAAAAGTTGCAGTTCATAAAAATGTATATATATGGATAATATTTAGGGTGAGGACACTAAAAAAAGTGACCAAATGAGCTCACTATTTTTATCTGAATGAGGTTCACTCTGAAATATTGTTTTATACAATAAAGCAAAACAGTTAAGTCAAACTGCAATGGTAGTTCTGTCAGAAATTCTAATCACAGACAGGAATTTCTAAAGATGAGCCAAAGCTTTTCCTGGTAATAGACCAGTTTTGACTGGTATATATACACCAGTGGGCTTAGGCAAGAAAATGTAGTTGTCTGGAACAGGGAATAAATAACTTGTTGGTCTGAGCAAGCAGCTGGGTTTTGTGAAGTCCATATATCTTTTCTTTGCTTTGCTGGATTTAGAGCAGGGAGTTGAATCCATGTGAGGACCCTAACCAGACAGTGATAAGCTGTCTTTCTTTTTAGCTTGATGAGTATTTATTCAGCTATACACAATGGAGCAGATCCAACCACGAAGAGGCCAGTCTTCAACACCAGAATAGTCCCCAGCTCAGCCGTCAGACAGCAACGTGAACATTCCTGAGTCTGATTCAGGCAGGGTCTGATTTGAAGGCAGGTCTCCTAAATCCCCCGAGGATACCATAGCCATGAGGCAATTGGCTGTGATGCATGTCTGTCTGTTCAAAAGGTTATTTGGTTCTGATGAAGAATGTGTAAAAAAAAGTTTCTTCACGGTCTGTCCTTTCAATAGGATAGACTGTCCCAGTTCTCTGTACGACCCCCTGAGTTTGCAGAAAAGGTTGAGCAGAACCTGTTACAATGCCTGCCCATGGATAGGTGATGTGACTCAGGTACACCTGGCTGCATCTGAGCAGGACGTGCTCTGAGGCTTTTCCATGCGGACATCGCATACAATGATTTGCTGCAGGAGCAGAACTATGGAATGTTAACAAAAAATACTCTTCTCAATATTAGAAATAGACGTTTTAATGTAGTGGATGTACCCATACGCATCCACCAAAGCGGCAACTGCTCACGCACGTACAGGATGAGGAGGAAGAAGGGCGGAACTGTCTCCCCGGGCGTCCCGGTGCAGCCAGCATCCCTGCACGCCCTGGGCGCTCCCCGCGCTCGCCGACGCAGGATGGCGCTCTCCGTATGAGCAATTAACCCGGGGGTAGCAGGTTGGAGATGCATTTCCAGAACGAAGTGTTTCTTTCTGAATGCCCCTATTCCCAAGGAGCATTGATTTCATAGCTCCGGTTTTCAATGCAGTGATACGTTCTACTACACCCCTAACCACTGTTATATTTATTTGCCCGGCGACGGTAAAAGGATCTCTCAAGGAAGTGTTCACTGTACTGTTTCAGAATGGTGACAAAGATGACTATTTAGGACGTTGTGATTATTTTGTTAGAGCTGCAGTTAAAAGAATTTTCACATACTTGTATACAAAATATAATTTACCTACAGTATTGCTTCACATTCAAATATAATTGTGTAGAGTTTATTTGAAAGGATGAATGCCAGCCACGGCTCTGATTTCACCATCTCACAGGGCACAAAGCCGGCCCCTGCTGACCATCAGACTCCTGCTGTTTGATTTGCAGGCCGATCCTGCTGTTTCGATGCTCGGAGGAGTCCCGGAGTAGCAGGGCTCTTGGACCTTTCTCTGCAATCATTTCACAGTCCAGCCAGCTCGTAGAGATTCACCAGAAGTTGCATTACACCTACTACCTCCGGCTAGGGAGGAAAACCCACACTCGCACCATTTGGGAAATAGTTAGCAGAAGCTTGAAACCTTAGAACCTAGGTTTAGGAAGGATATTTTTTCCCCTCTTTTTCTTTTTTTTCGGCAATCGGAAATTAACTTGGTAGAGGGCGAGTGGGAGTTCCAGCCCACTCTCTCCGCGCGACCCTCTCGCGGGCAGCGCCGGCTTCCCGGAGCAGGGGCGGTTCGCAGGCCGCCAGCTGCCCGCTCCCATGCGCACCTTCCTGCCCTGCCAGGCGGGGAGGCGACGCCGCGGCCCCGGTCCCCGCCGCAAATGAAACTGAAAGCGCTGTGCGAGCAGGGCCGGGACCCCCGGCCTCGGCGCGACGCTGGCCCGGCTGCGGCTGGCCGCCCGGGCTGCAGACACCGCCTCCCCTCTGCTGGGAATGGTGTTTAAAAGGTTTCCTTTTATTAAAGCTTTTAACGGGGCGCGGGACGAGCAGCGCGACGGCAGCAGGACGATGGCAGCAGGGGGTCACCCAAGCTCGCCGCCCACCGGCAGCGCCCGTGCCCGGCGCCTAACGCCGGCACCCCGTGGCTGCGGCTGCGGCTGCGGCTCCCCCGGGCGGGCCAGGCCGGGCTCCCCTCAGGCGACTCCGGGTGAGGGTCCCGCCGCCCCTCCCGCTCCCGCGCCCCCGGCTGCGCCCCTGCCCCCCCGCCGCCACGTGACGGGCGCGCATGCGCGGCGGTCCGGGGCACATCTGCAGGCTGACGTCAGCGGGCCCCGCGCCGTCCCCCGGGCGAGGCTGCCAAGGCTCCCCCGCTGCCGCCGCGCTCGGCTTGGCCCGGCGCCGGCAGCCAGAGGAGGTCTGGGGCTACTTCAACCAAACTTTCCTGAGTCCTTCCTGCTCTGCCTGCCTCCCCTCTGCTCCCCCTCTCTTTCCCCCCTTTCTGTCTCCCGGTCCCCCCTCCCCCCCCAACTCAGATGATATTCACATGGTATTTTGCACAGAGGAGGCTGCTCAAGAGGAGGGCACCCACCCCCACCCCAATATAAGCCTGTTTTTCCCTCCTTCCTCCTCTCCCCCCCTTTTTTGTTGGAAAGACAAAATGTGCAGGGTGATAGCTTCGGTGAATTGATGGCATCCTTCCTCCTGCCAAGCCAACCCGTTTTCTAAAAACCCCTTTAGGAAGGCTAGAGAATTTTATTCTGTTGGAGAATAGGACCCTGATGGTTGCTTGCACAGAGGGGAAAAGCAGAGAGGAATACGGGAATCGTCCTGTGCAAACTCTATTGTTTGAAACTTACTTTATATCAGAAATTGAAGATGAAAACGGTAAGGAAGATTTCACGCTATTCAATGAAACTTTTTGCTTTTCTTGTGTCCCGAATAATGGTGCGTGCAGGGCTTTGGGGAGCGGGGGGAGATTTATATTGCATTAGGCGAGGTGCATTTGGAGTAATTTCAGAGAGAAACCTTGAGATGGGGGAAGGGGGTGCGAGGATTTTTCAACCGATAAGAGAGGTGATTGATGAAGTACCATCTCGAATACTGCACTTTTAAAAAGATTTTTTTTATTCTTTGAATACTAAGTCGTTGGTAGAAGCAGAAAAGGAAAAACAAAACCAAACCAAAACCAAACCAAAACCAAACAACAGATGAAAACCAAAGCAGCCCCCAAACCCCAGCGACAACCCAGGGCTATTCCGGATTGCTGCTGAGTTGAGGACGCCCCGCTCTCGGCCGTGCCGTGTCCGCTGCCGCGGTCAGACAAGTGCACACTTTGTACCGGGGCTTGGAGGGTCGGAGCGGCCGCCGTCCCGCAGCGATGCTGGCGGGGATGTCGGGCTCTCGCTGGGCTCATCAGGAAGATGGAAGCGTGTGGTTTTGATTTACTTCGTGCCGCTTGGGATTTGCCAGACTCTTAACCCCGCGGACTCGTGTTTGTCGGTGTATGTCTGTCTCCGCAGTCGCCCAGGGTTCAAAGGGACTTTGTTTGGTGGGAGGAGGTAAGTGGGCTCTCGCTCCCCGGCGATGTGTATGCGGATTTTGTCTTCGCTACTTTCTTTCATTGTTGTACAAGAGAGAAGGGAGAGAGAGGGAGAGAGTCAGACTCTTGTTTTTATTTGGGCTGCCGGTGCAACGCGTTTGGGCCAAACGCCAAGTGTCTGGGTCACACGCGTTTTATCCAAATAGATTCAGCGCTGCTGTCTGGAAATGGGCTGCTGAAAGTTAACTTTAGGATCAGCTCCACCACAGCAACCAGACTCTCCCCTTCAGCCTCTCTAGGGAAGACGGACTTTTTTTTGTTTTTTCCTTCAGAATTTTTTGAGGGATGTGTGACTTCCAATTTTCTCCAGTACCAGTGTTTTTAACTCTCTGTGCAGACGTGTACAGATAATGTGCATGTGTGTACGTGTTTAACTGTGTGTGTAGCCATGTATTTTCCTAGCCTGTTGACTTTTCGTTTTGGGGGTGAGGGGGTGGGTGTTGCTTTTTCGGTAGATGCAGTGACAGCTGCCCCCTCGGCACGGCGCGGCCGGCGGGGAGCTTGGGGGTTGGCTGAGGGGGTTCATACGGTGGCGGCCCCGTCGTACGTCGGGGCCCGCACAGCAGTAATTTTACTCCTCACGCCTCGGCTTCTGGTTAATTCCCGGAGAGGAGGGTTCGATCTTTTCCCTTTGTACGTGTCCCTCTCCCCGCCACTCCCGGCCCCCCTTTTCCACCGAGCTCTTCCCGACGCAGTCTGCGCGTCGCAGTTCTCGCCTGGGGAAGCTCCCGGGGGCACGGCTAATCCCCGGCTTTTGAAGCCCTGCGAAGTTTTTCACGGCCAGCCGCGATACCTGTAATTGAATTTGTGTGATTGATGCCCGTCCCCCGCCCCGTCCCCTCCCGCCGCCTTCCCCATTTCCTTAGCAACCACTCGTAGTGCCGGGCGGGCGGGCGCACGGCCGCCCCTGCCCGCGCCTCACCGCGGGCTCCCGCCGCCCGCACGGCCCGGCCGCGGAGGGCGGGAAGGCGGCGGGGGCCGAGCCGCTGGGGCGGGGGCGTGGAGTACAACCCCCTGTCCCGCCCGCCGGGGCGGTGGGTCCCTTTCCCGGTCGTCGCTCTCCTCGACCCCGCCCCGAGGCGTAGCAGCGGTCTAGGCTGTGCGATCCGGCGGTGCGGTGTGTTTGTTTTCTGGCACCGCGGCCGCTAACGGGAGACCTCGGCGCTGCCGCCGCCGAGCGCGCCGGAACCCACCGGTTCTGCGGTGGACGTCCCTGGTGTGAAGGTTGTCTTGGGACATCGGTCTTACATGCTGCCCTGTCGTAAATCTTGAGCTACCTTCAGGTTAAGTGATGCCTTTAGTTGCCCAAGGCACCTCTGTTTAGATGGAGGCTCCCATGGTGACTGCACTGAGCAGTTTGGCTAGTCGCCTCTTCCTGGTCCGCTTTATCACGGAATCATATAGGTTGAACAGGAATTCTAAGGTCATTGAGTCCAACTTGTTACCAAACACTACGCTGTCAACTAGACCATGGCACTAGACCAGTGCCATACAGGCTTTCCTTAAACACCTCCAGGGACCGTGACCACCACCTTTCTGAGCACCCAGTTCCAATGTCCAATCACTCTTTCTGTGAAGACATTCTTCCTTATGTCCAAGTACCCCTGCTGCAGCTTGAGGCTATGTTCTCTCCTGTCACTTGTTGCCTAGGAGAAGAGACTGACCCCCGCCTGGCTGCGCTTTCAGTTGTCAAGAGTGATAAGGTCATCCCTGAGCCACCTTTTCTCCAGGCTAAACACCCCCAGCTCCTTCAGCCATCAGGACTTGTGCTCCAATAACTGTGACCTTTTTTCTCCTCACTGAGTGTCACTGGGTGGGAACCTCATGATGCCACTGACAGGACTGCCATGGTTATCCGTCTCTTCACAGAAATGCCAGTGCCATGCAACTGTTTCATCATTGGCATCAGAAAACATCTTGTACTATTCCTTTCCTGTTTGGCAGAGCTCTCAGAGTTAGATGGGATCTGTGGTTTTAGGTGGTGGTTGAGGACATGGAGCCACACCTATGTTAACCAGTGGGTGAATGTGCAGTTCACCACGATACACTAGAAGTTTCTTGTTGTAAGCTTAATATTGACCAAATTTCGCATCTTAACAACAATCTACAGGCTGCCATGAAAATAAGCTGCCAAAGACGGTGTGAGTAAAACAAAAAGGGTATAGAGTCCAGACTTCGATGTTCCTACCAGATGTCATATTTATTTTATCTTGAAGTCACTCGAGTGCTTCATCATTCACATCCATAACCATTCTTTAATTGGAAACATTAATATAGCTTCATATGGCCAGCTTGTATCCATGGTCAAGCTGGCAATAAATATTTACAAAGAAGAGGTAAAAAATTCTGCTGAAACTTTCAGAAAGCTTGATATGAAAGGAGGTTGGTCTTCTGTGAAGCTTGAAATGAGGGAGACCGCTTCAGAGACCTCTGCAAGAATACTAGACATCAGTGACTGTTTGACACTGTTGACTAACATATGTTTATGGTCCATCATGTGGCCGTTGGTGGGTAAATAGTAAATAATGGTACTAAATAATGGGTACTGTTAATTTATGTCCAATCTTCTGTGCTATCTAGCTCCTTAGGTACTGCAGTTTCAGGAGATCCTAATTTTAGGATAACTTTTTATCAGCCTAACAGTCTGAACATGAGCTCCCTGTTAGGATATTTTGGCTAAGTAGAAGCTGTAAGGCAATATTACCTCTATATATGGTGCTAACAAGCCAAAACTGGACTACAGTTCCCAGTTCTAGTGTCTGCAGATAAAAAGGGATGCTGGCGAATATGAAGCGATTCAGAGAAAAACTGCAGAAGTATTCAGTCATCTGGAAACTGGATTATACAGGGTGAGATAAACCAAATAGGTTGAGCTGCTTATCAGGAAGTGTCCAGAGATGCTTGTATCAGATTATAACTGTGCACACAAGGAAAAGAAACCAGCTCATTAGCAAACGGGGATAAAGCAAGATTCAGTGACAAGAATTTGAAACGATACATTCTCAGATTAGAAATAAGGCACATTACTTATTGTACTAATGTAGCTGAAAGAATATGGGCTTAATTATGTATCTTCAAAACTTGCAAAATTCTAAGAAGTAACTAAATATTAGCTAGGAAATAAAGGTTTTACATGCAAACAATGCAAATGCAATGCAATGCAAACGCAATGCAAACAGATCCCTTTTTCATTAATGTTCTTTGTGGCCTTGCCGCTTGTGCGTGGCATCACAAAGTCTTTATGCTTCCCCAGGAAAAAATACTACTAAGCATGTTTGCAAAGTATTTTTTAGTCTCTTTACAAACCTGAATAAATCCTGCGTTCTGCCTTGAAATATTTTTAAAAGGTCAGATTAACCTAATTTGCACATTAGTAGTTAGATGGGTTTGAAACTGGCTAAGATGTTATCTAAATATTCATTGCAATGTTGGTAAGTAGGATTTGGGTGATGATTTTTTTCTTAAAATTTTATGTTACAGCTCTTTATAAAACCTTCATAAAGAATCCATTAGCTGCAGCTGTATTACCTGTCTGAATGAATGTTGTAAATAATTTGATTTTAAATACCAAAATTTTAGAAAGGCAGATTTAACTGGTGCATGTGCAAGTGACTCTGTATGCTTGTCCTTGTTTTTAAACGAGCTCCCCTTCTTAGGTTCTGTTTCTCCATTGTCTGCTTCAGCAGAGTTTGTGCACAGGTGTGCTGAGAGTGTTTAAGTGGACTGATGAGTACCAGCTGACACAACACATATTTTGGTATCCCATGGTACTGGATTGTTAGTTGACTGCATGGATCTTCCATTTAATCCCTGGCTGCACCTAGAGCTGCAGCTCTAGTAAAAAATAGTAAAAACTATTGTTGCAATAGTGTTGGAAATTAAAAAAAACCCCTGACAACAGATATTTGAAATATTGGAATGTGTATGATTAATAGCTTTAGATACTGAAATTTGTTCTTTAGTATTCTTACATGCAGCATTCCTGTCTTAAGAGAATGGGAATTCTGCCTGCATAAGCAGAACCCTGGCCCTAGTAATAACAAAATACATGCTTCAGAAAGATCAGATAACTGTACTCTGGATTCCTTTCCAGGTTCTTCCTTTATCTACCAGTATATTGGGATGTGTTATTAACAGTTGAAATCAATGAGTGTGTAGCATTGATTATAAATGGAACAAGTCTGAACACAATGTTTGAGTTACAAGAAACACTAAATAGGTGTAAGAATTCATAAAAATAACATGAACTTAATAAGCGCATCATGGGCTGTATGGATCTGCTTTTTAAGGTTAATGGTAACTCTTTTTCTGTTTGTTTTTTTTCTTTCTGTAAGATTGTGACCTTGGATGTGACCATAAAATTGATACGGAATAATATTTCAAAATATTGCCCCGTTTAATTCACTGTCATGGCTTAATATTCTGCAGCATAGATCTGTTTTAATAGAAAGAACTTGCCTTGATTCGTATTCTTCTGTTTTTCAGGAAAAGAAATGGAACAATTTCAGTAACTATCCAATCTAACATCTGTCTCATATCTTAAGGAAGCTTACAAATGCTTACTTTGAATTGAGAAAATGACTGCAGCTATAGAAGAAAGTACCTGTCCAGAAAGTGGAACATCCTATAGTTAATTTGAAAGTAGCATAAAATAAATATACCTGTTATGGTGCGATTCTGGAGTAAAGTTAACTCTGTAGCACACAGGTAGCTCTCCAAGGAGAAAGAAAAAAGAACTTATTGTTTTTTCTAAATTATGGAAATTTTTTGGAAGACGTGGACATGGATTTTGAGCCTAGTCATGGTTTCATCGGAATTTCTCAGTAACAGCAGGCTTTCATACAGTTCTCAAGGTAGGGGTCTGATCTCTGTAGCTGGCAAGAAACATGTATTTTTGCGTTGTATTTGTGTAATATTTTCTAAACCATGTTTATATAATTCATGAGCTCATCTGGGCTCTGCTCTTAGTTTTATCATGATTAATTGTCATACAGATAAAATTTCCTTATTCTAATTTCTCTCTGTCTACTTTTAACTGTAGGAAAGCCTTGCAAATTAAATCTTGTAAAATGTACTTGATAATATTTGAGAGTCTTGCCATGATAAAATTAACATGCTTTTAGACTAGGATGTAAGAATCTAATCTTGTTTCTACAATATAATCCTTTTCATTACTACTGTTTGTATTCTTGCAAGTGGGTTTTATAGCTTTTTTTCTTTGAATGGTAGCACTGGGAAAAATATGCCCTTACGTTAGCCCAAATTATTTACGTATTTTTGGTAAATAGGAAAAGATAGGTATTAAACAACTTTTCTATTTCCAAAGTGATAAGCAAATTAATAGGAACTCAAACATATTTTCTTGACTTACAAAGACAGAAAATAATGTTTTATTTTATTTTGTAAAATGCTGCATTGTGCACTTACCTGAAGGTGACTTTTACTCATGAGAGTGATGAAATTTACCCAAAAATGGTCTATGTTTATGCTACTACTTGTTGTTTCCTGTTATATTTTCTTCTCTTCTATGCCCACTCCCTGGATTGTCTTACCTTGTGATTGATTACAAAGAGGAATTCCTGTCTTACCTTGAACACTACCAAGTAACAATCCCAATAAGGGTTGATCAAAATGGAGCCTTCCTCAGCTTTACTGTGAAAAATCCTAAACCCTCAAGAAGGAGGAGGAGCACAGACCCTTATGACCAAGAACTGGCAGCATCTAAATTATTTTTTAAACTTTCTGCCTATGGCAAGCACTTTCATTTAAACCTGACTCTCAACACAGATTTGGTATCCAGACATTTTACAGTAGAGTACTGGGGGAAAGATGGACCGCAATGGAAGCATGATTTCTTAGACCACTGTCATTACACAGGATATTTGCAAGACCAACACAGTACAACTAAAGTGGCCTTAAGCAACTGCAATGGTCTGGTAAGTCATCATTACATATTATATTATAGTAGTGTGCTTGTCATTTTAAATTAGAGAAGAAGAATGAAATTGATGTTTCTTGCAGTTTTTTGCTTTCCCTGTGGGAATCAAGTAGACAGGAAGGTGCAGAAAACCCCTAAAACCTGATCTAGGTCCTGGGGAAAAGTAGGTGTCAGTTTTTCAAGCTTAATATAAGTACTGAGACTCAATTCTGTAGTCTTCTAGCAGGCAACCTCTGTAGTGTTTATAGTGTCTATGCTAGGCTTGCAGGATTATGTCTGTGCTAGATCTTTACCGTTATAAGAGCCTTCCAAGCTCAAGGGGCAGGGAGGAGGAAACAGTGGATCCTCCAGGGTACTGAATCTCTACAGAGAGATGTTGGTTGGACCGAACACCCACTGACTTTGAGTATTTGGGTTTAAAAACTAAGTAAATAAAAGAGGAGGAATCGCTTGGTGTAGACATCATCATTGCTGTGAATTTAAAACGTGGAAAGTTTATAGCAAGTAACAGCATCAGAAAGTAATTATATAACTTTTTTACCAGAAAGATTTTGTTTACAAATTGTAAACTTTTACATTTAGAAGTAGAATTAGAAGTTCTTACCTAATTTATTCTCATCTCTTCTCTTACTGGTGATCTTGTGATCACGGGACAGTAGTGCATGCATGGAAAAAGAAATTAAAATATGAATGCAAAAAAGTAAAAAAGCAGGCTAATTAGTAACAAAATACTAAAATAGAAAGGCATGACTACGAAACATTAAATCAAGAGCCAGTGTTTTCTGTAGTAAAAATACACATATATATTTTATGGTTGCTCATTCTGGTTTTTATATGGTAGAATGCTGGTTAATCTTGTTAGGAATAGGTGATCTAACTAATTGCTAAGTTAAAAAAAAAAAAAATTGCACAGACTTGTTAAACTAATTCCCATTTGTCCTTGGAAGCACTGTTGAACAATGCCTCTTGAGCTGTTACTTTCAAAAAAAAGCCAGCTGTTCCAGACCCAGATAGGTTGCATTATACCCAACTACTTGTGATATGTCTAAAACAGGCTAGTTTAACATTTCAGAGTGTTCCTGAAGAAAAATATTTAATGGGGATTTCCAGCGCTAAGTGAACACTTTCAAAGAAATGGAGTTAAAATGATGTTCCATTGAGTGTGGTATTACAGTTTGGTTCATGTAGACTTATAGCAGATAGGTCTGAGTTAAGTACAATTTTCCCTTTGCAGTTTCTGCGTAATAGAGGTTTTTTTTTTCTGGTCCCATTCAGGCTTCAAAGCTAGTATGCTCCATCTCTGCTTGAGTTTTTTTCCGCTAAAAATATGATGGAGACAAAGTCCCTTTTTTCAGGACTCATTTCTTTAAAAGAGGCTGCAAGCCTCTTTGTGCTAATTGCTGCATGCTAATTGATGCACAGACTAGTTGGTCCCCTTGGAGACTGCAGTAAGTGCCACGGTGATCCCATTACATTTCCTCTTTGACCTTGGCTCAGGGAGTGAGCCACGAACTCCTGCCCTTGCCATAGCTGACTCTTGTTTTCCTTTCATGCTAGGGAAATAAAGGTGGGATGAAGCACAAAAAAGTCTGTATTTTCCTATCATCTTTTCCCATCTGTTGTTCCTTATGGCACTTTTCTTCTAAAAAGCATGGCAGATGTCATAAGGAAGCCTGGCTCATAAGAATCTTGTTTTTGTTTTTTTTTTTCTTCTGTGCCCAACACCCTGAGGTGACATTTCGCATGTTTTCCCTTTGCTCTCAGGCTGTCCATTTTGCTGGAGTGAGGCTGCCTGTGGTTCTAGGTGTCAGTATATTTTAGCTTTGTGTTTGTAAGTTAACTTCTGTGTAGAGTGTTTCCCAGTTAAATCATCATCAGTGGTTGTTGTCAGTCCTTATGTGTGTCTTTCAGGTAGTAAGGCAGCCTTAATCTAGTCTTTGGGCACACAAATTCTTCATGGTCATGCCTCTTTACTCAGGACTTCACATGTCAGGTGTGCACTGCATCCCTTAGGAAGATTTGGTCACAAGCATGTGAAGCTCCTGTGTTGCTCCAGAAACATCAGCAGGGTGACATGTGGCTCTATCTCAGAGGCATGAATCCTGCAGAAGGTGCTGCAGTAGTCTTGATTTGGTACCACCCTCTACTGTATGGAAACTCTTCAGTGTTGGCAGTGCCTTCCGCAGGACAGTGTATGGGAGTTACCACTCCATTCAGATAAATGCATCACAAAGTTATTTTTAAATGATGATTCCTACTAATGAAGGTTTTGTTATACAGCTGCTGGTTAGAACATGTTTAATAAAGCAGTTGGCAGTGAATATTGAAGACAGTATTACTTGTTTTAGCAATAGCTCAGAATGGATTGTACTTAAGGCATTTGTTGTATTTTCCTGTTTCATTGCTGGTCTGTGAATGACTGCCATTCATAGTCTAATAGTTCTTGATTAACATCTGTATTAAAGCCAGTCATTGTAAGTTTAACTCTTTACCTCTTCAGAGGTAGTTAGTAATATTTAATAGTGAATGTTGCTCACAAACAAAATGTATGCAATATATTTACTCCGGCTGTCCTGTTAGGTTTCACTGCTGGCAAGTAGCTCAAATTTCTTCCCTTAATTGAATGTCTTGAATTATTCTTATTAGTTATTCAGAGTGGTTATGTGAGAACATGATTTAAATAGTGTATGTTGTATGTCTTTGAAGAACATTTATATTTGAGATAAATGTGAGGAGGGTTTTCTCTGTTTCATTATAATAAAAGTGACAAGCAGTCACTTGATTTTCCTATCACTGTTTCTTGTTTCAGCCTCTCCCTCTATATTTTTCATTACCAAGTGCCCTAGAATTACAGGCTGCTACTTCCTGAAGCTTCAGACCAGCAGCTTCCATCTGCTGGGCCCTGATTATGCTGCAAATTGTCTGAAGTTGTGAGTAAAGCTCTATAATCCAGTGAGCATTCAAGTGAGGAAATTGAAGGTCTTGTCCACAGGCTTGCTGGCTTGCAAACTCGTGTTTACTGTAGTGGATGCTACAGTTGTGGGTGGATTGCAGGTTGGGTGTATCATGAAGGAGCCTACGACGAGCAGCATTTTAGGGACTTTGGATGTTGGGTACAAGGCAGCCAGACTGAGGCATTTTCTAAGCTGACTATTTCATACTGAAGGAAAGAGGAAAAGAAATGGTGGTAGAATAGCTGAAGAGGGAGGAACTTCACCTTGGGGGAATGGAGTTTGACTCTGGGAGGAGCAAATCTCAGAGAAGTTCTGGAGCATTCAGTAATGGCATCAAGGAAAACCCAGACTTTTGCATTTTGACTCATCTTTGTCCTCTGCCAGGTGTCAAAGCTCTTAACTCAGTGCTCAAACAAGTTTTGCATGGTAGAAAATTTTGTAATTTTGAGCTGAAAAGGTCTGTAGTTGGAACTGTTTTGAGGCTGCTGGGGTCCCCAGCAAATGGTTGATGTAAAACATGCAGTATTTCCATATATGTGAAGTTCATGCATTGCATAATGTTTGTGCTGGACAGCACAGTTATCTCCATCCAAACAGAAATGATAAAGAAGACACAGGTAGGTGGCTGTGGATTAAGAGCATGAGCTTACTTTTTCAGTGGGGAATTATTTTGTTGGAAGACTTAATGTTTGCTTCATGCATTCCTAAATAAATATATTTATAAATTACTAATAATTTTCTTAAGAGTTAGTTCATTTTAATGCCATTTTTACTCTAAAGAAAACATCTACTTTTATAGATCATAATTTTCATATACTATGGTGTTTTTGACTGTATGTGAAATAATTCTGTATCAGGGTCTTTAAGGCTATCTTTGGTACTCAAATGTTTTTGCAGCACATCAGTATTTAGAAAATTATATACAAGCTGTCTCTATCCTAGTTTTAAGGTTTTAAGTTTTTGTTAGATTCCATGATGTGCTGTCTCAGGCCAGATCACTATTTTTTTCATGTTTGAGAGCACAGTAAGTTAATGCAATCTTCTTCCTCGGTAGTATAGCCAGCTGTTGACATACTGAACAACACTGACTTGTTTTCAGAAGTTTCCATTACTAGTACTTTAATATAAAGATGTTTAAACATAAAGCCTAAAGAGATTCAAGGTGTGGAAAAAGTGTGCAGCTATAATGCTGTGTGGGAAAGGCATGTGCTTACTTGTTCCCCATAATTCAGTTTGTTTTTGCAACTGATGGATGTCCCCCATCTGAAGGAGGTTAAGACCCTGGCTGGACAGCCTGACAGAAAAAGATTCTTTTTCATAAATTCAGGGGAACTCCATGTGGATTCACAGATTTGTCTGAGCATGTCAAACTGCTGGAACCAGACCTTGTATATGTTAGCATGAGTTGGCAGTCTGTAGTGGGATTGGATAACACAGGACCTAAAACAATCTGTTTTAGATAATAATCTTGGGAATGTTCCTTGTAGTAACATACTTGGTGCATTCAGCTTGTTTCTTATATCCATGGTATTATGTCAAAACCTTTTCTGGTCATTCTTATGTCTTAATGATATTTCTGATGCTTTGGAGCAGAAGTTTAATTTATGAACTGTTAAAATACAATAACACATAAAAAGAAAATTAAAATGAATTAATTTTATTGCTTTAAATGGGCATTATTTCAAACTCCTTTTTCAAATGAAGTTTTGTTTTCCTCAGATAGTGGCTTATAAATCAAAGCTGGTATTTAGAATGTTGGTTTGGATATTATAGTATACTTCCCACTAAGTATTAATCAGGCATTGCTGAATACATAAACAATGCCAGTATCTCTAGCCAAATGAATTTTTGAAACTCGGAATATATGCTGGCCATCACCAAGCTACTTTTTAGTTGCAGTATTTAGAGTGCTTCTTAAAAATCAGTCATTTCACTGTTGAATCACTGTGATTCATCGAGACTGGTTGGATCAATTTAGCACTGGAAGAACAATTTTGTTTGCAAGCATAAATACTGTTAGGCTTAAAATGGTCTACCTATGCCAGGCTTATGGGAAGGGCATATGCAGGGTCGTTGTGTTTCCAGTGCTAATTAACTCACTCATCTGACTGAAGCAACTGACCACATATGTTTTTACTTCCTGCTTGTAGATCTATGTTAAAATTTATTTGTAGTTCCTTAACTAAGTGTTATTAAAATGTCTTTGCACCATTGCACCATAGCATCTGGGCAAATGAGATCAGATATCAGCTAGGCATTGGGGAAAGTGGTGATACTGTCTTTTCCGTTTTCACTGCTTGTACCTGAAGGAACTGTGACCATTGTTCACAGATATTCTTTAGTTATGTGCAAGAGCATATATGCAATTTGTATAGAGAATTAGTGCTGCAATTAATAGTTTATACTATTTGAATTGACTTAGTTCTGCTGAGGTCATCTTGCCACTTATAATTATCAGTTTCAGCATCTGATATAATTATCTCATTTATGCTTAGACTAGCAAACATGGCTGGACTTGAGTACAGACAGGAAGGATGTACTCTCTGGAGGAATTTAGGTTAGGACCCACTCTGTCTCAGAGACAGTGCCACTGATTGGATGGTATCTCTGTCTTCTCAGGCTTGGCGTGAGGCAGACAGCCTGATGGTGTTGGCCAGAACCACTCCGCAGGACTCTCTTCCTGTGGGAACATAATACCAGAGCTTACAATGGCTCAGGATTCACTTGAACCCAGATGTCTGACATGCAGACTGGATGCAGTCCAAACTGTCAAGGTTCTTTCTGCACATCTGGCAAGCCCAGTTACAATTTGTTTTATATTTTCAATACTGTTTAAGCAGCAGTATACCAGTAAATGATTTATTTTCTAGTAAAATCTTAGACTTCAAGTTACAAGAAGGCATTGTAAGAGGAATTTTATACTGGCATCTTCCAAGTGAATTTAGACCCTGATGTAGCCTTCTGAGTTAATAATTGAGTTTGTAACGAAAAATACCACTGAACAGAAACACTTATTTTTGCATTCACAATGTAAGAAATGAGTAACTGAAAGCTGCAGTCTGTTCATACATATATTTTCACCATTTATAATAGAGTTCTATTTGGAAAACACTTGTTCTGATGTATTACATAGGATTTTTCATTTTGTAAGTTTTATATTGTTGTTTCAGAAGTAGGCATTTTATGTACAAAACAGTAGCAGGACAAGCGCTTTGACCAAGAGTACAAAGACAAGCTCTGATCTTTGAAAACAGTTTTAGGATTTTTAGAGCAGATATGGAGCAAGTGGTCCTATGACTGATCATAGAGGTCTTAAAGAAAGATTCATGTATAGTACTTGTTTCACAGATAAAAGGTGTGGTAGAAATTTGTGATTCATCAAGTCAGGATATGAATGTAAAAGTTCCTGCTTCCAGGCTTCTGTCTGATGAGTAGCTCTTCCCTGTGTAGAAAGTTTGTACATTCAGAATTTTCTACATATGGGTATCAGAGTTTTTTATTTAGCAAACATTGATGTAGAAGTCTGTCAGGGCTTATTCCCCAATATTTCTATATCTGAAAGGATCCAAAACCTGGATTTTCTGCTGAAGTTCAGTTTTAATTGCTGAAGGTTCAGGAAATTGCATAGTTGGCCTGAAATCTCCCCTTTCTTCCATAAACCACTTCCTGTTTGGAAGAAGCTGAGTTCACAAATGTGAAAGTTATGAGAATAGAATATCTACTATTCTGCACTGCAGTATGAGGAAAAGAAGTATTCATTTGTTATGGAGAATGAGGTCTAGTGTATAGTCTGCAATAACTCTTGTTTGCTAGATTTATGGCAACAGTTTTTATGGAATAAATGCTTTGTAGACAGTGTAACTTAAGTTAATATAAGTAATTTGGTTTCTATTAACTAGCTCAGTTTTGGGATTGTGTCTGGATGTAAAATAAAAATGGTTTTTTTGAATACGTGTTCTAAAATTAGTCCTTCATGGTGTTTGTTTTTGATGAAGTATTTGGCTTTAAGCATCTAGCAGTGTGGCATCACAGAGGGATACTGGACTTGCTATAAGAGCAAGGGCATTTTGGCTTAGTACAATTTTTAATGGATATGAATCATGTCATTTCAGAACATCTCTGTTTGATGTAAAGTGATTATTTGTAATATTCTGAGACTATCTCTTGCTTTTTTTAACTGCATGTACCAAAAAACGAGTGAAAGTTCTCCACAAATAGGACAATGATAGTTTTATTTTTTCTCACTGTATTGTTTATAGGCACCTATTCTGCTCATACTAAATCAGGAGATGAGACCTGGCTCATGCACTGCTTAATGTGTTAGCTTCTAGTTGTGGATTTCTTCACAGAGAATGTTTTTTAAAGTTAAGTTTTGTGATAGTAGTTCTATATTGTCTATTGTAAGCTTTTGATTTCTTATTTGCTTCTTTAAGCATGGAGTCATTGCTACAGAAGATGATGAGTATTTTATTGAGCCTTTAAGAAATATAACAGAAGATTCTAGTAACTATAATTATGAGAATGGTCATCCTCATGTTATATACAAAAAATCTACCATGCACCAGCAGCACCTCTATGATCACAGTCACTGTGGAGTCTCAGGTAAACAAGAATGAGTGTCATTCCTTTTAAAAAATGGTAACTTGAGATGTATTTGAAGATCTTGCTTGTTTCACATTTAAGACATAGTGAAGAATATAGCTATGAGAATCTTCCTTCTGGGTGATGTAATGTCTTGTTGAAAAGTAGTTTTGATTTTTCTTTTTTTTCAGATTGAGATTGAGAATATAGTGTATTTCAAAAACTAAGACAGCAGGAGTAAGTCTTGTTTTATGCCTATATTGTGTACAGTGGTAGAAATGAGGACAGGCTTCCTCGAAATGTGTATAAAAGTACTTCATTTCCCAACATGCTTGAATGACTACATATTACAGCTCAGTGTTTACTATGTGTTCAATCTCATTTGAAGAAACTTGATGTGCAATAAATATGTAAGCATTATGATTATCAAAACATTTGAAACTGCGTCCATATCTTTCTTGTTTACAGAGGTTTATAGTGTTTTGGTACTGTTTTTAGGTCCAGTTGGTTGACATTATCCATTATAGTCAAGTATGTGATTTACCTGTGCCTTATGGGCAGGATTATATAGTTTTGATGGAGAGATATTTTCCTTATAAAGTAGTTTTAACCTTTACAGATATATGTTTTGAGTACTCTGACGTATCCTGTGCTTAAACTGTAAACTAAATTCTTGAAGACAGCATGAAGTAAACCTGACAAGTTCTTTTAGACCACAAAAGTAATTTTTTAACATGCTAGAAAAATGTTTTAACCTTGTCAATAGTTTATATTTCAGTAATAGCTTATTCTTAAAAGTTCAGTCCTAGGCAATTGTATTTCATGAGATTCAGTGCATGGTGCAGACTGACAATAACTAATCTTAAAACAAAATAATATCATTGTTCATTGATGTAATTTATTTTAACTTCTTTTGGAGTTTATAATGTTTAGTGGCACCAGCTGTCTAAGCTTACAGTACAGATTGTCTTCAAGATCCCATTCTTGGGAGATAGCTTTTTCTTGAGTGTTTCAGTTAATTATGTTTAGGGAATGTCAGACTTCATGTGTGTAACTTCTGTTTTAGTTTGAGAGCATTATTCAATATACATGCTTATAATATTGCAAAACAAATCTCTTAAATGTTACTGCTGCTAACTGATTGTGAAATAAGGGTACTAGTATATGTTCATTTTGGTGGGAGAGCAGTCACTTAAGCTGCTTATAATAAGTGGAAGGTTTTGAAATGTAGGGGCACGTAATTTTTATCATTATTATATCCCTACAAAAAGAAAGGATATTGGCCTCTGTTGGATCTTGTCTTCTAGAGTAATTCTTAGAAGTCATTCTCCTCTAAGCCATGAAGCAGAGGCAGCTACACACAATAACTGTGTTCAGTTATTCTGGTGGTATCTGTTACATGGATCACAGGTTGATCAGAGCTATACATCTTGCATGCACTTTTTGTAAAACATGGTATAATATTTAGCATTTATTACTTTGTATAACTGATAACCTTTTTTTCTTGGAAGCTCCTGTGCATTCCCTCAGCTTTCATAGCCTCAAGTCCTTAATTTTTGAAGTACTAAAGCACTGCTTTTTACAAGCCTGAGAATATTATGATGTTCATTTATCTCAGTTTCTCCTTTTCCTGTTGTTCTGTATACTATTTCCACTCCATTAAAATGTCTGAAAAAATTCACTCTCTGCCAAGACTACAAGGTCTTGCTTTTCCAGATGACATTCTGTTTTACCCTCATGGGTACCAAAGCCTTTTAAACTAATTTTCTGACCACAGTTGCAGCTTTATCTTAAAGGGAAATGGCATACAAAGCATCCTGAAATACCAAAAATAAAAAAAAAGGCAAAAAAATAAAGTCAAATATTAATTTTTGGTTTTGCAGTTTTCACACCCAAGGATTAAAGCCAGGTATTCAGTGATGTTTAGGTAATTTGACTGGTTTTGGAAGTTTTGAACAGTCCAATTTTGTGTTTTAAAATGCAAACGTCACAAAGCTGTAAGTACCTTTTGGCAGTATATGATTTATTTTGTCTGGAAACATATTTTAACTTTACCTTCAGAACAGTTTTCCTCGCATTCTGTGCAGGGAGGAATCTGCTTGAGAAACTGTGCCACTATTCATTGTTTGTCAAGTTTCCCCTACTGTAACCTAGTTTATTTTGTACCTTTTCTCCATCAGGGAAATAGTCAGGATTTTGAAGTGTTGATAGAGACAAGGGGAGTGTAGTTTCTGACCTTTCTGAGAAAAATGACAATAATAGAATAGAAAGTGGAGTACAGAATTTGGTGAAAGAATGATCAGAATTGACTGGGGTCAGTAAGTGACGGGCCACTTCATAATCAATGGTAGAATTATGGTAGCTAATACAAGAGGAGAATTGGAGAGGCATGGAGAATCAGATGTGAGCCTAGGATACATTTTCATAATTTAAATTAGATTTTAAGCATTTAAACATAAAAATTTAGAATATAAAATGTTGAATTTGTGTTTCATGTATGTATTGTCACCAATTAATTATGTTTTATTAAATATAGCTGAAATCACTAAGGCGTTGGTAAAAAGTTTTCCACTGCCAAATTCCAATTGCTTTTATTGGGGTTTGATACCACTAGATTATCTTGCAAAATGCTGTATTTGTTTACGATTGAGAAACAACAAAAATTGACATATGAAAGCTGCAGAGTGGCAGATTATTTCTGGATAGTTCTACTATTTTTTGATTTATGTAGTGATTTCACTTGTGTCAGACCTTACAGTGGGTATATTCTAAAATATGGAATAAAACCTTGCTAGAAGCATGAAATAATGGTGCTAAATATCTAGTAAAAAACAGTATAATGTTTTATTTTGAAATATTTTCCTTGTTGCATCTAACATAAGAAGTTTGTTATTACATTTTGAGATATTTTTCTATTTGTGCTTCTTTCTTTCTACCTTGACCACTACCCGATATCTTAGATGACTGACTTAGGAAAACTTGTGTGCAGTAGTTGTGAGCTCCATATCTACATGGATTTGGATTTCTTTTCAGTTGCAGTTTAAAACCTAATTTCACATTTCTGCAATAATTATTTTGGGATCAATTATAGTATTTTTCTATTTTTTTTTTTTTATTTTTCCATTTATTTTTCCTTTTTTTACTTCCTTATAATTATGTTCAATGTTAATGGAGTTTAATTTTTTTTCTTTATAAACTTATGAATATGGTGAAAGAATGATGTAAGTTGCAACATAACTATTTTCACTAAATAAATTATATATCTTTAGTTATTGATATATTTTAGCATTTATATAATTTTGAGATCAGCTGAAGCCTAAGCTTCTCATCTGATAAGAAAATGAGATATGGTTGTTCTTATGGAGTCTTCTGAGACCTTTGTTTGAAAGATACATGATTCCAAAATAATCTTTTTTTTTTCCTATGAAAGTTTTTGCTTGAAATCAGTAATTTTTAAATCTTCAGAATGGTTTGCATTTTGAGTGAAAATTTTGAGTTAATGTGGAAGCAGTACTTTCTAAAATACTTCTAGCACTCCAAGAGCATCAGAAACCATCAGCATTTGTTATTTGGAAAAGGCTGAATTTAAAAAAAAATTAGTACATGTCAGAGAAAATTCAGACATTTCTAAGACACTGTTTAAGTATGATGAAAATCTTTGAACAATTCAAGCAACTTTGAATTTTCTAGAATAGAGGTGAAAAACAGGAGAAAGCTTAGTAGTCATTATAGAATCCAAAGCAGGCTTTAATACTTTGTACATGGTTTCTTTAGAATGAATTATAACCATTGGATAATGAGGACCATTTTCTTACTGGTGTTTTTATAACTACCAGGTTTACTTAAATTTTTTGACTTTTCTAAAATATGTGCCTTTTAGAGCCAGTACCATAGCCTCAAAAATTATGAAACACTGCAACAGTGGGAATGCTGAAGGTTTGTATTTCTGGTTTTGACCTGAACATACATTCTTTGTGGTGTAGTTTTTCTATTTGAAATCAGTGTGCTTAGCTGACTTGCATAAATAATTGGTTTTTTTATGGGAGGTACTGGTTCTATCTCTACTCATCCTTAGCTGACCCTGTTTTAGTAGAAGTAATGATGCAAGAAAATTACTCATTTGAGCAGTCCTGTTCAGACAGCTATAAAAGTATCTGTTAATGTTCTTGTGCTCATCTGTAAATACCAAGAATAACTTAGATATTTTGAAATCTTACTTAGATAAAACCAGACTAACAATATACTTTGCTGAACTTTAGCTTGAGATCTTTGCTGGCTCCCATGGAAAAGTGATATATGATATACACACTATAAAAGACAAAAAGTTGAGTCCATCCTTCTCTTCCTTTGTGGGGAAGGATGGATTAAATTTTGGTCTGAGGACAGGAATTAGAATTCAGAGTCATCTTGTAATGTTTGTTTTGCCGATAATTCCAGCTCTTTGGATTTTTAATAAGTGATTTCTTGCACACAATAAATATTTTTCTATATATTTACCTGGGAAAAAAAAAGAATCATCATATTTGAACTAAAATTTGTGTTGAAATAACTATGGCAATTATCCCATGTCAGACCATTTAAAACTTTCTATTACAGTTAATTCACAAGGTAGATAAAATATAATCTGAAAAGTTTCTGAAGAGAAAATTTTTTCATTTTTAGGTGTGTAAGCCTAATTGCTTAAAAATAACAGACTTTTGCAGGAGGGGAAAAGCTTTTTAGTGTTTTATGAGCATGTTTAATCCTTAGTAAATTTTGATAACTTTTACATTAATTTTGAATTTTTGGTTTCTAGTATTTTTTTCCCAGAGGTTAGGGGCTGTCTTGGTCTTATTCTTAAAATTCTGATGTGCTCTTGTGGTTAATTGCAACTAATCTTTAATAGTAACATGAATGTGCAAAATGAGATATATTAACAGAGGATTTTTGCTTTATCATCCTAATTCAAATTTAAGGAGAGTTGAGATTATTGGTGCTCAAAGTTGCCTTTCCATTATATAGTTAGTTAAAAATAATTTAGAAAATAAAGAAATTTAATTTTTCTTTGCCTCAAGAAAGACTTCTTTGCTAGAAACTTGGAGATGGCAATCTCACCACAAACCAGCTGCATTTGAATGGGTTTTACTAGTGACTCCCTCTCAAGTGTTTAATTGTTTTGGTTCCTAGAAGACCTCACAAGAAGCGGCAAACCTTGGTGGATGAATGATGCATCTGCTTTTCCATCTTCACTTCCAGTCAATGGCACACTAAGTAGTCATAGTCGACAGAAGAGATCTGTGAGCCTTGAACGGTTTGTGGAAACGCTGGTAGTAGCAGACAAAATGATGGTGGGATACCATGGTCGCAAAGACATTGAACACTACATTTTGAGTGTAATGAATATTGTAAGTTTCATCCTTCTCTCTGTTCTTATCGATACCTATGTACTGAAATGTTAATGGACCTTTCAAGTGTTTATTTATTGCCATGAATGATGCTTTAATATAAGCTCTAGCTTGCAGAAGTGAATAGTTTAAATACTGTAAATCTTAGCATTTTGGGAAAATGTCAAGAAGTATGTTGTGATCACTTTTAAATTGCTGTCTTTAATTTTGAATTCAAATAATTGCATTCAGATTATACAGTTCTATTCTGCTTACATCGACACTCTAAATGCTCATTGTGCTGGATGAATTATGAAACAAGGTATAAACAGTTTCTACTGAAAAGTGGGACTCAAAAAGGGTTCTTTTTCATGGAATGGTCATTTTTTGGTCAAAAAATAACTTGTATTTAGGTGATAATGGTACTTTACACAGTGGAACTACATGAGGAAATTGGGGTAATTTTTAACCGTTTAGGAAGCAAGTAGTGTTTCTTGTCTGACTTTGTGCCTTTTCTTATTTTCTGGAGGTCAGGTTGCCAAACTTTATCGTGATTCCAGTCTAGGAAACGTTGTGAATATTATAGTGACACGTTTGATTGTCCTCACTGAAGATCAGGTAAGAGCTGTTGTGCTAAGTCTTATGCCTGTGAAATTCAAATTACATTATTGTAAAATGTAGAGTTATTTAATAATAGCTTGAAGTGGCTGCCTCTGAGTACAAAACCTACCACATAATATTTTACTACTTTAATCAAGATGAAGCAGTTCAAAGGAATATTCCTTGTGTATCATCTCAAAGATATATATTCTTACTTCAGGTGACTATTATTATACCTTCGGGGATGTCAGTTTTATTTTTAGATGTATATTTAGATTTTTTTTTCCTGTATTGACAAAATGATTATTTAAGTTGGAGCAGAAAGAATGATGGTTCAGTAATACACAGCTGAACTTGGGGTCGGATTTTACAGAAATAAAATTTGGCAAGAAGATTTTATTCCTAGAAACCACTGCTTCTAATTATAGTCCCATTTTAGTTTTCAAAAGGCTTAACAACTGACCTTAGTAATTTGTTTGGAACATTTCTGGTATGCATGTTGTATTGCAGCCAAACTTGGAGATAAACCACCATGCAGACAAGTCCCTCGATAGCTTCTGTAAGTGGCAGAAATCCATTCTCTCCCACCAAAGTGATGGAAACACCATTCCAGAAAATGGGATTGCCCACCATGATAATGCGGTTCTTATTACTAGGTATGGTCATTATAAGTATTGTGTTTATTTTATTTCTTGTAGCTTTCTTGTTCTTAGCATATATATGTCTAGAGGCTAGTTGCAAAAAAATATATTTGGTAGGTAACCTTAAAAGGAGGAAAATTAATAGATACCTTGTCTTAAATATATCAGATAATTAAAGTTTAGATTAAGAATTTGGAAAAGTAAGATCTACAAATCGCTTGCTTCTGCTGTTATTTTCACTTCATAATTGCCAATACAAAGTATTACAGTAGAAAAGATTGAACATTTTTGACTTAATTAACTGAAAAGAATTCATAAGATTGCAGAGAACAAAACAGAATGAAAAATGTATTGTTAATCATGTAAAGTGTTTTTGCAAGAGTTTCAGGCTAGAACTTCAACTAGTGTAATAGTATTTCTCTGAAAACAGGTTCTTGCAGATTCCAGCAATATGAGACTCTGCCTTGTAGCTGGTTTGATTTATTATTCTTAATTAAGATGAGAGCTGACAATTTTAATAGGTAGTTTCAAAGCCTGCATTTGTGCCCATTTGTTTGATTCTATTTCACTGTTACTGTGATAAATTCAATATAACCTGCACTGTGATCTTGTGATCCTGATAAAGGCATTCATGTCTGTCCCTTTGCAGTTTGGTGTAGGCAACTGTACTTTAATAGAAGATAAGTCTCACTGTTATTGAAGGATACTTTTTTGTTTTGTTTAAGTAGCAGCAGGTTCATCTGGTCCTATTTTAATTAGAATCTTTTAAGTATGATTTCTACTTTCCAGAACAAATTCTGTACTGCTTTTTATGTAACCTATTTTGGAATCATTCCATTCACTGCATAAAAATTAAAATAGTGATTAAAATAATGTATCTTTTCTATAATTTTGCATTTTTTTTTTTCTGGGGAAGGTGGTGTTTTTTCTTAGTTTTGTTTTGCATAATGAAAAAATCTTTTTATTTTTAAGAGGAAGTAGAAGCTAGTGAATCACTTGCATGTATTTTGTATTCATATTTCAGATATCATTACATATGATCTTAAATAGTACATATTAAAAATCAGAGTGATTAAATGCCAGAGTAACTCAGAAGGCTTTTAGATTTCAAGAAGTGTAAAAAAAAGTTTAAACTCTGATACAAATAAATTGGATGCAATGAAAAATACAATAGTTGCATTCTAAGGTCCTTATTTTTCACAAAGGCTTTTGTTTACAATCAGTTTTGTGCCTATAAATAATTCCTTCACTAGGATTTTTGAAGCAGAATGCTTCAAAGTTGTGATCACAGCTTAGCTACACGTGAAATTTTCACTGGTATAATTTAGACAAGTGAAAAAAATGTAATCCATGGGTGGTATGGTTGTGTCAGTTGAAGCTCCTCAATGTACATACGCATAAGTTGTATAGGCAACTCTGTATTTTTACTGCTACAGCTGGCTAACCTGACACTTCATTGGTGGTATTCTGGCATTACAAATCACCATTGTTTTCTTTCACAGCTGTGCTTTAGTGTTTGATTAGGGTATATTCTTATATTCTGTACTGGCTTCCCTGATGTGGTAGGATGTTCCAGTGGGATGTTCCTAGTATAGTTCCAAATAGTTCTGTGTTTCCAGACAAAAGCTTAAGCCAGTGTTAACTTGCAAGCCTCTAAGTGTAAAAGGAGCAAGTTTTGAGAGAACGTGAGCAATAGCTATTCAAAATTACGTTTATTCATCAAAACCCAATAAATACAGATGACTTTTTATAGTTCTTCATTATGGGGGCTTTAATTATCTAAGTGTGTAGCATGTGTATGCTGTCTTTTAAAAGGGATGTAAGAATTTCATAAATTCCTAGTTTTCTTCCAAGAAGTCTTTACCTCTAAGGATATACCTATATTTTAGGTCAGTGAAGTACTTCAGTGTTGTGTCTGCAGGCTAGTAATACCTACCTTTATAAAGTTCAGTTATAAATGCTTTCACAGCAAAATGCTTGTGATCATTGTCTTGGTTTGGATAAGACAGGTGCCTGCTAAAGAAGGCAGGAGCTTCCCCTGAAATGGAGAATGCAAACCCTCCCCACCCCTCCAAATTGCTATGAATTTTAAATTAAGGGGCTCTCAGGCAAAAAAAAATACGGGAGCAGGAAATAACAGTTCTTTAATAGGGAAGGGGGGAAAAACCATAAAATGATAAAATAAAAACAATGCAGTACACTAAAATGACAGAGTCAGAACTCAACCTGACACCCTGTTGGTCAGGGTGCTGGCAGCAGTCCAGTTGGAAAAGTGGCTGCAGTCCTCCTGAGGTGTCAGGTGTGGTTCTGTTGGAGCAGGGGGTCCTGTAGAAAAAAAAGGGTGATTCTTCCTCCGCAGATCCGTGGAAGAAGAAGCAGCTGCTGTTCCTCTGGTGAATCCAGTGGAGAAGCTGTGCTGGTGTGTCAGAATCTCCTGATTATATCTGGATAGCAATGCTCGGCTCCTCCCTCTGGGCGGAGCATCTCACAATGGGATGTTACAGTTCTTATCAGCCATGCAGTGAC
The DNA here is from genome assembly GCF_027477595.1 of Haemorhous mexicanus. Classification (NCBI taxonomy): domain Eukaryota; kingdom Metazoa; phylum Chordata; class Aves; order Passeriformes; family Fringillidae; genus Haemorhous; species Haemorhous mexicanus. Next base: position 68,860,692 of record NC_082381.1, read on the forward strand.
ATTCAATAGCCTCTTATCACGGGATGCCCCCTGCTGAGGGAGGAGTGATTGTGATCTCGCAGGGAGAGAGATAAGGGGAAATTGCCCACTTAACACCTAGACAACTGCCATACAGATGGTAATAGAATACATCCTGCCTTGCAATCCAGAACATCATTCATTTATATAATAATTGTGATTCCTTAAAATAATCACAAGGGCTGCACTAATCAATTTGAGTGGATAAATACAGCTTTTACTGAAAACAGCTAGCTATCCCAGCTGTTACTAATAAAATGCATCAGGTTATGTGAAGAATTGATAGTTCTTTTTGGGGTTGGAATGAGTAAGGACAAATTTATATTAATATAAACATGTAAATCCACTACTTTAATGATTCTATATTAATTTCTGAAATGTTTATATGCTTATTTTCATTCTCTTGTCTATCTTTCACTTGATGAACTAGTTTTAAGGCATTATATGAGAAAGAGAAGGTTAAAGCAATGGTTCTTTAAAATCATAATGTACTGGAAAGGTCTTTAATGACCACATCTATCCAAAGGAATTTGAGCCTCTACTACCAAAAATTAGGATACTTTTTAGCAGCTCCAATAGTATTTTTAAAGTAGTTTCCTGAATCTGTCCCACTGATGCTGCTCTGCTTTGTACGGAGTAATTACACTTTTATTGACTTTGACACTGGAATCAATTTTTTGCTCACTGTGCGTACTTCTACTTTATGGAAAGTAGGAAAGTTTCAATTCAACATTATGAATAGTTTTGTGTTTACTAAAACCAGATTTTTTAGCAAGCATTGATGTATTTCAAAATAGTACTGAGTCCCATCTAAGTATTTAAATTTGCAACCACAACAGTCTTTATCTGAAATGTGGGGCAGAGGTTTTAAGAAAATGAGTCATTCTCTTCAACCATGTAAATGACAACAGCACTTCACCTTTTCCCATCATGTTGCTATCCCATCATGTTGCTTTCAAAGATGTCATGGTCTGATTTGGGAAAAACAGTATTAAGGCTGCACATTCTCTAGGAGTATCTGCTTGATCAATGCAGAAAGACTTTTGTATCCTAAATAAGCTGTGTGCTAAAACCAGATAGCCTCACTAGAGTGGAGGTATGTCAAACTGATCTCTTAAGTCCCACAGAAGCGTTGCCATGCCTACTAAGCCACCAGACTTTGGATAAGAGCCTGCCTGTGTTTGGTGTGCCTGGTCTATGGGCCTTTCTGGTCATGGTCCTGCAGCCCCCCTGCAGTCTGCTGAGTGGGTAGGGAATTGCAGAAAAATTCTTGTTTGCTAATTAAAAATATACAGGCCAGAGACTGGTCTAACTAAGACCTTGTGTTGTGTATCACCTACATTTTTCCTGTAAGAGAATATATTTAGCTGTCAGAATTCAGTGTTTCATCCTGAAATTGTCCAAGTTGGGTTCTTGGAGGTAGGTGGAAGTAAAATACTAAGTAGACAGGCTTGAACTATGAGGTTGATTATTGGTGTAATGCTGTTAAGACAATGCCGCCTTTTTTCATGAAGATTTTAGATAAACCTAGTGAATCCTTAAAATTATTTTGTACCACAAAACAATAAAAATAGGAGAAAAACTTGTATGGATCTAATCTCAAATCCTTTGATAAAGAGAGAGTTCTTGCATTTGGTTTCTGTATTCTTGCGTCATTATGTAATACTCTTGCTTTTTAGCACAATGTCAGATAATTAATTTTAAAAGCCAGTGTAAATTTTGAGGCTTGTGCATCCCACCCCAGTGCAGAGGTATCAATGTGCCTTTTTGAAGTTAGTTTTATTTGGTGATTTGTTTTTTTTTAGTCTTCCTTGGTAGGCTGCTTCCTCTTTTTGTTTCCTCTGAAACTCTTTAAGAAATAGGGTCTCCATAGATTGCAGACCCACAAAACTTAAGAGCTATAGTGTACAGCTATTATTTTATTTTTACTTATATTTTTAAACTAAGCTCCTCTTCCATTTTGATTAGTTGCTTCCTTCTCTTGATCTTAAAGATCATGAAGTAGGAATTGTGGCATTCCTTAAGAACGCCTTTGTTAACTCTGAATTATGAGCAGAACCATTCCTTTTCCTGTGTACCTGCATGGCCAGAAGGTTGGATTCTAGGTTACACATTGTAACAGGATTGAGAAGGTGAAAATTTTTTAAAATTTTGTTTTCCTTTACACTGGAGGTGTTCTCTAGTGTGACATTTCTCTATTGCTCAAGAGGGTTAGTTTGATTTGTCCAGGTACTAAATAGTTGTTTATCCAGACGATGTGTGGCTGACTCTCTAAACATTGCAGGAATGGAGTGTTTTGCTGCTGAGATGGAGATTACTTTGCCTCCTGGTGTGCTAGTAGATCAAGTAAATCTGCATACTGGATGGGCCATAGAAAGGAAGGTTTCAGGGGGAAGTTGAGGTGTGTGTCTCTAAAGGGACAGAATCTAGTCTGTGAGATGCAATTGTTTTAAACATAAAAACATTTCAGACCTCAATCACTTAAGAAAACAGTACTTCTCAAAAATTGTTGAATGAAGTGTCATCTGCTGTTGGTAGTTCACACACCAAGAGTTTGTTTAATGTTTTAAAAGCAAAACAAATTCACTATGCTTGACAAAAACACTAAGATCTCTTTGCAGCTAGGGTGCTTTTATGGAAACATTCCTTGCAGAAAACTTACTAGACTTAATTTTAAGACTGTAAACCTATGTGGTTTTATGTAGATACACCTTCTGAAATTCTTGGCTTAAAATACCTTGAAATACAAAAATCTTTTACTTGGATTGAAATCCACTTGAGTTAAGTTCACAAGTGGTTTACTGCTTTAGCAGCAATTAATTCCACAGCCCTGTGGAACTGATATGCTCTGTTGGAAGGATCCCTATTTGATTGAATAAAGAATAAGAGTTGTAGATGTTTTTATTTTGATATAAGCTAATAATTGATATAATAACAATTTTGATAATTGATTAAATCAAATACACCTTGTTTTGCAGGTTGTACTGAAGAGAGCAAAAATGTTCAGTTACCCCAGATGGTATAATTTTTCTATTTGTCTGGGTCCTAAGTGGGTTTGTATATGTTAATGTTGTGAGACAGTGAATGAGCTCTCTCTTAATAGACTCTTATATTTTTGCTGGGTACTTGTAACTAATTAAGTAGGTGTATTGCTGAGCAGTGTAATATGGCTGCTATTGCCATTAACACCAGTATGAGTGTGCAGCATTTCTCTAGCAACACTATTGAAGCCCATATGGGAGGCATTAGCATTGTTACATGGTGGATTTTTTGAGTCTTTCAAGGAGAGAATTTTACAAAGCTGGTTTATGTTTATTGAATATGCATAAGATTAATTTCACAATGGTTCAATCAGTTAATTCATATGCCTTTATGGGTAAGGGGCACTTTCATTTGTCTGTGAGATGCATCCAATGTGCAGGCCAGTGATGCCAGTTTTTCTTAGGACACAGAAAATATATTTAAATGGCAGCTATCCTAAACTCCTGTAATTCTTGAGGTTCATAATCTAAGAACAGAAATGTTTCTGACATTGCTGTAGATACTCAAGAGGAACAAAACGTTTCTTGTTTCATTTTGCATACCTGTGTAGAGCTGACCACAATCATGCCTTTAATTTTTTTTTAATAGCCTTAGAGTTTTTAGGCAGCTGGTGATGGTTTTGTAGTTGCGTTGTCCAGATAACAGTCCTAAAAGAAAATTTGTTTAATGGCTACTCTTTTCCTTTTGCATGTCAGTTGCCTGTAGGTTAGTTATATGTTTTTATTCTGTAATAGTAAGTAGCATTCCCCCATCAGGTTCTGTACTAGTTAAGGCGTTTGGTAGCAAGGTGAGGCCAACCAGCCAGGACTCTGCACATTCCTGTACTCCTGCAGGTCCAAGATTATTATGCTTCTTTTCTGAGGCATTTTCCACTTTTCTTCTGGGCTTCTTAAGTTGTTGCAAGATTCCTCTTTTATACAGAGTACTCTTATCAAGCTCCATGAAGACAATTTCCTAGCTTTGTCCAATAAGTCTGTAGATCCAAAGCATTTCTGTTCTCATGTAGCCTTGTCTTGGATCCTCGTCCTGTGGCTGGTTCCTCTGTTTGTAAGAAGAGCTCCAATTTCAAGCAGTAATTCTGTGTCTTGTTTCTTACTTACTTGACTCTGAAGTCCACTAAGCAGTTTTCACCCTCGTTTTTTGTGCAGCCTTTTAGCTTTTTCTACTGGAGTTCCTTGAGATGAATTTAAGCCCCTGACAGGAGACTATGCTTCCTGATTTGATTTTTGTGCAAAAATCGTAACAGTGTCCATTTACTTGGTTTTCTTGTGACCACAGATGTAAGATTGAGGGAGAGGTTTGAAAAGCAGAGAGGCATATTTTGCCCCTAGTGTCTGTCTCTGCAAATATATAAAATGTAAGGAGCCAGCTTCCAAATAGTAGCACTAAATCTCCATTTATCTTCATTTTCAGTGGAGTGAAGGGGTCTAAGAGGAAAAAAAAAATGTATCTGCATATTCAAAATGATGTGTTTGGGCAAAAAACCCAAACAAAATTGAAGTCTATTGGGCTTTGCTCAGCAGACTGAGGAAAGTGAGGCATTTTATGTTGTGTACAGTGCTGCTCATGTTTATTCCAGGGTTTCTATACAGGATGTATTCCTTACACTGCTTTTTAGAGACCTGCTGTTGACCACTTGAATCAGTCATGTTGCTAGATATGGCACCACTATCATAGCTTTTATGTTCTTACTTCTGTATCAGAAATGTGTTGGGGGTCTTTGCTATTTCTGCTAAGGCATATTCTTTGGAATGATGAGAGATTGATAAAAGAGAAATTGTGACTGAGACATGCAGCAACTGTGGTCTGTGTGTAGATGATTCACTTTAGGTAAATCTGGCTCTAGAGCTATGTTCCATGATTGCAAGCACTCTGCATTCTCTGTGGGGGGTAAACCTACTCAAAGATCTCAGCGAAGAATTCTCTGTTACCCATTTTCTGTCTTTTTGTGAGGTGAGAGTCTGTAGGCTGTGACATGACAGAAATCAGTAGATAAAACAGGCAATAGAAGAAAATAGGAAGTAGTTGGAAATTAATGAAAATCCCTTGGCATATTATGTAATTCTCCTTTCTGGGACAGTTATAAACATGTTGGGTGGGTTTTTTTATTCCCCCATCTCATGTTAGCAGGATAAGGTTGGAAATATTGTTCAGGTGTCCACTCGTGGCTGAGAATTTTTTTTTGTGAGTGCTCTTTTGTTTGGTTGATTGGTTGGATTTTCTTGAGGGGTAGATGAGGGTAAATTTGTCTTTAAACTTTATTCCTAGATTTTGTAGCTGAAGGGGATCAAATAGACTCTGTGGGATTTGAGGGAACTCATGTGGAACAATAAAGTAGCTAGAATGTGAATCTGAAAAGCTGCTTATTGCATGGCAAATGTCAACCAGCAGGTTATTTGCAGCTAATTAACAAGCACAACGTGTGAGTGGAATGTTTTCTAATTAATAAAAAGGCTGTTGTTTTTAATTTCTGATGCCATTAGTTGACTCTGAGTGTACAGCTGGTTAGTTACAAGATGTGAAGTCTGATTTAGTTCATAAAATTTTAGTCTGTGGGGGTGAAAGGATGGAAAAGGTATAAGGTATACCCAGAGTTTGCCTAATCCATTCCAGATGGACAAAATGTGTTCAAACTGTGCTTTATTTAATACCAAATCCAGAAGAGTGACCAATGTCATGGAGTTAAGCACAGATTTTCATTCATGCTCTGACTTAGAGTCTGAAAGCTCCTTTCTTCTTATTTTTTTTTATTTTTTTGGTTGTTGTTGTTAGGTTGATTAAAATAAATGGTACCGAATAAAAAGACTCAATAAAAATAATGTTCTCCTATCTCAACTGAAATAGGAGACACAGAAATTTTGGGTGTAATACCACAAATTTATGTTAAGATGTGCTGACTGAGAGGAGCTGGTTACACGTCTGGTGATTTTCTGAATTGGAAAATTTGAGAATATCTACCAGCACACAGGATGAACAATGCAATTCGTAACTGCCCAGGTAAAGTCTTCCTATAAATCTGGCAAGGAAACTTTTGGCGATTAAAACTGTATCAGGATAAACGTATAAAATGCCAAACTCCATATGCTGTTGATAGTAATGATATGTTAATGTCTTCTGTAGTTTATAAATAATTTTTTCAATTTGTACACTAGACTGACCACAGAAAGAAAAAAAACCCAGTGAAAAATACTTTTTTATGCCCTATTCCCCCCTCCCCCCCCTTTTTTTTTTCTCTCCAGGCATTCACCTTCTAAGTTGCACAAAGGGTCATAAAACTATTCAAATTATAGTTTTTCCAGGAAATGTTTGGTGGTAATAGTTTGGGATATCTGCTAGAACACTCAGTTACTGCTTGGCCAGATATCTGACAAAGGCCTTTCTAGCAGTTTCAAATGTTGTATTTTGCTTTTTTTTTTTTGTTTAAAAATATCTCATTTTTAAGTTTTCTTAGTAGTCTAAGTAGAATACTTACCTTCTTCTATGTTTTTTCCTTCTCATGGGGATGTTATTATTTTCATAACCTGCAATGACTGGCAGAATAATACATTTGCCAGTGAGTATTTTTTTCCCATTCTTAACAATCCAGAAAAACATTCTAGGCCAGTTTATTCCCTGGATTTTGACCAGTTTTGGATTTTGATCTGTTGCGTAAATTCTGTCTCTTGCCGCACATGAATATATATGTACTACAATTTCATGTTATCTTCACATTTTAAACATGAGTCTGGACTATTTAGCTCAACTTTACAGCTACCTTTTATTAGATTGGTTATGTATAAGTACATTAAAAATGTGGTCTTAATTAGGACGCTGGTTGTAAATTCATTCTTTTAGTGGCAACATCATATCTATTTAATTTTAGTATTCACTATTCTCTAGTTTCTGATAATTTATTCCAGTCTTTCTAATGGAGGGCATGATTCTTTATGCTTTGAGGTCACTTGCAGCATGCCCTTTATTTTAGTAGGATCTGGATAAGATTTCAGTTGGAGTTTATGGCTATTTCATTTTAATTATGCAAATAGTGAAGTAAAACCTAAACTGAGCACTGTCTCTTCCATGCTGCTTAAAACTTTCTGAAAAATGTTGTAGTGGAATAGTGAAGTAATGTGCATGAGTGTCTCAACCCTTTTTAAATCAGGTATGGTATTTTCTCTGAAGAGTTACACATTACTGTATTAAATTAATGGCTTTTATAAACTTCCTATCTAATTTTTAAGTATATTCAATGTGTAAAGTGTACTTTCCAAAGCGATTAGCACTACTTACACTGAGTTTTTTGGTGATTTTTTTTCCCCTCCTGCTTGCTTGCTCTCAGTGAATCTACAGCAAAGAAGCGACACTTCAAGAGAAGTGTCTGGAAATTTTCTAGTTATTTTCAAAGAGAGGTGTGAATAGGCAGGAGCAGAGGACATTACAGAATCATCTCAAATAAAGAAGTAAATTGTATTTCGTGTCTGCAGTGGTAACTGTTCTGTTTCACTTTCATAGTGTATGATGAAATGTAACTTTAATAGCTATTAAAATTCTGACAGACCTGGATGGTGGAAGTAAAGTAAAAATCTGCAGTTAAAATTATGTACTTGAATATTTTATAATTGCCATACTGGATTAACCACATGTGCAGGGCTAATTGGCACTGAAGTGGATTTTGAAGTCAGATTTGCTAAACAGGAGATAAATTTTTTCTATAAACTCATATAAAATCAAACTCTTTAGTTTTCAGTTCAAATACAAATATTTTAATGAATGAGAAATTTGATATAGAAAATAAGAAACCACATTTGTTTACATATGGTATATTCAGAATTAAATTACTGCCTATGTTGCATTCCCAATTATTTGTGGATATGCATTACCGGTTATTTCCTTGACTGGCATTTCTACTTTTCTAAAGATACATGTCTTACAGTCATTACTGTATGAACTAAGAGTAAGACACATGCTATACAGTCTTTGTTATATAAAGTTAACTCTGGAAAATATGGTTGCTGGAATATAAGAGTGAGATAACACTGAGAACTAACTGAAATTTGGGTCAAACCAGTTATATTGTCACAGCCTGTGAAAAAGCAGTGGTCTGGCAAACTGTAAAGAATTAAATGTGCAAATGTAAACACATTAAATGACTAGCAAGTCTTGTGTAGATTTTCATACACTATATTCTAGTTCCTCCAGCCATTATTTTTTTCAGTTCTCTTTTATTGCTGCCTCATTGACCTTTTATCAGCAAGTGAAATTGAGGCAGTAGGAGTATTCTAAGTGGGAATATACTCCACAGTTGTAACAATTTTTGGGGTTTTTTATTCTGTAATTCTTACTGATTTCTAGACTTGTAAATCTTTGAAGTTCTGATTTGGCCTTTCCTTGCTGTATGCCTTCCCATCAATCTAATGTGGGCCAGCAATAACAATATTATCGACACTGTGAATAAAAAAATAATCAAGTGTCATTCTTAAATCACTAGTCATTCATTAAACATCCAAACATGCACCTATGCCAAATTCTAGATACTCCCAATTTAAACTATTATTATGCACTATATATAGTATTTCAAGTCTGCATTGAAGCAGTCCATGACACCTGGTCTCCTGTGGGCTGATGGGGTGGATCTGTCAGAGAGGGAGAAGAGCATCTTCAGTCATAGGCTTGCCAGGCTGGTGAAGAGGGCTTTAGGGAAAAGTTTCTGGAGGAAAGAAACCTCAGTTCATTCCACTCCTACCAGTTTGATCCCAGAGCCAGCAAGAGACGTCCAGAGCTTGGAGAGAGACCAGAGGTCAGCAGGAGAGCATGTGGGAGAGTAGCACAAAGAAATTCCAGCTGCTCAAGCCAATAAATTGGCTTCCTCCTTCATCAAGGACCCATTTTAAGTACCTCTGTGCTAATGCATGTAGCATGAAGAGGAAATAAAATGGAGCCCTGTGCATGCCTGGCAGGCTATGGTCTGATCAGTGCATCAGAGATGTTGTGGGATGACTCCTATGACTGAGTGTTGGGATGGAATGATAGAGGCTGTTTCACTAAGACAGACAGAGGAGACAAGCAGAGGGTGTTGCCTTCTATGCCAGTGACCAGGTAGAATGCACAGAGCTCTGCCTGATCATTGATGGAGAGCCTACTGTGAGTTTATAGATTAGGATTAAAGAGAGGGCAGGTGACATTACAGTGGAGGTCTGAAGGAAGACCAAGTAGGTGAGGCCCTCTGCAGACAGATAGGAGCAGCCTTATGTTCCCAAACACTGGTCCTCATGGACACTTCAGCCACTAAGGGAGCTGTGGAAGGTACAACACAGAGGTGGAGTGCTGTGGGATAAAGACTTGCACAGAGAAGAGGAGCCCAAGAAATCTGGTTCATATTCAAGCATCACCTCCTAGTCAGAAGTAATGCATCCTAACAAAGAAGTCAGACAGAAGTGCCAGGAGGCCTTCAAAGATGAACAAGGAGTTTCTGGACATACTCAGACACAAAAATGTAAGCTTGCAGAGGGTGGAAGCAGGGAAAAGTAGCCTGGGAGGAATTCAGAGAGATTGTGTGAGCAGGCAAGGATCAGATTAGGAAAGCTAAAGCTCTGATAAACTTAAACTTGCTTAGGACTGTCAAAGGCAACAAGCGAAACTTCTCTCAGAATGTCAAGGATAAAAGGAAAACAAGGGAAAATGTGGGTCCTCCCTAGAAGGAAGCAGGAGACTTGGTTACCTGGGATATGGAGAAGGCCAAAGTACTCAATTACTTTTTTTCTCAGTCTTCACTGGCAAGTCCTCCAGCCAACACTGCCTGAATTGCAAAAGGCAACATAGAATTGTGTATTGCTGGCTATAAATATCAGTGGCTATCACTACAGAAGGTAGAATCACTGCCTGTAGGAGAAGATCAGCTTTGAGACCATTAAAGGAACCTGAAGGTGCCTGAGTCCATGGGACCTGCTGGGATGTATCCAGCTGTCCTGAGAGAGCTGGTGGAGAAAATGGTTAAGCCCTTATTCAGCATATTTTTGAAACCATGACAGCTCAGTAAAGTTTCCAGTGACTGAAAAGGGGAAACAAAACCCCCATTTTTAGAAAAGGAAAAAGAAAATATCTGGAGAACTACAGGCTAGTCAGTCTCACCTCTTTGCTCAGCAAGATCCATTGATTGAATGCTCCTAGAAACTATGCTGGGGCACATGGAAAATAAGGAGGTCATTGTTGACAGCCAACATAACTTCACTGAGGGGAAATTGTGCCAGACTAATTTGGTGGCCTTCTGTGACTGAGTTATGGTTTTGATGGGTAAGGGAGGAGTGAGTGATGTCATCTGCCGGGACTTCTCCAAAGTACTTGATACTGTCTCTCATGACATCCTCATCTCTAAACTGGGCACACATGGATCTGATGGATGGCCTACCCAGTGGATAAGGAATTGTCTGGATGGCTGCACTCACAAAGATCAGTCAGCTGCTCTGTGAATGCATGGAGATCAATGACGAGTGGCATTCTTCAGGGGTCAATACTGGGACCAGAACATTTTAACTTCTCTGTTGCCAACATGGGCAGTGGGATTGAGCACACCTCAGGAAGATCATGGGCAGCACCAGGCTGTGTAGGAATACACTGGAGGGAAGGGATGGCATCCAGAGGGACCTGGACAGGCTTGAGAGCTGGGCCAGTGCAAACTTCATGGGGGTTCAACAAAGCAAAGTGCAAGGTCCTACAGCTGGGTTAGGGCTGACCCAAGCATGGACACAGGCTGAATGGAGAATAGATTGAGAGCAGCCCTGCAAAAGGGGTCTTGGGGGAATGGAGAATAGATTGAGAGCAGCCCTGCAAAAGGGGTCTTGGGGGAATGGAGAATACATTGAGAGCAGCCCTACAAAAGGGGTCTTGGGGGATCAGCAGATGAGATGCTGGACATGACCTGTCTATGTGCATTGACAGCCCAGAAAGCCAATTTTTTCATGGCCTGCATCCAAAGGAGTGTGGCCAGTGGGGCAAGGAGGTGATTCTCCCCCTCTTCTCTCATGAGACCCCACCTGCAGTCCTGCATCCAGCTCTGGGGCCTCCATCACATTTTATTTAGGCCCAGAGGAGGGCTACAAAGGATATCAGAGGGCTGGAGCACCATTAGGCTGAGGGATCTGGAGCTGTTTAGTTTGGAGAAGAAAGGCTCAGGTGAGACCTCACGGATCTCTACAACTACATGAAAGGAGGTTGTATTTGGGTGGGGGCCAATCTCTTCTGCCAAATGTCAAGTAAAAGGACAAGAGGAAATGATCTCCAGTTGTGCCAGAGGAGGTTCAGATTAGATATTAGACAATATTTTTTCACTGCAAGTGTGGAGTAAGCATTAGAATAAGTTGCCCAGGGAGGTAGTACAGTCATCATTTCTGGAATTGTTCTCAATGTGACACTACTTAGGGATATGGATTAGAGGTGACAATGGCTGTGCTGGGTTGGTGGTTGAACAGATGATCTTGAAGATCTCTTTCAGGCTTGATTATTCTGTGATTCTCTAAACTGAAAGAGGGTAGGTACAGGAATGAATGGTGTGACCTGGCCTCCAGGAGAGCCAAGTGTGTCCTGGGGGCTTCAGGCACAGCATCACCAGCCAGGCAAGGGAGAGGGTTGTCCTGCTCTGCTCTGCTCTGGGCTGGCCTCACCTCAAGTGCTGGGGGCTGTTTTGGGTGCTACAGTATAAGAAAGATATTAAACTATTAGAGAGAGTCTAAAGGAGTTTTACAAAGATGGTGAAGGAATAGAGGAAAAGCCATATGAGGGGCAGCTGAGGTCAATTAGTCTGGAGGAGACTCATTGGTCTGGAGGGACACTCATCTACAGCTTCCTCACAGGGGGAAACAGAGGGACTGACGCTGATTTCTTCTCTCTGATGACTAGTGATAGGACCCAAGGGAAAATGGCATTAAAGAGAAGGTTTAGATTGGGTATTAGAAAAAGTTTCTTCAACCAGAGGATGGTTGGACACTGGCCCAGGGTCTCCAGGGAAGTGATCACAGTACCAAGTCTGCCAGAGTTCAGGAAGTGTTTGGTCAATGCTCTTGGGCGCATGGTGTAATTATTGGGGAGTCCTGTGCAGAGCCTGGAGCTGGTCTCAATGATCCTTGTAGGTCCCCCCTATCCATTTTCTGATTCTATGATTTAGATTAGTTATTAGAAAGAAATTCTTCACTATGTGGGTGGTGAGGCACTGCTTTGTGTTCCTCAGCAAAGCTGTGAATGCCTCATACCTGAAAGTGTTCAAGGCTAGGTTGGATGGAGCTTTGAGCTTCTGGTCCACTGGAAGGTGATCGGGGTGACAGCGGGGGTGTTGGAGCTGGATGATCCATAAGGTCTGAGATTCTGTGAACACTGTGGAGACGGCCCAGAGTTGTTGTAGGTACATTGCCAAGGCTTACCTTGACAATGTAAGCCATGTCAATGTATGTACATTGACACATGTGGTAGTGTACCTCATGCTAATACATGTAATCAATAATTTGAATTAATTTAAAAAAAAATTCTATGCATGTATCTTCTTTTGAGTAATGACTGGTCACTTCATTAATAGGCAACAGTTATATTCAAGCAATTTAGAATGGTTTATTGAGTCAAAGTGTTAGTTTCTCAATAGTGATGGGTATTCTAATATTTGATAATTTGGCACCAAATTGTGTATAGATCCTTTGTACTGTATGTTTCAGGCTCTGTTTTTTGTGATTTTGCTCTGTTGCATTTTGTGATTATGTTACTTCCAGAGAGAAGTGGATTTAAGTTATAAATGCCATTAAACTAGACTTGGAACACTGGTCACGATCAGCATCAACTATCACAAATAGAAAAATACTGCTTTTTTTATGAAAAGTGCTTTTATGCTCAAGGAACATTTTTATATTTAGGTTTTGCATAGTGCATATAAACTTAAGGTCTTATATAAGTGGAATGAATACTAAAATAAGTAGGGGTGTGCATGTTTTATTTTAACTTTTATTTTCGTACACAGCTAGGATGGTAAATTCCAGCAATGTGGTAATTAACAATAGAAAATATTAGACCTAGTGCAGGGAACCCTTGGGTAAATAATAGAAAATAATTGATCTAGTACAGGGATCCCTTGTCAACTCAAACTGCCATGAAGATGTTTCTCACTATTTAACTTGCAAAATTGACCCAACAATCACTAATTTTTCAGCACATATTGCAATAGTAATTTTCTCATTCTGTTTTATGTGAGAATTGTTTCTCTTTCTCTCTGATTTGTGGACCCAAGACTTTATCCATGATTAAAAATTATTTTAAGTACCTGATTTGTATCTTCAGAGCAATTCCTAAAGTATGTTGTACTTTTTTTTTGTATACAAAGGAAGTAATCTGCAAAGGCCAGTCTTAACCAGCTAAAAACCAAAGAAATTTTTTGTCACCTTTGCCTCTCTCTCTTCTCATCTACCTTCGTCATGCATGGTGAAAGTATTCTTTCATTTTGACTAGAATTCCTTCTGTACCTTCTCTGTTTATTCTCTATTATTCTTTTTTTTTTGGTCTCTATTTTGAACTATTTTATCACTGTACATCCCTTCAAACTGACATACACTTTTCTTAATAGTTTGTAGAAGCTTTTACTTGAAAATAATTCAGGCAAGCTCTGAATATATAAAGTGTTTTAGTGTGGAAGGGTGTAGTGGTGAACTTGCATTCTTTCAGAGAAAGGAGAGGTATTTATTTTCAATATGTATTTTCCTGCCTGAAGATTAAAATTTCCTTTAATTTCCTTCATACCACAGTATGATTTTTTTTTTGTGGTAGCACAGTGCAGTGAAGTATATTGCGTTCTAGTTGGATAAAAATCACTATTTTTTACATGCAGCAGTTTTATTTCAATAAATTTGATATATCTATTTATGTGTAATGGATAAATTGAAATTGTTTTGACCATTAAAAGAATCAAGAATATATTAAAAGATTGAGCTGTTTGAGACACACAGATGCAGTGTGGCTGCTTTGGCTGTAAAAGAAGATTTTAATCTTTCTCAGCCTCATCCAAAAGATCTTTCTGCCATCAGAATAATATATAATTATATAGTTATAATACATAATTTTGTCATCCTTTGTGACCTCTATACATGTAACTTCTCTTTAAGTATTTCTGCCTAGTGAATTATCAGGAAGAGTATTTACTATGGCTGCAGTCCTGTATTTTGATCTCTAAGTCAAACTCAAATACTTATGCCAAGTGCCTTAAATATTAACTTGGCTCTGTACAACTATATATATATCTAAAAACTAACTCTGCATGAGTATATCATATTGAAGGATTTAGGCCATTTAGAGGGCAGAGTACTTTCTTCTTGCTTATAGGTGATAACAACTAGATTTAGTGTATGGAAGGGAGGGGGAGGAACAAAAGAACATTTTGTGTGTGTGCATGTGTGCGGAATGACACCAAAACCACTTTTTCCTTCCACACTTTAAACCCAACAAAACCATGCAGATTCCTCAGCCTGAATCACCACTGTCACTCTTAAAACAAAATGTAATACTTAGGACTTCTTTTACAATGTCATAGTGTTATTTTTAAAAAGCATTTCTCACAACTTCATGCGTTTTTTGCCATGCTTGAGTTCAAGTTATAGGACTTCTGTAGAATGAGGAAAGAGAATAAAAATGTTAATGCCTGCAAAACTATATCTGCGAATGCCTGCAGATACTATATCTTTAAGCCTGCAAAATTATATCTGCTGTTTCAGTGATGCTATTTCACTGTGCCTTCTTTTATTAGAGGTCATTGTTAATGACCTCCTTGTATCTTGCAAATATTGTATGCCATAAGCTCACCCGCCATCCTTGAGATTCAGATTTATCCTTTGCTCCCTCACTGTATGTTGAAGAGTGTCTTCTCCCATACAAATCTTAAATCATTTGTGTCCCAAGTGTCTGGTGCAGCTGTATAAAAGTATTTTCTGTGAGGTAGTCTGGAGCAATGTTTTGTGGGACTGGTGATACAGATGTGTTTTAGTGTCCTGTTTCTAAAATCACCTCATCTGTATGAATAGAATTGCTCTATTGTTAAACAGTAATTTGGAGACATACAGCCATAGCAGTGTAAAATAAATGTGTACTTTGGAATTTTTTTTTAAGGTCTAGAGACAATAGATACATAATAAAAACTCACAAAACTGAAAGGTTCATCAAGGTCCTTTGGCTAAGGGTTTAGTTCCTGTGCTACTCTGTAGTCTTGTGGAAGATTTGGCAGTGAGAAGTCATGTTCAACTGGGACAGATTTTTCTCATTTAAAATTCTTTTCATTCCCATAGGGTATTTCATTAAGGAATTTCAACCTTGCTGTTGTTAGATCATTGTCTTCAACTTTGGAAATACTGCTGTCTCTTGATTCTACATAGTTAGAAGTATGCAGTCTGTAATGTCTGTTCAGAGGCTCAGAGGAAAAAGTTTTTTATACTAAGACAATGTACAGTCCTCAGTGTGTGAACCTCCTTCATATGAGTGCCTGAATTTTGAATTTCAGACACATTGGTAAATGTATTTGATTTTTGTAAATGACAAGCATATGATGGAATTTATCAGTGTGTGTTTTCAGAGACAACTTTTTCACTTGACCACTTGACACTTAATCAGTTTAAGTGGACCTGTTTTCCCCAAGTTATCTTTTACCTTTACTGTTTCAGTGTGCATGGTTTCTTCTAGCTCTAGTAAAACACTGTGGCTCTGGAATTGCTGTTTCCATTTGTGTCAAATACTGTTAAGTAAACTACTGTGTAAGATGCTAGATTAAAAACTGAATAGAAATTTAAAAAAATAGTATAATAAAACCCCAAGGATTTTGTGTCTGGTAACACAATATCAAAGATACATAAATATAAGTGACAGTTTAGTGTAGCTTTTTGAATAAAGGGCATTATAAAGACACAACAGAGAAAAGATCATGACTATCTCATACATTTGAGGCAATTTCATACATTACCTCTTCTCCTATCACAAAAAGCTCTTGTAAAAAGTCTCTCTCCAGCTTTCCTTTTAGGTACTGGAGGGCTGCAGTAAAGTGACTGCAAAGCCTTTTCTTCTCCGGGCTGAGCAATCCCACTCTCTCAGCCTGTCCTCCAGGAGAGGTGCTCCATCCCTATAATTGTTTTTGTGGCCTCTTCTGGACTCCCTCCAGCAGGTCCATGTCCTTCCTGTGCTGGGACCCCAGAGCTGATGCAGTGTTCCACGTGGGGTCTCAGCAGAGGGGCAGAATCCCCTCCCTGCCCTGCTGCCCACACTGCTCTGGATGCAGCCCAGGACACGTGTGGCTCTCTGGGCTGAGAGTGCCCATGGCTGGGGCATGTCCAGCCTCTCAGCCAGCAGCACCTCCAAGTGCTTCTCAGGGCGACTCAATACATTCTTCACCCAGCCTGTATTTGTGCTTGGCATTGCCCTAACCCATAATTCTAAGACCTCCCCAGTCATTAACAGCAGTCCATCTCCTTTCCTTTTAATTGCCCAAGGCTGACACAGGCCATTTTCTTCTTCCAAAAGGGCAAACCTCCCTTCTCTTAGCCTATGTATTTGTTGTAATGTCTTTTACGTAATTGGTAAAGAGTTTCACTTATATATGATTAAGTTTACTAAAACCAAACAAATTTCTTTACTACTACTTGTGTTTATACCTGAAAGATCTGGAATAACAGCAGTTTAGTTAAAATTACCAAATGGATAGTGGTCTGCTAACTAAGGACCTTGCCTTACATTTCAGAACTCATTCTACCATGCATGCATGCTATGGTAGCTATGTTGAAAAATATTTCCATGTCTGTCATGGACTGCAAAACAAGGACTGGATTAGCAAAGTTCTTCCCACTCTAAATGCAATGCAAGTTTGTGACAAGTTGAAGAACCTGAACATACATAAATCTATAGGATTTTATGAGAGGCACCTCAGAGAGAGCTGGCCAGTTGCACCAGTCACATGAAGTACCTGGTGAATGGAAAAAAGACCAATAGTCTTTTACAAGGGAGTGACTACATGAGTGGATAAGGGAAGAGCTGTCATTCATGTGGACCCTGTAAAGCCTTTGACATGGTCCCTTACAACATCCTTCTTGCTGAATTGGAGAGAGATGGATTTGAGGGGTGTATTGTTCAGTGGATAAGGAACTAGTTGGATGATCCCATCCAGAGGGGAATGGTCAATGGCTCAGAGTTCAGGTGGACATCAGAGAAGTGGTGCTCTCGGGGGTCCATATTGGCACCACTGCTATTTAATGTCTTTAACAGTGACATAGACAAATAGGTTGAGTGCACCCTCAACAGGTTTGCAGATGACCCCAAGCTGGGTGGTGCTGTTGACGCACCTGAAGGATGGGGTGCCATCTAGAGGGCCCTGGACAAGCTGGAAAAGTGGGCCCATGTCAACATCAGAAGACTCAACAAGG
Organism: Haemorhous mexicanus; assembly: GCF_027477595.1. NCBI lineage: Eukaryota > Metazoa > Chordata > Aves > Passeriformes > Fringillidae > Haemorhous > Haemorhous mexicanus. The sequence continues at coordinate 68,878,151 of NC_082381.1, forward strand.
CCAATTATAAGGTGTTGTGCCTTGGTCACAGCAACCCCATGTCAACACAGTCTAGGGCATGAAGGGATTGAGAGCAGCCCTGCCAAGAGAGACTTTAGACTGGATGAAAAGCAGGACATGACCCAGCAATGTGTGTTTGGGTTCCAGAAAGCCATATGTGTCCTGAGTTGCATCAAAAGATGTGGGCAGTGGGTTGATGGAGGTGATTATGCTGCTCTGCTCTCCTCTGCTCTGCTCATTAACATCTCATGGGGAGCATTGCATCCAGCTCTGAGGTTCTCCAAATAGGAAGGACTGGAGTCTAGAGACAGACAGGTAAGATGACTAGAGGAATGGAAAACCTCTCCTATGAGGAAAGGCTCAGAGGTTGTTTATCTTGTAAAGGCAATGTCCCAGTCAGACTTTATTGTATCCTTCCAGTAGCTAAAAGGAGACTATGAAAGCTTGGGAGGGACTACAAGAGCGTGTAGTGATATGGCAAGGGGGAATAGTTTTAAAATGAAGGAGAGTAGATTAGCTTAGATACATGGAGGAAATTCTTACTCACTGTGGTGAGGCACTGGGAACAGGTTGCACAGGGTACAGGTTGCGTATCTGATGCCCCATCCCTGGAGATGTTCGAGACCAGCTTGCACCTGATCTAGTGGAGGAGTTCCCTGCTGAGGGTGGTGGGGTTGGAACTAGGTGATCTTTAAGTTCCCTTACAATCCAAATCATTCTGTGGTCTCTAACACAGGGATATGTGTTCACTGTGAACACTGGGTGATTGCTTGGGATGGATGTGGCTCTGAGTAGAGGCACACAGTTTCTATTGCCTTGGATCCCAGAAACAGTCTCCACAAACTCAGTGCTGCAGTCCTCTATAGCAAAGATCATGTGTATTGACAGCACTATGAGAAGGAAGCAAAATTACTACTGGTATCTACTGTGCATCAGAATTTACATTGATGTACCGTGTTCTCCCATCCTGCTTTCTCCTTCCTTAGTCTTCACAACCTTGATTTTGAAAATTAGGGAAAATTGTTGGAGTGTGTGCAGCATGGGAAATCATACCAAGTTACCAAGTCAGTACAAACCAGAAAGAGAATGGTTACTTGTCTATACTAGGGCAAAAAAAAAAAAAAAAAAAAAAAAAAAAAAAAAAAAAATCCATAATCATATTGGTAGTAGTATTTTTATGAAAATGTGCATTTGGATAAAGTATCCTTGAAGAACTCGGTTTATTGGTAAGTAACATAATTTATGTAATCCACTTAAATATCTTACCCTTTTACAACTGTCCTTTTGCCCTTAATATGTCACAGCATATATTGTTGTTAGGTATTACGTCAGTTTTATATGCTGAAATCAAGCTGAGAAATTCTAGTTTTTCAGTGCTATACACTCCCCGAACACTATATGAGACATAATTTTATAGTTACTCTCAACCCAAAATCTTGATGATCACCTACTCCATGCATCTATTTTTTTCCAAGTAGTTACCAAGTAATTTCCTGTTACATTTGGTGAGGTTAAATCCAAGAATGCCAGCTCATGGTTGCTTCATATTTCAAATACAGCTTTTTTTAGGTAACTGTAGAAACATGGTCAGATTTCTGAAGTTTTGCTTTCCACAGACGAAATTTTTTGAATTTTTTTTAAATAGCCATCATAAAGCTGTGGTTTATTATACTTGACTAAACTACCATGTGTATGCATTTGAATGTGTTTTCACATTAAGATAGTAAAACACAAGTGAGGCAAGCTATTTGAAAAATGAAACCAGGGAAGTGAAAAATAGAAATTGCACATTTTAAAAGTACTGTAATGGTCTTCATGCAGATTTTAAGTTTGGCAAGGGCTCCAGTAAGACAGTTTGCTATTGTTTTACTATGCTGTATTGGAGAACAAAATTTAAGATATACCTATGACCTTTAAGGAAACAGTGACAGTGCAGTTTGTGCTTCATTTCTAGTACTTTTCACTGACCAGATTTCAGATTGTATTGTATACCTAGCAAATAGATAAAGCACAGGAGGAATTGGTTCACAACCATTCAGAACTAATCACTTGATTTATACAATTTAAGTTAAAGAATATGAAGTCTGTGCACAAATAATATTCTGCTATACTTGGCAAAGAGTGTCAAACAGAACACACTAAGAAATTATGAACTTTTCTTTGACTACTGCATTATGTTTCTAGAAGTAGTTAATTTTGCTGAAAAGTATGCTTCAGGTTGATTATGAACAAGTTTATTAACCCAAAGGTCAAATAAATTCAGAATATTTTCTGTAACTGGTTCTTTATATTTTTATTTTTTATTTTTTTTGTCCTTCAACACAGTTATAATCAACACCAGAATCTTATATGAAGGAAAATAAAAAGGCATAAAGGCCTTTTTCACTTGCCCTTTGAGTATCTTCATGATTCTGTGTCCAAACATGAGCCTTTTTTAAGAGACAGAATGTTCAGAAAGTGATATCTTTTACTTGGAAACGAAAGCTCCTAGATTATTTAGAAATTCAGGCCTTAAAAGCTATTAATGCATATTTAAAGTATAAATTCAGCTAAAACATTAACCTGCTAAGAACACAAAACCACCATCATATAAATTGTAGTAATATTCAAAATAAAAAGCTTAGATTTTCAATAGGATATAGAAGGTACTTAAATATTGCTTTTAAAACTCCTTTCCCATTTCACAACAAAAATAGGATTTGCTGGTTGTATTATAATTAAGTTATTGCCTCAGTAGATGGCACTCTTCCCTCTAAGTCACCAAGGTGCTAGGTCATCTGTATTTAAGGTTCCCTTTTTTTACAGTATGGAATTGATCCTGACTCCCACTGCTCATTAGAACATGATTATCATTTGTCATATTCTGACAAAATTTCTGTTTGACTATTACATTCTTGCTTGTCTCAGTCTTTGCTATGGCTGCTTGATAACCTTTTTTTTTTCTCTGAACTGCTGTCTGTATAAGTATTAAAATGCTTGTTAAGCCCCCTCATACATACACTCCTCCACCCTTCACTCTGCAGCTTGCACCTAACAGGGCTTGATTGCCAAATCTTTAGTCACCTAGTCTTATGATTTTGTATTCATGCCAAGGTGAAAATTCTCTGTGTGGAACTTACACGTTCAGTTGTGTTGATACTCTGCACTCATTGTATCCAAACAGGATCTCTTACTATGGATTCTTATCTGCTGAAAGGTCTGATTGTGCCACTACAGGCATAAATGCAAATAACCTGTAAATCCTTTTAAATATGAAGTACAGTATTTAAATGCATGCTTTTCACATGCATGTTATTGAAATTCACTTGGAAATTGAATTTTACTGGGGGTGTGCTTGGGTCATATAAAGTTACAGTGTTGGTTTTGAATGTTAGTATCTTTGTCCATGCCATGCTACAGCTGTCTGCATCCCCTGAACCCATTGCAACAAGAAAAAAAGGGCTTACTATCTCTTCATTATTCTTAGTCTTATGCCAAAGACTACTTTTATACCATCCACAGACTTCTACTCCACGTGCTTTTTCTTTTAGCCCTTTATGTAGCGGATTAGGGTAGTCTGGATTCTTCTGCTTTTGTGCAGCCTGGTCATTGAAAAACAGTATCCACACCTTCTTCATACTTTTTCTCTACTTTCCACAGTAAGAGAATTTAGCAAGTTACAGATGGAAATAAGAACCAAGTTTAGAAATATGCCCATATCATAATGCTGCTCATTCTGTTTCATGATACAGATTTGAAGTAGCATTACTGGACACATCCAAAGATTTTTGCTTTTTGGTGGGTTTTTTTTTTTTTGCTTGCTTGTTTGTGTTTTTTGTTTGTTTGGTTTGATTGTGGTTTGGTTGTTTTTTGGGCTTTTTTTGGTTTTTTTTGTTTTTTTTTGAGAGGACAGTTAAATCAGGAAAGACAATCTTAAGCTTTTTATAGTATTCAGTGAGAGCTTCCACAAGGCAGAAAAGAATGCTATAGGCTTATTTTTTATAATTATGCCTCAGATTCATCTTCTGTTGTTCCTCATAGATTTAGTTTTACTCTTTAATCGGAGTTTTTCTTTCTCTTTGTAATCTGGTAAAATGAAAAGACAAATGCTCTTCAGCCTCCCAAACAGAAATTACAACTACAGTGTACTCCTCTGATGTTTTGTGATGTTTTGTTCCTGATACCTGTGATATATTCAGCCAGCAATCTGTGGCTGCTTTACTAAAAGCTGTCAGCTATCTGCCCCTGGGACTGTTGATCTGTTAAATGGTGACAAGCACAGAGGAGTAGATTCTCCCAGACTCAAATTTCTTTCTGTTGTGACTTTGAAAGCAGAATCATTATTTTGTGTCCTTTCCTGCTTAAATGCTCTTTTAATGTACTACCAGTCACACCTTGCATTTTTCTCCACTTTGGATGGTAGACCATCTTTCTATAGAATTTTAGAGTAGACTTAGACTTTTAGACATGATTTCTAGATTCTAGGTTTCTAGATTCCTGCCTGCCTGCCCACTGCCAAAGAGATCTTTACATGACTTGAAATAGTTAATTACCTGTTTTTTCTGCCCAAGCCTTTCTTAGGCAAACAGACTATCCTGAATTTGTCCCCACAGCTTAAGTCCACAATCATTTTGAAGCAGTACCTTCATGAGTTTTCAGAGTTTGACAGTTTACTGTTAGTCTACAGTCTGAGTTTTTAGGCATGTGCTATTGCAGTTTGCTGGCAAGATATATTTGTGCCCTGGGTACTGCAGAAAAAGGATGTTTCTACACATGTGCACTTTATATATATATTTTTAATGAGAAATCATTATAACTTTTATAATTTGGAATTGAAAGCTTTTTATTATCTCTCGGAACATAGTTGTTATTCAGGACAGTTCTCTGTTTAGGTAATTATTATAATTAGTATTTCTCCAAGTAGAAGAAGATATGTGTCCATGTTACAGAAGTTGCTACAGTGACTGACATTGTTTTTAGCAATTAAATTGCATTAATCTATTAATGATCTTTGAGTCTTGTATCAGTTTTGGAGGGATGCTGTGAAAACGCTTGTTCATAATAGGTACTAAAGCAGGTCTGTGAATAAATGGAGAGATGTTTTTCCCTTGTAAAAGCAACTTATTATTAGTTCTTAGGAATAAGAGATTTAGTTAAAAATACTTACATATCTAGAAACAAAAAATCATGACATATTGAATTGTTTCAAGTCAAATACTTATTTAATTTTCCCCTGTTTTTAATTCTGACCCCTGATGCCTGCCCCTTCCCCCCACTTGCCCCCCCCCCCCAAGTGATTCTCAGAAGAGTGAGATAATTTCTGATCTTTTATTGTTTTAAAAAATTGAAAATGTTGTCAGTAGCATATCTTAGCAGTGAGATGTAATTTTGGTAGTCTGGAATTTGTGTAACCAGACTGGTTACTCACTCACTTATGATGAAATTTTGGAATTCTTAGTAATGGCTTTAGATTTGGTATAAGACTAACTGGAGTGTCAAATCCTGGTCAGTCTAATGGAGAAGGAAAAATATTCAGATCATTTAAGAAAAATATTTCTTCATGTTTTTGTTTGGATTCTTTTTGAACTTGAGACATAGTTTGTAAATGACTTACAGTTTTGCATGTTTTGGAGTTTTAAGTACGTGTTGACCAACGTGACTTTTCTGGGAAGATTCTTAGATCTACATAGAGTAAGGCTCATGCCAGGGAAATATAAGAGTCTGTGTAATAGTTAAACATATAAGCAACAAGATAATGGAAGTTAGCTTAGTCCATGAAGCTGACTGTTTCACTGTCAGTAAGCTGAGAGTTAATGCAATTATGATCTTGCAGACAAGATGCCTTAAGGTCAGGGCAGGAAGGATAGAAACTGCCAAAATTCATTTTTTCTTTTCCATATGGCAAGTAACAAAACCTTGTTTTAAAATTAGCTTTGTAGTGAGTTACAGAACCAATGACTATCCAATACTACTGTTTGAATCAAATTGCTGCTGTAGGTATTTGTAATGTTATGTTAGGACATCAGGCGTAAATTATTAAAGTTAATATTTTTGTTGTTTCTGAACATTTTGTTCAGGTTGTGTTCTGAAAACTGTAGAACTTGTATTTTTGGGAGCTGATAACATTCAGCTTCCAAATGTATGTGATTCTTTTTCAGACCTTTTAAGATGGCTCTTTGGATAGCACTGAGGTTGCATTTGGATTGCCTTCACACTACTTCAGCCAGACCCATGTAAATCTCTCATTTATTACTCTCAGCAGCTTGAAAAAGGGAGTGCTAAGTTATTGGATAAATAGGCAGGAAGAGGTACAGGCAGTTCCTTAGCTTGCACATTAATTTAGCTGTAATGAAAGGTATTTGCTTATATTGTTATTTTAGGACAGTTAGTCCTGCTTAGAAATTGCAAGGTCATAAGTAATGCTGACAAATGCTCATTGTCCAGATTCTTTCAGAAGAAATTTCTACCCTATGAGCTCTTTCAACCACCTGCCAAAGCAGAGTGAAATATGTTACGCAATTGTGAACAGAGTGTTTGAAATCGGTTAAGAACAAGAAATTATACTTCAAAAACCAGGGAATTTTTCAGATGTATGAAATGCAGTCTCTTAGGCCATGAAAGCCTTTATGGGTCTTCAACCAAGACTGGTTTTGAAGCTATTCCATTTTAGTCACATTTTGGTTATGATTGTTAATTTTTTAGTCGTTAAAAAAACCAAGCATAAAACAATAGCAATAGTATGAGATGCACTTGGTCAGGAGAACTGTGATGTTTTGCAATTCTATTTTTGGTTATGTCTTGAGTCAATTAAGCAGATTGTTTGGCAGTCCAAAAAACTTTCCTCCTTTATGTGTCCCTTCCTAACTAAATAGTATGGTGCTGTGCTAGAGGTAGTAACTTTACTGAAACATGTGGGTCTTCTTTATAGTCTGTGCACTGCTGAAATTACCATCTCTCCCCTCATTACTGGAAGGAAACTCTTTTCTTGCACATTCTCGTAAGTAGCGCAAGAGCTTAAACAGATTCATGACTCTTAATTATATAAAAATTTTTAACTAATAAAAATAACTTTTTAATTCAGATTTTTTTGCTTTAGGCTTTTACTAGTTAGAGTCATAAAATAATAGAATCATTAAGGTTCAAAAAGACATTTAAGATTATCAAGTCCAAGTGTCAACCCAGCATCACCACCAACAGACTATATTTTCAAGTGTCATATTCACATGTGTTTTCAACATTTCCAGAGATGGTGATTCCACCACTTCCCTGAGCAGCCTGTTCCAATGCTTTACAACCCTTTTTGTGAAAAAATATTTCCTAGTATGTAATCCAAACCTCCCCTGGCACAATTTAAGGCCATTTCCCCTCATCATGTCACTTGTTGCCTGGAGGAAGAGGCTGACCCTCACCTTTCTACAGCCTCCTTTCAGGCAGCTGTAGAGAGTGATAAGATCTCTGAGCCTCCTCTTTCCTGGACTAAACACTCCGAGCTCCCTGAGCTGCTCCTCACAGGGTTTGTGCTCCAGACCCTGCCCCAGCTCCACCGCCCTTCTCTACCCCCACTCCATCTCCTCAGTGTCTGTGGGGAGTGGCCAAAAACTGAGCACAGCACTCGAGGTGTGCCCTCAGCAGTGCCCAGTACAGGGGGACAGTCCCTGCCCTGGCCCTGCTGGCCACACCATGGCTGATCCAGGCCAGGATGCCATTGGCCTTCTTGGCCACCTGGGCACACCCTGGCTCATGTTCAGCTGCTGTCACCAGCACCCCCAGCTCCTTTCCAGTCACTCTGCCCCAGCCTGTGGAGCTGCCTGGGGTTGTTGTGACCCAAGAGTAGGAGTTGGCATTTTGCCTTGCTTGACCTCACACCATTGGCCCCAGCCCATGATCCAGCCTGTCCAGGTCTCTCTGCAGAGCCTTCCTGCCCTCCAGCAGATCAGCACTCCCACCCAGCTTGGTGTCACCTGTGAACTTGCAGAGGTTTATACACATAATTGATAAAGATGTTAACCAGGACTGGCCCCAACACAGTTCTGAGGAACACCACATGTTTTTTTCCAAGTTCTTCCAAGCAAAAGTGAGAATTTGATTAAAGTATTTACATTTGCAAATGAACTGTATTTATTGAATAAAGCTATGCTTGACAATAATAGAAACTCTAAAGTAACTTAAACTGAATGAATGAGAACCAGACTACTTTATAAAACAGAAATTACAGTTAATAAATTAAAAAGAAAATCAAATAATGGTAGTTCCTACATGCTATCCAACCTCTTTTAAATCATCCTTACTTTATTAAACTTCTAAATTTTATCCTTTCTTTTCTATAAACATGGGGAGAATTTAAGTGTTTTAGTTCAATAACTTTGCATAAATCAAACTAATTATTAAAAAAAAATAATTTTGTGACCTTAAGACAGTGAAATTCTCCCCATTTTTTCAGCCACAATTGAAAGAAATATTTTCTTGGATGTGATTTTTTTTCTTGTTTAGGTCTTACGGTATTTACCTGGTATTATTTATAATGGCTTAGCTACATTAATTTCTAAAATTTAATGAGGCAAAAAGAAATAAGGCATGCTTATTTTTCTTTCAGCTTGAACTTCCTGGATTTCTTACAGTTAGGGTTTTGGGCGATAGTGTTGGCATTGCAGAAGAGAATGTGCTTTACAGAGCAATGTCAGGTGTTTAAAACTTCACAAGCTAATTGGGAAATGAAGTTCAAGAGCTTTCATGTGTAGTTATTAGGAAGATGTAGCATTATTCCAACTCAAAGTGAGAAGGAGAGGAAACCTCTTCCCCCAGATTTTTGTACTGATGAAAAAGATAAAGCTATACAATAACTATGGTTCTAAGGATGCTTCAATTTTGAGTAATGTAATTTACATGTAATTTACTTTCCAATTAGTATTCTGAAGAGTTGTGTTAGAATGTAATATTTATTTTTTCATAATTATTAATTAAATGATGAGAAGATTTTTAGGTAACACCAATTTAGAATCTATTGGATTCTGTCCAAAAAGGACCTCTGGAGGTCTTAGTCCAATGTTATCCCCTAAGCAGAGTGAGCTATGAAATCAAACTAGGTTTCACAAGATTTTACCTAGTCAAATCTTGCAATACCTTTTTGGGCAGACCACTTTTCTGCTTGACTGCCCTCATGGGAATAAAGGTTCTCCTTGGAGCCAGCCAAAATTTCTGTTCAGCATTTAAAATTTTATAAAACTCACGGGAATAATTATTTTAATAGTCTCATGGTAATATGCAGTATGTGGTAAAAAATAAAACAGAAGTTCAGGTCAATTTTAAAATGAAGGAGTAGATTGTCAATTAAAAAAAGTAGTGGAACTTTTCTTTCATAACATCTGTAGGGGGAACCAAACTAATTTTGGAAATATAACTGTAAAAGTTTTCAGAAAAGACAAAAGTGGCTAAATACTTGGTGGGCTTAATAAATGTAATGAAGAGGAATTTATTAATTTATTTTCCTACTTCAAGATAGGCTAGCTTTGAAAGGCTCATTTACAAAGTGAAGGCTTGAATCATAATATGGATGTAATAGTTTAGGCTGAAGAATTCATATAGAGAGCACCCTGACACATGTATCCCTTTGCAGGATAGATCATGGTTTCTGAAGCCCGCTTTCTTTCCTATCTACTTCTGTGATTTTTTTTTCTTTTTGTCAGGAGTAATAAAATAAATTGCACCAGCTTCACTCTTGCGTTCTTTAAGGTAAGAGGAAGCAAGGGCTTATGCCTGCAGACAGCCTGGATAGATACAGTTGACTAATCCTAACCTGTATACAATAAGAGGGATTTATGAGGAGTGACCGCTGTAAAGTCAGTTAATGTTCTCATGGTATTCAGCCCTTCATTCACAACAGTTAGTTGCTGTTGATATTAAAATGATTTGTAAAAAATAAGTTATTTTTCCTGAAATGATAAATGAAAATGATAAATGATAAATGATAATAGATGTTACACATCTGAAATGGTAATGATAATGAAAATGATAAATGGTAATAGTATTATCATTTGCAAACTTTTTTTGTCTTCAATAGAGCTAATATTTCTTACTGTCTTGTATTACATGGAAAAGAAGATGAAACAAAGATTTGCATGCAGTTCTGAATTCTATGGGTTCTGCTTTTCATACACACACTTCAAAGATCCATGTGAAGGGCAAGTATTCCACTTGCCAGCCCCTTTTAAAAAACACAGACAATCAAATCAAGTTCCTTCTGGTCTTAACATGACAGGTTAAAGTGCTCTAACAAACTCGGACAAGATCTCAGACATATTTTTCTTCTTGTAAACTTGTGTTTTTCTTTTAAATTGATCCTCTTTGTTAGAGCAGTCTTTGCCTCTGCTGCCATTTAATTCTATGTATTTCTTTTCCTTTCTGTTCACAAGCAGACCACAGAATATGCTACCTTCAGACTTTATTAGGTGTATTTTGCATGTCATCTGGAAAACGATAGATGTCCAGCACTCAATTGGCTTTGTATTGTTCTTTAAGCAATCAGATCAAATTGTTTTTTGAAGAGAAATCCTTTACTGTAACTTATTGTAACACATGCTTATAGAAGAAAGCACTAAACTTTTAAAATATATTGCTGTGAGTATGCTCTTAAGACAAAAAATATTTTTGATTCTCGTCCGGGTTAAAGATCATTTGGGTGGAATGACTGTCTTTGTTTTTGACCTTTAAAAGAAGTCAGCAAATAAACTTTATTGCATTGACTGAAGAAGGTTTTAATTAATGCATTAAGCTACTGAAATTTAGCTCTTTGTGTAAATATAATTTACTCTTTAATTGAGTCCAAGCACAGGGTTCTCATTATTTTCCGGAAAAATAAGTTGTGACAGTATATATGTAAGATTTTCAATCTTTTTCTGAAAAATTTTGTACAAATATCAACCAGAAGTAGCAAAACACAACCCCTGCTCCTGTCATTGGATAATAATATTATTTCCCTGAGAACATTTGGACTACATGTCAAGTATACATTGTTAAGCTAGCAAATTAAATGTATTAAAGTTTATTGGGAAAAGAATAAGGAACTTTATGCAGTTGGGTAAACTGGGCATGGTATGCCTACATCTTGAATAGTTTGTATTACTCTGGCCTTCTCATCTCAAAAGGTTTTAGAGAATTGGAGAAGGGGAGCAAGGATGACTGCAAAATCTGTGACTTTTTTTACAAGGAATGACTAAATTGGGGAATCTCTTACTTGAAGAAGTCAGCTTTTGGAAAAGTATGGGACTTTTACAAATCTGGGACAGCACTGCGGTGATCTAACCAGCTACAAGATTGTATGGGGGCATAACTTAAGAAAAAAATCATTCATAGCATCTTTCACCACAAGAACTTGATGCTGTCCAGAAAATATAGAAGAAGAAAGACTCAAAACCAGGAGAAGAGAGGCAGCCCTTCTTAATGCAAGGTTTAGCTAATGTTGAAACTTTTTGGCAAGTCGCTTTATGGAAGCTGGACATATGTATAGGTTGAAAGGTTGGCTAGGCATGTTCACAGAAGAAAAATCCATTGAAAGTACTAAATACACAGAAGCACATCTGTCTCAAAATTTCTGAGCCAAAAATAGTTGGGAGAGTACTGGTATAATTGATATTTTATGCTTGCAGTGGTGTTATTCTTTCTTGGGCCTTCTCTTAGTTCGTTGTGAAGGCAAGGTATTGGGATAGTGGAATCTGTGGTCTGGCCCATGTTGCAATTCTTAGGTTCTTCTGTACCAGGTGTGGTCTGTCATCCTAATGAACTGATACTCTTTACAGCCAAGACTTAGCCTTTTATGCTATATGCAGTGTGAGTAAGGGTAAATAAAGTGGACATTTTTTGTATAAAGATATGTGATCTTCTCAGATATTGTAAACGAATTGTTACAGTATTCAGAAATTTAGTAAAAAGGCATACCCACAGTAAAATCACAGAAAGAAATAATAGAAAAACTTAGAAATATATGTGCAATATGTTATTGCTCTAACTTATCTAATTTATTTCCATACAACAGAGCTGAAACTTGGTTAGTAATCATAGCTGTTAGCTGTGTTTTCCTTCTGCCAGAGGTCTAGACTAGTTGCTTCCTATTTTCTGCTGTGTGGCAGGATGCCCCCAACCACGCCTATATAAGCAGTTTTGCTAGCTTTCCTTTTCCCCAGACTTGGTTGCATTAGCACACTCTAGAACACCCGTTGCCCTACAAGCTGCTTAAGCTGTTCAATATCTATGTCCTTTGGAAAAAAGCTTTATGTGTTAGTTGCTGGACTTATCCTGAATGTACTGATAGAGAAATTATTAACAGTGTACTTAGAGCAGATGTGTAGAAATTTCTGGTTTATTCTCTAGCCCAGTTTGAGCTAGCTACGTCTGTATAACTCCATCTAAATTTTGGCTCAATACTGAGAATTCAATAAAAGTTTAAAATGCTTCTGAGGTTCAGAAAGCAGCAAATCAAGTATTTCCTACACTCTGGTGATAGTGCAAATGCTGAATCTCATCCCTGAATATTATTGAAATCACCATTCTCACACAGGTAGGTGGCTCTCTATTTCTGATGCACTTATATAGTATTTTTTATGTGGATCAGGAGTTATTCTGAGTGTTCTAAGGGCACTAATAATACTACTGATTGTGCTAAACTTGCAACTGCTATTCTGTTACTACATTGCTGAAATTGGTGAATATGAATGACAGCTTAATTTATTTTTTTTCAGAACTCTGTTTATTTTTATGTTTTTGACTGCATTTGCAGTTTACAAAAAATAGTATGGAAGTATTTCATTTACACTGCAATTATTTAAAAGATTTATTTAAATCAGGAGATCTAGAGCTTACAGCAGCAATAGTTTTTCTGGCTATAACTCAGAATTTATCCACCCAAGCTAAGTATCAGAACAAAGTCCAATAGAGACAGACTTTGGTTGTCTATGGCAGTATTAAAGACATGGAAAACTAATAATAGAAAAAGCTATTTCCGATGAGTGATGTGTAACATGTATGTTATTCCTTTCCTTCCTTGGTTTAAATAGCTCTTTTTGGTTTGAGGTTTTTGAGGAAGGAACCAAATAAGACATGTTCTTTATTTTAGGGCAGAATGCTGTTATGGTGTACCACTTTCTGTAGGCAAAGGATGTGCTGAAGTAAATCTCTAAAATAGGCATAAAAACCCTGTGTAGTAGAGAGTATTACTGTTGGTGACCTGTGCAAATCTAATGAATGACCAAATTATCTTAGGAGTTATTAATTCCATTGCAATTCTTTAGTATTAGTGACGTCCAGTTCTCTAGCATTAGTGACATTTTCTGCACTTGCAAAATGACCACTTTTTTAATATAGCCACATATATGTATGCAAAAAAAAAAAAAAAAAGGTGAAAGTACAAGACAGTTGCTGGTATTTTTTCTTTTTTTAGATCCTCCATACTTTAGAAATAGGAGTTGGAATTGTCAGATAGCCTGAGGGCTTTGATCCATTCAAGAGAAATCTGAGATTCAGTCTGATCTGTTCAGTTTACACTCATAAGTGTTGGAACTAGGTTAATTTAATTTTTCATAAGAGGTACCTTTTTGCCTTTTACCTTTATTAAAAAATGGGACATCTATGACTGAGTGCATAGATAAATCATGTTGCACAGCATGAAGAATAAAAAGTAAAAAATATGCAACCCTATTGGACTTGTTAGGTTTATTGTTGAGCAAGGGTATGTGAGAAGGATGGACCTTTTTTAAAGAGCTTGTTCTTAAAACCTACAATAATTAAAAAGTGAGTGTCAAAAGTATAATTTGGTTTAAAAGAAAAAAATAAAACCTTTCTTTCAGAGAAAACATGTCTGGAAATATTCCCTAAAAATGAAATATTAATAATTTATAGTATTTAGCCCTGTTTACTCTTATTTGGGGGAGAATCAGTTCTCTTTATTTCATTTTCTGACAACCTTTTCAAGTAGATTAACTGGCAAATTGTCTAGTATTATATATATGTGAAGTATGTGTTCACCTATTTGAAACTTATAAAGAGCTTCATGTCCAATCATACATATCTGTTGGTTTTGCCTAGCCTGAATTTTCTTACTTTTTTTTTTTTTAACCTTTTTTTTTAAAAATTTTTTTTACATTTACATTCCATCCATCTTGGTATTTTCCCCTCATTCACTGTGACTCTATTTTGGTCTCCTAAAATCTTTTCCATTAAGAAATATTCCTTCAAAAGTCTTGGTTATTTATGTCAATATCTATCTTAAATATTACTCATGCTTATTGGTGGCTCTCAGAGTAGTTTTGGAGTAGTTTGATGTATGTATAAGCAAACAGCTGGTGTTTCAAACTGATTTTGAACAGTTTGCTTTTCTAAAAAGGGTTTTCATGCCTTACTCATTTACTGTACTTAAAGACATTGTGTGGGTTATTCTTGTTGATTAATAAAATTCTTTAGAGTGTATCTATTTAGTATTCATGTTTGTTTCCAATCCTGTAACAGGTGTATTTTTATCTCAGTGTCAATTTGATGCAAATAGTGTCTTCTGGACACTTCCAGTAACATATAGCTAGCAATAATAGTGTTTTATAGAGATTCTTTGCAGTTAATGGGCCAGTTTGGACAATAAGACTGGTAGAAAGTCAATGTTGTCCTTGAATTTATGAATACACATTAACATCTAAGGAGAAATAATTCATCTTGCCTTTGTATCTACTACCATTTATGCCACTGTTATAATAACTTTTTGAACTGTAATACACACACTTCAGAAGGTTTGAAAATCCCATGAGTGTACATGGTGGTGACAGAAGGGCCACAGTGTAATGGCACAATTCTGAGAAATCCCAGGTATTAATCTGATTAAAAATAAATTTAAATAGCGATTTCAAAGAGAAGAAGCTCTACTGAAACAGTGGGACTCAACTTTGCTGATAAAGGCATGACCATATCCCCTAGATAGACACTGAAACAATTGTTTTTTTCAGGATAAAGAGGAATTAACAAAGGGCTGAAGACAATAAAAGAAAAATCAATTAAATGATAAGATGTAATCTCCGTCTCTGAAGTACCCTAAGGCCCAGAGCTGGGGACTTCTATCAGGGGAGGTATCAGTATGAGCTGTCCTGTTTCCTTTGCAAACACTCACAAATGACTGCTGTGGAGGGAAGAGCAGATAACTGGATAACCTAGGACAGTTTTTCTCAAATTATGCCCTAAATAATTCTTAATGTGAGATTGAATAGCTTTTAATGAGTATTTTTTAACTTCTCTAGCTTCTAGAATAAATTTCTTACATTTTTATGCTAAGGGTGGAGGGAGATACAATTGAATCATTGTGATGATTTCTTATAATCAAATCTGTGAATTAGTATGTCTCTTTTTTTAAAGTTTAGTTTAATTTTTAATGTGGGAATACAATTGCAATCATGGTACTCTGTGTGAGCTACATAGTTGCACAACTGCATGCATTAGGCCTGAAAACGGACAGTTGGCAGGGATTAGGACGAATCTTCTCTTTTTTCTCTGCAGGAATTAAATGGCTGTATTCCCCTAAGGTGCCTGGGATTGGCTGTAACTGCAGATAATTTACCTGACAAGTTTGAGCAGTGCTTACAATATTCACAGAGGATTTGTCTTTCTTATCTGACTTAAGTGTCCTACTCAAATAATCAGTGTCATGCCAGTCATCAGATTTGCAAAGGAAATGGATTTTTTTTTCAGGTTAGAGTTACAGATAAGAGAGACTTCTTGAAGAGATAGTCTGTAGCTTACATCTACACTAAGACATTAAATAAACACGTCAGTGGCTTTTTTATTGCACTGAGTACCACTGGCACAGAACTTGTGTACACACTACTAAGCTGGCGTCTCCAAAACTGATTAGTTTTGTATGTTTTGCCTGTTTAAAATCATGGCCATCTCCACAACTTTTCATGGAAGTTCTTTGAGAAGAGTTGTTCTCATGGGTCAAATCTGTAAAAGGAGCGTTTCTTAAAAAATTGTGATAGAGTTTTAAAACGTCTTGATAATGCAAATAGTAGAATTTCAGTGTCCAGTATGATCTCTTTCACTTTCTAATACAGTGTACAAGTATATTTTAGCATGGTACCTGTATATCCTGCCAAAAAAGACTAGGAATTTTTTCTTGTTAAGATGTCCCTGTGTGGTGCACTAACTCTTGCTGTTTGATCCATGGCATGACAGGAGTGTGCTGCTGCTCCAGTCCTTTACCAGCCCGTTGAACAGATAATGGTCTGTCTGTGCTGTTTCCTTCTGGCTGATGTGTCAGTCAGAGTTGTCAGTGACAGTTGTACATTCATCATGCATTTCCTGTCTGTCTGTGCAGCTCTTCAGCAGCCCCACAGGAATGCCCAGCAGTCCCAGACCACTTTCCCATCTGCCTCATGAAATGACTTCTGATTTCTTCAGGGCAGGCATGGCCATGTAATCAACCATCTTCCCTCCTACCTCTTTTCCATTCCACTTCCTCAGTGTGGTCACATTTCAGGGGCACTGCACCCACTTTATTAGGAGTTATATGATCTTCTTTTTTGGCTTGGGCACAGATTTTTCTTGGCTGTCTCAAAATGGTCTGGCTGCCATCTTATCCCAAGTTATTTACCCATCTAACTGTGTTCTTTCATTCAAATTTTGCGTGGTGTCTCTTTTACACCATCTGTCAGTGAATTGAACAAACATTTTTGCAGTTGTCATAATTGTGACTGTTTTCATAATCTTTAATGGTTGGTTGAAAATATTGTTGGCTTGAGACTCTACCTTTTGGGTCTCTTTAGCTCCTTTAGTATTTACTAGGTGCCTGGTGATCAAACTGCACATTTGTGCTGCTCTTTTTGAGTGCGGGCTTTTTGTTTCATTTTGTTTGTTTGTGAGCTGCCTTTTTCGGTTTTTTTTATTTCTCATAGCAATTAGACCTATCTAATCTTACGGGCAGTCTTGATGATTTGTATTTTCAGGGGTTTCTTATCTTAAAATTACTGGCTGTCATGTATTAGTATTGCATCTGTAGTGTTCTGCATTTGGAACCCAATATCTGAGAACTAAATGGATTCCTTGAAGGTTCAAAATAAAGTTAAAAGAAGTGGTGTCAAAACAAAAAAAAAAAAGAAAAGTTAGTCTGTTTTTAAATCATACAGAGAAGCAAATGAGGAAGTGAGCAATTTGGTTCATAAGAATGCTGTGAGCTTTCAGACAAATCACAAGGAGAAACCATTCATATAAAAGTAATAAGATGAAGAAATAGAGCTGGAAGATGATGTAGATAAAGTAAGTCATTAGACTGAAATTTTTTTCAAAAGTTCAAAAAATTTATTCCTGGTAAATTGAGGGCTAGGAGAGTGTATGAATATTCTTACAGGAAATTAATCATTGTCTATAAAATTTGAATATTTAGTGATGGCATATTTAGAACATGTTACTACCCAGGTATGTTCTTGCAAAAATAATTGGTGTATTGGAAAATAAAGTTATCTTTTCCTTAGTTTTATTATCTAATTTAAGTTTCATTATGATCAAACTTTCTTAAAAATGCTAGGTTATGCATAATGAAGAACACACACTTCCCAGCAGAAACTGAAGAATACTGTGGTCTTTGTTTTTCAAAAATATAACAGAAGCAAGGCACTTAATTAATATAATTCTCTCCTGTCACAGTTCTTTGTGAAATTTAGCCTTAGGTGAGGAGTAACTTCAGATTCATACCTGTAGGACAATAATTTGATTTAGATCATCAGGAAACTTTTCAGCTCTGCTGAAGTCAGTGACAACATTTTACTTTAGTTTAGTGGAATTGGCTTTAGTCTCAACTTCCATTTTATCTAAGGATGTATGTCTTTAATTGTTTTTCTTTAGTGCCATTGGATATTGAGAAGCAGAAGACCTGTGTATTTCAGAGACTGTTTTCCGTTCAGTTCTCAACTGTGTTCTAAAGACTTTAGTTAGGGTTTTTCTCACTAAACAAGACTGAGCCATCTACTTGCTCGGAGCAACAAATTTTGCTTGAATTTCAATAGGATTCTGTTCAGACACTCTCGTGAACACAAAAATAAGAAGTTTGGTTCCTTAATTATGTAAAAGGCAGGAAATGTTCAGTAAAAATCCTTCTTTTACTCTGAATCCATATCATCTTGGAACTTAGGGACATTTCAAGAGAAATAAGAATGCTTTTCTATAAGAATGCTGATTTGGTTACCTTCCCCTCCTCCAGACAGCAAACGGGAAATCAGTGCACATTTGAACCACCTTGATGAAATTAATGTGCATGAACATTTAAGTTCAAAATTATAGCTTAATCCCACAAACTGCTCCACACTCAGTACCCTTTAAAAATCAAAGGAATTCCATGTGGTCACAGCAGTCTGCATGCATAGAGGGTTTACTGGATTTGTTCCAAATTTTATGCTTTGTTATTTTGTCCATGGATTTGGCTTGCAGACAGACCATAACTCTTTTAGCAGTGAAAGGTATAGATCTTGTGATCAGACTCCTATGTGACAGCAGTCCTTACAGTATTTTTAACAGACAGTTTCAGGTGGCTCAAAATTAGTAACTATTTGGGTTTAAAATTAAAGCATAAAGATGGATCTTTTCATATTATTTTTCATTTGACTTTCTAAAGAGTAGAAATTATTCTGAGACATAGTATGCTTCAGAAATCAAGGAAGTCAGTATAAATCCTTGAAAATAAATAGAATTGTGGGAGTGTACTTTTATCACTATCCATATTGTAGGATTGCATATTCAAGATATGAAGGTGTAATTAATGAATTGACTGCTGCATGAACACTGCTATTTTAAAAGCTAGGCCACAGAAAAAATTTTAATTTCATTGCTAGCTCCAGATATTTACATATTAATTACACAAAAACTCATTAGCTTCTGTATTTGAAAGACTGTATCTGCAATGACAAAAATGTTCCTTTAAAGAAATTTTTTAGCCTTTTGTAGAAATGGTTTTCATTTTAGGTTTTTAGAGCGTATTCTTAAGATACATTATAATTATGGAAGGGTAATGAGAAGGGCACTATAAAGACAGTTCATAAGAGGTTTTTAAAAAATGGTATAATAATTAAGATTTCAGTTTTTAAAATAGAACCAAAGTCTAAGTAGTACAGTGTACACTTAATATTTAGTTGATAAGTGCGAGACCATAGGAGGCTTCCAATTATGTTGGATATGTAAAACTTAGGGTTTAAAAATCAGTAGCAGCCTGTAGCCATGCTGTTGTAACTTCATGAGAGAATGGTAGACTGCTTTATGGAGCTGGTGATTACAAAGATCCACTTTAACCATTTTTTTCTTGCTGGCAGGTGTCCCACTGGCCTGGGGCCAGCGGCTGTGAGTGTACTGCAGCTTGTGGTTTACACCAGAGTGTAGAAAAGGCCGACACCAGCTGGCTGCACATAATTAAACTGATTGCGCTCTGACAACTTGGACTATGATACAGATATCTGATAAATATACAAAGTATCTTACAAACCTGATTCACTGACATACTTCATCTACTTTTTTTCCTTAACAGATATGATATCTGCACTTATAAAAACAAGCCGTGTGGAACACTGGGTAAGATTATAAAGAGAAATTTCAGCTCATTTTTGCTGTTTCCTGGCTTTATACTTAGCTATTGGTTTGTTGACTGATTAGATCTTTTTAAGTTTGTACTTTCAAAGTTTTGCAGTTTTATAAACATGAAAAATAAAAGATAATCTAGGTGGATTTTGGCTTTGATACATTGCTGGGAGTTTGAATTGTGTGAGCTGGTGCTGTGTGTTTAATCTCTGACAGCTGTAATACTGATAAAACCTAGCAGATGACTCAATTTTACTTCTTACAGAAGAGAATTTGCTGTTTATTTCCATTTACTGGTGTCCATAATCTAGTTAAAAAACAGAAGTAAAAATCCTCAGGAAGGTTGTTAAACTACCCTCATAAATCTTACAACAAGGATTACAAAAAAAGAAATGGACTTCGAGGCTTACACGGTTGTTGTGTTGTACACAGCAAGTACAGCTTCATGTTTTTCCTTTCACGGACTTAGGAAAAAATAGTACGGTGATAGAAAATACAATAACATTGAAACTACTTAAAACACTGCTTTGACAATGGAGAGGTGCACATGTCAACCTTAGATTAAGGATGGAGAGCTATTGTTCTCTCCATACCTAAATATGTCACCAGTCATTATTTACTACAATAAATAACTGTAGATGACCTACAACTATAGGTTGTTGCCTCCAATGGTGCTCTAACTTAAAAAAGTGAACATTATTCAAAGGTTAACACTTGTTTAGATTCTTTTTTCAGTTTGCATCCTTTCATAAGGATGCAACCTCTTTCTTGAAAGTGATTAAAGACAAAATTCAATTCAGCTAGTTCATATTATTAATACTTTTCCCATTCAGAATTCATGCTTGTATTTTCTTTGTCTTTCCCTATATTCCTGTTTATCACTATTACTGATAGCCTTAACCCATGTTAATTTTTTCTGTAAGTCTCCCACAAGTCAGTACAATACTTCTGGCAGAGGGCTGTAGTTTACATGGGGAAAGGTACCAGAATTTTGCCTGCTATAAACATAAACAAGCCCCACAGCATGCTTTAGTAAAAGGCAAATCATGCTGATTTTCCAAATGTAATTGATTTTATTTGGCATTGGAGGTGATGAAACTGAAGAGATGATGTTTTAGAAGTGGCTTTGCAAGTGTTAAAAAAGAAAGGTTGAAAGAGAATACATTAATGCATGAACTATTTGATATTTTTATGTGATACTTTTGACACAGATCATTAATGTACTAACTCTTACTCTATCAGATTTTGGCATAAAGGCAAATTTTGCTTCACTTGAATCCAGTGTAACAGAGGATAGATTTGGCAAATATTTTATAAAACAAAAAGTTTAATTAAAAAATTTAAAATAAGAGTCACATATGGTATCGGTTCCAACTTACTGTTATAGGGGTCTTGGCAACAAAACCATGACAATTTTTCTGCATTATAGGAATTGAATTGGAGAAGAGACAAGGCCCTGTGGTCCTCTTTTGCAAGGCATTTGATATGCTTAAGTCGTACTGACATCCAATAACTAAAGTTAATCATATATATATAAAGGAGTCTGTGAAAAAAAGTCACTGAAAGCTCTCAGAAGGTCAAAAGAGACCTGAATAATTGGTATTCTAGGAAGAGAAAGAAGTAAAAGATTTCACGTGGCATAAACATCTGTATCGTATTTCAGACACCTGAGGCAGGGAACCTTTCATGGAACTCCTTAGAAAAGATCTCAGACGTCTGTGCAGTGTGTCTGTGGCTCCAGTGAAGGACAAGTCCTTTTAAAGTCTGAGTCAGACTTTAAAGACTGAGTTCTTAGCTTGATCTCTGTCACTTTCTGCAAGCATCGTATGGAGTTATTTTACTGTGGTCTTCTCATTTGCTGAAGCAAGTCCTCAGTTATAAGACCTGAAGATGGAGATGACTTTATCATTCAAATACGGTAGACATTGCAGGGGAGCATGATAGTTGTATATATATGTATTGCCATGTTGTCTTCAGAATTCTTCAATTAGAGCACCATGGGTGAACTATAATTATTGCAGTTTTTGCAGATTCCACACTGCAAAACTCTCCAGACACACATTGTCAGCTTTTGCCCATGTCAATTTGGCTATCAGAGTAGTTTTGCTGTGTCCAAACTAGATTTGTTTGGAAGAAAACAAAGAACACATACCCCACAAATGCTCTACATGTGCCTATGGGAGACCTGAGATCACCCATGAGGTGTGTTCTCATGATACCTCTGCAATATTTTTTCCCTTCAGGAAGCTTTGAGCCACATGTGTAGTGATGTTCTGCCTAAAGGATTCAACTGTAGGTCCAGAATGGCCAAACCAGCATGCAGAGATATGTGAAGAGCCTCAACTTCAGTGCTTCACTGTGCTGATCCACTCCTATGGCTTCAAATTAATTGCTAATGTGGACACAACAGGAAGCAGTTGTCATATTATGACTTCCTTACTGTTAGTCCAAATAGAATAATTTGAAGTCCCTCCTCATAGGAATAGTTTGCTTTCTCTTTTCCCCATTCCCTGTTCCATTCCCCTCATCTCTCAACCAAAGTTAAGGGTTTTTTTTAATTGTTATTTTTGGGGTTATTTAGATTTTTTTTATTTATATACAAATATTATTTTTTCTGCTTTGGTTTTTTTTTTTTTGGTAATGTAGTTAACTCATCAGGTAACTTCCTTAAAGAAAGGTTTGCTGCTTCTTTCAGATCAGAAATTATAGGGGAGAAATATATTAAATAAACCTGAAGTTTAAAGCTTTCTCTAATGGCACTATATTATGACTGCAGTATATTCTGTAATAATCTGTTGCTGAAAAATGTGTAAGATACAGAAGAGCCATAGTCAGTAAATGCCAGTGGTGTTCTCTCTCTGAAGAAAGTTTTTAAAAGTCCTTTTAATACAATAAGTTTTTAATGCCAGAAGATAATGGGTGATAAATGGAAAATACTTCCATGCTTAAATGCTTGCTTGTTATTAACATGTCTCCTCTCTTTTCATGATGCATTCAGTTTTGTTTTTTTAATTTTTTTTTACTTACCATGTGAGGTTTTTCATAGCTAAAAAAGTTGCTTGTATGTTTTTATGAACCCACTAAACTTAAACAGATTTCTTTAGAAAAATAATGTGGATACATTTTGCTTTCTTCAGGCACAAGAATGTTAAAATAGAAATGCTTTCTTGAATTCCCTCTCCTGGCTCAAGTTACTAGGTGGTCCCAAGTTACCAGAAGTAAAATTTATAAATCTAACCCCTAGTCTAGACATTTTCCAGCACTGACTGCAGTTCAAAAAATATTAATGTCTAGCCGGTAAAGTGAAATTCCCCCCAGTGATTTTGCAAATGACTAGAAAGTTAACCTTTTGCCAACTGCTCCTTCTGTGCATAGAAGTTATTAAAAAGAATCCAGGCATTTATAACTAGGGCTTTTAAGACTGAAACACCTTGGCATGACCCTTTGTGTCTCCTTCTGTTTATTCAGGCTTGGCCTCTGTGGCTGGAATGTGTGAGCCTGAAAGGAGCTGCAGCATTAATGAAGATATTGGCCTAGGTTCAGCTTTTACCATTGCACATGAGATTGGTCACAAGTGAGTGAGTTTAAAATAAGAATACATTTTAATTTACCACCTTATGAACATTAGCTAATAATCAATATAATTTTTTTCCTGTCTCATTTCTATTCTGATGTTCCATGTTAAGTATACAGTATTCATGAGTAGCATTACATTTTATTTAGTATGTATTATCAGGGGCTTTAAATTTAGAACTGAAAACTCATTGTATACCCTTTGATTTCAGATTCCAGTTAAATCTGTCCTTCTGAGACTTGACTCACAACCTTCCTACTCTGTTTCATATTTTTAAATATTTGGCTTTGAAAATATTTTCTCCCCCATTACTTTTTTTGTCTTTCTTTATGAAAGAGAAGTGGTTATAAGGTAAAATTTTTTTGCTCTTTTTATTTTGTCTTTAATATAATTCAAACTACTATCATTGAAACATTTATTCTGTTGTCAATATTCATATGTTAAGTCCTCTTTCACTCGAGTATGATTTATATAAAACAGGCATAGAAAAGTCAGCATCACTTGTTGCATTTAAGGTATTAGCATATAGTTTTAAAGAGGATGTTGTTATGACACTGATAAAATCTGAGTAGTGTTTGGTCTGGAAATATTTCAGGCGTTCCGTCAAAAGACAGCACTCTTAGTACCATGTGATGGCTCTAAAAAGACTGGACACCTTTTTTTACCATGAGCTTTTCTTTTTTATGTACATGGGTTGAACAATGAAGAGTTATGGTTGACATGCTTTTTCACCCATTAGCTGATGGAACTGTTAAAAGTTCCAGTGTGGACTGAAATAAAAACTAGCAATCTGCTGATCAAAAAAAGGAGTTGGAAGTAAACAGTTATTTTTAGCCCACTTATTATATAAGATAATCACAAGGCAACTATTCTCTCATTTATGTTATGTATGAAAAAGCCCATACACATGTAGTGTAGGTGAATTTTTGAATTCAAAAGCAATTGTTTATGATCTGAACAATAATTCATTCCTTCCTTCCTTCCTTCCTTCCTTCCTTCCTTCCTTCCTTCCTTCCTTCCTTCCTTCCTTCCTTCCTTCCTTCCTTCCTTCCTTCCGCCACTTCCGCCACTTCCGCCACTTCCGCCACTTCCGCCACTTCCGCCACTTCCTTCCGCCACCTCTGCCACTTCTGCCACTTCCTTCCTTCCTTCCTTCCGCCACTTCCTTCCTTCGTTCCGCCACTTCCTTCTGCCACTTCCTTCCTCCCTCCCTCCCCCACTCCCTTTCTCCATTCCCTCCCCTCCCTTCGCTCCTACCACTTCCTCTCTTCCTCCCTCCCACCACTTCCTTCTTCCTCTCCCCTGCCCTTCCCTCTTGAAGAAAGAGCTCCTCCAATCACTAAATATTCACAGTTCTCAAATTCCAGTCAATAAAACTTTGTCTTGTTTAGGTGACCTTGCTGTGAATTTTTCACATATATCACAAAACCCCCAATCTTCCAATACAGTGTCTTCATTCTAATCCCTATGTCATACATCTACATACTCATGGAATCGCAGAATAACTAGGGTTGGAAGATACCATCTTGAGTGGAATTTCTTGTGTTTTAGTTTTTGGCTCCTTGTCCTGTTCCTGGGCACCACTGGAAAGAGTCTGGCACTATCCACTTGGCATCTGCATTTGATATTGAGATATTTGTATATTATTTGTACATGGTATTCCAGAGATACACAAAATTATTTCATATATGCAGCAATTTTATCATGCAAATGATAAAATTTTATCATGAATTTATCAATTTTATCATGCATGATGGCCGGTATTTACTTGAATAGCTTAGACTGGTTAGAATCTGAAAAAAATCCTAACATATAGTGATAGCATTTATCCTGTGATCACAGGAATGTTTTCACCATTGGTGTTTTCTGTGTTTCATATCTTTCAGCTTCTTATATATAATGTATTTTAAAATTCTGAAATCTCAGCTCTTTGAGACTTTCAGCTAATTCTTCAGATGGCATGATATGTCAAATGCTGATTTGATAAGATGCAGAAATAATATTCCTTTAGCTTTTATACAAGTTTTTTTGTAAAAAGACTTCAAGATTTGTGTTTTGTGGTAGCCACAACATCACCTGTCATTCTACCAATGTGGTAACTGACTAAATGCCTCTACAAATGTCAAAGTTGTTATTTCCTCTCAATCTCCTAGTTTCCAGTACCTACTAGACATTATTTGCATATGTGAGTAAAAGAATTGTTTCTGAGAGCCTTGTAAACATTTTTCTTTGGCTGTACCTCTTTTCAGACTTAGAATAGGAAATTGACTTCATTGTTAAGTGAAAAATAGAGGCATTTTAAGGACATACCTACATGGAATATGTAACATACAACAAAAGAGTGCTCAATTACACAGAATCACAGAGAATGGCTCAGGATGGAAGGGATCAGAGTGGGTCATCTGGTCCATTCTCCCTGCTCAAGCAGGGTCATCATAGAGCACATGGCACAGATGGAACCCAGATTTTTCTTGAATATCTCCAGTGAGGGGAGACTTCACAGCCTCTCTGGCCAATCTGTTCCAGTGCTCCCTCGCCTGCACAGTAAAGTTCTTCCTCATGCCCAGGTGAAACTTCCTGGGCATCGGTTTCTGTGCTGTCACTCAGCATCTCTGAGAAGAGCCTGGCTTGTTACCTCCCATTCATATACTTATATAGGCACTGATAAAGTCCCCTCTCAGTCATCTCTTCTCAAGGCTGAAGGGACCCAACCCCTTCTCAGCCTTTCTTCATAAGAGGAATGCTCCAGACCCCTAATTATCTGCAATAGCCCTCTGCTGGACCCACTCCAGGAGCTCCATGTCTTGGTTGTCCTGAGGAGCCCAGAACTGGACACAGCACTTCAAGTGAGGCCTCAGCAGGGCTGAGTACAGAGGCAGGATCACTTCCCTCCACCTGCTGGCAATGCTCTTCCTAATGCCCCCAGGGTACCACTGGCCTCCTTGGCCATCAGGACACGCTGCTGGCTCATGGAAAGCTTCTTGTCCACCAGGACCCCCAGGTCCTTCTCCACAGAGCTGCTCCCCAGCAGGTCAGCCCCAGCCTGTGCTGGTGCCTGGGGCTGTTCCTCCCCAGGTGCAGGGCCCTGCACTGGCCCTTGCTGAATTTCAGATGGTTCTTCTTTGTCCATCTCTCCAACCTGCTGAGGTCCTTCTGAAGGGCTGCATGGCACTCTGGGGTGTCGGCCACTGCTCCCAGCTCTGTGCCCTCAATGAATGTGCTGAGGAGGCAAGCCCCTTCATCCACGTGATTGATGAATATATACACATAAAAAATGTACAAGTTGTGAGGGACAAAACGTGAGCAAAAAGAAATTAATGCCCCCCTCTATAAATATTTAACAGAAGGTATGACTGAACATTATAATCACAATCAGACTATCAGTCTCTTAAGTTTTCAAGGAGAAATGCTTTTCTGGATAGCCTTCTAATTAGATTAGAATGGGACAATTGCACTTTGAAAGATCATGTTTTTATTAATTGTGTAGTTGCTATGGAATACTGAGTTTTTAAAAAACTTTTGAACTGAGGATCAAAATTCTCTAGTGATTAAAAGAGAACAATTATGATAATACATTTTTGATAGATTATCCACAGTTTCTCCAAAATTCGATTTATAAGCTTCCCTGAGGAAGTGGCTCAACTTGTTGTTAGTCCTTTATTGAATTATACAGTGATGAGACGGCATTAGATCCTTCAGTCTGGATTTCTGTATATCATAGTGTGTTTAAATTTAACTCGTTTAACCTTGCATTGATTCAAATTATTTCAGTTTGATTAAAGAATACCAGGAAAGTATT
Source organism: Haemorhous mexicanus (assembly GCF_027477595.1). NCBI lineage: Eukaryota > Metazoa > Chordata > Aves > Passeriformes > Fringillidae > Haemorhous > Haemorhous mexicanus. The sequence goes on from NC_082381.1 coordinate 68,905,084, forward strand.
TCTTGAAACCTTAAAGGAACTGGTAGTCTGATTGTAATAGTCAGTCGCACTTTCTGTTAAATAGTTAGTTTTGAAAAGAAAAAAATTTGGCTTCCATTTCTTGCCACTTGTAGTGTTTTTATGTATATAACCCAGTTTTGGTACAGTTCAGCTGTGTGCAGTTCAGGCTCATAACCAGCTCTTTTTATTGAAGATGGTGGCACACATTGATTGTTTCTTTCTTGAGGGCATAAACATTGGAGAAATAAATGTTTTATGATTGTTTATCCCTAGCCATGATTTGGAGAACAGCCTTGTATTACTCTTAGTACTTCTGTGAATTAGATAAAATTCAAAGGTGGCCCTTTAGACTTCAGAATAATCTCTCTAGAAAACTGAATTTTTATGTTTTACATACAGAATGTCTGCTTTCCTACCATTATACATTTCACATCAAAGATACTTAAGATTTCTGGTAAGCAAAAATCATAAACAGTAACTTCTTGTACCAGGAGTGAGAACTTAGTGCGTATCCCCTAAATTGTCAAAGTTAGACTTTTTCTCTTGGTGAAGAGAGGAACTCTTTGCAAGCCTGATCATGCTTTTATCTTGGAAAAGTTGAATGATATAAGATCCAGTCACATTTTCTCTTCCCCAGCCAGCTGAGTTAGGTGGCTTTCTGCTCTGTGCTTTTATATTTGAGTAAATTCTAAAATGTCCAGCTTGTCCTAGGCATGCTGTAAAGCATGCTTAGTTAAACTGGTAAGGAATTCCAGATTCCGCTGGAAGAGGTGTATCGGTAAAAAAAAGGTATTTTACCATTCATTGTTGCAGTTTGTGGAGGGGCTGGCTGAGGTTTTGAAAGTGAAAAACAGAGTGAGAAAGAATAAATAGAATAAGAATGGAAAAACAAAGGAAATGTCAAAATATGAGGATAGTGGACTAGGCTTAGGAGAGAACGTTGCCCATAAAACTTGGAGAAAGAAGATAATTTACTAATGACAGACAAGTAAGAAGATAATTTACTAATGACAGATTGAGAGCTGTATGAAAGGATCTGGTAGATAAGATTGGTGGCTAAAATAGTTTCGGAAAAGTCAGAATACACTTATAGATGATGTAATAACTTTAAATTTAACAATTTGACAAAAAAATGTGAGAAATCATAAGAACATGTAGTCCAATTGACTAAATTGTCTTCAAAATTAAGAGCAGCAATACTTTCAAGCACGCATTTAGTTCTAAATTAGCTCATACGGTTAAAGTGTGCTTGCAATTCTAGCACTTTTCACAGTCTCTTTTCAGCCTGTATGCAGAATGAAAAATGTTATAAATACCCCTCCTTCTATATGAGAAGGATGGTCTTCAGTGCTGGAGTAAAACTTTAAATCTGGCGGTACTTTCAGGAGGTGCTTGTCAGTACCTCATTCTTCAGTGACCAGTGAGCTTCATGTTTGAGCAGTGCATTGGGTTTGCATGGCCAGGTTTTACTAGCTGGCAGGCTACAAGGGTGTCTTTTGTGGGAAGCTGCTAGAAGCTTCCTCCCTGTCCCACAGAGACAATGCCAAGAGGCTCCAGGGTGGAGTGACAGTGGTAGGGCAGTGGGCCCATCAGTAACAGTGGTAGGGCTTCTGGGATAACACATTTTAGAAAAGAGGTTGAAAAATTGCTATGCAACAACAGCCAGAAAAGATGAGAGAGAATATGTGAGGAAAGCGACTTGGCAGACACCAAGGTCAGTGAGAGGGCAGCAGAGCTGAGGTTCCCCTGCAGCCCGTGGTGAGACCATGGTGTGGCAGCTGTGCCCCTGCAGCCCATGGAGGAGCACAGGGAAGCAGAGATCCACCTGCAGCCCATGGAGAGCACCATGTTGGGGCAGACAGTTGCCTAAAGGGAGGCTGTGACCCTGTGGGAGGCCTGTGCTGGAGCAGGGTCCTGGTAGGACTTGTGACCCCATGGAGAGAGGAGCCCATGCTGGAGCAGATTTGCTGGAAGGACCTGTGACCCCATGGGTGACCCGCACAGGAGCTGGCTGTGCCTGAAGGACAGGACCCACCCTGGAGCAATTCAAGAGGGATTGCAGCCCATGGGGAGGCCTCATGTTGAAGAATTTAGTAGAGAACTGTGCAGTGGGTGGGTGGGACTCCATGCTGAAGAAGGGAACAGTGTGAAGCAAAAAGCACTTGTACAGTTATGTGTAATGACTGTAACCCCCATTCTCCATTCAGGAGCAAATTTGGGCCTGGGACGAAGGGATGGATGGATGGGGGCAAAGTTGTTTTGAGATTTAGTTTTTAATTTTCATACTCCTGCTCTGATTTGATTGATAATAAAACCAAGCTAAATTCAGCAAGTTGAATCTATTTTGCCCATGATGGTAATTGGTGAGCAGTCTCTTCCTGTCCCTATTTCAAACCCATGAACCTTTCCTGATATTTTCTCTGTCTTGTCCAGCTGAGGAAGAGAGAGTTGGGCACCTGGCATTCAGCCAGGGTCAACTCACGACAATCAGTCAAACCTCAGTTGTATTACAAGACTTGCATTTTAGTGAAAGTAACCTTCACTGTGAGGTTTTCTAGAAGAAATGCATGTCAAGGAATGTCTTTTTTGTACAACTAGAAAGAAAATACTCCAGTCTGAGGTAGTAGAGACACAAACCAAACTTAATAATAGCTTTTTTTAAAAAAAAAAAAAAAGTAGGGAAGCTAACAGTTTTAATTTTTTAATGTAGGCCCTAAATAGACATTCCAAGCTATATGAAATATATATATAGATTTAAATGACACTTTTTAAACCATTATGAGAATAAGTACAATACTGTGGAAAATTGCTTAATACAAATTGTTTGAAAATTTTTGTCTCTAGTATAATAAACTCAGTTTCTCCAGGCAAATTATGATTCACTATTTAGGTCTTCTGTCACATACAAGAATACTTGTACAAGCATGCCTGCACTGTGGCAGAAATTTACTTTTAGAAACTTTTAAAGTATTCTTCACTGATACACTTTATGACCCCTCTCTATCCTTTACATCAAGCTCTATAAATGTTAGGTCAGTGTGAGTTGCTGGAGGGAATACTTGCAATATACCTAGGGTCAAGATACTTGCAAATAGCCCATTTCACTCTTAGCATGTGTGTTCATCTCTTAGTACAGATAATTAGTGTCATTAAACCTCTTTAGGTGTAAGCTGCTTTTCTTTCTCTTAGGAAGATAGGGTGCCAGTTCTTTATCATGAGGATATGTACCTTTTGGAGCTGTGAATCAGCTTCAGATAATGGACAAGAAGATCCAGTGTCTGACTTTACAGTATTTCTCTTGCTTGTGTTCCTGTAACTATTTTTCCTCACCTGACTCACAATTCTGTCTCTGGCACTCTTATTCCTAATGCTGTTAAATGGCAGAGCATAAAATACACTGCTTTAAAAAAAAAGGTCAAAATCATATAACTCATGAATTGGTAAGAAACAAAAAAGCCTAACATTCTCTATTGTATTTAGGGAAATGAAACCATCTGTGCTTTTCCGAATCCTCAAACCCTAAGAAAGCCAGGAAAATGTTTGGTATGAAGATAATTAGTACTTCAGCTGGATAGCAGAGTTAATTGGTTGAGAAATAGCATTTCACCTGACTACCACTTTTAAGGTAACTTCAGGGCTGATAAAGTACATGGAGTACAAAATAAATCTCAGTGAAGAGTATGGAGATGCATTCAGATTGGTGTGGATCTGTCTTTTCTGGATACGGAGTGTCTGGATAATACATAAGGACAGAAGCATTCTGGCTGTCTCACAGAAATGAGTGCTGTAATTTCATGTGTATCAGCAATAAGTGTTTTGGCAGCCATAACCATCATTGTTTAGAGCTACCAAACATATCAGTAACCAAATGAAACTGTAGGGACCTACTTGCAGTGCTAGGTTTTTTGCAAGATAAAGGAAGGGTAGACAAGGGTTTATATTCACATCCTTCCCTCTGCTTATACACCAGGGTCTCTGCTTATCTGTTGCCCTTTTATTCAATGCAGCTGACACTAGTTATCTCCCCTGTGATTTTTGGGGTTGGATTGTAAGTTGGATGTGTACTACAAATAATTCCCTCAGATAATTTTTTCAGATGTAATGAAAAACAGGTTGCCAAAGGGAGAAAAGATTTATTCAGTTACAGATGTTAGTAAGTGAAACAAGGCTGTGAGCGCTACTAGGATGTGCTGCTGTAGAATTTTTTAAGAAACATACAAACTAGACATAATTTGCAGGAGAGTTTCAGTTATGATTTTAAAGTTCTTAAGTGTTCCAATTTTGCACTGTTCTTTAATATAAAGTAAAAGTGCTCTCTTGGGAAATGAGGAGCCATAATGCATGAGAGCGCAAGAGCTTCTTGGGTTAAACATCCTTCCTTGAGATGGCAGGTGGAAAGATAACTTCATAGAATAACTTCTGTGTCTGTTGAGGAGATTTCAGTCTCTGCTCTCCTATCTGTCTGTTCTTGTAAAATTATACTGGTAGTTTTATACAGGCTTTTTAAGCCAATGAAAGGAAGAAGTCTGTGTACATTTACTGAGATTAAAAAAGGTAGGCAAATTATAACAGTGACTCCACAAAGAATATTTTATATTCCTTACTTTCTTCCCTACATTTCTATGCCAAACCAATTGCAAGCATGCTTTTGTAAAGACATAGTTTTAATGTAATGATGGCCAATATGACCAGCTTGTTCTGATGGAAATAAAACTGGTAATTTGGTCAGAAATGTGTTTCCATCTGCAATCCTTCCCACAGGAGGGCAAGTTACTGGACTGTAATGGCATGCTGCCATTACCATCTTTAGAAACTATGACAGTCGTAAAACCCTTCTGCAAACATCAGAAGAAGTTATCTGCACCTCATGATCACATTCCTCTTAAATTTAGAAGCAAGAACAAGTAGAAAAGCCTTCTTGGAAAGGGATAGATGATTTAGGAAAATGAATATTTATAAAGCATACCATGGGCTCATTGGAAAGGCATTGATTAAGTTCCCATGAGAATCAGAAATTATGGCTTCCATTCACAGACATGCTTTTTATCAGGCACATCACTGTCACCAGCATTGTCTTTTTCACAAGGAGAGCAGGTAGAAGGAAGGTTATTAAATGATGAAGTTTGTTCTTTTACTTATACACCCAAAACATAAAAATTTCATTTCCCAGAGAACTGAAGTCTGTAAGATTTTTAACAAATTGAATATGCTAACTAGAGATAAGCTGAATACAAGAATCATCCAAATAATTATTATAAAGGGGGAATTTATGGAGATTTTTAAAAAATAAGGTTTTCTGTTTTCAGAAATGGTACCGAGATATTTGAAAAAGGAATGTTTTTGTTTGAAGTACCCAAATTCTAGGAAATAATTGCCACTGAGAACAGGTAAATAAAGCACATTTTTAATTGTAAAAATCTGGTTCAGCTTGTTGCACAGGACATCTAAGTTCTTTCCTCTCCTAATATGAATAGATATTGATAAGATCAAAAGAATTATTACTGCATTATGTACATTGCATTATGTACATTGCTCTGATGAGTGGATTAAAGCTGTATTTTTTTATAAGCAAGGGACATTCTTTGTTTGAGTGCATAATCTGAGGTGTCAGTTAGACCTTTGCAGTGTATAATACAGTATATGGCTTGTGCATTTGTGAGATACCAAAAACTGAGCCAGACACATGCAGGCATTGCTGCAGAATATATATTCCACAGGGACACATCCCATAGGTGAGGCAGCCATGCTTTTTTGATGGTGAAGTCCTTCCTGATCCTGTAGGAATCATCCATCATTCACTGATGTTTTGGTTTTTTTGTAAGGGATGGTTGCCAAAACCTTTCACTTGTAGATTGTTATGATCATCTGAAGAGGTGAAATAGTACTCAGTGTATTAAAATTCAGGGTAACATTAAACTCTTGGGGTATTATACCACATTCTGGAGCAATACGTTCAGATTACTATAACACAACTGCACTGATTTATTTCAGTAAAGAAAGTGAAATGAACTGGTATGAAATGTGGTGAAAGGTCAGTTTCTTTTCTACTGCTTTTTGTATGTTCTTGCATCAGCCCTAAACGTTACAGAAAATCAAAACTGAGTGCCTCAATTCTTTTTTTTTTCCTGAATGATGAGTAAGAAATCAGTCAGTCCTTTTAGCATGCTGAAGACTTCAAAGACAGATTTCTCTCTATGATTCTGGGAGTTCAGAATCTTAATTTTGCCATAGTTTTAATTACTTCTCTGTCTCATTATCAGGGAAGTTCCTGTGTCTCTCACTATCTGCCCATCTGATTTCGTAAGCTTTTGAGAAGTAAATTTGACCAAAGCTTAACATTTAAAAAAATAAGAAATGAGGGAACAAATTTTTCTCCCCAAGTGATTGAATGGAAATTAATCAAAGAGTAACAATGCAGAGTTTTATAATAATAAGAACAAGGATTATTTTATAATAATAAGAAAATGGATTCTTTAGGATATTTTTTTACTGGGTCATATAATTTTTCTTGAAAGTTAATTTCTTTCCTAAAAATCTCTTTTGGCCAAGTTCCATCCAGAGGTTTCTTATTTTATTTTCTGCTGATTTTTAATTGTCTTCATTTGGATATTCTTTGACAAAACAAAGCTCTAACAGGAGGACTCCAAGTCCCTCTGTGAGTTGATACAAAGAGGGAGTGTGCATATAGGATGGTCCTAGGAATTGCAAAACCCATGTTCCTCTTGAATTATCATTGGTTGCTCTGTGTCTATATATAGTGTATTGTAACAGCAACAGTACCCATTCTTAGCCCTTTTTAACTATTCCAAGAGTCTGCAGTATAATAAATGTTCCATATCCAGGTACCATACCAAATAAAGGCTTGAGTGCTCTGTATTTGTCTTGCAAGAATACTGTTTTCTTTAAAAGCTTTAGAAAACAAATAGAATGCTTCCAAAAATCCATAGAAGGGAAGATGGTTATGTTATTGTGCTGTATGATGAGATCTGAATAAATTAAACAGAACTTAACTGACTCTCTGCTTAGGAGTTCTCCTGCACTGTGTTCTTTTAGGTACAACACGATTTCTGTAAAGGTGGCATTATGTTTTAAGGGTTATATGATGCTGTAGAGAAGTAATAGCCTGTTTCTCTCCTACTCTTTTGAGCAGTTTTGGTATGAATCATGATGGAATTGGAAATTCCTGTGGGACCAAAGGTCATGAAGCAGCAAAGCTAATGGCAGCTCATATTACAGCAAACACCAATCCTTTCTCCTGGTCAGCTTGCAGTCGGGATTACATCACCAGCTTTTTGGAGTAAGTAATCTCTCAAGAAAAATTAGTTTTCAAAAAATTGACACCTTTTGGGATCAGTTGTAGAGATATACTGACCTGTTCTGATGGTTTACATTTTTATAATGAATAGACAGAAATACAGTGAGTCACTTAAAACTCTTTTTTTCTATAGAGCATTATTTCAATGTAATGGCGAAAGCTTCTTTTGCTCCATTCACCACCTAAACAGTTCTCCACTGCTTTTAATCTACTCAAAAGGTTCTGAAGTTCTGATCATACCTCATCTCTTCATTAATCTGAGAGTGGGAAATTAAAGAGGGTAGGATTTGCCTATGGATCGTGTTTTGTTAGCATACATAATGTGAGGGAATCTATTGAAGGGAAGATGGTTGTGGCCCTGTTCCTTTTGCATTCAATTCTTCAGATATTTTTCATGCAGTCTAGTGGGTTTTTACCTACCAATGTTCTTTGGTACTACTGGCGAGAATATAAAGATTATAGAAGAGGATGGCATAGATCTTTATATTAATACCTTAAAATTCTGATAATCTCTACTTCTGTGGTGATTTTTATCCAGAAGTAGTTTGCTACCTGAAATTTCACTATGAAAAAATTCAGACAGTCAAAATATGTTATTCACAGAAATGTATCAATAGATACATTTATATATATATTGATGATTTGTAATGAGGCCTTATATGTGTTTTAAATTTTGAAGACGAGTACATATAACCATGAGTTCACTGAGAACAGATTCTTAACAGATTTATTTAGATGCTGAAAGATGTTCTTTTTTGGAGGCAAATAACAGTTAGTTGGCAGATTCAGTGTCATTAGTGCAATCATGCCCTTAAGAAATACAGTTTGTTCAGTAATTCAGACACTTACTGTATTTTAAGAGAGGGACTTAAACTAGTCAATTGTCTAACCGTGAGGCTACTAAGAACAAAATTACCATCTCCTTTTCTTTTAGGGATCTAACTTCAGAATAAGATGCTGTCTTCTGTATCTTTTCTAAAGGGACTCATCTAGACCAAAACCTTTAGGATGGTTCAAATGTTCCCACATGATGAAGAGAATCACTAACTTGGGCTGTCAGGGTACTTGAACTTCTGTACACTCAGTGGGCAGAGACGAACATTTAAGTGGTTGTGCACTTCAGAGGAAGAAAACTTCTCATCAGTTACTGTAATAGGTTTAAGGCATTTTGTATCACACCTCTGAAACGTGCATCCACACAAATTCATATACTGGTGTATTTAAGATGAATATTTTAGTCTAAACTAAAGCAGGAAATGAGTAAATCATCCCTACCATATATGTGTGGTACAGCTTTCTCGCAATAAAATTTCATTTGTTAAGGGGATATATATATATATATATATATATATATATATATATATATATATATATATATATATATATAAATATATAAAATATATATATAAATATATATGCACATTTATATGTATTTATTTAACACTAGCATTACTTAAAAAAATATTCATAGTTATTTTGTTTTACAATTGCCAATTACTTACGTTAATTCCATGCTGTTCCCAACACTACATTAGTAGTCTTTCTTAGTCTTTCTAGTATGTCATTGCAGCCTGGCTTTAACTGTGAAAAAGAATATAGTTTTCATATATCTTCTGAGCTTATTTCACATCTTTGTAGTTCTGACTGTAAGCTTACAGTAAATTACCTTTTCAGGTAATTCTTTGTAATATTTGGGAGCTTGTTCTTCTTGTTACACTTCTGCTGTTCTCTGTCTCATTTACTTCTATTTGTTGCTCTTCTCTGAAAAACTAAATTTTGATCCCATAATTGTCCTGACAATAAATTGTCTGTTGATGAGGACATAATTTAACATAAAGTAAAGAAGTTATTTCTTATTTATGGATTTAGGGAAGGAACATGATAAAATTCTGTGGTATGTGTTATTCTGCAAATATAATAGAGCTGAACATTTGTTCATAATACTCCTGTATAGTTTCAAATTTTAACGTGATGCATGCAGTGGTCTTTTGAAATTTTACTGCCAGTTAAAAACATTTTTATCTTGAGCATTTTTGCCCTGCTTTTTTTTATTGATTTAGTTTATTATTTACTGTTAGCATCTCCATTATTCTTTTCCATTCCAGGTTTGATTTATGGTTAAGTTTAATTTTGAAGTCTGTGGGATGGCAGTGAAATTGTAGATATATTGCTATAAAGCCACAAGTACTCTGTTAAATCTGTTTCCATAGTTCTAATCTCCTCAGGTTTTATGAGATACTTCTCTATCATTGCCAGTGTTTGCAACTCTACTCAAATTACTACCAAAAATGAATTTCACAAAAAAACATTACTGAAGATACTAAGTGATATTTGAACTAGAGAAAAACAACAATCTATGCATAGCAGATTCAATGATAAATTATTTTTCATAATACTTCAGCTGTATTTTTGTAACATGGAAGAGAGATGTTATTTTTTTTCAAAGCCACCTTGGACACATATTATGTTACACATCACAATTTTTTGTAGATTTTTCTATTGTATGGAATGCAGTGTTAAATACTGTAGTAAGAGGCAAATATAACTTTTATTTCATCTACTGATCTTTTTTCAAATCTGTTTTCAAATATGTCAGATTTCTCAAACATGATCTGTTCATTATAAATCTGTGCTTCTTCTTGTCTGTGGATCTAATGTCCTATAAATGAATTGATAGCGTTATCCTTAAAATATTTGAGTTATTGTTTCATAAGGTAGATAGTCTGTAAAACTGTACTTTGTTTCTCTAGTTTCTAGTTTCCGCACCAGCTTTTATACAAACTCAGTGACAACAGGCAGTTGCTAGAGTAAAACATATACCTGCAGGACAACTGCCAGAACCCAAAATCACTTCTTACCCAATCACACATTTCCTTATACAGAGCAGCTCTGAGAGAGGCTTTATTTCTGTTGCAGGTAGTAAACAGTTAGCAAGAATAAAAAAAATAATAGCAAGTTTCAAGTGGCAACATATCTGTGATTACTTCTAGAAGAGTAGAAGAGTCTGCATCCTCACAGGAAAAATGATTTCTTTTTTTCCCCTAATATTTCTTGATGACTTAGCAAAATATGAGAAAAATGCTGATTTGGAACTTTAGAGACCAAGATGGTTTGGAATTCATTTAGCTGTGTGTAACAAGACAGGTAGGACTTAAGGGTATTAAATGCAGATATCCAAGCAGAAACCAGGTCTGTGAGACCTTTTAAATTTATATCTTTGAACCTTTGTCCGTGTTTGGGCCATGCTGTCATGATACCATGTTAATGCTACAGGAATAGAATAGAATTTTGTTACATATTCACAGTATTTTATGGTAAGGAAGGCTAATGTGGATTTACTGGTTACCAGCTCAGGTCACCACTTGCTACAGCAGTTTTACACTGAGGAGTAACCATGAAGTATCACCTGGAGGGTATCAGTTCAGTTAAGTAGTAGTTGAGAAAGCAAATTATTTTCCAGAAGTGCTGGAAAGAGGATGAATATGGCTCAAAGGCTGACAAGACAAAGCAAAGTTCTGTAATCCTAATAGGTCTACCAAAACTCTCAGCAAGGATGGTCAACCAGCACAGATACTGGAATGACCAAAGGAAATATTTTTTTTTCTGGATAAAACATTCCTTGAAGAACATAAATCTGTTGTCTGCCAAGCTTGAAATAGCTGTTGTCTATCAAGCTTTTAGGTAGAGTGAAAGATTGACACAATTCAGTTTATCGACTGAATTGTTCATGGGTGTTTTGCAATGGCTTTAATTTCACTAACATTATATGGAACTAATTACTGTAATACTGACTGAGAATTGAAGGCTTGGAGGACAATCTCAGGGGACAGAGATTTCTGTGAGATGAGTAGAAACCTGTAATATCTATTCATAGGAGAAAAGAACCAAGTTTAAAATTTTAGTGGCTGAAAAACAGTATGAATTTAATTCCATGCAACATGTGTGTGTGTATATATAACTTCTACCTTTTGTTATAAAAAGAACGGTGTGATTTCTGGAATCACAGTCTATTTTTCTTGTCAGTAACAGGAGAGGAGTTAAGAGAAGCAAGATGGCCAGCTCTGTCTTTCAAAGGCAGGATTGTCTTTTGAAGATGGAGGAGAACCAAGAATCTTAAATTATTTCATTGAGATCTATCATAGGAAATTGTTGGAGGCACTCTTTGATTGCCATACAGCAGGATTTAGATCTTAGACTACAGCTTTCTAACTCTGGAAGGGTGCCAAAACTATCTTGGTCCAAGCAAGCCCATGCAAACAATAGAGGGGGAAAAAAACCCAAACAAAAAAAGCCATCATTCAGTGTTCTGGTCCAGATATCATCTGCCCAAGAATCTTAAATGTACAAGTGGATATGCAAGGTAAATATAGTATATGTCTACATATGCCTCATATATTATCTATGGGACACTGGCCAGTTCCCTCATACTCCAGAAATGTAAAGTTACTTCTGAAAAAAGAAGACTAATTTTGAAAGATAAGATCATATCAATCATATAAAAATTTATTATCTCTTTCTACAAATCAGTGGAGAAAATTTGCATTCAGTATTATGCGTTGACCTACATTTTGGATTATAATTTGCTTCTTTTCTATAAATTATACTAAGATTTAAAGTATTTTTTACTAACAGGTAATTAAATAAAAAACATGTGCCCTCATTTGCTATAGATTTCTCAAACTTTGAAAGTCTTATGTTTTACTTAAAAGAGTATTTAGTGGGAAAAAAGATCTAAGAGTTTCTGCAATTGTGGGATGGCAATACAGCTTTAAGTGTTGGCTTTGCAAGTATTACTCTTTGTCTACCTTTTGATTTATTTAAATATAAGGAAATTGTAAAGGGCAGAATCAGCCTCGGATTTCCATTAACTTATTTGTAGAATATCTGAGGAAATAAGTGTTTGGTCCATTATTTTATGTGTTAGAATCTCCTGAACTCTTAAAACTGGATTTTGATAGGAGGATGGTTTTGATAGATGAACCAACAGAATTTTCCTTGTACAGCTGCTGGGTATTCCAATGAATAAAATAACACTCTGGAACACAGGAAAGTGTGGGGGATAGTATGCATTAAAGAAACAGCAAATTATTACCTCAATACAAAAGGAACATTGAGTGTGATGAAAAGATTGTGCAACATTGCAAAGTCTTTTGTATGAAATAGATACTAAGACAGAGCCAACCTTGGCATAAAAGAATGGAAAGAAGTGGATTTTATCAGAATAGTGAATGGTATATCTCAATTTCCCTATCATTCAAGAAAGTTTTTATTTAGTAATTGCATTTTGTTTCATTTAATCTAAAGCACATCAAATCCAAATCTCAGTTCTATTACTTATGTCCAGATTCTACAAATATTTATGCCTAGATCTGTAGACTACTGAGCAATGTGCAGAGTTTACCTATTACTGTTTGTAACTTGTACAGAACTATAACCTGGTGCTTTTAAAAGATCAGTTTATACTTATAAATATGAAGTAAGGATTCTGTTAGGAGTCAGATGTATTGGCATGTAAATAATTAATGGTATGTATATGTAAAAATGCTCTCTGTTTTTTGTTAATAATTTTTACCATTGCTTTTTTCATATTTGATGGCTAATTTGGGATCAGAATTAAATAAAACATAATGTATAATATCAATGTATTTATGTATATGATTATTTAGCTATAACAGATATTTACAAATATTTATATTACATTTAATTTGTGATCATTAAGTGTAGCTTGCATTATAGTCCACATAATTATTTTGAATGAAGCCATTGTGTGACATTCAAAACCAATTTTCAGAGCCAGCATTCTGGGATATTTTCTTCAGCCATTGAAGGAGTTGGGTTATACTATGTAAGTAGGGATATTTTGGAATAGATACTGTAATAGGAACATAAACCCTGAGAGATCTACATCCATGGTTTTTATTTTTTCTCTTTATTGATCTTGAATACAAGTGTGATATCTGTGCTGAGGTGGTGATCCTGAGTTTTGTGCTCAGTCTGTGAAGTTTTAATCCCTGATTGGTATTCATTTGGTTGAGCAGTTAGCAGTGATAGCAGCCTGAAATCTTAAGCTTTCCTAGAATGTTCTAGTATCCTTGTTATCCTTTCAAACAGAAGAATAATAATTTGCTGTCGTGATATTAAAATACAGGAAAAAATGTTTAAATTATATTGTAGAGTGTTTTAAAATGATCTCTGGAGACACTACACTGGAATACTAGGCTGAAATGACATCAAGCTTAGCTATTTCATAATTGAAACAAGTCCCAGTATGTCCCATAAAGCTTCACAAAATTAACCTAAAGTTAGGAAAATGAGAAAAACTGTGAGTACTATTAGTGCCTTGTAGAGTAATAGAATGTAATGGTCAGTTCGAGATCATCTTATTTCTGTTGTAGACATTAAAGATTTATCCATCCCATGTTCAAAAATGCAAATGCTCTGCAGGGATATCCTGTAGATTTTTTGACTTGGTGTATATATGTGTATAAGATAAAATCACAAAGCACAAGAGCAATCATGAAATTTTCAATTTTGGATATGAAGGTATTTGGGGCATTCTTTCCAGTCCTTTTTTACATCTACACTTTTATATGCCTGACTGATAGTAACTATTAGATCTCTGTTTATAAAGTTCTCCAAAACCATGAATCTTCTTGGACCCTTTTGGTTCATTCCCCTAGATTTAACATAATGTTTTTTCTCAAGTATCTGGGCTTTGCTTTGATGGAACAAAGGAAGCGAGAACAGGGACATACACACAAGGGTATTGGACCATTCCCAAGTCCTGTAAAAGTTTTCTGGAAAGGTTAAATGGTCCTCAGCCTGTATTCATCCTTTGCACAGCTTTGGTCAGACCTTTCATTACCAATGGAAAGTCTCTGTTTTTATTAATGTGTTTATAAAGATCATGCCATTTCTTTTCCAGGATACTTCAATTCCTGCAATTAAGTATCAGGGGTCAGTTTTGCTCTACTGCTTGAGATAAATAATAGAACTGAAGCAGAAGGAAAGTCAGAAATAAATTTTCAGTCTTGAGATTGTGATATAATGTAGCTAGTGAGAGAACAACTTCTCAGTAGTACCTTTCTCACTTAATTACTACAACAATATTTTACTATGGTGCAAATCCAGTAATTAGAGCAGAAGAGTCATATTTTTTATTCAATACAAGGACTTATGACTTGCTTTTCTGCCATTGTATGTCTTGAGAGTAGGTACAGATTTTAATTTAGCAAATGTAAAGATTTAGAGTGGTTTCTGTAATCTAATTTGGGCAGGGCTACATATGATTGTGGAGAGAAGTCACTGAAGGTAATGAGATTTTTTAAATGCTGTGCCCTCGGCCGTCTGTTTACAAGATCACAGTTTACAGTCATCTTGTAAACTGCAATATTGGAATCTTTGGAAATGTTCCCATCATATGGCAATACTAGCTCAAGCTGGTGCCAAATGCTAAACGTCTCACTGCTTATTTAAGGAAAGATTCTATCTGCAGTTTAGTCCGGACATTGCAGAAACATCAGCTTGTATGTCAGTTCTTTTAATACTGGAATTATTAACATGCACTCCTTATATGTGCAAAATACAACACTGAAATATTTTAAAAGTTTGAACGATATTTTCCCAACTTCTGCTGCTAGAAAATACATATACTTGCAGCAATTACATGAGATAAAGGGGAAAGTACACCATTTTTATTTGCCAGAACCACACAGTTGATATTTTAAAAGTAGATTTCAACTGAGTGGATGCATGGGTGTGGTGTGTGTGCATGCATGCAGGTGAATCACACCAAAATCCTTGGAATTTGTCATCAAATACTGTATTTTTTTCCAGTATTTACTTGGTTCTTGCATTAGTTGCTATTTGCCACCTTCTGAAATGGTTGGCAGAGGCTGTTTTTTCATTTTTCCAAAGGATATTTTCTAGTATTTTGAAGACTTGATCAAAAAGGATTTAAAATGAAAACATAAAATGTGTAGTTAAAGGACACTTTTTGCTCTTTTTTTATCTGCAGATGAAAAGTATAGAAAATTGGAGATCTCCAAAAAACAGTGTAGAACATTCACTTCTGAAATTACGTTCCTTTGGCAAGGTGCATGGAAAAGATTTGGAAAAAAACAGAACATAAGTGCTGGCAAAATTGGTAGGAATGTCGGAAAAAAATTTTAAGTGTTGCCATAAGAATTCTTTGAAAATCCTCACTTATTCACATGTGAAATGAAAGTAAAAAAGCATCTGTCCTCTTTTATGCACACTGACCCAATAAAACTGAATAATTGTATTTAGCAAAGTACAAAGTTTTCTAAACAGGGCTCAGTCTGGTTTTGGCTTTCTTTGTCATTTATTCCACTACACTAAAATACTGTGGTTGAATATGGGCATATTTTGGAAAAAAATCATCAACCACTGAACAAAACAGTGAATATAAAAAGAAGAAAATATTGAAGTTTGCAAAGATGATTTTTTTGGTTCCAACATGAATTTTTTAGGACTAACTATTAGTACAGTAAAAAAGATCTTGGACCCCTACAAATTTTTTCACTCATCTTAGTATAGGTAAATTTGAAGTTCCTGTAGAATTTTTACCTCTGTAACCATTTTCTTCCCCTGAATGGAAGAAAAGCTTGCATGTTAAGGTCCAGATCCTATAAACATTTTGTCATGTTGAAACTCCGAATGTGTTTTAGTTTTACATAAACCAGTTCAGCTGCTTCTATCTATAAGATTATACTTAGCTGTTTGAAGGATCAGAAGGGTCATTTCAAATTGTAAACTAAACTTCTTGCATTTGCTTGATTTGTTTATTTTTCATTCTTTGACTAAATGTAGCTGTTCTTCAGTGAAAACAAATAGGAATCCTAAACCAAAAATGAAAATCAGTCTTGTGTGGCTCAGAAATTATCACACTTCTAAAAAGGATAATATATAAAATTATTTCACAATCTAAAATAAGCATTTTTTAAAATAATAATGATGAAAAATTATTTTAATTTCCTAATTCCCTCTAAATATTTTCTCTTGTTTATATGGGTGTACCTTCTTAGTGTCTATTTATTGCAATCATATTTGTTTCACACCCAGCACTGTTAAAAGTAATAACTAGATACATAATATCATTACTGTGATTTACAGTCAGTAGAATTCCTAATTGATTTGGTCCTTTATGTTGAACAGTTCGGGCCGTGGTACTTGCCTTGATAATGAGCCTCCCAAGCGTGACTTTCTTTATCCAGCTGTGGCCCCAGGTCAGGTGTATGATGCTGATGAACAGTGTCGCTTCCAGTATGGAGCAACATCCCGCCAATGTAAATATGGGGTAAGAAGTCTTAATCCTTATGCTGAGTGTTCTGCTTAGTCATTTGTATATATTCCTTTATAGCATAAATCTTTAGTTAGTTGTAGTAGTGGGTTGCAGATTTCCAATGGCATATCTGGTGCCATCATTTGTGAGCAAAGGGTTAATTTTAATCCTTATGCTGCATCTTTTGCTTGAGCCCTTTGTATGCGCTGTACACTAAATGTGGGTAACGATGAGTCGGGTAAGCTGTTCTTTATTTGTAGGGAAAAAAAGAGCCCAGAACACTCGAGCCCGATCCTTGTAAAGTGTAATCAAGAATTTTCCCTGATTTCACTTGGTTGAGATCAGGTTTATGTTGTATTAATCTTGAAACATGAAGTCTGTTCTGGCTTTAATCTTTCCATATAAAGCTACATTTTGAAGTTCCTTTTGCACTTGTATTGATTTATCAGATATGATTTTATTTTCTTGTTTGTTTATTTGTTTGTTTTCCCATGACACTGAGTCTATTGCATCTCACATTATTCAGATATCTATTTTGAAAGATGAATTATGGTTCTGGACATAGATGAACATGAAGCTAGATAGCTGGATAGAATACTGAGTAGCAAAGTACTAGCAAAGATTTGGCTGCAAGTACCAGTGTGCAAAGTAAATAAAGTAAATAAATTTACAGTAGAAATAAAAACCTTCACATGTAGGTCATTGTGTTACAAATATTTACTTAAAATCTTCCAGCCAAAGTATGCAGTTAAAGGCAAAAGAGCATTCTGCTGTGTTTATTATGAAATAATCAGCTGAGACCACACTAAGTAAACATTGAGAACATATCTTATGGTTTAAAAGTAAATAGTTTTAATAATTTTAAATTTTTAGATTATTCAGATTAAATAATCTGAAATGAAATAAAACAAGAAATTCGATTTTTAATATTTCTGGGGTGATAAATACAATATTATTTTTGGGATAATAATTCTCTTTGGCAGAATGCATTTTGGAAAGGATCTAAGAGCTATGTAGCTGGCTAAGTAGTTCTGAGTCTTCTGAGTTCTCATCAAGCCTCTTTTGGCCATTATTGTTCCTCTTTAGGTTCTCACCTCCCATCACTATTTTTAATGGCCCTATTTCCTGTCTCTTCATCTAAGTCATACCAATTTTCTTTTTCTTTTTTTCTTACAAATTTTCACCACAATCTTTTATTTGCAGACTAGGGAAATCTGCAGCTATTTAATCTGTGATTTATAGCACAGTTTTTGGAGACATACTGCGTTCTAAATTAAACTGGAAAGCTCATAATGTGCAAAACCTGGCTTTTCCACATATATGTAGGGTTTTTTAAACACTGTTCAGCTGCGTAACCATTGTTGTGATGATCATACTGCACAGTGCATTTTCTTTCTTAAACCAGTTTCTAAACCAGAAATAGCTGGCAGTAATGAAGAATATAGGTTATCTTTGCTTTTTGCCTTCTGCTTTCTTTTTTTTTTTTTAAGTTTTTTTTTTTTTTTATTCCCTAAGAGTTGTGGAAAAGATATTGACACTTAATTGAGGCAGTCTTCATGAAGTGAAGCAATGTCTTCATTACCAGAACTCTTGCCACCTCTGAACTGGTATAGAGTGAGTTGTTCCATCAGTGTGCCATCAATACAAACATAACTTTCAAGTGTCTCAGAAAATAACCACACTATTTTGATCACAGGATTCAAACTCCATCTATTAATATGTAAGTTAGTGTAGAAGTCTGGTAGTATCCATTCTAAAAAATAATATGCATTTAAAATAGTATATACCTTTAAAAATATGATCTGCCACAACCATAATGCTCTTTAAATGTGACCATGTTTATTATTATCTTGGAGATTTGAAGTGATAATTTTGAAGCAGGAGGAAACAGCTTTTGGGAGATTGTAGTGCAGGTGAAAATAACCTAGTTAGAAAAGACTTCTTTATGTATGAAAGGGTTTCAGGACTGAAGAATGAAACTGGATCTAAATCCCAAGACAAGCTAAATTGAATACTCTGCTCAACTCTCTTGTTATCAAAAGTAAACTGTCAGTGCTTTGGATATTTCTTCTCAATGTACTATTCAATGAAGATGCCATTAATAGTTCATGGATCCTTTTCGAACAGACACATGTGCAACTATGATGGAAGAACATAGCAAAAACTACCTATTTACAGTGAATGAAGTTCACATACTAGCTCCTTTCAAACATTTCTTTTAACCCTTTTTATTTGAAGTGTCTAGTAAAAAAAGGTGTAGTGCGGCTTTTTCAACAGGGAGTTTTGTGACCCAAAAGGAAATAAATTCTAAGTCTCAGAAAAAATTGCTTGCATTTTCCTCTTGCTCATGTTCTTTACTGTTTTTTAGAGGCAAGCAATGACAAGAGAAACAGTTGAACTCTCAAATCAAAATAAATGCAAGCAGAAAATCTTCTGGCCTGTGAGGAACTTGTTGACATGATTGGTGTTTTTAAAATAACCTGGAAAATCTTCACATTCTTTCTGCTTAGGAATTCTACCATAATCTTCTCACCTTTAGAAAAAGTACCTCTTTCAACCATGTAGCTTTAATGTTAATCTGTGTTTCTTGCCTTTTCTCCCTTATTTCCTCATCTGCTTCCTCTGGATGTTAAGTTAAACTGCTGCTTTAGATCATAGATCCTGTTCTTATTCTGCAATGGATTTTTCACTGTAAAGCTGGAGCTGTTCTTACTTAGGAATGTTAAGTTAAATAACATGGAGAGGTATTTGACCAATTAAAGCATCAGAACTCAATTACTAAAGGACTTCAAGTTTCTGCTTTTGTGTTTGTTTGTTTACTGATGAGGGGACAATCTGGCATAAAAAGGAGCTTTTCAGTTTTGGTGCTATTTTGAGGATTACTCCTAACCAAACTGTTTAGTTACATTTGGACAGAACTCTTGTAGCAAAAGCATTGCAGCTATTGGTCAGATTTCTCTGTGTTGTTCAGTATATTAAGTGAGGCAAGAACTCAAGGTGATGCCTTAGCTGCTTGAGCTGAAGAAATAAATCTGTATTTTAGCAAGTAGAAGCTGATTTTTCTAGTGTAACATGTGCATTGTTCTTTATACTATACTATACTAATCTATATACTATACTTACTATACTGTGTCCCTTTCATATAGGGGAAATGTTATAGAATTTAGGTGAAGAAATGGGTATTTTGAATAAAAAAGTGAAAGGCAATGTCTCAAGCTACTTAAAATATTTCATTTTTAGGGTATATTTTCACACTCAGGAGAATGTTAAATTTATGACTTACAGTGAGCCAAATTCTAATGGTAGAAATTGCACCATTCAATGCTGATGCATAGCTGTTTCCTAAAGGCAATACATGCTTTCAGGTATCTTATTGAATTCACTGCAGTGGAAGATATTGAGGTTGTTAGAAACAGTGCTAGTTCCTCTTCAGTTATGTAACTGCTGGATAACCTACATCTTCTAGGATGATAGTCATATGTGTCTCAATTCTCTGCTCTGTTTATGTTTTAGTTCCACTAATAGTCCAGAACCTCCTTTAGTCTTTTGGTTCAGGTGATTGTAAGGGAAACCTTTTCATTGACTTCTGATCTCCTTAACCTCTGAGCATCTGCCTAGAAACAGTTGACTGTTGGCTATCTCTGGGTTAACTCAGGAAAGAATTTCTGTCTTGACTTTTAATTTCTCTGCTTTATGAGTTTAAATAATACCTGAAAAATGCCTAACTTACTGATTTTGTGGTTCAAAATAATGTTCTGCTTTAGAGCTGGTCCCTATATTTTTAGAAGAGAGGCTAAAACCTCAGACATTTTAAAAGCAGTTAATACTTTATGCATATGGTTGGTATTGCTGTGTTGCATTTTACGATCTGTGAAGCTGCTGGCTGCTTGCAGCAAGGTTTCAGAGATAGTAGCTTACAATTATTTGGTATATTTTTCTTGCATGTTATGCTTTTCCACCAGCATTGATCAGCTGACTTTAAAATCCAGGAGACTAAATATGTTACTATATATCTATAGCTCTAAAATATTTCCACTAGAGCAAGAAACCTGAATTGCAATTGACTCTAGTGATCAGGTGATACAAATTTTAACATTCATGAATTAAACTGTCACTTTTCTTTTGAAATATGGTTGTGGTTTACTCCAGTTAAATGAAGAGCAGTAGTATTGAGGTTGAGGTAGGGGTTTTATAGGAAAATAGAAGCAGAAGCTGGTTCTGGAAGCTGGTGATCTTTCACAAGGAAAGGCAGAGAAACCACTTTTGTATCTTTGCACCAAAGCTACTGTTTTCCTTTTGTTCCCTCACTGTTGATACTATACTTAGGATCATGCATTTAGTTGAATTTGGGGCATAATAATAACTTACTGTAAAATGCCTTTTTTGACTTCAGCTTCGTAAATCATACCATAACTAAGTTGTCCTTATGCTTGCTGTTAGCTGAGCATATGTAGTTTCATCAGATGGATTTATGTTGTATTGCTCACAAAGTGATGTTAAAAGTATGTGTAAGCAAAGAGAGGAATTGAAGATACTAATATCATACTCTGTCATTTTTGTCAACCTTTTTTTTTTTTCTTCCTAGTCAGTGGAAAGAGTTCTTGCCACTATTGTGCAGGCCTTCAGCATTACAAATGATTAAAGTTTCAAGCTTTTCTTGAGTAAGGACTTACAGGATTGTGTTGTCATTAAATTAATTTTTTTCCCTCTTTTTTCTAAGTTTATGATGTGTATAGCCAAGGGAAGTCCCAGAAGTTTTCCTCTTTCTGGAACCTAAAGCAGTTCTGCATCCCTTTTCAAACAAGTTCCTGCAGTCCCCTTTTTTCCTTCATTAGGACTATCTTGTCTCCAAACCCCCCTCTTTTTCCTTCCTTTCTGTCTTTGTTTTTCTCTTTCTCTCACTTAGAGACACAGATATCAACACCAATGTGCCTGCTGTTATTAATGCTGTTAAGAAAGTGCAAGGAGAAGCTGGTGGTCAGAACAGGAGAAGTGCATTAGATGATCATAGAAGCAATAATGGATGAGATTCCAGATACCAGAATGTTGTTTGAATAAAGATGGATAGGTTGCATGGGTTTGAAAGGGAAGATAGTACTTGGAGGTGATTGGCCTTGCAGGGTTCCTTTAGTTTCCTTAAGGTTCGCATAAGCACCCAATGTTTATGAAAGAATTTTGTATTCTGTTTCACATTCTTTGATGTGTGATTCACCATTTAATGAGCTTTTGGTAGTGAAGCACTGAAATGGTAACTTTTGGGTGCTTATCTGAACAAAACTTTGAACTTTCTAGTTTTAGTCAAGTTGTCATTTTCATTTCAGCAATGAGCCTGAAAATACTCTGTTGATGATTTTCAGGTCTGAATTGCAATTCAAGCTAATTGGTTTTATGCTTTCTTTTAGTAAATGCTCATCAAGAGGTGCAGCATATTATAAATTAAACATGCTGAAGTAACAGTCAAACCTATTTAGGATTTTTAAAATTTTGTGAACAAAAGGTGAACCTCCCAAATTATCATAATTTATGCCTTGTGAATGTATTTCCCATCATTTTTTAAAAAAAAATTAATTTTATGGGCTGAACTTCCAACTTTTGTTGGAAGCTTAAATGAGTTTTGAAAACAAGAACAGCACAGCAATTTGATATTTGCTCATATTACTGAGTTTTCATTGTGCTGTCTTGTAACAATTTATGATGATTATGATATAGGATGCTTAGATATTACATAATTTGAAATGCCTATATGTAACTCTGCATGATGCAACAGAAAGAGGCTCCATCATTTATAATACTTAGGCAAAATGAAGGTAATTTGATCTGCTGTGTTTTTTTCCTCTAGATGGGTTCAGCTTTGTTTAATTTACTGCAAATACAAGCATCCGAATTCCAAACTGAAGTCATGGAACCCTAAGATACACCGTTACAGGTTGTCATCTATCTTGTCTTGATCTTGTGAAAGGCCTCAGCTTCAGTTTATGTTTCCTGGATTTTTAAAAGTTTTCCCTTGTTTACTTTACAAATTAGTAGTTACTAAATCCAGACATTTGGAGACTGACTTTCAAGTAATTTATTAATTTTCAGATTATGCTTCTTTCTCTTAGTTTCATTGAGTTATTCAAACAAATATAAAGTTGGCAGAATATACATTAGCTTCATCCTTTTCCAAGGAAGAAAAGACTACCCTGAAATGGTCACCTGCTGGTGGGTGCGTGTGCTTGTGTGTGTGTGTGTGAGTGTGTGAAAAAAAGCAGTATACTTTCCATTAGTTATTTTGGGCCTGACTTTTTCAGGGCAGTTTCTTGTATGTTTTTAAGGCTGGCTTATTAAAAACTATTGGTTAGAGGTGTTGCAGATAAAGGTGGTAGTAAGGAAATAGCTCCTGTCAATAACTAAAGTAGTAGCGGGTATAGGGTTCATGGGGTTGAGCTGGAGAAGAGAAAGCTTTATAAAGTCAGAACTTCTTTGTTTTAAGTTTCCAAGGTCAGTTGAAAACAAAGAAGACATAACCATAGGAACACCTGGTCTAATTCCATTTTCATTTAATGAAATAACAACAGAGATGGATTTTTTACTTCTTTTTAGGTATCTCATTTGTTTTCAAATTACTATTAATGTTATTTTTCATTTCATGTGCAGGGTGAAGGAGAGTATACTTCAGAGTCTATGTTTTCTTTTAAATGCAGTGCAATGGGGAAAAATAAACAATATCTTAAATTTGGCTATATTTAAAAGATATTACAAAAATTCTTTCATTTTTTGGGTTTAATATAAATGATGTCTACAAATTGATACATTGTGTTATTTTTGGTGCTTTGAATAGTTTCTCTTTGAGGAAATATTCTGATGATTTTAGGATATTGTATATCTGTCTCAAATAAAACTCCTTTCTGATTTAAGTAGAGGTTTCTGCTCACACATTAATAGTATGATAAAGCCCATAGTAATTTTTCACCACTATCATTTTGTCTTTAGGGATTTACTGAGGTAAATTCCTGTTGAAATTATGGTCTGAAAAAGGACTATCACAATATGTCATTAATAATATCTAGTTTTGATGTACTGCTTCTCAAAACAATTTAGGAATAAATGTTTTTCTGATTTTGTGAAGTAGGGAGGTGAGTTGACCTGCTTGTAATCTTCCAACAAACAGACAAATGACTAAAATAGTTTTGGAGTGCTGTATTCATTAATTCACACTGTTGAACTAAAATGTCAGGCTGGTATTAGATCAGCGAATTAGAAGAGTCTAATGCACCAGAGGAGTCTGAATATACAGTAAGAATCCTATTGAAAGGATGTTGTCAAATGCTCTTATTTGTAGAGACAAATGGTAAAGGCGTTAATTATTACTTCCACTTACATGATATATAGAAGGTATATTTGTGTAGGTATGTCTGAAGTGGGATTCTGCGCATAAACTCTGGAGCAAAAACCAGAAATTAATTATAATTCTGGATTCAAATAACCCTGAAACACAGATGTTTAAAAACTCCAGACTGCTATCCAGACCTGATTTTTTGCTTTTTTCCATCTTGGAATGTTCTAAATCTTTGTTTCTTAATGCAGTTTAATGTTTTGCTTTTCAGAACATTGGAGCAAACTCCATGAAGTCAGAACAGCTGTTAACTTAGACATTTGAACTTGGTCAGATCCTAAAAAAAAGAAGGTCACAAGTAGGATTATCACAGTCTGAATCTTTTTTCTTAACAATATAAACCACATGTGAAAAATGAGCGAGTAAATTACACCAATTTTGCTCAACAAAATGAGGAAGTAAATTAAAAGTTAAAGTAAATAATGCAGGATTATTACAGGAGGACTTCACACTGTCTCTGAAAATAATTCATTTTAGATTTTCATCATTTTGACATCCGTACTGTATTGAAGTTTGGATTCATGGTTGATTTAGATGTGAAATTGATTTAGTGTTGAATTTTAGCACCTTAGTTGGTGGCTGTCAAATTTGTAATCGAGGTAAATTTTTCAAGAAGCTATGTGATGTATCTTCTGTCACTTCTTTGGTTTTTTTTTTTTTATAATAAATATATTTATTTATGTGTATCTTATTTTGAAGATTTTTCAGCTGAGTGAGAAAAAACAAATTTTATTGAAAGAAAACTAATTTGAAAAGTTCTGCATTGGCTACAGGTAGACTTTTACAAGGGGCGGTATATCTCCCACAACAGGCTTAATAATTTTAAATTTTCATAGTGTCAGACACTAAATAGGATGAATTAGCTTAGGCCTAATTGTCAAAAATTGGATGGAAAGTCCAGGAATCACCAGTTTTCATTCCACTTAATTTCAAACCATTCCTATAGTCTATTTTTTTTAATGGACTGTAGAGAAGATACCTTGCTTCTGCCAATCATGAAACTTAATACGCTGTGCTAACATCCCCGCAAGAATGGCACCAGCTGTTTTTAAACTTCGTAAATAATTCTGCATCCTTCAAGAAAAGATTCTACTGTTGAACTGTTGCTGCAGCCACTAGAGAGTAATGTATAAATAAATCAATTTTTATATGCAGTACAATGCAAGAAATATGAATCTTGGGGTAAAACACAACAGTTGTTCCTGTTAATGTCTATAGAACACATCAAAAAGGCTGTATAGATGCCAGAGAACTTATTCATTACCTCAATGAACCTGCAGGGGAGTGGACAACAACTTTAATTCATTCACACTGTCTTTTCTTCTTTCTTTTTCTTTCAAGTTTCACTATAGAACCTATACAAGAATATTATTTCAAGAAGCAGTTAAAATGATAATAAAATGATAACAAAATTAAACAGTAAGGATTATCATAAGATAATTTTAAAGGTCTTATTATATTCCAAATTAAAAAAAATTAAAATATAGAATATGTATAAGGAAGTTGTGAACTTTTGCACAGATCCCAAAGTAATACAGTAAATATTATTATGTAAGTAATTTACTGTAAAAACAAACATCTCTTCGTTCTTTTGTGTGTACACAGCTGAATCCAGGGGCAACTGAAGCAATTGTGAAGATTTCCAGTGTTCACCTGATTTTGGATCATGCCCACATTACGAATTTCAACCTTTTGCTAGTTTTAACAATTTATGTCCAATATCAGCAGAACTGGTTTAATTTAAATTAATAAATAGGCAAACCCAAATGAGAAAATATGGCAGGAACAAAAAGATTATTTGAAAATTTTAGTTAGTTTAACACTGACAACATGGGAAAATAGGATAGGATAAATAATTTATGAAAGAGCAGGTACAAATCTAAAAAAGCCTAAAGGAAATATTTTAGTGCGTAAGTTAGTTCTAGCTACACATGCACTCCTTTAACAAGAGTTGCAGAAGAGGAATGCGGCTAGTCCGAGCTCAAAAACTTTTTTTTACATAAAGGAAAGAAAAATAATTGGTGTTGTTTCAAATCTCAAGATTATTGGTATTCTTTCTGGCAGGTAATTTTGAGGCAGATAGCAGCCTTAATGGAGACACTACAGCTCATCTGAAGATTACTTCTATAACAACGCTAAGATATACTAAGCCTAGTCTTAGCACAAGTCAAGAAAAAAACCAGTTATAGAACATTACTTGCATGGCAGGTGTGAAAAACATATTATTGTCTAGTTTTGATGCTTCCAGAATGGTTTTTTTGGGCCAGAATAATCTTAGGCAGAATATATTGCCTTCGAAATTGCTGCCATCACAGCCATCTTTAGATTTTTCTCTGCAGACCACATCCTAATTATCTCTCTTCAAAACAAATTTGTGTATATACGTATGTATGAGGACTGGAAGAAATTTTAGGCTTTTATTCTGATCAACTTGCTTCTGCCTTCTTTCCTAGGAAGTGTGTAGAGAGCTCTGGTGCCTCAGCAAAAGTAACCGCTGTGTTACCAACAGCATTCCAGCAGCAGAAGGTACTCTTTGCCAAACAGGGAGCATTGAAAAGGGGGTGAGTACAAAAAATTTTATTGTTTGAAGAAGCAATTTATTGTTCAAAGACTACTAGAAGAAAGAACTAGAAAATCAAAGTATTTCACAGCAATTGTAACAGTTCAAGCAAAAACATAGTTTATCATAATACGTGTATGTCATAATGGAAAGTGTCATTCAGAATTTTTTCACGATAATTTTATATGTGTAATTTAATAAAATATTTATCCTCTCTATAAAACTCTAGAGCCTGGATCAAAAAACATCCACATGTTCTATTTCTAAACATGTTCTATTTCTTTTGTCTATTTTTTGAGTAATTTTTTTGTACAAACTCTTTTAGTTTAATCTTTATCTGATTTTATACCACTCTTCCATTAAGAATTGCTACAGCTTTAGGCCTGCCATGGACTTTGAAAATGTGCAACATAATCTAGAGCCTGAACTATGTCCTTTTGTTAGAAGGGAAAAGAATTTTATTTTTTCAGATATATGCCAAATCATGCAAGAATATAGAAAAAAAGGATGACTCCATAGAAGGGTTTTATAAAAGCCTGTATTTCCCAGTGGCCTTTCTAATTCGAGTTTGAATTATTTTTTCATTATTCAGTTATGCTTGCATAACTGTTTGGCTTTACGGACTTTGATGTACAGTCAGATAAACTCTTCTACCTAACAGAAAAGTACAGAAAGACAGTGTTGCAATAGATACATTTAGCACTACGATACCTGTCTGCATATGAGAATTTTGACTTTAAAACAATCTCTGTATATCAGTAATTTCAGACAAGAATGTTAGAAGACTGTTTCTCAGTTACAAGGCAAAATCTATACAGATCTTGAAAAGGAGAGAAAAAATATTTTAATTGATTTTAAAGATATGTACTGGGGAGAAAAAATGCATTCTACATACCTTTTTTCAAGATAATCTATTTTATGCAGGTTTGTACAAAGTGAAGAGAGCTTGTTACATTAAACCATTTCCAGTATCTGTCTGAGAGTGACTGCATCTGCTCATGAGATTCAGTGATCCAGATTGGATTTTTTCTGAACGTCTATTCTCATTCTGACATTTGTCATACTAGCTGAGCAGGTTTCAACAAAGATAACAGTGCATTTTGACTTGCAATCTGATGTTTAAACAAGAATGAAACCTTTTGGGCAGCTGTCACAGTTTATTAATGTGTGTTGATGGCTTCATTCAGGGCCCATGACCTGGTATCATTCTGACGGCTTTTCCATGCTGAGTTTGGAAATATTGGTAAACCACGTTAAATAAATTTATTGAACTGGTAATTTTAAAATATAGAGTGAATAGAGTTAGCCTATAAAAATAGAGAGACATCACAGTTTTACCAAAAATGTTACCCTATATTAGAGTAATAGAAAATGTTGGAAGCACTGGTCTTAAATCAAAAGTCTAGGTTTATTTTGGAATCATCTTCCTTTTCAATGACAAAGAGTGATTTACCTCAATTTATTTTTTTGAACCATGAGACTACAAGTTGAGATCCTTTTAGATGCTGTTGATCTATTCCCTTGTCAAGAAGTTTTAATCAGTTTGCTCTCTGCCATACATCTTTTTCCAGTCACCAGTATTTTGTTCCATTGTGAGATTTTACAGGGAAATGAGAGAATCCATACCATTTTACAAAGAAAAACCTGTTAACCAAAGACGCCTGTTAACAGTGGAGAATTGTGTCTATAAATTGAATCCACAAATCTTCCTGTAAATTAATAGCTCCTGGTAGCAATAAAGCAGAAATCATGAGCTCTTTCCAAATGTGTAATTTTCTTTCCCAAAGAGTAATGTGAAATAAATAGGTTACTGTGCTGTAACACCTTCTTGGTGGTGTTGTTGTTGTTGTTATAATTATTATTATTATTGCTATATTTGTACTGCCATCATGCCTAAAGGCGTCAACCAAGTTAAACCCTATTTTGATGGATTCTGTGCAAATATATAATAAATTAAATTTCCAGCTCTAAATACCTAACAAGAACTCCGAGTATTTAATTGCATTTATGTATTTACTTATGTGTTATGTGTAACAAAAAACCCAAACCATAATTTGATGCAATATATATTATCTTATTGGCAGAACTTGTAGGGATTTCTACAATTAAAACAGCCTTACCTTCTCTAATAAAACCTTCTTTCAATTGTTTTTATAAACTTGCCAAGCTTTTAACCCTTTGGGTTGAAATTTTCCGTGGTAGATATCTGCTTACCCTGGTAGGTTTTTAGAATGTTTTCCATAAGATTATTCAGCTGTTGTCTGCATGCAGGGAAAAAGAATAGAATTGTTTCTTGCTGCTGATGGAACTGTTGCATCTGTTTTCTTTTGAAGCTTTAATACATTCATGATTTGGTGAAGGGTTTTATGTATCATATGGGTTCAAAAAGGTACACTTCTCCTAATTTGTAATAAGAATTTTTAGTATGCATGAAGTTTCTCTCTGGTATTCCCAGAGATGTGGCTGTGAAGGTAAATTAACTGATAGATTTTTAAAAAATATAGTCATTAAGAAATTGTGTGTATAAAACAATTAGACAAAACTGATAGGAACACTTATGTCATGTTTTAATTTAAAGTAATAAAAAAGGTGGCCCTTTCTGTAGATCATAGATTACATCCATGCTAGGGATGGAAAAGAGGGGCAAACCATGCAAAAAATGCAAACACAGTGCTGAAAGGATAGTTTATCTAGGTACCTTGTGGGATGATTTAACTTGTGATTGGACATTAACATGAAATAAATGTAAGTTATTACTGAATATTACATTTTCTTGCAATATAATTGTAGAATCGATAGTTAAAAATTAGTAGTCAAAATTTACACTAATATTTTTCTTCCTCATACAAAATAGGAAATATTTTTTCTCTATATTAGAGTACTTTCTGTGTAGTTTTTGTAAAATCATAGTGTTACAAATGTTAATTCTGTAAAGCAGCTAATACTCGTAAAAGTGATCTCAAATATGCCACCATATCATATTTTATTTTCATTAGTTACTTCTTAAGGAAAAATTTCAGAGTGCTTTTATTCACAGAGAATTCACATATTTTATGTGTATTTGAATGCATCACTGTCAACTTTCTGCTAAAACAATGGAAAATGATTCTTTCAATGTTAGAAAAGAATTATATTTCAGATCTAAACCTTCTGTCAAGAACCGTTCTTTAAAAATAGCTGTCACCTCCTCTTCTTTCTTCATATGGTGATTACTCAATAATCCTAACCTCATTATAGCAGATGAAGTTGCTGACATTCTTGGAGGAAACACGTTTCTGCAGTCCCATTAGAAGTAATGAACACTTTTGTAATTTTTTATTACTATGACAGAGAATCTATGCATCATTGGCTTCTAGTGAAAGATAAATTTTTACTAGAAACTTAAGAGACGCAGAGGTGAGCATTAAATCCTCAGATTTAAATTCAGTAGATGAGAAAACCCAGCATTTAAAGAGGTTTTACAGGGCAGCGTGGGAATGTGGAAGACAATGCATGACAGTGGAAATTATACTCTATAGAGATTTTATACAGCATTGGAAAAATAAAGTAGGTAAATTGCACCTCTATATTGTCTCTATAGTTCTCATAGTATAGAATTAGGATGGTTTATCTATTCAGTTTTATATCTGTGATATTCTTATGCTGAGTATCTTGCATTTCTTAGCTTCAATCTTGATATGTTTGTAAGGTATGTCGTTTAATTTAAATTGAATTAGCTGCTTACATTTTTACTCTTAGAAGCATTTTCATTTTTAGCTTTTGACTTTAGCATGTCTGTTCATGTACTTTTGTGGCATCTCTAATAGATTGTAACAAGGTTTTGACATTTAGTAATAAAACTTCTATTCATTTATCACTGTAAAGATAAGAAAAACATATGATTTTATAACTCCTCTAGCTCACTTTATACTCCATCCTTATTGTGTCATGAGAGGCATTGCAAAACATTGTGATGATGGGGGGGGGGACGCAGATGTTGTCTATCTTTTTTTTGGAAATGAGCAATACTACAGAAATTTGAGGGAGTTTAAAACCAGCACTTGCTCAACTTTTGGAAGGAAAATGTACAGATTCAGGTCATGGTAGACCTGAATCCATGCTCTGCTCTGTCACCTAAGCCTGCAGCAGTAGGAAAGGGTATCTAGTTAAGCTGCTTCAAAGTCTCAGTGATACGGTAGACACCAAAATGTGATCAAAATATGGGCTCCAGGACTATTTCTGAATGGTTTAGAAAAGGTCCCTGATGAACTAAATTATAAACTTGTTTTAATAGTTAATAATTTGGATGAATTGTCAGTCATTTTGTATTTATGATTTAAGTAATAATATTGCAAAGTTTAAATGTTTGCTTGAATGAAGTACACATGTCCATTCTGCCCCAAACAAGTGGCCAGTTGCTATTATAAGATGATTTTCTGTACCATGTCTAATGCTTCAGCTCTACTTTTATTATGTCTGTAGTGTTAGTGAATGAAATATTGAGAAAAATTCTTCCTTCATTGTAATGTCCTCCAGATTTTCTTTTATAAAAGTAAATACTTTCTTAAAAATGTTATCAGGGGAATTTTTCATTTTTCTGTAAATGAAGCCTCTACGTAAATCTTCAGTAGAGGGTCTTTTACCAAACTGGGCTTGGAAATGAATCTTAGTGTTTAAAAGAATCTAAGCAACTTGTAGTTCCTTAATTGTGAAACATTAAGGAGGCTGATGAAATAAAAAATACTTCTGGTGTGTGTTAGGGACCTATAATTCAGGACTGAGTGGAGACATTTAACAAATCACACACACCCTCACCAGTGTCTAAACATGGCTAGAAAAAGTAAAATACTAGTCTTGTTATCTATACAGGGAATGCTAATGCCTATAATTGGTCATTGTCTGACCCTTATATTTTTCTGTCCTGATAATTCTGTCAGCCTCCAAGCTAATTTTGTGTTTCTTTTGTGAAATCTTTCAGTGGTGTTATCAGGGAGAGTGCGTACCTTTTGGCACTTGGCCCCAGAGCATAGATGGGGGTTGGGGTCCATGGTCAATATGGGGAGAGTGCAGCAGGACCTGCGGGGGAGGAGTCTCCTCATCTATAAGACACTGTGACAGTCCAGCGTAAGTAGCTAAAGTAAGCCGGAGCCAACAAAAAGACACATTTGGAAATTATTCAAAACTGTGGTTTCACTTGTTATCTGTAAAAATGTTTTGCTAGTTTGCCAACAATTTGTCTTCAAAATAGCAGACAGAAATGCTTAAACAGGAGTTCACTAGACATGCTTCTAACATTTTTAATGTATCTTGTGTACTGTAAAGATAGCTGGATTTATATTTAGCAGTAATCAGAATGGTTTTTTTTATTCGACTTGTTGTTCATCAAAATATACTTAAATTATGCCTTAGGTTCTTTTCGTAGGACATGTTTCGTAGGACATATTTAATATGTGTCTCAGATATAAAATAACAATTGCTAGTTACTTATTAAAAATATAAACCCCAAACCCAACACAGTATTTTCAAGGTTTTCAATATAACTGCTTAAATAAAAACCACAGGTAGTAATATTATCTTGCATACAGTGTATTTATGTGCTGCCTTGTCCCACACTTCACACGTGACTTCCTACTTGACTCTTAAAAAAATTCATCATCTTTTTTCCCTGCCACTACTCTCTGTTGGTGTGTTTGCCCTCTCTGAAGAGGGGCCAGCTTTTCCACTACAGCTTGATCTGTTATATCTATCTGTACTTGTCTTACAATCTGTCTGTTTCCCAATATCTTGAGCACTGTTCCAGAGAAGTTCTGTCAGGTAAGGGCTCCTCTCTCTGTCATTATCTCTTCTCAAATGAGGACTGCTCATTTCAGTTATTGTTCTTTGCTGTATGAATTGCTTCTCTTTTCAGTTTTGGCTTTTATCTACTCTGTTTACCTCACTTCAGCTATAGGCCTTCACAGGATAGTTCTATTACTCCATGTTCTCTTCTTGTCATTTCTCACAATGACTATCTCCTTCACCACTACTGGTTTTTAAGACCAC
The DNA here is from genome assembly GCF_027477595.1 of Haemorhous mexicanus. NCBI lineage: Eukaryota > Metazoa > Chordata > Aves > Passeriformes > Fringillidae > Haemorhous > Haemorhous mexicanus. Next base: position 68,937,659 of record NC_082381.1, read on the forward strand.
TTCTTCTGAAAGTCATTTGTGTTTCTTTCATGAAAATAAAGTCTCTGTCTTTTTTCACTCCTTTTCTTGTCTTCTGCTGTCTGTTCACTTGGGTTATTTATTTCTTATATCCGTGTTTTCCAAGCCATCAGCTTTCCACTGCACTCTGCAAGACAGATACCATAATGTCATGTGACTGCTACTTAAGGTGGTCTGTTTGTCCCCTATTTTAGCAATAACTACCTAATCTGGCCAATATCACTACTTACTCAATGGCTACAAAACCAGAAATTATCTGTATGCATCAATAACACAGTCAGACTGTGTTAGTGAGAGAATAAGAAATTAAATTTTTTTTCCAAAGCAGTGTTTAAAAAACCTGTTGAAATGTTTGTTTGGAGCATGAATAATATCCTAAGATTTTTTTCCAACTTCTGCCACCATATATTTGGGTTGGTATGATGAAAATTATTAAATTTTCAATGTTTAATAGGCGAATGCATTTGGGAGAGGCTATGTCTGCAACAGGGAAAAAACCCCTGTTGTTTAAGGATAACATTTCCTGGTTAAATACTGTAATATGAAAAATAGTATTGATTTAATTTTATAGTTAATTTTTAATTGTAAATTTTTAATTTTTTTTATAATGAAAGCTTCACAAAGTATTTTTTTTCTTTTTGCTATCAAGTCGCAAGCCAAAGAGCTGTGTCTGATTAATTTTCCATATAAGTCTAAGTTAGTTCAATATTTGACCTCTATGGAAGTTAGATAATGTTCTTGAGCAGTTTGGGAATTTAATAGTCAATTACCTAAACTAATAGAAATCTGCTTACTCTGGAGTTTTCTCAGATTTAATACTGATTAACTCAAATCAGGTTCAAATTTCTGAACTAGAATATACAGTCTTTGTTGGTTCCGAGTACAAAACCAGTCTGTGTTGGTTTTCAAGTAAGATGAGATGATTGAAAAAAAGTATCATATAGGTTGTTTACACATTTCTCATTTTAATTTTATAAACCAGGCAAATAATTAAAACTAGCAGGTGTTTTTTTATTCTGTTCAAAATGCAATTAAACTGTACTGTTTGGAACTTATGCAAACTACATTAATATTATGAGTAATGATTTTTTAAGTACCAAGTAATATTTTGTATTTGCTCCAATGCAGTTCAAAGATATAATTCTTATTAAAATATAATTTTAAAACTTGAACATATTTTTATTTATATTTATGTAATGTATATCTCTTGGACTTGGATTAATATTAAGAATGCATTAGTATATGTCATGAAGTTGAGTTTGTTCTAGGGAATATCCTAACAAATAAATATGTTTTTCCAGGCCTTCAGGTGGAGGCAAATACTGTCTTGGAGAAAGGAAGCGTTATCGCTCCTGTAATACTGATGTAAGTAATTTTTATTCTGCTGTGATCAACTTGACTGGTTTATGATTTACCAGCAATGGATGCATTTTTTCTCCAAAGTGTATGGATTCTGTGTTTAATTGGCCAACAGTCCTGTAAGGCACATCTATATTGCAGGCACCCTGTGTATTCTGGTAAATGTTAGGATCCTGTTTTGGTGTGGTGTCTAGCTAGCACCTTTGCATTAAGGCATGGAGTGAGTTCCACTTGAGCTTCCACGGTAAATGTGAACAAGGATCATTCCACATCAGAGCAAAAATCGATCTAGCCCACTATCTTGTCTTCCAGCAGTGGCTTATAACAGGTTTTTAGGGAATAATTGATACACTTTTGACAGGCAAAGGATAACTTTTCTATTGGTTTACCTTGTGAGTTTCCAAAAGTTGTGTTTCTAAAGATTGCTGGAGCTCATGTTGCATCTGTACCACATCAACTGCCACAAGTTAAAATATCCTCCATGAACCCACTTTTAAGCCCTCTTTACACTTTTTATATCTTTGTAAAATTCAGTGCTAATGCATTACACAATCCTCTTACGCACTCTGTGCAAATGTATTTGAAACTTGCCACCAGGTATCTGCTAGTCACTGTATTACCAGAATGATCCTGCAGTTCCATTTTAGAGCTGAGCCCGTTGGACAGGGACCCTGAAGGGGCGGGACAGAGTATAAATGTATAAGGTCAAATTATGAACCTAAATTATAAATTCAAGCAACTTAAAATTCAAACCAGGAAATTTAAAATTCAAACCAAGAAAAAATATGCATTATAAAGAATTTAATTAATAAGTTTTCAAGTAAAATTACAGGTCAGTAGCACTGCAAATATAAAAAAACTCTCCTACTATTTTAGCTTTAAATTCATATTAATTTTCATCTTAAACCAAGGAAGTTTGTAATGCTGAGAGAATCTATACCTAGAGATATTATTTCACCTCTTTATCTTTCAATATATTCAGGAAACAATATTAGTTTATATACTAGTTCTTTGAAAAAATTGCATTTATGATCATTATTAATTATTGTAATTTTTGTCACTGCAAATTTCTCTGTGGCAGTAATTCTCATTATTAGGCAGTATTAAAAATTTCCTAATTAAAGATTACTTTCTTGCTGTTGATCACAACTGCCCTGTTCACACAGCCAAGAAGTGGCCACAATGTGGTAAGAAAAACTGAAGTTTAGATGCTGTCCAATAGGAGCTCTAAAACTTTTCCAGTTATCCAACCTCCAAAATCCAGTGCACCATTCTGGAACCTTGACTGGGTTATTTTTTTTCTGTAGATGTGTATCTTTGCATTTATCTGTCTTGCTACAATTTTAATTTGAATTCATCTGAATTTAATTTGAATTTTAATTTTATCAGATGATACTCAGCAATTAATTTACCTTACTTTCAATCAGATGGTCTTTTTGTAATTGGAATATTTCATAAACAAGAAATATTTTTGTAGTTGTAGTTCACAAATGAAAATACTGAGTTTCATCAGGTGTCTTTCTAATTCTTATGGCTGATAGGAAATCCACTTTCAAATTTTGCAACCACATGATGACTGCTTACTGAAATCTGTCAGTCGATATTTAGTAAATTTCACATATGCTTATTGAACTATTACAACAGTTTCCATAATGTCTACTACTAAGCTAAGTGACTTACCAAATCTAGATATGTCTCCTTATTCTTTTAATTTAACCAGGAATTGTAATAAGTTTTAGTTGATAAAACTTATATAAAGTACTGATTTGGATTATTATTTATCTTTCTTTAAACCTGTATCAATCAAGTATCTGCCAACTTTTCTTTTTATTTGGGACTGATATGAGGCAAATTGTAATCTAGACTATTCTATTAATCCTTTTCAAATAATGATCTTTTTACATGAGCACTGTTTCAGTTTGTACACATTCTAAGATTTATTAAAAAACATGGCACTAGTGTTTAACTAGTATTTAAAAATGTTTACATAATCTGTATTCTCATTCCTTTACAAATATATGATTTTTAATGCTTTTTTATTATTAAGAATGACCCCATATCTGCCTAGACACAGCACAGAAATGTTGCTATGATTTGATTTATTTTATTATGTTAAATTTCTAATTGTCACTTTTCAGACAGTTTTATTCTTAGTTGTTTTTTTCTTCCCCTATTCTTTATTTATTTATTACAGAGGGAAACTTTACAGAGTCAGAGGAGAAACATACAGAAGGTCTCTGAGGAGGCCATTCAGGCTATTCCCTGGCACAAAGACAAAATAATTCTCAAAAAAAACCATTCTTAACTGATGGTTAGGCACCTGACCTGTTTTGAAATACCTCCAGTCCAGGAAATAACATTAGGAATTTTTAATATCCTTACAGTCAGTACAATTTTCATGAAATATTATATATGTTTTTCAATCCTTTAAGATCCCTACTTACCCCCTAACCCCAACAAGAAGATAACTGGCATCATTCCCTAGATTGGAACCTTTCCTGTGTTTGCAGATTAATATCATGCCTGGTCTTAGTTTTCTTTACACCAGACCATCTCTGTTTTGGTCTCCACTGGGATCCCAGTAGCACACACCTTGAAGCATGGTGCACAATTCACTGCACTAGCTGAGGTTTGTCAGAGATAACTCTAATTTCAAACTTAGTTTGTCACCTTAGTGATGGAATTCTGTTCATTCATTTTAGTATTTTGTTAATTTTTCTTATGGTAGTGACAACCCAACTTTAGTCCAAGTTGATTCTGGTCACTTTTCAGCTGTGCTTTCACTACCAATTGTTCATACCTGAGTGTAGCAATTTGCATCCATTCAAACCACTGCAGCAATCTACTGAAATATTTAAAAATTACAGCACTCTATTCTGAAGTACTGGTTTCCTACCTATTCTCATCTTTCAATCAGTAATTCCAACAAGGTATTGGAAAGGGGCCTTTTCATTTCATTGCCTAGGTCTGAACAACAACCGATTGCAAACTCAAGCCAGGCAGTTTGAAAATGCCATTCTTACAGTTTGTGATCTAATTTTTAATGTGTTTTTTGGTAGGGTTTTCCAGTGTGTCAATATTTTGGTACTTTCAGAAGTCTAAATATACAGTCGTAATGGTTTTGACAATTCTAGTCCATTTCTTCCATATCAATATTTAGGATTCTACATCACTAAGAATCAGAGACACTAGTAGACACAAGTGAGACAATTATTTCAAGATTTATATTAGTCCTTAGTGCTTGGTAGTTAGTCCTTGATAGTTTAATAGAATGGTATGTTGATTAATGTAAGTGAGCATGGAAATCTGTTATTGTTTTAATGAATAATGTGCTGTTTGTACATTTTTTCTGTTCAAGTTTCTTTTGCAGCATCAACATTCATTGCCCATATGTAACTCTCAACATAGCCCTGCCTAAAGTGCCTACCATTCCTAACCCAAAAAACCCCTCTTTTTGACTTCAATTTTCCTGCAGACATGAGTTAGTTCTCTTGTCTATTTTTTTTTACCATTTTAATCCTTTGGAAGCAGTGCACACTCTCCTACTAGACTTATTTCTCAGCAAGCACTTCCAAAGCCATATATGACTTCTTAATTCAAAAGGCATCTGCTAATGGAAACATTGAGATCAGCAGAAAATAACATTAGCTAATAAGTTCTGGAAGCATAAGGATGGTAGAAAGAACACACTCATCAGAAAATTGTTTTCTACCGCCAACCACATTATCTCTAAAAAATATATGTATTTTTCCAACCAAAGTGTTTTTAATTTAAAAAATAAGTACAAAATTCTAGTAGAATGGCAAGAAACATAATTTCTCTAATTGATTTAAAATATTTATGAGGATGTGAATCTTAATTTGACATACATCTAAAATTGTAAAAGTGTCCTTTTTTTTATATATTATGAAAAACATGGTTTGCTTACAAATTCTGGAAATATTTTATGCATATACCGGTGTAGACATACTTTTAAAAGTTTATTATTTTTTAGTCCTTTCTCTTAACAGAATGTTGGTTTCTTTTTTTGGGGGGGGGGGCGCATGTTCCTTTCATGATGCATACATTTGCAGATATTGTTTGTTGCTTTCATAATTTTAATATTTTTAAGCTTTTTTTTTCTCTGAAATTAATTCATGTGAGAAGCCACATAAAGTAATAGTACCTGAGTTCAAACTGTCGCTCTCCTGGCTTGTTTCTCATCTTCTCTGAGGGGTTGTATAGACCTTCATTAACAGGCAACAACAAAATCAGTTGCTGAAATATGCCTGACCCCAAACTCCAAGATGAACAGGTGTTGTGTCAGTGTTGATTTAGTAATTTGTTAACACTTTTAAAACTCAAAACATCTTCTTCTCAGGACTTTCTTCAGACTTGATTTTAAGTTCTCATATTCTTGCTGGAGTCCTACCTCACAATTTGCAGTCTCTTAAAAGAGTATTTGGAGACACAAGCAGTCTTTAGCTTTGCAAGACTTATCCATGTACTATAACTGGATTTTAAAAAGTGAAATATCTTACCCAGTAAAGAAAAGCAGTTATTGCATGTTTATGTTAGGAAAACAACACATACACAAAGAGATAGTGCCAAAGAGATGATATTTTGTCAATGCATTTTGTGGCTTACCTTGTGGTAATCTTTTTGCATTTCTATGCCTAGGATTTTCACAGAGTCTTAGGCTGGAAGGGACCTCAAGGACTATCTGGTCCAACATTTCTCTGCAAAAACATGGTCTGAACAAAATGACTGAGCATCCTGTCCAGCCAAATCTCAAAAGTATCCACTGGCTGGGAAATTACCACTATTCTGAGGAAGTTATTCCAATGGCCAGTAGTTCTCATTGAGAAAAGTTTCTATTCTGTGTTCAATCAGAATCTTGCCAGGAATTACTTGTATACATTACATCTCCTCTGTGTGACTCCTTGTAAAAGAGGGAATCTCCATCTTCTCTGTAGCTGCCCTTCAAATACTGTAACATGGGGACAAGGCCTCCCCCAAGCCTTCCTTTCTCAAGGCTGAACAGACCCAGTTCCCTCAGCCATTCCTCCCGTGCCAGGCTTCCCAGCCCTGTGATTGCCTTTGTGGCCCTCCTCCGGCCTCTCCAGCCTGTCCACACCCGGCTGGTGCACCAGGGGCCACAGGTGTGGCCTGACAAGCACTGTGTGGGGTGGATAAGACTTTAGGCTAAGAGATAAGGATTTTATCTCTGCTGGTGAGGCCCTTGTTGCAGCCACCCAGGCCCTGCTCCCTTTCTGTGCTGCAGGAACACACCGGGCACTCAGACGGAGCCGATTCCACCGGGAGCGCCAGGCCCCTTCCCACAGAGCTCTCCCAAGCTGGGTGGATCCCAGCCTGTGCTGCACTCCTGGACTAGAACTTTGCTTTTCCAGCTGCAAAACCTTACACTTGTCCTCACTGAACTTCACAATGTTCTCATCAGCCCACTATTCCAGCTCATCCAGGTCTTTCTGCAGGCGGCTCTCCCTTCACAAGCATCCGCTTCCTCGACCAGTATATTGTTATTGGAAAACTGCACCAGGATACACTTGATCCCATCTTCTAGATCACTCTGGAAAACAAACAGTGCTGGGCCCAGTATCAATCCCTGGGAACATTCCTTGTGCCAGGCTGTCAGTTTGAAAAGAAGTGTGATTGACCACTGCCCTGGGTCAGCCAGGTCCCCACCCACCCTATGGGCCCCTTGTCTAGGCCATAACACAGCAGCTTCTGCAGAAAGAGGCTGTGGGAAGCAATGCTGAGAGTCTTGGAGCAATCCAGGCAAGCAGTGTCCACCCAACAGCAACTAAGGTTACTTTGTCATAGAAGGCAACCAGGTTTGTCAAGCACAGTTTTGAATGCATTTCTTGAGATCGTAGTCTTTAGTTTTACCTCCTGTCAGATATTGGTGAGATACTAAAAAAAGATAGGAAAATTAGGCAGCAAGACTACATCTCAAAGACCAGGTAGCAAGAATTTTTTTAGAGTATAAAAAAGAAAACCTTGATCCTTCTTGCTCATCTTCATATTTTATTATTTTGTCCTAGTATAACTATTTAGATAAATGGTTTCATTATTTAACTTGTAAGGAGAATTCAGTGCAATTAAAATACCATTGTGTAGGTTAGGAGCTGAGCAAACGGGACTGAAGGATTGTGAAGTGACCAGTACCCAAGAGATGCAGGCCCTAGCTTTGAGGAATGTCAAGACTGATCCTTCCACTGCTTAGAGGATGTGTTGCAAAGAGGCAAATTTAGTTTGGGTTACTATTAAAAACACCCTGAAATTAATTTTTCAAATATTTATGTAGTTATTTTGAATTCATATTGTTATAGTCTGAAAGATTCTTGAATAAAAGTAATTGCACTACTCTGTTCTTACCACCTAATACATTGTATTTAAAATTGTATTTTTAATTAGAAGGAGGTAGTAGAGTAATCCATAAAATAAAAATATAAATACTGTCTAATGTTCACTGTTTTAATTTATATTGCTTCAGAATAGCAGAAAAAAAAAAAAATAAAGCTCCTGAATCATATGGCAATGGGCTGGCTATCATGAGATCTTGATTAATGTATAATGAGAGTCATAACTGTTATGTTTATATTTACATTGTGGGATAAATTTTTAGCATCCTTGTTATAGAGTCCCTTTCACTTGAATGCAGTTCAGATTCCTGGGAAGAGCTAACTGGCTTAGGTATACAGGAAGACAAGTAAAATGCCATGAAATGGACTCTTCTCTTGCTCATAGAGTAGTAATGTTTATTCACACCTCTGATGCCTGTAAAAAAGTCCTTTTTTCTATCACTCTAAACAAGATTTTAATCTGTGTTTTAAATACTTTTTGCTGAAGCTTTCAATTTCAGCCGGTACTTAAACATTGATAACAATGTTTAATGAGATGAGAGTATAGTCAAGATTACTTTGAATCTGCTGATGAAAAATCCTATAAATAGAAAAGCATTCTATTTCTCCTCTAATTCTTTCCAAGATTAATTTTACTCTAATTCCAAGTAAAAATGTTACTTCGTGGTTTTGTAATTGCTAATGCAAAGCAATGAAAATTTAAATGAAGATTTTTATTTCTTGACGCATAGAGGCAGACAGGCTATCACATACTATCTATTCTCTTTCTCAGCCTTAAAAAATACTTTTGTCAAGGCTACAAGTAAGCAGGAGTGATATAGTTCTGTATAAAATGAGTTGTTTTCTAGATGTCTTAATAACAAGTCTCAGTACAGCTGCTTAGTACAGTATAATTGAACCTACAGCTCTGAACAAATTTTTTTTTTCCCAGCTGTTTTAAATGTGTTTTTAAGAAGGTAGCTGATGGATTGATTATGACGCACAGTTTGACAGGATTCTGATTTTCCAGTTTTATGGAATCTGTTATGTAACACTTACTTTTTTTAAAATTACTTCAGCTATTTCATGCCAGCCTAAGATTGCAAATGGACACTTCAGTTGTAAAGTAATAAAGCAAATTTCAGAGTCAGAGCCACAAGACAAAACCTTCTAATCACTTGCATGATTGTGTTTGCAGTCTAAGCTTCTAAGCATTTCCTTTCATGTTTATATTTGGAATAAATTAACTATTTTGTGTTATTTTTTTAGCCATGTCCTTCAGGGGCTCGTGATTTTAGAGAGAAGCAATGTGCGGATTTTGACAATATGCCTTTCCGGGGAAAGTATTATAACTGGAAACCCTACACTGGAGGTAATGGTTAGCATTGCTAAACCATTGTCATGTGTAAAGATTTTGAAATTATATAAACCTTGTATAGAGGGTAATATTTGTAAATATAAAGTCTTGACAAAAATAGCATGAGCTAAGATTTTTAAGCTTATACTTTTGTCAGTTGCTGCAAGTGTTACTGAAGAGCAAAATTTTTTTATTCTAGTAGATTTTGTTTTGGTCTGAAGGTGAGTCACCATCATTGTGGAGACTCCACTTTAAAAATATGGAGCCGTTGTCCACCTACACCTGTATTAGAATTAGATATTCCAAAGGAGATCTGCAAGTGCCTCTTTTGCTACAATGATGAGTTTTGTGTTAAGTAATTTCACAATAAGTTTACCTTCACTATAGTCAGGAACATATTAGGAAAATGAGAAATAAGTAAAAGCATTTGTAGGAGTCTCTAAAGACTACTTCAATAATTACATTATTTATAATATCATAATTAAATATTTTTTTCCTATTCTAAAGCTGAAGGGTATAACTTATGGGTTTTATACTTTATTGACTTAAATAAAATGATTTACCAGTGATTTTTAGCTTAACAGCCTAAATGGTTTTAGATTAAAAGCCTAAGAAAAGTTGTCATGATGATGTGGTGTGTAATGTATTCTGTTGCTATTCTTCCTTTTGAAATAGTGAAGTGGTATCCTTGTTTTAAATTGTTTAATAACCATTAGGATTGTACTAGCGTAATGGCATCATTATGGACCCAGCCAACCTTGTAATATCTTACTGTGTGAAGTAACATACAACTCCTTATTGCAAAAGACAAGAGTCAAGTAGAGAAATCATTAAGGGGTAGTTAAATAAAGTGTATACCTTGTATATGTCAGGTATGAGATTGTAAATTTCAGATATGTTAATGTATAATATTTTTAACTAAACCTGAAATTTGTAAGGTTTGTGTTAATTTTTTTCCCCCTTTCATTTGATTTTGTTGTCCAGGTGGGGTTAAACCATGTGCATTAAACTGCTTGGCTGAAGGGTATAATTTTTACACTGAACGTGCTCCTGCAGTAATAGATGGGACTCAGTGCAATGCTGATTCACTGGATATCTGTATCAATGGAGAATGCAAGGTTACAAATGTTTTATAAAGTTCCTATAGATTTCTTTGTTGTGTCTGCTGTTACCTATATTTAGTTAAGGTACTTGTGTGTTACATGAAAGGGGTGTTTGCAGGTCAAGTTGTTAAAAAAAGTGTAAGATTGAGACAGAAAGTTAAAAAAGGTATTGCATAAAATAGACAAATAATTTGAATATCAGTAACTTCTCAGAGATGTTAGTAGAATCTGCCATTTTATCTGTTTTCTTGCTTTATGGTTTCTGTTGAAGAGTTGATGGAAATGGCAACAGGAGATGAACAGGCTCCTTGCACTCTTCCAAGGCCTGTTCCGTCATTTCAGTTAGAACATTACTCTGGCTGAAAAACACTAAATGTGAACATATTAATCTGTTTAAGTAGTTCATCCTGTTGCAAAAAATCATGCTGTTAATGTAATTGAAACAGAAAGTCATCACTATTGCCCTGTGGTTCTAGGAAAAAATGTATAATGATGTAAGTATTTGCCTTTTACTAAAAAATCTGATTATGTTGTAAGATTCCTATAGAACTGCATTATAAGAATTTCAATAGGATTGGAGTTCTGTGCCATATTTTTTGGTTATTAACATTCCACTTCTTCCTCAGTTTAGCAAAGCATTTAATTATTTACTTAGGTCTAGATATTTGACTAGTACTGATGACTCTAAAATTTTTTTTATTTCAACAAAACCACTGACATAATTAAAGCTTAACTTAATGCTGAAGTGCTTTGCTAAATGGAGGGAAGATGTATGTTTATTTAATGACGTAGTGAGATCAAAAGTTTTACTATGTTTTAGTAAACCAATAACAAGAATCTCAAGTTTAGAATGAACTGTGAAGAAAGTTTGGTGTCTGTTATCTTAGTGAATCAGTAAGTCAAAATGTAAAGAGTTAAATTAATAATATTTTGTCAGTTATTGAATGTATTTTAACTTTTCTTATAATGTGTATATTAGCTGTTTACAAGATGACAAATAATAGTGCTAGACAGGAAACAAAGACACCTAGATAGTTAAGTAGCTATCTGCTTCTTTGTATGACTCCTCGAAAAATATTGGCAAGCTGCAGTCTCTATTCTGTTTGCAACCTACTTGTTTCATCCTAACTTTTTTCCCAAAAGTCCTGTATTTAGTTTTTTTTCATCTAATAGAGCATGCAATTCAGCTTTTTGCTGTGTTTCATTCTGCATTTATTCTTACTGTGAAGTCATTTACACTTTACATTCATACCTATACAAATTGCAAGTTTCCCCTGCAGCATGTGGAAATATGGTGTATGACTTACGCTGTCTAAATATTTAAGGATCACACAGCAAATCTTGACCTCTAAAAAGCAATATAGATGGCACAAAGCTGTTGCAATATCAAATAACAACATCAGTAATCATTTATTGATAAGTATAATAATTATATAATATGCAAAACACTGTGAAAACCCTTCCTAGAAGTCACAGTAGAATTGCAAGGTTCTTATTAATCAAGATTTGATAACAACCTGAAATGCAAAATGCAACTTCTTCTCTTTTTTTATCTCCTTTCATTGTCAAGTGAAAACCCATTTAAAGTACTGGTTATCAACAATAGGGTAGATAAAAATAAGAACTGAGTATCTCAAACTTGAGAGAAACACTTCAAAGAAAGTTTAGAAATTATGGTGCCTAACCATCATCCTGTAAAAATATTTCTTCTTCTCTGTTCTCAGCATGTAGGTTGTGATAATATTTTGGGGTCTGATGCTAAGGAAGATAGATGCCGTGTTTGTGGAGGAGATGGGAGTACGTGTGAAGCCATTGAAGGTTTCTTCAATGGTTCATTGCCCAGAGGAGGTATGTACATGTGTGTCCATTCTGTCGCACAATGCTTTACATCACTCTAGAGCAAATACCAATGCTGCCTTCTTTCCCAGTGTGGCAGTGCTGCTGGACATTCACTTTGACTGTTTTCCTATTGTTTTGTGTATTAGTTAGGATTTATCCTGAATACAACGTGTTTAATTACTGAATGCATAGGTCTGTTGGTGAAGTTTTTTGTAATTATTTAGTTATGGTGGTATATTAAGAGTACTGTTGTGTATTATTTTACAGTGTATGGTAGAATCTGATAGTCATGCGTGAAATTTTAGAATAGCAAGAATACAGAAAAATCTCAGAAGTTCGTAATATTAAGAATTCAGGAAATATATATAGGCTACTATTTTAAAACTTAGCTCAGAAAATATTAATCTTGTAGTCTTAGTATTACCAGATTTTGGACTCCAGAATTCAGGAAAAGGAGTGAAGCGCTGCAGTTAGTTCTGTCCAGGGGGGGATCAGCAAGATTGTGGGGGTCTGGAATGCTTGACCTTCTGTGAGGGCAGGTTGCGAGAAGGCCAGCTTGCTCCACCAGGAGAATTCTCTAGTTTATGGAGATCTGGTATGAGCCCTCCATGAGGAGGTCATGAAGAAAACAAAGCCAGGCTCTGCACTGGTGGGTACATGGTGGGAGCTTTAAACTGGTAGAAGGAAGGTGACTAACCAAAGAGAAGAAAAAGCTGTTTCTTCAGGAGGACAGTCTAGCAGTGGATCAGATTTCCTAGAAATGTTGTACAGTTTCTGTCTTCAGAGTTTATGACCCAGCAGGATAAAGCTCTGAGTAACTCAATCTGATCTCTTAGCTGTTTCTGCTTGTAGCAGGAAGTTGGACTAAATGATTGACTGAAGTCCTCTAACACTTGAATTATCCTGTGTTCCTGAAGACATTTCTAAATGTCTTAATTACCTAAGATACACTGTTGAAAATACTTTATTAACACTTAAAAAAATACTTAAGTATCCTGAATACTTAAGTTCTTGCTATCAGTTAAAAATTTTTGTACAAAGTTTAGAGCATTTTCCTTCCTAAATAAAATTTATCTTTGTCTTACAGGATATATGGAAGTGATTCAAATTCCAAGAGGTTCTGTGCACATTGAAATAAGAGAAGTGGCAATGTCAAAAAACTATATTGGTAAGGGCATTCTTTATATATGATTCTAACGTGCCAAAAAACTAAACCTCTCTTCCTCTGTAGTTGTCACACTGGCTCCTGTATTCAAACTAAGACTTTCAAACTAACTCATAGCAAACATCCCATAGTTCCTTAAACTGGAGTTCCTTAAACTTAAAAGGAGTTCCTTTGAAATCCATGACCTCAAGTTTGGAGTGCAGTTAGACAATTCAATTAGCTCAGCTAGTCCCTGTCCTCTCTTACCTTGATCTGGCTGATCATTTTTTCACCAGTATCGCTCCTAGTTATGTGACAAAATTGGTCAAAAGCCCATTTCTGAAGCTGCACAAATACTACAGTATTTTAACTGATTTCTCCAACAGATAACCGAGCAACAACAAAACTGTCTGTGTTCAGAGCTGCAGAAAAAACTGCATATTTAGTACTGCTGTTATCTTCTGTTAAATGGCTTGATCCAGGGTGACAGCTGGCTTTATATTCCTCTTATGCTAATTTTCTGTGGGCTTCCTGCATTTTAGGTCCTCATAAATTATTTGATTAGGATCATGAAATTGTTCTTTCTGTCTCATATACTACTAGCATTATGCCACTGCATAACTATTGTCAAGTAATAATTGGACTGCTGTTCACAACTGTGGCCTTCACCTGTGCATAATTGACATTAGGTAAATGTACTTAGAGAATGAAAATGCATTTTTCTTTGACAGGCAGGTAAAAAATTAACTGCTTTGCTTCTGAATGTATATTAGTTTAAGCATATATAGCATACCTATGTTAATTTTGAGACCTTATGATGCTAATGCAAATGGTTACTAATTTCTGCTGAATGTCATTGTCACCAGTGAACAGTACTGCCTCTCTCACTATCTCCTGCTCACATGAATGCTCTCTGATCTGTTTTAGACAACTTAAGCATCACTGAGGCATTTTCCCTAACTGGTTAAGGTAAACCAACTGTCCACACAAATGTAGTTGAGAGTAAAATGTCAGATAACTGAAGTTGTCTTACTCCTTTGCATTATGATGTGAAGTTTTCCCCTATCCAGTAAAATCAGTTATTTGTCTCAATGAAAAATTACATGCTCTTTGACTATGGGGCTCCAACCATCATTTTTCCTTTAAAAACATGATCTATTTAAAATAAATTAAAAAATAAAATATGTAAAACTTGGTAATCTTCACCTTAAATCAAGAAGTCAATGTTTAATTTCCTGAATATTCACTTTAAGATAACATGTCAATTTCATATTTAGGAACTTAATGTAGTATTATAAAAAAAATATCAAATTCAAATCCCTGAATAAGATGTGCTTGCCCATTCTAATGGTAGATTAGCTATGAAATTTCTATTTTGTCTACAGTACTTTCATGTTTCAAGGCTGTAAATTTAGAAGGATAAAATATTTTATCAGATTAAGTAGCTAATATTTCAGTTTCTAGTATAAATATCTTGTGCTTTAATAAGGCAAAAAAAACCTAGTGGACATAGGCAACAAAACAACAGCTGACTGGTAACATATGTCAGACTCAATGTTCCTTCGTTTTTTTCCCTCTGCACATTGTCTGTGATACCTATTCCATGCCCCAGCCTCTTAATGTAAAGATGAGGTTGATAATAGATTATGCATTTCAGATGTGCATGTTTCTCATGTCATAGTTCAAGTTGCATGAGGTTCATTTCATGCAGCATCTGCATGTTGAAACCTGCAAAATAATCTCCACATTTAAGATTATTGCAGAGGCAAAATGGTTAATTTACATAAGGGATATTTTCACCATGGCTAAAGGAAAAGCTTTTTATAGCTTGAAAAACAGTGCTATAGAGATGAAGCTCACGTACTTCTAGCAGATTAGTAGATTAATTTACAATGGCTTCTCCATTATAAATGCTGCTTCCAATTTTTAGGTGGCTTGTATTTTTTTTTAAGCTTTAAAATCGGAAGAGGATGACTACTATATTAATGGTGCCTGGACTATTGACTGGCCAAGAAAGTTTGATGTTGCTGGAACAGCTTTCCATTACAAGAGGCCAACAGATGAACCAGAATCTTTGGAAGCACTAGGCCCTACTTCAGAAAACCTCATAGTCATGGTAAAATTACAATAAATACATTTCTGAAATTTGTAATATGTATTTGCGTTCTGAGAAAGGACAATGCCATGAATGAAATTAAAATAGGTTGAGTTTACCAACAGTATACAACTTGTTTAGCTGGGACTTTGTGTGAGTGTTTTAACACAGGTTTCTTACATTTCAAAACTGGCAAACATTGTGATGAAATGGGGATAAAGTCAGAAGAGCACCAGGAAAACTCACAGAAAATAAACCACATCTCTTTAAATGTGGTTCACGGTAATTGTAGTGAAAATTGATGGGCAATGTATCATTTCTGTGCATACTGCTGACACTTCACAGTCCCTGACAGTTCTGTGCATTTCTGTAGTTTTAAGCCTGGCCTGAGTGTGACCATTTTATGCCTTACCACGGAATGAGTGTAATGGTATGACCCATGTTAAAGCATGTCACTATGACATACATTGCTCTCAAAAGATTATATTGAGTATGAGAATGTAACAGAAGATATGACCAGGATCCTGATGCCATCTCTGACAGCAGGCTATGGTGAGCCTGCTGTTTCACTACTTTGTTGAGGAGGTGTATGAGAACAAGTTGATATTTTCCCAGTGTATTCTGTCAGCTGCCAAATTTGCAGTTAGGCGATTGCTTGAGCGAGATAGGATAATTTTTTAGAGAATAATTGTTACATGGATACCCACATTTTAGGCAGCATTTTCAAACACTTGAATAATCTTTTTTTCTTCTGTAGCTGTGCATAAGCTAGACAGTCCATACAGAATAAGTTACACAATTATAGTGCCTTCTTTCATTGAGTCTGTGTCACTGACTTTCTTTCTGAAAGTTCTCTGCTCTTTTGCCATGTGGAGATAGGCAGATGTTCCTCTGCAAAATGTAAGAGAAAGTGGAAATGCATGAAAAGCTCAAGGGTGGGTCTGATTGCTGCATCCAACTTGATTTTGTGCTCTTTGCAATGAAAAAAAAAGTTTGATTGAGAGTTGAAGGCTAGCATTGAGCAGGTAATCTGTAGAAGTGCAGTTCAAGAGTGAAGCTAGGCAAAAACTCATGGTGATGCACTTTTGCCTATGTTGCCTGCAGTGAGAGTTTTGTTATTTTTTTAAAGGGATCACTGGTGTGATTCCACCTATCACACCTTAAGCTGTTGGCTGTTGCATTAGGGGAAAACAATAGCCTCAGCAACAGTCTGTTGGTGTTACTATTGTTACTAGAAGTAATGTACTGTACTGTAGTCACTAGAAATGCTAACAAGGGAAGAGAATAGTTTCAAGACTATGTGGACTGTACTCCTTACAAGACTTCAGTTAGAACTGCTGCATGTTTCTACAGTAGTATGCTTTTCCAATTTTGACCTCCCATAATTATTCAGCTCTTAAGTTAATTTCCATGAAGACATTAACTTTACGAAAACTAGCAAAATTTATAAAATTTATGAAACTAGCAGAATTATGAAATTTTGTCAGGAATGAGAAACTGACAGAAATAATAAAGTTATGTTAAGGGAGAAAAAAAACAGATAAACCTCACCTAGGACAATAATATTTTTCTTTTGTAAATGTTTTAAAAGCTGATACAGATTCTTTTGGGGAATATCTAAAAAGAACTACCATGACTTCCTTTATTACTTTCTTCCCGTTCAGCAGAACATAACACATTCCTATAATAAATGTCACTGTGTTTGCCCTCTGCTTACCTCCTTTAATGGTATAACCAGTTGTTTTCAACTACAGATTCTGCTGCAGGAACAGAATTTGGGGATAAAATATAAATTCAATGTTCCGATCTCTCGCACTGGCAGTGGAGACAATGAGGTTGGCTTTGCATGGAATCATCTGCCTTGGTCAGAATGTTCTGCCACTTGTGCAGGAGGTAAGACACTAGTCAGTCAAGCTACAGGATGAACTGAATTGCAAGATACACTTCACTGTATAATTATCTAGGTGACTAATTGAAAACATTTCTTTCAGGTATGCCTCAGATCTTTTAATCACAGATATTTTAATGACAGCGGATTTTGTCATTTTCAAGTACCTTTAATATGTTAAGCTCTTTTTGTTAAATACAGCATGTCTTGGCACAGTGTCTTTCTCTGCTGATACTTCTGAGACTCTCTTGAACATGGTATGTGTGTTTTTCCCAGAAGCTTTGTTGATAAAGGACGTCAGAAGTTTTAAGTAAGGAGATTAAAAGTGAGAAGGCAAAATAGGCATCTGTAAATAAAGAGGTGTGTCTTTGTGTGTTTGTCAGTGTCCTTCACACAATCCTAGTCAGCCCTCCTATCCTCCAGCCACCAAAGCTTAGGATGCACACTGGCAGCTCCTCTGTAGAAGATAACAATAGGATTTTACTTGCCAGCCCGTAGCAGTATCTGAGAATTGTTGCCCTTGGGCAGCAGTGGGGGATTTGTAGGTTGTCCCATGTGGTTCATCATGGGTGGCTTTTGCCGACAACTTACTATATTCCTAATCCTCCCTCTAGTGGCCACCAATGCAATTCTTTACCTCTGGCTGGGAGAGCAGGACAGTTGGCTTCCTTCAAAGCCAACACCATTGCTGCTGCAAGAACTGGTGAGTAGAAGTGCTGTGTGAACAGTACCTTTCTTCTCTCTGGAGACTGAATGAATCATCTCCCCAACACACCTCTGTTCCAGAAGATATGGGAGAGTGCTTTAAATGCATCTCAGAATTTCAGTTTCTACAGCATCATGGACAGCCCTTAGCAAGAAGAAGACACCATATTTTTTTAAAGAACCTTTGGACCAAATACTTGTTGCTTCCTTGTTTTTTTCTGTCCTTGGGAGGTATTCATCATGCCTCACCTTTCTGCTGGAAGCTGCTTTGGCTTTTACTAGTTTTATGCAGTTTAAATACAGCCTAGCCATACATAATACACAAAGAATATCATAAATTATTTTCTGTGCCACTAGAGAAAGTCTTGAAACAAAATAAAGTATGCCAACTTTCTCAGATATTTTTATTATTCATTTATTGGATTACTGGGTGACAGATTGATTTTTTAATACAATTTTAGTAACGGTAAGTGTGGCAGTGAAAAAAATAAATTAAAGGAGAAGTATAAAGAAGAGTAGTGCCTAGCTTATAGAGAAAGTAAGTTCCAATTATCAGAACCTTAAAGGTATTGTCACATCCTATTTTTTACGATGGTAATGTGCTAATGATCTTTCTGAAGTCCTGGGAAAACTCCCATTGATTTAGGTAGAGACAAGATTTTAGCCATAAATATCCTGTCATGAAGGTCATTGTCATTTCACACATTTGACAAAATACAGTGGAAAAAATAATTGGCTCTGAAGGAGCAGACACTTATTGAGATTGAAAAATTAGGATGTAATTAATTAGATTTCAAGGGAAGATTTGTGAATCTCTTAAAGTGGCATATATTTGTTAATTTAAACTCAGAGCTGGTGGTGGAGAGATTTTCTTTGGTAACTTATGGTGGGCGAATCAGGCATTTTCTCTCCTCTCTTTCATTTTAATAAAAGGATATATTGTGGTCATTTATTTTCACAGAGAACTCTACTCATAAACATATATTTCATTGTAGCTATAATTCATGTTTAAACATGTGTCTGCTTTCTCCATGAGAGAACCTGCTCCTGCTATTTCTGTCAGGTTATGAAATGCATTTCACCATATGCCAAAAGAAGACACAATTATAAAGAGGAGCTGAGTCAGGAAAAAGAAAAAGGAGACAAAGGTTGAAGAGACAGACTTTAACTAGAAAATTTAGCTAATGTAAATATTCCATTAAGCAGAGACTTGACCAGGGATCGTATTAACAGGCTGCCTTATGTTCACTGTGCACTGCTTAAGTCTAGCTCTTTCTTAATCAGTTTATCTGGATTTGCATTGCTTAATGACTTAAGCATGTCTTAATTGCTTGGTGACTCTTAAAACATGGGTATTACTTGATGTAGTAACCAAAGTGAATTTGAGCATATGTGTTGAATGTCATGAAGCAGAGCATAAAGACATTGTGGCAGTGCAAAGTTTAAATAGTTTTGGAGTATGTTATATATTGCAGAAGTGTCTGATTTTTTCTTCTTCATAGTGTTTTAAGAGCAATCCATTGCATTCAGCTCTTCCTAGACCTGCTAGTATGCCTTATCTTGGTGACTAGAGCAGTCAGGAATCAAGGAACAAGCTAAGAGCAAGCTGGGAGAAACCTACGACCTTTGACTGAATAGTAACATGCTGTCTTTTCCACTGGACTTCTATATTATGTTCATCTTGGCTGTGTTGAATAGTCACCTCAGAAGAATAAAATATGCTTTAACTTTTGAAACAGGACCCCTCTTCTAGAGCCTGTCTTGACTTTAGTAAGTGGAATCATAGGAAGGAGAAGAAGGGTTTCCTGTTTATGACAGTTTAATACAATGCCAGATCTCTGCATTCCATTCCTGCCTCCTCTCTCATGGTATTGAGAAACTCAAAGCATATATTACACTCTTACTTGCTTATTATGAGTTCATTATTGTATGTATAGCTCTCTGGAATTTCTGACCTCTGAAGCATTCAAGGAATTCCATCATCTCATATGAAAACTCACCCAGACACCTGAAATCAATGGGCTCTTTACAGTAGACATTATACCTGCTGTCCCCTTGTATTCTCAATAGAATAATCTAGGAGGTAAGTTAGAGCTCATGAAAGAAACAGTTACATGTTTAGATTGCCTCTAAAAAGTGGAATAAAGTCTTGTATGAGAGGCAGCCTTGGCTGTAGTGACCATGAGTTTGTAGAATTTTGTATTGAAGTAAGAGGTAGTGGGACAGCAAGAAAGATTATAACCATGGTTTTCAGGAGAGCTAACACTAACCTCATTAGGGATCTTTTTGGAAGAATCCCATGGGAACAGGTGGAAAATAGGGGTCCAGAAGGGTGGATTGATATTCAAGGATCTACTCACTCCAGACTCGGGAACAGTGCATCACAATGAGAAAGAAATTGGGCTAATGAAAGAGAATTGGGCCATTGGGAAAGAGATGCCTGTGGATGGATGAATGAAGGCTACTGTCATTACTCAAGTATAAGCAGGAAATACACAGGAGATGGAAGCAGGGTCCGGCCACCTGGAATGACTATAGAGAGGTGGTCAGGGTAAATGCAAATGAGACTACAAAGGCCAGTACCCAGCTAGACTTAAACTTGGCTAAGGATGTCAAGCATAATAAAAAGGGTATTTTCAAATACATCAATAACAAAAGAAAATAAAAAAGATAATATGGGCTTTATATTAAATGTAGACAGGACTCTGGTAGAAGGGGAAGATGAGAAGGCAGAGTTCCTGAATGCCTTTGCATCAGTCTTCACTGGCAAGACCAGGCCTCAGAGATCCCTGACTGAGGAGACCAGGGTGAAGGAATGTTGGGAGGAAGACACTTTCTTAGGGAAGGAGGATTTAGTCTGAAGCAACTAGACAGACCTACTCAAGTCCATGGGCCCTGATGGAATGGATCCATGAGA
Organism: Haemorhous mexicanus; assembly: GCF_027477595.1. Classification (NCBI taxonomy): domain Eukaryota; kingdom Metazoa; phylum Chordata; class Aves; order Passeriformes; family Fringillidae; genus Haemorhous; species Haemorhous mexicanus. The sequence goes on from NC_082381.1 coordinate 68,958,428, forward strand.
GATGAGAGAGCTGGTGCACACCGTAACAAGGCTGCTCATGATCATCTTTGAAATATCATGAAGATCAGGAGAGATGCTGAGGGCTGAAAGAAAGGAAATGTCACCCCATTTTTCAAAATGGGCAAGAAATAGGACCCAGGGAACAATGGGCCAGAATCCCTGTGAAGGTGATAGAGCACCTCATCCTGGAGGCCATCTCTGTCCATATGGAAATCAAGAAGGTGATCAGAAGTAGTCAGCATGAGTCCACTAAAGGTGATCATGTGTTTGATTGCCTTCCACAATGGATGAGGTGACAGCAGTGGGTGTTGTCTGCTTCAGCAAGGCTTTCAATACCCTTTCACATAGGCAAAATCAGAAGGTGTGGATTTGATGAACAGCTGATGAGGGTCATAATCAGTGGCAGAGGGTCTAGTTAGAGGCCTGGCACTGGTGGTGTCACCCAAGGTTCATTACTGGGACCAGTTTTATTTAGCTAATTCATCTACAGCTTGAAGGGCAGATGCCTCCTCAGCAAGTTCATTGAGGGCACAGAGCTGGGAGCAGTGGCCGACACCCCAGAGTGCCATGCAGCCCTTCAAAAGGACCTCAGCAGGTTGGAGAGATGGACAAAGAAGAACCATCTGAAATTCAGCAAGGGCCAGTGCAGGGCCCTGCACCTGGGGAGGAACAGCCCCAGGCACCAGCACAGGCCGGGGCTGACCTGTGGGGAGCAGCTCTGTGGAGAAGGACCTGGGGGTCCTGGTGGATAAGAAGCTTTCCATGAGCCAGCAGCATGTCCTGATGGCCAAGGAGGCCAGTGGTACCCTGGGGGCATTAGGAAGAGCATTGCCAGCAGGTAGAGGGAGGTGATCCTGCCTCTGTGCTCAGCCCTGCTGAGGCCTCACCTGGAGTGCTGTGCCCAGTTCTGGGCTCCTCAGGACAACCAAGACATGGAGCTCCTGGAGGATGCTGACAAAAGGATGGATCCGGGCTCTTCTCAGTGGTACCAATCAATGGAACAAGAGGCATAAACTGATGCCCAGGAAGTTCTGCCTGGACATGAGGAAGTGCAGGTGACCATGCACTGCAACAGGTTGCCCAGAGAGGTTGTAGATTCTCCCTCATTTAAGATATTCAAGAAGTCTCTGGACACAGTCCTGTGCCATGTGCTCTATGATGACTCTACTTGAGCAGGGAATTTGAGCCAGATGACACGCTGTGGTCCCTTCCAACCTGACCTATTTTATGAGAGATTTGTAAACTATGTATTTTGTAGTGTCACTTGCAGTGTTAAAGGAGAAAGGTACACATAGTTTTTCTCTCACTGACCTTGATGCTCATTGTACAGGGAATCAAGAAGGAACCAAATCTTCAAAGTCTAAGATCTATTTTGAGATTTTCTTTTTTTTTCCTTAAAAGAGGATCTTCAGATTTACCAGATAGTTAAAAAAAGGCATGTCTGATGGCAGACAAGTCTTATTTATGTGGGATTCCTATGGTCATATATAGGATGAGAATATAATCTCACTGATTTTTAGTATCAGTATTTTTCTTAGGCTTGGGGATCCAGAATTGCAGCTCTTGTTTTTGTACACTAGAATCTGTATTTTCTGTATTGAAAAATTTTCCTTAACAATATAAATTTATAGTGTCTCAGCTAGTTCTTTTTTTTCTGGGAAAAAAGGATATATACAATATGCATTTTATATATATATATATATATATATATATATATATATATATATATATATATATATATACACACACACACATACACACATTACATCATAATGTAAAGCTGATCTACATGTATCCTTCATATTAATTCCCCTTTTTCCTTCAAGTACAGTAAAAACTCTTCTATTCTGAGGTAAGGGTTTTCAGAAGAAAAGTTTGTTATTATAGCCAGTGGCAGACTTGGACGAGACAATATGAAAGCAATGCTAGAGAATACTGCAATGTGCAGTAACAATGCTAAGTTATCTATAGAGAGAGGAGTGGGAAAGAACACAGGGAAATCAGAAAAAAAAACCCTGAAGATTTTCTTTAAGGATCTGAATATTATTTAATGAGAAACACGGAGAAAGTGAAAGATAAGATATGTAGAAATAGGAACTGAAACAATATAATGAAAATTCTGGAAAACGAAAGGAAAGGGCAGTTATATCACTTGTAGATCACAGAATTATAGTTTATTAACTCTCAGACATGTCCTTCCTTATGTCTTGTAATTTCCGAAGAGAAAGTGCATTACTCTTTTCAGATCCACAAGTCTTCTTAATAAGGCAGTGAACTTCTGGTGGTATTGTTTTAAAAAATCCAGCAAGGGAACTAAGTATTTCTTTATGTTTTTTATATTTTATGCATTTAAAAATAACTCAGCTGCCCACTCCCTTTTAATTCCTTTCATGTTTAATTATGGCAACAAATGACAACATTCATTATCTGGAATTTGTCAGTAGTCCTAAGAATTGGTTTGGATTTCATTCATTCTATTAGACTTCATCTTCAGACAGATTAAATATCTCAGATATTCATAGGTTTTTATAAAATAGCATGCTATTACTGTCATAAGTAAATTGATTGCTGTTCAGTTTTCTTTGCTGCTCATAACCTATCTAGAGTGATGCCTACTATGTTTTTCTGTCATGCCCGCAGATGAATTATGAAACTGTCTTTAGGCAAATAAAACATACTTTTCCTCATAAAAGAAAATATAAGTTTGGCTCTGAGACGAACATCTTATGATCTGATGAGTGAGCTCAGAAAGTATGTCTGGGTTAACCAGCATGCACTAGTTTTAGAGATGCAAGTTTCGCTATGTATTGGTACTGGCATCTTTATAATTAACTGTTGCAATCAGAAGCCACAATTTTTGGTATTGCTTTTAAAAATAGATACAGCATTTACATGCCTGCAATTTTAATTCAAGAATAAAATGTGCTCCATGTAATTTAAAATTTGGCTGCTGAAAGTCATGCAGACTATTTGTGAATTGAAATCTGCAAAGCATCTCAGTTCTCAGGAGATCATGGTCACTAAACCACTGGAGTTTTGTTTTTAGGATTGCATTGACCAGTCATGAGGACATTTTATATTTTTTATTATAAACTAAAAATCTGTAGATTTGAAAGTAGAATGTTTCTGTCTAACTGCTTGTAATTATTCCCCCCAGTATTTAAATGAACATATTTATCTGTGCTTTTTAGATTATCTTTAAAAGAGACCAAATACTCAGGGAAGAGTTCATAATTTAAAAATAATTCTTCAGTATGGGGCATAACCAAGTTGTATCTATTGTCTGGATAAAACCAGCACTTCTAGATTTTCCATTTATTTTTCTTGTCTTAAAAGTTATTATCTGTGTTTTTTATCTGAGATTTTTAATAAATAGTATTAAAATTAGACAGCAGTGATGTAACTTTTATATACTGTGTGACAAGATGCTGCAGAACTTTTAAAAAATGACTTAATGTATCTCCTGGCATCAATTAAAGATTCTTCACTGTAAGTGAATAGGGTGAGTACTCTCTTACAGGTGATATGCTACCTGAATAATGTTCTGTTAATAACATGCAAAATTTATTTTTAAAGCTGAGTGATACTTTGCAATCATAGAAGTTTAGAGTATTTTCTTATTACAAAATTCCTTAAAAATGTATTTGTTAAGAGTGCCAATTTTTAGCCAAATTTGAGAAGGAAATGTGTCTGATGCCAGTAGGAAACACAGTAAAAATATAACATTAATATCAATGCTATCCAATAAGTACATTTGTGAGAATGGCATGCATTATTACAATGCTTTATTCTGAAGTGTGTATAAATTATTTTGAACCAAATATATTTGAGGAAAATATCATTTTGAAGTCCGCATTCAGCCTTGTCACCCAAGAGAATTAAGGCAACTTGTGATAGAAGGGATAAATGATGAGTCAGAACTCAACATGAATTGTATATCAGCGAGCAGTGCCACATTACCGACATTGCTGTTCATCTAGGCCTGTTAAATACTATTTCTTACTGTCATGAAATTTGAGCAGAAAATTGCTAGAAATATTCCTACTTAGGCTGTCAGGTCTGACTTGAATTATTGTCTTCTGTTGGCAGTTTCTGCATTGATTCTAGTATTCAAGGTGAATCTTGTCACAGCTTCTCATATATTTAGATTTTCACTTATTTTTCAAGAGCCAAAGGAGAATATTATTTCCTCCTGCAAGGGAAGGTTTAGAGAATTGGTTTTGCTGAGCCTGAAAAAGAGACAGCTTAGATGTGACCTAATTGCGGGCATCCAAATTGAGCCTACAAAAAAGATGGAGAGGGACTTCTAAAAGAGCATTTAGTGACAGGACAAGTGGGAATGGCTTCAAATGGAAAGAAAGCAGGTTTAGATTAGCTATTAGGAAATTCTTTACTGTGAGATTGGTGAGGCACAGAACAAGTTGTCCAGTGAGGTGGATGCCCCAGTCCTGGTAGTGTTCAAGGCCATGCTGGATGGGTCTTTGAGCAACCTGGTCATGTGGAAGGGTCCCTACCCACAGCCTGGGTTTTGGAACTCTGTGATCTTTAAGGTCTTTTGCAACCAAGTCATTCTATGATCCTATGAATGTCTTAAAATGAAGAGATGGCTGTAAAGTTAGCAGATATTTGAAGCCAGGAGGTTTTAATCTCCATTTAATTTTATTCATTTCACATTTTGGAATAAGTTAAATAATTGTTTATCTTTTGAAGAAAGGTACAAGACTTTTTGAAGCTTTAAAGTACAAATAATGCTGTTATTTCAGTTTTATAACTATGCATGTTCAATGAAAACTGAATGTGGATTGCAAATACACATTTTTAAAATTCTAATAACCATCTTACAGCATGTTTTTAAGAGAGGAGGAAGGCAGTGTGTATTGCAACAATATACTGTCATCATATCAGTGATTCTTTACTGCTTTAAAAAAAAAAAACCTCAGAAAACATACTTAATAAGCTACCTTATAATGTTGCCTTGGCAGTGATATACCATGTTTTGGCAATAATGATCAATTCCAAATTACCCTGTTGATGGTTAACTATGAAAGAGGAACTGAAAGTGCCAGGCAAAATGAGTGTTCACAGAGACAAACTGCCTCTTTCAGAATGAATTATTGTTGTATTATTTTATTGAAAAAATAATAAAATAAATAATAAGTAGAATTTTTTTTTGAAAGTTGTAGGATAATATATGAAGATGCAACACTGTTTCCCAGTATTGCTGGTTTGTTTTAAACCAGAGTACATAAACAATAATTCTGCATTGAAGTGTGGTGACCACATCCTATTTCGTGATATTTTCTTTGGAAATTTAAATGTCTTTACTAGGAGAGGATGGCAGACAGAGAATGGATTTTGTGCAATATACAAATAAAAACAAACTTCTAGTAAATCTATAAATATATTCCTTTTTTTTTTTTTAATAAAAGAACAGAATCTTAAATTTCTCTTTGAGTGGAATAGCCTAAAATTGAAGGAAAATGAAAAAATTATTGTGGCTAGAGGCATTCAGTCAATTTAAATTCTCACTGCTGTAGACTTTGGCCAAATAAAGTGGGATGGTAGAATTAATAATCAATAGGTGAAATATAATTACACTCAAAAATTAGAAGAGCAAGAATGACTAATTAATGATCTCTCATTTCATCCCAAGGTGTCCAGAAACAAGAGGTGGTGTGTAAAAGGCTGGATGACAGCTCCATTGTACAAAACAATTACTGTGACCCTGACAGTAAACCTCCAGAAAACCAAAGAGCCTGCAACACTGAGCCTTGCCCACCTGAGTAAGTCATTGAACACTTAAAATGGACATCAGTTTTGCATAGAAAGATAAGTCTTCATAATCTATAATAAATCCTGTTAACCAAATAAGATTCTCATCTAGTATTCATGCCCTGCCTTATCAGAAAGGGTATTTGGGTTTGGTTTTTAGTTTCTTGTTCCTCTAAAATCAGCTCTGAAAATGCTTTGAGGATCTCTGTTTGACTGTGGAACAATAGTGATGTTTGAGCTACAAAATGCTGTAAGTAAATAGAATCTAGCAAAACAATTTCTTAGGATATGAGTGTCATAGGTAGTGAATAGTGCACAGAGTAGAACTGCAGACCATTCTTAAGGCAACAATGATAAAAAAATTTTGGGGTGAGACTTAACTTTACCCTAGTTATTAATACTGCATCTGAAACATTTGCCATATTCTAAAGTATGTGATATTAACATTTGTGTTAAAGAGTTCACATGAGACGTGGCAAATACAGAGACTTCTAAGAGGACCAAACCATTTCCCGGCAATAGTTTTGTCAAACTTTTTCTCCAGCATATTCAGTGTTGAAGAGTAATGCTGTGTGCCTTTAGGATTAGGTGCTTAGATTCTATTTAGATTTATTTTTAAAGATAGCTGTATGCTATGTATTGACAATTAAAAATCCCACAGCTCATTTGATCAAAAATGAAGTTTGACTAGAACACAAAGCATAGCTTAATCTTAATACAAAAACCTGTTTAGAAACAGTTGTGATATTTTGTACTGTAAAATAGTATCAACATGTGACAACAGCTTTCCTTATGCTTCGTCACAAATAAAACTTGTGGAAAAGAGGGAACAGATACAACAGCTTTTTGATTCCCAAGCTCTGGTTCGTTTGACTTTGGTGATAATCTGAAGCTGCATTCCAACTGGATATGAAAATCATTAATGCTAATTAAATGCAGAAACTGCGCAATACTGTGGTCACCTGTAAATGTCTTCTAGAAACTACTAAATTGTAGCATGAAGGACACTGTGAAGAATAAGACAAGATTATTGTGCATTAAATCACAGCAAGTCAATGAACTTCCAACTGAAATCAGTCTCTTCACAGATCATTAGCTGCTGCCCTGGCGTGGTGCCTGGTTGCAGGATGGCAGAGCAGTGTCTCTTACACTTTATGCCCCTGTGTCATGTAACACACTCATCTGGCATAAAGCCATTGCACTGCTGTTACCTTTGAGTGTGAGCAAACTGTGTCAGACAGGTCTAAATTAGGTTGAAATCATTGTCCCCACAGTCTATGTGTAAATATATGTTTATCCTGGAAGGGTATGCATTTGTCCTCTGTATAGATAACACTGTTTGGCATGGCTCTGAGTGCCCCAACTATGTGCACCTGAGAGAAGGACTTGAAAAGCAGTCATGTTTGATCAGTTCCTTTTTACCAAACACATTCCAATCCCTTCCTTTGTGTGGCTTAACTATTAGAAAATTAGCATTTTAAAAAGTAATGTTAACAAAGTTATTCCAAACCAGTGTAATTTCAGGGGTCTTTCTGTTGTTTTGTTTGGTTTGGTTTTTTGTTTTGTTTTTTTTTTTTCACTGACACTACTTTAAGAACCCCCACAAACTAACAAAACCCAGCCCACAAAGTGGGAAGCTTTCAGATTCCCCTACCAGTACAACAGGGACATTGATTAACATGGTGAAAGTCAAGACATCAATATTCAGAAAATGGGTAGAGTGTATTAATTAGCATCTACTTCAACATATCAGAGCAATTCAACCCACGTCTGCCTCCATTCTGATGTTTTCCCCAAAGAGAATACTAAGTGCCAAACTAAGGAAAGGTTCTCAATTCCTGACGCTGTAAGTAGTCTAGTAGGAGGCTGTTCAAATAGCAGATAGTTATCCTAAGAAGTTTGACTGTTTTGACAGAAAGTTTTATCATGCAGTAAGACTTTGTGTATTTCCCTTTTTAATTAGCACAACTCTACTCTTCTCTTGGTGCCTACCAAAAGCAATGAAAATTATGCCCTTTCTAACTAAATGCCAGTTGCATTATACTTAATGTCTTTGAACAGCAGAAGACTATGTTTGTTTTCAATACTTTGTTTGTTATTACAATACGTACCTCTTACATTTCAGATTTCAAGAAAATGCTTTTATATTTCTATGAATTATGAACAGTGCTGTCTTATCATGCAGTATAAAGATTAAAGGTACCTGAGAGCAAAGTCACTTGAGCAAATTATAATATCAATTAAAAATTAACTCTGCAGCCCCTTGAAAGCTGTGAATAGCTTCAGATTCTCCCTATTGTGGTAAAGGCATAAGATTTTTTGATGAAGAATCACAAATTAACTTCCTCTTGCTGGGAAAGTAATGACAGAACATGAGATAATTGTTTCCGTCTCTGCATCGATCTAGTTTCATGTTAGGATATATTACACATAATGTAACACAAAAGAGGATAGCAGCACTTTTTTTTGACAGCAGCTTGAGAAAAGACATCTTATGAGGTAGCTCCAGGCATGTCTCCAGGATCATCCACAGTGACTTACATGCCTGGCATTTTTGGCATTTTGGCAACATTCGATAGCATACTAGACTTCAGCTTCACCCTTTGCAAGGATTGCTCAGGCGAGTAACTAATCAACATATTAAATACTGAAGACCAAACGTGCTCGTCAATATGAAGAGATATTTCTACTTGATTGAGCTGCATTAGCAATTCATAAGTAGAAATATATAACATTGCAGCCAGATTAATAGCCGCTTTATTCTCTGCAGCAGCACAAAGCAATCTAATATTATTTACCATTCTTGGTTTCTACTACATATGCAGAAACACTCAGAAGTTCCCTCTACCACCTATAGCGCAATTCTTTAAATTTTAAAGGAGTTTGTTGAGATGATTGTTTTCATGAGATGAATTCATGTCTTACTAGTGCTTGCTTCAGTTTAAAAATGGGAATATTTTACATTTCAGTGTAGCCTTTTATTGAAAAGTTTACAAATGTCTCGTAATCCAATGAGAATTAACTCTCAAAAAGCCCAATTTTGAGATCAAATTATTTTATTGCAATGATACTAAAGAGGCAAACGTCTTGGCTTTTAAGTTGTGGTGTAACTTTCAGCAATAGTTCCCAAACATTTCCAGTTGCAAACCACTTTCACAGAAATTATTTCAGCCAAGTCCAATACAAACCTACATAAATAGCCTCAGTTTTGTCAGGCTCAAACACTCCTTTCTAACTACTATAGGCTAGGATGGAAATTGCTGCTCTCAAAAAATACAAAATAGTGTTATTATTGGAAGATATTATTGCAGTGAGGCATAAATTAAAATATTTAGTAAAAAGACCCATAAATTTCTACTTTATTTCACCATGAATGTGTGTATTGTTAAAAATTACGTTGGTTTAGTGATTTAAACTGTTTGCATTCTTGGTTTGTGTAGTTATCAACTCTGTTTCTGAAATGTATTTAACTAGCCTCCTAACATTTTCTATCCAGATGGTTTATAGGAGATTGGTCAGAGTGCAGTAAGACCTGTGATGGAGGAATGCGTTCACGGACAGTTCTCTGCATCAGAAAGATTGGGCCTTCTGAGGAGGAGACTCTGGATGCTGCCAACTGTTTAACACACCGGCCTGTTGAGAAAGAGCCCTGCAACAACCAGTCCTGCCCTCCACAGTGGGTTGCTCTGGACTGGTCTGAGGTAAGATTTCTTTGTGTTAGCTCATTGCTAATAGCAGAGGCAGGACCTCTGACCACTGAATTTTCTGTCAGGGATGGCTAAGAAAAGGATTAATAGGAAAATTTCCCAGAGGGCGTTTCACCTGTGCCATTGTTTTGTTTCCTGACTCTTATGAAAATGCTGTAACCTACAGTGTCACTATACCCTAAATTAGCTCCTTCTCTCCCACAGGTATCACATTACCTTAAGTAGTTTTTCATTCTGTTATCATGTCTAGGCTTTTATGCAGCAAGATCATGTAATGATTTTGAACAAAATCATTCCAATTTAAAGATTCAAACTCCGCTAAACTTCTGGTTGTGATAATTAATCAGGGTTGTGAAAAAGTACCAGGCTTCTTTCTGGTATGAATTTTAATTGTGTAACTTGGCAGACTCTCTTGAATGATGATGCCATTTTAATATAATGAGAAAAGTTGCCTTTTTTTTTTTCTGTTAATGTTTTCCAGAAATATAATATAATATATTAAAATCCTTATAGTACTAAAAATATAATTATTTTTTATGTGGGTTTATATGAATTTCTGACAGAAACATGAAAAGGAAAACAAGAGTGAACTTAAAAAAATTAAGAGTTGAATACTCCTCCCATTTAAACCAATCGCAAACCTTGCTAATTTTCTCTGCAATGCAAGATATGAAGTTTTCTTTTCATACTCAAAACAATGCATATTACAAATAAAACAATTACAGAACTGTTTTATCTGCTTATATACTTGTTTACATTCAATATAATTACATGTTTTTTAAATTTTCAGTAATTATTTACAATAAATTATGTATCCTTTTGGTCAGAGAAACAGAAACATTTTGTAAACATACTGGTTAGATGAAGTCCTTAGGAGAATGTAAGCCTGGTTTTTTCAAATTGAAATGAAAACTAAGCATGTCTTTCCCACTGGAAAGTAGTAATTCTTAGCTAGTGCCATAAGGTTTTTCACACATTGTGGTAGTTGAGCTTTGACAGAATTAATCTACCCACTCTAAACTACTCCTTTTTTATTTTTCAGGATAATTATTAAAAAAAAGCACAAAAATATTCTAAGGATTTTTTTGGGAAGAGCCTTATCAGACAAGCACATATAACTTGCCTTCATGACTCCCACAAAGGCAGTCAGAAATTCTAGAAGCATTTAGTAATGGAAGAGAATTTTTCCTTGTTTGGCTTATCTGGATATTTTCTTTTCATTTTCTTTGGAAGCGTCTTTTTGTTAAATTTTACTAGAGTTTATTATTTTTAGTGATTCAGTATTATTGAAGGCAACCTATTTCCTTCTTTTACTTCCATTTCTGGGATCCAGTGTAGTCCATCTTGGTAGAATTTTTGCTATAACTCCACAAAAGGGAGTGTTGTTTTCTTCTGGTACAAGTAGCTGGAAGATCTTTCTCAGATGGCATCTTACACATAGATTCAAGATTGTATCTTCAATTAGTACTAGAAGAAAGATGCTCCTAAACTCAAAGTTTAGTCTTTGTTGCTTGTTTGCTAACATCTTCTATAGATTAAGAAACCTCACAGGCCCATGCGTTTTGACATTTTGACATAGTCCTTTCAAAATTGTCACTTTTCTGTTTGTTTTGACACTCTGATGTGATTTTTAAGCACTCAGCTGGGAAGGGGCATATACTTCCACACCCTACTTAAAAAGTCATGTATTTTGCATGAAATACACGTAGGAGGATGTACTCATAACACTCCTTGGAATTTGGACCCCAACTGATCAGTCATGATCACAACTTCAAAGAACTCACATATTAACTGTCATTGGGTTTTGGTCTCTCTTTATCATTAATATTATTTGTGTAATTCTACCAGAGATCTTCTCTTACTTTCCTCCTTCATCTGTTTTTCTAGTAGGCAGTGTGCACAAAATTTGGTGTTGAAGTATAAGGACCTTTGAAACTGTTTATTCCATATCAAAATTCTGCATGCTGAACTACTGTAGATAAAGAGGCTGTACCTTGGTAGAAGAAGATTAAATAGGGTAGAAAAGGTTATGTTTTAAGGAAAGTGATTATATAACCATTTTTACATTCTGGATTATAAACTTCAAATGCAAGACTCATCTTTATGCAGCCCAGTTTAAGATCCTAAATCCAAGTGGAGATAACATTTGGAATAATCTTTTTCATTCTATATGGACTAGTTTTGGTGCCTCTGGAGATTTTCTTCTTGTTTTAAGGTATATCTAGATAGAGATATAAAATTTTACATAGGGTATATACTTGCATAATACTGTGGAACTGTTATAAAATTTCTATAAATTACTCCAAGGTGCTTCAGGATTAGGCATAAAAGAAATAAGTTTGCCTCACCCAAGTAATTTTTTTAAAATTAATCTTAGAGGTGTTTCTTTTTTCCCCAGTGATATAGTGAATTGTTTTGGATGTATGGAAAGCCTTTGGTATGTCATCTCTTGAATATTACTCCAGTTCCACATTATGTTGTTTCCCAAATAATGTTTTGTCTCTACATATTAAAGGCAGTTCCAGTCTTGAACAGGTTTGCTAATCTGCATATAAAGTTTATGCTGTCAAAAACTGATTCTGATCCAAATACTGCAAATATGCTTTTGGGATTAAGGTTAACATGCCAATAAAGGATTCCAAAACCATGCTTACAATATCTCATGTAAAAAGGGACTGATTTGGGAAAGTTCTTGAGTTTTAATTTTGCTAGCACTCATCTCTTCCTCATTATGCAGTTGAGCTACTGTGTATGACAGTTAATGGTCTGTAGCAAATAGGAAAGAGAATGGCAGTGGCACCATGGTGAAGGAAGATGACATAAAGCAGTGATCATCAGGCCTTTTTCAAGTGGCTGCTTTATTGTCTTCTTGCTGTCAGAATAGCACAAGAGTGATAAATGGAGGGGAAACTTGTGAAATAAGAGTTAAAATTTAAATAGGAAAGGAGAGGAAAGCAAATGCTGTAGGAGAGGGTATCATATTTTGATATATCTGAATGATGTGGTTTCTATGAAGTCAAATCCAGCATTTTCTGTGAAGTCAAAACCAGCATTTCTCTTTCCTTTTGTGTATTGATGAAAAATGTATTCATTGTCTGTGGATAAAGTGAAGTGGATGAAGACTGTACTAAGGGGAACAGATTAAGAACAGACTGACTTAATTTAATTATTGAAACACTCAAATTGGTTTCATAATAATGTTACATGTGGCAGACCTTTCTACTTTACAGTGTTTTTCTTAAGCCTGACATATATAGTAACATTGTAGCCTAAATATAAACAGCAAAGGAAATTTAAAACTTAGAAAAGCTTGTACATAATGAAATAATCTTCAGTCAGCTTGTTTGTGTTTCTAAACATTTAAAAATTATTATTACTGTTTTGTGATTATAGTTGAATTGTAAGATCATAAATCATCATGTCCTGCTTTACAAATAGCATTTCTGAGCGTTCCAGTGGTGTTCTACTGAGATTTTAATTATTTATTTACATAATTTTCAGTGCACACCAAAGTGTGGCCCAGGATTCAAACACCGAATCGTCCTGTGCAAAAGCAGTGATCTTCTAAAAACCTTTCCAGCTGCACAATGCCAAGATGAGAACAAGCCGCCAGTGCGCATCCGCTGTAGCTTAGGCCGATGTCCTCCTCCTCGCTGGGTTGCTGGAGACTGGGGACAGGTGAGACAGCTCATGCAAGTCTTCATTGCTGTTAGTCCCCCACATTAACACCTCGTGGCCTAGGATGTCCCTGGAGATAGATAAGAGATGGTTCCTATGGCTGAGTGAAGCAAAAAGATTCTCCCCTTTTGTGTCAGATTGAAACGTGATTCTTCATGATGCTTGTCTGAGAGCAATCTAGTTTCTACTGGATGAGTTTCTACATGAGAACAATCTAGTTTCTACTGGATGAGTTTCTACATGCACTTTAAAGAAAAAGAAATCCTTACTTTTTTAGAGTATTTTGGAGATACAACAGTATTGCAGGGTATACTATTTTTAAAATGTGCTTAACTTCCTTGAGAAACATGATGGAAATAAAAAGCCAATTCCTATTATAGTAGCAGATCTGTGTATGTATCTGTCTCTGAACAAAACCACACTTTGAAATCAATATAATTTTTTACATAAGATATTGAGTTGCCATACAGGGAACTAAATTACTCCAGGACAGGCTGAATAATGCCACCATTATGCAGTGCTTCAAAATATGATTTACTAAGTTTCCTTCTTTCTTTATATTTTTGCATCTCATTTGTGATCAATGGCCTGCTTTTAGAATATTAAATGAATGGATTTCTGTTTGCTGAGCAATTTTCCTCTAACGAAAATGAAACATTTTAGTTTAATTACCCAGTGGAAAATAATTTGCAATATTACAGTCTAGGTGGCTTTTTATCATGGTGATTCTTCAAATACACTTTTATATATAACTAATATTGTACTAAAATTGTAACTATTTAGTTACAGAAATTAAAAATATTTTGAAATAGCAAAGCCTATTTGTTTGAAAGATGTTTTCTTTTCCCTTAAAAAAAGTCCTGTAGAAGATTTGGATTCTTGTTTTCTTTAGTTTTTCTTCTTTATTCTAAAGTGTCAGTATGATACATGAAATAGAGTAAATTATATTCTAATATCTCAAATCTGGACTTTTCAGGGACTCAATATTGCATTGCATTTTCTTTTCTTTGAAAGACAAGTACTGTAAAAAATTCTGGAACATGTTATGATAATTATTTTCTCTATTAATCAAGCATCTTCACATGCTTGTCTTCTTGAAAATTTGTGGATGTGAAGTGTTTCTGATTTCTTCCTGTTATTTATTTTGTATTTAAAATGTGGATGCATGGTTTTAAATTTTTTTTCTCCCTTCTTTAGTGTTCTGCACAGTGTGGTCTTGGGCAACAGATGAGAACAGTACAGTGCCTGTCATATACTGGACAAGCATCCAGTGAGTGTCCAGAAACTCTCAGACCGCCATCAATGCAGCAGTGTGAAAGTAAATGTGACAGTACTCCCATTTCCAACACAGAGGGTAAGTCTGCCATCTTAATGTAATTTATTCTGAAAAGAAAAAAGTGACATTAGTCAGCATTGCTGCATTGGTAAAAGTCTAGATGACATCATCTCTCAAGCTATGAATGACTTTTTAAAAATTATTTTCTGCTTAGTCATTGTAGCTCAATGGTAAAGTCATGAAAACCTAAATACACATTGTTTGTTTAAAAAAATACCCTTAAAATAGATAACCTAAGTAAGGGACAAAATACTATTGTTTTTATCTTTGATTTTCTAATCTCTTTATTGGTTCAATGGAAACGTTCATAATAGCAGGGGTAGCATGATACGCTTTTCATCCACTGACCTTCTACCTGCCTAATCAGTGTTAAACACAACAATGTAGTGGCAAAAAATAGTAAATTCCCTGTTTATGGGAAGACTGGGACCATAGATTTCGTGCTACATGGTTCTTGAAAGAAAAAGTCTGTTCTTACACTTTGACATCCTTTCAGCTTCTTCTAACTAACTTTTAATTTTTTTTATTTATAATGCCTGTTCAAAATAATTACAGTATTTTTTTCATTATACAGTCCAGTTTAATTAGACTACTAAATGACTTCATCAGAATGTATTTTTGGTAGTTGATATATGAGATAATAGTGTGAAACTAAGCTTATTCATATTTATTAAATACTTCAGATCTGAATGTGTAAATGGTCTAGGCCAAGCTGTTAGGAAATGTGAACTTCAAAGTAGACTTGGTGCTCTAGGCAGTAAAAAATATGTTTCCTCATTGATTATAAAATTGAGAATAGTTACTCATGAGATAAGTACAATTCATTTTGTGTGGAAGGGGAAAAGGAATAGAAAATTCTCCAAACTATCAAGAGATTACACAGCAGTCATTCTAAAACACTTATTCCCAAAATTTTTATATTCCCTAAATTTTGAGTACATGACCACAATGTTTGCTAGCACTGCTAGTTTTGATATAACTCATCTCTGTGCAGTATATAACTGAGTATTTTTACAGAATCTCCTTCTACATTGGGGTTTAATGTCCTGTTTATGTGGAACAAATGCTCTGATTAAATTTTTTTAAAGGCAAGTTTGTCCTGCAGTCTACTCAGATTTGGTGGTCCATTCAATGCCTACTCTACCCATCAGTGTCCAAGCCATAGATTCAAAATTTTTATAAAAGTCTGGCAAATAGAGATGTCTGTGATGAAATGGGAGCATACCAAAATTGTCCCAGAAATACACTTATACTTCAATATATGAACACTGTAATTCACTATTTTTGGTAAAATTTGCATGATTTCTGTTTAGTGCTCTCAAGAAATCTTTAAGTGATAATTACCAATCTAGGAAACTTTCTGCCTTTTAAATCTCACAGGCTACATGTTATTTTATTTCCAAACACAGATGTTGATTTCAGTCCAAAGTAAGGAAGGTAATAAATTATTTATACATGTTTCAGTCCCAGTCTCCTCTTAGTTTCTAGATGACAAGGTCATATTATTATTTATAGTAATTACACTAGTAATTCTTCAGTATTATTAGAAAATATGCTATTCTCTTGTAGAAGAATGCAACTGGGGACCCTGAGTGGCCTGAACTTCCCTTCAGTAGAACTGTGCAGGCTAGCTTCTTACAGTGCATCTGTTAATTGTCTGGTAATTGTGTTTTTAGGGACCCACACCTTCACTGGAAAATTATTGGGATCCATAAATAGAAAATATTGAAAAACACTTATACTGTATTCCAGATGGTTGTCAGCTCTTTGGCCTGCACTTTGAGAGAGCCAGATGCAAGCCAGCTCCTTCCTGACTATCCAGGCTCATTAGCACAGTTAGGAAGAATCATAACGAAAAAGATATAGCACAGTATCTTCTGAAAGACATGGTTCCCAACACATTGCCACTTAGCATCCCATTTCTGTTTATGTCCCACACTGGAGATATTTATCTCAACATTCATTTAACAGTTTAAACTGCTTAGGTAATTTCAGAAGAATTTTGCTGCAATCTGTGAAATACTAAGGTTGCCCTATCTCAAAATTAGGCAAAAATTTTATCTTCAAGATTATTTTTTCAATACTTGTACAAGTATTTCTTATATATATATATATATATATATATATATATATATATATATATATATATTCTCATTTATAAATTTTTTACACCTGCTCTTAAATAGTGAATAGGAGAAGCACAAACAGAATTTGCAGAATAATGTGCAGGTTTGATGCATTTTCTGCTTTAAAAAAGTCCTTTTAGACAAAAGAGGAGCTAACATCTCTTAGTTCAGTAAAGTGTCAGCCTTTAAACAGTGAGGCTTATCTTTTTCACCATCCTGGAGATGATGAAAAGGTTTCAAGGGCTAACTAATCCTAAAGAGCACAACTATTTTTGGAAAAGTAGTATTTTCTGTGAAAAAGTTTGGAGCTATGATATTTTGTTGTGAATATATTTGTGAGTGAGGCATGCTGTGCCTCTGTGCTTACTTCTGTCACTCCACAGGTACAGTGGGATGTGATCTGACTATCAGTATTTGGGTTTCAAGGAAGGAACCAGGTCTCTCAGAGAGAGGGTTTGTCCACCTCAGAGTGCACACGTGTAGCAGAGCATACCTGCCCACACACAGGGACTTTGTCCACATGCCGCCTCGTGCACTGCCTCATGCTTTGGGCTCCATTGCAGGGCAAAAGCAACTTCACCAGCAGCATGCTGGTTTGCAGCAGAGTCAGATTATCTGGGGGGGCTCTCTTCCTGTTTTAAATCCCAGCAAACCTGATTCTCTTTGTTTGCTAAACATCTGTGCTTGCAGACTATGGAGCCTGTTCAACAATTTTTTAATTGTAAAATTTAATTTTACTACCCAAACATAAAATCATACAGGGTTTTGAGGAAGTTTGAGCCACTCCACAGTGTAATGATCATGTTGGTGAAGCTTGGAAAATTTTTCTTTGGGAAAGAACAGATTGTTTGTATAAAATGAGTCAAAATTTTGGGGATACAGAAATACTAAAAGAAAGTTACATTGAATCTTCTCGTATTTTACAAGTGCTTTACCTCTGGGGTTTTCAAACTTTTCATTGGTGATTTGTAATATTTTAGAAGTGGTTTTGATGGGCTATCACTGATGAGGATAATGTTGCGTTTTCTGCTGGAAGTGAACTACAGTCATCATCTGCCACACCACTTGAAACCTATTCAGAATTATTCTGTTCTCCTAAATACATATATGTCTGCTGAACCTAGACTGCTGAAGCCCATCTAAAAGTTTACCTGAAAATTGTCTATTTTTATGTAATTTCAGTTTTAATAATTTTTTGTCTATTTTTATGTAATTTCAGTTTTTCTTGTATTTTATATGATACATCTTTGCAATTTCTTTAGCTGGAGGGACAGTGACATTTTGTGATTTTTTTAATGTAAAATGGTAGTTAATATCATAATATCGCTGGATCTAGCCACAAAGTTCAGCAAGGCAGAGCTTGTGCGTGGAGCTTACTGAAACTCATTAACACTTGTTACTAAAAACAAAAAGAACTTTGCTAAAACTTTTCCATTCAACCACAGTCCTATGAAGAATAGGCTACTTCATCAGCCACCATTATCTATTTCAAAATTGATTTCTAAGCCAGAAGTTTTGGGGAACTTCAAGAATATTCTCTTATTGCTGTCCAAATGGCATCAGCTGAACAGGGTCCAGTTTTACTCAAGAGGAAAATAACATATAAGAAACATGTAAAAGAATAATTTGAAATCCTACTTTTAGCAAAAACTGAGTTAGTGGCTTTACTTGTATTTAACTAAACACAGTGTGTTTGAGGGTTATTTTTGCAATTGAGTGAACTTTTTATGTCTTGTGCAGATCAAGTGAACCTTTTTATTTTTCACTTCATTTATAATTCACCATTTATCTATATTATATTCCCAGTCTTCATGAACATGAGTACTTGAAATATTTCTGGAAGAGACTTGACCTCTTTTGTGAAGAGTTTTTGAAAGTCAGTCAAATACAGTGACCATGTGTGGTTGCTGGTAGAGAAATATATCTGTTTCAACCAGCAACTCACAATCTCTTTTTTCCTGTCACTCAATTATGTATCCATTAAGAATTAAAAAATTTGAAAAGAAGTATGTCAAACATCATGTAGGTGGAGTGAAAGAATTGCAATGAAAGCACTACGTCTGTGTTAATGAAATGAAAGTTTAAATAATTTCCTAACCACTTCTTGCTTAGCTAAAAGCGTGCATATTACCAGAAACACTGGTCAGACCTGGAAGTTCAGCCTCATTAATGCTTTCCTAGGTTCAAATACTAAAAATTCCCATCTGCACTCAATTTACTACTACAGTATGCTTGCCAGTGTTAATCCACTACCTATAACACCCTGTCTCACAGCAAGAATCATGTACTAGGAGATTATATGGAGTCTGGAGAGCTGTAGAACCTGAGTGTGTCACTGAATTCTCAGATGTAGCTCTTTCTCAAGCTGTATCAGGATAAGAGCAGAGCACGGATCAAACTGTTCCATTCCCCATTCCCATCTTCTTTCTACAAGTGCAAAAAATGAGCCAGAGGAGAGCTACAGCATATTCCAGCTTCTGTAATGTAGTCACAAAGTCACTTTATATGCAATCTGTGTGGGATGCAAAAGAATGAAACCATCCTCCATGGGGTTGAGCTCTGTTCTCCTTTCCTGGGAAAGCTACTTGCTAGTGCAACAGGGCAGGGGAGGCAGTAAACCCAGCATATAGGAAAACACAACTTTGAGAAAAAGCTTTTATGTCTATTACAGGCATAAAATTGGCTTTCCTTCTAGCACAAAATAAATTGCGGATGTGTGGAACCATGTCTAAAGCAGAATCCATCATTCCGTTCGGTCACTGAACTCACCCTGTTGGTACCATCTTTCGTAACACTTGTGTAATATTCTCCATCCCTGTTAGCTGAAATGCTCATTCTTTTTTAAGGATTTGTACAAATGCGTAGGTGTGGTATCAAATAGTGTGAATCATCATAATGATAACCTCTCATGGATGAATAAAATAACTCCTGAGAAGGAAGTTAAAAGTAATGTAAAATAAAAGACTCACATGTTCTAACAGTGCAAAGTGATCACACACGTATCCCAATAAATGATAGTTCTTCCAAGGCAAAGACTGCGCACTCCTAAATGTCTGAAAGCCCTGCAAATATTTTATGGCTTTTAAAATTTGCAATATTATATGCACTAGACTGTACTAGAAAGAGTAGTTATAAAGAAAGCAAGATAGATGGGTAGATGAGAAGCATGTTAAACATCAAATTTTCTTTGTACTTTAATTTATATATCTGTCTTCTTTGTCTTTAATGTTCTTAATTATTAGAGTGCAAAGATGTGAACAAAGTGGCCTATTGCCCACTGGTGCTGAAGTTCAAATTCTGCAGTCGAGCATACTTCAGACAGATGTGCTGCAAGACCTGCCAAGGACACTGACCCACAGGAAGCAGAAGAATGTGCCTTGTTATTATCATTGTGGAAGAGTGTCCATCGAAGAGAGCACACAGTGGAATAAGATTGACGTCCTTGCAAATGCATTACCCTGTGGAAAACATAACCACTGGTCAGCCCCAGCTGACAGGATTTCAATATTATTTTAACTTCTGTGAAGTGGGATTTATTAATCCAAAGTGCTGGACACAGTATGAGGGGATCCCAAATTTGAAAGATTCACACAACACATATAGAATAGCTTACTGTGGAACATTTGTGTTCTTTTGACTAAATCCAATAGTCTGTTTACATCCATGGACCATTAAAATAACTTTTATTATGGACTTAGCAATGACACTGAATCCATTTCTATTTAAAACTCTTTAAAATGTAGTTCTTACGAGTTGGTTTACTATGGAAGTAAAGAAGAATCAAAAAAAAGTTAAGTCATAGCTTAAAAATCTTAACTATTTTATCTCTTGACACAGCACCACAATTTAAATTATAAAATGAGCTTGGAAATGTTATTTAATGAGCAGAAAATTTTTAGAAAAAAAGTATTTTTCCTTCATTCCACCTATTTCCCTTTGGAGTAATCCATATTTCCTGAACACTGCTGTGAGCCATATAAAAAGCTATACTAAATAGAACAACCATGAGGGACTTTAGTTTTAAGAGGTGCAACAGTTATTGCAGTGGTGCATGAAATACAAGTGTGCTATGAAACAAAATGAAATCTTCACTGCAGGTTTATAGCCATCTTACCATGGTACAAATGAAACAGATCTCCACTGAAAGGAACATATTTCAGTATCATGGGGAAGGCAGGCTCCAGCAGTGGTGAAGACTGGATTGCCAGCTCCTTCACTACTACCATAAAGGTTGTTTAGGACTTACACTTTGACTCCAGCTCACTTTTGTTTACAACACCAGCCACAAAGAAGAAGCAACTTTGTGAGCTTCTAGATCTGGTTTACATGTTAGCTTTGATTCTCCAAAACTAAAGAATTTGAATGCAAAAGATAAGCCTACTGTGTAATAGCAACAATCCTTTGCAAAGCTGAAAGTTAAAATGGGTTCCAGATGTTCCCTCCTTTGATACCATAGCAGAGGTATTGTTTATGAGAAGGAATATGGGAATGTTCTATTCAGGAGACTGCATCTGAGTGGCAAGGATTGCAACCAAAGAATAAGTGACTCATGGAGGTGTCTAGGTTCTGTTCAAATGAGAAGTCAAAAGCATGCTCGAGCAAAGAGGCCTGTTGGACTATCAGGAGTAAGGCACACTGGAAAAGGGGTGGCTGTAGTGAATTCTGGCCACCTTCACCTAAATGGCCAGGTACCTATGTGAAGCTGGACCATATTTAAGCAAGGGGCAGCTTTCAGCATGAGACTGGAACAAACTCATGCCAGTTAATTAGAAGCTAGATGCCTTAACTATTCACTGCCATGCTCCACTTATTCATATTACCCTATTTTTAATATTCACCAAAATCTTTGCATTTTTAAAGTGAAACCAAACTTCTTAGGCAAGTCACAATCAGGAATATAACATTAAAAACTTAATTGTCATGCTCCTCTTCCCCTTCACTTTTCAGTAATGGTCTCAATAGGGAGATGAGGAAAGTAGGTATTTCTTTATAATAATATATTGTACTTGAACATTTGCATTTTGCAACAGGTACTTCATGAATGTGATTGTGTGTCCAACTATGACTCCTTTGTTGTAAAGCAGTTAAAATTATGTGAACGATTATATGTTACAAATTCTAAATAGCACTTTTTTTTTAAAAAAAGGTAATCTTTTCAGTGAAAAATAATTTCAAAATATGAGATTGAAGTATACCAATGTATTTTACCAATAACAAACCAAATATGTTGCACACTACTTACTAATGTGAATTAACATGGAACAATAGATACTGTTAAGAGGAATTATGCTATGAAATTCCCCCAACATATTGACAATCTGTCAAGGGATTTTGTGTAACCCCATGTCTATACTCATGACCATCAAATTCCTGTCATCTGCTACCTCTTGCCAGTATTTCCACTTCTGTACACTTGTGACCAGTGGAATTAATTTTCAGTTGGCTTGCATGTATTCACATATGCTTGTTATCTGTTGCTCTCATCACCATGTAAACAACTCCTGTTAAAACTGACACCAGTAGATAAAAACATCCCAAATTTTTGGGAGCTGCCCGTAGAGGTTAAGGGCAGTATGTAGTGCTTGTCTGTTAAGTGAATTGACTTCCTGTATCCTTTTGACAGAACACCTTGGTGCTAACATGCCCTGGTTAGATCAGAAGTATGATGAAAGGGTAAGGGGTTGTTACAACATTCCCTAAGCAAGAGGCCTTTTTGTATCACGGTCCAGTTTTCTCCAGGGCATGATTTTTTTTATCAGCTAATGTGTCATTTCAGCTAATGAGAAAAGGGTTTTCTCTGTATTGAAAAGAAGCCCATTTTTTTACCTCACTTAGAACATGAAAATTGTAAGGAATGCTTCCAAAGACACATTTTGCTCTCTTACTGGTGCTAGAACACCGGGGATTCTGATGTTTACTCTGCAATATAACAGCACTGAGGTTGGAATTTAAAGAACTGCCTGGAGCAATGTTGAATTGTATTGTTAAAGGGAACAAAACACAGAATGTATATGGATTTGCAAACTAAGCAACACTACAGACTAAGACTGAAATATGAAACCTAATTCAAAGAAAAATAATTGGTTTCAACAGCACAGTTCATTGCTGCTGCTACGCTGTAGCCATCTATATAATCTAAGCTAAATAGTGTTATATTCCTAAATAGTGACAAAAGGAGTCTTTGTGCAGGCTATAAATATGACAGACCTAGAATCAAATAGTATAATACAAGATGCAGAAACCTGGTGCCAGTACTTCCGCTGAGCAATATAAAGATCAAAACAGAAATAAAAATCTAAGATTAATCCTTCAAGGTGTATACATCCAAAATAGTCCATTTCGTTAGGAACTTTATAAAGGAGTGAATGTCACATAGATATCCTTAATAATACAGACTGAAATTACCTTTGTATTATTGTGATTAGTTGCTTATTATTTTATACTCAGTATTAATGTGGTACACTGTTACTTTATTATTATTTTTGCTTTTGTAAATTATATTCTAATTTATTGTCATGTTTCTTAACACTTGTTCTACATGCATTCTCCTGCTTGTAATAAAAACAAAAATATTGTAACACTTGATGCAGTGAAATTCCACACCAGGCACAGATTTGTTTTTAACATAGATAATTTAGTAAAATAAAAGTGCGGCTTTTAAGATTGATACCCATGGTACAGTTGTCTCTTCCCTGACTTACAGTTACTAGAATTCTGTATGCTTAATGTTTGCTTCATCCAATGCATCAAAATATAAATAAGGTGTCTTCTTGAAGTAACATCTATGTTATGCTAGAATCCTGTCCTGGGCAGCATAAATATTTGTCATATATAAGCAAATAAGGAAATAACAAAAAGGAACAATCAAGAATATGGTCATGTACATTATTAAGTAATATTTTAGCCTAAGCAGTGATGTAGATCAAGAATGAAATTAATGGCAGCAAAAATATTCTGTACTTCTTGGAATTATTTCGTTTACAGCCAGTCAATAATAACAATAAAATGTCCTTGCATTGAGCTTTTAAGGTTTATCTGAAGTTTATCTGAAACCATGGTGTTTTTAGATACAAAGAAGAAAGTAATTTCAGTAGACTTGGTGCTTGGGTAACTGTTACCAAGAAATGCTTCCTTTCTTACCTGGCACAGTGTAAATAACTTGCTATGGAAATCTCTGATCAAGTCCGATGACATATTTCTTATTTCTGAATTAAAATCTAGTTTCTGGTTTAATGAACATAAACACTTTACTCTTGTAAATAAGATGTTAAAGAAAGTACAGAGAACCTTAAATGTATTGATGAGGTGTTTATTAATTTTGGTTATTCTTTGTTATTCTATTTACAAATAAGAATTCAGAAACCAATGGCCTGTTTCAAAAGTATGGGTATTTCTGTCTGTGCTTGTTCACAAAATTTTATTGCCCTTCAGATCAAAAGTTAAAGATGGAGAGGTTTTAGTAAATAACACAGTTTCATGGCAGTTTTCTCTGTCATTGTAAAGATATTGGCTTTTCTCCTGTACATTCACACTAAGTTATAATCTGATAGATTTCCCATTATTGTTCAGTTTGTAGTGTTGTTTTTTTCCCACTGGTATTACAATGACAGACTGAGAACACTGAAACAGAAGTATTTCTCCCTCCTTTTCTCCTGCTACCCTTAAACCTGATATAACCCATGGTGACTATAGAACTCCTGATACAAAATATTCCCTCCAGTCTTTTAAAAATGCATTTTTTTTCACCAGAATTTGATTCTGGGGCCAATCCTACTATTATAATTCCCTGTTACACTTTTCCAGTTTATTTCTTGAGGAAATGAGCACCATTTTTACCTGAGATACTGGCTTTTCCTTTCTCTGACTCCCTTTTCCATACTGTTTGTTCTTGAGTAAGCTTGCTGTTCTATCTGAAGCATAGATATATAAGAAGCATTTTTACAAATCCTCTGTAGAATTTTGAACAGATTTTCATTATTCTCCTGACTTCTTTATTATTTTTTATTGTTACTTGGAACTAAGACCCAGGACTCTTCTGGGTCCTCTTCTGTGGAGGTTTACTGCAATGGACTTTGGATGAGTCCTGTGAGCCTCATCTGGAGGCAGTCAGTCATCAATCCAAGAGTATTGTAGGAGGCCATTACTAAGTTGAGGCTGTCATTCTGCAAGAATTGACACCCTGTCTGGCTGTTTTCCCTTCACCACAAACAATTAGGTGGAAGGGATAGATGACTGCTTCTGTGTGGTCCCCCCAATCTAAGTTCTAGACAGAATGGTGTAAGAGCATTTCCATGCAGTAATCAGGATGAAATCCCAAACAGATTTATAAAAGCTCAATCAGCCATGGAACAAGGTTCATTACAGAACTAATGAATTGGTCATTTCCCAAGTGTTTGGCCCAGATAAAGTGGAAGTTCATATCCTTTAAGAAAAATGAGCCACTCAAAATGTGGGGTGGTGTACCTTTAAGGATCCTTTAAACTGGCGTACCACCTAAGCACCACATGTCATTTATTTGCTTCTGTTTCTGCATGGGACTGACATTTTCATTGAGCTGGACAGGCTACAGGACACAGTTTATGTGCAGAGGTCATATAGCTGCCAATCAGAAAATTATTGAAGTCTGTCCTGGAAAAGATACATGTATTTCTGCATTAAGGATTGGAAGCTTAAATTTCTACAAACAGGAAGGCCTTTCCAGAGTATGTCTATCAAGATCAGTAAATAAATAATCTCACTTCTTTAGTAATCCTGTTTGAAATAAATTTATCAGATCACAGCTTGAGATAGAAAAAGAAGTGTTTTGGAAGCTAGAAGTGAAGACTCAGCCAGTGAGTGTTCCAAGCTTCAGTTGCTATGACCACACAGAGAGATGAGATTTGGCCTGGCTGATAAGAAAAAAGCTGTGGACTTTGGAAATTGGATTTCTTCATCTGCATCAGAAGTATATTTGTTTATTCTTCTCCCCAACCCTACCTTGAAATCAAAGTCCACAAATGTGCACATTCTTGCAGTGTTTACAACAAAATTATTGCTCACATTGTTTGAAAAACCCATCTTGCAATATGATTTATTTTTTGCAATGAAGATCAGTCTTCTGTGTAGAATCTACCTCCCCTGAGAAGCAATGCTGAGTAATGTTTCTGAGTAACACTTCCTCTCCAAATTAACTGTGAGATAACAGTTCTGGACATGTGGGAATATTTTCCAGTTATATCTCTATGAAAAGACCCAGACCTACTCTAGGGATTTCAGAAGAAAAACTTCAGTTGAGAATGCATTTTAAGTTATTATTGTCACATTTGACAATATGAGGTCAAACTGAGGTCAACTATGTTTCATAAGGCAAATAAATTTACAGAAGTGCAGTGTGCTTAGTAGGGTCACTGCCTTCTAACATCTTTGAATAATGACCAGAAATAGGGGCAAGACCTTGTGTATGAATGACAATGTGTGGTTGAAAAGTTTACAATCCATTTCCAGGACAATCTTTCATTTCTCAGACTCCACTCCTCAGCATCCACACACTGGTACAGGGTATCTCTTCCCTCCATCATCTCCCCTAATGGCTGTTTCTTCTCTTTCTCACTGCTTTAACACATCCATGCATCTCATGTACTGCTGTCTTTGATCAGATACTTTATTGTGAATATTACTGAGAGTTTTCACATCTGTAATTTAACACAGTTTTTTGTTAAAATGTTCATTTTAGGCTGTTTTTGTGAATTATTTATTGAAGTGTAGAAACAAATATAAAATCTAAATAAGAATTTCAAGAAAAAAATCTAGAAATGCGTTAATTCTTTTTCAAACAGTAGTTCAAATAAAAATAATATTTAATATTTTTTCTACAGCAGTAATTAGAGGCCCCTTAAAGTTTCTTTTTTCCTATTATGAAAAATATTGAGTTAGGAGCAAATACAAAGAGGAGGAACCAAGCCTCTCTTTTGGTCTCAGATTCTCTTTCACATGTAGCCTTTTTATTGCAATGCACTATCAAAACAAGACCTTCTGCAGCAAAAAGGAATCTCAAACATCTCATTTGGCCTTTCGGGCTCAAAGTTTCCTTGGAAGTTTATTTACCTAAGATAAAGTTACATTGTTGAAACTATCCTGTCAATTTGCAATAACATTTGACTTCAGATGTATTATTCTTTGAAAGCATTTTGTCAAGGATAGGGCTTGTAACTGATTTTCTAGAGAGAAGGGAAGGTATGATGGCTATAATTACCTGTATCAATTAACTATATCTTGCTCAGAGTTCTTGTGAAATAAAGTGCAGCAACGCCTATATAATTAAAAGAGGAAAAGAAATTAAACTACATTTTATACAAGCTTCAAAAAGAAAACACAAGGTAAGAATATTCCATTTTTATTTTCAGTGAGGTTTAAGAAGCTGGCTCAGCTCACTGCACTATTAATTGTTTGTAAAGCTGAAGACAAATTACCTGAATTCTACTTCCATGGAGGGTTTGGGGGTTTTTAACTCTGTTTTCCTAATCCATCTAAGAAAGGTCTCAAGCATCATTCTGTGACGCATCCCCCCCAGATTTGAAGATTTGCTATGCTGTTTTTTTTCCATTTCTTGCAGTTGTGAAGATCACAAATTTTAATGACAGAAGGACTAAGAATGATAGGTTTGAGGCCTTGGTCTCATGGCTGTAGGTGTGCCCTCTCTAGCTGGAAAAACTGCTATGTGGCCTTTTTGTCCCCAGTATGAGCAAAACAGGTTTCTGGTACCACAGGCTTGCTGCCTGCTCCTCTGCAGCGTGGGCAGACACCCATGAAAGACTCAGTGGATGGCCATGGCATCAGGTATCACAAGTGCCTGGGACCAGCACTGCATAAAATTGGTTCCCATGGAATGAGGCCTTTTTGTCACCTGGCTTTCTTGCTGGGAACAGGGTTCCAGAGCATCTTTCAAATTTGGCCTGCAGCCACCTCTTGGTCTACAGCAGAAGGTGTCCCTTCAGCCCTCTGCTGGCGCTCAGCTGTGGCTTGTGGCTGTTCCGAGCTGCAGCCAGGGTGGGTGCTGGAATGCTGGAATGTGCAGTTCTGCCATGGCAGCTGGCAATCCCTAGTCAATCATGTTGGTGTGGAGAGCTGCTGAGCTCTGAGCTGTGGTGAGTCACCCCTGTGAGTAGCTGGCACCCGAGGTGAGGCCAAGAGCTGGGCGTGGTTCGGCTTCTCCTCAGGGAGCGCTGCTTTGGCCAGGCTGAGCAGCAGCCTCTGCCCAGCCTGCAGCTCACCACAGCTGCCTCCTCCGCTGGAGAGGTGAAGGGGCTGCCCCCGTGTGCAGCCGTGACAGCTCCAAAGGGAGAATACTCTGCATGGGACAGGATGGCTTGAGCTGTGGTGGAAGGCCAGTGACAGTGGTTTTGGGGGAGCTATGCTGAGGCTACTAGTTTGGGAAATCTGTAGAGGAGCTAGGGTCCAAGAAGAAAGAGTAGGACCATGAGATGGGGCTGGGGGATGTGTAAGGAGCTGAGGAAATCTCAGCAAGGGAATCCTGGGGCAAGAGTTTAGTAAAAAGGACGAGACCACAGGTCCAACCCAGAGGTACCCCTGCAAAGGAGAGAACATGGCTTTTGTGGGCAGATGCAGAAACACCTTGAGCTCAGAGACGTCCCTTGCAGAAGCTCAGTCTTCAGGGTGGAGAGTGGAGAGTCCTTGCCGAGCCTGCAGAGATAGGGTCAGTTTAATCCCTCTGGTGAACGCCTGAACGCTATAGTATAGTAATAACAAAAGAAGCTATGAGTCTCTCAGTGAGTTGCAGCAGTGAGCAGAACTCTATACCACTTTGGATAACCTGTTTCATTTGGCCATGCTGTATTTAGCAGATGAGTGAACTGCAAATGAGCACAAAAAGTAGCGGTTGCAAAAATCATGTCTGTAAATTTGCCTGCCACAAAGACAGCTGCATTCTTGAATGCCAGATGCTCACTGGGTCCTGAGTAATTCTGCTGAGCTGATGAACAAATGCTTACAGGGTGTGTTGACTCTCAGCTGGTAATCAAGATAGTGAAGAGCTGCCAAGAGGTATGTTGCTCGTTAAGAGCATGACACTTACAGCCTTCAAAACAATGAACCTTGAATCTCCTTTAAAAATAAAAGAGAGAAGTAACATGTTTTGGTAACTTTGGACTGAAATTTTCATCATTCCTCTGTGACTTGATAAACTTGATTACAAAAGCAGTGACCTTGCACAGGGTGTCCAGAGTTGTGCAGTGGAGTCTTGTGGTTACATGTGAAGCCTCAGCTTGATTTTGCTTATGTTTTCCTTATTATACCATGTATGTCATTCAACAATATATGTTTATCTTTGTTTTGATTAAGTTCATGCTGGTTTTGAAGGTATGGTTCATTCTTACCTGGATACAATGCAGAGAAGTTTGAAAAGGGCTGGACAGATGAATGATCAGCCTTACGGCACAAAAATCTTGAGCCAGGATTTAGAAAAAATCATGCAACTGTCTGTGAGAAATAAACCACCAAACCAAAATCAAACTTCTGAGTTACCATTCTCTTCTTAAGTTTTTTTTCAGTCTTATGATTTGCTCGTTTCATATTTTCCTGCTCAGTATACTGAGAAAAGCCAGAAAATCACTGTCTAAGGGGAAGAAGGAAAAGTGGGAAACTCAACAGCTAGATTTATGCAACTGAAGTCTTTCACTAGAAAACACAGATATTTTTACATATTACAATATTACAAGGGCTAACAGGATAATACCCCATTCTCATTAAGAACTAAATACTCATGACACTTCTAAGAAAATGGTATCTTTCTCTGTGAAGGCAAATTTTGTAAAACTTTATGCTTTCACTCCCACTTTATAAAAATAATGACCTGACTTAGGAAAATGCTGCTTCCTTCTGGTCATTCCAAGGGGTTGTCTTCCAGCTGGAAACTCTGAAAGTCCAGGGTACACTTCCCATGTTCCCCTTGCGATCTGCTAGGAAAGAGAAGAATGCAAATCCAGCTCTGTATTAATTAGTAAACCATCAGCATCAATCTAGCATCACACTATCTTACTGACATAACTTCTTTCAAGAAGATACCCATTGGACAATGAGCTTGTGGTCTGCTGAAGGATTCCTAAGAAGGTACACAGGCAGTGTTGTCTTTGTCCTGCAATAATCTTGCTGTGCCAGAGATGGTCAATCTGGCTCAAAGTCAAAAAACTGATAATTCATAACCAGGTTGGAGTGGACGTACACAAAACCAGTGACTTTGGCTTCCATTTGGGCTGCCTTTTTCTTTTTTTGTCCCCTCCCAGACACTTTCTGAAATGAAGGTTAGAAAAAGTGGCTAACTTTGTCTTGGTACCACATTACCAAAAGATAGTAGATCACAATATAATAATCTTCCTCACAGTCTCATTCTTAATCAATGCCTCTGTTGTCAGAGGTATCAAAAACATCATCAAAATGTGCCCAGTTGAGACTGTAGATACATCTGCTATAAATACTTGTAGAGCAGCTTTAGGCCAACATAGCGTTGTTCCAAATCCGTTTTTAAGCTGAAAAATGTACTTTTTATTAAAAGATTGAGAAACAGTGGATTCCTGTGCATCAGTAAATGTAATGAGTAAAGTATGTAGAACTAATTATAGTCGAGCATTTATTACAAATCAGCTGTTAAAAATGTTGAGAAAAAAAAGAAATAAATCACACAGACACAATTTAAAATCATTTCTAGTAAATAAGCATGGAAAAAAACCCTCAAGCTAAAACATCTTTTGCTGTTTAGAGGCAGATAATCCATTCTTAGTCCAGTGCACAAATTTGATTTACAGTGCATTTCAAAATATTTATCTTCTTTTTAGGGTTTCCATCACTGCCTAAGCCAATAGCCCGCTGTGTTTGAAAATGTCTGGGCAGTAATTGTAATTGTTTTTAAAGCTATTTTGGAAAATAGTGAGCTCTATTGCATTTTGTAGATTTAAGGAATGCAATTATCAACATTGTATATATAATCCAAGTGACCTGCTGGCTTCAGAAGGTCAGACCCATAGAAAAAAAAATTTAACAACAGCAAAATATTTGTTTAATTTTTGTTCTGTAGTTGGTCAGTGCTAGGTGAATTATGTTAATAGCCAGTTTGGCAATAATACTATTAAATAACAATTCCATATAAGTACATAACAGTGTTGAAGTAAACATACAAGGAAAAGAATGATTTTTCTGGGGGGATAATCTGACCCATTTTCACATGTCAGTATTTGATGAAGTACTGTGCTGATATGATAGTATCTGGGTACTCCTGTGATTCATCCAAAATTGTTAATAAACAGCTAGGTCTGAAAACTCAACACAAGGTAATACATCTTAGAAATTTAAATGTAAATATGTTAGATAAGAACCGAGATTTCTTTGGTGTTTTTTGTTATAAACTGATAGAGATCTTTCCCAAACTATTTTATCTCCTTTTTCTTCTGTTTAAGAAGAAACCTATATGAGGTTCCAGACTGAATATACTTTTCTGATAGGCATATGTTGAAGAAGTGCTAGAGTGAGGAGATTTGAAGAATATGTTGGAAATTCAGTTCCAATTAAAAAAAAAAAAACAGGCACAAAGAGCATTTCTTTCTTAGAACTAAAATTACAAGTCAGTCTCTAAAAGTTCTTAGCAGTCTGCTTTGAAAATATATACATGCACTAGGAAAAATACTCACAAAACATTCTTTGGAAAAACAACTTTGAAATAAAATTTTTCACCATGACCCATACACTGCATAGCTAACATTCAATTGTAGTTTATTGACAGCTCAAAAATATTAAAATCAGTTAGGGTCTCATTTCAGTTAAGCCTCACACTGTTCTTTATCGTGCCTTGATGTATTTAACAGAAATCAGTTAATGCTTCAGAAAGTTCTCCAACATTCCCAAGATCATGTGTAAATGAGCATATCCAAGCATGAAGTTATTTATTCACTGATAGTTGCATAAGCTATGGATCCATGTTATCCATAACCTCTGGGAACTTCCAGCTGTATTGTATGCTGGCTTTTCACAGGTATATTTTTCTGCTAAAATTTTTTGGAAAGCAGCTTGGGAGTGATTTTATGACAATAAAACCTATTTTATAACCTCTTTTTTTGCAAACTGGCCATTAGCAGTCCTATTTAGGTCTTAAAATATATAAGTACTTCATTCCATTGGTACCTGGAACCAAGTGCCAAATTATATGCATTTCATATTTCTACACTTATTTAAAAATTCTCCTCTTTTCAGATTAGTTACAAGTTTCCTGTTGCTTAGTAAGAATCAATGCAGTGTTACAAGAAGCATTTACCCTGCTTTCTGGTTGGTATAAAATAAATATATATTTTTACAAACACCTCTTAACAGAACTACTAATCTCAGAATGAGCTAATTTCAAATGCTCATTTACCTATCCTGGACTTTGTGCTACCTGATGTTTCTCAAGGTCAAATCAAGGAGTTTAAAGCTTGTCACAAACTTGACTGCTTGTTCCTATATCTGGACAGAGTTTTTTCCTTTCTGTTGTCATGCTCACCTCTGGATTTTACCTTCTCCTAAGAAAAAGCCAAATCTCAACCCAAATGAAGCTTTAGGATGTCCCTGTCAATACTGAGCTCATATTTCTGTTCTGTGTAACCCACAGCATATCCTGTTTTACATTATTTAAGAACTTGCTCGAGGCAAGCCATAATTCTTACTCTTGTGCCATCTTCCTTGTGTATAGATGCCAGCAGAGACAGACACAGGGCAGTGATACCACAGAAAATAGGGAATGCACTTGCTAAACGGATGCATGGATGAAATTGACAGGAAGAGTTTTGGAACAAAACTGCTGTTCCTGTTTAAGGAGCTCTGAGATACTAATTTTGTGTGGCTAAGTCAAAAAGCATATGGGAAGTGAACTGATGATACATGTGAAGTGCAGTCCCATGATTACTAAATTTACAAACTCTTCAGATGTTGTACTCTAATAGTCTCTCTGATGTGTTACTGCCTGGTTTGGTTCTGTCATTGCAGCTGTCTAAAAGGCCATATACACATAGGACTGTACGCAAACAGAGTCAAGTATTTGCACATTTGCAAATCAGAGACTCCAAAATTCTTGTGCAGCAAAAGTGGAACATCAGTCATAATCCAGCTGGGCACCGGAAACATAAATAGGTTTGGAAAATTTGGAAACCATTTGTGAACCTTTTGCTGAGAGTTTTGAGAAACCATTTGTCCTAGGTAACCTCAGGCACTTTCTAAAACTGATGAAAGTAGCTGTCAGGCTGTAAACCGGGTTTGTTCACACTCTTGCATTTCCTCTCAAAACTGCCTTTGGGTGCCTGTCCCTGTTGGGAGGCTTCCGAGGGGGAGGTTACGGAAGGTTGTTGATGTGCTCTTTGATGTTTCCTTTGAGGTTTGGAAGGGTGTTTCTGGCATTGCTGTTGGAGCAATTCTGCCAGAAGGAAAGATCAAACTGTTGATGATGTACCTGTGGCTTGAGGTTTGAGCACACTGTTCTAGTGAAGAGGAAGTTGCTCCCAAACTTTTTCAAGAGGTCTTTGTGGTGCTATCATGAGCTGGTTCTTGAAGTGATAAAGTAGTCCATACAGATGCCTGGATTTCACAGGGGGTGCCTGATTTGGAGCTGGGAAAAGCCAGCCCATTCAGGTTATGGGGATTTGTGTGGAGCAAGTAATCACATTTAGTCAATTCTAGACATTCTGTTTTATTCAACAAAGTTGTATGAGGACAATTAGGAAGATACAAAAGCAGATCCCAGGCTGTCCATGCTGTTGTGGAGTCCTATAATTTATGCTTTCTCTCTATTTAATAATTTAATATTATGTATATAATTTTAAGAGTTAATCTCTTACCCCATGCGACATTCAATAGAATGTAAGATATGCAGGATGGTTGCTATTTGTAAGCCCTTTTGAAGGTTAGAAGAAAAAGTTCTTTATTATTGATGGAGGTTAAACTTTTTCCCTATCAAGTTACTTGTTTTTTAGATCTCTGCTTAAAACAAACAGGCAGTAAAATAGGCCTGGTCTAATCCCATAGTACTGGGAGCCCATAACTGAGGCTGAAGTCAGAAGAACTTCAGTTCTGCCAAACTAAGCAAATAACTCCTTTGGGGCTACAATGACTTAGAGCTGAGATAGTCTTGGTTTTCAGGTAGTTAATGCATTTGTACTGGTGTTCTTTGCAGGTTGCCAAGCAGGTCACATCACTGATGTGAGAGGCAGCAAGCGTTTGGGATCTGGTGAATAGATGAAGATCTGCCTTTCAGAGGTTGTAGATCATGCAGACATTAGCAGAGCAGGAATAAGTAGAGATTTGGCCTGACTAACCAGGTCTGATGATCCTTTCAGAAGATAAAGTAATTCTGACTGAGCCTTTGCTTTGAAATCAAGCAGCGCTGTGGCATGTGTGCACATTAAGAGGCAATTCTAATGGTCATCGCTGAACTTTGTTAGTCTAGGAGAGTTAGATCCTGCACTTGTGTGATTAGCTATTTTGAGCCCTCTTGGGACAGACAGAGAAGCAGAAACTCTATTAATACTCTGCTTTCACATAGATACTATTTTTTTAGAGCTGATAATAAATTGAAAGAACAGTAGCTTAAATGTTGCTAGGTTTAGTCACAGTTGTATTCTCAATGTCCAAAGAATTATAGATGCTGCAAGCCCAGGCAGTGAAAAACCAGTGAAATGTCTAAAGTTGCTGTCTTGCCGAGTTGCTGATCACTTGAGAAAAAGGGTGTTATAAAAGAGAAATTAGTAATCTTAATAAAAAGACATTGCTAGAGGTCAAACATGCTATGTTAGTTAGAAACGAACAATTGTGTCTTCTCTTTTCCTTATCCCAGGGAATTTTAGATCAGAGACAGTAAAGTGAGATTTCCCCCTTTGCATGTTTATAATGTATTTATTGGCTCTCTACTAAGATTAAGCCAAAAATCCTTTGGTGTTATATTTACTGAATTTATAGTGTGCTACTGAACTCTGTCTTATTCTAAAAGCAGAAGAAGAAGTTGAGGTCTCTAGTCTTTGTGCCAGAACTTGTGAAATCTAGAAAAAAATTTAAACACTTGGGTCTAATCAGGATCTCTGTCCAAGTGAGGTTTCACTTGGAACCTACAATCAGAATGTATACTTATCCCATCTAAACCTACTTATCATCAAATATCTGTCACTTGCTATGTGATATTGAAACAGGCAGAAGCTTTCTGAAATGAAGAAGCTAAGCCTAAGACAAGGCCAGGAAAAATGCAGCTCAGAGTGTGACCAAAATATAAGTCTTTTAAGATCAGCTGAGCAAAGCAGACATAGTATGAGAGAAGAAAAAGAAAGGTGCAAACCCAGATGTACCTTTATTTTTTAAGTACTACTTACTTTATCTTCACTTTACTTCCTGTTTTCCAACTGTGCTTTTGTAACTGTCAGCATCATTTCAGCTTGAGACTATAAGGATAAATGGAAAGCTTAAGTTATAGGTAGTAATTTTCTAGATATCTTACAATTGAATAGCATCCTTAAAAATTAATATATTTTTCAGATTCTTTTCCTATTTCTTTATTTCCAAATCCAAAGGGTAGGCTTTGTGGCAAACACCCGCAAAGGAGCTCAGAAGAGACAATGGCAGGAGGGGGAGGCTGCCAAGCCCATCAGAGGAGCCAGGCAGCTCAATGCCATTTGCATACAAGAAGCCAGATCAAGGGCTCTTGAGGAATGATCACCTTGTCTGGTCCCTCCTGAAAAACGGAAAAAATTAAGTGGAAGGGGAGGACCTTGTATGTAAGGAGTAGTCTGACAGGGTGTTTGATACAACTTTTCATGATCAGATATGGCAGAGAGAAAAACAAGACATTCTTGGAGCATTCTTAATGAAGGGGATATCTGCATTCTTAATAAGCTTCTGATAATTTTTTTAGTTTAAATTGGAAATAACATTTTTATTTCAGAGCTGTGAAAACTAGAGAAACTAGACTTCAGCTGCAGTCTCATAAAAAGGTGGTGAGATGAAATCTGTTTGCATGTGATTCCTGGGAACAGATTCATCATGCCTCCACCAAAATGATTACAGGCCTGTCAAATGTTCTACTTCAGTGTTCCATATACAACCCTGCAATGGGGTTTTGTATGGCCTTTGATCAACAGCTGTGGCCTTGGTAGTGAGCTAATAAGAAACATGATACAAACATTTAGGTGGGATTTAATTTCTGTAAATTTGGGCTAGCCTTGTGTCTTTCTATCTTTGGCTTCTAGTTTAGGGAGAAACAATCTCTGCAGACCTGCTAAGGAAAAGTACCAGAAAGTAACAATATTATTACTCAACTTGTAAACAAGGGACCAAAATTTGACCAAATTATTTTTTGATTTGATTTCTCTTTACCTTTCAACTCATAAATGCAGCTGTATATGTTGCACTTTTTGTTTACCTTGAACCAAGATTAATATTTCTATAACATACTATATGGTATTATAAAATAAGGCATATTTTGGAACTGGACATATGTAAATTATCTTACTATCATACTATTAATTATCAAATTATCAAACTATCATATATTATAGAACTGTTCACCACAAGTTAAATCAGAAGGGTTGTTGATTTGCCAACATGGAAGAAGCTACCATTTAAGGAGCACTTTTTTAAACACAGCTTTCTATGTTCAGAATTAGAAATTACATCTACTTGTTTTCAATGTTTCCTTCTTAAACCTTGAGGAAGTGAGACAGGCCACTGCCAGACTTAAATATGTAGTTTTTGAGGAAGGGGAGGGAAGAAAAATGGAGTTCATTACAACCCTATTAGCCAGATATTCACCTACCTGAACAGACATCTAAGGGTAAAACACAGCCCTGTGATTAAAAGTGATTATCAAAGCATGCAAAATTGAGAGATGAAGACCTATACCTCAGCCAGGAATCCTTCAAACTAATTTCTCACATCAACAAAATTGAAGAACTAATCTGTACTTCAACCTAATCAATCTGATCATTCCCCAGCTTGTATTGATACGGGGGTTGCCCCAACCCCAGTGAAAAACCTTGTGCTTGGTCTTGTTGAACTTCCTAAGGTTCATGGGGAGCCATTTCTAAGCTTGTCCAGGTCCCTCTGGATGAAATCAGGTGTGTCACACTCAGGTGTGTCAGTCACACTGCTCAGGTTGGTGTCATCTCCAAACTTGCTGAGACTGCACTTGGTCTCTACATCTATGTCATTAGCAAAGCTACCAAACAGTAGTGGTCCCGTTGTAGACCCCTGGGGGACACCAGTCATCACTGGTCTTCATTTGTACTGGGGTCCAATATTCTCTGCAGGCCACCTTCTAGCTTGTCCATCTAACTGTCCACTCATCAAATCCATTTCTCTCCAATTTAGAGAGAGAAACAGTGGCAAGGTGAGGCTGACAGGTCAGTAGTTTCCAGGATCCCATTCACCTTTTTAAAAAAATGTGGGCAATACTTCCCTTTTTTCACCGAGGACTCCAGCAATAAAAAAATCAAGGTAGGTATGAAGTGTAAAGTAAGCAGGGGAAGAAAAAAACAGCTAGTTTTAAGATTAATCCATGTAGGAAACCCACAATTTGTCTATGAAGAGGAGAAAAATCACTGTCTAATTGTGTTTTGCCATGATTTTGGATCATATGTAGCCTGAAGCCTTGTGGTCAAACCAGTATTGGCTGAAGGTAGTTTATAACAAAGAAAGAGGAAAAAAGAATAAAATCTTTATTTGACCAGTCAAATCGTCAACTTTTGTAATAAAGTTCTTTATATTTTACAGACCACAAAGAAGGAATGTACTTTCTGTCCTGAGAAATGAACTTTAATGCAAACTGCTGAGGTCCTTTTATTTGACATTAATTTTCTAAACAGTTTTACATTTTAAGAAGTTTTAAAGACTTCTCCTGTGAAACCTTAGAAAATAAACAGGCTTATAACTATTATTTTCTTAGTGTGACCTTTTTCATTAATGAAGTTCTAAAGATGGAAAAAATGTAAATGTTGCTCTTTGTGTTTTGGACAAAGAAGAGCGTATTAGATATTTTAGAGATTCAGAAGCTTTGCACAAAATAAGAGAAATGGCCTCTATCTGACCTACCTCTAACACTTTATTTGCTAATGACAGTATAAAATAATAAGTTATAAAAATAGTAATGTATTAAAAATAATAATTTCACAGAATTGCTGTTGTTTTTCTGCTTTTGAAATTTAATAATTACTACTTTGGATGACAGTGCTAATAGGAAAACTGTTTGGAATTCTGGCTTCTGTTAAAAAAGTCAACATTTTTAAGCAGGTCCTTAATGCAATATATAGGAGTTTTGCACGTAAGGTCAAATACATTCTGCAGCTTTATTTGCTCTGCTACTTCTGATACTATAACTGTTGATGAAGTAACAAGCAAATCAGTATCTAAACCTGACCATATTTCCTGTGCTTTTAAAAATTATGCTAAGCAAATAGTTTTATTAACTTTCTGATTGTTTCTTAAGGAAATTGACACAATGGTATCTAAGCATTCTCAAATAATAATCAAGCATTGCTAATATTTTCAAAACACTTTTAACAGGTTAATAGATCCCATATTTCACAATTTAATAGATTAGAGCTTAGTCTTGCAATTCAATGCTATAACTCACTTTGGGTGTCCAGTTTCCAAAGTCTTGGAATAATTTTTTTTCTGTTTTTTATCTTTTGTTTATTTCTTTCTTTTTTGTCCCCCATGTAGCATTGTATGGCATTGTATAGCATTTACTAAAGTGAAAAGTGCTACGCAGATACAGGTCCAGAGAAAAATGCTCCAGATTATCACTTATCAGCCTTGAGTATGAAACCAGACTTTTCTCTCTGCAGTTCTGGCTTTGTTCAAATATTTCTCCCAGTGTTTTTGGCCAAGCAGAGTGCTTTCAGGAGACAGCCTTTTGTACTTCATGTGCAGCCTTGATTCACCCTCCAAGTCTCCAACATACAGAATGGGGCAGAGGTCATTAAAGAAAAATTGTTTTGTGATCATTAAAGTATGCAACATAACATCATGGACAGATGAAGGGAGGGAGGATTGCAGACTCATAGGGAGTGTCCTGAGGTTCAGGCTCTCCCTGCTGAAATGCTGTTACTTCCCTCAGTTTAAGGAATTGCCACGTTCACAGGAAAGGAATGCAGTGGTGTTTAGTCTCTTAGGCTGGAATCAACATTTACACAAGAAAATGTTAGACAAGTAAGTAAATAGCTATTTACCCAACCTCAGGATTAACTCCATAGTTACAAGTTAACTTAGATGAACTCCTGAAGGATTTTTTCCTTTCACTTGGTGAAGACTTTCATACTTCACGTCAAGACTGAGACTCAGTCCTCCCAAATTCTGTCTTGGATATAAAATGTTACATGTAATACTGAACTTGCCCTGAAGTTTTGCTCAGATTCAGCCCCCTCTCTTACTAATACAAGCACAAGCAGAATTGAACATCACTTGTGCTTGTGGCTTGTTCACAACCCCTACCTGCCTTGAACTAGGACTCCTGGGCAAGGTTCAGGCTCCCAACAATGACCAGAAATTTTAAGGACTGTCCTGCTGCTAAAATATATACAGAATTTTACACTGTTGTGAGAGAAATGTTGGACTGATGATTTGGGATTTGGTTCTAAGTGTGTGTATAATTGCTTTGTGAACTCAAGCCCATTTTTCAAATAGCAAAACCGGGAATTTCAAAAGCATGCACAAATCATTGCAATTTCTGATCTGAAACTCGACAGGATGGTTTTAAGTAACTTTCTGAATGGTAATAATTTTGCAGAGGATTTTATTAGCCTTGGCTTTGAGAAGTGACATGTAAAAGAACGATGTCCTTTCAGCTCCCTTCCCTATTAGATCTGACCTGAGCATGCATAAACCGATGGCTGAATTAGTGTTGCATAAGTATGTCTTAGTTTCATATCTTTGTTACTCTTGAATGATTGATTTTGAAAATTATACTGCTTTCTACAAGATGCCTTTTTCATTCAAAATAGACTGAAATTTTTGTCCCATCAAAGCGAGCGCTTTGAAGTAAGCAAGTAATTGGCAGCAATAATAGGTTGCTGTCCTCTATGTGGATCTTGGATGTTTTGACAGTGGTTTTCATAAATCTAGTTGGTGAGGGAACAGGGAAGTCTAAGATGAGTATTTTCACTAAGATCATGGGTTTTTTAAGCTCTCCATATTTTTTCTAACCTTTTTTTGTCTCAGAAACAGCTAGATCATTTTGAGTGGCACATTAAGTATGGCCTGCTTGCCTTCAGAGGCTGCTCCTCCCAAGGTATCAGATTGCATTACTGTCTTACAAAAACCCAAAAAATTGTCAAGGTGTGCGTCTTTACCTCTCACAGATAGGGACACAAAATAAAAGCTAGTCTTTTATTACTAGCATTAGCATAAATTCTGGGGTAGTGATATACAGGAAAATTCCTAATCTAGCTATTTAATATATTGCAAGCAGGCATCCTTGGGGTTTTTTTGTAATTAAACAGTAAGAAGTTAAAAAAAGACAGGATTTAAAGTTGTTTACTGCTGAGTGGAGTTTATCATTTGAGACTCAATAATGTGCTAAATGCACAGTATGGCTTTTCATTCAGAGCTGGCACATGTCCTGCTGGCTCTGTTTGAGTGGAATTTTCATGTGCCTGCCTGCAAAATGCCATGTAAACAAATACTATGGGGGGAATTTCCAAGAATATGTAATGGCTAGATGCACAAGAGCATGTTGTATCAGAGTAAGGGGATATCTCCCTTGGTGACACATGCCTTCACTCCTTGTTTCAGGTATTCCATAGCTTGGTGTTTGGGGGAAAAAAAAAAAAAAAGAGAGAAAAAGCCTAGGTGAGGTATGGATTCTAAGCCTCAGGACAGGCATAAGTACATGCACCCTGGTCTGCACATCCTGGACCCTGGGCCAGGAGCGGAATGAGTTAAATGACATGAACAGAACGGCTGATTTGTTAAGCTTGTGCAGCAGCAACCTTGAATCTGATCATATGGCATGAACTGCGTCCAAGTAGATGGGACATCTCATCCTGTTTGTGTATGCAGTGTAACCACAGCATGCTCAGTTCACGAGGCAAGCACAATAACATGTTACCAATAAGCGTTAAGTGGAGCGTCTTATCACAGCTTTGGAAAGTATAAATATAAGTGCTTGAAACAAATAAAGATCTTTGCATTAACACTGCAGAGTCTGTGCCTTATTCCTCTGTCATGTTGTAATCACAGGGTAGGAGATAATGATGATATTTCCTTTGTGTCTTGTCTGGAAATTTATGTGGTCTACGTGCATATATCAACAAGTGAGAAAAAGTCAACATCTCTATTCTGAAATTAAGGATTAACCTAGTCCACCCCTGTTTAATGCAGCACAAGTGTATGCACTTAGGTACATACCTAAATTTAAGTTAGATTCTTAGTAACTTTGGTTATTTACAGACATAGGTAGGGAGGCTTAAGGAACAAGGTTTCCATGGGTATCTAAATGGATGCAAGTCTTGAGCCTCCTTATCAGGTTAATACATTGACTTCCCCTGTGCTGCTAGTAACCAAAAAATACTTGTCTTTGTTTACCTGAAGGTCATCCTTAAACCATTTTCCTGTGCTTATGCTAATTAAATAAATTATGAATGAAAAACACATCTTTTTAATGTATTTGTGAGCTGAATATTCTTGCAAAACTTATTTTGAATTTAAATAATGTCAGAAACTGTTTTAAGAGAGATGAGTCCTGAGGATAAGCATTGATTTTTGTGGGTTTTGACTAGCTAGAATATAGTAACTGGGTGTTTGGGGGCTTTTAAACCATCTTCCAAGTTTCTCTTAGCTTCTTTTCCCACTGGAGTAAGCTATGCCCTTTGGAAGCTTGAAAAGGAAGGATAAGATTTGATGCACGTTTATGCAAAACAATACTGT
This sequence comes from Haemorhous mexicanus, assembly GCF_027477595.1. Classification (NCBI taxonomy): domain Eukaryota; kingdom Metazoa; phylum Chordata; class Aves; order Passeriformes; family Fringillidae; genus Haemorhous; species Haemorhous mexicanus. Next base: position 68,999,962 of record NC_082381.1, read on the forward strand.
TAATAGCTGGAGGGGATAGTTCTGTAAAAGTGGCATGATTTATAAAGCACAAGGTCAGCCTGGAGTTTTTGAAGCCTTAAGAAATGGATGATTACAGTGCACCATATGTGATCAGAGATAGCATAGTGTGCACCTGCAGTTGCTTTTTCAACCTTTGTACTCTGTGAATCCATTGATTGCTCAGAGGCCCCTGAGGCTATCCAAGATGATATTGACTGACCTGCTAAAATGAAGAATAAAAATATAAGGTAAAAACAAGCAAGAAAACAAACAAACAAAAAAAAACCCCAAAACCCTCCCAACCAACCAACAAACCCCCCCCCCCCCCCCCCCCCAAAAAGTAGCCTAGGCAGAGAAAGTGTGTCAAAAGTTGAGTTAGAAGCTATTCTGTGTTGAATCAAAAAGCATCACAGCTCTTACTTGCTTTTGATCTTATTGTATATGACTAACAAATGGTCCATATGGCTGTGTAACACTTGAAGCATAGCTGTGTTAATTTCTTTGTTTAATCAGTGTTTTCAAAGGCTGTAAGAAAATGGTAGGAATAAAGAATGGAAAGGCAGTCCATAGGTTCTTAGGTTCCAGCAAGGTTAACCCTGTAGTTTAGAATACACAGATATTAAATGGCAGACTATGACAATTCAGAATGGTGCTACATAGAGCTGGCCTTAAAAACTATTGGAGATGCTAAGATGGCTATTTTTATTGTTTCTCTTCTCACAATTTTTTACATTTAAAAATTAGTAGTATTGAACTTGCAGTACTACTCTTATACATTAGAATTAGAAACTGACTTTCTTAATTCAGCGCACCTCATCTTTTTTCCCAAATGAATTCTTTTGCTATCCTATGGTAAATACAGTTCTGAATTGTGTGTTAATTGGTTTATGATCATGTATGAAACTTTTGCTGTGATATTGGTACACAGATTTAGTACACAAATACTTTATTCATTTTTAGAAGACAAAAAAAAAAATAGTGATCCCAGATTCCTGGTGCTTGTAGAGGCATTTTTTTGTTGCATGGTAAATATTTCTTTGCTTTTGTTTTTTTTTTTTCTTAGTGAATCCAGGTCTTTCTCATCACTGCTGTTATCAAAGAGCAGGCTGCATGGGGCTTTGATTAACTTGGACTAGTTGGTGGCATCCCTGTCACAGAACCATAGAACCCTCCTGACTTTTAAGGTCTCTTCCAACCCAAAACACTGATTCCATGATGTATATATTTTAAGCTCACGTTAGTTTTCTGATGATCACAAATTTTGTCCGCAACAAGAAGTGGACATGGTGATTAGGGCAGTTAGAAGTGCCCTAATGAACTAAACATCTGACTGAAACTAAAAATAGTGCTATTTCTTTAATTGTTGCATGCTGATGAAGTGTGCCAGTCTTTTAACACCACTTCCCACAGAAACTCTTTCCCCCTCTAGAAAAGATAAATTGTATGAGAGACTCTGGACAAGAGTGTGTACAGGTCTGCTGATAAGAAGGGTGAAGGGCTTTATTTAAGCATAAAAGCTGTTTTGTGGCTCTACCTTTTCCTATAATTATGGCTATGCTTTTCTAAGCTGCATCTTGTTAAAAATGCTCATACTTCTGTTTTGAAAAAGTATCTTCCATGTTTTTAGTAGTTTTCTCCAACAGTAATCTGAAGTGATATGATAGAAGATCTTCAAAGAAGTTAGTGGACTAATTGACTACCTGAATCTCAGGTCCATGTGCCAAATGACATCGTGGCAAGAAAATTGGTGTTGGAGTATTTTGAAATTTGGCAGATCAAATTTTGTACTCAAGAGTCTAAGTGCACAAATACATACTGTAAGTAAGTATTTCTGACCTTCTGGTCATAGATATACTTCAATTACTGAAGCTAGTAAATCTTTATAAATAGAAAGTACAATTTAAAAATACAAACTAATGTTCTCCAGAGTAAACTAACAGTGTAATTTAGAGGAATTAATTTGGTGGCATGCTTTGGGAGAGAAAGAGGAGGGATTGCACACATCCACTTACTGCTTTTAGTCTTTTGACCGTAAAGAAATTAATCTCTATTTTTTTCCCTTTTATCTCACTTTGACCAGGCAGATTGTGGTGTTTGCATTTATAAAAGTGCTTACTTATTAAAGACACTTCTGAAAGTGTCCCTTCAACATTGAGCTGTGACCCATATGTCTTTCAGTGGTGTTCTGCAGCTGCTCTGTAATCTCTGAGCACTTGTCTTCATGGCTTGTAGCACTTCTGAAATTTCTCTCAAGTGATCAGATGTATCTTCTGGGCTATTCAATTAACTTCTGCTTCTGTGAGGTTGGAGCCTGCCAGTGGAGTGAACACATTCACTCTGTACTGACTGATGCAGCTGTCTGTGATAGGTGCTTTATCAGGACGAACTGCTCTCTTCAACTAAAAATGCCCTGTGACAATCAACATGAATACAGATATGGGATATCTTCTTGCCTTAAACACAGACAAATGGCCTTTACTGCTTGTCCCCTTTTCTACCTCTAGGTGATCAGAATTAAAAGTGAACAGAGAAAGAAACAAAAAACAAATTTTGAAAATGTGAGTTCCCTGTCTTCCCTTTCTCCTTATTACTTCCACATCTTGTATCAGTGTCGCACAAATTTTTTATCTTTTCTAGTGAGCCTTTCCTAGGTCTGTGTCTACAGCCCAACGCATTTATTCTCTGGCTCCTTCCTTCTTTCCTTCCTTCCTTCCTCTATTGAATGTGGTAATTGCTTCAATTCTTTCTTTGGCCCTTTTGTAACAGCCTGTTCTCAGTAACCTGTCATAAATCTTTTCTATAAGGTTTACAGTTTCCTCTCTTCCGCTGGGTATTTAAGTCATCTGGGTCTAGTGCTTTGTTGGCTTTAAGGAGTTCTAATTGCCTTCTTATCTGCTTTATGATGAAGGTAAAACTTTTCAACAATTCACTCCCCCGAGCCTAAGAAAACATACCTCAGTCCCTAGGATGCTTTCTTCTTTCATTATGTGTGGACCGTCAAGAAAAAAAAGTACACCTGCAACATACTGACTATCTATCACTAACTTCCTTCTTTGATCAGCTAGTGTTCCTCCTGTATAATTTCTTTCTCTTTTGATGACATGCCTTCATTTTTGTTTCTGTGGTGTTTTGCAGGGTTTTTTTGGTTTTTTTTGTTTTGTTTTTTTTGTTTGTTTGTTTTTTGTTTTTTTTGTTTTTTTGTTTTTTTGCTTTGTTTTTTTGGCTTTTTATTTAGTTTGGTCTGGCTGGTTTGGTTTTGGGGTTTTGTTTTGTTGTGGGGTTTTGTTTTGTTTGCTTGGTTGGGGTTTTTTGGTGTTTGATTTTTTGGCTTTTTGCTATTCTCTCTTAGTAGTTTTTCCATTTATGAACTGTCTTAAGTAATTATATGTTATAATTACTTTGTTTTCATCCCATATGTCTTATTCATTTCTTCTCTGGGAAACATGAATTTCTGACAACCTACTCCCTTTTTCCCTTGTTGATTCAGCTTTTTTCCCAGAATTTTATGTTGTTTTATGTTTATGATGCATGTTTTTGGCAAAATGACACACAAAAAGCTTATGTAACTAAATGTAGATCTATACAATTTTACCTATAGCTATTTCAATAACTCTATCTATTTCCTTGCCAAGTGATTCAAATATCTTTTTACTGATTGCCTAGAACTAAAATCAAAAAAGCCTATTGTTCCTATCACTATCCAAACAAATAGACAGTCAAATTGCTTGCAGTTTTCCAAGCTCTCACTTCATGTTCTAAAGTTGATGTGTGGTGTGTTTGGTTTTGGTGGTTTGCAGCTGTTTTTTGTGTGTGTGCTAACACCTTACTCAGTGTGGGAGGGGGAATGGAATGAATATTGGCTGAGTGTAAATGTCTGAGTGCAAAGGAATTGCAGAGGAGACTAGGAAATGTGAATTCAATCTGAACAATCAGGTCCGATTTCATCATACGAAAATGAAAAAAGTAAAAGTAATGTAATGAAAAAGTATGTAATGTAAAAGTATGAATTGCAAAGGTTTACTTATACTTGTCCTTTCCCTCTGAAATCTATCAAATGATAATCTGCCACTTGCAGAAGAAACAAAGTCATTTGATTTCCAGCTACTTGCAGTAAAACATTCCCTTCCATAAATGTTTAGCATCCACATATATTTATTGCTTTTTAATGTTATTAAATTTATTTTGCTATTTCATTTATTTATTGCTATTCCAGTCTCTATGGCTATATTTTGGGTAAAAGTCTTATAGTCCAGGAATTTATATATTAGTCCAGGAAAGAGTGGGTGAAGTCACTGCATGTGGCTCCTGCACATGGAGGGAAGGAGTAGCTGCTTGTTGAAAGAATATAAGAATCTGCAGAAGTACTGAGAGACAGGAATGTCTTCTTTGCTGTGTTTGTTGCTGCTGTTGTTTTGTATTATTCAAAAGAATTTCTCCCTTTCCCAAAGGGGTAATGTCTTATTTATATCACTCTGAAGACTGTGATAATGAATGGGTTTCACTGATCTGGAGAAAAAGCCTGTTATCTTGATTTGAGATTCCTAGTTTAAAAACCAAAGGAACTTTGGGTTCCAACAGATTTGTTGTACTTCCATAATAAGTGTTTTTTTGAAAGGGGCATCTTTAACTTCATATATATTGCTAATGGTCCTTGTTTTTGCTCTATGTCCTTTTTGAGTCATCTCCCATTGCCCAAATCCACCAGGGAAGCTGTAGAGGTCCTTTATTTTGGATAGATGGTGAAGGATTTTAGATGATCCCATAAAAGGTGACCTTTCTCTCAGTGTTTGTGACTATACTGTACCTAATCTGAGCTCATAAGACAAGGTGGTCCTTGTCTTATCACTTGTTAGCTGGGAGAAGGGACAGACCTCACCTTTCTACACCCTCCTTTTAGGCAGTTGTAGACAGCAAAAAGATCTCTCCTGAGGCTCCTTTTCTCCAGGCTAGACACCCCCAGCTCCCTCAGCTGCTCCTCATTGGACTTGTGCTCCAGACCCTTCCACAGCTCCACTGCCCTTCTCTGGACTCACTCCAGCTCCATAAAGTCCTTCCTGAACTGAGAGCCCAGAGCTGGACACAGCACTCGAGGTGTGCCCTCAGCAGTGCCCAGTACAGGGAGACAATCCCTGCCCTGCTCCTGCTGGCCACACCATGGCTGATCCAGGCCAGGATGCCATTGGCCTTCTTGGCCACCTGGGCACACCCTGGCTCATGTTCAGCTGCTGTCACCAGCACCCCCCAGGTCCTTTCCAGCCACTTTGTCCCGGCCTGTGGAGCTGCCTGGGGTTGTTGTGACCCAAGGGCAGGACCCAGCACTGGGCCTTGTTGAACCTCGCACCATTGGCCTCAGCCATGATCCAGCCTGCCCAGATCCCTCTGCAGAGCCTTCCTGCCCTCCAGCAATCAGCACTCCCACCCAGCTTGGTGTCATACAGGACCTGATCAGCAATCACCCAGTGATTACACAGTGCTGGTTCCAGCACTGAGCTCTAGGTACCACCTGTGAGCAACCACCAGCTGGAGGGAACTCCATTCACCACCACTCTCGGGGCCCAGCCATCCAGGCAGTTTCTAACCCATGAACTGTGCATCTGCCCAAGCCACGAGCAGCTGGTTTCTCCAGGGGAATGTGGTGGGAGACAGGGTCTAAGGCTTTAGTAGAGTCCAAGCAGGCAACATCCACAGGCTTCTTTCATCCACTAAGTGTGTCACACTGCCATAGAAAGGGATCAGGTTTGTCAAGCAGGACCTGCATTTCACAAATCTGTGCTGGCTGGGCCTGATCCCTCATCTGGCATGAGCTGCATGATCACACTCGAGACAATCTGCTCCAGAACCTTCCCTGGCACTGAAGTCAGGCTGATGGGCCTGCATGCCCGTCATCTGCATTCCAGAGTTCCCTGCATCGGCATTCCAGCCACTCTTGTAGATTGGCATTGTACATACTAATTTCTCCATGGTTCACCAGGACTAATGGTAAATGATTGAAGGTGGCCAAAAGAAGAAGTAGAAGAAACCTATTTGAAAATAAGGAAGACCAAGGAGAAAGGAACTTTTAGAGAAACCCTAAAAAAATAAAAGAAGAATGAGAAAATGAGAGAAAAATTGAGCTTGGTAATCTATTTGAGTTTTATTCCCTTGTAATTTTTCCTTTTCTTTTGCAACACATAATTCTAAAGAGACCTTTTATGCTATAAAGAAATCCAGTAATGACTCCAGGATAGAGTATGATGACAATTACTTTGAAAGAATGACTACAACTTATTTCACACAGTAATTTATTTTTTAAATTTCATGGAGTAATTAAGTTTACAGTCTAAGAATGAAATTATTTCCTCGGTGACTCCTTGGAGGGAGCTGACTTTCCATTCAACAGCTTCTAAGAAGATGGAGAGAGAGAATAAGTTTTTGACAGCCATAATATATTTTTTAGCTGTAAGGCTGATTTACATGAGAACAGATAGAATGAGGTCTTAGTTGGATTTTTCTATCCCATTAGTTTTTAAATCTGTTTTTAATTTATGAAACGTGCTTTTCTTTCACTTTCAGAGAGAAAACATTCATATGCCTTACCTTGCAGTTCGAAATTAATTTTTGTGCAATACTGAGTACTAATTCTGTGATTGTGCCATAATAATATGTTGACTGTGGTGAAGGAGAAAAATCTGTAATCAGCCCAGAGACTTTTCTTTCAGCAGCCTCCAAAGATATACAATGATGCCTTTCAGATTGTTCATGAATGAGGAAAATCTATCTGAATCTCTTTTAATGGTATTCATATTCAATCTATTTTGTGCATCAAATGGATTTAGAATCATAGAATCACAGAATGGTTTGGATTGAAAGGGATCTTAAAATCATCTTCTTCCAACCCACCTGCCATGGGCAGGGAGACCTTCTCCTAGGCCAGATTGCTCAGATCCCCATCCAGCCTGGCCTTGAATACCTTCAGGGATGGGGCATTCTCTGGGCAATGGTTCCAGTGCCTCACCAGCCTCACAGTAAAGAACTTTTCCCTAACATCCAATCTGCACTCCTTAGTTTGTCCTGTCACAACATGCTCTTGTAAGAAGTCCCTCTCCTTCTTCCTTGTAAGTTCCCTTCAGGTACTAGAGGGTGATATGAGCTCTCCACTCACCCTTCCCTTCTCCAGGCTGAACAACCCCAAGTCTCTTGATGTGCCTTCACAGTGCTGTGATTAACTTAGTGGCTCTCCTCTGGACTCTTTCTTTTCTGGACAGTTCCATGCCCTTCCAACACTGGGTTCCACAGAGATGGAGAAAAATTTGTATGGGGTTCAGTAAGGCCAAGTGCTGGATCCTGCCCTTGGGTCACAACTACTCCATTTGCTCCAGAAAAATATTCCCAGAATTCTGGTGAACAAGAATCCAGAAAGCTACCTCTAAACATTAAAAAATGCATGATGATATTTCTTTCTTTTTCTTTCTTTCTCTCTCTTTTTTTTTTTCCTCATTAGAAATGTACTCTAATGTTTAGAGCTTTCAAGACTATGTCAGTTTCAAAACTCTCAAGTACTTCAGAATGGCTTTTAGGTCTCTAGCTAGTCTAAAACCAAAATCCTGAGTTTGAGAGCTGATCTTGAAATACCAGGTCAGTACTCAAAACCTAAAATTTCCCCTAGTTCTACCTGGATGCAAAATGCAATCAAGGTCCAAGTACTAGGCAGGGATATGATCTGTTGGATTTTAGGGGAATGAAGTGCTGTCTTCAAGCACCTAATTTCAGTTTTGTTAGTGAGCATGGGCCAGTGTAGTAACCTATATTATTTTGGAGGTGAGTTAAACTGCTTTCAAATATCATTGTCCCTGTCCGTCTTCTGCCTCCCTACAGCCTAAGAGAAATTTGGCATGGGTGCTATGGAAAAATACTTGGTAAAGAGAAAAATGTCCTATTAGTAAAACCCATACAATAAGATGGAAGCTTTAATGCATGTTTTTCTGTTTGGTCTTCCTCCAAGACAGATTTTGGCCAAAAATGAAACCCCAAAACAAACACAGCTTCTTGGTAACAGTAACTTCTAATATCAAGTAAGTAAAAATATATTAGGTAAAAGAGAAGCAACTGTTTTGATGCAACCAGCGTATGAAGAAGTGGTGCTCTTTATCTCTGACACCCTGTGCTTTGCTTTAACAGGAAAACAATTGTTTTTTGAAGGGACAGCATCATAGCATAAATGAGGTGCAAGTGGACAGAGGAGATCAGTTAGCCCTGTGTCTGAGGCAGCATGCAGGTGTTTCCAGCTAAGACAGACTGAGCTTGTGCAATGTGCTTCTCAGAAGAACAGCCCAGACTGCAGCACTTGGACATGGCTGTGTTTTGCCTGACAGGTTCTCAGTTCTGCTTGGGAGGGGAGAGGCTGGCAATACAGTGTGAATCCAGCTCAACCTTGACGCAGGACTGATTTCACTCAGTTATGAAAAGATCAATATTTAATCTTTCTCTTTAGACCTGAAAGGATTTTTTTTTTCTGATAATCCTCCAGTGAAAGGTTTCAGTCCTGTTTGTCATGCTAAAATCATCTCATTTAAAAAAAATGATACTGGTGTGCCTTTTGTAGGAGATGAATCTCTGACTGTTGTTTGGCCAGCTGTTTCTTATTGTCCGGGGAACAAAAATTTGGAGTTCTAAGGCACAAACTACTCTTACAACAGCCACATCTGTTCTTATTAGGTAATGCCCACAGAAAAAGACTTGTTGAAGAAATGCAGAAATGTTCATTTATTCAGATGATATCATATTTGGGTCTGAGGAAAGCAGCGGCTCTGTTCAAGAAGTGTCTCATTTAAGAGGAGTTAAAATTTTGAGGATGGGAAGGGATAGTTCTACAGAAGGCATCAACAGCAGAACACGAAGACTATCTTGATATCAAGGAGTAATCACATTGCATGTCCAATATCTCTCGGGAAACAACTGTCGCTATTTTTTACTTGTAACAGGTTGTTCTACTAATTCCCAGGATTAAAGCATTGTATGGAAACCCTATTCCCCTAAACTGTACTGGTATACCAGCAGGAACATGGAGAGGCAGCTGCTTCCCAGTTCAACAGACTTTTCAAGACAGCAGGTATTGTTTTCCTTAGATTTTGTTTAATGAACTAGCAGGTCCCATTCACAAAAACATGCCATTTGACTCTGAGAAGATGGCCAAATCAAACTATCCAAAGTCTCACAATGTGCAGCGAAAGGTGCCTGAATCAAGGGCTAGTTTAGCAAAGACTGCGCTACACAGGACTAATATATCTGGGCCTGAATAGTTACAACAATTCAGATAGAAGATGTTTTCTGATTATGTGTCCAATATTTCAAAAGATAAAAGATGAGAGATTCACTATCAGCCTGACCACTGACTGAATAAATTCTATTTTCACATTCAAGGTTGGAGATCTTTTTAGAAAGCATCCCATTATCTTACCCTATGTGCAATTGGCTTTCATAAATATGAAATGCTGTTTTACATTCACAGTCACCACTAAGTATTTCACACACTTAACATCTCCCTTATCTTCCTTCTCTATAGCCTGTAAGCTTCCTTTCAGTGGCAGTACCCTTGACTAAAGTGTAAAAAACCATGTGAAATCCATCTAAGAACAATGGCTGGAGGCACTTCACTTTCCTTTTGCAGACATGGTAGATCAGTTATCAAATGACAGATGAGAACGGTTGGTCTGACACTATTTTCCTTTCCACTTCCTACCTTGGTAAAAGGAATTATTACTACTCATATGAGGACTTACAAGAAATGAAATTGTTTTAGTTAATGTGTATACATGCCAATTTGCTATGTCAACACAAGAAGAAGAATCCTCTACAGATTCCCTTTTTTCAGAAGGAACTCCATACCCTTGCTAACATGAAAGATTAAGAAAGCTCAAGTGTGTTTACCTCCCTCACATCATTCTGTTCTGACCCAGAGTTGCCTTTTTATTCACTTTCACACTTCCAGACAGTTTAAAGGACTTGAGGTTTGAGGTGTACTAATTCCTGCTGTTTGCAGCCAGGCGTTTTATTACCATTGTTCATGACGCACCTGGGGAAGAAAAATGCCTGTAACTGACTGGATAATCAGGCTTTAAGCCTCAACTCTGTCTTAGCTTGGTTCATTGCTGCTGGATTAAGTCAAGTATGAAAAGCATTTCTTATCTTACATAGTCTATATAATATTAAGGATAAATTGCATCTCTGAATATATTTTCCTTCCAAGGAGTAGATTTTTTCCTCCTTCATATAATTCTTCAGAGCATTATGAAATTGACCTTAGTTTTGAAAGCATAAATTTACTTTTATTGCCAAATTGAAGTCTGGTGTAGGGTAACAGGACTTGCATATAGTAGAGGAGTAATGAAGTTTGATCATGTGATGGTTTGACCTGTCTGTCTCACATGGCATTCTGATAAACAATCTGTGAAGTATTGAGTTGGCAAAACTACAGCTAGAAGGCCTTCCAAGCATGTTGAGAACAAGACAAATTCATAATGATTGCAACTATTTGATAAAACACACCAAATCAACAGAGTCCAGTTCAATATTGATGAATACCAAACACCACTCCTGAGAATAATAAATTGCTACAATTAAAAAAAAAAACCAACCTGCTAATCAGTAGGTTAATAGCAAAGAATTTGAGAATTATACAGGTTCAAAGCTGAACAACATTTAAAAAACCTGTGCAAATGGAGGAGAAAGGAAAGCACATGCTTGGATGTACAGACAGGGGCATTGTGTGTTAAGATTCATTCTTCTGTTTTTAGCATGAATCAGACTTTGGTGAGATTGCTGTTTCCAGCTTTCTTTAGGTAACACAGGTAAAGAAAAATGTAGACCAGCTGGGAGAAAAGCCAGAGAAGATTAGTAGGAATGATTTAGAGATATACAAAACATGACTGTTAGGGAGAGAACTAAAATTTTGGGATTGTTTATTCTAGAGGAGAAAAAGGACATGATAAATCTTTCAATACATAAAATATTGCTGCAGAGAGGAAAAGGTTATTCATTCAGGCTGGTACAAGAAGTTACGGGTTGTGCTACAGCGAGAGAGATTTAGGTAAGATTTTAGAAAAATATTTCTGGAGACAAGAATATTCATGCACTCTACAAAAAAGTGTAGAGTATTGAGGGAGGTTAGACAAACCTGTCTTTTAAATTATGGAAGTATATCTGATTATGTGTTGTTTGTTCTGATTTGAAATTTAGTGGCTATGTTATTATTATTTGGAAACGCACTAGAAATAGGATGCTATATGTAAGCAGAGAGCCAAAAACCATGAAAAGAGAAGTTTCAGGAATATTTGTTTCATACGTAGCTCCATTAGGTGTTGGTATAGCTTTGGTGCTAAACATTCTTGATTAATTCACGGCTGTTAAAGGACTCTAGACTTCTGTTTGGTCCTGTTTAGTATTCATACAACAGCATCCCTTTTTCCCTTATTAGCATTGCAGCCTGTATTCTCTCTTCCTAATGTTGCCTATATCTCTGAAGTGCAATAATTAGTGTGCAATAATGCACAGTAATCTGTTCACTAGTGAATATATAGCACTTCAGCCTCCAAACTCTCTTTTTAGGTGCATTCACACTGTTTATAAATGTGTACTTTAGTTATTCAAGGTAGAAATCAATAGATAACTTGAGACACTGAGTCTTTCTTTGTGTGAGATATCTTTGGACTTGCCCTCTAACCAAGAGTTTAACATATTTTTCTTCTAAAACTACATTCCACACAGGGTGTCCAGAAGCCAAATGTTTTCTGACCATAGCTGTGTGATACTGTATTGGCTTACTCAAATGGCTCTGAATGCTTGTGGCTTTCTGTGGTCACAAGGGACCACTACTCCAAAAGCCACATTGTAGAAATAGCAAACACTGTCACTGTAGAAGTTCTTTACTTGCTTCTCCCCCTCCTGTCTGGAACCTGAACTAAACCTGTGGTCTGACAACTGAAAGACCAACTTATATTTGTGAAATACAGATCAGACCAAAGCATCAGAATGGCCAGAACAGAAAGAGCAACACTCCACTCTCTGCTGCCAGTCTCAGGAATGTTCCTGCTTTGACCACCAGTTTACAAGAAGTATTCTCAAAATTAAACAATGCAAAAGGTTGCTTACCCTGCTGTAGTTTTTATCATATGGTAAAAACTCCCAGATTTCTGCATGTTTTGGTGCTGTCAGAAAACATGGACTTAATTTAACAGAGGAAGAATGGCAGCTACTCCACAGGTCTGTAGGGTAAATAAATATTAATTTAGCATACTGAAAGCAGAACTATTACAGAATATTATGCAGTGGCCTGTGTACCATCGTTGCTTGGCTAAGATTCTTACACAGATACAGTACTTTTCCAGCTCCCTCCTCAGCCCTTGGAGTCTCCTATTGTGCTTCTGTTCCTCCAAATCTTAGTTGCACTTTCTTAATGAGTCTGATATGCTGAATTTGTTTGGATGCCAGCTGATTTTCACATGCTATAATGTTCTGGTGAATATGGTAGTGCTTGTCTGATGTGGATTTTTAATCTTAGCAATTTTCACAATGATTTTAGTCAGCAACAACATTTCAGCCCCTAAAGAATTAGAGTTTGCCAGAAAAACTGTTACAAATTGACTAGAAGTAAAGTTGATGGATGAAAATTGTATTCTAAGAATAGAGCTTGAGAAAAAACATGCTTGTTTTACTCTAATTGCCTTCAGAAACACTTGGTCCTGGTACTAATTACTTTGGCTTTGAAGACTGTGTTGTCTTCACCTCAGTACTTTTAAAAACCTTTTTACTGGAGTTCCTGTCATTACTCTCCTATCCATTCCCTGAGTTCTGAGACTGCAGCTGAGAATGTGCTATCCTGTCTGCTTGTGAAGTCATATGCCTGTGTTACAAAGTCCCTTTTGAAAAATATCTTTTTTGCATTTTTAATATCCAGGTAGCTACTGAATTCACATCTATTTCTCACTTGTGCATTCATATTTCTGGTTAAGCTCAGGAATTCCAAAAATAATATCAGAGAGGAAAACTCAGAAGCTCATTGCTTTTGTGGCTTTTTTCACTGAGGCCAGTTTTAGCCCATGTTGCCAATGATCAGTCTGTACACTTTAGTTCTGTATTGTATACTTAAGCTGTGTGTGCAACAAATGATGTTTTCTTAGCCTCTCCATACAGCCTATTAAACAGTGGTTGGAATACTTCCATCTGTAAAGCAAAACCTTTGGCATAAATAATATTGTCATTTGGATAGGCTAGACATACTTTTGCAAAGTGACCTTGTAAAAATATTGTCTGAGGTATGACTGAGCCTAAATTATATGACAGTGAGGTAGTATATTTTGGTCTCTCTGGTATATGAGGTCTCATCTTGTAGCAGTGAAACCACCTGAAATTAAACAAAAAACAGTAATGTGCATCAGATTTAGAAGCTGAAGAAAGCTGGGCTGAGTTTTTGGGTTTTTTTAAATCTATTTGCAAACTTTTATGTAAATTCTTTGTTTGGCAAAGGCAAACATTGCTTACTGTGGTTTTCCTGTCTGATGAATTTTGTCTTCATAAAATTGATATGAAAAACTGTGAGGAAAATCTTTTGACTGCATTATAAATAAAAGTAAATCTGGAATAGT